>NC_134027.1:1352484-3852484 GCF_964204645.1 Tubulanus polymorphus | reverse complement strand
TAATATGTCATGCTGCTATTGTTGAAACAACTGAAATGATGTTCCTAAATGTCTTATACGTGTGTATATGCAATTCCTGCAGACTGTTGAAGACACAATAGGCAATGCTACAACATTGTCCACTCCTCAAGATCAAGTTGAGTCATTGATCAAACAAGTTGCTGACGAAAATGGTTTAGAAGTTATGGACCAACTTAGCGGTATCCAACCAGGATCTTCCACATTGGAAAGTGAGGCAGGAGCTGCTTCTGTATCTAGAAAGAAAGAAGACGATCTTTCGAGAAGGTAAGTTTTAAGATCCAGTTGGCTCCTCGTCTATTTTACTCGAAGCATGTAAGATAGCTTCATTTTGTTTTCACGACTCATTAGGGTGCGTTTACTTATAAGGGATTTCGAATACTTACTGGGCTGCCATCTACCTTCGAAAATGTTCACCATTGTATTCTGTTGTTCATCAGTCTTCTCTCAGATACTCACTGGGCACTCCTGTTTCCTCGATGACTTTATTACGAAAATCCTTAGAACAAACATTGAATGACGTTTTTTTTAGAGCTTAATTCAGGCTCTTTTTTTTATACGTGTACTGATGTTTATATTTCAGATTAGCGGCTTTACGGCAATGATAAACTGGGTGTAAATTAGAGAGGATTAATTAATTCAAATGGTTAAACAATATTGAACTGATATTAAATCAATGTCTCAAAAATAGCCGTGCTGCTTTGCTAGAAATAAGTGTAAATATGAAACAGTTCTATAACTACTACATGTATAACTTACTACATTATTGTTATTTAATATAAGTGTATGAATTCAATATCGGCAATAAAATATTGTACGGTGATGTTTTAGAAATTCGGCTCCGTTTGAACGGTTATTTTTTTATATCTTTCTTCATGGAGGAATATTAAAATCTTTGCTGAAATGAAGCTACGCGCGAGGAAGTCTTCCCCCAACCTTTATCCCACACTATGAAAGTGGAGATAATGTCGTTGATTAAGCTACATTTCCTCACCTATTTTATCAACCTTGCACCAAAGGTGAAGAACATAATTTCTTTTCCGGATAATTGACCCCATTTGATTTCACCCCCACATTTTCCACCGGAAGCCGTTGAAGATCTGAAGCCGTGTTTCCTTTCAAACCCGTCGATGACAACCAAACCTCCAGTAATCCTTTTAAAACTGTTAATGTGTTAATTTGATACAATATACGTACGGGGGAGGGAGTGAATGTACATCCTCGGGTGCGCCTTGAAAGTTGAATCCGGCCTGAACGCGACGGGAGGAACAAAACACTAACAGTGAAAGAAAGTGCTGCTTCATCCAAAGATTTTTAAGATGAGATTTTATCAGCTAATAGATAGTTATTATTTACACTCATATTGTACACGTATAATGTTTATATAATTAACAATAACAAAAAGGAAACATACTGGGCATACAAACATGTAGCAAGCCTACATATATACATAATATTACGATCTTTTTTAGAAATAACTAAATTTTTTCAATAAATGTACAGCTTTTGGCAATCAAATACAACTAAAATTCTGAACGCTACTTAGGCAGCTGTAGCGGCAGCTGAAACAGTTATCAAGGATCTGAAAGAGCTATACCAAAATCTAGACTTGACGATTCCACATAATGATGACGATGCAAAGGGGGCTGTCCATAAAATACGTCCACACAAGATTTCAAAAATTTGGTTTCGAAGTTGAAGTAGTCATCCCTGTTATGCGCTAAATGATTTGTTCTGGCTTACAGGAATTAAGCTGGAAGAAGAAGGAGGTACCCATCCAAACAACCCCCCCCTTGTCCTTGACCTTGAAAGTCCATTATGGACAGCCCCAACAATTATATATTTTCAACCGAATAACTTTATGCAAGATCTAGATATGATTGATTAACACGTTTTTCTTAATCTGAAATGCATGTCCGTTTTATGAACAAAGGGAAAAAACGCGTGTGTTACGGAAATGATGGTGGCATGATTGCGAAAGAAGAGGATCAGAACCCGACAGTAACAGGATCTCATGACTTACTTCAATTCAGTAAGTCCCACAATTTGTGATTACAATTATTTACCACGCTTTTATTTTATATTTGAAAAGTCAACCCCCACATCGATGGAAGTGGCTAATTTTGGAGACTTTGTAAAATGCTTGTGGTACGTATACGTAGTGTGATTCACAATCCATTCCATCCTTTTAAATAGCTAACGGTGGGTTATACGAATACATTATACACAATTACAATTAGACTTTGAACTCGGTCATTACAACGTCTTTCGGGACATCTTGAAGGAAAGTTTATATATGTATATGTATGTTGCATTGAAATCGCCTTATTTATTTCTGTTTGTTCAGTTACAACTGTGTTGTGAGAGCGGATAAAGGTTGCGACGTGATACGTTACGTTACGTAGCAGTTCATACGTATAACTCGGCCTCGCCGTCAACCCGAATAATCCTCTCAACAGCAGCTTGACACTGCAATGTACCGCGCCGATACCGACTGTTGTCGTCCGTTGAAGCGCAGTTTT
Organism: Tubulanus polymorphus; assembly: GCF_964204645.1. Taxonomy (NCBI): domain Eukaryota; kingdom Metazoa; phylum Nemertea; class Palaeonemertea; order Tubulaniformes; family Tubulanidae; genus Tubulanus; species Tubulanus polymorphus. Next base: position 3,849,944 of record NC_134027.1, on the reverse strand, counting down.
CGAATACAGCCCCTTAGCGTACGTGCCGGTAGCATTTCCTGAAACATAGCCCGAAATTATAGATATCAAAATAAAGAAAATACGATGTCATAGAAAATATATTACGCCGTGTTACCTTCAATAGTGATTTCGGCAGGAATCGCTCGGGCATACCTCCCATGTACATGTACTTCAAATCCTCCCGACAAACGTCTGGCATGCCGCATTGCAACGCATTACTGTATTCATCGTATGATACGTATGATGTTTCTGCGTTGAACGTTACCTGCAAAATATGATTTGAAAGTCTTTATCTTCTGCTGTCCACGATTACCACTCTCAAGGACAAACATACTGCCCAATCAATAAGATGAACTTACTTTGTGCCAGTTGTTTTTGTCAAGTCGCTGGTAATGCACCATAACTCCGGACATTCTACCACACCGGAAACTACACGTTATGCGTGGAAAGCCCCAGTTCGATATGTAGATGGCAAAAAAGTCGGGAATGTTCGAACCTCTAGAATGTCGTGGAATGAAATCATCGTGATGCGGTTTCCTATTCGTCAGTAACATTAGTAGTTGAGATTCGCTGGACCTTGTTCTAAAGTCGAATGTTAGATTGTGGGGGTAACTGAAAATACAGAGCATAAGAACGACCTGATAAACTATAGCCCTATGTAAGTTTGTTTATATTGCATGATTTTTCCACTGTGCCGCATGAAGTTTATGCATTCTAGATTTCGGGCTAAGGAACTAATGGTCTCCGAACACGCTACAATCTGCGTCAGTCGTGTGCCAATCAAAGTTCGTCATTTGCCTCGTTATACCATCGTTAAATCATCGCCGTTGTCGTCTTCCATAGCAAATTATGACGTCTTGACGGCAGAGTTCAATCTTCAAATGACACCATTGTCACCATCCCACCACATCCCCGGTTCGCGTTTACTTCAATATTCACATGCACTTACACATTATTCGTCGTAATCTTTCCAATTGCCACACGACTACCCGCAAAACTTCGGTGGAACTGCACTCCGCTGAATTCATCTTCAATGTCGATACCAGTCTGTAAGAAATAAATTCAATAAATCTTAACCTATAAAGAACAACTTCGAGATGAAGATGATTAATCGGATAAAGTCGAAAACGTTGGACCGCTTAAGGAAACCTTTTCGAACTCGTTTCTCTTTTTGTATCGTGAAATGGTATCAACTTCGTTAATAAACTGTCTAGGCTACAAATAGTCATCTTTCACACTCCCCTTAACAAGTTAAGAAAATACGACGCGTTTTCGTTGATTTTCTATGACGAGCTATTATAGGCGGTATATTAGGATGAAATTACACGAAAGCGCATCGTATCCATCTTCCGTTAATAATAGGGTGTCAACTGATCTCGGGTGTTTCTTATACGCATTTATACGGCGTATGTTATAATTTCATTCTAATTCGACTACAAAGCTGAAAATCATTCTATAGATAAAGCAACAGATAATCGACGTGCCCTTTTGTGCTTCCGCAAGAGTTTCCACATTTATCCGAAATGGGGATTTAATATTAGTTGTAAATAGACTCGCGTTGCTAATTATGGATATCGTATTGCGGGGGAGACTGGCCCAAACGGTGATTATTTCCAATAATTCCGATTTTATATGATGACATTTATCGCTATCCCAAACGATTAACCGTGAACGGTTAAGTGCTAAATACATCGTTCATCGGCGAAGATTTCATCAGTCGAAGATAAAGGGGAAGGAGCCATTCAAGAGCTAAAGCGACAAGGGCAAAGGTGAATTGTTCATTGTCTTTGATAATCGCCCCTTTGCGGATCTTTGATCTAAACTTCCGCTGACGGTTAAGTTGTTCGTGGACAGGTTTATAATCGATGCTTGACTACTGCAGAATCTTATTCAATTTTACGTCCTTACTTCTTCGATCGACCGATTCGGAATTATAAAAACATGGAGTGTGTAATGACGATCAAACATCATAAATGTAAGAGCATTCGTAGAAAGATTAATCACTTCAGAATTGTCAAGAATGTGGAATTTACTCAGGAAATTCAAATATCTAGTACATATCCTAGTATAGATGTCTACTAGATAGACCTTTTCGAGAAAAAAGATGATTCATTTGATGATAGCATTTCAAATCGGAAATCGATGTATCTGTATAAAGCTTTCGGATATAAGTAATTAGGCGCTAATAGGCCTATGCTTCAATATGGCAAAACGTAAACACACCCGGTGGGTGCTTTATGAATTGGGTTGTGGTGTATACATTACTGTGGTTCTTATGAGGTTGACACGATACCAAGACACATACGGGTTATATTTGACATCATCATCGATCGAACTGATTATATGTTCCAACACCCGCCGTTTACATAAACACACGATGACGTCACAAAGATGAAGTGAAGAAATGAGTCTTTTGAAAAGAAGTATGGAATACAAAATGTCATATTATATATATATGCTAATTTCAATCTGAACACAGTGATTTCACCCAATTTATTATTAGATCATTTTATGTGCAACATCCTTAGATTATCTCTTCAATACCAGCATTGATTAATTATATCTGCTCTTTATAATTCGATTTATATATATTCATTATTCGCAATGCTATCGCCATAGGCTGCATTTTTTCGAAGCACGCAAGGTGCTACTGTTGATATATGATCAATGAATGAAATATCAAAAGCGCTTTCAGTTGGAAACAGCATTCTTTTTGCAAAAAGATATCACACAACGACTTGAGTAGCATCATGCGGTATAAATCATTGTATTTGAATATTTGTGAATAACATCTAAGACAGGGTTAACTAAGGCAAATCCTAGACATTCCTGCATGTTGAATCGGATGCATAAACCCAACGCAAACACATCATTTATTTATGGTCGTTAGGTCTCACCACGAAATCCGTGCTTCAAAGCGATTAAACATGTTGGTAATCAGTAGATTTATCGGAAAACGATTGACCGAGAGGGCGAACCAGCCAGCCACTCCTCAGTTTTACTTGAACCCTTCCCGGTACTGCACGCTCCACTGTTTACAGCTTTATAGTTTAGCCCGAAAACGTCGCAATTTCTATGATAAAGCACTGAAACAGCGATCAATAGTTAATGTCGTTGTTTGTCAGTGTTCAAAATCACACCCACAACCATGATAACATAAAAATACAGGGATAAGCGCTTACCAACGCTTCTGTTGTCTCATATCGCGTGTGGTTATTAATCAGAGAATATAAACAAACAATACAAAATAAATCTAATGAAATCTAATTAAATGATTAGATTAAATGTCCAGGAAACTGCCAGACTGTTATTTACAGCAAAATCGTTGCCGAGGCGTAATTGTGGTAAATAATTGATATTACATCAATTTACCAAACACTGAGAGCCTCGGTAATAAAACCATTTCAAAGACTTTGTTCCAATCGACCATTATTCGCCAATTGTTATCTAAGGATTGGTTTGACCCAAAAGCACACCGTAGTACGTATTCTTTTTTCGAGCTTAGTTATTTGCTAAAGCAAATAATAGAATTACCGCTGATGTGCTTGCACACATTTGCTCAACCTCGATGAAAATATGTATCATTTACTTCTGATCTCGATCCCAACAAAAATTGGTTCTAATGATTTTATCATCATCGGGTGCCCGAAAACTGCGCACGTGTTCGACGTGTCCTAGCAAAGCTATACAGCGTACTTCGTGAACCCCTTGACCAAATTTTGGCGGGCTCAACAGTGAAATACTAAATGCCAATCATACGACGAAGGGAGACATCGACAATATTCCACCTGTAACTACTCTCATATAGATGTGGATTGTATCATTGACCGACAAAATCTAGAATAAAAATGGCAAGTCATTCACGAACATCTCTCCCTAAAGTACTGGTTTATGACGGCTATGGTCGAAATAGAAGCGTGATTAGAGATCTACATGACCAGAGGTGAATGCAGTTCTTGGTAAATAAACCTGCGTCATGGAAATGAATCCTTCATGAAATCAAAACTATAATTGAATAGTATATGTATGTATATGCATGGCTCTCAGGCAAGCCACTCCCTAATATAAAAGTTGATAATTACCAACTTACCGTACATCCTTGCACCGGTGGGTACACATTATCGGTAATTTGTGTATTTCCGCTTCCAGGGCGGATAACTTCGCTGTTTTTACCCATGCAAGTCTCTTTCCCGTCCTCGGGAAAACTATCGCACGATAGATAGATAGGCCAGCTTTTTCCGTATAACCGCAAAAGCGGAATACAACCTTTTTCCGCAAGCCTACACAGAGACTGGCACGGGTCCAAACGTTCCCCATTCGGTCCACATTGCGGGGCAAACGCCATGCATATAAACGTCCTCAAAATGTCCGAACAACTGACATAAATAGGTCGGCTCCATTCGCGAATATGGATTGCAGCTTCGGATTGGCGACGATGCCCGATCCGATTCGGGAATACAGTCCAGTTGTATTTGATATCAGACTCGTCAAGGCACATACTCATTGTCAACGGTTCGCAATGTTTGCGGTGTCCGGTAACAGCTCGCAATCCGTGGGTTCTGGGCGGTCTTATACCAGAAACTAAGGTAGTGAACTGAATACAAACCGCAATGAAAAGTACCCACATGGACAGGCCGTTTCGAAGCATAACACCACCATTCCGCGGAGAAGAATTCTTCATCTTCCTATCATCAGCAGCTACAGAAATACGATATAATTTCTATGATGATTTTCAATTTGTGTTGCGACGCGAACGTAAAACGAATGATGAATGAAATGGAATTGCGCGTACCTCGCGTCGTATGCGAAAACGCCTTCGATTCAAAAATTCGAAACAATAACTATAGCTGAATGAGTCTTATACACGTAGAATACTGTGAAGATTCTTAAGGCTTCAAGAATTTTACTTCTGCAACCGTCACTGAACTCTTCCCGACTGACGGCGGCCTGACAAACGCTGCTCGCGCCAATAAATTGAAGAGTCGTAGGCTACGCAAATCAATGTCTCTGATTGGTTTAGACTGGTTGAAGTGGGCCATGGCGGATTTCTCGGAAGGAAAATGAAAGATACGATGAAATTTATGAATGAATATTGCTGAATGAGTAATTGAGTTTTCTGTGGCGACACACGGAAGTAATACAAAATATATAATGGATATATACCTGGCACCGTGACAACTAATGCCAGTACTGTGCGATTATGTCAACATTAAGAAAAACGCCCACGCTCTACATCTCACATTCAATATTGTTTAGACTACGTAAAAAAGATACTCCTACGTGGTATGTATTCAATAATCACATTGATTCAAATTATACTGCGAGCCAAAATCGGACATTTTTAAATCGACTATCGCAGTATTCGATTGTATTGAAAACCGCGACGTGAAATCTGTCACACAATAGATTTTCATTTATTTTAGTCTCAGATTAAGTCATACAACACAAAACGCTGCGATAAACCACAAACAATCGATCATTATTTTGTGTAACGTAACAAACGCATACTCATTACAATCATAGAATCCAGTTCTTTGCATTTCTTGTTAAAAGAAACAATAATGATGTCCGTGACCATAATGTTTAACAGGTATTGTTGCGAAAACAGACAAAATCGTATTATACCTATTTTCATTTTTGTCTTCCAGATATTTCATTCAATGATTCACGTGTCTTGTCAAGATTTCCGCGTTCTATTGTAAAATTGTTTCCGTCTCAAATTTGAATATTTTTGTTGTTGGTTGAGATTTTTCTAAGTGGTTTTCGGTTCCTTTTTAAGGGTGCTTTGATTCATTAGCGACGATATGGTAGACCTATACGTACGCGCATATACGAATAGAATGTAATGTTAGATAACAGTATAATTTCCAGTGAATATCCATGTAAAATGATAGAACGTTTTTATTCTTGAACAAAATATACTTATAGATAATCATAAATGAGAATAAGAATAATTATAAAATATGCTTTCATATGGCGCTATTTTAAAAAAAAAGACTCATTGCGCTTTACTTAAAACACTAATTCTAAACCCAACATAAAAAATACTGTAATATTCTAAGAATTATACACGCATATGATCTCCAGGGCTCTAACACAGGCACGTTGAAAATTTAGAATAATCTTTTCACTTATTTTGATTGGCGAAAGTGATAAAACAAATGGAAACCTGAACACGTTTTAATGGTGCGCGAGTGTTTATCAATTGACAAATTGACAAATTAAATTCAATATTGAACGTCAAGAATATTATAAGAACGATTCCTGGATTGCCTTCCACTCCCAGTCGCCCTATATTCTAACAAATTAAATGACTTAAAATTCATTCAAACACACATAATTACACTCTAGATATATATACATATACTGTTGCGCACTCCCCCGCCTGAACAACTAGATACAAATCAATTCAGCTCGTAATTCGCAACCTACTAGCCTTAGGCAGGCTTCACATATATACAAGTCCTCTAAAAATGCGTTAAATGTCAGATGAATCTGATAGTTATGATCATCTCTGTCTTGCCCAGTACGACGAACTGCCACGAAGATAATTTTACCAGTGAACAATATCTATAAATCCCTGGAACCTAAAGCCCGTTCACGCATACGGTTGATATGACGTCAAATGATTTGAAATAGGTTGTACTATTTAACTACCCAAAGGAAACATATCTCGACTAAAGTGCTGTTTGCCTAGAAATGAAATTGTCGGATGGATTATATAGAGAAAATGCAAAATACCTACATCAAGGGTATCTTCATATTCGTGATACCTCTAGAAATAAGGCGTTTTCGATGTACTCAATGAACTCTTTCTTTGAAGCATCATCGCATCATCGGTAGCAGCGAGCTCACAGTTCTATATATGAAATAAAATTGATCAACCTTACAGAGATTCACTAGCACGAAAAATACATATGGACGGACAATTGATAATGAATTGCACTCGATCAAATCGATAATGAATTAGTTGGTATTGCAGTTCATAGGGCTTTATAGAATTTAATGATGATAATTAAATTACCATTACATCAAATAACATCAGCTGTGAATATTTTTGGTGATATATACTAGTATAGGCCTATAACAAAGAATCGAATAAATCCGTCCACTCCCTAGATCTTTCATTATTTTCTCAAGTGACAATCGTCAGGAAAACCGTGGCACTCCTCCCACTACTAACCATCACACACGCGTCACTGGCATGACATTTATTAGCTACTGTTTCAAACAAGAATAGCAACCAAACCTGACAATTTATGTGGCATATAAGCAATTCTAAGTGATCACGACATCATATTCTCTAACTCAAAGCCGTCATTAGTTGCCTTGTCATAGGCCTACCTACTTGTCACAATTAAATAAAAACTATACAAAATCATTCATAACTGATCAGTCAACTGATAAAAAACAACGGCGAGTTGAATAGCCTTTTGAATATTAGAAAGACGAATGCCATTGGGGGCATTATTATTAGGCCATTACAGGCAACCATAACAACCCATTATATATGACCACTAAATTTTGAGACGAGTTAAAAAATTTTGGAGCGCCAGGCAGTAATCGATGGAATATGTCTGAATTCACTAGTCCGTTTCTTCATGTAGAACTCTTTTCCTTGCTGACACATAAAATACAAAACTGTCGGTATCGCGTCTTGTCGTTGAAGGACATACTATTCTACAGCACCCAAACGCGGTTGGCAATGACGCACCGCGCGCTGCAAAATTGAATTACAGGATTCGACCCAAATCTGGGCTCAAGTTTTATTACATTCGCTACTGAACAATTTTGCTATACGATTTTGAGGACCAAGTTTGAATTTTGTTTTGACAGGAAAATTTCAACCTTCAGTGCTCAAATTACTTATATCCGACTGTTTTTCAAGTCCCATGATGGAAATACCTGATATACACACTTGTGGTCATGTAGGTTTTTAATGTCATTTTGATGAATTTTGGAATATCCACCTTGTCCTTGAAGACTTTTTTGTCACATTTTGAATCCAGCCTGACTAGTGACTGAGCCTCCTCCACCACCACAGTCAGGAACACTTTCCAAAAACGGCTTATTCTGCCAATTTCGGCGTTTTCCGCCAATAACGGCGGAATCAGCCATTTATGGATTACTCAGTTTTAAACTGCTTCTGCCAATTTAGCCGAAATCGGCGTTTTCTGCCATTTTTGGCTTGTTCTTAAAAAACGCCATTTCCACCGTTTTCAGCTGTTACAGTTTTTAAAACTACATCGCCAGAAACGGCGTTTTAGCTTAGATAGTTTAACAGGTGCTATTTATAGTGCTTAGTTCGATGGGAGTCCCTATTATGACATCATCGCTTTTCTGCTGGCATACATTTGTATATTTGCGCCGAAAAATTAATCTCATTGATCCATTCCAGGCTTCAAGAAAGAATTAAATATAAATGTACGGGTTTCCGATGGCTAATGTATTTGAATTCTGTTCTTTCTTTATACCTGTATTCTATGTAATAAATATATACATACATGTATCCCAAATTGTTTCGAAAATGTTTGTTGTATTTTGAAATGAATCTAGATACAGCTGTATTGATTTTGAGTGTTGTAACGTCATCGGCCACTAATTCATTCAATCACTACCCATCGCAAGTCCAATTAGCTGGGAGGCATCGAAGATGTTAATTACCTTCAATTAACCAACATCATATGCAGTGCAATATATCCCTCAACCATTCTATGCTTTATTAGGCAAGATAAGACCATGGGCAAAACTTAAAACTAGATTTTTGATACACTAGTTTATACATCCATGATTGATTTGTCTTATGAGAATGATAATTATAATAATAATTTTATTTTCATTTTTAACATATAATATTTACACATCCGTGCACCTCAGCAAATTAATTATTTTATTCCGAAAAAAAGTACCCTGTAGACACAAGGGAAAACGTCTAAGCGGGTGGGGGAATCCTCATATATAACAAGTGGACTGCCAATAATGGCTTAATAGTTTATGATTATAAAACTAGCTACGCCAAAAACGGCGGAATACGCCAGAAATGGCAAATGTTTTTATGTGTACCCATGGCAACATTTAATTGAAAACTTTATAATAGTTTTTAAAACTAGTTCCCAAATTTATTTTTAACAAAAATCATGATTAATAAACTTGTTTCATGCTGTAGTAGTTTTGAGAGTTTTCCCGGAGTTTTTGGGCTGCATATGACGTAATCATTTAGAAAAACGTGAATTTGACCACTTTACCTAGCTCAAAAATTTCCATCCTAGCGTCATATGAAAGCTTATCGTCTGCTCGAGATTATGACGTAATCGGCAACATGCGCTATTTTGACCGGAAGTGCGCAAAAAACTTTAAAGCAAAACTCGAAACTTAGTGAGCTGAAACTGGCTGATTAAGCCATAAACGACTGTAAAAGTTTCAAAACTGAGTGATCCATAAACGACTGATTCTGCCGTTATTGGCGGAAAACGCCGAAATTGGCAGAATAAGCCGTTTTTGGAAAGTGTTCCTGACTGGGAAGGAATAGGATAAAAATCTACTTTTAACTTTATGAGTAGTAGACCTGTTTCTGTATTGGGTAAACCGGTTTTACCACTTCACTATCAAATGTGACAAGCCCCTTTGGAAAGATTAGGATTATTTATTCGAATTACAAATATATTATTTCATTTATTATATATGTTATTTTATGATTGTTCCTTGATCCTTGATACAGCTTAATGCAGAAAACATAAAACTCAAGAAAAGGATCAGTAAACTTCATGAAACAAACAAAGGTCTGAAGATGCAGCTTTTAAACTTGACGGAGAAATCAAAAGTTGAGGAGATGCTGAAAAACTTTGTCACGACAAGAAGGTATGTGAGACAAAGATTAGCTGAACCTAACGTTTATTTCTACTTAACCTGATTATTCTATATTTCAATCTACAGCACATATGTTCAAACTGAAGGTGGATCTCGAACTTACGCACGAATTCAGAAAAAAGAACCCAAACCGATGGCAGGAATTGAAGAAGCAGCTAAGACGAAAAAGTGAGTGAATATTCAAAACTCATTCGGAATAATATTCTGTTTATCGCTTGGAGATATGTATTCTGGTGACTGGTATATATTTCTCAGTGGTGTCTCAATGTTTTAGATTGATGTCTATGCACAACAGTTTAATGAGGAGATACGAAAAGGAACTGAAGATAAATATGGAACACACAGATACAATTACAGCATTGAGTGTGAGTTATGAAAAAAGTTAAAGCTTAACCTTACAAGTTTGAATTGTTGTCTTAGTTCCCTTAAATATGATTTATTATAATCTTGAATTCAACGTTTCAAATAAATCCTAATAGCCATCTTCAGAAACACTGACAATATTCCTGAATATGTTTCTCATTAATTGTGGGATTTATGCAGGCATATTGTATTTACAGGAGGATTTTATGATTATTCTTTCCAGCTGAAAGTCAACGAATTGGAGATGAAATTACAGGAAGAAAAGTTGCAGGCAGTCACTGCCAAACAAAAAGATGCAACCCCTGGAAAGAAGAACAAGAAAAATGTGCGCTTGGACAACGCGCGTTTAAAAGAATTGTCAGTAGAGAATGAGAGATTAAAAAAAGAAAATGATAAATTCAGAAAAGAATTAACTGGATTGGATAAGGTAAAGACTGTCCATGAAAATTAGCTTTTAATACATGGAGATTCATTTTCCAGAAAATATCAAAACACTATTCAAACGAAAATTCATAGGTTTTCCATGTCTATCTTTCTTTTTTCAGGGCTTTTTCGATGAAATTAAAGACCTGAAGTATGGTTTACAGCAGTCGGCTAAGCTCAACCGCGAATATGAAAAGACTTTATACAGACTGTGTAAACAGTTTGGAGTGCCTTATCCACATCCTGAAGGTCGTATAATGCAGTGATACAGCGCTATATGAATCATCCTGATAGTGGAATTTAATCTCGCTGTAAATCATTCTATGAATTATCGGATATTTTTAACTCCCTTGATTAATTTTATTTGTATATATTTTTAAATCGATCTATAGTTCACATTTCTGATATAGGTGAAAAACAGTATTAGGCTAAACAAAAATGATACCTTGTTTCTCTGCAGTGGCCGGGTCATTTTTGTAAAATATGATAAAATTTATAAACAGTTCATTTCTATAGCGGCCGGGTCTGTTATGATAATCCACCAACGATACGATGGCTCCAGTTGAATATCGGTCTTTTCTCGTGAGTGGGATCTGGTCTGAATAAAGCCATTATCGGATTTGCGATACATAATACGGTGACGATGATACCAAGGATAGGGTGCGCAGCATTTGGTAACTCGCTGTCCATTTCAAATGATACCTTGTTTCTCCGCAGCGGCCGGATCATTTTTGTAAAATATGATAAGATTTATAAACAGTTCATTCCGATAACTGCCGGGTCTGTTATGGTAAAATTGATCAGGATTTAAAAAAAAGTAATGTATAGGGTAGATAGGCGGCCGGCCGGGTCAACATTTGAGCTCAGCAGAGCGGAGAAACAAGGTATCATTTTTTTTTAGCCTAAGCGTCTTTTAAAAAAAAGATATCACATATAAATCAAGTTTAGTGTGTACGATAATGTATGGTTATTGTGTTTTACATGTAGTTGTCCTCTTTCTGTATCTGTTCATAAATGAATTTAATTTTAAAGGAATTCATGACGTTTATGACGCTGTTGTTTCAATGGAAAGCTTTTTTTCCCGTTAAATAATCAGCGAGAATCACTTTTTCTTCATTCTAGACGTTCAATATTTTTTAGGATGCATGGACATAGTACACATAGAATTTAAAATGAATATACAGTGAATCCGATGAATCGTTGTATCCGAGTTCGTTGTAACGAGGTTCCGCTTTATTTCACTTGACTTTATTTGAATTGTACTGTAAATACTTACCAAATGAAATACAATGTGATCTTTCATGCTGTAATATGGAGTTTTTGTCATTATTTTGCGATAGAGATGTAATGAGCTGCTCATTTAGCAGCTCTGTTTGTGTCGGTGGAATCTCCTAAAGTTCTCCGTTGTCGACGTTAAACGGAAAATATTGATATCAAAATCCTAAGCCGACAACCGAGGTGTCTGAGGGGTCATCTACAAAACTAGTGACTCAAAATGTTTTCAAAAAAGTTATATCTATGGATCATAGTTTTATCAGCTACCGGTAATTATATTGTAAGCGCACTCTCGACTTGATAGCTTGGTAGCCATGGCAATCAATCGTGTCAGTAACCGGTAGTCAGTCGGCCGGCTGGATCAGTAGCGGATTGTCAGCTCGCCATCCTACAGGTACGTATGCTTATCAAATATCAATCAACCAAAATTTTAGGTATTAACGAGGAAACTCATTATTATGTTATTGTTACCTTCTTTCTTGTGTTCATGCGTGTGATTACAGGAAAGTGAATTTAGCTTGTTACTTGTAGTTGAATAGTCTGCAGCCTTTATAAACGTTAGAACGATGATATTTCGTGACGGAAGACGCAGACAAAGTTCAATGCACAATGAAGGCTGTTTTGAAGATACGGCTATGCACATCAGTCTCGAAGGTAATACATCTGAGGAAGTTAGCGAAGAACAAACTAAAATCACCTTGCAATAATTTAACCTCAAGCCGGGAATGGAAATAATATTTTTTGCATTGCCAGTGTGTCCACCTTTTTCTTAGAAGGATGATTATTTCTTGAATAACGATCCACGCGTGTTGTTTTATCAATACGGTACAAAAATTGTTTTTTTTTTCGTCGCGCCTTTGCCCCTGCTCCTTCCTTTGGCAGCCACTAATGAAATTGTCCGTGGTGAAAATAGCGAAAGAGGAAACACATCGGAAACGATAAACGAGCGGCAATAATTTGATTGACCCGGTCACCATTTCATTTCTTTTTACGCGTGTAGTTGTGTGGTTTATGTAAAAAGCACATCTGTCTACTTCTTCATAGTAAATGCGCATTTTCCCGCTGCGTTTCAAACAGCTCTTGATGACATATTCTTGAATTTCTATCAAAGGGGATCCTATTCCTGCGATTGGCAGTTTCGGTGGTCCATGTCCGTTCGGAGGACCACCGTCGAGTAAAAATATAACCACAGACTCGGCGAATCAAATACCGAAAAGAAATTCTACATCGTTTGGCCCCGAATCAAGACGATACATGGGAGGTCTGTCTTGATATTTTCAAACATCCGAGATAATTCTATAGAAAACTTATACACATCCGTATGATGCATGCATTTATTTTTTGTTTTGTCAGCGTGGAACCCAAGTATAGGCGGGGAAATACCTTCAGCGCGGACTGATCTTCCAGATTCGATAAAACTGCCCGTGTACAAAGGCTACCCTTTTCTTGAACTGAATAAAGGTAATAATCGTGACGTGGTAATGAACAGCTATGTAGATGTTCATGCTGATTTCAGCATATTCGCTTACTACGTGTCATATAGATCACGTAAACATCGATGAATCGCATGATGTTCAGAAACTTATCCGGCTTCCGTAACACATGACATCGACGTGTTGCTGCTAATTATAACCTATCGTATAAATGCAATCGTGAAATCGGGAATCATTCAAATATCCGCCATGGAATGTTCTAAAAATGCATAAGAATATGAATTGTAGGATTATGAACAACTTAGATTCCACGTTCTGTAGAATTAGCGAATATGTGATACCTACGTGCTATCACGTAATGTGTCATATTCCCGCTATTAGGGTTATTATCTTCTGAATTGCAGAGATATTGCTTCCATTTGAGTCGACACATGAGGTTGTTAGCACTCCAACAAATCATCCATACCCGCATCAGTTCGAAAGGTAATCGATACACACGTAATTGAATATATCCATCGTCTTACCTAATGCTGCTAAGAATGGGTCGAAGCATAATTTGTCTTTTCGGACGCTTTTTTAGAGTCGGCTGCAAAAAAGAGTCAGATTGTCGAGAAGCAATCAGTAAATACCTGGAGAAGAAATGTGTTCATGGAAAAAGGTTCGGCGACATGATGACCATCACAAAAATTCAACCCACTACAGTTTTACACGTGAGTCTTCGCTAGACGCAGTATATATATGGAAGAAGTAGAGAAAAATATCAGAGTAAAAGAGAACTGTCTTTATTTCAGTATGGCGTCGAATCATTCGCAGAAACAAGAAGTGTCATGCTTAAAATCGAACCAAATACGAAACAAACACAAGTTCCACAGACAGAACCAAAGTTACTGGATGACCCTTGGTCAATCGATTGTATTCCGGAGAAAATGTTCCATACTCACAGTAAACACAGACGAATCGTCGAATCCGTGCAGAGTTTGGTGAGTGTCCTTCACGGCCGGTATAATTAACAAAGAATAACCCTACGATGGACCTTAAAGACGAAAATTAAATCGTTTTAAAGTCTAAAGACGTATAAACTAGAGCGATCATACCGCCTAACTAAAATACATGGGCTTCGTAACTGCCAGTGTGATAATCAAGTTTATGTTTTAGCCATGTTACGAATGCCGTGGACGTGGATATCGACGTTGTACCACATGTGAGACACTGGGTATAGCAGATTGTACCAAATGTAGAAGGGCGCATTCTGACACTTCGACCACCAAGACATCATCCACTTGTAAATTGTGCGGAACCAGTGGAAAACACAAGTGATAATTGCAAAGTCGTATGATATTACGTATACACATCTCAATATATATTGGAATCCGAGAAATTTTTGTTTATATTTCTATTCTATAGGTGTACAATGTGTGAAGGAGGTGGACTAATGGTTTGTTCGATCTGCGAAGGCTTCGGAAATCTAAATATCTACATATGTCTAGGTGTCCATTAGTAAGAAACGAATTCAAAACCATTCACTAGCTCAATTTGTGATCGAATAAATAGATCCTGTATCTAAATCAGGTTTGGTGTTTGGCGAATCATGAATGATGGTAATATTATTGATATTTACAGCACTAATTACATGAGTGATTGTACCTTAGAAGAAACTGGTCTTCACGATGATCTAATTCGATCTGCTGACGGCACGACTGTATTCCAGGAGACACAAACTCACGTATGCACCTACTTGTTTTTATAACAAACTACTACAGTAGTACTAAACTTAACAATTTCCTAGAAAATAGAATTAAGACAAAGAAATTTTCATCAGTTTCAGCAAGAAAATAACATTATTTTTTCCAATATATAGATAATAAATACTATTATTTTTGCTGCTATCGTTAGATACGTAGAATGAAAAATTAAAAACTGCGATTTATTTTTGACATTTCAAGATCTCACCGATCACTACTCATGATATTGAAGCGATTAATATCGTATCCCAGCGATTGGTTAAAGAGCATCACGACTCGTTTCCGCATCAAAGACTCATTAAACAGGTATGTATCACACGTATTGATTTCATTTCGAAAATGTAAACTACCTAACAACATATAATATACGTATATTGTTCTCTGCGGCACTACAACTTGGAAACTTGAAAACCATTTTCTACACATCATCGATCGTTTGTTATATATTTAGCCGCATAATTGGATATTTCTGATACAACGATGTAATCTTCTACTGCATATAGACATGCGCTTTATTCATATTCTCACTCGCCTATCGGATAATGAGTTTTCTGTTTGATTTGTTTTTATCCCGCTGATGCCATAAATAAATATCACGATAATAGCGAAGTATAACTGTTCTCCGTGCATATTTGCGAGATAAACGATCCTAAATTTAACACAGTGATTTTTGATAATGAAATAATCATTTCCATTCAATTAAGAAATTATCATCTACGTCTTTTCAGCGTCACGTTTTGCGTGGAGTGCCAGTAACACAGTGCTGGTACACATGGAAGGATAGTGAGCGCTGTTTTTGGGTCTACGGTCTCGATGATAAGATCTACGCACCTGACCCCCCGCATCGTTGTTGTCAACATGTCTGTCAAATCATTTGAAGAATCTGTTAAGCCTCCAGAAAAAGATGATTTGGTTGTCGTTTATAAGACTCCATACTTGATAATCCATCTATTTTTGTTCCAAATTAAATAATATATGGAGTTCTAGCCATCTGTTACTTTCCGACCGGACTGTTGTAATAATGACCTAGAGACTTTTCGCCTATAAGCATGATTAGATTACTGTTCCCGAAGGAATTGTTCGTAAAATTTAAATAAATGGTTCTTTTCTAATAAGCCTGATGAAACGCTCTATCCGTGTTGTCACGACAATTTAAGATAAA
Source organism: Tubulanus polymorphus (assembly GCF_964204645.1). Taxonomy (NCBI): domain Eukaryota; kingdom Metazoa; phylum Nemertea; class Palaeonemertea; order Tubulaniformes; family Tubulanidae; genus Tubulanus; species Tubulanus polymorphus. The sequence continues at coordinate 3,833,679 of NC_134027.1, read as the reverse complement.
ATCCCATAATACTTAAGAAAGATGAGTCCAAAAAATTTCCTTGAGCTAATATCTTATTCGACGTTTCGTCATGAAACGTCGAATAAAACGTTTGATCAAGGAAACTTTAGAAACAGGGATTTCTATGTTATAAATGTTTTTCTAAGTATGTTTCAAATGTCATTATTCTTGTAAACCACCATTTACCATGTATAAATGTATCGAATAAAATACGTATTTATTCAAACAAGTGTATAGTAGTGTTCTTTTATTTCTGGAAACGATCGAACAAAAATGTAAGCAAGCCTCAAGCAGAGACAACATGTATCAAAATGGTGCAGAGATTCTATCTGTTTACAGATGAAGCTACTCATGAAAGGGTAAATATCATCACCATCATTAGGCGGACTATTTTCTTTTTGTTCGGTGCAAAATTGCTATCCGACATTTTGAGAGAAAGACTGGCTCGATTACGCACAATCAGCAGGATAGCGACGCCGACGAACGATTTGAGATATTATCAGTTTACCTAATGGCGGCAACAAGAATACAATATACTGTGATGTTTCATACGTATCTAGTTTGGAACCGATAGGTGTGGTTAAAACGAACAACATCGATTTTCCATCAAACATCACGAACATAATATTTTGCGTTATTTACCATCTAGTGTTATCAATCTTAGGGCATTCGGAAGTATAAAAGCTATTTTCGGGTTAAATTCTATAATTGTTGGGTTTCTGGACGTCATATAAGTATTTGCTGCACCGCCCTGCAAGAGAGATACAATTTCACAATTACAGAGCGCGTGTATTCATTAGATGTCTATCTGATATTAAAATGCAGCGGTAGATTGTACTACTGGCAAATGCATAATCTGTGACAGCTCGAATGCGGTACATATGGATATATACAACGGTTTTTCGTTTTTCTGGAGATTTGTAAGGTGAGCATGAATAGCTTTTCGTAAACTTGGTTTTAACGATATTGAACGAAATTCTTTAGCGATTACAAAATAACTTTTCAAAACACGAAACAACATGGACATTTAGATATACACCTATTCGTGTATTTGAATAAATGCTAAAATGAATGGAATACAGAAATACTCTTACCCCTGATTTTGAATAAATCATGCTATCAGATATTTATAGACGCATCGATTTAGTACTGATCAATTTCAACCTGAAAATAATTGGGATTTCGCGGTGTGGCGAAAACATACGTATGTACAATACATGATATGTAATCGCCGAAGAGCACAATCTGGTATGTTTATTTGCTTTCAAAAATATCGAAAACCGCTAACATAAGGTTGTGCTTTTCACAACGAAACAAACATCTACCTACAATATACATAAATTTACGTCGAATAAACGGATAACATTAAGAGAAAAATATTATCGATGTTTTCACGTAATCATTGCTCCGAGATAGGTAAATTCTATTGATCTTCGGATGATGAAATTCACCGATATACAATGCGAACAATAAAGACAGAAAATACACGTGCATTTATCTTGTCTAATTATGGAGCAATCTTCGATCAAGTTCCGGTATTGATTTAAAGCAACTAGCAATTTATTCAAGAAACTATTAGCTTTTCGGTGAACCAATGTAAGGAATCAATTCGTACAAAGAAATAGATGGTTGATCTATATTCCATATGGTTTGTTCCCTTTATGGGGTCAAAATATGTCCAACGATTGATGAACCGATTAGCCCAAAATCTTGTGGTACTTAATACTAGGGCACACCCAATCAAACAATTTTTCAATCGTGTCATTATTTTTAGAGTGAGATAGACTAAAGAGCAGTAAAGGATCGAGACATATCAGCCCGGCACCGGATCTAGGATGAACAGCAACCGAATAAAGCCAGGTAGACAATGGCCGTTTTAAGGGCGCAATCAACTTCATGGCGACACCGCAGCCTTTTTCACCAAGATTCATTCCAGTCTGATATCGACGTATTCGTTACACTTGAAGGTAGGGTGGTTACTGTAAAAAACTTCACGTTTAACACCAGAATTCGTGTGGTCAAATTCCAGAAATAAAATCTTACAGGTCAACCCGTACCGGCGGTTGGGGGCTATGGAGGGCCTCCCGAAATTGGTGGTCCTCCCACAAGCGGATCCGCATATTCACCCAGCAACGAAAATAAGAAATTTGAGAACGGCTTAGCTATTGGAAGAAGTCAAAGAAAGAAATGTTTTTCCGAGAGACCGGGAGGTAGGTCGTATTGTTGATCATACAAGGAACAATTATATACATCACATCTTATTAACCCTCAATCTACTATGTAATGTATGTCAGTATCTTTTAGATAATTGCATAGCATGGCAACCAAATATGGGTGGAAAACTGCCAGATAAAGACATCGAAGGACCTCCTCCAAGGTTACCACAGTTTGATGGATACCAATTAGCAGGATTCGACCAACGTGAGTTTTTTTTTCATAACATGTTACAACTTCAAATTTTACACGTATATCTATTAAAGGATATATTTTCAGTAAAATTTACGGCACCTCCTGATGCCATGTCAGCACCGTTGGGTCCACAGCCAGCTGATGTGCATTTTTCTGGGTAAGCCTCAAAATATTTGCAGGATCTAGTGATGCTTATGCAATGTGTTCGGCCAATACCCCCTTTCATGTTTTAAAATTTTTATTTTTATGTTTTAAAATATTTTAGACGTGCCTTGTCTTCTGATGAGTGCAAAAAAGCAATGGAGCAGTTCGTAGCAGAGAACGTCTGCTTTGGAAGAGCCGCCAAAGACATGGTAATAGAGGATATTCGGCCATCAACTGCACTCCTGCATGTAAGATTTTCCACGTTTTCTAGAGATCGAGAATCTGTTTTGATGATGAATAGATCGGTGCTTATGAATTATATGTTTATTTACAATATGCATGAATCTCATTTCGTAGCTCAGTTTAGAGACATTTGCTGAATGCCGAAAGGCGACCTACAAGTTTGAAGCGTATACTGGCGGTGCTATTGACGGACCTGATAACGGACCTGCCCCAGGCCCTTGGGAAATAGTTATCAACCCCGATTCATTTTACAAAGATCACACAAAGGAAATTCGCGTGCCCCATACCGAAAGGTCGGTGGTAAGTTTGAAAAAGTCTACGTATAGTTCCATATTACTAAAGGTCGAAACGGAAATAATCTCATGTAACGATTGTGATTTTATGTTCGTATCATCCACATTCATAGCTCTGTCATCGCTGCCAGGGATGCGGATTTTTGCGCTGTAGGACTTGTTTTGGAAAGGGCCACGTGAACTGTTCAAAATGTCATGGCAGAGTGCCATTCATTTCAACTCAGGGTGAATTTAAACAATGTGATCATTGCGCAGGCACTAGTGCAGAGCGGTAAAGGTTTAAATATTCATTTTTTGATACTAGAAGCTGAGTTTAAATTCAAACCCAGGCCAGAGTCATTTTTCGTGTTGCAGATGTAAACCATGTCATGGAGATGGTCGCTCTCAATGTGCCTCCTGTCAGGGGTATCGTCATTTGAAGATATATGTTCAAATAGTTGTCACGTTGTGAGTAACGAAATGACTTTGAAAGACGATGTTATGATATACATCACTAAATTCTATGCTTCTGTAGTAATTGATTTGATTCATTTTTTTATACGTTTCACATTTTAGTACCAATCACGTCAGCGATTTTATTCCTAAGACGTATCATGCCGGCATTCCCGAAAATCTCGTCAAGAGCGTCTCCAGTGCTACAATATACGAACAGGATCTCCCACAGGTGCTCTGGAAGAAATCTGAATTTTAAGATTTTCATCATCCAAAGCTAACATCCATGCAAACAATTTCATATAAGTATTTGTAGAACGAAACCATTTACTATATTGTGTTAAGCATGATTTTTAAAAATGTTCGTGCATTTCAATATGTAGGTATGGCCGATAGTAACGTATCCCGTTGACAGTATAAATAATAATTCTACGCGACTGGTCGAATCGCATCGCGTTGCATTTCCAAATGAGAGGATATTAAGACAGGTATATATGACATAAGAAAATCGTATGACTCACTGAAATACGGTTAGGTTATGAGGTTTATTTATTTTCAGCGTCAACGTTTATGTGGCGTTCCGGTGACTGAATGTGCATACAGATTGAAGGAGAAACATATGAGATACTGGGTTTACGGTTCAGAACAGAAAGTTCATTGTCCAGACTATCCGCAAAAGTGCTGCCGTGGATGTATTACATGTATTATCATTTAGACAGTTGAAATATGCAAACAATCTACGAAAACAGCTTTGATATATTCTTACAAATATTATCATGTGTAACCTAAAGATTTTTTTGTTGGAATATAATGAATAAACGCATCAAATCAAAAAATGATTATTTTCAGTTATAATTATCTCGTCTAATCGCATTACTCATACTCAACAAGAGCCATTAAGATCACATTCCGCTATCGGGTTGCTATTAATAATCATCATATGATTTTGAGTTATACGTACGGGAGATTCACAATCATCGAACTCTTGACATTAGGGCCATAGGGTAACATGTCAATTTTTCATAAAATATTATAAAGACATTCAGTTGTACTTGGTTCTTAAGTTTGAATGCATTAAACAAACAATTGAATTTTATAATGAACACACAGGCCCTAGTCAGGATTTATCATGAAAGGCAGGCAGATCCGAACAGGCAAAATGGGGTTGATACTAGTTAGTTACCTAATCGTTGGTGGTAAGCTTTTTATAATCGGATGGGCTTATACCAACAAATATGTGGTTTGTGAAAATATCCGATCGTGAAACTAAACCACAGACAGGTTACTGACTAGGGTTGATACATAATCGCAAAAGGACGAGTATTCAGAGTACACTACCAGCGGTTTATAGGTAAATATTTACGTGTGTGAGTGCCCTTTTTGAAAATAAAACTACGCATAGGAAATCTTCGGAACACTGCGCGCGAGCCACCTTGGCTAAAGGCATGGCAAAGGCTACAGTACGGTCTAAAAGTACAGATCACTGGCGTCGTTTCCGAACTTTGATTTTAAATGGACTAAAACCACTATTTGGAGTTTTAGATTAGCACGAGCTTCTTGTGGTCGGTTCTCTCTGGAAACAAGTAACCCGCCATCATTGTTAGGAGAGAGACCCTGGCCTTGTTAGTCAGACAGAAACCCTATATCCTATTCCCATTCGTCGACCTTTTTATATTATGGAACTCGATGCTATAGCTCTATAGCTCTACTCCGCTAGTGAACGAGCGGTGTCGCGCGTTGCTTTCGAAGTCGCCCCGCAATAACATAGTCTGTGCACAGTCTGTCTAGATTGGTATAAGCGGAATTGCTATCAGATAAGGCACTTGAACTGAATAGGGTGGAATATCATGTGGTGAAAGGAAAACGCTCTTCGAAAAAGTATCTCACTCTAATATTCACACACAATGAGTGGATACGGCTATACTCAAGGTCAGTAATGCATCATCGTTGAATGAACGCTATTTTGGGGATATTTCTATTTCCTAAACCGCCTGACATGTATCAACGATACGCCTACCGATACCAGCTATCAGCATTGATCTTGTAGAACTATTTACAATTCTGTCAAATAAGGCCGTTACAGCGTACACTGGCCTACATATACTACCACAATGGCACGCATCATACCATGGCATCCATCTTGTGTTCAAGAATGTTCTATACAACCGGGTCGGAGCGGACTGCCTTATTCCCTTCTGTTCCCGTTCGTGATACGAACTTGATCTGCACGCTCACCGACGACATAGGCTATAGGGCCTAACTGAATCATGATACAGCATGCCTTGCGTTCCCGCCTTCTATAAAGCTCGGCCTGATTTACTTGCTTATAAATACTCTGTATACATAGTCGATGCTGCCGTATTATATATACAGCACCTCAGGCTATAGATATTGTTTAGCCTATAAATCGAAGCTATGTGACATTAAAGGAGTTTAAATCAACAAACATAATAGATGAGGTCGTTCGTGTGGAATCGAAGTCCAAGACGTGACGATTATTAGAATCATAATATAAACGTATATACATGTATCATCTGGTATATCAAATATATCCAATCGAAATCTGTACATGATACGCATAATATTCACATAATGTGTAAAAGAGTTACTGATCTTTCCACATGTTGAACCTCGGAAAACGATTTATCGGATATTTAAACCTAAAATTTTGCCCGCAATCTAATGATTGTATACTTGATATAACCAGGGAGGTCCCACCACTCTGATATAACGAATTATCTGCTGTAACGAACATATTATGTTCTGGTCCCTTGAAGCTTCCACTACTGCTTGCTTGTCTGAGTCCGTGCCAGCGATCGATGATCGGCCTGACGAGATTTGTTGCTGAATCTACGAAAACATTCGTTTTCGTATGTTTTCCAACTGATGTGAAACTTATCTAGAGGCTCATCTCTATAATTCTAATTAATCATACATAGTTCCAGCGACATGAACAGGATGTAAAATAGGCCTAATCGTTTACGTTTACACCATGCTTATTTTTGGAACGCATGATGATCTCATTTTGACACACTTTGCAGGTCAGCCTATGCCACAGGGACCGTACGGTAATCCTGGCAATGCAGGCTATCCACCAGCTCAGCAAGGTGGCTATCCGCCAGCCCAGCAAGGTGGCTATCCGCCAGCCCAGCAAGGCGTGGCGATGGGGCCTGGTGCACCTGGAGGTGAGTAACGGTATCAATTTTAGAACATCGATTTGTAAAATTCATGAAATTTTTGAAATGCATTATTCATTACACGTATCCCACAGCATGGCAACCGAGTATGGGAGGTGAAATACCTAACGATGATACAGAAGCCCCGGTGCCACAGCTTCCCCAGTTCGAAGGATACCTTCCAACCGGATTTGACCAGCGTAGGTTGAATATTTCTTGTCTTAGAAATCATACCCAATATCGGTTATGCACATATGTTATAGATACATTGGAATATTTTTGTTATAGTCCAACCTACTGCACCACCTCCGTCACTACCACCTCCATCTGGTGAAGCACCGGTGATGCAGTTTTCTGGGTAAGATTAATATATCTTACTAAATCCTCGATATCACTTCTATTTTTAATTATCGATATGCAAAATTCTATTTTTCATTACCAGTTTCATATAAGGGCCATCCTCATAGTTTTTTTTATGTGTATGTAAATTTAGTGTTGGCTGTTTATCTGAGGAAGAATGTAGACATGCGATGTCCAATTTTGTTGCTGAACACTGCTGTTATGGTAAAGCACCTGCTAAAGACATGCGCATTGAGGATATCAAACCATCAACTGCCTTACACGTAATGCGAATTCAACAATGTTATCTCTGAACAAGTCCTGAAAATGATGAATTAGGCCAAAAAAAATTGATACCTTGTTTCTCCGCTCTGCTGAGCTTAAATGTTGACCCGGCCGGCCGCCTATCTACCCTATACATTACTTTTTTTAAAATCGTGATCAATTTCACAATAACAGACCCGGCCGCTATAGAAATGAACTGTTTATAAATTGTATCTTATTTTACAAAAAATGACCCGGCCGCTGCGGAGAAACAAGGTATCATTTTTGTTTAGCCTTAGTAAAAAGACTCACGAATTTGGTTTCAGTTGACTTTAGAGACATTTACGGAATCTCGTAACTCCACTTACAAGTATGAGCCATTTTATGGAGGTATGATTGATGGACCTCACAACGGCCGAGCACCGGGACCTTGGGAAATACCGTTCAATGCTGACTCTTTCTTCAACAACCATACGAAGAAGACACGTGTTCCCCACACAGAAAGTGTGTCGGTAAGTTATCATAAGAACGACATAAAATTTCCACCTAATTCTTAGACTTTAGAAGCCACTGAACATATGTTTTAGATGTGTCATTTCTGTTGGGGACGGGGTTTTACTCGGTGCAGACATTGCTTTGGCAAAGGACATGAAAGATGCACGTTCTGTCATGGTAGTGGTCACCGAACTGGTGCAAACGGTGAACATGAACACTGTCATAGTTGTGGAGGTGATGGCAGAAAACGGTAGATATTTTAATCATCTTTCACTGATGTTCGTAATCCGCCTTCCACCAGATGGTGGTTTGATAGCTGACAGACGAACGTTATCAATAAAACTGTAATAATTCATTGTATTTCATAATGTAGGGTTTTTGCGCAATACCAGTTACTTTTATTCCCGCTACCAGCTAATCTCTTATTCGGTTTATGTTAAAGCATTATTTTGGTGCAAAATCATAAACAAACTTTTTTTATTACAGATGCACTTGGTGCCATGGCGACGGTCGTGTTAGATGTGGAACCTGCCAAGGTTATCGACAATTGAAAAATTATGTGCAGTTAGTTGTTTCTTTGTAAGTTGAACGTTATCACTTAATAATGCACGTACAAATCGTTATCAATTTTCATTGAATCACCGTCTACTGATATTTATCTTCTTTTCTTCAGCACCAACCACTTGAGTGATTTTATTCTAGAAGGTTCAGATATGCCCGAAACTCTTGTGAGGGATGTATCTGGTGTTGCCATATACGAACAGGACTTACCTCAAGTAATCTTTAGCAATCATTTATATTATTGACTACATTATAATCTTGCGACGCATCATCGTCATAATTACGAACGGCCACCCCGCTTAAGTTCAGGATGAGAGTTTAACAAAATGTGAATTATATTTTCATCTTTTCGTCCAGGTTTGGCCTATAACATCGTATCCTGTTCAACGTATAAATGAGAATTCTGTACGACTGATCGAATCGCATCGAGTTTCGTTCCCAAATGAGAGAATATTACGTCAGGTATTACGATGGCTCAATCGGTCGCTTAAACGGAGGTTTTGTTTTTTTCACGTAACCTAAAATGAAGTTTATTAATTTCTAGCGTCATCGTCTAAGAGGTGTTCCGGTGACTGAATGCGCTTACAACTGGAAGGATAAACATATGAGATTCTGGGTTTATGGCTTAGAGCAGAAAGTTCATTGTCCAGACTATCCGCAACAGTGCTGCTGTGGATGTACTATCCTTTAGATTTATCAATTGCTTTACCACATAATCATTTGGTTAAGGCTGATCCCACGCGCAACATCTAACATGCATTTTGAGATGCATTTTGAAATGTGATATACAAGTATAGATACAAAGAAATACCAACACATCTACAACGAGTTAATATTGAAGCACACTAATCAGTGAAAAATTTGATTAAGAATTATCCTACACTTGACCAAAGAAGGTTTATTGATACCACAATGTTTCGGTTGCTTTCTAGCCACCATCATTGACTTGTGCCGTTTGAATGACCTGTTATATCTTAACCTCGTTGAATAGTTTAAAGTACTACATTGTAATATGTAGTGAAGTGATTACGCGCTCTAATCCATGTTTGAATTTATACAACGTTGTCTTGAGCTACATGTATGTATATCTATCACTACATGCAGTTACGTGTCATTGACAGAGTGTATGCACGTGCATGGTTACATTTATATTACACTCTTATGTATTCATGCATATCTTGTAAACAAAACTATATGATTAATATCAACCGTTCATTAACAACGATAATACATTCTTACATTGTATAAATGACGACGTTTTACGTGAGAAACTTTGTATAGAAATTAATTTTCCCGATTGATGATATTGGGAAGATGTATTTTGTAAAATGAAATATTTATCTCTCCATGACACTGCTTTTTGTATGGCGCGATGAGTGTTGTTATAACAATGCTAGTTTTGTATAAAACAACGACAAAATCAATCTCAAAGTAACTTTCCCGATAGGTCTCATAATGCAAGAGATACAGACACGAAAAAATGAAATATTTTCTCTAGTGAGTAGTATTTTGTTTATACCGATATATTTTGCCTATTCATGCTTGCAATATTCTCTATAGTAGAAATCGGGTTTCCCTATTTAAGCTTTTATTGATATAAATCCTTATACGCTAAAAGTAAAGTTTCTTAATAAACTGATGTTCTAATCGTTGACTTTTTAGAGTGTTTTATTGGATAGTATGTATATATACATGTATTTCTAGGATTCTTATCAGTTTTCTTTTGTTCTATTTCCTCATCCCTGTGCAATATATGACGCCAAAACCAGTGTAAGAGCGCTTACAAAGATCGCGTACACTAGCAGTAACGTTTGACGTATGAAATCGAATGAAAAGTCAAATATTTTTCGATGACGTTTTTCACTTTCAGCATCATCATCAACACCACCAGCTATCGACTCATTCATTTCAGTTAATGGCACGAAATCGTGCGAATATTCTTTTGAAACGCGTCTTCGTCGATTGCCATTTTTCTCGTCAATCCGTTTGGAAACGTGCAGGAAGATTGCGGCTGAGAAGTGAACGGCGATATAAACGGCCACGAACATCCACGTCCAATTGGGAATTTCAAAATCCCCCATTTGTATTCCTGTCAACATAGCAGCCATGGAAAATACGTGCGCCGTAAAACCAACGATACGATGGCTCCAGTTGAATATCGGTCTCCTTTCATCGTCTGGGTGTGGTCTAAACTGCGCCATTATCGGGTTGAGAATGCATAGAATAGCAACTATAATTCCAAGAATGGGATGGGCTCGACCCGGCAGTTCTTCGTCCATTTCAAATCCACCTACGGCTATTACAATCGTTACGATACCCACGATTGTTAAACACAACACTGTTACCATACAGACGCGGTGCAAGTTGAACCACAATTTTCGTCTTAAACATTGTCTATTCAAACTATGTTTATAATATCGTGCGATTATTATTCCGAGCCCGGCCGGTAACATCCATGCAATGATCATACAAATGGCGTGTGCTCGTTTCATTAATTTTTCAGAGGAGACTCCAGATGAACGTCCAGTTTTTGACAAAGCGGTAAGGTCGATTTTCTCGGATGAGACGACTGGCAGTTGGCCGGCTGATGTTGAATGCATCGCCAAATGTCCGCCAGATTGCGCACCTCTCGCAATCATTAGGTAGAAAGGTTTAGTAAGATCAAAAACTTGTGGATCGTGAGGCACAACGGTTTTTTGACGAGAAAATCTGCAAGTTATTCTTCCATCTTTGACCCCACCTTCAACGCTTGATAAACCGAAAGCAGTATTAGTGATCGGAATGTTCGTATGTCCAAGATTGTAAGACTGGTAAACATTCATTTGACCAGATGATGCCACGTATAAACAACCTATCACTGAATCGTCACCCATTTTAGTGTCTGAAGAAAATCCGACTGCTACGTATGGTTCCGTCGTTCCAGATGTAACTTTCGAGCTGAGTTCGAAAACGATGTTGTTCCCATTGGCTTGGTATGTGAGCAGATAATCGCAATTTGTAAAAGAACAACCAGCAGGGACTTGGAAGCAGCCCTTTGAAACGCCGCATGTTGAGGTGTCTATCTGAGTGCTAGGTGTGGGCGCAAACTGCAGTCCATTCGTGTTTGTGTGAAAAACGATAAGCGTAGCATACAACAACCCTAATGCAGTACCTAATCCAGACATGAATGGCTTTCCTTTTTTTTTACCGGTTAGACGATGAATATATGTTACGTTTTATTCACAACAAACCACGCGATCCAAATCCACACGAGTATTAGATATTTCTAGTGCGTATGCATATATTGAAAACCTGTTCTCCACTTTAAAAGCATTATGTGTTTTCTTTGTCATACATACAAATTGAAAATTACAATGACAATACAGCTGTGATGACAGGAATATACGTGTATGAAAATTGTTTTCAATTCACGGCTGAAAAATCACTGGCAACGGCTGCGTATTTGAAAACATGCCTATAAATATTGAAAATACGTGTTTCCGCATGATGCTACGTCAATTCGTGGCCAGAAGCCGAGATCTGTCAGAGGCCTCGACCTTTTATTGTTATTTTAGATCATTATCGATGTTGTTTCAAACTTATGGAGCTGAAAACCTTTAATAATTTAGGAACAAATAGAGGCCAATATTTTTGAAATATCGGGATACAACAACTCCTCTGATGTACATGTCGTTTTCATCTGGTGAGCGATCGAGGCCCAGATCTATGCAGGGACTTTTCACTCAGATCGTAATGTAACATTTTTGATAATTATACGGAAGTGAGCCTGCCGTTTTTTGTCATATCTGACATGGCAACTTCTAGCACGATATTCTAATCTCCAAAAATCGCAGGAATAAATTTTCCGTCCATGTACAAAAGCATGGTTTACTCTCAATTCATTTTTTCTCATTCATCTTCCTGGTGGCATTCTGGGTCTTTATTGCGATGAATATGTAGTTTCGCGCTGTGAGATAACGTTTGAAAAAGGGTACAAGCCGTGTGAAAATATATCTGCTATGATATAAGAGCTGTCTTGACTGGATACGGCTATGATTAAGACGTAGGTCGGGAGATATTTTCATTTTAATTTGAGGCTGTTCTGTATTGAATTAATTGGCCTGAATTTTGCACCATACGAGCCGCGGGATATGACGATGTGTCTGTGCCGGTGAACTGAAATCGAACGAATAAATTATTTTTAATATAACATGAAATTAGACATCTGGGAATTAAACTAAGTATAATGACACCCACACGAATAATCTTTACAAAATATGAAACCGAAGGTTGGAAAACTACCGCTGGGAAATACTGGTAGATTTTAATTCCATGTCTTTCGGTAGTGAAAGAATATTCTATTCAATATGATATGATGTTGTTCTGCTCGCTACCAGGACAACGCACGGATGTTTCTAATGGCGTCAAATTATTTCTTGTTGGTACTGATATACAATGCGAATCTAATGACTTTTCATTTCTTCGATAACATAGACGAACAGATGCTCGATAAAAATTGCATATATATTTATTAGAACATACAGACCGTTTTACAATAAGAATTAAGTTACGAGAGTTGTTTATTTCATTTAGAATTAATGGACTTTTTGGAAAGTCTGATGAAATAATGTAATGTTATACAGATACCTTCATAGCATACAATATTAAAGTGAATAAAGAATGATAAATTCGTACATTTACCGATGTAAGATTTACATTTCATTATTCATAATTTTACGACCACACATCCGAATAGCAAAGTACTGTTTTCCAAGCTGAAATTCTCGTGACAATATTGGACTCTCATTGATATTTAGGAAAAAAATCAATCTGCATTGGTTAACCACAGATTCCGGACTCCACGGAGGTATTGTTTAATGATAAATTTAGCAGATATCCATGGACTCAATATCTTTTGCAACCATTTTTAACACCACGAGGTGCAATTTTGCCCGCTTGCTTCGATTTCGTTTTCACGTTGTTTCCTGTGGCTTGAGATACCTCAGTTAACCTGTTTATCCAGCTTTAAAGCCAGATCCGTAAAATGGTAATTTTGTTGTTGTTCGAGTAATAGATTTCGAATTACCACAAACAGTATTGATAGATCAAGTAGACATCATCTCACAATGGTCTCTCTAGTGAGCGACCTCCGTCTATGCACTGTCAATGGTTTTAAAGCACAACATTTGAACACATATTGCACGTGTTTCCGGAACTTTTTACCGAATATAAAGTATATGATAAACTTCGAACAGCAGTTTAGGTCTTGAAATAAATACGAAATGATCGTTGCAACAGCAGATTTGGCGCGGCTGTCCCAATTCGGTTCCATTTCCGGATATATACGCCGAAATATCTGATGGAACATGAAACCGACAAATGGGACCTCACAAAATAAGAACAGCGTTCCGATGGCTACGATAGTGCGTGTAACGTGCATATGTTGGTCGTAGCCACCGTAGAATTGCTGCTCAGACTTCATCAGCTTATCGGAGGTATGTAGTTTCCAAAGAGCACCTAGTTTATACGTCAAACTACCAACAATTAACACAGGGATGAAATGATTCAGCGCGACAATCAAGACGTTGTACGGTATGGCAAATTTCGTATTATATAAACACTTATCACCAGTTGTCTGTTTATGCTCCACGGGAGGTTCGGTAATTGTGTGGTTTTCTGACTGGTGACTTTCTTCGTGGCTATGGCAATGTCGTCGTAGCTCGAAGAACCTCGGAATATTGAATATAGCACAATAAATCGCCAATGCAATTATTTGCTTTTTTATGCACGGTAACGTGCAATGAGGGGACGAGTGTAAGGGGTTGAACACATCCACATATCGGCTAAGTAAAGCAACAGCAGTTAACCACACTGAAAGTGTTCGAGCTACTTCCATTAACGTAAGAAGATACGGCAAGGTTTGTTTATAGGTGGCTTTCGATTCGGCTGATATGCTGGTGCACATCGGACCCATGGACGCCAGAGCTGGAGCGGTCATCGATGCAAAATCGAACAGCATGAAAAAACCATCGGCAACAGCCATGAGTAGCAGTAGAAATGCAGCTGTGGACTTTCGACTATCTTGAGATAGTATGATTATACAAAGAAAGTTCATCACTATACCCAGCAGCGAGATCGGGCCTAAAATCAGAACGGTCAGAATGAAGTGCAAGTCATGTGTAGTTATCTCCGAAAATCGGACGCAATACGGTGAATGGTCTTCGGCTTCTTCTTCGAAATGATGACCACCATCCATGGCTTCTGTCAGCGTCGGTAACAATTATATCTTATATATCGTATACGTGAAATAGCACGACTGTATACGCATTGGACTGGAAGTTTTTGTGATATTCGCAGTTATGATATCGATTTGATTTGAGTGGCTTTTGTGAACATCCTCTAAAGAGCAATGAGTGTCGACTAATGATAATGAACACAACACACAGAAACGACTAATTCATAAACGTGGCTTCCCTAGTACGTCGAACTTGAAACTCCGTGGATATGGTATGAAAAATCGCGTTATACATAGTCGAAGATACCATTGCCAAATAAGTCAGACATCTGAAATATCTGTATTCGTTTATTCCGTCGGTTAGTTTGAGGTTAAACACGTCCATTAAACAATCGAATGCTCACGTATGTTTTAGTTATTGCGACACTTGTGGAATTATCCATTAATGTTTGACAGATCTCGGGCAAAAATTCGCCTGATTCTCAGTCGAATGAAAGCAACCGATGTAAAATAACGCGTAGACCACTTTTCCTATTTTCCACAAATGATGGTGAACCCTGTTCTTTTCGCTCTCATTAGGTAACTCTAATTTGCGCGTCTCGACGACTCTCCTGGTTTATTCACGCATTTGCCATTATTCCTCGTTACGAATAGCAACATTCATACGATGAATCCCCCTGGAGAATCAATCAAAATATTAATTATTCTTAAGCGATTTTAGTTTTAGTTTAAATATTTAATGAATGCGGGTTGATGTTGAAACTCTACTGATTGATTAGGCAAAATCGAAATAGAAAACGTCGAAATTTTCCTCACCGAATGCGATAGTTCACAGTCGTAGTGGAAGCCGAAATCAATGTCAAACCGTGGTAGTTATAACAAGATTATCAGTAACAGTCGTAAATATTGCCGAGATCGCTCTTAATATTTGTCCTGGTAATGAATGCCGCAGTGTGAATACTGAAAAGGACAAACGGATGAGTTCGCACCACTTTCGCACAGCTTTACCGATGACAGTCGCCCAGTTTCAGAAGATAAATCCGTAATGAGATTGGTATTTCAGCAACTCCGATTATACATTTTTTTCTATCATGCAATATCATAATTTGTAGTAGACGATTCCGCGGAGAAATGGTCGTCCGAACTCGCTACATCCACGCGCGCGTAGTGTTCCGTCGACATTCGTCTCAAATGTTGGTAATTTTCTATCGCTTACAGTTCGCATAGAAACTGGCAGCCAGTAATTATTCACGGATACTATCAGTTTCTACATTTCTCAGTTACACCATAAAGCTGTGAGCACGTTGTGTTATCGTCCACCATCAACGCTATTATCGCATGACAAATTGTCCAATACGAAAAACTTCCCTCGAAATACGTATATATACTGGGCGCACTATGATTTAGTTCTTACCCAACAATTATGACGAATGTGATCGAATATTCCCAGTGCTCGAAAATAAGAGATTTCTGGCTTATTTTGACGTAGAAACGTACAAATGGTTTTCAGTGTATTCTATTTTCTTGTATTTTGCCTACACGAGGAACGCTTTAGATAGGCTTCGCGTGATTGAAAGTATATATCAATCGTGAAACGATCATTAGTGCATCGAGTCGTACTAAGCGTCTTTTCTCACGATTTTTATTTTATCAACAACTTCAAAGTGATTACGGCAAATTGTTTCTTCGTGTGCATCGGCGTGGTAACTTATATCAAAGCACCTGCTGCGAAAGTTGATAAATCACGCTATATCCAAATTAATCTCAACTCTGAACTAATTACTTCATCGTGTACTTTCAATGTAGTTGTTTCTATTTCGTTTGTCAACTTTCATCAAAATTGCGTCGTCGGCTTCAAACTGTTATCATTGCAGATAGATGTGAATATCTAGCAGAATCGATTAGATATTAGAATTGATCACCCAAATCAAAATAGACAGATTTTTAATTAAATCGGGGTGCTTTAGGGGTGCTCGATATCGCGTACGTGCACTACTACGTCCCAAATTACTCTTCTACTCGAACCACCGCAGCTGAAAAAAAGAAAACGATATTTTTAATCAAAAAGTAGTTGTCGATAACACGGTTTGGGCTTATGTTGCATCACAAATATATAGCTCTCTGGTCGGATTTAGCGGTCTAAGATTGATAGATATCAATCAGGACGCCTTAATAGCCACGAGGGAATGCAATTAATCCCCTGGTTTATACATAAAGTCCCAAACAACAGTAGCTACAACGTATTATCGGAAATTCCTATGATATGTACATCTCCGTGTATAGATTTCATTAATCCATCGAATTTGAAGGGAACAAAATATACCACGAACATGGTTTACTGGCATATACTTGCAGTCTGCAAATAAAGACTTATAATCTGCTATATTTCCATGGTTATTTATTTGACCGCTGAAGTACGAGGAATGCATAGAAAGTAGTTGTTGACATCTTGACGTTTCATGCGTAACACGAGAAGACTGCAATAGACCGCATTTTGATCGACGAAGCCGTCGCTAAATATTTAAACAACCTTAACAAATCGTACCAGCAGGATTTTCCATCTGCGATATTACTCTCCGATACGGGCTCGATGTCGACTATCATACGCCACGGTTAGAATTTCCCCGCCGATTTAGTAAAAATTCATTATGGGCTATCGACGCGGCTAAAAGTCAATTCACTTGGCAATAACACAACTTTTAACGTATTCAAACTGTTTAGTTCTTTCTCTTCGAGGACAAACACCAAAAAGCCCTTACACCAACTTAATTGTTATTTACGAAGTGTGCAGGAGTGAATGCGGTATATTTACCGAGCAAAGCAACTGTTTGAGACAATAAGGCTAATTGAAATTGCCGGGGCTGTTGGAACCTTGTAGAGTATTTAAAAAAAAACACGTGGCACAGCACTCGATTTTAGAATCGCCCGGCCCCCATTAAAGCCTATTAACGTCGCATTTAAATAATGATTCCTCTCCAATGCAACTGTTAATTTATGTATATACTATTATTCAGATAATACGGGGACCGTCGGTGAAAGAATACAACTACAGCGAAGTCATCTTCCATTGACTATAAGAGTTTTTTCATCTCGTATGATGTCTTAACACGTACGACATCAATCCTGTGTACGAATACATATGATATTGCGACCGGCTTGATTTTTAAGATTAAGAGTTATAACCGACTCCAACCCCTGGTATACGATTTTGTTTAAAGTATGCTTCGCCCCTCTTGACAAAGGGAAATTGCCAAGACACGATTTCAATAATTCTGATGTGTTGACAACTAAGTACCATTAACGCCCACTATGACGAGGATAATGCGAGAGCAAAGGTAATTTTTACACGTTTGTCATTAGTAAAGTACTTGATATACGTAAGATTGGATTCGTAGAATGGTAATTTATGCTGAAGTTGTGACAAAATAGCTTACATCATCACACGGTGACCTATTGTCATTTCCTGATTTGCCCCGTTCGAATATCCCTTGATTATAGAATGTACTCATCAGACCCGACGTAAATCACTCACTCGTTACTAAAATCCGGTTGCAAGCGGGTTCAGTCACTTGGCATGGGCATGGTCCGACGTTTTTGGTAGGGCCATATTTGGCCCCGTGACAAACAGACACATCTAGCACCAGTGTGAAAGGTTGGTTGAGACTTAATCTGGCACTGGCCAAATTTGGCCCCGATATAGAAAATGCTCGGGTGATCGAGGCTCGTGGTCTTTGAACTGTTTCTACAAATCTGTATTCACCCTCGGATTTCGTGTAAAATGAAGGGACATTTATCTATTTGCTCGACGTCCTAGATTGATGTCCACTGGGAGCTATGAAAGTAAATTGCATCACGAATGACGCGCCATAGATATTAGATGTATATACAGCCTCTAATTAGAAGCACATTCGTATGGAGACAGAAAAGATGAAAATCCAAAAATTTTCATCAATCCAATCATCATAAACTCATGAATATTGAATGGAACAATTTTGCAACATTCATTTTCTAATTCAATAAAGTGATATGCATATACAGATAAATACAAGGCTGTTTTACCGCAGTTACCTCGCAACATAAATCGAGAGACTATACTATATTCTGAAAACAGCAATTTGACTTTGACAAACTGCTAGTCTTACTCGTCTGCAATATAGCATATGTTGAAATGTGATGCAAAAATCCAGTTTGCGCGCTTCATCACGCAAAGCGTGCTATATAAGCCATTGCCGCTAAATTTGCGCAATTACGTCCGAGCAATTTAATAGTGTGTAATAGAACATTTTAATCTGTGTTCCTGAAATCAATAAACGCAGAACTATACATCTTCTGAAATGGTACTGTGTTTAATCCAGCATTTGAAATAGATGTTCATATCATAATCGCACAATTAGGTGATTGATGTCCCCTGTTCATTGTACATGTAATTCATTTATTTTGGTGTTAGCTTTACATCCAGCATTTATTCTGCTGAAACATGATGATATCCATATGGAGAGCTAACACCGAAATATAATCATAATTGATGAATTGAAATTGAAATTACATTCGTTGAGTATTCGGGAAATTAATGAAATTCAATTCACTTCGAAATCCGGTCACTCTGCTGTCTGATAACGTATGGATGACATGGCTAAAGCTTGAAATAACCAGGAAGTTAAATATTGACCATGTCGGATCGACATCACGAATGGCTACATGCACTACCTTGAATAATTTATTAACACATATATTTGTTTGGATTTGTAAATTCTTTTTAAGGATACCATGTCGGTTATGCTTTGTGAACGTTATCGAACATTGGTGCTGGGGAACTTGCCAGCATATGTTCGTGTAAGAAGCCATCTGCGTTTTCAATAAGGCTTCAATATCATCAAATGGCACCTGTTCATCACAAACTATTCGTTGTTATATCAAATATATAGCAGTCCTATGATTGTATTATTTCATATGTTATTTAAAAAAAAACACTGCGGTTCTATAGCAGAGACAATTTTATCTATGATGATTTATTTATGTACCAGTGGCATGCGGTATTAAATCTTCCTCATTTTCGAATCAAATGTATACATTTAAATGTTATTCGAATAACGGTGTCTGGTAAGTTTTGACCGATGAATTGATTTGCAAGTCTTCCCCTGAACAGAAGCGGCATGTATCTCCAGTGCCTTCGCGAAATATTAAAAATATTCAAAAGTGCGCTATGAAGTCCGACAGGGTATAATTTGTGGAACAGCAGGGTAGACAAAAGTGTTTGCTTTATCTGTCATCTGTTTAATGTTACACTATTATATATTATAACTGAAGGGTGATTTCCTATTTGTGTAATATGACCACAGGTCCGTTTAGTATTCACTTACTGTTTCACCATCGGATTATGTAACTTGTGTGTAAATATTTGGTGGATTGATTAATAATATACGTAATGATATCATCGCCTGACTCGACTGAAAGTCGAAGTCCTTTAAAGCTTGTGACGTGAATAAAGATGCTTAGACACTATACATGTAACGTATTTATAACGCGGAAATTAGAGCGGTTTTTCTTCAAGTTCATAAATTGATATTGCTAGAGCCACTTACGCATTAGTTCTGCGATGATATATAAAAGATGAAAATAATATCTTGCTTGGAAATGTCAAAATAAATCTAATGTTACTGAAATTCTCCAGTGGTTCAATTGTGTACATATATAGTGTGACATTAGCGATATCCGAGCCAAGGACGAATTTTCTATTTCTAAAAGATGCTTAAGATGTTTGTCTACGTTATACATTTTTTAGATACAACTCTTCGTGATATATCGCGCAATCAAATGATATTACCATCGGCTTTCCAATACCTTCAAACTGCGTCATAAACATCAGTCAACGATGAGCCGGCTATTGCCCTCCTAAGGCTAAAGCATCATTTAAAAAACATGTATTACATTCAACTGATAAAATCTCGCGGCAATATCATTTGTGGTTATGAGCTATCTATCATATGTTGCCACTAAATCATTGCACAGTAATACTTGAGGGCTGATTGCTCGTACCTGGCAAGGCGTCAAATTTGCAGGTACGTTTATAAAGCCACTTACACTGAAATTGTTCGGGAGTAATTTATAATATTTTGTATTTAACGGAATATATATATATATATATATATATATATATATATATATATATATATATATATATATATATATATATATATATATATATATATATATATATATATATATATATATATATATATATATATATATATATATATATATATATATATATATATATATATATATATATATATGAAAAATGCTCATTGGCTTAACATGATACAGAAAAAGAAAAGAGAATAGTGAAAAGTAGAAATAGTTTACTTCAGAGATTTGATAAACAAATGGGTTCTGAAATTGAAAAACATCGATTTATGGACTAGATTTGATTGGACTAAAGTAAAGTATGCGTACTGAGTACGAGAGGTTACATGCCCGACTGTAGATTAACACGTAGGGGACGACTAGCAGGGATTGAACGTTAGATCTTATTTTGAATATTTGTAATATCTAAATATCTAGGCTACATGCATATTCATATATTATACAAACTTAATGATATCAAAGGTAAAGTAGCTACGCTAAACGAGCATATATTCTCTCGAAAGGCTTTCGCGTATCGCACAAGGTTTGCAAACAAGACACACCAAAGATACTGTATGCATATAATTTGATTACTTGCCTTGACAGCGATGAACAACTGACTGTCCCCTTGACTATCTATCCAATCGTTCTCGTCGTCCCCCCAACGTATCTACTGATGCCCCAGGATGTGATCTCTTGTTTTTTCTGCGTCATTAGATTCCGCTGTTCTTCGCTTCCAACAGTAACCGCGACTCATCTGCCTGTCAGGCTGACTCAAACGTCCATATCACATTAACTTCAATCTGCACATGCGTTTTTGTCGCGTCAACCACAGAGCTCTCCGGCCATCCGTCGATGAATTTGCTGCCCATATCGAACACTTAATAATTTCAAATTCATTTCTATTCATAATCATAATTTCAGACAATTCCCGTGTAATATTCAGGCAGATAAATGAGGGATGGATCTAAGGGAGTTTCGGGATATGGATCCTGCCTTCCCATTGAAGTTTCCTTTTTTGACAAGATATAGCTCATCACTTTACCTGCATATTTAACTGTCATCCTCTCGGAAA
The DNA here is from genome assembly GCF_964204645.1 of Tubulanus polymorphus. Taxonomy (NCBI): domain Eukaryota; kingdom Metazoa; phylum Nemertea; class Palaeonemertea; order Tubulaniformes; family Tubulanidae; genus Tubulanus; species Tubulanus polymorphus. Next base: position 3,811,911 of record NC_134027.1, on the reverse strand, counting down.
TTGCATCTTTCGGGTATATTTCATCACCGTTCTAACACCTGGGGTAGGACCCTGCTTGTGGCCTCGGGCCTTGCAGCTTCTTTCTCGTTTGGACCCCGACTTCTAATTATCTTCTGTTTTATAATGAGGGGAAAATTACCACGCGCGAACCTGTGGCTTAAAATCGAGGATGAGACATTAAAAAAATAAGCTATGCTTTTTCATTGTAAGGTTGAATTGAATCGATTCTCCGTACTTTATGTTCTCTTCTAACGTCCGTTAGTTATACGTCTTTGTGTGCTAACATACATTGTTAGTATGCAAGGTACAACATTTTGAGAGGCAGGAAAATTTGTCAGCAACGAGATAAGTACCTCCTCAATAAAGCTGTATAAAAGACTTACGCATTAAAAACGCCAATAATGTTTTCCTCTTAAGTACGCAGAAGGGAACATCATGATGTATATGGGGGTCATTCTAATTAATTTCGTCAGTTTGTTTTATTTGAAATGTAAAATCTTAAAGTTAGAGCATTGGGTGTAATACATCATAAATCTATCAACTTTCCTCGGTGTACGAAACAATGGTTTCACTGGGTAATTGCATCGAAGCTTGCGTGCCTAAATCGGAAGGGGAATGAATGAGAATACGAACATTAATTTGATGGTCATATGCCCTGGATAAATTACATAGCTACGGGCAAAGATAGAAATTGTCATAATTAATATCGCCTCGTTATACGTCAAAGTCTTGCAATTCTCATTCATCGAATTTCACGGTTCGATTAGACACTGCCGACTGAGTTCCCTTCTTTTTACTGCAACAGCTTGATTTATATTCCGAGTTCAATATCATTCCTTGAAAGCGATCACCAGTCGAATAATTGGCAATGAATTTCATGAAAGTGAATTTTTTCGTAGAATCTGCAAGCAACCGCGGCAACGTCAAACGTGACGAGTCTCGTTAAGCCTACCTTACCGATACATCACGGTGTTTTCATGACATTATTGTGGATCTGATAAACCGTATGAAGAGTATCAACATCATTCCTTATTACAAAAATAGACGATGATATTTCGTGATACTTGATGGTTCTCGCAAGGACATTGTCGTCGCGATGTAAATCTATAAAAATACATTTAATCTCTTAATGGACTTTTCGTTTACACTTCCTCCTTCATTGAATGTTGACTTGAAACCCGCGACACTCCGCGATACCGCGTCCAGTTGATACGAGTGAGAACTTCTGCGTGGTTCCTCGCGAAATGGGTGCTCGAAATTGTTTAGGGTAATTGAATGTCGGCTACTGCCATGTATATGTACTGATGATCTTTTACCAGCATTTCTTTCACATGGCAATCGCATCATGTCCGATTATTTCGAGTGCCCGTCTGTAGATATGTACTTCCTTTATATCGCATAGATCTTTTTCCGCTGCAAGATTTTTCCTTTCTGCATTGCGTTGCAAATGGGAATAATGCTGAATTGGTAAGCTAGTTGTCAAACATTGCGGTGATGCATGCACATTCTAAAGACATTATATCCCGTGGAAGAAAGCTCAGAAAGCGTTCCGCGCCTTTATCATTGGCTTTCTAGAGATATTGTGTATTTATGATATGAATCAACCAGTTGTTATCGGATCCGCTCAGTTGCTGAGTGCCTCGTCGGTTACGGATCTTTTATCGACGCCAGACTCATCCGGAGCATTATTCTTTCCAAACCGGCGACTAATTATTTTCGTCTTTACTCGCAGAAAAAACCGGCCAATTGCCGCTGGAATGGTCGATCCCCGGTGATCCATTTGTTACGTTCAGACATGCTCGCTGATGCGTTGGATTCGGGGGCAAGAAAACAACGCATATCATTGCTGGCTAATCCAAGTAATACACGATATGTATCAGGCAAAACTTTCACCCCTTACCACATGTAAATAAATGATCAAGATACGATTGAAAAGGTTTCTACCAGGAATGGAAATATACTTGAGATGTGGCCTGCATGATGCTTGGTTCTAGAATTTGTACGGATATTTTCACCATAAGCGTCGTTCGGAAAGGTCAATAGGGTACGATTTGCGGATTATAATCTTACGCCACTAAATGTACGTAGTGGACTCAAATGGCAGAACAGTGTTGTTAATTCGGGATTTCACCCTATTAAACACTTTGCAAGATGTCCATATCATCCCGTGAGCTATTAATGGATTGGGGACCAGATTTAACCGATCCAGGGAAATTGTCCAACACTTGTTTGAATCACAGTTGTATACGCGGATTAGCTCCTTTTCCAGATTGATGACGATCGGCGAAAGCAAACAACCTCAACCAATTCTTCGTACCGTCGTCCTTGTAGATTATAACGTTTGTTTACACTCAATACAACCTTGGATACTACGACTGCTTTTTGTTGAATTAGACGTCACAGAAAAGAAAAATATGAGACAATTTTATTGACGCCGTCTTCTCAGGACAAATGTGGCGAATAATCAAACAGACCGAGCGATTATATAAGTGAAACTCCCAAAAGAATAATCGAATGAATAATTTAACGAAATGATCTATCATTATGTCGCTCTCTGTTGATACAAAACGAAGAATTCCCGCAAGATAATCTAATCGAATAAACTCTCCGGTGCTTACCATCAATCACCAGGTCTCACCACCTAGAATTCACAAAAACACTTATCATTTACATAAACCTACAACACGTATACACATATACTTGGATGAAAATAACAACGACGTCAAATGAAACTGGCAATATACATGCGATCATTGACTTGTGGGTACTCCTTACGTGCTCCGTTCGGATAAGAAACTTGACAACTAATAGGCTATTACTGAAGGAACCGAAAATTGTAAGATTAATTTGTTGGATACATCCGTGTTAATGAAATTCACATATAAAACTGGGTTGAGTATCTTGTCAGTCCAGAAAGTGTTTGATAATTTAATAATACACCTCATCGAATTGGACACTGAAACATTCACAAACAATTCTTGATGTTGTAATTAGCCATGAAAGCATAAAGGAATGAGCCATTGCGTGCTGAAACCTTACCATGGCATCCACCAGGTCAAAAATTCTCAAACCAATAAATGTTCTAATTACATGGTGCAAACGCCTTATCTTTCTCAACTGATTGGTGTCGAACGGTCAACAACAGTTTATTCGCCGTGACAACCTCCCCATCCGCACGGAAGGTACGATGTACTGGACAGACGATTACTCCTGAGAATTCAATCAAAGACGGTGGTAATATATCAACGCCAGCATGAGCCGACACCAATTTATCATTGTCACGTCGAAATGACCAACACCATCAAATACATTTACACTATTAGTCACAAAAATACTCGATATTTTCTAATATTTGTATCAGGAGCAGTTGCTTCTTTTTCACGTCTTGGGATCTTACAGTTTCGCCATAAACCACACACGCGAATGTATATCTAATGGCGTGTCAGAATAAACAAAACTAAGAATATTACCTTATTTAACAACGTGTTCGGGATTAATAGCTTTCAAGGGGAATTCTCGCAAATTGAATCCAGTATCAATTAAAGCGTCGATGCATTTGTTTTTCGCTGTCGTATTGAAACCATTTATTCAATTAATGACTCCATTTGCTATGCACGAAGGAGATTCAAGATAAAATGTGGCCGTCCATGCAAGATGTATATGTACGATTCGTTCAATTCTCTATATAACCTTTAGCAAAAATACATAACGAGGATTTATGTATTTTTTTGCCTTTAGTTAACTTTACAAAGTATGTTTTTATGATTTATGTCGATTTCACGACAATTCCGAGGTGTTTTGCTTATGGTTCAGTAGAATTAACATACCAGGATATTTTTTTGAAGATTTACGATGGTATGGAACGCAGACCGACCGAACGAAATTTTGGCCGAGGCTCTGTGATTAAAAATCAACATAATCTGAAGTTATTTGATTTGGTACATACGCCTGAGCAGCGTCTAAGGCGACTTATCGTAAGACAGTCAGGGGAGGGAAAGAATCGGTAGAAAATGAAATATTCTCGCAAATACGAACACTGATGCGTGATATCCCGATGGTAATTACTTCTCCGGCGACAGATCTGACGAATTGTATGACAAATCAAACGTTAATCGGTCTCTTCGGTGTAAAGTGAGCGTATATATGCACTGGATCAGACTTATCGATGGTACAGATCGAGTCTGAGGACACTGTCCTTGAGTCGCCAAGAATATTTTGAGGACTTCATTGAAATAATTTCAGCCGCTAGAAAAATTTCATGAGCTAGAAATATTTTCGACAGAAATTTGATCGTGTGTACATCCAAATTAAAAGCACGTTTATTGTGCAAGATGGCGCACGTGTTCGGTTTGACGATTGTGCGATAACTTAATGAAGGTGACATCGGTGGTAAATATCATTTTATTCTAAAGTGTGAAAAATACCAAAATATTAGAAAAACTCTAAATCCGAGCAGATTCTGGAAACTTCATGTGCTTAATTATAACGAACTTTTGAATTCCGAAGACGCAATCATAATGAAAAATCTAGTAAAATCGCTATCAATCTTTAACCTGCTGATCTATAAATATCTGAATATCTAAAGTTCAAATATCTGAAGCACACTATTTAATTTTTTTTCAATTTTTCAATTATCATTTTCCTTGTAGATAAGTATAACTCCAGTCAGCTAAAGACTCAGTTTTCCCTTTTTAACGGTTTACTAGGAGCACTTGGATAACCTAATTCGATCAATTATAAATACGGGTATGAATAGCCTTTCATAATTTTCTTTTGAGAACATGATGCATTTTAGGCCAGCTTGTAAAGCAGTTCCAACTGAATTCTATAGTGAGTGCCTGCGTGATATCAGTGTAGTGCAAAGAATTCATTCAATTCAAGACATAATATAATTTCAGTGCTAGTACGACTGGCTGTTTATGTGTTTCAGTGATCGCTATTATGAATTTGAATACTGTAAACTGGTTTCATATTAAGTACTCGTGAATTCTTAACAAACAATATACGGAAAGGGTCGTCCCACGTACGTACCGGCACATATATACAAAATACAACAGTCAGGTGAAACATTGTCAAACCACCTGACGTTTTATATTCTACGAAGGTACAATTTTTTTTTATAAGACTATCGACACCAATAAATATTTCTCAGTTGCCATAACGAAAACACAATCGTTCAGATCGATCTATACGAATCGATAGCTAGATATTCTGAACCTGTTGCACGACGTGTTTCATTACACTCGTAGCCGATATGGTGCAAGGTTGTGTGTCGAATATGCAGCAATTTTATTTGTTTGGTTTTTCGTTCATATTCATTGCGTTTTTTGGCATTGCAAATGGACAATTTTCACCTACACCTAGCACTCAGATAGACACCTCAACATGCGGCGTCTCGAAGGGCTGCTTCAGGGTTCCAGATGGTTGTTCTTTTACAAATTGCGATTATCTGCTCACGTACAAAGCAAATGGTAACGACATCGATTTTGAACTCAGTTCGAAAGTTATATCGGGAACGACTGCTCCTTACGTAGCTATTGGATTCTCTTCAGACGCCAAGATGGGTGACGATTCGGTTTTGGCTTGTCTGTCCATGGCCTCGTCGAATCAAATGAAGATATACCAATCGTACAATCGAAGATATGTCAATGTTGCAATTTCACAGGCCGGCCTACAGCCGACGAAGACAGGCGTTGTTGAAAATGGTCGTATAACGTGTACATTTTCTCGCCAAAAGACAGTTGCGCCTCCAAATGCGGAAATATTTGACCTTGCGCAAAAATGGCACCTTTTGATTGCGAGAGGAACGGAATCAGCTGGTGCTCTGACTAAACATTCAACGTCAGCTGGTCATCTGCCAGTGATATCATCCGGAGACGTCGACCTTAGCTCCGTCGATCCTCCCAAAACCTCGAACAAAGAAGAATCGCCGGAGCACATGATGAAACGCGCTCACGCCATCTTTATGATTCTTGCATGGACGCTGCCGTCTGGTCTTGCCATACTCATCGCTCGCTTTTACAAAGAAGACTTCAGCGTGATGTGTATCAAGTCAAAACTATGGTTCCAACTTCATCGTATATCGATGGTTGTCGTTTTGGTTTTTACAATCCTCGGTTTCATCTTGATATTCGTGGCAGAAGGTGGATTTGAAATGGACAGCGAGTTACCAAATGCTGCGCACCCTATCCTTGGTATCATCGTCACCGTATTATGTATCGCAAATCCGATAATGGCTTTATTCAGACCAGATCCCACTCACGAGAAAAGACCGATATTCAACTGGAGCCATCGTATCGTTGGTGGATTATCATATCTCCTCGCTAACATTACTATAATCATCGGTTTCCTAATGGGTGAATTTAAGATTCCAAGCTGGACCGTTTGGCTTATGGGTGTTTACATGATTATTTACGGCATTATATTTATCGCCCTTGAGGTTTGCAATTGTATTGCGACGAAGAAACATAAAGTCGATACTGAGATGAAAACCATTTCTGATGACGACAAGTCAAACGAAGCTGTTGCAGAAGAAGTCGACAAGGGTTCGAGCAGCAGTGTCGTCGCTATTCTGAAGAAAGTGTTGATAGCTGTGTATATCGTTGTTGCAGCGATCCTCCTGATAACTATGATTGTTTACATCGCCATGGGCTAATTCTAACTAATCATCTAATTTCAAACTCCCACTCAAATATTTACTCAATACTATATATAAACTGAGAATGTCACGATAATCTGTTAAGTTATTTTTATACCGGTATATCATTATACCCAGCATCCGAATTAATTTGGTCTTATTTTGTAATGTAGTTAAATGAAATATTTTGTAATGTAGTTAAATGAAAAATAAAATCATTATCATTATAACTCTAATCTTTAGAATGTGTACCGGCACCATCGTCCCGGCGCCTTTAATGAACAATAAATCTTCTTTAATTTAGATCGCTAGACTCAGTCATACTGCAGCTTGCGATGCCATCAGATTCGAATCCTTGCCTCGCCGGCGGGTGAGAATCATCTCCCCGGCAGGGCCATTCGAACCTGATGGTATCGCTACACCGTGCCGTGGCAATCTCGATGCCATCAGGTTCGAATCCCTGCCGGGGGAGGATGGGTGGAATGTGCTGGAGAGGATGGTTTGACTGATCGCATAGAGACTCGGCACGCACCGAACCCTATGGGGCGGGACAGTCGAAATATTTCTTAATGTTTTTGGGGTTCGAACCGAATTCGAAATTCACATAGGTTCAAAATCATTACATCCCCATGTAACAATGTAATTTGTACCAAAACAAGTCCGCCGAACTGTCAAAACTGAATTTGTCAAAACAAGTTCATTGGGTTCCTGCCAACAATTATTCTCTCTATGCGTGACACCAAAGAAGGTGGGAGATCTTAGATAGTAAGCTTTAATTGATGTTTGAACTTAACTTTTGATTAGCCGCATTTAAATTCGAACTGGGTAAATTTGATGAGGCTTGCTTGCTGTCAAGAATTTTGAGAAAATCCAGTCCAAAAACTCCGGGTTAAAAATCTTGGCGGACTATATATAATATACAAGGCTGTAGTTGTTTAGCCCGCTTCTCGCCCTCTTGACACTAACCCTATCGAAACCCAAACCCGTAAACCCAATAAAATGATTTTATCGTTATGTTATTATATGGATCCGGCAAAATATCTTTTTTAAGTCCGTAACGGGATCCGGCTAAATAACCATTTCCGGGCTTTTACTTACTTCCCCTGGTAGTACGTATATGTGCAACAAGAATAACAAGCGCTATAATTACACTTATGACATTCACTCCCTCCCAAAAATTGGGTGATCAAAGTAAAAGTTTACTGATTTCGAGTAGACCTCCAACAACATGATGTAGGGTCTGACTATAGACTCAGGGAGGAGTGCACCCCGAAAATAGGGTGTATCATGAAACTAAAAGGGCACCCCAAAAGAAAGCAGGTCGAAAAACATAGCTCGATTTTTGGAGGGAAGCTCACGAACTCAAACCTGTGGGTTGCAAATGAATATATATGAAGTCTTTCTATTAAGAATAATGGGTCCAAAGAGAAAAGCTGCTACCAAGAAGAAAGCTGCAGGTGGACCAGCTGCCAAGAAAAATAAGAAAGAAGAAAGCACCGCACAGCAGGCGATTAAAGCATTACAAGCAGCAGATAAGAAATCAGACAAAAAAGCAAAATTTCGCAAAGTCGATGCGAATTGTCACGTCGCTGATTTTAGTGAGGTAAAATAACAATATGGGGCCAGTAACTCAAAAGTTGGTTAAAGATAACCGGCCGTTAAATGCCATAGTAACAATGAAATTTCAATTGTCACCATATCAGCTATTCACTGGTTAACTGTAACCAACTTTTGAGCAACTGGCCCATGGTTGTTGTTAGGGCTTTACGGGGGTTAAAAACAAACATTCAATCATGAAGCTTTAAGTCCGGTAACAGTGCCAGGAGCCGATCCTGGGGCGAAGCTTGGAAAAAGGCTCTAAATTTCTTACGTGGACATGCGCCCTGGCTTTGACCTTGAATCAACCCCTGAGTCTGGTTACTGTGTAGAGACATTGTTAAATAGATGCGTGCTCAGGCCTTAATATCCATGGAAAGTATTATAAAGTATTATAGATGCCAGCGCCCACGGCAGGCAACATCAATAATGACATTATAACAAAAGACTGATTTTACCTCCACTTCATAATTTCAATTTCTTCATCTGAATCGTCTTTTATTTTTCTATGATAGGTAGTTGATGATTATGATTGTATGCTGAACCAAACGAACATAGGACACAACAACAACAAGTTTTATGTCATTCAGGTTTTACTGGATGATGAAGGATCATATTATTGTTGGAATCGCTGGGGAAGAGTTGTAAGAACTGAAGTTTTATTAATATTTTTAGTATTTTCATTAGTATCATTGAAGAATGAATGAATTGTTTTGTGATATTCTACAGGGAGAAACAGGGGCTTCTGCCCTGAAAGGACCCTTCGATGACCTGCAAAAGGCTGTGAGTGATTTTGAAAAGAAATTCAAAGACAAAACCAAAAATGCTTGGAAAGATCGTGAGAGTTTTTCACCCGTGAAAGGAAAATATACTCTGATTGAAGTGGAAGAGGTGGAAGATGAAGAAGAAGTAGAAGTAAATAAACAATATTATGTAGGTTTCTCAAATTAAGAAATAAACTCGATTCCTTACGTTTTTGATGGTAACCTACTACACATGGATTTACAACTGATTTGCAGATGTCGAAAGACATGACGAATGTGAAGCCTTGTTCACTGGATGAGCCTACTCAGAATCTACTGAAACTCATCCTCAGTACTGATATGTTCAAAAGTGCAATGGCTGACTTTAACATAGGTAAGTTATTGTTATTGATGGATAGATTGTATGGAGGCTGTTTAAAAAGTTTGTTTATTCTTGAACTCTCATCTCTAATGTACATGTACAGTTGCCTTACTCTGAGATGGCCAACTCTGACTTTTGACAAAGTGGGGCAAAAGCGAAATCATTTTTCTGACCTAACATAGTATTTTCGTATCCTAAACTCAGATTTTGCTTGCCTCAGACTGAGTTTTTGCTGATCCCAGTTGTTCTGAGTTAGGCAAGCTTTACTTTAATGTATGTGCTTATAAGTAATAAGAGTAGGTAGTTGTAGCCATTCGTTATTTGTAATAAAATAATATGGTTGATTCCAGATTTGAAGAAAATGCCTCTAGGGAAATTAAGTAAGGCACAGATTGCCAAGGGCTATGAATGTCTAGAGGAGATTGAAGATATACTCAATAAGACGAAGAAAGGCAACTTGACGGAATTATCCTCAAGGTTTTATACTCTGATTCCGCATGACTTTGGAAGACAACGACCACCGGTCATTGGAGACTTAGCAACAGTTCAATCTAAATATGACATGCTTGCTGTTAGTATTTCGAATATAAATATGATATATCTTTACCATTTTCTTTTAGAAGTTAAACAACTTTTCGGTTTCTGGATTCTAGGTTCTTGGAGATATTGAAATTGCACAGGAATTAGAAAAAGAAAAGGCTAAGAAACAAATGGTAATATAATTCATTGCCTCGATTTTAGGAAGTGGTTTATTGATTTCAAGTTTCATGTTTTCATTGTGATTACCGGTATTTCGTTTTCTTTATTTAGAATGCTACTGAAGTAATACACCCTCTAGATATTGATTATTCATTACTGAAATGCAAACTGGAACATCTGAGTCCGGGTTCGAAAGAATTCAAAGTAAGGCATTGCGTTCACTGAAGAATAAACCCCTTAATCAAATAAAAGCTATTAGAGAATTTTGATGCTTCAACTGAAATGCTGTGAGCAATTTTCGAAAACAGCTCATAAGAGTTAAAAAGTCAAAATCCCCTTACAGTTTTTCTTTGATTGTAGGTTTTATCATTCAACAGTCACTATGAAAATCAACGCATTGCATATTCCAATTTTTGAACATGCTAAAAGTGATGAGAATATCTGATGGTGCGTTGTCTTTTTTTTTCAGTTAATTGAAAAGTATACCAACAATACAAAAGACACGTATGATAATTGTAAAATCATAGATGTATTCAAAGTTGATCGCGAGGGAGAGGTATAAAAATAATGATGTCGATTCATTTGATGTTGAATCTTTTATTTATTTCACCTATCTTATACTGTATGTATGTCTGACTATGATATTCGTTATTTCATCAAGAGAGAAAGATTTGCAACTCATAATTCCTTGAAAAATCGAAAGCTGTTGTGGCATGGTACGAATGTTGCGGTGGTGGCAGCCATTCTGAAAACTGGATTGAGAATAATGCCTCATAGCGGGGGACGAGTTGGTCGAGGCATCTATTTTGCATCGGAGCAAGGAAAATCATCTGGTTATGGTAGGTGCATGCCAAATGATCGGACTTGATTTTACATTAGGCAATGAAAAATTATGAGGTTATTTGATTACAATCGGTTTTCAGTTTCATCTACTGACAATAACATCGGTATCATGTTCTTGAATGAGGTAGCTCTAGGAAAAGAACATTATATCACCAGAGATAATTGTAGCCTGGTTAAAGCACCAAATGGTAAAGACTGTGTCATTGCCAAAGGTCAAACTGAACCAGGTGAGTCGAGAATTTTCAAATACTTTTACATTGCTCTATCGTTTCAACTCTGGACTTTGCCTCAGACCAAGTGTTAGCATTTTAAGCTACAAATCTGATTTACTCAAACTTCATTGAGCTCGGGACAAAACCAAACACTTATCCTTTATTCATTTCCTTATCCTTACCACTAAGCTAAAACAGATACCTTGTTTTCTCATATATGAATCCGTCGGGTCATTTCTTTTACATCTCAGTATTGATTTTTTCAAATAAAACAATCATTTTTTACTATTAATAATTTTTCTTGTTGTTTCTAACGATTTGGAAAAAATAGAGTGGGGTCAATTTTAGATTTTGGAATTTTGAAAAACAAGGGTTATCTTTTTTAGCCCAAAAGATGTCTTTTACTTTTCATTTACAGATCCAAAGCAGGATACTTCACTGAAAATGGAAGGCTTCGATGTTGTCATCCCACAAGGCAAACCTGTCAAACAATCGACTTACAAGTCAAGCCACTTCTCGGAAAGTGAATATCTCGTATATAAAGAGAGCCAAGCAAGAATTCGTTATCTCTTAAAAATGAAAATGTGCTAAAATACCTGCGTTGCCCTCGGAAATGTCCTCTTACACTAGTTTTCACACAGGGTTTTGTGATAGATGAATGCACTTTTATTTCAGTGATCGATTTGAAACATGTTTATATTGTTTCTAGATTTTTAGATTTTATCACGTGCATGAAGTAGCATTTAACGCTACGTTTAACAATGTACTTGTATGATAGGTAATTATAATCATATACAGTTAGATTTAACGAAGGATTTGTGCAACAAATTTATTAAATGTAAAATATTCAAAGATTTCATCTGTAAGATGCATATCCCGCTTTGTCGCTATATAAAAATATATTTTTATTTATGGAAATTATTTATAACTATGTTTGAAAATATTTTAATCGGTTCTTCTATTTGGGAATATCATAAAGTTATGAGTTATGTTTTATCAAGAAGTGATATTATATACATTATGTACAATGTAGATTGATTTCTTGGCTTTTAATTTTTTATTCTAAATTCTATATACTGTATTTTGTTATATTTTCTGAAAATGCACCTATACATGTACACGTAGTTTACAATAAATTCAGAATAATGCTTTATACATTCGTTTGTCTCATCGATTTTCCTTTTGATAGAATGGTCAAAATGGTGAACAGTTCTCCCCCGAACAGTTGCTATGATTTGGCTTGTTTTGATTGAAAGATTGGTGGGTGTTACCTTGCATAAATTGGTGGCAAAGATTGTAAAATGGACGAGAGAAGTAATGGAAAGAGGAAAATCTCATGAAACTCATTAGTTCAGTCAACCACAGCTTTTGGAGTTCACTAAAAACTACACAATATACAGAGGAGCAGGACCTCCGTAGAAACATTGGGAGAGTGAAATGAGAGTAAACCCATGGGGATGCCGTACCGTGTGTTTCATATAACCCGCTGTATTTATTATCTTCCGCCTATAGCGCTAGTGATTGCGGATGGACTTTGTCGCTTATGCATTTTTAATATACAGCTACGTTTGATATATGTGTGACAGTTGGTACGTTAGTTCGCAGTTCACTAGGTGAAATAACATGCAGCGCTAACACGTATATACAGAAAATATACATTTTGCGTATCATTGGCACGAATGTAAAATAACACGAGCTATACGTACATTATACTACAGGTTATGGCTATGCTTGCGAGATATCGGACGGGAACATTGGTATTTGCGAACCTCGGCAAACGTGGATCAGCATTGCAAGAATTTGCAAATACAAATTTAAGGTATAAACGATGACACCATTTTACTATTGTACAAATCAAATTTTCTACGTATTTAATTGCATCTATTTTCTATTTATCATATAGGCGATTAAATTCCGCAGCTAAGATAAAATGGAGCTACGCTCACGGTGCATCACTAAAACCGCTTGTCAATACAACACTCGGTGTAGTTTTAGAAGAGTCGACAGAAAAGACGCCTGATAGAGAGGTTTTCATTTTTCCCGAAGAAAACACCAGGATAACCTACAATACGCTCATTACACAGGTAGACTATCGTGTTTCTAAACATAATACCTGCCAGTTTATGAGCCAAGAAGATATAATCCAAAGGGTTCATCTTAACCAGTCTTTTGTACGAACATCTGAAAAAAACAGCGTGTGCTTGTAAACATTATGTAAAATGCAAAGATCTATTGCATTCTTTACGTTGGGTTGATACATCCTGACAATGACGTGCTGTATAATTCCCCACGTTGCATTGTGCGTTATCAGGGTTGACGATTTGATTTCCATATTATCCCTTAAAATATTCTATTTCAGGCCGATCAGATTGCTGCTTCTTTTTTGGAATTAGGACTGAAACCTGGTGATCGTGTCGGTGTTTGGGCGACGAATGTCAGTGAATGGGTTCTCACTCAATACGCGTGTGCTCGCGGTGGCTACATTCTGGTAATAAAGATGCTAACCTGGAAGACCCCTGAAATCACCATTCGGAAAGATCGTCGATCATTTATTACTCATTTCTGTCATTTTACTTTTCTTTTCAAGGTCAATTTGAATCCCGCGTATAAAAAAGATGAACTCCGTTATACTTTGGAGAAGGTTTTTATTTAAAATATATTTACACAAAATCCTTGAGTGGTAGGCCTTATCGTTTGTTAGCTAAGTATACCAAGATATGATCTGTTTTAGGTAAAAATAAGAGCTCTTGTTGCTGGAATGGAGTTCAAAGGCATTGATCACTATAGTATTTTGAGGGATACTATTCCAGAATTAGCATCTTCGCAACCGGGTTTGCTAGAATGTAAAAGGTAAATTACCTTGATATCAGACGAGTCTCAACCTTCAACTCATAAAGTTGATGATATTACCGCGTGTAATGATTATCTGATTCGAATATCTTTCATTTTGGTGTATTCCATTTTACACACAAGTTTACCAAGTTTAAAGGCTATCATCATGATGAGAAAAAATGACGAAATCCCGCAACCGTAAGTAAAATATCAATCCTTGTTAAGCTGTTTTATTTGAAAACATAACAAATTTAAGCTTAGATTATTTTGAAATTCAGAGGAACACTATCTGTAAAAGATCTTCTGAACATAGGGACGACCAAACAACTATCTCAAATCCGCGATTTACAAGATAAAATTCAATCCGACGAACCTGCTAATATCCAGTTCACTTCGGTAAAACAAGAGGAAACAAAGAAATGTTATCTGAAATGCTATTTTCGAAACTATCTATAGCTATACCCAGTACATGAAAAATATGTATACTTTCAGGGAACGACGGGGAAGCCAAAAGCTGCTGTTTTAACGCATCATAATTTAGTCAATAACGCAATGTTTATTCAATACAATTTAACTAAAGGTCACAATCAGGATTCAAACGTAATCACTCATATTAGCATAGATTCACAAATTCGTTCATTAATACATCAAAATGAGCATAATTCCATATTTTATTTCAAGATTGTATGCTGTCCACCACCACTATTTCACGCTTTTGGCTCAACTGCTGGGTCAATTTGTACTGTTCTTGGTGGATCAACTTGTGTATTTCCATCCGCACTATTCAACCCTGGCAAATCACTTAAGGCTGTTCACGATGAAAGGTTTGCGTATTATCACTAAACTAATAATTGAGCATTACTATTATGGTTAAATGAATAGGGTATTAATCGAGATATTTCGTGATAGTATGAGATATGGTTTTATCGTGTGTTTCTGAAATTATTTATAGATGTGTTTATTTACATGGAACCCCTACTATGTTTATCGATATGTTAAACCACGAAGATCGTCAAAAATATGATCTTACCTCTCTGAGATCGGGTAATTTGATATTTCCTCAGTTTTACGAACGTATTCCGTAGATATCCTCTTTACACTTCAAACTGGTTTTAAGATCAACCAATCAAATTCTGTGATTGAAATATTCTGTAGGAATAATGGGAGCCTCGCCGTGTCCAGTTGAAATTTCGAGAGAGGTTGCTGATAAGTTGCACGTTCCTGATTTGATCGTGAGTTCTCTTTGGCATAGTTTCCAAAACATTTGCGTGGACGCCTAAACGTTTCGTTAATATATTAATTTATAGCTAACATATGGATTAACTGAAACAAGTCCAGTCATTGCTATGAACCCCAAAGAAGCTGAATTTGAGAAACGAGTAACTTCGTGTGGAATCGTTTTTCAGCACACTGAGGTTCGTTGACATTCATCTGTGGTTCGGTTTTGAACCCGAGCGACGTATTAAAGCTGATTTCACATTTTATACCGCATATTTTTGTAACAGATAATGATCGCAGATACTAATGGGAAAATTGTACCTCGTGGAGAAAGTGGTGAAATTTGTGCACGTGGTCACAATGTCATGTTAGAATACTGGGACGATCCAGAGAGAACGGCTGAAACCATTTCACCTCAGGGCTGGTTATCAACTGGGTAACTGAATAACGAAATTTGTTAAACTCGGAATGAAAAAGCTAATTTAGAAAATGAGCGAAAGATAATGAATTCTGTGTGTGTACATTGTAATAATTTCGTATCAACGTTTTTAGTGATTTAGGGAAAATGGACGACGAGGGGTTCGTTTATATCGTAGGGCGCAAGAAAGACATGATAATTCGTGGCGGAGAAAACATTTTCCCTACAGAAATTGAAAATCTAATCTACGAGCATCCAGCCATAGAAGAGGTTCAGGTAATCTGTCGTTGGATAGAGAAGTAAATGATCACGCGAATTGGTGTCTAGTACGATGTTGTCGATGTTTTATAGGTGGTTGGAGTTCCCGATGCCCGTATGGGGGAGCAGGTATGCGCGTGTATTAAGCTAAAACAAGGACATACAGTTACCGAAGATGAGATTAAAAGACTTTGTAAAGATCACGTAAGAAATACGATGTACCAATATTATCCAAAACCCTGTAATGTATACATCTAAAATCGTGATCCGGTCTAAAGATTGCACTTTATTCTTCTCGAATTTTTTGTTTTTCAGCTGGCGGATTTCAAAGTACCGCGATACGTGTTGTTTATGGAGGAATATCCGATGACTTTATCCGGGAAAGTACAGAAATTCAAACTCGTTGAAGTGGCAAGCAAGATGCTAAAATTGAACAGTGGATCTTCTGAATGAAAATATGTGGCCATTCTTTTTTAAATAAAATCTATTCGGAATCCGGTTGTCTTATGGTTACGATAATTATATAATTGACTTTTTAGCCCACTTGGGACTTCCATCCCAGCGGACTATTGCGTTCCCTTTTCGGCCGTAGACGGAATCCAGTTTTATATCGGGTAACGGTTATTGGTTTCAGTATACAACATGTATGTTTACCAGGCTCAGGCCCGGACTCGGACTGTAGCACCGTATAGGCACGCGCTACTGTCGCGAAAATTGTATGCCCTTTTTCATTTTAAACAAAAAGTCGCACCAACTTCAGGATTCTGTCTTCATTGCCAGGAAAATACTTCTCAATGCACTTAGATTTTCTTTATAGCACTTTAATGCATCTGGACTTCATTAATTGCTTGGAAACTGCACCAAAAAGCAGTTAGATTTTAAAATTTTCCGTGGGCGAATTCCCGGACCCCTTGTTCGTCCTGGAATATGCCTGTTTTATATATTTTGCGACCCTCAACAATTTTTCGATTACGAAAATCTGAAAATAGAATGATTTGATAGCGAGAAATTTTGTTTTCTCGCCCCGCCAAAATAAATAATAATGCGAGAAAAACTGATATTTTGGCCGGAAACAAATTATTTTGTTTTCTCGCATTCTTGATCGAAAGATCTCGGCGTGGCCGTCATCAGCCAATACGCCTTGGAATTTCTATAGCTATTTTTCTTTTATCGCTCTATAGGGGTCAACATGAACGTGTTTTTTGTCTCCAATCTTCAAGGTCGTCATATTTTGAACGTTCTCGTGGAGTTGGCATAGCGTACTTAGTTCATATCTGTTTTTGCCACGTAGGTGGTTTTATTATCTTAATGCGTCTCGTTTTTTCACCACTCTTTTATGTGAAAAATACAGTCTGATCAAGACGTCTAGCTATGGCAATGAGATATCGAACCGGAATATCAATAGCTTCGAACCTCTGTAAAAATAGTACGGCATTGCGACAATCTGCAAATATAAGGTAACCAGGGCCTGATAAAATCATAATTTACATAGGTAATTAGGTGCGGTGTAGGATGTAGGAAAAAGAAAGGATCCATTTTTTCAATGTGTCAAATTTTGCATTATGTTGCTCTCAAGGCTCAAGGACGGAGAGGACTGACGTAGCTGATGTAATGTGTTGCGGCTAACTTTTCGATTACGCACAATATGATAAACGTTGGTTTGGATGCAGGAATTCTAATTCAATTTATATAATTTAATCACGCATTTTCAATTCAGTTCATTGAAATCTGCAGCCAAGGTAAAATGGAGCTACGCTCACGGTGCATCACTAAAACCGCTTGTCAATACAACACTCGGCGTAGTTTTAGAAGAGACGACAGAAAAGACACCCGATAGAGAGGTTTTTGTTTTCTCCGAGGAAGACACGAGGATAACCTACAATGCACTTATTACACAGGTATGTTAATGTTATGTTCTCTCCACTCTCTTATTCTCTGAAATATTTCGCGGATATGGTAACTCAAGCCGTTGACAATTTTGCTCTACTGCAATTTCTTTTCACAGAATCTATCTATTTTAGGCCGACCAGATTGCAGCATCTTTTTTGGAGTTAGGGCTGAAACATGGTGATCGTGTCGGTGTTTGGGCGACGAATGTCAGTGAATGGGTTCTCACTCAATACGCGTGTGCTCGTGGTGGCTACATTCTGGTAATGATCATATGCTGACCTATAATAGCCCAGTCAGATAATGAAATAGATATTGGTATTTGAAATTAACTAAGGTTGTTTTGTTTCTTCCCAGGTCAATATAAATCCGGCATTTAAGGAAGATGAACTCCATTTCACTTTGGAGAAGGTTTTATATGCTTTCCTTTAACTGAAAATTTATGAAGACACCATGTAGTCGTCAAGAATTTTTGCTTTTCTATATTTCAATGTATAATGCTTCTATGCGAACGTAACGCTACAGTATAATCTGTTTTAGGTTAAAGTCAAAGCTCTCGTCGCGGGAATGGATTTCAAAGGTCTTGATCACTATAGCATGTTGAATAATCTAATTCCGGAATTAGCTTCATCACAACCCGGTTTGCTCGAATGTAAAAGGTATCAATCTAATCCGAATCCTGAATTAACCTAGATAATTTTGACATCAACGTCATCGCATAAAAAACTAATGATTCTAAAATTCCTTTTATGCACAAAGTTTACCGAGTCTAAAAGCTATTATCATGATGACAGGAAAGGACAGCTCAATCCAACAACCGTAAGTTAAAATCATTCATCTTTATGCGTAATTATTCACCTTGGGAAATTATGATATGCGATAAACAACAAGCTTTGATACATTTTCCTTTTGATTCCGTGAATTTGTTTCCTATGAATGTTGAATTAGAGGCACGTTGTCGGTGAAGGAACTCTTGAACATAGGAACGACTAAACAACTTGCTCAAATATATGATTTACAAAACAAAATCCAATTCGATGACCCTGTTAATATCCAGTTTACTTCGGTAAGCCATCTCGATTAAATCCTCACAATAAAATGAGGTAGTCCCTTCTACAAACTTAAATTCGTCTATTTTCAGGGAACGACGGGACAACCAAAAGCTACCGTTTTATCCCATCATAATCTAGTTAACAATGCTACCTTCCTCATGAAGATTTTGACCGAGGATCACGAAGAGTCAACCGTAATCAGTCATAATTTACATGAATGATTCTCTTCGTGTTTCAAATTCCTATAGAAAATGTGAATTTTTCAGATTGTGTGTTGTCCACCGCCACTATTCCATGGTTTCGGATCGACTTGCTCATCGATTTGTACTGTTGTGACCGGATCAACTTGTGTGTTTCCATCTGCTCTTTTCAACGCTGGCAAAACCCTGAAGGCTGTTCACGATGAAAGGTTTAGTACCACGATAATTTGACTGTTAAATGAACTCTGACAAATGAGCGCCTTTAGTTTTTCACGCAATATAATATCATTTATACATAAACGTATTCACAATTTCTAGAACGAGAAAGATTTCTTTTATAGGTGCGTGTATTTACATGGAACCCCCACTATGTTCATCGATATGTTAAACCATGAAGATCGAACGAAATATGATCTAACCTCACTGAGATCGGGTAATTAGTGGTTTAATCATTTTCAAATTCAATAAGTGTTTGATTTACCATTGGCAGTATTTCATTGTTCGAAAGCTAAGCAATATTGATAACAATATTGTATAGGATTGATGGGAGCCTCGCCGTGTCCAGTTGAAATTTCAAGAGAAGTTGCTGATAAGTTGCACATGCCTGATTTGATTGTGAGTTTTCCTATTACCGCATTCGACACCTCGACCATAGAACTGTGCACGTTGTTCCAATATTTCTTTCTATTTTTCATTAGATAGGATATGGATTAACCGAAGCAAGTCCATGCATTACTATCAACCCCATAACGGCTGAGTTTGAGAAACGAGTTACATCGTGTGGAATAGTGTTTCCGCATACTGAGGTGCGCTCACAGTTTGATTTCTGAAAACTTGTAGTTAATGTCTCGGTTTGCCAAGACTAACCCTGGATTGGCCTTTTAAGTGTTGCACTGCGTGGAACACTTTTATCTCCAGGCGGACGTAGCACGTAAAAAGCTTGAATAAATTTTTTCCTCAGGTAATGGTCGTAGATTCTGCTGGGAAGGTTTTACCTCGCGGAGAACGTGGTGAAATCTGTTTGAGAGGTCACAATGTCATGTTAGAATACTGGGACGATCCAGAGAGAACTGATAAAGCTATTTCACCTCAGGGCTGGTTATCAACCGGGTAACTGAATAAAAAGTCTCGCTCATTGGCCAAAAATTGCATTGATTTCTTATTTATATCAAATGAAATTTTACGTTTTTTAGTGATTTAGGGAGCATGGACGATGAAGGTTTCGTTTATATCGTAGGACGCAAGAAGGACATGATAATTCGCGGCGGAGAAAACATTTTCCCTACAGAAATTGAAAATCTAATCTACGAGCATCCAGCCATAGAAGAGATTCAGGTAATCTGCCGTTTTGATAGAGAGGAAAATGATCACGCGAATTCGTGTCTAGTACGATGTTGTCGATGTTTTATAGGTGGTTGGAGTTCCCGATACCCGTATGGGGGAGCAGGTATGCGCATGTATAAAGCTAAAACAAGGACATACAGTAACCGGAGATGAGATTAAAAAACTATGTAAAGATCGGGTAAGAAATACGATTAATATCAATCAAACAGTAATAAAACGTCTCTATGTAACACTTTTCGATTTTTTCAGCTAGCGGATTTCAAAGTACCGCGATATGTGTTGTTTATGGAGGAATATCCGATGACCTTATCCGGGAAAGTACAGAAATTCAAACTCACTGAAGAAGCGGCCAGAATGCTGAAATTGGATCACATTAAATCACATATGTTGATGAAATGAAATTCTGACAACTACTATATGATATTTGTAAGCATGTCCATGTACATATAGGTATATATAAATGTTATATTTAGGAAGTAGTCTAACAATGTACGGAAATGCAAATCCATTAGCACAGATGTATCCAAGTTAATTGTACTTATTTGATGGTTAAATGATCAATATGAAAATTATCTTGAAAAGGCTTTGCTTTGATCATTGTTGTAAGTTCTGTATGTTTTCATATTACGGTAGGCTAATAATTGAATGTTTTGTATAAACGAATAATTATCAGTGTTTTGGGTATAAGTATTGATTTTATAAGCTGTTTTGTTTGTTGTTCATTTTGGTATATCTGTAGATCGCTAATTTACTATGCGATATTCGAACACACTATCACTGTTTTCCCGTGAATGACACAATAAAAAGTTGATATATGTGACTTGTAACTTGGTCTACTATCTACGCATAGGGTCAATGTATTGTCGTGCGTTGAAAAAATACTGCCTAACGCGTTCACCGGCTTTTTATATTCGGCATATTTGTATGTAACTTACACTTGATATATCAATGGCTATGATATCTCGAACTGCGCTACTAAAACTTGTAAACCTTTGCAAGAGTAGAAGGGCATTGCCAAAATTTGCAAATACAAACATAAGGTAGGTCTGTTACTCAAATTTCCGCTCACCGTTGAATGATATTCTAGTAAATGGGTAATGAGAAGGTTTTTCAATTAAGCCCAATACACCAAGGGGAAATCTCATAAGTTTGATAGAGTATTTCTTAATCACTTTCAGGCGATTAAATTCTTCAGCTAAGATAAAATGGAGCTACGCCCACGGTGCGTCACTAAAACCGCTTGTCAATACAACACTCGGTGTAGTTTTAGAAGAGACGACAGAAAAGACACCTGATCGAGAGGTTTTCATTTTCTCCGAGGAAAACACAAGGATAACCTACAATACGCTAATTGAACAGGTTCCATATATAAGCCCCACTGATAAGAGATACATATAATCTAGTTGTTTACCCTCACTACCTACATAACACTGTGCATTATACCACGGTTTAATTCTTAATGTATCGGAATATTGTTTTTAGGCCGACCAGATCGCAGCATCTTTTTTGGAGTTGGGGCTTAAACCTGGTGATCGTGTCGGTGTTTGGGCGACGAATGTCAGCGAATGGATTCTCACTCAATACGCGTGTGCTCGCGGTGGCTACATACTGGTATCTAAGATGCTAACCTATAATAGTCCCCAGAAATCACCTTCGCAATGAATATTTGCAAGTCGTAAAAATAACATAGATAGATAAATGAACATTTTGCTTTTTTTTACCAAGGTTACTATAAATCCGGCTTATAAGGAAGATGAACTCCACTACACTTTGAAAAAGGTTTCTATATTCTCTAATTGTTGTTTTAACGCGGAATCATGATATGCTGTGTTTCCAATGCCACAATGTGATCTTTTTTTCAGGTCAAAGTCAAAGCCCTCGTCGCTGGAATGGATTTCAAAGGTGTCGGTCACTATAGCATGTTGAATAATCTAATTCCGGAATTACCATCTTCACAACCGGGTTTGCTAGAATGTAAAAGGTACTTATGCTGTCCATCGGTTTATTGATTTGATAATCTAACCACGAATGCCATTCACCGATTCCACTTGTATTCCATTTTACGCACAAGTTTACCGAGTTTAAAGGCTATCATCATGATAAGAAAAAATGACGAATTTCCACAACCGTAAGTAAAATAGCAATCATCGTGCTTACGAACCAATATCAAAACTTAACATGCGATGCGTTTGGAAGAAGACATACATGTATTCCTCTGTATGACTTCACGGATTTCATATTTTTCAGAGGAACTCTGTCGTTTAGTAGTCTCTTGAAGATGGGAACGACGAAACAAATCGCTGAAATCCGTGATTTACAAAATAAAATCCAATTTGATGAACCAGTTAATATCCAGTTTACCTCAGTAAGCCACATTTTGAACAATTCAATGAAATATGCAAAATATACCAGTATTTTATAAACGGCATAGTAGTCTGTGTATTGATTTTCAGGGAACGACCGGACACCCGAAAGCTGCCGTTTTAACCCATCATGGTATCGTCAATAATGCTACAATTTTCACAGACAATATGACTAAAGGCCACCAGCAGGATTCGCCAAAGGTAATCAGTAACATCAATAACGAATTCATCAATATCTATCAAAATAATCATAAACCTGAACCTCCGAATTCTATTACAGATTTTCTGCTGTCCACCACCACTATTTCATGCTTTTGGATCAATCGGTGGATCAATTAGTACTGTTGTTAGCGGATCAACTTGTGTGTTTCCTTCTGCACTTTTCAACCCCGGAAAAGCCCTGAAGGCCGTTCACGATGAGAGGTTTGCTACGATCTTTTACTTAACGACAAATTGATGAGAAATATCCCTATGATTTAGATGATGAATTATGAGAATGCAAAATCAATTAACCGTATACTTGTATGACAGGTGCGCATATTTGTATGGAACCCCAACTATGTTTATCGATATGTTAAACCACGAAGATCGCACGAAATATGATCTAACCTCACTGAGATCGGGTAATTTTTGAAGAAATGATCCATTCACTGCTCGTTCAATGTGATAACAAAACCTATCAAACTGACTCATCGATGATATGATTTATAAATAGGGGCAATGGGAGCCTCACCGTGTCCAATTGAAATTTCGAGAGAAGTTGCTGATAAGTTGCACATGCCTGATTTGATAGTAAGTTCACTAGCTTTTACATCACCACTTGCATCTAGTTTAATAGGGTGCATTGTTTATTTTCTGTTTATGTCATTTTTCCTGAAGATAGGATATGGATTAACCGAAACAAGTCCACTCATTACTATGAACCCTATTGACGCTGACTTTGAGAAACGAGTAACTTCGTGTGGAATAGCTTCTTCACATACTGAGGTGATTTAGTGTTTTACAGCTTCATTTCGGACATTTTTTTCTCAACGCCTAGAAATGAATTGTATCTAGTAAATGATTGGAGTTTTAATTTCTTCCACCGAACAGGTAATGATTGTAGACGCTGCTGGTAAAGTTCTACCTCGAGGAGAAAAAGGTGAAATTTGTTCACGAGGTTATCATATTATGTTAGGATACTGGGACGATCCAGAGAGAACTGCTGAAGCTATTTCACCTCGCGGCTGGTTCTCGACTGGGTAAGAAGAAACTTTATAGACAGCTTAAGTATGATAATGAATTATGTACTAATGTACGTGTGTCGTTTCCAGTGATTTAGGGATAATGGACGATGAAGGGTTTTTATTCGTCGTAGGACGCAAGAAGGACATGATAATTCGCGGTGGAGAAAATATATATCCGGCAGAAATTGAAAATTTTATGTACGAGCATCCGGCCATAGAAGAGGTTCAGGTAATCTGTCTTCTTGATTAAGAGGAAAATTTACGGAATGATTTCTAGCTCAAGTATGGTATTTTAGGTGGTTGGAGTTCCTGATGCCCGTATGGGGGAGCAGGCATGCGCGTGTATAAAGCTTAAACAAGGACACACAGCTACCGAAGAAGAAATTAAGAAATTTTGTACAGATCGGGTAAGAATTAAGTTTGCATATTCATACGTTTTTGGCTAAGACTATCAAAGCAGTAATCACGATTGATAGAACACTATATCCGTGTTGATGCGATGTAGAGAGAATCCCACAATTATAACGAAAAAGTCCGAAATGTAACTTCGAGATAGTAGTTTATTTCAACGTTTCGACTATATCCTAATAGTCATCTTCAGGAATAATGATAATAATAGGAATAATTCTTATTCCTGAAGATGACTATTAGGATATAGTCGAAACGTTGAAATAAACTACTATCTCGAAGTTACATTTTCGGACTTTTTCGTTATAATTGTGGGATTCTCTCTACATCAAAGCAGTAAGTATACATCAGTAAACTGTCGACTCAAATCAGTCCTTTTTCTAATATTGATACACCAGTAATGTCTACTAATAGTATAACTATAGTTTAATTCAGTTTATTCAGTTGTTTGTGTAATGATTGTGATTTTTTTTTTCAGTTAGCAGATTTCAAGGTGCCACAGTACGTATTGTTTATTGGCGAATATCCGATGACTTTAACCGGCAAAGTGCAGAAATTCAAACTCAGTGAATTAGCGGCCAAAATGCTCGAATTGGAAACTGTAAACTCACATATGTCGACGAAATGACCGAACTCATTGACTCAATTATCTCTCTGTTCTTTGTGGCGAATCTTGAATTTTTAATGATTTCTGAAAGTCTTTCACTGATATTTATAGGCAGTAAACTTTTGAAATACATTTAACTTCGATTTCTTTGGAGTAGGTGGAGTATACCGACTACAATATAAGATATAATCAATTTTAATGTTTTACAGGGAAACGCTAGTATTGTATTAAGCATATAGATCTTTTAATGACATTTCTATTTTACTCGCTGAGATCATTAACTACTGTTGATGGTATTATTTCGAATGGAGGAACATATATTTAAATCAATGGTTCCTTGATAACGTGACAATTATTTTGTTATATGATTTCGTATATACCATATTATATATGTATACTAAAAAATGTATGGCCATTCATATATATTTGTATTAAATAACAATATCATTCAAAACAGAAATTATTGAAATTACTGCAAACTCGCTCAAGTCACCAGTCATTAGATAAGTCGTCACACTGAATCTAAACCTCTTAGTAAAAAAAATTCTCAATTTGATTTACTGGGCATCGTTCCGACTTCACTGCACAATAGGATTATATATAGGTGGGATCGGTCTTCGTCGGAGAGTTGACGAAGTCTTTCATCTTAGTCCAATTCAGGTGGGTTTTCGACTTTATAGAACCCGATCCAGAGACAGAAACTGGGTTCTATAAGTCGAAAACCCACCTGAATTGGACTAAGATGATGGTGTGCATTTATCATCTCGATAGCAAATTAACGCCTCTATCTTACCGAAAATGATATAAAACACACTTGTTCAAGCACTTTCAAGAGCTTTAAACGAGAAACAACATCAGAACTGACACAGCGTTACTAAAAAACAACATTACGTATGGAAAAGCTTAATTAATTGAAACGTTTATGTTTGTTACGGTATTATTTTTTGGTTTTTAGTTTTTATTCAAAATTACAGCATTATATACTGTAAATGTTATGCTTTATCTACAACAACAACATTTCAGTTGTTGTAGGAAGTAAACTCGCACTTCTTTTCCGGTAAGCAAGTACATGTAAAAATTAGATGCGTAATTGAATGATTGAAGAGCGGACGTTATGGCGTTGAGAGTTTCGACAAAGCTCGGCTTTTTGGCCATCACTCCAGTAATAGTGCTTGATAGGGCAGGTGGGAACGTAGTTGCAATGAACAACAGAGACATGGACACCAGCATTATGGTTATTCTTAACGCTTGTGCGCTTTTATTTCCCGAGCCAAAGTTTTGTTGACGTCGCAAATTCGAAATGATGATCACGTTGAAAATAGTGATTAATAACGTAGGTACGTAGTACAATACGCTTACCGAAAATATGAAATTAAACCGTTGCTCCCAACGTGTCATGTAACACCCGAAGCGCTCTTCGTATTTCACGAATGGAAAGTAGTACAACGAAAGTGCCGTTGATAGAAACGTAGCGAAGGCTACCACCGTCCTGGCAAATTTGGCCGTGCACATGACTCGCCCTGTAAACGGGGCGACTACTAATATCAGTCTTTCGAGAGATATTACCACAACCAATATAGAGCTCATGTTTAGAAATATGTGGATAACAAATGCGTATATCGGACACCAGTATCCACTAAACCGGACCAGTATAGTACCGGTGATGTAGTTCGGTAAAGGAAGAAAGAACGCTTGGCTCGAACCGAAATCAGCTACGGCCAGTGCAGCTAAATAGATCGCAAACGACATGCCACGAAATCGCTTACTGGTCATCGTAAAGAAACTGCACAAATTTCCTATGAATCCGATCACGTAAACCGTCGGAATTACAACCAATGCAAACTTCCTGAGAAATGTATTTCTATTGGCCCTTATCGGTAGTATTTCGAATACGATTGACGTCAAGAACGGCTTCCCAATCTCCATCACATAAACATTCGTTCCGTTTTCCATGTTTTCCGTCATCTGTACTAAAGCTTGTTAAGTTGTGTATTGTCCGAACGGTGTTCGAATTGAATTATGATCTAAGTTTCAATAAACCTAATCTAATGAATTAAATCAAGCGCAACTATGGTGCAGGACAATGCAACATGAATCGATGAATGCTATTCTTCTATTTCAGAATTCTAATCTATAATGTGAAAAATTCATCTTATTCAGAATATAAAGGCGGACATGATTTCTTATTCATTGTGATCGGACGTAAATATTGATAATCGAGTAAACTTAGCATTGTGTGTTGATTATTCCATTTAATCCCTTTTCAACGTTGATATAACCATTGTGTAAATTTATAACGCAAATCATCTATTCTTCTTTTTCTCATCCCCTCGGGTTCAGTGCGGTATATATAACTGTCCTTGTCCATTATAAATCTAACGCATCAGGAAAATCTGGTACAAAATGTATTTATCATACATTTCAAATATATGCATAAGAGTTCTTCCTAGATTTTTTGAGGTGATCCCATTGCTATTTCACGAACCCGACACTTTCTGTGGAGCACGTATGATAAATCAATTTATGGTCGATCGCCTCAAAGGTGAGATGCATGAAAATTAGCGTCATTCTCGCCAACACCCGTCATTAAATCTCTATAATTTCATACGACTATTATCATCTGCGCATCGAAATAGTGACTGATTCATTATTCAGGGAATGTGAGAAATGGAGTATGATATCTTCAGAGGCATGACATCTCGTACGAATGCAATCTTATACCATCGGATTTTTCCATAGACAACAAACAGTGATTGTTACATTTCCGACGAGATTCGGTTAACCGACCGAACGTGGCCGAATGGATAGGACGATCCCGAGATCGATCCTCGGTCGGCGGTTGACCCCTCTCTCGCGTAGAGGCATATACATTCTTTACTTAACCTTTATATATTCATACACTCTAGCTCTGCGCATCGGGATGCATTGAATTTGAAAATAGCATATTGACAGCTTTAAAAACAATAATCAAGGTAAATTTGGTACAGGTGACGACACTGGGGCACTGTCATTTCGTCATTTCTCGAAACCAACATCGAACCATCAATGTTGACTGCAGAATTGCAGTCAATATCACATGCTTCACACATCATTAGTAAAAGCCGGTGAATCATATGATTAGCGCACGGTTCGCATATCGAATCATCAGATATGTTTCAAAATCTAGTTGAGAGACTATTTATTCAATTCATCATAAATAAATGCCATGGTATAGGCCCCCGTATGATGCTTTTTGAAATAATCACAAAAATCAATTTAACGGATGATTCGACTGTTTTAAATCCAGTAATAAAAACTTCTGACTCTTGAACTGTACTGCGAGCTATGCGCGTAGATTTCATGGCATGTCAAATGTGCATATCTTAGTCAATAGAATATTCGTTTTTGCCGTGAATTCACGAGAGCTGTTATATTTTCGATCATGCTTCGGGAAAGTTACAAACCGTTTTTGACAGCTAAAATAGGTGTTCAGATGACACGCTGACGTGTTGAAATAGGCAAATACATTGCACACGTTAGTTAACAGCGATTGAATTTCAAATGAACGGAAAGAGAGATAGATAGATAGAGATTACATCCGTCGCACGAGGTGGAAATTCGATTTCATCTCCGGTAACGAAGTAGAATCATTTACGGTCTATTCTTGCATCGACAAACTAAAAAACTATCGCGCGGCAGTGACGCATAGTCGGTGTCGAATAGAAACGATACAAATCAAATTACTGATTTCAATTACAAATTAGCACTAGATCTAATCTTAGGAGATGACAGTTTTTAACTATGAATAATGAATATCAAGAGATATAGAAGCGATAACGATATAAATCTCATTCATTTTCTAATGAATAAAAGCAGTTTATCAACGGGAACGTTTTCGGGATCGCATGCATATTCTCTCATCAGGTGAAACACAAGTGAATCAAATGAATGAAACTACAGGTTTATATTATAATATTTTTATATTATTGTTGTTTATAAGGCTGTAGTTTTTATTCAATAGGAAATCGGACAGAATCGGCAAATTTTCTACGCAATGACTTGAGTATCTTACTCCTTTTACAAAGATTACCCTACCCGAATTAATTTCAACCATCTAATTGATAAGTTCGCGCTACGAGATTAAAACTTGAACTCCATTCAGTCAATTCCACACACCCGCCCTATACCGATCGATGAACAAATACTGTAAGACGCTCGTTATCAGAATTGCTGTTATTATCGTGTTATTATGACGAAGTGAGAGAATACTGCTTTTACAAGAACCCCGACACAGAATCCCGGTGTAAACTGTTCGATCGGTTCTGTTCGTATTTTTTTCAGTTTCACTTGGCCACGAGCACGAGCTACATTAAAGAAATGATACAATATTTATCGAAAATAAGTGGATTCCAATTGTAACGATCATCGACAACACAAGCAACTATATAAGGCTTTTATGAATTAATAATCTTCTGCGTTGTTCGGTCGAAGTGATGGATGATGATTATGCAGAGGATTTAATCTTACGTATTTTACGACCTCCATCATATCTTTGCCATCATCCGTTATTTTCGTACGATCAATCAAATTCAGCTTTATTTTCTACACGGCACATAACGGTCCATTCATGCTGTTCGCTTACGAACGAGGGCGTTTAAAAATAGTGTTTGATATTTTGTTTGATAGAATTTTAATAGAATTTTGATATATAATATTTCACATAAAAAGGTACGCGGAAATTCAGTATCAGTTTTATATGGAAGAATTATTCTCGATTTGTATATTGGATGGATGGAATTTTTGTTTATTCCCCTATGGGTAGAAAGATAACCATTCATTTATGGACCAGGTTCGAGTCTGAACGTTGGAAGTATTTGGAATAGTTTGTTAATGTATATATTCATAACTAAAGCATTTCGGATAAGTTCAAAAAAGATATTACATTTGCATGGGGCACAAAATCAATACATAGTATTTACGTTACAGGGTCTGTAGGTGAAGAAATCTAGAACCTTTAACAACGCTCACGCTGAGAGGATGTCATTGTTGAGCCATTAAAAGTAGTGATAAATGGGTATGCAAATACTTTATGTCACAGGAATAGTTCTAAATTTCTGTCACGTCGTTTTCAGCAGTAAATTATGAGCTTTTGACTACAACGCAGCTTCGCACAACATCCGTAAAATGTTCTTTATAGGTAGAATGTGACTATGAGCAGCTCCGTACAACAATGCTAGTACTCTGTCACATAAATGGTTCTGTAATGTTTTATTAATAGGTCGACTTCATGACTTCACCATGAATTCAGTCCATGTTTTGACCGTCGAAAGGTTCTAAATATCATGATCATTGATACTTCGGAATAAGCTACGGATCAAACTGATGTTTTGTACTTGCATCGTAAGGTGACGAATTGTGACAGTATCGACCGAAACGAAGTGTACGCAACTATCGACTGATCATCGATTCAAAATCAACTAAAAGTATTTTGCTCTTTTATCGCTATATTATCGAAGCAAACCCATTAAGAAAAAAGGCTTTGATTTGTGATCGAGAGGGACTAGTGTTCGCATGCGTGACACTGCTACTGCGATGCGTCAACAAAATGCTTGTCGATCAATGCGTCTGCTGGTGATAGGTGAATATGGATTTTATATCAAGGATTTGCACCGATTCCGTCCACTGCTCAATATTTGTTTTGGAATTTTGATTTTGCAATTACGTATGATAAGGTAAATACGTATTAAATGTACACTTAAATGCATAACTAACATTTTCTTCACATGACTATCAACAACGGCCTGTCTGTGTCCAAAAGGATTTCTCCCAACTCCACTATTTTTCCTCTCATCCGTCTTCTTTACTTCTTTTCATCTCCCCCTCTCTCCTCGTCTCTCTCTCTCTCTTGGTCACGTGTATACGCACAAATCATGATACAATACGTTAGTATTTTCATGTGATACACTAGTTGTGTATCGGGTATAACACAAATATTCAATTAACACTTTCTCTCCTTACTAATTTCTAACCTCACTTTTTCCATTTGCTCTACATAAACAAAGATACGTGCAGTTGCATGACACCGTATTCGTAGAAAACCCAACGTGTATCGCCGCTATTAGCATTTATATATTTGATAGTTATTAGTTGTCACAAGAGCCGAATCATATGACAAACAGATGAAAAATCGAGATGACATTTGCGCACATCCACGGATAATCCCAATAAACACGATGAACTATACGAGTGGTAGCATCATGAATTCTTTTTATGAAGTACATTCGGTTTACCATTTATGAAAGTGTATGTATAGCTATCATTGTCAACAATCAAAGATCATATTGATGTTGTAGTCCATAGGTGAATATTTCTTTTTTTAGTGAATGCCATGTTACGTGACATGCCATTAGGCAGCCGTAATTGTATATGCTATAGGGAACTTATGCATGGCAGTCTTTTTCAAACAACTCGAGTAGGAAAACGCAAGTGGTTAAGAATTTTGAGTGTTGAAAGTCAATCAAATTTTGATATAAATGTTCTTGAGGACACGAAAATGGAACTTATATCTAAAATATGTTACTGACGTTATGTAACAACTGTGTCAATTTCTCACAATGTGAAGGTTTCGGTAAACGGTAGAGACGAATATGCGATGATACCCTTCACCGTATGTTGACTGTTTTCCCACCTGCGCGAGAATACGATTGGGATGCAATTAGCAGATGATCATGGAATGGTAACTGAAAATTAGTAAGCTGCGAGAAACTTGCTTCTAGAAATCAAGGTGGACAAAGTGACATACACCTTCACTCGACACTGACATCAGAGCCATTGATTATCTACTACTAATATTCGAAAGAATAATTTCATGAGAATATTCAATGCTAAGTTTGTGGCTGAACTGGCTTGTGATTCACAAGCAAAATGCATCTCAAGATATCAGTAATCGGAATATATGAATTATTTATTGAGCGATGTATTTCACAAACTCCATACTCAATTTTTATCAACGCCATAAAAACGATATACCAGGAATCATTTTAGAAAATCTTCTTTATTTCTTAATGGTTTGGGAACGGTTGCTATATACAGAAAAAGATTCCAATATGTCAGCATAATTCAATTTATATTAGCAAGTCGCTTGCGTGATCGGTGACAACATTGCCCATCTTTCCGTGTACAATCCATACAAATATTTCGGTCTAGTCTAACACGCAAAGATAAATACTTCTGCGAATGTCACCGGTTTAGGCTCGAATATCATAATGACGGAAATAATTGAGGTCTCTGGTGAATGTAGACATAGATTATATCATATTACATCGAGTAAGGCAGGGTGAATATTGTGACGATGCAGGAAGTTCAAAGTTTTATTTTCAAATCCCTCGTTAGCTAAATGATGATTTCCTCTTCAAAGTTGGAATCACATAGATTTGAATCAATACAAAGTTGCCTCGTACATAATTAGCACACTCTTAGGCACGATATTGCATTTCCTCTTATTCGACGTTGCTCTCAATGTGAAAGCAGGGTTTCATCTTCTTAAGTAATGGCATATCAAATAATCAAATAGGTATAATAACCATTACTGTTAATATAGCATCATAGAACCCTTTGGAACCACAAATCCCGAAGAATGATTTCGATTTCTAGATGATCCTTTGATAAGTGACATCAAATCGACGTTTCTTTACTTGGTTCATGAACTGAATATATACTTTATTATCATTATCTTATTTTGCCACAGGGAACATGCAACATTTCTTCATGTTGGTGCAAAAAATAATTCCCATTAAATATAATCGATGGCTGGCTCTTGAGAGTAGACATACATTTCTTATGGCACTTTTTGTGGTCAAACGTTGATGGGAAATATATTTACAACGTCATTTTGTAAATGGGCTGCGACTCATCTGATATTGATTTCTGCAAGAACTATTTTAGTTACGTTAGTTTAGACTGAATCGAAGTGAGAAGAAAGAAGAACAACATACCCTGATGTAGAACAGTAATGTTGCATAAAGTAAATCTTTTGCTGCATGTTCCAAATGAAAAGGAAGTCTCATCTCCCACTTCAAAGTATTTCTTTCTACCAGTTGTGAGCTC
The DNA here is from genome assembly GCF_964204645.1 of Tubulanus polymorphus. Lineage (NCBI taxonomy): Eukaryota > Metazoa > Nemertea > Palaeonemertea > Tubulaniformes > Tubulanidae > Tubulanus > Tubulanus polymorphus. The sequence continues at coordinate 3,778,901 of NC_134027.1, read as the reverse complement.
AAGAAACAAATTCGTTTTTCTGATTCTCTTTTTCTGATTATCTTTATCTTTTCCAGATATATTAATCAATTACATCGACATATCTGTCGAAGCTGAAAATTCGCGACATCGATTTGTTGCTCGAAAAACGTGGCAACGTTTCGACTGTTATACAAGGAAAAACTTCAGAAGGAAGAACGTCCATTAGCAGTGGACGAATTTACATCGTGTAAACCGTAATTAAGAATCGGGATGCGTCGATTTATGTACGGTAGACAGATCTTATCCTTCATTTAATCGTCGTCATTACGTTTATTACATAAGTAATTGGCGAGTCCAACTGGGAGGCACGATTATTACTGTCCAGCAGGTAGGTCACTGGTGTTTTTCTTCCTTATTAGCAACGTTACAACGTCTTGAAATGTCTTAAAAGTATGGTTTTCATTGACAAAAAATCCGAATAACGAATATTTTTTGGACAAACTACTTCGAAAGCACGTTAATCACGTATAATTAGACTTTTACATTAAATTTTTCCTACAAAGTTGTCAGGTCGAATTCGTCATATTTTCAATCATGACGTATCTATGTAGTATGCCTAGGTCTACCTGTTCTGACAATTCTGAAAGCTTCCAGGGAAATTAGATACGACATCCAATTATACGTTTTACTGGATTCACGTTACACGGCGTAGACTAGCATGTTCATCAGATCAGATATATACTTGTTCCTAACGTATGATACATATAAACATTATACCACAGATGCAAATGAGCTGTTATCCAACTATCCAAGTAGCGTTTGTGGAAATTTGTTTCATGCGGAAATATGATCGCTTCTTGAATTTGACACTTGGTCAATTAAGATCAATTTTGTTACATAACCGTTATGGCGCATATCTACAATTGCAGCCTCGTCGAGGAGACAATGAATTCTATATACATAGAAGAATAGAATGTCAGTTTTAGCACGGCAGTTTTTGAATGCGACTAGATGAGAGCTTTGATTGAAAAAAATGTAAATCGGATGATGGGAAGTAACAGAGATTTATGGCGCGTATCATTCATTGTTTCGATATTTTTTCTTCGCAGTTATGTTACGTAAATATCAATTTACGCAGATGGTAGGTGTATATCAATTGTTACTGGTTTCCTAGTGAAAACGATAACAATGATACCAAACTACAGAAAACTAAGAAAAAGAATGTTCTTTATTGTCGTTTCTTCGAAAACTGAATATGTGAAACTAGAACTGGCTGAAAATACAGTCTATGATATGATATGATATGGTTACTGGGAATATGCTGTAGTATTTATGGTCTGCAGAGTAATGAAATTTAGTGTTTTTGCTTACGAGTTAATTTCATTATTAGCAGTGGGAATCAACTGCTTCGATTTTGCACAACTAGGACTTGACACGCATTTCATTTCAAATATTGTGCGTTTGCACGATGTCAATGCATTTTTTGTCAAATCGCCGTGCATTAGAAACTAAGAGACCTATGAGCGATGTGTGATTGATGGGTTGATATATTATCAGCACTGAACGTGAAATAAATTAACAGCAGTAGCAATTAACTTATTTGTCCTGTGATCTTTCAAACAAATATTGCATCCAGTCAGTACGTGATTACGAAATAGTGATTTCTTGAAATGTGTCTGAAATGTCTCAAAATATCGAATTATCAAAGAATCCATACGTCGCTACATGTATATTGAAATGAATATCAGCGATCAATGAAATGGTAAAAACGATAATTTAGGTACCGGTTTATCAAAATTGTAGAAATATAAATCGAACTTCAGAATTGATTGCTAACTGATATGATAGCTGATTTAATATCATTCCATCAATTACCATTGAAATTATCAATACTGCAAGTACAAATATGTGCATCCATAGATCCTGTGACGAGTTATTTGAGCACGTGCTGAATAACTGGAGATGAGATGAAAGAGATTTTTTTTTGTTTAAGAATAACATCAATATATTTTTCTATGCAACCAAAAACTAATCTAATATCACTCTAGCCATATACCGGATATCTAAAGCGCAAAATGAACTTTTGGAGCATGAACAAATATTTTAATTTCTGATTTTTATTTTTAATTCAATTTAATCATTATCAGCCAACATGCACATACTCATAGATAATCCTATGTCACTGTTTCTTGTGCCTTTATTTTTAGATGCGTCATCTAAGGACATGGTGATGATACTGTTACAACAGAGGATATCACAGGAAACCCCAAATGGTGAACACGAAACCTGACTAATGAAAATGAGCGTCACTACGGATCCTCTAACGCATAAGATATAATTACGTGTTAAGACACTCCCAAGCAGGAAACTTGACAGAAGGACACTAATAAGCAGTTACCTAGGTCGCAAGACTAACTTTGTTTGTATATGAGGATGGCATTTACATCAGAGCAAAATGCTCACTGAAAGCCATGAACCACTCTACACAATGCGATATCACAAACGTAACGAAATTGTTTGAAACCCGCTGTAAACACCAGCTTTCTGATATACATGCGTTGAATATCGGTGTGTCCATTTCATGCATCGTTTTTCTGCATATCACCGTTTTTGCTGGTCTTTTCGGCAACACACTCGTTTTCCTCGCCGTCCGTCGAAGCAAAGTTCTCAAAACTGCCATGAATGCTTTGCTGGTAAATCTAGCCATAATCGACACAGTTGCATCCGTTTTGGCGACGCCGTTACGAATTGTTATTTTGATCTTGACAGCGAACTTTCAAGGTCTAGCTAGAGGTATATGTTTTATTCACGAGTTTATCTCCATACTCGTGTGTACCGTCCAGCTAACGACCTTGGTGGCGATAAGTTACGAACGGTTCCAGGCAATTGCAAACCCATTTGACGTGGAAAATCGTGTTCTCCGGGTGAGAATGGGTATAATTTTCTCATGGGGAATTGGATTTATCATGAGTATCTTAGTAGTTATATTTCTTGCCGATTCGCCTTCATTTCTTCGATGTACATATGTATATTACGATATGGATTCGTACCAAAACATGTATTCGAATGTAGTCCTTGCGCCGATAAGTGTTTTAGCGACGTTCATAATATTGACATTGTACGGGAAAATCATTATGGCATTGAGGAGGCATACCGCAACAACCAATAAGCTTTTAACAGGAAAGAAGAACAAAGTCAAGCCAGAACCATCGAATAGTGACTTCGCGACTTCTCTAATTCAGAAAATAGAACCGGTCAGTAATTCATGTGATAAACGTGGCGGACGTAGATCTTTCAGTGATTCGAATAAAAAAGACTGCAAAGACACACCAAGAATAAATACAAACGTTATCGCAATTAAACCTGTTGAAATACCAGTTGAGTCTAATAATACTGCGAAACATCTAGAAATTAATACAATAACCTCTGCGGAAGGTGATTCATTAAACAAATCATCCGACCCTAATATTACTGAAGGCTATAAATCAAATATTGAATATAAACAGAATGTGGTTAAGAGGGGAAAAGTCAATACAGGAGAAGATACCTTGTATGACAAAGGGTTAGCACCAGATAAACAAGATGATACTGACCAAGAAACGACCCCATCGAATTCTAAAGAAAACGATACTTTCACACTTAAGAAATCCATCGGAGCAGCTTCATTGGTGCAAGCAGTCAATAATGACAAAAGTGTTAATACTGGGATAGAAGTTATCACGAAGAATGATGGCACATGCATACCTTCCGGGAGAGTGGAAGGTAGTGTAGGTTGTCATCTAAATGAGTATGGCCTAACAGTCCAGTCGGAAAAAAATACTAAAAGCGCATTTAAAGATAAAGGGGAAAAAGAGGAAGAAACCGTTACTGTCCCATCCAGAAAACCGGGAGATACCTCAACTTTAGAATCGGTTAACGAACGCAAAAGTGCCACATCTAAATCAGAAAATACGCAAACAGACACCGTCCAATCTAGACCCGCGAGTAAACTAGAACATAAACCGAACGATACCGTCCCGTTTCGAACCCCAAAATACGCTGAAGATACTGTGTCATTTAGACCCAAAAAACAAATTAGTGTTCTGTCGGCGAATATGAACAATGGAGCTGATGAGACGGTGGCATTTAGACCAAAACATCGCCAGCAGGACGTCGATACAGTTGCTTTCAATGGTCGTAGCATCAAGGTCGTCGATTTCGAAGGTCGCGAATCAGAGGCCCAGGCCACTGACGAACATGTGATCGGTGCCGTTTGCGTTATGACAAACAAAAACAAAGAACGTGGAAAACGTAAATTGGAAGGAAAGGCGGCAAAAAGAGCTTCAGTCGTGATCGGTAGTTTTCTGTTTATATGGTTACCTTTACCTGTGACGTATATGGTTACGTGTAATCTAACTAGTCGCTTTGATGCCCGGTTTGCGGTTAATGCTGCTGAACTAACGGCTTTGTCACTGGCTTCATTCACCGCAGCCATTAATCCGATTTTATACGCAATCGTTAACCGTCAGTTCAAGAATGAGTTCGTTAAGATACTTAAAAAGATTCCATGTCTCGAAAAACATTTATAACACTTTTTTTCAGTAGACCTGTACTTTAATGTTAAAAATCATGTAATCAAGTCGTGCAGTTAAGCATTATGTCAACAGAAGAATTATGTCTTTCTAAATGGTTTATTACATGTATTGCAAAATAAACTTGAAGCATCAATTTTGGGTGTCAAATTTTACAGTTTTTTCACATATTGAGGATAGCACATAATGACTAAATTCTAAGTCCAATATTCAATTATCCGGATATAATTTCTGCTATATTAGAAATGATTAATTAACATGATAATCTTATCGTATTGTCATCAAGAAATGAGTCATCCTTCTGATTACGATTTTTTCCAGCAGCAGATTATTCCTGTATATGGCACATTATCAATGTCTTAGTAAGGAGGAAACTTGTGTAATTATGTACATATTAACTCGATGTAGATGATTCAGATTATCACCACTAAAATACGTGCTAACTGATAATTAGTTTTACCTGGATATTCTCTATTTGAGCGCCACGGAAGAGACTGGGTCATGTAAACCCAACACTCAATTTACTGATATCGTGTTCAAATGCATTAGACGAGGTTATTATAGCTGATTCATATTCCCATTTATTGGTCCATTGCTACCCTATAGATGCCACAATTACCATTCGATTCCCAGTTGGAGACGATGCCTGTGAATATAATGTATATTTCTAACTTATATCCTTGTAACTTAAAACGAACCAGTAACTTTGTTGAAAAAACGCATTCCTAAATGCTTAGTGACTTTATCAGTTGGTGTAAAAATGAAGCCAATTTTTCAAATGTCCCTTTCACTCAATCAACATTTCGTCAATTCAAATTTCAACATTGTTTTATTATCAAACTGTAGACTGTATTTTCATTTACGTAGACACAAAATGGTAGCTTTTCTTCTCATGATTCAACGAGCCTTTTTTTATTTGCACTGATTTTCACGTCATTTCACCTATGAAATGAATAATGAAGATTTCCAATAACGCAAATTCGCACATGATGATTGAGTCGACAACTGTAAATAATCACACAAATGGTTACATGTGTTGTATGTTTAACTTGGAGGAACAAGCCACTGGGCCGACGTTTTAATTCATGAATAGACTGTGTAAATCTAATGCCGACATCCCCATAACGTAAATGACAACGCAAATATTCTTGATTAATTATCATGGACAGAACTGTCGGATATATTTCGATCGACATTGTAGCTCGATGGCTTTTGAGCGAAAGTACTTGAATACACAATGTTTGGCATCATCCAATTCCGCGTTTTGATATTTAATAAGCAATTTTTCGTTGACAGGTAATGATTCAAAGACCTCAGTTATCCCACGAATACTGTTAAGAGACTTTCAAATCGGCAAAAAGTGTGCACAGAAATATACGGAAGCGATAAAGGGCCTCGAGATGTCGCGTTCCAACTCGAAAAGTCGTCATATTTATGTCGACATACCGTGATATATCGCGTCAAGTCGATATGAATATGTCGATATATCGTGACGTTTTCACGACATATTTCGTTTTCTCGACGACTTTCCTCGCGACAAGTCGACATATTCATGACGACTTGAAACTCAGTCGTCATATTACTGGTGTCCTCATCTTACATTTACACATGTCTTCAAATGACGGCTTGTCCCGTGGAAAATGGGCAAAAAAGCGAAATTTGTCGTGAAAACGTCACGATATATCGACATGTTCATGACGACTTGACGCGATATATCGCGATATGTCGACATAAATATGGCGACTTGTCGAGTTGGAACGCGACAACTCGAGGCCCCTTATCGCTTCCGTAGAAATAACACACGTCGAAATAAAGTTGTTGTAATAAAGCGAAGGCGGATACGAGAAAGAATGATATTAACGTCTAATTAGAATCTGCAGACCGAGTCAGTCCACCTTATGAAGATACCAAGATTTACGCGACTTCCCGTCGTCGGCTGATTGCTCTGGGTGCATTTGGATTATACCATCATTGAAACGATAGAATACGGTCTCGTAGGCCTACTACAATTCCCGAGGTTTATTCGTCCAGTGGATTTTTCCTCCAAATTTGGTGAATGCGTAACATTGGGCGTCGGTTTTTCATCGAGATCGAGAATGCTTCGGGGTTTTGCTTTTGCACATCATTTACGCCTTTTATTAAATTTCGTAGATGCATTTATATTAATGTAATTATTGGCTTCGTGATGGTTATCTCGAACACGATAATCGCGTTCCTGGTGGATTATCAGTTACAAACGTCTCTTGGGAAACACTTCATGAATTAACTACAGCCTACAAACTGGACACCCTTACAGGGTCCAGGACATTATACGGTGCTATTTTGCTGTGTATCCTCCTCGATCGTTGTATTGTTGTACTCGATGGTTCAATGTGTTAAACGAATATTCCACACAATGTATAAAATCAATGAACTGATGAAAGAGGTTTTACGGGCAACATCGAAAAAGACATAAGAAAAGGACAGAATCATCCAAGTCCGTGTAAGATTGTGTCTACGACCGATAGTAAAATTCCTACGCGCAAAACATTCTATTTTGGCTGTTAGCTTCCGTATATTCGTAGCGTTATTAGATATGGATCGCCACAATCCCGTAACGATGAGCTCATCTCTACTGGATCATTGTCAGCTTAATTATAATAGGCATCGTTTTCGCAAATTAATCGTGACTGAATGACAAGGTATGGTCATTTGTTTCTAGCTCTCTGTTTTGTTTCAATCAATCACGTAACGTGTAATATCTTTATAGGCCCACGAGATAGCGGAGTACATCTATGACGCAAGCCTCGAGCGTACTTAGTGAACAACGAATTGCTAACTATGTAAATATGAACAGATATTAGCTCATTATATTTTACCGTCTCTATGGATGTCGGTGTTGGAAATATAAACATTTAGTGGGCGCTGATGATTCTGAATTTTTTCAACAACCCTTTTTTGCCGTAATTATCAATGATGATGCAAAGGGTGTATGGCCGGCTGATCGGGATCACAGTGTGGGAGCTCTTCGTCGACCAACCTTACAAACGGTAATCAATGATATAATTCATCAATTATCATTGATGTAAATAATGTTTCCTGAGATTAGGACGAATAAATACTAAGTGTTAATTGTTATCTACAGAGCCAGAAGATTTAAGTAAACTAAATTCACGGTGATTTGAGAAAGTTAATCATTGAATGTACTTTTTTCATCGCAGTTAGTGAGCATGACTTCGCCATCATAATTCAATTTAAGTCACCACCACAACCCATTGTAAACATACTTCTTCTAAACTGCAGTTGTCGAGTCGTTTCGACTCGACGAAACGACTGTCAGACCGTTTTTTGTCAATTGTGCAAATACAGTAGATTCCTACACAGGTTTTATAAGACTAAGTGTTAATCTTTTTTCAACGGTCATTATATATTGTTTGATAGAACAATCAAATTAAATCGAGATAGAATTGCCAGATTTTATATACTCATACGATTGAATCACTAAGCGGAATATCCGGTTCGTCGAGGTATTTTTCTATATTAGCCGCGGTGCGATAACGACATGACGATTTCATGGAACGACCACAGTTATTTATATCTACAAATTTGCATGAGATCGTGAGACATTATATATTTTACATACAGAATATATGTAGCATCAATTTGAGCGTTACGCACCGGCCTGTGACGTAACCAAGCTCATTACACACGTAGTAACTACACTCGTCTAAAGGATCGTTTAATGGAACATTTTTTTTTGCTCCCAAACAGCTGACGGGTGCTGTAACCAAGGTGAATCGAAAATATAGAATCCTCATGAACATGTGACAGAAGAGAGAGTGAAATGAAATTGTTTTGCACATACGTCGTTTCCTTGGTTTGCAGTTCATCTTCAATTTCTGGTTCGCCATCATGTCTATTCACAGGGTTAATGAGAAAATAAGTTCGCGATAAACGCTACAGATGGAAACTGTAAAAACTACGACACTACTTACCTTCAAACTCTTGAGTTGTGACGTATGAATATACTTCGGCCTTTTTGTGTAAAGTAATATTTTGGCAACGATTCAGGAAGCGATTGTTGCAAGGCAAAACGGCTTTAATCAAGGCATAAAGATCTGGATCATGTTTGCGTAGTTGTTCCCTTGTATGAATGGTTACGTCTCCTCCCGAGTTGACGAAGTCGTTCATGTATGCCTGCATACCGGTAGCCTAGATACAATTGAACATCTTCAGTCTACATGCTCGTACGCAATGCCATCATCTTGCATCGATTGAAATTTATTCATGCTTATATTTACAAAGTATTCCGTATCAGACGTAGCGGCGTATCCACCTAAACCATTTTTGCCGGCTGGCAACGATTTAGCTTTATTGTAGGCATTAACCAGTAATGTTTGTAACTTCGCTGGTCTTCTGCCTGTGCGCCAACCGAAAATATGTAGCCCGTGAGAGAATTCATGAACTATGATGCTTTGTCCCCAGTATCTGAAAATAGCAAAGTTGCGAAGCCTGTCCTAGTAATGTGAAAGAAGTTGGATTAAGATATTTGAGAATGGTATGATTTGTACAATCGACCTGTCGATGCCATAGGCGTAGCAGCCCACGTTTTCTTCCGCACATGTAGAAATAGGCCTCTCTCTCTCGTCGGACCAACGCCTCGTGCACGTTGGTCCCAAAAACCCGTTGGATTCAGCGTAGAATGCTCCGGAATATCCGTGGTAACCTCTGATTGCGCCATCAAGCCAAATCGTCCGTACCATTTGTAATAGTTGCGACGCAAATCTTCGCGATCGGCAAACAGAAATCTGACGACGTAACAAACTCTTCGCAGTATATGGTTCGGTACTTTTTCGGAACCTAGAATTATATTTCTGCTTAAGGAGAGTTTGTACTGTTGAAATAGTTGCTCGACCAATATCGTCTGATTATATTATACACGGTCATCGGAATCTGCCAATAACTTACCGAGAACCGGTAGACCGTACGCGTGCAAAAACTTTTTGTAAAATGTGTTGTTGATTGGTTGGAATGGCATATATTCGCTGTAAACTGTTAGGTTTAACGGTACTGGTTTGATATTCGTGCATTCGCTGAAATCCACTGGTTCACCGGGTCGTTTGCCATCGTTATGACCTTTAACCGTGCATGAGAATGAATCCCTATAATACTTTTATTGTCATCGGCAATTCATACAAATGTATTCTTTTCAACTTATAATCCTATGCTATTATTTGTTTTTTTTTTACAAATTCACATTCTGGCGAGAATGCGACTTCAGAATACCGGTGTTTGTACTTACGCAATGGCTGGAAAGAGCCAGACTCACGTTTGGTTATTTTTTCGCTGATGGGTATGTCCTTTAATAAGTTCAGATTAGAGTGGTGTAGATGCGATCATTAGAAATTGGACATAAAATATATCATAGTTTTATTCAAAATGTTGACAATCCACTTCCGATTAATGAAAGAAAATTTGGTTTTTTGCGAAATACTAGTTTGAGAGATTATGTGTTGATACATTCTGAATGATAGGTGCAAACCTTTCACTATTTACCTTTTCGGTTGGAACGAAACCGGACACAATTTCTATGAGTAGAATAAATAAACACAACAATCCTTTGGAAATCATTTTCAGAGAGACGTAAAACATAGGATCATCGCTTTATTATATATTGTGATAAAGCAGTTTTTTAAATATTTACATACATAGATTATTCATGGTGAACATTACGTGATAACGCAAGATGATATAGTAGATGTGTCGGATGAAATATTTTCAGATGTTATACAAGGTGTTATGTTCACACGCATCCACTCCTACAAAATTCTTTTGCAAGTCATATTGAGGTGACAAAAGCTATTAACATGGTGTCCAAGTTAGTAACAAATCTGGCATACTTTGGATTCGTTCAGCGGAGAGGCGTTAATTGAAAATTATCAAAATGCACCGTGTACAGTATATATTTCCCGAACTTTTCGTTCACCGCCACTCTTCATGTTTAAATCATACGGTGCGAAATTTCATCTGGCTTCATGGCTTCTGGAAACGTATCCCATGCCATCGTATATCAATACTATCATTTATACTACGAAATCTACCCGAAGAAGCTCTACGAGGTTAATTCCGCTATGGCTTGGTTGCATCTTGTGTCAACAGGTATACTTACTTATTTCGGACTTTTTGCAAACCCGTTGTCGTTCGGAATTCTAACGATGGGCGCTATGAGAACGTATTCATATAACTGTTATTTGGCGGCTCTGGCAGTTTTCGACTTTCTAAACAACATTTCAAGGCTTATTTTCTGGCTTAATCTAATGTCGAATATGTTTACCGGGCGTTTGTTAATTCAACTGACGAAGTCTCTAGATTGTGTAATGGCTACATACTTTACGACCGTGGCGATGATTGGCAGTAGCTGGATGGTGAGCGTACTCAGTTTGGAACGGTTTTTCGTCGTATGTTTTCCTATCACAGCTAAGCGCTTGTGCACGAAATCCACCGCGCGATTCGCAACGTCTATAATAACTATCGGTGCCATTCTATATAACATATCACATCTCGCACCGCCGTATGAAGGATACGTTCCGGGTTACGGTTGTCTAGTCACCACTGAAGCCAAATCAAACAACCACGTTAAGATTGTTATCGCTAATACGTATGTTCCGCTGCTTAGTATTCTCTTATTTAATACATGCGTAGTTGTCAAACTTTGGAGACGCAACTTGAACACGGCCATCCAAGGGAACTCGGCAAGAAAATCGTTGCTTAAAGTTACCAAACTTATGTTGCTAGTCACATGTTCATTTTTCGTCTGTATATTTCCCGTAGCAATGGGTACATTGATTTCAACTCGCTTTCCGCAGTGGTCACAATACATCCGTTACAATGTATTGCCGGTACTGCTGATATTGAACGACGCCAATTACAGTATCAATTTTTTACTTTATATCGGGACTTGTAAGAAGGCGAGGGAGTCTGTATTAAGAACGATCGGTTGTAAGTGTAGGCTCCCCTTGCGCGAAAGCTTCGTCGTGCGCAGAATCAACAAATCAACCGAACGGACCAACGCGATTTCAAAAAATGATGATATCGTCTACAGAGTTTCCTATAACAGTTACAGCGCTTAGACATCCGAATTAAATCGTAATGCCATCGTATGATATACAACGTGGGTCTAACAGAATTTCACTTATACATTATGTTACGATCAATCTATGATCAGAACATCGGAGTCAGTCAATTATTGTTGTTATCTTATGCGTTGTACTAGTGCGATATTTACCACCAGCAAGTTGACAATATGTGTACAGACGCGGGAACGGGACTCACGTTCTGTGTCACAGATAATACTCATTACTTATTATCAAAATCATCTTTCTCGGTTATTCTATGTAGATATTTGTACATATATATATATATGAATATATATTCTGTATCATATAATCTGGTCCAATTATAATATCTGATGCGGTATACTTACAAATTGTACTTATAAAAAGCTAATTGATTTAAAGTATTGGTTGATTCAGTGGCGCTCTCTGAAATTTGAATCCGAACAGTTGGTTGCGATGCGTTGAAAATTCACAGTTGGTGAGCGCATGATTTTATAGAAGGTGTATTTTTACACGTTGATACCATGCGTGGATGCTATCAGATGATCGTATACAGTTTCACGGATCCTGTAACCAGTGACAAATGTTAGTTCTTCGGTGAACAGAGCGTCCAAAAATCAAACCGTGTTGGATCATCGAAGTGTACAGTTCATGTAAGTATTTCGCTAGAAGTATTTAGATTTCATATTTAGACTTCTCGTAATTGAGATATTGTTTGTTTCCACGATTATAATAAGTTCGTCGAACTGACCAAATAAGTTCGTCGCACTGACGTGTTGACTAAGACTTAACGTACATATAGATTATTTCAGTACATCAGCACTCAAACGTTACTGGTATACCTTAACCCAGTGCAATTTACAATCAAAAACATGCAGAAAAACCGCACTTTTTGCAATTTCCAAGGGGTTTCAATATCAATTTAAGCTAGCCAAACAAATGGTAGGTAGCTGACCATTTAACTTCTAAATTTACCCTTATATTCATGGATTCCAGAAATCAAAACGATGGACTTTTTGTGCAGCCGTGTATTCGTCGCTGTGGTCTGTTTCGGGTGTGTTTTTTCGGTATCAGTTCCGGTCGGGTTAGCAAAAACTAATGATGAAACGGAGCCAGTTAGAAGTGGGAATCATTGTCACGTGACGGAGGAGTGGTATTACATCCAGGTATATTCAGGCACTCTACACGGTTACAGGAAATGCTGCGTTGAGATTGAAGGCAAAGACTGTGAATGCGACGGACTACAGTCTTGTGTCATGATGGTAAGTTATCACCATAGCTCGTAAAACCGTCACAAATCGCTCGAGCAATTTAAAATGAAAGTAATCGATAAGTCCCATTTCAAGCGTATGAAAGCGTTTCTACGAATCCCAATTAAAAATCTGTCTTAAGCAGAAATACACGTATAATACCAAATAGAGGATTACGTTGCAATCCTTTCTAAATACAATGGCGAATTGGTTTTATTGTAATTAGAATGAATGATTTATCTTATTTGGGCTTTTTGATTAAGTTCATTGATGGTTTCTTGTGATATAAATTCTTAACCTTTAAACTATGCGTGTGTATTTTGGTTAGCCGTATAGCGTGATCCTAGCGCGCGCGTGGTCTGATATTTGATGATTGTTTTTGATTGGTGATCTTTGTACCTCGCGCGAGTTGTGAATTTGAACTAGCTTGTGGCCAGGAAAACGGCACATTTCTATTTCTGATATGGGTGAAATCCTAGACAGTCTAACTCGGGAATCCAGTTTTAGTGCTCGTGTACTAAGTACGTGCAGTCATCGGCGTCCATTTCTGAGTGCAGTTGATCATTTATCCAAATTCAAACGACAGTCCAAAGATAATTGGTGTTGTATAAAGATAAAAACTGGGGTACACATTAAAGCTTTGGACAATATTCACTGAATTGCTGAACGATAGCTGTCAGACGCAGCGCTTCTACTGGATATCAATGGAGAATATAACTGAGACCTTTCGTGAGGCTGTTGCGTATAATCCATTGCAAACTCTATGGGACTTGCGATTCGGTTGGGAGGATGTTCTACGTTCACCTCTGTGGCCGGTTCTGTCGTCGGTAACTTTCTATTTCATCTGCATTCTACCGTTCACCGTCGTCGATTTATACGGAAAAAACTGGCAATGGATCCAAAAGTACAAAATACAACCAGAGAAAGAAGTTACCGCTCCGTTGGTCATGAAGGCAGTTATTCAAACGGCGTGGAACCAAGTATTGTACATTCTACCAGCAACTATTGCGCAGTATCTTTGGACCCCACCCACGCCGTTACCGCCGACCGCGCCGAGCATGTGGGAGTTCACCTGGCAAATGATAGCTATGCTTATAATATTTGACTTTCAATATTTCGTGTGGCACATGATGCATCATAAATCGCGTTTCTTGTACAAATGCTTCCACAGTTTGCATCATCAGTACAACTCGCCATTCAGCTGGGTGACGCAGTATCTACACCCGTGGGAGCTTATTACAGTCGGCTTCTTCACGACCGTCAATCCGTGGATATTCAAATGTCATCCGCTTACTACTTGGATCTGGAACTACCTCAACATTGTCATCAGTGTAGAGGCACATCACGGATTCGATTTTCCATTCGGTGGCCACAAATGGATACCATTTGGACTGTGGGGAGGCGCCATACAACACGACATGCATCACATGAAGCCTATGACCAATTTTCAACCATACATGACGCACTGGGACCGCCTGTTCAAATCGTACTGGCCGGGAACAAGGGCAGGTGGTTACAAGAGCGAGGAGCTGTTGAAATTTGAACGAGTGCATCGCGAGCGACGGTCAGCAAAAAATTCCATCACTAACGGACGCAAAATCGATTAAAAAGTTGAATAAACAATTATCGAAACTTCGATCCTACGGACCTTTGATTGTGATTTTGATATCAAACAATACGACTCTATTCATGTGGCTTATGACGAGATTATCGCGCAGAATCTTCTCCGAAACCATAACTTTCTATACAAGTAAAACACAATTCTCGAAGTAAAACTTGATAATTTAATACGGTGCTACTATTGAATATTCATTCTGAATGCGAAAATTCGATATGAAATGTTAGGTTATCACTGTGTTAAATCCATGTTGATGCTCACAATTTTCTATCACCATAGCGTTACGCAGGCCGATTTTAATATATTTTTTCTCGATAACTGAATTATTAAATTTGATTTATCAGGACAGTAGTAAATGGTGTATTGATTGACACACTCTTGACTCATTGTTTTTTTTTTGTTGTTGTTCATATTTTGTAATGTGAAGGAGAATCGTGTTATCATTCAAAATGTCCAAATCACCTTTATCTAACGGAGTCTAAGGTCTTGTAGATTGTTTTTCTCTGCGGCTAGCCTGCCAACCGGCCAGTACGCTACCACATTCACTGAAAGGAAAACTGTGATGCATTTCATCGAAACTGTAATATAAGAAAAATGAAAAGTTTCGAAAAGTTTCCTTGAGTGGATATATTTCAGTTTTCGTCGTTATGATGGTCATCAGAAATATCGGATACTCGGATTTTATCTTATATCATCTTAGTTTACAACACGAACAAATTCATCGAATTTTCTTCGATCGGTCATTGATGCAAATATGTACTTATTGAATTTTCAAATTACAGGGTGAAGATACGCCTGATAACTTACGATGGTCAAATCTCCAGAAAATGGTTCACAGCAAGAAATAAGAATGAAGACAAAGATAGTGATTTCCTGGTCGATTTAAATTTTATTAAAGAGATGTGTGGCTAGCTTAATATTGAATAGTATATATATATATATTATATGTTGTATGGTTTCAGATTAATCATTGTGTTATTTTTGCAATGATTTATTTTTGCTGGTCCAACTGGGCTGTACGGCTCGTCTTGTCAATGTCGCATGATGTAGATTGTTCATCAGGCGTTTCTTTAAGAGATGTTCTACATGGAAATGCATGAATTATTTGACTACTAGTAGGCTAGTTTCCAATTTCCATTTCTATTCATTTTATCGATTCTTTTCCACGAGGTGGGCGTGGGTGTGGGAGCGGGTGCGGACGTGGTTGCTGGTGCGGGTGCGGAAGCGGACGCGGACGTGTAGGTAGGTGCGGGTGCGGAAACGGGCGTTGTGTTTCCACGAAACGGTCACAGACGCGCAAGGTGTCAGCACTAATAACAATGGTTTCTCATCATGATTCTGTTCTTTCTGAATACAACCTCAAATGCCACCAATGCCTAATTATCATCTCACTAGTGGACTTTGAGCTAAATTACCAGATGAATAAATACCCGAGAAAACAATGGCACAAATCCGCGCGGGCAGCAAGAGAGCGACAACGAGAACGTTGTATGAATATGACTGAAAAAACAACCACTCGTCAAGCCGCTGTACCACGCGTCATAGAAACAGCTTAATGAAAATACGTTGGAGCCATTTATTACATTGAACATAAGCAGGAATAAATCAGAATCATCCTGGTGTCTATTGCGGTATAAACGTCTGATTTTGTGGAGATCGCAGCGCCTATACATCAACTTTCTAAATGTTATTTTGCAACTATGTTTCTATAAACCTAGGAGACTCTAAGATATATTGGCTGTCGCTACATCATAAGCCTGAAAGTCTTGTTTATACACTTCAGATTTTCACCAACTTCAATTCCCCAGTTTTTTCGGAAAATCTCAAAACTCTCAATCATATGAACTCGATATGATTGAACATATTTCCTTCCGATCGATCGCGATGCTGTTTGGGAATAATTTCGAGCATTCGAAAAATTCCTCGCTGAAATTCATTGAAATTAACATAAAATTAAATGAAAACGACTGCTTGAATAAAGGACGTATGTTTTGAATCACCAAATAATTAGCATAAATTTGAATGAATAATTGTAGAAAAAGGAGCTGCACGTGATTTTATATTCCGTCGCTATTTAGACAAATCTCTACATGTATAAAAGATGCATGAAATGGGCAAAATAAATTGATAGAATGCTTGCCTCACACGTATAGATCTACAACTGAAACATGAGTATTTCTGTAAGGGGAAAATTAGAACAGGTACTGGAGGGAATTTCGCCTGTTATCAGGTGTTAATTGAATTAATTACTTAAGCAGAAATAGGGTGAATCGGGTACATCTTTTGCGAAAAGGCGCCGCGTTAGATTAGCTTTATGTGTTCGGTAGACTGTATATTGCATGTTGATAAAATCTGATAATACCAACATGAACGAAGCGCAGATTTTGTGTCCGTAAATTAAACAACTACGTTTTGAACGTACAATGACTTAATAAATTGACGTACAATGACTTAATAAATTGAATTAATGCTTTGTACTCGGCGTGATAATTTTAAACGATAACAAGGTGTCAACACTGTAGGTTAAAAGTCACTCTGTAGAATTTCATTAGATGAAATTTCGAAGATTAAATAAAACCATACCGTTTCCGCAACTGTTAGCTAACAGCCGAAACATTGTGGTTTCGTTTTGAAATCTTTAAAATCTTACCGCATCAATATATTTTATTGGACTTTTTCACGAAGTAAAGTGTTCATTCGACTAACGTGATACTGTTATTTGCGATCGTTTCTTTTAATATACGATTTGCACTTGATTCGGCTATGCTTGTTTAATCGTGTTCCAAAGAGAAACACAATTATGAACGCGACGCTTTCATCGAGATTGCTTTTCATACATTCATAGAGATTCGATGTTTCTGGTCCAGGGTTCTTCAGAGGTCACATTGCATAATATCTAACAGATCAGTTGCTATTGACGTAACACGGCTATTCTTAAGCTGTATTTCGTGATCAAACATTGCATTTGGGAGAACTGATCAACTCACCACCACATAATGATCACCAATACGTACATGTAAAAAACCCGGAAATGTCACTAATTGGATCCAATGGGGAATCATTTCATGGTACGATTGACTTTTATACTCGAAATTATCATCGGGACTGCCTGGCCGTAGATGAATATCGGACTCATATAAAAGGAACAAACATCACAGTATAACCATATACGTTTAATTTCTATTTCCACGAACAAACAAAATTCATCAAAATATGTTTAATAACTGTTAGTACATTTAAAATCATTTTCCGATCGGACAAACTCCCGGTGTAAATTATATTTCCTGAATGCAGTTCGATATTATTCAGCAATCGTCAACGATAGGTGTAGATACAGACATCGTAAGGTGGTCGTAATTGGTGCTGCGATCGCGTACGCTCCCATTCTGATGGCGAGTGCCGTTAGATTTTTCAGTACCGTATATACAAGAAAATAACATGCTTTTCATAGTTTTTCTGAACGTATAGTTAACCGCGCAGTAAAGTACAAAATTCATCGAAAAGTTTATCATCAGTGCGAAGTTAGTGACGTAGCCGGCGGTTATGATGGACTGGTATCGCGAATAATCCTTCCTTATATCCGCCATACTCGAAATGAAACCGCGAATTTCTGACGGCGATACGAGCACGCAAAACAGGGTAATGATAGCGATCAGCGTTACCGTAAGACGATCTTTACTTCTGTTAGTTCTGTAGGACACTTGGGCCGAATGACGTCTCTGTAGCTGCGAGGATCTCGTTAGCGCGCGGATCAGATTACAGTTACAGAATATCAAAGTTATCAAAGGAATGCAGAATCCCAACACGAAATAAACTCCTCGATATGCATAGATGAATTTTACGTTCTTTTCCAGCGACGACGGTTTGGTGATGTAGCAGGTTTGATTCGTGTTCGACGGCGCTTCGGAGAATTTATCGCATTTCACGTCTATAATTTCCGTCATCCAAAACCTCGGTAAATTGACGCCTATTGATAAAACGAGCACGATCACCACCGCTCGGACAGTGCGTTTTATACCGACGATGCTCCTGGCGTGTAGCGGATGACAGACGACTATGTACCGCTCGATCGTCATTACAACAGTCAACCACGTGCTAAACAACACGAAAGCATTAATCAACCCGCCGCTATACACGCTAAAATACAATCCAAACGAACGTTCTTCGTAAAGCCATTTTTGGGGCAAAACTGCCCCCGGAAAAGTCATCGAGCAAATTATCAAATCGGAGCCGGCTAATGCCGTCAAGCAAAGCTGCGCCGTGCGTTCCATTGTTTCCATCGATTTGGTAAAACGTTTTCTCGTCAGTACGATCAGATTCAGCAGGTTACCGATAATTCCAAAAGCGCAAACCATCGGCGTTAGATACGTATTCAATATAGTCTCGTAAAGGCGATGCTCATTGGCGGATCCTTCGCCGTCATCGAGGTCAGTTTTGTTCGAAAATCCGGTGTAAGTTGAGTTGTGTATTACTGCCATATTATTTCTGCTTCTGTATTCACTATTGAAGTTCCTACAAAAATCCGTATACAACTAAATATCATTAAGTATTGATCATCACAACTTTGCCAGACGCGATGCACTCACTAGCTTTCAGATAAAATCTTCCACTGAATGAACAATGTTTCTCGCGAACCTCAGCGACTTAGACATTGTGCCCCATCGACGTGTTCGATTTACGTACACATATTCCGACAGCCTTTTAGGAAATGAAATGAACAGGCATTTCGTAGCCTCGGGCTTAGAAAGAAACCGACACGAAAAGCTATCGATGGTTCGTAATTGAATGTGCTGGTAGATTATCCGCCGCTTCTGATTATCAATTAATGGCGATCTTCATCAACAGCCTATAATGATAATAATAATAATAACAATAATAAGATAAAGATTCACTATCAAATCAAGGAAACAGAAACAATGGTCGACGTGTATGTATGGGATATCATGGGATAAAAGTATGTAAGGTAATGTTGATTGGGCAAATGAATATCACGTTCTGGCGTCAATTATACAAACGACACGGTTTTTTGTAGCAAAGAAAGGATTTTCCATTTCACAAGACTGCGTGCTAATAATTGGTTTGTATAGATGCCTCAATGAAGCGGAATATCACTTTTTTAATGGCTTCGTTCCATTCATTATTCACCAAAGATGCCCGATAATCCTCGCTGCATTTTTTTCTGCGCGAGCAGAGATAAGATTCAATTAAGCCTCAATTCGATGGCAGATTCACAATTCTTTTAATGGGAATTTTCTTATGAATAAACAATTCCATAGTTCACGTCGATTTGTTCCGATGGATTACATGTTGAGCAGAGAAATGATGACCATGGTATGAATGCATTATACTTTTCGTTTTGATTATTCATATTGTTCTAGTATGGAGTATGGAACGGATGACACTACAGTCACTTCACAACGGAATCTCAGTTGAAGAGCGCCTATCTATCGATATTTCCATTCGTACTGAAATTTATACCTTTTTAGAAATGTTGCGCAGACTAATAGCCTGCGATAGCGAGGTGTTGTTTCGTGTTGCGTATCTGAAGGCGAACATCTGTCAAGTTCGTAATCTATTGATGAGTGACGTCTTATTCCCCCACGAGAATTTTATATTCATCGTTTCTTATTTTTTTCAAACCGTTCGTGTTTGAATTCATTTCAAATAGCAACGGAAATACCTCTGAATCTATGTAGTGCGTGACTGAGGTTCTGAATGACGAGGTTTACCGGCGAGAGGCGAAAAGTATAAATTTAGAAATGGATGATCCTACTTCAGGCTGTCTCTATATGATATTTTACCAGTAGCTTGGGGAATTCTTTACCGTGCCAATTTCAAATGGAATAATCAATTTTGCCGTTATGTGTCTATGGTATAATGAAACTCATAATTCACCTGGGGATGTCGGACAGTAAGTATGGAAGTATCCCGTGGAAAATGAGAGGAGAGAACTTCAATTTCCGACAATGGAATAATGAGAATTACAAAGGCGTAGATCTGTTGTCAACAAAGCAAAGAAAAAAGAATTCTGTTAACGACCATCATCGATCCTAAGCACATATTCATCAGTAATCGATTCGGCTCTGAAATGAGTATAATTTGACGAAGCAATAAGTTGTGAATTCGTCACAATAAGAATTCAACCGACGAAATCAATTTATTCTTTGTATTTTGTTTTTCATGGCGTTAATCTTAACATTTCATACATTTGCTAATTCAGTCCGCGTACTCATACAAAATGACTATCGACTAACGATATTAATTGCCCTTGAATTTCGAGTCGAGAAGCCAATAATTATTTTTAGCGACACAGGTGCATTCGATGGTACTCTTCACTTAAAACCTATATTGAATACTGTTTCGAAGTTTTGTAGTGCACTGCGCCGTGTCAACAGCGAAGACTGCTCCGCGTGTATATTCAACTTCAGCCCCAGATCACGTAGTATCAACTCGTCAACGTAAAGTGAGAAGTCAAGAATCTGCTGGATTACATGAGATGAGTGAACTTCTTCTCATTATGCGACGAGACAATTGATCGCAACTCAACATGTTCATCTCAAACACTGTCACCGCCCATAAATTATTGTTACAGTCAATTAAAACTGAACGCCAGTTGCTGAATTCTATCTTCGATAAAACCGGCTTTAAATAAATCCGCATTGAAGAGATATTCGCCCGTGTGGTGATAAGCTCGCGCGCCTTGAAAATAGTAGCTTGATAACGAGTTTTAAAATGAGTGATCGAATTGTGAACTCGACGAGTGAACAAATCAAGATGTACGAATGATAGAATGCCATTCTCATGAAATATGTGTCAAATATCATACATATTAGGACTCGAATTAAATGAATTTAATATCATGTACACTTATGCAATTGCGTTCGATGCATAAAAGCTCTACAGTTGTTTTTTGAGTCGCAGTGTCAAGAGTCGTAGCTCGACGTTTCAAAAGCACCATCACATACATGTAGCAATCGTCGTTTAACTGATTGTTTACATTTGGATGAAAGAACTGACACTCGACTGTTCACTGAAGCCATACCAGCCTGGTGGCCCGATCAATGCTGCAAAATGAAACCACCGAAACAAATAACATGCAAATGCACAACGCATGGAACGTCCATAAATTCGTTGCCGCGATACGAAACAGGATCAAATACTGATAGCAGATGACCAATTTTTTCCGACGTCTTTCCCTAATGGACAAACGTTGATATTTGACACATAATACCCTCGCAGAGTTGCATTCTGCGTTTCTCCCCCTCGTAAAGTGTATTTGGTGAACGACTCATTGTTTCGCTAGACAAAGCGCAAATGCTCAGAGCAATATGACGACGTGTATATGGTTTTGCCGGAGCCTGATCATCAAGAGGGATTTCGTCGTGTACTGGATACCGGGCGAATGCACAGAACTAGACCACGATTTGTGTGTATGTGAATATACGATTATAACCGAATCACTGATTTACACGTATCAAAATTATTTTTTGGTTCGTCGCCCGATGCTTACTTCTCCTAGACCGGAAGGTGATAGCGCCCTGTATAGAAATTGGATTGAAGATGTACCAACGATTTCCCATACGTGCATCGAATCGCAAAAGGCCGTAATCGAAACTTGAAACCATTTGTTCACGTATTCACTCCTAGAGTCAGTCATACACGGATATGGAAGCGTGAAACTAAATTTTCGTGCCGAAGTATCTCGGTTTCCGAATCAACTAATGGTTTCGTCGAAGTATGGTTAATTTGCACAGTATTCTCAGCCGTTAATCGACGGTTTATCATCAAAATGATATATCTCCGTCGGTGGCATTGTTTGCAACGACGGAATTCTTGCGAAAGTTGATATAGCCTTCTTCTGCCCTATTCATACTAGGTTTTTAATAAAATCGATGTTTATTTTAGACTTAATTAACGCGTAAATGTAGAACATATTGAGCGCGAAGTTTATTTTCCCAGCCGTTTTTCGAATCGTTTTCGAGTACTTTATTCATTTCATGGGCTATAAAATGAATAGATTCATCTACAGCCAACCTACCGTTTCCCTCTATCATTATTCCTAACGTTCCTAAACATGCTAATGGTGAACATTTTCTTCAAGTGAAAATCGTTTCTTTCTTTCGCAGTTTATCATAAAAAGCTAATTAGAGGAAGGTGACTATACATAAAATCGATGATTGTTAACTTGAATCAGAAATGAGTTTTATTTTTGTAGAGAATAAAATATTTTGTGAGATCACGCGGAGTCACGTGTTACTTATCAGTTGTCAGTTACTCCTTGCCTCCGCCCCTCCTGACAACGTGGCTAAGCATTCCCTCGGATATACACGAGTAGGATACTTCGTTATTTTCACTGACTTCAATTCAATATCCCACCCTTAATTCCCTCCCCTTTTCTTATGTGAAAATTTGTATACATTCGTATTGGGTGTATTTATTGTTGAATGTTGTCACATCATATGATTAATTATTTGGCGATTTTTTGGCCAAACTTTTCGCAAAATATATACATGTATGTTTCAATTTGCAACACTTTTGTAATAAACTTAGTCTCACCAGTCATTTATACTAATAAATGACCTTTATCAATCAACTACATGTCTTGTTTATTTTGCTTCAAACAAAGCTCGTCGTTTTCCATTTCTCACGGAGCGTGGATATCAGAAATGTGTAATAAATGGCAACGAATCAACATCAGACGTCATCTTTAACCATATTTCGAACAACCCTCGTTTTTTGCCAACGCTTCTGAAAAGCGATTAAGAACTGATCGCTTTAATACACACGAAGAGAAGCCAGAATTCAGATAGCATTACGTATGATGTGAAAGATTACTGATCGTTTTCAGTTATATTTTACGAGGCTTCGTGCGTCTTTACTAGGCTTTACTACAGAGTGTGTTTATGGCTATTATTAGATCATACGAAATTGTAGAAGATGAATGCTTAAAACGAATGTAATATTCATTGTATTTTATTGCATTTTTACGGCATGCGTGTATATTTCTAAACCGATTGTCAATTTTCAAAAATATATTTGAATGGCCGCGCTGTGCTTGCGTTATTGGTGGAAATTATGCACGAGGGCCCCATAACAAACATTATCGCCATAAGCGTAAATTTTTATGAGAGGCCATTGCCTGGCGCCAGGAAGGCAATTTTCGTTATTAATATTTGTTATTATGGGATTCACGCGTGCGTTACCATGACTAATAAGTACGGACCCCTCGAGGATCAGCTCTCAAAAATATTAACACAAATTACCGATTTACGATCTTATACAGGCAACAACGAAAATCATATTCCGGCTCGTGTCGAATGTATTTCCCATTAATTCATTCTTCATTCATCCTTAGAGTGTTTTATGAATCACATATCGATATTTAATGAAATAAAGAATATATGTATGTGTCCTAGAGGTGTTCGATCCATGCGAAGCGGTCGTTTTTGCTACTTAATATTTAATTCACTTAGCACGTCATACTTGGTCGTCTGCATATCAGTCAGTGTAGGATGAAGATGCGCGATGTTTGATTGCGTTTTAAGAGGCTATCTGTATACAGGCCTAAGCCCTTTTTGAAAGTAAATGATTCATAAGTAATAGAAATGATAATGTTTTTATATGATATCTGTATCAAAGTAGGCCTAATCCTGGCGGCAGTGTGTGCAGCCGTTTAGATCCTTCCTCTGAGAAGACATTCTGATTTCAGAGGCGTATCAAAACATCCCTGTGCAACGATCGATACAGTCCTCCTTACGTAGTTATAATTCGTAGTTATTTGCCAGGCCAGAGTTGTATGTCTTTTTCTATTCAGGAAGCATATGATTAATCTTGACAGTGGCTAGGTGTACGCAGTCCGTGCTAGTCAGCGACGAGTGCGCATTGACGTCCTCAAAAATACCAATGTGTTGTAATTGGCACAGTTAGCACCGGCTGTATTCAATTTGGCCCACGATCTGGCGGGTAATTAGATGCGGTCGATTCACCGACTAATTGTGACGAGATAAAACCATTTTGTTTCCGGCTGTAAATGCCGAGAACCTTCCGTAGCAAATGGACACCGACTAAAACACGAATAGTTTCAGGCAAATGAACATGTGACGGAAATCAACATGTTTGGTAATTGATGGACGCGACGCATTGCCTCGAGCGCGATTTAGTAGATTTCAACTGATTAGGCGAAATAATCAACATTGTGTTCTATAATAGATCGTAAACGTCCTCCTATAATTTCCCGCATGTTATAAAATGGCAAAAGTTCATAAGTTCCGATTCATTATTGACAAGCATCTAAAGTAAACTGGTACTTCTTATAAAGTTTCATCAGAAAGATTGATTAAAGTACGATCCGCTTAGATTGGATTCGTTATCCGTATGACTAGATTCAATACGGTCCGAATGTTTTTATATCTTCGATCGATCGACCAGCGGTTGTCCGGAAGTACTTTACGTCAAACGGGACCTTATTTAAGTTGTTTGTAAATACGTCGGAATAAATTTCCATCGCGGATGATAATCATTCCTGACGATCGTAAACCTTACACACCGCGACCGGTCCCGTGAGGAAAGTACAAAGCGTTTCTATGCATTGAACATTCTTAGGTTTTTATGACAACATCATTCGTTCTGTCTGCCCGCATTATCGTCGTAGTTGATAACTCAATAAAAGACTATTCTTGATCGGGTTGACGAAGTGCGTGAATTTTTACGTTATTGCGCGTAGCAGAAGCATTCCCAATCGGCCCTATTTTGTCGTCATTATCAATCGTGACATTTTGCCAGTCGTAAATGTCGTGTCACTACGATCAGCACGAATCGTTTTAGATTTATCTACAATTTCGGGATGAGATGTATTCCTTGCTGTTCAAACTATTGTTTATGGCGTATTTTATATACAAGTCGGATATCATTAGAGGATGGCTCTCTATGAACTATAAGTAAACACATTATCCCTACATTGAGTGCTATAAAGGGCAGTCTTTACAGTTGTCAATCTTTCCAACGCGGAAACACAATAACCCATTCAATATGAAAATGTGAAATCAAATGCAAAAGGGTGATTTTAGTCAGCTCGGATGAAACACAATCTACAGGACACAGTAATTATAAAAGTAATGGCATCGGTGCAGATGACTCGCTATATAAAGAATGTGGAACAGCAAGTTTATAACACCCACTGGTCACCCTAAACCCACATTTGGGCATTGAGATAAATGGACGAAGAGGTAATAGGACTGACAACGGTGAATGGAAAATGTATATCAGGGGAATTTTACCTTTCTTAACCTTGAAAGTAGCCAGCTAATAGCCTGGTTTCATTAATGAAAGGATTGTCCTTCAGCCATCGGCTGTTCTTAGATTTGGAGAGGACTAAGGCCACTGATTAATGATTTTTGGATCTGAAGAAGTTTTCCCACGCATTTACCTCGAAGCATATCAGCTGCACTAAACTGCTAAGGATACCCCTTAATCTGGCTGTTGGTCTTTGATCATAGATCGTGTTGCTTAGTTCACTGTATATCCGGGATTGACATCTCCATCACGGTTAGAAGATATATACGTGTATTTTACACCAGTCCTGAATCCTTTCTTTATACTTCGGTCTCACATATTTCAAAAGTAGCATTACCTCCTTGAGCCTTCGATACAAGGAATCTTGATTACTTGGCTTGATAGTTCGCCAAGTTAAAGACACCAAAGCTTTAAGCAAACTCGCCCAGCCGCATCCTACATCAATAAAGTGCACTATTGCGCATGAATAAAACATTAATCTGTATTGTATCTTATATGTATACAGCTTTGCGCGAATAAAAAGATGTATTTTTATTTTTCCAATACGGTTATTGCCTCGTCCACTTTCATCGTCGATATTCATTTCAAATGCGATAAGGAATTTCTAACGCGTTTCCCGAGAAACAGCGGGAAATATAAATATTACATATGTTGTTATTATCTGTGATTTTCGCTTAACATCATTTCATTTTTCTTCATGGATCACAGACTTGACGTGTAATGCGGTATCATCCGGAAATTATGTACGATGCGATTTGACGAGAAATGATTTCACTGAAGGGTTTTGGCTTATACGCGCGGGGAGCAAAATAACGCTGAAAATAGCGGTCGGTTCATTTTACTGCGGGATCTCTCAGCGCTGTCACATGCAGGTTTCGGATGCCATTTAATGAAAGATAGGTCGTGTTGAAGCCTCAAGGAAGTACTAAGTTCGCCGACGATAGATTCAGACTCTTGATTTTAGTATTTGATACATTTTTAGCCGTGCTATTGTAACATTGAATCAGTTGATGATGAGAAAAGTCGAATTAACAGGAGGCTTGATCAAATCTGTACAATATTGCCGCCATTTACGGGTGAGGCGAAACTTAATAACTCTGTCAATCGATTTTTCATTCCTCACGAATTGCACCGATTCACATTTCTAGATCCACATCATTGATAGATCGATTCACTTACTGAAGTTATTGAATATTTTTTTGATATATCATCGTCATATTCTAATTTTACTAATTTTAATTCTAAATGAGATAATGGCCGAATGATTTACGAGCAAATAAATCGGTAGTTATCTTCATTAATAATCTCTAACTGGTCTTTTATTACTGAACAAATTAAATTTCATCGTCTCCATATCGAAAATTGAAAAAAGCGAGCTATCAAGAATCCATACATATCGATGCTAACTCATCGCGGGGGCGAACCTTGTCAGCTTTGTAGGTTCGAAAGATTTCAGTAATTTTCTGTCATTTTGAAATTCTGGCCAAAACTTAGCATCCCTACTAAGGTTCAACTTAGAGAACTTCTACATCAACATCTACCCGAGAAAAAAAAACCACAATAAACTATCGGACTATTTACACGTAGAAAACGACCAAAAAAATATAAAAATGGACAAAATGATCTTGTGATATAGCTATTTCCAGAATGTCATTATATTAAATTAGGCAGCCAGAAAAATTCATCCCAATCAGTCGCTTGCCGGTTCAGACTGAATGGAAGATTGTTTGGATGAACCGGAACCGAATTTCCAATTATGTACTTCGATTTTAAAATATTCTGTTAACTCGACCGCCGATCACACATCTATATCTGTACTTCGTTTTCCGATTTCAAAATCAAACCCCCTGTTTCGCTCCCGGCAGGTGTGGTGGGTCTGTAAGGGACACTCAATCGAAAAATCAAACAAAATTTACCAGCCAAATAAATAAATAATGGGGACAATCCCTATTTTAAGATCAAAAGGTTAAGGTTAACTGAAGTTTAAAGCGTTGAATCCTATCTCAGATACGCTACCAGACCGTATTATGAACACTTCGATTCATCAAAACATGTCCACCAGATCCAAAAAAGCGAATTATTCTTTATATATCTGATAGAAAACCGCAGTGATCTTATTAGTAAATAAGACATGAAATTCCACACGTGGCATGATCCTCGCAGGTTTATATGCATCTGCGACAGATTTGCTATAACACGTATAAGTAATAAAATAAGCAAAATAACCGGCTTCTTATTACTTAAGCATAAGTGTTTTGTACATAATCGAAATAAGAAACATCCTAGAAAGACCTCCAGGTGTTTGAACAGTAAAATATATGCTCTCGTACACGTGGACTACATATAAATATGCATAAATATGAACAATACCACTAGATATTGAATATTCTAATTCAGACTAAATTTCACAATGTGCCAGTGCATCTATTTCAGAATTCAGAATGTTAAGACTAGGAAACTTACTAAGGCAGTCATTAGTATGTATAGATTGAACATCTACAATTCTAGAGTCGCACATCAGATAAAATCTTTTAAATGTGTTGTATTCTGTGTATCTCATTCATAATTCAAACGAGTGCATTTATCAATTCCAGCGTGACTTCCCTCATAGATGAATTTTTTGTAAAGTTTTTTTTCCAAATTTTCATTCACCCAATCTAATTGGATTCGTTTGAAGCATAGGTCCCTAAATATATAGATATCAACCGACAAAGCGTATACAAAATAAGATCATTATTTAGGATCCGGTTATACATATTTCTTCTCGGTTAAGGTTTTACTCGAAGGTAAAATCTTTGAAAATGAACTAATTTTCTTATACTGGATTCAAACCTAACTGTTCCTGGGCCACAGTTCGACAGTTGTAATATTTGACTACGTTAGTAATCTGATACTTTTCAATGACAGAAACAATTCCATGATCTTCAAGAAACTAGTTTATCAAGAAAAGAAAATACCCACTCCATTTCCCTTTCGGCTTTCGCAATCAAAAAGTTTGGGATTAGACCACAGCCACCTTGGAGGGCTGGCTAAGAGTTCTAAGAGCCGACTTAAAGAACTGTGGCTAATTCATCTACTTGATGATCAAAGAACGTCGTTGAAAGCAGTCAGGGAATAATTCAATACCCCCGTAGTATAAGATCACTTGAAATTATGAGTGTTTTGTCGGCACCTCTTTGAATATATAGTTTCTTTCTTATCAGGCTTTTAAGTCTGCGCATCTTTCCAAAACGAGTATCATGAAACAAAGTTAACAAAACGGTATCTGATCGACGTATATCACATTCTATTTACTTGTGTTGAAACAAATATCATTTCAATCTTGTATATATATATATATATATATATATATATATGTATATATATGTATATATATATATATATATATATATATATATATATATATATATATATATATATATATATATATATATATATATATATATATATATATATATATATATATATATATATATATATATATATATATATATATATATATATATATATATATATATATATATATATATATATATATATATATATATATATATATATATATATATATATATATATATATATATATATATATATATATACATATATATATATACATATATATATATATATATATATATACATATATATACATATATATATATATATATATATATATATATATATATATATATATATATATATATATATATATATATATATATATATATCGAGGCTGGGGATATTATCAGCCGTGTGTTCAGTGTTAATATTTCAACAACGTGTTTCGAAGATCAGACTTTATCATATCCGGAAGCAGTAGGGAGTGGATGGATTAATCCATAAGTTATTCTGCATAAAAAGCCATTTACACATGACTGCACACAATTTTCTGTGAAATTCGATAAATACACATTCATCGCTGACTGAACTTATATTGTTATTTCCATCGAAATAAGTTTATTACTTTTTTCATTATTATTTCTATAGAATTCCGTTCCATTCAATTTTCCCTATTCTTTCGTGTTCCTCTATATATTGTTCTCTCTTTGTGTTCACAGCCGGATTTCAATAATCCCATCATTATGTGTATAGTGTATATTTTGATAAAAAAAAGATCATATTGAAATTCATATGTGACGAAATAAATTATCATCGTCATTGCCTTTTTCTTTTCGGACCTATTTATTCTATCTACGGTAATCATGCTACGGCTAATATACACGAAGCAAGTTGATGATTTCAACACGATTTATCGCTTAAAACTGCTCTTGAGAAAGTAGAATTATGCCTATTGAGTTCTATGGTGGAAGCAATTATTTTCATATGAAACACGATTTCAAGAGGAATTTATATGCAGTTTATAGGTCGTAATTGGGCACTTTCAGCGTTGTTCGTGTCAGATAAATCTAAGAATCGATGCTTCATGCGTTTTTATTTTCTCATAACCTTGAAGTGTAAAGTTCGATTAAGATTTTACCTAAAACTCGAGATTTCTTTGACAAATCACAGGCGAAATATATTTAGGGTGAGAAAACGCGACTTTTGTAAATATGTAAAACATCTAAAGGAGAGGTTTGCTTTTCCGAATGTGACAAAATGTTATCTATCACGAAGTCAACGATGAGAACTACGAAGATTAAACTTAGAAACATGCGTTCCGTTTCTTCATTAGACTTACCTTATTTTCGACAAAATCATCTGAACTATACATCCGGGATGTAGTGTTACGGATTGGTGTCCTTATACCACCCGAGTTCGCTACGATTAATCACATAAACTGCAAGACGGATTTACAATGCGGCGACAAGACTTGTTTTCGCGAACCAATCAGCTTCTGTAACACGACAACAGCGACAGATCTCGATCACACAACGCGCGGGTACTAGCGGCCAATATTAACTACGTCGATTTATATCGCGAGGAGATCGAATTTTCTACGAAAATAATCGTATGAAATTTGAAATTCTTCCCAAGTCACCAACGGCAATTTTCAATGTTCGTTGACCCCGCCGCAGCCCCTTTTATTCTGAGAAATCGTTACTCACAGTCATTAGCGTCGGTATAGCAGGAAGACGTTGATGATTCGGGCATTCGTGTATACAATAGGCGAAAATGAGTTTCGGTCGTATTTTTCTCTTTCGATTGAACTCTCATTAAGAATTCATTCAATCCGAGCTTCAAAACGGGAGCTTGTCTATTTAGAAAGACGTTAATGGATGTTTGACTTTTTATTCTCGAAGATTTTCAACCCATCTGAATATTTCCTAGCAACCGATAGCAAATCTGAATAGAAACTATCGTTCTCCGGTACTCATATCCTATATCGCCGCTCGAAGCTATAAACTTTAATGTTGCTTCAATAACACTTTCTCATATTTTACAGGAAAAGCCATTAAATCGGCCTCGTTTTAATTGCACGGTGTAATAGCCGTCGGTGAAAATGATCATATGAATATTACATGCATAATTCAAACGGATTACGGAGGAAACTACAACGTTTGAATCTGCCGGATCCAGATATATTGCGATGACATAAAACTACATGTTATAAAACCTAAATATTCACTTTCACAAAAAAAAAGCCAGAATGAGTTCGGTTCGAACGAACTCAAATTATTCATTTCCGATGCCATCGCACTCGTACCAAATGACTCGATCTATATCATCTCCGTAAGCCGAGCAAAAATGGCTTTTTCAATGCAGTTTAATTTCTAGACGCGTTGCCATAAATCATAGCGAATATTGAAAACTCTTTAGATTTTTTTTTTATTGTTCAGTCTTCGAATTTCATTTTACGAGAAAAGCTTTCGACGTAAGAACGTTTTCACTAATCATCCCTCACACGTACAGTCGCTAGACAGATAAAGGAAATCTTTAACAACTAATCAATATTACAACTCATCATTAGAATTGCTATCTGAGTTCTTCTACTCAAGATACACGAATCGGAAAAGGTATTTCTATTTCATACACGTCATAATTCTTTAGGATTATGATTTATCATCGTTGGAATCTAAGAGCGACCGCATTGCATTTTAATGATTCAAACCGTGTCTTATTCAGCTACGTGCTATCTTGATTCGTTTGGAATTGATTTTAAATGTCCATTACGTAAAAAACCAATTAGTTCAGTTTATTTGGGATAGTTTTCTTGCTGACGACTGCACGTAATTGACATTTTTTGGTTTCTAATTGATGTATAGAGAGGACTGCTTCATTTCCTTCACGGTAGATAGTATGTGCGCGTTTGCTGAGCCGAGTGAATTAAACCGTTTTCCGTTTGAATAGATCACGACACGAAAACATTCAAATATTCGCGAATCGAAAGTATAAAGTTACCTCATGATGAAGTTGATGTTTCTCAACTTTGTTTCTAGCAAATAAACTAGTCATACCTTTTTAATCTAATCAGACATTATTTCGATTTCCCCAATACCGTTACGTCTGCATTGTATACATGTTTTTTTCAAATCTTAGGCTATACAAAAATGGTATCTTATTTTCCTGATCGGCCGGTTCACCTTTGTAAACTGCATGTAATGAGTTAATTTCTATAACTGCCGGGTATGTCATTGTTAAACTTGATCATGATTTGTAAAAAGAATGTACAGGGTTAGATGGGTGGCCGGCTGGGTCAACTTCAAGCTCACCAGAAATGACAAACATCATATCAATTATTTAGCCTGAAATATTGTCTACGTATGTTAACGTATCCTGCAATGGAAATGTAAGATCAAACGTAAAATGTGAAAAGCGCAAAATAACATAGTTGGAATTGAAAATTCATCACTGATTCATCCCCCCCCCCCCAATACTCCTTTTGCTCTCAGTTATGCTACTAGCAGTTCGTTTGATTGTTAATCTTAATACATATGGTTGATTTTTATTGATGGATGATTAATTCAGCTAATTGGCTGGTAAATGGCGGCGAAACATCTTGTAGGTAAATACCATTTCATATCCATTACGTAATTAAAACCATGAACAAGTGTATTCACTTTCAATTTGAGATCTCCTTACGCCGCAGGGGCGATTTTCAAACGATAAAATCAATGTGTTCTTGGTGAAAAGACTTCACATTAAAAACCCTAAGACAACCACTAAAATGCATGGAATACGCAAATACTAGATAAAATTGGAAAAATATTGAGTTAAAACACGCAAGAACTAGCAGAAATAACGCAAGTTATTATCTTCACTGTCAAAAATTGGCCCATGTACTGTTTTGATGTTATTCTACTGACGTCAACGATGATGTTTAATGAACGCTGTCGCTGTCAAATGATTTCAACGGCCGTCTGTATCTTTGAAGTGTTGTCTATTAACGTTCACAGAACTATACCACTGACTGACTACTCGCCATGCAATTGATAGGCAGTCATTCAGACGAAATGATTGGTGTATTTTTCATCTCACGCACGAAGTTCGTAGGGGGTATTCCTCGAATTCTTTAGTGGGAATGTTTTCTCCTTGGTGCTGACATTGTTTATTAAGCAATTCAAAAAATTGAGACACAAAGATCGTGGAAAAAGAGGATGTTCACACCTTTTACAGGCTCATCACTATAAACTATATCGTTATGTGAAAGTTACATCGGCTTTACGTCGTTCGGATCTCGTATTCCTCAGTCTAACCTTACATTGTTCATTTAACGTCACGAAATCATACAGATATTAAACTCGAAGTAAACTGTCCGTAAACACAACAATTTACAGGACGGATAAATGAGCCATTGTAAAGATGAACTCCATGATTCAACAAGTCACAAACCTATTCAGATCTTACGTGCTTGGACACTACAATGAAGCAGAGCAGTTTCTGTAAATGAAATTGGTCTTTTAGTATTGCAATCCTTACAGTCGATCTTTTCGATCGTTCACCAAAGTGCACACACCTTGAATCAAAAGGTCTGTTGGCTGAATGAATATATTGACGCGTCGGAAGCCCCTTGTAGAACTTCTGCGCGATTTAATTTCAGGTATCGGGATTTAAAACCATCACAGCGCTGATTGGCAGATATTAGATTTCCGTGTTTGTCCCTAAAAGCGGAAAACCCATTCTACCATGCAGACAACGGGGAACAAAGAGTTGTTATATCCATTCACCGCGTCTTCTTACATAACTCGTCGAAAGACATCAAACATTTGAAGCTGATATCTGAAACCAGCATTCTGTAAGAGAGGAATGCAACATTGCGAGCAAACTTTAATATAAGACGTTTTTCTTTCGTTGCCAGTCGTCGATACGGATTCCAAATTATTATACGAGCTTCAAGACATCGTTCTGGTGAAATATATGCTCAAAAGTTAAAGAAATCGACCCCGGAACATTTCACTCTATAGTAGTGAAGCGCCCGATATAGCGTCAAACTTAATCTAATGAAACCGCGTCCAATTTCATTTCAAAACAGGTTTCAAATCTTATAATACGTCGTTCTACGCAGATTGCGTGTTACTGGATAATGAATAGTGAACTGGGAAATGTTTGCTCAGGAGGCAAAGTCTGTTTGTACAGATTTTACTTCTTAATCGACCGTATCGATGAGCGGTGGTGATTTCAAATTATTCGATTGATTTCGTGGCGCATCTCACACCGAGAGTGATCGAAGCCGTCGCCATCATCCGATATAACACGTTTGACATGCAACAGTTGACAGTTTGATTGTACATGCGATCGAAGGAATTACTGTTATCTACAGGGTTAATAAGATTGAGCAATTAGAATTATGCAATCTATGTCTGTCGAATCAACATGAGAATAATGATAGATTCTGTTGTGAAATTCAACTCAGGGGATTTTTCCTGCCCGGGGAAATTTCTAAACAGGGATATGTTTGCAGGGGAGATTTTCATTAATATATTTGTTGTCAAGCGTGCGTAGAACTACATCTCATCTCATGCGATACTGCCCGGGAAAAATGGATTTCTTTGATGTACACACTATAATTCTGTCACGATGCGTTCGTGCATTTAACCGTATGGACTCATAAACGAAGACCATTGCATGACCCGGTATCAATATAGACTGGTTGATATACACGTATAGCTTAATTGGATACAGCTTTTTGGCTTGCGCTGCGAAATCGTATGTTCCTCACGCGGTATTATATCGATAAACGAATAAATGCTCAATACACCCATAAGGATGATTCAATTATCATTTATATCTGGAAGGACCGCTTACGAATATATGACAGATATAAATTCGCTATAAACCTTTTGACGATATTATTTTCTACTAAAATGCCATGGTGATCGGTGTCGTTCAATCAATTATGGAAAGCCTAACACCGGGAAATTGAATTTCTTGACACTCATTTCGCGAACAAAAAGCACCATTGATTTTCTAAGAAGCAAATCGTTGGTGTCTAAACGGTGGATCTAACCATTCCACCAGGCCTCAAACCACATTCAGATTCGATCTTTGTAGAATGTCAACTGTTCTTTGTGGTTAATAAATCGGAGTATTACCTCATAATAAAGCAATCAGGCAAAGACTCAATAAGTCATGTTTGGCTTTATTGTGTAGAATTCTCATTATGATGTATGAGCAATTTAAAAACGGGCTAAGTATGTAATGTAAATATGTGTTGTTAGATACAGTAATATAAGACAGAGTGAATCACGACCAATCGAATGATGTACGGTAATTTCATCCTTTCGTGATACACCGACGCAATTAAAAACATTGTTTAAGCATAAAATAATTCTAAAACTGATTTCACACTAAAGTGATGGACTGCTCGCGTAACTAGATTACAATAAATTATTTGGTGCACGTAGAATGCTGTAGGTGACTAGGTAACTGCGCAGAACGAGAGAAGTAAATTTGATCAACTTGTGTTCGTGAAATTTTTTAAAGTCTATTTCCGGAAAGAGAAGCTTTGTAGATATTCATTACGCATGCGCAGTTAGGGTGAATTGTTTCCGTTTAGTGTTGAAGATCAAGAATCCCCGAACATTCGTTTCCGACAAAACACGAGAGCTTCTGGCAGATAATGGTACAGATAGGCACCTGCGTACCATCGCCGTCATGTTTTTTGATCTCTCAATTCTGTCTGATAAACTTTGATATGCAGACTTAAAGACGTGAGAATGAAGCTGAAAATGATTGACATGACATTTTGCTTTGTTTTATTGTTGACCGGGATATGCTGTTTTGTTGTCTTATGCCTGATGATGGGGTAAATCTTTCCACATTAGATTCAAGCAATTTCAACATCTCATCACTATCTAAATACTTCAATTCTGCTCATACTGAATAACAACCAAAAATGAATTTGAAATGAGACTTCTGTCAATCGGGTACTCCTTTTTCCTGTTTTTGATCTTAAAAAGGGATTGTCCCCATTATTTATTTATTTGGCTGGTAAATTTTGTTTGATTTTTCGATTGAGTGTCCCTTACAGACCCACCACACCTGCCGGGAGCGAAACAGGGGGTTTGATTTTGAAATCGGAAATCGAAGTACAGATATAGATGTGTGATCGGCGGTCGAGTTAACAGAATATTTTTAAATCGAAGTACATAATTGGAAATTCGGTTCCGGTTCATCCAAACAATCTTCCAATCAGTCTGAACCGGCAAGCGACTGATTGGGATGATTTTTTTCTGGCTGCCTAATTTAATACAATGATATTTTGGAAATAGCTATATTACAAGATCATTTTGTCCATTTTTATATTTTTTTGGTCCTTTTCTACGTGTAAATAGTCCGATAGTGGTTTTTTCTCGGGTAGATGTTGATTTTTAGCAGGTAGGTAAGCATTATAACAGACATATCATAAATCCGCCTGGTTATGTATTTGTCCACCACTGATGCCATTTAAACGTTATGACAGTGGTTTTGAACTTAATTCGTTACCTATTTTCCTGGTTATCGGGTTTCCTCACAGGGCCCAACGGAATAATATAAAACAAACGAGCTTCCGATTTTAGCCTATCATTAAAAAGTCGTCGATTATTTTCATGGCCATGTAATGGTTAGTGGTTGATACAGTAACCCTACTGAACTATAATATGGAATGAAAAATCTGAAATATAATGTTGTAAATCAAAGAACAGATATTTTGTGAATGAGTAACTTGAAGAGGAGTTTTCTTCTCAATCAGCCAGTACATTGTATCAAGAACAAAACTAGAAAGAAAGTTGTCTTTGGAACCACCGCAAGATCAATGGATTGTATATAAAAGGACTTCACGCAAATCGACCATCGACTATCTGATTATGAAGCCGCGTTAGGTAAAGAAAAATCTTCGACCAGCCATGGAAAATACCCATCCTAGACATTTCAATGATTGGATAATCGAAACACCAACCAAACCGAAGGGAAATTACTTTTTTCGATTGGGTCTGGAAGGATATTGGTGACATATATACCGGGTTGCTGGAAATGACTATCGAAACAATGTACGAGTACTAATCTCATAAATCATATATCAATCGGTTATATATAATTTAATGTAAATTATCATTATGAGATTCGACTGAATGTTTTGGCATACGACCAAATTGTATATAATACTTTTGCTAATCGAATACAGAGACAACCTGAGTTTATGCCTTTCTTGATTTATATGAAAATCATTATTCTGGTATCATTTTCTATCCATTTGTTCAATTACAGATGTACGTACTGCAGGGAATCGCTAATTGGACTACTCCTTACAGGGAACGTCTGCGCGAATCAATATTACTTGGAGAAGGATTTTTAAAATTAAAGAAAAATGACGAGTAACCGATGTAAATTTTCGATATTAGATGCCTGACATATTTGTTTCCATGTCTTATTGTGTGTTGAGCGGGTGGGATCTTTTTTTTGAGTGATTCCATGCGTAAAATAGGGTCTGCGTAGAAAAACACTTTTCTATTTTCCATCAATGATGGACCAAAGTGAAACCGCGTCCATAATTATTCCTCTGCGATTTCGAATAGATGGTAGTAGCGTTGACACAAACATCGTAGTTATTTACCTGATAGAAATTGAATACAAACACGTAACACGGTCGTATCGAATGTTGTATTAAACGCACATGAAATGTGTTCTGATTTATTTCGAAAGTGTCGGATTTGTTCGTTTCGAACATAAATCGCTGTTTATTGATAGAACAGTAAAACGCAACGCGAAACAAGACAGTTTAAGGCCGTGTCACAAACTGATATTGCGAAGAGATTAATTTACGGGTTCATTTAGTACCGAATTAATGATAAACCTGCACGATAAAATTATCACCTCACGATCATCAAGTGACTTGCTAGAATTACAAGCCGCTCCAGGGGGAGGGGTATGTCGTATTTCTTTGGACTACTGAACACGTAAAAGAGCGATTGACTCCTACGCACCAACGCCCAATAAACGTGACTCCATAAAAACTGGAATTACGTAGTTAAGGTGACCGATTGTTGTTAGGCGAAAACTTGAACTCCCTGATATAACTTGGATAACGCCTAGATCTGCTTATAAGTATCTCATGAGTTTATGGTCTGCAGATTTTTGGCACAGGATCCTCGGAACATATGGTTATAAGATCGACATAGCTTCTGTAATAGGTTCGCTCATACCTTTGATGTCTGTCGAATGTTGTTGATACTTCCAATGCAAAGCAAAAACTAAATAATTAGCTACTGCAGATGATGTCAAATGAAATCGATTATCGGGAAACCGACCTTTGTCACAAAGATTCGCCTGGTTATTTGATATAAAGTCAAAGGTTTAGGCGCCTCGAA
Organism: Tubulanus polymorphus; assembly: GCF_964204645.1. Taxonomy (NCBI): domain Eukaryota; kingdom Metazoa; phylum Nemertea; class Palaeonemertea; order Tubulaniformes; family Tubulanidae; genus Tubulanus; species Tubulanus polymorphus. The sequence continues at coordinate 3,740,390 of NC_134027.1, read as the reverse complement.
GGAGAATCCTGATAATTATTTGAAAAAAAAGATAACCTCAACAAAGTGCATGGGTATGATGGTAGGATTTAGTGCGTTGCCGTATAGATCTATGACTTACTCGTAGTAATTTATCTAAAGACAATTTATGCTCGGGTTACAACGTCCATTAAGATTTATTGAGATTTATGTATGAAGTCAGTTTGGAATAATCCCGAACTGATAAATAACTACGAAAAAAAACATCATATGCACCGATCAAATGCTTCCATCTTTTTGCACCAGAAATCCCAGACCTATACATCTTATCTTGAAAGCATTATCCCCCAGCGGCGATGTGGATATCTAATCTACAAATCCGGCATGTACATCCTATGTGAGACGGTGTTAACTACTGACATAATCGACTTTTGAATGTGTCACGTATCACAATCATTATCTGTCAATCGTTATTATCAGTTCTGTCTGATCAATCACTCCGCTCTCGGAATCGATTGCGCCAAATTAATTTATAACATACAGAAAGTTAAGGAAAGTACAAATACGAAAGGCGAGTCGATATATAATTCGAATATCGGCGAAATACAATTACCTCGCTGTAAGTACTGCCTCATACGACGCTACTTTGAGGATTGGATTATCGTGCTAATTGAAGCGATGATCGTAACCTTTGCGCATTTGCCTAATCAGCAATCGTTTCCAACCAGTGGAGAAATATATCATTGCTTCTTCAGACTCCTTTGCGGCCGTAAACAAAACTGGCAAATAGAACGGGTGAATGACTGGAATTGCTTACCGATTGCATCAAGGTCGCTGGTCGAGCGCCCAGGATATACCGACTAAATCAGCGCTTCTCCGGTTATGTTAGACCCTAAGCCTAATAACAGACAATCTTGTGTTTTTCAAGAATATTTCAATGAACCTAATCCAGTCATGGTGAATAGCAGATGATCAAATTGTTGATATGGGAACATGACCTCATCTTATTCAATTCGTCGTTTTTCAACTGTGCACCCGGAGGAATGTTTGATAGACTTCAATTTTGAACCTAACTTCAGGGCGCGCTTGAAAATTTGCTACCGTGTTATAATGCTTGTTTAGTTACGTGCATCTTCCAACGTAGTTAGCTATTAGAGATATTCCGAGGAATACCTTAAAATCCCAGCGTGTAAAATCGGCAACTGGGAGTGTTGTAACATGTATTGCGTTGTTGGTAGACAAAATGGCGAGTTCTAAGAAGGTCAAATATGGATATGCCCACGGGTTGTAGATTGATAATAAACGACATAACCAGCAGAAAATAACGTGTTCATCGATTCTGTTAATCGGTAATTACTCAACGCTCTCGTAATCTGTATAGATGAACGTGATTTATACGATAGATCACATCGCAAGTAGATAGCATTGATCCCGCACAAGGGTTAGTTAGTCACCGAACTTAGCTAATATTGGGCACGTTAATGAATTCAGCAGGTATAGTAATCTGAGAATATGTATATGATCCAAAAATATTTTTGAATCACTGGTTTTCCACGAGGCGGATGTGGAGGCGTATGCCGTGTAGGGATTTCGGCCACAGCCGTTTGCTTCCCGCGAAAAGTTTCGGCCGGACCATCATCAGGTTTTAGGGAGAAATGGAGTCGCGGGGGTACAAACGGTAATTCGATCGCGTTAAACGATTGCGAGGTGATAATTCAGGGATTAGCGAGGTGTGAAAGTTCATTTAGTGGAAAGAAAGTAATCATGGGGAGTAGAATTAGATTTCAAAAAGTGCTAATTGTGAACGTTCTCGCGAATGGGCCGTTTCGTGGAAACACAATGCCCACATAAGGGTTCGCACCCACCCGCCTCCGCATCCGCACCCACCTCGGCGTCTGCACCCGTTTCACGGGAAACAGCCTAATCGAAATTTGCGATCATGGCCTTTTTTGCCTTTATAGTGTCTTTCGCGTGATGCAACCTGTCAACCGTAGCGTTTATTTCAGTTTGTTCTGTCATTATCGCCGATGCGCATTCATATCGTGACTGTCGTGATGGAAGACGATAAGATATTTTTGAACGTTATATTTGACTGCATCATTTCCCATGATGAAAAAAGCTTGAACGTGTAACATGTTGCAAATTTTGATTACATTTTATCAATTTATTCATATCCTACACAGTTAGTATTTTGTTGTCCAATTCAAGGAAACTGTGACTCTTATCATAGAGTACCTCGAGCAAAGAAATAGGATAATCCCACGTATCTACGTATATGTACTAAAGCACGCCCTTGAGACATGGGTTTGCAATGGTCCGCATTGTGTGTTCAATATCATTTGGGTGTAAAGTATACATGGAGTTGATGATAACCCCAAAACGCCTTCAGCCGGCATATCAAATTTGAATATTGTGCAGACTTACGCGGAAGTGGTATAGCTCGTCAATGACATGTCGAGTGAAATAGACTTACCGAGAACACGGCTAGGGGCGATGGTTACAGATAGTTTTTACGTTGATGAACTCAATTGGTCGTGGATCTAGCGGTTCACTCCAACGAATTTGAATTATGAAGAGCTCGGTTAATTTCTTTTCGGCTTCGGGCACACGGCGTGTGATAATTTTAGTTGCATAAGGGATCGTCGCCGATGACACTCGCAAAGGAAATGATAAGTCTTTACTTTCTCGCGATATAGGCTAATGTCTACGTATTGTTTAACATTTAAATTTAATCAGATATACCATAGATGAACAACAACTAACTTCAAAGCAAAAACAACTAACTTCAAAGCAAAGCCTTCATTGTGCAGCTTTGAGTTCCTTTAACACTAAACAGTGTCATTGTATGGCTTTCTGCTTTGAAAAAGTTTGTCTCGATTTCATTTACGTAGATAGTCAGTGTAAGGATTCTTTGAACTTTAATCAACTTCTTCGTGCTAAAGCCAAATATATACTCCTCGCTGATAACTGAAAGAGCGAGGTCTTTATCAAACCATACGCATAGTATATTGGGCGTACGTTTAATGGGAATTGTTTTGTTTTCCGTCCGTGACTGGAGATTTTAATGCAACCATCAATCTAATGAATATTCAATCTCGAACCGTTTTGAAAAATTGAAAAATCATGTTTGGAATATCAAAGACCTACTGTATATGTGTTACCAGGCCTATACGGATGTCTGCGAGATTTGGAATTGCCGAGCCTAACTTAGAATTAGAAGTTCACCATGTATCATCCACAGTGGAGTGCTGAAGCTAATAGGTTGTAAAATATGTATGTCATTAGCTTGAACAAGCCATGGGAGTTTTCGTTGACAAATTGTGGCTTAACGATGACGGAAGGCGTACAGCCATAGTGCAATGGTTTTCTGGAAGCTGTGTGCATCTGAAATGCATTTGGTCAATGGGTTTTTATTCTGGACAATGAATTACTGATTAATACCTCTGCAGCGAAATATCCTTGGAGAAAATTGAATGCATTGTGGAACAAAAAGTCGATTCTTTATCTTGCTAAATTCTAATCGTTGGTTTTACGGAGTTTGGAAGTATTCGTTCCATAGTAATTGAAGCGCTGTGTTGCGAAGCGTTTCTGATATCTCATATAGGCCTCTATAGATGAGTTTCACCTGCCAAAGTAGATCGAAACGAAAGCAGAGTGAAAACGTGTGTAAAAGCATCCCTGCGATCGGTTGAATACATATTTTGTTGGAAAAATTTAAATACATGAAATTCAATAAAATATCGAATCTAATCGAATCAGTCACACTGCTCACTGGGTCCAAGGTAAAACCATTGTATGATATATCGTTAAGGATTGGCCGCAAATCCTCACGCGCATTACATATTTGACTAATGATACATATGGTAATTTTACACTTGTGTCACGAATACGCAATTAAGTGTCACTCCTGACACCAATATGATCATATCTAGCCATTTATCCAGCTATTTTCAACAACAATGGCCTTTGGCCTCCGATGTTTTGTCAAACAGTCCTTGTAGTGCACAGACGACCAGATTATAAGTCATTGCAGTATCTACAAACTATTTTTCATTTACTGTACAGTGCATTTTTAGCTGTGATTTGGCGCAGGTGTTATATCCTGACGACAAGTTGTGGGAATAAGGCTATTAGTCTTCATTCTTGTGTTGGGTATCACGCCGAAGATCGTCGGGAGCATCATCGCCGCTGTGCATATACTTTCCGCATAGTTTACCAAGATGGCATCAATTTAGCCCGATCGAAAGATCACAAGAGTAGTAGATAGATATTACGAGGTACAGTTCATTTCTCGGTTGGAATGATCATCGACAGACATCAGAGGAAAATCGCGGTTTTTGTTGTTAGGCCATCGTTTGATTACTGTCGTATCAACGATCACTGGCACTTCATCAATGTGCATACGAAATCAGTGAAACAAAGTGTAACTAGCTCATCCAACGTGGGTTCGAATCCCTCAACAAAAGCAAATTTTAAAAAATTGTAAAATGTCAAATTGTAGGGTTTACGTTGGACAAGGCAATTAGTAACGTATCTCCGCGAAAGGTTACATGCGTGTGTACCGGTTCAACGGGGTGAGATGAGATTGTGACACCGATAATCTGTTTCAAATGTGAGCCTGAAACCTCTACAGCGGTTATAATATTGATTGCTCGTGAAACGGCAGCGTTTTTTAACTGAGACTACGGATTTTTTCTGTGGAAATGTTGATGGATTCCCATTTCTGCTTACATCGTATTGTGGCTGTCGACGGCGATCGAACCTTTCCAAAGTTAAAGATTGACTACGATCAGGCCGCATTAACTACTGTCAACTTAAACATCGTGTTCAAATGGAAGCAATTTCTGTGGATCGGACATTTTAATTCTGATACCGATCCCAATTATAAAATAGGACACTTTCATTCGAAGAAAGCGCTATATCGATTCATTCATTTACTTGCTTCCTGGTTACGTAATGTCGGAGATTGTATATCATTTTTATAGCTCCGATTATTTATTTATTTATGATTATATCTGCGGGTGAATGGCTGAAGGCATTTCGCAGAAACATGCAAAATGAAAATTATTCATTCCGCGGATAGCGCCCACAGCAACCAATGCAACATTCGGTGGATGATTCCACTCGAGTTGACTTCAATCATCAGCCATAAAACAACTAAGTTTTAATATTACACTTCGGTTTATTAAACAATTAGATTATAATTATTATTATGAGACGGCGACGCGTCTATTTGATTCAACGTTACGCTATCGAATCAACCTCAGAATATATCAACACCTTTCTATTAAAACAACGTATATGATGAATACGTAAACACTATTTCTTTTATCAAAAGTATTCGTCATCGGAAAATATATGCCCATAGCCTATATGTTTTCTTTTTGCTCCATTATACTGTCATGTTTTTATTTGATTTCCATGTTACTCGTTTGTCCTAAAATATCAACTTTATTGAATTGTCAATACAATAATGTATTTTGCTGTATATTTTGTAAAAATTTTGTTAAAAATCTCATAATTAATTGACCTTAGTTATTCATATGAAAATAGAATGGTATAACTCGACATTAATTAGGTAACATATAACACTAATATCACAAAATTACGTTAGTTCATTCAGACACACCCAAGTGTCAATCCTATGATTCATAATCCGTGTGCTCCGACAAAACCATCTGTAGGTAATCGCACTTGGCCCCGAGATAAGAACTTCTTTGGAGAACATAGTCATGGCGTAATTATCGTTGGCTTCCCAGAAAATCGTGACGAGAAACCCTCAATTCGGCGCAGCTGAATGCACGAGGACTGGTTAGTCGACCATATTCGTGTCTATCGGGAATGACTTTTCCGACAGGTCAGAATCGTGGTTATATCACTTCAATATGGATATGTACGTAATATAATAAAATACCTTACGATACGTATATGTATTTATCACCATGTATATATCATCACGCAAGTGCTCCAGCCTCCATAAAAAGCATCAAGGGTCAGCCATTAGTGGAATTTCTTTCAGACAACAACCATTACTAATCCGATATACACATAATACCTGTACGTGATCATGGTGGTATTGCCTCACAGTTTCTGGACACTAGCGTTGAATAATCGTCACTTAAAACTACAGACCTCTCCAAACCGGAGAAACAAGATAATCGTACTCGCAATAAAACAATTACATGTACATTATTCTGAAGATACTGAATATTGAATTCCATTCTATCGCATAGAGAAAGCAACAAATATCTCATTTGCCAATGAGTTAACTAAGTCTATTGTTGCAGACTTTCACTCGTTTGAAAATAAGATTCTTATTGCTTTTGCTGTTGTGGTTTTGATTATCTGAATGATGATCTCTCTTTGATGATCTCTCTAACCGAGATTTACAAGCAACGAAAGGTTCATCATTCTGTAGTGTTTCTACTTCGTAAAAATGTGATACTTTAGTTAAGTTAGGTTTTATTTCAAGACAATAGGGAGAGATTTCTGTCACGATTCGAACATTTGTTTAGATCATGCCATACGTTAACAGCTCCGTGGTATCGGTTTTGCGACAGCCTCGGGAATTTGAAAATGAATAATTCCCCCACACGCATATCATTGTTAGCCTAATTTCTATTGAGTGAGCTGTTTTTAGGGTCAGAAACCCTCTTGTAATTCTCGTGATAATTACTTTTCCACTTTCCAGCCAAATTTATTTCATAAAATATAACTCCTCTCAGATTCAACTACTAACAGCTTTAAACGTAATTTTCAATTCTGACAGATAGTTTTGTCTACTATATTGAATTGTCAATCCAATAATGTCTTTGCTAACATTAAAGACCATTCAGGTTGTTTTGAATTTGAATTTGGTGTAATATTCGTAATAGATTCGTGTCATATGGTCCACTGCAAGCATTCGTCATTGCGCACTATAATCCCTTCCATTGAATATTATCTTCAAAGCAGAAATGTCTCCTATATTTGCGTTAAGTAAAGGCATCAAACAGTCTCTCTTCCTTTTTAGATGTATAAGTTTATTTTTCCTGGTTCATTTTTGCCGATGGAAATGGGCTCGTTCAAATAACGTACCGGTACGCATTCGTTGGCCATTGCCGCTGCTAGAATAGGCCTTACCTACCTACGTCTTGATTACCTCTCTCACTGCCATCCGTGATTTGTCACGTACTAACATTATTTCATCAGTGGCAGTATATACAAATAGTTCGAGCGGTCCGTGTAATGCAATTCGTATTCTGGTAAATATGACATTCGACCCAGGGTTTATTTCGTTACTGTGACGTTTCGTGGGGAGCTTGCTTATTTGACTGTTTTTATCAATAAGCTTACATATACATGCATACGGGAGATATTGCGTTTTCCTAAACAATATCACCAAAAAAACTTAACATTTACTCCAATATTTACTAAAATCATATACATCTTGGATTTCTATGCACTTCCTCTATGCAAATATATTTTTTGGAAGATATTAAGCCAATGTCAATTGTAACTCGATTGTCGATACTGATAAGTGTGAATGTCGAACATTGTTTCACAGTCGTCTCCCATGATCGTTGAACTCATTCATAAAGAAAACCATGTAACGCTTACTCCTAAGCAGTACAGCACCATAGCGTTTTCACATTTTTTGTTAACTTAAATGGTTATCAAATTAAATGGTTATCAAATTAAAGCTTCAGAGCGATTAAACTTGAAATTCAATGAACGCAGTCAATATTGCAGATAAATACTTTCCATGATGCAGACTACAGAAAGAAGTGAATTCTTATCGTATGTATCATCCAGTTGACGTGTGGGTGTCTCTCACTGAGTGTAAAGTGCAGGGACTTCTAACTCCCAGGGAAAATATTCTGGTAGTTTTATTATCTCGCGGGCAATTCCTGTACATTTCTTGAGTACCGCTGAAAGAAAATTAAAAAAAAAAACTTAATTTTCAAATTCAAGCAGACATTATCAGAGGTATTTACAAAATTAGGTTTAATACTAGACCTTCTCTATTCTCAGCGAAGCACTCGATGATACCTAAAGCGATCCCACTACCGTCAACACTGTTGACTTGTTCCTCTGGTTCACTAAAAATAAGGACGTTAGCGTGCTTTCTAACAGCTTCAAAGTCAATCAGATTCTTGACTTCATCCGAAGTATACGCCGTCAAAATATAGCATATTCCACATTTTACATTTGAAGGTTGGGTTTTTGGTGTGATTCCTCGACTAATATTGATCAAAGCCTCCAATGAGTCGCCGTTATTCAAACAGCGTCGGTATAAGTGGTACCATGCAGCTAATAATGCGATGGTTCATTTCGGTTATCTTATGACTTCCATCCGCCATAACAAATACTTGCATCTTTAATACGGAAATACTGTACTGTTTATCACCAATGGGGAATAATTCAAAGAATTCTGATGCTGACCTTTCATCACTGATAGTATTCAAGTTCAAGTATTATCACCAGGAAAAACTACTTCGACGATCAAAGACTGACCTCGGGTAACTGGGTCAAGAACTGATAAAAGCACAATAGTATGGTGGCTGATTCGGGCCATACTAAAAAATTTTCTGTACGGCTAGAGTAACGATAAAAAAATTTTCACATTGGCCCGTTTTTTCGGTTTTCTCGCGCGAGAATTCAAAACATTCGGTTTTCTCGCGCGAGAAAACCAAACTTTTTGAATTCTCGCGCGAGAAAACCAAATGTTTTGAATTCTCGCGCAAGAAAACCGAAAAAACGGGCCAATGTGAATATTTTTTTATCGTTACTCTAGCCGTACAGAAAATATTTTAGTATGGCCCGAATCAGCCAAATGGGCCATTGTAAGAAAATTTTATCCAGCTTCTGGCCAGTCAGAAAAAATGTTCAAACCAAAATGTTTAGTTTTCTCGCGCGAGAAAACCAAAATTTTGAATTCTCGCGCGAGAAAACCAAAAAACGGGCCAACGTGAAAATTTTTTTATCGTTGCTTTAGCCGGACATAAAAATTCTTAAACATGGCCCGAATCAGCAACCATACTACAATAGCGAAAGCCTCGTTGAGTACACGTAGATTAGTGTTCTCGTTCTATAGGGCATATAAAGTTCAAACTGAACAATTACCATTACTTTTGGTCACATGATCGAACGCGTTCGATGAGTTCAGCATTCCTGTCCGCCTTGAAGCAACTGGAGGCTCGTTTCGCCATTGCACAACGTCGAAGATGAACGTCGATAAAAGTTCTAACAAATTGAAGGTTGCAGTAATTTGTCATTCGTCAACGGATGAAGTTATTGCAAGAATTATTTTCCCAGGATTAAGACAAGAGGTAAAGGAACTGTTTCAGATATTCCATCTAGTGAAGTTTTCTAATGAGAATATACTCGATTTTACGGAGAGATGCATTGAAATCGTTACGAAGGAAAATATCATCGGTGTTTTAGGAATGAGGGATGAATCAGCTATGATCGGTGCTGCAATCTGTGATCGCTTGCCACATATACCCGGTCCGAAGGTAAAATCTCTCGCGATGGCTTACCATAAATATCACGCTCGAAAAACGCTTATGATGGAACAAGGAGGCGTTGAATACGGGATGCTCAAATATGAAGCTGAATCGAAAGATATCGACGCTTTGCTAAATCAGATCGGTTTTCCAGCGATCATGAAACCGATTTGTGGCAGTTATTCACGAGGCGTTACGAGAATTAACGATGCTAATATCGATACAGAAAGTATCATGAACTATTTCAAGTCAGAAATTCAAGTAGAGCTCGAGTGGATGCGTTTTAATAATGTTTTCCTGAGTAACGCTAGTGATCCCGCCCTAGAGGACGCAGTGATTGTAGAATCGTGTGTCAATTATGAAAGTATGGTAGGTGCTGAAGGATTAGTCGCAGGAGGAAAAATAATTCATTGGGCATTATGCGATTCTGTGCATTGGAAAACAAAACCAAAAACTGTCGCATGCAACGTGTTCCCATCACGTTTATCAGATGAAATCCAAAATTCTATTTGGGAAACATTTGATACGATAGGTCAACGCATAATTAACACGGGATTCGACAACCAGTTTTTCGATTTAGAAGTATTTGTTATGGCGGATGGAAGTCATAAAATAACCGAAATGAACCATCGCATGACTAGCTGCATGGTACCAGTTTACCGACGCTGTTTGAATAACGGCGACTCATTGGAGGCTTTAATCAATATTAGTCGAGGAATCACACCAAAAACCCCGACTTCAAATGGAAAATGCGGAATATGTTTCATTTTGTCAGCGTATGCTACCGATAAAGTCGATAATCTGATTGATTTCGCAGCCGTTAAAAGGTATTCGAACGTGTTCATCACTGTTCAGCCTGGAGAACAATTGACCGATGTTGATGGCAGTGGAAGCGTCGTGGGTTTCATTGTGGAGAGCGCCGAAAATCGGGACGGTCAGTATACATTTATATACCATCTTCCGCTATATTCTACACCGATGATACCTCTATATACTACATTGTTCATTGACTTTTTCAGCTGCGGTGAACAAGTGCACTGAAATAGCTCGAGAATTAATCAAACGACCAGAATACTTCCCCTTGGAATTAGATATATCTACATAAGGATTTGATTCGTTTTGATACAATACGTTTTCGCCTCCGAGAAGCGTGCTGTTCAATTTGATTTTGTTACAGGCCTACGCATCTTAATATTCAATAAGAATAATCGTACTTATATAGAATATAAGTGAGACATGTAAAGATTATATATCACGATGAACAGTTTTAATATAATGATGCTTAATGTATAATTGATTAAGATAAATAAGACGCATTATTAAAAATCAACTCGAATTTCAAACTGAACCAAACGTATTTGTTTATGTATGTGGTGTGCGTGCGTCGCGTGCGTGCGTGCCAGGGGACCTCGGACCTCGATCTCATAGGCTGCCACCCTTGCGAGGATTCTATATCGGAATCTCTTCTCTTGCGTTTGAGGTCCAATCCCTTCGGCCATGCTTGACCAAAACTCATTGCGAATCATCGTGAGGCTATTTGTAAGAACAGAAATCTCTGAATGTTCGAATGGAAAAACCTGGCATAATTACATGTTTACCAATTTCACGGTTCTCGCTTATCGGAGATATCATGAAGCGATACAGCCGTACATTTATGCTTAAATCAATTACATGCATCAACTAAATTTTCTATGCAATGGCTCGCTTTCTGACAGTTGTTTCGTGGAGCTTCCGGTGAAGTCTAAGCGGAAATAAAGATAGGTGGCGAAATAGAGAATTTGTAGAAGCGACGATGGCGGTTCTGTTTTGCCTCTCCGGATGATCTGGAATAGACCGAGATAATCAGGAATGTTTATGCCCGACTTCCAGATTTGTTTTTCTATAATACGTATTCATCTGATAATGAAACGTTACTGCCGACTATATCTCCATTTATCAACCTTAGATGACACGATATGCGATATGATGGATACCGGTGACATATTCTTGCATCCGGTATAGCTACAAAGATCATCCATTAAGTCGTGTCGCTCGCTTGTTAGTGGCTCTTGTTGTTTTACACTCAGTAAATTAATCATCGCTAACCGTCAACCGCGTGTCGTGAATTTATTCACTCAGTTTAAAACGTGTTAACTGATAATCATTTCCGAGAAGTTGACGTGTCCTAGACTACGTCGGCGATGTGACGATGTATTCAGGATCTCGGATGATTTCAAGAATCAAATATATCTAATCCTGTAACCGGCGATACTACCACAACCTGTCCGCTGTATCCATAACCCTCAGACATCAAACACTTACAATCTAGATCATAATTTTTTTTCGAATTCATTTCAGTGGCCTGTTCCTGTACATTCTATATTCTAAAAGAAGCCATTCCACAATCAAAAGCAATAGATCCGAAGTTAAATGCCTAAATCAGAATAACTCGTGATAAATTCTTTAAATCCAAAGGTTCTTCCTCTTATCATGTACACACGTATTGTGAGAAATGTAGTTTTTTTATTACTTTAGTTACGCAGTTTAAAAGATCTAAATTGTAGGAACAATTTCTAAACACATTGCCATACACTACTGAGAAAACAGCCTGTTGCATCGTAGTTCAATAATGTATTCCTTCTAAGATATCGACACTTTTTGTTTGATACTGTCGTATTGTCGTTGGTTGGATATAAGATCGTGCGAATTTTCACGCGTGATTTGTGTTATTTTCACTTTAGTGATTTTCATTAACGGAAATCTTACCCAAGAGATTTCCGTGGTCACGATAAACCTAATCGCTCAACAACACGTGTTTCGGTTCCTAATAGAATTAACATCTTCGCCGAAAATAATACGGATAATCCAAAATTTGATAATCATTTACACCGATGCTGTTGGGTGTCTGCGAAAACGTATGAAACCAATGCGCGTCTGAAGGCTTATGGTGAATATTAAAACCGAAGGCGGATTGGGGAGGCTTGGGGGGACCTCCTATTTCATGCGTTTACTGTAGGTACTGTTTTTCAATTTCGATTTTTTTAAACTCATTTCTGTGAACCGAATGGAGCCTGGTTCTTAAGAAATGTACACAAAACATTTGTAAATAATCTTTTACTGGTCATCTTGTTCTATAATGACTCCAGATGCTCTGAAAATGATCCAACACCATTCAAATTCCATCTTGTAACACGAAATGCCTCACGTCGGCTACTAATTAGGTTTCCCTTTTTCAATAAAAGTTAACATGGGAAAGCCACAATTTTTGAAAAACATCACACAGCTCCGAATTTAAAATTCAAATGGGCAAGTTTTTTTTACGAGCCAAGTTGATTAATGCCGTGAGCACGAATGTCATATGGCTGTTTTAGCTGGCCTTGTGCGTGTATGGAATTTGTCACTGCACAATCTGCATATTTCTGCAACACATTTTACATTGGTATTCGTATATTAAGAAACCATGTCCTCGGGATACGGGAATTTATCAATTATATTGCGAGCTTTTTGCGTATCAAGTCTTTAAATAAACATGCGATGAAAGTAGTTAGAGCGATGAATAATAAAAACATAACGTATTCAAATGAAACAATTAGAAAACGAGCCATCATCTCATCATATGTAGCGCCTTTAGTTTTGTTTTGGATTCGAAATAGAAAGTATAATCGTCATTCGTACGGATTAGGCATGTGTGAACAATGACACTTTTACCCATTCAACGTATACTAGCGACGCGTGTCCGGATAAGATTAATGGCCCCTATAAAAGTCAATTATAGGATGTTTGGTGACAACCGATATTGCGGAGAGAATAGGCTTCTCGAACTCGACGATAAATTCGCTTTATTACCCGCGACTGAATACACTTTTAAATGATTCGAAGAAAAAAAGAACCAAAACGGTCAAGCTAATCACCAACCAGAGAGGAGTTTGATAATTACTACTGAATCCACTTCAGCGCCAGTGGACAGCAGTCACGCGACGTAATCGTTTGTTTGACCACCAGTCAGAGCGAACTTCCTTTTTTGTAATTTAGTCGATGAATGTTTTACTAATTTTGTAATTAGTGATCGGATGCACTAAAGTTCGGTTTTACCAGCACTGTCAGCCATGGCGATCCTCGGAGTTAGTCGACTATGATCGAACTAACATTGAACCGGATGTCAGTTAGTCGGAACTATGTTCCGTAACTGGTCGACCACGGGATTCAGCACGGGTCGCTGTATATCGCACCTAGTTTCATGATGGCTGACTCCGAATTGTGTTACGACCAAACTATAGTGCGTTCGGTTATTAGTTCCGACCACTGGTCGACTAGCTATAAAAACCTAATTTTGCCCATCTGGTCTGGTCTACAGATGCTCGCTATTCTCCAATTGTAGTTACGACTAACTGATATTCGGTTTCACTTAGTTCACAAATAGTCGACTCAACCCGACGACCGAACTTCGCCCTGACTTGATGAACTTACAAAACTGAAGGTCAATTCAATAACTCATGTTCCGATGATACGTAGCGTTATACAATATGATACAAATATACCGGAATACCAATACAATAAACATATAACAAATATGAACAATGAATACTGTCACGGACGGCAATATGGCGTCGTCACGTGAAAGACATTGAGATTCAGTTATGAACCGTGATGTGGTAGAATTTGTCAGTGATATTCGTCTTGTGAACAAGAGCACGCATTTTGTGGAGGGTCATTTGTTTACGTTGACAGTTTAATTATAATCAGACGGGTTATGAGTTGTGCCGCTTGTGCTAAAATTGACGACTTCATCCCCGATGGTTTATTGTGATTAAAATATTCCTTCGATCAGAATTGATGGACACCGGTATTTTATCATCATTAAATACCCGATCGTTTGAGTTCTGATGATGGATGAGATTTCTCGCTCGGATCCGAAGTAGTCACGAAATGGTTCGAGTCACGGCGGCGCTCTTATGACTTTTCGTTCATCATCTATAAACAGATAAGCTGAAATACTACGACGGAAAATGTGTAGTTATTTGTAGGTTTCATAACTTAATGAGTTATTCTTTCGATTGTGTATGTTCCAGAAAGCACAAAAATGTGAAAGTTTGCGTTAAGCATTTGCCTAAGTCAAAGGGGTGCACGCGTGTCCTTATAACCTCGAGATTGTCGTTGTTTAGGAAATTATACTTTGCTGTCAATTGCTGTCTCTTCGTTTTTTACGTGACCCTCATAACGTCACATTGTTTCCTCTAACTAATCTTATATAAACAGCATCTAATCCTAATTGAAAAACGGTTACGTCTTTCCTCGTGGATAATTGAAAATCACTCCAGGAGACCTTTTAAATTTGTTGGGATTGGTTGGCTGTATCATCCGGGAAAGCGATGGTCTCGGCATACAGGTACATAATTACAGAAGAAAGACTTCCGTAAGTCCAAAAGTCTGCGTATACGATTTCATAGAGAGCTCGCTAAAAGATGTCGTGAACGATTCGTCGGCTCACTGGCATATCGGATGTCATTCTTCTGGGATTTCCTTGTGCCCTGAAAAAAAAAATAGATCCGTGTCATGTCTGGTAGTGGTCGTACTCGTCGGTTTATTCCCGATCGGTCATGACTGTCAATAGACGCAAATCGCAAATAGCGTAAGCATCTCTCAGATCGGCAATCTTACCACTCGACGACAGCCAAGCTATTGCATATAATTTGCGGCCAACTGTCGTGGGTCAAGGTTTACACCATAAGTACGCGTCAAGAACAGAAGAACCACAGCATTTCGCGTTCTTAAGTTAATCTGAATCGTTAACTAATTGTACTATAAATGCGCAGAATTGCGCGAATTATACATGCATTTGGGAAAATAAAGTTACAGATGCCATACGCGTATAACAGATTCTTCGTAAATGGCACTTATCGGCTTGGATCGCGAGAAGTAAACTGTAAGTCAATGGAATCGATGAAAAGCAGTCAGATTTTTTATCGGAAATTACTCGCGCCGAGCAGTATGCATTTACACATACCGCAGGCCGCTTCATTCGAACAGAAAAAAAAACTTAGAACAGCTAGCATCGAGAAAATAAACCTCTGAATACTGAAACCCGACGATATTATGTCTAAATCTAATATGTTCCTGTACTAATTAGATACTGACCTGTATGTTTTAATGGTTCTGTACACAGGCGATAAGTCTTACGGAAATGTCTAGTGGATTGATTGACAACACAATAACTGCTTAGCACTCGCTAAACTGGGTATGATGTGGTTTAAAGGATTGATAGCTGCACATAAACGTCACTCCTTTGATGAACAACGCTATAACTGCCATCGTCATCATTCTTTTGTCGAAGATCTCGTCGTACTATCAATATCGAAGGCATCTAGTTTCGCCGTGAAAGGTATACAGTAACTAGGAACCAAAGATTTGGCACTATCATTCGATCTTTCAATTTGAAAAATTATTATTTTTCCTCGATCGCTTCAAATTCAAACTTCATCTACGTAAAATAGTCATTCTAAGTCTCACGACGTTCAACGACATACACGTTATGTAATGAACATAAAAATTTGTCAACCAAATCGTTTATTTTCTTTCATCAAGGCCAAGCGGTAGCGTGAATGAAACTCGTTTCAATGTTGGAAAAATACATTAAGCCCCTAGACGGAGGATTACCCGGATTAGCGATATTCAACTGACACAGTAGTCTTGACATACCACGCGTAGTTTCGCGCTTCGCAAATTGCCAGTGGCAAAGAAAATATGACGCATCTGATCAACTATCGCCTCTCCGGTATTTACTTAAATTTACTTTAAATTCCACCTTTAATGGAAATTTTTGATCTCGTGCATTAATTCATTACTAAATCAAGGCACATTTATCGTATTCCAGTGTAGTCAGAAGATATTTCTAGCGCCAACCTTTGTGAGCTTAGTGACCCTCGTGCAGTTGGACGCCACATCTTGTCAGTTCGGTGGTGAACACTCCAAGTATTCGCTAAGCTGTTAAGTAAAGAGTAATACTGCTCTGAAGTTGGCGTATCAAATCGTTCAAGCACTTCGGTTGCCTCCACGGGGTATTCCTCCGTAACATCCTCGGCGTAATTACCCTAACCTGATCAGTGCGAAGAATATCGGGTTACCGAGCATGACACCCGACACCACGATAGATCTACATTTTTATCATCTAACTTTATTCTTGGTTGGCGACGATTGGGGAATGCTGCAAGTTGCCCACTGCTTATCATATATCAACGGTAGGCCGCAATCAGAATGACCAATACCTTATCAATTCACTCTTGTTCACGGGGATCAAATATCTCCAGAAAATAAAACTGTCATCTATCGAATAAACGGAGAAACGGGGTGATTCCTAAAACGATTTCAGCTGATAATGAAAATAAATACTGTCGTATATTTTACTGATGACCATGATAGAATTGATCACTGATTCAGTAGAAAATGCCGGGCAATAGCTCGTTTTTAAAGCTTCGTATATTTCGTGCTAAAAACTCTCTATCACTGGAATCCACATGCACCATTCAACTCGCCTAATGTTATCATGTCACAGCATATACCCCAGGGTAGTATATTTCTGTCTACAAAATTACACCGTATGAAATTATAGAATCAACTCACGGAGAACTTTATGATCTGGTCGCGATATAAAATCAAAATGTTTTCGCATAAATGGATAATCAGCCGGGAAATATATTGAGTCCTCGCCGATAAGTGTAGAAAAATGAATATCTGTGAAGGTATAACGCGTCGCAAAACACAGGCGAATACGTTCCCAACAGGCTGGAAATACATGGCGCAATAATCACTAAAGGATATCATAAAACTAACTATAATCAGAATCTGTAATTTGTTTTTGCCAAGCATTATCCGCCGAAGCGTTGACACGTTCATTAAAGAATAAAACAATTATCTTATTATAGCATTTCATCGTTGAAAGCGATGCTTCACATAAACATCGGGAAAGTGACAAAATGAGCAGTCGCTGTTCAATATTTCATTTTTCTCTTGTCCCTAGAAGAGAGGATCGAGTTCTGTTCTCTGGTGCGCTATTCGATATACACCTCGTAGAATCTGTGTAGACTAGTAACTAATACGAAATGACGCACAAGCGCTCTACGCCGTGCGGTAAAAAAGAATCAATGGAACCATCGAGTGATATAAGAGAAATCATCAGTGACGAATGATGAATTTGACCAGCGAATTCCTTGATTATGTAGCAATGATTTTTTTTTATATCAGCAATAGGTCTTTTCCATTCATTGCATCTCAGTATCGAAGTAAGATTTCATTCCTGATTTATTTCTCGAGACTCGTGTAAAGGGACCGCAATTGACTGTGAGAATCCGCTTCAGACTCGTAAAATGTAAAATATTCCTCATTTCGTGCGCCGTAAATTTTGTTAATATCGCGATTTCTGTATTCGGCTTCTAGCGAAACGTCACACCAGAAAGTCATGCAAAATTGTCCGGATTCTTCTTAAAATAACTGCAACCAATAAGCATTCAAATTGCAATTTCTATAACTCTAGATATAAAACAATCTTGGTAAGTGCATATCGTCATATACGAGGTCCAGTATTGTTGAGAATTCACTCCACTGCGCGTAGGCAACATCGTTGTTAGCGACGCATTCTCTAAGTCACATTCATCAGGTAGTCGCTGGATTAATGGATATGTAGGCGGTGCTATTTTTCACGTTTTTTTCTGTTCATTGTCCGGAATATATGGATGATTTGTACAAACTCAAACGGATAAGTAAGTAAAATGGCCGAATTCTAGAATTCATTAACTTCACTAATTTTGAATGCTTAATGGTATAGAGTATTCTCATCATACATTTTTATACTTATAATTAGAGACCCCGAACTTCGAAAAAAAAATCCTTCGGTGCGGTTTTCTTATTTTCAAAATCCTTCTACATAAAACACATGTGGGACTATCATGATCTCGCTTTTGGATCAGTTTTCAGAATACAGTAGCAGCTTTACCGGTGAATATTGACTTTTGGATAAGTGCCGGTTTCTATTTCCTTTCATCTTTGATTGCGAAGTTGGGCGGGTTTGGCGTCAGTTTTTAACAGTTAGGTCGGATTTATCGTTAGATGCGCAGGTTCAGCACATGAGAATCGTTCAGAAATAGGAAACAAGAACGAAGCAATCTAGATATTTCAAAGGAAAACTTCAGAATTTTTTTCCGGAGCATATCATGGAAAGTTGGTGTACATTAATAGTTTTAAAACTTCCTGGGCACTTCACACATCCATCTGACTTTTTGTGAGATATCCGATAAAAACGTTATTACCTCCCAGGGACGTGATAAGACGGTCCTCAGTTCTATAAAGCATTACATTTCAGCAACCATTTGCCGTTCATCTGGTATACGCCAGAATGGCAAAAGTATCCATTGATGGTGTATTAGTTGACGGGAAGAAAAAAGTAACATGATTGTCAATCGACAATGCATAGCGTTGAAAAGGGGGATGCGGCTTGGGTAAGCTTAACTTTTTTTGTACAGTAAATAATCACGCAGTTCAAAATACTGGCAAGGGATGATTTAACGCTATCGCATTTACTGTTGTAATCTATACTGAACGCAGCTGTGTAAAGAATAGAAAAGTTTAGGTAATCAATTATTTTCAACGGATCATTTTTCTTTCTTTCGTTAATTTCTTAGACAGTGTCCAATTTTCGCAAAATCCCAGAATAAAGTAATTTCCAATAATTGTTCGTGAATAGTTCGCTGGAAAGCGACTGAAGGCGTAAACCGAAATGGAATCCAATGAGGACGCGGGCTTACACGGTTCATCGTTTCTTAAACATATTATCCCTCATCAGCTGAATCTAATTTGTCCTCGACGACAAACACACCGTCAGGTTGATAAACAGGTTCACGAGTGACTAAACACACGTTCAATCCGGATTTATTCTAAATAGAAGACTGGAGAATTCGATCGGAACTCGTCTACAATGCCAGATTAGGGTTATAGGTTTTTCAGATAATACATTTTTGTCTCTTCTTTTGTAACGAAATCAAACCGTTTTGATTTATGAATATGATAAATTCATACAAATATGATATAATAAATTCAATATAAACTGCAACTTTATAAGCACACATAACCCATATTTGGTGATGGAATTTGTATCTATAGATGTCGAGCAATAGCACGTAAATGTCTCCAGTGAGAACGTGATTTTACGCGGTTCTGAATCTTTTCATCAGACAAAAGATGAATTGGTCATCATTTGTGGAGGATGATAGATATATCATTATTTCTACGTATCTCTAGTGTTTTACGATCCCAAACGGTTCATCATTTTGCGTGCAATAGATTGACCGCAATATGAACCCTTATGAAGCTCTTCTGAAAAAGATAATTGAAAACTTTGCCAGGTTTTGGCGACTGATTGATATCATCACTTTGTGATGATGTTGATAATGATGATGATAAGAGCAAATACGTAGTAATGACGCCTATTTAAAGTAACGCTCAATGTAAAATGCAATAAATGCAAAAAGTTATTGCTAGTAAAACATATGAGGAAATAATTCGAAATTGTTCTTTTTTGTCACTATTAGTGAGGTATATCTTGAAACAAAGAACTCGTAACTGGCGGTATAGAAGCTTTGATCGAGCGGTTTGTTTTGACGGTGATTTGATGAAATAGCTGTTTAATTAAAACCGTAGCGGGCATCGTGAACAAATTTACATCTAAATATCATCTCAACAACGACATTGGCAATAACGAATTATGACGCCGAGTCATCGAGATGAAATGATATGACGTGTGTCGGTGTTCTAGTTTCGGGCTAAATGAAATAACGATGAATTGATCTCGAGATTATTAAACGATAGCTATCGACGTCCTAGATTTCAGACACTTCAATCAACAACAACGCGATTGTTGTACGAGCATCTATTTTGGTTGTTCTTAATCCCGAAAAAGAGAAGTTTATCGCATGCTTACTATCAGCGAGAATATAAATGAAAGTGTGCAAAATGCGTTACAAACACACAATAACAAAACCGATGGAATAAAAACATCGTAAAATCCGTCGAAAACTGCGAGGGGTTAACTAAATAGAAAATTAGTTGAGTTAGCCTCGGCTTAAAATTGATACCAGTCTATAAAACTGGCCCTAGATTTTCGGTGTTTGACTAAGCGACATCATGAAGGAATGAGACTAAGGTAAAAAAAAATTGCAATTCATAATAATATGACTAAGATGCTTACCTTAAAAGCAATTTCATATATAACTCGATTAAATAAGATTGACAAGCCAGCCAAAACATGTGCTAAAAGTTTGCAACGGGATCAGAGACCCGTGTTGCCACATCGACACGTGTTGGAAAACAGAAGTTACTAAGCCTGACTAAACCACCTGACGTCGGATAACACTATTCGAAAGAAAACCTATTTCATAGTGATTAAAGATTATCTTAGAATGATTGAAATCATATCTATGACCAGATGTTCCCCAAACATGGGTAGTTACAACATTTCGGTTTTGTCTGGTTGATAATGCCTCATTCCATTTTTAGATGATTGCCGAGGGAGCGACCATAGAAAAGTCATAATCAAAACATAGAATTTTGTATACAACTGTTATCAGTATCGGCAAAAATACATAAAGAGGGGTTACAGGCAAAGCGTTATTTTTGGGTAAATGGCAAGGAATTATAAATCTAATTTATTTCTACTTCGTTTTATCGCCTTCTCATAAGTATAGAATAAACACCAACGCATTTTATTTGCATCAATTAATAGCTAGGTGGGAATTGCTTAAATTCGATGATTCGATATTAAGTAGAAAGTAATTTCGATGCCATTTACGTAGCTTCCTATTCAGCTCACGTAAAATTTTGGATCATGTGATCCGCGTGGGTGTCAGGAAGTAACGCTATAAGCGCATATTCTACAAATGCTTTTTATGGCTACTGTGTATAAATATATCAAACTGTAGGCATTTGCCTAAACAATTGAAAGCAGTGGGTTCATCCGTGAATGTACTGTTCCGAAATAATCGTTGGGAATGAAAACATCGTTCGTGATAAACATACGAATTTCCTCCCCACACGGTTTGATTGCCTGACGTAGATTCGTCGTGATGGTGAAACGAAGAAGAAAAAACAGTCGCTTCCGTCTCCATAATCCCGTTACAAACCCGTACAACATAAAATCCAGCGCTGTTGAAGAGATTAGATCTAAATTCGTCGGATCGAAAGAATGTGGCTCGTAAACCAGACCAATTTACAACCGGTTAAAAGCAAACTGTCTATCAGCGCACGTTAACGACAAATACCGGAAACATAAGAAACCACTACGCAATAACGAAAGTATCTGATTAATCCATTGAATGCCGATTGAACAAAACGTTGATGCCAGTAGAGCGAACGTGAGGTGGTTCCTTGAAATTTTATGATCATAGAGAACAGCAAACTAGTCTTTTACAAGCCGTTCTGTGTTAGGCTATAGTTCTAATTCCTCGATATCTTGTCATCAATTTTTGTAGATTTCGTTTGAAACACGTTAATCATTAATATCGAGGCGATCGTGTTATTGAGGGCTTTTAAAAATATTGAGCATTAAAATGCGTTGCGGGATGCCTTTACACATTAATGGTAAAATCCATTTGGATTTCCAAGTTACACGCGTAGGACTGATATGAAAATGTCGTGCTTGCCATATGCAAATAAGTCGATTGTTTTTGCATGGCTAGACGTTCACTCATCTCACCATCGGCATCGCGTATTCCAGAATGCATTTTAATCGAAGGTGACGACGTAGACGAATGACTGGTGCATCATTTCAGACGCGAATAATTGAAAAAGGATAACGAATGATTTCTTCTTGTTGAAAGCAGATATTACAGAATATTGCAAAGTTGGCGAAACGTTCACCGTTTTGAGCTACTACGATGGCAGTACATGTCAATATCACTTAATACAACCTCAACGACTTTCACCAAGTTTGTTTTGCGGAAATATTTCGATTCATTCTTTTTCCCTTCGTGCGTCATTTGCATGAATAATATATCATAGACAGTAATAGACAAAAATGGATGAAAATCCCAGTGCCCCTTCGCGTACCAAGAAAGTATAATCTTTCTATGCATTCATTGGCATACATATAAATCTTTAGGTCTTGTTTTCGTTTTGAATATTCCCTGTATGACATAAAAAAAGACATCGTCCTCTATCTCTTTCTTATACGGCTTGTCTTGTCTATTGCTTCCAGGTTTTTAGGCAAGAGAAAAGGACAAGTTTAATTTATTCATTGGCCCAGCCGTCGCTGTAGTTCAAAAGACATTATATCCTAGGTAAATCATGTGGATTTCATGTGTATGATTGAATATGAAGACAGCCAGGGGCTCATTTACGTTCGTTTTCAGATTGTTTAGAAAATGTGTGAGCATTACACTGCGCGATTCTGTATATCACCATTACGTCAGCGTGTTGAGGAGCAAATGAACAAAATTGATAGTATACACAAGTTATGTATTTGATAAAAAAGTTAATAAGTTCGTGCACTGCACTGATGGAGACAGTGCGTGAGTTCATATTGCAGGGACATATTTTGATGAATTTTTTAGTCGGTTAATGGCAATTTTCGACGGCGGTAAAAGGCGCTATTTAATGCTAGCGACGATGTCTTCGTTTTTCAATAGTACTCAGACGACGGCCTGCCTGTCCCTGGCGAGATGCAGCCTGACGACGTTGATCGATGGCAGAGCCGACTGAAAACTGATCCTCAGTAATTTATAATTAACGGCCTAGATTTCAAAGCCGTGTCAACACAATTACAACCACCAGATCCTATTGATCAAAATGTCTAGAGAATAATTCGCTGATTGAAAAATATATATGTTTTGCTCGCGTTATGCGAAACGCCTTTCACATCTTCTTGATTGCAGCTGATTAGGCTTCAGTAGGGATTCATCCTAGAATGAACGAACGGGTTACGCCGTAGATTCAGAAGGTTGGTAAAAGTAAGTCGAATCATCACCCTGCCCCTGACAATTCGTTTTTACTTGAGGTTATGAAATTTTCTTCACTTCTTCTGGATATAGTTTTGGATCGATGCTAGGAACACCGTTCATTCATTAGTCGCGGCATATGTATTTTTCACAGCCTACGTAGTTTAGGACGCTTCGCTTGACGAGGCAAGGATAGCAAATATTTGAAGGGCCTCTTACAGCCGGTTTAAACAAATATGAAAGCGTCAACGCTTTTCGGTCGTTAACGAAAGCAATTATCTTTTGCCAATCCCTAGTCAGAGTAGGAAGCGTTGCAACGTATTATCTACTATTAATAACAATATTATTGAAAATAATTCGGTCAAATCCTGTCTTTGCCCGTGGCTAGTGGGAGATAATTTGATATGATGATATGATAGCGATGCGGCTTTAACCGGTTCAATAAAATAAAAATGAGATAACACATATCACGGCGTGGAATCTGCTTCACCGATGGCGTGTGTATCCCCCACGTACAATTTCGATTTTATATCCATGTTACATCAGATTGATTGAGTATCTGATAACACGAAAATGATGTGGAACAACCGGACCAAAAATGTACACTTTTTCAATATTTGGTAGTTTTATGTATAAAACACAACTGGGGAGGTATTTAAGTTAATTTCCTCTGATACTTTATGTACATCTATATTAAATGGTACTGGTTTGATCGGGATTGTTCATTCAGTCAAGGTCACTGTGGCGCCGGGAAACGTCACACCGTTATAACGAAGCGTGTATCTACGATCATCGTTTTGCTGGAATATGTCTTTTTCCATCAGTTTCACATCAGACAAAATCTCGTTCCCTAATTGAATGCTTACACTTTTTGCACAGCACTAATAAAGCGTAAAACAGCCTAAACTTGATTACTTCCACTTCGATGTTTTCGTTGCTAAAGTAGACATTGGTTCGAGGCGAAACGAATAATCTATCTAAGACAAAACGATAGACGTATCTACATCGCTAAGATAGTCCGGTAATAGCTATACGTATACAGATGACCGTATACCTTTCTTTGAATAGATTAACCCTGAATTCACCAGTATACAAGGAATGGTGATATGACCCACCCATAACTTTGTAATCAAAGAGATTTCTATAACATACCGTTCTTTTTATCTTCGAAATACCAGCTATTCATATCGCGTAGCAATTAGCTTAATGTGCGCAAATGCAATATTTAGTGAAATACAAGTAATTAATTAGATAACCGCGGGTGGTTGAAGTAACTTCACGAATGGGTGTTTATTTCAACGATCATGTATGACAAATTTGTCCATGTTTCCATGTGTGATCAAATAGAAAAAATAATATATTTCATTCTAAATCGAAGCAAATAAAGCTACGCGATTTAGCAGATTCGGCTGTTTTTTATCACTCAGTCCTAGAGATGAATTTAAAATCCCCTCAATGAAATAAGTATAATTGTACCTTTCTTATGTTACCAGCTAAGGGTCAGTTAAATGGGGTAAATATTTCAAGGTTGGGCAAGGTTGTGGTGGTGTTGTGTGGTGGTGTTCATCGACGTCCTATTTTACACTTGTTGCTAACTTGTCGCGTCCATTCCTGCAGGGCCAGTGACCGTTTCCTTCATTAACCGTCATTAACTTGGCGTGCAACGGTGGTCACAAGAGACAAATAGCGCGATTGTCCACAGCAGTTCTTGGCTGCCCGCAACACTTTCGTAACAATTCGTTAATTACTGAGACTAAGCTGCAAGGAAGAATAAAATAGAATGTGCATGGGGACTACGGGTATTCAGCTGACGACCCCAACCGGTCACCATGGGTAATTTACTAAATTGTGCTAATGTGAATGGGCAATAATCCCAATCGAAATCATTCTGGGATCACCCCCGGTAGACCTAAATGCCTTACTATACCATAGAACCATAACTGCGAAGGATTGTTTTGTATACCAACCCTCACTGAATTATTGATAATTCTTTCTATTTTCGTAATCTGTTCTGATTTTTTAGTTGATTTGCGCTGTATCATGATGTCAGAAACATTCGTTTTACGCCGGGGAGAATGGGCGAATATTTCTGTACATTGTGTAGAGAGAATTCCGCAATAATAACGAAAAAACAGAGTCCGAAAATGTAACTGAAGCAAGTAGTTTATTCAACGTTTCTACTATATCCTAATAGTCGAAGATGACTATTAGGATACGGTCGAGACATTGAATAAACTACTAGCTTCAGTTACATTTTCGGACTCTGATTCTGTACATAGTGATGGCAGCCATTGTCCGTGATGACCACATGAACTCCCATTTACCGTGTAGGCCAAAGAACTGTCCTATCCGCAGATAAAAATTGTCCCACGACACAGAACGAAAAATATCGCTTTGATCGTCCACCAACATACCGTGAACTAGAAACTTTTTAAACGTCGATTCTCAAACGAAATGCGGAAGCAACGCGGGGGTGTAAAATCTTCGTTTCAGAAAAATCAATCCTGTGGAAGAAGCAGTATTAGTCTCGTCTTTGTGTAAGCCAGTCATCGAATTAAACATTTGTAAAAGCTTCGATTTTAGATTCGAATATTCAGAACCACACCCGTAATATATTTCACTTTAAATTATTAGTTACGTATGTTAGGGTTATCTGCGAATCAAATCAACAAATTCAATAATCATCCAACGATTTGATTGATATCGTTACAATTATATCTATATACATTGATAACTGCTGTTCAATAATATCTATATACATTGATAACTGCTGTACATTATTTGAGGGGTTATGTGTGAGTGTATGTGCACTACGTCATCGGTATTGACGTGTCAAAATAATAATTGTGAATGTGCATTACGTCAAGTTAAGGTCATGTTCAAGTTCAAATTTATTTCACGGAAAGCATGACAGGCTATGTACATTGTATGTAAAATCAATACGTCTTGGCTAGACTGGTTGCCGGTCAATTCAATTCAATTAATGATATATTCAAATCCAAAATAACTTTATTGGTCCGTAATACTATTGCCATTGAGCAACATATGTGTTATTTTTCAAGGCTCCATTGAACTTACAAGTTAGTTTTCTTAATTTTAAACTTTTTTCATCAGCTAATTGTCATACATACTTACTTCCTTCGATCGATCTGAATAGTCTATAAGTAACTAAAGATTGTCATACACCGCTGTAACGGCTCCGACAGGATGTTAATTTTGTAATATCTATCGTCTGTATACAGACATCTCCTCGGGGTTTAATAACACACAACTCCATATATTATGTCTAGTATTGGCTAACAAGCGACGTATCATTAGTTAAAAGATTGTTTAATGCGTCGCATATTGGATATGAAAAAAGAGTAGAGTTTAAAAAATGACAGGTTTTGGATATATATGGCAATAAACAAGACTAACGTGATTCAATATACGCATGTTCTATACACTTTTCATTACTAGAAATCAATTGATTCTCTTGAATCTTCGTTCGTATAGGGAAATTAAAGAATTTCAGATCTCATGACGCTTTATGTAAAAACATTCGATTTACATATCGATTAACCGTCGATGACGCTATTACGTTCGGTACAAACATGCATTCATATTTCTACTCCATGATCAACGTTAATGTATTATATTTGTAGGAATTTACTATTACCTATTTTTGCGTCGGAAAACTTCCATCGCTGCCGTAAGACATGACAGTTTAATAACGGCTTGCTATGCGAAATTGGCGTTTTGAGAATTTTGCGGCGGGAAATTTTGACACTGAGTAAATTGAAATCGCGACGAATCCACGCCTAGATGAAGGGACTGTGAATGGAATTTGCTGCAATGATTCATTGAATGAATACATGCTCTATTTGTGTAACCTTTATCAATGAGATTCGGGTTTTCATTGTAAATTTGATCGTGTTGAAATTGCTATGCGTCCGTGCACTTCATACGTGATACACCAAGGCTTCCGCTACTTTCAAAATAAACTAACAACCTAAACACCGCATAAAAAGATATTCAGATTCCGATATTCCATTAGAATATCGAAAACAAGCACGTTAGCCCTAATTGGAATAACCTTTTCCGTCTGACGGGGAAGATCTTTGCCAGACCCATATATCATAGGTTTTGTCTTTACTTCCCTGATATAAACAGCTTAGGGTGAGTAACAGTATTTCTTTCATCATACAGTTATTCACGATTCCCACGCGTTTTTTCCTCCGTTTATATATTCATATATATCTACATCATTTTTGCTCCGGGTTTATAGCAAACAAGCGATGAAAACATTCTATATCCGTCCTGTATTCACTGGAATACTACGTTCGAGCAGCAATTTCTCCGCGGTTCAATTTAATTAGTTACGTAGAGACTCGTCACGAAAAAGATGAAAGAGAAAAGATTGATCAGTATTTTCTTTAGTATCGTCTTTCAAATCCTAGTGAAAACCATTTACGTATTTACGTGAAAATTGGGATATCAGACACAATAGACACGCATCAGACACAATAAATATTTCATTGCCAACTTGAGGAAAGCTGTCCGTCAGATAAAATGCTTACTTCAGAGATAAGACGCTTAGCCAGCCGCTGACACTGTAATGGCTTCCGAAAAGCCATGTCTGTAATACAAATCAGAAGAGAATCTCAATACAGGTCACTATTCCCATTGGTAAAAAGCATTTTGTTCCATCATGTTTCTTACTAGAGTTTGTGTGAAGTGGTCTTCATTCTTTTTGTGTGATGTATCTAGTATCTAGTGGGATCGAGTTAATCAATGTATCTTTTTGTTGTTTTTATTATCGACGTGTTTGTACTGGCGCTATTCAAATAAATGACGAATATAGTTTGTCAGTAAAGCATAGCGCGAGCTTATTGTGAATTAATTCATTGAATTTTCTCTATGAAATGAAGATTAATATTCATTTGAATAATGGATGGATATTAATCATAATTATCTTCGAGCTACGTGCGTTTTGTGATTTCATTAAACTGATGTTCATCGTCCACCCGCTTATTACTGATTCCAAATGGTTGCATTCCAATTTTCGAATAATGATGCGCGGGTCATGTAATAGTCTTATAAGCTCCTCGTGTTTGATAGAACGTGTTCAATTACAAACGTCGTCGGTTTTCAAATCAAACCGTAACACGAGACAAGTTTACATTACGCCGATCGATGCTTTACCTTTCAATAAAACGACGCCGACAATAAAAAAAATTCTTATTGTCGTTGACAGATCGTAGGACTCCGGATGTTTATTAATCCGGGAAAATAGAGGTGTGCATCGATGACGGAATATCAGTGAGCGATGCATAGCTTTCACGGCGGATAAAGAACAGACTAGCTTTGTTAGTTCGTTAGTTTATCGGTAAAAAGTGTCAATTTTCGCTTCGACTGCCGGTTATTTTCACGATATCTCCGTATTTACAGGACCCCATCCCACGTTTATTTCTAAGGAAAAATCAATCAATTTTGAATCAATGGTTCACGTATGTCAGATCAATCGACTATACTGTGAAACCGAGGACAGGGTTTTATTGATATGATTGAACGCGGATACGGGGAGTAATGGCCGTCGTATTGTATTCGCGTTGGCGTTAGAATCAATGAGAACAGAGTAAACTTTTAAACCGATTTTAAATGCAGCCAGCAAAAGATAAACATCACTTCCGAGTAAACTATCAATTTCAATTCCACGTGTTCTTAGTTTTTGTACGTAGAACGCCATCTTGAAAAACTTGAATTTAATGCACGCTATGTGTAAAATACCCTCGAAGAATAAGAATATGACGGGTTAGATGAAGCACCCCTTTGGCACCTTGACGCATGTGACTGGAAAACAAGAATAAGCAATTTAGAAAAACAGGATTTGGAATTGAAAATTTTTAAGCTGGGAACACATTATCGGTTGCAACCGAACACTGTGTAACTGTAACACCGTGACAATGATGTTGACTTGTTTGCGTTGTGTCAATAGTCTAGTCACCACTTGGTTGAATTGTGAACGCAACGGAAATGGGATTACCTTAGCATTGTCTTTAATCTCTGCGTTTCAGATCAGTACCACCGGTGAAGTGCCGTCAACGCGTTAAGCAGCGTGTAGGCGAATTGAGGGAAACTTGGCGCTCACAACGTACACAACAAACTGACGATGGGAACGCGACACAATAACAACAGTGGGAAAGTTGATGTTTTCGCCCAGCTTCGTTGCAACTGGTCTCCCACGACACGGTGAATTCTGAGACGACAGAGAATTCATCGTCACGCGGATGTTTTTATGCATGTTCAGACGTCGCTCAGACGAAATCACTCGTGGATTAACGGTGGGAAAAAAACCCTTTATGGAATACAGCGGATTAATATAGTTTGTGATATTGGTCAGTCTGAATGAATCGTATTACTGATGGATTGTTGCGGGTCTTCATATTAACGACGATTGTCCAAGGTAAAATATCCTCAGTTTACTCTATATTTGCTACGAATTCAAAAACATTACGAACGGATGAGCTTTCATCGTTTTTTCTGTCGTTTGGTTGCATGGGTGATTATAAAAAAAAACTAGATCATAGCATTTGTAGTTTGACACTATTAATGCGAAAGGACGAATTAAGGGAATAGACAGCCTACAATCCATAAAAGTTGCTAATGACCATTGATATATGTTGTGAATATATAAACCCGAATGATGTGCAGAAATGGATGAATCACTGTTAGTTGAGTTCTTAAGCTGAATTAACGAAATTGTATGAACTTATGATTAACATCTAACTTCTTTAAACTTCGTAAGACTTTTATCTGCGATTGAAGCGCCATGTGAGTGCGTAATGCGCGACATAGCTGCACTCAGTTTAAGCACAAAAATGCTCGAACTTCGCCCGATTCTTCGGCGTATTTTTTAAGCTCTTAATCACAATAAACGCCAGTCATGTAACGTCTGCATGATTTGATCCTTGTCATGATTGCACTTAATGTTCCCTCGTTGATCGTTTTTCCGACAATCATCCTCAAAAGAAAATAGCTTACGCTGTGGAATTCTTGGTGTAGTTTTCCGGTTCGCCTGTATCCTGTAACTGTTTTTCGGTTCAGATTCCCTGGTTTTTATCATCATACTGCGCCCTCTACGTACAGATCCCATTTTTTCCCTCATAAAGCTAATAATTGGCAGTGGTTTCCTGACGTCGTTGAGGCTTTGGTGTTGTAGGTAAATATGCATGGAATGGGTTGGCAAAGGTTTTAAATCAACCCCAACGACTGCATTCTATGAATATGACATGACCACGAAGAAAGTACAGGTGTGGCGGTCAATGATATAATTAAAAAAGCTGATATCCCCATTGGACGCAGACATTTATACGCTAATAGCAGAAATAAAACTCTCACAGTTCAGCCGATCCAATCGACAGTCATTGAGACGGGATTCCCCTTTTTATCAGAAATATCATAAACGTTAGTTCATGCTAGTCTTGTCAGTTTGATGAAACTTGTTGATGTTGATGAAACATGTCGCTTTCGATTGAATGCACACGATGTCTGTGTCTGCATTTCCATAACAGTGGTGTCTCAATGCGCAAAACGGCGACTTATTACCACTGGGACTAATAACGTAGTCTTAGAATCTGCTATCTTCTGAGTTCGTTCAAACTTCAAAATGCTAAATGTATGGCAAGAAATGATGTCAAAGCTTTCGTAGGTTAAAAGAGCTGGCACTGGTACGTAAAGTCGAATCAGTATGGCGTACGAATGAAGGACAAATCGTGTGCAATTAATTGAAATTAATCCGATGCCATTTGGCGTGAAGAAACTTAACAGCATTTCATAGTCATGGTTTTGACACTCTTGATTCCGTTCTGGGCATAAGAAGTGGCATTTGCCCGCTGGGAAGTAGGATCGCGCAGTATCATATCCATCTACATAATGTACGATTTATTTCGTACAATAGGTTCACTAACTATTTGTTAGACATTAACATCAAGGGAATCTATTGAAAGACAAAACTGAATTATGTATCGCCTGAACATATTACTTAACTTACCTAGGATACATGATACTGACAAAACCTTGGGTCAATGGAATTTCATTACGGGGCCCTGATCGAGAAACCGTTTAAACGAAAATCGATTCCGACCGAGGAGCGTCTTTTGATGAAATATGTACGTAATTATATATGATTTGTCTCGGGACAACAAGGAAAACATGAATATTTGAGGATCTCCTATGCGAAACGTGCTCAGAACTAAGTGCAGCTCGGCAAATCCGATTTTATTCGTCAACGACTTTGTTTGTATTCGATTTATGAGCGATGTCTCTTCCAAGGATCCCCAACTGGCGTCGCAGAATCTTGTGTGCGCGCCGTGTGTAAACCTTTTACGAACATCGTCCACGTAGGAAATACACTGTTTCTTCTATGATTACGAGGCACTGGGCAGAAAACTGCGAATTATCGAAGCGAATTTGGATTTTATAATTTAGCAGTGACAGCGAACAACAGAATGATATCACGGGACTGGCTGTTGCCATGGATAATCTTAGCACCTCACAGTAATGATACGATAGTTTAGCACCTCATAAATGATCACAAGATTAGAAAATGTTAAACTTCAATGGAAATAAATAAAGCCGTTAGTTCAGTCTATTTTGCCGTGTGAACAATAGAAAACCATTTGATTTATATGTTAAACTTGATTTATATGATTTGCAGAAATTTCCCATAAAATTGCGTGGTGTACCCTTATATTGATATTGATGACATTGTCGCCATGAACATGCAGCAGCTTAGCTTAGATATACAATTTCAACGCAATCGATGTGTGGTTCTTTTCATTTCCGATAAGCGAATCATAATTATTTCATTGTGTAAAAGATTCCTTGTGATTTATGGTTTTTATCGCAATGTAAAAAATAAATGCGCTGAACCAGGTTATATCATGTAGAACGTATTATCCCATGAATAAGATACGAACAGAGCACCGACTGACCGATCTTATTTAGATTGCTATACCACGCAAAATACGCATTTATTTTTTCACTCGTTTTCTGACCAAGTGGAACACGAACAAACATAAGCTGCTTTTGAGGCACCTAATTTGGACGAGAAAACACATCGCATTCGCTGCAATTGGAAAAATGAAGGATCCAGTGTACTGAGCGAGAATATCAATAATAGAATTACACGCGATACTGGAATAAGAAGGGATAACAAAGATATATCATTGGAAAATTGACACAAATACGAAGAGCAGAATATATCACCTTTCTCGGATGTATCTATCGATACAGTGTGGGCAAAATACGTGTGCAATAGAAGTATCGACGTATGATAAGCAGGATTACATTTTAACACATGTCATTGACGTATTAAATTGGCTTACACATGATTTCATCGGATTTGAAATCATCGGATTTGTTTGATCTTAAAGAGCGTGGGTATGAAGTCTTCTTCGAAACAAAAAAGGAAACCATAGCAGTGAAATATGAGAATCCATTTAGAAAGCTGCATTTCAAGAGGATATTCTGTTGATAGTTTGTTTGATATATATATATATATATATATCGGGCAGCAGCGCAGGTTGAGGTGTGATAACATCAATTACATTAACTATGCGTTACCGGTGATGTTTCAGTGATTGGTTCTTGAAAAGATACCCGACGCTCTCTTGCTCTTTCAACAAGACGTGTGGAATCGCTCTCATGGAACACTCATACGGGCATATTGTATTTCCCCACTTATTTTCACGTAACGCGATTGTTTTTCCTGCGCGTATAAGAAAGTTCCAAACCCAACTTCTCCTCGCGAATGGCATTTTCAAAAATAAACCACTCAACTGCGCATAAATAACAAGATGATAATTGTTCGAGTGCGGATTTCGCCAACTAAATTCCCTGTTTTATTGGCTCAACCGATCGATCGAAACATAATCTGTATGCAAAAGAGTAGTAAACTGCACATAAAAGTCGATTCACGTTTGTATATCTTCGTTGGATACGAACTGAAATTAATTATCAATCCTTATTAAGTAAAAACATTTTGTAAATGTGGTAAAAATTACAATCGAGCTCGCAAAAGTCTGGTCATCCAATAAATCTAAGTCGGGCTGTTTTTATTCCGTATTATTACCACGAAACATGTCCAGTCGAACCATATAAAGAAGAATTAGTTATTGTTGCCTGCCCCGAGATCGAGCGTAAATCTTGAAATATTTCTTTCTATTAGTAAGAATGTTGTGTTCCGGTATGAAGTCTTAGTGATAAATACCTCCCAAGACGAATTAATAGTATCTGCTGTAAGCTGTACATCATCAGAACGATCTATGGGGTACTTTAGATATTCGGACTTGGACATTTCTCGAATAGAGCAGTATCTCTTGTGGTATTTGCTTTTAGTAAGGATAAAGATAAACGGGGATAATTTACATGCATGCATGGAGGCCAAAGCGTATGAAAAACATACTATTAGCCTTTAACGGTAAGATTATAATAAAATCTTGAAATCGTCTCGAAGACATAGGAGTAAGTTCACGTTTGTCTTCTATAAAGAGACGGTTGTTAGACTATCTCTCCATTGTGACAAATCTCGGCAAATACCGGAGAATCAATGATAACACTCCTTGCCGAACCAATAATTTGCATGCATGATTCGTCGGTTAAATGTATATGATATTCTGATTATTGTCTTGCAGCTATAATACAGATTCCTCCGAACCCAACATTAAGGTAAGGCACCAGACGTGATCGCTCCCTCCTTTCCGGCTGATTAGAAAAGAACACGAGAAATCCGAATTCCATCTGACTGGCCACACAAACCAAGGCATAAGAATCATGTAGATATATAAATCTCAATATATATGTATATAAATATGATATATAAATTTAACTTTCAACCAGTTCATATGCTTCCAGTATAACGTATTTGAAAGCTGAAAATTCCTCGGAGACCAGCAATTCCTCTTTCATTGGGTAATAATCGGCAAAATATGAATTGATTTCCCATTGGAAGTGTGTCAACTGTACTCGCTATATTCGCATGTCGTGCATTTATAACGAATCCCTTAGCGTTCGATCGTGCTTAGAATCACTACGAGAGTCGGCGGCGAAATCTGGCGAAGACGCGAAGTACGCTTCGTCGAAAAATAACTGAGGTCCTTAGAGTTGATAAATATACGTCCCAAGATCACGAGCCCAAAACCTTAAATATCGTGACGTTGACATTTATTATTAAAGATCCAAATTTATATTTGAAAATGGTTTTCAGTTGAAAACGAAAATTCGGATTTTTAATGATAAATTCTAACGTTACGATATCTAAAGTTCTCGGCTCGTGTTTGTGGGACTTGTATTCAATTCTTCTTTCGCGATTCGTTGCTGTGAATTACATAACAAAATCGTTTGATCTCATAAAGACTGACGAGCGTTTTAAAGTTTATTAGAATCAATCTTATACATTATTTGCCTACGTTGACCTTAGATAATACCTTCCATAGTCATAGTTTCTGTCTGTTGATAGATGCATACGTATATTGTATTGTCTTATCGTGGAGTAGTACAATGAATATCGTAGCAGCTACGACACGAAAATCAGAAAATCATAGAGAAAGCTTTGAGAAAATTAATCATCAATGTGAAAATAGAGAGAATTAGTTCTTCAGATCATGGGACAAATCACGACTACCCGCCTTGATGGTGAGCGAGGGTTTACGCCTCACTGGTAAATAAGCAATAATCCAGCTACAGTTTGACTGGCATTTCTTTCGTTTTAGACGTAAATGCTTCGTTTGCGTGGCACAACTGGAAAATATTCTCTCGCTTTATGAACCAATACATATCGGCATAATTTTCAATATTTTTTCATGAATTGTCGATATCAACCTTAATCAATACCAGTCATACGTTAACCATATACTTGAGCCAGTATTAATCACACAAAATTGAACTCCGTTTACGTGCAATGGTATTCGATATGGTTTTGAAACGAGTTTGGAATTAAGATTATTACATCGGTTTCGCGTTACTGTGGTATTTAGTCCCGATGTTTAGGATTTAATCCTGGGATTGAATTGCTCGACGTTTATCAACTAGTTAACGTAGGATGAACTTCCACATGAACTCAAAATCAATCAATGGTCAGAATGAGCGCCCAAAGGCATGGAAACGAAGTGCTCTTTTATGATCTGGAAAATCTAGAAAAAAATGCAAATCTTGAAATATAACTTAAAACTATGAATTAACCACTTCTACGAAATGGCTGATTATATGCCTGTTATTTGGTACCGGGCATAATCAAATAAGCTATATAGTGAATAATGGGTTTAGAGTGAGCCTCGGGTCATCGGCCAGACAGTATTGCCATTTTCACGCTTCACTAACCTCCGCCAAATTCTGTTTGTGTTTTCTAATCGGTAAGTTGATTAGCTGTGGAATAGCCACCAGTCTCCGTTCGATAAATCAGGCATTATTATTTGAAACGTTAAACCTTCCTCCATTTAATTGTGGCCGTAAACGTTTGAGCTTTTAGTAATTCCGTGAACTGAATACTAGATGAGATTGAAAACCAGGAGAACGGGAAACTAAAGCCAAACTCACACGACTCGAGTAAATGCGGAAACGCAGAAACACGGATTCAAAGATATTTGATCTCGGAAACGTATTTCCCTAAACCGTGTTCCTCGTTTCTTGTAGACGCACACAACGCAGTGAAACGCTCGGAAACATGTGCCGGTTTCCGTGTTTCCCTGCGTCGAGTGTGTTGGGCTTCAGGAGATTTCAGATGCTGAAAATACTAAAATAAGTTTCATTTATGAATAGTTGCGTCATACTTCTAACAAAACTATGAGTTGAAAATACATAATTCCCATACTGATCTAACTTCATTCTAGTGTTATTGGATTAACCTTTAATTTGGAGAAATTCTGTCGATGCATCATGCGTTATACAAGATAGATTATATGAAAAAAAAGTAACGGAGCTAATTAATATCCGTCTATAAATGACCAGACAGTCCATTAATACCCGCGAAGTCAAGTGGATGTAACTTATTGAACAGAGTGTGTAACTGCGCTAGCGCTACTCCGCTCGAACGTTCAGCCACCCGGCAGTCAATCCAGTGCTTTTAACTACCACTAAGGCATTCGGTTACTTTACCTCGCTACCGACGTCATAGCATGTGACGTGGTCGGTCGATCGCCGATGTTTACTGATTTGACAACTAAACTTTTCATTTCCAATCAAAACGGATGGTGTTTATAATAATAGTTACCCGATAACTATAGTGACAGGATTATTTCGAACTTTCGAGAACACCCGGTTACTATATCAAAATATTCGACGAAAGTCTTTGAGTATTGAGGATGATTTCAAAGTGATAAGTTTTGGCTAGTTTGATTACAACAGAATAAAGCCTAATCATGAATGCGTCGGCAATAAGGAATATCATGGTGAAGATAAATGTCATACTTGAAACGTAAGTCTTCAAAATGTTTAAAAACACACACATTTCCCTGGATGAATATTTCTATGAAGAACATTTCAAAGATACTAAATTCTATTGTAATTTCTAATGAACATAAATTGAGGTTTACGAGAAGAACATTAGTTTCAAAATGTTCTTATCGCCCTCTCGCCAACTTATTGTTACTTTCGGTACAATTCTATATTATCGGGATTTTTCGAGAGAAGGGTCAAGTTGACTTCAAGTCTCGGTGCAATGGCTGACAAATAATTCATGGGAATAGGTAATACATGGACAATGTGTCTAATGAAGAAATTGATTGCCCACTGGTAGTTATTATTCCGAAAATTATGACGACAAAAAACCAATTTCCAAATTATTACTTCATAAATCGTGTCAGACGTATATCATAACAGATGTCATAGGCAGACGATACTGCATGTCAGACGGCAATTAATGAATTATCGCTGCTCATTAATACAGCCTATTTACATTAATTAAAAGCTGGCTGCAAGCATTACACTTGTTGCTGGAGATGTATTCATATGATAAGTGATAAGTTTGATGTATGACTGAATGTGTATATGTTCCCTGTCCGTGTTTGGAATATTGCAAATCAATGATATTCATCCCTTCGAAAACCTTTTAGACATTTACGAGATCCACGTGTAAAGTTAACATTAGTTCATTCCCAATTATTTCTGTTGCTGCATTTCTTTATTTGATTAACTAGTTCGTTTTGATTTTATTTGGTTTCCTTTACAAATCCACCACACCTGTCGGGAACGTAACAGTGATTTTATTTTGAAATCGGAAATCGAAGTACATATTAAGATGGGTGGTCGATCGAGGTTATAGATTTTTTTTTGTTTATATCGAATAACAAAATTAGAAATTTCGGCTCCGGTTCGTGTGAACAATCCTGCGTCCAGTCTGAATGGTTTATTCGATTTTAACTGCGCTCCTGGAAGTGGTTCATTGTTTATCAAATGAAATACGCTTTCAAAAACTTCCGTAACAAACGAATCGAATTTGACGCATTTGTATTCTGTACGGTGTAATAGTTCTTTTAATAACCTTTCATTTCCGATAATTCCCATTTAAGAAATTGTTTAAACACAAACTGTCTCTTCGTTCTTCAAAAGAAGCCCGTCTCGCGGGGATCGATGTCGATTTAATTTGTCAAATGACATCAGCATTTATCTGGTTCGGTTTGCAGGCAATTTACGAGTAGCGTCTGAGAAAACATCAACAGGACCAACGCATCCATTTACCCGTGTGCTCTCTACAATTTCGTATTCGTTTGAAGTTTTACCCAAACGTTTTCCTCTTCCGCATTGCGGCTGACAAACCGTCAATGATACGGAAATGGCTGATTTTGATTTAGTAACTGGCAGTAATGATCAAAAGCGCTATTGCGACTGTACACGTTACGAATAGAGGATGATGAAGGCATATGCAAACTATTTGAAGTTTCGATTCAATGAGTTCATTGTTTTTCGCTTTTTGTCTGAATTGTTTAACGACTCTTTGGAATATTCGGAAGTTCGTTATCTGCACGTGTTATATATTTAGGTGAATACACGACAAACTGTATGTAGAGTGTTTGGATTTGTTGAACGAATAAACATTTGACGTTCAATTCGCATCGACGAATATAGATATATACATTAACATATATACGTTAGACTCGTAATTGTATACTTTAGAACTTTCAGAAAATCGGGGGGAATCGAGCAGAAATCCGGGGTCGAACTGTTCACCAAACATCACTGGGAATATTTCAAATCTGGCAATGTATATTTGCATTTACTTCGTTCGTGTGATTATACGCTTACGAATTCAAACAAGCAGCCAATAAACTTTAACTCAAACTATTTAATGTTGGTTGCCTGTTCAAACGGTTTTGAATGAAAACATATACATTGATATATAGTAGAAAATGCTTAATTTGGACCAAGACCGACGAAATTCATCCGGTTTTTGAGAAATCTGAATTGAAAATCATACATATTTAATCAAGTGGACCGTAAACATCCGGATAAGATCAAAATCCGGATTGAACTGATCCGAATTAAGGTTTGATTATGTATATGATATGATGATCTATGATTTTCCGGCTGAAATTGTTCAATTCAGCGATCAAACAGTGATGTATATATATACTATAAGTTTCCGGGTCCATGTTTCATTACTGTTTGGCAAAATATTACGTGATGTTTTTCGTCATCAATTTTAAGTATTCCAATTTAGTTTTCATCACCTGATCAAACACGTCTTGCAAACCCTCGAGGCCTTTACGCAAAATCATTCTCGGGTATTGGATAGCTTCGGGCGTTTTAATCAAAAGTTTGGTGCCTCAATGGTTTACGTACAGACAATATGTAATTCGTAAATCTTATTGAATGGCGACACCCTCCGGAATTAATCTTTTAACGGATGTTCCTATTTAACTATCATAACCAAAAACAATCCACAGATTGAAAATATATCCGTATCCTATCTATACCGTCCGTATGAAACCTGACCAAGTTTTCAATCAGTGATTTAGAAGTGTATTGATCTGCCAAATCTCGATGAAGTTCTACCTAATTCGGCCCGATGTAACTGAATTAAACACAATCAACGAAAACGTGTCGCGAATGAAAACTATCGTTATCGGGTCGTTATCGCTGATACGGGACTCGATATTCAAATATACATTTTATCCAAATACCGAATACCGATCTGATTGTTATCCAATATAAACATCACAGCAGATTGATGAACACTTGCTTTAATTGGCGGCACCTCTGCTCAAGCAATTTAGTTCATATTAGGCTCCTGCTGTTGGTATAAGACGATGTATTTAAACGCAAACTGTTTCAAACTTCATATCGAGAATTATTTGTGTTTAAACTTGATACACGTGAACCGGTGAATCGACGGATGATATGAAGAGTAATTTAGCCCTCTAGGTGGTGGACTCTACGATACGGCTCAGTTTTCTTCAATTGCTCTTCAATCGCTAAATGGAATCCCCATAAGCAGCTGCGGGTCTAAATTGAGAATTTTGCAGTTTTCCCAGTACGCGCTGTGTGTATATTTGTTTTTCGTTCGCCCTGGGCTCAACAACTTGACAAGCGAGAACACGTTTTTTTATGTTTCCTAGATGGACCATCTCACGGAAATGAAGTTCGGGGCTGCTAGGTGCAAAATGAATCATCCGTCTTCACTCAGTTCGTATGCATGTAATGGAAGTGTTCTCGAAACGGTGAAGTCGTTCACTCAAATGGCGAATATTTAAAGGAATGATATTAAAAGATTTGATATGTATGTATTTTTAAAGTAGCCACGCTACGTTACGATAAACAGCCCGCAATATAAAAGAAAAGCGAGTTCCCGAGAATCAGTTTATTTCGACTTTATCACTACACGATTCCGATCACTAGTCCATGAATGAATGGATGAATTTATTTTGCATTTCAAAATAGCGTCATATGATAAAGGAATTTACAAGGTTCCACTTGAATTTTTTCACAGTGTAATCAAGAAAATACCGGAGACCCAGAGACGTCGAAGAAGTGACAAGTCCGACCCCCGTCTAAAAGCAACACGTAACCACCACCGGACTTTTCGATTCTTTCAGTTCCAGTGGTTGGGATTGATAATGAATCGATAAATAAATCGATGAATATTAAAAATCCACGGCATTTTGATGGAAGATATTCGGGCATGTTTTTGCATCGGTTTGTACACTGGAGGTCGTTTGCGTCCGGTTTGCCGTTTCCTAGAGCAACCGGTCTCCTTGTGTTCGTGTCAGTAGTCGAGTTAATGCACCATGATGGTGTCTCAGGGCATCCATCATGGTGCGTCGAGAAACTGCCGTTATTCCCTATTATTAGGATAGTTAAAGGCACGTCACTTTTCATATTCAATGAAAAACGTCGCGTGATTCTTTCAGTTCGAACTATTAACTACGATAATTATCAGAATCCATCACTTATGTCACCAAACTACCTGGCTAAGATGCCACTTGCATGGTTTTAATGATCAACAACCTCCAACATGAATAATTTTCCAGATAATCTACTAAAGTTCGGCTCGGTATATCACATAAACATCAAATTCTGACACTTTTATTTTTGGGACGGGTGGAAATTGCGTTCTTACAAATGAAAATGGAGCACGTCATGTTAACTCATTCTGATAAGTTATCTTGCTGGCCAGTGCCTTTCGCAGTAGTTACTTTACATGTCGAAATGAAGAATGAATCGTAGGCCATACCCTACCTTAATGAGTAATACACGAGATATACAGAAGATAGCTGATAAGTGCCTTATTAACTATAATTATAACTCGAAACGAGATATTCAGAGAATTTAATCAATGTCTGCTGATACGTCCAATACGGATGGTGTTGATCGAATAGCGTTGACCATTGAACAGTTGCAATACCTCAGATTACAAGTTACACAGCAAGCATTCATCCGATTTGTTGCAGATGTTTGGTTCTATTTTCGATATAGATTTGGCTTTAAAATGCCATGATGAAAATATCATAAACATTGTTTCCTTATTGAATTTTTATGAGGCAATCGCAGTAAGCGTGGGTGTTATATGGGGTTGAATTTAAATGATCACTATTCCTGCCTGGCATTTATGTTTATTTTATACGGCCAAAATAGTTCCATTTGGGGACATTTGAGCGTTTTGTCTGAATGATTAAAATGAACTTTACACTGGAGACTATTCAAAAGTAATGTAGTCATAGTGAATGTTATGAAATATGAAAAAGGACGGGAAGTATCTTTGAAATATGTGTATAACGTCACATATAGCCATCTGAAATTTCTTTTTTTTAAATCTTGTGTTTGATCGTGACCATCGCACCTGCTACTCTGGGAAAGTGTGCGGCGATATTACCTTCAATTAGGAAAATGAATGGATTTGTTTGCAGACTAGAGTCGGTCGATGGTTCGAATTACCATGAAAACAAGAAAGCCATTAACGGAACTAAGTTGTAGAGAAAAAAAATTGATTAAAACGATTGGGAAAATTCAACGTATATTAGCACATGTATACGAGATTGCTGTCTTGGTGAATGCGCCAGTGCGCCAAAAAGGCGTTCTGCGTTTTAGGGCGTGCTTCGCTTTAAGAAAGTAAATCTATTAGCATGGCCGATTGGAAGAAAATTGTAATTTGATGAGTAGATATCCAGCCGAATTTTCAATTCACAAATGAGGTGAATATTTCACGATGTTTTGTGTAATTACATTTTATCTAAACATCCATGATTATTTTCTCTATTTCTGAACGGTATCAAGCGATTTTTTCTATGAAGTCGCAATCAAAGTTAAGCGACAAATAACGTAATTGCGCGTTACCGCCCATAAATACGTGTATAATATATGAAAATGACTCTAGGGAAATTTTGAGCACCGACGATTTTAGATGTAAATCGTTGTAAATCAACGCGTGGATCGTTTTAATTGAAAGCTTTTAATGGATTACATTCTGATGATGGAAACTTGTACGGCATTCAGACAGCATTCGAACAATATTCGCGGATTTGATCGGCTGACGGTTCGACTGATAAAGGATATCGGAAAATCAGCGCAATCGGTCTACAAACACATCTTACCATGTGATCCATGCGGGGTCTGGTTACGCAGGCCGAGAATCAGAAACAGATGAAACCCGCGTATACTAGATGTTGATTACGGTCAGTGCTTAATCGCGATGCATCCACGGAACACAAATAAATCTAAAAAATAAATTTGTTTGGTAAGGTTCCTAAAGAGCTGTGTAGAAATATAACTGATGAAATGCTCAACAGGACGATGAACCCGTGAAAATATCACTTTTTAGTAGATTCGTGATTTCCAACCTCAACATCCTCACTCGAAGAGAATTTTCTTGGTTATGTGTTCACGTGTGGTCGGCATTGCGTGAAAGCTTTTTCTCATTAAAACTAGAAATCCAACTTTTAGCCTTGTTATTGATGACGTGTACTTAAAACGGCAGTAGCGGCTACACGTTTCCCATACCACTCCTTCATTATAGGAAGATAGATGAAATGCGATCACGTGAACGCACGGACCTTAATGGATTTAGACAAGGATAATTCTTAAGAATATCCTGACAACATGTCGTTAAGAATTAGATATGATACATCGATATATTATCAGTTGCTGTCTACCTCGTGGATTATCATCTTGCATTCCTTCCGTATCAAAGAAATCTCTCAATGATGATCGCGTGTTCGGCTTTTGTATTTGGGGGTTGACCGTACCGACAAATTATTCACGGCGCCAACGCCCTTGCACGCGTGCGTCCGTGGATCAACGAACTTTTTGGTAGATTCAGTTCGTTTTAGTTATGTATCTTGGGTGTGACCGAAGTATATCTAAGTCTTCTATTTTCTTCTATCTCCGCGTAGACAATTTTTGAGGTTCTTATAGGAGTCAAATCAGAAAAGAACAAATAGATATTTGAAAACTCATAGTCGCAATATTTCAAGTTGAAGGTACTTTATCTTTTGTCATCGCTAGCGAATCAGAC
This sequence comes from Tubulanus polymorphus, assembly GCF_964204645.1. Classification (NCBI taxonomy): domain Eukaryota; kingdom Metazoa; phylum Nemertea; class Palaeonemertea; order Tubulaniformes; family Tubulanidae; genus Tubulanus; species Tubulanus polymorphus. Next base: position 3,697,005 of record NC_134027.1, on the reverse strand, counting down.
AGCAAATTACCAAATGTTTACAAGTTGCCTAAGGATATTTACAGAAACCCATTCAATTCATTGCGTGTCGGTAATTCGTCCGTAAAAGGACATTGCTTTGTTTATAATCATTGCCGTCAAGTTAGAAGGTTGGCAATGCATCTTTATATGCAAACTTGGAAGGGATCAAGTCTTCTATACTCAGTCTACACTTAGATATGCATCGCACATATCTCGGTGACCCGCATTCATGTATTATTCAGGCTCATCTGAAGACATCGAAATATTTTTCGTACGTTTTAACCAAGTCGAGAATGAAACTTCAGTTTAGATTCTGCAATGTTACGTATTTGTTGTGTAAATACAATCAAACCCGCGTAATACGGATTTCAATCTAATCTGAATATAATTTACTGGCTATTCGATGTTTATGTTCAATCCGGATTTCTCATAAACTCACTGAATGGATTTTATCGGTGCTTTGTATTTCATAATAAATGATAACGTCAATTCAGGCTATCACGAATAATGAAAAATACTTGATCTTTTACTAGGTATTATGTTCAGTTTATAGTTTTCATGTTCGGTCCAAATTTCCGTCAATTGGAAATACGTGACATTTCATTCGATAGAGAGTTTAAACATGTAATGTATATGGGTGTTGGTAAGCTACTCGGACGGTAAGACTCTGAATGACAAAGCGACTGTAACTGGCAGATTGTTTTTATCTCGCCACTAATCCAACAACCGACGTCATATTTCATGCTTACAACCACAAAGTTACACAAAACTCCTTTGTTGAATTTGCTGGATATGAAACAACACTGATCGACGATTTATATAAGTAGACATGGAAAATATTGATAACGATATATGTCAATTCATATTGTTAGAAAGGACGATGTGTGATACGTAGTAAAGCTCGGATTAAATTCTGATCTGATTATCCCAACTGCATGCGTTAAGAGATTGCGTCATATTCGCTGTTTTCCTCCGTCACACACTATTGCTGTCGTTATGGTTGTCGAGAATGTGAAATGTTATTTCACAGCCAGGTCGATACCAGCTAATGATTGATAGTGAATAATTTATTAACTCTAAAATATTCCTCGCCGCGTTCATCCCCGAAAAAAGTAATGCGAAGGTGTGATTATAGTCTGTAAAAGTTTGAGGTGCAACAACCTGAACTCGAAGACGGAGATGAAGAAAATCGCCTCTATGACCTGAAACGAAACGGCTCAATTAAAGAATTCGATAGTTCGGTTAATTTCGATGATAAGAGTTATTAAAACCTGAATTCAAACCTAACCCATAAACCTAGCCTAAGCTAATTATTATATGTTTGTTTCCACCGTATAAGATTGTGAGAATTCCTCCTCGGACCTCGATCTCTGAAGCGGCGACCCTTGCGAAGATTCGTTCTAGAAGCCTTTTGTCTCTGAGGCCCTAGACCCTACCCTGTATATACCCTAAACCATGACATCATACCTTAAACCCTAATTGTCTTAAGTTCGAAAAAGCCGCCATTTTCTTTTTTGATGTATCGACACGCTCTTTTGGAAATAATGATGACCTATATAATGTGTCCGACGGGTCTCAAAATTATTAACTTATCGGAAAAACAAATCCCTCTTTGTGAGTGGATAACATTGAAAATAAAGATGCCTTTTAATCGTCATTTGATTGAATTTGGAATTACCTTTCACAAATATATTCACAAAACTCGCGTAATAGGAAGTATATTTAGAATTTAATGGGTATTTGAAAAAATTACTCATCACGATTATAGTCTTTCTATTTTCGTGGAATTGGTACAAATGTACTAGATAGGTAGTTGAACATAAAAACAGGCGACAGTTACATCTAGAAGCCTTATATCTTATAACTGAACACACCCTGTCATTCACGCTAATTTGTGTGTTATAAAAAGGGGACAAAATGTCATGGTTCAGGTTCACGATGGCGGTAAAAGTTAAAGTAGTTAGTCCGCACTTAGTTATCTACCAAAATTACGAACAAGACTTCTTTGCTACTTTATAAAGTGGCGTTTATACTTGAATGTGCTGAAGGAATGTATTTATGTAAGATCACAGATAACTATCCGGTCTTAAATCTGTTTGTATCACTGCATTCTTATTGCTATTCTCGCAAAATCGATCTCGACCACCAAAAGTCTTAAACCAAAATGGCCTTTTGTTAGTTTGATTTGATTTGAACACTTTATTTTTCAAATATAATTTACAGCATAGTGTACAAAGCATAATACAAAATACAGTAAATTAGACCTGGAGGGGCCTGTAGAAACTAAGGAATAGTTTGTATAAAACAGGTCCCTCAAAAGAAAAAAGAAAAAAAGAGAAATGCAATAAAGAAAATAATATGCTCACAGTCAACCCTTAACACACAAAATGCAATCAAAGTAAACTATGATAACAGCTTGATTAAGATATAATCATTTAATAAGCCAGTTATTTTCTGAAATATTCCAAAAACAATAATTTTAGTTCGAATAACTGTATGATAAAATCAAGCACAAAGTTGCTTTCTATAATTTCTTAGGAACAGTTTAGAATTTTCCATGTTTTTTAGATTTTCACTGATGTTATTCCAAAGTAAAGGGCCGGATACTTTTACTGAAAATTTTCTTCTTAGACTATTGAAAGAAAGTGTTTGTAAATCTTAGTAGTGCCACTGATGGGATTGCTTTAACGCTTTAGGGGAATATAACGACCAGGCTCACGCGGCGTACAGTCAGTAAGGATCGTATTAGAAAAGTCTGAAACATATTCTATAGTTCCATGTCGATTTCTTATACAAGCGCCGTCGATAAGACGTTCTCTGTCCGTAAATATTTGATTACGGAATCAAACGCCAGGTCCATTATTTCCTGTCATCGGGGAGGATGCAATATAGAATTGTCCGACTTCGTTGATGGACGGATCATGTTATACAACGTCGGCTTCGAGCCGAATGACAGAAAAGCCGGTTTACACGACAGTTCATTTAACGCACATGCTATATTGCTTACGGGAATAATTTTATTTAAGAAAATTATCATTTCATATTCTCAGTCATGGAAAAGAAGATCTTTTAACCTAAGGTGCGTAGACTTGAATAAACCACCAAATCAGATACCTGGTATATCAATAAATGTGTTAAGATAAGCAGATTGATGTAATGTGAAAAAAACTATCAATTGTCACAGAGAATAGAGGAGTGGCTATCATCATTATTATGAACGTCTTGAAACAAAAGTCAATTCATTAATGAAGGTAATGAATGTGCGGCGAATAGTCGAATAGTTACTGTGCGCTATGTTTCCCTTGAATCATTGTTGGGCCCACATTTCGCGACCGCGCTAAACGCGACAGAACAAAATGACTAATGAATAATGATTGCATGTTCATTAATCATGGGGATTTTGTAAAGATTTTTCTTCGTGCGACCTCGTCTTGCGTAGTTCATCGAAGTCTTGTTACCTCTGTGGTTGGGGTTAATAAGGGGCTGCACGTGACTAGAATCGTGTCAGACCCCACGTATTAATACTTATACAATCATAATAGCTCCGTAAGAACGGCTGATATAGAAAAAATATACATATACATATATATATTCATGATATTATTGCGCAACGAAAACGTCTTCAATAGATAGTTCAATGAATAATTGAAGCATGTTCTATCCAATCATCAATACAATAAAATTCGAAAGAGAGATGAAAAAAAGTAAATCGTTCCTAGCTTGATTTATTAATGACTGGTGATATGAACGTACAATATGTTCAGGTAATGTTACTGTACATGAGAAAAATATGAAGCAAACTAGTTAGCAGAAGTCGATGATGAATAGAAAAGAACAGCTTTATTTCGTTATTAGATTCAAACTTCTGTCTTCTATTCCTTCTACTGGGTTGTCGTCAAGAGTTACCTTCTAGCGACCGTTGTAAATTAGATAACGATTATTGAATTACGGCTGTTTTACGTAAGCAAAATCTCAGTTGCTTGTATCGACTGAAGAGTATTATTCATAGGCGAGCAGCGGCGTGATCGTGATCGTGATCGTGATCGTGATCGAGATCGCTGTCGTTGAATCTCAAAACGTATCGCGTGTCTAATGCAGTTATATCGAAATTAAATAGGTGATGTTTCTGGAAAATTCGATTTCCACGAGTGATTACCTCCTTACGTAAATGAAATATAAGTCTCGACCTCACACAATGTATGGAATATTAAAAAGTAGAAATAGAGTCAATCGAGGAAAAGGCGATCTAATGTTCAATTTTTATCGACAAAACGATTTTTAAAATAAATAAAAACCGAACATTGTAAAGAATATGACTTATTATATGTCAGAATATCTAGGTGAATTAGCTGTTTGCCTCGCGGCACGTATATCAATCTCAGCCCGACGGAAATTTGTTAATTATAACCCTCATCTACGTGAAATGAATGAACCATCGTAATCAATTCTGGCCTCATTTTCATCGAATTGTCGATCTGGAAGAAATATCCGTCTGACGTCTCTCATCTGTCAGCAGCGCGTCGAACAAAACGTTCTATATTTCCATACCTCAGCAGCAGAGCCAATAATGCTCAATGATTTCTATTCATTTAGCAAACGTCGCCGCATTTTTAAACGAGTATAAGCTTTTATTACATCGCCACTGGGTGCTTGAAAGTAAAATAAAATCTCCGAGTGAAATAGGGATAAGAGGAGAGAGACACAGGGAGACGAGAGATAGGGAGATAGAAAGAGAAAGAGAGAGAGATAGGGAGAGAGAGAGAGCCTAAAACTGTGCGTTATCCTTATCCGAATTATATATACATCTTTGTACACGACAAAACTTTACATACATGATAGACAACATTCAGTGGAATTTACTGAAAAGCTTTCTGGAACCGTCAATCCATTTGATCTGCGTTGATATGTAGTTATTGTTTTTCCTTTGTGGAGTCTGTGCTGGGATATCAAAGAATATTTCGATGTTGAAATCCAGTCGATAGCGTTTGATCGTATTCTTGTATTATATGAAAAAAAGTTATGATGGTCATATACCTGTCGTTGCGAATGAAAGAATATTCAGCGTACAAAAATACCTAGTGAGAGTTAATTGGCATTTATTTTCTGACCCTTTCCCGACCAGTTGCAGCCCCACTGAGAACTGCGTCGATTACAGAACAACAAACCCGGATGTGGATTTGTTGACTCGGTGAAGAGCAATCGCCGTTTGAAAACACCACTGACAGGAGACAAACACAGTCGGTGCAAAGATCAGATCGGAATATACAGCGTAATTTTCAACAAACACCGACGCATACTTTCATTAAGGGGAAATTCATTATGGAAATTGTTGAGATATCGAATCTTTGAACCCAATGGTTTTATAGGAATGATGTAGGTGGTGTGGTCGGCTATATTGTAGAATTTAATGCACGTATGAATGCGTACGTTCACTTTCGATCTTGAAATGAAATGACCTGAAGCGTAACGTTTCAACAGCTTGTCCTTTTCATCTTCGTAGTAACTAGACGATTATTCATTGAGTATGTGACAAGTACATTTTCATCGATCATTAACTGATGAAACACAAGATGCGTATTTAAGTGACATAACCCGATAAACATATCATCTGACTGCTGATAGGGAAATCTGTCTAATATACATTTGTATAATGATGGAGTGACTTATCATAGTTGTAACACTGCTATTTTTGTAGTATGTTTATCGACTACACGGGATATTCGCACTATTTTCTTAGCGTTTTGTGATAGCAAAACGTCGAACAATTCAGTCTGGGTTTCCTTTTAAACCTCGCGACCTGCTAAAATGAAAAATAAGAATCCATTCGTCAAGGGAAATAACCGTAATTTGCGACGGCAGACGAACGCGAATGAGACGGATACAACTCGACGACCACCGTATAAATCACTTCTTATCATCTCAGAAATTGAGCATAAGATCCGTGAATGAAGAAAATGAATGTTTTATAGAGCATTCTAGGCCGGTAAAAACGCCGTATTTGTTTCAATTGTTTTGTGTTGTGTTCGACACGCGATCGCCGTTATCAATCGTGTATCCTATAGAGTGTGTTAATCCCGATGAACTTACTTTTTTTCTCCCATTGTAGAAAATCTAACTATCGCCATCTTTCGATCTGAATGAAAGAACGTAATGAACGTTTTCATATACTAATATAACTTTTTAGGCTCGTGTATCATATCATGTTGCGTTATGATGTCCACCTAAAGTGCCTGCTAGCGTTACTTCTTATCTTAACGCATCGATGACTAAAGTCATTATATAGAAAATGATGCATGTACCATGTTTTGCGTCGAGTTTATATTAAATCGTCGCTAGGTCATTTTCCACCTAAATTCACTTATATTTGTTAGTTCGTAGTGATGAATACGCTCTTCTAGGAGGACGACTCAAATTACATCGTTTTCTATGAGATTCCGATCGAAAATAGCTTCATCATCGACTATTCATTATAGCATAGCGATAGAAATCAAACTCTTTGTTTTTGGTGTCGGTTCTGTTGATCATTAACCAAAACAATCCATTTATCAAACAGAAAATGAGATGGACGTCTGTGTATATAAGATATACACAGTGTATGATGTAAGCTGATGCTTAGGATGTTAATTACTGCAGTCAAAACGACTGGTGAGCGAGCTTCATCTGAACTTACCATCAGCATCGATTATTTCTGTTTGAGACGACGTTCAGTCGTATTTGTTTACTGTATTTCGGTAAATTCAATTTAATTAAGCCGCTCATACGCTTATGTTTTATTCACGTTTCCGGATGCGGCGAAACAGACGTTCGGTCGCGCAAATGAGTTTAAATATTGGAAGCGAATTATTTATTTACCTTAGACTCGTGGTTCTTATCGGCAGAAATAAAACTCCGCCGCTTAAATCGGCTTGAGAAAAAATGGATCGAGCAGATAATATTCATTTAAAATGCCACATAATTTTCTAACTCTAATGACTTCTTCGCTATGACGTGGTATCATATGTCTGTCTATAGAGATGCACTTTGTTATTAGATAACCTTAACAATCACCGCACGTTCGTATATGCATGAGACTTCTAATTCACTAGACCCCTTTTGATTTATTCGATTAGCCCTTTTCGTAAATTATGCGACCTTCTCGATGTCCGATAAATAATTATTACGTGAAATGGATATATTGATGATGTTAGAAGTCTGGATGAGTTATTTAGAATATGATGCGAATAGGTGATGATACTCTGAGGAGTGTAAACAAGCGTTTACCGTGACAGTGGCTAGCTACTTCGTCTTCATTGTTGAACATCATCTAGAACAGGTTTCAATAAATGCTTCAGCTTGGGACAACTGAGTGGGAAGCAATTGATTCGCTTCTTGAAATATTTATTTTCCTGATATTCTTTGCCATACGAATATTTTCAACGTCTATTTACACAATTTGAAAGAAATATTTCCAAGATGATCAGCTGTACTACAATGTCAATATAGCCGTATGAAAAACGCTTATGCAATTCAGTGGCGTATCAAGATTTTTCGTTGAAATTGTTAGTGAAGTATCACTCGTCATATCGGTTTCTGTATTTTTTAAATGATTGATTGTATGTAGATAACCTTTTTCACTTGCGGGAGATAATGGATCACATATTAATATACGATCAATCATCTACTATACATGGCAAATAAGCATGTAATTTCTCGACGATTCGACGCCGCAATTGGAAGTGTAACGTTCGAGGTGCTTGCTTCGCCAAACTACGAGTTGATCCCCTGACCAATCCATATCAAATCAAACTTTTTTTTTCGGCAAATATTTCATTATCTTAACTCGTGCGTAACAGTCGATTTATCAAAATCTAACGCCACACCGCTAAGACTGTGTTCACACTACAGGAAAAACTACGATAGTCACGTTAACTCTAAATGCGGTTATAGAAAATTTGATCGATCTTCAATCGATCAAAATAATGATTGTAGAATGAACATCTTAAAAATGAAGCATGTTCTATTACCACGATTAGTTTGACGCTGGAGAATTCACGACCCAGTCGATCAATGGACAGCTTTATTGAAATTGCGTCCGCCACCTTACGAACCTATGATTGGCGAGCTACGTGACCAACTACGTCATCAAATTATCACACTGATCGTTAGAATTTTAATGGAATATCTTTATGGTCTTAATGTGAAAAATATAATCATCACTAATCGTCCAAGAACCTAAGGCCAGTCTTAATATTTGCTACCACAGGGACGTATTTAGCGTAAATCTGGGAAAAGCGCCATTTTTGCAAACATTATTGTTATATTCTATAAAACTTCCCTTTTCGGATATCTCTGCTCCCACCCCCTTTTTGGAAATAAATTATCGAACCCAAGGCTTACTGCTATACATTTCGAAAATGACGTCGTTCGAAATAATCCCTTATAAGAAAACGATTTGATTTTATTATTTATTGACGTAAACCATAAACACTGAAATAATCTTTCCTGTTTCCTCCTTATGATGTGTCACCTCTCTAGCAGATCTGTGACGGTTTTATTCTGTTATATTTTCTGACGTTAGCCCAACAATTTGTTGACATTAAATCCCCCTTCAGATACCTGCTGTATATCTTTTCAACTTCTAGTCAATTACTGAAATTCAACTCGTGCAAAAATACTCGTACGGCTTCCTCGTTGAGTCGTATTCGTTAGAATATCGCTTCTTTCTGCCACGACTAAGTCACGATCCAGTCATTTCTATTCAAGTTACATCAACATGTTCTCATTCAATCGAGTTCACCTCGCGTTCAACGCTGAGAGACATATTTTCGAAAATGGCCCATTCGAATCTGGAAGTATTGAAGCCGGGATCACACGAGACGATGCGGCCCGGGTCAAAAACATGTTACTAGATTTATAGATGATTTATGTAATTACTTCATCTATTTGCGTCATCCGTCCGCTTAATGCGATCTGCTGACTTTCCTATTTAGGAGTACGGAAGTAACCGAAGCCAGCAACAAAAGCCACTTTCTTCATATGCGATTCGCTGCTGGTTTACGATATTGGATATTCTCACTCTACTCGTTGGAGTTATCAGCGAAATATCAGCGAAAGATCAATTCTTCGTCAAAGCCGCGTCGTTCTCTGTATTGTATCGAGTCCTCGTGGTCGGTTCTCACATAAGTTCGTACAAAACCGATTCTGATATCGTCAATTTTAACCGCATGTTGAATTCTCAAGACAAACGAAACAAAGAAAAATATTTTTCCACCGATGACGATTTGTCACTATAATGATGAAAATGAATCGAGATGATTTGATATCGTCGATTGCTATAAAGGCCAGGAGCCGGTTGCGTAGTCATGACTTAGACTTAAGACCATTGTAAGACCAACTGAGTTCTATAGTCCATCTAACAACTTAAGACCAGTGTTCAGATCTAAGACGACTTTTGGACTTAAGCCATGACTGTGCAACTGGCCCCAGGTGCATTTTCCTTTGACTTGATCAATATGAAATTCTCTCATATACATTTATCAAAAAAATTCCAAATGTCCTGACTATTAGCCTATTGACTCTTACTGAGTCTGGATCTATGTATCTGATAGATAGGTGCGTTTATTACCAATGATTGTCTCTATTTCTCTCGTTACTGTCTCCAGTGGGCACTCAACACCTGACACTGATGGAGATATAACGCCCTATTTATCGTATTTAGTTTCAGGCTTATCTGTTATTTGACGTGGCATTTGTTCGCAAAGTTGGTTTGTCGATGGCCAACCAATTCCCAGATGATCAGTTACAGTAACGGGTTTAGTAAGCGAGAGTTATTTTTGTGACACTTGTGATCTAAACAGCTTGAAAATCCGGTATTATGTTAATTTCGCATTTTAGAGCGGAGACACAACGGAACGAATTTAGGTATGTAAGTACTATTGAAATACTGACTTTAAATTACGTTCTTTGTTGTTAGTTTGTTAGAATCAAATGTCCCTAACCCTTATAGAGTCTCCGGTTTGTCTCTCGTTCAGAGAATAAGTAGAATCTTGCAATTAGGAACTCGCTCTCTCGAAAAGTATGAAAAGGTGACTAATGATTATATAGTCTCAACGAGATCTTGGCAATCGTTGACGAGCAACATCTCTCTTCATTCAATGTTGAAAGACTTCATTATCTATATGGGTTAAGTGAGAAATTTTTGGACTTTCCAACCGAGAAATTCGTCGCTTAAACCATGGACTCTAAAACGAAATCGTTTTAGAGTCCATGCTTAAACAACAACAAATCTAAACTTCTTCTTTTATAACGCCTGCAGAGCGCGCATACATCAATGAAATTTGGGATGAGCTAGAGCGGAAATAGCCACCATTGATGTTAGGTAGCTACTTGATTAATGTATTTTTATTTGTATTGGCAAAAGAATAGCGATACCAACGAACTGCAATAACTCCGACAGTAAGCTAACGTCGGTATGTTTTGATGACGCCTCGATGCGCGATTTTTTCCAACGTCGCGCGCTTAGGCATTCAAGACCTCGAACATCCACGATTCATAGAATAGACCCTTACATTATCTCATCAACAACCTGGACGAAGGTACCTGGTTACACGTCTTGTTAAACACGACGGATAGAGTCTGACGCCGAACGCAAAACGAGAATATTTCAACCGATGTTTTCCAAAGAATGTAACGCGTACATTTTGTAGCATATATTCCCTGGACGTGTTGTTTTATTGTTGATCGAAATGCAAAACATGGCACTAGCTGTTGAACTGAAGAGACCTGCGTGCATGTTGGTTGTAGCCTGGCTCATGCGTCTACATTTCAATCTTCGCTACTTCATAATGTCTCAATAAATACTTCAGAGTCTATGACAATTGCATTAATCGATATGTTCGAATAAACAGTACAACGTAATGATCACTGCGTATCACGAACATCTCCTTGATACCGATCCAAACGAGTTTGAACCCCTGCTGACGGGTAACATGTGTTATTTTGTTATACCTTACATCACACATCGGACATTTTAGCAAAAAAAACCAGGAGCTTTTGCATCCAATCATAAATCATAAATTAGTCCATAAAAGGACGACTATAGACTATGATTATTGTTATCAGGTAAGCGTTGACGGCAATCATGCTAGACGCAAAATTGATTTATAAAGTGATGATTCGACATCCAACGAAGAAAAAATACCTGAAAATATAGATCGGAAAATTGCAAAATTTTTAGAAGCATAATTTCGTCAGCTACGAAAGAAAATGAACCTCAAGCTTTTGAAAGTCTGGTGTTTGAATTGATAACACGATCTTTTGATGGGAAACGAAACTATCATCAAAAGAGTCCATGTTGTTGCAGTTCACTCGAGGCGCGTTCTTGTCTGGTCGACAGGGTATGATAGTTTTCGTACACAATTACTGTTCGGTTGGAGGGGACGAAGCGAATTTAGCTGATCATTATATGTGGCACAAGTCGAATCATTCCAATTTCGTGAACAATGTTGTTTCAGAGAAGACACAAATTAGGCCTTATCATAAAAGGAATATCACAAAGCAGATGCTAATAACAGTTCGTTTGACTTTCGTATAGAGTTTGTTGTTGTTGTTTCTCATTATTCAGTAATTGTAGATTTTCTTGGAATTCTTCAAGCCTCTGAAGAGTGTTCGATGTATCCACACGTGAACGAGTAAGCTGATGATATTCTTAAGAACATGTCTTAATTTGCAACAACGTTAGTTTGATATCATGTGAATACGATATCTATGATTATATACAAGAATAATTAAAATCCTTAAAACGCCGTTACAGTTTGTGGTATCTTAGAGGGTAGCATTTCGATATAAGCGTATATCGTATAAGCTTTTACATTTCTCATCATAAATGTTCTAAAGTCCTATTCGACACGTCGCTAATCTTGATAAACTGCACGACAGAATCCGAATCCGTCTGTCATACAATGTAAATGACATATTGCCAGACGCGCGCAAGTCTGCTAAGAACCCCGCTCTTATATATAATCTATAATATGCGTCTTAAAGCTTCATAGAACCTTAATTTCTATCAGTGTCTTTGGTGTTGATTTTGGCCGAACCAACACCAGGGAAACTTACCAACATCCAATATTGTGGTAACAACTCGGATTACCACCGGCAAAACGTGTGATAATTCTTTTCCAATATAGATCAGGGATAGAGGTTCGTCTTGTAATATTCGATGAAACTAATGTTTTTCCCCTGGCGGCTAACCTCGTGATTGTATTACCATTTGTGGCGAATTCGCCCTTTTTGAACAAACTTTCGAGGAAATGAGCAATTGGGCGATTGTTCCATCGACGCCCGAACCAATTACATAGCCGAGGGAATTCCTAAATCTAAACACATATTGTCGTTCACTCTTTACTCTAAAAGCTTTAGAATACTCCCTAATTCCCAAATCACCGTTCATTGAAATGAATCTAAACACTTAAGCCCGTTGAAATTGCCGTCGAAAATATCGTAATCCAGTGAGGCAATTCGCTGATTGTTTCATAATTGGAGTATCGCACTGCATCACGTCAGTTCAGAAAGAACAGCGCAGCATTTTTAATTGTTTGCCGCAAAATGTCAATCGTCTATTTAGATTCATTGATTCCATGAATTTGTCACCGAACGCTGTATAGAACTTGCGGATGACAGACTGATTTGAAACGATTTAATTTCTATGTTATCTGCTATAGATAAAGACGAGCGGATTGAAAACCAGATCAGTTTCATGTATGAATCGAGAATCACAAATACTCGGACAGTAATGATTGCTATCTGACATTCAGTATCCGACTTATTCTTCTTTGTCATAATATGTATGTATGTGGACGCAAAAAGCCGGACAACATTGACTCTGGTTACAAATGCTGTAACTTCGGGTTTCAACCGACTTAGTAAATATATAATACAATTGAAAAAACCACAGTAAAGACAAATCTACGAGAGTATTTGACGTTTCGACTGGATTCTATGAGCCATTTTCAAAATTGTTTTGAAAATAGCTCATGGAATTCGAAACGTCAAAAACTCTCTAACTCTTAAAGACTGCTTTGAAAATGGCTCAGTCGAAATGTCAAATAGTCTCGTAGTTTTTTCTTCGTTTTTTTTGTTTTTCTTTAGTTTGCGATGCTGTTTGAACGTCAATTGAAAATGATGAACCGGCTGATTCAATTGGCCTTTGCTCAGACATACGCGCACTTATATCCACGCAGTTCAATTTGAGTTCTATGTAGAATGGATGATGTAGTGCTAACAACTACTGGTCGATTTAAGTGTCTTGCATCCATCTTGAAGTGTTCCTCGTTAGACATCTACGTAAATGGAAGTCGTGGTGATGGCACTATAATTCATAGCCCGTTGACAACCTGATGACCTGCACTCAATTGTTTCCCGTTTCTATTTACAATAACTTTCTGTTTTATCCGTCGATGAGTAATTGTTACAATTTCCCTGTACGCCCCAACTTCGTCTAAATTCTCCTTTTCGAGTTTGCCGACTCGAGGCCGACGATATATCTGAGTGAATGAACGGGCGAGCATTACGGTGGGTACTGGGTATGAATCTATCCGTGCCAGTAATGAATTTTGTACACAAAGAGCTGGAATTTAGCTATTCCGGGAGGGCATCTTATCAATCGGTGATTTTTTACCATCAGGGATTTGTGTAATCACGCGTTTATTAAGTTAAAGACCTGAGTTATGTTTGGATTGTAAACATTCCGCGCCGACTGGAGGTCCTTATTACGATTTACTTCATTCGGTGTCGTTTTGACGGCTTGATGATTTCACGATCCGGCGGGACATTTAGCGACGCGAAAAAAACTAATGAATGGGAAATTGGTCGTCAGTCGTGTGCATGGTAGTCAGCTGATATGCTTAAATAGTGCCGAATGTAGGCAATTGCAGTGGGACCAGGTTTTCGCGTGCCTAGGTAATCAGGAAAATTGCCGTGCGTCCGGAATAAATGAAAGTACGGCACCTCGCACAAAGACAAATGATCGAGCGATCTAAGTGAATTCATGTGATCTCATATCGTAATACATCAAATTTTTGATTTTCTATTCATTTTGTTTCGCGGATGAACACGACCAATGCAGATCGTTTCCGATGATAAGAACGTCGAGCTATGAAATCGAAATAATGACGAAACACGAAAAGACCGATAAAACAAACCTACATTCTGATACCGATAAAAAGAACGTTGATTTTCGATCGGAGCACGATTACCGTTAATTTCTTACTTTTTTCTATATCAATGAGTTTCAGATTATGGACCGTGGCATACCCTCAGCGACACGCTGGTGTTAGCGTGTACTGCACAACTGACGCGCCGCCTTTCTGTAAACGGCGTATGTTACTGTGCTGGTGATGTCACAGCAGTGACGTGCGTTTCCACAGTTACCAGCTCACGGCTTCTTGATAGATGGCAGTTTAGTTATCTGATCGACTTAATGACGTTATGCTGATGATAAGACGTCTTAATGTTATTTTTCAATGCGTTCAGTCGATTTAGGGATAGATTATTTACGAAATATCTAAATCTCTAGAAGCTTGTGTTCAAATACGCACCGCGCCTCATACTGATTCTTGATTTTCTTCGATGATTCTGTACGCAACCGTGGGATATCTAAAAGAATAAGTAATAAGCTCCTCGGCTTAAATCTTTGATCGAAACGCTGAAGTTTTGTAATATGGGATTTCAAAGGCAAGGACGGGAACATCAAATGACGAACCGAATCTATTTCTTTTTTTTTCATGAAAATTTCATCGTTTCGTTGTTAGGGTTTCAGACTTAGATTTCCGCTGTTAATGCACACAAAATGTGACCCAACACCGATCAGGGAATGAGATATTCAGGATAAGAATCGCTTAAAGTGATTGAAAGGTGTTTTTTAAATCATTCACTGACGGTGTCAGTGACTCTAGCATAAGTTTAAATCAACCACACTTCTCAGAATCTGGCTCGCTGCGTTTTCCCTTGATACGACAATATGTGACGCTTTGGTTCATAAAACGACGTTGGCAGGCACGTAATAGCCACCGAGAGCCAATCAGGGAATTTCCACTTGTCATGCGCTGCTCAAGTTGAACGTGGATGGTTCTCAGAGCTCGGAAAATATCCATCAAACTCTTGCGCCTTATCAAAGGATCATTAACTCATTCTGTATGACCATATTGGTACTTAACCACAAAACAGGCGCATTTGTTGGTAACTCCATACGGATAGTGAACTAAAAACACATCGTCTGCAGAAAAAACTGCAGTTGGAAGCTGTAAGATTTCTTAACCTATGTTCGGGATACCAAAAACATTGAGTGAATGATTCTGACGTCGATTGTGTGGATTTCCCTATAAATGTTATAAACAAGACAAAACCTCGCAATGGTAAGTGATGAATTTACGTTAAGACAGGACAATTTCCTAACGATGATATTGATTATTGATGTGATCGTTCAGTTTGCGCCGCATTATTGCATTTTCTGCGGCGCGGTTATAATTCATAAAATCAATCTTGTGAAATATTGAATTCCAAAAGATGCGTCTATCGTCGAAACGCGTTGTATTTTACTATTAGGAAACAACTAATTTTGTACCGTCGAAGTAGACCATTTATTTCATGTGCACAGCAGGTTTCATCAGTTCCCTTTCATATGTGATGAATAGAATATTGTCAATCCAATGACTGATGATACAGAAGTGTTATAGGCGTATCGAAAGCCAATTAGGCGGTTAAAGAAATATTTCATTCGTTTTTATTTCATGATGCGTATAGGTTCATATGAAATATGCTCTTACAAATCAAGACATCTCTATGAAAAAATTCTTTCCCGAATATCAATTTGTGAATTATTAATGAAATACTAGCAAAAAGACGCGAAATTTACATAGCTGACAAGTTGATAGCAAGTTATATCATCGGGTAGAATAGAAGACAAGCGACAAATATTGCAATATTTGGTGAAGCGAAAAAGCAAATATAAAAAACATCACGATAATAACTAAGCGTTTTCTAGACGTTTGATAACAGTATTCGTAGATTTTGACATTAAGGATTTCCAACGTAAAGGATGGGGAATTAAAGGTTCTATATAAGACTTCGCATCTTGGGAAGTGCGAGAAAATAATGCGAAATGTTACGTACTTTGACAATTAGATTGAATCGACCGACTGAAATGACTAATACCGGAAAACCAAACGAGAGGTTTCAGTGCTGTATTTTATATATGTAAATGATTCAACATCCTCCGTGTGTGAAAATGTTTCCAACCAAATGTCAGCTCTTATCAAGCGACACTTCAGCAAATGGTTGACAAGTGTTTATCGAGTGTTAGAATGTTAACCCCAACTTATTGATTACGTTCGTCGGGATGCCATTTAACTGCAAACCGTCAGTTATATGGTGACTTTTTTTCTGAAAATTTCCTACCCATGAAGTCAAGCAGCAGAATAAATTACCAATTGCTAAACGCCGACGAATCGTGATGGCGTATGATTGTCCTGGGATTTTAGCTGTTTTATGTATATGATTAACTTATTTGCCACCACGAACGGAGAGTGGGATCGGGGTGTCGAATTAATCGCCGTGATCAGGCGTATACTCTCCCGTTTATATCTATGTCTAACCATGACAAGTTCATGTCTAGAATGGCTGCCAAGGGAAGATCGCGTCGAGAGAAAAAAAAGTAATTACAAACTAGATACCGGGTAGTGCGTTTATGTCTATCTCGTAATTACGACAGAAGATGTTTCGTTTTCTACTACGAAAGAACATTTTTTAGACAACGTTCAATGATTCAGGTGCAAAACTAGAACCACACACCGCAACACGATACGTTAAACGCACCGTATAATATCATTGAGAATACATAACTTAGCGACGGAAGAATCTAGCAAATATTTCGATGTTTAGATCTGGATGACATTTAGAATTTTCGATGTGGTAGATTCAGTTGTCAAATTCCCTTCCTGGGGCTCGAATGACATGACAGACACTATGTATATAACTAACTATCACGCATTAAAGCTTCACATATTTCATAACATAGGATTTAGTAAATTCATTCATCACGTCACATCCTCCACTGCCTGATTATACGCGTAAGATTGAGAATGAATTCCGATCATACGGCTGCCTGGGTACGTGCTACCTGATCAGCAATTGCGCATTATTATACTTTCGTAAGTTCTAACTACGTCGAAAGAAAATGTTTAAACCTATCGAAAAATTCAAATGACGACGGGATTGCGCTGATTCTGACGACAGAAGCATTATCTTATCATATGTCGTGTATCTGTTGACAAATTTACTTCGGAATCCGCTAATAGCGATATCAAATATCAAAGCGTATGCTGCTGGGAAAATAAGATGATTACGGCCATTTTAGTGATTGATCAAGTGGGGTTTACTTCTGTCTGTGGACAGACCTTTCTTATCGAGTTTCATCGGTATCTTTCGTTCATCGTTCATTGTTGGATGAAGTCGATATCAGCGCCGTACGATTCATACAAGATTTATCGCTGAATTGATTCTTCGATTTATCATCTATCGTCCTGTTTTATATTCGCCGTGTGTTTAAGGGAAGAATACGCCTCGTTTATGTGAATAAACAAGAATAACAGCGCATAGTGGAACGAGTTATACTTTGACTGGAGGAGGGAACGTGTTGTTAACAAGCAGTCGTTCATCAGCAAAGAAAGACATTTCATAAGCAATATAAAGCATAGATCAGAATAATCACTGCGGATAAGGATTTTCCAGAAGCTACAGCTTAAACGTGTACCACGTTCTAACTCGAGTTGTGGATTCGTCTAAACCTACAGAAATACAGCCCGAACACCGGCGCTAATCAAAACGAATCGTTTTGTGATGCTTGACGTTGGCCTAAAGGGGTCTCGGACAGACGTTGTGCAAATCTCTTGCAAATCCCAATCAGCAGATATTTTCGAGAGAAAAAAGGCGCGCTTTTCTAACGATGTATCATTTGTTTAGAATATCTATAGACGCAGTAAGTAACGGGTCCTGGAATCAGCGACGATTTCAGTTCGCGATATCGTAGTTGACTGCCTGCGGAAATATAAAAAATATGATGCGTAATAGTAGAACGGTGACCAGATATCCGTCTAAATTAACTTAAAAAGGCAAAACTTTCGTAGCTTGATATCGAAATTTAATTGGGAATGTCCTTACATTGGGGTACAATTTCACGAATGAAATAGGATGAATAAACTCAGTTAGAAAAAGTGAAGCAATGCTATCGCTCTTTCGCTAGTAATTGTGCTCTCTTCCAGATCAGAGTCCAGGAAATAACTCCAAGGGAATGATTAGCCGCGGGGAAATTATGAATTCAAAGCGCGCCAAGTGACAGGCACTACACTGTTTATGGAGAAAACATACTTCTTTATGAAATATGTTTTGAGAGATCAGAGAGAACGCATTTCCTTGGAGCTATTCATTCCTTCGCGCTAGGTTTTCCAATTAGAATGTTAATTTATTCCAGTTCTGAAGTAGATTTCTATAAAGCTGAATATCATTTATCGGCCTGGTTACTGTCAACTCAGTATATCCGTTGATTTGTCCGTCGAGGAAAATGGACAACACATACAATTTCAGCGAGTGTCTTATATACTTCGGATATCTCGAAATAGTTTGTCGAAAGAAAATTCACATCCCAGACGTTGATCAATTTCTTCTCGTCGTAAATTATTTCACTAATTGAAAATAACTACGTTGAACTCATCAATCATTTATTTTTCCTTTGAATTATGTTGATAAGAACTAAGACGACTACCTTCAACAGCATGGACATACAGGTGAAGCGTGCTTTTCGATTGCTTTTGCGCGTTAGTTTTGTTGATGTGGCATGGAAAAAAATTCCCCAAGTGCAAACATTTGTTGTCGTCTCCGCGACTTTCTGTGTAATTATCTCGCTGTTCTAAAGTTACATCGGGAATAACAAGCGTTTACGACATTCAATTAGTGCCAGGAAGTTAAATCTACTGAGACTAACTCGTCATGCATTATCTAAATCAGTTCATGCTTGTTGCGGACATCTCTAGTTTCTAGACGTCGTATTGATATTCCCGCGAGGGCTTTCCGCGTTATAAAAATATTAAATTTGATACGTTATAAGTATTATTTGGCCGTTGAATGGTGATGTCTTTAAGTCGACATAGATTCTCGTATGTCGACGTTTTAGGTAGATGCCCGACTGAAATTTCAACTTAAAACATGATGAACTAGCTTTCTATATACATAAAAAGGCTGGTATATGAGATGGCAAATGACAATCCTTGAAGTTAAACTTGCAAACTGGAAAATTCTATAATGCCATTTAGTAGAAATAAGTAGTGTTTTACGTAGTTTTCAAACTTTTCAAGTGTTTAATGCATACCAACCATCGATATGTGAAGTACCACAAAACTGCTCGAACGAGAATTAACGTTTATCATGAAAAAGGTCGGTTTCGTAAGGTTCTCGTTGAAGAACTCTGTGCTTGATTTTGTTCTCAAGACGGAGAAACTGATTTTCATCTTCGTATGCCATATTTCCTAATTGGAGAAACCCCATCCAGCTCATCAAAGTAAGTCAAGTATAAACGTAAGCCAAATGGTTCGTAATCTTTCGATTATGTTTGTCGTTTTATACACTCAATCTAACTCGATCCGAACTAATTGCAGCCAGTCGGTTATAAGCTGGATATCTCTTCAATCGCAACTTCCTCGGTTCCGTAGCCAGACACATCGTCGCTGTAAAAATATCGAAATTCACCAGACTGTCTCCAGAAAACCCGTCTCATTGCCACGAAATGATCACACTTCAGATGACAGAGTTGATGCGACTGTTTCCCATTTCTCATGAATAAAACACCTGCTGACGCTATTGTTCACGAATAACACGAACAAACCTCCTATCTATCTATATTCATTCATCGTTTATCTTACTTAAAATCCGAACTAACACTTTATATCTTTTTCTCTCGAGCTACGGATGGAAATCCATCGCGCGCTTCAGTTATCGCACGATAAGACATTGAATAATGGCAGGATTTGAAGCGTAATACTAACCTGTCGGATATGATTTCTCGTACCCCTGTCCGTGTAGCATTTGCATCATTTTTCAAAGTGCAATCACTTCATAAATCAGTCTTTTCGAGCCAACAGAAATCCAGTCACGACGCGAAGGTTCGTGACTGATAAAGCACAAAGTTCGAAACTATTATATCCCGGAACTTTTTCTCAGAATCTGCCTGAATTGGTAATTCATTCGGTAAATGTCATAAGCCTGGTAAATAATTGCGCCGTCTTATTGTAGATGTAGCTTCACTGCTATTAGCCACTCAAAAACCTGCAGAATCAACGTAATCCTAAAAATTAAATCTCAAAATCGTTGCAAACAACAGCGGAGTAGAAAACGCAGATAAGCTGCTAAACCAATTTCAACCCACTAGTGTTACGATGCCAGTCGCAATTATCAAACTTCAGTGTAAAACGGATTGACTAAATGCGGGAAATATGATCTGCTAGACATTATGAATGTTTTACATTGAAAGTATTTTGGCGTCTCGGAAAAACATGGTTATTTGTTATTTGTTTTGTCTTACGGGACAGATTTTATGAAGTATATCTTTACATATTTCATGAATCGTGTGACCAAAGTGCATAGCGTTCGTTACTGAATGGGACGACAGCGGACCCTAATGGTAATATAATCCTGATTTATTCTGAAGCCCTCTGACGTATATCGTTCGGACATTTTTATTACGGTTTTTCACGTTAAGCGAGATAGATTAAACAAGATTTCGTTAGGGAACATCTGTTTGGAGCACACGGTTGAACACGCATGAATTGTCAATACTGACATTTCTTCGGCAGCGTCAGATCTTGATTTTCGATATCTGTTTAGTATCACTAACTGACAACTATAAGTTGAATCGAAATTGTGATTGCTTTTATTGGAGAAACCACTGTAACGTGTCAAAAAAACGAAAACATTCATTTAGATAAGAAAGGCTTTTGGTCTCTCGATAAAGAACGCCGTCACACATTTGGGATACTTTGACGACCTCGACAAAAATTTCACATGTATAAACAAAAAAGTAAAACATAGTTCAAACAAATAGATGAATTCTAGAACGTCTCAAACATTTCCAAATACTGAGCCAATAAAATGTTGGTATAGATTGGATGAATCAGACAACACGTATAACAAAACAAAAAACATCGAAATGGCATCCGACCATCCTCAAATCGACTTTCTTTCAACTATCAGTCATTTTTCAAGCTAACTTAACTTGGCTTTTGTCAATTGAATTTTGACATAACAGAATTGATTGCCTTCCTCTTCTTAGATTTCCGAAGACTCTTCGTTATAAAATCGTTCTTACATCAATAAATTAATATTGCTCAGAGAATAAAGATATTAAAGTAAATCGATGCGAATGACTTTGGATTTTGACTGTAAAACATGCTGAATATTTTACCTCGGGTTATTTGCAACTCGAAACTATCGTTAATTCATGCGCATTCGCTCACGCTGAATGCTCAGGCGACTACTTCAGTTTGTCCGGATAAATTTGCCGTGTAACTATTCCTTTCCCGAGATATGATAAAACGTTCCCTTGCTCGCTTACGGTATCGAAAAAAATGTCTTATTGCATCTGAGAGCTGTGAATGTTGAAATTCAACAGTGAACAACATGGAGTCGTATATCGATTCTGACTTGCAAAAAGTTTTCTCGTAGATCGTTATTTTCGTATTCTTTGCCCGTTACTTTGTAACAGATAAAAGATGTCAGATACCGTAAAGACAGTTAGGAGATAAATGCGACAGGCGTGATAAGAATTCAGCTTCAAAAACATCGAGATGTAGTTTACGTGTCTATTTCTGAAATACGACGTGAGTGGTTTTGGAAATTCATATGATATTTCATGATATTCATGATATTTCGACCATTTCAGCAATAGCATTTCAAGATAGGGTTGATTTCACTGAATACAAAAAGATGAATGAAGTTGAATTCTATCATGTTCGTGTTTTTTTTTGAAAACCAATGGGGTATCGAAAATTACCTTGTCAAACTGCCAACGGATCTTAGAATAAGTCTTTGCCGATTTCGCTGCTCTAACCATAAACTACCAGTCGAAATAGGAAGATATAACCGTACCCCCAGGGAAGAGCGAATATGTAATCTATGTAATATGAGAGTCATTGGGGATGAGTACCACTTTGTTCTAGAATGCCCTTTCCTTCAGAATCTTCGCACCCGTTTCATTAAACCATATTTTAGAATAAGACCAAGTGCCTTCAAACTGATACAATTATTAAATTCTAAAGGCAAACAGCTCTGTAACCTGTCTCGCTTTATACAGCAAGGATCAAAGTTTCTATAACTCATATTAAATATGTACTGTTCAATGCCCGCCTTAAGCTATTGTTGATTGATAAGTATTCATGTATTTCTTTTCATTTAAACCGTGTTTGTATGAATTCTGTAAACTGCATGGATACGTGTACAATGTATGAACCTGTTTTTTGTGCTCTGTGCAAATGTAAATTTTGTGGAGCAATAAACTAATTGTAATTGTAATTGGTTAAAAAAATTGTATCGGCTAACACATTATAAATGAATTCACCGAGCTTCAAATATTGCTGAGAATGTCTGGTGGACTCATGAAATCAAACAAACAATCACTGAAGTTGGACACTGTGATAAAACTCCTGATAAAGTAATAACCATGAATCAAGTTGAATTTCCTGGTTTCTCGCATCAAGCTGATATGCCTTTCGAAGTTATATCTGCGATGAAGGACCGAATGCGACAATTACCAAGTAAAAAAACAGATAACTTATAACGATTGGCTGCAATAGCAGGAAATGTGATGCTTTTGGATCGAGTGTAAACGATTTTACTGTAATACGCAGGAAATTTGATGCTTACGGATCGGGTGTAAATATTAATGGCTCATTTATGTTTTTTTTTTCGGTAGACTTAAACACGATGACATTTCAGCGGTGAATGCCACCATTTTGAATCAATTTAAATTCTCCACATTGTCTCTAATTTCCAGTTCGAGTATCAAGTAGTTCTGTTTGACCTTGTCTCACTAAGAACCAACCTGTCGAAACGGAGGCGTTCAACTTTGAAATCAGCAGTTCTTTTCCGCGCAATGCAGATGTCATCGAGTTAAGATCATTCCGATGCACACGTGCCTCAATCTGTTAAAAATCTGACCGGAATGCAACAGAATGTTGAGAATGTCGGTTATTTCAAAAATTACCTGATGCACTGGCGGTTATAACAGACAGACTCACAGGTGTAATAAACATGCGTCAAAAATGAGGAAAACAGTAATTATTGCTGGCGGATGAAGGTAGAATTAGCCTAGTGAGCTCTGGCAACGGATTGAGCGATGCTTCATTAGCCGATCCATGAGACGCGGTAATTACTTCCATGCAGGTAGAACGGCATGCGTTTGACTGCTTGCATAATACGTTGTTTAATTGCCTTCATTTTCCGAAATGTTTCTAGCCAGTGGTCACTCTACGTTCAGCCATGATCTGAATGTAGAGATACCGAAATAAAGAAAACAACAGACAAAAAAAGTGTTTCACTTTGACAGCAACTACCAGCGCGTAAAATTCACGAGAGTTTCCCAATTTGTTAAAGTTTCCTTAATATCACTACTAGGCGTACGCATCACGCAGAATGTATTACCAGAATGAGCCCGAATCGAATCTACAGTGAAAACACATTTAGGAGCTCTTACGTGAGCTAACTTTAACGACCTAATTAAATGACGTGCACAGCAACTATTGATGTAACACATCTATTTACACTTTAGGGATGTCATGTCATGACATCCCTAAAGTGTAAATAGAGTATTGCATTTTCAGAGTCGTTGTGCCAGAGTTATGTGCACGTCGACAATGAAATGAACTCAAAGTTTTGTATCGGTATTAGATGTAATAATTGTTTTGACCCCCGGGTTAACAACCATTCGAACAAGGAACTAGCCCATTATAGCAGCGTTTAGAGAATCGCTTCGGTTCCGTGAAATCGCTATTATTGCAATAAGAACTAAACAGAATGGGAAACGGAAGTGGTTCTCTGAAATATTCCTCGGGGTCTTGTTCTATCAAACATGCGCGTCAACGGGAAAAGATTAATCTTACACATCATATGTATCTCTTGTTTAAACTCTCTACGGTTAGGGGGATTGCTACTGAAATAAGAATAAATTCATATTCTCATATTCATATCTCTAGGGTATACAGTTTTAGTGCACAAAATACCAACACAAAGTAGAATTGACATTTACGCAATATGTAGTCTCTGAGATTTGGAGTTTGCTGATGCTTATTTCGGCAAAATAATAATCACAACATTTTGGTCAATGGAATGTAAATTTGCTGGATGGTTACTGTATGATAACGGGTCATAGATTGGCAGAGTAACGTTCCCACGGCGATAGAAAAAAAAACGAGACTAACGTTACCGCGAATACAGTCAGCGTCACTCGGGAACGAAACGCAATATCCAACCGTATCGAAAAGCACCATTAGTTGTCACTAAGTATCAAGTAGTTTTCTCATTTTCTTGATAGTGCATGTGACGACCTACGCACCAAAAAAAAAACGAGAAAGAAATTGTATTCATCGACGTTTGAAGACAGACGTGAGAGCAGTCGTAGATAAATGTGTAGTCAATTTTCAAAACGTCTTCAGCTTTTACCGATATGTAAAAACATACATAGAGACGTAACAGTTTATCGTGTTCTCTCGCGTCCCTGCGGATGATCTTAAAAAACTTCCAGACGATTGAGGGAAGATCTACGTACTACAAAAGATTGAGCGTAATATTTTCTTGGTATGAATTATGATTACACTGATAAGTGCTAAGTGACATTCCGGACACATCGTTTTCAATGAAAAATCATGTCGTCCTATGTTGGCACCTAATGCGAAAGAAGTCGACTGTGGTGATAAACATTAATGAATCCCAGGATTTTCTGTCATACTCTTTATCTTCCCCCGATTTATACATATGGTGCTTGACGAGACGCCGATAACGATCCTACGACACGATGGTCATTAGAGAACGTCGCCCGAAGGGAAATTCATACTGACTATCCTCTATAAATCTGTTTTATGTATGTAATGGGGCGAGAAATAATGCTATAAGTCTCTGATGGAAAACTAGGGATTTTGAAAGTACACGAAAGCTTTTTGTCCTTGCTCATACGGATATCCTCCCTCGACATGAGGTGATGGTCAACGAGCGAAACTCAATAAACTAATTGATGTGGAAGGGTTGCTATTGCAGCACGAATAACGGAAATCAGATAAATAGATGACTGATTTACGCCTATAGGAACAATCCACGGCGTTGAACGATGGCCTCAATTAATCCTACGTATCGTATTTGCCTCAAAAGAAATTCACGATATTCGGCTGAAAGTAGATGGTTCAACACGATATTCATTTTTTCAAAACTTTAAACAAAATGTGATCGTTAGTAAATGTGTCAGCAGTTCCACTGTCGGCGAATAAATTACGTTGTTGAACTCCAATGTTTCGCGAAAATAATCCCCTTTCCCTGAGAGAGTAATTTCCGCCCGAAACAGATATTTTGATGTAATTTGATATGACAAGCTGTCATCTCTCGGGTTCATGGACATCCATATTTCAGCATATATTCCAAAGAGGATTCTATGAAATATTAAAGGGTTACGTATGAGGCTACGGCATTTATATTTGCTTTATGAGGAGTTCACGCGTAATGCCTCCAGGTTGACCAGAGCTATTTCTACTAGATATCGGCGCATTGTATGTTATGGTCCGTAAGGACATATTCTTCTCAGCTTTTGCTCGGAGAATATTTCTATCACTTTGGACACACCTCATGTTACATCGTGGAGCCAAATAATTCCTAGAACTATTACTGCACTGCTGTGGATTCTAGTTACTGCGCTCTCGTATGAATCGGTAGTTAATGTCGCGCATGTGAAGAATATCCAATGAACTATGTATAACCTTAGATAGATCATTAATAAAAGCAATTATTAATAGCAAATTTAAATGGAACATCTGCACGATACTCTCTTAAAATTGAGCTCATTGGCTTAAGTTTTTACTTTTATGGGGTGAGCTTGATTTTAACGTACGTAGCGCCGTTAGTTTTCATACACAAGTACGAACCGACTATGGCAGTCAAGGTGCAACCTCACTGAACCGTAAGGTGCTGCCGCTATGCTCATCATTTGCGGGATTTTCATACACTAATATGAACCGACTTGGGCAATCAAGGGACTGCCTCGCAACAACGAAGAGGTGCCGCCGCTAGGCATTTTCAAACACTAACATGGGCCAGCAACACCGCGCTCATCTGTACAGATTATTCGTGTTGAAATTAACTAAGTTTAGTATCTTACAGTTAAATAAAATTCATGAGTTTGCCAGTTGAGTTAAATGAGTTTGTCGATTGAAAAACAAATGAATACGCGAATACGGATATTCACAAATACAAATGACTCCACGTACGATCTATCGATAAACATTAATCTTCTCAGAGTAAACCACCTGCAGTCGGTCGATCAGAAATCTACACGACTGAACACAGATAGGAACATGCTATTTTGTCATTGAAGTTTTCTTTTTCTCTCTGTCATCACATCATTCAATTGAGTTCTTTCAAGTTCATGGGAATGTATTTCCTGAAGATATTATATACATAGCTAAGAGTGGGTGATCCACGCGCAAGCACAAGGGCTTACGTCGTGATTTGTCAGTGCCATTTTGAAAAGCAATTTTTTATATTTTATTTCGGATTTCCCCTTAATTTCGGTCAAGTGCATGGGAATTGCATTAATTGCACAGAAATTTCAAAATATTTTCAAATGTCCTTGACCAGCGACTGTGACACTCACTCTGCGTAATAGATACTTACCCTTTTTACCAATATATATATATATATATATATATATATATATATATATATATATATATATATATATATATATATATATATATATATATATATATATATATATATATATATATATATATATATATATATATATATATATTGGTAAAAAGGGTAAGTATCTATTACATATATATATATATATATGATGAACAGATGATTTAAAATCTTTTTTTATCTACTTTCAGGATGAATTTGACATTTTCGGGTGGGGCGCCGACGCTGAACTTACCGACCAATGAATATCAACTCGTTCAACTACTGCAAGGTCTTTCCGAATCAGATCAAAAAGAGTTATTGGCGAATCTTAATTCTTCGAGTCTTCGAGATCTAATTGATGAAATAACGCATAGAGACATGGTGGTCCAAGATTGGGAAACGAAGATGATGGATTATCCAGAATTCCGGCTCCATAAACAACTTTCTTTATTCGTGCCACCAATTCTAGTAGTTATTGGTACTATTGGGAATATACTCTCATGTATCATATTGCTAAGGCGTTCAATGGCCAAAATCTCAACGTACACATATTTGGCCGCTTTGGCCATCATAGACACTATCGTTTTGTACACGGGATTATTGCGAATTTGGATAGGTGAGCTCAGCGGGTGGAATATCACAGATCAAAGTACTGTAGCGTGTAAAATGATGCAGTTTCTCGGCTACAGTGCCAGTGATTCGTCCGTTTACATGATAGTGGCAGTTACTGTCGAACGTTACATCGCCGTCGTGCGCCCTTTAAGAGCCAGTGTCATGTGTAATACGCGGCGGGCTATCATAGTTATTTTGTGCATCCTAGGAATTATAATGACGATCAACGCCCATTTCTTATGGACGGTTGAAGTTGTTATGTATCCGTATGGAACGCGCCAGATCCCCAAGTGCGATGGCGCCGAGCCTTACCAGTCGTTCGTAGAAACGTGGGCTTGGATAGATGCGTTCATCTATTCTTTTTTACCGTTTATCGTTATCATGGTACTGAACACTCTGATCATTAGACAGGTAATATTTGCGCATAGGAACCGTGAACTTATGACCAACAGTTACGGAGGTGGTGACCACGCCAGTTTGTCACCGCAGTCACGGCCGCAGAACTACGATGCCGGGTACAAAATAACTATTATGCTTCTAACTATTTCGTTTGCCTTCTTATTGACAACTTTGCCGATGAATATTTGCATGATTATCGGCGCTATTTTGAATCAAGACTCGACTGACGATTCGAAGACGTTGGCTCGATTCTCACTCGCCAAAACGATCACAGAACACTTAATGTACGTGAATCACTCAATGAACTTCTTCTTGTACTGCGCAACCGGTCAAAAATTTAGACATCAGCTGATTCGTTTATTTTGGTGTTGCGGAAGGACAAGTCGGTATCGATGTCAGTTAGTTTCTGAGAACACGATGAGCGCAAACGGTGGCGGAACTCATAGATTTTACAAAACCAGCGATGAAACTGAGATGTTTGATATGAATAAGCAAACGAAGCAGAGCTTGCTTAAACAGACCATGTGACGGTCAATGAACCATAAGAATCTCAACTTAAGACGTTGAAAACGTAGGCTTCAATAGCGATTTTGGGTCGATCATTTCTTCGTGTCCAATAACAATATTTCACCTATCGCAGAGTTCTATGACAATAAAGAGAAACGAAGAAAAAAATATCATACTTACATAAATAGACTTACGTGTGACCGCTAGAATACATGTGGCGTTCGTTAAATTCCCGATCATTTATAGTGTATTGGACTTCAATGCTATTCTTGTGTTACAAAAGATGTCTTAATATATATTATTTCTTTATTTCAACTGTAACTTCTTCTAAGTAGCTTTGAAGATCTGCAGGTATAAGCATACATGCATGAATCGTAATGTAAAAATATTTAGAACAACGACAAAAAGTTGATTATGTCATGAAGCATTGTGCAAATAATTAAATGCAACTTGTTTTGTGTTAAGTTTTCTTTTCAAATCTGAAGTATCTTAAAATATAGTTGCGCAAATAACTGAGTTAGTGTGATATACACGTGATCACGGGAGTGCCTGTATAGTATATTCAAAAGGCTTTATCCGCTGTATAAACTTGTATATAATTGAATTGAATTGTTACTGATGATGGCATATACATAAAACATTTTTGAAGGTGCCGTCATTATTGTCTTCAACAAAAAAAAGAACTATTAAAATCTTTCTTATCAAAAAATGTTGTTGTTACGTTGAATATCCTTCGTTATCGTTTCAATTTCTATGGCTGAGGATTTGACTGGATCGGATTTTCTTCCAAAAATTAGTATTCCCGACGACGACGTAGATAGGACGTCTTAGTAACCTTCGCTATTAAGCCACCGGTGATGAGAAAGTACTTGGATAAATGTAAAGGATCGTAAAAGTGTTTTAATGCGGATTTAACGATTTCACGAATTGGTGAAGTCTCATCGAAGGCTTCTGTGCAGTAAGTCGTTATTTAAATGTTTCGCGCGCTCTTATTAACACCGCACGATAAGAAAACCTTGAATGCCATCCGCTTCTAGTCTCGAGCTGCAACGGATTTCTCAGCAGCGTGATTAAACGGGTGCTCAACGCGTTATCCGTAATTCATTAATCGCTATTTCGTATGGCAGGCACTTTAATGAAGTTGTTCTGTGTGGCCAGTTTACTTATATATCCTAGATTTCGCGTTCCGATAAAATGGACAGGGCATCTCATCTCGACTAGCACCAGTTCCGTTTATCCGCTAATGACACATGATAGATGTCTTATCAATCTTTATCAAAATTCCATAAGCCTTCAATGATATATTACAAGACCCCAATAACATTGGCCTGATTTATTGCAAGTATATTTCGGTGTAATTATATTATCTAAAAGCTTTAGTCGCGATGATGCATCGCATGTTTTCTCATCAAAACTTTCTGGTGATGGGTGATTAAATGGAAACATCATAACTAAATGTGCTCGAAACATTTCAGTTGCGAAACGTATTCAGTTGAAAGCCATTTGCATTTCTGTTCAATCCGTGCTTCGTTGAAATTAGACCTCAGATTTAGGTCTACTATCTCCTGCATACAAAGACGTTAAGCTACGAAGAAAATTAAACCACTTAAAATAATTGCTCTTTTTAACATGCAGCGATCTTTTTGTCGTATAAACATCTCGAATCGATAGTAATTGATGAAACAGTTCAATTCCAATAGGAGATAAATTGGCTTGGAAAAGCAAAAGCGTATCGAAATAAACTGCTATCACCGCAGCAGGCGTTACTGATGAAAAGTAAACAGACGAGTAAATGTGCCAATATCATTTATGTACTAACATCTTCGTCGACCACGTTCAGGGATTATTCCGCTCCGTAGGTGACGTCTTGCGGGCCCTGTCTAATTCTGTAATTTACTTGCGAACTTAAAATGCTGCAATCCAGCCTTCCTACAGTAAACTTTGGATCTCGGGCGCATTGATCGAGTATTGTCAATCTACATCACTCGCATCAGGACGAAGGAATACCCTTATAATACGAGTTCTAGAATCATTTTTTTCTTCAAATTAGGAAATTTCCAAGATCAATATATAAGCTCATCCAAAATTCCATTCATGATACACGTGAGTCGGTCGTGTTCATCAACATTTAAAAATGACTCTTATCTTTCTGGATTTTTTATGTCACCGTCGAAACTAAATCTAATAAGCAAAATAAGAGAAGTTCCATCATCACCACACACACACACGATAAAATAGAGATATGTCGAATGTGAAACATTGTAATGTAATCTATCTTGATCATGAAATAAGGATTGATCCAGTTATTTATTTAATTTGTAGATTTTGTCTAATATATTTTGATTTGTTTGGTGTCCCACAGACCCACCGCACCTGCCAGTAACGTTTTAAATCGAAGTACATAATTAGACATTGCAGAATATTATCTATCTTTACGTATCCGGTATATCTTTAGTTTCCTTGATCTAAAAGTCACAACGGATGCAAAAGTACTAGATCAGTGTTGGTGGTTGGCAAATCAGAATGATGGTGAGCTGATATATTGATTTGTATCTCTCTCGGGTCACCGCAGAACTGTTACTAAAATCCGTCATAACGTGACACTGTCAGTGTAAGGCGGTGATACAGAAAAAACCAAGTCTCATTTGTATTTTTATTCGTTGTGACACATCAGAAATCATCCACACCTCAGCGATGATTGAACACTAGCCTCAATTTTGCGTGAATGGCGACGTCTCATATTGCCGCAAATAATGCATCCATTTGCAGCAAAAGCGTTGAGACATCAGCCGCTTCACTTATGGTTTTGACACTGAGCATGGTTTATAATTTTCGGTCTAAATAGAACGCGTTATGCGATCGGGATGGAGATGATTGAAACGTCAACGTATTTCATGAATTTCGCTGAATAGATGATGATATTTCTTAAAAAATACTGTTTGAATGACTTCAATGCGATGTTTTTTTATCAATTCATCATCTCGAACACCGATAGATTCCCCAATCAAACGTTGACTTTCCATTTTTTTCACGAAAAAGAAAATATACCGTTCGATGATTCGCGAACAAATGCAATTAAGACGATATCCCACCTTTTCGTTCTTAGCGAATGTCGCTTTCACACCCAATTACACCTATTCTCTAGCAAATGGAAAATTATTGTACATTTGAGGCCGATGACACCTTAACTCATTCATAACATGTTCAGCGGTGTCAGTGTTCTTGCCAGTGAAATAATTTTTGTCAAGCTCAACGCGTGCTTCGAATGGAAACCACGTTGGTAATTTTGCTAACCTTGAAAATTTGCTCGCAATACGCAAATACGCGTTCACCAACTTTAAGATTTGAAACGAGATTTACTAGATGAATCAGAATGCATTATTCACCGGATCGAGTGTCGTAGGAGTGTTGATTCGAAACCGATATCTGAAGCAAACTGAACGTGACTGTTCAGATGCACCCGACGATCTATTAGTTCTAAAAAGCTACGGATGATAGACGTTTTCGCGGGGTATTTTCATCATTGTTACGGTTAATGCGTCGGAAAACAATGCTATCAACTTGCTTTTTGTTAAGACCAAGATTATCAACAATTCTGTTCAAATCCTGATCCATCGATAGTCCATCGATAATATCGTTTTGCGACTCATGAGGACGGAATTATCTTCAACCTGATAGGAGTTATTTCCAAAATCTCGATGTATTAAATTAGGCGGAAAAAAAAGTTAACCCCAATCAGTCGCTTGCCCGGTTCAAACTGATTTGAAGATTGTTTGAATGAACCGGAAACGAAATTTGTAATTTGCACTTTTGCGCATGGTTTTATGTATTATTTTGAAACTGTCTTTGTCGGAAAAGACGTTTTATCCTTTAAACAGAATAAACAAGTCAACAAGTTAATATGATCTAACTAGAACCATTTCCTCCGGACATTCATCGGCTGAGATAATGGATTTTTTATTGATTTTTTTCTATTCTGAATGACAGGATTCTTTGATCTCGGGTGCCGGTAAAACCAACTGTGCGCGGCGTTTGTGTTTTTAACAATTCCCCGTATCCGGAACATTTACGTGCGCTACGTCGATACAAAGAAACGAACTACGTTAGAGTTTAAACTGTAAGCAAATGAATGAGATAACTATAGGTGTGATGAAACTTTTTCGGTACAATGCCACGCTAAAATCTATCCTCAACAAGAGGTCAAATTAGTTATGCAGGTGATAATCCATCAATTTGGAAGTTATGGTGGTACAGAAGGCGCCATTTATTCAGATGATATCCAGAACGTTGTGAAAAGACTTCGCGTTACTGAATATCGGGTTTGGGAAGCGAATGCGAGATCATAATGACAAATGATCGCGCTATTTCTCGGCGGCGACGAACAACAACCTTTGTAGATATTTGTATGGGAAAGGAAGCCAAACCACTCTGTGCAGAAGAAATGTCTGAATACCGAATCAGAAGTGAACCCCGTAGGGAAAGTACAGTCGTTCATAAAGGTGTCTCTCAATGGCTGAAATTTACATTATTTGCACGGCGATTTTATTCATTTATGCTTGGTGTATACTATTCCCATAGAATTCATGGCGCGTGCTGAAAAAAACCTCGACAAATTATCGGGAAATAGGATTAATCATTATCTACGCCTTTTACTCATCATTAGGATAATTTGTCATTATAAAAGGTCGTTCCATATATTTTCATCACAATACCCATCATGACTTGGTTAATT
This sequence comes from Tubulanus polymorphus, assembly GCF_964204645.1. NCBI lineage: Eukaryota > Metazoa > Nemertea > Palaeonemertea > Tubulaniformes > Tubulanidae > Tubulanus > Tubulanus polymorphus. Next base: position 3,663,791 of record NC_134027.1, on the reverse strand, counting down.
TACGACTCAAGTCTACACGATCTCCGAGTAAAACTAAGCCGAAAATGAGAAATACTGATCGTGTGAATAATTGATCTCAAACCACACACAATGGCTCGGAGCACTGCCATTTTCACCGTCGTGTTATTCAACTATAAACAAAGTTTTTACGCAGACGCACTCGCAGATTGCACCCTCCCATTAAATCTTAATTTAGATCAGAAATAACGAATTTACCGTGATTTATAATTATTTCACATTCGCGTTGAGAGTGCAATGGAACTCGCTTCAATGACGTGTGAACAAAACATTATCAGGCGTTTCGTTAATGCTCTACGTCTAATTAAAGTAGAGCTTTTATTAATCTATTTGATTAGGAAACTTGATCGATCATAGGTAATGATAGATAAATTGTCGCTTCAAACTGCCAAAAAACATCGTAAGGATGATTTGCCAAGCGTGAGTTTGCTAACTTCAAAATACAGTTGCACTTCGGCTTAACAAAAATTAAGTAGACTCCTTATTATCATAATGTTATGTGAATGCGATGCATATGATCATTTCAGAAATAACGAGAATTGAAACGCGCTAAATTTTTATATAATATCCTTTCAGAAATTGACGTAATAAGTATCGTGCTAACAGATTTTGAAATGTATATGTTTCCACCTATAATGGCGTCGCTTACGGCGGAAAGGTAGTCTGTCTGGATATTTAATACGTACGATATATCATGGACGTATAAGCTAGGTTATATATCTATTTGGTTTATACGTCCATGGTTATGTTGAACATTCTGTGCCTTGTAAGCCTATCATTCTAGCGTATAAGATTAACATGTAAATAAAAAAATGTCCGGTATTGTGATAACTGTATATTGCGCATTGTCTGTATGATAACAAACGTTGGTTAACGATAGGTTTGGATTCAGAAATAATTATACATTTTAGAATATTTTACGTGTTTTATTCTAATTGTTTTACGCGCAGTCTGATAGCGATTAATCCATTTACCCTTTATTCGCAGTTAGACAAGACTGAGGTTTTCATCCCTCTTTGATGAAACCCGTCTGTCTTGTAATGGGTGTTTTTTTTTTTGCTATATGTGAACTAGCACCTGGTTCGTACGATATATGCTGTTCTTGATACAAATTCGTGATTGCCATAAAACATAGCTACCACTAATTGGTTACGTGCTTCATCTGCGAAATATCGTTTTATGCAACAACGGTAAAGGTGTGTAAATCAACGCGAGTGATTCAATAGATAGTTTTGCTCTTCAGACTGCAGAAGAAAAGAAAAAGAAGAAAAGGATTGTAGAGAGGGAGGAAATATTGAATTGAATGTTGTGAAATTGCGTCAACGCTTCCAACAGAGCATCGTACGTTCGTTCGAGGGTTTGATTAATTGATATTTCATAAATTCGTTGGTGGTAATATTTCAAAGCGAATTGCTCTTCTGGAATCTTTTATTCGCAATTAAAACGTAATCATTCATATCTGAGTCGAGCAGGTATATGATTTCTGAATTATTGAGAAGTTAATAATTCAAACTCATAATCATCATTTCTAATTTTGTAATCGTTTTGTAAATCATGATGCAGATCTCTTTTTGAGACATGTAGAAAATAGAATTGATAGAATAAAACAGACTATATCAGCTGGCGTACTGTTATGCTGTCGGTTGTTCCTGATTCAATGTGCGTATCTAATAAGCCTTTTTACAGTTTCCAGGCGCCATTTTTTTGGGTACCCGCCGGGTCCGCATTGTTGAATTTTTTGTCCCTATTTTTCTCCGGTTTAATTTTTTTATTTCGTTCATATCTCTGGATTTGATTAAGATAGAAACAAAGTAAAAATATCGATGAACTCGGCTGATAATAAACTTTTTTATGATATCACTCATTTATAAAGTTAATGCAACAATGTGCGCTGGTGAAGTTATAAACATTGATATCGTCTTCCCGATAATTCAACTTGAATTATTGCTCATCTCATTCAAAAGTTCGTAATTCTTACAAATATTAATCTACATTTTTGAAATTTTCAGGATCAATAGCCATCTATATGTGGTTTTATATACCTTTTACCGTTTTCAATTATCTTTATTAGTTTTTAAGTAATTGCGAGTCAAACTTCCAAAACACGTTTTCTAGAGTATCATGTGTGCATATTTATATCAAGAAATTTGCCAATTTAACCGGTCCTACATTGTTAAAATCAAAATTTTCAGTAACTATGGAAACAAGGGCACCTAGTTATTTGAAAAAAATGGTAAATAGAGATATATTTCTAGTAACACAGGGACAGACTACGGGTTCGGAGGGTCGGTAGTCCGGACCCCTGCTCCTTCCCATTAAGATTACCATCTTTGTCAAGACAGTGATCGCATAAAACTTACAAATCTAACACTCATCCTCTTGCAAATTAAATTGTTTTGGATGTATTTGTTTCAACACCGAGGGGCACCCTACTCACAGCCTTAAACCACGGAAAATGTCCTTATTTTTGGACCCCTCTCCCAATCATCTAAGATCAAAAAAGTCGAAATAAGTCTTAGTGTCAGGCATTTAAGTTTCATTGATCTCCCGTCTATATTATATCGTTTCACAGTATATTGCATCAATGAAATATGGCCGTTGGCAGGTGATTCTGGAGCCAGTTGCTCAAAAGTTAACCATCAGAAATACCATGGTGTAATGGCGAGCACTCGGTCTTCAGTTAAATACCGGTACCCGATTTACATTTTTGAATTTTCAGCAGCAGCTCCACACAAATGGAGGCAGCCACGGCCGTGTCAAACTTGACGCTTGCAAACCGTTGGATCGGCTTTGCTTTTTTGAGAATGTTCGATGTTCGATCTTTATTACTGATCGTGACAAGAGCTGGAAGGTGTTTCAAATTGAATTTGAATATATTTGGCTTAGTCGATTGTGTTGGAAAGATTGGAACTTTGGAATATATTAGTAAGGAACATAACTTTCGTTTACTTTCTGTCAAAATTGATCTCGTGTGTTTGATAGTTGTTTTGAGATTTGGCACGAATTCCAAGTCAGTTTTGATCACACAAGGTCTGTATTAGCCCACTTCACGTAAGTAGCCATGCAAATTTGCGACGGCAATGCGACGCAGCATTGAGACTGTGGTCCTCATACATGTGCCACATAATGTCTGACTTTCACATTTGCAATCGTATACCCGTACGTGCAGTTTTGGAATCGAATGAAACACGTTGGACAAAATGATCTGTTGTGAACCTAGGTAGCTGGTTAAAGCAACACCTGGGTTATTTTGTTTATTTTGACAAATCCTAGAGAATATATATCTTTAATAACCATTTTTCAAAAACCTAGGTGCCCTTATTTCCATGGTTACTTAATAAATTGATTTTCAACAAAGTAGGGACCGGTGAAATTGTGAAATTTCCTGATATAAAGATGCACCCAGGGGACCCGGGAAAACGTGTTTTGGAAGTTTGACTCGCAATTACTTAAAAACTAATAAAGATAATTGAAAACGGTAAAAGGTATATAAGACCACATATAGATGGCTATTGATCCTGAAAATTTCAAAAATGTAGATTAATATTTGTAAGAATTACGAACTTTTGAATGAGATGAGCAATAATTCAAGTTGAATTATCGGGAAGACGATATCAATGTTTATAACTTCACCAGCGCACATTGTTGCATTAACTTTATAAATGAGTGATATCATAAAAAAGTTTATTATCAGCCGAGTTCATCGATATTTCTACTTTGTTTCCATCTTAATCAAATCCAGAGATATGAACGAAATAAAAAAATTAAACCGGAGAAAAATAGGGACAAAAAATTCAACAATGCGGACCCGGCGGGTACCCAAAAAAATGGCGCCTGGAAACTGTAAAAAGGCTTATTGTATACGGGACACGGTTGTTAGGTTGTTCTACCAGAAACAACTACTTCTGTTCGACGCTTAAACTTGTAATTGCATTTCCAATCCAGTTCATCCTCGATAGACCATACAATCATTTTCGCGAGAGGATGAATTGAAACGGTTGATGCAGCAATCTCCGTATCTTTATCCAAGTTGAAAGCTTCGTCTATTGTTTAAACTGTTTTTTCAAATCATTTTCAGAGTTTATATATGTTGCAGCTTGTATGAGAAAGCCATGCAAAATCTACAGTTTTACAAGTCAATATCAGAAACCAGTGGGAATCTAATTTGATTTGACATCCCCAATCTACGAAAATAGTATCATTGCTCGAAGGAAGGCCGCAGTCCTTTCTGTTAGTCATTGACACACGTTTTGGTTATCGGTAGATATCCTTAGAAATATAACGTTTTAGATTTTTATATGATATTTTTACGCTAACTCACGACACCCATTCGACCTAAACAGTACACGTCGACTCTATGCCAGATTTACCATTATCCCAGATCGTAACGCATTTTTCGCTTGAGACACTTTGTTTATTTTACCAGGTGCGACACGGTTTATCCATCAGTAATAACATATCTGATGATGCGTAACAAACGACAAATATGCCCCAGATACCGGACGAACCGTAGCCTAGTCCTACTTCTAAAATAATTGATTAAGTTATTGCTTGGAATTGCCTCATTTTATCGCTAATTTGTTGAAATGTTTCCTGTTATCGTTCAGCCATGGAAGAAATGAAGCTTGACATAACTGAATATCAGGTTATTAGGACTTGTCATTTATTCTACATCACATATAAGTAAAAGTCTTGCATCAATTGGTGTCATTTGCCGACTGAACGAAGCTCTGAAGCATAAGCAGCATAGAAGGCGAGAAACTGCCGAAACACTAGTGTCACAGCGACTGATATTACGCATAGATTCATAGATCAACATTAGTACTTGGTATGAATATAGATTTCTTAAATGGATATAACTGGCAAAATGAGATGTTTTGTGTTGTGGTGATCACATGGTGCATTAATAGAATCCATTAAATTCAGGAAAATCTTGTTTTCTTCTTAACGCGAGGATTTCCCTTTCATCTAGCTCTCAGATTGCTTTCGATTTTCTGCACAGCAATTAGCGTCTTGTGCTCGTGTTCAGCACCAATTTTGTCGCCTGATTCTAACGTCAGTACAAGCTGGTTAACCTCATTTCCCTCCGCACTCGTGAAATTTCAATTAGAAATCCTTTCATTTGTATATGACACGGATTTAAATTGGCATTCCCTTCAGGTTTTAATTAATTCTATGCAAACCAAACATGTTTCCTACAAGAGACTTATCTACATGTATATTTTTCTTCAGTTCAAGCTGCGGCCTCCCCGCTCCCTACGCGCATTGTGAAGCATTGATAGCATGAAAGGGGTAGACCTCCACCTGTTATTTTTTCATTTCAGTTGAGATACGGAGTGACTGAAGTGAACCTGGGAAATCATCTTTCCACCAGTAGTTAATGAACGAATTTCAATGTAACGCCGTTAATGATCTTTGCTCTTAATCCGCGCCATTATTTAGGCTTCAGAACATATTATCATTCACCTGTTGTTCATGCACCATACGAACAGAAACGCACTTGCTAATTCGATGTCAAATATGCCGACCACGTCAAAAAGGTACGGCGTGTTAATCATTATGGATGCATACCTTTATGCCGTGGGTAAATTATCTATTACCATCACTGCGCACTGGGTCGAAGAACTACGAGAAAAAGTGACTTTGATCACAGAGAAGACTGCGACAATAAAACCCAATTACTTACTTATTTCTTGCGACGAAAAAGGATAGAACCAACTGAAGTAGTAATGAAAATGAAGCGTGACTCGAGTATGTAATCTTGTATTTAAAACAGTATTCCATTCACGCGATGATTTTAAAATACAACAACTGCGAGAAATGCAATTTTTGCCAAACGAAATACTGAGCAGATATTCAAAATATTCGATAAAGCGATTAGTGGAAGACAGTTTTGCGGTGTAAATAAGGCAATTACTGAAGTCTATCATCCCACCTGTCTGAAATTTCAGCCAACATGAAAGATGAAGAAACGACATTTAAGAGAATCAAGTAACCTTGATATGGAAATATGATAAACAGAGATATATAGTTTATATTTTGCTGGAAGAGTTCCATGGTTTCGGAAATGCGGATGGTTGAGATGTAGGTGGAATAAATCCCCGGTGAATATTAAAAAAAAAGATATATTTTAATGCAAATTCTATCTTTTTCCCAGTAAATCCACACCGCATAACACGACATAACAGTGAAACAACCAAATCAGTTTTGTATGAGCTTTCGTGTGATTCATTATCCCATTGAGCCAATTAAAAAGACCGACTTATAAATGATACTGCAAATGATACTGCCTGGGTTTGGCGCTTTATTAATGATGGATAACAACTACGACATTTTGCTCATGTAAGAAAGCTGTCAATTTGTCACCAGAACTGGGAACCCGTCATGTGAGACAAGCAAAGCAGAAATAACCAGTTGATTCTGATGATACGTATCTGAGGCAATTGGACGTTTTGATTCGTATATTTATCCCCGAGTTAAACAGCAGTCAAACACTACAACCAACTTAACATTCTGAAACAACTTCGAATGAACGAAAAAACGAAGCGAAGAGGAAAAAATGACAACTAGATTTGCCATCAACCATGGAACATATTATCAAGCGTGGAGAGAAGGTAATCGAATCGACGTGGATCAGATCGGTATATTGCACATCAGGACTCTGGGTCGAAAAATATACACATCAACTTCCTTCCATTGTAAGCGACTCGATCGACTCGTGATATTTCAGCGAAAAAAAAACCTGTAATGAAAACTGACGTCGATCGGATCAAAAGTGATCTACAAATATTGGCCAGAATGTAACACTGGACCTGAGCAATTCGATCGTATCAGCCAAAAGGTCACAAGGCTTCTGTATGAAGCTTGATTATTAGGTGTTGTTGCTTTTTGCCATCCAGCTTTGTAATAATCACCCAAAAATATAGCTTGCTCGGAATCCACGAATGTCGACGCGAGGAACATGTAATATAATAGGATTGGACGGGATCGAGACGGTGTGTTTTCCGGCTGATATTGTATCGATATAAACGTTCGTAATTGGTATGGAATCGTCGCCGTTGATATTTGATCTACAGTCACCCAGCGTCGAGTCCTAGATTACATCCGACTTCCAGACGTATAATCTGTCCACCTCTGGCACTCTGATATAGACCAATTTTAACTTCAACGCTGGGCTGACCTCGAAACCAGCTGCAGCTCAATCGATCCAATGGTTTGAATTAGGTCGACATCTTTCTATCCGATTTGATATTCTATTGCTTACTCGGTGATCATTAAGAATCTTTATTTAAATTCTTTGCATATTTATTGCATTTCATATTGAAATACACGACGGCCGTAAGAATTTCATATCCACCGTAACATTATCAGCTGAACGCCGCTCTGCGCCATACACACAAATCATAACATTTTCAAAATTATTTTCAGTAATAATCGGCGAACTTCGTACATTAATTTACATATCATACCGACAAGATTCGATAAAAAAGCCATTTATTCACTGAAGCCGTTTTAATATAGCAACATGCGTTTTATGCCGCCGACACCGTGTAGCAGTGTATATATAACACTAAACTAACTAAACTAACTAACTAAACCGCCAAACTAACGCGGTGGGTAATACCACAGATACTTTCGTGGATTAGATATTCTAGAGTCTAAGGCTACGGTACGATAATACAAGATGCCGATTTCTGTATAACGAATAGATATTCTATGAAACAAGAGAATATTAATTAACCTGGTAAACTTAAATTCGATAGAACTTAATGCCAAAAATCTACGTAATGAAACGACGTTGCTTCGTGTAGATGAAAACCCTGCATCTCTATACCTGGAACTTTCACTTTGTTCATTACTTTTACTTTATTCAAATGAAGTCTAATCGCATTGCAAACAAATCTTAGCTGCGGGCATTTTTCACACGACGACAGCCATACTATAGAATTCAAACATTTCCTTGATGAATCATGACACTAGACCGGAGTTGGTGAATCAAAAATATGATTAATCTGTTTTTTGATAAATCTGTTAGAATGCTGGAAAAAATATATTAGATTGTAATGGGAACGTTACAAGACTACTAATACAAATTTAACGGAGATATGCGAAAATACTGGAGTGGGAGTTGAGATCAAAAACGTGTAATCTACAACACAATGAAATACCAGAAATCCCTACCGGATATGTGAAATGACAAAATTGGCTGATACCCAAGTGTTGTAAGCCAACGAAAGGAAAGGAAATTCTAGCACAACACAAAATAGAAAAAACTAGTGCTTTTTTCGTCTGAAATTACTCGAAGATTGATTCATCGCAACATTGCTGAATTCAATTAATACACTCGGTATGAGTCGGTACTAAGCCTTATCGTCTGAAACGCTTCCCCTTTGTGTGATATTAAAAGCAATTGATCCAACGTTATATCATAATTATTCCTATAAAACTGTCAAATTCATTAGTCGAATTGTCAGTTTTCGATATGAGATATATCTTGGTGAACGTTCATTAGAAAAAATTCATAGAAGCAATACACGACGTCATGAAACTCGCTGACTCTCGTTACAGAGTCCATGATGAAACCAAACCTACAGATGAGACCCAGCAGATCCGATTATCTCCAAACTTGTCAGACAAAATCATTTCATTAACTAAGATAATTCGGTTTTTCGATGAACAGTGAATTTTCACTATTATTGCGTTACCCCGCTTGAAACATGATGGCTCCGTCCGTTGGCGCTTACAGGAATAGTATTACAGTCGTTTAAAACATCACGTTACGCGTTAACTGATCGTACGCCTATCTCTAAAGTACCGACTGCATTTGTATTTAGCTGCCACTGTATATCGTAGAAAGAATTACACTCGCATGTTTCTTATCTTTGAATCCGTATTGAATCCTACACTATGTAACGTACTTCTTAAAAATTCGTAAATCAATCCCAGAAATTCACATTTCAACAATCCGACAGTTTCATATGGAATAACGCGCGCCGTAAACAGGGGGTAAAGTTTCGACTTTTGACGTAGTTTTATGCGTCGTGCGGTCGTTCTGTTTATGACGTGTTTGTCGTTTTGAATGGACAATATTCAGTTTCATGCGATACAATTCCAGTTTCATTTCTTTCTCTTCGATCCTCATCTTTCCGATTTTCTCTACGTATTCGTATTCCAGCGAATCCAGCTTGTTTTGCAGTCGTTTCTGTTCTAGACGATTCGATTTCTGCGCGCAGCGTAGCGAATGAGTCTGCCCGCAAGGCCCTGAAACCAAGCCTAGTATCGACTCATCTGCTATTTTGTTCAGCCGGGCTTCTTTACCAAACTGCTCCTCGTCGGTACAACTCCAATCTTCCATGTTTGATGAAAATGAATACGTATAATAAATCCTTGTTAGAATATCCTCTTCGTGGGATTACAAAGATAGAATGTTTTCATCCAAAAGCAAGATCTTTGAACTGTGACTCAAAACGTGTCATTCTTGATTGAAGTATGTGTCATTCAGTATGTTTGACATATCTTGACCAATATAACGTCATATTCAGTTCCTATATACGTTAATAATCGATAAACACTGTTATCTAATTATTCAATCAGTATTCGAACTATTATTTCAACGCGAACCCTTTTAACGGCCTACCAGGAAAATTGAATACAAATTGATCGGTCAACAAATCAATTCACTGAAAATTCTTTATTGTTTTCCGTACATGAAATTCAAAATCGTAAACTACTAATAATATGACAACCCCTCCAGCACAGAATACAAGACCAAGGTTAAGAGGATGAAATCACATCCTTTAAATCAAATTAAAGCCTGTCAACACAAGCACACGTGACCCGTCTGCTATCGGTGGTATTTATTGTCCATATCGGATTTGGTTAGATCTGTAATTCAGTTAGTCCCTAATGCCTTCAAACCAGTGAAAATTGAGCTTTCAGTCGTTGTAGTGATTAGATATCACCACGAACAAATCGATATCCTACCCTATATCCATTTTCCTTAGAAATGCTTCGTAGTGATTACTTAAGTGTCGGGTGTTGTTAACTTTATTAACAACGCGAAATAGATTAAGAATTAACCAGATTTTCCCAAAATTCCGAAAACCGTCTATCATAGAAAATCAACTGTATAATACCCGCGTAAAAACAACTGTAATACGCCCTGATTTGCGTTATATTACTCTGAGGTCAATATCATGAAGATAAATGTGATCGCTCAATATAACTTATCTATCTCTTGACGTGTATTAGATAGATTATTCGTGCAAAAAATGGATATTACGAATACGTAGCTTTCTGCGAACTGGCGCCCGTTACGAACAGTCTTGATCTTAGCTATTGAATTGCAAGTACTTGCAGTGACATATCGTTTGAACGTGTGACAGCTGGTTGGAGCGCTTGTCTAGAGGTATCCCAGGCCGATTGAGCTGGCATCGCTTCGTTCATATTGCGGACACTCTTGTCGCAGCGACACACACAGGGAACGACGCTCTACTGACTCACTGACTATCACCAACCATGGCGCATTCAGCTGAAGAGTACCTCAGTAAACTAGAAATACCTGTTGATGAGGCGACGTTACTCGAATGTAAAAACGCGTTGGAGGTTTTTGCAAAATACGACGAGGACTTATCCGATACCCTGAACAAAGAGGAAATGGAAAAAATGCTCAGGGATCATGGGCGGGCTGACCCAAAGTTAGTGAAGGTAAGTAGAAAAGAGAATGGTAAACACTAATATTAGTAGTATTAATTCTTGATTGGAAGACATAGTAACTAATAAGTGAGATATAATCTCAGACATATCACACATCAGATAATTACATCATGAGGTTACCCGAGACAACCTGGTGTCACGAATGCCTATAATGAATAGATCTTCATTTCCGCTGAGGTATCTCAACGATGTTGTCTTTTATCAATAGGCCTAGACATAAAGAATGAACGGAGAAAACGGAAAGATACTGGGCCGTATAAGAATCTTGATATTTCCCCGATACGATGTGTATTTCGTACATAATATCGAGAAAGGTCATAAAAACTAAAAATCGTTTGATTGGTATTTTGGAAGCGAAGATGATTAGATTACATCGTCAATGAGCGTTGATAATGTTGATAATGGCCCGCGGGGTTCCCTGGTGGCAGTCGAAACATTACTTGATTTTGTATATTCGATAGCAAGTTCAGTGATGAATGTCGGTTGCTTTCGGCGGAAATATTAGATTTACTGAATATACAGGTTTTTAGCGTTTTCCCACAGTATTCATCTAAATAGAGAAAGTCATATTATTCACGGTAAAAGTTGACTTCCGAATAGTATCAGTGTACATAGTATTATCTAGATTATTGCTATACTTCATTTTATATCCGATATGAAATGGTTTATTGTGTTTGTTTCGGTTATTTTTGGTTTCCAGTCGATAAGAATGTCATATTTTAGATATCGTTTTAATTGCGAAACGCTTTTTATGACCTGCGCAATCATCGGAATACAATTTTGCGGCGTGGGAGTTTTTTTTTCGTAGAAAATCTCAGTATTGAAAATGCATATCAAACAGCTGTTTTATTCGCATTCGTGCTTCAGAGGTAGCTACAAAATTTGGATGCATCACCCAAGGCAAATGTATTTCGTAACTGATGTGTCTGAAAGTGCGCCATATATGAAGCTTTTCTTGCGAAGCTTCCTAAGTTTCCTGTTGTGCGATAAACGGTCGCATCATTACACAGGAAGGAACCGTTTGGGATGATCAGTTGGGTTTCACTCGGAAATGAGACGACGTTTCGCGTGATCACGTCTCTACTGTGCGTGCAGCCGCCGTTACACAAATATTTACTACGACAATTTACACTTACACCGGTCCTACTGAGCATAGGTTGGAATATTAAGATATCTAGGTTTTCAAATTGGTTCGCTAGAACATGACTTCAGATATCAAACAGAAAATGAAGCATTGGTTTCCGAATAGAATATAAAAATCTCTTCCTAAGATAGAATGCAAGAATTTGAATATTTCATTTGAAAGCCTAAAATTCCAATTGAATGATATCAGGTTCAGGAGGAAAAACGAGGCGAAAACATGAAAATCATGATTAGAACAAAATACGGCAATATCTAAACAATGAAGCTGATGTCAGAGTGAAACATTCATGTTCGTTATTTCCACCGTGTATTGACAGCAAACACAAGTTTGTTTGAATCTAACGACCGATCATCATCGGTAATGACGAAAATTATTGGAAAAATTCACGATTGTCTACGAAGGATAGATTGAATGAATGGTGATGACGTTTCAATGAAAATAAATGAGTGAATTAACTGCAAAAAAATAAAGGTACTTCCGAGTTAGAAACATTCAAGATATGAGAATATGGCGATGTGTGAGAGACTATTCGACCATCCTGTTATACACGGAGTCCAGTCATTAACGATTATCGAGGTATTCTGCACCAAGTTACGAAACAATAGTACCTGGTGTATACATACGTATGCTTACATGATGTATACTTGAAACACGATGGATACAAAAGATGTCTATAATTGAATCTCCGAAGAAATAATTAGTACGATATTATAGACGTGTCCGCTTTTCATATTAACTCTTGACATTTACACAGTATTAGTCGCGTGTGTCCGTCACCATAACGTGAATTACGCGAATTACGCGAATTACGCAAAGTGAAAAAATACCCCCAAAATATTACAGTAACATACGTTTTGTCGTTGACAGGTGCTTAATCGCAGATTTTAGCACATTATGTGAACGAATAGGATATCATAAAATGTTATGCGCAATTTTATTTGCCGAGCTCGGCGTTTTACAAGATTTTTGTCAATATTTTCAGCATTTGTTGGCCCATTAATACGCCGAACGAACCCACGGGTAAATTTAATAAAAACCATTAAACGGCTGATACGTCGCATGAAATGCCTGGTAAAACATTGTTTATTCAACGTCGTACGTGAAACAGCTGTTTGCTATAAAACTGTCATCTGAAGCAAGGTGGTAGATTATATAGATCATATCGTTTATCAAATACGTTTAATTTGACACAGTACTAAGAAGGGTACGCACTATAGCCCACATAGATACACAAAATGACCTTTGAAAAAAAACAGCATTTACCAACATATGCTACACATATCAATATTGAAATGTTCAGGTACTCAATTTCATATTATGACCTGCCTCGTGCTCATTTCAAATTGTGTAGCTCTTTATATGATCCACGAATTGATGACAATCGCTGAATTAGCATCATTATCGTTAATTTTCCATCTTCAAGACATCACGACTGAACATTTTCATGTGCTGAGAAAATGACTAATAGTCAATTAATTCGTTTGTGGGTGTAAAATTTACGTTTTTATTTTGAAGGTGAATTCCACGAGGACAAGCACGAAATATCACCTGTCATTAATTATCCCTGATCGATTTTATACTGAATTGCGGTATTCTTTTCTGCAATTTTGTTTGAAAAAAAACACACGAAACTTTTTATGTAAATATTTCTTTAATTTTTCGATGACTTGTGCTCCACTTTCCTTTCCAACAAAAATCAATCCCATGATCAATATTTACTTTGATATGAAACAGCTATGAACTATTTTAACGACCGCTTTATGCCAACAAAGCAGTATTTTCTATAGTCGAATCGCTGCTTATGAATCATTATCGTTATCTCTGATGATACGACGTATTACATTCCATAGGAATGTAAATAAAAAAGTAATTAATAATAATACTGTGATAGTAATTTTGTCACATAGGCGATATTTGTTTTTTACTTGGAATTTCTTTCTATCGCATTCGGTTGGAATTTTTCGCACTTGGTGACCGTAGAAAATATCAAATAGATTTATATTGTAGTAATTTCTTTAAAAAAAAGCGTTGCGCATATTACTACAGTGGTATTGGGGGCATGAATGATTTACCATCAAGGTCAGCGACCTTCCAATATACATATACTAGTTGATTTTCAAGATCTGTCCGAAGATAGGAGAGCGTATTCGTTTCAGCGATTCTGACTTTAACTCTGAACAGGAATTTAATTAACAAGCCACGCGCCTCAATGAAGCAGAACGGAATCCTAAGACGCGTGGGCAGTTCTGATGTATCCTTGTTACTAAGAGATTCCTAACTGGCTCCCGATCGAGGATTAATAACTTCAAATACCCTTGAAGAACAATAAGCCCGAATAATCTGGGATCAATTCCTAGACCGATATACGCTCTACTGAATCTGATACAACTCGTTCCTGCATCGATATAGAGCCCTCTGGATCGACGATTAAGATGTCATGTACCTATAAATATAAATTATTTTATGTACGGTATGGTAAGATGGCCCAAGTGTAGATAGAATCCGGTGGAATAGTCCCAATCATCAGATCATCCAGTCGCCCAATCAGTCTGTCGTCCTCATAGAGACCAGCGGACAATGCTCTGTAGCGGGGACGAATATAGAAATGTGGTTCAGCCTGAAAAACGGATTCTACACCTGGGCCTGGTAAGACTATACCGGTTTACAAGAAAGAAAATCCGGTTAACAAGATATTGCACGAATGAGAGCGTCGAGATACTTCCAGCCTAACACTATGTTTTATTATGTATATTCTACCGCCTTCCCCTTTCTCCAATTACTTCACAAAGCGTATGTTTTGAATGATCATCAATTTTCAAAAGCGAAGAAAAGTTTCCTCGCAGAAGATTGCCTAAATTCATCGATTATTCACATCAATAGTTATTATATTCCGCTCTCCGTCGATATTCCGTCAACAAAATCAGTTTACCGAAAAGTTGCTCAAAATTGATTTAATTTACATAAACACTAAACTATACAATACCGTTATGAATCGACGAGCAGTGCTGATTTATCGAGAATTAAGGGATAGAATAGTTCTGGATCCAGTTCCACAGTTGTGAGTTTTCAGTTAACTCTGAGCTAAAATGAGTTCATTTTTAGTGATTTAACTCTTCAAATGTGAACTCAGAACTGTGGAACTGGGTCCTGATTATTCCCGAGCAGAAAGAAAACATATTCGTCTTCGCATGTTTCTATTGAATAGCTTTATGCATTTCAGAAATATTTCGAATATTGTGATCTGGATGAAGATGGAAACGTATCGAGAGAGGAGTTTCTAAAAGCTACTGTAGGGTAAGTGCGGACAGTCGGACGTCATTGAAGGTCTCCTCACTTCGGTTTTGAATAATATCCATCAAGTATTTGATCCCGAATAAACATCAGACACATTACAGATATTTCAGGCTGGCAAAACTCCCCCGAGAAAACATTTCACTCTATACGTGGTGATACTAAATAAATTAGTCGTACATATATTACATTCATCGCGTGTTGATTAGGTTTCGGTTATTGCGTTTCCCCCTAATGGATGGTCTTACGAACGAGCATTGTAAGCGAGAAGTTCATTTTTGTAATGGAGCAATTCCAGCGATTTGAGCTTATTTTCGAGGTTTCGCGGAGTTTCTCATTTCAACTAAAAACGCTCATAATGCATCATAAGTGGAATTATCATTTATTATTATTCTTTATTTACGGATTAAATTACATATGGTAATGTAATATGGAATAAATCTGTGATTTCGATATTGAGTATATTCGGGCACAGAGATTATCAGTATACAACGTCGTCAATGCTCATTTCTACTCTAATAAGTGTTTACTCACTGGACGATATATTGCGTATACACGCGGGAATAGTAAACAATCGAGTCACCCATTAGAACATCCTGCAATATCGCGTGTTCTTGTTAGTCTTGACTGACCTTGAAACAATAAGCATCCCTTGCGAGGATACCCCTATTGCATGTAGAATTGCATGTAAATAGCTATGATTTGGGTCCTGGATAGTTGCCTTTCACTGTAGACGTATAAACTATAGTTTACATCCACACCTTCCCCGGTAAGGATTCAAAACCTGATGGCATCGAGACTCGCCACACTAGCCCGAGTACGAGTGCGCAGCTTCCGCAAGAAACCTGCGCATGTACCTGCGCACCCAGCCTAGTGTGTGGCAAGGTTTTGTACCGTGACTGAGTCTAGCCAATCGGGATGCCATTTGGTTCGAATCCCCCCTCCGGGGACGAGGATGATGCATCCATGGTAACATAAAACGATAACAACATCTTTAAAATATTACATGTAATTTTCAGGATCACAATGTCGGACTGTTGGCGACGCGTCTTCAACGAATTTGACAAAGACAAGAACGGATTTATCGACGAGGTTGAGCTTTGCGAGGTTTTTAAAAGTATCGGTATCTCGGACGCCAGTCAGACGAACATTCGTAGTTTCATCGAGAAGCACGACCTCGATAACGACGGACGCATCGACTACGAGGAGTTCCTTGAAATCATAACTAAAGCGGCTAAATAGAAAATAACTCCCTAATAATAATAATTATCAATATTATTATTATCCTTAACATCAAACTTTCATACTCGTGTACATAAATTACACGCTCGTGGTTCGGAATGTAAAGAATTGGAAATTCGATTGTTTGATTGGCAGCCATAGTGTACAATATTCTCCATGCTAGTAATTTCAGAAACTTGATAAAACGTTTGATTGTGGTCAAGAAATGCAACATGTGATTTCACAACGCTTTTTGAAGGTGTATTAGTGTGTTTAGGATCAGGTTTAGTCGGCGCTTGTGCAAGTAATTCATTGTGAGAAACGAGTTAAAAGAAACGACTACGTAAATGTATGTCAATAAGGACGAGAGCAAGCACGCCAGTTACATTCGTTTCTTATGCAAAATGTCAGAAAATATGAATAGATTTAGAAAGTAGAAAATAGAACTGTAGTCTTAAATGATTATTATGACATCGTACTCACGGAGACTCCAATACAAAGATGGTTACGTGGCACAATTTGTATATCATGTAAGAATTATAATACTATGTGTGGTTCTGTATAAATATATGAATAGTGTACCAAATGGTGAAACAATGAACATGTCTGTTGTCGAATACTGTATGACTTTCATCTCGTTTTTATAACTTTGATTTGTATATTCGGTGTGTACTTGTTTATTGAATATGAATCAAATAGACGTTTTGATCAGCGCTCAAGTCTGTAATTCTTAATTTATTAGCTTTTAGGGTGAAGCAAATGGAAATGAACTAATTACAACTCTAAAAAGAACCGTGGAACCGGGTTCATAGCTGAAGAATGATCGGAGAGCCAGGAAGCGAAACATTCTCCGCAAGGAATCTTGTATCACGACCTGTTTGACTAATGCGCACCCTAGTGGATTCAGAATCATACTTTACTTTACAGAATCATAATTGCCTATTAATACAACTGTAATTTGATGAGCCTTAAAATGTTAAATTTGATTTTTCATCTATGATTTAACTGTAGTAGACTTAAGTGTGCGATTCTACGGTACAATCGTTCTATTTATCATATCTGATAGGATCAAAGAGTATCGTCGAGATAGAAATAGAATGTATATAAATAAATACAGTTATTTGCAAAAGGGCAATGGTTTTCCCTCAAGTCTTTACTACTCAAACAAGTCATCTTCACCGAAAAACACCGGTTTCACTCATTAATGTACTAGAAATAGATTCCCATCGACAGTAAGATTGCATCTATTTTTGTTCCTATTTCTTTATGTTGTGAAGATCAAAAATATAACTAGCGCATTTACTTTCATACAAATAGATCAGAAAAAAAATCATAGTTATTTTTCAATCTCAAATTACCGTTATTTTTTAGCGGAAATTACACCTTTTACTTTTGACCCAGGGATTATTCATTGTAAATTGAAGTAACTCCCGGGTTAAAGTTAATACCAGTTCATATAACCAGCCTCTAATTCAGGGTAAAATTATAAATCACCATTATCGATATCGTACAACCGAAGTAATTGAATTGCTCGGAAATAGTTTTCAATTCCGCTTTCGTGAATACAGAGCACATGAGGCTATGCGTGATACAACTACAAAATACACGTGGAAAAACAACATCAAGGTTATATTGACGCATCACTACCATCCATGTAACCGTCATCATTTATAGACATAACTATATTGATAAACGTGTTTAGATAACAAATATTCGATTTAATTTTATATCATAATCAGAAACTTTTCGAACACGGAGCACGACACCCCCTAAAACCCCATTGAATCCGCCCTGAATGTATAGTTGTTCCGTTCACGCCTTAGATAGATAAATAAGAGTGATTTTCTCAACAATTACCGTTTTTTTTAAAGAAAGAACGGCACGTTTCCCCCATAAAGACGTTGGCGATTTATTCTACGCGGACTGTCACTTACAGCTGACGATAGTAATATACGTTACAACGCCACTATTACGTAATCATTAATTCTCGCTGAGTTTATCTAAAAAATTAGACTACGTTTTTTCAACAAATATTAGGAGCGGCTGTTTAAGTGAAAGGAATTGCATTTACGCCTACATTTACATGTATATTCGTTCGATGGTCAGTTTGAAATTATTATCTGGATTGGTCCGATTTGAATCTTCATATCTATATTGATTCAACTACATCTCGACGGTTAAGACTTTAATGTATATGACTAAGATTAAGTGCCTCTGCGAAATCCGTATCCTCAAACGTGACGTCAAGTGTGAAAGCGCGTGCTGAGCTAAATAGAATGGCCAAGTCAGAAAAAGTAAAATATCCTGCTATCCTTTCGACAGAAGACTAGTCTATTAGACAAGACCTTGGAAAACGTAATCCATTCAAGGAGACATTTTACGCCGATCCTGTTTACTACGAGATGTCACTCGCAAGGACATGATACGTTCATTCAAGTGATTAAAGGATAGAGTGATATTGAAAACTATCAAGGCACAGCCAACCTCGGAGAATATTCTAAATCCAGCTAGTAAACTACTCATTCTTTAGATTTTTTCCTTTCAATGCTTTATCCATAAACGCCTCTTTTTGGAAATCTCAATTATCACGGATACCCAATCAACATCTTGCCATTGGTTCAATACATTCTATAATGATTACGTATTTGCACTAAGTTTGTAATTATCGAAATAATATAAATGATAATGATAACACTTTGAGAACAGAAAATACGTGTATTGAATTATTTCCGCTATTTTCATAAGATTAATTTGTACAGTGACGTCACACATCAGTGAATATAAACCCGCGCGACGTGCTGATTTGTAGGACACATTGATGTGGGGCATCGCCACCGGAACTATGCGGATTTGAATTGCAGCATCGATTTTAATTTCGGGTACATAAACGGAATTACACATATTCGCTCATCTGAAAAAATCAAGGTAAGATGACGATTTAAATTTCATATCGAACGCAGTAAAAATCTCGTCTCAAGTGATGAAATATTTGTATCTTTATTGACGCGCGATACCTTGAACTTTTTAAACACCTTTACGTCAAATTCTAAACTGACTCATTTCATCAAATCACTTAATTAAGATTTCAGGAACTGTTTTAAATCGGTTAAACTAGTACTATCCGTATTTCTACAAAATCGTTGTTGGAAAAATTATGTATTTGTAGTCAGTTTTACGTATGGTTGCAGATGATACACCTGTCGTATAGTTAGTTATAGTTAGTTATAGTTAGTTGTTTGAAGATGAGGACATATCCACTAATGTGCATCTAGTCACAGATAAAACAGTTGATCTAAGTTATACATTGTAAATAGCTTACGGACCATTATTCAATTTGAAAGTAAATGAGATTGATCGTTGTTTCATCTGAGCAAATACTTGTAATGTTTTAGAAATGTCGCAATAAAAAAGTTCTTGCTATGATTTAGAATTATTAGCATCGTTTAACTCATAAATTCGTGAATGCTGACCAATTACCGTAGGTGTGCCCTTCGTGAGCTGTTCGAAAGGCCATACTCGCAATTATGACGACATCGGTTATTAAGATATTAAGTATATATTTACGTAAGTAACGTGATTCAGTAACGCTGCGTCATGCTTCGCGTTACAAATTTGGTAAATGCCTTAGATTAAAGACATTACTGAACTATTATCAACGTTTTTTGGTTGCAAAGTTATTTTCGAAACAACAAAGCTATTCTGGCCGTGGGAGTCGTATACATATTAGTCAAAGAATAATCCTATATTTGCTTTGTAATTTAATATTTGTTGAACATAAGAAACCGTTTATCACTCGTTTTGCTAGTTTTTCGGGAAATCCTCGTCAACTTTCAAACTAAAAGCAACAAATTCGTCAAAATTACTATAGTTATACCAATTACCAGAATATTTCTGTGAAATTTTTCCAATTCTTAGATCACTAATTCAGTGAAAATAATAACGATCATTTCTTTCATTGCTTGCATTTTGCCACGATTTAACCGTTGACATTTTATATTAGTTGATAGGAACAAAGGAAGGACGTCAACTTGATTTGTGTATTTTTTCCCGGCTCTAATTAACTTTTTACTTTATCGAGTCGTTTATTTATTACCAAATATGATTGCTGCTATTACCTGCGAACGATAATATCTGTGTCTGGTGCGCACTGGTCAGTCAACATAAATAACAAACAAGTCAATATGATATTTTACTAAGGGGATAAGATGTTTGGATAAGATACGACCAATAGAAGAAGGTTATCTCGTCTCTTTTCTATTCAACTACGAAGACGGGAATGACCTTTCTATTTCTGGTCATTGCACCTGATGATGGCTATTAGTCAACGGCCGAATGTTGTGGTTGCATTCTGATATATTCAATCGCACAAAAATGCTATTTTGTGATTTCTCATCTAGACATGGTTATTCGACTAACCATATCTGTAATAATTAAACCTCTTTCTACTATCCGTACCAATATCCACATTATCCTCGTATACGGTTATCCGTCATCTTTGTACTAGATATTGTTAATTATGTACTCGTCATAAAAGTTTCTTTGACAATAAAGTTTCTATGTTTCTATGTATATATATATATATATATATGTATATATATATATATATATATATATATATATATATATATATATATATATATATATATATATATATATATATATATATATATATATATATATATATATATATATATATATATATATATATATATATATATATATATATATATATATATATATATATATATATATATATATATATATATATATATATATATATATATATATATATATATATATATATATATATATATATATATATATATATATATATATATATATATATATATATATATATATATATATATATATATATATATATATATGTATATTAGAGACACAGAAATTGGCCTACGACGTAAAAAAAGGCCGACATCTTTACTTTCTCGAAATGTCAATAGGACATGAACTAATTGTGGCGGGATTTGGACCAAAGTTCCATTCATGTTAATCGCAATGACTGTGGACATTGATTGTTTTTGCTATTTTCATCTCTTTGCGACCTCCATACAAAGCTTAAGGGATAAATGGCAATCCAATAGCTGCGAATAATATTCTTACCTTTCCCATCGCATCAGATCATTATTTTGCAACGATGGTCGTTTTCTTAATTAATCACAGGTATCGATAGTTGCATATTGCAGTTGGATTATCAGCAGTAGTAAATGAGGAAAAAGATTCTTTTGAAAAGGAAAGAAAAGGAAAGAAAAGGAAATGAAAAAGATTCTTTTGAAAGAAAAATGACGCGTAGTAATACTTTGTTTTGCACCGGTCGATGAACTATTTTTCACGCTCTCCGCGGCATTGGAACAGTGCCAAAACACTGCCTTCTAACAGTAATGCCCATATAATATCTTCATCAAACAGAACGCGGTGGTCTATGATTTCTGAGGATTTTTCTGCGACAATGTAGTAACACATGTATGAGAACATTGAGAATTGAATCCTAAAATGCAATGAAAAGAAATGAAAAAACATACGAGGGAAAATGGAAACTTAAGTAAAAAGGTGTTTCAAGTTTAAGCCAAATAATGAAGAAACTATAAAACTTTTCTTTTTTCATTGAAGATTCCATTGATTATTTTATGAGGACATTTGGACCACATTGGTCGCCATTGTCGGCTTCCGGGCGGTAGAATAAATTCGGCATTTTACGCAAACTTATATCGTTTTCTATTGTCAAAAGTGCCACGATAAGTCAACTTATATGTCACTGATAAGCAGGTCATCGCGTGGTAAACGTATACAGCCATAACAATAACAATAATAATAATCATAGTAATTGTACCGAGCGCAGACAGAACAGTTAAGGTTATCATTTTCGCGGTCTTCGAATCGTTCATTCTGGTTTTGTTAATGACCGAGTTTATTTTAGTATCGTACGTACGTAGTATCTGCATAAAAAACTGCATCGAAGATCTTTCTGTCTCTCGTATCTACATAATTACGTAATGGACTTAATACGGAAAAAAGGACGGTTACCGGCGTATCGTTAAAGTTTGGACAAATTATAAACACTTTCGCGAGAAAATCATTTTTCCGAAGATAACTAAACAAAAAAAAAGATTCTAATGGATGAAATGTAAAAGTAGGAGTTCATCAAACGTTTTGATCTGAAAAGTACATCCGTGGAGAACTACCGGTTTCAGTAGTGTGGAAAATTACACCCGCTTATCGCGGGGTTTCCTGATTCTTCGACAAATAATGCAAACCTGTTACGTTGATTTCTTTTCGACAGGAAGATGCGTGCAGTCCTGTTTATAGTGATGTTAACATGTGTATACCCGATCTGCTGTTGGTTCATTCCTAATGAAATGTAAGTATCTTTAAAGAAAATCCCCCCCCCTCCCCCCGAAACTATTATACTATATACCACGAACTCAAATAAGAACGTGGGAATCTTTTGATGATATATTCATATTACACGATGTATCTCTCTATCGTGATTTGGCGATCTTCATGTAAGGAAGCTTTATTGGACGCTCGTTATCCAGTTAATCGGGTGTATTATAGGTCGATTCCCCGAGACCTTTGCTTGTGCTGTCTCTTTATTGTTTCACGGAATATGTTGTTATTTTGCTAGCCTTCGATTGGAAAATACTCCCACGCATTTCATGTTGAACTTAACCTTTTGAAGATTACCATTTACTGGAAAACTGATGCGGATGTGAACATAATATTTTCAATCCCTTTACGAAAATGATATCATAACGGGTTACGGAGGCAACATAAATCCCTTTGGGACCGGCGTGTCAGTTCGATGAAGTCATTCGTTGATGACGATCCGAATCCCAGCGGTCGTGTTCATGGGTTTGTCAGTGGGAGAGGAGCCTGTTGGTGAACTTACATCGTCTATACCACATAAGGGACATCCGTCACCCAGAGCTCTATTATCCGCTTTCCTTTTGGTATTTATGGTTGAAAGTTTTCTGTAATACCTTTTTGGTCGATTTTGATCAATTCCTTGCTAATTACCACTGTATTTTAACGAACTTTACATTTCTATAATAATGGACATTGATAATGAAGTTCTTCACTGTTTTAATGACTCCACTGTGACAATTTTGGCCGTGTTTCCAAGAAAAACTCAATAGAATTTGACCTGTAATAGTGATAAATTCTAAATCCAGTCGTAAGGTTATTGAATACAATGCCAAATTTAATCTCTCGGTATTTTCGCGGTATTAGCAAATTGTGCATACCCGATTCGACATGAAAAAATGGTGACATTTTCCAAAAAGTTGACTAAACGTCTTGAACTAAATTTCAATTTCAAAGAATAAAAAATTTTCCTAGCACACAAATAATGACACCAATTCTACTAATTTATTCAGGAATAAGAAACTATTTATGGTAAAAGTTTATCTTTGTGATATAATTGCAGTCGCCATTTCCATCGTCACCGCCGGCATCATCGTCAACACCACAGAATACGTGTACGTGAGGGAAGACACCATAACATACTAAATAATATGTTGGATGATTGGGCAGTTTCTAATAGAATTCACGACGGATATCCAAATACGATGTCGGGTATGTTTGATAAATGAACATCAGGAAATAGCCTATACATACCTGAATATGAACCACCCATAGCTGGCTAAAAACCAGCAATTTGTAATTTTACATGCTGTTAAATCTCCGTTAAATCGTTACTTCGCAACATTTATTAACTGTACATCGGTATCGTACATTTACTAATGCGAATTGTTTGTTAAATCGTTACTTCGCAACATTTATTAACTGTACATCGGTATCGTACATTTACGTATGCGAATTGTTTGTTAATGCAAATCTTTTTGTGGGCAATGAAATATTTATCTAAACCTTCCTTAAACATCCATAAGTTTTGTGCTGTCGCGACGAATGACATTCTAAGATGTTCTAAGCAACTTCGAAACCCATGAAATGATTTCATAATTCTATATTTGTCGGCGTCTTCTTTAATTTACAGATCGTATTCCTGCAAGATTGCCGAATGAACTCATTTCTCAATCGGTACGTGTGGATAATAAAAGCGATCAAAGAGCAGTGTTTATTAAAAAAGCGTTTCTCAAAATGCCTCTACAACTCGTGTGAATGCGTGATAAGCACTTTTTGCGAGAAATGAATGTCTACAAAAATAAAGATAAAAGTGCGCCCAAAAATCAGGCTACAGTGTTAGAATCTTCCATTGAATTGCTCCTTTGTGCGGTGTTAAAGTTCAGGACAACGTTAATTGTCCAGGCTTTATCGGCAAGCGTTATGTACTTCAGATTACAAATGAAATTAATCGTCATAGATATGAATATGAATATTTCTAAATTTGGCTCAATCATCTGAAATTACTGCACTTGAAATTATTTCAAATGTTTGTGGAATTTGATAATGATAGTCTACAGAAGCCTTCTGCAATCCTCATCAAAGTCATTTCGAAGCTGTTAACGCACCGCTGTTCTAGAAAACTGCTTTTGGACTTTCGAAGATTTTAAGATTATTCTTAAGCTATCCTAGGAGTGGGTTATAAAGAAAAGAATTCAAAAAGTGTTGAAAATATTCAAGGAGATTTCTCGAATGATAAGATTTGATCGTGACCTGATAGAAATCATTGCTTGATTCATTGATAAATGCTCCTTTACACTTTTAATCCATTAATATCATCATTACACGGTCTTATTCACTATTTCAGAGACATAATGTTCATCATCTTGGGAGTGCCGATCTCGAAAATGGTATTGCTAACTACCTCGTGTCAAGTCCATCTATCAAGAAACAGCCGAATAGCGTTTCATTTTTGTTGAGAACTGTCTCGACCAGAAAGCAAGCCACAACTACTGCCCCTTCATTAATAGAGAAACTTCGGAATTCATTGAAACAAAAAGGTCACTTTTAGTCGATCGAATATTGAGTGCCAATATTCTCATTATCGTTTCATTGTACGATTCAATACTGAATGTAAGCGTTTCGTTTTTTAGATATACACAGTTCATGGAACACTCCTAGACATATCGTACGAACGGTAAGATATAAACGAAATAAATCGAAAAACGACCCGATTGAATATGTTGACTATTATCATTATGATTACACGTATATTTTCAGCCCATGAATGAAACTGAAAAGGTTCTGCTGTTATCCTTAAAGAAAGAAGGGAAAATACAAGTAGCGCGTGGAGAAGAATATGTTGATGCTTTTATTGTTGAAAGTATTCGGCCGCTCATAACGAAATACGTCGGTACGTACATTATAGTGATTATCCACATAGATTGATTTGAAACTTGTTTTTTTATGTTTATGAAAATTGCCTTTTTTTCATTTCAGATGAATCGATTAGATCGCAGTTCCTGGTTGAACTTTATGGATTAATAAATGATCTCAAATACAAAGGATACAAGATTTATTCACCGAAAAACTCTACCCAGACTCAGATCAGTGATGAATGATCTAGTCTATATTTTTCTAAATATGGAGTGTATTTTGGAGCTTAAAGGAAGCTAAAATGGATACTCGATACTCTCATTGCCGTGTCGCTTCTACAGACGTGTTTTTCGAATAGAATCCACTCGACGCGATGTTGTTTCTGTATTACGAGCGGGGGCTAATGAGCCTTTACGCAGTAATCTATTAGATCAGTGTTAAACTTTTGCTTCGACCTTCTTGTTAATTAGAATGCGAGTTTATACTAGATCTGATCACAGAATGTGAATCGGAAAATATGAGTTGCGCTGTAAAATCCTGACAGGATTTCATTGGACATTTATTTACTTCTTATGTGCGTTATTTTGTGGTTTTATCCACCCTGACACTTGTGAAACACTTGTTTATGCTTTCCGGTCTTGCATATACCTTTCATTGTTTAAAATTATCATTTATACCATCCTATACGAACTGTCACTAGATAAACAACACTTTCTTAATCGGAATAGTCAAACGAATGAATTGTAAACTATTCATGCAGAAGATATGTACTTATTTTCTGGAAATAAAATTATTTTATCTAAACTTCACATGTTTAAATCATTGATATCATATTTCTTAAAAAAAGCGCTGTGTCTGTATCTAATTCGACTTCTAGACACGAAACCCGGAGTTTGTTTCGACTAGACTCCACGTACTATCTATCATTGACATTAACTAAAACAGTTCACGCGTTGAAGCCTGATATTGTGAATAGGATTTCCTAATGATTCTGCGTGGGTTGATGGGCCACTCCTTCGTTATATTTGATGAACTTCGATTCATGGAAAAGTCTCTGCAATCTATTTTCAAACGTAAATCACTTCATCGTCGTCCGTACATTTAACTAAAATGAATCACTTTTTCAACGTGTGTTATTACTGATATTGAAACATTACCTAAACCACTTTTGCAAACTCGGGTGGAGTTAGAGTAAATGTTGCGGTGACAGTGATTTTCTAATATCATAAAAAGACAACCGACTTTTGCTATATAATTACTGATACAATTCCAAGCGTCAATATCTATTTGTATTCGAGGACAAGGTTGGTTATTCATCAAACTTATTCATCTGACTTATTCATCGAACAAAAATCTTCGACGTATCTTTGCGTCATGATCATAAAAGAACGCTGTTTATTTTTTTTCGCCGTTATTTTAGTACAAAAACATGGATTTTGACGCCGTAGAAATCGTTACAATAGTGCACTACGTCATCAATATTGATGTTTCAAAATGATTCGTATTATATATATAGAGCGCGGTTAAGTGCAAGTGTCAATTAACTTTCAAGATACACAGTTTTCTTCTTTAATCTGAAAGTAGTTTTGATAAATTGTTTGCTCATCCCCGGAGCATCAACCTCTGTGACGTTAATGAGATTTCATTAGGTAAGACACGAAACGACCAACAATCCGCGAGTTCGTTGCAAAAAGACCTCACCCGCCATCTCGACGAGAAAAGCTGCAAAACCGTGTATTCAAATCTCCCGCAAGACAGCAAGTCACTCACCAGCCAGACTGATCAAGTTCTCTACCTATTGTACATATTTATCTTATCAGTCAATTTCTCTTCACATTCCGAGCAAATACAGATTTTATACCCGGTATAAATTAATGTCGGTAATCGGTTACATGAAACACGTCTGGCCAATAACCGGAGAATCTGTCTTCTCAGACAATAAAAATATCGATATAAAGGCAACCAGCGTCTAGACGTATCCGTTAACGTGTTTTTACATAACCAGGGCAAAGCTTATACGCTTGCAGCAATAGAAGAGAACAGAACAGTACAGAACTGTAGCACATGCATAGTTATAGATATTTCCAACAGATCGCGCTATTAGAGATCCTATATAAACACACGAGTCACAACGATAAAGTCCACTGTGCCTTCCGAGTAACGACTGCCAAGGTTGAAAGATGACGACTGAGAGTTTGGTTCCAGGTGTCCCATCTGTCTATCTGGAAAAGAACGAGGGTAGTATGCCAGATAATGCGGTTTGTTTGGCTCATCAGAATGATGCTGGTCCGCTGTACCTCGGCGTAGCTGATAGCCCCGAATTAGGACGAATTCCGGGTAAGGTTTTCGAAGGAGTATGCTACTACCCGTATGGCGGCGAGGAACAATCGACATCTGATTTCTACTGGGTTTGTGCAAGTTCGGAGGTTGGACTTCATGTAAGTAGTAGATACACCAAAATTATGTCTTTTAACTTATTCTGATGCGACGTAATCATAAAAACTGATATCATATCCTGCGGGGGTTAATCATCAAGATTATTCAAGGATCATTTGGACCACTAGGAAAAAATATTCTTATTATTTGTAATTACATGATTTTATTAATGAATTACTAAACTTTCAGCGTATAGACCTACGTATGCATGTTATGACAGAGAAATAATTGAATTAAATGTCTATCTCAACTTCCCGGCCTGTACTCGAAGTTCAAATTCCGACATGATAAGATGTATTGATTCACATTGGTATTTAGACTGTCTTCGTTGATATATCCCAAATGTCAAGTGCAGTATGATTGAACAAGAATACTGCAAATGTTTGATTTTTAGTGGTTAAAATAAATATAATCCAGTTTACTCAGATAACACCGAGCCCCACATGACTAATGTTAATACGTAAAGAGCCACTCATCAGCTAATTCTGGAGATAAAATAATTGCCCATTAAAATGGAATTTGTATACTGCTCAATATATACCAGGGGCGCAGCCACTGGTTAGACAACTGCGACATATGTCGCACCAATAATTGAAAATACATCATGTTGAAACCTCATAATAAACGTTATTCTGTGTATGAAGGGGAAGCAATGACAGTGGTGCATCAGGCAGTATCTTATTCGCAGGCACAAATGCGGTTGTATAAAGCACTTTGGTTTAGTGCCACATTCAACCATTTTATACTACAAGTGGGCCTTTAACTCTGTGGACGGTTTTATTCCATCACAAGTTCATGCTGCATTTTTTCGATCAAGAGAAATTCCTCTGAATGAAAAACAATGAGCTAAATTAGCTATAAGATTATTCAATAATCTTATAATTATTGTGCTCATTAAGTCGGCTCTGTTTTATTAAGAAGTGGTGTCAACACTTCTGGAATTGTCCATAGCCCAAAACTTTGGGCCATATATCTACTAAAAAATTACTCAAATATGAGCTCTTATAACCTCCAGAATTTGAATTTAAAAATGTTCTCGGGGAAAGGCTACAGAACCCCCTCCATAATAATTCGCGCCAATGGATCTTTTTGTGTGGTACTACAAGTACTGTTGTATTTTCCAGCCGGCAGGAAGTGCACCAAAGCGAGCCTTGGCAACAGGTTTCCAAACTCAGGGCGGAGGGGTATGTTACCACGTGATTGCTAACACGCCTCACGGTACGATCCCTGGAAAGACGAACGCAGCGAGCACGTGTGCCTATTACTCGCATGGTGGCGCTGAACACTGCGCTGATGATTACTCGTATGTCGTCTGGAAAAAGTAAATCACAGCAACGCCAGAATCGATAAACACGATAGATACAACACGACTAGTTGATAATATAACAAATCTTTATTCAATTGATATTATAGAAAACGATTGTATTATATCGTTATGAAAATATAGTCAATGCTTGATAAATCAGTCTTTCAAAGATTATACAATTTACATTTAATCATGTCGACGCAGACTTAGTAGAGATACTGAAAAGATTGTACCAATTAATGCCTGACGATTATTATTAGAATATTACTAAAACCTCGCTCAATAATATATTCACTTATATACTACAGAATTGTCCGTCTTTTTTCTGGACTTATTGTAGGATTTTCTACGTTTAATCAATGCGGGTGGTCTACTGATAGTCTTTATTAAAACACGAATGATTTCCATATGTCAGACTATGATTTTTGCCTCCCATGGGAGGACCGGTCGAGTAGAATACGAAAACGTGGATTTCACTTTGTCAGATCTGAACCCATTCGAAATATCTTCAACGTGACTTCTTAAACGAACAGCTTTCTTCTTAGGACAAAGGACAACTGGCATCCAAGTCACTTACGTCACTTCCAGAGGAATACAATTTGTATTGATCCATTATTTACAATCGGCAAATATATTTACAAACTATGAAAATATGAGTATATGCGAGAATACGTATATATCACAGATAAGAATTATCGTATGTACGAACTATGAACAAGATATGGTTAGGTTATTCACAAACAGGTGCGCCCATTAATAATGCGTTTATGAACAGAACATGATCGCAATACCAATGTATTTCGAGTTATCCCTATACAGAATAATCCAATATCTTGTAGCAAGTAGGCCTACAGTTTTACTAACTGCATCATATACCAGTAAGATGTATGTTTAGAGGATCGATGAATCCGTATCGTTGTATCTTTGTTTCTTTTTTCGATTATGCTAAGTAAATTCATAGTATGTACTATCTAAAATAAAAAATCTGCTTCTAATTACATTTGAAAACATACGATACGCCTATTACCTCGAAATGATTATAGGGACTAGTGAAGTATTTCAGCATACAGTATTAGACACCATTGGGATGGGATACATAACACGGCATTAACTATTATAAAACAATAATCGTTCCTTTTTGGCTTCTATTGGTGAAGTTATTATTTCTCGAGCACATGAAGTGATATTTTCCTTTCTTTAACTTGAGAATGGCTCCTTCGAACGAAGCAGGCGCGTTATTCAAGAGATTGTTTAGTTTTTCAGTTTTTGTGTCCGGAGTGAATCCTTTACCGCAGTCGGCCTTCTTCATACAGCGATAAAATCCGGACGTTGCCATCGATAGCGCTAGACTCTGCGCAGAAACCTTTTTCCCGTGGTAAATCCAGACGATTTCAGCAGCTTCCCACATAGTGTTCGCTTCAATTGGAAGAGGGTAGTTATCGTTGAGATCCCGAATCTGAACTATGTTGTTACGATCAGTTCCTATAAAACAGCAGACGAAAACAACACGATGTAGCGAAGGAGCATTTTCGAAGGAAATTCCTGAGAGTGGAAATCGAATGATTTACCTGTTTTGCCTTCTCCCGCATCTCCCGCCTGACCATCCCCAGCAGGCTGCTGGTTGTTGTGTGAGTTAGAACCTAGATATGATACACATTCAATCATACGATATGATTTGATTTTACAAAATTATGTGATTTTGTAAAATTTTTTTTACAAAATTAATATTTAAATATTGAATAAAGTGTGCTCAAAGTACAGACATACTTTGTAAATAAAGGAATTACTCATTCAAATCAAATCCAATGTGAAGACTTACCTGTCCACTGAATATGTACTGCGTCATTTCCTTCCATTTCCAATGTGTTAGGATGAAAGTCGTATTCAACAGCGGGATAAACCTGTACGATATTACCACGTTTTCCTCTCACGTTAAGGTTGTGAATTGTTTGCTGGTCGGAAATTCCATTTCCTGTCCGTGGTCTCAACACAAACACGTGGCTTCGGTCTTGAAACGTCCGTCCAAACTGCGCCGTGTTTATAGCAAGTTTAAGTAGACTGTGGTCTCTTTCAACTTCGACCAATGGGTTCTGCTTCACTGGTGACATTACCCCTTTACGTCTGAAAAGTTTTTTTTATTTTTATCATATTTTAAATTCATACACCTGACCAGATATGGATAGAAATATTGATGCGTAGCCCCTACCGGTCGTAATTGTAAGATGAATCAGTAAAATACGGGTCATAATCATCTGTAGAAATATTGTATCTGGAACGTAAAAATAAGCATTCACTGTAGATACGTTATCAAACGGTTATCTATATTCAGTTAAATTCGATATCGATAAAAAAATATGAGTGACTTACCTTATTCTTAAAACGCACTGTTTCGCTGCGTTAGAAGGGAAATAGGGAAGAGCCCATGTGTAGTTTAATGGATATCCTTCTCGTCCGTTACCAAGATGATTTGATCTGTATATTA
The DNA here is from genome assembly GCF_964204645.1 of Tubulanus polymorphus. Taxonomy (NCBI): domain Eukaryota; kingdom Metazoa; phylum Nemertea; class Palaeonemertea; order Tubulaniformes; family Tubulanidae; genus Tubulanus; species Tubulanus polymorphus. The sequence goes on along the minus strand of NC_134027.1, from coordinate 3,631,940 downwards.
GTGAACATTTTCATAGTTTCATTCGTTTAAATCGTTTTGTCATTAATATCTAATATACATGTCTATACGTACCTGGTCCAACCAGCGCCAGAACAAGATGGAGGGTTTAGCTCTACTAAACATTCTTCTTGCATCGGATCAACTGCATCGTACGGGACTTTCCAGATGTACTTTACTTTACCCGCGCTTAATGATTCGCAAGTCTGTTTATTCTTAACACCTGAAAACAGAAAGCGTTGCCAGTTACAGTTCATTTTTCTTTTTTACAAAACAGAAAGAGTGCGATATTCTTTTTCAAACTCGCCTGGTTTCTTTTCTAAGTAATTGTAAAAATCAACCCATGTTCCTCCATTGACTTTACATTCGGCAAAGTTGTTCCAGCGACTTCCTCTTTTCCAGGTGTTTGTACCTGGGTAGAATTCAACGCACTCGCCGTATGGTTTCACGTTGAAACTATTGCTTTGGTAATGGCTATATCGATATAAATGAATAAGGTGAAAGAGCCAATTTATACGCAAAAAAAAGTAAAATCAGGGCATTCTTATCAACAGTGTGGTAGAAGTTATTCATGAATGACACATCGTGTCCGTGTACCATATACTTTGACGTACCTACACATAGAAGCATTCTCCGCTAAAACAGCTATATCCTTCCACGGAGTTGGATGCCAATATGGGTAATGATCCCTTTCTTCTGGGCACTCATAACCGCGACGGTTACCATTCGGGTTTTGCCTGGTGGAAATGGCACGACTGTAGCCTCTTCTAGAGGCCAAGATCTGATCGGCAACGAATAAACCTAAAAACAAATGACTACGATGACTTTGCGTAATACACCGTATTTGTATTGGATTCCCTTCAATGTTTCCGATTTCTATTCACCTTTATTGCGTTCTCTAGAGTAGCATTTATCATACCAATCCCATGATTCTTGAATGACTCGATTGGTCTCGACGTCCTTTTCCTTCCTAGCAGATCGTTGTTTCATGGTCTCAGTTTTCGGGGGCGGAGTATACTCTTGTGAAGTGGTCACTTGTCCGTTTCTCAATGTATCCAACTTACCTGATTATAATGAAATCATGAATAAGTCAGATATTTATGAGGCATACGACGAACACTTTTATTTCGAAATAAACTTTCAATACCTGCATCTGATTGACACATGTATTGTAAAATGATGTTGCAGTTTTGTTTATGGGGATCTGTGTCTTCATTACCACCGCAACCGTGCTGATTAGTCCATTCAATATTCAGCAAAGTTTTCCCAGCAGATCCACTTTGAAAATATTTCTAAAGGAAATTACAAAATCTATCAAATTCAACGTATCTTATGAAAATAAAGAAAAATATCGATTGCCCTAACAACGTTCCCTCTATCATACCATATAATACTGTTCGGCCTCTGTGGTAGCTGGTGTATCAGATTTGTCACCCGCGTTGTAGCCACCGCGATTGTTGTTCTACGAACACAGATATAAAAATGAAATGTTTTTTAATTGCAAGAGTTTTCATCGAAAACGTTTTAAGTAGAAATCTTGATGCTGATTCTATACCTGCGAATCAAATACTCTGTTGGCATTTCTCCTGTTCGCAGATCTTTCGTTCAAGCGATTGTTTGATCCCCGAGGATTGTGTAAGTATATATCACCTGAACACAGGGGTATCAGAAACAACACGATTTGGATGATTCTATTCATTGTGAAAAATCTGAAACTAAGGAAGAACATCAAGTCAATTATATATACTTGAAACGGTATTATTTAATACTTTGTATTGAGATAAAATTCATGTTCTCCATTATCTACCGTTAAGTAAGATACCGGGTCATTAAACGTGCGATTCAAATAGTTTGTCAGGTTTTATCTAATCGCCGACCGAGAGATGATTGTAGGTAGACAAGAGATAAAGTGGTCATCGGTCCTGATCGGGCACCAGTCGTGTTGTACTCAATACAATTCTAAATCAGTATAGTTATAGGCATTAGTTACTAATTACGTTTGTAACTGCTTAATTATTAATATTGTCCGCGCGAGGATACCGCATGACAGTGCATGCGTCATTGACGTACCAATCCATATAAGGCTTATATATTCGAGTGCCATTGAACATGACGTTCAAAAAACAAATCTTCCTCGTTCCAAACAAACGGTTATTTATATCACAATTTTATATCCGGACCGTATATGGTTGTGTACATTGTCTACATTTCCGCGTTCTAATTCAAAAGGGAAACGTGACTAATTTTCGAATGACAAGTATGAATAATATACCCGACTAATGTTCGTCTAGAAGCTAGCCGTGTTTCCTGGAACAGGACGTTAGGCCGATCTCATCTGTAAGATCGTCTGGTATTCTGCCGAAGTTTTCTTAAAAAGTGGCAAATACGTGTGAAAACAGAAAATATGTATTTACTATTAAAACCGACAATCAATTCTCGATAGAAAAATAGCAACTTTCATTATAGCTATATCCGTATAGTTATAATCATATTATATACGGGTAGATCAAAACGATTTTCTAGGCCAGCAGTTTAATTATCAATTTCATAAACATATGCGTAGGGGTCTATAGAATGCATTAAAATATACGTTTGGGTCTAAAGAATTGATGTTGCAGACAAAGTTTCATCGCGTTACAAAATGGTGCGAACTAGGAACTAGCCAGGGGTTAAACAGAATAGTCCCCGCAAAGTAAACAAACACGGCTCTACGCGTCTATCTCGCATTAACAATCATTTCAACACGAATCTGCCCTTACTATAGATACAATTCTGCTGCTGGTTAAACTCCAACTGAATTATTTAGTTTCTAATCCCTGTTAAAGTTTAAAATTATTGCAATATGAAAAAAATTTAACTTACCGCATCGAAGTTTGCGCTTCATATGACGTCAGTAATATCAATAGCTATTTCTAATTTAAGAACATTAGTCACTTTTTAATAAGCCTAGATTTTATATTTGTATATCGTTAAAATGTTAACAACCGAATGAAACAAATAACCATTTGTAGTATGTTCTCATAACATGTGTTTTTGATTAATCGTATGATTGCAAAACTTGTGTCATTCGAAAATGAAACGGGTCCTATATTGTGGGCGTAATACGCGTATGAACTGGAAACACCGGTGTGATTAGGCAATTAGCAATGTTTACTTCCTGGTTCATATTGTGTATCTCATTAATTCATTAGATCTCGAGAAATAGACGTTAAAATGTGGAATTTTATTTGGTTATTGGTAGGAATAGTATCAGCTGATATCTACATGCATAATCCGAGGTAAAGTCATGGAAGTTTTTCGTTTTCATTTATAAGTAATAAAACGGAGACCGATTCTCCGAGGTTGAATTCGATTGCCCACTTTGGCTATATATTGTATTGAGATAGCGTAGCTTGAGAAATGAAATGATATTTCATCGAGTATGAATTCTCGTACCTAACCGATTAAAGTTACTGTTTGATTTAGTTTCAGATGCTAGCCTATTAATATAGTCCTTTAAATCTGAGGAAAAAAACATCATAAGATACTTGTATATGGTATATTGGTTGTATGACCAGAAAAAAACAATTTGTCAGTGTTACTACTATTACTGTCGGACTTCTTCATACGCCTATTGAGTTCTAATTTTCATATTTTATTTCAGAGGCAGTAATAATAGGCTGGATGAAAAAGGACGAGCAAGAGATAACGCTAATAGGTAACTATTAAAATTAATGAAAGTTGTTTTTATTGTCATTATCAAAATGAAATAAAAACGTTTAATATGGTAAAACTATCTTTTTGCTTGATGTATTTTCAGAATGTTCGACTCACAGAATAACGATCGAGGGGGCTATAATGTTGGAAATATGTACTTTTATCAAGGGTCAAAATTATCAATTGAGTGGTGAGATTTTTATTTGAATTACGTTGTTATTGTAAATCTTAGTCGGTTCTTTCTAATTTTTTTCTTTGATTCGAGTATTTTATGAAATGTTTGTGTTCAATAAGTTCTTGCTATTTTAGGACAAATCAACACTCATGCAATAACCCAAACAATCATTGTGAGCATATCATTCAGTACATGTGTGGTGAAAATGTTCGTGATGGGTCTACTGTTAGGTAGGTTTTTCAAGTCAAATCCCGCCAGCAAAACGATTGTTTTTCTTCTTAATAACAATTTTTTTATTTTGCTTTAGCACCATACCAGAAAATCCGAGCCAATGTGCCAGATATGATTGTAATAATGATCTTAAATATGGTATGAATGAAAACTTTGAACATTACTTGAAATGCCGTTTACGCAATCGTAATGGTGGTCTCTTTACTGCTGATCAGGTAATATAATTTCATAAGATCGAATTCGTGTTTGTGTTGTAAAGAAATTAAGAAGAGTTCCATTATTTGTTCGTAGAAAGTAGGCCCTAAAGCGAAGAATACTCGTCAGAATCCAAATGGCAGAAGAAGAGGATATGAATGTCCTGAAGAGCGAGATTACTATCCATACTGGCATCCTTCACCCTGGAGAGTAAGTATATAAATGAAATTCATCACTTCTTGAATTTATTATTCCTTATATCAGTTACAGTTATATCTGTAACTATGTTATAGGATGTTGCAGTACTCACTAATGATGCTCGCCGATGTCCGTATTATGAAACCGAAAGTGAGAATGTCAAGGGAAGATACTATTGTTTCATACCTGAGACAGTGCTTCGGCAAAATATGTATAAGGGCTTATCGATTCCAAACAATGAGGACGATTGCAAGGTAAAAGTGCAAACCTCAATATTTGATCCGTTGGTTTCTACCCATGTCTAGTATATAATGAATGTGTAACTATGAAGCTCTTGTCTATCGAATAGAAATTTAGATGGCCAGAAAATGACCGGACTAACGGTGTGAGGGGAGTTTGGAAGCTTGCTCCATCTCATGGAATCCCTGCACCTGAATGTAGGGAAACTGAATTTACCAGAGATAATCATCTTGGCAACACAATCGGTGGAAATCCGTCAACTTATAACTGGACTGTTCCGAATATAGAAAGTAAACATTGTGTTCTAAGAATCAGGTATTATTACATCATCTTTTCAAAAATGATGAGTGCATGGAATTCATGTATCTACGACTTGCGTATATCTGATGCAGAATATTTTCATTGTTTATGTTTTCAATGTACAGATACAATATATCAACGGCTGAATTTGATGGTTGGGACGGCAGCACGAACTCAACTCTGAACAAGGCCAAGAGAGGTGTAGCGTCTCAACTAGATTTATCAGAACGTTACGGATTGCAGAAGACGGATGCTGAAAAACGGGGCTACCTTTTCAAAAATAACCCATCAGTTCAAATATTTGCTGGTATCGCTCCATTGCAGTTGGCAATCAACACTGCGCAGTATGGCCGAACATTTCAGGATAGGTGAGTGGTTTTAGGACATGGCCAGAATCTAGATATGGAATACATGAAACTCCGAATTAATAACTGTTTTTTATTTGCGCGCAGGAGTCACGCGTTTGCGATAAAGAAACGACCGGATGATTTAGAAGGGAAGACAATTCGTAATGTGAATGTTCGCGGAAAACGTGGAAACATCGTGCAAGTTTATCCGGCTGTAGAATATGATTATGTGCCGAATACACTGGAGATTGCTGCCGGGGAATACGTGCATTTTCAGTAGGTTTTATTGTAAATACTGTGTAGCCAGTTATTTCATGTATTGTTTATTTGACAAAATGCTCGATTCGTTTTATAGATGGACCGGTTCAAACACCAACCCTAATAACAATGACGGACAAGGACTGGCTGGTACTGATCGTTCTAATGTTGTACTGCAAAGAGTTCAAGCTTATCCCGAAGGAGATGCAGGACGCAAAGCTAACACTTTCGGGCACTGGGGTCGCAGCTATCCGGCTCATCTTGACAATGCTACTTTCCTTGATATGACTAGAAAAGAACAAACTAAACTTGCATTTCTAAAAGATCGTAAGTCATGAGTTTATTTACTTCTTAGAACATTTGTTGCTGTTTAGATGAACGAATGAATAAAATGTTTGAATTTTTCATAACAGATCAGTTTGGTGGTGAACTCTCTGAACTGGATGATGCTGGAACATATTTCGACCTCGGGCCCAAAAAGGTTACATCGACAGGAACGTCTTATTTCATGTGTACGCGCAATAACAATTTTTCAAATCGCAGCCAAAAAGGAAAAATCATTTCCGTGCCATTTGTGTCAGAATACAGCAGTATTGGGTGGAATGGTGGAACAATGACTATCGGTGATAGGTTCGTAGGCACATCTCGAATGTTAATTCTATATGAAGTTAAGAAAAATATTCAAAAATGTCATGTTTATTTTCATTACGTGTTTGGTTGTTGTAATCTTTTAGGGCTTATATTCAAGTTCCTCGAGGTGCGTTCGTGTTTCTGCAGAAAATGCATTTAGAAGAATGGACTCCCGCTGTTGGTGAGAAGAAAATAGCTGAAATGGGGAGACAAAAGCCAGTAAGTCTAAAGGAATGCAGACATGCAACAATTCTTATGAAATACCATACCCGGTATCAAAGTAGTAGAATATGAATGGTTTTATTGCTGACTGTGTTGTCATTTCAGTACGGTAACGATTACGCAAGCAACTTCATTGTTATTCACCCGCAAACGAAACTGACAGCTAGCGGTAAAACTTTCAATGTGAAGATGAAATTAACAGGATCGGAAAACAACGTCGCTATCTACCGAACAAACGCCGACAATTTTGCAACTTGGACGAGAATCGACGCGCAAATACAGAACCAAGAAGCCAACTTTGCAGTTAGTGAAGGAGGGGTTTACATAGCTCGATTGCAGTCTCCAGTCGGGTTGATCGTAGGCATTGTTGTTTCATTGCTAGTTGTTTTGCTCATTGTTGTTGGTACTACTTGCTATTTGCGTAGATATCCCGCTAAATGGGTAGCTATTAAGAGTCGCGCCTCTTCGTTCCAACGTTCATTTCAAACTCGAATTTAACTGTCCGAACGTCTGGTCAGAATTGTCAAAATGGTGCTTATTAACTTGTGGATGATGTACATCCATCAGATTAGAATATATTTGATGATTACAAAACTCTGCTGGCAGAGAAATACTTATTTTACCTGATGATATTATTTTGTATATACAAGTTATTAATGATTATCGGAGTAAGAAAAGTTGTGTCGTAGTTTATTCCAAAAATAATTCATTCCATGTTGTTAACCAAATACAAGAGAGTTTTTTATATAATCATAGTTGGACTGAGCAACATATTCATCTACCTCAAAAAGATGCAGAGTCGATATCATGATTGTTGAAAGAAAAGATTGTTGGAGAGAAAATACTTTTATACATAATGATTATATCCTAACCGTGATTTCAAATAGAGACAAATCTATTCTAGTTGTTTGCAAATAAACTACGGATATTTTCCTGCGCATTATCGATAAAAGACGGGTTCGTTTGAGTTCTTTTTTGTTTTACGCGAGGAAGGATAGAGGATTTGATTGTGTAATACTAATGGAAATATTGGACAGCTTAATGTACCAAATGTCATGGAACTATTATCTTTTCAATGATAAATGTTTTGTCATGTAACGTGTAGGTATGAATGTGAGGGGTGACTGGGCCCTTCGGGTAATAAGTTTATTTTAACTTTACCAGTCGTCCAGCGTCTTGTATTACATTATTTTGTATCTATTCCTGCTACTTCATATTGTAATTTGAATCGCGAATAAAACATTATTATTATTACTGGTGAAGTTAAAAAGATAAGAACTTATGACATTAAAAGCCCAGTCGATCACATTCATACCATAAGACAGAGTACGTGAACATCAAGTCATGTTATAAAAGAAGCTGGGATATTTGGAAAGAAGAACTGAAGTAAAGGACTACGAAAAGGCCAACTTCGCGTGTCGCGTGCGGTTAGAATTTCTCTACATTTTGTTATCTTGGCATTTTAGGCGGTGACGTTTGAATATTTGGTTGGGAAATAAAATAAATTAGTTCACTTGGCAGCAGATTCACATTGTGTGTAATAACGGAAGTTTATTGAGACGGTATAAACCGCTGATATTGATTGATCGCCGAGTAATGGACTATTCTATAATTACGATAATTACAGCAAACTTCAGCCGTGGTTGGAGTTCTCTGGGTTTAATATCACCGATGACGAAACGGACACTATTCCAGTATCTGTCCCAGTACGAACTCGATAGTTCTTTGCGGGGAATTCCAATCGATAAATTGCGTTAATTTCACCGGACTTGAAAAGTTATTTTACAAATGGCCAATGACACTTATCGTGCTATAACACAATAAGTTGATTTTTGCCGTACCGTTATATCTTTGACCGGGCCATGCGTGGTTGGATTAGACATACATAGGAACGTCAGTTGTCATGCGGCGTTGGAATTCTATTTAATTCGTGTCAGTTTTTAGTGTTTCCAAGTTTATACATAAATTAGGAGACACAGTGTCGTGTAGGCAAAATCTTATGTTGATAGGTATAATTGTATAATGGTGGGAATACACCGTGATTTACAATGTCTAGGCTTTGTTTGTCCGTGGGATTACTCTTTTTGTGCTGTGGAAAATATTTAGTACGTAATTGATATTAAGCCGTAAGATATCATTTTTATGAACGTCGCCGGTTCGGCGAATGAATAAGACCTCACGAAATATATCTATACGATGAACGTACCTTAAATTGTGGAAAACCTCGGAATGTGGATAAACCTTAGGTAAGTTAAACGTGAAAAACGGTCTCTAATATATCGTTAGGTTACTACAACATTATGAAAAATAATGTACAGTCATATATACCGTTCAGTCCTTTCCAATGCCACGGTTGTGACCAATACGAAACATGGCCTTATTACAAATTTGGCGTCGTAAAGAATGGTATTTCCATTGAATTTTAGTTAGATTGAGCAAATTTTGTACTCTGAAAAATGTTGGCGTTATGTGAGCAATGGCATTAAAAACGATTCTAACGGACTGTAGTTCATCTTCGCAACAGTCGCGCCAATCTTCATGAAATAGTTCATACATGGCCTGACAATAAACGTTGGTCGAATCAAACCAGTGAAGTTCTTTCTATTTGAAAATTCATTTTGAAAATGTATCGTGCAAGAGGTCTACTGCATTTTATAAGACCCATTAAGTATAGCTTTTCTGTCGCCAGACGACATTCCGATGTACCAACACGAATAAATTGCCAAAAGTGAAAGAGGAATTTAGTTTAGATAGGGAAGAGAAAATTATATTTTTAAGAGTCCCCGAAATAAACTTGTTTGGTCGAAATTAGAAAATGTGTTAGTTATTCGAGTGGGTAGGATAAGTAACTCGGTGGACCTCACGAGACGAGTGATTTCAGAAGGAAAAATCGGTTGGTAATAATTTACAACATAATCGCTGTCAGTTACAAGCAATAAGTGTTCTTAGCGAGGCCGCATGGCTGACTTAACAACTGGTATTAGTTAATAACATAAGCTTTGTAACTAACACGTCACTGAAATCAGTTTAATGCGCACTGCTTTTATCTGTATGATAATTACTTTCCAATGCTTTAAGCTGTAATTAATCGCCATTTTAGCAATTTTATAAGGATTTTATACAGTTATCGTCGAGTCTCAACCAGTGTTTACAATTCAGTAGTCAGATTATTATGCCTATCATCAACCTCGGGACTATTTTTCTTCTGACTTCATTCAGCTGCAATCACGACAGTGTCACAAATGTTGATATTTGTATAACACCCGAAGGCCTCATAAATCTTATGAACGGTCACCATAGGAACACGGGAAAACACTAGATTGTCTGACTGTAATTACCTACGTCCCATTGAAGTATAAGACGGAGGGAACCAATTATTATCTGATAACATCTACCTTTCTGGAGATTGGAAAAAGGTCGTCTAAATCTCCAATTATAAAAAGACTAAAGGTTATTAATTGTAATAGTTAACGGTAGGAATGGTCACCATTTTCGGTCAAACCCCTGTAGCGTGTGGGCAGTGATTCCAATGAATGTACGTCGCACGTCAAGATACGAAATATCCAACTGTGTGACAATAATTAATTGGATCAGCCATGTGCATCACTATAACAGTTTTACAAATTATAATTCTGTTTATATATGATTATCTATCATGAAACTGGTCACACTTAGACAAATGCGCTTTTTTCCCTACGTCATTTTTTATATTGAATTTGGAACATTATGATACGTATAATACAAAATAAACAAACTTAAAATAGCCAAAAACAGCAACGGTACGAGAATAGCAAATTACCGTAATGTGGATTTATAGCTTAGGCGTTGGTGTTACCACAAACCAGCGACAATTAAGGTGATAAAAATATTTCTTAATGTGAGGTAACCTCGGGGCTGGAAGAGTTTATTGAGAACCGGTTGTCAGTATTCTACTAATATCAATCTCATTTGATTAGAATTACACAATATGTATCTAATATTCACTTTATTTCGAAATCCCATGGAAAAAGAAGAACAACTTTCTAGAATTAGAAAATATTTTGCGTTTGCAATGATAGCGTGACTGGCATAACTGGTGATATCCGGCGTGTGAAAACGATTACATGGATTATCCATTAAAACCGATATTTCATCAGTAAAACTATACTTTGATTCCCATGCAACTGATCTGTTTTCTATAAACCAGTTTACCGAACTATGAAGACACGTAAGAATAAAGACCAGTTTACAAGGTTTTCAGATTTGCTGTACGTACGTTTATCTAGATTTAGATATAGTCGTCTAATTTCTGAAGTAGGTCAACATCAAATTAAAATCATTCATAAATCCATATCTCTATAACATAAATTTTTCAACCTATAATTAGCTTTCTACAAACCGTTTAGTTGTTCGTAGTAGCAAAAAAAGTAAAACATGTTGCCGATTAGATTCTCAATATTAATTGCATAATTTATGAGACGGTTATTTTCAATGGACATCCATCTTTTCGTAGTGTTAGTTCTGACATTCGCCACAATGCATAGATACTTGTATTGACTAAATATATTCAATCTAATAATCATTTTTAGGTGACCTGACTGGCAGGTTTCGTAATGCAATAATCCTGCCACCATTCTGTACGTAATTCGATTAGAAATTATCAATTAATTGTTCATTTTTAGCGTGAGAGAAATGTAGCGTTCCTGCTGGGAATAAAATGAATGGGCCTACTAAACTTGCCACGCCACGAAGCATGCCTTTACAACTCGACGATGTCAGTACTAGACTACGTGCATCTCTACCGGAATTTCAAGTGACACCTCCGTCTCCGATACGTGACGGTAACAGTGACGATTACTTCATGTTCCCCGTTCCTCGCCAGAACGACGACATCAACTCCGTGAAACACGCAAACATGACGAAACGGAGTGATTACGACGCTTACGAACATGACAGTGATATATCGTTACATCCGGATTCCGACGAAGAAAGATTTTTGGAGCAGTATATACAACTGACCGCTGGATATATGGAAACTGATCAGTCGTGGAAGGAGACTTTGGAACAGCCGGATACAGTAGCCAATCATAGGGAATATAAAAACAGTGATTTAACTACTATTCCGGGTCAAAGCGGAGAAATTGAAACTTCGAATGATAAATGCGGATTCGAAGTTCATTCGTCGACACACGCGATCGATAAAAGTGTTCCCGCAGTCGAAAATAAACCAAATGGAGAATCAATGAACGGAATGAAAACTGAAACTCGCGAAACGACATGTGAAGAAACATCTGATATAGGTGAACAGAGTTATCATCATCAGCACGATGCTCAATCTATGCCATTATTAACTGAATCAAATCAAAACGGTGCTAAAATTGACGAGGATTCGAACATTGAAAACGACAATGAATCGATTGAAAACAGTAGTGAATATTACTCAGGTAACGACGAGGACTATCCAACAGCTCGAACCGGCTGTGAAATACTCGACCCTTCCGCCGATCCGTTAAGTATTATTCCAAATGTTCATAAACCTACGAAACATAAAATCAAAGATCCGTTTGCGGCTTTAGCTAAGAAGATATTCAAAATGGTCGACCAAGATGAGGATAATTTGCTAAGCAAAGTGGAATTAGATAAGGTAAGCGTTTTTTTGGCATCGTATTGAAACAACAGACGCCCGACATGAAACCGACAAAACTTTGTTAGGCCAAAAAATGAGGCTGTTTGAATTTTCAGTTTTTCCAGTCGAAGAGTTTAGTCGATATTTCCATCACAAGTGCCGATATCATAAAAATGAATGAAGACTCAAAACACAAGTCGGAAAATACAACAAAGAAACGTAAAAAGGTTTGCTCAAGAAATATCGCCTTTCATATTAACTGTTGGCATACGTTTCCCTTGTCGTATAAATCATAAAAGCGGAGACAGTGACATCCGTGTCGAACTATTTGTGTAAAATATGCAGTATCCATGACAATGTATGAATATGAACACGTGCTAATCTTTCAGTCACGTAAACCGAAGACTGGTCTCCATTTACCCGAATTCGAGAATCTACTCACAGAAATTCTGAAGTATATTTACGGAAAATCGACAGAATGCACAGTACGTGTAACCCTATTATCTTATATGTAACATCAAATGATACTAAGATATGCTTAGTTTAGAGTATTACTATTTCAGGGAACTTGGGTTGAATTAGATGGACCCGATAGTTTAATCTACTTCAATAAGATAACTGGTGAAATGAGGTAAAACGATTTTCCACAACTTTGTGATCTCCGCCTCGACAAGAGTCATTCGCAACTGCGTGAAAGAAATCCGGTCACTCCGATCATTTAATGTTTGTTTTAGGTATGATATACCCGAGGAATATTACACAGTGATAAAAGAAGACGTGTTCGAAGACGTGATCTTAGATCTATTAGAGAAACAGGAGGCAAATCATGAGAAGGATAGTAAAAATAAAAATCCAAAAATCAGAGGCGAACTTCGACGTCGTGATTTTGAAGAGGTAAGTCTGTTCTACTTGGAATTTACGTTAAGTTCATAAAGAGATAATTTCCACCAAAAAAAAAATTATTTGTATGGAGCAGGCTATATTGATAAGAAAAGCATTAGGAGTTTATTCTTGGCGTGCGTGTCTTATTTCAGATGCTTTCTTCAATCAGTTTCTGTCTTCTTCTCTCGTCAGAAGATCAAAGGCAAATTAGGAAACTATTCAAGAATGATAAATCATCATTTACTCACGGGGAATTTATACCGATAGCTAAACGACTGGTGCTGTTAGTCTACGAAGCGCGACATCCATCACCGGTAAGAGATCTGAATAGGCTCCAAATAAAGATAGCGATGGCTTTGGATTGAATATTTCAAATTCATTGCCACTTATCAGGATTGAGTTAGGGTACGCTTTAGATTCATTCTTATTTCAGTAGTTTTATTGTATATGTAACTGATATTTTCTAGCACGACTGGTGTATGTTGGTAAGTCCTAAAACAGGGAATGCATACTGGTTCCACAAAAGAAACGGTGAAATTCGACGTTTTCCTCCGCATTCAGTCATCAGAGCTCAGCAACAAGAATTGATGGAAAGGTAATTAATACAAACTTCCGAGTAGTCTTCCAAGCAGTAAATATCTGGTATTGTTTCAATGAGGGCTAACACTTACGATCGTATGCAATTCAATAGCTAGATAAGGGAAACAGATATACATTTAATGATTTTACATTTCATTTGAAATTATCTAAATCTGTTATCTTTAAAAATCATCCTCGCATGCTATTGCAGAATAAATCTCAGGAATTACTTGAAATAACGTAAAAGATCATTGAAATCAGTGATCAGGGTCTATTCGAGTTAAACCCCTTTCTTTGATGAAGGACCTGCCAATAAATCCGAAACGTCTGTAAGACAAATCATCAGCAGCGAACAGAGATTTGATTTCAATATCGAGCAGATTCCACCACTATAATCGCAGATTCGAAAGCAAGTGAAATTGAATGAAATGAATTATCTTGTATGGAATGACTAAATGCACTGTCATTTCAATCAGGGATACTATTCAACAGTTCGGGGGCCTCGTATAATGTACATAACATCGTAATACATCAATGAATGTTGAGAGAACTGATTGGTGGCGATCGATTTTAATTTGAGAAGTTGATGAAATGTAAATGCTAGGTTAATCAAGAGTAATGTCAGATGCTGTCTAGCGGTAATTGGATTCTGTCTGGCATCTATAGTTGCGTGGTTTTGAATATAATCAATCTGATTTTCCCGCTATTTTTAGTTCGGATTCTTTTTATAGATTTGTATTGCGACAAAGACAATAATATATCGTTTTATCACGTGACTGGCCTGATTCGGAATGCATTTGAATAAACGATACAGAAATGCACGGAGTTCTGACGGAATGATTATGGTCACCCACATTCAGATTGCTCGTTTGATACATAGATGATTCAAATTCTTGGGACCAGTAGCACAGTCGGGACCTATATTTAGGTCTTGATTGAATGTATTCCGGATTGCAAGCTCCTATTGGCCGCTTCTACCAGGTTTATGAATTATGCTATTCCGAAATATGTATAGAGCGTATTCTGGTTGAAACGAAGGTGCTTGAAGAATAGGCCGACCTGCCAAAAAGACCATCTATAGCAAACAAGACCAATCTGTGTAGCTGAACCGTGGTGAAATGTTATAACGCTAAGCTTCAATATCTGAAATTAACAACAATTTCAAAATTCCATTGGGATATCTGTGATAATTTCGACCAATCGGAAAAAAATATGATCGCGTGAATCGATGTTTATCTGTCGAGCAAACTCTGGTCAACACAACGGCAGTTCGACGACACGTCAAAATTGCGTTTCCTTTCGTAACGGAAGTAAACATGGCCGGTAATGTGATCTCGACTGTTAGTCCAACGGTAGCGTGTATGTTTTACGTGGTATTAAATTCCATAGCAACGTCATCGTTAACCGTGCTTGTGATCGGCCATTACGCTGTCAAAACCGACGCATGAAAACGATAAAATACTGCCTTGTATAATGCCTATATAAACTGCTTATAACATGCGAATAACTTGTTTACGAAAAGAGAATATATACTTGTTCAAAACATAGAAATCGTCAAGAAAAAATCAGTCTGGGTCGGGCATTTATCACACGTATCTACAACCTTGTTTATCAAATAGATAATCATCCACGTAACCTTCTACGTTAAATTGATTCCTCCAGGAAGCTCTCTAAAATTCACTTTTGAATTAAACAGTTCTCACTTGAGAATTACGAATAAACGATGTTCATCGTATCTCAAAACATGATATTGTGGGTAAATCTGACGTCACAAGCGTCGGGAAACAGTTTGTCTCTATTGTCATCGTAATCGTCGCGATCAATATATCAGCAGCACAGTTCAGTCGTAATACCAAGTTTACACTCTCCTCTCACCACGCCAATATTTCCTGTTTCTTTAGCAACAAGACTCGCGAACGGATTATACGACCCAATGGCTCGTAAATATCTACTTTTCATATCGTTTTACATAGTGAAAAGGGATAATTCCAATCTGGAAATGTATGCGTTCAGTTCTACGCGCTAAAAACTGAGGATTAAACAAGGAATTTCTCTCTATGATGTCATATCGTAATCGATAAGGTTAATGATCTCTAAAAGAGCAAAACTGCGGAACAAAAATGGACGCGAAAGCGAAAGCAAACTGGCAAAGAGCAGTTAAACCGGGATCTGCAAAGACCGTACCACCGCCGCCGGTGCAAGCGGTCAAATCGCAAAGTGTTCCAGGCTCGACGACTAACAGTCCAAAATTACCGGTTTCCGGACGTAGACTAAGCCTTCGCGGAACAACAGCGGCTTTAATACGTAAACAGAAACATGTTAACGAGTGAGTGCGTTCGATATCAACATCTTTTTTCTTTCAAACGTACCATATACGTTGGTTTATTTCTTGAAATTCTCTCCTGTAAATGTTAAGAGATATGTTATTATGTATCATTGTGCATTTATTGTTATGTCCTTTTGTACATATAGTTTCTCTATTGTGCCTCACTGATAACCCAAAATAGGCATTTCAATCTTAGATCCGATGATGAGTTGAACACGAATTATGATGATGAAATACGGGTGGAATGATTATTGCGTACAAGGAAGATTATCATCAATATTTCATATGATATCCACTGTTTAACTCCGCGCTGATAATGTACCAAAACAATTATTATAATGTACCGATGAACGATAAAGGAAATTTACGATATTATACTGAATTCATAGTTACGCATGTTTTCCATTCTATTATGTTCAATAGAGGTACTGCACCTGACATCACAGCGCGTCATGGTGGACGTCAAGCGCAAGCCGCTTACTGAATTAAAAAGCCCACGTTGTTCAATATGATGCTTGTGAACAACAGTTGGCACTAGCCAGGAATAGAAGTGTGCACAAGGTGCCAACACGTAACAACGGCGTCCATAATTTCACTTCATGAAAATCAGTTTTAAGGAAATAAGACTGTTCTAATCAGTTGTCAGGATGTCACTAATACTAGGCGAAGATTTGGATTTACACGAGACATTATGGTTAAAGGTACATACAGCGCGTTTACAGTTCTGTATTGTCTAACTCATTTCAGAGAACGAGAAAAAGCTTTTCTCAAGCAAACAGTAGATGAACTCAATGAATACAAAGAAAAATATGCACGCGAAAAGTCCCAACGAGAGGTACTGCATGATAATTTAAACTGTAATGAAATTGATGATAAATTTCAATACCTAGGCTACTCGAATTACGGACATTTTCATTTTTCAGAATTTTGAAGACCAGTGCTCAAAACTTATTGAAGAACTTAAAGACACGAAGGAGAAACTTGCAAACACAACGGAAGAGTTTGAAACTTCAAAATCAGACTTACAGGCAGCCCTACAGAAACTCACTACCTCCGAGACTAGTCTGACTCAAGCTGAAGAACGAATCAAAAGTCTCGAAAGTAAAGGTCGGTCAAACAGGCAAAACTGTATAGAAATTATTTTCTTTTTTCCAAAAATCCATTAGAAATCTAAAGTATGGATTCATCTCGGATAAATTCTTTTTTTTTATTTTAGAGAAGATTTTGCGTAAGTTTATGTAATTCCATAAAGCTAAGCTAACTCTGAGTTTAATGACTAACATTGTAAACACATTGACGAGAAGCGGAAAAAAAGATTCTTTACTTTTGATCTAACATCTTAAACGCGAAAAGATATGCTACATTTATTATATATCAAACTAATAGGCAGTAATGGATGAAAGGGGTTTTAAGTAGTTATTATTGCAACTTGGGATGGTATCTACTAACTTGCTATCCATAGAACATTGGCATTTCTCATTTTGAAAGCGCGATGGATTCGGTTTAAGATATTCATAGCGCTTTTCGATCTGCATCAACTTCTATGGAAAGTCATGATTTTTCGTTTGATGATTAATTGGTAATGTTGAATGTAACAATTTTTAAGTGTTCGAAATTGGGGAGGATTTTGCTTTTATGCGTTAGCGTGAGATATACCGACGGGTTAGCATTGATAATGATGATCGATGTGTTTTCCAGTTATGGACGTTGAAAAAGCTGAATTGACAGTTGAGACGATGAAGAAATCATTGGATAATGCTAGGTATAAATCACAGTTTTTATCAGAGTGTCAATAATGAGTTAGAAAATAGGGAAAGTTTTATATCACGATATTGACATGTTTTCGAATAAATTAAATGGTTTACTCTAGATCGATACGAATTGAAAAAGAAACTGAACTCACTACGATCAAATCCTACCTAGAGTTGAAAACTAAAAATCTACAGGTATGTACATTTGTTCTACGTGTACATGGTGTCACTTTTTGTTATTTCTATATATCTGTTTTTGACAGAATGCTGAACAAACGATCGAAGAGTTGCAATCGAGCGTAGAAGATTTGAAAAGTCAAGTCATGGATGAAATTCGGCGGAATGAGCAAATGGATCGAGTAAGGAAATTGTGAGAAATCAGTTATTTTCTAGTTTCTAAATCGTGAATAAAAAGGGCGTTGAATTTACGACGTTGTAGGATTTGAACTGTATAGCAGAACTCAAGCAACAGATCGTGGATAAAAACGAGGAAATATCTAACATCCAGAATCAATTAGACGAGCGATTATTACTGCTTCAGCTGGCGAGAAAAACGGCGAAGGATTACAAAGACCGGATCAAGGTTGTGGATCCGAATTCTAATCACCCCCAGCACTTCCACATGACATCGGTCTTAAACGTTTTTTTTCTATCATTCTATATTATTCTATATTAGGAATTGGAAAATACTGTCTCTGCAATGGATGACCTAGAAAAAGATTTACAGATATCGCGATGCGAAACGCTCACCCTGAAGAAACTACTGCTCGGCAAGGACAAGCTCGTTATACAAAAGTCTCAAGCGCTTGAACTCGCAAAGGTTGTAGTTCATATTCTACGATCTATTTTGTCCGTCCTACACAATCATTCATTCACTGATTCTTTCCCGTGAAAAAATATATTCGTTGAAGTCTCTCGATCGCTAATTAGTGGATATTCTCTTTCAGGAAGTTCTGCTAGAAATCCAAAACAACGATCAGTTTCTTCACATGGTAAAGAAGGCTGGTAAAAAGGCGACAGTCCAAGCGACATTTCCTCAAGGAATCAAATCACAGGAAGACGAAGCCATGTGAGGATAACATTGATGAAGTCATGTCGGTATCATTTTCTTTTTCATGATAAGATCTTTGTTTTTCTAGTGAAAATGGACTGAACACTTGTATCGAACACGACCATCAAATGTTATATGATGAACTGACTGAACAGCTTAATTCGGCCCGCGCAACCTCTCCTATGAGGGTAAGCTATGACAATAATCTGTTATCGTTCGTCACTTGTATCATCGAAGATATGATGGTGCACGTATGTTATTTCGTTAACTTACAGTTTCCAAGGAGTAAACCGAAGAAAGTGTGTTTGGACATAAACACTCCACCGTGTAACATCACGACCAGCAGTTTGAATCTTATAGAGAAACAAGCAGAATGCAAACAGAATATTGGTTTTCTGGAATATATAGCCGACGAACACTTGACTCCGAGAAGCAATAGGGAAACAAACAAAACAAGTGTTGGACAAAATAGACAAAACAAAGCCTTATTAAATGTGCGGAATAGTAGTTCTACGGATGGACGAACAAGTCAAAATCTAAATACATCTCCCGGGGACAAACTGTTCGATAGACTAAAGAGCGCATATTCCATATATCTACCTAACGACTCCTTTCAAAACTTCCGTTCTGTCGAACATCACAATGTGGCTGATATTAGATTAGAAACACCGCAAATACCCGAGCAACAGAAAGAGAACGGCTTTGAGATTGTAACTGTATCATCGGTTAGTTCACGGTCGACTACGAGACCGCCGAGTTCTACGTCAACCTCGAGCAGCGCGCAACCACCGTTACCAAAACTGACTAAATACGAAAAGGACCAGCTAATGCTAGAACTAATACACGTTGGTGATAGGGTTCAGGTGAATCTAGGTCCTTGTAAAGGTGAATGATAAGAATGTATCGACGAATCTATCCGATAACACGCGTATTTTCTCCGCATCGAATATCTTTAAAATTTTTTATATTTTCAGAACGGAGCAGTCCGTATTATTCGGGAATTGTAAAGTTTGTCGGTAGCGTTGATAGGGAATACGCAAGTTTTAGACCACTCATCGGCTTGAAGCTTGACGAACCAGGTATTTGATGGGGCTTATCGCGAAGCCTTTGTACGAAGGCAAAAATCCTCGATATATGTAGAATACAAAAGACCATTACTCATTTCTATGTGGCTCTTGTTTAGACGCACCTTCAACAAATACATTATGGTCATCTGCTTGTTTCAGTTGGTGATACGGATGGTGTTTATAAGGGGAAAAGGTATTTTACAGTTCCACTAAGACATGGAAAATTTGTAAAAGCAACAAAGATCGTCTCAGTATTGAATCCCAGGGTATGCTATATTTCGTGAATGTTACTCTGTGAATCGTACATCAAACTCCTTATGTTTACTTGCTGTCCTATTATATTTACCATGGAAAAATTTATGATGATGAATATTTTCAGGCGGGGAGATATAAAACCATAGATGAAAGTACTATAGAATATCTTCGAGCAAAACAACAGTCATTCAAAAATAGATGAATGGTTTCGTCTGTGAAATGTGTCTTGAAGTGAAACTTCAACATAGCCGATGATTTCGTGCCATGGAAAAAGTTTATAAATCTCCACATTAAGATGGATAAAATTTTTTAGATTTGTCCACAGATTAAAATTGTTTATTTTTCATATAATTATCTTGTTTGTTATTAATAGGTACAAGTATATTAGCAAAATCTATTAACTTGATTTTTTGATTTGAAAATCATTTCAATGAATTTTGGAGATCATCCGTGCTTTGGCTCGGCTCAGCACAATAGTTGAATCCACCGCACGGCCACCTGCAACATATCCTGACTCCAGGACAATCTTCATCCTTGAAGCATTGGTTCGGTAAAATTGCACAATGTGACATACCACCCGGACACGTCCCTGGTTTTGAACCCGGGTAAACGGGATGTTTGACCATCGCTGAACCGGCATTCTATATTGAATTAGAAAGAAATAACTGAACTACGAATGTACATCCCGACAGTTATTTATGCAAGTTTTGTTTAAGATGACTGATAGTATAAAATCTCCTTCAACTTACGATACACGACATCATCAAGACCATCGCAAACGTCAGAACCTTTAGAAAATTTACATCGACGTCAAATAGAAATATCAAATAGACAAATAAACATAGCTTAACCATGTCATAATGGAAAATTGTATACGTAAATACCTGAATATTCACCATCTTTACAATAAACCTTTACTGTAAGCCTAACAACAAAGTGTGACGTGTTTTTGTTTCCAGTTTCGAGTTTATGTCTTTTGATGTGTATGCATCCTTAAATACATACATTCCAAAAAAATCATACATTGCAGGGGTGTTGCAGGACCGGTGCGACATATGTCGCACCTACGAGCAATCATCTCAACTCGCTCGTAGGTCGCGCCGATATATAATCGAAAAACCCATCATGTTAAAACGTTACAATAAACGTGTTAAGGGGGTGGGTTATCAAATTGTTTTACCAATATTTCATTGGCGGGCACAGATGCGGTTGTCACTTAGATTGACTCCAGCGATGATTGTTCATAGTGAACACATCGGAACCACGCACCTGATCTCACAGCATTAAAGTTGACGAATTCAGAAATCTAAATTTCCGCACATTTTATTTCTGAGAGACTATCTAGAATTTACAGGAAATGTGGATGTGCGCCTCCCCCTAAGTGTCATGGGGACATGAGAAAAAAGCTTTTTTTCTCATTTATGAATTAAGAAAAAAGATTCAGGTATTTTTGATGAGATATAACTCGTCAGAAAATTTAGTAATTAATTCATTTTCCCATTTTGTTAGATTATTCAACAACACTTTTTTCTGTATAGCAATGCTAATTTCTGTCCCCGAGTTGATGCGCTGTTTCGGGAACTAGCTCATTCGATAGAGATGAAGAAGAAGACCGATTTTTCAGTTGACGATGATTTTATTCCAGATGCATTGGTATGTGCCTGACATCTGTCAGAGCAAGGATCAATTAATTACTAAACAAGCAATTGCACAGATAGTTATAATTAAGATACAATGATAAGATTTAAGGCAAAATGATATGCGAGTAGAAAAGGCTTTATTATGCCCTGAGTAAACGACGGAGCTTCGACTCGGCTCGGCACAATAGTTGAATCCAGCGCTGGGCCACCTGCAACATTTCCTGACTGCAGGACAATCTTCATCATTGAAACATTGGTTGGGTCGCATTTCACAGACTCCAACATCAACGAGCGGACACATCCCTCGTTTTGCACCCAGATAAGCGACGGAGCTTTGGTTCAGCTCGGCACAGTAGTTAAATCCACCGCAGTACCGCCTGCAACATTTCCTGACTGCAGGACAATCTTCATCGTTGAAACATTGGTCCTGTCGCATTTCACAGACTCCAACGACAACTCGCGGACACATCCCCGGTTTTGAACCCGGATAAACGGAGCTTCGCCTCGGCTTGACGCAATAGTTGAATCCACCGCAGGGCCACATGCAACATTTCCTGACTCCAGGACAATCTTCATCCTTGAAACATTGGTTCGGTTCAATTGCACAATGTGACATACCACCCGGACACGTCCCTGGTTTTGAACCCGGATAAACGGGAGGTTTGACCATCGCTGAACCGACATTCTATATTGAATTAGATAGAAATAACTGAACTACGAATGTACATCCCGACAGATATTTATGCATGTTTTGTACAAGATGGAAATGAGTATAAAATCTTCTTCAACTTACGATACACGACGCGACCAAGAACATCGCAAACGTCAGAACCTTTAGAAAATCAACATCAACAAATAAAAACATCAGATAGACGAATAAATAGAGCTTAACCATGTTAAACTGGAAAATGTTATATATGAATACCTGAATATTCGCCATCTTAAAACCTTCGCATATATTCCTAACAACAAAGAGTATTAACGACTGTGAATGTTAGTGTCTGCTACACTGTATAGATCCGTACCTTTAGTCACACTTTACAAACCAGACGTGTTTTGATTCCGGTTCCGGGTTTATGTATTGATTGTGTGTCCATTAATATACATTTGTGTGCAAATTATGTCAAACATCTGCGAAGGGCAAAATTTCTAAGGCTAGAAACTAATCAACATTGATAAAACACTACATCCGTGTTGTGACGATAAAATAACGAGACTCCCCAATGATAATGAAATACGAAATTATTTTCGGACGTCGTCTTTTATTATCATTGTGGGATTCTCGTTATTACGTAGCGTATTAAGTTTATATCCTCTTCATGTATTTTTGTAATCGTTCGTCGAATTTCATAAAATAGATAATGAATCGATTTCCAAAACTAATTATCCACCTGATCAGAGGATCATTTAGATTCCATTAAGTGTAACATCCTTGTTCACGTGTATATCAGCGCTATTTTGTTGTTCGATTTTCCTGCTTTGGCTGAAATAGAGGAGTACCCCTTGAGTGCTTTTCTCGTGTATCCATGAGACAAACGCTCGCATCTCAAGTATGCACTCAAAATATATCCTTTGATTATCTATACTGTGTATCATAATCATTCTTAATAATGAAAAAGTTTACAGGAAATGTCTAATGGGCGCGTTTCCTTTCGTCCTGCGCTATTGTAGATCTCACGAAATATATATTTTTGAAGTACAGAACGAAAATGATTAGGGTCGGAAATAAAAGTTCGTCCATCAATGTGTGATTGAATCAGGGACATCAGCCATGCTTCGACTAGCATTGGCTTAACATTGAATACTTGAATCAAACAATGAGGCCACTTCCAACTTTTCAAACTCCGACAATCTCCATCCTTGGAACATTGGATTCGGTCGAAGTGCGCGCACTCCAAAAACCTTGCGGACAGATTCCTTAGTTAATGAATGTTAGGTTTGACTTTCGGTTTATGCCATGCCGGTACGTCTACCACATATCTATTCAAATCTACCAATAGAAATATCTGGTTACGTCTTATAAATGTATGTCAAGTCGTGAACATTGAAAAGAGTAAAAAATTGCTTCAAAAGGAATTACTTCAGTTAAAAGGTTTACACAATTCATATACGTACGCACTGACACGATCTGCTTATTTCTGCAAATACTGAACATTAAAGTGACATGGGAAAAGACGAATTAATCGTTCCTGGATTAAGAACAGTGTGGATTAACAAAAATTCAGGAGATGTTGAAGCGAATGCAGTTTGTCTGGCCGAACAAGTCGGAGATTTGGATGTGTACCTTGCAGTCGCCGACTGTGAACATGGACGGGTTCCGGGCAAGGCCGCAAAAATGGACGGGGTATATTACTGCTGGTACGGTGTAGAGGGCAAGGAACATTGCACAACAAATTTCTGGTGGGTGTGCGCCACAGCTGAGATGGAATTAAAGGTAACTGATATTGGTTGAAAAAAACATTATATACATATCTATTCATTACATACATATAAAGTTGTATATATCTTGTTTGGAATTCGTTTACAGAAAGCCGATGATAAGCACACCCCGAAGAAACCGTTAGCTACGGGATTCATGTTAGACGGTACTGGCGTTTACTTTTCAGTAGTTGCCAATACACCTTACGGTACAATTCCAGGCAAAATCAGCGCCAACAGTGATAAATGCACCTATCCATACGGCGGAGAAGACCATGAAACAGATGATTTCTCGTATGTTACCTGGGACGATTAGTGATATATGTAATGGAGCATGTCCTATACTATCTTATATCAACAAGTTCGCCTACTTCTTTACAACGGCTTAATGACAACAACAAAATGCTTATATATTCATACCTTTAGAATATCTTTGCTTTATTCACTTATATCGTATAAGTATTTGATTTACAAAGGAATGTGTACGTGAACAAGACTGGTGCATTCTAGAATATATATGGAAATTCGTTTTGAGGTTTATATATGATTAATTAAACAGAAGATGAGGTCGTATTCGTGTTTGCGCTGCTGTGGTTTCGGTTTCGTTCAAAATTGAGGAATGTTCTTCCGCATCCCGGGATACATTTACGAATGACGATTAGATATCCGCGTTTGAAATTCGTGTTCATTAAACCGTAAATAATCGGGTTTGAAATCGTTGTCAGCATAGTCCATTCGCAAGCAAGTCTGATTGCCTGAAAAGTTGCGTTAGTTTGCAAAAAGCTATCTAATATGGCCACTACCGACCATGGCGTAAAGGCCACGACCAGGGTAACGAATGCGGCGCACAGTCCGATCGTAACGCGCAACTGTTTCTTGGCTGATGACGATCTTTTCGTTCGTCGTCCGCTTTTGTAGATCGTACGAAATATTTCAAAGTACAGAACGAAAATGATTATAGTCGGAGACGAAAGTTCGCCCATAAACGCGTAGAGACAGTGATCCTGATTCCTAGTGGCTAGTCGTATCATAAATCCATCGAAATACATTCGACATTTTCCGACGAAAGTTATGCAGGATTGAATCAGAATGGCGCTCGAGAACAAAATAACCGTGTAGAGAACAATCATACGATTCGTATACAACGAATCATAATATTTCGGACGACATATTTTCACATATCGATTTGCAGAGATCGCCACTTGACCAAAAACCGACACGGCATACGTTATAAAGGTAATGAGGATGAAAATCGTGGGTATATGTGTCCGCTGGTCCAACAGATGATGCCACCCGAAGAATGTAATCAGCTTCTCGGCTATCAAGAGTAACGCGAGCATCAAATCTGAGATAGCGACCATCAGTATGAATGCATTTGTGCTCGTGCGAAGCTTACCGCATACTATGTACGAAATAATCAGTAATCCATTACCGAATACACCCATAGACAAAATAACAAGACGTAAAATCGAAAATATAACAGTATACACCAGACCCGGTACAATAACCTCTTCAACAGTTTTAGAGTGATTAACAGTATTTATAACGATTGTCGTGTTGTTGTACATTCTGAATAAAGGTGATGAAACCGTGATGACCTTGCGAGAAAAGTCAGCTACAATCCCGTGAGAACCTACACGATGTATACGGATTGTTAAGCCTTGCTCAAAGTTGTTGTCCAATAACTAATTCATCGCTCGTAAAATCGTCACAGTTTCCAAAACAGTCACATTCAAAGCAAGTCAACAGCGTTTTGTTCCTGAAACCGATATTCTGTCCATCAGTTACGAAGAGTTTAGATGATTTTCCGCAAGGATTCGGAACTTATAGCACGAATATTGACGAACACGCCTTTATCCACAACCGAATTGCAAGAATCGATAATTGGGCCATCAACACTTCCACACTTATCACCTTCGATCCCTAATGAGTCGATATCATATACACACCAGCCACCGTGTGAAAGTGCAAAAACCTACGGAACTAATTATTATTAAAGCAAAAACGAGAGGGACTGAACCAGGAAGATCAGAATGTTCAAAGTTATATTTGAAACAAAAGGACACTATTCAATTCACGTTTGGTTATTCTGGTGTATTCATCAAAAATTCAAATTCTATGCAGCGTAGGCCTATACATATTACTGAAATGGATATTCATTTTACGCACAATAGTAATAGATAATCATAACTGCGAGTTCCGTCATTTGAGTTGATTGCAATTCCTCGAAATCGGTAGATGATACGGAATCCTTTTTCCCCAGGGAGAATTGCAGAACATTCGATTTCAATTTTTCTTTCTCGTATGTTCCAGCTTCTAAATCCGGAAAGCTTATTTCAGGAATGGTTTACGTTTACCGAAGGATAACGTGAGTATGAAAAACCCCATTCCTATCCGGTAAACCACGTATTACCGTGAAAACAAGTTACAAGAAACATCATTTGATTTCATCTACGTATGATTATTTTATTTGTCTTATGAATTTTGTGAAATCATATCGGAATGTGAATCAAATCCATAGAATTACATTATTTCCATTTCTCAATTACTTTTATCGGGTCGAACATAGGATTGAATATTCAATACAAGATTGCAATCAACTTCGTTAGTAATTAAACTTTATCATTTTTTTCATTGAATTATTAACAAAAATAATACAAAAATACAATTATAGTAATGATTATTACCGCTTTTCTCTTACATTTTGAGAATTGAATGGTTTCATATGTAAGACTGCAACTATATATGAATGTTACATGTTTATCATACAGTACGATCTTTTCTGCAGCCTTATTTATGCCTTTTTTATTTCTTTAAGTGTTTTTCGTGCCTAAATCCCCGTGTTGATCCGTACACAAAGGGATAGGTCCAGTATTTTGCGATTCAATATGAATCTTCGTCATTCATCGTGGTATCATCTTTTCACACGAATCTAAAACTAACCTCAGAAATTGTTCCACAGTTCTATTAGTTGTTTACGAGCTTGATTCTAAATTCGAATTAAACTCACAACAATGGAACTCGACGTATTTCTACTCCATTCTATACATATCACATCAGGCTCTAACGCGCGCAAAAATATTATGCTTCACAATATCATGTCATAGTTATTTCCAAAAAAAAGTCCACTCAGTACATATAGCAGTGGAAATTATGCATGCTTTCAGTAATTTTTAGATTTGAGATGAACATTATGTTATTGGAATAGTAAGTGTATATTGATCGAGAACTAATCAAAGTGCTTCTTTATTCGGATATAGGTTTTAGATATATAAATAAAATCATAACTTTTTTATTAGAATAAAACGAAAAATACAAAATCAATGATCGTTTCGTCGTGAACCAAAGATCTGTTTCTATCGATTTCATACGAAGTACGTGATTTTTGGCAATATCTTAGTTAACATTAGAACAGCTACTTAAAGCGTGCCTTGAACTGGTATGATTAACAATGCATTATCGCTTTTCTTGATAATCATAAACTGGCGTTTATCGAGATCGAGTTTTAGATCGAGCAGTTTATCTAACTGAAATACTCGAACTTTGAGAACAGTTTGACCGCATGTTTATGCCATACACATGATTACAGTATATTCTTCAATCAATAATAAACCTATATAATGAACATATATCATTACATGAAAATATAATATAAGTATTAAACGGATGACCATAACGCTGAGGACCGGTGTTAATTCTTTGCAAAATGATACGCACATCACAATGACGGTAACACCGGTTCAGTGGACATCGGTAAAAATGAAAATAGCACCAATACACCAGGTTTTACAAGATCGCACCGCATTGAAGGTATCTTTACACCAAGGTCCAACCACACTGTCAATGTAGTGACGTGTAGAGGGTCGACTTCAGTTTCAACGCTACCGAGCTATAAGAAACGTTAATGGATCAAATTTCGAAGATTATCAACCAAATGAATATCGTAAGAAATTGAATATCAAACAGTTGACCATTTTTTGAAGTACTTGGGCTTTGTGATACCAACGCGGATTGTTAGTTCAATAATAAATGTATACACGAATAAGTTAATCACAGTAAATATAGACAGATCTTTCAGTAACATCTACAACCTATGCACGTTATAGTGAAATACTTGACTTGGAATATAGAGGATATTCTGGAACGAAGAGGCAGCTGGCTGGCGATAAAACCGCCGGGAAGATGGAAAGAGTCACCGGGAAATGAATTCACTCGTCACACAAGCTTACAGTTCTACAGGTTTAAAACTATCTTTCATCTCTTCGTATTAGCCATCAACTTATCGAGGAGGACTGGAGTCCTGTTGGACCATATTCCTCTCTTCTATTGCACCGAGACCCGTTTCTGCGCATTTTGTTCGTTCTATAACACGAAATCAGAATAGGCGCAACCTATTTCATTTCCATCTTGATCTGTGGCCCACGCCTTCGTTACATATCGACCCTAAAATGAACATAAAACATCGTATTTCACAGCTGAAAAACCTGCGCAAATTTTGTTAATTGAAGTGATTCTTTTTCGTGGATGTCCTCACCTTAGGTATATAATTTGGTATCTTTAGTTGTTTTCTATAATTCTTTTGTCCTGGTTTTATGGGGCAGAATATGATCTGATCTTCCTCGCCTTCATCTACAGTACATAGTTCCCAATGATTGCTGTACAAGTCTTTACCGTTGTATTTCACCTCGATAAACAATTCGCCATCATCGATCAAGTTTTCTGTAATCAAATCATGTCTTTATTTACTCATGTCTTTATCAACCCTTTATGAATTGATAGTATAATAAGCGATATTTTTCTACAGAGTAATATAAGGCTATAGAAATATAAGGCTGGTCGAATAAATAGGCGACCAGAAACGAACTTTTCGTCATCGGTTAATCAAAAGAGATAGGCCTATATCAAAAAAATATGTATATGAAAAGAAAATGCAATATATTCGATACAATCATTGCCGAATTGACATATCGTCAACTTTGATCTTCAAGATAGGAATACAGCTTCGCGGTTAGGCCTACCATCAACAAATTCATAATTCAAAGACAATCGCGATTTTTATCACGTCTAGTCACAAAGTGACTGATAGTGACAGGTCAAGTAGACTACATTATAAATGATTCTATCGATATCTATGTGCACGGTACCCCCCATGGCTTCCCTTTAACCCAGTGTTCATAATTTTGTTAACTCACCCCAGGTAACATTGACATAGGTAAATGACGTCACTCCTCCCAATTTCTTGTCAGGTACCAAGATCGTCTTTCCAACCATTATTCTATCGTCACCTTCTGCAATCGAAAATTGTTCATGATGAATTAAAAAGTAAACCTTTTCCGAAATTCTGGCTCTGGCCCTGTGGTTAGCCGTGAAAGAAGGATTCTACGTAACTGCTAATTGGATTACGCGAAATGTGACACACACGCAGTATCAATTATCATAACATTATTCAGTACTATAGTACTGATGTACTGACACAGTTTTTAACCGTAGTATGAACATTTTTAAGAGGAAATTGTATCCCGTGATCTCGATTATCCGCGGTGTGATAAAAATACCCAAATTCAACCCGTTAACTGTGTATGTATGTAATACATTTTGCAGCAGTACCAGGATTCAACGATCAAAACGATCTGCATAGCTGTCATTGTTTTATAATGAATCATAGTAAACTTAGTTTTAAAGAATGAATTCACAATCTGGGATTGTTTAAATTGATTGTTTTTTTTTTCTTTTTATTACAGAAGTTCTATTTCATGAAAAGATTAAACGTATCGCTAAACTCTTACTCGTGAACTAAAGAAATGTACAAATGTTTCAAGATGTATGTAGTATAGCCTATACAACTGGAAAAGTGCTATTTGACTTAGATAATCTTATTATAAGTAAATTTGGTGAAGAGTCGAATTTCAATCACGTAACTGTTCAATTTCGGCTAGATAATTAATCTTACATAAGTCATACTCACCGCATTTATCGTATAGTTCACCAATAGACACGTGGCCATTTTCTTCAATCCAAGATTCCCACATTCTCTTCGAGGCAGCAACTGGATCATCGTCGTCGTAATCGTAATCATCCCGTAAAGCCTGACGCGCCAGTCTCGATGAAGCTGTCTTTTTTCGGTTGGCTGCTAAAATATCGTCCGGCGGCGGGTGTCGGAAGTATACCAAGTACACGCTGACCACGACCACGGCCAACAATGCAGAAATGACGCCGACTTTGATGTAACTCATTTTTCGCAAAGTTCTCAAGCAGCCCGCAATTTTGATCGATTGAATTCTTGTTACTAATTAAACGTAGATTGTGTTGACTTCGTTATATTTATACATTGATGTGGAGATGAAAATCAGATCGCTAATCAGCTGTTGCGTTTCCTGGAAAGGGCTGCAATGAGAGACCAGCGCTGGCACTTGCTATATCCAGGTTATATACGTACTGGAAAGTCATGTGACTGATAAGCTGCGGTTGGTTTAGAAAGTTTTATCTTCTTTTATTTGTCCGCTATCTTCCAGTAGGTGATTAAAAGTCAATATCGAGCGTACGTCATATCGATCGATCCAGACGCAGACGATTTTGAAATTTGGTCATATGAGCGAAAAAAGCAAACGAAACCATCGTTGATTCATTAATTATCATCGAACACTGGCTCGACTGAGTAATTTTCTTATATTCATAAGCAGGCGTTATTTGGGTTATTCATTATCTGATAATGACAAGGAGTCTAAAATAATGGCTTAATCATCATTTTCAGATTACAAAATATTATAACAGTTTTTAAGTGCTAGATAAATATCTTAAGTGTTTGAAGCGTGTGAGTGCAATAGAACGGGAATCAGTGCAGCAATAAGTACTAGAGTACTATCGCTGTAACAAGTTTTATGTATTGCACCGTAAAACTCTAGTTCGTTTCACAGTCCATGATTGCACCAAATGCTGGTACGCGAAACTTACTTCAGACTGAATTATTGTCTAATTTGGCACCCGAACGCAAATCATTAATTTTGGCAATTACGATAATAACTTAATGGTCTTCGTCGATAAGCGAAAGAAAATGAAATATTCAATGTAGGCTTATATACATCTAATGCGTACGTGTAGTCCATTTCTTATCTTGATAAACATCCGCATCAGTTTTCCCGTGTGATTGGTGTCCGAGTGTAACGATCACAAGTTTTCGCGGACAGAGTGGCCAAATAAATCAGCATGGACCGAGGTCATATCGATAATGACGGAATAACCCGATTTTCCTCGAGAATTCAAAACTGATAAACCTATGTACGTTTAGTACGATAACTCGATATCATTTAAAGACAATAGATAAATACATAAATAAGACTCTTATCGAATAATCAAGATTAATTCATATCTTCTGTAAACATCGTGTTTATTATCAAATGTTGATATAATAGTTGAGTTTGGCAAGATCTGTGTATGATACAATGTGCATATCGGATGTAATGAAATTCATATATTTTGGCCAGACATTTTTCCGTATGAAGTCATTACAGATACAGCTTATTTACTTTTTTAGAATTACATGTACAACTGCAGATTAAACCGTTAAGTGCCAAACGTAAATGCATGAATATGGTAAGCATTCAGAGGCATACTATTAATCACAGTTTAATTCACTGATGGACAGAAATACAACAGAAACTAATCTTCCATTCTCAATATAAGTAGCATCCAGCTTTTTTTTATAATCCATGAATCTTCATATTTTCTTAGGTACATGAGCTATAATCGGCTTCGGACGAGTTTTGAAGACAAGTTTTTTTGTAATGATAGCTTTTACGATGTAACTGTTCCCTTCTGCTGTCAAATCAGCTTCAATTGCTTCTTGAAGTGGAATGATATTTCTCTCCTTTCTAACAACGGCGAACGGCTTGTCGAGATTCGTCACCTTCCCATACAGTATATGATGTCCAATTATGAGTATTGGTACTCCCTGAAATAGATTTTCAAACTTTTTATTGTCTACATCGATCAAATATTCAGGGATTGCTTTTTCACTCAAGTTCGATACCTTTTTCGTGAAGTGTAAATCACCGATGAATTTACCGGAAAGATTAGGACTTCCTCCGTGTCTGTTTTCTAAATCACCCTGAAGTTCCACCATCGTCCATTCTTGAGAACCATCATCACTCGGTCTATGAACATACGATTATCAATATTATAAAAAAAGAATATCGGAAAATAAAAAGGATCAGTCGGTTATTTTTGGTAATTAGTATGACTTCATTCAATTGTTTTGTCTTTCTTACATTTGGATAACAATCTGCATTATAATTATTGTGACATCAACTTATGATGTGAAACAATAATTTGCATAATAAATTATATGGACATTAAACTGCAGATAGAGTTTTGGCTAAACTTAAGGGCAAATTTGTATGATTAGTGTTAAATTATCCGCGCGTCGACTTCCTGGTTAGCACTGCCATCTACTGTCAGATTGATGAATGACGATAGTTTACATTGGGATTCGAACCACAATCATGCTCATAGCGGTACCAGCTGGATGCTATGATTGAGATGCCATTCTATAACATTTTACAGCGCCCTCTACATAGCTTCCATCTTGAATCAGTGCCTAATACACCGCTGAATAACCAACACTGCACTCAACGTGTTTGCCACGATTATAACCTTAAATAAAGCATTATTTCGATCTTTGTAGGTAGTCCTATTTCAGATATACAAGTCAGTTTAAAGTTAATCATTCAGATTCATGAAAGAGCGTGGAAAAATCAGTTGTCAGTCAGTAACAACTGAAACAATAGATTAGGTGAAACCAAAATAGGCAATTCAATTCAAACTCGGTTCCTTTATTCATCCCTTTTATCCAAATTAAGTTGAAACAAATGCACCATTGACATGGATCCGTAACGCCTTCAATTTTGTTGATCATATTATTGTTATGTTTGTCACACCTATATGTACACAGTCGCCTTCATTTTCTTCAGATTTCTTTCATACCGGCACTGGGTGTCTGCCCTTCCTCCTTGAAGTGTGATGGCTGAATTTAAGGTTCACCAGGTTCGCTTCTTCGAATATACCCCTCATGCCATTCACTGCTTAGCATATGATGAGAATAAGAAAAGAATTGCTCTGTCGCGATCAAATGGATCCATTGAAATATGGAGCATTCCCGATAACTGGTTTCTTGAAAAGGTAAGAATTCTCTCATTGCCTCTCCTTTGAGGAGTTTAAACAGTGTTTGAATTTTTGTTTATATTAATTTAGGTAATTCCTAGCTGCGAAGGCCGGTCGGTTGAAGCGCTAGTTTGGTCGGCTGGGCGTCTCTTCTCCACCGGTTTACAAGGAGAAATCATTGAATATGACTTGATGAAATTATGCCCTAAGGTAGGCCTATACATTTAGAAATCTTTTTATCAGTCGCGCATGTCAGATTCATGAAAAGGATTAACGGATCTTAAGGAAGGATTGAAGGATTTAATGGATCTTATCGATCTTTTTTTCAGCAATCCGTTCCATCCTATTCTGGTGCTGTCTGGTGTCTTACAGTCAATACATCTGGCACTCTTCTTGCTGTAAGTTTCATCACATTTACAGTGATTAATATACTCAGCTCTATCTAAACCAGAAAGGTTTTATCATTTAAGATATGGATTATCTCTTACAGGCAGGAACTGAAGATGGATGTGTAGCGTTGTTTGATATTATATCTGATAGTTTGCAGTACAGTAAATCCTTTGATCGTATTGATAGTAAGTTGTCAATCTACGACACTTCCAAAATTGTCGCGCCTCTGTTGTGCAATATTTTCTTTAATTCCTTTCTTAATTCAGGTCGAATTTTATGCATTGCTTGGAACGACACGGAAGATCGAATAGTGACCGGGGGTATGGAGAATATCCGGGTTTGGAGCGTCGAATCGGGGCATGCCATTCAAAGATTAACTGTTGGTCGAATTGATCCTCGTAAAGAAACCATAATTTGGTGCGTGGCGGTTACGAAGTACGTTTTATTCCGTGTTGCCTAAATTCATTTTATTTCTGATGAAACTTCGGTTTTATTTCTTAAAAAGATGTGAGTTGACCCTGAGTCTTGTTGTTATTTTTCAGAGACATGACAATCATAAGTGGTGATTCGAGGGGGAAAACATCATTTTGGAATGGAAAGATGGGTACTAAAATCAAGGTGAAAATATCTTCAGTTCATTGTTTTGGTTAATTATGTTTAATAGATAATTGTAAATGTGTTGCTATCAAAAGCAATTTCTTTTTTTTTCACAGAGTTTCCAAAGCCACCAAGCCGATGTACTAACTCTTTGTATAAATAAGGCGAGTTTAGATATATGTATGACGCAAATGTAGAATGTTTATTTAATGATTCTACGTGACATATTTTCATTTTGCATTCGATAATTTCAGGACGGGGACTCGGTATTCTGCAGCGGAATAGATTCATCTTTAGTGCAGTTTGAATACATCAAAACGAAGGACGACAGCGATTGGAAAACTTGGGTGAACTCGAAAATGCGCCTTCAGAATCCACATACACATGACGTCAGAGCATTAGTACATACCGGCGAATTCCTCGTTTCTGGAGGTTTGTACAAAAATACCTCCAATAATGAAATGTAATGAAAGACAAAAGTCATTTATTCAAAATCTTCGTTCTTTTCAGGTGTCGATTGTAATCTCATATATTTACCCTTTAAAGGGAAGATTGACGGAAAGTATAAGAAAGTACCGGCGATACCTCAGGTTAGTGAATAAACACACAGCAAACGAGGATGAATCTGTGACTGATTAATCTTATTTACTCAATCTATATATATTTTTCAGAATGTCGTTCATATAGCGGCAGCTGATGCGTCGGTTTTGTTACAATATTCAAATTACCTCGAATTATGGAAGTTAGGCTCGACTAATAAGACATCGAGTGAGAAACTGGAATGAATTTTCTGATTAGTTTACCGTATGTCTGTTTCACTGTAAAGTAACATTCGTTTCTATTCACAGATAGAAATGGAGATATTCTTCCTCTTTCGACGAACCCGATCAAACTGCTACAGCTCAAATCGAGAGATGCGGAAACTATAGTTTGTTCGGCATTAAGTACATGCGGTAAATGGATCGCTTATTCCGATCTGTACTCGGTTCGTCTCTATCACGTAACATTGGTAAGTCAAAACAGAAATTATAGCAGCGTACGTTATTTTGAATGGACAGATGAACATCGAAACTGGGAAAAGTCCGAGATGAACTAGTCGCTCCATTTTAGAACAGACCAATTAACACTGTCCAAAAAGACTAATCCAGGTCCGTTCTAGATTTAAGAACAGACCATGACTATGCATACTTTGCTGTCAATCTCTCTATTGCATCTTGCTGGACCAGAGATAAAACAGCTAATTTGAAGATGTCATTGATACAGTGGTTCTAACTTGGTCAGTTCCAGATATAAATTAGAGCGGATTAACTAGCGGATAGTATGAACGCCGGGTTACTTCATTGTGCCAGCTCTTGAGACAGGAAAATGTCATTCATTAATTACAGGAAGAATCGGATACGATTAACGTCAGTTTACATCGAGTGCGGTATCAACATCCAGACGTGTTACCAGCTCATAGACTCGTATTCAACAACGATTCGACCAAACTTATATCAGCAGCCAACAATGGAACCGTGCAGGTCATCTCAGTCGATAAAATACAACCTAGTCTTATTTGTACGATGCAGCCATCTACAGAATCAGGTATAGCGTAATTTATGCCTGACTTAAGTCATTTGTTTGACATTTGTTCATATGTTTTGATCTTGTTTGAATTTTCAGAACCAAATGAATGTATTCATCTACTCGCTATCAATAATGATGGCACTCGTGTCGCGGCTGCAGATCATCAGCGGAATGTCTACGTTTATGATCTAGATGCTAAAAAGGTAGTTATCGTGGTATGAATAAGAAAAACAGGGTTCTTACGTATCAGAAAAATCGGGGAATTCTGACTCTTCTGGAAAATCAGGGAATTTGAATTTTTTGTTCTTGCTGGTGATGGGTGGCACAAGGAACAGACAACAGCCCTCATTGAGGATATCTTATAATTCAATCAGGGATTTTATGGTTGGCTAGGGGAAAATTGGGGAAATTTTGGATTCCCTGGTCTGTAAGAACCCTAGAAAAAGATATTGAAATTTTTCGCAGGTTTACATTTCATTTAAAACTGGTAACACTATCATTGCATCTGATAACTGATGAATTAACATTGCAGTATTTATGTAAATTACCAAACTATCACGTGCAGCCAACAGCTTTAAGTTTCCTACCAGACACAACTATATTAACTGTGGCTTACTGCGATAGAAAGGTAAGTTGTGTACATCCGATATGAATCGATGATTTCCATGTAGAGAGTAAAATAAACGTCGCGTCAATCTATTGATTAGGTGCTCGAATATGACTATGAGAAGAGACAATACACGGACTGGTGCAAGGAACACATAGCTCAGTTTCCTCATGATTGGATTCATCGGCAAAATAAACTACTAAACCTCTTCAATAATCACTCCAATCAAGATCAGTTCATTGTGCACGATGATCAGCAGTTGGCCATACTCGATAAGTCAAAGGTGAGAGAATGTGCGAAGGTGCATTACTGGAATGTAAATAGTTCTTGCTCATAACTTGAACTTTTTTGTTTTCAGCCGTTTTTGAGCAAAACCAAAAGTTCCCCAAAGACTAAAACGAAGCAATCGAAAGTCAACAGAGCGATACACATCTGCAACAAATACAAGGTAAATGCAATGTACTTCCAGGGTCCAGTTCCACAGTTCTGAGTTCTGATTTGACTCTGAGTTAACTCATTAAAAATGAACTAACTTTAACTCAGAGTTAACTCTAACTCACAACTGTGGAACTGGGTCCCTGAATATTATCTCAAATGTTAGTGTAACTATTATATGGTGTATGTCTCTTTCAGTATTTGGTTCATGTTGGAAGTCTACGTGATGGCTCATTAGTCGTAACTGAGGTGACACCGATGGCCCTTCTCGATTCACTGCCACCAACATTAAGACAGAAGAAATTCGGGACATGAATCAATTCAGATCTGTGTACAATTTTATAACGAATACAAGGATTTATGTATTGTATATGAATGTGTCAATTAATCCTTTATCTTGGATGAATCAATCCTGCTGTAAGAGGTCAAGCTTTTCCTGCCTCAGTATTACGGAATGGTGGAGGCATTTCACAGGGATCGGCCATTGATTACGTATGTGAAGTTTTCTTAGAATATTTTACTCGCCTTCCTCGAATGGATGCATCACATACAAAAGGACCCCTTCCAGCGTATAAATGCATGAACTGTTTGTTGAATCATAGCTCTTCCGCTTGCTTCGAGAATAGCAAATTGAAATTGCCGCCAAGTCGTGATAGCTGTAGCGACATCTAGTATTAATAAAACGACTCGACATTGGGTAATCCGTCTGTCTCTGCAGTTTTCGAACGGATCTCTGTCAGATTGGCAACTTCAGCGCGAGCTGATGATTTATTTGAAAATTTGCTGTGACATGGAATTGCCGTCTCTCCTCTCCTTCAGCTATGTGCAATAAAGTGCATGATATACGACCGTCATTTAGTGCCATTAATGGAGATAGTTAAGCACTGTTACTGACAGGTGAGATGGATGGCTGCTTGTGACTTATCTACATGATACATACACGTGATGAAAACAGTTACGACCACCTTCCT
The DNA here is from genome assembly GCF_964204645.1 of Tubulanus polymorphus. Classification (NCBI taxonomy): domain Eukaryota; kingdom Metazoa; phylum Nemertea; class Palaeonemertea; order Tubulaniformes; family Tubulanidae; genus Tubulanus; species Tubulanus polymorphus. The sequence continues at coordinate 3,594,155 of NC_134027.1, read as the reverse complement.
TGAATAATAAGTAATGAATGAAGAAACGCGAAAACTTTTTAACACGATATCCGCACACCTCGAGACCTGTCCAGTAGCTGCGTATATAAAACACGTTGACCATGGATCATTTTTGAACGAATATCTAGGCATTGAATTGATAATTGGGTCCATCTACTCAGGGATTCCAGTTCGGGATGATAATCAGATAAGTCGTCTGATGTAGGCATTTTTTCCATGTACGTAGGGGCGCAACACTTAGTTCTTCTTGGTGAATGTTTTGCGAGGAATATCGAAATATTTACTTGACTACAAAATACAAAACAATCCCTCTCCTTTAAAAAAGAAATCATAGTTTGATAAGATGACCGAACCAGATTCTTCGCGAAACTACGTGGCATCAGTTTAAGGTGGTTCACTATGAGGAGAGACGTGGTAGTATTTGATATGTCATCTGAGGAGTCTACGCGTCGATCATTGATCCGTAAATCAAAAACTTAGACCCGCGTTAATCTTAATCAATCATACTTGATCAACATTTAATTGAAAACTGGTTAAGTCGAGCATGATTGGAAACAGTTCATCGTATATTATACCAACACAGTTATATGTCCACAATATACTATCGGAACTGGAAATGAATATGCCAATCTCACTTAAATTCAAATTCATTATGAACGTAGTTTTATTATATTTCTGTCAATCTATCTGCACGATTAATTAGTTTTACAAGAAATTTTCTTTAGTTCTAAACTAATGTCACCGATGACCATGTTACTATAGCGCTGTGACATGGTAGAAAATATACAACAAAATATATATAAACCCCACCCACCCTTTCCACATTACGCACATCAAAGATGATGTATTTCGTGTTTGCAGTCGGCATGATCAAACAAGCGCAAGCAAACGATTAGGTGATCAAGTTTGGCATTGATGTATGGCGCTATCAATCTCTGTCAAGGAAAGCTTTTGTTATCACAGAAGCCACTCTGTTTCCATCAAGTCGTCTGCTAGTCAGGAATGTGCCGTGGGATTGAAAGATCCTGAAAAAACGGTCGTTGACGTACGAGCGCGATTTACCGATTCCAATTTGAACCATTTAATTTCAGGCACCGCAACATCAATGATCAGCATTTCCGAAATACAGTAGACCTCCTGGATGCTGAATAATCAAGTTTGCAATATATGTATGTATGGTGGGTGGAATAGGCCCTATCTTTGGATTCATTTTAGACTGAGGAACATTTGAAGCCAATTCATGAAGTCGGGCTCCAATGGACGGTGTCGAGAGGGAAAGATGTGTATGTACGTATCAGCTTCGTTACATATTAAAATGCATCATACGAGCCTTAATCGCCATATAATATAATGATGGACGACTTTTCCTCTGTAATTATCGAATTCAATACATGACATATTTCTCGGGAGGAAGCCGTTAGGCTCGTCCTTGAATCTAGATTGGACCGGAGACTTATGCATGGTTGTAGTTTGATTTATTCGACGCCCAGGCGGGGTATATCTTCCGCTGAATGATTTGTTACCATTTCGTGACGCAAGGCAAACCCGAACTCTATAAATCAATCCGTCATCATCATTATCATCAATCAACGTCTTCTATAATAAAAGTAAACATTCCCCGGCGCTGCATGGTGCGCATCGGCTCGAAAAGTTATCAAGCGAGGGAAATTTAAAATGTAGTTTTCTGTCAGTCGGCTTCCTAAATCTCCTCACCCTATGGATGCGGACAACTACCCACTATTGACACGAAGAAATGTATTTTAGAATGTAGTTTATATATCTAATAGACATTAACATGATTTCTTGAACAATTGCAAATCATAACAACAAAATTCTGAGCGTATTGTCGTAGTTTAGGGATTCGAACCACATGATTGGCACTCGATTCAATATTTTTCAGTCGCGGTCCCCTATTCTAATGTTGACGACGACGTCCTACAAATATATGATAATAAATCATACGCATTAATCAATAATACTAACTAAAACTTGTCAAGTTTGAAAAATGATAAATGTGACGAGAAGCCGGTGAAACAAAACGCTAATTGGATAGTCCATTTAAATGCGAAATCTTCTCGTCTTTTTTCACGAAGCTTACCAACGACACAAGAGTCATTGACTATTCACAAGATGAACGAGCTACACATCAATTTTACTTCAAACATCTCGTTTGTTTTAATACGAACGGAATTAAAACGGGTAGCGGATTGACTGCTAGAGAAATGTAGCCTACTTTTTCGTGCGAGTGCACAGAAAAGTACTCAACCCTAACTCTCAAGATCGAAAGGCAGTGTCAAGGACATGTGCGAATACAACCACGTGGTTCGCATCACGTGATCAAGATTTTGATGATGGTAACCCGCCCTCAATGTATGAACTATGCAAAATGTAGTTGAAAAGATTACACATTTTCGTCTCGTGGATCAGGCTCATAAAGGAGCTTAAACGAATTGATATATTACAGCATTAATCACCAATAATGGGTATCCGTCAAGTCAGCTCCCGTATAAACTTGCGTCACTATGTTTAGTTTATTCAACCAAATTACAGCTCAACAACGTGGCGAGAATGATTGTACTAAATATATGTACATTTGCAAAATATCCATTTCTCTTCCTTTTTTTTTACTTTGACTATTGATAAAAAGGGTACATATTATATACATATATATATACTTATGAGGTCATAAACACGTTTGTTATTTTAATGTCTGATGATGTTTTTTAAGTTTTTAGTTAAAAGTCGTGTGGTCAAGAAATCGCTCTTTTCCCCGCTGAATCGTTTGTTCATGCCAAGGATACGTGACACAACCGATTTCCCTCTGATTTGCGACAATTTACTGTTATTTGTGTCAATCAGAAATGTGTCATGTAAGTGGCCAATACGTTTTGCGATATTGGTATCATAAATTTACTTTATTGCGACGTTGGTGACTGGACATGCGAACCTTGCATGATCGACCAACGTTTTCGAAGCCTCTTAATTTCAGCATACATCACCGCCATGATTTATAGTTCTACAAGTGGAAATTCGAGGCAATGTCAGCGATTGAGATTTATTTCGACAGGGATGATATTGATCACCAATTACCTAAGGTTGATCAACTCAACAGTATTTGCATAAAATTTCACACTCCGGGTTATAGTTTCATGTTGCGTTTTTTGTCAACATGAAAATCTAAATCTTTTATTTTTCATTCATTCATAGGATCCCGAACATTAATCTTAAGATACGAACAAAGTTCTCGTGTAATTGAGAGTTCCAAAGATAAATAAGCATATCATCGAATAGTAATACATGTAGGCACAAAGGTCAGTGATTGACCGCCGTTTGCAAAATGCGCTCAAGCTGTCTTGTGGATATGGTAGGTTAGCCAGTTTCAAACACCCTAAATATTTACATCTACGGTATATCGGCCCGCAACCGGGCTTATTGAAGGGTCTTTGTTGGTACAGGCAAGTGTACAGTTTATACCTAACTGTCAAAGTAAGCCGTCACTATATAGATGACGTATTACTCCATAATGAACAATTTCGTTCACAACGCTTTGAAAAAAAGAGGACTGGGGACCACAAATCATCCAAGTGTCAGAAACTTGGACTTTCATGGCGTCAGTGGTATGGCTATCCATTCTGTTTGAGCTTGATGTAAGAGCTTGTACAGAGTACTGTCACGTCCTGAGCCATTACATCAGCCAATATCATTTGGAAAACAAAATTTATGACATACCACTCTGCCAGAATTCCATCTATATATCATTTGCCTGTAGGCCAATATATCCAGAACATTCATCAAACGTCCAATTTTTCTGACAGCACTTGATTGATGAAGGGATCAGTTTTCTGCTCAAGAATAGCCTTAAAACTGTCACTGGTCAGTCTTATGCGGTCTTATTAATTGCCTAACGACAGGCAAAGCTTTTTACAAAGAATATAAATCTCTCGCCGGTTTCACCTAACCCAATGCGGCCGAATAATGAGTACGAACCAACAAATATAGCGTCAGGAATCATGGCTTGGTGACATAAAAGAAAACTACGTATGCCAATTGCAATGGCCATGTTTCATTTTTCCTACGAATTCTTTTGCCGGTGTTTAATTTTCAATTTCCCTCTACACAGTGATAATACTGCAAACAATCTCTGGCGCGACAGCACGATTTCACGGAGGGATTTACGTAGACCTCGCGACTGCGATGACTGACGCTTTATGACAGCCGATCATTTATCATCTTCAAATGTGACAATCATGTCAAGTGTGTGTTATGAACTTTAAATTAATGATCGCTCCTCGCATCGCCTCACAACCAAACTGTCTTGTACGCATTGATGATGCAGTGAGGCCGATCTTTCGAAGACTATAATATGTAGATAGAAATTTATTGTAGATTGGGTTTATGGTTTTTGGTAATAGCAGTATACTGTACCGGTATGGAAATTTGGAGTGATACGATGATTTTTCGTTTTTTTGCTTATCGCAATAACGGCTTATAGAATCCCAGGTGATTTCCTCTGAAATCCTCATTTTCGGATGGTCTCGTTGATTCGGTCAGACTATCGGAAAATATGGCATCATCGTGAATGTAAATGAGCATTGTGATTGATTCAGCGCTTTCCCCCTGTCAGCTCGTTTGACAGACAACTCGCGTCTAATTACGATCCATTGTGACAGTAGTTCATAGTTTTCATATATTCATCTTTAAAGGTTTTATTTATTTGACAGTTTATCATGTGCTGTCGCGACGAATCTCATCATCGACGTACTCAGCACGGAGTCGCGTCGTGGTGGGGTTGAAAGACACCTAACTAGCGCAACAAGCCTCGTCGCGGCGCCCTAATGTAACTTGACAGTAACCAAACAAGCGAGAAAATCTCGCAAAGCAGGTTACAGACATGGATGTCACGTCATAAAAATTTCATCCCTTTTATGTCACTTTCAGAATGTGTTGTAATCAGAAAGTTTTTGCTTCAGTTTGTACTTACTGTAACTTCACAAAACTTCACCCTGTATTAGAACAGCTAACCCAGTACAGACTGAAGAAACGATTTTTTTCAGTTTAGCCATTGATCTGTAACTAAATACGAGTACCTCTATCGCGCAATGGTGGTTCTTGTTGCAAAGATGTGTTAGTTATGTACCTAGGATCATTTATTTGAAACTCTACAAACGTTATTACTAATCCGTAGATTGTACCATGATTGTACTAACAGCCAGTATCTGGGCATTATAGCGGCCATCTTGAAATTCTCAATTCTAGGGCCTGCATCGTATGATATTTAACTTCGCGTCAAATAAAACCGAGGAAATAATTTTTGCGCTATTGCGAATGCAGAATAGTGGCTTCCTTTATGTTTGTTACCCAGGTTTGGCTCTTGGAGCTTGATTTATGTCCGTTGTTCGCGATAATGATTTTCACTACACATCAATCACACGAAACAGTCGAGATAATGTCTGTGGTTGTGAACATATGCTTGGCCGCGGGACACTTTGATGGCGCCAAAAATGGACAAGGAAAAATTGCAGTTGATGCAGTCGATCGACCCATAAATACGTAATTATCCGCATGATTGTTATATATCCTGCTAAAGAATGTAGAATTGAAATAATTTCTCGCCTCTGATGGTAATCTAATGAAGCTTTATGTATTCTGTAGACAAAAAGTTCTCAAGAAATCCCAGTGACGATATTTTAAATGTAGCGAAAGATGTGACAACATATCTTATACTCAAGGAAAATGCAATGAATCATTAATGAAATTCATCATAAAATGCTCACCCCATGGAACAACAAGCCGTTAGTTATATCAGCGTTACTTTTTTCACAAATGATACCGGATGCAATAATCTGCAACTGATTTTCGGCGGAAGACCCGCAGTAGAAGAGCTAGGCACGCATTTTGCGCGCAGCTCCCGTCAGAATGATTACTCCGGCAAGATTATACAAACAGAGAAAACAAACGATTCGTCTTGCTAGTCAACCTGTCAGTCAAAGAACACTTATTGAATACAATAAAGTGGCATGATAAATGACTTAAAAAACGTGCCAGGTTTTAACTATAAGTTTCTTCGCAGTGAATACCAGGAAAACAAACAAGAAAAATAGAGTTATATCAGTTAGGTATAGATGAGTGTAATTTCAAGGGATCGAGTGAGTTTCCACTTAGGCGCTGTTACCAGTTCGGCTAAGTTAGCGATTAACTTCCTGCGCTTCTTGAGCCTGTGATTTGGTTTTCGTGGATACGACACAATCTTATTTGCCATTATACATGTTGGTTCATAATCCTCAATGTCGACCCGATCAATTTAGCTGTGTATATATACGCGCAAAAATTGTTTAATTAAGATGCCCCTGTGTTCTGGCAGCTGATTGCCCGGTTAGCCGAGATAAAAAGCCTTGTTTTGCCGGCATGGCGGTCATTAAATCGTCGCCAGAGCAACTGATGATCATGAGGGGCATTCGTCAAGACCTGTCAGATATAAATCACGTTAACAGCACATTAACGACTTGACGCTATACAAGTACCAAACATGGACAGAATAACTGACAAGCCAAGCCCAACGCTTATGCATAACATTATGGTTATAGATACTTCATTTTGAACTTCACACTCATTTTTAAGTTAAACTATTTGAATGTATAAGCGTATATAGCTACTGTTAAAGATTAAGATACAAGTCATATTCATTGACGATGATAGACGACCGTATTCATTGTCACTTGATGTTGGTCGGTTGAAAATAAGTTTTGACACCGCCATCGCACGACGCCCTTAAATGGGCAAATCTTTCACACGAAGTTCTCTTTATGACAATAATTCGTCGTTCATGAACTATAGTCGATGTGCCAAGCCATGGGCTTTACGAAAAAACGGATGAGTTTAGAGGCCATGGCTCTCAACCAATGTAGATTGTTGGTCAGTACGCCTACTAGTGACCTTCACCGTCGACTGTGACACATTTTCCAGTGAGCGGGTGGTGTTGGTGTCGGAGGAGTCGATGGCGCAGGATGGTTTGCTTTTCATGTTAACCTTAGCAAATATACTGTCTGTCAAGTTTCTATGATATATCGTCCATGATGTGTTTACTATTCCTGCCACTCAGGGTTTAATGACTTGATAACTGATGATGGTGCACTGTCACAAAGTTCCAGCCATTAATTTTAACTTGGCAATTATAGATTGCCTTTGGACCTTGTATACTGTAGCCCATTTGTTGACAAATTGACTGAAATGAAACATGTCCCTCTTAGCAATACTTCATCCCATCGTTTTTCTGTGTTATGTGTGATATGGGGGTGTGGCAAAAGTTTCCCGGTCACGAGCGACACTTACAGTGACTAGGCGCAAGGCCAGTTTTACCAGCTCAATGGATACGATATCAGTCAGACTCCTTGATCTCAATATCGTGTAGACCGATGATTTTCGTAACCTAACGAAATCCGCACGAATTCGATAATTTCTTTTGTTTCGTGTTTCGTAATCATCGGTAGTTCGCTAAGCTCCCACGAGTACATGTATCTTATAAAGAAACCACATGGGCGTGACGTAGCAAGACAGGTAGACCAACTTGTCTGATATTTGTTGGTCCCATGCCACGTTTGACGTCCCATATATTTTCATCAAAATGATGGGAGTTTGTTTATTCCGGATGCAAGTCACGTGTTACAATTCTCGCCAACACATTAGCAACAGATGAAAAATACAACGGGGATCAAACAGCGCTATTTGTCAATTATTCCATCTCTGCAAAGTGATCAATATGCAGTAAGCTTACTTGCTGTCACTCAGTATTAATCGGACTGTCACAAGGTGTTTGGGGTTCTTCGGGCAACTGCTACCGAATCCGCCCGTGGGGAGGTGAAGCGAGCTAACGATACCGGACGTGTATTAGTCCCGTTGTATAGATTCCGCCGTGTCGTGTCAGAAATGATGAGCAAAAATGTCTCCCGTGATGGACGAATCATCTAGGAGTAGGTTATCTGACGACATTTCGATGAACACACGTTTTTATGGTTCAGAAGCTCGAATAGTCTCGGCTGTAAACGGAAATGACGGAAACCTCTGCTAACTGTAATGAAAAACCAGGAACAACAACACTACCCAATGAAACTATGGACAGGGAGCTAGTCCATTTATCATCTCTGTCACATAACCATAAAACAATAGACCCTATCTATTGAAATGTGAGTTTGTGTTTAAGTTTCTGTGTTTTCTGTCTGTTTTTAGGAGACACGCAATTAATTGTGCGTCCAAATTAATGATAATACGGTAAATTACTACCCATCACATCAACTCATTGAAGCCTTAGATAAATTTCCGATCAACTTGATCAATACGCCAAATTTACTCGATCGAGTAAGAAGACAAACCTGGATGGTAAATGTCCCGTGGATGCCATTGTTTTCGTGGGAACACGTGCATGATATGTAATTTGACACAAATCCGAAATATTATGGCCAAAATCAACAACGGTAATCAATCGTCCTTTGTCATAAAGGGATCATGCGAAACATAAAAACACACCTGTTGGACATAAAATGCACTTCGATTTTATTCTCAAATATCTTAATTGATGTGAAACCTGCGGCATTAATTTACCATTTATATCGCCAATAATAGGGATATACAGTAAGTGAGAATGTCTTCACAATAATCCTGTCTATCGTACCGCGTATTTCTTTTAAAGCCAGATGTTTAAATAATTGAATTTTTCATAAGTTTACACATTCAAAAAGGACGTATCGGTCATCGATCAATCCGATATGGACGCGCAGTGTTGAAACATTTTCCACAAACCCGATTACGGCCCCGTATTCTCTTACATCGGGGTCGCCATCTGTGCTGCCCGGTCCAATCAGTCATTGACTTCCTGCATGAACCACGTGTATTGTAGATACTGTCAACAGGAGACGAGTTGGACTGAAATCGCGTCACGCACCAGCTGTCCAAGATTGGCAACTGTCAGTTTGACAAATACATCATAGTCCGCACATATTGCCTTAACGGGCAAAACATCAATTTTTAAAGCAGCTAAGGCAATGTATCACTGGGTTCCTTCGCAGGCGTTGCCGCTTCCATAACACCCACAAATATTACAACACATATATCTTAATGCCATGGATGGAAATTTAAAAAATTAGTATGCCTATACAAAACTCGAATTGTTTAGTCTGCATCTGCATAAATGAGTTTTAAAAGTGTAGTTTCAAAGTTATTTCGTAGCTTCTGAAGGAACATCAAGCTCGAAAAATTGTTTTGAAGAGTTTAAATGCATTAGGTAGGATGAAGATGAAGCCACGCGTAGCTATTTGAGTGATGCCGCAGTTGTGTATGGTCGCCAACGCTCAACGCGTCATCTGGAACATCTATTTGATGAAATAACGATTAGTGGATAATCGTTATTCACGTGTTCGAAACGTGTTTCAGTTCTTAAGGAAATATATGTTTGAATATGAAAGAAGAGATTAGAAAGTAATAAAAGGTCAATGCATGAAAGTGTCGGATTGCAGTAAATACGTCGTTTTCCCTTTCAACTGTATATCTATACATTTTGAAATACACCGTTTCATTTGTGATCAATGACTCTCAAGCTGCTGTGTCACTCGTTTTGCTACGTGTATCTTAACTTATCGCTTTTTAATATCCTCTAAGAGCGGCCAAGTATGTTGTTTCTTCATTTGTCAAATGCGTTGACACGAATATAATGTGTTGCTACTGCAATTAATAAACACCGGTTCTTGTTTGGGCACCATCTGTGTCGTAAATTCAAGCAAACGTGCCTTTGAGATGTCCTTTCCGGACTAGCCATTTTCATTTAGCAACAATTTTTGGAGACTTATATAGGTATACATGTATATGTAACTGAAACTGAGAGAGATAATGGCAGCTTTCATGAACCATATACGGAAATTATTTTGTTTCAGGCTCTTCATTAAGTTTCGTTACCCCTCCTTCTGCATTTTTCTTCAAAAGGCCTTTCCGAATCAGCAGGGGTGTTTCAAACGATTCGCTGAAATTGAAAAACTACAGATGTAACCTTATTTGGTAATGTGCATTGTCAAGAATTTTATTCATAGCTGGGCTGACACCATCAATCACCACTGCAGCATATAAACATTAGTGTTCAGAGTGATTTATAGGAGTCATAATTGATGCATACAGGCCCGACATGTCAAATAACTCTCAAGAAGCCTGCTAGCAGTGCTCCCCTAATTAAACTTTTAAAGGACTAGGCACGCAGCGCTCGTACTGAACTGGTCCTGGTGGACATGCTGCAACCCAACCCAAACTACAAGCAAGCATGTCGGCCTTCAACAGGGAATAGCGGAATGGAGCTTTCTTGCTCTTTACAATCAATCATCATTTCCTCCTGTCGTCCCGTGCAGCCATCATCACTTAAAAACATTCTTCCTGCACACATATAACGGTTTACTTGACGAGTGTGTTTCAAAAGAAGTTTAATATTGTTTTGTAGGGAAAATGCGAATCTTGCAACCGCTGTTTTGGGGCTGATGTAATCACCAGTAAAACAACAAAAGAATGACAGGAATGGACAATAAACATTTTCCAAATTGCAATTAGATGAAAAGCTTTCTATGAATTGACATCAGAATTGCTGTGATTAATAGTACAATTAATGTGTATCGGGTGCGCGCTTTAAAGGCAGAATGTCAAAGCCCAGTATTGATGAGACGAGTGACCGACCTCGAATGATAAACGACAGCAATCAGAAGTGTCAGATATGCAAATCAAACTACACCTATTTACAAAAACTATAAATCATGATTTTCTCTGCCGATCAACAAAGTCGGCTGTATATAAGCCCGCATTTATATAAAAAAAAGAAGAGAATGGCGCACCGCACCGCCGTTGACGCTGGAACCACGTCGTGATGTCATGCATATAAACCACACGCGGACAAAGGACCGACTGACGCGGTCCCATAAATCTCCGAATATTGAAAAGATCTGTCAGAAAACCTGTCGTTCAAATAAAATATGGGCGTTTATTATGAAATTTTAGTTCGTTTATAACCTGTTACTATGAGCAGTAAATGTATATCGAAACGTATATATGGGTTCATTTAAAGTCACGTTCAATCACCGATTCTGAAAACCTATCAATCATTTCTCTTTCTTACCGGTTGCTAATGAGTGTAATCATCGATTTTTAATTGACTGCTATTTGTTTTATGGCGTTCAGCCTATGCATTCTAATTTTCAAATTTTGGTAAATGGATTTTTTGAAAACAAAAGCAAAAAACTCGAGCACACCGTCCCCGAAGGTCCTGCAACTTTCCAATCACCTAAAACGTTTTATTTTAAGTGCCTAGAATGAATGCTTATTTTGAATGAAATGTCTCCTGAGCGATGCAGAAAATCTCTATTTGGTTTCACTCGTAAATCGTAAAAAAACAATGTTTAATTTCACTGTTATCCAGGGTCTGTTTTTTGCCGATAAATCATGTCCTATGTAACCATAGCGAAAATGTTAACGACATATTTCCGATGGAATAAGGGAATCGTACTAAGCAAATTCAAGACCCACAATGAAACTATGTTCATAGCTTCCTGTTCTTTTTGCGTGTGAGGCATGTTGTAATTCCAGCGCATGCATGTATGATATGTACGCAGCTAGGTATTCGAGAGAGGAACTATAAACTGACCACACCCCTGTAGAGACGCATCAAAATTACCATACGTATATAAAAACCAACCGATCATCAATGAAGACCAGCTGACACTAAATGAGCTAGGTACCATCCATCTTTTACAAACTTGATTGAGCAAAGTGGTTTGGGATTGTTTTGTGCTTGTTTTATCCACTCAGGTCGTCAATTAATAAAATCCATGCGACTGCACAAAGCTGACATTTTGCCGTATACGTGTAGTGATGAATGTGCACACGATTAATCTGGCTCACCGTATCAGTCAAGTCGATGTTTGCTGGCTGCTGAGCCGGGAAATCCCATTGTGACCGTAATTAATGGCCTGCCGATGATATTTTATAAGTATCTAGCCCACGATTAATCGGTGCGCAGTCTTCACCCTGGACAGGTTTGACAGTGAAATATGAGAAGTTAGGCAGGTAAACCGGGGCGCGGGCGTGTCTGAAATCATCCCTACAAACGACAATTTATCAAAAATGTAATTTCATCCGAAATTTTATCATTGTCACGTCAACAACGAGAGGCACTTCCACCGGAAAATGCAAATTTATCAAAAATACCACCATGTGATATTTTAAGTATAAGCGCATTTAACGCTTTTGTATCTAGGAAGCAGACGAACGATGATCAACTTGATAAGTACAACGTCACAGTATTCATAAGACAGTGTACACTTCATGTACAACGTATGCATATCTTTCAACGAAAACATATGATGACTACTTAGGGATAAGATAGCGGATAAGGCATGAACACGAAAATGCATTATGTTGTATCAAATTCGTCATCCTGATCAAGATAATTGTGTACGTAACATTCCTATGATGGATCTGAACTAGTCATCGGCCAGAGGAAATCCACCGGAAGTGATGAAAAGAAACAATAACAAACGTAAAGACGGTGAATATATATAGAAATCATATTAATTACTAACTTTAATTGTTATTCTTTTCATGGAATGGTCAATACAGAATGTGAAATAACTTATAGATCTATAATGATAAATGTACGTCCTCGCACTCTTTAACTATATACAGCATTCCACCACATCACATCATATACGTATCCGTCTTTTATACACTTTTTTGAATATACTGCAATTTCATATACATTTTTTGAATAGAGCGAAAAGTTATAGCACGGACATTTTCCGGACAAGAAGATATAAAACTTTCACACAATAATAAACAACTTATAGTACGACGAAGGCTTGTATGAATTCAAACAGAAGATAGCCGAAATTACTGTACACACAAAAAAGTGAACATAACTTTTATGAATTTTTCCTTGCCTCATTGATATTTCTATCAAAACCCCTGGCATTATTTACGAAGTGGTAAACATAAACATTATCATTCTCTTCACAAACTGTCATTTATATCCGTCAACGATTTCGCCAAACATATCCATAACCATTGCTAGCATTCGACGATTGTTGTTTTTTATACATCAATTATCGATAATTGGAAAGATTATGATTTTTGGCAAGCAATTGGCAATATCAGTAAGACAAGAAATTGCCAAATTTCAACATCAACGTTTATTGAATTCACTGACTGAATGAAGCTGTAGAATTCTAAGTAACATACGTCTGACATTTTGTGGAATGTACAAGAAAATGGAAATATATAAAAATATTGACAAAAATAGCAATGACTTTTTTCGTAAGACCAGTGATAGTATGTATAATCATAACGTTATTATGGCAAGCAAAGATAACAATATTGAAGAGGTGTCAATACATGAAATTATGCACGAAGGACTAGAGCTGTGGCATATAAGAAAGGAGAGCAGATTAATGTGACAAACTATGTAATCGAGTAATTGGAAGGATTTTATAAAGCCAGTTCGTAGTATAGTATGCTTCGAGTTTTAGAAAATATAAAACTGGTAAATCGTAATTGGAATACAATTTTTCCAAGTTTCTTCTATTCTAAATGATGAAATTCAAAAAAGCAGCTGAATAGGTAACCAATATTGTTACATATCGAAAACATACAATCGGTACAAATCCAAATACATTTTACCTCCACTAGCTGCCTGCATGCATGAAGTTAAAACGGCTCCGAATGAGATTCATAAGATCAACAGCTCGTACTGAAAGATATTCTACGTCAGGTCAATGGTGTGCTTTAGGTAAATACATGCACTCGACGAGGCCTCCTAAATCCAATTTTTTACCTCTGACCCTCTAAATACTAGAATTGGCTATATCTCGTGTGAAAAATAATGCCGCATACATGTATTAATACTGTCATTGACAATTCATATAAAAATACTGAATAAACTTTGAGTACGTTATATAAACTGTATTCAATCATACTGAACTAACCACTAACTATATCAAACTATGTATCAACTTGAGACATAAACTAGCAATTAAAGCAATTTAACTGATGACATACATAAGATAATCATTCGAGATATTAAGAAATATGTAACATTCTTCAGGCTAAAACAACCGAAGCTTCCATCTGATGTCATTTTCCTTTATTCGCTAATTCCTTTGCCATTTCATAATACTTTGAAAACTTGTTAGTATGCTCTAGAGGCATGTACGTATAAGGTGTCCTCACGATACGAGCCTCTTTGACACCCATTCCACGAGGAATATTGTGTAAGCACTTACTCCTATGGTAACGGCAACCACCTTTACTCGAAAATACCTTCCCACACATATCGCATTTTAGATCACTAGGCTTCGTGTCATCGTCCGAATCTGGATGGCCACCATTTCTATCAGTTTTATGACTGCTCAGATCGAGCACGCCATTGCTGTGACCGCCATCACTACTCGGACTAAATGCTTGTCGAGAGGTTGCTACATCTGGCGACTTTGGCGGAACATTTTGATTAGTCAGTCCAGACTGAAGAGGATTTAGATACGAGTAGGCAAACCAGTACGGTGCATTAGCAACACTACCTAGTTTAACTTGCAGCGACGGATTGGTTGATTTGCTTGAAGCGTCCGTCTGATTGATAAGTTTTTGTAAACTATCCAACGGATGTTCAACCGATTTGTTACCCAGATTAGGCTCGGCCTGTTTAGTAACCAAATTTTTCAATGACGAAAGAGCAGACCAGGACGATGAAGCCGACTTTTTATTCAGTTCCACTTGTGCATCGTCCGAGGTAAGATACTTAGTTCGAGATAGATCACTAACAACATTCGAAGGATTATGTTTCACTCGTTTGATTTTTTCAGACGCAGCTCCATCATCTGTGTTTTTACGTTCTCGTTTTAACGCATTCCCTCCTGACATATGCTTTTCCAAACACGGGGATGGAGGACTAGATTTGCGATGTGGACTTTTTAAATGACTAAATGCTGCTCGAGTCGAATTCTCAACTGTCTCACTGGTTGAACTAGATGCTGAACTACAGCGTTCATCGCTATCATTCGCACACATTTTCCCAGGTAAACTACTATTCTGACGAGGAGTGCAATATAAGCTATCCTCTAGTCTCGATTTATCTAATGCTGCCTTTTTCCAGTGTGGCGAATGGCTATTTGAGCCAACGTTACGAGGGTCCATTGTTGCGAACTTGAATAGACTCTGTAAAGCACTTGAACCGGAATCTTTCTCGGGAGTTACGAAATCGTTTGGCGAGTAAATGAGATTCTTTATCGGTGAATGGTATTCATTCTTTGTAACATTCCTTTCGGCATTATCATTTTCTGAATCTTTAATGCTTAAAGGTGGTTTATCACTCGTGTTTATACCATTTGATTCAAGATGAATAGATGCATTTTTATGTTCGTGTTCATTTTCAACATTTTTCCGTTGCGACAACATATTTTGATACTGCATGAAAGGATTAGCACCGTACATATGAGGATTATACAGAAGCGAGGATTTATATCGATGTCGGTTTCGTGATTTTGAAAAGGTTTTTTCATTAAAGTTAGCAATGAAATGCTCCATAGCTTGCAGTGCTGATCCAGACTCCTTATTAGTAACATTTGCATCATTTCTCGGGCTTATTCTGTTATTATCAGAAACATCAGCATTAGCGTGCCTTCTTTTCTTGGGTGGACTTGGTGAACAATCACCATCAACCTGATCAACTTTAGTTACTGCCTCAGAATTGTTTTCTTTTTTCGAAGTTATTGTCTGTGAAACTTTTTCACTCGCACTCTGCTCGGATATCATGCTTTCGAGGTCATCATCGTCTTCTTCACTAGTACTACACTGAGTTCGCGCAGTAAGCGTGGCTTTTAGTTTATTTATCACTTCATCAGATGTCTTTTTATTTATACAATTTCGCACGTGCTCAACAAACAGATCGGTATTTATTCGGGCAAAGCAGTTTTCGCATTGTATTTTACACATGTCATTCACAACTGCTTTCTTTGGCGGAAGAGTGTCCGTGTTATCGATAGTTTTAGGTGATACAGAGTCTGGCCGTTCAAGTGGAGTTTGACATCCTAAACTGGAAGGGGATCTAGCAGTGGCCTCTTTCACTGGTTTAGGACTTCTATTTTCCTTTTCAAGCTCGTTGTTCACGTTGTCTTCTGCTTCCTCGGATGAAACACTATTATGATTGAAGTCATTCTCGGGTAACTTAGTAACATGATCTCTATGCTCTAACAGTGACGCCACTGTAAGACGACTTCTCTTTTCAAGCTGAGCATCATCGGTATCATTGTTAGCATTGACGTGCGGCGGAGTAGGTGCCGTTTCATATTCAGCTGACGAGGGACTAGAACACTTTTGAGTAGATGAAAGATGCACAGACTTATTAAGATTCTGCACAGACTTCACGCGTTGGCTGACAGAAGAATCCGATTCTGGATATCGCCAATTTTGTCTTTTGTGGTGCTTCGATTCCACCATATGATTAGCCAGGGCATCTAAACTATCATACTGCATTTCGCAAACACGGCACTTAAAAACTGATTTTGTATCACTTTCTTTTTCGAAAAATGTTGTGCACTTATGTAGTTTACGATGCGCAGAACTGAATATATCCGCATAATGTTGCGTTTTCATCATGTGAACAGTTAATTCCGGTAACGTTTTAAATGATTCCCCACACTGCATGCATCGCAGAATCTCTTTGGTCTGCTCGGAGCCATTGTTCAACCACATGTCCTGACCGCGCACTAGTTTTGGATAATCACCAGAAGGTCCGGTTTTACTGTATTTTGGCATGTGACCAGTTTCCTGCATGTGCACGCTCAACTCATACAAAGAACTGAAGGTTCGATTGCAGTCACAGCCAAAATCAATTGTCGATCGTCCAACAGAATCGGGAACAAGCTTCGAATCCATTATTGAGGTAAAGTTTGATATTTTTGACGTAGAAGATGTCGAGACCTTTGTGGTCATGGACTTAACGGCTGGTGATACGCTTCTTGGTGATGATGAGGATGAAATGGAAGGATTTGGCAAACTGGTTGGTAGTGTTGCCACAGTCGCTTTGACGGTACTATTCGATGAACAACTCATTTGATTGGATGATGGTTTTTTGTACCACGCATCGATCACATGCTTATTATAATTTGCAAACTGATATTGTGGAACTTTAAAGTGATTACTCGCAAAATTGCTATTGTTTCTTTGATTGATTCCATTAGCTTGTAAGTACTTCGCATTACCGCCGAACTTCTGTTGCAAGCTCACCAATGCTGGCGACATTGTATTGGTATCTTTTTTCGTTTTTGGAACAGTATGCTTAACTGCTTTAGCAGGTACATGCTTACGCGATGATTTGTGAGATAAGTCTAATGGTTCATTTCTAGAAACGCTAATTCCAACAGAATTCACTCTTTTCTGCGAAGTAAGTTGGCTCTTTTGATCAGTAGACAAATCCATCGGAAGTCCAATGTCACGTTTACACAGGTTCAAGCAAGTATCCATATCGGTATGAGAGGATGGATGATTCACATTTGCTGGTATTGTCACAGTTTCAACCAAGGTTTTGCTTGCGGCTGGTGTTGGTGGAGGTGTTGGTGATTTTTCCACCGGACATTTCGATGATGCTGAATCCTCTGGACCAAGCTCTGGTGACCTTACTTGGTCATCTGAGCAGGCTGGTAATGCAATAGAAGAGAATTCTTCGGTTTGTTTTTTATTGGCTTCTAATAGTTCTCCATTAACCGTGGGCTCTGGACTCAAACCACGTTTATCATCTATATCCAGTACGTCAATATTATCTGTGACGTTGATATCCTCCTCATCGTCATCCTCCTTATTTTCAACATCAACGTCGTTTTTATCTGTACTAGTTTTTACGTCACTGGTGCCGTCGATCGCTGTCTCTACGACAGCACCATCTTGCGGGGTGTCCATTATTACATCACAACTTTCACTGCCCTCAGTTGTTGATTTACCATCATCTGAAATTACATAAAAAACGAAATCATGAGACGACGAAGACAGGAACATCTTTTGTCGGAATGAATTTTATCTAAGTTCAGAAACATTCATTTAGACTAAAAGCTCCGTCGCAAATTAATGAGACACTTCAATTTCTAGTAATGTGTCTGGATGAGAAATTGATGAATTCGGCAAAGTTGCACATCACTAGGAGATCGAATAATCTCCAAACTTATTTGAAAGATTTCCAGCAGTTCTTATTAAAACATTTTTATCAATTTATCAAGCATCGCCTCCCACATCATACTTCAAAGACAAAGTCAACACCTAGATTATTCAAAGACGTATTAGAGATTTGATGATGAATATGGTAACAGCGAATGCCGACTGTGAATAAGAATAATCATCAAATTCAGGATAAGACTAATGATCAAACCTAGCTAATACATTTCACAGATCAATGATACGTAACCAGAATCTTAACAGTTCAAGAAAACATATTCAATCAAATAAATCCAATAGGATTACTGATAATCCGAGTTCGCAAAAGAATTAATGTATAGCTCTACAAATGACCATGAAATTTAAGGAATCTTGTCCGAACATTACTGATAAATTATGAATAATAAGACTGCGTATGGGTGCATTGCCCCTAACATCAAAGGCTTCTATTTTAGAAACTGGGAAGCACATTTGACAATGGAAGTATTCTCTAGATCAGCATTCATCATATATTGAAGACCTATTGCCGCTTTGATGAAAAATAGGACAAACTTGAAAATAATAAAATCATATGTGAGTCAAGTAATCATCAAAATTTTATCACGGAATTTACTATAATGACCTTCTTTTTATCACATTTACATAGTATCAAAGAAAGTGCCCCCAACACATGTAGACATACATCAGTCAGCATAAGGTTTTATGGCCTCAAAGGCCAACATGAAAGCTTTTTTATTACATGGGGCATTCGGTACAGATCAATTTTGATTAATCGTCCCGTAACCGAATACATGTCAAATGTATTCTTCACCATCGTGATGTGCAAATAAGTCTTTTGCCTAATATACAAATTACAATACTGAAGTGGCTTGAAAGCTATAATTTAGACATCAAATGGCATCATGATAAAACTACATGTAGTTCGTGGTTTATTTTTATGTTGATTGGTTGACCATCATTTGAATTTGACCCTAAATACTAAGCCCTGAATTTAAGCTGTACCGGTTAGCTAGTACTATCGCATCAATGTTTCTCGAAGAGATCAAACAAATGTGGTGGCGTCGGGCGCGGCAACAATCTGATCGATCGAATAATAGAACGAACGCGCACACAAAGAAAGAAACGCATGTTTCATTTTGCTTCACAGAATAAGTACCATGACTGGAAACAAAATGGTTGTTTTCAAATAATCAGCTGTTAGATTGATCGGCATCGATTATTTCAGGAAAAACGACTGACAACAAAAGGCCGTCACAAATCATCATAACGGCGTCCGAGGAGACATCAAAGAGACTTACAGAGACTTACAGATAGCAACCAGATGCAAAATGATGACAAGTCATTAACATTGAAGACAGTCGTACAAATTGCATTATTAGTTTTTGTGACGGCACGGCTTTAATTCTTTGAAATATTAGCGATCATTTATATTCTTTTCCTTATTACCACAAATCATTACAATTAATCATTAACAGCTAATGGCTATTTAATAAATTAGTTTTTGAGAGCGTAACCGCCATTTGTTTGGCACAGAAACAATACTGAAAACAATTCATCAACAAACATAGTAAATTCAATTCATTTTAAAGATTCGAATCACTTGTCAAAAAAAATGTATTTACAAACCTTCATCAACGAAGTTCGCCATCTTAGGTTTGATCTCACAAGTAAGCCTATACAAAAGCTCGGCGAGAATAAATCCTGATTTGAAAACTTATGACTAAAAAAGTCAGAATTTTATCTCTCATCTGTAGTTTGCAGTTTATGCGAATCCGGTCGAATTGATCCTTTAAAAACAGTTCAAACACTGCACTGATAATGACAATATTCCGGGTATATTAAGTTGAACAAAATATTGCTAAATTGTTGATAACAGAAGCCAAATTACATTGTGTCTGATTGTAAAAGCAGTAAATCATAGTATCAATGACATAAAGTATCCATCAATATTCAAGATTTTGTCTATTATCGCGTGGCCGAGACCATAACTCATAACGATAAAAGCGGCCAATTGACAGCCCACCTACATCATACATCATCCACTTCACCTGGCGGCTTCTCAAAGGATAGTAGCTCCCATTTTTCCGAACAACATGCTCAAAAAAACCAGGCCAGATTGGTCTTAAAATGTTTATGGACATGAACGTTTTCACAGACCGCGCTGTGTGGCAATTCATCGGCTGCTTATTCATTAAATCCTAATACCGTGGCTTTGACCTAGATTTCCCAATCCCAAAAAAAAATTCACGACTTATCAGAAATTCTATTGCGCATTTATGGAAGAATCATTATATAATATGAAATACATATAGCAAAAATTCATTATATGACATTCCATTTTTCAGAAAATGAAGAACCATTCTGTGTGAAGCACCTTTTGCGTCAATTTTTGTAAACAGTGAAATGTCCATCTATTTTATCTGGTTGATTGAGTTGATATTATGCACATTTTTGGAGTGTCCCTTACAAACCCACGACACCTGCCGTGAACAAAACAGGGGTTTGATTCTGAATTCGGATATCGAAGTATTGGATGATCAGCCCAGTATTTATATGATCTGTTAGGACGATAAGATTTGCCTAATTTATTTCCTGCTGATCTGAACAGCCATATCTCCCTTTCTTCCTATCTGTATAGCTTTCTTTGTGCGTACATCAGCTTTAACATTATTCGTTAGACTTTAAATTTGAACCCAGAACTCACATATAAACATGAACTACTCAGATATCCACATCGGACTCAGAAAGCTGAAAATCCCTCGAGAAAATGCTATCTAATGATTGATATTTGTGTTTAGATTCTAGAAGTTTAATACGTTACTACGAATTTATTCGAGTACATGAACCGTGTTGCAATCAGTATAAAAACAGCTATGCAGTATAAACTTACCGCATCATCTGTTTATTAATGAAATTTATCAAACTTTCTCTTTACCCCATCAATCACCACGATCCCTGAGGGTGTCCACCCAATATATTACAAATGGTCTCAGTCAAATCCCATCTCAAAATTGATGTGTTTCCGTGCTCGCGAAGATAAATTCCGCGATACCTGCACAAAACAAGTTTCAAGCAATTATCAATCTTCGTTTTTGGCTGAAGCAGCTGATCCGCATCCTGGGGAGGATGTTGACAGGGCATGACTAATTGCCGGAGACAAAATTTGAAATTAATTTCTGACTTTTAACATTCTAACATTAAGGGTTTTAAATCATTCTTATATATCATACCCCTTCATTATATTCAGCGAGATAACGATTGGATATAAAGCACGGATAAAATTATCACGTCAAGAATAAATGATTAACTACCCTATGTTTAATCATAATCTCTGCCTAAGTGGCCTCTTTTTTCAGGAGGGAAGAATTGTAACGGATATTCCGTGGATGGACTCAATGACAAAGTCAGTTCAAAGTTGGTAGTCAGACATGTTTTACAGATCACACCTCTTCTGTGACTAATATCATACGGATTTTTTTTATAAAAAATAAATATAGCATATTACAAGTATACAAGTATATATTACAACATAAGCCGTAAAGAAATCGAAAGCCCATATACGTATATCCACCTGACAGCATTCATCAAATAAATTCTTGTTCATGAAAGCTCTATTTGAATATTTAGATTTTTGACAGATTGTTGGGACACACCTGCAAATATTTAAAAACTTCAGTAATAAACTTTGAGTGATTAAGCTGTCATTCTTACTATAAGCTGGGCGGGTTATAACATGAGCTATAAAACATTCGCTGATGGTGTATAAATTCTCGTACGGGGCACCTGATGTGCGTTGGCTGTAGGGGTGTGAACCTATCCGGGCTCATTAGGGTTATCCATCAGTCACGAAAGCCATGATAGATTTGGATGACAAACGACACGTCAGCTTTGTTCCTCGTGGTTATTACACTGGCATTATTTATGGATGAAATATCCTCCATTTGTCATGCAGCAATGCTGACCTGCATATATACACATGAAAATCAGCAACTCTGTGACAAGCCCTAAAGTTTGGTAAAGACTATAGTTTGTCAGGCATCAAAGCCATGCGAATAAATCATCTGCTTAAACTTGAATAGCTCACAACATTGAAGTACGTATGAATTTTGATTCAGGGAGTTCACCGCACTCATTCGAGCAGTACTGCATATACGTATAATATATATATACAGATAGACAAACACGTCCCATATATCACTCACATCGTTAATTTCCCAGGCAACACAAAAGGTGCACGTCAAAATGACAATAGCAGACTGACATTGATGAATTTCAATCATTAGTCCCGTCGATTTATGAATTAATGACTCATTTAGCAAAATTCCAAATCGATCTTTTTCATAATTGTCATGGTCAACATATTCGTCAAATTCAACTCGATGAATCAAAACAAAGAAACGATAATAGACTGGAAAACTGTGACTAGAAAATTGTTTGAGCCGACATAAATAGCGTTTGACGTAACAGGATCAGCGTAGTCCTTGTACTTGACATTCGATATATCCAAGTTGAAACCCTTACCCATCGTGGGCGATGAAGTAACAAAAGCTACCAACTTTCTGCCACAAATTATCATTCTGTCTGAAATAACTACTAGATAGATAAGTATTTGATTGAGCTACGAAGGCTGCAAATTTGTTCTATTCATACCATTTATCTTCATGTCAGAAACGTCCAAATAGGGTACTTTATATGCCGCACTAGTACCTAACACATCACACATTATCAGAGTTAAGCCCACGAAAAGCTATACATCTCATTTTTAAGTAGTTGATTATGGCAGTTATGTGGCAATTAAGACGAAAGATAGATGAGGGATTTTATTGGGTTTTAATCCCAGATGGGTAAAAATAATGGATATGTATGTACAAAATCCAATACATGGTGATTGATTGTTATTGTGGATCCATTTCAGACAGTTTATCATTATTTACCCTACTGGCTGTTAAAAATTAATGCCCTAAAAGCATCGTGATACCGTCTACCTCAGATGATAATGATCTATATATGTTTACTACATTTTTAATTAAGATTTTGAATACATATATATGTATGCATATATATATATATTTCAAATGAGCAATTAATTCCTTTCCATTGAAAATGAAACTCAAACATCAGAAAATGCAGGAAACACCCAAAATTGGCGTGTTCTTGAAGATTAGCTCGACGACGGAACCGATCTAGATGAAATTGATGCTCGCCATCTTCCACATATGTTTAATGAACTACAATTCTATCAATGACATAATCTGGACATATCTGGACACATGAACTACAGCCCTGGAAATTCTAGGAGACACCAGCAGATCTTATCATCTGTCATCACAGCATGTATCATCTCTCAGCTGCTGTCATTATAGTGTGTTCCACGAGAAAACCGCTCTAACCATGATTTCTATTCTATCTGTATGTTTCAACAAACTCTTATAAGCAAAAGACCAACACTACTACTTTCGAAGGCTGATACTTTTAACAAAATGAAATTAACCTTCAAAGTCCTTCAAAGAACTATCAATCTTCACGTTTACTGATTCAACACCAGGTTATCGCGGCTCCTTCAAATAAATAACTAATATCTACGCGGTTATTTCATTGAAATCGATTCACGTTTCTCGACAATCTACGTGTCAATTTTTGTTTTTGAAATAGTGTAAAATATGGCGGTTGAACACGCTCTGGCTGTTTCAATGACAAACAATGATTCTAGACCAGCTGCAGTATTGTGAATTAAACAACCTCTATGACCGCGCACATAAATTACCGTACCCGTTTTTCGCACATGTTCCCAGCATTGATAAATATCTTTAATTTACACAAAAATATCAATACGCGTTTCAACATCATTTTAAACGGCTACAGCTTCCTGTTGCCATATTTGCTTTTGGTCATACTCGTAAAACTATATTTTTCTATTTTCATTTGCTACATCTATATGACTTTCATAAACTGCAGTATAGTTTAGAACCTGGGAAATCATTCCTTCAAAACGTTTAACCTATTCGACCTGTAGAGTGATTGTTGGAACAAACACATAAGACATTCAAATACACGAGAAATATCAGTTATACATAATCGTTAATATACTATGAAAATCGTATCATTCAATGTCGACTTGAAATTAATCTTTTGACTGAAAGCTTGTTCTGGCTTACTGATAGCCGAGTAAGTAGCATAAGTAAGTGATTTATTATTAGCTAGAGTTCAGATAGTCACGTTACCTGTAACGGAGAGACACTGAGCGAGAGACAGACAGACAGACAGACAGCTCACGAGAAAACCAATACAGACGGAAACTGGCAGCGTTTCTGATGAAGATCGCACAACCACTCGCTACGAGAGACAGAGGAAAAACAATGAATGATCGTTGCTCATCAATGTTGAATCAGCGGCAAACACCTTCAGGTATACGAGCATTGCCAGCGAAGAATCACAGGAGGCAAAGATTGAGATTGTAGCACCACCAGCGCGCGATGTATGCACTTGTAAGTTTTGCTGTTGCCTAGTTGCTCGGCAGCCTAATCCAGCCGTCACTTTGTCTGTCAGCTCGGGTTAGTACAATCCCTGACAGATTCAGTCAAAAATCAATATGGCGGATGTTAATGCCAGCTCAGATGTCAACTTCTGTCAGAATCTTGTAAGTTATTCTGATAGACGTACTAGAAACCCAGAGATCATCGCGAACACGTCCAAAAAGACACAAATCCACGCCTTCCATCTAGGGATTTTCGAGTTTCAAAATGAAGACGACAAAATCCCCTTTGAATGGTAACACGTATTCATAAATACATCAAATGGTTTGCTGATGTAAGAACGAGTAACTTTAGTAAGGAGTGAATTTTTCAGGCAATGATAGACAAACAGAAATATATATGAGCTACAGCACACACAGAATATCAATCATTCATTCATATTTGATGAACAAGTTACGGAAAGATTCTGGTGATGAGAGTCATAACACTAGAAACAAT
The DNA here is from genome assembly GCF_964204645.1 of Tubulanus polymorphus. Taxonomy (NCBI): domain Eukaryota; kingdom Metazoa; phylum Nemertea; class Palaeonemertea; order Tubulaniformes; family Tubulanidae; genus Tubulanus; species Tubulanus polymorphus. The sequence continues at coordinate 3,568,974 of NC_134027.1, read as the reverse complement.
CAGCTAACAACAGCTATATGAATAACACGATTCCTTGTTTGTTATGGTAAGACATTGATAAAAATATTACCAAAAATACATGAAGAGAACCAATTCGTTATTAGAAAAGGAACCTGGTAAATCAGACTGGATTGTGCCAGTTTAATAGGTATAGGGGAAAATCACCTCGATTCAGAAACCGACTATTGCCAACTGACCAAGATCTACTTAGCTGATGAATTTATATTGAAGCTGGTTTTAGTTTCAACTGTCAACTTCGAATTGATGAAACTAATACAATTCATTTCAGAATGATAAAATGAAATTGAAATGCACTGCCAATTAGTCACTAAATGAACAGAGTTAATGCGCATTTCGCCAAGAGGAAGGTAAGAGAATACGAACCGTATACATATGGGGATCAGACCGCGATGGATGAAACTGACAAGCTGTCAGGTAGCTGACAACAGATTTATAACGATGTTATTATAGCGCACCTCTTAGGATTACACACTAACCACAGACGTCACCCGTGGCGGCAGTGAACGGAACAGTCACCGATAACTAACTCAACGCACTGAAAAAAAACCAACACCAATTCACCGAGATTAATTTCCTTACATGGAAATAATAGGAATGACCTCGCAAATGTTCATTCAGACCGGAACTGTCTGTTGGTAAGACCGTTCGTGACGAGTGATAACCCGAGAACAGTATACATGCTATCTAAAATCGTCAACCGGCAAACCAACAAAATGATGACATGTAATAACGTGGGACCATCCAACTGAAATCTATTTACAGCCCCTGAAGTGCTGTTTATCGTCTACAACTGTATGTCGCGATTTGTCACGGAGGAAACGAGTGATGTGTATATCGTTCAATCGATATAACCTGTTATTTAAAGCCTCTGTACTAAGACACTCAGCAAGGCCGTCACAATGGGATCGCGATTGAGAAACCATCTAAATGTTATCTTCAAAAGCCGGGAATCTATAAGATATTCCATGGACGTAAATTCTAGTTTATACGTCCATGGTTATTGCAAATACATCGGGCACAGTCGTTGTGTTCGAACGCGTGTAAACAGACATTTACCACCACAAATAGCTCGGTTAGTAGCGAACATGAGAGGTCTGCTATAATACAGTAATCATTTTCCATCCGATAAGAATCCCTAGGTCCAACCTCATCTAAACATCGAGCAAGGGTTAAACAGTTTAGGCAGGTCATCACTAGTGACGGTATGCATGATTACTAAGACAAAATAACGACTTTGGTCAAAGCAATTACGACTTTGATCTAACAACGATGTCAGCACTAAAACGATATATTTAAGTCAATGCTAATCCATGTTGACGCCTAACACTGACAATTAGAGGAACAGTTACTGTGTACGACACGTCCAATCTTTCTCTCATAAAAGGCCCCTAAACAGTGAACTGCTGAGATACAACTACAGCACATAATCGATGATCTTGAAAATAGCTTATTTCATAACGACCTTTCATATCTTTAGAAGACAAATGAAAAGATGTATTTTTACGGTAAGGTGATAACAGTGTTTATAACAATTTTCTTTCTATTTCTCCATTTGAATTGTCATTGTTTGAAGTGCAAGTAAGTAAGCGTTTTTTTTTATAGGCTTATTCGATGAAATACATTTTCATATTTTTGCAATAGTTTTATTTACCGCTAGTTTTAGTGTTGGATCAATGTCTGAATGCAATAAACGCGTCATGGCATATATATTGATGAATGATTGAAATTTATGTCATTTCGATGCATTTGCATAGTAATGGAGTGGTGGCGCTCTTGGGGTTTTTTTTGTCCTACTCATTATACCAAATGTAACCGAATTGAAGGCTGAAATACTTCTCAATCACAAGTATTATACGTAAGTGTTTGTTTCTGAATGATTGACAGCAAAATAAGTGTCGATATTGTCACGGCAGCCATCTTGACACATTTTCCCTCCAAGCTATGACGAATATATTGGAAGGCTATAATATTTCCATACTACACATAATTAGTAACCATCTCATGTGTGATGTTAAGTACAGAAAAGTCGCATTTAGTTAACGTGATTAAAATAGAATCGTGATAAACAATTCGACAACTGACGTGGGAAATGAGTGGCTACCATCTCAAAAATCGATGCAAATTTTCATCAGCATTTAACTATGACATTTTCGCACAAAATAAAACAAATTTTATTATATATGTATATGACAAGTATTGATCTATCAGCTATATATGCGAAAAACAGACAGGTGCACCAGGTGCAAGGGCATCATGACCCTCGGTACGTATCAGCTTCTATATCGAAGAGGAAAAACGACAAAATAATACATGGTCTCTGCATCTTGTCCTTTTCATTATCAGAACTCAATTACAATCGGTTCAATTTTTGAATATGTTTTTATGAATTCTTCATGAAAGGACATTTATTCAATCCGCGATGAAATAATGACTGTTTTCGGGTATAGAGGTTGTTAATGTGGCTACAAGCCATTTGAGTTTGTGTTTTCTATCCGAATTAAAGTGAATTATTGCTTCCTAGCAAAACAGAAATAGCAGCTAAGGGAGAGTTATAGCTCCATAAATTTCAACTTACTCCGACATTGAACAACTCGCCTGAAAATACCCCTTATTGAATTAACTAAAGGTATTGATTTGAAAATCTGTCGCACCTTTTTCAGTCAAGTTTCGATCAACAACAAAAAATCATTTATCAAAATTTCGACGTAGAAAAAAAGTTGGCGAAGTTTTAACGATTTTTGTGAGAAGTTGATCATAATCGACGCGTGATCCGCGCGCAATATCAAACACAACCATTCATCAGACCAGTCATCGGTAGATATTTGTCGGTAGAATCGCACCATAAATCATACAATGTATAACTTAGCTCTTTGTTCTAACGGCAGCTACGAAATATAAATCACTCACTATTGTAAATTTAATTAAAATTCTGATGGCATACCCAGTCAATCAACACTCCACATATGTCAATATGTACTCAACTGGGGCGCGTTTTTTTATACACAGAGACCGCGGACATTTGTTGTCATTATAGAAACCAGTGAAATTGATTCAATCCAATTCTGGTCCACCTCAGAGTAAAGGTGAAAAGATATTTCTGCATCCAACATATGAATTCAGTTCGAGCGGAGAGTTACCGGCACTGTTGGTACTTTTGTAAAGGACTGAAACAGTAGTACACGTTATTTTAGTTATTCACAGAACCATTGATGGATCGCTCAAGATAAAGTTTCATATTTCTACAAACAAACATTAATATTCAAGCGTTTTTTTTTGCCTTTTATACCGATCATATGACAATCCTACAGCCATAGAAATATAAATGTAAGCTTGCATATTTATGATTTGATACATACGAGCAACATAAGCCAGATCCATTCAGCAGGGACTCCTTCTGATGTACAACCATCAATCATCAGTTCGTCATTAATCTTAGCTTTATATCTGTGGGCAAAATTTTTATTAACTAGATTGTATGGCATAAGGCACACATCCATATCAAATAGCAATCTTTTTTTTGTGATAGGCGTGTATCATCCCTACATAGATATCAACAAGGAAATGTTCATTAGTTTGAACCCGATACCATTTTCTTAATCGGTAACGGAGTCAGACATCTACAATGCATCCAATGTTATGGACATGGTCAGTTCGAATTACATAAATCCATCTATATTTACATTCTTTCAAGCCGCACAATGCAGACGGAGAATTTTCAATGGTGTTGCCGTAATAAATTTCTTTTCAAAAATCTAGAACAAGTAGATGAATAAATTGCAGTTGAATAAAAATACCTCACCAGCTGTTTAACTGTTTTTGGCATGCTCTAATCTATATATCAATTGCAAAATTGTTTATAAGGCATTTTGCATATTTCAATATTTCAGAAAAGACATATATTTTCGGCACGAATGACATGGACATTGCTTCGAAGGCATTCCAAAAGCTCTCGCGCAAGAATTACGAACCGTGATCAAAAATCAAATGGGGCAAAAACTTTAGGTCAGTCGATCGCCATCTTTACTTCTAAGAAGCATCGAAGACAAAAAAGTTTTCAGTTTAGTCATATGTTGCTCTTTCCGTGTGTCCACTGTAGCCGTACTGGAACACTCGGTTGAAGTGTTTGAGCACTATCATCAGCAACGATGCAGAATCTCCGGAGCCAAGCCTAGTACACGGTTCTGACAGGCACAGTCATTGCTGACTTTCAAAAGGTACTCCATCGTGCGTGTGGATGACTTCTGAAAATTTGTCTGCCAAATAGCGTATTACAGCCGCGCGCTAGTTTGACGAAGGGCCCGAAATGAGCCGTTGCATACGGCCGGCAAGTGGCAGAAACTATTGTACATCCAATCAAACAGTACGTCAATTTTTGCTGAAGTATTTCGAAATCTGACGTGGAGAAAAATCTTAACGTCTATTCCACGTCAATTTTGCATCACGCGCTGATGTACATTTCATGTCAAGTTGACGTGAATAATCCCCGACAATAAATTGGCACCAACTCCATGTCAAACACATATGACGTGTGAAGAACTCTTACTGTCATATCATACAGTATATATAATTATCAGTTTTGTGAGTGGGATGCGAATTTCACAACTCGTCTCGAGTGCTTTGCGGCATACATTTAACATTCCCAACTAAACAAATACAAAATACACCATCCATACACATTTGACTGGGGTAATTATACACGAGGTTTATTTTTGGTATTTAGCAATAATTCATTACGAATAAACTCAAATTTCAGTTTATCACAAAGTCTTGTTGCTGGTGATGACAGCGGCTTCTATTTATTCTGTAGGCTGATACCAACCTCCAGATAAGACCCAGGGGTATAATTAAGAAAGCTCTTATAATCATTACAGATGATTCCCTGTAGCGTAGTAATGAAGACAGATCTTTCACGAGGAAACATGACTTCCAACAGAAAGTCAAACTGCGATCGACAGCACACACAAATGAAAATGATTTTGTTCATACTCGTCGATGGTACATAAAAAGGTATCAACTTAAGTTCATCGGAGCGAAACGGAATCACTTTGACACAGTTCTGAAGTTTGATGAGCCACCACACAGAGGATGCATACAAAATGACTTTAAGATAATTCAACATTTCCCTAAGACTTGCTAATTTCCTAAATAATGTTGATTGTGTAGAGAAAAATCGTTAATCATACTACATGAGATGTGAGATACAGACTGGATGAACTCAGACAACTACATTCTATTCGTAGTCAAACTCCCAAATAGATCTCGACAGGCATACACCATTTTCCCAAGGCACTTTCAGACTTGCTTTGACATTTCAGACATCAAATATAGAAACGATGTTTACCGGCCAGAAAATACCTTGTCACCAGAAATGACGTGGATTGCGGCCACGTGACATCATCGGGAATGACGGTAATTAACAATCGTGCTAATTGCATTTGACTTGGCTATCAGTGTCGATTTGCAATCGGTCCACTTGGCGCCATCAGTAATGCTACTCGAATGTGATGAGCAAGGGAAATGATGCCAAACTACTGTCACTTAAAGTTAAACTGGTGGAAAGCAAAATATACAGCGTAAAAATAAAATGATCAAGATAAAAAAACTGATGTATCATTTAAGCCGAGTGCAGGCCGCTATCTGAAGTAAAAAGTCACACACGAACGGCCGGTATGACGTTTTATGCATCTTCGCTGACGTCACATGGTTTATGGCTGACGTGCTGTGACGTCAGGTGGAGAAACCTCTGAAGGTATACCGGTCAGCGTGGCCGAATGGTTAGGGCGATCGCCTCAGACGGCTACGAGATCGAATTTTCCCAGTGGCTGCCTTAAAATCCATCAACTCAACACGCTCACGACAAACTTCTTTTTATAAGCTTTACTTTTCCCAAATCTTTTATTCATTTTTCCAGTTAACTTCTGAGAGAATTCCTTAACTTCGATTTAGAAAATAAATTCAGCAATTTGATACAGTATTGAAAGTGATTGGCACCGGGAGATATTTGACAGGTTGAATGTGAATAGTGCGAGTGTTCTGATATAAAATACTCGTAATTACAGTCCATTTTTCTGCCGACGATTCATTCCTAAACAGCATGAATCATCATCAACATCATCAAAATCGAAGTTTTTCAAACTCAAACATCGTTACATAATACTAGATCAAAGATGATAAATGAATTCTACTGACAGGACAATTATACAAAGATTGTTATAAATGAGCATATTTTTTCACGGCACGTCCCGTAAATGATGGCCACAATTCTCAAATTCGAAAAATTATAGTCAATGGATTTCCTTCTGAACTGATTGTCGCATTTTAGTTGCCACTAATGCTTCGTCGTATCGCTATTAAAACATGATGAAGTAGAAAATTAGCTGATTGACTTCTAGTATGTAATAATTCATCAAAATGTGATCTTTATAGGACACTGATAAATTAACTCCACCGACTGAAACATCAATTTCTTTCGATTAATAACATATAATTGCCTCTGGTGCGTGTGTGAGCAGACTCAGAATCTGACAATTCTGGAAATTTTCACCGGCTCGATCCATCGATGAAAAATAAAAAATGTTATTTATGGTGCAGGATATAGCGTTACACATATACGCACTATATAGCACGCCTGCGTTCTATGTGCGAAACTCGGGTCCGATTCCCGGTGATCGCATTCACTGTCTCTCCTTGATCGTTACAACTAGTAAAACTTTCTGTACGAGAGAAATCCCGCAATAATTCAGCCAAAGATGTAAAGTTCGTGAGTAAAGGTCGTGGTCGTGGTCTTCAGTTGCGTCGCGTCGTAGGGCGACCTGAGTGCTGCTTTAAAGGAACTCAAGAACTTTACATGTTTGGCTGAATTGGGATTTCTCTCGTATTCATCTTACGCGGATATTGTCGTGTATCTTATCGACTCTAAAACTGTTTGTAATATGGAACATTTTTGTTGTTGGAATAAGAGTTTCCGATTCAATTCAAAATTGAAGTTTCTGACAATTAACAGTTTCTAGAAAAATGCCTTAGTGAAATGAAGATTCAAAATGGCCGCCATTCGATCATCGTGTATATATGTGTAAACACTATCATATAGATAAATTATTTCAAAAAGTATCGAACCCTCGTGGACATCTCCTGGTTCTTTTGTAAATCTCGCATGATTTATAACGACGATTCAAACAAACAACACCACAAATTATACCATTACACTATAATCAATCAAATTCAATATATGTCAAGGTCGTGAAAAATGAGATATTAGAGGCACCGACTTTTTCGAAGCTAATTTTGATGATGAAAGCCGAGCAGTGACTGATGAGTCGTTGTGTTTGAAGGCATTTGACAGTACGCAGGCTACGTGATCCCTCGTCCCTATAGACAACAAATCACTCGTCCCATGACAATATACAAATTTCAACCCCACGCTATACAAACACGTCGCAGCCATTTTCAAATTGATTTTTCAAAAATACTGAAGTAGATCTAATGACCTGCTATGACAGTTCATGTCCATCATATGATGAATGACACAGTCATTAGTGCCATCTGCCAAACAATAAATGCGAATAAAGTGACGCGACACCAAACGTTCCCTGTTTTATAACTAGTTTTCGGTATTATATTACCGAAGTCTATCTATCTTGTGAATTACCGGCAAAACGAGCGTTAACATGTAATCGTGTTTGAACTACTGAATCAAAAACGTTGTTGAATCATCAACAACAATCAGTTTTCAGCCAATGGATTTTTTGTATGTCGTGGCACATGATCGTTCAAATTTGATCTTGGCGTGAAAAATGATCGGTTTAATATCTGAATCACACACGTATATAATTCAAGCAGGAAAAAAGATAAACACGATTACCCTACACAACACCATATCATATGAGATTTCGATTTACAGATGGTGACTTTGAATTTTTTTTCGAAATTCAATATAAATGTTTTGCTCTACGTGTATCATTGAGGGCTCCATATTCTGTTATTCTGTAACCACGTGTATTTGATTTATTGTCTAAAGAACAACATAATGGGCAAAATTTGCCGGATCCCCTATAATACCCGGCTCTCTTGTGGAGGTATTTTTCTGCACAACAATTTGTTCAAACATGTTTGGTATAAGGTTATTAATCATCTATTCACTAATTTGTTAATTCATCATCATTTAGGGCTTGATTACTACATCCATCAAACGGAGAACAAATGGCTGCCAGTACACAGCCGGCATAAACGGGGCGACGCCTCAAAAATACAACTTCGTACAAACTATGAAGCTGACCCTGTACTTCCTTCAGCATTTCATTGAAATTCCTTATATGATATGTATGAACTATTGTGCACGTGACAATCTTGATTTCTCATATGCAATGCTAACAATGTCCAGATTCAAGAAATTCACAAAATGGAGGCTTTTCTCCCTTATTTAACTTGATTCAAAGGGACTCTAGCAATCCTTCTTATCGGTACAGAACTGGTATAAAACAGTTGTTGTCCGCGATTTTTGGCATTCCGTTAAGACCTACACGAGGTATGTATACAATTAGTAAGTGAAATATCCCAGAAAAAGACAGGTCTCATCCATTAATAAATGCACTATAGAAAACGATTGCGACGTGTTACTGGAAATTCGAATATAAACCACCGACTGCACTGAAATCTAAAGTGGCGCTGAATTATCCTATACACATTAGCAGGAGCATTTTCTATGATTTCCCAATCTATACGTTACGTATATACATATACATAAGAGGAATCTAACAGATGGTTGCAAGGAGCAGCAGCAACACAATGCAAGACAGGTGTCAACCATTGAAATAATGATGGTGCAGTACATCTGTTGAAGTGATCATCAAATTAATGAAGCAACTGATAATGAACTCGTGGTATGTGGTGGTGACTATCTAGGTAAAGAATGGAAATGTTCACTAAACGTATTGAAATAAAAAGATCGATATATTACTAAGCCCCTAATTGAATTAACATGCAACGTTATTAATTAGTATAGTATTAGTATCAATTAAGCCTCAAATCAGGTCTGTATTAGCCTGGAATTTGTAAGCGCATTTTCTATCTAAAAAATGTCACCTTTTTCCACAAAAAAAGCTTTTAGGCAAAACTAGAACATTTAAATACGTTTTCTAACTCAGAAAAATATGTTCTTATTAGTAAAGTACCAATGCAGCCTTCGTGCCCAACCCTAGCTCATCTACGATCCACTTCCACATATGTAAGTTAACTCGGTGTTGAAATAAGTTCATTTGAATTAATTACCAGTCAAATCTTAGCTTAAAACTGTGGAACTGAGTGCAGGGTTCGAACCGAGGGCCTAGCGTACAAACCGTTATACTGAATGTTCAAAGATGATATCATGAAGTGTTTTTTGTATGAGGTCAGTGGTCAATGTGGTGACCAGTTGCGTAGCTGTGATGGCTAGTCAGTGTTGTGGTGACCATTCAAGCTTGGTGACAGGGCAGTTCTCTGGTTCCAAAGAGACAATTTTTCACCAGGGTAAAGTTAATCTTAAGAAATAAGAAAAAATGCTTTTGGCTTACGGCCCTGAATTACTAATAATCTAAATCAAAAGATCGTTCCTGGGATTCCATATGTATTATACGTCTATAATGACACTGGTGACTGATACGATTCAAATGCGTGACAGGAAAAGAAAATTATGCATCAGCTGCAGCGCATTGAACAGAATATGATACCAACTACACGGAAAAATGTCAACAACCCTGAAGCAGTCATACAGTCGGTGAACTTCATTTTCTAACACGGAATACTGCCCATTTCATGTCAAGTTGACGTTGATAGACTTTTGACTCAGCAGTGTCATCAATTCAGGTCGTCACAATGTAGAGTTGATGCCTGTGTTCTCATCAGCAGCCATGTTTTGCACATCAAGACGGCAGGAAGACGGTATAAAATTTCTAGCATTCTCATTCCGATGACAGCGGATTGACAAAGCTTTGTTGTCACAAACGTCCACGCTGCACTCAAGTTCCTGCAGCGGATAAATAGCTCGAATGCTAATATACTGAAAATGATACCATACGATAAGCCAGCGACGGTGTTTCTAGGAAAATACATAGATCAGAAGCTTTACCTGGGAATCAAAAAGATTTTTATATTTTCAAGATTCGTCCGTAGATTTATCGATGTTTTGATGGCTGGTAAATTGCTCGATTTCTTCAAATTTGACGCGGTGCTATGACGCCGTAATAGACTGAGCTGAGTGTCTTTATTAGAATTACAAGATAATCAATATGTGTCATCAACAGATTACTTAAATAAACTGTTAATCATATGAAAGGCAAACCTCTAATTAGGAAGCCTAACTATGCACGATGCCAGTCACAGTCAAAGTATTGGCGAAAAAACTATATCAGAACAATTCGTTGTCATTACAATGACGTTTGATTTGACGAAGGCGTCACATCAATACTCGGATCCACTCAATAGCTATCATCGTCTTTTGTTTGTGTATACATTATTTTCATGTAGAATAGCCCGGAGTGACCATACGAACTGGTTTAGTGCAATATGAAATGTGTGGATCTGCGTCTTGATAGGAAAGAATTTTTATGGTCGCATTAAGTGACCTCCCGTAGTGAAATTTATTACAGGCAAGGCAAACAGTCAGACATATAAAGCGATAGCTACAATGAAATATATGAGTAAAGATAATAGAGATGTGATGCAACTAAAATATGAATCATTCCTTTTATAGTACACATCAGACGGAAGCCGCTTTGCCGGAAGTCAACACTCAAAAACAAATACATAACCCACAAATCATTGATGAGAATTAATTCTTCACCGTGAATCACTCGCGCAACCCTGAAATCAACACAGTCTATCTTCGTGTTATAATGATGGCCATGAATATATTCAGAGATTCGCGTATGAAGTTCAGAAGTAACTAATCGTTTTGGGCACATTCTGTCTGATAACCCCTGGCAATAAAAGCCGAGGTGACCAATTATATTAGGCCATAAAGAAAAATTAAACTTCATTAATCCAATCGAGCGCCTTATTGTATATGTAACAACTGCAATCAGTCGTATAATACATCATAAAGGACATCGATCATTGTAAGTTCAAAGTATCCGACGATGGCTTATATAAACACAACAGTGTAACTGCTAACTATCCCGTTTTAATGTAAAAAGTTAGCCGCGAATATTGAGTGATGTCAACTACACCTGTGAGTAATCAACTATTCCATCATTTGCCGTGTAATAATTACACAGGATTTTGATATCAATGTGTCACGCTGTCAATAACATACTGCTCTACGATTCGCGCGTTCAGCTTTAAGTCAATTTTTCCGCCCAAATCCGGCGGCAAGAAGACAGCGTCACGCATATTCAATCGAACATAGTTTATATCAGCGTCATAAAATATCGAAATTTATTATCGCGTCAACACGAAACTAATTAATATAGAAAACGTTATAAACAAACAGGATACATTTCATCGCCTTTGGCTGATTGAACATATGAACAACGAACTTGACGCTTTGAAAAATAACACATTTATTGAATAGTTAATATAATAATATAGATCATTTGTTATTTAGGATCAATTATGTTATTTTGGATTTGAATATATCGATGATTGAATCGAATTGGCCGGCAACCAGTCCATCCCCGATGACGTAGTGCAGCACGTATCCTCTCAAAAATACTTATTGAAAATTATCAAAAATAAGATAAGAGATATGAAATGAATCTAATTTCAAAATAACGCCAAAATTTACAATTGTGATTATTTTTTCAAACGCTATAATTGATGACGTAGTGCACATCGATCGACCCACACGGAATTCTTTGAATGACGCGGAGTAAAAAAAATATTGTAGCGGTTTTTGCGGCGTCACAAACCCTAGTTCATAGGCATAATATTACCATCAAAGACACCAATATACTGATGTAACTTATCAGTTCAGTTGATCTCATCGGTAGTTTCCATACTCTATCAATATTGGTCAAATATTTGTAAGCAAGCACCAAATATAATATGTATATGCACATGGAAAAGGAGTTTTTTCACGCAATGTGAATTAGGTGAAGTGCTCTCTGTCACCGTAAAGATGACAAACAGCTGCCCATCAGTGAAACATAGCGTTTCAAAACATTCGATTCACAGGTGGATTATATAAGTTAGGCCTCACCTTGATGAATTTCCACACTATCACACATAATGTCTCACCTTGTAAAACAGTAAGATGTGAATATATATATATATATATATATATATATATATATATATATATATATATATATATATATATATATATATATATATATATATATATATATATATATATATATATATATATATATATATATATATATATGGTATTGCAGGCATGTGACTATGCAGATTTGGACTGGGAGAGATTTAAACTGAAAAATACTTTAAAATGAATGATGGATTCCTTTGCGCACGTGTGCAATTTCTACGTTGAGAAAAAAAAACAACTCTTGTACGTGGTTACATTTACATCATTTACATAAACATAAATAACATGTAAATTTATCATGCCTCTAAAATCCATGAATACATTTAATATATGGATCATAATTCTCATAGAATACATTGATTTATATACATGTAGCTACATTGATCATTATTAATGTCCATTTTATGCCAATTACGATTCTACAAAAACGATAAACCAGCTGGGTGTATAAGTTAACAAAAGCCTTATTTTCCCCATCACTAATATCACCTGTCCCGGTCAACGGCAACAGCAAGGCTGCAGAATTTCGAGAAAATATTCGATTAGTTTGAGGCCATCAGTTGTTGCCGTTCAGTTTGGCTCCGTGTCATTATTCAAGGTAAAATTGACGACGCTAGGCGTGTTAATTGTAATACATGTATCTTATTATTAGATTTGTTGCGCGTAATTCTGTGTTGAAACAGAACTAAGTGTACGCGACGACTGCGGATTATTAACTGTGTCCATATACCTGACAAAATCAATGAAGGTTCGGTCGCTCATAAATTTCTCAGTGGCGAATCATTTATATTCCCACCATACAGGGAAGGAAATCGTCAAATGGACGCTTAACGGCTACTTATACGATTACTAATGACTAATTTATCCCAAAACTGAGGTCTCGTATCGTTTACAAGCTACCACGATGCGTATATCACTGTCGCCTATATTTTTTCAATTAATTAACGGTCAGTTCGTCGATTAAGAATACTCTGGCTAAATGGCTTCAGCCCATTTAAGTGAAACGTGAAGGTTTATTGTCATCAGCGACACCCTTGTCACTGGCTTACCATAAATATCAACTAACCACAATATAATCGCCACCAATTACAAATCCGTAAGACAAATTGTGAAAGGCTTTTAAGGAAGTCATTTTACGAACGTCCGGAGCTTACAAAAATAAACGCTTGCCGTTAATCATAGATGAATATTGTTACAATGAATAAATTCAGGTTCAGCTGGCAACAAGAACGCATCACAAAACAATATCATTTTTCAGTCACGAGTTTCCCTTTTAATAATGTACTTATATATATCCTTTTATTCACTAGAAACTCAAAGACCCTGGTCCCGACCATATCAGAAAATCAACCTATCCTAAAAGACGACCAAGTCACTACTCTTTTTCTATCTGCCATAAGCGAGCATTCTCTATTCCAACATATGTTCTCCAAACGAATGCTTCGTGAAAACTGATAGAGATAAAAGCTGAATTATCTCACAAACATATCTAAATTAGGAAAGTAGTAAAACGTAGTTGATAAATATCTTTGATCAATGCTCGAATAATTCAATAAATCGTTCGAACATAATTTTTTAGTTCAAAGTTTTGAAGACGGTTAGTTTTCATAATCTATGACTAAGCAATCACATATATGAAGTTTGTCCGATATTCCAAGAGAGCTCAAGAGAGTGATTTTCATTCGGATCATGCAAGCAATCAATCCTACATGACATACGTCCAACGCAAACTGCCAGCACGGGTCTGGATGCTCATAAACACTTGCTTCAGTTGATTTACCTGTCACATTGTTACCGTGATTCGGACCTGACCAGAAAACCTAAAACGTTTAGTTTACGTTGGTATCATAGAAAATATGGCACTTCACCGATGCATAAAATGCGGTTGTGAAAGAGAGGGTTCTTCCAACCTTACAGCATTTATTCAAAATGATTATCGCTCCATCACCTGTCAAGCTGTTTGATCAAGCTGTTTGATTCGTTCATTTCAGATCGATGTTTTTTTTTAAATATTTTCTCATTTCTAAAAAATACATCATTCCAAAAGGTTGTCAACCTCCTCTTCGGTTTCTTCGGCGCTCATTTGGTGAAAGTGAAAACTTCACATTTTTCATCACACAGGGACATTTTGTCAGAAGAAAAATAGCCCAGCCGCATTCATCGAATCAGACATTACAGCACTTAGGGAGTATAGCATAACCAACTGAAAATTTCATGCATCCGCCGCCGCGTATAAAGTTATCGAGACAAATGATTCAAAACTTCAATGACAAGCCATCAGAACAAATTACAATGTTCGCGTGTGTTTTGACAAAGATGAGACGTAATGCTCCGCACTGATAACTAGAACGACTTTCAACGCTTTAAAAAGGTAGCCAAAGGCAAACTGGCAGGAGCTGTAAGGTCATGCCTGACAGGGAAACTAAACAACATTACCTGTCAGCCAGACTTGTCACTGGTTTCATTAATGTGGACATATTGGATTTGGAGGAAGCTATTAAAGTGCGCGGCCATACTTGTCAGTTTGATACTAAGGTTGACGAGGACGCTTCCACGAAAAGAAAATTCTACGTATAAACTGGACGAAAAAATAAAACGAGGATATCAAATATCTTCCTGTTGATTTCAATAAACATCGCTTAATACAACGAAAATCACAATCAGACAAAACACTCGACTCATCATCCCTTAAACCCGGATGAAGAGTGGCGACCGGCACGTGATAAATAGAAATGCGCGAATACTGAAGGGGGAACACAGAGGTTTACTCTGATTGTGATAATCAACCGAAATCGGGCAAAATACGCATGAAACGTAACGGGTCTAATTACGTATTCGAAATTATATCCTGTGGCAGCAACGACCGCGGCAGCATCTACTCGCTGCCGATGCTTATAACACGCCGAAAGAGCAATCGATGCTGAAAAACACGCTATGTCAAGCACGGAAACATTTATCGCAAAATTGATTTTTCCCGAAACTGTCAATCCCTGCTCTGTGATGTTTAGTTGATTGACAAGTGCTTGCTTTGTGTCGCATACGGATCAAAGGCTAGCAAAGTAGTCGTCTACTGATTGTCCTCAACTACACATCAAAGTACGAATATTTTTTTCATAGTTTCCATCCATATGTTCCGCGGCTATACAAACGAGATTTTTCATCAATCACGAAATAGGGTTTCGACTGATGAATATAAGAGAATGAATGCTGTCAGCCTTATATATTGGTCTTATAAAAATGCTTTACAGATAGCGAATAGGTAAAAAAGCTTTTTTCGATACTTGTCATATTAAAACAGCTGTCATAGTTGATGTGATGAGCTCAGCCTGAAAATGCAATTAATTTCAGCAGTGACAACAACCTATAACTGTTCTATTCGGTTGATGGATGGACAAGCGGGTACGCTGAGAAACATCTGTGTTTCCCATCAATATATCCCTTTCAAAAGGTTAGATTTCAAAATTATTCCCACTGCGGAGGTTTTCAATGAACTGACAAAACGTTGCAATAAATCAACTGAATATATTTTACAACGGTGTGACAGAAAATGTGAATTCAATCATCTACAGCTTTTCACAGTTTAATAGAATACTCTGTTGATTTGAGAAGAAAAAAGGTCTCAACAGCAAGATTTAGAAAGATAGATGTATCTAGAAGAAAAGGGAATAATGGGTGAAATTCTTTTTACTGGTACTGACCCCCTTTACAGAATCTCTCACCCTACATTTTATCATTCATCAAAGCGTTGAACCAGTCTGGTTTTTATGAACATCTGATTATAAATGCAGACAACTCAGTTGGTTTATTGCATTTTAACGTCCAAACACCAGGAGTTTATGCATTAAATAATATATAGCCTCATCATTCATTACGAAATACAGCCTTCTTCTATTGATCAAAGTGGGGACTGATTTATGGGCTCAAGGGAACTTGCTTTGTGAAATGAGAGCATGAGAAAAATACCCAAATTCCACACTTGCTTCTCGACAGGAGTTCTGGTCCCATTTAAAATGATTCATATGACTAGAAAGTGACAGGTCCGAAAATAAATGGCCTTATTTATGAAGCAATGACTGATAACACTGGCAATCAATCAAGTATCAAAATTACCAATGCATGCTTTGTAAGAATTAGAAGGCGGCTTTCTTTGTCAGATCCACTGACAAATGAGTAGGCTATTCAAAGATGGCCATTAGTAGGCACCATCATTAACAATAAATAAAATGTGCAAATCAAGCCCCTGGATAGCTAATCGTCTGTATTTTTTAATATTAGTGGGAATTTCCATACTTATTGCGGGATCATCTATAGAACAGATGTCATTTTTCAGTGACAAATGCTCATAAACCTTACTCTCTCTCCGAGCCTAGTACTGCAGCATAGCCCGGATGAAATGTATTATCCTAATACAACATGAATACAAAGTTACTATATAGTGTGAATCAACAGGGAAACCAAATGATTGATGACAGGGAACATACATATAGCCTACAAACTAAAGATTGACAACTGTTTGACATCTATGCCGTAAAACCATTATTTGACATAGCAAAAACATAAGTAAACCCGAGGAAAATTGAAGTAACCGGTGAACACGGACAGAAAAGACAAAAATTAGCTGGAAACGTCAACCCGAATGTAAACAGAGGTACATGTGCTTTCCTCTCGTGCGGTGAGAACATGTAAACATTACGACGCGCAAAGTCATATTTTATTAAAACTAATATTTTACTTACAATTCATACGTTTTGGTCGAATCTGCTTCAGTCTGGGCATTACTTTCAATATATTCGACCAGTAGATAACGTCAGAGTGCGTAGTATTTGAGCGCGCCGGTAAAATATCCCGCTTGAAACAAGCGCCCGCGAATCGAGCGTGCGGATGCTAGACGCTAGTAGTAGCAGGTGCTCGCAGGTGCTCGCGACGCGAACTGATCTTCGGGACATTTTCGCGACATGCTACTCGGCAATTTCCGGAGGTTTCCGTTAATGTTTCCTCGATGATAAAAGGATCAATTTCAGACCGATTTATTCTCATTGATTTAATAACTAAAAGATTATGAAATCAAATAATTTGCCATCACTACTGTATGCTATCTATAACAGTTTAATCCAATTCAATAAATATTTATTGTATCGAAGTTAAATTCTTAGAAAATAATTACAGCTCGTGAATAACAACTTTATACAATGTCAATGTCAGAGAAACTTTTTTCAGAATAAACGAAAGGAAATTCAGCGAAACGTTTTATTCCCGTTTATAAGGTATGCAATGATGATATAACCAGCACCGTCATCGTCCAGTCTTTCGTCTTTGAGGTTTATTGACCTTTTTAGGCTGAAAGACATAAGGGAGAAAAAATTGGAAGACCAAAAAAATACAACTGAACTGAACTGGTTGGTTGGAACTGGGTGGGTTCACTTCCATCATTCATACATTTTCCATGTTCATTAAATTTTCAGAAATCGAAATGGAGGATCAGGACACCCATATGTGTTTGACATGTCACGCAACCATCATTGGTTTAGATAATTACATATCGCACAAGAAGGTCGGCTGCGTCAAGGATTCCGCGGCGAAAAATGATCGTAAAAAGAACGACGATAAAAAACCGGTCGATGTCCAATCGGATATACCGGTAGTTCTGTGCGATAACCTCGATGAAGGATCATCAGATGCTTGTCTTCCCGCCGAGGAAGAGGGAACTTTCACCGACTTCTTGATGTCACTAGATTTGCAGCATAAGTCATCCATTAAAGAAGATACGACAAAGACATCGACTAAAAAAGAAACGGACTTTTCTAAGAGTTTGGCCGTGTGCTTGTCTAGTATTACGTCGGATACTAATTTGCCGATTACGAATTTGCTAACGAATTTAGCGTTTGATAGCGATTCGGAATTGGAGAATTTATCAGAATTCGAGTTTTCGTCCGAAGGTGAAGATGATTTTGATGATGATGATGTCGGTAATAGCAATTATCCACCTCATACTTATACCGGTGGCAAATGGAAACCTGGTTCTCATCCTCCTAGAGGTGAGTTTTCAATATGTCTTGTCTTGATTTTGAACCGATGATTCTGGGTGGCCACTTCACCACCTGGAAATGTGGGAAAAGTCGGGATATTATTTTCTTTTCTATAAAAAATTTGGTAAAAAAGCTAAAAATCAGGGAAATATGAAGAGATTGCTAGATCCTGTGTAAAAGCAGTTGCCATCTATGTCTTACGTATTTGACTGTGTAATTTGATTGGATTCTTAGCAGATCAAGTCAGGGAAAACAACATGTCAGCAAAAAATCAAGTTAAACAGAAGTGGCCACCACCCTGTGATTTATACACTTAACATCTCTTGCTATGAACATTTTGTCTTTCTCTGTAGCACATACTGGTGGAAAATGGAAGCCAGGAATGAGCCTGAGAGCATCGAGTGGAAAAATACCAGCGGAGTGAGTTTTAATTTATATTAGAAAGAACTCTTGTTCATTGTATTCACCAACTTTTCATAATTGATTGAAAGTTTCCTCTAAAATTACTGAATTAGTAACATCCAATTTTTAAATTCGGACTGTGGAACCTTCCACCAATGAACTTCAGGTGACCAAAAATATGTTTGTTTGCATGACTTTAATAGATTGTCCGATTTGGAATGAAATTCTAGGTTCGAAATGACTATTACGTTACATTAAATCCAAGGTAGTCGTGGATCTAACCTCTGTTATCAATTCTTATTTATTGTACGGTTATGATTTCAGAACTGATGAAGATGATAATGTTGATGATGATGATGAGGGAGATGATGAGGTTGTGTTAGAAGAAGTTGCACAAACTTATGACGCAGAAGAAAGTGCGACGAAACGACAATCAGAGACCGTTAAAAAGAAAGCGCGTCAATTTTTCTGTAGCGTTTGTAATCGTACGATGTGCAGCGAGAGGTCAATGGGCGCTCATTTAGTCAGTCAATATCATACGAATCGAGCCGTCATGAAAAAGCAGGAAAACGAAAAGCTATTTCAAACGTATGATTATCTCATTCAAGTGACGAAGCCGTTTCGTTGTATGATTTGTACATCGTTTTCGAATCATTCGATCGAATTCACGACGCATTTACAAAGTAAACAACACGTGGATAACGCGTCGAAACTGATCGGACCGCAGATGTGCACGGTTTGTCAATTCCAGACGAAAAATAACGACGAAATGTTGGCGCACGTTCAAACCGACGCGCACATCAACGCGGTCACTTCGAAGAAACGATGCGTCATAATTCGCGAGCGACGTAAGGATGTCGCGTGTTCGATGTGTCGTTTGAAACTTCATTCGGTGACGCAATTAAAACGACACCTGCTTTCGAAACACTCGCACGTTCGGATGATGCTGTTGAACGCGCAACGTCAGAACGTTTGTATTCCGTGCGGCGGAAAAAAGTTCAGTTCGCGATCGTCGCTGGCGATTCACATGAGGCGTCGCCACACGAAAGAACGTCCGTATAAATGTATTTACTGCAAGAAATCGTACTGCGATAAATTCACGTTGAAAATTCACGAGAAAACGAAGAAGCATATTTCAAAAACAGCGGCCGTGTTGTCTTTGCGTAAGCTTTATCGAGGTGACGAGAACGAACCGGTCGAGGCTGAAGATAATGAAGAACAAGTAGAAGCAGATACGAGCACGAGACCTAACACACTTACCAAGCATAAATGTCCGTATTGTAATTTTATTACTCCTAAATATTCAAACCTTCGTCCGCATTTACTGACTAGTCATGTGGATATTAGCGAAAAGTGCGATGTTTGCGACATCCTCTTGTTCGGGAAAAAGGAAATCGACGCCCACTCCAACTCTAGAGGACATAAACACTTACTAGAATGCATTCAGAGGAATGGAAAATTGTACGTTTGCGAAACGTGTGGGAAAAAACTTGGCAGTAAACAACAATATATGATGCATAATTTATCGCATGAAAGTCAAATTTACGAAACGGCGACTATTGATACTGGAAGTAAATACGAGGAATTCATAGCTAATCTACCGAAAGGATCGGCTACAAAATGTACGTGTCCCGAGTGTGGAAAAACGATGGCAAAGGTTAACATAATTCCACATCTACGTAGCCATGAAAAACGCAAGCCATTCAGTTGTCTGTTCTGCGCGAAAACGTTTTCCTCGGCCGCGTCATTACGACGCCATCTTGAAATACATCTCGGTTTGACGCACCTGATCTGCGAAGACTGCGGAAAGACATTCTCTAAAGCGTGGACTCTGAAATGTCATCAGGATCTCGTACATAAGAAAGTACCGCGTACGAAACAGTGCACAAAATGCGACGCTAAATTCATCCATGTCTGGCAACTGAATCATCATATGAAAATACACAGTATGAAGGAGCTCGAATGCCCTTACGAAGGTTGTGAACTGCGTTTTCGAGCCGTCAGCGATTTGACTATTCATCAACGCGTTCATACCAATGAGCGTCCATTTTTGTGCGATCAATGCTGCTACGCGGGTAAAAGTCAAAATCAGTTGACTCGACATATGCGTACTCATACAGGTGAAAGGAAGTATAGTTGCCAGTTTTGTCCGTACAAAGCACAAAATAGTACACATCTACAGCGTCACATGCGTATACACATCGGCAGTAAACCGTTTAAATGTCCTTACTGCACATTCGCCTGCAACACGCATGAAAATCTGCGAAAACACATATTGAACACCCGTAAACATGCCGGAATGAAAATATATCCGTGTCAGATAAAGGATTGTAGCTACGGTACTAATGATGCTAAAGAACTCAAAAAGCATTTGCTGAGCGAACACAGTAATGATGTGAAGAATAAGGATTTGAACGCCATGTCGGTGTTTGCCGGTTTGTATGAACGTGATTCCGACTTGAAAAGCCCACCCGAAGGAGCTCGTATTATTCCCATAAAAGAAAAGCGAAAAGCCAGCGGTGAATCGGATGTGAAAAGTTCAAAAAAGAAATGCAATCGGAATAACTTTAATGAAAGCGTACAGGACACCGGACGTATAGATCATGTTGTAGAGACACACATTAATCAGATGTTTCCTGAAGAAAGTCCATCAGAATTAGTTATACTTTCAATCGATCCGAAGACACGAAAAATGAAAGTAGATGCGACCACATGTACAACTCCTATTCCAGAAACTGTTTACGAACAAATGACTGTTGAATATACTGATGTCGATCACAGTACGAGTCAGTACATTCTAACAACTGAACAATCAACTAGTGATGATAAGACTGGAATAGTTAGCTTTCGGGATCAATCGAGTATACTAACTTCAAGCGGCGATATACTGAATCAGCCAAGTATCTCCATGCAATCTATACATGGATACCCTATTCAATTTTCAAGTGCCATCCCAACACCAGTTTTGGAAGCACAAAAATCAAATTTGGAATTTCAAGATAATGTAAATAGCGAAGCATGTATTCCAGTACCGGTTAATGATATAACGGTGTCTTCATCACCGCCAATTGCTCCTGCTGATGTTTTAGAGATCTACGTCTCAGCGAACGGTCAAGCCCATCTAAAACAATTTACAAACTCGCAGCAGCAAATAGGCCAAGTATCAAATATTCAGAATTCAGGTCTGTCAGGGCGTGGTGACACGCTGCAGCAGATAACTGAATCGTTACAACTCGGTGACATGTCACGTCAAGAAAGCATGGCTATCGAACTTTTGACTCAGCTTTCTGCTGGACAGTATGGTATTAATGAGTAAACCTAATTACTTCTATCTTGGATTTCACCTAAAAAGCTCCTCGAGCTATTTAATTTAATTTAATGTCCATATCAGTAGGCTTATATCACCTTTTATTATTCCGTATCTAACTAAGTTTATATCGTATTGTGCTTTTCAATTTATTAGAATTATAATCAGCTATAACAGTTCATCTAAAATTTATTGTATTAAATGTTTTCAATTCCCACCTATTTGAATACTTCTCGTTTTATCTCTATGGCTAACCTTGAAGGGACTCCAGAACAGATCTGCTCAGAGGATTGAAAGAAATGGCCGCTTTTAATGCTTTGATATTGGGATCATCAGTGAGAGGAAAACTTGATCAAATCTAGCATCTTTTATGAAAAAAACCGAGTAATGACAAGTAATTAATTTGACACATGTACTAAATTTATTATCCACGTGCAAAGGATTTACAAAATCTCTACTAAACACAAATTGGTCAGTCATGATAAATGAAGGATCATTTATTATTATAATTTTACGGAAACTTTTCCATACTAGTACAAAAAAGTACTTTGTATTCAATAATTAAACAGTTCAATTTCTGAATTTGAAAATTCAAGGATCAAATATGACTAGATGTACGTTCATACAGTAATGAGTACCAGCATAACCAGGTAATACGCGAATATTGTCATTTTTCTTGGCATAAGAAATGCCGTTTATAACAGTAGACTGCTTTATTGGGACTGCAAATATTTCACTGAGATGAACAGAATATTCGTGTTGAGAAACATGAAATTTCTATGGTTTTTCCGAATGAATTATAGTAAAATTCATCGATTTGAGCAGTTTAACAAGTGACAAGTACCGTGTACAGTTAAAGTAGGAGTCTGTGTATAATAATTTTATTCGACACATCAAAGCGTAATTCATACATTAAAATCATCAGTTCTATGGATCACAGTTATTAAGGCTATTCAAATTACATCGTAAATGAACCAATATGGTTTTGTTCATGTGTCAGCTTTCAGTTGCCTTTCACTGAGTGTAACCTTATCTCCAGGTTTAAAAGCCGGCATCCCAAGATAAGGACAACTCGCGCAACGGAATGCATCACCGAGATAGCACTGAAACAAAATTTAAAGATTTGTGTTATCAAAATGAAATATCAGTCAGATCATCACATATTGGAACATGAACTTACACTTCCGCAAGCAGATGCTTGTTGAGGTGTTTTTTGTGTAGGCGTTCCTCCTGCATCTAATTCATCAGCCAAACCACAGTTACAGTTCTTGCATGCTTTCTTACGACCAGAATTTGGACCGCATTCAGCTGTGATTAAGACGATAATACAATATATGGTACAAAAAGTCACGGTTAGGTCTTTGGAAATTATTCCGAACCTTTTAGAGATTTTGGGTCAGGCTTCTTAAGATCTTCCTCGTCCAATAGTGCATCAGAATCAATAATATCATCATCAAGGACATCATTAGCGGAAAGTGACCAAACTGCGGCAGTCTTTACAACATCTTTAGGTTCTACAAAAACATGTATCAATTAGTAAGTTGAATGATGTAGTTAAGTAAACCAATGTGTATCTCTCAATGATGATGAACTTACTTTTGGCACCAAACGACAATTTCAACCGAGTCTGCGCTCCAACCTCATACGCGGGCTTTTGACCACTTATTTGAGTTAAACATACATCTAATGTTAATGCTAAAGCCTGTTGAATATCCTTCAGTTCTGCTGGTGTAAGTGATAAGCGGCTGGCCTTAAGTAAATTATAAATAGATTCTTAAGACTTAACTAAATTATTAATAGATTCTTTACCTTAAGCATACCCAAATATTTCTAAACCAATACAACTATAAAATTGGATGTCATAAATGCATATCTACAAGACACTTCTTACTGTTAATATATATATATGATTGAATGCCTGTTCACTTACATTGGATACATTGACAAAGCCGGCTAGCTTTAACGAAGAAGCTAACTTTTCAGCAGATCTCAATTTGTCACCATCCGTATCAGTGGTAGGTTCCCTCAAATAAAAACATCCGCTAGGTTTGAGAATACGTGCAACTTCAACAAGAACATCCGAATCATGTATCACAGATGCAGGGTGTAAAAAGCCGGACAGGGCGACGTCAAATGATGAGTCTTTATGAGCGGCTAAAATATTCAAACATTATTTTATAAATCAATGACTCCTTCATTCAACAGTTCATTTATATGAAAACTAGTCTGTGCTTTAAACTTACAAAGGTGTAACCGTTCGACATGCTCGACTTGTACTTTACCAGTTGCGGCAACCTTCTTGTTTAGCTCAGACACAACTGAATTAATCGATTCTGGCGGAGATTCCTTTCCACCCCACAACAGCAAGACAGTCTGCCCACTCTTTATATCAACTGACGCTACCATCTTAGATGATTCAAGAAATCAAATATTCTGGAAAACAAAACAATCAGCGGATCGCGAACATAATTTAGAACGGTTTATGTCGATACTTAGTGTAGTAAAATGTATTTATTCTAACCAACATATATATATATATATATATATATATATATATATATATATATATATATATATATATATATATATATATATATATATATCTATAGAGTCATTCTCTCTGAGTGGTTTCACTACCGTAACGACCACGTCTAGGATGGTTGTATTTATTTGATAAATTTAATTTACCTATCTATTTTCAATAATGATTTTAAGCCGAAAAAAGCTTAGAAATTCGAGAAAACGATTCTCGATGTCCACGTGACCTTGGAAGGGAGCGGAAGTTGGCAGTAGTGGATGTGGGAATAGTCGGAGCCCTCCGCTATTCGGAGACTCCAGTTGTCCGGCTCCTACAATTAGCGATTCCTAAAATGGCGACCTTAGGCAACATCGTTACAAAATCTCGATATTTTTCTAGATTCGGGCCTATGATCAACAGAGGGTCCAAATTACTATACTCTACACAGTCACAGTCAGGGGAAGATTTCCAAATACACACTGGACAGGTAATAAAATACATGAAATGAGATTAATCTATCAAATAGTTTTGGGGAATGGGATCTGGTGGTGGAGTTTTCTTCCTGTCTCTCTTGACCGACAGTTTTGTCCTGCTCTGGTTGTTGGACTTTTACGTCTGTCTGGAGTGGAGGAAAAGTGAAAATTCTCGGGGCCTTTCTTGATTTAGTGACAATTTGTTTATGCAATGTATAAAGACAATAAGTAATCTGTTTTAGAAATTTGAGCAGAATGATTGGAGACTAGCAAGATTCAATGATGGAAAGAGCAAAGTGGTAAGTTAAAAGGATGCCTTTTTAAGTTGAGCTGATTGAACATCTTAGACCGACAACAAACTGCTGCAATACTTTTGTTTGTTAAATTTTTATTTTAGATATATTGTTCATTTTTCTTCTTTTTTTTCATAATCATTAGGTCAATAAGAATTTTGCTATAGATTTAATTGCTGAGGTTCCTCCAAAGGCATGCACAGAGAGAGTAGTGCATTGCGATGGTGGTGGCGGCCCACTTGGTCATCCTAAAGTTTTTATCAACCTGGTATGTTATAAGACCACTGAATGATTATTGAAATCCACTGAAATTATATAATAAGCGTTGAGTATTGCTTCATATGGTATATTACTGTTTTCAGGATCAACCTGGTAATCATACTTGTGGATACTGTGGTTTGAGGTTCTATCTAGATGGAAGCCATGGACATTAGTTTTCATCGCTCTGTGATCTTGTACATACGTAGTTGTGCTCGCTTGAAATGTAGTTTAACAAATTCTTCAAAGATTCAGATTACATCAAAATCTTGATTAGATATTTGGATATAAACGGTCAAAGATATTGTATGAAACTAGATTTGAAATTATTGTAATATGATTTATGAACTTATTATATATACATGATATGTAATAAATAGTTTTGTTGGAAAAATTGTGAAATGTTCTTAGTGTGGGAAAGCTGCAGGTAATCATTACCAAATGGTTGGTGTGATTGGTTTTCTTTTATCTACATTAAACCTTAGAGTAATCATTTGAACCTTGGAGTAATCATTTCAAATGATTACTCCACGAGCAACCCTCTGCGTAAGTAAGCAGGTAAGAGGGACAACACAAAAATTACAAAATACAGGTTTTTAAACATCGAAATAGATTATTAAACTGTATTCATAGACACCGTCAGGTGCTGCCTCTGTAGGTGATAAATGATACCAAGGCTGAAGGGAATCCCCGATCGGGATACCCCGGCAGCAGCTGATGATGTTGATGTTGTCTACGGATGAGTGCTCACGTTGATGCAGTGGTGTAAAGGTGTGTACTATCGTGTTTAGATATATTATTTTCACTTACTGCTTACAAATAATTGATTAGTGTCAGGAGTAATTAGACCGGTGTTAATTAACTATAAAAAAGTAAGGAGCTACACACGAACCAGGCAGAGGATTGTCTACGACACACGTCTTGCACTTCATTCAGATGTAGAACTCTGATAAAGCACTCAGTCTGATAGCCGAACTCACTCCCACACTCACTATTAGTACACCGCTTTACTTTAATCAGGATATTAATCTTATGGCTGTTCATAGTTTACCCTCAAAATGGCATCAGACACACAACAGAGACCTCGTTATATTCTTAAAAAAGAACACATCGCGAACAAGAAGGAAAAAACTGGATTTTTATCACGACAAAAAGCCGGCGATGAAATAACCGTACTACCGGGAACGTTATGGAAAGATTACGAGGATAAACAAACCAAGAAACACGAGAAGATCGGATTTTCATACTTCGCGTCATTAGATTTTGATAATCTTATATTAAGTTGTCCACCAAACGATGTGTCGAAGATAACATTTGAACAGTATTTATTATTGGCATCTATCAGTACATGTGCAGATAGAGTGAAAGTGTTTGATGACCAGCAATGGCTCGACGAAGGACTGAATTTACTGGTTTCGGATTTTGTTTCAATATTACATTACCCAAACCTACCAGATCGCGCTTCGGGCATCATTCGATACAAAGGATGTTTGACAGGAATAAGGGGTTTATGGTTTGGTGTTGAACTATTGGTGAGTTTTAAGGTGTAGAACCTTTCTGTTTCAAAAACATTATTTCTTAATTATATGGCTGTAGCCTATAGCTTATGATTTCCATGCTGCATGATGCTTGAATTGTTTTTGAATCCTGTACCATCTATCATTTCATCAACAGTTTAAGCGATGGTTTATGATAACGGGAACAGTTTTTGCTTTGCTAATAGTTTTATGGCTAGTGTGGTACCATATCAAAAAATATTGAAAGTCTGACATCAAATTCAGAAGTAGATTGTGATGAGTTTAAGTTCTCGGGGTTACCCCTGATTATGCTATTTCGGAAGATCTTACCGATGAAAATAAGATATTCAAAAGCCAATACATAATTTGATATTGCTGGGTATAACCTTGGCTAAGTGCATGATTTAATTCAGAGTTTGATTGTATTTTTAGTTACATATGTTGTACATGCAAATATGCTATGTGCATCATACATTTTATTCAGTAACACAATTTCTCAAATACCTTTATGTACCGTTCCTATACAGCAGTACGTCAGGTATATATAAATACGAGGAAGGTATAAGCTTCGGTGCTGAACATTCGTTACTTAGGTATAGGCTGTATATAACTTACAGATCTGTGTGTGCCAAGGATAACATAGTTTACTGCTGGCGTTTTGTTGTACAGAATTCTTGTTCATCGCTTCATTGTAAAACCAGCATGGAAGCAACATTCGCTAGTGTGGATTACACCTAAGAAATTATTAAACTGATTTATAATGAATTTAACGATAAATTTTCACTATTCCCCAATTTATTTTGAGTTTAAGTCTATCATTAGTTTTTCCCCAAGCAGCTGAAAATAATTGCTTTTAGCACCGAGCACTCCACCTAAAACAACTTTTATCATAAGAATCAAAGTTTTCTGATTTAGACATATATCATGATTTTTGCCATAAGCCTCTATTTTAAGAGTCTCCTCTGCTGGTTGTGTTCAAATATTCATGTGGCTATTTATCATTACGGATGCAATGAGATTTGATTTGCAGTCATTAAAGCGTAATCTATCTCCTCTGCATACAAATTACGTACATCTCAAAATCATCTGTTTTCATCAAACAGCCATATTGTTTGTTTAATGCCGATCACCAATTTCGAATTATGGCATGGTTTCCATGATACGACAACCGGTTTAAAAATTATCGTGTCATTGATATGTAAAGATGTAGGCCTGTCTGTGTGTAGGCGTTAACTACAGCGGTTCAGGCAATGACTTGATTCTGTTTCTGCTAAAAACATCGAACTATGGCAAATTTCCAGTTGTCATATATTCAATATATGAGTGGCTGTGGATTATGGCCAGGCTCAGTAAAGGATGGTAGAATTACAGCTTTAGATTGGTAGGAATCATCTGGGTATCAGATGCGCTTCTTACTTTACTAATTGAATCTTTGTACAGTTTATAATTAGGAATATTCCTACAGATGATGTTCATTATATAATGCTTCCAGTTAGGAAATGTAATGACTAGTACTTGCTGAACATTTCTGAACTCGTTATTGATTAAGCGTAAGTCAAAGATGATTTCTCTTAGATTAAAAGGTCCCTAGCTTTCATATCAAACCAAGACAGTTTGATAAGATAATTTGTTTTTAATTATTTCTTCAATCCCTATGGTTCTTCGATAATTACTTACGAGACCTGATTGGCGTGTTAATTATCTTGCTTACGTGCTAATGAATGTATGCTATCACGATCACACGGAAACTATTTGGCCCGGGTCAAACTGGCCTGCACCAGGCCCGAGTCAAATTTGACCCATGCGTAATAAGAGAATGCGTTCACCTATAAATCACTCAACTCATAAATGCTATCAAATAGATGTAATTAGAAGCGCGGAAAAGTCACTTCCAGAACCAAGTTGCATACACACAGAATAATTCTACCAATAAATGTGGCACAGGCCTGGTCCGACGGTTTTGTCGGGCATAATTTAGTCTATCAAACACACACGGCCCCATTTGGCACCACTGTGAACGGACGGTCGCGGCCTAATTGGGCACGGGCCAAATCTGGCCCAGGTTAAAAATATATCATATATTACTAATGATGTCTGGGTCTGATCCTTACCATACCTTTGTGGTTTTCTCTGACTCAGTTTGCTGATAATGTTTGTGGTTTATGAAGGTTTTGTTCGATTTCATCATCGGGATCCTCTATAACACAATAGCATCAATAGTGGCATCAATATTTTCAATTTTTTACAAGAATGACAAACCGCAGTTAGCTAGAAATATTGATATTAGTTAAGGTAGCACATTGACTGGAGTGCTCAAAGGAATATGCCAATGATGATTAATGATTAATTGCTAGTTTTGCCTTCTCTTTGAAGTGCAAAATCAAATGCTGTATGAATGCTGTCTCAACCATCGCAAATTCCATTAAGAGAAAGTCCTGACGAGGGTTTGTTGACAGAACTAATGCGGTGATAAGCCACCGTTGAGCTGACCAGGCATACCGGATACTCTCACCAAATTAACTGTCACATTCGCTTAAATGTCTTAAAGTCTATTTAGAAATCTTTCGTCGACCTTTTATTTGAAATGTCTCGGCTACATGATATCTCATCAACCCACTGAGTAGTCCCTATTCACAGCAGAGCTGTGGGATTCCGTACATGATCAGAGTTTATATCAGGAAGGATTTTATGGAAAATGTAGGATGAGCTATAAACTAATAAGTTTTTAAAATCTATATCTGTTGTATATATATATAAATATATATTTTCTGGAATAATATTTGAGGTGAAGGCTCAGTAACATACATAATGTCATAGATACTTTATTAGACGTATTGCCATCTTCCTATAAAGGCTAGCTATGTGCTTTACGGTAGGCCACACAGTATTAAAATGAACATCTGGCAGAATTCACTAAGGTTGAATCATTCTCACCCAATAGAATTCTGAAATGCACCTTGCATCTGACGTCAAAAAGTTTGCGTCGGTGGAATCCATTGCGGTATGATTTCTCAGCATTTCCACCAGCTGGAAGTATCATTCCAACATCAGCACGGGCAACCTTTAATATATGTCCATATAAACAGACTGTATTTACCTTCAAGGTAGAGTGAAAAGCGAGGTAGAGAGGTCATAATGTTTTATTTATTACATCCTCGCGCTGAGGTCAAAGGATATGAATTCATGAGTAAAGGAAAGGTTGAAGTACCTACCTAAGTAGGAGCGGAGAGTATAATGTAGGATGTTCTGTTGCGCAGCGTGCTTGTTGTTTGCTTTAGCTTGTTTTCATTCTGTTACGAAATCCAGGCGGAAGAATACGCACTGAAGATGTTTTTCCGGCAGCTGATTAATATCAGATGACAGTATTCTACCGAGTTGCAGCACAAATTCAAACCCCCTTATGCCATACCTTGTGGTATTTTTGGTATTTGTACACTCTGATTGAGATTTCTCCATCCCAAAATTCTTCATCAGACCTTCCAAGTACCTTCCAAAATATGATCTTTGATTGAATAGGTTATTCATTATAACACCTTTGTTGTTGTAGGAGAAAATGCTGTACCGTACTGGGTTGTGACTGGGTTGTGACAGTCATGTCAGAGTCTTTGTAACATTTAATCTTTGTTGTATTTTTCCATATTTCTCACACTGATGAGAACGAACTGTTTGTTGGAATTATTCTGGCACAGCTGCAGCTTTATCTGTGGAATGTCGATTCTAGCTTCATTCAGCTCTTCTTATCCAAATTTCTACCTCGTCATATCTCGTAGAGTTGAATAGATTCATTTATTCTGTAGAGTACTCGCATACACTCATCAAAACAATTATTTTCTTTGAAAAAACTTTTCTTGTCATCTTTGGTAGATTCTTTATGGTAACGTTATAAAGTCTTAGCGTCGCAATGGAACGAAATCCACGTCTTATTCGGATATTCGGATAATGGTGATATATTCTTTTTTTATTGTATCCAGGAAACTTAACTGAAGAAGAGTTTATAGGCATTTATTCCCATCAAGGTTAAATTTCAACTCTCATCCATACTGACAGCTGGTACTGTATTATCAGCCTTCTTTTGATGATTTTGCTGTATTGGAAATGGTTAACCTTTCTTAGGAGCATAAATGTAAACATGAATCTGGGATAGAAACACGATTTCATCAAAGTCTGACATGACATTTTTGTTGATGCCATTCTACAGTTTAGATTAGAATCCAGCAGGGTGATAGTTTGGTGCAATGGTATTCGCGTAGCGGTATGTTCATTCCCTTCAATAATCTTCGTAATTACAGTGATTGAGTATTTCGTAAAATTCTTACTGCTGTTTCTAACACATTTGTTTTCTGGTAATTAATTGCCTCGCCTAATACAACTGGCAAATGCTCTGATCTGGGTTTTATCACCTGATCAGTTAAAGGAGTGTAATACTTATAACGTTCACTATGGCTACTAAAATGTGGCGAACGGGCAAAAACGATAGGAAAATGCCAGGCAAGAAAGTCAACAGTCGATACATTTATCAATTAAGATGGAGGTTGGATTATTGTGGCTGCCAATATTTCTGCAAACAAAACTTATCAATTAATGCCCAGCCCCCAACTGGAGTGATAACATTTTTGTCAGGGAACGGACTATTGGATGTTTCAATCTATTCTTGTTATTTCGATGATCCAGTAGTGTTTCATTGATTAATCAATTCCTGCCTGAATTATTATCAGTAGCATAACGCAGATACTCAGCGTGTATTCATTCTCTCTGCAATAATATCATTTCCAGTAAGACATTGAATAAACAACATTTAATAGATTGAATAATTGCGAGTGGTTTTCTATCTTTCAAAGCTAAGGCAGCGATACCGCGGAATGGGTCATCCCCTATCTATGAAAAAAACCCTTGAGTTACACAGTAATTTTGAATTTCTCATTTCAGGAAAATAAAGGTAGAGGAACGACTGATGGAACATTGTCGAGTCAACGTTATTTCATGTGTGAACCGGACAGTGGAATATTCGTGAATATCTCAAAAATCCGGCGTTTCCGTGGACCCGGACAAAACCAGCACAGTCACCATCATCATCATCATACAGCTGTGCCATCGGTACCTCCTCCTGTGTATACACCATCACCTTCTACTCCTCAGTATTCTAGTATCAGTTCAACTACATCAATAGCAACTCCACCATCGGCTACATCACCAATTATGGCGATGGCAATGCGGTCAACTGGACAGCATCAGTTAGTTGAAAATGAACGCGTTGTTTGGCTGAGCGATAGAGGCCCGGAATACGGTACAGTCCGCTGGATCGGATACCTGCCTGATGTACCCGATGAAGTCACAGTCGGTGTCGAATTTGTAAGTATACAAGTTTTCATACAGTAAACCCAATCTGTTAGGACTGAAATTATTTCACCGAGTTGAGAATCAGGGAAATAGAAGGTTTTTCCAAATGAATGTTTTTTAAATATTTTTTTAATATATATCTGTTCTATCTGTTCCATATATCTGTTATATCTGAATAAATGTATATCATGTAATTTATGGAAATGAATAAGACTTGGGTATTTATCATTTCGATATTTTAGGACAACCCGGTCGGGTCGGGAACCGGAAAATACAAAGATCAACAACTGTTTAAAACTAAGTCTGATCATGCATCGCTCGTACCAATCATGGGATTAATGAAAGAAGAGGAATTTTTAAATCCACCCACTCATGTGAAAATGCCTCTCATCGGTAACGTATATATCTTGATTCTATGTGTTATTAGCTTACCGTGGTTGATGAAAAGTATCAGTTCATGAAATGGGTCTTGTTCAACCCACATAATAATCCTGAATGACTGCGTTTAATAATATTCATTGTGAATACTTAGATAATGCAGCCTTTGAACATAAATAACCTTGGGTTTTACCCCGTATTGATTTTCACTTGCATTATTTGCCTGTACACTAGGAATACGGCGAATATTCACATGACAGTTATTCAGTCGTCAGTGGTGAAACACTCAGTGCTGGCTATGTTAATTGTGGACTACTTCTTTATAAGTCCTTTCTGGCGTGTCTACATATTACTTTGTAATATTGTAGCTGGGATTATCAAAATCTTTTGGAACTGGAATTCATTTCTCGTACTTACTGTTTGGAATATTCTCTATTTATACCTGAAATTCATTATCTATATCGGATTTGTGTTTATGTTTATGAGTAACTCCTTTGAAAAAGTTGTGAAATTTCTAACCATGGATTTGAAACAAAATGGAATAGGAAATCAGTATGACTCGAATTGTGACAGTGACAAATCGGATCTTAGATTTCAACATGATCACTTCGGTGACAAACATCAGAGTAGAAGATCTGAAGACATTTCGCCTAGCATTCATTTGACTAAAAGATCCAGCAATTCATCAGGCAGTAAAAACAAGATGGATGGACATTCAGAATACAATGGAAGTCAGGATCATTTGGATGGAAAAGCTGATGGACACCGAGATGAAGATATGAAATATAGAAACAAACACCAAGATGAAGATATGAAACATAGAAACAAACACCAAGATGAAGATATGAAACATAGAAACAAACACCAAGATGAAGATATGAAACATAGAAACAAACACCAAGATGAAGATATGAAACATAGAAACAAACACCAAGATGAAGATATGAAACATAGAAACAAACACCAAGATGAAGATATGAAACATAGAAACAAACACC
This sequence comes from Tubulanus polymorphus, assembly GCF_964204645.1. Taxonomy (NCBI): domain Eukaryota; kingdom Metazoa; phylum Nemertea; class Palaeonemertea; order Tubulaniformes; family Tubulanidae; genus Tubulanus; species Tubulanus polymorphus. The sequence goes on along the minus strand of NC_134027.1, from coordinate 3,535,202 downwards.
AAGATGAAGATATGAAACATAGAAACAAACACCAAGATGAAGATATGAAATATAGAAACAAACACCAAGATGAAGATATGAAACATGGAAACAAACACCAAGATGAAGATATGAAACATAGAAGCAGACACCAAGATGAAGATATGAATAATAGAAAGATCACGAATTATCTATCTAGAAGCTATAGGTCTCCTGATTCTTTTACCTCGACACATTTTGAAGACAAGACTTTCGATACAAGCACCAGTACCTACGCTATAGGACCACAAAGCATTGATGATTATGTTGTTATTGGAGAGGAAGAAACTGGTAATATGAAGGATCAACAGTTGACTGACGAGCCTTTATCAGGTTTGAATGTCAAATATAGCGCTCAAAGTCCACCCCGAGTGACGTACATTATACATAGTTTTGTGCTATAGATTTTCAAAATGCTCATAAAATTTAAAAAATATACTTTCACTTTCATTGAAGTGTCACGGCATATGGGTTTGAAGTCATGTCACTGTTCTCATCAACGCGTTCCAATGTTAGTGGTGGTAGAGTGCTCTGACTTCCCTCCTGCATGAGGGAAATAAACACTGTGAACCTACCAATGATCTGAATAGGGCTCTGTGGGTTGAGGAACATATATAGAAAGTTGAGTAGTCTTACTCTACAACTTCCTATGTATGTCCCTCAACCCACAGAGCCTTATTCAGATCACTAGTAGGTTCGCATTGTTTATTTCCTTCATGGACTACAGTATTTCTTTCTGTGGTATGGAAAAATTATAGTTATACCTGGTGACAATTTACTGAGTTAAACCTGTTGATAATCATTCATTGTACGTGTAATATGAGCTTCACACAAGCCTCTGAGCATTAAAAAGAAAACTTAGTGGAAAAAGTCTTCCATTTTACTGAGGTGTTTCTAATACATGTATTTATTCTTAACAGAAGATATTTATGATATTTTTTTCATTCAGATTTTGAGAGACCTCGAACGCGTCCAAAACTGAAACGTGATGACAAAAGCTCTAGTTCTGATTCGGGCACCAGTGGATTTAATACTTATTCTTCTGTACACAAGCCGAATGACAGACGGCAAAAATCTGAAAAAACCTGTAAATATACGTATTTGATAGTCAAAGGCTGAGATTGTAATTAGACCAATACCAATCTTAAGCTGGTAGCAGAATTAAATATCCACAATTGGACAGAAGAAGCACATTGGTTCAGCTAGCATATCGTTCTGATGTTTCAGGCATAATACTTCTGAGTACGTTCGGAGGTCTGGTTCTCTACCTTCCCATTAAGTTGCCCTTTTTGTCAAGACAAAGATCATGATAACCTGTAAATATGACACTTATCGTTTAAGAAATTGCATCTTTTCAGGTGTATATTTCTTTACTAGCACCAAGGGGATCTATCGGCATGGCTGCTTCATCCAAGGAATGCTCTCCCACTTCTTTTGGACCTGCTTTCCAATTTTTTAGACCCACCCCCGATTTATATAAATCAGAAACTTTAGAAACATATATGCTACCTGTTCTTCCGATTTTGGGTGTTTTTTTCTAAAAATGAAGTCTATGCAATTTAGTTATTAATTTTTACAAGACTACTTCTAAATGGTATCCATTTTCAGATCATAATGACACTAATGCTATGAGTCCTACGTTAGCTGTTAAAATGGCTAGCAAACAGACGGGCAAAGAGGAAACTGATGTGCTGCGAGATCAGAAAAGGTCATTGCAACAAACACGCGCTAGTTCACTTGATTCTCATAGTAAAACTAGTTCTGCTCAGTCTTCCAGCAGCAGCAGCAGTAACAGTAAAGGTTTGCCACCTACACGAAGTGGACATATCAAAACTGAAAAGAAAAAGGCGATTTCGTTTAGTAATGACGGATTACCAGAGACAAATGAACCGATGCTACGTTCTCCATTATCGCCCAATGCCACTCGACCGTCAGTTCTGAAAAATTCCAATTCCAAAAATGTTCACACTGTGACAGCTGATATTGAACCAGTTAGACCTTCATACATAGATATGAACCATGGTAAGTACCAGTAAAAAGATATTTCTCGCGTCTTGTTTGTATTGGGCTCATCATTACAGTGAAAAATTATATTTACATTTACTTATGTTTATGTGTATATTTTTCAGACACCTGCAGCGACACGTTGGAACATGAAAATGGAATGTGTAGACTTTCAGGAATATCGCAAAGTCCAAGTAACATTAGTAATATTAGTGGAATTAGCAATTTGAGTGATCTCACAGATTCTTCCAGTCCCGAGAATACAAGTCCGGTTTATCCCCCAAATTCAGAACATTACAAACCGAAGCTGTTAAAAGACGTACCGCAAATTGTAGAACCTTCTTGTAGTAGCAGTAGTAGTTGTAGCAGTGAAAGTACAGATAAAAAGTCGAATGGTAATAATACGTCGACTAATAGAAACCGTTCTGAACATTCTGTAGCGGGCAGCTACGTCACAAATAATGGTAACAGCGTTTATAACGGTAGATCAGAGCGATCGCGTAAAAATTCAGATTCATCGGCCCCAAAAAATACATCACTGAATTCGAATACTGCGGACTTAGAGATTGGATCAGTGGTCGAGGTTTTAGAGAATCCTCCGCGTTACGGGGTTATTCGATGGATCGGTTGTTTACCAGAGGCGAAGGATCGTAATAAACTAGTGGCTGGACTAGAAATGGTGAGTTGTGTTTGATAATGTCGCTATTTACATGACTTATATATGTATTAGGATTAGTGAACTGAATTGAATGTCTTTGATAGGAAGAAGAATGCGCTGCATGTTTAGATGGAACATTCAATGGCCGACGTATTTTTAGCTGTCCTTCGAAGAAAGGATTTTTTGTTTATCTAAATAAAGTGCGCAAGGACCCACGCTTCCAGGAAACAAAAAACCTGAATGGAACTGGAGAACCAAGTAAGGAATTACGCCTTCTGTTTGCTGTCTCAGGTGTCATTTACTGCTATGTGTAAAATTGAGAATATAAAATTTATTACAGCCTTTGGTAGTGAAGAAAGTCCAGACATACCGGGTAATGTTTCACCACCAACAGTTGAAAAAAACCTGCCAAATATTTGTGGGAAGAATAAAGGTCTACAGGGTCACCATAACTCGTGTTACTTGGATGCAACATTGTTTAGTATGTTTGCATTTACGCAAGTATTTGATACAATTCTTCATCGACCAAAGAAGGCTACTGATTTAGACGAGTATGAAGAAATACAAAAGGTTCTCCGAGAGTCGATTGTGAATCCTTTAAGAAAGTGAGTTTTTACACCGATAGATTCAGTTGCCAATATTTCGCTTGATACGGAAAATTGATGTCTTCACTGAGTGGAACAGATGAAATCCACACCATTATTCATTCCCCATTACTAATGGGAGTGTACTAATAGTTCATTTTCTGATCAACAGGTGACCTCACCAGCTTAGTCTCTCTCTTTACACCGTTACATTACGTATTATAGGTTTTTCTATGTAAGAGCCGACAAATTGTTAAAACTGAGGACATTTCTTGACAAACTCAGTTCAGTCAATGGCATGATGGGTGAGGAAAAAGGTGAGCAGTCAGACAAATTTAATATATCGTTCAATTAATGAATTAAGGAAACATGTTTTGTATGTATGTGTCTCTCATGCAGATCCAGAAGAATTTCTCAATTCACTATTGCAACAGACATTGAAAGCAGATCCTTTGATAAAACTGAGGTACTGATGAATAACTTAATAAGGTGATACATGTGCCATTCTTCTTTGTGTGTATCTGATTTTAGTGATTATTTCCAGCTCTGGACAGGAATCGTATTTCTACCAGTTATTCATTGAAAAAGATGAGAAAATTGTCCTGCCTACAACACAGCAACTTCTGAATTTGTCTTTTCTGCAATCTGATATCAAATTAGCTGAGGTATGATGAGAGGTTTTTATGCAATGCTCTACAATGAAAGGTGATTCATCGAATTTGCTTAGTTAAGAAATTATGACTTTCATATTTCAGATACCATCTTGTTTGATACTGCAGATGCCTAGATTTGGCAAGGATTACAAAATGTATCAGCGTATTGTCCCCAGTTTGTATTTGGATATCACCGATATACTGATGAATGGTGAGTTTCATGATACTGGTTTCTAGTATTATGACATATGGAATAGGCATTCTAAGTAATAAAGTCATCTATCATTCATTCTAGCTCCTAGAGAGTGTGCAGTCTGTGGATGTCTGGCTGAATGTGAATGCAAGCAGTGTTACAATCACTTTTCAGGGAAGACATCTTTTTGTGGAAAATGTTTCAATCTGGTAAGAATTTTCATGTACCAGGATAATTGAACTCTCTTTCAGATTTCAATTATTAGACTTGTGCTATTTTTTCCAGACCCACAGCCGGCATGCAGAACGTACTAAACACATTTCTCGGCCAATAATAGTACCGGAAACTTACAAAGATTTTCTCAACCAGCAGAAGGAACTGTTAGGGGATGGTAATGTACAGATTGACCATGAAATGATGGAGCTCTTTGCCGTTGTTTGTATTGAGACTAGTCACTACGTAGCGTTTGTTAAATGTGGACCAGGAAGAAAAGCACCGTGGGTTTTCTTTGACAGCATGGCTGATCGCATGGGTAAATACCGCGTTAAGAAAAAATTAACTAAGACTGGCTAGAAATAACTGAGCATATGACGATACAAATAAAGATTGTAACATGCATATAAAGTGTCTCATTTGTTCTTATAGGGCAAGAACATGGCTATAATATTCCCGAAGTTCAACCTTGTCAAGAGCTTCCGGAATGGTTGGCTGATGATAACCATGAGCGAATATTGTCTCTGAAAGAAGATCGCCAGCTGCCTTCGTATGCACGTCGGGTTTTGTGTGATGCATACTTGTGTATGTATCAGAGTACAGAAGTCATGATGTATAAATGAAAGTAGATGGAACTACTTCGAAATGGGTTTACCCGGAATTGATTTTTCGTGACCTAAGATGTGGCTGATCTTCAGCTTGCTGAAGGGTCAATAGGAAAGTGAGCTTGTGCTCTTGGATTGATAGACTAAATTCAGAAGTACTGATAATCCTTACCATGGATATAAGGGGAAAGTTAACCCGAAATAGTTCAGTGAAGAAATCATATTTTATTCGATCCCAATGATATGTATTTTACTTATATTACTGACTAATCTTTCCTTGAATATTGATGAGTTTAATTTGAAGACCGTTTTATCTTCTAGTACTAAAATTTGTGATACGATCTATTTACTATTTATTTGTGTGTGACTATTGTAGCTACGTATCCGAATCACATCATTAAGTCCACAGAAAATCTGTGTTAAATATATGTGTACAAAATGTACCGTATGTGCTTAGTCAATTTAACATGGATATATGTTTGTTCAATTAGCAACATTAGGCAATTTTCATGCTAGACATTTGATAAGGATGGATTCTGTTGTTAAAAAAAAGAATCAGTCATCATTTTTGTAGTCACAGCTTCACCTACCTAGGTATTCTACCGTATGCTATATAATGATACTTAGTTGAGCGCAAATCTTAGTACATGTACATAAATGAGAATTTGAAAGTGAGGGATGTTTCAAAAATTCTAACCGTGATTCGTAATAATTTTTTTGTATATTGTTGTCCCAAAATTGTTGAGTTTTACAAATTTCTATTTGTTAAAACTACGAGTACTCGAAATCACTTTTTCTGTACAAACTGCTAATGATGTGATGCAAATCATTTTACTATGAATGATATATAATTGAAAAGTAGTTATTCATCGCTATAGACATTTATAGATAATAGACTGCAATTAGTATCAATCGGTTTCATAATGTAGGCAAACAAAAGCTCTTAATGCTTGGTCATGAAATTGTTAAATTAACAAAATATGATTATGAAAGATCGTTAAATCATTTTAGTTGGCAAGAACTCATTCTTTGTGTTAGTTTGAAAATTGAACTAGCATAGACATTTACATTGACATTTTTCCTCGAAATGAAGGTTTTTCATTGAAGACATATTGTTCAAATTTAGTATGAATTGCTAAGATGATGCAGTAAGTATATAGCAATGTTCTGGTAAGGTTTTCAATTATGCCGTTGTCATAGCCTCATTGTAAATACAGACTTAAACATGGCATTTAGTAAAATTTCATTTGACTTTCGTATTCTCGTTCATTTTGTTTGATTTTAACAGATATGTAGATATCAATCAATAAATTCAATTATGCCACGAGATCCTGTTTTTCCGTTAATATGTATTGTATAAACACAGTGGACTGTTAAATTTTTCCAAATAAAATGCATCAGATCCCAGCAAAATAGTTGAAAAAGATTCATTTATATTAGTCTTCATAATCTGATATATCATTAGCCTTATACGACGAGAGAGAATACTGAAGATGCCATGCTTGCCCTATTATCTGGAAAATCTCGAATGCTGGATGAATTTTTCAATTACACCTGTGTATTTCGAAAGCAAATATGGTGGCAGCAAAAGAAAGTAGTACTTCGTCTTCTGCTGCAAACATGCGACTGTTCCTCACTGTTCGCACTCAACTCGCTAATTGACTCCTTATAAAATGCTTACTAACTTCAACAGATCCGAGATTCAGTAAATCAAAATTAAAACGACAATTTACATATTTACACATACTCAATTTATTAATGATAAAACATACGATATATCATACAATTGCAACAAATAATAAAAGAACTGCTCACAAGATACAATTAGGAAGCAATATTGGCAACGTGGTTTTTAACCATGAAAAATCTTAATCCCAAGAGAAATAATGTAAGACTTGTTATGCTCAATGTCTGGTAAATTTTTCATGACAGAAGTCCCCGATAAAACTAGTCACAGTAAATTCAAGCGATATCCTACGCGCCCTTCAGGAGCTGATTAGAGATAAATAGAGATTCGAAATGGAATATACCCCTTAAAACGAAATCAACAGTAATACGTAAGTTAGAAATAGATTCAAATACATTCTACACAATGTCTTCGATATATCACACACAGTTTTTCACGCAAAGACCTAAATTATTTCCATAACAATGAATTATCTACCCCGCTACTGTGAAAATTAATAGCTACACTGCGCATCACTGTTTCTTATTGAAAGCTAAACGTTCGGAGAATCTAGGCGACATAGGTGTAGTTAATGTCTTCTCACTACCATGAATAACGACTGGTTTATAATGTCGAATCGGTTTCGACTTATGAACAGCTTCGGCGCGAAGTCTCGCGATTTCTTCTTGTTCTTCGGTGTCCTTGCGTTTACGCACCTCGTCCAGTACGGCGTCGAGTTCCTGCTTTTTCTCTCGTTTGCGACGTTCGAAATCTCTGCGTTCTGCCGCGCGACGATCCGTGTTCAATTCAATCTCGCACACCTCTGAAATAGATTCATCCTTCCCTGAGAATGACGGAAAGTTGTTAACGTTAAATCCATAAATATAAATATGAAACACATTCACCTTAAACACTAAGTGGCAGTTAAGAATATAGTCAACCTCGGTTAATCCGTATCAGTCGGGACCAAGCTTTTTGGTACATTAAAATGGTGTAGGTGGATAATAGATAATCCGTAGTTCTATGAACTGTATTGTGAATTGAACTACGCATTACGTGCAGATCCCATATAATAGCCAGTATGATTTTAATTCTTATACTGTTCTATCTAAACAGCATTTATTTTCACTACAAATGTATGTCCCCGACAGGAGATGGGGATGATAACACATAAGGTTTTACATGGAAATTTGGACAATGGGACCATGTTTGCTCGACAGAACAATACAGTGAAAATACAAAACAGACATAGAAATTTAAAGGGGACAGATTAACTGAAGTTGAAGACCGCGTGTAACACAAACACATTATAAGACTTCAATGTTAAAATCAATTAGATCAGTTAGTGATTTTGGATTGTGCCATTAGCTTAAACGTTTATTTAGGCATCAAAAACCTACAGCCAAATGGGTTAACTAACAGGAAGAATGGTATATCGCATGACCACCAATTGATCGTCAGACCTCGAATTAACTACTCACCCAAAGCTGATCTCTCACTTTTCTTTGGTTCGAAAGGTTTCATACAAGTGACACGGTTGGGTCTAGCTTTAAAACTGGATGCTTGATGACGCTGATGTTTTATTTCATCTTCCATCTATATAAAAAATTAAGACATACCCGGTATATAGGAATGATGAATAATTTACATCATTTGAAATTTAGCTGATTCATGAATCTTTTGTATACAAACCTTTCTTGTCCACTCCCCAGTTTTATAAGCGCCGCGTACTTCGCTTTCTAGATTGAAAGGTTTCGGATTTGTGTTAGGCTTAACTTTCTTCTCAGGTAAATCATCTGGTGATGAACTAGGCAGAGGGTTTGCGTGGAATACATGCATCTTGAAATCAAATCAATAGTCAATTATCTACCGTAACTTTTGATTTCAATATGAATTCATCAAACATTTACCTTTTTCTCCTCTTCAAGAACATGCTTTATTTTCTCTTCTTTCGCGTGGATTTTATCTTTATCTCGAACTTCAAAACTAAACGGTTGCGGAACAGTTTTTCGATGATTCAATTTTGGTTGGAATGCTAAACCGTAGTGGGGAACAGGGTTAGCTTTAACTGTTATCTGGTCAGGCTCCTCCTATAGTGAAAGTAGACAAATTAATCATGTTTTGGTACAGATAAACTCATGGATTTAACAGCAATTTTGATGGACGCTATAAGCAATTTACCGACCTGAACTTTAGTTTTATCCATTATGGATCGCACCCTGTTTTTCAGAGCGAATGCTGGCGATTCAGGAACTGTACATTGGATTTCTTTAGCCGGTTTGACACCCTAAAAACATATTCAAACAGAGCCTATACCAGTAAATCCATTACATTTTGATTGAAGGAATTAGCAGAACTAAATCCATTACTTACTACGACTCCTCCTAGGATATTTTTTGGAACGGGCTGAGCATGAAATTCGTATTTTTCCTCATCAACAGACTTTTGTTCATGACTACGTTCGGCGTGAAGATTAAAAGGTTGTGGTACAGTCGGCTCTTTCACCGTCACTTCCGGCAATGTTTCTGGTTGATCTAATACCTTCTTATTGACAGGTTTCGCACGGAATTTAAACCTAATTCATTCGAAGCAAATCAAGTAATTCAAAATTTTATCACAAATGGAATAACGTACTATCATATCACTATAGCGAGCGGTATTTACCGTTTAATATCATCGACTTCCTTTTCTTCCATTTCGGCTTGACTAACAATGTGAATATTTCTTTTTCGACATCTTGTCTCTAAATTCGGTGTTCGTGCTACGGTGAGTTTATTCAAACGAGGACTGTGTCTACGAGGTGTCGCCGCTGTTAACACAGGAGAGAAAATGCATCTCAAGGAATATAAGAAAATGGCTCGACGCATATATTAGAAAGTGAAATAATAATTACCTTTATTTCTAGCTCGCGTATGGAATCTATCTGGAGTATTCTTTTGAAACGCTATCAATTTTTGAGCATCGGACACAAATTTGTATCCCTGTTCTGCAGGTCTGTTGTCATGCAGAGAGAATGGCTTAGGCACCGTAGGACCCTTCGTTTGATATGTCTAAAAATGGAGATTGTTTTGAAGTTCAAATAATGCAATATAAATCTTTTATACAGTGGAACCATAATTTAACAGATTTTGTATTATCCGTAAGTGGTTTAACAGAGATATCTCAGTCGTGGAGAGATCTGGAAATCATCGTGATGCCGGTTTCGACTAACTCATCATCATCTTCAATATCAGATGGATGGAGGCCTGGCAGACGTCTATTGGTATCCAGCTCGTTTGGTGACTATCAATTTAAAGAGTTTATAAAAGTTCTCTCGCTCTGAATTATATTAATTGCATTAATAAATAATTAATGCACAAATACTTGGTACAAGTTTTTTTCTATTTCTAAAAGATTTAACTGTTTATTGTATCTATTCAATAGTTGAAATTCATAACAAAAATAAACACGTTTATAATGATAATGACATGAGACCTATAAACACAGTTCACTTTAGTTCCTGTATCAATAACATAACGATTAACAGTAGTCAAATACTTACTGTTGCTACGTCTGGTTTTCGAAGCATACTCGTGAAGTCTTGTGACTTGATGTCATTTCGTGTTTCCATCGCGTGGCTTTTTACACGCGTGTCGGTGTGAAAGTTAAACTCATCAGGTTTTGTTAACGGTTTAGCCGAATACGCAGGCATATGACCTTTAGCCGAGTTCAATTGTTCGTATGATTTTTTCGCAAGAATTCTTTGTTGTTCAGCCTGACGACGACTTTCTTCGATCTTCTCCATTTCAATCTGTTCCGTAGTTTTTGCAGTTGTCGTCTTCATTTGTTTCCGCCTGTTGAAAACATATCAAACGGGACACATAATTGTAAGACTCAATTCATCAAAATCAATAATTTGCTTCATCAATTTGTCTAAACGAAGAGTATCAAATTAGTCAATGTTTATATGAACTCATCTACTCAGAGGATAACCACAGACTCTTATGAGCCTCTCACAGATCCTTTAGAACAATAACAATAATATTAGACCCTACCTCATAAACGCTGGTGTAACCGGAATGGTTGGAACTTTAACGCGAGAAGCAGCTGATTTATTAATTGTCATCGGTGGTTTACCAGTCGGCAGATTGTTCGGTCGCAGAGGTCTTCGTACCACTGGAGTAGCACGTTTTCCTGTCGATGGAACCGCCCGCCTGACGGCCTTCTTCACAGAGGTGCTGCGTGTATGCGGAGTGCCTCGCCTCCGTTTAGCACTGGGGCTTTAATGACAAAAGGCATGGGATATAAATGACAAATATGTTTAAACAATAACTCTTTGGCCTAGGTCTTATTTCTATCTTATTTCTACGTCCCATCCTTGCTTGCCAGGGGTCCGGTATCGCTCCCGAACTCGCTTCCACCAGCCCCCTGGCCTCACGACGCGCGATTTCATTACTGGCGCTTTTGCGCATGACGTCATATATCAACACACGACAATACTTCCGCATTCGCTACGTGTTCGCTGATTGGTCTATTTACCAGGAAATTCCATAGATGCCTAATGTCGTTTGTAACAAGCGCTGTGATTGGCCTGACCTGATTCTGGTCGTATAGTAACGACTCGTGAGGTCAAGGGGTTCGTGGAACGGCTTTAGCAGAGTGGGTTCGAATCCCTTGACGGGTGAAGATGTTTATGTCCGTGCATCACATTTAATGTCATTAATGTTGCTTGTAGCAAATTATCTTGGTGTGCAACAAAAAAAATATGTAAGTCAAATGGTTAATTGTCAAAAACTGTGAAATACCTCTCTTCAGGAATAGACGACACTGATTCAGTTGTTCTTTGACGTTTTTCTCCCCTCTTCGATTGATTTTCTAGAAATAAAATAGGCCCTAGATAATTGGTCTTGCGCCCCGTAAATCATAGTCCACTTCCCTCTGCATAGGTTCAGTTTTTATCAGTTTACCTTGTCCTTCTCGATGACTTTCATCGCAAAAGCCAGACTCATCATCAATGTTACCAGTAGTTTCTTGTACATCTGAAAGAAGAAACACAGAACATTATTTTGAAAAAAATGCAGGATGAAATCGTATAATGCAGACCCCCTACCCGTCGTATTAATGCCGATATCTGATACTGCGACGTATTATTATTACTATAGATTACAGATAATTCAGACCTATATATTTCTTAACGTAATGAATGAAGAAATATGCTTGGTTGAACTGCGCAGTGTATAAAAAGTGTGCAGAATGTAGGGCCTAATAATGATTTTTTACAGCAGAAATGGGTAACAATTATTAAACAACTGGCAAAGGTAACTTAAAAACTAGAAATACCAAACCAAGGTTAGTACCACCAGTGTGTCTTCCATGGAAGAGTAAGGACCTATGATTGAAAATGTATATCAACGTACCAAACCAAGCATCGGCCTCGTCATTTTCGTATTCTTCCGGGTTGGCAAAATCGAAAAATTGCGGAGCGTGGAATTCCCAATCTGTGTTGACGGTAGCTGCAGTCATCTTGAATTAATAACTATGCCTACTCTACTCTCCTTCAGTTCAATAAAATACAGATATTCGTCTTATTTTCGGGCTGAATACCCACAATTTAGATGAAGACTTCCTCCGTTTCAAGTTTATCAGATTTCTTCATTCGAGTTAGACCGCCTAGAGTTTAACCAATCAAATCATTCCTTTCAGGTTTTGATTGTATCGTCACCTCTGATTGGTCTAAAACCCGGAAGTAAAATAAGCACCGCCAGGTGGCACTAGCTGAAAACGAATATATGGGAAAAGGAATTAAAAACATTTGATATCATCGATAATTCTCATTTCTAGGTATTTAAGCTTTATCGAAATGACTTTTATATGAAAGAAAATAATGATAAACTCAACTTTGATGAAATTTTTGAACGATTCAGTGAATTATACTAATTTAAACAGCCTACTAACGTCGGCCCAAAATTGTCGTAACAAATTCAAATTTGAGTATATTGAACAGACTTAGTCAACGATACATTGAAAACTGTATTTTTTTCTTTTAGGTTTCATTGACATTGCAGAAAATCCAAACTGAGGAGGAGATGCTATTGCGTGGGTTTATTCAGCTTGCTCAGAGAAATGTCAGTGGTACATGGACCACAAATATTCGAAGACTTTTTACTCCATCGTGTTCCAGCTTTCTTCGCCAGGTTGCTGTGGCTCCACGAAACACAGAAACTCCACAACCAGCACGTTTCTTACAGCCATTGAACTCAAACTTATCCCAAGTGGCGTCGTATAAAGTAAAAACAATTCTACGAAAAAGATGCGACTCGTGTTACTTTGTGCGAAGGAAAGGTCGATTGTACGTGGAATGCAGAGATAAACGAAGGCACAAACAAATGGAAAAAATCGATAAGAGTAAACTTTATCGTGAAGATTGATTGTCTTAGTCATCAATTTTTGCACGGATTTAGTTAGTCTTTCGAAAAATAGAAATATCAGTTGTTTTTATGTAATTCTTCCTCTCAAATTGTTGATTTTCATTCTGATGAAGCCTGAAATTCAAAGGAACTAGGTTCTGCGGTGATTGAGAACTTCAGGAGGAAGAAAAGGATGCTGATGAGGAATGAAGTACCTTTGATCCTTTATGTATAGTAATGAGGAAAAACAATCTAATATTTGATGGTCAACAACTTTATTGCAAACGATGAAAAAATTGGAACAAGCTTTTAATTCAATCAATGCATTTATTTTTTCACAAACAACTGTGATCCTATACAATAATTTCAGGAATGAATGATGGATGACTAGGCAGATGACCCTTCTTGTAATTCAATCATATGAAACTGCTGCCGATTATTTCCCGTCCCTTCTACCTTTATTAGAACAGTTCCATTTTTACCACTTTCCGCTATCACTTCAGATAACGATTCAACATTTTGCACATAAATATTTTCAGATTGTTGAAGTGCTGTGGCACTCGAATCGTTATTCTTGTTTGAAGCCGTTTCTACAGCATTGTTCTCATTTATTATCCGAGTATTATTGTCCTCAGTCGCTATATCTGTCCCATCTGTAGGATGTACAGCAAAATAAACAGTTTGTTCCTGACTGTTGCCGCCTCCAGAACAGGGAATTTGTAACGTAAAACTTTGCGCAGTGTCATCACCTTGAGCTGCCTTTTCCTGTATGACATTTAAAGCAGAATAAATCAATTGAGCTGCATCTGCATCTGATAATCCCGGGATCGAAGGTGGGTTCTGACCCTGGAAATAGAAACAATCAGTTTTACAATATAAGACACGTGAATCTTGAGAACATTTCGCTCGACAGATGAAAACTAACCTGCTGAAAATGTATTATAGATTGCTGTTTCTCTTCTTGTCGTTTCTGAGTTGTCTTCCGAGAAACTTGTTTAACGATTCCGTTGCTGTGATCGTTCAAATGATTATCGAGAGATTCTTTCTTCACGGACTGAAAACTGCACAGGTGACAAGCGTACAAACCCTCGCGCCCGGGATGTTTGCTTAACATGTGACCTTTGAACGATACGCTCTGTATGCAGCTATACGGACAGTGCGGACAAACATAAGGACGCTTTCCCGAGTGACGCATTTTATGTCGACGTAATGAGTTATGATCGGCCGATGCGAATGTACACTGATCACACCTATAAGACAAAACAATACAATTCATTACTACCTTCAATAAAGAAAGAAGATTACATTCTTAAATTTTAGATACTAACTTGTGTGGTTTTTCACCGGTATGTGTACGCATGTGGAGTCTAAGCATCGGTTTGCGGCTACACGTGTAATCACATAATTCACACGAAAACAGTTTGTTCGTTTTATGCACCTCTTGCATGTGTTTACTCAAACATTGACGGTTGACGAAAGTTCGTTGACAAATAGAGCACTGTTTCGCCGCGGGTGATTTTGCATCGGTGGAGACTACCGGAATGTCAGCGACATCGACATCATTCAGCGAATGCTCTTTGGAATGATGCACTCGTAATCCGGCTAATTGTTTAAACTGATAACCGCAAACGTGGCACTGATAATTTCGAGCCTCTCCATGTATTTCTATATGCGTTAGTAGTTTCGACAATGTATTACACTTATATTCGCACTCGGTACACGTAAACAGATCGGTGTCGATGTTGTGTTTTCGATACAGATGAATTTGACAGGTTTTCCACGTTTTAAACGTCTCGTCATCGCAAACATGGCACCGAAAATCATTGGACGCCTCGATGTGACAAGCTCTGTGCGTTTTCAGGCTTTCGTCGAGGAAAAATTTAGCGCTGCATTTGCCGATGTTACACGCAATTGTATATTTTGATAAAACTTCGCGATTTTTTCGAAATCGTTCGGTATTCGTTCGTCTCGCGATTCGTAACATGCTTCGACTGAATTGATAATCTGCTTTCAGCGCGTGCGGAGTTTTGATTTTACGTTTCTTACGAGCGACGCTGCCCTCCGGTGGCTCGTCGTTGGCCATCTTGTCGTCATTAAACTCGTTATCGCTATCGAGGAACTGAGTCTCTTCCGTTTCAGCACATTCGACCACCGCCGTTTTGCGTTTACGCCCCGCTTTTTTCGTTTGCGTCTGAATGGAAGCGTCAACCATCATTTTACCAGTGGCGTTTACTTTCGGAGTTAGACAAACATCATCGCTTAATACGAGCTCATGATCGTCAATCATGTGCTGTTTACATTCGTCTATAGACGAGAATACATCATTACACTGACCACACAAATAAAGTTCTTTCGTAGCAGCAGCACTACCGTCTAAACTACTATCAGTATTCGTAACCTGATTATTCGTCGGATCGGCGAGACTATCACTTATTACGATATGTTGAGGATGACTTACTTCTAAATTCTGAAAAGTCAGTTCTTCGGTAACGACTGCATGCTCTGAAGAAATTGATTCACTCGTATTTTGAATTCGCCGTCGCTCGAGATCGCTAACATTCGAGTTGACGCTCGAGCCTTTATCATCGGGAGAGATCAGACCATTATCTGTAGTGTTTGAATGAGTAGCATTCAGATATCCTTCTAAAGCCGCTACTGCTGCCTGTTCGACTGTATCCCATGAAGTATTAACCGCACTGGTGGAATTATTCAACTCAATAAGATCGGGATCACTATTTACAACACAAACAGCACTGGCAGGATCATTATTCACATCTGGCTGTACATCTTGAGCGGCGGTTTGAATTACGAGGTCAGAAGAAACCTTTTCACCATTGATACTAGATGAATGTTCCCTACTATTTTCAGTTGACTGGTCGACATCTACCTGTATACCGGTAACAGCCACCTCTGATTTTCCGGTTTGAACCGCAGTTCTATCAGCTAGATGAGTGCTCTTTATATGCGTTGCTATACCTCTCTTCGAGCTATCGGTATATTGACAGAATTTGCACTTGAATAACGTGACGACATCTGTGAAATCATCCAAGTTGAGATCTTCATCAACATTCATTTTGTTGTCATTAACGCCGATAGAACTCTGTAAAAAAAACTCAATTATCACAATCTTTCTGAATAAATATAATATAATAGTCGGAATATCTTTGAATTGAAATTGATCTTTGTTAAAAATCATTACTGGTTTAAATATGTCTTAAACAACTACGTTAAAGAACTACAGGTCATTCGGTTCACTTACGACAAAAATGAAATAATGATTCACATATTAGAGCAACATAACTGCCGAAATTCATAAAGTAGTCACTTATTATTTACAAAATCTATTTGAAACATAATTTACTTTATTGAATATTTAAATGGTTCCACAGATTACGATCTAGTCACTACTACCCTGAACTTGAACTGCCATACAAAGGATGGCTCCGTGAATATCACCAGGTCTGAAGTTCGAACACCAAGGGTGCATCGTTTCCATGGATATCCTAAACAATGTTACTAAACCCGGAAGTGTTTGTTTGACACAACAACACTTCAATCTCGGAGGGATTTGATTGTCATCATTTTCGTTCGAAACAATTCAGAAACATGGACGTGTCGACGAGAGATCCATATCCTTTTCCTCAGCTTCAAAATGATAGTGACTTTACAGGAATGATATCTCAGAAGGTCAGTCTCGAACATTCGATTGAACATTTGCCTTGGCAATTGGAAATTTTCAACACTACATTTAACCTTATAGAAACAATTGAAAAGGCCTACTACATGAAAGAAACTTGACGTGAATGTTATTGGGGTT
The DNA here is from genome assembly GCF_964204645.1 of Tubulanus polymorphus. NCBI lineage: Eukaryota > Metazoa > Nemertea > Palaeonemertea > Tubulaniformes > Tubulanidae > Tubulanus > Tubulanus polymorphus. The sequence continues at coordinate 3,518,405 of NC_134027.1, read as the reverse complement.
ATTGTATTTATCTACTGATTGTCATTTGAAAATGTTCTTTCAGCATGAGGCTTATTCAACGCCGGTGCATATAGCTCAGAAGCAGGATCCATGGTATAGACTGAATAGTCGCTGTACTCTTTCCAGCGCGAGAAGAGAAGTCTGTTATTACGACCCTCAGGCTCCAAATGACAGTCTAGACTTTGTATTGAAAGCTCAGTATGATCATCATCGTGAATTTCTAAAAGCATCAAATGAAACGCTACTTCAACCGGAGACGCTAGGATTACAACACGGGTAAGCGAGAAACATTATCACACTGTTCATTTATGTGGCAAGTATTTACTCAAATCTATGCCGTATTTCTTTTCAAGACGAATTCTCAAGAACAGAATAGGCGTACAAGTAGAAGCTCCTTCACAGGCCGAGAGTCCTGAAAGAGTTTATATATCACCGAAGAAAGAGAGCATCGATAACATTCACAATGCTATTCGTAAGTTCACTTTTTTCACCCATCGTTAGAGTTTTAGTAATTCAATCATCTTCATCTTACATATTTCATTAAGAAGTGTTGGCATTCTTTTCTAGAGGGCCACCATTCACAAATTACGAACAAAGGATACTCGCGAAAGCCAGATGGTGGTTTATTCACTGCTTAGCATGGCAGCATTTTCACTTGTAATTATACTGATATTCCCTTGCTATCCCCCTCTATGCCCTATACCTTCTACTGCCTTTTTAAATTGATTTTCCTATCATGCTTTCAACGATCTTCTACTTCTAGTGTACATAACCAGAAGAAATCTTTGATTCTAGATTAATTTCGAACATTTGACCATACTAAATTCCTTAATAATACTCGAACAGGACAGAAGTTCGAACATAGCCTAGAAACATAATAGTCTCCATGCATGGGGCCATAAAAAATCACTGAGTTTAATACGAAGATGAGGGGATGCATGTACAGTAAATAATTCTTTATAATGCCACTGTTGGGACTAATATGAAACCTGGAGTTTTGTCAGTCATGAAGAATGGTATTTCCGTTGAATTAGTTACCGTAGATTTGGCAAATTTCTCTGAAAAACGTTTTAGCAGTGGCATTTTAAAGGATGGCATTATAACATTGGCATTGACTGTCGTTTTTTTACCCACACCTACAATAGCTCATCTTTCTATGCTTATATATTTATTTATGCTAACTTTTCACAGCGAGCCACCACAGTGCTGCAACAAATGGTGGATATTCGCGCAAACTAGACGGAGGATTCTTCAGCCCATAAAAGAATGTGAATGAGCAATATTTCCGCAGAATGTAACGATAAAGTGAACTGATAAATATAACTCGATTTTATGAAAATATATACGTTATATATTATACTTTTAAAATTACTTAATTTATACATTTCATGTACACTGAATCAGTACGCTTGCCCTACTTAATTGTGATGAAATATATCTTCCAATACGTTACTGCTGTCCACCAAAGATGTATTGAAAATATAAACATAAATATGACAGTATATGATTTTGTATGTTTTAAACTACTGTAAATGTTGTTAATAAATAATGATACACATCAGGGGTAAATTGAATGTTATATACAGTATATTTAATGTATCGGCATGTATTGTTTTATCTTAATTTATGTCAATAAATGAATGTAAAATTCATTAATGTGTACACTTTACATCGATCGTCTTGTCATCATTTTCTCATATTCCAATACTTAGAGAACCTCTATTGCAAGTCACTTCCATGAAGCAATTTACTCAACAGTTCAAAGATTACGAATAAATCATCATTCTATTTACTACAATTTTCACAGAAAATAAACAACGGTTTTTTAGAAGACAATCTATATTAGCACACAATTTTTGTAGTAAGTAATCTACTACTGGTAGACAAGTTTGATTGTATAATATGACTTATTTTCAGACAGTTATTTCAGCCCAGCGGTGTAAAAATACCTCATCATTGTTTAAAACGCAGTAGCACCATATATAAAACATTTCCTCCTCAATTAGAATACTGAACCTAGAGCATCAAACCATACAACCAGAGAGTTATCAATTGTAGTCACTTCAACGAATTTCTCATAAGACATTCTGAAATATATAAAACCCGACAATCAGTTATTGTTTTTAAGTCTACAGCCATTGAGACAATGTTTATATATGGTACCTATCATGGTCTTTCAACTGAGCAATACTGAATGTATGGTCCACCATTTCTTTGATAGCATCTTGTGACATGGCTTCCAAAACAGGCAAAGTGTTCTCCCTTCAACATAATACGTAACAACTTTAGTTTTGGAAAACCCTAATTCAAAATTCAGTCCGTGGCTGAACGCAGATAGGATTTTGATATTTTCTTACCTCCCTCCGGGATTATCTGGAACAGTCACTTTTATGGCAGGGTTGAAATTATCTTGAGGTATAGGAGCGCTAAATATGGAAGAGACTGGTCGACCAGAACTGTCATCGAAGTTTGCCATCTTAAAAAATACATGTCAAACATAAGCTGATATTATGCAAGTTAAATTGATATTTGGTTGATATGATTTTCTTAGTAAATCATGTACCATTTCTTCCTCACAGGCTGTCACTACATCACGTACTAATTCAATAGTGATATCATAGTAAGCCCTAAACATACGTTGCATGTTGTCACGACTTATGGACTTTTTGTTTTCAATATCATAGGCTGCAAATGCATCTAAAAATAGAAAAAGTTTTATGTAAGAATAGGCCACAGGTTTAAGATTACTAGGCTCACTCCTAAACTTACAAGATAGTTTGTCTTGTATCGTTCCTTTACATAAGATTGACAGTCCTTTTACCATTTCCTCAAAATCGATAAATCTGTCATTGTTTCTGTCATAAAACTGAAACGATACATGAAATAAAACATTATTTCTCCCACCCTATTAAAGAAATGTTTAAATTAATCCGAGAAATTATTATCACTATACCTTAAATAACTGTTCTAACAGAAGATTACTTTCTAATGCAAGAGGTCCTAAACAGTAATTGAATACTTCGCGAGAAATACCGCGGGAATTTTGTGTTAAGGACCGATATTCCTGATGTAAAGCCTCTAATTCAAACTGATCATCTGTAAAAGATCAGAGACATGCGTTAATATTTGCAGAAATGACTTATCTACAAATTCCTTTTAAAGGTTAAAACTGAAACTTACAATTAGTTTCCTTTATCAATCGAAGCGTATCATCAATAGATAAGGAAATATGGTTGTCTATTTTACCTATAAACGAATCAAATAGACATCTAATTAAACATGGCACATATACAGCTTAAGAATTTGTTACTCGAGAGGCCTATTACCGTACCTGGATATAAAGTTTTAGACAAACCAATACGTGGACTAGCGAGTGGTGGAAGAGGAGTATTAATCTTTAAGAATACATGTGTACTGTTGTGCTCATCTTTAGGTTCACATTTATCGCATACGTCATAATCTGAGCAGTTAGCACACTGAAAACAAACATCCGACAGAAATATTCAAACATTCTTCAGGTGTAACATGGATATTCATTATCCATACATTTACCTTGTATCTGATTCCACAGAGAGGTGTTTGATGGCAAATATTGCAAGTAATTCCACGATGCATTAGTCCCACTGAAAAATTTATCAATTAGCAAATTACTACACAGATACTAATGAGGCAATCTTGAGGAAGACTTTAGTCTGAATATCAGATGATCTTGCGCATCACCCCACTCAGGAGTATGGCTTTAGTCTGAATACCAGACGTTATTACGGTCCCCTACACCGTGGTTAGATTTAGTGGAGGACTCATTCACTGATGCTTACTTCTCTTAGCTTGATTTTCTGCGATACAAAACAACAAATTCATCATACTCTGAGTGTCGATATTCTTGCCATCGTCGACTATAATACTGGAGGTATCAATATATCCACTGTTACCGGATGACACTAATCTATGGAAACGTCGTGGAGGATCTTCACGAGATTGCGAGCGACGCAATGCTAAATCAGGTATTGCTACTTGAATTCGAGGTGATGCTGTGTTTTCTGAAATGAATTTTTGTTAAATCTATTACATTACATATAACTGAGCAATCACTGCTGGCTTGACTACACTGCAGCCACATCATCCACTAAATGATGTCTAATTTACCTGGTGAATTATGCTGCTTATGATCAGTTTTATTTTGTTTGCTCCTGATCTTTAAAGCTTTGTAAACAAGGAATGTAGTAGCAGCCCCAATTGACGCTCCGAGCACAAAACTCAGTATTTCTTTGCGATTCGGCATCTGAAACGAAGTCAAGTGGGTTACAGGTTAAATGGGATTTGGTTTGATTGAATTGATAACAAATTTTCATCATCAGTCTTTCTTCCTTTCCCTTTTTAAATCAATTCATATATAAATAACTGTCTGCATTCATTCGGAAATTGTAATTTAGTAAGAGGAGAGACGACTACATATATACATACTATAAATGATCCATGAATATGGAATTAAGACACTTTTTATATATTTTTTGCCGAGATACTCATTCAATTCAATACATAATGCGTCTGGTGGCGCCATCTATGTTTAATAAGGTTCTATCTTGTCATTTCTATTCTATCTTTTTTGCTGTACATTAACTATACACTTTATTTCCTATCTTTAAAGTTATCTGTTGTAGGCCCTAACTGAATATTGTTAATTTTATGACGATGATGGTGAATGAAGTTAAAATGCATTGAATTTAATATGGTTCATCATGAATCAATTGACGCTCCGAGCACAAAACTCAGTATTTCTTTGCGATTCGGCATCTGAAACGAAGTCAAGTGGGTTACAGGTTAAATGGGATTTGGTTTGATTGAATTGATAACAAATTTTCATCATCAGTCTTTCTTCCTTTCCCTTTTTAAATCAATTCATATATAAATAACTGTCTGCATTCATTCGGAAATTGTAATTTAGTAAGAGGAGAGACGACTACATATATACATACTATAAATGATCCATGAATATGGAATTAAGACACTTTTTATATATTTTTTGCCGAGATACTCATTCAATTCAATACATAATGCGTCTGGTGGCGCCATCTATGTTTAATAAGGTTCTATCTTGTCATTTCTATTCTATCTTTTTTGCTGTACATTAACTATACACTTTATTTCCTATCTTTAAAGTTATCTGTTGTAGGCCCTAACTGAATATTGTTAATTTTATGACGATGATGGTGAATGAAGTTAAAATGCATTGAATTTAATATGGTTCATCATGAATCTTGATGACGTAGATATTTAATCGTCTCTGATTGGCTCAGGAGTATCACAATATTTTGGCGCGATTCGCCGGCGAGCACGTGTGCGTGTTCATTCGGCCACAAGCTTCGAGGCTTCTATCACACACTTTTCACTATACATCATAAGAACATTATCATATCCGAAACCATGCAGCCCAATTCCGAAACAAAACCTGTCACACCTGTGACTGCTAATAATGAACACACTCAACAATACGACGAGGATTATCAATTCAAGATGGATCAAATAAAACGCTATCCGAAAACTCCAACATTTGTTTACGTTTTAACAGTCCTCTCTGGACTCGGGGGATTTCTTTTCGGCTACGATACTGGCGTTATATCAGGAGCTATTATCTTGTTGAGGGATGAATTTGTTTTAAATTCGGTTTGGCAAGAAATGATAGTCAGTATGACAATCGGAGCCGCCGCTGTATTCGCTATTTTAGGAGGATTATTAAACGATCGCATTGGCCGGAAACCTGTTATTTTGATGGCAAGCATAATATTCACAGCCGGCGCGATTTGCTTGTCAATTTCTAAGGATAGATATTTGCTTCTAGCTGGTCGGATTATTATTGGAGCAGCTATTGGTATGTTATTGATATAGAAATGGGTCTTTTATTTTGTTAACCCATATATTCAGAAATTCGAATTATCACATATTTAGTTAATTTTGAGTCTGTTAACCCTCATCATTGTAAACATTTTTAATCATCATTAGGCCGTGTTGAGCGTGTTTTCCACTTTCTTACATTTTTGTAGGATTTTTTACCGGTAATCAATGAATTCTAATTCTTTTTAGCCTTTTATGTCTTCCACGTATGTTTTATTTCATTTCATCATGATCGAAATGCATTGATAAATTGAAATAATACTTTCTCGGTGCGGGTGTTATTGCTTTCAGGCCTATCTTGAGTCTAGGTCTATGTGTCATTTTTTGTCAAGTTGATCAGTAAACATAGATTCTGCTTGCCTGCTTATTATCCAAGATATATCTAGCCAATTTGCATGGAAATAGCTAGTTGCTTTCTCGAGGTATAAAATGACAATTGAACGAGGTTCGAGTGACAGCGATATTCTTATTGGATTCCAGTCAGTCAACTTCTCTAGTGGGATCATTCCCAAATTGCTGTGGCAGATGTCTTAGACAATCCAGACGTTTGCGCTCTTCTAGCTAGACAAATCGTCATTCTGTGTGAATAAATCAATGCGCATTTAATCAGATTCCCAATCGATATGAGTTCGACTGTAAATCCATGAAACCAAAGCGTAAACCGGCCATTAGATTAGTCTGGATTACGCGTCCACTTCATTCACAGAAATATCCTCTTTCAGTTGAGCTCTCGCCGACGAACTTGTACCGATTAGGCCTAGGCTTTGCATATTAGTAATTCTGCAAAAAAAAAACTAATTATTTTCACGTAGCTTTTTGAGTAGGTGGTTTCATCAATGATTCTTGGAGGCTGACGTCCATGTTGTGAAAGGTGAATACCGCAGAGCAGGTGGAAATGTGATCTATCTGATTATTTTGTCCGCTTTCCCTCTCTGTCTCAAAACTTGGAGAAATATCACCAGCCCGATGAAAATGAATAAGCGACCATATATCATTTGATTTCACGATTAGCCCACTTTTTTATTCTTTTACAAAATAACAATTTTACAAATATAGCAAAGTACCATAATGAAATATTGTCCAATCTGTAGAGAGATGGTCGTATGAGACATTTACACTGGTGGTCATACAGTGCAGTAATTGTGGCTGAATATTTCGCATTCGATATCTACTGCAGTGCTATTTGTTACGATGGTACTTATATCGGTTTTGCGCGTGTTTGAGGGGAGATCGGGCAATCCGGATCCATCCATGTGGAGAAATTCTCATGCATTCGTGAACATTAAATCCGTAACGATCGTATCCGATGCGAGCCAATTTTTTCTCGCGACGTATTACCACAAATCTCAGCAAACGATCTTCAAGTCAGTGACAATATCTAATGTCTCTATTCAAAATGTCAAATTGAATTGAGCGGATTAGTTTTCCTATCATATATACCCTGCAGTAAAGAGCTTATTCAACTGTTTTCTTCGAGAAGGTTATCATGCATGCTCTGCGTTTACTGATATAATAAAATATCCGAGGGGACTAATTAATCAAATTACTTTGTTCTATGTATGTATATATACATATCATTTACCTTCGGCATGTATTTTGACTGCCAGTCTGTCCACAGACTTATCCCTATCCACGTTCCCTATCCATCATATATAGCCAGATACTTCAAGAACCTGAAATATAAAATCTGTGCTACTAATATCATCTTGATACCCGTCTAAACAAAGACTGATGATATTCCAATCGATCGGATGTTTTTTCAGCTTTCAGTTCTCTAGTCTTCTCGAAGTGTTTTACATTTATTAACCACGGGCGGTGCATTTCACTTGATTCCATGTTAGTTCATTTATCATCATATCTAGTTTGCTAGGATGCCGGTAAGCATGCTATTGGTGTCATTCAGATAGAAAGATCATACATCATGTTACCCAAGACACCTTCACGAGAATCTAGACTACCGGGCATGCGCTGAATCTACAATTTTTCATCGGTATTTCTGAACATGTTCCATGGAATTGGATGTAGGCTGTATGGTCCCTTGAGGTCTCGTTCTGATTTGGCTCTTGAAGGTTTAGAGGTTTCATAGATTCCAACACATTCCAAGAGTCGTTAAATCTGACTTGTGTGATGTTATACGTATTAATCCTTGCCATTTTCCGTGGCATCCGCCTCGTGGTGCTTTATTAATTGTCCAGACAGTAATACTCCTCGAATATAATGTTCATCTCAATTATCTCGACTTTTCATCGCATTCGGGTCATAAATCTTCGGCAAATTACGCCAGTCTTTTCGATCTCATCCTATAATAGCTGGAAATTTCTGAAATCGCCCTGATCTTCCCAAATCAATATTATTAATGCAGACTGACATTTAATTTAGATGCAGCGTTGTGTTGGATGGAGATGTTGTTTGCCAGACGCGACTCGGGTTAATATTCTCAGCTAGTGGTAGAGACTATTGAGAGTTGGTGTAAAATTGTAATAGTGACATGTGTATTTGTTTGTTTTTTTATAGGTTTGTCATCGATGACTGTGCCAATTTATATAGCAGAATCAGCACCCCCGCAGATCAGAGGTCGGCTGGTGTCCTGTAATGTAGCTATGATTGCTTGTGGTCAGTTTGTTGCCAATGTCATTGATGGTATTTTCAGTTTCAACAAAGAAACTGGATGGAGGTATGAAAACCGTATATTCTCATCTCATATTACCTGATCAGTTTTCTGTTTGGGAGAACACTGTGCCAAATTCAGTTGAATTCAGTTGTGCCTTTACATTATGATAAAAATGTTGACTACTTTGTGATGTTTTTTACATAAATCACGAATCTGTAGGTACCAGTTAGCAGAGTCTCCTCCCGAAAACCTCCCAGCCTTTGTTACCGTAATCGATGATCATGTCGTTATTGTGCTTCCGTATTATACTTTTCGGGGCCCTTTAGGGGCTTGAAGAAAAAGATCTCCTGAGCTATGAGATCGTCAGTTGTTAAATCAGGAAATCTATAGTGAACAAGTATCTATTTGACATATTAATGGACATTTTGTTATTTTAGAATTACGCGTTCGTTTAAAGTGCCAATCACCAACGTTGGCACAATCACCAAATCTTGGATTGTTAAAAAATTATTTGTTGCTGTTAAGTGTTTCGTAGGTCTCGCGAATAGCAAATAGAAATCCCACACTTAGAAAGTTCGAAGTGTTTCCTTGAGCTAGTATAGTTTATTCAACGTTTCGACTAGTCATGTTCAGGGTGTGGAGTTTTTAATCGTCACAGCACGGACAGAGCGTTTCCTCACTGCAGCTTCAAACTATTTCACATTATCGTCGTTATTTAGTTGACAGGAAAATGCAACCAATGAAAGCTGACTGGGTTTATTAGCATTTGATACGGAGCATTGACTATGTAGTACTAGAACATCGATTTACGAATGCAAATGAAACCATGCAGAACCAATGATAAAATACTAAAAGGAGTGGTACCGGCATCTAAAATGCGACCTGCTCTGTATTGATTTTGCAGTAATTATGAAATACTGATGCAATTATTTCCTTACATGAAAAATAATTTGAGGTTTATGTGTTTCGTCGCAAATCATTGTACGGCACTCGCGTGATATAGGCCTTTGTATCAAGTTCATTGACTCACTTAATTCATAGAGCACAATATCTACACAAATTCTTGGGGTAATTTTTCATTTTGGGAAAAATATCATCATCGGCGCCTGGTCGGGACACCCGGGGCATTATTGCCAAGCAACAAGAAATCGACATCATGCTTTATGTTTCTTCAGTGTTTTATATATTGCTTGGCATTGCGTGCTCTGACTAGAAATTATTACAGGTATTCTGTAAACAAATACCCAATCAATGGGTTATTCTGGTATTGATTTATTTGACTATATAGTTTCCCAATGGAGAACCTAAGATAAATATTCGCAATGCCATCCCACGGACTATCTTTACCGTTGCTCTCTAGTAGAATGATCACATCCTTTTAGCCAGAAGATAGATGTAGAACCACTCTATCGTAAGCTTACACAAGTGGCTGAATCATATTGAGAATCGCAGGAAGTATTTTCATGCGACTAACTTCCCCCAGAAGCATCAGAGTTGCAGTCGTGCGCACATTCTGTAGAATGACACAGAATTTTGTCGTATGAATTAGAAAGATAACTGTTAGGTGACTGTATATACACACACATGTTGGTTAATCATGGAGGCATGAATCAACTGTACCCATGATTACCGCCAGTCCTGTTGATTGATTTTATACCGAGATCATTTCTGACGCATGTTCCCCTCAATTAGAGTAAATTTCATTACAAGTATTTCTCACCATATTCCAGACGGGTCATCGGGCAATTGACGAATTGACGAATTGACATGCTTATTAATTCTACCGATGCCTAAAGATATAGCCGGTATATGTGGATTTCATCATTTCTTTGTCATTAATTGAAGAAATGTTTTGAATTGTAATGAAAACTCCGGTGGTTTCTGGTCGGACTGCATGGTTTTACACAGAACTAGTTTAATCAATTACAGAAATGTCAATGGTACTTGCACATGTGCGAATAGAGGTGCGGTATTTACTTTAACAATTATCAATTTATGAAATTTCGATTGTAATTGTTCTCTTGATTAGTAAACCAAGCAAACATACAGTAGTTGAGCTCACAGAAAATCTAGACAGGAACCACTCCTTCTCGGCAAACTTTGTGTCGCTGAATGATTTGGGATCAAAGACGTGATTCCGAATCTCAGAGAGTTTGAATGTTTTATCGGTCGCTGAAGTTGAGATCAATTTGTGAGACGCTCAGATATGTGAATTTCATTGTTTGCAGTAATTGCTTCTCGTCTTCCTCCCACGCATCTCTTGTCTTGTCGATGATTCGTATTCCGCCTTAATTCATCATCTAAAGCCTTGTCGATCCGATACTGTTGCTTATGATTATTAGCCGTGTCTTAACCTGCATTAAGTGTTATCGGAATTTGTTCTGATCTTATATTCAGAATTCTTAGTTTCTCACCAAAATCAAAAGTCGAACATTCTAGTGTATACACTGTTTGCAATTCTGAGATTACTGACATTAAAAGACAGCCTGTATTGTCAGGAGTTTGACCTGTGTGTGTGTATCACATTTTGATGACTTCCATCTCGAATATCTCATTTACAACTGAAGCAATAACGCCTCGTAAAACTGTTCGTCATAAACAATGATGTCGCAGCGCGGCGGCCATTTCAAATAAGAAAATTATCGTCTCCTGACGCAATTATTTTCTGTACTAGATCGTGTGAAATTACCAGGTTTAATCTGTGTGCGGTGACGTATGGATCGTTGAAGTGGTTCACGTTATCGCTGAAGGGAAGAAGAGTAACACTCGTAATTCTTAAAGTTTTAGCTGATTTCTAATGGGAATCGAAAATTCCATGTTTTCCGAGGTTCGAATTCAAATCAATAAAATGAGTTCATTACACGTATCCCTCGCATTCTATTAAAAGCATCTTTCATTGCGAGCGCGGAGTTAACGTTTTTTTATGATTCAAGTGTAATTCTTAATTTCTGATAAACTGAAACTTGATTAAGGGTAATCATGTTTTCATTTTGATTAATGAGATATTTGAATTGGAATAATTAGACATGCATATAAGGCATACAGACTCAGTTATCTTTAGTAAAGAGTTATCTTTAACTTAGATTAACTCAGATTTTTCGGAGATGAGATCGGTGTCTTCATCGTTTTTGATGAATATTGCGCGATCGATCTCCAATTCAGCTCAGCTTTCCTTTTTCCTGAAAAAATCTGATTTAGGGGCATTCTCTCGCTAAGTGGAATACCTCAAGCGGTTATGTGGGATGAAAAACAATATTGCCATAAAGCTAGAATAATGGATTAGTGTTGTTCTGCTGTTGTAACCTGGATGGCATTTACAACACTGGACGGACATGTCATTTCAGTAATGATTTGCATGTTGGCTGGCCACTATAAAAAGATCCGTTCTGTTGAGCCTATGGTTTATTTGAGTATTAGGTTTGTAGGCGTACGGTACTTACGTCTTTGGTCTACTCCGAGGCTGGTTCTATGCAGAAAAAATATTTGACACTGGGGGCTATCGATTTCCTCTTGCTTTATATCCGATAAACGACCGAGGAAGACATTGGAAGACATTGAAAGAGAACGTGTCTCTTTCATTATTCAAATTTCAAATCCACCTATTGAACTTTTCAGTACATTTCTGAAACACCTTGAATTATTCAATTCACCAATGAGACTAATAATTATGAATGAAAGGATTGCTCCGGCGTGAAAGCATATGAAATATTTATAGATGTTTCGACAAAAGGACAACAATATAAGCATTAAGTATTTAAGGGCCAGAAATGATTAGTTGTATTGAAGTTGATTCTACGAGGATACGATGTTACCATTTTTGTAACGTTATTATCGCTACTTGAGATGCAGATATTACTTCAACCGCTTTCATTTCAGAAAATCAATGAATACATGTATATATTGGGAACATGGAGGGAATTCATCTCAACTGGTCCAGTCGCCTTCTACTGCGTGAATCGTCTGCAGCGATTCCAGTCTAGACGGCCATTTATCAGATTAGAAAATCTAATCATTGTAGCTGCATCATTAAGTCACCTTTCCCTCAGAGTCAATGAGCCATATAGAAGTGGCATTTTTCTTCAGAAAACAAATGATAAGAATCACTGATCAGAAATGTGTAACTTATACGTGCAACTTGATCGTTCTAATATACAATGCCGGGCCCATAGATTCCGTCCCCTGGATGGTTCTGCCAAAAAAAACTGAAGAGCTGAACTGATTTTATTCGCGGTTAATCTCATAATAGAATGAAATTGATTGAGGTCAGACTAGGATATGACGGATTTATAGATTTCCTGTCAATGGCTCAAGTTCTGGGAATGAAATTAAAGCAGTAGTCACTGAGCTACTTGACGCAAATATAAGCCGAGATGGAAGCAATATTGTTGGCGTTATTGATAAATGAAGTGAACTTGAATCCAGATCTACGAGAATTTTTTAGCTTTACCAGGCATTGTCCAGCACTGGTATTGACCAACTAGCTGCTTCCTACTAGATTGATTCTCTCAGTAGTGAGATGGATGAATGGCAGGAATTGTACAGTTTCCACAGCATTTTTGTTCCATGTGGTCGATATTACTTTGATCATAGAAATAATAACTGAGGACTCTGCATGGTCACCATGGCAGCCTATAGTTAAAATATGACCAGCATTGAATTATGCGTGGAAACTTGAAGCATATAACTCAAAATTTTAAATTAATACGAATTGAACACGATGCAGGGAAATGCGGAAACAGGAGACGGAAACATGTTTGCGAGCGTTTCCCTGTCTGTGACGTGTGAAGAGAAACGAGAAACATTGTTTAGATGTTTGCGTTTGGCTTTCCAGCATACCACGACTACTGGAAATCTATCTTAGCCGTAAAAGTTCCTTTGATCGACAAACCGATTGCAGCATTATTCCATGTTTGTTGCATAGTTGAGATGCATCTAGATTGGATAGTAACATCAGTAATGAAGTAATTCAGAAGTAATTCACAATCCCCTGGGTGTTAATTAGCACCAGGACAAATTGAGACTCGCAATTTGTGAATTATCCGCTGTTTGTTTCCTTGAAGCAATATTTGTTACTGATGATAATGAAATATTGTGATTCCTTCTGCCGTTTGTCGTTTTAAACCACGCGGATTCATATTCCAACCTCGCACAGTTATCCTATATCATCATCAGACGTCGGTAACGTCTGCGGGAGTGAACATGATCTTGATGAAACACCTACACCGTGTTGTAACGATAATCATATAAGATAAAATCCCAAAATACAAACGAAAAAAGACTTTTATATATAATTTTCAGGGATACTTAGTTAAATAAAATAACTCAAGGAAATTTGTTTTCTTTCACTTTTCTAGAACCTCTTTCACTTTTTGAGGGTAATTATCGTCATTGCGAAATTGTCAAGTAAAATGTGATGTTTATTTCATATAGGTACATGTTGGGTCTAGCGGCGTTACCATCTGCAGCTCAGTTCATTGGGTTCCTGTTTTTGCCCGAGAGTCCACGATGGTTGATAATTCAGGATAAAGAAGATAAGGCGCGTCGAGTACTGCACGAAATTCGCGGAGAAGAAGACATCGAGGAAGAATTTGAGAGTATTAAAAACAATTGTCTGGAGGCAGAAAGAGAAAGGCGAGAACGAAGTATGTATGATAAATAGCCGGTTAAATCGTTGGTACCATTTGAGGTCCACTCCAGTTTTGAAGAGATATATTTTATAATAGTGTTATGGACTTGAAATTCACTGACCGATTCCCCCTGATCCAAGACAAAAATTATTTGTATTGTTCGTCTGTTTAAACGTGATTGTGTCGCGTGCCGGGTCCCTAGACCAATGCAGTTCCAATCTCGACGTTTCTAACAATAATCTGGCTATGCATGTACTTAAAAAGCTCACAAGAAAGAGCTCTTGGGATTAGCTCATAAATCATTACTGTGATACACGCTTCTCTTACAGCAGCCAGAATGATATCACTAGTGAAATACAGGCATGATCGTTGCCAAATAAACAAATAATCACAAAAGTTGCTCAAAAGCTGCAGGGCGATATTTGGGAGATGTACCCCGTACTGTATTTCATAGCGATTACTGTCAAACCATACGAATTTTCAAAAACCTTTAACATTTACCTAATTAAGCTTTACTTTAGCACATTTTCATGCATGTGGATGATAGTGTACTTACGTAGGTTTAATGTCATTGCATGTTAATCAATTAATGCATTGATGAAATGTCTCCCCGCTGACCGATTAATCCTGGCATCCGACTGCTTTTAGTCGCTTTGCATAGCAATAAATCGGTAATGGTTCTAAATGAAATTGGTCAAGTGTACCATGCACAGTGATTGCAGCCAGTTGATATCACATTTTTATCAGTTTATCTTTTGGTTACTGTTGCGATCTATTGAGTTTGACATATTTCGCAACATCATTTAACACGACATGATATGACCCAAAATAATTCCGTCGCCTGATCCAACGATCCTGAGGCCTCACTCGTTTCAATTCAAAGCCGATTCAATTGTTGATGCAGTTATGTCCGTGCATCCGAAGTTCATCTAAAAAATAGCGTTGTCAATTAGGCTCTGTGTTACTGAGAACTGATACACTAATCCAATAATACAACAAAGGGTGAATTCAATTGACACCTATAACTATGTTAAATGCTACAGGAAACAATGTTTTGTGAGATGTGAAATCTTCCGGTACAGCCCGGTCTGATGTTAACCATGTATGATTTTCGTGGTGTTTGGTATGATTTAGCCATAAGAAGAAATGTTCCATGCTCATTCATAATCATTTTCGCAGCGACAAAATTCGACTATTGATTTAGTATCGCAAGTACGAATATTGCTAACATTAATATCACTAAAGACTTTATTTACATATTAGCGCAGTACGTCTCGTGCATTACTTCAGAATAAGCCATCAATAACATAAATTATTCAACGGGAAAATTTCGATTTTGTACCATATTTCTACCATGCGTCTGCTTTGGCTGATTTTACTGGCGCGGACAGGAAATTATTAAAGACAGTGGCAAGCAATTACTCAGGAGATATGACTGGTAACAGCTGATCTAACTAGCCAGGCATCGGGCTTCGATCGCTTTGCTTCTTGACAAACAGAAATGTCACCCATTTCTTGCTTCTGGTGACAATGAATAGGCTTTTATACAGATGTTACTGATATATGGGGTGTCGATGTTATTAATCAACATTTACACAAAACCATCTGATTCTGTTTTGAAAAAGGCATTTGATCTAATGACAGTTATTTTCTATAACACTCTTACGTCACTGAAACCAACATAGGTTCTAGAATACACCATTGCTAGCCGCCATTTTGTGAGTTTACTTTTCTAATTTGCAACAATGCGTCATGAGAAGATTTCAAAGAACTGTGACCAAACTGTTGTACAGGACGAAGACAGTTGATTTGGGAAATAAAACCATATCATTCAAAACTGCTTCTCATTTCAGCTTCGCTATAAATGATTCACTGTTATTTTAAGGTATGAAGTCACCTATTATAGTACAGATGATATTGACCCCATCAATACGTCGATCTCTAGTGATAGGATGTAGTTTACAAATGTTTCAACAATTAGCCGGTATCAACACTGTCATGTGAGTATTTCACACAACCTATTATCTAATATTAAATGTTTATTATGAAATGTATTTGAGAAAATCAATTTCAAGGTGTCAAATTTAAGATTGATGAGCGAGTGAATGTTAGTTGGAATGAATGCTCTAGGCTGTTAAAGTGGTACCATGTACACGCTGTTATATTGAACTTGGATATTTTCATTATTGAATCTGCAATTGAAATGCTCATCATTGGAGCACCTACCCATTATTGATTTTTCTTCGGGAATGAAAAATTTGAATTTGTCAATTGTTTCATCTTCTGACATTTATTTTAGCCTCGATCCTTTCTGCAAGGAACACGAATACGTGTTGTAACTGCGGGCCTGTAAACTATTTTCCCCTGAAATGAAGCAGCCTTATCTGTAATTCGTGATCCGCTTGGTTTCCATTTTACAATTTGATTTTCTGTTTAAGGAAATTGAAACGAGTATTCAGACATTTGCCGTAGGACTGTCAATGTACATGTAGACAGCGTCATCGCTTGGCAAAGAGAAACTTGACACTTTTAGCCTAAAGCCACCTGAAATTCATGCGACAATTTACTATCATCAAATTAAATAGTATCATTTCCTGGAAATGTACCGTACTGCTTAAATAATCATGGCTGGTTTTGTACTTTTTATTTCAATATGAAAACTGATGATGGTGAAGTTACTGAGCCACATCTACTAGACTCTGAAGGCAAGATCAATAAACATATAGTAGTACTTTCAATTATTATAATTTGGTTGCGGTATTTTAGCTTAAGGGCCTCAGCTTGGTGTAGGAAAGTGATGGTTCATATTTGCAGTCAATAAGCTTTTTGTCCAGATTCATCAGAGAATCCAAT
The DNA here is from genome assembly GCF_964204645.1 of Tubulanus polymorphus. NCBI lineage: Eukaryota > Metazoa > Nemertea > Palaeonemertea > Tubulaniformes > Tubulanidae > Tubulanus > Tubulanus polymorphus. Next base: position 3,501,422 of record NC_134027.1, on the reverse strand, counting down.
TATATGTTGACAATGTCTTGCCACAAAACGATTTTTACTAAATCAGACTGGGTGTGGTTTGTCTGATAATCAAGAATATACCAATACAGTAAAAAATTGGAAATATCTAGAATTCAGAAATGGTTTCACGCGATCCTATAGTTTATGTCAATTTCATCTTTGCTGAGGTAACCTTTCTCCAATTCTAACGATTGATAACGGCTGATATGCGTATGCAATAGTTACTACTGTGTAAAAGTGGGAACCTCTTTTTCCAGACTGAGGGTAAATGACACTCTCATCTTCTCAACGGTTGAATGACTACTGGTATATTTACACTGCTCTCGTCGTGTGCCTTCAATCAGCCCCGTACTGCATAGTCAACTATTCCGGCGAATTACTTCATCATTTCTTGATGCATATGCACTGTATATTTTCGTCGTAGCATTTCTATTTAATAAGAATTTTATAAGAATGAAATTTTGCATCATATGCAAAATTTAGCTTTTAAAATACAATTCGAACTTCGACAAGTCTTTCGGCAATGTTAATGAAAATATGCCCATCAAATGGCGCCTCCATATTCATGGAAACTATATGAATCATATTATACGTGACAGTTCTAATTTGTGTTTTAATGGGTAATATTTTACGCGTTGTTATCATTAATTCCGGGTTCTATATCTCAACTCTGAATTGTGTCTTTATTCCATCCATCCCAATTGTAATGTATCCATTTGTTGTATATATATTTGTAGGTATTATAGCGCTACAATTATCAAGATGTCTGGTGTTAAAAGTGAAATGACAGCAATTTGGTTATCAGCAGTGACTGCCGCTGTCAATTTCATGTTTACATTTGTTGGGCTTTACTTGGTTGAAAAGATTGGCCGTAGACTTCTGACATTAGGCAGTTTAATGGGTTAGTAATCTTCACTTTAGATGGGATACGTTATGGGTGCCATCGACGTATATCTGACCGATGACGATTTATCTGATACCACACGGAATCAGTGGGCTATTGTTATGCATATGGTCATTGTGGGTGATATATGTCTAATGGTAGCCAAATACATTGCCTCGTATTTTTCTTAGTTTGCATCGATGTTGTCGGATCTTTTCAAGATTTTCTCTACATCGCCTTCAATCGGAACGAAATACCGGCTTTCAACGGGGTTTGTTCAACCTATACCTATGTGATCATCTCTAATCGAATTTGTCTTTCTCAGGAGCCATTATAAGTTTGATATGGTTAGCCGTAGGATTCCAACTAGCCGCCTTTAATTCACCTAGAATCAACTCGTGGGAAAATATAGAGGGAAGCCAGTGCGGTGCGTACAGGTATGTTAAATTCTAAAAAGGTCTGCTTAGTGCTTAAGAAGGTACATTCTACTTAAGCTTGTATTAGTCGTAATGGTTTTCCCATTCAGTCTCAGTCATCCTAATAGAAATATATAGAAAAAAGGGTAATAAAGGCAATGTTTATTCTCCGAGGGAACCGTCATTTTCATGAATTCAGATCACATCTCTTTCAAGCTTGATTAGCGATATTTTGTCGAGCTACGTATTCTATCTATGGTAACTGCTTCATCATCGGTACTTTTTCTTTAATCTGGAAGGCTTGATTAGTTTTTGTAGTTAACTGTGATCTGAGGGAAAAGAATTTCTCATGAGAAAAGCAAACAATGCGTCTACGCATAATTAGAATATAGATGAACTTTCGTCAGCTAGCTAGTGTCTGATCGAACACCGGGCTTCATGAAATTTCGGATAAACAAAAAGCTGTGATACCCTTATTTATTCCGAGGTGTTCTAATCCACATTTTGTGGAATCATTATTACACGATACTGCGGATACAATATGAGTATTTTTCAATTTTACACCGTGATAAATGATTCGTGTGCTCTGAGATTGAAATTTCCTGGTGATCGATTAAGATTTGCATTAGAATGTAGGTTACACGGTCCTTATCCATCACTGCCAGTTTCTTCGCACACAAGTTAGTCTAATGGTTTATCACATTCAGTTGTGACAATTACGAAAGCTTGTGCGCATCACTACTGAATTAGATGACTGCTACTAATGTATATACATGAACGTATGGATGTTGATCAAGCCATTGCAGTTGAAGTGGTTGAATAAATTCTATTAGTTGGCTGTCGAAATCGTCATATCGGTCGTCAAGTTGAGGCCACAGATGGTTGAGCTGTTACGTTCTTGTCTTTAATTGTAATCAGGAGCTCACAATTTATCTGCATATTGCTAGTACCATAATGAATTTTGAATTTCAGTACCTGTGATGACTGTATGAGGGACCTATATTGTGGGTATTGTTACATGGATGAGAATCGCGGTCCTGTGAATGCTTCATGTCTGCCCACAACTTATGACGATCCCCTGAAAGCTACTAGTGGACGTTGTAACAGCACATATTTACCTGGGGATCTCACATGGGCATACGAGTATTGTCCTACCGCATACTCATGGATGGCTATGGTTGGCCTGGTACTTTATCTAGTCTTCTTTGCCCCAGGTAATTATAGAATTTGTTGAAAAGGTAGGGCCTTTTTTCGTGAAGGAATCGCATAACAATAATGACATGTATATTTCAGGTATGGGTCCTATGCCATGGACTATCAACTCAGAGATCTATCCACTATGGGCTAGGAGTACTGGTAATGCTGTATCTACATTCACTAACTGGTTGTTTAATCTGATAGTCTCAATGACATTCCTCACATCCACAGAAGCCTTAACTCGACATGGTAAAAATCCCTCTATAAGTGGCATCTTGCCTGAGAAACTTGTATCATTAACTAAAGTGGTAGATTTAGTGATAACTGATTCAATTTGAAAATGAACTACATTTCATCACAGAGAAGAGACTATATCCTACCTTACATAGCGATAGCAGATGTATAAAAATCATCGTTTATTTTTCAGGTACATTCTGGTTGTATGCCTGTCTGGCCATGGTTGGCTTTTCAGTTCTCTTCTTCCTGTTGCCCGAAACAAAAGGAAAGACCCTGGAAGAGGTCGAAGGCCTCTTCGCTCGACCGTGGTTCGGAAAAGGTTCTTCAAAGCTTACGTCTTATGCAGAAAAAAGTATTCAATACGTACATATCCGCGGCTTAAACCGCGATGGAAGAGATTCAGAACTCGACTCTCCCGAATAGATATATTCATATATAAGCGTATGAATATTCAAACAAATTTAGCACAATTACAGACAATTCCGGAAATATGTGAAACAACTACATCATTCGTCAACCTTCTTTCAACTATCATTGACATAATAGACTCGGTGTCCATGGGCGAAGTAGGCCTAACGTGTATTGATGAGGAAGAGACTTTTGTTTAAACAAAATCAATCAATGACCTTCAGTATAATCGGGTGGTGTGATTTGTTCAGAACCATCTCTTATATATGGGTTTAAGAAAAAATGCCGGTAATATTCCATCGCCTGGCTAACGGATAGATCTGTGATAGTTACAAGATTTGCCTTGAGAACTTGTGTGCCACAATTATATGTGATGAGGAATGAAAATTATTTTATTTCAAATTCAAAACTCCAATGATTATCATTATCATTGTGAAATTTGTGATATTAAGGAAAACATGATCTGAAAAAAGAAATAAAATTTATTTTTGCGATTATGGCAAACACGAATGGTGATATGTATAGATTTATTTAGACCTTTCATGGTTGAATAAGATGTTTTCAGTGTGAAAGCAAAACATTTGACTGAATGAGCAGATAACTATAGAGAGAGGACGCTATCATATCTCATTAACCATAGAATATATCATCTAGTCATGATCCTGCTGGTAACTAATGATTGGTCTGCTTACGAAAAGAATTGTCACTATTTTTGAGAAACACCTTGATGTGTCATGGAGGTAAACCCAGTTTGAAGTTTACCGTACCTCTACTTTGAATGTTCGACTCAATCGGAGACGGAATTACTGGCAATCAACAGTGATTTAGATTATATATAGCTTTTTAGGGGTAGAGTTAACGTGTGAATAAACAATCATCTATAATAATCCACTCATTTTAGCTGGCCTTGTAGTTTAGTGATAGGCATATAAACCGTATATACATATCAACTGTACTAACTTAATAATAAGTGTATATTCCAAGTCTTATGAAAACTTGGTGGGAATATTTTTTTATAAAATGTATTTAAAGTGGTAATAATGTGGTAGACTCTTATAGACCTTATTCGCGTGACGTCACAATGCGTCATGATGTCCGTCAAGCGCAAGCTGCTAACTGAAGTAAAAAAGTCTTTTTTGACGCCGTAAAAACGGTTACAACAATTATTCTTTTATACATGCGTGTGAGTCAATGTGTACTACGTCATCAATATTGGCGTTTTAAAACATGCTACAATTGGGAGTTTTGGCGTTTATTTTGTAATTAGATATATTTCACACCGGTAACTCTTATCTTATTTTTGATAAATCTTAATAATAATTTATGAGACGATACTGTGCACTCCGTTATTGATATATCGGGACTAGACTGGTTGCCGGTCAATTCAATCATCGATATGTTTAAATCCAAAATAAATTTATTGATGCTGAATGTTATATAATTTATATCATATTATTATTGTCGACAATATTAAGCAACCAAAACGTCAATAACCTTTCAAGTTAGTTGTCTTGTTACTTTTGACTTGAAGTCCCTGTTTTTTGACGGCAATCATGACACGCGTGAACAGTACGCGTAATGTCGGTGAATAAGGTCAATAGGCTAGGAAAGAAATTTATATATATATATGATATGAACATGATAATATCTTTCTTTGTGCTGCCTTTTATCTCAAATATTCTTCCAAAATATATACAATATTTTCATATTGATTAGAATAGAAAATAGACTAGATTTACGTGTTCATGAAATTATCAGTCTTTATAGGCCAAAAATAAGACATGATTTGTTAAGATTCTCGAAACACGCTTAGGCTATAGAGAAATCCACAATAGAAGGCATGTGATGACCATGAGTGCGTTCGCTGCCGATTAGGTTTATAAATAGATTACTCAATGCCCGATATCTATAATTCCATTAAGACATAGAATGTTGTCTTGTGCCCAACACATATATTCCCCGAGAGATTTCCGAACACCAGATACGTATTCAGACCCACCGACTTTGTACGAAGAATTTTTCTTCGATTTGTTTATTCATGCCTGGGAAACAATTGCGTTGCTCCTATGAAAATGTGCCGTTAGGATCAATATGCATTATTTGCCACGAGGTTTGGGTGTAACAACTCTGGTGCAGGTTTAATTGAATATATCATGTTTCTAAAGAATTCGTGTATGATATGTAGATGATTGTAAGGGAACTCGTTTTATTCCTTTAGACTATTGTGTATTTTGATCTTTGTAGATGCTGCGAGATTCGATTCCCAAATAATTTACATTCTGTGTAAAATTATCTCTGTTTCTGCTGCTGATATTATTATGTTCACTGGGTATAAAGAGGAAGAACTCTATCTCTTTCTTTCTCTCTCTTTCTCTGATTCTACTCGGTTCTGGTAGTTTGTGTATTATAATAGTTGGATCTCGAGAAAATAGTAAATTATGTAAAAATCTGTTAAAGTAAATCATCGTATCCACTCAACCATTGTTCATTCCAAATGAAGAGTTTTCGAAGAAAATTCAGATTGTTATACGTACATTTGATCTAGCAGTATTTATGTTAATATCGTATTGTTGCTCTTTTTAGAATGTTGCGAGTTGTTCCTATTTTCCCTGTCGAATTTTATTTTGACTGGTGATTATCCTTATAAAGTCTAATATATGATAAATAATACATGTATAATGTTCTTGTCAGCTCATATACAATCAAAACTCTGTCTCTTAAGTTGACAAATAAATGTGTGCAATGAAACAATCCATACGCAGTGGTTCTCATTTTTGTTATTTCCTATTTCGTCGTTCGTGAATAAAGCTGGTAGTCTTTTTCATTTTGTATTTTGTAAGGATGTTGATCATCTTTCCGAATGATTGCGAGTAATGAAACCTTGATTGAACCTCATCGAACTTTACTGGACAAATCGACTCGTGATATCCTCTGAATTAAAGAGAAAACCCTCTTCAAATATTTTCGTTTTGGCAAAACTTTTCATCCTATAAATTCTTCACTGAAACAACCATCTCGGTGAACTGTGCATTACTCCGTGGCACGAAAAACGTTCACCCATATCACCGTAATCTGTGAAGGAACCTCGCTGAAGCAAAAAACCAACATGACTCCCACTACTGAGACAGAAAGGAAAATTACAAGAGAATCTTTCTAACGATCAATACAAAACATATAATTCAGAACAGAGAAAAACGAATATCACTGTGAAAGCGCATTTTAGATAATATTGACGGAGAATAAGCTTAGTATCAGTATTCAGAGCACAAACGAAACTCGTAAATTAACTGTTTCCTGGATAATGAATGAATGGTGGAATACTAATTGATGAATGCATGTTGTCTGTCATTGGAAAAACGCAGAGCGGACCTCAGACCTACAGTTGACAAGAGATACTAAATAAATCAAATTATCTACTGCTTCGCTTAGAAATATCTAAAATATGAATTATCTATGTGGTACAGGATATAATTGAGTAAAAACAACCATACAATTGTTTCATGGATAACTCTTCAGCAGATCCTTAAAAAAAACCACCGATAAAGTAACTAACAATAAACAATGGAATTCGGAACTGCGTCTAACATAACATTCGGTAATTATCTATTTTCTTTTAGCGCTTCTCAAACTGTATTTTGTCCCCTTTCCGTTGATTTCATTTTCATCGATGGAAATCTCTTCGATCGTTTCGTCTGATCTTCTCCGGTTTGGTTTCGGCGGAACCCATCGTCTGCGTGATGTGTCAGAATGAACTATTGTCAACGAGTCTCTAGTATCCGACAACAGGTTTCTGAGGTCAGGTCTATTGTTTAGACAGTCAGCGAGGACGACTTTAAGGATTCCGTGGTCGATTTCTGGAAGCCGTTTATCTTCATGGATAGAATGAGAGACATGAGTCGCTGATAAGTTTGTCATATTATTATGGATTTCTGCTTGTGTGACCGTTCGAGTTGGCTCTTCTGCAGCAATTACACCACTCCATCGATCATCAGCTCCAGACATCAAATCTTGCTTGTTCGTCGTCGTATATGAAAAGGAATTCACTTCCGAACGTTCTATATTTTTCTGCTCGGGTGGTATCTGCACCGGTGACATCAATTGCTTGTTGTCTTGCTCTGATAACTCTGCTAGCTGATCTGTCTGTTCTAATCGAATGTAATCTTCTTGTTTTTCTTCCGCATTTATATTGCCTTCGTCGAGAACAATCGTTAAACCACCGCTATTTTGAGATGGTCTTTTCGGTTTTCTTTCCACGGCACGATTTCGGTCGTAGGCGTGATTTCTGAGAATGAAGTTTTTCTCCGCTTTACCAGCGTCAGATGCACTTTCTTCGGAATTACACTTCATCGAAATTGCTGCTCCATCTGTTTCATCTTTATTCGATGAGTCTGGACGATTATTTGCACTTTCACGCGAGTGGTCCGTCGTCTCATCATGCACCGATTCTCCTGTCGTCTTCAGTTTTTCGATATTTATCGAGTGTTTATCGAATGAAATTTCTAACTCATTATTTGATTGATTCTTTTCACTGGAGTTTATCGGGGACGTAATTATTTCACACTGAACTCCGATATCCGTCGTCGAATTCGTAGAATCGACTCCGATGTGGTCGTGCTTGTATTCAGGGGATGTTTGACAGGCTTTTGTACTGGTGTATGTTGCCGCCGATTCGTTCGATCTAACCCGATGTACGATCTCTTCAAAACAATTATTGCTTGACGTCGATGAACCGGTTTCGTTATCTGTTGTCGGGTCGTTATCCCGGGTGGAATGTATTTCTTCGATATTTCTGCAGCTCCCTGTGGACATCAAGTCGCCAACTCGACTTGGTATTATCGATATTCGCGTTTCATTGTCAAGTGATTTTTCACAGCGACCGTCGCTACCGTCGTCAAGTGATTCCTGATCGCCGGATGCTGGATTTCCTCTCCATGCAGATTGAATGCTATCCGCTATACGAGCCGACGATTTGAATATTCTACTTGCATCTAACTCGGGGCAACTGCTACTTTTGTTTGGCAGATTTCTCACATCTAATCCATCAGATGAATTCGACGATACAGCCTCATTTGGGATAGTAGGTCCGTCGTCAATTGCTTTTCTCGACTCTGAATTCGGAATTTCGGACGTTTCGTTGATTTCTAGCGCGACCGAAATCACTTCGTTCGCTTCACGTACTAAAACGAGAAGTGAAAAATAACAATGCATTAGATATCGATAGAAATTGAATTATGCCTGTACCCAGTGAATGGTTTGATAGTCAAACATCATCGAAAATCTATTAAACGCATTGAATTACAGGCATTTCAGAAACGATTACTGAAATAGTCGCGTTTTCTATATTCACATCGATTCAACTAATATATAATGCGCAGTAACTCGTGATATTGATGTAGGCTACTGATGTAAATGAAATGCATTTAACAAATTCAATTAAATCCTCTAGGTTCCTCTTAGATCTCACTTGTCAGACGCGTCTGACGCAAATCGTGTGGAACTAATAAGACCTCGAGACACGAGACTCGTCTCTGAGTTGGGGTCAAGGACACATCGCTAGAACGACTGGCGGGGCTCACGAGGCACGGGGCTCATCTTTACACCGCGTGACTCGGACTGAGGACCTCTAGACCTCTAGACAATGGTTTCCTGTTATTAAGCCCCAAGGTAAAGAGATTTCTCGTGTCAGAAACCGGACATGGGATTGGCTAAAAGGAATTACGTACATGTAAGATCTCAGACTCAATACATTCAGGGTCACCAATTCTAAGGGTGAGGAGAAACAATCATCTAACTACAGACAACTCAATTTCATAACTAAAGATCACGTCATTACATTCCCATTCAAACCTTAACTTGAAACTGAGATAAGGTGAATTCAGGAATACTAAAAGTAGAAGGGTCAATTCATCAGCGACTGAACCGAGAACCGAGTTCCTTTGAACAGAGAATAAACCGTATTTTTGGAACAAAGTTTCGTTTTAGAGTACATGCACGGACTTAGGATTCCTGAGACGACGATCTAGTGGTACTCCGATATATCTAGATAACCTTTAGCTTCAAGATATAGATAGAGAATTCTCTTACTGCTCCACAGATCTGACGTTACAGCCTATACTGAATTGAATAGAACATCACACGTGACATGTTAACCCCGTAGCATATCGTATCAATCGCATATATATTGATATCCCGATTGGTTTTTGGTGCGGATTCTTTTTGATTTATAGAAATGTTAGATTGCCGCTTTCCCCGTCACTGGATGCCTGCAACTGCATACATAATTGCCATCAGCAATTTTCTACTCATGTATACCGCTATACGATGCACCTGATAAGCGTTAATGCCACCATTTCCCAGTTTTTCTAATGAAACCTTGCAGTGTTTGTGGATGATCTCGCGCCTGGCGGCTAAATATAGGCGCTGTGGTGCGTGGACTTAATTGATGACATTAGTATTCACATTGATCGTCTCATGGGGTGCGATAATGACAACTTCATTCAATACTGACAATAATCCCGTTCACTAGAGAACCCGGTCTGTGTGTCTACTTAATGAGACTTGTCATTAACCGCTTTTCAAAAGTGTCAACTTTTTGAAAAAAGGACTCCGAGTTCTACAAATTCGTCGTGTAATAATCGTCGTGCGAATTAAACACCTATTGCTACCTATCATCCGTATACATCGAATTACCATTCTCGTTGGTACAGATGATTCTTACCTCTACTCCTCGTCTCTGCGTTATTACACTGGAAAAAGTCGTCATTCTTTGCATCATGTTCTCGATTTATATCTTCTGAATATGAAATAAAACAAATCAAACCAAAGCTATCTAAACAGCACTTAATTTGTCGTGATTAGAACAATTTTGATCCGCAAATCGAATTAACACGAGATTAAGACCCTAGAATTGGCCGGAATGCTTATATATATATATATATATATATATATATATATATATATATATATATATATATATATATATATATATATATATATATATATATATATATATATATCCCTTTACTAGCTTAGAACTTCTGGCGTACGCGTCCTCTACAATTTACCCTAGATCACCTGGAACTATTAGTATGAATAATTGATGAGTATGAATTGATGATATAACTAACACTGCTAATTTGATGTAACTATTCTTTAGAACGTCTCCGGAGAAACCCAACTACAGCCGGTGGTTGATAATATAATTGTCATGGTGTATATTTTACCCCCGGCAATTAAAGATTACCGGCGGAAACCGGCTTCACCATCCCACTTCCCCCCATCAGCCTGCGGATAAACATCATTTAAACTGAGAATACCGCTCAACAGCGGAATAAAAGGCGTCAATTAGAAAGAGAAAGAAGAGCTCAGACTGCTGTGTACAGCCGGTATTGTATGTACTCACCTTCCATGGCGATCAGATTATCAATAGTATCGGATTCTTCAAGATTCTCCAACTCGAAAACCTAGATCGAATAGAACTACACGTTATTAGCAGGATTTACTTTTATGAGCCATAAACGAATGAGCGTTTCATTTTTACCTCTTTATATACTTCAGCTGAATCTTGTTTTTGACATCTGCAAATACAAAATTATAGAATAATTAAACCCGTCTATTTCGCTATTCCCCACGTAGTGATTTGACCAACGTGTAACTTACTTAGTTTTCACGTCGTCGTCGCCCATCATATTCTCCAACCACGACTTATCCATATCATAGATCCCTCTCTAAAAAAGAAAGACAAACTTTCAAATTCTTATGTTTGAATTTTACGAAGACCGATTCAAATTAATCACTTCATAAACGGGCGCTCACAAATAGATTAGAATTGAAATTTCTTTCGCCTGTATTGAAATTCCATTCACGATCTAATGTAATCTTTTTATCGTCAACACCTAAGTTGTTCGGTTGACGCCATGGTGAAAAAGTGAAAGTGGTCAACGGATTTTCGGTTTTTTCTGCAGCCCTTATTGGCCTTTCGTTTTGACGCTCGTTGGATATATGACCACGTGTGACATTTGATGATTTCAAGTGGCCAAACAATTCTGACAACTTTCTCTGATAAGGGGTCACCACCACCTGTGGAATACGTAAGACCTGGTTACATTCAATAATTTTTACAGAAAATAAAGCTTTTTTTATTTACTTTGAATTTACCTGGTCATATTCGATGTTATCTTTGGAATTATCGAAATTTCTGAAACATAACCTCTACCAAATGTTATATTTGGAATGTTTTTCGAGTTTATCGATTGGAGGATTGTGTAGTGCATGGGTTTTACCTTCCTGTTCGGTCCCAGGGGTCATAATCGATAGCAGAGTTTGTAAGTTCCTCAAGCGGTGAATAAAACTTCACGTTTTTTCGACGTCTCGTTTCTTCGAAGTCGCAACTCTGAAAATCTTCCGTCGCTAACAAATCACTCGTATTCACTTTTAGATGATTCTGAGGTTGTCTGTAAAAATTCGAGGTTTGTTTGTGGATGTTTTTTCTTGCCCGTTGTCTGTTGTGCAGTCTCTTCAACTTCGATTTTGACGCCTTGTGATTACCGGTGCTCCTGACGAAACTTGGCGACGGATTGAATTTGTTGTCTGAATCTCGTTGGGAAAATGAGAAGAAATCCGGAGGTACCTTAAAACGAAGAACAACAGTAGTTTGAAGAATTGTCTGCAATTATTCGCGCAATGTCTGACATACGATGATTGTAGTTTTCGTGCTTCTATCAATTTATCCCGAACATGAAACTCAAGTTTGGTTTTAAATTGCCCAATAATACCTTATTTTCGAAACCATTAGATGAATAACGCATTTCTTCGTTCTTCGCGTGCTACAATTTCATACAAGATTTATCGGCATTTTTGCATTATTATAACTGAGATGAGCACGTGAGTTTACAGTAGATATAATCGAATAATTTACAAACCTCTAAAGCAAAGTCACCGACTAAAACGTTCCATCGTTTGTAGGATTTCTCGTTGCTATTGCTATGACGACATTCCGCTAAACTTGCGCTTGATTTTGCCCTAGGCTTGTCCCTAAAGAGAATGAAATAGTTCGCACAAATTAGTAAACCATACAGTCAATAGTAAATTAATCATAGTGTGAATCATTACGATTTACTCTCATTTTATCGATTTTGACCAAGGACCAACTAAAGTGTCCTGCAATTGGTCATAAAATGGAGAAATTAGCTATCTCACTGTTTACAATCTCCTGCTCCAAGTATCTGGAGAGTTGATGGGTATCTTGGGGGTGATAGTGGCAAGGTAACATTTCTTGCGAGGTCATATAGAGATTTTCTATGCGTATTTACAGGATCTCGGCGTTCCAAGTTAATAACTTTCACAGGTCTCGTAAGACAGTCTACAAAAAATAACTCGGCTTTGAAACAGAGTGTATCCAGAGATCTGTCACAATAAAGAGAGGATCTGTAATCGGCTCGTGTATTACCGGTACCCAGTTTAATGGGAGTCCTATTAGTAACTTCAGCTGCATGGAATGAAAGTAGATCGAGACTAATTCCAGATTTCTTCTCATCGACATCTTGTTGGGGCTTGCTCCTTTCAATCCTGGCTTCATACTTTTTCTTCTCGAAGTGCTCCTGCGTGCAAAATGATTAATTGTTTTATTGCAACTCAGTATGCCTACCAACAAGGAACCAGGGCACAGCCATATCAGGACCAATTTCCACGGATGCCTGATTCGGACTGGAAGGGGTTCTTGGATATTTTTCATGATATCTCGACTTAGGTGATCTATAGAATAATGATAAGATATATATTTGCAATTTTTTCTAGAAAACGGCGGGTACTTGTCTTATACTCTTTGCGTGTAGGCCGACTCTGGCGACAGACCAGAAAGTGCTGCCACCAAAAATATGGAGCATCATGATTACAGACGATTCTTTTGTATAATTAAAATTACGAGTTAACTTCGAGATCAGTGATCAATATTAAACCTTCTGCAGTTGCTTTTCGGTTTTACGCTTCACTATTCTACTTCGTACGCCACCGACCCAATTCATATCTCAACGAAAAACAATTAAAATCTGCAACAGGAAGAATCAGTAGTTCACTATATCGTCACTAGTTGGCGCTATAAGCCGGTCGGTAAAGATGGCGGCGTCCTGTCATCAACAACGACGAAATCTGTCAAATTATGTTTGAAATTGTGTCCTTCTGCCCTTCCAAAGATGTCTAGACTGCTTCAAATGAGTCAGAAAAATAAAGCCGCTTGTGGGAAGCTGGCTGGGGGTGCTGCGGTAGCGATATTTGCGGTATATAGCGTTAAAAAGCTATATCCGATCCTGCTGTCTGGAACCCGGAAGTCACGCGATGACATCGACAATCATCAGATCACATCTTCATCTTCGCTGTCGATTCAAAACAACGTCAAACGAACGGAAAACAAAAATGACTGTCAAATTATTTCCAATAATCTACAAAAGAAGAATTCACCAGCTGTCAATAAATTATTCTTAAAGCAGCTGAAGAAATTGATTAAGATAATGATACCTGGACCGCTGTCAAAGGAATTTGGGATCCTGGTTCTCCACACCACCTCATTAATTACCCGCACCTTTCTGTCCATTTACGTTGCCAAATTGGACGGTAGAATTGTGAAAGCTATTGTCCAGAAAAATGTGATGAAGTTTGCTATTGAAGTTATGAAATGGTTACTTATTGCTGTTCCTGCAACATTTATCAACAGTCTTATACGCTTCTTTGAAAACAAACTAGCGCTTGCTTTACGTTCAAAACTAGTAAAACATGCGTATAGAGCTTATTTTAAAGAGCAGACGTATTATAGAGTTAGCCATTTAGATGGACGTTTAGCCAATGTTGACCAATGTCTTACAGAGGATATTACTATGTTTACCTCAACTCTGTCTCATTTGTATTCCCATCTAACAAAACCCATATTAGATGTAGCTCTTATTAACTTTGCCTTGTTTCAATTAGCGCGTAGTCGTGGGGCTAGTTCTAAAATACCAGCAGTTATAGCTACTTCTGTCGTCTTATGTACTGGACAAATACTGAAATTCGTTTCTCCAACATTTGGTAAACTGGTCGCTGAAGAAGCAAATAGAAAAGGATATCTGCGTTATTTACATTCGAGGATTATCGCTAATGCTGAAGAGATTGCCTTTTATGCTGGACATGAGGTAAAACCTAACAAACCTCATCGCTTGCGATCATTTAGTGAAAGAACATTAATGATTATTCTTACTGTTCACGATTTAATTTTGTTCCAGGTTGAAATGAATTTGTTGTTTAAAGGTTTCAAATTACTGGCAGAACAAATGAATTTGATATTTACGAAGAAACTTTGGTACATAATGTTGGAGCAGTTTCTGATGAAGTATATCTGGAGTACAGCTGGAATGATGATAATTGCAGTACCTGTAATTACTGCTAAAGCTGTTAAAGCTGATGGTGTGTAACTTTGTTACTAGAAGAGGCAGATATTTGCAATGCATTACAAATAAGAACACAAGTGTCAAACCCATCCATCAAAATTATTTTGGAATTTATAATGAACTCTGAATTTTCGGTTTTTAACTTAATTTTGATGAAAATGGTTTATAGTTGAAAACTGAAAATTGGGAGTTCTTAGGCGTAGGCCCACAGTTTTTTCCAGGATCTTGAATCGGGATTAGGCCTATAAACTGTGTGAATTTTATTGTAGGTTCATACGTAGATGATGATCCTGATGGCGGAGTGAGCGAACGAACAAAGGCATTCACAACTGCTCGAAATTTACTAATAAATTCAGCTGATGCGGTTGAACGCATCATTTCTTCTTACAAAGATGTCAGTAAATATTGATATTTATCTAAACGAATAATGGCCTTGGATTATAAATTTATGAGTGGTGATTTTTTAAATGATTGTTCAGGTGACTGAATTAGCCGGGTATACAAGTCGTGTCGCTGATCTATTCAACGTATTTGAAGATGTAAAAGAAGGGAAGTACGTTCGCTCTACTGTAACCAACGGTAAAAACAATACATCTCAGGATAAGATTGAAAGCTCTCTAGTTATGAGGGGTGAGTACCACTGAATATGTATTTTGACAATTCATGATAGATGGCGCACGTTTGATAATTCTTTCTTCACAGGAAAAGTGACAGACACAGAGACAGACATTGTATTAGAAGATGTACCCATCATTACTCCAAATGGAGATATAGTGGTCAATAGTCTCAGCTTTGAGGTAAATTAATTTCAACATTGTTTTATTAGGTATATAGCTCTATCCAGACTTGAATAACTAGCATTTTTTGTACAAAACATATATTTTCCTGAATACGCTGTTGACTAGGTGTTGTACATTAGCTCACTTAATTCTAGGTTAGATCAGGGATGCATTTATTGATTACTGGTCCGAATGGTTGTGGTAAAAGTTCACTATTTCGAATATTGAGTGGATTGTGGCCAGTGTACCATGGACATCTATATAAACCACCACCATCTCGAATGTTCTATATACCTCAGAGGTAACCTGCCCTTTAAAATCTGATCTTCGAGAAGGGTATTTACGAGTACAAATGCAAGTTTTGGTTTTTGTTTTCAGACCGTACATGTCTATCGGAAGTCTACGTGACCAAGTGATGTATCCAGATACATTAGAAGATATGCGCAGCAAAGGTTACAATGATTCCGACTTGGAAAACATTCTTAATATAGTCAATTTACAATATATCGTTCATAGAGAAGGGGGTAAGCATCAATCACTATTGTCAACGCTTCAACCGAAAGTTTTTCTTTTGTTTTATGTTTTATCAAGATTTATGAAATTGTACGCATACATATCGATAGGTTGGGATGCGGTGAGTGATTGGAAAGATGTTTTGTCTGGTGGTGAAAAACAGCGAATGGGAATGGCTCGACTTTTCTACCACAAGTAAGTAGAGATATGATAGATGTACACGCTACCTAAAGATTGTAGACTATAGATACCGGTATGTATCACATTTCAGGCCTAGATTCGCTTTGTTAGATGAATGTACAAGTGCTGTATCTATTGACGTTGAAAGTAAAATTTACCAAACGGCAAAAGATAATGGAATTATTCTCCTTACAATAACACATCGTCCATCGTTATGGTGAGTACGGGTGGTATTTTGTACCCATTATTGAGAACGTTGAATTCATAGCGCTAAATTCTGTTTCGTACGTTTCAGGAAATTTCACAGCCACTTATTACAGTTTGATGGAGAAGGTGGCTGGAAATTTGTTCAGTTTGATTGCGCTGCGCGTGTATCTCTTGAAGAGGAGAAAGTTCACCTGGAAACTGCCCTGTCCGGGATGCCTAAAATGCAAGACCGTTTGAAAGAGTTGTGTTCGATACTAGGCGAGGATTCACAGCTGATTAATGAAGTTCTTACAGAATAGACTCACTGCTAAATCAATCGAATAAAAAGCATTTTGAAAAAATCGAGGTGCTACGACGGACAAAATTTATCACTTTTAGTGCCAAATATTGCCATTTTCATTAAATGTCTATAATATTCATGTCCATGCATAAGCTGTATTTATAGTGAAACAATTGTATCTTTTAAATTATGGTTTTAGAATAAGAATTTCATTAGACTTCTTTCATTTAATTGAATGTATTTTGCATAATGAACAGTCTGTTAAGAGAAATACGTAAGCATACCAGTACCGGTACAAGTCAGGCTTAAGCCGGTAACATCTAAGTTATGATATACAATGTGTACCAGGTATTAGTTCCAGTAGCTTTAATTACATATACAATGATTGTTTGACTAATGACTCAAGTCAGTTGAGTACCGTATGACAATTTCTAACATGTTCCAGAACAACTTCTACTCTATAGATCTTATAGAAAAATGGTATAGTTATAGTCCATGGTTAAATCAAGCGAATTTATTCAATGGACAACGGTGTCTTCTTTATAAAAAATTTTTATCTATTAATATTTTCAGTGGACCAATAAATTTTTTGTACTTAAAAAAACCTGTTAGACAAATAGGTTTTTGACAGTGTAGCCATAGATCTTGGTCAAAATTACTAAACAATGCAAATACTCCTTGTTATTCATAAATTTTGAATTGTTAATATTGTTGCACAGAATTATGATAACACTACATGTATGATCTAAATCCGGTGGAAAATAGCTTGTTATAACTAAATGTCTTTCTTTTACTAAAAACCCGGTTCTTTAATCAAACTGACCTTCAGGGCTCAGTTGCATAACAATTCTTAAGAAATGGTCTTAAATGTTCACAAGATTTTTCTTAGACTGGTCTTAAATCTAGGCCATGACAGTGCAGCAGGTCCCAGGCAATTTTGTCTATTCTATTTTCCATTTGTTTATTGAATATTGGGAAATTAGATAATTTAAAATTTATTCATCTTTGCATAGTGGATAGATTTGCGTAGATTTTGTTATTTCTTATGATTTTTTTCATAAAGTTTAAAATATGAATATCTCGATATAACGAAGTATTGAAGAAATTATTACAGCTGTTGTCTTGCATAATATCACAAGTTGTTTAAATTTATTTAGAAAAATAAACATTAATTTATGTCAACACATTGATCTTCTTCTCATGCTAATCGAAATAATTTTTTATTTTGCTGAACTTCTATAATAACTTCTCAAAAGAGTTCAATAAATGTCATCATATGTTTGACTTATCTTTCAATGATATCACTCTTCCCAAAAAACTGTAAAAAAACCTGTTAATCAGTCTCGCTCCGATGACGCGTTGTGTCTGATCAATGACAAGTGCTGTCACAGTCCACGAAACTCCCCCAGTACGTAGAAGGCAATTTCGAGAAATCTATTGTTCAATAGCTATTAATTAATCTAGATTGAAATCTTCGCGCGCAGGTTACGACATGGAATATTGCCAAACTAAGCTTATACTTTTATCGACGTAATGGATCAGTAATCTTTGACGTCGTAGGTCTGTACATGCACAAGCCATACGTCAGTAAACTTCGGTGTGACCAAACCGTCAGTCCAGTGTGCTCCTATATCACAGCGGCATTCATTTACAGATTACGGATCAAGACTAACTTTCTTGCGGATGTTATGTAAGTAGGCGAAAGCGCATAGATTCTTTACTGGTGATTTCTATCATAGGCCTATATCCTTGGGGAATGTTAATTTCAAAAACTAGGCGTATTCCCCTCGTACGCCAGGTGGGGGTGTCGATCGTGGTGCTGTGTGGTTAACTCTAAACTCTAGTGATTTTGGAGTTTAAAAAATGTTGTCACTATGCGTTTAGGCTCTAACGTTACTACGATCTTGTCAATCCGAGCAATTTCCAACTTTCAGTGAGTGGAGTATAATCGACAGGAAATCAGAATTTAATATGAATTTACTTTAAGACTTTAAGCCGGCATTGAATTTACATCGACTTTCCGATGCCATGTAATTAGGACAAATTCATTTTGACTAATAAATAAAGCCACATGTCGCAAATAGCCTAAAAGTCCGCCCCAGCATAACAACAATAGCAGTTCATGGGGAAACGGGACAAAAGAGCGTACAAAAGCTCGTGGCACTCATCTAAGTCTCGTCTCACTCAGACATGTCTTATGGAGGTGGTGTAGTGTATGTAGCCTGTCGTTTGTAGGCTAGAGGATTTCTCTCAAAATATGATGGAAGAGGTATGTTTTTGTAGTAAGAAAGGGATAGGCATCTTAAGCGTTGTTATACCCCATTATACCGACGAATATATTTGACTTGGTCGAGGATTCTGAGGAGCTACATGAATTGAATTGAGTCTTATTTACTGTGAGATCAACGCTGCGTCTAGACAGAAGATTAACCCATTAGTTTCGGGTCCGATTCGGAAATGCCCGACCTCGCAGCACTCGTTCAAATTCACCATTCAATTAGTTAGATTATTAATTCATAGCAATTAGATCGAAGCTACTGGGTCCTGCACCGCATAGGCTAGTGTCTATTATACCCGTCCCACGTACTGGTTGTACTGAACGCGTGTGGTTTTATCGTCATATGTTGTGTAGCAACAGCAGTACTGCTGATGATTTTCAGTACTGAGTGCAGTTTTAGTTGGTATATTCTATGTGGCGCTAGTGTAACGCAGTTCGCACATTCAGGGTGTGGAACGAAAAGCGTCTGGATTTTAATACATATATATATTCGCTCAGAACCAGTTATAAAGTCTCCATTGATGTTTATTTCGCTGTAAGTTTACAGCTCAGTATAATAGTGTACTTAGCGTGTAGCTAAATGCGTCTTTTATATCCGTATTGCAGGAAATTATGAAGCTAGAGTGGAATAAACGGACGCCGACAACTCAAGGTCGTTTATCGTACGATATTTCAGCATCATCATCAGCCGGCATCTTGTGATTAGTAATCGAAACTAAAACTCTTCCAATTCGACCTGAAACAATTCGAATAAACTAAACGGATTTATACGAAGGATTTATATCTGCAAAACTATATAATATTAAAATGGCGACGACAGAAAAAATCACGCTTATCGACGAAGAAAGCCCGCAATTGAACATTCAGAACGGGATCAACCCATCATTAGGAAATGGTGAATTAAATTCTCCGACATCTTCGGACTCTTCGGCATCTTCTCAAGAGAATCTCCTCCCAAATGATGAAGTGGAGGGGGACCACATGGACAAATTATGTTGCGGTTACAAGAAAAAGGACATGTGCATAATCGCTCTATTTTCCTTGCTATTGTTCTTTGGTTGCCTCTGTTTCTTCATGTTGGCTCCCTTCTACCCGCAAGAGGTAAGATATAACCTTATATACACCATTATCACGTGACCCCATTGGCGATATGGTTATTTTCCATGAATGATTGTTCTGATAACTAGAACACTTCTTTTTTGAATACGGGTAGTTGAATAGTTTGAATATGAACCTAAAGAACCCTCTCGGTCACTATTGTCAAATTCCTAGAGTGCTTAACGATTGCTAACCTCCAGCTGACGAGGTTAGCAAGTTTTCGTTATCTGTTAAAAGAATGTTTAGATTCTCCAACGATGCGTCATTTTCCAGTCATAAATGTGGAATTTAAAATAGGCTTGTTCATTCCAGCCTTGACTGCGTTGCAGAGGCCTGTTGAATGCTAGTGTTATAAATGCTTAAGATTCTAAAGTGAAAAACATTCAATTAGTTTTAAAACATACATATCAGCCCTTCACAATGTAACCATGGCGATTTGTGACAGCACCGGAGCTATGTGAGCACACCACCAGTCACACGAGAATCTATCCATTGTAACACGCTATATTTCATGTCTCCTGGGAAAGAACGTGTCCGGGGGGGGGGGGGGGCTTTAGTCCTAATCACAAAATAGTCAAATTAGTAACTATATATTGCAGTGTGTATGTATAATTAGAGATATCAGGATTAGTCATGTGTTTGACTCACCCGAGTTTAACACATCCGGGCTGATGAATTATCTGATAATTTACAACAGAACCCTGATGCCCATGTTTCTCACTTCCGCTTATTAGCAACTGAATTCGAATTGACATTGAGCTGAATAAAAAGAAATAAACTTTAAAAAATACATATGATTATTTTGAGTGTTTTACGATGTATCTTTTTCCAGGAGTCCAGAATTCATTGACCATTTTCTTTTAATTTCAGGCGGTGGAAAAGGGTTTGAATTCTGGAACAATAGGATGGGTTATATCCGCCTTTCCCATAGGCGAATTCATAGCCGTCACTCTTTCCGGCATATATGTAAGTATACCTTCGGGTGTTCACTTCACCTTCGCAGATCAATACAATCGTAAAATAAACAGACACTACGCAATATGAACGTAGATGTCATCGGTGGCCCCTAGGAAAGATAGAAATTGTTTTTGTTTTAATGAAATCGCTTGTATCTCTTAAGTGTATACATATGTTCAGTTTCCATTATTTTTTTTATACCATCATAGCATACCAGCCTTGTGATACTGCCTCATTTGCGACCAGGATATGTGAATACCCGAAAAATAACGATAACTGCGCATCAATTATTGCCCGACCTCTCATTTCCCGTTCAACCACTGAATAAACTCTAATTGACCTGGTTATCCCTCTCAATACAATTCCTTGTAGGCTATAGATTAATGTAATGCGTTTATATATTCTGATTTTAATATTTAGTAGATACTTCGATAAAGTCGACTTTATTTTGAATATTCATTAGTTTTGTGTCAACATAAACAGATAAATTTAGGGTCGATATATACATCGGACCATATTGAGAACTTTGGACATTAACACCGGGAACATTTTGTGCCATTGTTGAAATGTTGTTTACTTTCCTTCAATCAATAGTTCCTGATAAAGACAGGGTTAAACTACGGGTATTTTGTGGCCGACTTAGATAAATATCGCGTAGAACCCATTTCTTTTTGATTATTAAGTGTATTTTGTCTTAGATGTCCGTATTGTCTATTGAGTTTCTTATGATAATCAATTATCTCTTGGAAACAAAATATTATTACATATCGAGTAATGAATTAATTATGCAGGCTACATATTGGTATTGGACATTACTCAACAATTTATCAGCAATTCCCTTCACACAGCGTATTACATTCCTTTGTAAGCCTACTATGTATTATCGCTATTCTTAGAAAACACTTTCTACGGTGTTCTACTGCTTCCTGGTATATTGAAATCAAATTGAAACGAAATGAAAACCTTTTAAATAGTGAAATAAAATAACTGAACGTTAACTTATCACGAAATAAATAGAATCTGAGATTATCATGACATATCTCTGATTTTCGTTTTGAAAACAGTATTTCGATGATACAGTGGCAGGTGTTTCATATATATATAAATATGTTGCACAAAATCGATATAGAATTGATATTTGAACATCATGTGGTTTCTATATATATATTGTAAAAATTGGCAGCTGATCGCATTATACACATAAGTAACTATAAATATTAGATCTCCTATACCAGAAGTATGTTCACATGAAGGTGTTCTAGTTGAATTCATTGTTTTTCAATGTACTGACATGATCAAACAGATTTCTATTATACTGCGGGTCATGTATGTTGTATATACATAATTCTTTAGTTTCTGCAATAGCTATAGTAGGTCATATATAATGAATGAACAGATTAATTCATGACCATTTCTGTTCAGTCTGAATTCTGTGTGTCGATATTCTTCGAAGTGCGTCTATTCTCAGAAGAATAGTGGAAATCTGTGAATTTAATTGCGACATTTGCTCAAACCTATATCTCCACCCAAACTGCAAAGAATTCCCCAATCTTTCTGAAATAAATCAAGAAAAAAGGATGAAACAAATTCCTCTACAACTAGAAAGATCTAATTATTCGGAAATGTCCAAGAAAACAAGAAAAAAAGTGACTACATCACGTAACAAATTAAACTGAATATACTAGGAAATTATTAAACTTCTATGAATAAAACTTTTAAATCATTTATTATATTTCAGATGGTTCGAATAGGTGTTAAATGTATGTTCGCTTCGGGAGCTTTTCTCAACTCTATATCTGTGATAGCATTTGGGTAAGTTTGCTGAGGTAATCGAAGAATGCGTTACACTTTGTTTGGTTCGCCAAGTTACTTGTATTAATATTTTTTGTTGTTTTATCGACAGGTTTTTGAAATACGCACCCCCTGGTGCCGTATTTACTGCATTTAGCTTCATACTTCGTTTCACTATGGCTTTTGGAGGTGGAATGTTCATGGCTACTGGTACTGCACTGTGTATTACGCTGTATCCAGATAAAACGAGTACCATTTATGTACGTCATAAGTATCTTATCGGTATCAAATTCCATAGTTCTGAGTTTCGGAGTTAACTCATCGAAAATGAACCCGATGTTAACGCTAACTCTCAACCGTCGAACTAAATCCAGATGAATTGAAATATACATTTCCACGAACGAATCTTTTGAGTTGATTCTCATAAAATGTTTTTTCATTTTCTCAGGGTTTGACGGCTGGCGTAAGCAGCATTGGAGCCATGTTGGGTCCAGTTTTAGGAGGTGCTCTGTACCAGGTTGGCGGTTTCGTGACACCATTTGTGGTTATGGGAGGAGTGTTGTTTACATTTACTGTAATTGCAACTGCAATTATGCCAAATACAGGTAAATAAAGGAATATTTAAGTCTATTGATATTGTCAATTAATTTTCATTTGCAAATAATTAATCGTTATATCTCTCTATTTTGTAGACCATGTGGAAGCACCTCATACGACGCCCAGAGACTACCTACGTCTTTTCAGACACGGTCCAATATTCATGGCAGCAGTTGTCATTATGTTACATGGTGTGCTACTCGGATTTGCCGAACCAACTTTGGCTCTATTCTTAAAAAAGGTAAATGTCTACCTAACGCTTACGTCATTCTCCGGTGCACAATGGTCTTTTAAAAAAACGACTTGTGTTTTAAGACTGAGTGCAGAACTTTGTTCAGTTCAGTACAGTGTGTACTGCGTTTTGTATTTTGAACGTGTGACGCATAAAATCATAAAAAAGCTATTTTATAATTTGCTCCTATTCAGCGATGAATAATAAAATTGGTTTTATACGTCGTATAATTGCCCCACATGAAACTTTTGTATGTGCTTTAAAGGACTCATGGGACATCTACCATCAAACGATGTATTATAATGAATTCCAACATTTGATCCATTCATAGTTTGATGTAGAATAGAATAAAATCCGTACTGTTCAATGTAATTTACCCCGAACAAAAATGGTTACAAATCTGTAAAGCGCATAGAACAATTCATATGTATACAGTTGATATTTTTGTGGTTCTATGAGGTTGAAATAGTCGGGCAAAATGTGACAGCTGTAAGACGTGTTTCTGAATACACAGAACAGTGTGCGTGCAGTTCACGAAACAATGGCTGCCATTTTGACTAGGCATGTGTTGCTATGGTTGCTCGCAGAACCAACATCGAGTTTGTAAATACAAACAACCCGAATCAGCTTCAGCTTCATAGAAGCTTCACATTAAATTTTAATTCTATTCTCTTTTCTGAAACCCTTTTATGTAAAATGTGTTAAAAATATTGTCCATATTTGTTGCATATTCACTGTATGATATACAACGCAATAGAAAATTCAACGACTTTTCAATAATAGACAATAGTTGAACATGTCTGAAATTACATTCGTTGTCAACAAATGTACATGTAGACCTAAGTATTTATCCAACCATGGACAAACAAATCATGGATCAATAATCCTTCATGAACTTTATCAACCTAGTCTTAAACTAAATATAGCATGTGGTTCAACCATCTAAAAACTTAGCCACTGATTGAATATATTCCATGTATCAAAAAAAAAAAAGTGGTATCAATATCTATTCTTTACTATTTTCAGTATTTCAAGTTAGAAGCCTCTTTGATTGGATTGGTGTATTTAGTATCAATATTGACATATGCCATCGGATCAGTCATTTTCGGATTTGTTTTGGATAAAACGGTAAGCATTATGAATATTCAATGGGGCTGTAAAAGTGGGCTGGTATATCGAGTTTACTGTAGTATCAAATAATATGTATCATCGAAAGCGTGACTGTCGAAGCTCTGACTCATTGTCACCACCTACAACAGCTGGTCATATATAGGTTGCCTGAAATGAAATAATTGCCACATAATCAACCCAAATACTTCTTATTTATGCATTTATGAGTGGAATTATATGAAAGTGATTTTATGTAGAATATGCATGATATAAAATGAATAATCCCTTTGGTAATTAAGAGTCTGATCGATCATATATCTGTTTATATTTAGGGTATAAGACGACCATTCATGATAACTGGTGTATTCCTTTCCGCCCTTGGAATTGTATTAACTGGTCAATCTCAAATATTTGGAGTCACACCTGGGTAAGTTCACCTGTTTTTCTTGAAGATTGTTATTGACATCACTGACTCTTTAACAAACATTAATAATGGTGTGATTTGTTTATCGTATATTTCAGGAATGACCTATGGATGATATTTTTGGGAATGTTTGTCGCTGGTTTGGGTTGTGTTGGTTTGACTATCGGTACCCCAGCTGACATGTTAGCTTATGCCACGTAAGTGCTCTCTCACCTGAAACCATTAAACACTTGTTAATGTTGAAGCTATGTTGGTAATGAAAGATATTGTAATAACCAAATAGATATAACAGCTATTTCAATTATGGGAACTGCACCTCCCTCTGACTTAGTGCGTGTGGCTGTCCAATTAGTAATATGATATGTGTCCGATTTCATGGAATTCATGATAATTACTACATCTGATTAGCTCTTAGCTCTACCATACGTTTGAGGTAACATACAGTTAGATATATATCGAATTTCTTCCATATTTTCAGGCTCGTTGTTGGTTACCCTGAACACATAAATACAAATGCGCTAGTTTCAGCTGCATTTTTTGCCCCTGACATGTTTGGGTAAGTGTCATGTAATTCAAATGAAAGATATTACATGTATTATAACGGTGTCGATGTCGTTTCATCGGTACTGAAACTGTATCATTGATTATCAATAACTGCTCGTTTTAGGTACTTCATTGGTCCACTTTTTGGAGGGTATATTTCGCATAGCGTTGGTTTCCAGTCGGCAGTTACCATCATTGGTGGAGTCTTCGTTTTCATCGTAAGCGTATTTCATATTCGCTCATTTATTCGCACGTTTCTTTCTCGCGAAGAAAATTGATTTTAACCAACTCGATGTTTCGACCTTTTTCAGGGTGTCGTAATCGGAGGTATATACACAATCACCGGAAGTTGGCTGAAACCGAGAAAACCGGCGGAGCGCACGATAAACGGTTCCGATACGGCTCTCGACGGCAACGTGTCCGACCAGAAAACGTACGGCACCGAAAACAACGGCTACAGCAGCGACGATTCACCGCTGAGAAAACGTAACAATACGCGCAGCGACGGAACCGACGATACTTACTATGCAGACGACGAGACACAAAACCGAAATGCACCTAAACGAAACGACGGAGTTATCAATCATATTTCCGCTACCATTCCTTGAACACTATATCTCTCTCTCTCTTTCACTGCTGTTATAAATATCGTTTGTACAAAAACAATTGTACCAATTTTTCCCTGTCCATTATTCTCTGATATAGATGTACTAACCATTGTGTCACAAATGATATTTTATAGTAACGGTTTTCACCACCACGGGAGAAATACAATCTGCTAAAATGGAATTTACTATGCAAGTAAATGGTGCCGTTGAAAATGATTCGTCCATTTGAAATCATGCACAGAAACCACGCTAAATCATTGCTTATACATGACTATACGTACATGTATTTTCAATATAACGGTCATTTTCATTGGTGAAAACGAAATCTACGAAAAAGATTTGACGTTGAGATAGATGTTGTTGTTGTTGTAATAAATGTTAATATGTTCATTTTTTGGGAATATTTTGAATTATTTTATACATGTGCACATAAAAATAGATGTGGATTATAGAATAACTCTATATGTAATATAATATACGTAATAATAGGAATATGGCGGTAAGTTGTTATACCTCGACGTGAGATCTACGTCCATTTCGGCTTCGACATGGCGGTAACAGAGCACAGACTAGAACAGAATATTCGAGTTATTCTCGCAACCACAGATACCGGGACAATTCATTCCGACGTTCGGTTCAAATTGAACGTCGTTGATATTGACCTGTGCCAGGGAGGTGCCGTGCCTTCCTGTCTGTGCTAATGACGTCTCTTATGAGACCGATGTTCGCCTGTGAAAGTCGTGTGGATTTTCAGTCAGTCCCGCGAGGTACAGTCGTTATTAGTGTATTTTCGGTGTCGGTAGTGACGCATTTTAACGGGTTATGAAATTCATCTCATCCGTCGAAAATGTTTTCTATTTTTCAACACTCGGTCTTGAAATAAAACCATGATATATAAACACGTACATTATTATAATATATTTCGTAGCATGTTTGGTGGCATAATGAAAATTAATTTTTGGAATACAATCATAACGTATACAAGTCGACACCAAAATACTAATAATCATCTGAAAATTATGTCAGTTGTCAATAACAATAAATATGTAAATAAACGCGATATTTTTATATATGAATTGTTTGTTATATTATTGTGTATGGAATGAATACGAGGAAGGCAATATATCCGGTAGATGGCGTCTGCGAGTTTTGATTCGTCATGCATTTAGAAACACATGGAATTTATTTCAATAAGTAGCTATTATCCCAGTCCCTGGTTCCCCGATATAAACAACTTGCTTTTAAAAACAAGACAAATCGACCAAGAACGGACTTACGGCATATGGAGCCGTCTGGAATTATTCATGAGGATGAAGATTAGGGCATCAGTTTTTTTTAGTTTTTTGTCAAGGCTTGGATTTACGTTGAACCGAGTTCTCTAGCCGATGTTCTAAGACTACTCTACCCAGTAGATTTATGCGAAAGCCACCACCGATTAACAGACAAGAAATATATTTCTTTGAAAAGAATCAGTCGGTTCGCATGTGTACTGTTGAATTCATATACCTTCGGTACAACCATGGACTACACAGCAAATTACAGTATAGAGTCCATGGTACAACGTTCATACACAGTAGACCTACGCTATGAACCTTGTCCCATGTTTTAATTATGAACTGCTGTCAGTGCTAGTTCACGGGTGACATCTGTCTGCTATTGCTGCTGCCATGTCGGACACTGCAAGAGATTTTTTCACATCTTTGGTAAAGAATGGCAACGTGAAGCAGGTATTACTCGGAGATAATGGTGAACAGATAAGCAACGAAGAGGTTGCAGAGGTCCTGGGTTTGTTACCTGATTTCAATGACAAAAATGTGCTAGAACTTGGCAGCGGTGCTGGGTAAGTTCCATTAGGTGCTCAGTAATTGCACGATGATGTTTTTTGCCAATCAAACTTAGACGTATATGAATAATGAATGATTACATTAGAATGTATTTTAGGTCATTTACATTAATAAATGATTTTTTTCAGTCGATTTACTGGGGTTCTATCAGAAAAGGCGCAGTCTCTGACTGCCGTCGACTTCCTACCGGAATTTATAACGGCAAATAAAGCGCGTAATGGTACAAAATCAAATATAACGTTCGTGGAGTCAAACGTCCTCGAGCTGCCCAAGGAACAAGATAAGTAAGCACTTTTCAAATGCTGTGTCAAATCCTAATATTTGTTAATATACATTTTCAATGGATATATAATTCTTTTTTCTACTTTCACTTAAAAAGGTACGACCTTGCATTTTCAAATGTTATGCTAGCGTTTCTCACAGACGAACAATGCAGAACTTTGATGTCCACGTTGCTTGGGTCATTGAAAGAGGGAAGTCATTTCTTTTTCCATGAACCGTGTTTTAATGCTGGTAAGAGAAACCGTTCTGTTGAGAAATATGTTGAGAAAAAAATAGCCAAATGAATAGATCATATTCCGTTATTCCTTGTCTAGGTAAACGAGTTCATGTGACGGGTGACCCAACGATATACAGAGATTTGGCTTCGTACTGCGCTCTTCTACAATCATGCAGTATCAAAACTGAAACCGGATGTAACTACGGTTTCGAATTGGTTTTCGCAAGATCTCTACAAACCTACGTGAAGGTAAAAAATCTACTGGGATTATCTTTTTGTTATAATCATGAAGCCTCATAATATGTAAACGATCCTATTTCTAGCATGAAAGAACATTGAACCAAATATGTTTCCTAGCGAAGAAAGTTAGATTGGCAGATGACTATCATGGATATAAAACATTTATGGAATTTTTAGATGGTCAACAATACACAAGACAGGGTATACTTCGATATGAGAAGATATTCGGTCACCATTTTGTCAGTACTGGAGGAATCGAAACCACAAAGGTAACGCCTATAAAGGTAGTCTTTATTCAGGGAACACTACGATTTATTTATTTTCTTTCTGGTTTATATAGGAATTTTTGCCCATGTTAAATCTGCAACCAGGTCAAAAAGTATTAGATGTTGGAGTTGGTATAGGAGGTAGTGCCTTTCTAATGGTAGACGTAAGTTTGCATTATTCTCCAGTCTGCAACACGATTTAGTATTTTCTTCACGATTTTCACGATAATTTCAATGTTTTTAGGACTATGATTGCGAAGTTTTAGGTATTGACTTATCAGGGAATATGATAAGCATCGGTATCGAAAGAGTAAACGAAGAGAGAGCAGAAAACACGAAGGTATATATTCATATTGAAGATATGAAACTCTGTTTTATTCCCCCATGAACTTGAGTGCTCATGTGCGGTTTTTATTTCATTAGGTGTTATTTGAAGTGGTCGATGCAACTAAAGTTCAATATCCAGAAAATGAATTTGATGTGATTTACAGCCGTGATACAATTCTACACATTCCAGATAAACACGCCTTGTTTTCATCATTTTTGGTACGAGCCTCGATACCTTAAACTGCCATTATTCTCATAGTTGTGTTATCGCGATTGAGTTAATTTTTTCAATCCAATGTTCTTATTTCAAGAAATGGCTGAAGCCAGGAGGAAAACTGTTGATCACAGATTATTGCTGCAGTGATGGGACGCATTCTGAACAATTTCAAAAATATGTGAAACAGAGAGGTTATACACTACTTTCTCCAGCTGCTTACGGAAAGGTACGTAGATAATCCAAGCTACTGATTGTCTTCAGAAATTCACTCTTATTAATGTGGCCATAATTGTACCAGGTTTTAGAAGAAGTCGGTTTCGTCAATGTAAAGGCCGAAGACAGAACTCAGATGTTTGTGGATGTTTTGAAAAATGAAGTTGCTAAAACTGAAAATATCAAAGACGAATTCATAAAAGTACGTATAAAAACACGTGAAGCTGGTGTTGTCTTTTTGGCTGGCGGTGGATGTTCAGAAAGCGTCTTCTTCTAAATTGTAGGAATTTAGCGAGTCTGATTATTTGTATATTGTCGACGGATGGAAAGAGAAAATCACAAGAGCCAGTGACAACGGAAATCAAAGATGGGGGTTATTTTATGCGGAGAAGTCGACATGTACAAAACAGTGAAACAATGAATGATATACTTTCAATTTTACCTAAATAAATTCTATCAAACATAACTTTTCCAGTTTTTTGGTTTATGCATATCATCAAGTAAACTGTCCTTTTTAAGATTTTCACAAAATGACGACGCAACGTGTCTCTGTACCAACGACCCAGGCGGTTACTTGAAGGATAGAAGTTGCTGGGTAACTTATCTTGACCAGAAGAATCTCAACTGACTGATTGTTTTTATAACACGGGTAACAAATGGGTCGGGATTTACGTAAAAACAGCGGGTCGATAGAGAGTAATCTAATACCGCTTGAAAAAACAGTCTCACTGTTTATGTCCAACAACGATAAGTGTTATGAATACAATATCGATTGTACTCGGGGAACGCATGCATAGACTCACACCTCGAGTGATGTAAAAGTTGCGTCATTCGAACACTTGACAATCAGGGGTCGGTTGCTCAAAAGTTGAGTTAACACAATGACAAGATATTCATTGTTACTATGGTATTTTTCTGCAAATTATCTTTAACCAAATTTTCGGCAACCGGCCCCTGATTTTATGATCGCATTTCTAGAAAGAAACGAATATATCTAAATTATGACCCATTTGATTGCTTGGGTCAGATTACGATTACTGTCGAATGGAAAATTTGTTGGACTAGTGACCTGCCTGGCGAGGACGCACGCTCGTGACTGCGCCGAGGAGTGTCGTGACTAAACTTGCGGTTCATCTTTTTTTTCCGGGGGTTGAAAACGCACCTTAAATAATATAACGCCGGTAACGTAATATGGACGACGCATATAAAAACCGCCCAAATCAACAGAATTCCTGCAGATATAATCACAAGTAACCCACATCATCAAGTATATATACGACCGTCTACCCGCGGTTTCTCGCGTGTCGAATATGTTTTACAGTAAACACGGGTATTCATTTAAAAAATCTAAATGACGGATAAACTCTCAAGATGGTTCCAATTTCAGCTGATGTAGTAGTATGTTAATGATGCTCGCCACGTGCCTTCTTATCATATTTTTGAGGGGAACGCAGGGCTGGTGCTGTTATGATTTCTAAGAAAAATACAATAAAACCGCGTACACCGATGATAGTAGATAAAACTGTTCAATCTGCGTAGTTTTTTTTTTCAATAAGAATTAGAATCTCGAAATAAAAAAGACGGAGGTGTTACACATTTTTCACTTTCAGGAGAACTTTTTTTGAATACAGGGGAAACGTGAATACGAATTTAGAATTATAATTCTATAAGTAAATGTTGTCAAATATACTATTTGTTTCATTTTGTTTTCGTTTGTTAAGCTGTCAACTCGAATTCATGAAGGGTCTATATCACAACGACCCCGGTTGAAAATGTATCGTCAAATGCCGATGATGAAACAGCTATCAATATTTCAAACCAGATCCCTTTGTCTACCTCTTACTTCAGGGTTATTTTTATCCGGTAGAATCTCATCGTCTGTTTTAAATCAACAAATTCTGAGTCCTCTCACTCGGATTGACACCCACATCTGTTTACTATCTGAATAAATCGGAAAGATGACTGAGGACCACTTTTCAAACGGTTACCTACATATACAACTCGACGTGAATTACCCAATCTAAGGATTTAACTCGCAATTCGTCTCGATACCTCTTCACCGGATAAATATGACCATCTGAAAATTGTTTTTAGACCCTGGTGGTTATCAAAATATACGCGCTTCCACTGTTGGGCGGTTATCGCAAAGTCCGCACGTGTTGGCTGTATCCACTCAGGAAGCTGGGATTCGGTCACGTGACTGGCGCGTACGGATAGGAGGAGCGGGCGGCGCGGGACACTTGTTGAGATAAGTTTTGAGTAATTTTGACTCACAACTCAAACCAGATGAACTCAGTCTGTAGTTGATAGTTTTCGCGTGAACTTACCGCCATGCCTCGTGCGTTTTTATTGACAAACAGAAGATATAAATCAGACTCAATATCTTCAGACGGCGAACATGGATTCGAAACGTATGATATTATCAAAGGTAAGATCATCCTACAAAATTTGCAATATTTGTGAATATATATGATCTCTATTTCAGTGATAGTTTCTAAGCAAAGTATCGAGGTATTTGTTTTCAATATGAATCTGGTTTAAAATCATTTGTTTTGAAAATGTTTTTGGTTTAACATCTTTGAATGTGATTATCTGTTTTCAAAGTGAATAGAACCAAATGTTGAATGATCGCTTTTTGATTTTCCTATCATGGACTCTGAAACGTTTTACAATCCGTGAGTGTTATAAACTAACAAGATTCGTGAAATATGGAATACCTCTAGAGAGTGATATATCAAAGGAAGTAAAAGAGATTGCATAATCAGTTTTTTAATTATTTGAACATTTCATGATAAGTAACGCGTCAGATAAAGACACAATGGTAATCCACTGCGGTGTTTTATGGTTCACCGCGCGGAAATTGCGTCTGAAACCACCGGGAATTCTTTATTTGCGAAATCATCAAAACAAAAACAACGTGGCATTTCCTTCTAAGTGGAAATCTCCATATTTCATAGAACAGAAAACGTATATATTACTATTTGTTAGATCTTACTATTAATGAATATTTTAATCTAAAATCGATTGAAGTTACGTGAGCGGCGTCTATATTCCATAATCTCGATGACGTCATTATTACTGATGCTGTTGGCGCAACTGGTTTCTTTGTGCAGTTGCAGAATGTTTGGCAAGTTGCCATGCTACAGAGTTCCAGATGCCTGGAAAGTAAGATAGTACTATCATGTTACAAACTGATTGACGGAGAACACTGTCTGCTTGCCAAAACAAAGAAAATCGTCTTACAGCTCATCATTTTATTAAAAATAACCGTTTGCTCCAGAAATATGGAACAAAAAATATTTGAAAAGTAATGCAAATGTAATCCGAATTTTCTATGATAAGTGATTGATAAGAAAACCTAGGGAAAAGGCGAATGCGTTCCCTAAAGTGAAATATCGTCTAATGGATTACTGTTGATACTGCGCATTTCTCTTTATCAAGTTGCCAAAACTTCAGTAGCTTATCCACGCACCACTGTCGGTTAGCGCTGTAAAATTCATACAAAGCATGTTCATTGAATTTGGTCCACTCAAGTTAATCTCAAGTATATTATAGATTAAAGAAACGTTTGCGGTGCTTTGAGGTTTTCGGCATAATCTCAGCGCAAACTCTCTGTGCGCCATACTATCAACCATTTCTACTTCAGATTAATATTTCTATCATAGATGTCCAAACGTGTTATCACTTAATGTCGAGTCTGGATTTAAATTATCTTGTTTACATTCAACACGCTAATTTTTAAATCACATGTTTTCACAGCTTCCGATAAAGTTCGTCGATTCCTTCCATGATTATTTTGTTAACGTTGCATAATCCATTCTACCTTGGGTGAAATGCTTACCTTAGCAACTGTTCAAAAATATTTCCTTTGTTTTTTCACCAAATACGTCTTCATTTTATCCATATTTTTCTAATTCCACCTTCAAAACATCTTCAAATCGTGCGCATACGGAGTCAGCTACTCACCGTTACAAAAACACTATTCACCAACGAATTTGACAAAAGTTGCAGATTTTAAAAAGGAATAGAAGGGATTTAGCCATAACTTTTCACGCAGGTGGTTTAGGCCGGATCTGGAGTTTTTATCCATTCAGATATTGGATTAACGCCAAAGTAAAAAAAAACCAGGTCGTTCGTTCTTAACAAGTGTGCCAGAGACAGGTAATAAAAAACTACATCCTAGTTTGCAAACTACTTGGATTTAGTGCGGCATTCCAGATAAATATTCTCGACGAAAAAAAATGTGCGTGGCAAAATCAGTGATTTCTTTGATTTTCAAAACTCGAAGAAAGAAACACTCGAAGACAAGCCACCTTAGACAAAGAAGATGAATGAGAGGAGGCAAACACATTAATGTATACCAGATACAAGTAACACGTGCGAGCAACTGACTCAAGTGGCTGAGTTATTTCTGAACAGAATGACTCAAAACGTCTGATACACATGCCGGCCATGATGTCGTCTTTGGGTAAACAACATTATACACGCTAAAACACTTGATGCCCGACTCAAAAACAAGCTTCATCTGGCCAACACTTTTATCAGAGATAGATGGACGTTTCGAGCCCCGGGAATTCCATCAGTGCCTCGATCTTGTATCATCATTCACCTGCGATGTAAAAATCCCTTAATATTGTTCATAACTGAAAGCATGAGTGGTGGGTTTAGAAATAAATGGAAGGTTTTCAGTAATCTTAAAATCAGTAAATCGAAGCGAGGTGCATCTATTTGAATATGAGAACATGTATATTCATCAACCACTCTACTGACATTTTAAAAACTCAGTTCACCGTTCAATGTATCTTATCCTATGTGGCCCCAGTTACGCAAACAGTTAGCTAACTATTTATTTTCAACCCATGTGTCGGGCCCCACCTGTAAAAATCACTCATAATTTCGTCCCTCAAGTTTACAGTTCGTCTCACTGCTGGATCAGCTAAACAAACTTCAAATAAAAATGCGTGAAGTGACTCATCACTGCCGATCGTGCATAAACTTTACACGTTTTTAAAAACGTCTGGACTTAGAACACGTTTAGTACCACGTTTAACCCAGACGCACATTAAGATAAAATCCATTGATAGAAAATGATATCATTCCCTCGGAACGTCGTATATTTTGTCCACTCAATTCCGAGGTCGATCCATGGACGTTAGGGATATTATCTAGCAAAAAAGGTGCATAGCTGACTGGTTTTTTTTTGTGTGTAACTACCTTCGTTTCCAAGCCAGGTGGCTCTAAAGTCGGTTGTTTATATCGTAGAATATGATTTATTATCCCAAAAAAATAGTTGTTACCTATGGAGCGGTAACACGAGAAAGCAACTGTGCAGTCAGTTTGACCTCGTAACGTAATTCCCCCATTTTTTTGTTACCGGAATCTTGTGTCTCTTTCTGGGATATTCGCCGAAGAATCTTATCCCCATAGCTGAAGTAACTATACATAATCTGATAGCAAGGTTTTGTAACAAAAACTGGCCAGACGGAGCTGATTGATCGAGGGTGTTGGTCAGCACCACATCAGTCAGCACCAGATAAGGTTGATCAGCGAGGTTGACATTGACAGGCAACTGACGCGTAAATAATGACAGGCGGGACTCAGACCGACATCAGGCTTATTCATCACTCATCGCCGTTATGCAACTGTCTTCACTCGTCAATTACATCTACTTTATTTACATCCAGAACTATTATTTATTTCACCGTCGACTCGGATTTTACACAAACAAGAATATATGTGTCTAGAATCCATGAGTATTATTTTCAATCGTTGCATCAAATGAGATATATGATAAACATGTATTTTTGATGATATACATAAATAATGCTGGTTTCATGATTTTTTAAGATCCATTGTATTGGGATTGATCGTCTGAAAAAAACCACACGAATAGATCGGTATGTCTATTACTAGCAGCTTGTTATGCAATAACTGAAAGCATCGGTTTTCATCATCCGGCTGAAGAAAACAGAAAAAAACCCAACTTCACCTAAATTCTTAGGTGTGTGCTCGTGCGCTCGGACCTTCGGTCTCGGAGACAGTCGCCGTTAGCGTTCGGAACCGGGCGTCCAGGCGATCGACCTACCCCGCTAGCCGATACTGATTAGAGCGTTGTTGACTGAACATGGAGAACTTCTTCATGAAAAAACACATCTTGAAAAACTAATTTTAGAGTTAATTTCGCAAAAACATTGATCTCTTTGAAAATTGTATATTCTCATTCTGTAAGATTAACTTTGATTAAAATTAATTCAATTAATCAAATTTGATGAAAAAGTTTTGTTAAAAGTTTTGTTGAAAACGTCATGTTAAAACACTTCTGGAGACCTATGTTCCGCGTTGCTCTTCAAATTGTGTCTAGAATCCTCACTTATATCGGACCAAAAATAATCTAAAAGGGATTTACTTTCACCTGGTTGTAATATCAGTAAAACTAGGCCGTTTGAGGTTGACGGTATCGATGTTGTCTCAAAAAGCAAATCATCCTCAGGAAATGACTCAGTAATATGTTTTATCTAGGTTACGATAACCGCTATCAAAAAACTAGCGAAATCGTCCAGAAACATGGAGACCAGACTCCGACAAGCGCTCTTTGTTATTCTTCCTTTTTGACAAGCAATCGAATTCAGTAAACGATAACAAAGTCGGAGAATCCATCAAGAATCCAGTTATAGTTGTGAACAAAGGCAGATTCGCAACAAATTCCATTGGACCATGAAAGAATTTCTCGGGAATCTTGTTAGAACGGTTGCCTCGTGAACAACTAGGGAACTCACGGAAGAAACTATGAAGCCAGTGTATGCTAATGCACTTTTTAAGAGCTTTTAGATATCTATACATACATGTTTTTCAATTTTCTATTTAGGTGATAAAGAGTGGACCAGAGATGAAATTAAGTACGAAAGAATCACCCCTTCGCCCGACGACCAGGTTATATATGAGAAACATCTACCAGCCCATGAAGCGGAGAGTAGAAGTTTTGCAGCCCGGGCAATTTTACATCTCGGTTTAGATTTATCGAACTACGCCACCAAAGAAAGTTCCATCGTACGAACATCAACACAATGCCTGTCACCAAATAATCAACATCCAGTGACAACTCGCATTCCACATATCATTCCGATGCCTCCACCATACAACACCAATTGGTTCTTCTCGTCAACTCTCCCGCAACAAAATGTACCCCATTCCGGTTTCGACTACAGAATGGAAACATTATTGGCCAAAGATCAGAAGACAACAAGAGCGAACGACCACATTCACCAGAGTCTTATTGGTTTAGATGAACAACATCTGGAATTTCACAACGTGCCAGTAATAGGTGACAGTAGCAGTGATCTCAGTATCGACTGTACGCCTCCCACATCACCCGAGTCAACTATTCCATCAGACAGCGGTGAAACGTTTCCGTGCGACTTGTGTGAAAAATCTTACAGCACTTCCAGTAACCTGGCTCGTCACCGACAAACCCACCGCAGTCTCGACGACAAGAAGGCCAGAAAATGTCCACATTGCGAAAAGGTCTACGTATCAATGCCAGCTTACAGTATGCATGTACGAACCCATGCTCAGGGGTGTAAATGCCCCTACTGCGGAAAGAATTTCAGTCGACCGTGGCTGTTACAGGGACATATAAGAACGCATACGGGCGAAAAACCGTTCGCTTGTAATATCTGCTCGAAATCTTTCGCCGATAAATCAAATTTGCGGGCGCATATTCAGACTCATTCCTCACTGAAACCGTTCACTTGTGGTCGATGTGGAAAAGCATTCGCCTTGAAGAGCTACCTGTACAAACACGAAGAAAGTTCATGCATGCGCGGACAAAGATCCCTTCTCAAGAAACAACGTCAACGACAACGCCTCCTAGCGACTCAAAGCGCTGGTACAGACGTCCAACAAACTGTTCCTATCCCTATGCCGCAATAAGACGCATAGCTGAAGCTTACAAAGCTTGAACAATTCTTGAACAAGGGACCAATGGATTTTATATAATTTTGTATACACTGATGACTTTTTGATATTACGTTACGTTTACGTTATTTGCACTCATGCTACTATAAGACAATATGGGGTGCTTACTGGGAGGAAATAAGGTATAGTCTGAAGTCGGCGGTTTCCGGTGGCGATTGATCATCAATTCCTCGACTAGAAATATTATATTCCCCAGCTTTACGTGAGAATAGGGTTACTGGGTACGCTACAAGGGAATAACGTCAATGCCGCACATTCCGAATTGATAACAAAAAATATGTCGGGCCACCTGTTTTTCGTGGCATTTATTTCTCACAGTAGCGTAAAAAATTAGAAAATTAGCTGACGATCGGCGGATATCGTGCAGAGAAAATATAATCCACTATATTCTCAGTTTCTAGCAGTAAACATCCCATAATCAAGTGGTTACAAGAGAATGGCGGTAGCGGTCCTGGTATGAAATGATGCTACATAATGAAAATGATATCGAATGCATTATCGAGTGAGTGATAGACGCATTCCTTAACGGTTGTGGAAACATTGCATTTAATTCATTTCATTTTCATCGATAACAAACTTATATTGTACATACATTATCAAACCATGTAGATTCATGATATTTTCATAACGAGTAGTTAATTGTAGACATTTTGAGATATACGTTTTATACTTTTGATAAACTTTTAAACCTGTAAATACGTCTATTGCGGAGTTTTGGTTGTTTGTATACATTTTATCGGTATATACGCGATGTTTATTGATGAAAAATTTTTTTTTAAAGTGTATACAATATCAATTATCATTTTCGATAAAAAGATAATTTTCGTATTCATGTAATGAATCTCAATACCTAGATTTGCTCAGATTATGTACAGCTATTTACTATATACGTCGCTTTTAGATTTGGATGCCATCGGATCTTGAAGATGCCTAAAACTATCTATATGCTAACACGATTTATATGGCGCAAATGTAATAATATATTGAGTTTTGTGTGCCGTGGAATAGTATTTAGTTAGATAAATATGATTTTATTTTTGTTTTAGTCTTAAAATCGACAAAGTAATATAATTATGACATATTCAACCCCAGGGCTAAGTTATATTAAGTTTACCCCTGCAAGGCGGGAAAAGGCAATTTTAACTATTTATTTTGTACATAATTTGCATTAATTTATTTTCTAGAATTAGAAAAAACACCTCTTAAAAGAAACGGTTGTATGACTATTTGTCCAACAAGCACTTTTTTCTCAATAAATTATTTTGGTTTGTATAAAAAAAAATCGAGTGCGTGGTATTTTACTATAGGGATTCGGATGGATTAAAATCATTCTAATATCGAAGAGGGAGTAGGATTTCCTGCAATTCTCACCCTCGGAACTTGTGGAAGTGAGCTGAAGTTGAATCTGCTAGGAAGGAGTGACATCTGCAGAGCGTAAAACAAACAAGAGAAAAGTTCAAATCGCCAGTTTTTCTTATAATTACGGTTTATATTTTTTTCCATTTCCAGTAGTGAC
This sequence comes from Tubulanus polymorphus, assembly GCF_964204645.1. Taxonomy (NCBI): domain Eukaryota; kingdom Metazoa; phylum Nemertea; class Palaeonemertea; order Tubulaniformes; family Tubulanidae; genus Tubulanus; species Tubulanus polymorphus. The sequence continues at coordinate 3,462,171 of NC_134027.1, read as the reverse complement.
TAAATGCTCAGTACACAAATATCAGTGACAGACAAACATGAAAATGCATTTAGTATTTACAATATAAGCCACATGATGGAGAACATGTACATAGATCACCGAGTAATCCAGTGACGTCGCAAATAATAACAGAATGCTGCACCTTCTATCATCATCATAGCTTATCAACCATCAATAACTGGTTTGGAAGCCAAAGTTTTTCTAGAGCAAAACAAGACCACGTTCACTGAAGACGTGCACAAGGAGTGAGGTCGCCGTATTCGTGTCGATCGTATGACATTAGATGACAGCGACAAGCAGCTTTGGACATGTGAAATACGCTTAAAACATTACAACAAATATATTATTATAGAATACACGTTTTTTTATGGACATTACCACCATTGGTTTCAAAATTAAAGTCATATTCATATATGTTAAAATCGGACAAAATTACACGTCAACATTTATTTACAACCAGGGGATAAACAAGGTGAGGTAGTTGATAAAGCTAGGCTTCGATCAGCCTGGTTCATATTCATAATTAAACACTAATAAAATAAGGATCAAATAATTCTCATTTACAAAGAACATCATGACTTTAAAGATCTTGAATCAAGAGTTACTGATCCTTACTCTAAGTACACTACTCATAATCTTATACTCGTATTTAGGACTTGATAAATTACAATAAAATCAACTGCATTTCGCAATATCAGTCATTCACGTGGCGATATACCTGTAATGGTTAAACTATGGTCATTTGGTTAACAATTACTTATACGGGAATAAATCCAATCACATTGCATCTCTAGCAAGATTAAAAGTTGCTTCTTAAAAACTGGTTTTGTTTTCTAATACACATAAAAATAAACAACATCTGATAAATCATTGAATTGGGAACAATGCATAATGTAGAAATCTCATTCTGGATAAAATCAAACATCCATGAATTCATAAATAAACCAAATTACCTGCATAGACAGCCAGAAATATCTAAAATAATTGCATGAATCAATAACAGCAGAAAATCGTGTAAAATAAGATAGCGCTGCATTTGAAAAAGATCCGCTGCATAGGATTGAATAACTAAGAATGTAACTTTTAAGCGAATAACAGAATTAGAAATTAGTGACACGAAATCTCGGTGAATATCTAACTCAATAGAGGGTGCTCACAATCCACTGATTGATCGTCTCAATTCTGAGTATTTCAAACACTGATAAGTTCTGCTGTTTATCAAATCACCAAGTACAATGTGTTAATGTGTGTATATAGCAGTTTTCAGCAAGTTCGACGGGATGGTTACAATCGACCACATCAATTTCAGGAGAATGTTAGTAAATTGTACAAAAAAAAACCTTAAAAAAAGATCAGCATTTTCACATAAAATGGAAGAAATTCGTCGTCGATGGTGGAAGGTATTCAATTTTCAAATAGAAAAATATAAAGATTAAATGACAACTGATTAGTATACACATCATCTAATAACAGCAGGCATAATCAGCTAAGAATCTTATAGTTTGAATACCTGATCAATGAACCCATACTTCTAATTCTTTAAAAAAATTTCATCAGTGGCAATTTTTCAGCAATTCTTTGATATCATTTATCATACCTCATTTTTTATATTATCAAATTTTAATAATCTTATATCGTTACATTATCATATACACGCACATGTTTGTTTGGCAGCTTGCAATAGAACCCAAGTAGTTCACTTTTTCAGTTGAAACTCTAATGTATATAAATGTGTATCATAGATACACTTCCGATACATGATCATTCATTCTTTTATATCATTCCTTTTTCTAAAAAGTGACACAATGTACTTGTTACATACAGACATCCACACAATACAAATTATAGACCCATAACTATACACACTGGCCTAAAACACAGTCTCAATAAGTGCCATTGTTGTATCATATCAAGCATATCAAACATATGACATAAACTAGGATTTAGGATATTTATAGTGTGTTTTCACTTGTAATGAATTTCAAACACCGGCATGGACTCGTTTTTATTCTCTCATTTTACAGAATCATGAAATACTGACCAAATGGCACACGCAATTGAAGGTTTCAATGTTTTACAAGTCATGAGCATTACGTTATCTGAAGGCATTACGTTTAAAAACTTATAAAAGATACATCCGCGAAGACAGGCACTCTTGTATAACCTTCTCAATATCAACATTAGGATTTTAGTGATTGCCACTTAATAGCGTTTACGTTTTATGGAACATTTCTAATACTGGTGGCAGCCTCAAGAGAAAATAGTTTTCAGCGCTATTACAAGAATAACGAATTCCTGAAAATAAATAAATAATCTGATCCAAAAATATGCGATTAATTGAATGAAATGATTCGCCGTTACAGTCATCAGGAAGATTAATCAAATACTATTTTATTCTTGAAGTTTTTTCTCTCATTTCGCCTCGGGAGTAAAAATAAAAACAAGTTTTCAGGGCGTGAAAAGGCACTCACTAACTATCGGTCTCATCACAGACTACACATGTTAAGCTGAACGTTCATCACAGAGGAATTACGGTTTATATTATATCACTCTTAGAATTATTACCCATAAACATCGTACACATAGAAGACAGTTTTAGAGCGGTTCCTCCGTTCCATACATCGAGAGATTATAACTACGCACGTTCCTAACAGCCAGTTCACAGAATGATGATGATGATGATGATAAAACGACCTCACTTTTTACCGAAGCGCGATGACATTTATTCGCCGTAGAGATTTTCTAAACGTAAATTACCAGCGCTACACGTAGGAATTACGCGCGCTAAGCGTATCTTTATTAACGAGTTTATTATCATTATCACTGTTATAATCCGATGTATTATGGCAGTTACGACTGACTATGTTCTGTAACGGTATCGTGCTCATTGAGTTTAAGGGAGACATTTTATCCGGAGTGTCTGACAGTAGTTTTAAACCCGAGTCGTCTGTCAGACTATTACTACCTAACGTTAATGACGTATAATTATTCAGTATTTTTGAATCGTTTAGTTCTAACGATGGATTGTTCACGATATTCCGTATGTCCGAATTGCTTTTCAGGTTATCAGAATTCACCGATACGGAGTTGCTGCACACAGACGTGTCGCCCGACGGGTTTTTCAGACGAGGTCTCGAATCGCTGGTCGGTATATTACCGAGTAAGAATCCCGCGGAAGCGCTACCCGAAAAACTACGACTTGTCGGATTTTTGTTGCGACTCGGTAAAACTATTTCTAGCGCTCCAACTCCCTCGACGGGTACAGCCGCAACCGGAGCGTCCAAACTCGGAGTTACTAGACCCGGATTTTGTTCAAGATATCCCACTATGTTCGCGGCCGAGGGTCGCATTTCAGGACGGTATGACCAACAATAACCTATCAATTTCCGTCTGAAATATCAAGAAAATTACATGAATATCGAGAGTTTGCTGCGTATTGATCAATGCCACACAGGATGGCCACTTTTATTTGACTGGCCTTTTCCCTGCTAAGAATCCAATAAATCAACACAGTCAATTATCTAAGACATAGAGAGTAACTGTTTGATTTTACACGCCATCTAGCAATGTCAACAAAATTCCCCGACTTTTCCCTGGTTTTTAGCTTTTTTACAAAAAATCCCAAACTTTTTTAAAAGATAACAAAATTCCCCGACTTTTCCCTGATTTCCAGATAAAGTGGCCACCCTGTAAAAGTTTTTTGACACACTTACAGTTCAGGTGTACATCCTTGTGGTAAAGTTAATGTATTGCCATCTTTTACATACTCCAGTACTTGATTGTTAGATAATCCCTGATACGGGAAGCTGCCAAATGTAAGAATTTCATAAAGTAAAACGCCGAAACTCCAAACGTCAGACTGTGAAGTGAAGATACCATCTCCTAGACTCTCAGGAGCCATCCATCGCACTGGTAGCATACCTAACAATGTTGAAATTGACATGTCATTAGTTTTGGATGAACAATGATTGAAAGATTAGGCAACAACTCGTAGTTTCACTTCACCATGTATGCCACAATTTGTACCTTTTCTACTGAATCTATAGTAATCAGCATCAGACATTGGCCGAGTCATTCCAAAATCACCAATCTTCGCTACACGATCTGTCCCGACTAGACAGTTGCGACATGCTAAATCTCTATAGGATGAAATAATTCATGATCAGTAACAACTTCATCGAAAACTATCGAAGTGGCCACTTGACATGCTTTTTTTCCCCGACTATTCCCTGACATGCACGCTGTTTTCCCTGACTTTAAGCTGAAGTAAATTCCTTGACTTTTCCCTGATTTCCAGGCAAGTGGCCACCCTGACAGTGCGACAACGAAATAAGCTTACTACAAACCTATGCACATATTTCATAGTTGCCAGGTACTCAAGACCCAGTGATATATCCAACGCCATCTGTGTGAGGCGTTGAGGACTAATTTCATTATCGGGATCTGGTTTAGAAACTAAGTGTCTTCTGGCTAACAGATACGTTTTCAGATCACCGTATAACATAAATTCCATGATTGCATACGTAGGCTCGCCCCTCGTGCATACGCCTAAAAGTTTCACTATATTTTGATGATCAAATCGTTTCATCATTTCAGCCTCAGTAAGAAAGTCCAGCTGTAATATAAACATATACTTTATACTTTAATCTAATATGATAAATAAGAGTTGATAAAAGCCTGCAGAGTAACATACCTTCTCCTGAGGTGTAGAACCAACTTTTAAAGTTTTAACTGCACATGCTCCCCAATTGTGATCTGACAATATGTACGCTTCCCCGCCATACACCGTTCCAAATGCACCTTCCCCTAATTTACGATTGAGCACCACTTTTTCTCTCTGCATCTCCCACTCATCGAGCGTCATCCAATCAAATTTAGCATTTAATAAACCGAGCTCTTCCATACGAGCTCTAGTCGCTCGCACCTTTTTATCATATCTACAGATATACAAATAAATCGAACCTCGAGTCAACTTCTCTTTTCATCAACATCGTGAAAACAATCGAGATCAACTTACTTTCTTTTGTATAGTAATAGCACCAATGTTAACATGAGAAACACTCCTCCAAAACTCATCACATTCACGATCACAATAGCTGTATGACAAGATACACCTAACAGTTGTCGAAATGCCTCCAAATCACACAATTCAGGATCTGAAAAATCATGCGAAATCAAATCATTTCACCGACAGACAGAATAAAGACCAATATTAACAGCAACAATGACGATACCACAATTGATTATTTCTACACTTATCAGTCGCTTAATGGTTTCAGGATTAATAAATGTAAAGTATTATCGATGATGAAATCATTCATCATCTTGTACACTGAGAATAAATCAATCTTAACGTCAATTAACTTACCAATTCGTCCATCAGTTATTTGCGTTCCTGAAGGATTAAGCCATTTTATCAGTTTCAGCTCCATTTTTAACCTTCCCTTTTTGTTACCGCGAGTAGGAACGTATCGACCGACCGTTGTTATATTGCCACTATAGAACTGTTGTATGTACGTGATACCGGTCCTATTAGCACCAGACATCGACAGGTGACCTGTTACACCTTTAAAATCAGTTTGGTTCATATAATCTATGAAAAGCCTGAAATCAAACGAATTATTCCAAATTACAATTCACATACGTCAAATCTATATATGCGCGGTATTGAGAAAGTTGACATACTTTAATGTCTCCGTTTTACGAATTGACTGTAAAGCATTAGCTTTATGTTTGATCAGTTTATCCAAAGCAAACGCATATACCCACACTGCATCATATGCATAGCCAGCATATCTCATATCTGTAGTTTCTGTTGTTTCATTCTGAAATACGATTAAAAAAAAATATAATAATCGACTGCGTTACATTCGCATAGTTCATAGTGATGTCCCAACCACTTGGTCTTCCATTTCAATTATAGCAGAATAGCCACACTCAGGATGGAGAGCTAATCTAGACTGACTATCTAGATTATTGTCAACTTTAGTTTTGAATCTTTTAAATTTGTGTATAATGGGTTTTAATCTTAGTACTGTAGCTGTTACTTCTAAAATGACTACATTGTACTTACTAATAATTTGCGATAATTTTTCTTCCATTGTCCGACCGTCACATTTCCAACAGCCCAAGCACTGTCTTCGTCGTAATAGACTTTACTGAGCATCATATATCCATTAACAGCTATATCCATCTCAGCTGTAGTGCATGGAACATTCTCTTTAACGTGTAGTGTACCTTTTTGATGCGAGTTATATCTATCAGTATCCCACCATCGTCCCGTTAGCCAACCCGGTAAAAACCACTGATATCCATCTTTAGCGGTCATTCCCTTCATTAACATACAAAAAATAGTTTATCATTCTTTCATTTTCACGAAAACAGATAATTTCATATTCATGATTGATTTAAATAATCTTACCATTTGATAGGCATGACACATGATAGCTCTGGCTGCGTAATCATAGTAATCTCCTATCAATATTTTCACGTTTTTTTCTTTGATTTTCTGTAAATACTGCAATCAAATACATTCCTCAATTAATAGGATGGCAATTTCTATTTTCTGAACACTTTTTGGATAGAATCCCCCACATTCTTCACTACAAAAGTCAAAATCACATTCACTCAAGGCCATGTCACAGTGAGAATACAGTACATAATGCCAACCCGATGATTTATAAATAACCTGATAATAGACTCAAATCAATATTCAAAATATGCAAATCATAACAAACATTTAAAAAAAAAAACAAAAAACATGTATGATATAATCAATATCAGTGCTGCAGTGTGTGCTATACCTATAGTAAGACACAAAAGCGTGTAATAGTAAAATGTTATGAGTTTCTGGACTTGTCACCTATAGGAATTGGCCAAAGCTGAGTGTATATTTTAGTAAATAAGTAGTATGACTTTCAGAATAGATTTGGAGATGAATAGTGTGTTTTTCAATATGGAACGTCGATCTGACAGAATAAAACAAAACGTCACAAATTCACTACTAGACATACTTCAGACATACGTATACGTACATATCACATACACACCACATCGGTAATACATGTACAACACCACAGGAGCTTCTCACGGCAGAGCGACAAGTAAGCAAGCATCCAAATCCTAAATTCTATACATAAATGGTTCACTTAACACTGACTCAAAACCTAAGGGGGAGTTAACGCTTTAATTCCAATAACAGGGTGGCCAATTTACAAAACCCAGGAGTTTTCCCAGATTTGTCCATTTGACGACACAAAATGTCTCGAGTGAATCGTTTTTCATTGAATCACGTACTTATAAAGAAACATGTGGTCAATAGCATTTTATGCGAATTCCCTGAGTTTTTCCAAGTTTTCAGTAAAATTTGCCAAATTCCTTGAGTTTTCCCTGATTCCAAATTGTCCAGGTCAGTGGCTACCCTAGTAAATAAAGATTGATCTTTGAACACTAACAACACTGCAGAAACAACCAGTTCAAGGAATAAGGGATCAGATTACATCTACAGGTACTTTAATGAATGCAGGTAGGGTAAATTCTTTCACCTTCAGTCTAGGTGTTGTTGGCACACGAGGGAGGATGGAGCTACGTTACTATCCCAGAGGTTTTGAGGTGTCAAGTGAATGCTTAAAAACGGGTTGATAACTTTTCGGTAAAAGCGAGAAAAAGAGTAAATAGTGGTTGACATTCTCTTACAAACACATTGTCAACAGAACGGTGATGTTGAATTTGTGTTTTAAAGAATTCGAGGTCATGTCTTACCGATGTGAGATACTCATTTGTAACCTGAATATTCTGAGGGTAAAGAAATAGGAGGCAGAAGTCATTAACACTCGCGACGGACAGAAATTAATGACAAACACAAACATAAAACCCTTTAATATCTGAAGTAGGCAGGGGTGTGTGTGTATGCCATGTCATCCGGTATGGCGGCGAGAACATGCAGAAATCTTAAATCCACTTCGATCACTTTAATCACACATTTATCATCTATACAACTATAATCTTAAACCACATGTAATTCAAAGAGAACAACCAATCCAGATTCACTTGAGTTAAACTTATTCAGGTTACTGAACAAAACAATCCGATTCATACATTTGATATTAACAGATACAATGAAAGAAGATTCAATCGAAAAATTATAGAAATTCAATACCGAATGAAAGATATCTTATGCCAATTCTTAAAGACTGATTTTTCTCTATTCCGTTAAACTTTTTCTTACCTGACTTGCATCGAACGAATGTGTTTTAGGGATGTTTATATATTCGACTACATTTATTCCGAAGCTTTCTAACGAATGTTGCATGAATGAATAGACATCGCGTTCAATCAGTAGACCAACACGCGTCCAACCCAATACCTTGAACGCTTCAGCATAGACCAGACTAGAATGCCAAATATAGATCATAAATGTACTAGGAAGCTCCAATTTCATCATCATATTCCATGAGAGAAATTTCCTACCCATGTTGTCCAATATGTGGGACAGTACGGAAGAAATTCGGATAGTCTTTAGATTTTGATAGAACCGGATATTCTGCACCATAGCTCAGAACAATTGTGTTAAATGGAGTTGCCATACTAGCTACAGTTTTAGCAGCCTCGGAACAAGCAGGACCTGGAACACATTAATAGAAACCAATTTGAAAACGCCAAAATTCTCCTCACAAAGTTTTACGATCTTTTTGGCTTTTACTTACCGAGTATTCCAGCAATTTTGTGCGTTGTATTAGTGACATAACTAATGAATGCTTTCATGGCAGCTTTACTCACGCATTGCGTATTCGTAACTAATACCTCTAATGAATAATCACTTAGAATTGTTGAGTTTTGGTTTATGGCATCAGTTGCCATATGAACAGCTACAAGAAAATACATCGACAAGTTTACGAATGATATTTCAAATTTCTTCGATGATATTAATGGTAAGATGGAATAAGATTTACCAGGCAGGAGACCGGGGCCCGTCCAATGTCGACCAGTCAATGGAAACATTCCTCCCAGATAGATCTTTGTCTTATTCGTTAAATCAGGCGGTATCCAGTGCTTCCAGATATCTTTATTTTCCCTCACCCATTCGCACGCTACCTCATGCGCTTGTATCGAGCTACGTTTCGCTTCCATATCTCGATATTTGTCGATAATATCCTGGTACGTTTGCTGTTTGAATTCGATATTATTGATTAAATGGAAAGCCTCGGGTGCGTTGCGTTTTAAACGCGACCACACGACCTTCGTAAGCTGGTTAATCTCAAAATCACAGTCTATCGGTTTTCCGTGTTGAGTCTCGGTACAAAGCGGAAACTTCATACGCGTGAAGTTGTACGCGGTAAACGTATTTGGTTGCCAGCTGAAGAACAGTATCGGATTACCGAGTTTGATTTGTTCGGTCACGTATGACGTTAGGTTGTTTCCAATCCAGGCTATGTTCACGTGCATTTGGAAGTTGATAATCTGTTTTTTCAGTATTCCCATATCGAGCTCTAAAAAAAGGACATAACATTCGATATCCTCATTTTTAAGCAAACACATTTTCAATATCTGGAAAAATGATTTTTACCTGGAGTACTACTGAAAAGTAAAGCGCATCGATCTTCATTTGTCGTATTACATCCAGGACCGTACAAGATACCATTAACGCAGTCAGTATCCTGACAATGATACGGATCAGTCGGACTACCCGACTTCACTAGTTGACGCAATCTATCGCGTTGTGACTTCTAAAATTCAAACAAAATGAGAAACCGTCAGTGATGAATCATTAATCAGTAGTAATAAACACACTGAAATCTCTTACCAATGAATACTGTTCAGAGATTGAATATTCCTGAAACGCTCGCCAATGATCGACAATCAATTTCTTCTCTTTCCAAAATTTAATGACCATATACGTCGGTTGAAACCAACCAAATCGAGCATTCGGCCCCAGCGGACCGCAGTCGATCAGGTATCCACTGCTGACCCATGATTCGACGTTAAATCCAGGCATCATCCATACTTCTAGATTCACCATCGTAACTGGTACGGTCTTTGATGAGTTTATTCGATTACGGCATCTAAAATCATACGAAAACAAGTATGACTCATTTGGAATAACAAATACTTTCAAATTATTTCAAAGTTCAAACTACAAGATTTGCGGGTCAATCTGTCAGGCTTTGAATAATCTACTTCACAACTTACAGATAGTTCACTTTATGATATGAATAACCTAATGCATTATTACTCAGAATTTCTCTAATTTCTCATATTTTTGGATGAAATTAACACCAATCCATAGACAAACACACCCGACCCACAAAAAGGTGGACAAAACCCTGACGAGGACAATTCAATAGGGAAATAATCATAGCAAACAATGAAGTTAGTAGCGTCTATTTAATGTGTTTACAACTGGACAAAACTCTTGGGTGATGGAAGGGTAAGTTCTGGAAAAATGTTATCTGAAGTTGGTTTTGAATAAGTAAACATACATTTCATATTTCAAATCTCAAGAGGAGTACATAATAAATATCATAATATGTAACACATTGATGTAATGTGACATTTGTAAGTAAAGCACTTCACTTGTGAAAATGTCAACATATTTTTTCAGTCTGGCCTATTTTGACATTCATGTACCAGCTTCTGATAAGACACGAAAGTATTACAAAACGAGTGAAATAAATTTGCTGCCTGAATAGATCTGTCGATGCTGTTCGTTCTCTGAGTCTGTTTTAATATCATTTTAAATATTGTGCACTTTTGTAGTTATATTAGTTACATGTAGAAGATGTGTAGGTTAACATGAGATAGAGGAAACATACACCGCGGACAAATCAACGTTTACTGATCAATACTGATCAAGGTAGCAGGTTAATTGTCATGCCTTTTCTAAAATAGAGCATTGACGTCTGCTACCGAAATGCAAAAGTTTGATATATGAATGAACAAATACAGCCGCGAAATACTTTTTACGATTCAAACCTGTGCATTACGTGTTCAAGATTCATCTTAAACTAAAAATAAATGATTCGATTCAGAGAATTTGTAATATATTCTATCGTAGTGAACTCGATCATTTATTTAACTAGTTTTGATGCTACACACACTACAGTATAGCCGCGATCACACGAGCATTTTTGGTCCAACTGTTCACACGGGTGCCAAATGGGCCCGAGCCTGTTTGGCCCGACCAAAAACGTCGGACCAGGCCCCGAGTCAAATTTTAGCACCAGACAAATGATTGCGTTTGAATTGCAACTGGCATCGGAAATGATCCACTTCGCTTTGTTTGAGCATTGTTTAGTATCGAGTGAATGGTTTATGTGTGAACGCGCTCTCTAATTAGGCACGGGCCATATTTGGACCGAGCCTGATCCGTGCCAATTTGGCCCGGGCCAAATCGACTCCGCGTGATCGTGGCTTATAGAACAGGGTGAGGGCGGTGAAAGAAAAAGAGGGCAAACATTGAGTGAAGAAAAAGTAAAGAAAAACATTTCCGATTGATACAAACTTTGGTGAAAACTTATTTATGCTGTTCCAATGGTAGTATGCAGTAGAAGGCCGCTCTAAACCGCTGAAGATTAGCAAAGCAAGCTGCATAGTTATTATAAGCGTAAATACATATATATATATATAGACAGGGGCGGATCCAGAGGGACTCGTCCTTGAAATTCTTTTGAGTGCCTTTTTTCATTTTGTCAAATATGGGAGAACACCTAACATTTTTGGGATGTGAAGTTCTTCGAAATTGGCCCCAGGATCCGTCTCTCATATGAATACCATAAAAGATAAGACGACCAATTCAGAATAGTTAATCATTCACTATACAGAAATTCAAACAAAAAATGTGAAAGGTTCCAGGAAGTTTTGCTTAATTTTCACCAGTATCGTTCGAGTAATAGAAAAGCTATTCAGAAGTAAGTCAAATAATCTGTAAACAGTTCATAGAGATAACAAATAGGATTCAATGATCACATTTTACAATTGAAGCATTTGAGACATTTAACGACGAAGGGTTCCAACGACAAATCCTTATCGCTTTTTTTTTAATTTGAAACATGTGATGGAACTATTAGAACGGTAAGGATTGATCGCCCAAATAATCAACACAATAAATATAAATCACACATCAACCTATAATATATGTATATGTATAACTATATATTATATATAAATATATAGTATTGCCTTATGTATGGTTGATATGTTGACCTTCTTGACCTAAAGATAGAAATGTTAATTAAGCTGAATAAGCTAAATATAAAAGCACTGAATATGCATGTATTTGTATTATAATTGCATAGAATTCCAATCAAAATACTTGATATCGGGTATATCATTTTAGCTGGGAAGAATTTTCTCGTGCGTTTTTATGTCGAGATTGATATCATTTGAGCAAATTAAACACAAATTGATGCATATCGTAAATAATATATCTGTAATGTGGCACTATAGCTGCATATGTTTAGTGTCTGACACGAAAGAATCAACCAATATTAGGCTAAGATCTAAATCTAATGTTCAGATGTGCTAGTGAAACCTAATGATAACATGAGTTCTACTAAAATTTGACGGACCGGAATCCATCAAATTTCAACGACTTCAAATAAGAAAATATATACACAGCAGAAATACCGATATTGATAAAAGACATGCTAGTCTTCTAATGCAATGTGTCAAACTTACTCAACTTCCGTGCAGCCAGCAATGCGGTTCATTACTTTCGTGGCATTGATGGAGTCAGCCACAGTAGCGATGTAAACTTCAGCGTAGCCGACAACTTCCTCCAGTAAAATCTTCAGCACAGAATTAGCGAGCAAGTGAGATGTACGCGTGCTGCTTTCAAGCTTAATCGCTTCCTTATCCTGATCATACGGGAAGAAGTAACGCGGCCTCTTAACCACTATAAAGATAACTCAATTCTATCAATCAAGGTCGTCGATTATCAAAAACAAATTGTTACGTCGGTAAAAATGCCGCATACCGTACCTGTTTGATTGAGACATCTGGCTGTGACGAATGGATCAACCATAGTCAGCCATAGCAACATTGCTATCAACTTAAGCATCGTGTTGCGTTAGCATCCTGGTCAACTTCATCTTTACCACTGATTAAACCACGTTAACTGATCACATAGTCGATTAATGTTTGGAGAGCCTAAGAGTAATTTCTTGGGATGAACCTGCAAAAATTTGTTTGAAGTTCTTCGGATTAAATTCAATCGGTTGTTGGGACTGAAGAAATGTTAACAATAAACACCGGTCGGTATGTTCAAATATTTCAGACACCATTTCGAAATCTGTTCATTCTGTTACATATTAATGTAGGCTAAATACTGATATGACCCTAGTCGAGGAATAACAGACGATAAAGAGACTACATCACAACTGTCTTAACGACTAGGCATACTGATGAAATTCATGATTCTAGGCAACATTTTGAACGCTTTGTTCTTCCATTTATCTGCTATTTACTTCCTGTAGGGATAAATAATAGTTAAAGAACCAGGTTTAAATAATCAGAAGTATTATGACATGGCATATATAATGAAAAGTATATATATATATATATATATATATATATATATATATATATATATATATATATATATATATATATATATATATATATATATATATATATATATATATATATATATATTTCATTTACGAATGTTAACAGTAAGCTACAGGTGTTGAATCTATCTGCCCTACCCCCCACACAAAATCATATACCTCGTACGTACACATTCAAACATTACGTATCCACCAACTTCAAACCATTCATTATAGCCTATTCCTAGCACAGTATCGCAGACAAAAACATTCAATATTTCATTTGACAGCAAATTATAATGATTACATTTTGTTTGTTCGATGAATTTTTTCTATGTCATAAAAAGTGGCGTCGGCTTGACTAAACCAGATTTCACATCCAATAGTTTCATAATGAATTGAAAAACCATGTACTAAAGATGATGCCCTCAAGTCAATTAACCTTTGAATTGACACCCACATAGTATTAATTTTATTACTAAACCATCTGTCTCATCATACACACAGTTCAAGGTTACATCGCTGAAACTTCCATTTCAGGTTTAAGCCTAAAATGAATTATAACCGAATGACAAAAAAGTTTTCATAGGAAAGTAGGCTCAGTCTTCAGAAAAACCTGTTCAGGTGACTATAAAGAGCTCAAGTGGATTATCAGTCATTCCATAAAATCGAGTTGTTTAAAGGATGACAAGCCTAATTATCATTAGCAATTGAGTCTAAAAACATAAGAAAATTAACACTTTTACACACTTTTTCAGATGACTATAAAGCCCAAGTGGATTATCTGTCATACCGCAAAATCGAATTTAAGACTTAAGTATTTCTTAAAGAAGATCTATTCTACTTGCGATAAAACCGGTGTCACATTCACAATGGACGTATTTGCCAAACAATACAAAACTCTTCGCAAATATTTTACCGTCCTCCCACATGTGACATTCTTCACATTTTTAAAATAAAGACATCTGACAATAACGTCACAGTATACACAGACAGCCAGCCAGCGAGCCAGCCAGCGAGCCAGCACTGTGTACGATATAAAACTAAGGTGTCACATGAGTGTAAACCATAAAGCACTAGTTTACTAGTATAGCACAACTGTAATTCAGACTTACAAGATTTCTGCATATTGCACACTCAACCATATTGTAACAGTAACGTTCAGTAAACCTACCCTGACATACGCCATAACTATTATTGTTATATAGGTTACTCTTCCACAAATGAAACTATCTCAATTTAAGGCCTGTTTTGACCAGATCGGTTGACACCAGTTACACCAGTACTGCAAACCTTCAAGTCATGTGACGAATACCTAATCAGTACACCGCTACTGAAACGTGTATATACTATTTTTCAATAGGTCAATATTCTCTGTGATTGGCAAATTATAAAACAAATCTATATGACAATGTGATTACTAATAGATAAATACTGAATTATCTATAAGGCCCCTATTATATGGATTATGTTTTTCAGAGCTGCCAATAAATCATGGAGTAGGGGAAAATTGACTGATAGCGCTGTCACTCTCTGATGGGTTACTTGTATCATGATTTTGGGCTGCTCTCTACGGCTTCAATTTGAGTAAATAGATAAATAATACACAGTTCTTTAGTAAAATGATGGTTGGTTGGTACTGCAGGAGTCAGTGAGTGTGGGTTGTTATCAATTACTTTTTTTATATTAGGCCTAATATAAATTGCCCACATTTAACAGCCACAGGGTTTGATAAATCATGATAGGAATTTGCTGTATAACTGAATTTTGCGATATCATATGACGAAATGACAACAAGAAAATACGTATCCCGGATATACCTCCAGCTTTTCAAAAATTCAGGACTTCAGTTTTCGGGCAAGATTCAGAATCGAGTGAGAGGGGGAGTGGTGCTAGGACTTGCGCTATTTGACGTTGATTTCTATTGTATTTTATTAAGATTTGGCGCTGATTTCATCATTATTCAATAGTTCAATACATTTACAACAGTAAAAACCTCCACTAACGCTTACCTCATGTGTCATAGCAGTTTAAATACGTGTAAACAAATCAAACCCTCACTAATTACACGCTGAGTCCATGTACACGATTTAGCGTTGCGTCACCAATAATACACGCGAACTGATGACGTATTCGACGCGTATTTCGATGACGTATTTCACGCACGGTGCTGAATCTGGTTTGAATTTCGATGAATTTCTGTCATTAAAACGCGAATATCGTCCTGTTTTGAGTTTTTTCTAGTCGCGAAATTTGGCACACTGATAGATCCAACACAGTTTAACACGCTGTAGTTAATATCGAATCATGCCACGCCCTAAACGAAAAGCAACAACAGGTAAAAATGACGAGACTGATGCTTTTTGGTATAAACGCAAATTCAAATTAAACTTTGTTCACAATTCTTTGGAGACCCATTTAAAGATACATTCATTGTGGCGTATTGCCTTATTTTTAACAAATGATTATACAATTTGCGCTTTGTTTACTTTATGAATTGAAAGGTGGTGGGGGAGATGCAGCTGAAACACCCAGTAAAAAACAAAGGTCTTCAACAAGATCAGCAAAGAACAGTGGTGATGAACAGCCATCAGTGAATTTGTCATTACATTGGGAATGGGAAGATAACGAAAAGTGGACGAAATATTCAGATCAACACAATACACAAATATGTAATGCCTATCAGAACAAAAAGAAGGATGTAAGTTTAATGCGTGATTCTGCTGATTTTTCTGGTTTTCTGAATGTGCTGTTTATAGTTTATTGTTGCATCATATTTGTTTTTTTAGGTTACGCTCTCAATATCTGGTGTCTCTGTACTGATCAATTTCGCGAAAGGAACTCAGAAAAATAAAAAAACTGGTTGGCAGCGGAGAGTGCGGTGTACTTACCATGACACAAGTGATGATGGTACATATTAGCTTATTATTATTATTATAACACTATTGTTATTGCCATCTTTTGTGCCCTATTTAGTGGTAGACACCATTTTAAGGCAATTAAAACATTGAAAAGTATGTTTAAACAATCAGTGGTTGATTTAATAAAAGAAAATGTTTACAATTGAAATACCGGTATTTGAAGTCCGATGCCTGGGTAGAAAAATAAAGTCTTTAGAGCAGTTTTGAAACCATTGAAAATACTTGCGCTTAAAGAATTAAAACCATAATCAGTACATGAATTCACTGGGGTTATGAATTTTCTTTTTCAATCGGAAAATATTTTCTAATTGTTTTTAGGGTATTATTTGTGGGAATGGGAAGATGATAGAAATGACTGGAATCCTTACAACATCGAACAAGCATCGGCTTTAGAACAAGCGAAACAGGCTGATAATGCTACCGTATTACTGTCTTATTCCGGTAGCAATTATTCCATTGACATGAAAAAAATGGAACAAGAAAATACAGGAACTAAAAAAATCCGAACGATCCGGCGAAAAAAATCAGGTATCGATTTCTTGTGTATCTATTAAGTGAAATTGAAAATGCGAATTGCATAGAAAGCAAATATTGATTAATGCTAAAAATGTAATGAAATCAATTTTTAAGATGCTGCTTCTCCAGTAAAGAAAGAAAATGAAGATGAAGAGAATGATGAAGTAATGACGTCTGCAAGTAGTGAGGATATCAAACCAAAATCTAATGCTAAAAGTGGTGCAAGTAAAAGTGGTAGAGTAGCAAAATCAGCAGGGTCGAAATCATCTGGAATGGCGCAAGATGACTCTAAAGGTAAATATGAATTTACTGGATTTCTGAAGTTGTTGTATTGGCTACGATCCGTTGTCAATAGGTAATATAAAAATTGTGAATTTCTTTAGTGAAGACAGTTGTTATCAAGGGTAAAGCGCCGGTTGATACAGAATGCCACAGTAAGATAGGTGTTGCTCATGTGTATTGTGAAGGCAATGACATATATGATGCCATGCTGAACCAGGTGAGCAATTCACTTCATTTTATGGATGAATGTTTGAACTACCGGTGCATGTATTAGAATATTGAAAATCATGAGGTATTTTTATTTTATAGACAAATTTGAAAAATAACAATAACAAATATTACATATGTCAATTACTGGAAGATGACAAAGCAAAACGATATGATGTTTGGTTTCGTTGGGGAAGAGTTGGTAAAAATGGACAAAATAGTCTCACACCGTGCGGCAGTGATGTGGAGAAAGCAAAGCAATTATTCTGTTCAAAGTATGTCCTCTCTTTACTGTATTTTCTAACTAATGCAATCAAGTAAGCGATTGGAAAGAAAACTGGTGATTACATTTGCAGGTTCAAGGATAAAACAAAAAATGAGTGGCACAGTCGTAAGGCTTTCACTAAAGTTCCAGGGAAGTATGATATGTTAGAGATGGATTACAGTACTGAGGTACATAACACTGTGTTTAATACAACATCTCAGTATATTCGCTTTCATATGTTCAGCTATGTATACGTGTTAAGTTGTTTTCCAATGTAGAATGTGAAAGAAGAGAATGAAAGCAAACCAAAGAAAGATGTCCCTGCGTCGAAAATTGATATTCGCTTACAGGTCAGCGCAAAGCTTTGTTTAGTGCTGCAATCCGTAGTACAATATGGATAGATAGTAGACTAAGCTCTGATGTTAAAAAGTTAAACTCGCTTAAGTCGTAGCTGGGACAATCATTGTGTTGATGACTTATCCAAATGATGGCTCATTTTGCGAAGTGAATTGATTTGGAAATACGAATTGGCACTTAGAAATAGATGACTTAGTTAATGTGATGACTTATCCGTTAAAGACCTAACTGAGTTTGACTGTTTGTTTGTGTATGAATTTGTTGACTGGTTGTATTTTCACTTTCAGGCTCTGATTAACCTGATATGTGATGTTAAATCAATGGAAGATGCTGTAGTTGAAATGAAGTACGATGCTAAAAAGGCGCCATTAGGTGAGTTTTGTTTTTCTACATCTACCTGCAATTATTTGAAGTTCATTTTATTCAATGTATTTGATTGATAATGTAGGTAAATTGACGACTGCTCAGATTAAAGCCGGTTACACAGCTTTGAAAGAAATAGAAACATGCATCCAAAATAACGATACCGGTCGTAGATTGGTAGCCGCTTGTGATGCGTTTTATACTAGAATTCCACATGATTTCGGGTACGTGATCACAAATAACAAGATACTGATAAAGGAAAAAATATCTGGGTCAGAAATGAAGTGTAAAAATGATTAATTTCCAGCATGCGTACACCTCCATTGATTAAAACTGAAGCAGAAGTCAAGATGAAATCTAACTTATTAGAGGTACCGGTATATCGATTGTTTTGGTTATATTCTCTAAGTTACATATATATCGGTAGATATAATATTGTTGAAATGTCACTTAGGCTTTGGGTGATATAGAAATAGCGATGAAAATGTTGCGAGAAGACTCGAAGAGTGATGAAAATCCAGTTGATCAACATTATAAATCATTGAAATGTGGCTTAAAACCGCTGGATCAAGATTCTCCAGATTTCAAGGTAGGTGAATCACTATAGCGAGAATTGATCTGTAACTAACACTCCAGAAATTTGACATTCGAATGTTTGTTTATAGATGGTAGAAGATTATCTAAAGAACACACATGCCGATACACATAATCATTATTCTATGAAAATTGTTGATGTATTTGAATGCGAAAAAGAGGGTGAGGCCGAGAAATTCAAGAAGGATCTCGGAAATAGGTGAGTTTTACAGTTTCCAATTCTAGTGCAAAAACCAAATAAAACTATTGATATTGTTTGAATTTTGCTCATATAGGAAATTGTTATGGCACGGATCACGACTAACAAATTGGTGTGGAATCTTACAGAAAGGTTTACGTATTGCTCCACCCGAAGCTCCGGTTACTGGTTACATGGTAAGCTAATCATAAGTAACTCATTTTCAACTCAATGATTACTTATCCATCTAAAGGTTTATTTCATCACTATTTCAGTTTGGTAAAGGAGTTTATTTTGCTGATATGTCGAGCAAAAGTGCCAATTATTGTTTCACGACGCGATCTAAGAATATTGGTCTCCTCGTTTTATGCGATGTAAGTTCATTGAAATCATGCATTTTCTAACAATGAAGTAATCATTATGATGGAACTAATGATTACAGTATATATTATAGGTTGCTCTCGGAGGAGTGAATGAGTTGCTTAATGCTAATTACACTGCTAACAAACTCCCAGCCGGTAAACATAGTGTTAAAGGTCTCGGTAGCGTAGCACCAAATGCAACTGCAGACTTCACTACGTAAGTAAAATATCTCGATATTCTGACTACTATACATCGGTAATAATCCAATGAAAATTTCTTTTTAACTCTTATATGATGAGATATTCTATTTTAACTTTCAGATCGGATGGTATCATTGTTCCAATGGGTAAAGCTCAAGATACTGGCGTTAATAATCCACGTGGTTATACTCTGAATTATAACGAGTTTATCGTCTACGACACGAGCCAAATAAAAATGAAATACTTGATCAAAGTTAAATTCAACTACAAATAGAGTTTAACTCAATAGTATAGAGGATAAGAATAATCATAAATATAACACGTGCACATCATAGACTTAGATAATAATGTATCATAGGTCGTGTCTTGCAAAGAATATGGCAATTATGTAGTTCACCATTTCATGTTTCATTTTGTTTTGTATCAGTTGTTTTTCCAGTCCTGGATATGGAAATAAAAAATTGATTTTATATTTTATATCTGATTTATCTTTATGATATTATTGATTGTGACGATTCAGATTATGCAAGGATGAACTTCTCATGGGATTTACGAAACCGACATACCGGTACTGATCAGTTTTCATTTTCCATTTACCCTCGACGTCAGTCAGTGTTGACCGACTACCTACATTCAACCTCCGATATACTGCCATCCCTGCCCAATTCCCTGTGAATGGAGCATGTGTATTTGTCTTGGCACTGGTCAGAAAGAACACCTCTTAAAACCAGTCATAGGTCATTGACATGGGCAGTATAGCAGAGGTTGACTTATGGTTATAGACTCCTCTTGAAGAAAGCCACACTAATGACACCTAAGTCGATAACTTACTTGTAAATCTAATCTTTATTTACACGAACTAAAGTTTTTAAATTAATCGTTATATAAAATTTACAATGAAGGACGATATATTGCACTCTAAAATAATGGTGAAACTAATAACCGGAATCGAAATTATAGAATTATTAGCACATACATGTGAACATGAGAATGCTTGTATAAAGTTAAAATAAAAGATACATCTTTAAAAATTGCTTCATTCAACCTGTTATTGCGATAACACAACTGTCCTACATAATAAGCAGGAATTATATTGTTAGATTTAATCCAATTCCCCCAAAGTGTTTGGTACATTTCAATCATAAGACCACTTAGTGTAAGACCCCAAATGCAGCAGGATATCCTTCATTTTATTCAGAAAATCTTGGGCCTGTCTTTCGAAAATTACCAAATATAAGAGTACATAATACTAATAGTATTCAGTATATGTACAATAAAATTTATCAAGTTTAAAACATCGCATAAAATGCTGAAAACAAAAATTAATGCAGATGATGCATATACAAGTAGCTAAGATATCATGAGTATCCAACATACACTGCATTATTTGTTCAGAAGGAATATGATTGATTATGATGTACATTATATAATTATGTACAAAACAATAAAGTTATTTACATTAAAACCATCTGGCATAATGATAACAACTAGAGAAAAACTACAACTTAGAAAACTATAAATACAAAGGGTGGCGAACAAGATGTTTTGAGATAGACAAATGCGGCACAGAAAAATATTGTTATATATCAGTTATAAGTATAAAATGGAAAATTGAGTTAGGTTCACACTACAAATACCAATCTATTGATTGAATAGGCGAATTTTGGGTTATTGCTTAAGGGGAAGAAACTGTTTTTATTTTTTAGAATTTGTCATGATTCCAATAAGACAATAATGCAACTGATTCAATAATCTCATTGTCAGAAATCTATAGTATGAACCCTGCTTGATTTGGACCATTAGGTTAAACATTACTCAGAATATTCACAATATAAAAGCTGCCATTGAAATACCGCACAGAATCTTGAACAGCTATACAGTTGGCACCTCGTTATAATGACCTCATATAACAATTTATCGGTTATTACAAAGAATTTCATCCCAAATAGGATAATCTTAAAAATTTCATACTGGATGTAATGAACTATTGGTTATGACGAACATATTTTCTGGTCTCTGAAATTTGTTGTAACGAGGTTCCACTGTAGTCATTTAGTCATTCATTCAAATAACCACAGATTATTTCTACATAACAATGACAGGTGACTACATTTATCGAAACTGTTCAGGTTCAAATATCCCTTATTTCCAGTAATCTGCCATTTTATGAGGCAGTATCAATTGTTATGTCTAAACCCACTAAATGTAATATTTACATCTTTTGTTAATTTACAGTAACGATAACCAATGTAATAGACATGGACATATTCAAATATCAGTAATCATAACGCTGCTCATATACATGTGCTCATGTATCAATAATAATTATGCTTACATTTTTAATGATGGCGTGCAAAATTATGAGCTGTAATACTGCAATCATTTTATTTCCCAATTAGCTTTATGTAATTTACACGTCACAAGTTATTCGTCTTTTTATGAAACAATGCGGAGCTAGTGTTCTGTATATCTGTCATGTCATGCACTAGCGCAAACGAGTAAAATAGATAATCTGAACAACGATCAATTTAGCAGAATTCACATCAATGAGCTCTGTCTTTAGGTCGAAATGCTAACCGTAGTTCATGAAGTCTATCCGCTGTAGGTTCCCACTTAGAAAGGCCAGCTTCATTTTGTAGGAAGATTATCAAAGTTCCGTGCATTGCTTTAATATTCGTTTCATTCCTACAGAAAAAATTTTAATATAGCGGTCTTTTTCCCGGTAAAAACTTCACAACCGGAAATCATTTTCTGGTAAAATCAAAAACTTACTTTGCTACGATATGTTGGAAGCCATGTCTGTATTCATGTTCAAATGGAGGGATGACTAATTGTTTACGGTTAAATCGACTAGATTCTAATCTAATAAGAGCTTCTGTCGGTGGATCCCTCCATTCGGGAATACATACGATAAATGACAACGGTTCACTCGATTCCAGTAATAAACTCTACAAGCAAAATTCAATCATTTCGATAAATAAAAGCATTTTGATTATAGGATTAATTATTATAGTAATAATTGCATAAACATACTTCGAAATGGTCGACCATTGTTTCCATCAGTTCTTCGCAGAATGGAGGATTAGCTTCAAATGAACCACTGACTGGTTGAAATTTCAGCAGTGATCTAAAAGATGAACAGCTGGTATTAATTCAGAGTTCAATGATCTATCTAGTTTCAGAAAAAAATCAAAAATCTAAATCGATTTAGATGTTTAATCTATTTGTGAATTCTTCTTCAATACTGACCCTCGAGATCCGAAATAACCGTCAGTATCTGGGAATGCAGAACAGAATTGTTTGAAGTAGCAATTCAAAGGAGATGCGAAACACTCAAACGTAACACCGAATAATCTGTGCAAACATTCGAATACAGCCACGGGCAAAGCTCCTTGTAAACTCACTCCTTCATTACCGATACCAAACATCGACTAAAACATTGAAAGAAAACAAGTCTTACATTAAATCCGAATATTCACTGAATTAGAACAATTTTTCATAAAAGTTTCTTTTTTGTACCTGATATCGTTTCATCAGGCACCAACATCTAGCGAGATAATTATCGAATCTGGGATCATCTTTACAATTCCATCTGTACAATTGTTCCTACGAATGAACGGACAAGGATTACGTTTTTATCCGATGTTACGTGTCCGTATAATTCAAAAAATCACTACTTACTAATTTTTGAAAATGATCCGTATTTATTCTGATGGTTTCCGATTTATAGCGTAATGTAACTCCTTCATTGGTGAACTGTATTTCAGGTGATGGTAACCGCGGACAAGGCACTGATAGCAGTACAGGGTAACACATTACCTTCCTAATAGGTGGAATACTTTCACTATCAGGTGCTAGATAGAATAACAATAAATAATCAAGTAAAATAGGTATAAATGAAAGCTTTTTCGCACACCTGAATTATATTGGAACTTCAATCGTTGATGTATGAATTTGCACTTACGTTTTATGTTGTGCTGTGATAATAATTCCCAATGTTTTTCTCGTATTTTCTTCGCGTATTCACACGAGAAATGATAGACTTTACTGCAGATTCCTTCCACTGATGTTTTAGCCGTTTCTGTTAAATGAGGCTGGCACTGCCGTTTCAAGTGAGCCAACCTTTCCTGAAAAATATTATTTTTAAATCTTTTTCAACGATCTTCCCAGAGTATGAAGAATGCGAATTTTCCAGGAATGAAATCACACTTACAAGGTAGTCTTCATATGAAGCATTTGATTGTTTGCGTAACCATATAAACGTATCTTCAGCGTTCCATTTGACTATTTTCCGACTTTCCGGAGTTGAATTCCGTGATTCAACCATCGTTTTTGCTGCCTCCGCGTATTTCAACAGTTGCCTGCGAGCGTCCATGGAATATTTCGGTTTCACAAGTTTGATCGGTATATCATTCATAATCTCGCGGTACATTGACTGAGAGATTTCAGGTACGCAGTCACTAGGGAACATGTAGTCTTCATCTTTATTGATTATTTGTCTTTCGATTAACCATCGGTTGAAAGATTCTTTCGGAGCTTCAATTCCTAAGAAACCCAATAAAATTCTCAAAATTGTCAAAAATCTCTTTTATTGGCCAGCTAGCTCATCAGATGGCACCACTCGGATATCAAAAATATCTAAGGTACTAAGCCTATAGTTTGGGTATAATAAGCAAATTGTCCGATAAGAGTAATATTTTGCCAGAAGTTTGCACAGAAGTAATCAGGAGCCAACCCATGGTAGCTTTTGAAAGCGAGCAACAACAGTTTAAATTTACCTTCTCTTGAATGGCAAAGTTCTTGATATTGTTGTCGTAATTTCACCATACTTTGCAATCGCATATTTTCTATATCTGGATGAGGCGGTGGAATCGCTTTTATCGGTTGTTCGTAGATAATGACATTGCTGTGTAATTCAAAATTCCAGAATGGTCTGAAAATCAAGTTGAAACAATTTAGTAACTCCCTGATCATTAAGAACCCTGGAAATAACTCAATTTTATCAATCTTCATTCATGAACGTTCAATTATAACAAGGCTTACCCAATACTTTGGGCAGGACGTTTAGGGGGACTGCCTCCATGGTCGGTGCTTGCTCTTCTTTTCTCACCAACTGGTGTTGAACCTGGAACTAACTGCGCCGGTGGAGATGTCTGAATACCTAGTGGATCGCTCAGATGATCATGCTGCAATAAAGTCATAGATATTTTAGCCGAAAATGTAGTCAGTTCAGTTGAATGAAGTAAGCTGAGAGTGGAAGATTCAAACACAATTTCTATACCTTTGCGGGTCTCCCATCAATCGTTGGCATTTCCCATAAAGACTGATTCGTAATTTTATTGAAGAAATAAGGCTGTCCTTCGCGTTTACTCCAGAATCGTCTCCATCCTGCGTTCAGTAATTCTTGTGGTAAATCGTGAACAGGATCAACCGAGCCAGGAGATCCACCAAACACGTGAGGAGATGGACCAACAGCCGGTGACTGCGGTATAGGAGAATCCCCTGAACTGCTTGTATCTACTGTCGTATGCTGGTTATTGGTAGCAGATTTAATATCGATCTTATCCACAGTAAGTGGCAATTTAACTGAATCATCAGCTTCTGCCATCTTTACATACATAGATCTCTATCTATACTAACTACTGAAATAAACAAACAGAACATACTGAATGACACTTATAGTAGAGGCATCTAGGCCTCTATAATTCAAAAAAGACGGTTGTTAGAATTATCAATCAGAAAACTGTCAACCAATATTAATCAAATTGTATAATCACATATGTGTGTGTGTCTTGAATACTTATTTCTTTAAAAACCGACATAAAAAAACTGTCGCATTCGAATAAAAGGTTTATTTACATTTAGCAATAAAACATCATGGACTTGATTTAATTTTGATTGATCATATATTCGATTTACATGCCGGCAGTTTTGTATGTATTGTGTTTATTTCACGGATGGACGAACGTAAAAACAAACATCTAAATATAGAACAATGGAATAGGATTAAATTGCAATAATCACCTTAACGATCATTGGTGATTAAAGGTGTAAATATAGACTGTTTTAAGGAGGAACATCACTCGGCTTGCGCCGAAAATCCGCCATTTTGGCTGGTGAACTTGACGCCATCTATCGGTGGCGTCTACTCACCGAGTATTAAATAAAACACGGAATTGGATTTAAAGTTACATTCCCAGTCCAAATTTTCCACTTTGCCACCCAAATCTATTCCCAATCACAGCATAGAATAACATAGCAACATAACGGATCGGACATTCCTTGATTCCACTCAGAAAAATCTAAAATTATGACAGAGTGAGTTAGTTTAGATCTGCATAAAGCTTATTGAACTCATTAACCGAGTTAATCAGCTGTAATTAATGATAGCAGCAGGGTCTTTTTTTATATCACTAACTCAATTGCTGATTGATGATCAATTCAAATTCAATAACAATCTTCAACAATGGGATGAATATTATTTTATTCCATATGTGAGCCTTGAATTTGTTTGATGTGCAGTGAAACTAACAACACTGACTGGCTATTTCACCTTACCTTGTATCTCTATTTTTCATTCAGTTACCAGGACAGAAAATTACGAGATGCTCAGATGAGAGCGACTATAAATCAAAAACTTATAGAAACTGGTGAAAGAGAAAGGTAACAATGTCAATGATTTAATCAGTGCACTGTACTGTATCTTACTCTGTATGACTTATATTACTCGGATTTTTAATTTAAGGTTAAAAGAATTATTGAGGACAAGACTGATTGAATGCGGTTGGAGGGATCAATTAAAAGCCTACTGCAAAGGTAACGTCTAAAGAATACATGCGCTAGAAGAAGATATTTCGTAAAAAAGATTCTTTTGAAATTTGAACTGTTAATTTCTTTGTGATAGAAATCGTCCGTCAAAAAGGATTGGAACATATCACAGTGGATGACCTAGTGACTGAAATAACTCCTAAAGGCAGAGGTAACAATGGAAGCATAAAATGAATTAGAATAGCTATTGAAAGTTTCAAAAGGCTGACAGCTGATTTGATACTAGATGTTATGAATATTTTCAGCTCTTGTTCCGGACCAGGTAAAGAAAGAATTACTACAGAAAATCAGGACATTCCTTGCGCAACAGTCAAATATTTGAAATATTTGAGTCTCAACAGTGTCTCAAAAACAATCAGTATTTGCTCAATAAGAAAATCTTCCCAAGAAATCTCAGTTAGGAACTAATGATATTTGGAAGCCAATTTTGTATTAAACATGACCCATTGTATGCGCACATTGAACAGACCATTGTTCATGTTTAGTTTCATGTATAATAAATAAGTCGAGTGAAGGTGCTATAGTTTTGGTCTAGAATGAATTCATCTGGTAAATAAGTTGAATAATTTGCAGAGTTACAGATAAATTTCCTCGGATCATGAATTCCACATACATTACAGTTAATAGTATCATAAGATTATCATCAAACTTCGATTGAAATAATGTGCACTGATTGAGTTTATTGTATAAGATTTGATGTGGAGTGGATGTGATGTGTTATGATGTTTACCAAATCATCATGCTTGTATATTTATTTGTCATAAAAATCCAATATGTATACCATTAGTTCATCTTTATTCTATTTTCGTGGCATTGTTTTCGATTTTCTTCCAATGCTTCCTCACCTTAGCTAATGCTATCAGGGTTGAATCTAAGAAAATATGAAGGCCGAGTCCAGAAAGAGATTTCGCGGATAAAGCAGCATTTCGATAATACAAGTGTCAAATTCCATGGTTTGTAGTTAGTGGATACAAAAATTCAAAAAGTAGCACTTGGTAGACTTATTAGAAACCATGACAGGTTTAAACTATCTCGGTCTTGATGAAATTGGCAATCTCGGTGGGAAACGGAACGCAGGGGTCCAGACCCCCTAAATCCACCAGTGGCTATGAACCATCAGTCTACATCCTTTCCAATCCGAATAACAAAAGTCAAATCCATAACAACATGAAATATTGATTATATACCTTTTATATTTTGCAACTACGCATTATTGTACATTTTCTTCAGTGAATCCAATGATTGAAGGGGAAAAGATTGTTATCATAGAAAAATTACACACAAAATTCTGTTTTCGAAATTTCTTCAAAATACCAGGATATCAAAAGCACATTCCAAATTAATTATAAACTAAGAAAACTTTACATTTCAATTCCATCGATCCAGACATTTTCAACTCATTTAAACTAAATTACACAAAATGTTAACGATTGTTCATATTGATATGATAATTAAGTATAATAATGCGATATTTACAGCAGTAGATCATGAATGCTGGAAATGTAATATCATTACATCAATAAAGAAACTAGAAAGCAGAGATTCGCATCAAGTTTCATTAATATACAGATACATATCGAGTGTAATTTCATCATAATATTAAAGTTACAATAAATGATTTGATTATTTACATTCTATCATATTAACAACTAATAACTGACTCTCCAAAAAATATGCATAACCTACAAGATTATATTATACCTGACAACATTGAAAATGTAATGACAATGTAACATCTTGATTGAATGAGAGTAAAAAAGAAACAACAAATCCAAGAAAGCTAATTTGATTACATAAGTAAAACATGCATTAAAATGATGACGTTTTTGTACAATCATTTGTTTAAAACGCAGTTGTAGTACAGACTACATTTCAACAATGATCTAAATACATGACTGAGGGGGAGAAGAAATGCAAATTCTGATATAAATAAGACGCATATCTACATCTTCCGACTGACAATTTCAATCATACCCCTAGCGTTACCTTTAGTACTCGTTACAACATTAGATACAGATGAACTTCAATCAGATACCGCAAAATTTTTAGCTTGAAATATGTACACAATATTCTCTTAATAGTTTCAAATAAAGCACAAGCAGCAGACACACATTCCTCCACAACTCATCATTTCAATAACAAACAATTTACTCATCATCGACTTCAAATCCAAAACATTCCTCGATATCTTTTTTGATTTGTTCCGAACGTTGTCTCTGGACTTCGCCGTCCTCCAGTTCGGTTTTCACTTCGTTTTTCTTGCCTTTTTTCGGCGACTCGCGGCGAGCTCGTTTCGACGGTGTCAATTCCTCCATTGAATCCATTCCTGATCTCATTCGACTCCTAAAAATAAAATTGCTCCGTTATCAATCATTCTCCGACTGAAACAGTTAACCCTTTCAGTACCCGTTACCTAGCTATGCTATAGCCACCCTATAATACCCCACTATGCGGAGTATAATTCAGCTACTCTAATGAAATGAACTAACCTAGCAGCACGAGGTGATAATGGTGGGGTCGGTTCAGGTGTTGTTTGCGGAGTCGTATCTCTATTACTATCTTTCCTCGGTCGTCCACGGCGACGAGGAGTAGTCGGTATAGCCTGTTCAGTTTCTTCAGACGGCATCGTTTCGGTATCGACTGTAGGCACGGGTAACTCTTGCTCCGGCTCAGGGATTACCGGTAATTCAGGCTCTGGCTCTTGCATTATATTCGCCGGTGGTAGCTCTTGTTGATTCTGTTCTACTTGCTACAATAAATACCGAGACCCCTGATTTACAAATTCCCTGACTTTTAAAAAGAAAAGGCCACCCTGTAATGTATCCGATGATGAACTCAATTATATTTGGCATCGTAAGAATGAAATTACTCTACTTACCATGACCAAGTTTTCATGATGATGTTGTTGCTCTTGAATATGTTCAGGCTGTTCTTGTTTTTGCGGAATCATAACCGACATCGTTGATATGTTTGGCGAAACCATCGTTGATACATTCGGAGTCGACATAGCGGAAACATTCGGCGAACCCAACGAATCAGACATCGACGTATCATTCAAATCATCATCGATCGATTCGTCTAGTAATTGCTGATGTCTCTGATCGTCCTCCTGAGCTTGTCTGGCCGCGGCTTCTTGCGCTTGTTGTAGTTGTTCGGCCGTCACCTCATTCGTACCCTCCGGTACTTCCATCAATAAGAACATCTGTTGCGACGATCCTTCTTGAGTCACTTCGATCATCACCGTTTTACCGGCCTGACCCAGAGCTTCATCTCCCTCCGCCTGAGAAACAAATCGTATCAATATCAGATTAATATTCTATTTACAGTTTATTCCGCACGTTTCTATCTAATGCGAATACAAACCTGATCGCCGGATTTTGGTAAAGTACGAATAACGTTCTTCGACAATATTTCACCTTCTTCCGGTCCGGATATCTGTTGATACATCGGACTCTCCGGATCGTGCATAGCCATATGACGTAGCAAATTACCCTTGTGCGCGAAGATCTTGCTGCATTCACTGCATTCATGACTCTTGTCTTTAGGAACAGGCGGTACATAGTCAGGTGTATGATAGAGATTCTTGTGTCGTTTCAGTAGTTGTTTCTGTCTGAATGACTGATCGCACTG
This sequence comes from Tubulanus polymorphus, assembly GCF_964204645.1. Classification (NCBI taxonomy): domain Eukaryota; kingdom Metazoa; phylum Nemertea; class Palaeonemertea; order Tubulaniformes; family Tubulanidae; genus Tubulanus; species Tubulanus polymorphus. The sequence goes on along the minus strand of NC_134027.1, from coordinate 3,431,923 downwards.
ATCGCATTCAAATGGCTTTTCACCTGCAAAAATATTTCACATTTCAATGATTCACAGTCAATTAGGTTTAGTTAAAGAACTGACAGTTGGCATTCCTCTAATTTTAACTTTCAAAAACAAACTTCTTTTCTATACGATCTTAATAATTGAAAGTCAAAATTATTTGTCAACCGTATTTGGACATATTGTACCGGTACATTAAAGCAATGAAACATAAAGATGTATTCACCTGTATGTGTAAGCAGATGACTTTGTAGATGGCGCTCTGATAACGCCGCGTACGGACAAAGCTCGCATTTAAAACACTTCTCCCCGTCGTGCGTCTTCATATGAATCTTGAACGTGTATCTATCCGGGAACGATTTTCCGCACTTTCGACACTGCAACGGTTTGTCGCTCGTGTGCAGTTTCTGGATATGTATCTTCAAGTCGGTTTTACGGCCGCACGTAGTCGGACATAGTTCACACTGGTAGACGGGTTTCGTACCGGAATGTATGAGTCTATGCGCTTTCAAACTGTTACTCTGCGTAAAACGAGCGTGACAGATATCGCATTCGTATGGTTTCTCGCCTGTATGTATGCGTAGATGGCGCTTCAGTTTGTACGTGTCCGGACTTGCGTATGAACAGTGAGGACATTGATACGGGCGCTCACCTATAGGATGAAAACATATTCAATCAAATAAACAGGGTCCCTACGGATCAGTAATTCCAGGGCTTGGTTTCATAGATGTGGAAGAAAAGTAATACCTGGGAATATTTTGAAATTTGTCAGTTATAACCATGGTTTCTCATTGTTACTATTGTGGTCGTCACCCAGATTGAGGATTTACCCTCAGGGATAACTTTGATACTCAATCTATGAAACCGCCCCCTGGAGTTTTCAAGGAGTTCTAAAGAGAAAGTCTCATATTACTTCAACTCGGCTTCTAATTCGGTAACCACCTAATTAGGTAACAAAAAGATTCTGGTTCCAACTGTACTGATTTAGGCGTACAACGTAGAAATTCTAATTCTAATTCAAAATTTGGACGTGTTTTAAAGGAGTCTTGGGCATTTCGCTCAAATAAAAGGAGTTACAACGATGAAATTAACAAAGCTTTAAAGCTAGCTCGGTGTCCCTCTCCATATTGTTAATCAACTATTCAATATATATTGATAATTATTAAAAAAACTTTTTTTTTGTGGAGAAAATAAATCATATAATATCAAATATTTACCAGTGTGAGATCTCATATGTCGTTTTAACTTGCTCAACTCGACGCTACAGTAATCGCATTCCGTACATTTATGTGGTTTTTCGTGCGTGTGCCGATATCGTACGTGACGCACTAATTCGCCAGACGTCGTGAACGCAGATTCGCACTCCTTACATTTATGAGGTTTCGTGCCGGTGTGAGTGTTGACGTGGTTCGTCAACGAGGCGATCGTTTTGAATCCGCGGTCGCAGATGTTACATTTGTGCGGACGTTCTTCGCTGTGCGTTTTCATGTGTCGCGTCAACAGATATTTCTTCGGACTCGTGTAGTTACAATAATTACACATCAGTTGAGTGGTTCCCGGCGCCGGTCGCTTCGGCAGCAATTTAATAACTCTTTTAGGCGTATCTTCCATGAACTCTTCTAATCCTTCGCCTAAATGGTGCACGGGAGCCGCGTGATCTCTCGGCTCCTCTTTGAAATCGTAGATCGACATGTCCATATCGTCGACTTGTTCTTTTTTCTCGTCGGGTTGAGACACGATCAACACGTAACTCACTTCTCCGCCTTGATTCACGTCCGATGGAACGATCGTGACCGTCTGATATTGACCGTTCGCTCCTGCATTCTGTAACATCACCTGCTGCCCTTCCGCGTTCGCCTGCGAAGCGTTCGCGAGAATCTCCAGATTTCCTTGCTCTTCCCGACTGGTTGAACCCTGAACGGCGACGTACTGAGGCTGAGAACTGTCCTGAGCGTTCTGCACGGCGACTAACTGCGCGTCTTGTAAATCGATCATGTGATGGCTATCGGAATGACCCGGAGCTTCTTCAGCGCCGACTGACTGAAGAACCTGCACGACTGAGTTATCCATATGATGTGCATCTTGATGACTGGAATTGGGTTCACTAGTCGCCATATGATACTGGCCTTGAGTTTGATCATGAATCACTAATTGTCCCTGACTATAAGCCTCCGATGTATGTACTTGTTGAGTATGTACATCACCCTGGCCGGCTTGTATAATTATTTGACCCGTATGATCCTGATGTTGTCCATCGGAACCAGCTATCATCAGAGCGCCAGAATTATCTTCCTGTTGTACAATATTCACGCCATCAGCGGGTATTAAATTCTGATCACCAGCTGCAGCCTGCGCTTGTAATAAAACCTGGTTTACCAAATCGCTGCTTTGATCACCGCCATTAGCAAACTGGACAGTTCCTTGAGCTCCTAAAAAAAACCAATGCATTTCTACAATTATTTTCTCCGCAAAGAATTTCTGGAATTGTATGCCGATTAAGTCTTTCATTGCGCCTACACTGCAGTGCAGTATAAATTTGTGATAGACTTGGCTTTGTTCGAATTATCTCCAGCTTTTTCGATTATTCATAAGCCAGCACTGAAAGGGTTAAGATGATCTAGATTAGTTCTTACCCGTCTCCTGAATTTCCTTGTTGAAATTGGCTAAATAATCCTGAATATCATTAAGTGACTGACTCTCAGATGCGACGACATGACCAGATCCAGAAGGCTCCATTTTCAACTGCAAGAAAAACAAAATGTTTAAGTCTAAATACTTATCAAATCGAGCATTTTTCAATTAAAAAGTAGACAACATTATGGGCCACCTTACCAGGCCAACTTTTCTTTCTCACACAAATATCGTTGATATAGAACCTCTGTCTCAATGGGCTAGTATCAAAATGCTACAAAGAAATATAAAAATATCAATATAATATTCTGCTGGGTACGACCAAACTATCAGAAATATATGTATCATTTTAATTCTGCAATTCATGTAATTTGCATATTTCTGAATATCAGCAGTACAGTTTTGAAAATAAGTGGGTTCAAATTTTAATAACAAATATATCCTATAATAAGATAGCGTTATATACTAAACCCAAGAAAGGAGATTACTTAATAGGAGACATGTGAAATAAAATGATTTGGTCCCAGCCAGAGAGAGCGCCTAGAGCTGGATCATTATCATAAAATTCAAAGAGAACAAAATGGCTGCTGAACCCTAGAACAACCTTATAACACATTTTAGGCGCAAATTTCACAAACGTGAAAACGTTATCATGCGTTAAGCGCATCGTATAAGATAGCCGATAAGTCCTAGATGAGTTTAAAGATGGATTTGATGTTCTAATTCCAGACGGTAGGAGCGTTGTGACCCGGGCGACAGCGCCCTCCTAAACAAGCCAACGCCATCTGCCATTTTGATTTTTAGACCGCCTCGGCGTCGCTTCATCGTGCGTCTTTAAAAACGTGCAAAATTCCGCATCAGGATTAACAGTTTCGACGCTAATCACTGGTGTACATTAGAGAGAAACTATTTGTATACCTGTACTGAGTTTTCTATCAGTGAGTGAACGGTTGATACCTCAGAATTAGCGCCTGAAGATTCGAGATGACGCCACACAGCTACACGGAGCGGGCACTATGCACGCGCACCTGCTGTCTATTGTTAATAAGCCCCCGACTAACATTCACCCTTAAACACATTATTGAGATCCTGATCTAATTGAAATTAGGAGAAATTATAGAAAAAAATATGAAGAATATAATCCTACTGATTATAAGATCGAATACGGCCTGATAGATGATCAATCGGCGAGTTTAATTGCTTACCTATTAACTGATGATATACTCGCTGGAGGGCGTTGTCTAGACATATAATGCGCATGCGCAACCAAATATTTATAATAAACAAATGCACGTGTATTTCCGGTTAATATGACATTTTTCTTTTCAGAATATTTACTTAGCCACTGACGGAGTAATAAACAGAAGATGAATATTTTACCTAAGAAAAAGTAAGTTTGGATTTGGTCGTTTGTATTTCTAATGCTCTAAATTATTCAATTGACATTTTTCAATAATGAGGAAAAATTATTTTTCAGTTGGCATGTACGAACGAAGAAAAACATCGAAAGAGTTCGCAGGGATGAAGCAAAAGCCGCTGAAGAAGAAGAGGAATGTTTAAGAAAGATTGCTCTAGCAGTAAGTATTCTTACTTCAGTCATCAATACTGTTACTCCCAATCTTATTATAGTTTCATTGATTGCATTTCACGATTATTCTAGGAACAAGAAGCGAGGACAAATTTACTGCGTGAACGATCAAGGGCTCGCCTAGGTCAATCTACAGATCACAAACAGTTAGATTCTTCGAGACATTATAATGAACTAGTAGGACCTGTACCTGTTCCTTCTACTCCATTAGTTGAATTTGTAAAACCTGAGCACATTAACCTATTTGAAGGCGAACAATCGGTGAGTACCGGTATTCAAATTCAATCATCTTCACTTTATACGTCTTTGACGTGTTCTACACTCTCTAAATACTTTTAACCTGTAGGGGGCCAATGAGGAACATGAAAAGGAAAAAAAGGAGGAACAGGAGAAATATGAGAAAAGTATTGGCTTATTGACATATCTTGGACAAAGTGCTGCAGAGTCACAAAGTAAGTGCACTTTTAGATGTTCATAAAGTTAATGATTATTAGTGAAATTTGATCAAATTATTTCTTCTTTTTTTGTAGCCTGTAAACCATGGTATTATAACCCAACTGAAGTTAGAAAACGATCTACTACAAATCAATCAACCTCTTCGACTAGTCCTACTAGTACGAGGTATTTATCTATAGCATTTCTGATATTCAATTTTAAACTATTACGTATTCATTGCATATTTCTAAGCATGACGTTGATGTTTTCAGAAAAGGGGAGCAGGATTATAAGAAGAAACGCGCCCTGGATCCAATGGCTCATATGTCAAAGTATGTTAATGAAAAACGAAAGGTTGATCATGCAGATGATGAAGATGATAAGGTTTGTACTTAGAACTAAGCTGCATGTGTTCAATCTCTATTTCATTAATTATTCTATCAACTTGTAAATCTTTTCTCAGGAAATTCTACACAAAAAGCACAAAAAACATAAGGACAAAAAGGAAAAATCTAAAACGCCTGGCAAAAAAACTATTGAACAATTGCGCGCCGAGAGAATCAATAGAGAAAAAGCTGAACGGTTTAGAACTGAACAAGTGCTTGCTAAAGCAAGAGGTGAAAAAATACCAGAAACAAAAACTGTTGAATATGATGATCGTAAACGTGGATACAATTCTCAATACAATCCAGAATTAGCGAGGAAGCCTAGACTCGATGAACCTCAATATAAATGGTGAATAAATATTATTTTATCCATATTTTCTATTGTTTATTCGTCGATGATGAACTGATTTCTCCCAATGCTTGATGCAGTACCAGCTGCCTGGAACAGTCGTTAGGTTTCACATCTCGAGTGTTTCTGGTTGAAAATCAATTCAAACATTTTATACAAGATATAATCCCACAACGAAAAAGTTTCCACGAGGTGCCGATATTTTGTTCAGACGTAATCCATCCCATGGTCTAAATTATTCCTTAATGGTTAAAACGGTGAATAAAATATTGGCACAAACCTTTAGGATTCTATCTTGTGTTGTCTTGATGGGTGCTTTCAGGCTAAAAATCGAATTCCTCAGTTTTTCACACAAAAATATAACCACAAAGACCAAACGATTAATATACAAAATTTGTTTTATTCTTCAGGTATTATACACATACAAAAGATATCGCAGCCCCCTCATATTGAAATCCCCCTCGTTTTAATTACACTGGACAAATACAAATAATTACACAGGTTTCTCGTATTGTTTTAACCATCACTTCAACTGAACAGTCGTTTGAGAAATCACTGGATTGATTTTACTGTCTCTAAAATGCTAAACACAATTTCACCTATATCTGGATTCAGTCCGTAAATGCACCAGTAAAATCCACATAATTTTGCTAAAAACATGATTTTGTTCACTGTTAATTGAGGAATGATGAACACAAGTTTTTTATCGACGTGGACCACCGCGTCCTCTTCCACCTCCTCTACCTCGACCACGACCTCCTCTTCCACCTCGTCCACCTCTCATTCCACCTCGCATGCCACCTCCACCTCCTACAAAACAAATATTTTTCACATATCAGATACCGGTAATAGCAAAGACATGACTTAAATTTAAAGAGTTCTGTAAACAATTTTGTCAAAAATACGGAAAAAGGTCATAATTTATCTGACCAAAGGTAATAAAATATATTCTATTCCTTCATTAATTCAGTTAATATTCTAATTGAGTAAGTAGTTAAGGTTTTGAACCAACTGAATTTTAGATTTAAGTGAATATAATTGATGTAAAACTTACGGTCTCGTCTATCACCTCCTCGACCCATTCTCGATTTAGGTGCATCGTCAATGAGTAGTGTATCTAACGGTAAGCTGTCCGGTAATATGAAATATCGGATATTATTTCCTCTAATGCTCAACGTGTCTAACTGTACCGGGTCTCTGTTCTTTTGAGTCATTTTAACAGCTTTTAAATGTGTATTCATACAAACATCAACACCTAAAATGAAACATTCGTCAAATTTCATTACTAATTGTTCAAAGAAACTATTTATGTTATACCGGGTAAACGATTGTTCTCTTCTGTAGTGGTTTACTAACCTGTTATCGTTCCATGTACTTGAGTACCATTTTTCAGTTCAATAGTAACTGTCTCATGACTGAGTTTCATCAAAAATCTAAAAACCCAAAAAGCAAACACTTTTATATAGCAAAGTCCCCAAACTTTATTTATTTCATGACAACAATATCAGGGTACCCAATATCAAAGACAGTGCACAGGGGCTTGTAAACTGACTTGGATTTTACTTCCGGGTTGTTGATAATCTCGCGAGAAGATCAAAATATCACAGAAATACCTCGTGTTGATGTTGTTTATTTATCCACTATAGAGTTTTGATAAACAATTGGCTGTTAAGGATCAGTATCAGCAGGCGCGACACCTTACTATATTAAAATAACAAGGGATGAAACAGCTTCGCTTTTGCCTGTGACCGTATTGATGCGGCGGAAACCACTGCGCATGCGCGGCAACTTCCGAGCGCTTGTGAGCTGTCAATCAAACTACACATTATAGTTTTTCTACATCAATTCAAAAATTGATAATTTCCTTAGAAGTGTGATTGCCTTGGCTTGACATAGGTTTTTGAGAAGAATCAATTGAACTTGAACTGATCTTAACCTTTCGGAAAGTTGCCGCGCATGCGCAGTCGTTTCCGCCGCATCAATACGGTCACAGGCAAAAGCGAAGCCGTTTCATCCCTTGTTATTTTAATATAGTAAGGCGTCGCGCCCGCTGATACTGATCCTTAACAGCCAATTGTTTATCAAAACTCTATAGTGGATAAATAAACAACATCAACACGAGGTATTTCTGTGATATTTTGATCTTATTTGCAGTTTAAATTTAGCGCCATTCTCGCGAGATTATCAACAACCCGGAAGTAAAATCCAAGCCAGTTTACAAGCCCCTGTGAAGAGAGTGTCACTATGCGATGTGACTCGTCAGCAGCGACAGCGTCAACAGAATAATTGTTGGCATTCGTCATTTACCTTTAAAAACCCGGAGTGCACAGTACAGTAACTGACAACAAAAAAACGAATGACGAAAAAACAATCACTTCATGTAGGCTCGTGCATAGCTCGAGAACGAAACATATTCGTATTTTAGGCCTAGGGCGCTATATATAAAGCGGAAAGTAGATGCCGTATTCATTCTTTAGGGCTCAGATTTCGGACACTTTTTCGTACAGTTTAAAAAATGTATTCGACTAACTTTTAGGACAAATCGGAAGTTTAATTTCACTGCTTTCCAACTATCATAAAACCATATTCATATTTACCTAACTAGCTTCATGATGGAATGGATTCTATATCCACATCCGAGGAAAAAATTAAAACCGGCAAATATGGCCGACAACAATGTTTACGCATGCGCTGTTCAGGGTAATCGTATGGTGCTGCCATCTAACGTAACGACGACGCATTACTATGATTTTCCCGCCAGATAACCAATCATGAATGAACAGCGAATGAATGATATTGAATTGCCATGGTATAAATTTGCATATCCTTCTAGAGTTTTTTGTTTACGATGGTAAACAACAAAATGATACCATTTAATTTTGGTTTGAGGTGATTTTTGCGATAGGCCCTACACTAACTTTCACTCTACCATCAACAAATGACACCGCCCGATTCGTGCGGAGTGCGTAAAACATATGATAAATTATGTTATGTTAGTAGTGAAGTGTGGTAGTACCCATTACACAAAAGGGGTTTCTCTCGATATAAACAAACACAAATCATCTTCCTGTTTATAAATCGTGCATTTTTGTTTGCGATGAACAATGTGTGAATGCTATATGTTGCTAAAATGTAAAACTGGTTTAATCATTGGACGATATTCGTGAAGGAGCCGACTCATTTATCACCTGACCTAGATCTAGATTCGATGAGTCGAAGTTCGCCACGCTGCTTTTCGTGTAAGCTAAGCCCGAAGCGAGCGCGGATCGAAAATGGAAGATAATTCCGATAATTCATTCGAAAATGATGATGCTGACGTCGACAACGACGTCGCAGGGATGGAACTGAGTCCTTTGAACACAGAAGACTCGGATACAGCAATGGTGGAAGAAGGAGCACCACCTAAGGAAAGGGCGGCGTGGGATAGCAAAATCCAGTTTTTGCTTGGCATCATCGGTTATGCCGTTGGTTTGGGAAATGTGTGGCGTTTCCCATACCTTTGTCAGCAAAATGGAGGGGGTAAGAATTTAATTTAATCCCTTATTTTGGTAAAATTATGATGGAATAATAATGTGTATTGAAGTGGTCGGCATCATGGCAGCTCGTGTTGTGAGTCTAAGAGTTTAGTAGTATAGTAGTATTTTTGAGCGATTGGGAGGCCACTGAGTTTCAATACAAGGAGTGTGGTTTAGATTGAAGAGTTGATCCTACTCGTAGAGATAACATGAGTATTTTTTTCCATTGAACCCGGCTTCGAATTAAGCCAGGCGAAAACTGATGATTGTAATTCGTTGTATAGTAGAGTAGAGAGCACGTGTGTCAAATTCTTTGCATTCGAATTCTATCAAATGAAATTCATTTAGGCCTAAATCTTTCCGTAATGTTGAATATTTTTTACAATTCTATAATCATAACAAATCTTTGTTGCCTTCAAAATGAATGGTTGAATATGGTGTTTCAATATGTATATGGCTTATGAAAAAACTCCCAATTTTCACTAAAACATTATTTACACTAAGTTAAGATTCTTTCTGAAAGAAAATTATTCGCATTCAATGATGAGGAATTTCAAATGTTTATTTTTTATCAAATCTTAATTCACACGGGAAATGTATAGGGTGAAAGAAGTATTTGTGTCAATTTTGTTGTGGTTGTATTGTATGGAATGAGTGATTCACGTTCTATTCAAGAATTATGTTAAGCATCTACACGGCAGTTGTATGAGTACCGAGTACAGGCCGGGGGAATAGAAGGGAATTTCTTCCTGCATCTCTAATGATGGGTCAAATGCACGTTTCCTAACATTCATGCTTCACCGATATCGAGTTCATTTAGAGTTTATGTTGCGCATGATAAAATCCCGCATTTGATATCTCCTAATTTGATACTTGGCAATATGCCAGTTACTGCAAAATAATGATATAACCTTAAAAAAGTGAATTAACATCTTGATACTCCCAAATACATTTCGAAGCAAATGTTTGAATCTTTTTTTTTTCATTCTTCTTTACAGGAGCTTTTCTTATACCATACGCGATTATGCTCATCGTCGAAGGGATACCATTGTTTTACTTGGAATTAGCAGTCGGACAGAGACTCCGTAAAGGATCCATCGGAGTATGGAATGACATTCATCCTCTGTTGGGTGGTCTAGGATATACGAGCGCTGTAGTATCCTATATTGTATCATTATATTACAATGTTATCATAGCTTGGTGTTTGTATTACCTATTCTATTCTTTCCGACTGTATCTTCCGTGGACCGATTGTCCAACGATTACTAATGAAGAAACGAACATAACGAGTCCAGTAAAAGAATGTGAGATCAGCGATTCTACAAGTTATTTCTGGTATCGTGAAACTCTAGATATGTCTCCATCTATTGATGTAATTGGTGGTGTCAAGTGGAAGATGTTTGTATCTCTATTGGTCGCTTGGATTATTGTATATGTTTGTATGTGTAAAGGCATTAAATCTGCCGGAAAGGTAAGCCCCGACTAGAAGTGTAAACCAATATCAATTATTTGAAATCTTATCGGCAGTTATTAGCTGCCAGACTTAACTAATCGAACTTTCCACTGTATATGTCAACTACGCCCTGAATATAAACAACAATAGTTCATTAATTACTATTGTTTTGCCGGGCCCGAGTAGATTAAGACATATTTTTCTGACATTTGTAAATTCATCAGTTTTGATTTTTTGTTTCAGGTGATGTATGTAACGGCTACATTTCCTTATGTAGTCCTGGTCATTTTCTTCGGACGAGGAGTTACATTAAAAGGAGCCGGTGATGGACTACGTCATATGTTTACCCCAAAGGTAATGTAACTATATATATATGAGAAATAATCTTCCTGGATTATATGTATAAATAATGATCATATATAGATTTCTGTTGATTAGTAATTTTCTGAAAGCTGCTGTTAACTGTTCTGCCCCAGGACACTTCTTAGGAAATCTACTGTAATCCTACTAACTGAATTGATTACTGTATAATCTGTACGGCTGGCTGTATTTAGTCTGATCTGATGTGTTATGAAGTGCAGTTGGTTCAGAGTTGTCTGTATGATAATGAGCATGCTGGCAGGAGGGTGGTGCCTGTCTCTGGTCACTAGTATTAGCGTGGTAAAATTAGCTATATTTTTCATGTTTACTAGGTGCCCTTTGTAAATAAACGTCGGAGAATATGAGCTTTGTCGTGTATGTAAACAATCCCTTCAGCTGGAACAGTGCCAAGATACCCGGCTATTTCTAGTCTCAGACGCTAATGTTACTGCAGACGAAACAAGGATAATATATCTATAAAAAGATACAGAATGTTATTTGCCAAGAGGAATCCTCTGCCAACATCTGTACCTTTATTTGTACGTTATTAAGTAAATATCATTTGAATTGTTAATGTATTGATGGTGTTTGATGCAAAAAATATGAATTGGAAATTAGTTTAAGCCAGAACATATGTTCCGTGAAACAGATGTAAATAGTCTGGCAAATCCATATGGAACCCTATAGGCACTGTTCATTGATGTTTTCTTTTTTCCGATATAATACTTTAAAAAGTACGTTCAGTGCTGATCTGCTGGGACTGAATGATATTTTTTCAGTTTTTAATCAATTAGCCAGAAATCTTAGTTCAGAAAGCATTGGTTCAAAAACCATTTGACTTATATTAGCACTAACTGAAGAAGAAACCTAGTTAAGTGACCTCTATTGGATGGAATTTCCAGTATAAAGTTCACTCTTCGCTCCATGTTCAGGATGATGGTGTATGTGGGAACAAGGCACATTGTATTCGACTATAAATATAGCTTGAATAATTCTATGTAAATTGAGCAGGGTTTGCGTTCAATAGTCTAATAACTTCCTGGTGTGATTAGTTTACAAAACATGGGTTGTTTATAATTATGATAAAAACTTGACTCACGTCAATGTTAGAAAAATTGGCCTCTCAACTAGAGTTAGTTGCAAGTTGAGATCCCTACCAGGTCATATAAACTAGAGTATAAATGTCGAATGATAGCTCTTCAATGCATGAAGTAATGTTCCTGCAAAAAACTTGATTGTTTGATGACATTTGTGCGATCACTCGGAAGGCTTTGTCTCATTGTCAATCATTTGTCATGTAATAGTATACTGTACTTTCAGATGGAGAAATTATTGGAGCCTCAGGTGTGGTTGGATGCTGCTACTCAAATTTTCTATTCTCTTGGACTGGCGTTCGGAGGCTTAATTGCGTTTGCGAGTTACAACAAACCAAAGAATAACTGTAGACGTGACGCCATACTGGTGTCAATAACAAACTGCAGCACTTCGATATTCGCATCGATTGTGATATTCTCAGTTTTAGGATTCAAAGCTCACCTTCTTCATGATAAATGCGTTGACCAGTAAGTAGTTCGGGGTCCCTACGACTCCTTGATTCCTTAAAAACTCCCTCTAGTTGCGAAATGCTTTTAAAGGTGCTTGAAACTCCTTTGATTTGAGCAAAATGCCTGAAACTCCTTTGAAACTGAAATAAGCAATTAGAAATTTATGTCTAGTTCGTAATTGTACCAGTAAACAGCTTAAATCAATAGTCGGGACCAGGAGTTTAGTAGTGTAAAGGATCAACATTTGCTTTCAAAACCACTGAATTTACGGTTTGACCAATTCAGGAGAAGTTGGGAGATGAAAGTGATGCTGGCACTTCCTCGAAATTTGTAATTTTCTACTTTAAAACTCCTTATATCCAGGACTGATCAATCTGTATGGACCCTATGGCTCTAGAAATTGTTCACAATGCAATTTTGCTTTATTCTTCTCATTTCTATTACAGCAATATAGAAAAGATCCTCCCTCATGTTCACGATCAATGGAATGAAACCACATTAACTCCAAATGTTTACAAAACACTGATAGAACCAAATATCAGTTTATTTGTCAATGCGAGCGTCGACAAATTAGGTCTAAAAGATTGCGACCTAACTAAAGAACTTGATTCGGTAAGTTCATAAGAGATTCTCTTTATTGCGCTGAAGCCAAAACTTTCTTTGTCAGATATCGTCCCATTTCAGATGTTATGTTACTATTTTATTCATGTGGTTCATGTTTGTTTCATTGTATTACTATTGTATTACAGGCAGCTGAGGGTACAGGCTTAGCATTTATTATCTTCACCCAAGCTATAATCGAGTTTCCGGGCGCGCCATTCTGGTCAATTCTGTTCTTCACAATGTTGCTCATGCTGGGACTGGGAAGTCAGTTTGGAACAGTAGAGAGCGTTGTCACGTCAATTGTAGATCTGGAACCGTGGCCTTGGTGTCGTAAGAAGTGGGCAGTTTCAGGTATAAATTAGAATGCTTCACTGATTATTCTCCTGAAGGTAATTGTTGAGCTTATCTCGGGCCAACAGTCCTTTGTAAATGCATGTTTATGTAAAAAATATTCAGAACCAGTCATTGTTGAGTAAATTCCCAATGCATCTTGTATGTAAACAGAGAATTTTTCTGTAATCTGTTTTCAGCTGTTGTTTGCTCTTCATCGCTTGTAATCGGGATTATCTTCACGACCGGAGCCGGTCAATATTGGGTAAAAGTATTTGATTCTTTCGGTGGCACGTTCCCACTGATGGTGATTGCATTCTTCGAAGTCGTTGGAGTGTCTTGGATTTATGGAATGAAAAGGTAATATGTACACATTGAAACAAAACTTAAGAGTAAGCTCACTGATAGTCCGATGAATCCCATTGATGTTGATGGCATTTTTGCGGTGTGGGTGTTAAATCTGTCATTACATGATGATAGAGCCATATGTTGATTGTATACATACAAAGTATATATGCTGCACAGCTGGCAGGTTTATACATTTATCATACATTCTATGTATTGTTTCCGAGAGGATAACAATCATAATTCACACCAATAAATTGTCGATACAATTTTTTACTTGGGACCAAAACCAGGGGTGGATCCAGGGTGCCTCACGTCAGGCACTCAAAAAATCTGAAAAAGGCAATACAAATTCAAAAATGAATTTGTAAACTTTTGGAAGCAAAATACCCTGAGTAAATTTCCAAGTCCACTAAATCTGATGTGTTTTTGGGTCGGGGTTGAGGGTGTGCCTTAGTTAAAACAGATAGACATGAAAATGTTCTGACATAACGTTTAACACTGAAACCTGTGGTCGCCATTTGATCTCTATTTCCTGGTCGCCATTTGATCTCTATTTCCTGGGGGTACATCTAGTATGCTGGAGTCTGGTTCCTTACAAAAAAATAACATCATAAAAATGGCATATATAATATAGTCAATTGGGGTTGATTCCATTATTTGCCTTTTTGAAAAGTGCCCTTTTTCTGTGAGGTAATCAAAATTGGACCCCTAGGTCCTTTGCGTGAATTGAATCGATTGAGTAACAATTAATATTCTATAAAGATTTTGTCCTTTTTTCATTTCAGATTTAATGAAGATATACGATTTATCACTGGTGATAAACCTGGTCTATATTGGGTCATAATGTGGAAATATGTCGGGCCAATCGTGATGTTTTTAGTTCTAATCGCATCTGTGATCAGTAAAATTGTCATACCAGTTACATATAAAGTATACGATAAAGAAACAGTAAGTAGAATTCTAGGAAATAATGATAACATACATTAATATCTGAGATGTGATCATTGTGCGTGAAGTTTTCATCGTGAATATACCATAGTTGATATGCATATGATATCGATCAATATGCATTGCAGGTGTTTGCTAATATAAATTGCTTTCGAAGTATGCAGTATTAATCTATCCAATTTTATGACATAAGCCATTTGGTTACTTCCAATATTTTCACTAGTTGACAGAAACCTTCCATTCAGTATTGATGACATACATGTATAACGGTATGAAATATTAATAAGCAATTAATAAGCAATTGTCAATTTGAGTCGATTCAGAGCAAATAACGTGGAATGCTTTGTTTCTTAATTAATAAGAATAGTGTCAATCTTGATGAAAGTTGGGTGCCATGGTAGTATGGGAGTCAGTAGTTATGCAGTGCAAAGAATCGCCTAGTGGCAGAACTAGGCACTAAAAACTTTCGTCACACGACCTTGAAGTTGACCTCAACTGAGAAATGGGGTGGAAATTCAAAAATTGAGCTTGGCCCTAGATACAAGATATCCAAAATGCAATGGGAAATTATGCACAGTAATCTGGGAGTTCGAACCTGAGCCCGCGAAGCGCTGTCGCGTCTATGGCTCGTGCATATATATGGAATCTATATATCTCGAAATTGTCAGATGTTATAAACCGCCAATTTGTGTTGTAATTTCAGGCAATTTTAACCGATACAAAGTATCCTTGGTGGGTTGCTATTGTGATAGCTTTTCTGGTATTATCCTCATCGCTGTGTATACCAGTGGTGGCTATTCTAAAGAAGGTCGGTATAATGAGTTACGACGCGGCGAAGGCTGCTAACATCGCAACGGGTGGCACAACACAATCAACCACTGCCATGCTTCCTGATGATAGAGATTCTGGGAATAACTCCGAGGAGGCGTTGGATACGATGGGACCTTACGTCAATAATCGAAGACAGATTACATTTTTAACGAGTACTGAAACCAATGCATGAAAGAGCTGTTAAATTTGTTCGAACCTTGTGAGTTGATCGAGTCTCTGATTGGTTAATTAAGACTTTGAGTCGATATTTCGTTCAATCAAATCAGTCCAAGATACTGAGTGAAAATTGTGATGTGATTCAATATATTCATCTGAAATAATGATATATCCAAAGTTGTAAATAATTGTATGATTTGATGTAGTATCCATCAATGTAGATGGTTTGTTCTATTTGAGAATTTTTTTTAAAATTCATTAACACCAATCGAAAAGTTGTAAATATATATACATCGAACACTCTTTAGACAAAGTTTTCTGAGAAAACGGGTACATTCAGGTCTTAATATGATAGAGTTAGACTAAATATATCGAATTATACTTTTCTGTCTGATTTTTGAACCTCAGATATTTTCAGAAAAGTATATTCCAGAGTTGATTTCTAAGTGGTTGCGAGTTTGTGGCAGTAAGATATGAATCTCATGATGGTCATAATGTGCAGAGATGAAATTCATTCCAAATTATCATTTTGACCATCATGCTTAACATGATCATATGACATAAACGTTAGACTACAATTTGCTTAATGGTATTGTATAATTGCTAATGGAATGATGATATAATCATGATAATCAATGCTTTATAAAAAAAAAAAGAGATAAGCTTTAGCTAAGAAGTAGCCATAAACCAGGTAATAGCAGGTACTGGTACAAATATATGAAATGTCTGTAGAGCCAATTCTTAGGTCCATATTATACTTATAGTTGGACTTAAGATTTTGTTGCTCATGCCAGAATTATAACTAATCGGCATGTGCATATAACAGAGCAGGTGTTTGAACATGGTAAAGGATCAACCTTTTTACATATCATTTGATTATAAGACGAAACTGGTGCTTGAAACTTTGTTTCTCCGTTACTAGAAACTGTGTTTATGGATCTTCCTATTTAAGATGTAGGCTAAGCTAATACTAAGGGCAGTATATGTATCTATCATTTTAAATTGCTCAAAATCATTCTTAGTTGGGACTAGCTAGCTTTGGTTCTAAGTTGGTACTAGCTAGCTTTGTTTTTACTGGCAGTATTAGAATTTTTCATCAATTTGCAGTATTCATGGCTAATGTCTACACAAAATATGATAGTTTCAGTCTGTTCAGTGCATGGACTGGTTTTCAAAATATTGCTTTCTCGCATGTCTTTCCACAACTTAGGCATGCAAAATGCAATGTTTCATCCTGTGTACACATGATTTTTGTGTTATCCTAATAATGGAACTTATTGAAAGTGATACATGTTATTCATGTAGAGAAATAAATTCATTCAAAACGAAGATATGTCTGATTATGGACGTATGATAAAGTCTTATTATACGTCCATCGTGTAAAAGACTACTTAAAATTAAACTTTACCTACTGAATAGGTACCGGTAGATATTGAGTTGGTGTGTATGTTTGTACATAAAACTGATTAACTGTAACTGTGTTGATAAACACTACAGGATAGCGAATGCTGTTATCATTTTGCCGTACATAATTATGGAGAAAGTGGTATTTACCGCTGTTAAATACAGCTGTCTGTACCATGATTGAAAAACAAATTTATGAAATTGTTCTTTGATACATCCGATGAAAAAGTGCTTTTTAAATTTATCATAATAACCATGACTATCTTAATAGCTTTCAGCGATTATTGGTCTGTTTGATAAGTACAAAATGTCACATTTTATATATGCATTTGGATATTAGTGAAGATTTCTGCCCAAAATGTTGTTTTCTGTCTTCAATTTTTGAGCTGAGATTTTATTATGATCTGCAGAAGAAAAGTTCAAGTTTTATGCAAATTGATTCGTATCATTATTAATCAACGTTTATATTTTTATCTTGAAGCTGAATTTATACAATGACAAATCTCTTAAATCTGTTAAACTAAAACTGAATATTTTCTACGCACAATCCAATGCAATTGACATCTTTTATTCTTTTTATTCACCTTAATGCCTTCTGTTTGGCAACCATTAATGTGCTCTTGTACATATAAATATAGGGATAACTTGAATTCCGTTATTTCCATGCCCGGAACATTCTAGATATTATATTGCTTCTTTTTTCTATCATCTATGTACAAATATGCAGTAAATAATCTGAGATTGTTATGTCTGAAACAAGAACAGTTCGAAGAAATATTCAGAATCTGAATTACTATGATTTAAATCAAAGAAAAAAAATGTTAAAAAGTGTTATTTAAACGAGAATGTTCTATGGAGTAACTAAAAGTTTTTATTTAAACGTCGTAAATGAATTTTGTCTTTGTTCTATTTGTATAGATATGTATTTAAACACGTAAACTGAAGGCCAGCTTTAATAGTCTCTTATCCTAGAAGAGACCGTCGCATTCTCAAGACAGGTATAGATCTTCCCTTGGATAATGGTATTTTTATATCGGCAGCTCATTTTCTGATGTTTTTTGACACATATTCGCTGCTATAGGATGGTTCAGGTGCTTGTTTCATGTAGATTTTGTTGTCAGTTCATTATAAAGTGAATCTATTGCTTCATGATCTTTGTAAATAATCATGCGAATGCAATGACTGAGAAATAATTGTGTGTATATTGTGACTTGCTATTGCTTACATGACTAGAAATGTCTTTGATTGGTGAATTATTACTGTAGATTCCAACATTTTGGAATAATCAACATTGTGATTGCTTGAACAATACAATGAATGTGTATATGGTTTTTTCTGCATCATCAATGCATTTAGGCATCTTTCATGAGCTGCTTTTGTTGAACTGTATTTCATTACATCATAGACATATATGTAGTCTATGATTAGGTGAATTGATATGAGATGGTTATAGCAACTCTGGAGAGATGCTCCTATGAAGATTCTCAGTGACCATTTGGGTTACAAAATATCATCAATGCAAATGCCTATTAACAATGTAACATGTGGATATATTGTGAACAGGATATTATATTATCTCACCAACAACAGTCTTATTAGTATCAATGCTAAAAGAGTACGACTTAAAGTAAGACTTAGTAGTAGTTCTCATCCACCCATACATCAATAAATATATTATCCTGGTTTTGAGCTGTAGATTTGCGGTTTTTGAGTAGTTAGTGAGAAAAGTCGAGTGTTCTGCAGTTTAAAGAAATGCTTTATCAGTTTCATATCAAATAAGTATACAAATCCTATCAAACAGTTAAGACTGTTCAGAGTATTTACGGAGTATATTGAGATCGGAAGTTTTCAAAATCTAGAATTAAGTCTTTCATCCTGTTAGATGAGTAAATTGTAACGTGATTTCAGTGTGTGTGTAACTAGCTCATTATTACATTCTAAGAGTGTTTGATAAATACTAGGCTATTGTCACGTATATTTTAGTTGTAAGTGCGGTGGAGTTGTACAGTCTATCGCTTGAATCAATTCAGTGTGCTAGTAGATAACCTATCCTTATTGATAAATGATATCATGAGCAGCAAGGGCAGATCCAGAGGCAGATTTTGAAGGGATTTGTTCGCGTTGTTAAAAACTTTTTTATAATTGCTCAACTAACGTTGACACTATTTTGAGGGGGATTTTAAGAAATAGTGTCACTAATTAAGAGAATGAAAACTTGGAATGCATTTTAGGGGCCTGATAAGACACTCTGGATCTGCACCTGAAATATCTGATTCACACACCTATTAAATCAGATTTTATCAAATGTTGTTATTATTGATTTGTGCTTAAATCTTTATACACCAACCTTGATTTTCTGTTAATTTTGTTTTTCATATTAATTTCTTGTATTCTTGAAAATTTGTTGAATATTTAGTTAATGAATTCAGTTATTGATTGATTTTTTAAATTAATTCTAAAAATCAGGGACTGTTGATTAATTGCTGTTTGTATTTAACTTCTCACAACTAGAAATTTCACGACATGGTTATTTCACCAGTTAATATGTATGCAATATGTCCACTTATTCTGAATTAAAAAGAATGAAGTTTTGAGCCGAAAATTTACTGTTATTTTATTTTTCGTGAAAATAAAATACTTGGACAAGATGTTGCCTCTGTAAACAGGAATACAGGGCTCTGATGATTGTAAATATATTGCATTATGTAGTAAATTGCAAATAAATATTTGTGTATGGAACATCTCGGGTTTTGTTCTGTTTTTGGATATGTTGGCGTGGATCGATTGTGCTGTTGGAAGATGTGGATAGATGGCAGATGCTGCAATGGGTTTTACCCTGTTTAGTTATTATAAAGGTTTCCTAGATCATCCGAGTCGGCGGCCAAACGGATGCTGGCCGAATAAAAACATCTGAAATGGATAGGAAGGATGCACAAAATAATGGAGTTACGGGTTTGGGGGAGAGTTCGGGTCATAAGGTTAGGGTAAGTAGAAGTGATTAATGTTTGACTTGATGCAATGGAGCGACGTTTTTATTTAATTAGTTTATCAATCACTTTCCATGTACGTATACATTGTGTACGGGTTCTCTAGATGGTTATTCTTCGTTAGTCTAGCTAGATACATAGGTTAATACCTCTTGAGTGGTTGGTGTGTAGCAGTTGCAAATAGATTCGTGTTTTGTTGTAAGGCTTCGATCACTCGCATGTGTTTGCCTGATAATTAGTTTTTTTTATAGATTGATCTTTTTCCACTCCTGACATAAATTTCATTGCCTGCATCAGTGATTATCACCGAGTGTCGATCTGTATTGGTCAGGATGCTCCTTTACTAGTCACTGGTGTAATAAAACATTAATTTTACGATTCTGGCAAAATTCGCTAATTCCAATTATAAATTCTGTATCCAAGATGAAGAAGTTGTAGGCCTACATGGATCCTTGGAGAAGGCTGAATGATTAATCCGATAAATCAAGGTTTCTTGTATAAACAAAATTTTCAAGTTTCTCGAATAAACAACATTTTCTCTTTAATTAGTATGTGACATTTAGATAATCTATGAAGAGACCCAATAAGCTCACTAAAAACAAGAGGATTTCAGATTTTTCTTCATCAACATAATACAGGGAATAGTTGTATAATTGTCTCTTGAGTAAATATCCATTATTTCCTGTTAATCAGATTAATGTTATTTATGGTATAGAATGACGTGATAGATGTGTTTCAGCAAAAATCATTATATTATGGGAATTTCAAGATAGGGGAACCAGATTTGAATATCCTAAAAACCGACAAATGAAGTATTTATCTACTGTCTTTGTTGCTGTAAATTTTGCAGCGCATTTAGCATACACATTTTACTGGAATAAAGAGATAGTGGTGTGCGTGGGAGAGCTCCTATGGGAATTATGCAAAATAAATTAATCTTGGAAATGTAAGATCACGAAAATTTCAGCCCATGACTCGATGCGAATGAATAAAATATGTAACATGGCGCTAATATATTTTGCAGTGATTGTAATTTAAGACGGTTTACCGGTCTTATAAATGATGTCCCGACATTGAGTGAAGCTGTCATTAAAAGATATATTTTATCTCGATGATACTGGTAAGATAGGATGTTATAACAGTCTTATAACAATGATTGATCTGATTTTGATCATAAAATTCCCAGATACATCGTTGTTTTTGATCAGTTATCAGAAGGATGTGCTTGGAGGTGGAAGTTTGTTTGAACGTCGGATCTTAGAGTAAATAAACCGCTTATTCTAAGAGGTGTTCACGTACATGATACCATTTACTGATTGGATTTTATTCACGTGATTTGTTGAGCAAGCAGGATGACTACTACTCATTGTTTTTCCAACCCAAATGATTCTTTAGCTGTATTTTGCACGAATTGCATCCAGACAACTTAGTGCAGTCAGTCAGTGAAGATACATTCTGATTGCACTTGTTTCAAGACATTTCATCAAACAGTTTTCTGGGCTGAATACTGAAAGTTAGGTTGGATTTCCAATCAAACGTAACTGTTAACTATTCTTGAGATATTTCAAAGAATTGCTTTTTTAGCTCCTATTGGGAGTTACATTTGTGACAGTTGTTCTTATATCTGCGTGAAAATTTAACGATCTCTTACGCAAGGATATGATGTATTCATCGTGTAATGAACTGTTAATGACTGGAGAATCATAGTGAAGGTGTAATCACTGGGAGATATATAAACTCATAAAACTGTTTGATTAGTTTCGTGTTCAAGTAGTTTCTAATGGTTGCTGAAGTCTTCAGGGAACATTCTTCTCCCTTAGTCAGTGTGTCTCTCAAGGCATTTATACAAGTACTTGATAGGAATTCAAGAGATAAACAAAATTAACTCCTCCATTGAAGGCTGGAATAATTAAGTAGTCATTTCACTATATTCCAGAAAACAAATTATTCGATAGAATACATCTAAAGACGAGTGATTTTTATATAATCGAGAAAGGACAATGTAGCATTGTCACGAATTAGTTTTTGGATTAACAATAATGAACCAAAAGGATATAACTGAAGGTGGGTCAAGCCAAACTGGCTGCTGTTGGAAATTTAAAAAGGTAAAAAAAAGTTTAGCTAAAATTCTGAATCTGGTACACATTTTTGACATTTTGGTATATTTCACAAACAGGGATCGTTCCTTTTATTCATTAGATAGGTAGATTTAATTTGATTTGATTTGGTGAAAATGGTCTTGGAATGTGAACGTAAGATAGAATAGGAGTTTAATTGATTAAAATTTCGGATTCTGACTTTCTTATTCAGTTAAGTCATTATCATTTCCAATGTAACAAAATTCTCACCTAATCCAGTATGATGATTGCTAGGCACTTTATACAGAGACAATTTGCTGCGTACAGATTTCTCAATTCTCACAGGTATAAAATCGTATTAGATGAGAAATCCTCTTAGCCTCGGATGGTTGACTGCAGTTGTCAATCTTTGATGTCCATTGAGAACATAAACAATCATTCATTGATATATCTTTGTTTCTATGTTCTGGACCATTCATCTGATGAAACATCGCACCGTGATTAATAAATATCATGGATGGGATGTCTATGATATTTATTAATAGCTGTAAATTTGATAAATATCTCATTTCAGTAGATCCTTGGCACAGGTATATTAGTTTATGTATTGTTTTTATATGTGACTAGACACAGCGATTCAATGATTACCCCCTCCCCCCCCCAATAGCTTGTCATCACTGGTAGAAGCAGTCCTATGAGGATTTGTGCTACCTGATATCTTTACCACTTCAATTGCTTTATTGATATTGTTTACTACTGGTTTGTCAATTTTCACAAAAAAGCTACAACAAGAATCGTATAGCTCCATTAGATATATATAGGTATATCTATCTTGAATGTTGAGATACAGTCAAAAATGATACTAGTTATATGATATACCATTCAAAGGTTAATATGCACTGCTAATGGTGCTTTGATATTCTGAAAATCCATCTCTTGATCTTGAAATCATATGGTGTTGGCATCTTGTCACACTGCTTATGCCCAGCAACAACCAATATCAACAATTTGATAAGTCCATTACATAGTTCCAGTAGGATAAGCTTGTGGAATTGCCTGTAGTGTATCAAACAGTGTATATACCCAGTACTTCAACAACCATCGATCTAGCTCATCGATAGTTGACATTTTGATGTGCAAGAATTTTTTCAAGTTTTACGATAATTTTCATTCTCTTGATGCTATGGGGAAGCAAAATCTGATGGTTATTTTTAGTGATGATATGCATGCTGATTTCGACTGCCAAAGATCTCTGAACATCACTCTTTGATTGTTATTCCTGTGAGGTTTAATGCAAGTCTTATACCGATTGTATCTTGCAAAAGATCTATCGACATGCTTTCATCGGTTCTGGTTTCTTTGGGTTTTTTCATGCTAATGATGGGTAGAGCACCACAACATATCGACCAGAATCGTAATAGTATCTACATTCTGAGTTATCTCATTTGTGCATAGTTGATTGACTTCATTTACAGTCCAGTTCTATCACCAGTCATACACAAATCCAGTAACTAAGCAATGGCAGATATTTGCAATGATGACTAGGCTATAGTAAATACCAGAATCTGCGGACTTTGTCCAGAATTGGGCTAACTACAAAATTGCAAAATACATCCAACGAAATGGATACTACCATTTTTAGCATATTTTAAAGAACAAGCTAGTCCTGATACTAAAGCAATGAATAATGATACCCTTTGAGGCTATAAGATGAAATAGGTAATAGGATTTCGTCCATTGTTAGGTTGTCAGATTTCCCCTCCTTTACGGTGATCAAATAAGAAGCACTTATCCTCAGATTTTAGCAGATCTTGTCTATTGATTCTACCGAAAGCATCTCTAAGTCACTGCCAAAATGTGTTCATTGAATTTGCTGGTAATGATGTAATGGTATGATGGCTATGTTTGACATGCGAAATAGTATATTAAGCTGTGTAAGAAGACTTCCTCCTGGGGACTGAATAAAAAAATAAGTCATTTGATGCATTGTAAGCTGTTTGTTATGTTTTTACGTAGACTTCTAGGTGTGTCTTGCGTTACGTTCATTCAATACAATAATTGTACTGAATAACACCCTACAGTGCTTACGTGGTAAGAGATTATACATGCGATAAAAATCATCACAACATAGTTGTTTTCTTATGAAACCCAATTTCACTGCCAGTAAAAAATTACATTTGCAGGGGCGAATCCAGTAATTTTGAATAGGGGCCCAAAAAATCCGAAGCCTGTACGTGAGCGCTGAAGACGCAAAGGCCCCAAGAAAATTTTGAAAAAATTGATCATTTTCTAGGCACCTAGAGTGATTCTAGAAATGACCGACAATAATTAGCCACTGTATGTGTAACATTCTAAGGCCAGGTTGTGAAAATGCTATCTTGGCAAGGGGGGCCGGGGTGCTTAAGCACCCCTTCGATCCGTCCCTGATTTGGTTATATAGTCAGTATGAATTGATGGAAATAAAAACTTCCCATGTCCCCATGCGAAGACTGGCCATCCTCACACCTTGGATGTGTATAAAACTTGCACTTATTCATAGTTTTTCACTTTTATTTTTCTTAGTGGCTTAAAGTATCTACCACACCACGTGCAGTAAAGGTAATATTCACATGTTATGTAGTCCTAGTTTTGTGCTGTGTTCTTGTTTGCGAATATTCCTTCGTTATTGCTGAATGTGGCATCTTTAACGCGTTGATAAGTAGCCCAGGGCTGTGATCTCCTTTTTTCAGAACGTCAGTTTGATGATACCTTGCAATACTGTTGTCTGATGTGATCTATTTCTATATTTGTTTGCATGTATTTCGTATTTTAAAAGCAATTTTAGATTGACATTTTCAGAATTGAACGTTTCCAGACATAGTCGCATGATAAGAAGTAATTTTCAACGTGAACATTCATGACCAATCTCCTTATCAAGACAGGTTTATACACAATTTTGAAAATGCTATCAATTACGTAGAGCATGGACGTATAAACTAGATTTAGTTTTGATCTAGTTTATACGTCCATGCGTAGAGTGAGTTCAGTCTTCCCTACTAAATAATGTTACCTAATGCTGTCCGCCCTCAAACTAGTGAATGCTGATATTGTTATTCCATCATTATTATATAGCATTATATGAGAATTGAGCTAATTGATTAATTGAGCAGGACTGGGGACTTGTCACAGTATTGGAGATAAACCCTGGTGTATTGTCATATAGGAAATGGATGCTGCAACATGCATTGAAAAGCACCTGCACAATATTGAAATAGCGAGGGGATTGATTAAATCTGATGTTAGTTGTTGTCGATTTATCTGCGCTTTAGTGTGAGGGTATGCGGCATTGTCATGTGAAAAACTATTCAATCAAAATCATGACAAGATGTATAAATGTACATAGATGTGTTTATCTAAAAATCGGAATCATTAATTTTCCATTATGTCACGTCTGTTAGAAAATGATTAATTTTCATCATCGATTATAATTTGGGAAATAGGAAAGAGTTAAGTGTCCAGATTGGTTTTTGTTGCATTGATTGATGAGTGATTCATGTAATCTAAGTGTTATGCATATTTTGGAATCTGCTCATATTTCTGATAATCCCCACGAATTAAAGAATTTGTGACTAACTTGATCTGAATTTTCTACTTTTATGTATAGTTCACAGTAACACCAGTGACTGTAGATCTACCGATCAGTGATAATTATGGTCGAGCTCCTCCTCGTAATCAATTATCATCAAACAGTTTGAATGTTTATGATAATAACGAAGGCGATAGTTTTAATCAAAATAGCGTCACGCAATTATTAGGAAGAAAGTTCAGGGTAAGTAGATGTTTAGTATATAGATTCATGAATGATTGTATGGATGACAGACTGTGTTCTGTTTCTGATCTGGAAACTCTCGGGTTTTTTTTTCAGAAACAGAGTTTAGAATTGAAAAAGATTGAAGAAGAGGAAAGAAAAAAACAAGCATTTATCAAGCCACTGAAACGATTGGTTTCAAAGTTTGAGGTAGATTGGCATTTTGATTTAATAAGAAATCTTATCACACTCAGCGAAGATGTTTTACTTAGATCATATTTCAAGCTAACATCTTTGAATCTGGAATGCATTATTTTACGTATGTTCGCTATACTTATGTATATTACCACTGCATCATTAGTGGTAAGATAGATCCCAAAACTGCAGGATTCAGAAATTAACCGATAAATTCCTGCTGTTTCGCAAGTTATTTCAAATCGGAAACAGTATGATGCGTAGAAGAGGATTGACACCTCAAAAAACATCTCATTCCATCCTCTATTAATAGCTGAAGAATGTCTAAAATTAAACTATTAACCGTTTTCTTTGTATTTTAGAGTCTTGATTATGAAATATGTGAAAATTTGCCTTACCGAAAAGAACAGAAAAAACAACGAACTGTGGTGAGTAAAGTTAAATTCAAGTGGAAGATATTGGAAATATTTCATAACACGCAAAGGCTCTGTTTATTTGCTCCCCGATGCTGTGATGCGTTTAGTCTAAACGTGTTGTGAAGTTACGTTGCTTATTGAAATAAATTTTTCAAGTTTTCAAATTTTTTTCGCTGCTATCAATGAATTGTTTGGTTTTGACTCGATTACCCGCAGACCCCCAGTCCCATGGTAACGCGTGGTATCCACCTATAAATCAACTGAGGCACCTACGCATTAAAAGCTTGATCAATTATCCCTCACGAATATTGTTACTTGAACCAGTCGACCAATTGATTTATACCATGCAAATATTTTTCAGAAAATTCAACGAACCTGGTTTGCACGATGGATTGTAGCAATATTGATTGGACTGGGGACTGCTATAGTTGCGGTATTCGTTGAAGTCTCGATAGAACACCTTACAGAATACAAGTCAATTGCATTACAGTTTTGTATCCTTTCCCACTTATGTCTAAATGTCATATCTTTTGAGTTGCTGCATCCGCCTTTTTATATCTCGCTGAAAAGTTATAGAGTAAAATTACATGTTTCAAACGATTGACATAAAATGCAGGGTTGGCAATTCATTAAATGGTAAATCATGGACTCTAAAATGAATCACGATTTAGAGTCCATGTATCAATCTCTCAATGCAGAATGTAGGAATTGCATCCTTTAAGTTACATATCATTCATTTATACATGGACACTTACTGGTACTAATAATTGCTAATTAACGTAAGGTGAATTTTCATTTCACTCAGGTGGAGGATAGAATTGCGATAGTGAGTTAAATCTTGAATGATGGGTCTTAGTGGTGGCTAGATTTTGATTGAAGACAATTTGCATATTCTATTCAACGCATCAACTGAATGAATGGAGCCAATTTACATTAACACTTCTAGTCAGAAAATTATTCAAAAATTCAAATGCGTTAGTTAAAGAGATAGTTGATGCAAGAAGCAAGTACACTGACATCACTGTCAGGGTTCCGAGGCAGTGCTTTGATTGCTTCATCAAAACATCCATCGTTGTCCTGCCACCGGCTGACATTATCAGCAATTTCTTCAAACAGCATTATACACACAATAATTCCCTTGATCACAGCACAGATCCTTCACTATTTCTTGCCTTTCTATCAATACACATTTTTATTGTTAAACATAATATGTACCGAATCTTGTCACCTGTGAAACTGTGTATCTGTTTCTGAGTCTCCTTCTCTCTTTGTCAGCTCAGATTGATATTGCTTATGCGCAGAATCTAAAATGCCAATTTAGACACAGTATCGACTTTCTACGTCACCATGTCTGTGTCACTTGATTCCATTAGCTTTCGGTTTGTGACGCAAACAGGCTGGTGGTATAAATTGTCTATTTGTATTCGACCTCATTTGGCTAAAAGTGATAAGAATCAATCACTTTTCACTTTCTGCATTCTGATGAATACCCATAGTGCCCCAGTTCTTACATTCCATGAGTGTTTGCTATGCAATTAATTGTCACAATGATTCCAAGCATTTTTCTGTTTGAATCATGCCTCATAATGATTGAAGTAGCGAGATTACTTGGCAATAGAGAATTCTTGTCCTGAATTCGAGATTCTCAACATTCAATGACCTCTTATTGGAATATCTAGGTTTTATGGATTGTGGTTCAATACATTTCAGTATCATTAGGAATTAGACTCTAGATTTGTTCATCTGATATATACGTCTGATAAAAGACTGGAATGTTGTTGATATAATCGATTCAATGGCTGCTTCTGTTTCACTGAATAACATTTATGATGTCGAATTTGATTACTGAAGCTTTATTCTAGTACGTTTGATTGTATTTGATGATTAAAACTGTATATTTGGACAAAGGCCCTTTTGTGTTAGCGCTATACACAGGAATGTAATTGAATGAATAAAGAGCGAAGCCATTTCTTGCAGCAGATTTGCTAGGGGAACGCTGCTAAGCAACAACATCTCATAATCTTGCTGATTTCGGAACGAAGCCCTTGTTAACATTTTTCTGGCTTGACTTCTGGAATGATTAAAGGGTGTTCATGTGGCTGACATGCAATTTAAGGTGATACAAACATGATTTACTAGTGCAACAGGTATTTTTCTGGGGCCAATCAGTCGCCATTAATGATGAAATTGATCATTTTAGTCAGTAGAAATTGCTGCAAACAGAAACACCATAGTCACATCATTAGGCCAGATTCTCGCAATGTTGTTTCATTTACCCTGCTGGAGAAAAATAGCCTCTGAAGCATTCCATATTCATTATCCGGTCTTCAAACACTAAGAGATCATCATTAATACATTTCATCAATATTAGATACTATACATCGAATGAATTTGGGGAGATCTTCCTTGATTTATGTATCATTTAAACGTTTGAGCTGTAATTCAGCTACAGTATTCAATTTCTTAAGAGTGAATTATTACAAATGTAACAATGTCAAAATATTTGATATGCCCCATTATTCAAATGACTGAAAGTGTCCGATGATGCTTTAAATCCTTAATGAAATTGTGCAGTAATTGAACATGGAATGAAGACGTCATTAGTTATACCATTTCTCGGATGGCTGGCTATAAATCTTTTCCTAACATCTATTGGTGCAGCACTGATTGTGTTCTTCGAGGTAAACATTTATTTACTTTTCAAAGCTAGAAAAACATCATCTAAAACACTCGATTGAAGCATTTCCACTTTTCATTAATTTTCATGCCGAATACGTGTGTAAGTGATTGGGCTTGAGCTGGTAGCAGATTATGTTGTCATTTGATTATGTTATGAATGCTTGAATCCATGTAAGATAACTTACACTCTGTCTTATCCGTGTCTTCATGCATGGTTTTATGGTCAGACTAAAAGGTATTATTCACTAGTGTGGTAATTGCTCATCTCCGTGTGAAGCGACATGCAGGTGATACCAATCTCCTACACCTCGGTATCTGGTTCTCGGAGACAAATTGTAATAATTCCGACCTGTTCGTAAGGTTTACTGTGGGCATTATTATTCCTCCTGGGGCTTCTGATCTAATAATCAGAACTATGTAATTTTATACAAAGCTAATGGAAAGTATTGGAATTTCGTGCCAAAAATATTCCACATGATTTCGCATAACTGAGCTCCAAAAGCCATGATCTATAGTATGATAACTCAGTTTTATAGTAGATTATTGATTATGTTTTTGGAAATATTTCTGATTTAATGGAGTCTTTTATCTAATTGAATTAAATGATGACAGCCAGCAGCAGCAGGGAGCGGTATTCCCGAAATAAAGTGCTATCTTAATGGAGTAAAGATACCAGGATTATTGTCAATAAGATGTTTATTGGCGAAAGTAGTTGGAGTGGTATTTTCTGTCACTGGTGGTCTTGCTGTTGGAAAGGTGAGCAAGCTACTGTCATTCATGATATCTTATAATTCTGTGCTTTAGCTAAGTTGCTAAGTAATTTACGTCGTATGATTTATGAAGACAGTGCGTATTGGTTGGATGTTTTTTTAGATGAAATTATCAGCTCTCTATCGATGAATTATGCATGGAATCTAAGCTCCTATAAAATGTCTGCATCATTGTAAAGCGATTTCTCAAAGTCCTAATGGCTGTTGTATTTCTTGGAAAACATGTTTTGTCGCCTTCAGTGCCCACCAATCCAGGGGTACAAATTACTTTATCATCTGTGGCTGGTCTCCTCTTGAAATAGAAAGTGCAAATTTCTACCTGACAAAATTCATTAAGATCATACAGAAACCTTGCTGTCAATTATCACCTAATTGGACATCAAAGAAATATTTTATCAGTTATTCAGAACCGTATATATGCTGCTGAAATAAAACTGTTTTATATCTATGAAATAAAAGATATTTAACAAATATGAAAAGAATGAAAATCATGACTATTTGAAGAATGTTGATAATTTACCTACCGTGCATACTACAACATAGGGCGTATTTCTGGTGGTGCTTCGATAATACTCTTGAGAATGAGACATTTATTTCTGATACCTAAATGCTTCGGAATCCGTTGGTGTTGGTTACATTACATGATCTTCTATAGTCTAGCTAATGGCAATTATAGAATGACAAGGCTACTCTCCTTAATCTACTTAAAAGTTTCAGGACACGAATTGTCACTTTGTGAGTCTGACTCAATAATGACTTTGTTACGCTTGTTCTGTATAGGTACCACTTTTCCCAATGAATGATTGGAATAACTTCACAATTCTCATTAATTTTTCGACAGTTTTTATTCATACTTGTTACACTTCAGAATGGTATTTATGGTCAGGGATGAAATGACCACTGAAATTGATAATTCTTGATGAAATATTTTTAGGAAGGTCCAATGATACATGCTGGGACTATTGTAGCAGCTGGGGTCTCTCAAGGTCGCTGTAGAGTTTTTCAATGGGACTTCAAGGTATAGTAAAAAAGAATTCATTGTAGAAATTTACCAGCTCTAGTTTTCTTAATATAGCTCTTTGGATTAAGATTTTACTAGTTTACTTTTTGTATGAAAAGTATAAAAATGATGAACTTTCGTCAATTTGTATCTTTCATTGAACATTAGACACAAACCGGATCATTTTCATTAGGAACCCATCCTTACAGGTTTAGAAAGCATAGGCAACATTATATTGAAATATTAATGGACTGATGGACTATACTTCTGGTGGTCACATGTCTCCTTCCGATATAGTCGAATTGCTGTTGGGCTTCCATTTCATGACAATAGTTTACATATATAGGAAGCCTATTTGTATAAGATAGGGTGGCAATGTAAATGTACCAAAGGAAGTATATGAATGAATTGTCTACTACTCTATTTGTATTCCTTATTGCTGTCAGTAATGGCCACTGATTAATTAAACAGGGTATGAATTGTAATGGCTGCATATGTCCACTTAGCTTCCTATCACCGATACCATAAAGACTATAGTCTTAAAGGAATTTTTGCATGTACAAACTTCAATTTGTTTTGCAATGAAGTTGGATTGATCTGTGTGTAATATCTGATTAGGGGCTGTAGGCATTGGGTGCGGTACTTTCTCAATTGATTAATCTGGTGGTCTCCCATGAGTATTAGATTTACTTCATATGTTTAAATTGCATCAGTGCGTGAATGAATTGAATATGTCAAATGAAGTCATAAATGATATTCATTAGTTGATAATTTCCATCTATCTGGAACAGTGGAGGTGTGGCTTAACATCGATGTTTGTCCTTGATTTGATTTCCTTATAGATAGAGATAGAAATGTATTGGGGATAAGTAAATGAATCTCTTCTTCTATGACTTTTCTCGAGAGAACTATGTGTAGAGTCCTCCTTTCATATGGTCATCTGTTTGTATTTGATTGATTGTTGCGCTAAGGCAGAATATTGTTCCTGAGAAAATCAGCTCATTCCTGTAACTTGTATATCTCAGTGTAGCTTGGTGAATGTTTGTGATGACAGGGGAATTATCTGATTTTTAACTGACATATAGTGTTCATGTTTATGAATAAAAATGCCGTAGAAAATTGATCAGTAACAATGATGTCCTGATGGCTTTGTGCCTGGATGCATAGATACATTTCAAAATCAATATCAATGTGACGTTATCGTCTCTTCCTCGTTTAAAGGTAATGAATATTGATCGCGCTAGAATTTCAAGTTGCTTTAAAAAATGACATCATTTGACATCAAGAACAATGGCGGCATATAGCTATTCCTCAGACTCACCATTTCTTAAGAAAACTTATACACGTGGACGTATATAGCCAACTTAGACTTTTCACTAACTCAGACAAAAAACAAAATTATTCTCTGATCCTAAATTTCAATTTCGCTTAACTCTAACCAATTCTACTGGTATCAATTTTTCAGAGTTAGGCAAGGTTTACTCTATTAGGATTCCTTCTTGGTGCCAATTTTCCTTGAGTTTTCTTTTATCTAAGTCAATTAGATTTTTTTCCGAGTTCAGAGAGGAGACGTGCAGTGCATTGGTAATGGATAGAATGATGCCACTTGAAAGTGATGCCTGATTGTCTTGATTAACAATTTAAGATAAAATGAACTAGATGAATAGATCGCAGTTAGGAGAGATTGCTTTCTGATGAAGTATATAATTATTTTTACAGATATTTGAATCATTTAGATCAGACCATGAACGTCGGGATTTTGTCTCAGGTGGTGCAGCAGCAGGTGTAGCAGCTGCATTTGGCGCTCCCGTGGGTATGTAAATCAGATCGACCCTTGACAAGCTGAAAACCATCATAGACCTGTTCTATGCCAGAATCAACTGTAGATTTATTTGCAATAATACAGGAACGCTTCATCATTTTATCAATGAACTATTGGTAATACCATTCATCGTATTTTGGTATCATCTATGTGAACATATCGAGACTTGCTGGACCAATCGATTGGAATATTCAGCAGCAGGAAGAACCACTACTTGCCCCGGTTAATCTGGCCACTAATGACAACAGCAATTTGAGATGGGTGTTTGCGATGTTGCTGTGTGTCTGTCATGCTCAGACTACCATGATTACCACAAATGAAGCAGAAAATTTGGCCTCAATGAATTTCATTATTGCGTTTTGTATCGATCTCCTGTAATCACCACCCTTAAATGAATCACTAAGCTTATTGATGCTGAATCCAGACAATCAACATGAATGATTGTACACACTTTTTCGTTTAATCAATCTGAAATAACTGCGGGTTGTAGGGAACCTGTAGTCTGACATGGGCTCTTTCTAGCTTAATTTTTTTTTTCAAATGATTAGTCAATATGAATAATGTAAGCCCACGCTTCATTGTTTTCTTCAGAGTCAATTAGAGGTATAACCATCCCTGACAACTGGCTGTGAAGAAATTGCCAACAAGCCCGGCATGCTTAGTAAATAGTTGCTTTAATATTCCATGTGTTCATCTATAATATCTCTAGGTGGTGTGCTCTTCGCTCTCGAGGAAGGCGCAAGCTTCTGGAACCAAACATTGACATGGAGAATTGTGAGTGACTGGATTTATCATGTCATCCATATATTTACCACCACATTTATCTGGAAAATTCTAGAATGTTTTAATTAAGACATGCTAATAAATGACCAATTGTAAATGTTGTGTGTGTTTCAGGTTTTTTCATCGATGATCGCTACATTTTCTGTGAATGTATTTCTAAGCGCCATCCATGGTCATTCGGGTGATCTTTCTAATCCTGGTCTAATCAGTTTAGGCTATTTTCCTGTGGGTACCCTGAAAAAAACCACTGTGTTATCTATAATCTCAAAAATCTAAAAGTTTTCCACATCCAATTTGTTTTTCTATTACAGGACATATCTTATCATCTTGTGGAATTGCCAATATTTATAGCAATGGGAATATTCGGTGGACTTTCTGGTGCTTTCTTCGTCTTTCTCAATTACAAATTAACATTGTTTAGAAAAAGGTATAAATACATATGAATCTGATAGTGTTGGTAGTTAAGACATATAACAGGTATTCTTCAGTTGGCCTTCGTTATATCTACGTTTTATCTATATCACAGATATGTGAAAAAGAAGTTGTTCAGATTTATGGAAACTCTTCTTATAGCTGGAACTATTGGTATTTCATTCTTCATCCTTATATACGCTATTGATGATTGTAAGGTACCTGCAAATAATAAGGAACATCATTATGAAGGGCATGAAACTCAGGTACGATGATATTTCTGCATAATCTGCTTTTTATTTGATGAACGATATAACATTACGATTAATCTATTCGTTTAAATATTCTTTTCAATTTCGAATTCTAAGATGTTCTGCAAAGACGGTGAATACAATACATTGACAAAGTTGTTATTCAAAACACCAGAAGGGCAGCTGAAATTATTACTACATGAGTCTCCCAGTAAGTTATTAGAAATGACCGCACATAAACATTTTATGCATATGCATTACCGGCAGTGTGGTGGTATACGTGGTTATTAATTTTTCTACTTTCAGATGGCTTTGGTACTATGTCATTAGCAATGTACAGTATATTGTATTATTTCTTTGCATGCTGGTCATGCGGAGTGTCTGCATCTACCGGTATCTTTATTCCGTCCTTGCTCAGCGGTGCCATCTGGGGTCGATTGGTAGGAATCGGTGTTATCAATGCATTCCCAAGCATGGTAAGCTATTTTTTATCTCATGCTTAATTGTTGCATGATGATTCATTAAATATGGTACATTAGTAATTATATTTGTGCAGCTTTTAGTACCAACCTTTGAATTAAACTATCAATGTCAACATATTAATCGGGATACATGATGTTTAAATTGATATTTTAATTCAAATTATTGTTAACCTTTTACAAAATGCTACAATTATTGCTTCTAGTTTAGGGTTAACATGAATTGTACTGTTCGGCATGTATATTTAGCAAGCATTCATAGTATCTGAATACATATTGCGTATATTAGTATCATTTCACCGGCAATTGGCATGTATTTACATCACCTTTTACTTCTAAATAATTATTCTAATCAAAATTTTTATTTACAGTCTTTCAGTAAAGATAGCAAAATGAAGGTATATATGTATCATCTCTTGTTTGTACTAGGTTTATGTTTAATTGCATGGTATGTTTTTAGTGTTCACTGTTGACAAGGAATTATGATAGGCAATGTAGCATTCGATGACGATTCTTCTATCTCTCTGATATTACACAATAGTTCACCTATAAATATATGATATTCTTACAGATTTCATTCTTCTATCCTTCTTGCTCTGGATATGACTCACTATATCTTTATTTTTATGAAGAAATTAATAATGTCTATTAAATAATAAAAAAAAATGAAGTAATCATATCTACTTTATTTACAAACCAGGAGCATAATGTCGGGAAATATGCATTAATTGGTGCCGCATGTAGCCTAGGAGGTGTTACTCGTATGACGATAAGTCTTACTGTGATGCTTATTGAATGTACTGGAGATATTACATTTGGTCCGCCATTAGTGCTTGTCATCATAATTGCAAAATATGTAGGAGATTTCTTTAATTCAGTAAGTTCAACATTCAGTATAAGTTTCTAAGTATTAACCGAATTTTGAATACAAGTTATTACTTGAATATCATTTTCAGGGTATCTATGATTTACTTATCGAGCTAAATGGGATGCCATTTTTGCCATGGGAACCACCAGAACTTTCCACAAATATAACTGCTGAGTAAGTTACCATGGCTTATCGGACGTATTTAGCTATTTGGCCCATTTCAACTTTTTCAAAGATGAACTGGGCTCTGTTTTCATCTACTGATAAAGATAAGATCTGTAATCAGTCATATTTTTACTTGCAGTAAAATAATGAATACTCCTGTTGTTACTTTGGAACCCATTGAGAAAGTTGGTAACATCATTGAAATTCTAAGAACTGTCAAACATAATGGCTTCCCTGTAGTTGAAAACTTTCATCCTGAAGTGGTTAGTAAATTACTTTGCCGTAGATATACTACTGATAAGAAAGTAAGTAAAGCTAAGATTGAATCTAAAATGGAATATCTTTATTCTGCAGATGGATATGACAACATTCGGAAAAATGACTGGACTTATTCTTCGATCTCAATTAGCTTTGATACTTAGGAAAAAGGTAAAGTCTACATCGAGATAGAAACGTTATTAGATTTGTAGAAAACCATGTTATCCACAAAGTTTCCATGCAGGCATTTGATCGACCTGGTGTTCAAACTCAGTTGTTAAGACCAAAAGATTTCCGTGATTCATACCCTCGATTCATTCCAGTGAAGGTATCGTATATTTCTAAGATTATGTCACCCTCACTCAAACTTAGTGTAGATTTAGTGCACTTAAACTATGATGTAGAGAACTATGACCTATGTATATATTCATTTCCGGACATTATTTCCTTAAATCGTTATATCATTATTGTCATTTAGTATACCGTCTACAAACTTTGTGTTTGTGCGATTTTTCAGTTTTTGCATGTTCTTCAAACGTAGATATTCATTTACCTTAGATATTCATTTAACTGTGCACTTTGATGTTGCTTTGTTTGTATTTGTAGAAATCATTTTCATGTTGTTTAGATGTTGATTGAATAGTTATGTTTATGATCATTGTAGAATATGTCTTCAGTGTTGCAGGTATGAATGATTCAGCAAAATAGTTGAAAGAAATATGAACATGTACGCTGTGATACAAGTGCTTAGTGCATGTTATGTTATTTAACTTGATGATATTATGGTTCATTTCAGGATCTAGATATAAGTGAAGAAGAGAAAAATTGTACATTGGATCTGAGACCTTACATGAATCCAGTACCATACACTGTTAATCAGGTATAGTCATGAATCCAGACCTAATTTTTGTGTGAATAATTATGTATTAAGAGATGGTTTATTTATGACTATATTTCAGTATGTATCTTTACCTCGCGTTTTTAAACTGTTTCGTGGTCTTGGACTCCGGCACATAGTTGTCACTGATGACGATAACAATGTAAGTTTGAAATTAACCAAATATCTAGGGCTTTGGTTTGATCAGAAAAACTTTGATTAAGAAATCCAAAGTCAAGACGGACATCTTTATATCGTTGCAGGTTTTGGGAATGGTCACAAGGAAGGATTTAGCACGATTCCGAATGCAGAGCAAACGTTTATCATTGTTATTAGAACAGCTGAGTATAATTGATACATGATTATTATGCAGTTACTGTGATACTATTAGGTTTGAACAAAGTCGACCAAAAGTTGCATAAACTTATCAACATCTAGTGTAAATATGTAGATGATATAAGATAACTATTGAGGTGACCACCTCCCTGGGATCAGAGTGTGGTGGCTTATATACATGTCTGTCATTGATTGTTGTGTGCCTAATACTATATCTGCAGGATATATGAAAATTAATCAGTCTATAGTAGGCCTACCTAGCCGTTGTTCCTGAAACAACATTCTAAGATCGCACCCATATCTATTATCTAATAAAGCTGACTAGTAACTTACTCATTTCGGAACAAGTATTCAATAGTGTAGACAGCATTTGCTTGATTAGAAACTGTTCAGAAATGGTCATCTTTACTTTGATGACGGACTTAACTCGGAGCAAATTTTAGGTGAAGAAAATAAGCATTATATGTGCATACTGTATGATTCAGTTCCACATTCTGATAACTATGCAAGCAACCAGTATAATTTATAGAGCTCAAAAACTATACATTACCTTGGCCAGAAATCTGTGTTGAATATTTATTCATTGCCTTATTCAGTTTTCGCAATTTAAATTTAATAATCTATCATCATTACAAAAATGAATTAAGAGGTTTGTCCCGTATGCATCAATAGTCAAACACAACTGTTTTTCATTATTAAAGAAACTTGTGATTATTTTTTCATAGTGTCACATAATTTCCACGTTAATTTAGGATGTGTTTCTATGAAACGTTTATCGTTATCCGAGTTGGTTTGTTCTTTATATTCTATTTGTTAAGTTGTAAATTGATCAAATAAATTATAACTGTTTTCATGATCGTTGATCTTAACATCAGTCGAGTCTTTAAATTGTGAGATGATCCAACTGCAACAGCCTGTGTATAAGGAGGATACGAACCACCGTTCGGAATACATGTACTAAGAATTATCCAGGAGGTTTAAGGAGCATGATTTTTAACATATCTTCCGGCAGAAACTAAATGAATAATATGAAACTGAATAATATATAAAAATCATTTATTATACACATATTCTGTTAACTGTACACATGCATTTTTACAAACCATTATAAAATATATTTCTGTACATAATATATCCTCAAGTTATTGCTTTAGAAAAATACATATTTCATACTTTTTTACGATACTGGAACAGTACTGAAATTTCATGAAGTAAGGCAATTTGCATTGAACATAATGCATATCAATCAGTCATGTTGACAATTTTCTCCATCAAATGCTCTTTAAAATCTATCATTAAAACTGCTCTCCAAACATACAGCAACCCTTTACAGCCGAATGTGAAAGACCTATTTCTAAGCTATCGTTTCATAATTAATTGCACATTGAAATCATTTCGTTTTTTCAATCAACTCATTCATAAACCTGAGATTTAACTCACCAAGTGCAATTCATCAGTTTAAATTACAATCACTCATCAATTAATAATCAATAAATAAAGAAAAAAAACTAGGCTAAAACAAAATCAATCTGTTAAGACAATCAATATTGAATGAAGTTCACAAAAGATGAATACAGTGGACCTCGTTTCGACGACCTCAGATATAACAATTTATCAGTTATTTTAAACCTAAAATTTCATTCCAAACAGGACAGTTTCTTCATACTTGATATAACCATACTTGGTTATAACGAACAGACAGATCCCCGGAAGTGCATTGCAACAAGGTTCCACTGTAGTACTTCCTGTGATTCTATAAAATGTTTAAATAATTCAGTATTAATTACAATCGAACAAAATTTATCTAAAACCTAAGCTGTGCATGCAAAATAAATAGTTCATTCTTCATCTACAGAAATTTAGAGACTGAATTCAGTACTTAAATAATCGGAGTGTAATAAAAAGCAATGCCAAGTTTCAATAGATAAAAGCGGTTGATTTGCATCTAAAAATGAAATAAATCAAAATGCTAGCTTAAATATTATTCTCCCAGATATGGTTAACTTATTTAACCAACTATACATATGACCCTGCCAAGAGAAACTCTCACTTCAGAGCGTACATATTTGAGCAATACAATAACTAGCAGATTCTACACAAATGAATCCAAAGGAAACATATCCTTGAAGTTTGATGTTTAACAGTAATTGAGCACATACACATGGTTTTTAAAATGGCACCTTTTCACCAGATCTCGAGCTAACAGAAACATATTGACCTGTGATTTATTTCTCCTTAAAACAATTGAAATGCCCGTCAAAATGCTGCACGTAATCAAGAGACAATTGTGGTATCTCTTGATTTGATTATGAATACACAACCATAACTAAAAATAAATGCAACTATGGTAGAAACATGCATCACAGATGAAGATACAATATGATAAACTAAAGATTGTGAACAATTGCAAATTCAAGTGAAACTTTCAAACTGCATATTTTCATTCAAAATAACTAGAATCATAGTTGCATCCTTAATCAAAATGCTGACAAGCATTTCTCTCTGCAAATAATCCATTAAATGGATCATCATCAATTTCTTATATTTGATCACAGTCTCAGCAGCTAACACAAACACAACTTATTTTCATCGAAGAATGGATTCAGCCATCACATTTTTTGCTACTCTGTGGTGGAGTCAGTAACCCGGTATCCTGCTGCATATCAACATCAGGACTAGCTCGCGATGATGTCAATTCAAATTTCTTATTCTTTACACTTTCCTGCAAAGACAAATTCAAATGTTAAAGATTGCCGCCAATACAGATAATGAAACGACCTAACCAGTAGTCAATACTTACTAGTATTCCTAACTCAATCACATGTGTTTGTATGAAATGAGCCATTTCTGGACTGACATTACTGTAATATTTCATCTCGACATGTCCCAGCTCTTCCACAGTTAACGCATAAGGTAACATCCATTCAACGCATGGAGCCAAATCAATCCATTTAAAACCTATAATGACAAAATTCATTAATTTTTCCATCATATAGAAATATAATGTGATAAGGAGAGTGAGAGAATTCGACAAGTACCTACCAGATACAGACATAGCGACTTGTTCGGATATCAAATGACAAAATGCTGAGGCAGCTAACACACCATATGTAAATTGTAATGATTCGGCATCCAATGTTACTAGATCCAATAACTGAAATAAATAAAATTTACAAAATCACTTTTAAAACGTATGATTCAAAAGCTTCAGTATATGTGGAATGATTTCACTAACTCTGATTCTTACCCTAGCTAATTGAACGTAAAAATGTGAGGAATACTGAGGTAACAGTAAGCCATTATCGGTTTCCATATCTTCTTCCTCTGTATTCATCAACTGCAGGAACAGATTCATCCATTGAATTGATGTCATAGGACACAGATCCCACTTCAGAGTCTGAAATAAGCATAAGAGAATGTTACCTTTTATCGCTCAAAGCAGATATGATTATTATAGTGGTTAAGACGAGAAAATCAGTAATGATCACTATATTTACCTTCAACATAATTAATTCCATAGCCAATATTTCCTCTTCAGAACAAGCGCCATCTGTTACGTAAGCAAAATCCGCCAATTTCGGTGGATAAATTTCCTCGGTTTTCGATGAGATGAATAAGGCCGAAATGCCTAACAGTTGCAGTTTTTCTTTGCCAACGTTTTTAGCAGCCGATAAATAACGATCGATGAAATCGACAGCCAGATAATAAGTGTCTCTCGTTAATCGATACACTTCACAGACCTGTCATACACAATAAAACAAACAATTTAGCATCTACAAAACATCGCACATTATCAAGAATTAATGTCTATTTATTAGAGAAAAACTGATCATCGAAAGCATAACAGTATTTAAGTTATCTTAATGCCTTATGTATTAACTTTATTGCTACGGGCATTTTCGTATCTTCAGTTATGAAGATGATGTGTAGCAATTGTGTTGAAACATTAAGATCAATCTTTCTACTGAGAGTTTTTCTCTAACATAAAGATAGACAGAAACCAATTA
The DNA here is from genome assembly GCF_964204645.1 of Tubulanus polymorphus. Taxonomy (NCBI): domain Eukaryota; kingdom Metazoa; phylum Nemertea; class Palaeonemertea; order Tubulaniformes; family Tubulanidae; genus Tubulanus; species Tubulanus polymorphus. Next base: position 3,390,870 of record NC_134027.1, on the reverse strand, counting down.
TGTCAATTATGTTTAATAGAAAAACTAACCTCAACCAACCAATCTAAGAGAATAGTCCTCATTTTCATTTGTAACTGTGGATGATCATCCAACATTTGTGGATTACGAATGTATAGTTCATCTTTTTTCAGCATCACTTGCCAAACCTCCTTAGAATCAGCCCAGTCAAGTCGAGGCAGCGGACACGGTCGTAGATGAGACGGTGTTGTGAAGTAGTCCGAAAATCGAAACTGTGAAGCAAATTCATCGATGGGTAATTTCTGACTCACGACCATATCTACCGGTACCGGTCGGCTAGGTTTTATTGCACCTCCATAAACAGATGTGTCAACGGATATGGGGACCCATTGATTCTGAAATGAGAAAAAAACTTCATTGAAAACTTTTCTTCATCATACACTCATTTCTAAACAGAGTTTCACCCATTTATATACCATATAAACATCATTCAATCGTTCATGAGAATTTCCTTCTTAAAATTCAAATTTCAAATCGGCATCCACACCTCAAAACTGAATTGGTTTGGTTAACAGCTATATTCAAAATTCTCATAGACAACGCATTGATTAAGTGAGGAAACCAAATATTTAATCATTTAAACACAATTCTTAACTTACAATGACTTCACCATCACAAACATCCATGTTACAAGCAAGATTTATGTGTGTTAATTCCTCTGTTTAAAGTTAAGGCTATAACACATTGAGCACCTGGTATTAACCTATAATAACACTCTACAAGAACCCTGACCAACTGATTACATCACCAAACAATAGACTGGGCAGTGAGTACATAGACGACTCATCAAGCCCAATGCCCATTCATACACTGACCTAGTTTAACATGTCTCATTTACACTTCACAAACTACAAACAATTATGCCCAAATCCTACAGATTACTACCTTTAACATTTCTATCCAGATTAAACTATTCTTCTTACAAACTAATTATGCATTGAGAAAAAACCTTTTCAGTCATCATGATTTGAAAACTCAATAGCCACTAAGATGGTGATGATGAAATGGTAATTAGTATCGCAAGCCAAGTATTTAATTTCTCAGTCAATTAGCCAGCTAAGTGGCAGACAGTTAGTTAGAGTTAATTATGTATCTAGAGACACAATGACTGATCTCAAACTATCAGTAATTAAACAAACCAAACAAAACTGACTGAAAATAAGGAAGATGAGGGATTCCAATCATCGAGTCTCTAAAAATGGCATCTAACTATTAATATTGTGTATAGGCATGTGGAAGCAGATGGCAAACTGAATGAAGCCAGATGAACCAGCACAATCTTTGATAATACCAGGTGATTTTCAGATTCTGAGTTGACTGCAGCTGCCTATATGACCCTTGAACAATATCTCCATCTATAGAATCTAGTCATTCCAGCACATTAAGAAGCTATTGTGCTATATGAATTTGAAATGCAATCATTTTGGCACACGTCCGCGCTCTCCATAAAAATACAATAACCGACAAAAATTGCGGTGAAAAGCGCCTTTTCTTTCCGAGTCATAATGAAGCATTAACATGAAAACGACGACAAACAATCAAAACATCTGCCGAAACGCGTGCCACATGTAGACGCGTGCCATGCCCCGTATTAATAATTCCTGTACTTTTATAATATCAATTGAAGGTATCTGAAGAAATGTACTTCACAGAAAACAATTAGCACTAAATATTATATAGGCACACAGCACGAGCCACTATAACTGATTATATGTGAAATATGACATATGATGGGAGAAGATATGAGTCTAATCAAATTCATCTCTCAGGGAGTTGACCGAGAGATGAATTTATAAACATCTGATATCTTGTAATTGGTATAAATATAAGTATGGCTGATATTTCCAAATTAAGATACATTTTCACCTTAACACATGTTGCGAAGTGCAGATGTCTGGATTATCTATTTTTAGACAGCCAGAAACATTCCAGGCAGGCGTCAGGGTTAAACCAAGACTACACTGGTATATTTATACTCTATAAACAAAACGACCATTGTGAATCTATATATCATTAAAGTTACCAAGGGTTCACTCGAAAGAAAACCAGTTTTCATGAATTCAAGCCCACCGATCAAAACACATTCCTATAGAAACACGCCAGGGTAATTCGTGCCTCATGGAAGATTTATTCCGAGCAATACATAGCAACTCTATAGAACAGCCAGTCATACAATAGACAACCCGGTCCCGGGACACCCATAGAAACACATTTTATAGGTCACCATCCTTTTAACTCATCAGCTGATCTTCAGGTAGATGTCAACTCGACAGCGATATTTTCTGACATACTGGTATCTAACAAATATAGCGCTAATTCCAACATTTTTTTCAGTGCAAATTCCGATATTTTAATAAAATCTTAAAACGCTTAGTGAATCGATTAGCACTTAAGCATCACAACTCATTAACTACCAGGTATGAATGACTTATCAAAATGAACTAAACTTTTTCTAAGTCAGATCTTTGCTCAACACGGACTTAGATAAGAAAAGGTTCTTTAAACGCCTAAATAAGAGTAATTTGTCAATCGATAATCCTGAGGTTTTTACTCCTGAGCTCATTATCACCTATCAACGAGCCCGCCTCTTACGGTAGAGTTTAACTTACAAGACACAGTCAAGATTTGATATGCAAAACCAAAGTTAACCTTAACAAATCAAATGACAAATCTCTCTTGTTAAACCAGGTGTAGTGTAGCCAAAATCTTAGAAGAAATTAATGAGTTTCCTTACCTCACTCAAATGCCTTCTTTTTTCCAGTGACATGCCTTCCGGATCCTGTAAAAATAATCAATATAATCATTATCATTACTATCAATCACCAAAATATCTAGGATGGAGTTTCTTTGAGGTTAAAAAATTTGCAAACGGAATCATAAATGAATGTACCTCTTCAGCTTTTCTCTTTCGGTTGAGGATTATTGGTACTGCCTTGATATTAGCAGAATTTGAAGACTTCAGAGACGAACTAGACGATTTCTGACTCTGGATACGGATACTGAAATGAGAGGTATAAACATGGTTGTTGATGCAGTCCATGAGAATGGAAAATCATGATGGTAATGCCTTTTTTCTTTTAAAAGCTTAAGTATCGTATGAGAAGTATCCATATGGAAAAACCTACCTTTTTCTAGGCATCATATAAATCACAATTTCAAAATGATCATAAACCTAGAATGATATAAAGACATTGATTAGTTGACAAAATTTGAAGAATTCCTGGCTGGTGGATGCATGGCATCAGCTGGGTGGGTGGTGGTGTGAGCCTTGGACCATGCTTTCTAACAAGTCAAAGAATGAGAAACTACTTTATTTCAAGTTATTAATTTCCAAAATAACTAATAAATATCTTAAAGCATAGCCCTATATCACCATTCTAACGATATCGGAATTCAATCATGATCATAAAATACAGAAACCAAAGAACCAGAAAAAGAAGGGTGAACAGACTAACTACCGCGAGTGATCATCATCAAATGTTCATCGACTTTCCCGAATAAAACAACCCATTAATAAGCTACAAGTTATTTACAACCATTCTTAAATCCTTGTTATATGTTATCAACCTAACAAAATTGTCAAAGATCGCATGTGATGGAAGATAATCAAGAAGAAGAACTACCAACCTGCAACCGCCTTCGAGCTCAGCGAACATCAGAATGGGGCCCGCCAATAGAACGAATACGCATCGCGTCCGCGCATCGCGCCGATATTTCGCGCAATTTTTCCTAAGACTTAATAACATATAAAAAGTGTTAAAAGTTAAAAATAAATGTATCAAGGCTTTGAATCATATTTCTTTTACAGTTTTGCCTATATTTGAAATTAATTCTAATAGTAGTAGTGAATTATTTCAAGTACGAAATTCAATTAGTTTGGCGGCTTTTTCGCGTCAATTTCGGACAAAGGAAGTTTTTTCAACTATGAAATGCTGGATTCATAGCCCATGAAAACTTATTTTCATTTTAGAGAAATGTATAACTATCAAACCTCTAATGGTTTTTAGCTTAAAACTGATATGATTTTCATTTTTTCATACTTAATTCAATTATTTACGAAGCGGCAATTTAATCATTTTTCGAACATAAGAAAAAGCGTCTGCATGAATTGTTTTTTGAACTATTTCTAACGTAATTGATTTTCATTTACATCACAAGTTATAACAATCGCAAGAAATCAACTTGAAAAAAATATATTCACTATCTTTTAGGATTTGCGATAAGTCTGACACTGAAAAATGTAATGTTGAAGCGGTAAGTTTTATGTGAGGGCGGTGGGAATGGACGCCATACTTGTTATTAGATTCCTGCTTTATGATTGGTCGATTTTGAGTTCAGAGTTGAATCCACCATTTCCGTTTCCGGTTTACTTCCGCATTTAAAAATCTACAAACTTGTGCAAAATTCTCCACTAATATCCACAAAATGGCTTTAAATCGGTTTAAAACATTATTTGGCAGAACCCTTTTTAATGTTATCGGCATGGTTCACGTAGATGCACTACCAGGTAAAACTGTCATGTCATAAAAAGCTATGTTTTAGCAAATTTTTGTGAAGATCGCGGGTCATCAATTCAATTTAAATTTATTTTATTGATATTTTGACTTACAGGAACACCTAAATGTACACATAAGATGGATGCGATAATAGAACGGGCACTGAAAGATGTTGAAATATATAAATCTGCTAATGTGGTAAATTAGAATAAGGTTCTTAAGTTTAGTTTTCTGTGTGACTGACCTCCATGAGTGTTCTGAGTCTGGGGCATATTTTAAATAAATCTTTTGATCACTTTTATTTGCAGGATAGTATTTTAATTGAAAACATGCATGACATACCATATCAACATACATCTCAAGTTGGACCTGAAATAGTTGCTTCCATGACTGCTGTTTGCTGTAAAATCCGTGACCAGTGTCCCAATATTCCTCTAGGAATACAGATTTTAGCGGGAGCAAATCATCAAGCTTTGGCAGTGGCATTAGCTGCAGGTAGATAATTTATAACTGTATTCAGATGTATCATTTAATGTTAGAATTATTGAGCAATCATTTTTCACGTTTCAGGGTTAGATTACATTCGCGCTGAGGGTTTTGTTTTCGCGCATGTCGCTGATGAAGGGTTAATGAATTCATGCGCTGCTGAAGTTTTACGATATCGTCGACAAATTGGAGCTGAACACATTCACGTGTTCACAGATGTTAAAAAGAAACACAGGTAAAACTGTTAAACTTTACATTAGACACATGGTTCCCACAATGAATTCAAAATCCCTCTAGTTGTTCCAAAGTTGCCCTAGGGAAAGCAATTGAACTATGCTACATGAATTGGGAAATACTTTTCCCAAATAAGAGGATAAAAGGAAAAACTGTAAATCTCCCAAATATTTCCAAACGGGGAAATATTATTTTACAATTCCCAATTTCCCGGTACACTGTGGGAACCATGAGCATTTAACTGTCTTATGTCAGCATTTAATTGATATCATGACTTGATCGACTTGGTAATTTCTGCTTTAGTTCTCATGCTATAACTTCTGATGTAAGCATCACTGAAACAGTAAAAGCTGCTGAATTCTTTCTAAGCGATGGAGTGATTTTAACAGGAACTTCAACTGGTGCAGTAACTGATGTCAATGAATTTACAGGTGAGATATTCTCTATTAACCCCTTAAAAGTATGGAACATTTATGTGAAATACTGTGTTTCAAGGGCAATACATTATATTTACCTCAATGTCAGTGACATCCATCACCCGATGTTTTGGATGTAATTATACACCCTCGCTATTATTGTTGCATTATATCAGATAGAAGTCACTGCTCTTCACATTCGAAACAAATGCAGTTAGGAAAAGGGAAAATCCTTGAACTTTTTTGCAATAAGAGAGGAACCTCAAATCTTGTGGGCAAAAGTGAACAAATGTTCGTATTAAACGGGTTTTGCATTATCCAAATCTGGATTGATATGTTAGCTGGGACATACCGCAAATTATTGTAAGAAATTGGTTTCATCTTATACAGAATTAACAAAGTTCAACTGTAATTGAAATCCCTGGATAACCAACTCAATAAACAAGTGTAATCTTTTTAGGGGCTAATTACTGGGATCAATTGCACTGGATCAGTGAATAACAGCGCGATTAAATAATATCATGGTTTGTTTTCAGATGCAAGAAATGAATGTAATTTACCGGTATTGATCGGTTCTGGCGTCACTTCGGACAATATAGAACTATACAGCAAAGCTCATGGACTTATAGTTGGATCTCATTTCAAGGAAAATGGAAATTGGCTAAATCCAGTAGATAGCGTTAGAGTGAATAAGTTCATGGATAAAGTTAGAAAATTAAGATCATCAAATACTACTGAGATTAGTTGACATTCTGCTAATGTGGTAAGAATAAACTTATAAGAATAATGATTGATTTTGCTTCTCATTCTTTCACGTTGCCTCAGGTTAGTCAAGTAGTATGCAGGGGCTGGTTTTATAGACTGGTATTATCTTTATCATGGGAGTTAACACATTTCATTTTTAATCGAGTTAACCCCTGGGTTAAAGATGGTACCAATCTATAAAACCGGGCCGAGGATTTCACAGATGTAAAGGCTTATTCTTCGATGGCAATTCCTATTTGATGCTTCGACCCAAAGAAGTTCTTAAAGAAAAACCAATGTCTTGAGTTCAAGAGAACCATTTATTCTGTTGCACCTTTTTTGTAACATACAAACATTCTCTTCTACTGATTCACTCATTATTTTAGATCTTATCAACCCCTTGCTTTCTTAAACTACTGGGTACAATTCAAATACATATGAACCAACCATAATTCAGTGTATTTATAACAAATGAATGTAATGTACATTCAGGTTATATTATGTATAATATTAATGATTATACTAAGAGACCAAGGTGTGGAACATGTTATTTGATTAATGAAATAGTTTACAACACAGTTTAATACGAGGCTATACTTATATAATATCACTTCACATACAACAAAAATATCAAAACTAGTTTAAATTCTCAGACTGTGATCAATCTCTCACTTACACAAAACATTTAAACACTTTTTAAAAGTCTGGATCCATCATTCATATTCAGTGCATATTTTATACTGGTAAGATAACATCAACCAGTGATCTTGTTACATGTATTAACATGTTTCCACCAATCCAAAAATGAAAGTGATATCAGCTAATGGCATGAAAAACTAGAGTATCGGATCTGCTTTTGACTGAACAGATGTTAACGAGCTAGTATGTTATATGGTTCGACTGAAATTTGAATATCAGTGATGTTGATTTTAAGATGATAATCTCAGTATGGTTAGTGTGTTTTTTGATGTTACATTTTTCACATGACATGAATTACTGATAGCGTTTCACACACTTCTTATGATGGAAAATGGCTGCCTTTTATCTTTCAGATAGTAATGTCACATAAAACAACACATACAATGGTCGCATACAGTGAACGATTGTTCCTATATACACACAATATAAGCTAATTGCTGCCTTGCGGAGATGTTTATAGATGTAACATTCTTTAATTCAGATTTCACGTAGACAGATTGACTAGAGAACTATACAGGTCCAAACCCTGCGTGATGGAGATCTTACTTATCTTACTTATCCATCATTTCATTTATATCACAGGTCAAAATATTCCTCGCTCGGTCAATATCTGGATTTTGCTGGTATCATGTGCGCTGTTGACTATTTTACAAACCACATATATTCCAGTGTTTTTGAGACTCGTGTAATAGTTCAGTTCAGTTATTGTGTGAATATATCCAGGGTATTTCACGTAGTTGTACCGTTACACGTTTTTGAGGCACGCATCTGTGCATTTAGATTGAAAGTTGCCATGGAATTTAGAAATTGATTTACCACTAAAAACTGCGTGTACTGATATATTTCAGTATAACTGCAGCAGTTTCTAGCGTTGAGATCATTGGAAAATTGTATAGAAGCTGAATTTGAAAATGTGATCAACTAAAAAAAACCATTAAAAGCATTGTGTTACCCATAACCTGCAGACACTAACTAGGTTTAAACATTTTGTTGCCCCTTCCAGCAAGACATTCTTATAATAATACTATTCACTGTGAAATAGTATCCAGCGCTAACTTTCTACAGGAGCCTTCTACGGGCCTGGGAATGCTATAAAAATGAAAAATCACAAATGATATTTGATTTGACATCAATTATAATCAGACAAACAAAACCACTACCACCAGAATCAATTATATAATCCTAAATTCATCCTAAACTAATCCTAAAATCATTTTTGATCACATTTTGAAAATCAACTTTTCAACCCAAAAGTTATATCAAGCCAACATTATCACATCATTCTTCAAGATCCATTCACTCACAGATATTAACAATTCGATGTTTCTTGTCAATTTTATGACAAAAAATGCACATGGTGGCTTGCTTGCAATATCCATTAATTATACATTCCCTTGATTACACATATATATCAGTCCTGATAATAAACACCCATGGTCTATTCATATAATCTACCCATTGATAATTAACAATTAACTTGAATGTATGATTATTGTATGAAAGTGATAATCGATTAATTATTATAAATATTAATTAACAAGCAGTCTTCGATAGGAAGAAATACTAATTTTTTTTCATGTATATAATCATTTGATATACATAATTTAATATTGCAACATGGAATTCTAACAAAGGCATAAATCTATACAATTTACATACACAATTTTTTTTTCACCCTATTTTTCCTGTTATTAAATATTGCTGCATGATGACGGCACCGTTGTTTGACACGTATTTCATTGATGATAAACTGATGGTAATATATCACACTCAGAGATTATGCAAATGATTTACATGGCACTAAGATAGGACTGTGTCTTATTGAACCTTTAAAACTGATTTCTGAGGTTTGTTCATTTAACTCGGAATTTTGCCAACCGGGTTAATCACTTACGATGTAAGGTTTCAATAAAATATTTGCTTTAATATTTTTACAACAGCTATTTCAAATGTAAAAACGAAGTTTTAAGGATGTCCACATCCCTGAGGTAGTTGGGCAATTCATTTCAATACATTTTTTTTCACCGAACAAAAAATTATTTCGTTTTATTTTGGTTGAAAATATTGCGTACTCAATAAACTCTTATGTAACGTAGGCTATGCGTATTGTAACAGGGCTTTACATTTTATGGAAAGTAATATCATAAAAACTCCGAGCGATGCTAGTATTATTTTTTTTAAAGTTATCACGGTAGAATTAAAACAAACACCAAATACAAAGCAACAAAACGTTGAATTTAAAATCAGACTAAAATCAGTAATTTCTAGCACTTCCTCTTGTTAGGCTGGTTGACGAAGTGTTGCTTGCGACGTAAATTGTTTCCTGAGCGAAGATGATAGTCGTGGACTTTGTTCACGCGATTCAGCTTGTTTTTGCTCATATTTCGTTTGGCGATCTTCTGAGTGGCGCGTTGCATAGGTTTATTTAGTTGCTGCGTCAGTAACCCGGCGGCGCTATGAGCTAAAGCTCTAGGACGGTGGTGAGGAGCTGTAACTACTGCGCGACGACTCGGACCAGCTTCATCAGCATCGTTACTGCTGGTTGAGGAAGACTCTTCGAGACCGGCGCTTCCCGGCCGGCCTCGCGTATGATACACTGACATACTAGGATGTTCTATGAGTAAATTTTCCATGGAGCTCGTTTCAAGTTTTTGCTGCCCTGCAGTAAAACAAGCGGGAGGAGTTACCAACCAACTGTCCTCACTATTGTTGGAGTGAACACTGTGTGTAGGAGAAGTATCGTTACAATCTATACAATCTGAAAGAAATGTTATTACACCCATTATCTAACTTTGGACTCATGTTGCTTGGTTAAATAGTTCATATTCTTCAACTGACTGACAGGAGATCATGCTATCTTTCCTGCAACCTCAGTAATGTTGGCATGAATATTTTCTAACCTATGAATTCAGGCCTATCTAAGAGCCTCAATCACACGGAGTTGAATTTCCCCGGACCAAACATGGCCCGTACCTAGAGAGTGTGTTCCAACGTTTTTGATCAGGCTCATGCCAAACAAACAAGGGTCCATTTGGCACCAGTGTGCACAGTTGGCTCCCTGGCATGGGAAAAATTTAGCTCGGGTCAAAAATGCTCTTGTGTGATTGTCGCGGCTATAGCCTAGGCCTGTGTCCTTCAACTGAATTACAGGAGATTATTTATAATCATGCGATCTTTCCTGTAACCCCAGTTGGCATAGAGATTTTGAAACCTTATGAATTATTTATGAAATTAAGGTTGTAGAATAGGAACAGAATTGGATATTGAGAGAAAACCAAGAGAGACCTATATACCTTAAAACATGAATGATACTTCTACCACACACATATAAATACAGTGTAAAACTCCACCACAAACATAATAGGAAGACACACAATATATTCAAATTATGAAAATGAAATGGGTGCAAATATTGAACTAAAACAAACAAAAGTCAGAAACAAGCATTAATAAGACTTAAGACATGTGAAACACAGAAACAACAGGCGGGATAGGTTTTAAAGGTTTTAACAGGCTTTATAGTGTAGCTTTGTTAGGCATAGATAAAATGCACATGAACCTTTATTAATGACAAATACAAAATCATCAATTCATTACTTATTAAAATATTTTGGGTCATTGATAGTCTTCACAGGTCATGGCAAGTTCATCCAGGTCCATTAATAAAGGCCAGTAAGCAATTCTAACGCTCTAACAAAGCTATTATTGAATATTAAACCAAAATTTCAATTCTAGAGCACAGAAAATTTACAGGGTCACCATAACTAACATACCACACACAACTTGATGAAAGTGTTCAGAAGGCTAACTGCTATCAAGTTAGATTCATGGGCTTTAGGCCATGTCTTCCTTACAGATTTTTTTGGTATTATTTGATAGATTAATATGTCAATATCTGGAAACCCTTTTATCTTATTTCTAAAAAAATGATTTAATTATCATTAACAACTGTAGGTTTCTAACTAAGATAATGAATAATTTAGATACTCACTTTCTTTATCAACCAAGGTCCATTCGTCATCAACGACAGTCGTTTTGAGATTGATCTCATTAACAGCATTTTCGGTCCCATCTTCAGAAGCTCCAAAAACCCAGTTGGCAATTCCGCTCAACATTATTGCTGCCTGGGGAATAAAGTTGTGAAATGTTCGGATTAGCCAGCCGATCCCTAGACTGAGGTAATTAAAGGAATGAATGTTCGAACCATGTTTTATAAGCTACTTAATAAAACCTAAGGTCAATTCAAGGTTTAGAGTCTAGTTCACTTATTGCTCGGTCGCTATATGAAGTTCTATAACCTCATCCCATCCGAGGATGATGATGCAGGATAAAGTGTTAGCCTATTTTGTAAAGTTCGCGTCCCTTTTGGAGCCTCAACAACCCAAACAAAGCATAACAAAAACATTGTCTGACAATCTGTTTCAGTTGGGTTATAAAAACCCATGAGCATATCAAATTTATTACATTACATCATCATTTGGTAAATTAAATGAATACTTCAGTGAAATCGACTTATTTTCCAACGTAATACCTTCAAAAACCTAAATCTATATCCTAGCGATTTTGACAGCTCGGTCAGCTGGTTGTTGTTGACATCGGAATGACTATAAACATAACCAATGAAACGTCTATTTTCGAACAATCTAGCGCATATTTCTTTATAAATAGATATGCATACAATACCTGAGATAAATCTGAATGCACAGATTCAAATATGTTGCTGTAAAAAGTTCTAGATTTTGTAAATTCGAAGAAAAATAGATGCTTTTCTGACGGATTCTTGTTCTGCTGGATGCAATTTCCCAAACAAAACATACACTGACGTCATTGATAATAGCGCTAGCTCATTGGACGGCATATCTAATCAGTTGCCATATTTGGAATGCTGGATGTCACGTGATGTAAACAAAACTGCGCATGACACGTGGCCTTTATACCAACCCGGAAGTAATTTGAGTAGTTGGCGTACGGAAGTGGACGCGTGCCACAGGTATTAAGTAGTTTCTATAGTCTTTCTTATCGTTTTATTCATTCATCTCAACCGACGAGTGCCTGGAGTATGTACGTGCTGTATTGTGTGTGTTATGTAATAGAATCCACTCATCCAGGTGGTGTGATGACTCATTGACGACACGACTGGATGAGGAGGTGTCAAAAAGTGCGATAAAATTCAATATGCGATGATTGATTGAAAAAACGCGCTTCCTGTTTTCCCAGCGCCACTTGCTAATGGGCATGTCTCACATTTTAAAGCCAGTATCATTTACCAACCCCAGTACCCTGGACTATACTTCTGGCTAGCCCCAGTGACCAGGTGACTTGCTCGCCCTCTGCTGTCAACAGCTCCAGCTTGTTAACGCACACAACTTTCGTTTTCTCTTAGGACTTTCCGAATCCATACGATGCCAGTGGATGTAGAAGACTTATTGAAGCTCCTCGGAACATTGTCAGATGAAGCAAATCTGCGAGTTAATGTAAAGGAAAGTGTTAAAGGTGGATTAATAGCAGGATTGAGTACAGCAATCGGAGGAGTACTCCTTGGTCCTCCTGGATTAGCTATAGGTTAGTACTGAACAACTCATATAGCATGAGTCAGGCCACCCAGGCCTGGTAGGGGCTAGGACCAATTTTAGATCATTTTCAAAAACTAGAACCAAACTTGAGTCCTGAACTTTCTTTTTATCAATTCTCTTATTTTAGGAGGTGCATTTGGTGGATGTACAGCAGCTTATATGGCAAATGGCAAATTCAAACCTCTAAGTCAAATACTTTGGGAAATGGAACCCGACAAAAAACGTGAACTTTATGATAATGCGCGAATCATTGTCAATAAACTACACTATACAGATGTAGTAATGCTGGCTGCATTAATCAATGCCGATGTTCTTATCAAAAAAGAACTTATTGATGTTGTTATCAAATATGTGAGTGGAGCAATGAAAATGGAAATTTTAGATTAAAAGGAAGATATTGATATGTTCCTGAGCTCATGTGATTACCTATGCAAAGCATTCATACATTGTATGATTTTGTGCGTTTCATACATATAACAGTTGCAATCCTAATTGCTTGTAAAATGATATTTTTACTACATCTATTATGATATTGTAATGTCTATCACAAGTGGGGCAACATGTACTATGTATATCTATATTAGACACTTTTAGAATAAAATCCAGTCATAGTGTATCCATTGATGTGATCAAGTCAATTATTTCTACATGTATAAGTAAGCGTTTGAAACATGTAAGTTAGCAGATATAGTCAAAAAATTAACTATAGAAATAATTATCCTTTTTGAAAATCAGGGTCTTTATTTCTTACACTATTCTGACAGTCCATTAGTTTGTCTATAAGCAATCCAGTTATAGACAATTAATGATCCGTCTACTACCAATAGCTACAAAGTGCTAGTGACCTCAGAAAATGGTACGAACCTTGCACTAGTAACAACTAGACAATTTAATTTCTGGAAATTACTTTTATTGAAATTTGGATGGAAAATAACGACATGTATTGCTACTACAAATGTTAACTATTCACTCGACACTATTACACATTAGTTCATTTCAATACATGTATGAGGTATATAATTCTGGAAAAAACGATTACAGTTAGACCTCGTTAGACCTATTCTGTTGAAGATGAAACCTGTTTATTACAATGATTTCCAGCTAAGATATTCATATCAATCAAGATTTGGATGATACAAAACCCGTTTAATACAACAATTTCACTTTTGCCCTCAAGATGTGGATTAACGAGGTTCCACTGTAAGAGGTACATCTATCCATTTCATAGCTTAAGAATATAAACCTACATGAAAATATAGACTCCAAAAATACACAAAAGAAGATATGGAATTGCTTCAAGCTATAGCTTTGATTTCTGGAGAAATTCACCGACTAGTTCTGTTGCGTGTTTTGCGGTTCCCCAACTGAGACCAACACCATTAGCACCATGTCCATAATTGTGTACAACCTAAAAAGGTAAATGAATTTGAGGTTATTATAAGAATTCTCTTTCGTGCAAGATTTATTCAGGCTTGATATATACCGGTACCTTAAGAGTTTTTGAACCAAAGTTCATGACTTCCTTTTCAACCCGAACTGGTCTACGTGCGGGTCGCAATCCAACATAGACGCCTAATCTCTTTGCATCCTGAAAACGAAAATGACGTCCTAATAGCAGATACCTTTGATGAATGAGATTATGATAAGACAGTAGTTGCAGCTTACTCTCAGTGATGGCATGAATTCAACTGCTTTTTTCCAGATCATTTCTGTATCTTTTGGATCTTCTTCCAAATTCCAATCATTCACCTGACGAACACCACCCACGGTTGTGTAATTTTTCCTATAACAAAAGTTCTAAGATTATTTCCAGTCAGTATTTCAGATTCTATGCAACTTTTGATTCACGGTCGAACTCACTTAATTTGGATTTTTCAATCAGGATTGTCTCTCACTATGGTACATTTAACCAGGAAACATTTGAACAATTATTCATAATTCAGATTTTACTTAATTTTGACAAATCTGTGCAGTCCGATAGTCACCTGATGAATCAAGTGAGTTCTACACTATTATCTAGGAACTAATTACTGACCCAACTATAATATATACTCCATTCTGTGCAAAAAATGAAAATTTTAACCATGGGGCTTCAACACGAATAACTTGACCTCTGACTGGATAGACAGATTTATCATTGAGTAGTTCTCGAGCTCCAAGCGCACAACATGTAACTGCAACATCGTATTTATCAACTAATGGTTCCAAGGAGCTCAGTTTACAAACTTCAATTCTTCCACCCCTCGATTTAAACCTATGAGAATAAAAAATCAGATCGATATTATACGATCATTTGTAGTCTACATAACACATACTGCCTCAATAATACATTAAAAGAATCAAATCAACCAACGTACTGTATGATATCAAAAGGTATGTAATTCTACTGTTTATTAAAATGTAGGTCACGCAACAGTTCAACCTAATTGCCTTTTATGGTTCACTTATTTCTTAACTGTGGAACAAGCAGCCCCATTTTTACCAGAGATAATCTGAATAATCTTTTATTAAACTAAGCGTTTCTTTTTGGTCAACATTTACTTGTTGGTAAGCCATGGCAAGAATTTATTTCCTTCCATTATAGTTGTAAGAATGTTGACACCAAATCTACAACACAAATACCAAAATATTAATAATAGTTGCTCTAGATGTTATCTACATTTTATATAGTCGCGTAATTATTCCAACATTCCACTCACTTAAAGCCAGGAAAGTGTTTCAGCTCTTTCTCAGAAAGTTCTCTGTACCCAAGAACAAAATTTTTATAAAATGGCTCCTCCTACAAAACAAAAATCTCATAAGACGTTCGGAAACTAATGCATAATCGCTCCACTCGTAATCAATAATGTATTTCCATAGTGAAATAAAGCCTTTTGATTCTTCATATCGATAAAAATACCATCACATAGCATCCGCCGTCATAGACTTTCAACGCATTATTATATTGCCATATACACGTAAATCATTTATCAATGCAAGTAACGAAAGATCAGAAATGGTCACGATGTCATAACTACTGGTTTCTAATATTCCTCATTACCTCTGGTTTTTCGTAGAACACATGGGTAACAGACTGCGGTGCAATTCCACAATGGGGGGACTCGGCCGAGTAGGCTAGATTATCAAAAAACTCAAATGAATCACGACTCCATCGCCTGAAAGAAGATTTGAATAAGATTTTCTAGTCTATTCATGTGTCATTGTAATGAGGTTTTTAAAGCTATGAGATACAAGTGATTGATTAATAGCTTAAGATCAATAATGGATGCTACCGATGATACGTACCCAAGTACGTCTGCTGGAGTGCCTGGTGTATGGGTTTTCGTTATTCGTAATAGTCCAGCAGCTATAGTACTGACCGTGTCTGTACCAAATCTATCAGCTATGATAGTTATATCAGCTGATGGGTATGTGTCTTGTAAGCATACAGCTGTTGTGAGACCTATTACACCAGCACCAATGACTGCAATCTTTTGACGTTGGTGCGACATGATGGTTTATTCACCTATAAGAAATCTTCATAATTTCAAGATCTATTCTTACAATTAGTTATTATCTGATCAACTAAAATGATATGAATACCAATAGAATACTTCATTTAGATCAAAAATGGTAGACGGCATAACATAAAACAATTTGACTTGATCAATGTACAATCAGAACCATACACAAGATTTCATAGATACTGAATATTGTATGTTACTAGATCAACAAGTTAGAAGCATGAATACGTACCATACCATCCAATGCTGCTTTTACAAATTAAAGTAGCACACTATATGAAACTGTGAGAAGCATGATGATCTGCTGAATTTTTGTGCATTACGAGCAAGTACAAAATACACTGGTAGTCAGCTGAGTGACTGACTGCCAGTTCAGAATGAATATACATAGCAACAGTGAGATTATTACTACCTTTATGATGATGATCTCTGAATTCTAGGAATAATGTTTTATAAACCACTGACATGTACACTGTCAACTCATGTAACTCATATGAATTGGTATTGAAGTGAAATCCAGGGGTAAAGTTGAAAAATACAATGCTAAATAGGTGAACCTTGATACATTTAATTACCGATGATAGACATAAAGGTGACCCTTTAAATCAAATTCTATGAAAACATATACATGTAATCTTATCTTCAATATAGTTCCCAATTCAACGAGTTGGATCTCTCAGAAAAACGCGGATACATGAAGTGGAAATTAAGTTTACCAGTGGAGAATGAGAGTTTACCTGTATTTGATAGAATCTCATAAATAGGCCACACAGTACAAACATGTAAGCATATAAATATAAATACCAGTACATGTAGAGTCACACAATCTGTTGTATATATAATTACCAGTATTATATTATATAACCAGTGCAGGTCTATGAATTATTCTAAAAAGCTTGTCACCAGATCCATTTAGATGCCTGACCCGGCACACGCATAGCAAACGAATGTTGATATGATTATCATACCGAGTAACGCATTTCAATATACACTAATAGGTCATCATATTGTACTATATAGGCAACAGTGGGTATTCTGAGGATAATCTAGGCACTTAAACGTAAAAATCAATAAATAAAAAATATTCTGTTCAATCTACTAAATGAATCGAATAGTTAGTTTAAGCCTTAAATAAATGTGAAGAATACTTTTTTTTGCAAATATATTTTGCACCAATACATCAGCTAAAATGTACTGGTACTCAAACCCGGGTCTGTACTAGAAATGACCTGATTGAGAAGTAAATATCGAACAAAAGTGAAAAAATACTTACAAATATTTAACCAGGGTATATTTCAATCTGACCTTTTACATTATAACGTGAAGACAGCACTTATTTAACGCACACGGTATATGTTTTCTCGTGTTTATAGAGGGCAATACATCCTAATGTCATCACAGCTTTGATCAACTCTTATTCCACGCGTGTTATTTTATAGCACTTGTATCGCTGTATTATTATTCCATTTTAATGCACATTATTCCTATGTCTTTGTCTGTCTTTGCGCTTTGAATTTTGAGACCGGTTTTGCGTCCACATTTTCTTTATTTGAATCCTGCACTTTTTTAAGTCTATCTCCACGAAATTTAGATGGCGAAACTGGTTTCTTTTGTTCATCCTTTGCTTGCGATATAGTCCGTTCCACTATTGTTCCAGAAAATGCCTAAGAGTTATTCAAAATAAAATCGATATCATCTATTTCTTAAAAGTTAACATTGAATTTGTTCAACAGGTCACATCTGTTAAAATCCATTGAATCAAGAATAAACAACTCATATATCATCAGGCGAAATGAATAAGTGAATCGCATTGGTGTGCGAAACTCTCAATTAAAACTCTCCAAATAGATAATAACCAACGAGTTGGTTATTTTTAGATATAAGTAGTACAAATACAGTAGCTGTACTTGTATAAAGCTTTTCCCTTGTCGTTAAACAGTATCATTTAGACTGACGATATAATGTAATTATAGAACGCAAATTAAATCAACAACCTACCGCAACTGATCCAGTAGATACAATCTTGTCCCTATGTGGCTCAGGGGCAGAGTGAGGAGAAGTACCACTAGATGTTTTTAATATCGACTTCGGTCCTTTCTGTTGAGCAAAACATCGATAAATATCACCCGGAGAGGCTATGACTGATTTTAAATCCTTTTTAACTTCAGCTTCTCCAAGATCTGTTCCCTACAAATATCAATCACGATTTCTAAATACACATTTTACAACTGGATAAAAAGTCACAGCGTGTTTGCGATAGTTTAAACATACCTCACTGGATTCGGGTGAATGAGAAAAATGAATCTTGTTTGGTCGGTGTTGCTTTATTCTTTCTTCATCTTCGAAATCTTTCCACGTTACGGACTTTGAATCATCTGAATCAATTTCACTCTGAATACTTTCATTGTCATCATCATCTCGATCATCACTGTCATTATCATCATCATTTCTCTTATCACCAGCATTTTCATTTAACTCCTCAGACTCTAATTTCTTATATTCATCCCTTTCTTCACTTTCAGCATCTGATAGTCTAAAAAAAATACTGACCTAATTACTTGAAAATGAAACATACCACAAACACTGGATTGATTTTATTGATGGGAAGCTGCAGTTGTTTAAATCTATTTACCTTTCCATCTCTCTATTTTCATCTTCTTGTTTTTCAAGTCGATCCAAAATCATCCAGATTTCAGCATCTTCTTCTGTGCGACCAAATATTGGTTCCTCACCGGCTCCATCCAACTTTTCTATCGCCTGAAATTCCTCGCCATCTTCACTAAGTACTGGCTCATCCAACAATGACAAATCTAGCATTTCTTCATGTCGATATTTTCTTACATTTTCGCGATGTTTCTCTGTAATACATATGGCTATTAGTACGAGAAAAACAAATTCAAAAAAGTTCCAAGAGCTAAATATTTTATAGGACATAGCTAGGATACTTAGTTACTACAAAATTATGAAATATTTATTATTAGCACTATAGTTTTAAAATTTTCAATCAATGTGATTACCTTTCCATTTTCTTTCCTCTTCTTCATTGTATTCCTCTTTGATTTCAACATATTTATCTTTTTCCTAGAAATTAAAATGACAGCTTTTCCACTAAGATTATCTTCACAGCTTACTATTTGAAGAGAAATGTTTGATATTAATATCGCCGATTACGGTAATGCGAAATTTACCTCAGAAATTGATTTTAATTGTTCAGTAAATTCAGACCGTCCGAGTAATAAAGTTCTCTGTTGATCGAGTACAGATAATTTCTTTTGAACTTCTGCAAATGAAAGTCTTCAGATTTAATAGAAAAACTAAACCAGTAATTTGATCTTTGAAATCGCAAGATGGATGGATCCAGAATCTGTTTTATGTTAGTCATTGACGCTTATTTGAATAAATTTAATTTGACGCGTATTTTTATGTTCGAAATTACCTTTGATTCTTCGGTCAATAATTTCGCACGACTGTTTGGCAGATCGATCAACAAACCAGTTATCACCCAGTAACACTAACACTTCATTAGTGTGCACCAACTTCCCTGGCATGAATGCAATAGGTCCAAATGGTACCTTAAGAAAGATAGATGTAATAATGCAGAAATTAATTTGAATTTAGGAAATCATCTATTCCGATACCCCGTTTCGTAAGTTCCTTACCATGACATCATGAGTTATCTCGTCGGGAAGAGTTTTCAGTCTGTCTTTTAAAGCCATGTAGTCAGATTCAAAAGTTTTCCTGAAATGAGAGAACACACACATAGAGCGCCCAAAGTGAAAGTAAATTTTCAGTAAAAATTTTCAGAAATACTATGGCAATATTTTTCAGGGCAATTTTTCCACCGCAACTAATAAGACAGCAGTCTACAGCTCAATGTTTAGTTTATATTCTCTTAAAAGTCCCAGTGCTTGGAAATTTTATGAAAATGCACTGAAATTTCAAAATTTTCAGACCCTTGTTTTGGCTGCTACATGCCATTTTCATTTCTTTGAGCCCCTGTCAAAGTCTGCCCATGAATCAGCCCCTGATTTTCATAAGTAAGTAATGCACGGCAGGTAATTATTTTTAGAGGCTGTAAAAGTAGAAGTGGTGTTAGTCAGTAACCTGTCTGTGGTTTAGTTTCACGATCGGATATTTTCACAAACCACATGTTGGTATAAGCCATCCGATAATAAAAAGCTTACCACCAACGATTAGGTAACTAACTAAAGTGGTGTGTGTGGACAAGCGGAAGCCTTTTTAGCCCTTGTTTTAAATGAGTTACCATTGCTTTTGTTGAGTTTCAGTGTCTTGAAGCGCCTGTTTCTGAACTTCATCTAATCTATCAATGAACTTTAAGTCATCCATGTTTCAGTAATGAATGAATTATCGCATTCTAGTTAAAAATTGAAATTTTCCGCGCCGGTTCAAGGGCGCTGACATCTTGGTTTTTCTAAATTACAAATAGAATGAACGAAACGTCGAAAGATCATATTTTGACAGTTGATTGTGATAATTTTGAGAGTTAGGTTTATTTAGACACTTCTATTATAAAACAATGTTCCAATAACATTTTCAGTATGCTGAATGAAATGAAAAGTATCATTACCATAAAATTACGTTCGTTGTTTCAGCTATCTAGTCGAGGCTTTAGTAAATCAAGTAAAATGGCAATGAATTTGTTGCGATGTGGTGTTGGTGTCAAATTAGCTACAAACTCCTTTATAAATCAATCAAAATTACTAACAAGGTAAATATTTCACGTTCAGTACATTCATCTTCAATTAATGTCTCATCAAAATAAGAATATTTTCTGTCAATGTCTTAGAAAAGTTAAATCAATCCAATCATGACCATGGTTAGCACCAATCAAATTTAATACAAAGTAAATAAATTATATTTGCTTCACTTATTACCTATTGCTCATTTATTTCTGTTTTAAGTTTAATACCTCAGATTGAGTTTACAAGAGATCTACATCGCAAACGAACGTCAAGGCGAAGGGAATGGTTACCAAGGCGGACAACGGGAATTCGAAATACTGACGTTACTGATGAAAATAAGGAATTTTTGAAGGAAGTCGTTGCAGATCGATTTCAGGGTGGATACAATCACGAGAATAGTCCCTTGATAGATGAGCCATGGGAAAGACATCAGTGGACTCCAAAGTAAGTCAGCATTCTCCTGTTTCATGTAGGCCTACTTCAACTTCCAGATTTTTACAGTATCCTTATTTATTACCTTAACTCACCCTTAGTTTTACATTGGTGTTTTTTTCAATCATTTGTCTTTATCTATTTCTACTAGGACTAAACGAACTGGAGTGATCGCGGTTAAAATCGGAATTATTCCTCAATGGACGAAAAGCGGTCGGAAGTTCTACTGCACTTTACTTCAGGTAGATTCAAATGAGTTGTGATAATACAGTAGTCTCTAGTTACTCAGATAACAACTAGTTCACTTGACTCAGGAAGAATTTATTGGTCGCTCGATATGTTGAGGAAAGCAGAGTCGACTAGTTCTACCCGACTAACTATTCAACTAGTCCATGATTTTTTGCTTGCTATCATTCATTAGTTTGTTGTCGCAACGACTCACCGACCTATGCTACCTTGCGACTGCCAGCGACGGGTTGCGACTGCCAGCGACGCCAGTCGCAATGAGTCGCACATGTTCTACTTTCTGCGATGCGACGCGACCGTTGCAACCGACCTGCGTGCTGTTGTGACCGGCAGCAACTAGTCGCACTCAGTTGCTGACAATCGCGTCGCAACCGACTTGCGCGGCCACTTGTGACGCAATGCGACGATCGCGTCGCGTCACGTCGACCTACGCCCCGCTTTAGATGATCGTATCTATTCTATATACTGGCATTCTTGGTTTTTTTCCAGGTAATAGATAATCATGTTATTAAATATACAGCTCCAGAAGATGTTCCACCAACTCCGTATTATAAGAAACAATTTTGGTATGGTAAACGTGGTGTAGTTGAGGTTGGTGCGCTGAGTACTTCACCTCATTTGGTAAGTTTTAGAACACTGTGATTTTCAATATTCGATATGTTCATTGTTGACAAAAAATCGTAATCGTATTTCAGTTCACGAAATCATATTATCAGAAGTTTCTTGAAGCGGGAGTAGCTCCTAAACGTCAGGTAACTCGTTATGCAGTCACTCCGGACGCTGCTATTAAACCAGGTAAATGAAGGTTGTAAACAAATTCTGCTGCTCCAATGTAAAACATTGATACCCGTTCTAAATATCTGTATTTACATTTTCAGGTACACCCCTAACGGTAAATCATTTTCAAGTTGGTGATTACGTTGACGTTCAGGCTAAAACGTGAGTGTAGTTTGTATAAATTATTCATGGAAATCGAGTGGCTGACTTTGATTTTGTGTGTATCGTTTCTTTAAAGGGTTGGTCACGGATTTCAGGGAGTTATGAAACGATGGGGAATGAAAGGAGGACCTGCATCTCATGGTTCAACTAAATTTCATAGAAAGATGGGATCAACTGGTGGTGGAGGGGTAAGTCCAGTTCAATTCACTGACACTTGTGCATTACAGTTATTGAGCTGTATGTTCATTGATTCTGTCTTATTTCATTTAGGATAAATCCGGAATATGGAAAGGCAAGAAAATGCCTGGACACATGGGAATGTCGTGGTGCGTCTTACGCGGACTAAAGGTAAATATAGTTGTAAATTTCCGCTAGATGGCGAACTAGTCGTCTGTGTATTGAGGTTCGTTTTCGCCGTATTTTACAGATATGGAAAATCGACACGAAACATAACGTACTTTACGTAAATGGATATCGTGCGCCTGGTCCTAATCATTGTTATATGCGAGTATACGATACTAGATTACTGTATCGAATCGATGAACTGAATGCTAGAAATAGACCACCGCCTATGCCTTCATATTTCCCTGAAGATTCATCTGAACCGCTACCAGAGGAGATCTACGACGAGGAACTGTTTCAAATGTCTGACGATACTTTGATATTTGACGAGGAAGCGGAAGCCTGATGTTGTGTTTTTATATGAACTGAGTTATTTAGTACAGTTGTAATAATATGAAAGAACAGTAGTAAATCGAAGATTACTATTGACCATCATGTACATGAATAAATTTCGAAAGATACTGGTATTTATTTGTTTGTCATGCTTTAATGGCTGCTTGTTCTTGTAAGGACTTCCTGTGTATGCAGCTTTTGATTTCCAAAAGGATCAAGGTGCCTGGTGATGTTGGCAGCACGGACATTGTTATTGCCTCGGCACTTTGCCTTCGTGTGAATGCAGATTAGAATGAAGACATACCGACCTGTGCCTCGTCCTCAGTTCCTTCTCATACGCCGAAATATCAAAGCGACGAACAAAATGGAAAAAAAAAACATAGTTGAACAATAAGGATTGGGACTTTTTTTATTTATCTTAAAAATTATTCACCAATATGACTGATCTGGAATTAAAACATACTCGATCCACGGTACAATCTTCAGAGTTATCAACAAATACATTTTTAAACCGACATTAATAGTAGTTGACTTTATTAATACTAGTGCACGCAGTTAAATGCTTTTATATTTTCGTTTAGAAAAATGTCTCTTTGTGTTCACCCGCCACGTTTACTGTTAATTGGGGCAACCTTTTTCTATTGGAACGCAATCTTCTGGAGGTCTTATTATTATTACTATTATTATTAGCATTTTCGAAATCTTCACCAACTTCGACGCGTTGTATACTTTCTAGAACATCGTCGACCGTATAATGGTGATAAACCGAAACTCGTAGTTTTGACAAATCTCGTTCGGATTTAGATTTCTCGAAATGTTTCTCTTTTTTCGAACTGATCGGTTTTTCGTAATGCGACGACGAACTATACGGACTGTTTTTACGATTGCGGCTTGTTTTTACGGGTGACACATCTCTGGACGATGAAGGAGACATCCACCGGTTCTTCTGTTTGATTTGATGTCGTACGCAATCGTCGTATTGATTATTTGAAGATTTTCGCCTAGATCCGTACATCGCGTATTCCGGTTCACGAAATACACTGATATTACGAACAGTTTCGTTACGACAATTCCACGAAGTCGATAACAATTCTGAATCTCGATTATCATCGAATACTTCATCTTCGCTGTCCGGTAACAGTTCCAAATATTCATGTCCTAATAAATTGGGAACGGATTGCATTAAAAACCCGGGTCTCGGTGGTAAGGGCGGTGGTATTAGATGTATGTTTCCAGAATTTGTGGGAATTTGGTAATAATCCCCGGGAATTGTCTCGTAAACGTGATCATCCGATGGTAACAACTCGTACCGACAACTACCGTAATATTTATACCTCGGATGGTAACCGGGTTCCTGTTTATTTCGCAGATTGTCCTCGGATGATTTTTTTGTCAGCGTATTCTTACGGCGTTGACTCCTGCCCAGTGTTGATGAATGGTAAGCGGATTCGAACGGTAACGGACTGTGATTAGTTATGCATTGATTGAAATATATGTTATGTTGATGTGAAGAAGTTTTATGTCGCTGCTTACCGGATTTATCATCCCACGATCGCGAACGTCGATTTTTCGCAGTTTTTGCTTTCGTATTTTTCGGCTCGTTTAGGTCAGTTATAATATCGCTCATATTTTTGGAAACTTTTTGTAGTTTATGATTGTGATTATGAATGTCACTACTGCGCCGTCCAGGCCACGCTGTTTGACTGTAAGTTGAGCCGCTATAATGATATTGATGGACCGGTTCTTTGACGAAATAACGCTCCTCGGATGCTGAGTACATGTCGATACAGGGCTCTTCCTCATCCCCAGTTTCAACAGGTAATATCGGATCGTGTAATAGAATGTCTATTTCACCCTCACATGTAACGATTGAATCGGAGTCGAATTCGCACATCGCCTCGCCACGTCTGGTTGGGAAAGTTTGAACTTCGTCGTATGGATTCAAATTCTCGACATCTTTCTCGACACCGTTTTGATTCTGAGACTTTGCCATCTCCTTATGTTTTTGTAGTTGGGCCATCTTTGCGATTTTAAGCACAAGTTGATCCATGTGGTTGGTAGAATTGTTCTCGTTAACACCTGCAGGAGTAATATGCTGGCGTTTGTGTCTTCTTCGTCTGGAACCAGTAGGGTGGACCTCATCTGCAGCAACCTCTATTTGCTTCATCTTATTACTAGCAATCTATAAGTAAAAGCATATGAAATATTATCAACCACAATATCTCATTTATAACCTGATGGAGCTACAATCTACGGGCAATTATGCTCGTAGCTACAATACACTATAGTAGCTACAGCTCATACTCCAAATCGTGGCTAAAACGAATTCGTGTTCAAATAAAGCGCTAGTTAACCTTCGCTCAAATAACTATTCATCTTGACGTTTTTTGATTAGAGACCGTCAATACGGCTCCTACACAACTCTTAATACCTGATATTATGCTGTACCTGATAACTACATACAATTCATTCCCGTGAGAAAATGATATAGACTAGTGATATGTATGTTCTCCATGTTACACCAGTTTATAGATCTCTTAAAACTTGTTTTTATCTTTGTAAGGGGATAAAACGCCATTATCTGCGTGCGACAAATAATTCAACTAATAAACGTTTTTGTTTGGCAATAGGACTAGTACTCCCCACTGTATAATTGCTATAAGCCTTTAAAATGTACACCGAGTACAAATATCTTCACCACCTACTCAGGACAGACGGAATAACTTAAATATTTGTTTACCAGGTTTTCTTATTTAACTTAAATTGCCAAATCTGTCGGGTTTTATTTGCAGTTTTTATTGATATGAGATCGGAAAATATTGTGAAATATTTCATCCACGACGATCATTCAATAATATCGATCCTTTTGCACCCACCTGAGGAAATATCATAAGGGATTTGCGTGAACATCCTTATAAATAACGTGATAAAACTACGCAATAAATCGCGAGAGACGAATGAAATATGAGTCCAACAATCACAAGTTTAAAACCTCGAATTTTCGGTTTTATCCTAAAAACCATGAGAAGGGGTTTTAGGATAAAACCGAAAATTCGAGGTTTCAATAAATTCTCTATAGTTTCGATGTTTTAAAATCTCTTTCGAACTTGTGATTGTGGGACTCATATTTCATCCTTATAAATGTTAAACTCAAAATCATTATCCATTAAGTCTGACATTGTTTTTGTAGGATCGCGTGGGATAGGGGATGGAATTTGTATTATGGAATAACTGAATCATGGGATTTTTACCAACCAATGCAATAAAACTATGAATGAATGTAGATTTATTACCAGCTTAATGCGCATTTATTACCAACTTTTCCTTATGTAATAAAGTTATGAATACGGTTTGTGTAGATCAGCAATTTATATATAGTCAGCCCTTTTTCTTTATTTGAATAAACAAATGCCTGGCTGATTTTCAGGTGGGTGGTGTTATAGAATTCTACGCAACTTGAAAACAAAGGCTAAGTAATCAAATCACCATATTATATTATATTACATATATAAATATATATATTATCGTACGTATACGTATGAGATTGAATCTGATGATATTCTGGATTTTTAAATAGTTCGTCTCAAAGATTTAACGAATAAATATGTATTTATTCAATATCTATTTCCCAAGGTCTGTCGAAATATTTGTGTGAAAATGTGTTTTTTTGTTTGTCGTTTGGATGGGAACCGATGTATATAAATCCCAAAGGTGAAAAAATTAAAGCTCATTATACATGTAGATGTTCTATTTCAAATTTCGCATCAAGATTTCATTTTCAGCCTTGGAGCAGTTTGAAATCGACAAACACGACGTAAGAAAACACGCGCGTGGGCTGCAGGATTTTCTTCGAAGGTCGCCAGGTAATTTTATTTGAAAAGGACACGACCCTAGCCTGCTGGTCACCTATAAGCGATGAGTGCAAAGAAGGAACCGCAAATGAACAACTCGCTCGAACATCAATCAAATTACAGACACGAGTTGACAGAATGAACCCAACAAACAGATCTATTAATGTAATCAAGTGGCCCGTGATTGCCAAATAATTTCGACCAGTTGAAAATGGGGTTTCATGCGGTCGAATTGATTACACTGACCATAGAACTATAACGGACTAGTTATAGTTCTATGCACTGACAGACGAAATGGTAATCATGTAATTCAAAAAATTACTGGAATTCTATACAAATACTGCTGAAGATAAGAATATAAATTCAAAGTGATTTCGGAGATTTCAAATTGGTTTGAAAAAAGGTTGATATTGTTGGTTTAGTTTAGTTACTTACCGCCATGTTGTTTATAGTTCATCGATACACATAACTACATTATGTTTCATTTTTATATAAACGCTATTAAGAAACAACCGTGAAACGCCATGACAAACGAACATATTAAATAAAACCATGCGGTTGAAATAATTATAAAGATTTTCATTCGTCACTCCTGCGGTATACACAATGTGCATGAGGTCACTATTTGAATATTTTGACTACTGTCCGCGTCGTCCATATAAGGCAGTGTCACCGCCCTGGTCACTGTTAGCTTATAGAATAATAAACACGGGCCATGACCAGCCCGCAAAACGCCGACTTAACAGCGATACCTGATTTTCCATTAATAAGTTAATTTCTTTGCAAACGCAGGCTACACTTACAAACAATATAGGGCCTACCCAATGGAAAGGAATCGAATTTTCATAGACTTCCCTTCAGAAACACATATTTTGAGAAAAAAAACTGAGACACGTTTGGGAGTATTAGTCTATGAATCTATATGTTTGGTCTATATAATCTATTTTCATCAAATATCGAAGATGTTTAAAAATGTACGTAAAGAATTGTAAATCAAAAACGGTGCACAATACGAAAATATTGTCAAATTCGAGAGTGCCAATAACAAAAGTTGCAAGAAGTTTTTAATACATACCTAACGTGCAGTTCATTTATGTATAAATGATGCGATTTCAACTTATAACGAAGATTTGATGTTTAATACGCCGCACGTTCAGTTGTTTTGTCGTTATATTCCGTGCGACCGCCCGCAACGATCTGACGGTTAGAGCTACACTGTGACCTGTATTTGACGTCGGGATCTACCATTCAAGACGGTATAGTACTTTGTAAAGACGCTTCAAATCAAAGAAAAGTAACCGAAAGCCAAATAAGTTTATCGGGTGCATGCTTTGCCTTAGGAGCCCGCCTATAGTCGCTTCGAAAAAGAGCACCTCCGCTTTTACGCGAAAGCGTGAATAGGGCTTAAGGTTTAGTTTCCTCTCCGATAACCTAAAGGGTATTGTTCAATTCTGTCACCACCAATGGCATCCAACCACAATTAACTTATCATTTCAGTTGCCAGCCTGTTATTTCATTTTCTTTAAAAAGCATTTCCCAGAAAACTGGTTTGCATCACGCTGATTTCATATCAACGAGAGAAACCGCGAATCATGCATTAAATCATGCATTATAATCTCTTCGTCAACTTTTCCTATTGATTTTGCACATTTTCTCAACCTTTACTTTTTGCACATTTACTCAAACCTTGAACTAAATGAAATGGGTGCACTGGGCCATAAACCTACAACCCCTGGTTTATAGAAAATGTCTAGACAAATATATATCATATATTTGTTAGACAGTTTTAGGAAGTTCGCAAAGTTTAAGATCTACGTGTATGACTTCTTTTCGTATTGGTAAATGAGATGGATACATATGTTAAACGATATTTCCTGTATTTGTATGCGAACCGGACCTTATTGCAAATATCTGATATTAATTCCAAATTTTGAAGGAAACGCCCGAAATTCGACATAATCCCCTATGAATGGGTCAAGCTGTGGTCAGTTGGGTGCAAGTTAATTAGTCGACCAGATTTGACAACAATATCGCCAGCGATCGTTCGGTTAGTAACGTTTAATCATCGACGGATTATGAATCGTCAAAGCATGCCGCAGACGAGAACCTGAGATGGGCGCGAACTGTCTTTGAAGTATTCAGGGGACCCTGGGACAAATTGTATAGTTGTGTTGACGGGATCATTCCAGTCCAATGCTTACCATGTGGACCGCCTGTCCCGCACTTCACAATCGTCCAGTCAAAATATATACACAATAAACCTGTTATTTGGTTTATAATTATATTATACAATATGGATTATAATGCCGAGTTAAAGACGTTAGCGGCCGGTCTGTGTGATCTGCATCGGAAAAATTCAAAACCGAATAGATGTTTTTAGAACTAAATATGTCGAACCCAACTGACCACAAAGATTGACAGCAGTTCTACAAATAAAAAGGCAATAATTTAAACAAAAATGAATTACCGGAAGAAATATAGAAAGATTCATACATGAGTGTACCGTAATCAAAACGCTAAACTTCCACTTTTCTAGATCGGTGTCGAAAGAAACGCGCTCAAGATCGGTGACGTAAATACAACCAACTTCTCCACTCAAGAAGGGCCTTTTGTAAATAACTTTGATTGCTGATTTTAACCTCCACATTGCCAGGGATGGACAAAATTTCAAAAGAAGATTTGTTATTAGATTTATTCAAAATGTTCAACTCTTTACTACGTATATGATCCATGAGTCCACGATATGATGTACGAATTGCTTGCTCGTTTTCATTCATTGGTTTGTGGTGGTTTAGACCGGTGAGGCAACCTCGCTCGTGTTCACATTCACCCGAGAATCGCTATTGACGAAGGGTCTAGGATATTATTTCCCCACGGTCAAACATTGTTTTTTAAGGAACCATTAATAAAGTTTTGTATATCGTAAATGTGAAAGTAAACACCACATGAATCGTGATATTATTTACATACGTCACCAGTTCGAGACGTTTTGTCTCCTTCTGTTTATTGTTCAAATATTATTATTTCAATCCAGGTTTGGGATCAACGAGGACATCTCTCAAACGTTATGAACAGGGAATCATCGGTAAATAATGTAGGTTTTAGTTGCTGTTGGCTCCGAGTTTTTCAAGTTGTCTAAATGCGAACACATCGCGATATGATCGGTTTCACCGTTGTAGTAAGGCTCAAGTAGTTCCGACCCGTTGACGAGGGATTAAAGAGGAAAATGTAGGCCTGCCCGATTCAATCTCAAGAGCTGGTGCATTAGACATGAGGGCACCGTCCCCTGTGCCTCAGTCTCACAACAAGTTGAATATGTTCTAAGATAATACCAGCAGTTTTGTATCACATATCTCGATGGAGGCGCAAGTTGGAAAGAGACAGTCGATAGAAACACGAAGCCCAGGACAGCTAAGAAATCCTCAAAGAAATTGTACGATATGAAAATGTCAATTTCTTTTAGATTGATATTTTAATAAACATTTGATAAAGAAAAGCTAGCAATCGAGTTGTCCGTGATTGATTACCAGTCGGTTCATATTAGTGTATGAAAACCCGCTAGCGGCAGCACCTTATCAATAAATGATTTTACAAGGCCGACCTAGCCCCATGTCCATGAGACTACCGACTTAGCTGCCGAGCCCATTTGCAGTTAAATCGTATAGTTTAGTCTCATTAATGCGCACATCTCTGATGCAGCTTTCTCGAGGTTTTCTTCAGATTTCGAAATGCGCAGGACAAAGAATCAACGAACACTGAACAAAATATCGAGTACAAAGAACCTTTAATATTTAAAAATTACACTATTTTACAGCAACATAAAACAATATGTACAGATTACAACACTACTGTCACCTAGTGATAGATACAGAAGCTAATTAGGTTATCGATGGGAATGCACAATATTTTTCTTCTCAAACACCCCTACTGTGCAGGAGCAAAGAATACGCAACAATTAAACTTTACGTAATGAGGATGGATCGACCATGAATAATATGGTGTAATGTTTTTGTCAATCGAAATCAAGTATTTCTGCTGGCTACTTTTTTGATAAAGAAAACATAGCTTAATAATTTTTTTTCATGGAATATGCCATATAGAGACTATTTGTTCAATGAGCTCCAAATCTACCTTCGGTTATTAGAATATTGATGATACACCAAATTCACCAGTGGATATTGAAAATATCGGAATACTATCACATACCTGGTATATACCCATTATAAGCAAATTAGTTATACATGCGTATCTATATTACGTTGAGATTATAATTCTAAAAGCTACAGATATTTCTGTATAACAATTTTCGCAACTAAAATAAATAGCTAAAATACTAGGATCAAAGATATTACATGAAGCTAAGTTTGGAATGTCTAAATGATAACTTTGCTGCTTGTGCATGTAATAAGATAATCAAGTCAAGTAATACACACATAAACCAATACCGCAAACTACTATAATATGTATCCGATACTAGTCCATATGTGGTTTGACATTAGACCATCCCCTAATGATCACATTCCAAATTCAGCAGTAAGAGAAGTGCACCAAAAAAACCCCAATCAAAGCAACTTCTTACATGGGGGGGTTTTATATTGCACTTTATTAAGAAATGATGTAGATGAAGTCGCAGTGAATGACTGAGTGAATAACTAAGCAACAATTGGAAATAGAACAACATTCAAATACAATGTATTGATAATATATGTACACAACAGACTGATCAATCAAATAGCTAGGGTAAGTGCCAGGGCCCAGGCTCTATACAGTTTAGTACAACAGCTGTCAATAGAAAAACTGAGATATTCTTTGAACTCAGAATGAAAGCCTGGTTTAATTAATAGTAATAGTGACTCATTATCAATCCATAATATGTGAACTGCATAGATGTTGTTACAATCAATAAGCGTATTGGACTGTCCTGAAAATAGAAAAACATTTTTTTCTAATCAGCATCACATTAATATCCCTTCAATTTGTAGCTTTTCTTCTGGTTAAACATTTTCTTCTGGTTAGTCATTTGAAAATTATTTCAAATTTAAGAACAGTAAGGGGTCATTCATTTATTACGTATGCATAAAATTTGAATTTTTCAAACCCCCTCCCCCTCTGTACGCAAAATTGGCCATTTTTTCATATACATTAAGCATTACAGTATGCAATTGCACTGACCCCTCCCCCTCCCCTAATGTGTACGTAATAAATGAATGACCCCTAAATGATAATGGACTCCCATATCAATCCCTTTACCAGTTCAACCTGCCTATAAGATATATCCCAGGAGAAACTAAACTTTACCTGTCATCTTCATCATAATCCATATCCAACGAATCCTCTAAACTGAGATCAGTTCCTAAACCTGAATCACCATAGGGAGCGGATACACTAGAAATTTAAACCACGAGTTTGTCATGCACCGGCAACCAGGAAATCATCAAACAAAGCGGCTAGATATATACTTATAGCGAGGATTCAAACAGCAGAGATAATCATCCAATATCTTACCTAGTCGCTCGACACGTGAAAAACACAATTCTCTTCATCTTCTTGTTATAAAAGAAATAGTTGAAAGACCAGATACATCCTTCTTCTCCGTACGGGTCAGATGCTAAATCCGGATTATAGCTTTAATCAAACAAGTGAACATAATTACAGGCAACTTAGAATGCACTAACAATATATGTGCTTCAGAATTAGACTCATCAAGGGACTGTCACTTTTTCATCAATAACTACAGCCAAACTTGCTTAGTTGTCACTTGTCATCGCTTTTTTAGATGCGATTTATTTGCAATTCATTAACTAAGTGTAAGTCTTCATTTGGATAATTCGTCGACGTAATGATGGTCCCACGCGAGTTACCAGCAAAATGTACAACATCATACCTGTAGATATCACAATCAGTGAGACTAATTTCTTCATCAATAACAGACCAGATCTGAGAGCGCAAGACATTATACTGTTCCCCAGCTGTTGCCGCCATTTGACTATCTGCGGAATTCATTGACCACTGGAAATAAATCAGTTTCTAATCACATATAGCTGAAGACTACATAAAATCAGTCTGTTACCTCAAATATGAGCATTTTCATACCTGAATACTGGATTCCTTAGAAAACTCTTCACTTTTAGCGTGACTGAAATCGTAATCAGGGTTGAACGAAGCGTTTAGTGTAGAGACAAGATAGAACAGTGTTTTAGTACTGATCGTATCACACAGATGACCTTCATTATCACCATCAGAAAAACTACGGCTGTACCTAGAAAATAAATCCAATATTTTATTAACAATACACTTATCAGTATGATAGCCACATAAAGACGCTGTGAATAATTTAATCAAAAGTCCACTAAATACATGTACAAATAAAACGTTAAAAAGTAAAAGATCGAAATGTTTTAAAAGAACTTACTTGTTGGGACTCAAAGACATGGCACTTTCCGGCGGAGACAGAGCTTGAAGATCATTTGGAGCATGTCCTCCCTCAGAGCTTATCATTTTGAATAGACGTTTATCATTTCCTGCCATCTTACACGAATAACTCTCAATTCTGAAAAATTAAATCAATTTTGATTTAGGTTTAACCCAATACTAGTTAGTAAAACGTACTGAAACTTTTTCAATATTTACCTTCCTTCAATTTTACAATCTCCAGTTTCTATACACAAGGCAGAATTGATTGCCTCAAATTTAGAATTTTCTAACAGCTTCATGATCAATGATGTTCGTTACGTTCGATTTTAGTTAAACTTAATTAACTATTTTTACTTGCTGCAACACGGGCCACAAGCTGCCTCTCGATAGTTCAATGTTACTTGTAATGTTATTAACAATACAGTGTATGAGAAATGCAACAAAAATTGGACGGAGAGAAACAAGTCAATGATGATTTTCTTCCCGAGATTCGAGGAGATCGAGAAGCGAAGAAATTCCGGACCGTTTCTTTATACAATTCGCAAACAAATTGTTTCACTTGTCACGCAGCACACTTATTAGCACGGACTGTTCATGTAAAAACTCTTGGGATGCTGTAATTTCTTATGCGATAACAGTCCTCTTAATCGAAACGGATAGGCTGATGGTATTTTTTCTTTGTGAAGAAGGTGCTTGGGCGCCATTAAACGGTGTAAACAATAACAATCAACCGACATTGGATATTTCAACGCACAATACGGATCAAATCAGTACTTAGCAATTAAACAAATAGTTAGTGATGATGTAGAACGGAGTGATGATTCAATACGAGTGCTGTTTTCCGGATGATCAACTGCAGATCGGTAATTATCAGAGATTTTTTAAGGGAAATCCCGATTTCAAAAGTGATTGACAAATCTGAACTAATTTGTATACAATACCCTATACTTAATAGTACGGCAGTTATTTTTACATTTCAAATGTTCATAGGACCTTAAAATTTTAATGTAATTAACTAATGATAAAGATACAGTGAAAATGTTCAAATTTGAGTAGATAGGTACACGAAATTAGCAACAAAAATTCATTAATCGAATCTGGATATAATAACGTACAGTAGAAACTATGGTAAATGTGGTGGTATTGCCACCTATTTCTTACCGCGAGATTCGAACGTCCATGTGGACCATTTCAATTAGCCTTTCAATTAACTTTATTCATCCAACGAAGTTGACTCTCCCGGAGGAGCTACCTGACTACTGCACACCGCAATAGTTCGAGGTCTCTTGTACATCACATCGTGACGCAGCGGTGTTGGTGATGTTACAGAATAAAAGAAACCAAGTGCCGTTTTGTGAAAATGCCATAAAATGGGGAGGGCACATGACATATATCACAATTTAATGTAGTAGTCAGTAACCTGTCTGTGGTTTAGTTTCACGATCGGATATTTTCACAAACCACATGTTGGTATAAGCCCATCCGATAATAAAAAGCTTACCACCAACGATTAGGTAACTAACTAAATTTGATGATACCAGTATCCCTATTATTAATGTTTTTATATAGGGATACTGGTATCATCCATCCTCCATCACATTGTGACAAGCCCCTGTGGGGGCGGGATGAGAGTGAGACATAACCATAACTCAAGCTCAAGGAATCAGTTGTTTTTGAGTGGTCTAATCTTTCGTTCGTCATTACAGGGTTACCTGGTACTAATTCTATTCTTATCAATCATTTCTAAAATACATATGTATGGTATTAATAACTGCATACATTTATGTATTAATTTAATAAGCTTACTTTACTTGCCTGGAATCGTATCACTGAGCCCATCTGTGCAAGCGGATTATGATTTAATATTGGTGTAGATAATCATGACATTAAAAGTTCCATATTTCGATTGATATATCCATATAACAATGACCTGCAGTCGTAGACTCATGTATGTATGAATGTGCGTCTTTGAGTTTTGTCATAATGGACAATGTGTATCTAATTAATGTGTATTTAGAAAGTTTCACCAGAATAACCGAACTGAAACTTGGCTCATTGAAAGAGGGCCTCATTACTTTCATATATTATTATTCTATGTTTCTCCTTGAGAGACTTTTTGGCTTAAAGTTTCAAGGAGAAATTTAAGTATGCAAATACATTTGATAAGCCCCTTAGATCGGGTCATTATGGACATACTCGAATATTGTATTCAGTCTTATGATTTGTAGGTCAAACCCAAGAAGGTTATCACATCGTTATTACAGCTTGAAATCTCAGTATATAATTTCTGAAAATGTCTGGTGAACTCCTCTTACCGAGAGCTGCTGGGGAATTTATATCCCAGCACAGTCAGCATGTGAAAATTAATGAAAAAGGAGTTCAAAAGCTAGCTGAACAGGTAAACTGAATATTCATATTGATTTATGGAATTTCCTCTTCTTATTTTTCTAATGTTAAATCTAATGAATTTCTAGTTGGTTGATATGGTGAAGGATACTGGGTACAATATGAAAATTTGGAAAGAATCGCACGTTTTGAATCCACAAGTAATGAATGAAGCAAGTGTTGACTGGTGTGTATCTGTGAGACAAGTTCAAGTATACGAGATCCAAGCAGAACATTTTACATCAAAGAGTACATTAATTTGATTAATATACTTATATGTTTTATAGGATTTTTGTCGTGGATACATTGAATTTTAATTTTTGGTCAGAGGATGAAAGTAAAAGATTTGTTATCGAATATAAAGGACAGAGATATACAGGATATTGGTCGCTTTGTGCCGTTATCAACAGAGCATTAGATGTAAGTTTTAGGTATATGAGTTTACCGTTTGTAAAACCTGTAGCTGCATATTTTCAATGGAGGGGATTAGGAATTTTTGGTAGAATGAGAATCCAGTACAAAATTTGGTTACTCTAAGCTAGACAAATGAAACCTCGTTTCTCCTATCGGCCAGGTCATTCTGTAAAATGCAATAAAGTTTGTGATTAGTTCGCTTTTATAGCTACCGGGTCTGTAATGGTTAGCTTGATCATGATTTAAAAATAGTAATGTACATGGTAGATAGGCGGCCAACCGGGTCAACTATGAACTTTATCAGAAACCAGGTATCAATTGTTTTTAGCCTTTGAAAAATCTTGTCAAGAGTGGAATTGGTTATTTCATATCTTGTTTTATACAACAGCCAGGTAAATCCTCGTATAGGAATCATCAATTTCATTTCTAGGATGGAATTCCGATGACTGATCCAAAATTTTATTGTCAAGTAACAGAGAATGAACTGGCTCATATATTCAGATCTGATTCACCCTACTCAATACCTTTACTTGACAAGAGGTTAAAGGTTCTACATGAAGCTGGTCAAAAGCTTGTTCAGGTATTCCAAAATGTGACAATGAATTGTAATTTCAAATCGGTGATGAATTTAGTGAATTCTCTATGTCGGCACTTGGCTTGACATTTCAGAAGTATGATGGTAGTTTTGTGAATGTACTGAAGAAAGCTGAACAGAGCGCCCAAGATTTGATGAAATTAGTAGCGAGTGAGTTCCAATCATATAACGATACAGCGACGTATCAGGGAAATAAAGGTATGAAAATAGATCTTAAAATATTATTTTCATAGTGCTGGTCTTTTGGCAGACAACATTTTCCAGCCTATGACCATTTATATTTCAGTTGCTTTCTACAAGAGAGCACAAATACTCATCGCTGATATCTGGGCATGCTTTGAAGGAGAGGGGCTCGGAAAATTTCACGATATTGACACCATTACGATGTTTGCTGATTATAGGTAGGTCTAAGCGATGATTGTAGGTCTACAGTGCTTTATACAAAAAGTACTTATGCCTAAAAGTTCATTGACCTACGTATGTATAATTTAGCAAAATATTGTACATATTTCAGAATCCCTCAAGTGCTTGCCTATTTTGAAGTTCTGGAATATTCCGAAGAATTAATGAATAAACTGAAGAAAAGTAAGCGATAAATGTGGAAAACATTTTTTGCATAAAAAAAAAGAACAGCAGGAAATTATGTGACATTACTGTATACTTATTGATCTGGGCCCGGTTTCATAGACTGAGTATCTAAGTTATCCCTAGGGGTAAATCCTCGATTTCTGGTGACAACAACCATAGTTACAATGAGAAACCATGGTTATAACTGACGAATTTCAAAACATTCCTGGGGACTATTTTTCTTCCACTACTATGAAACCCAGCCCTGGTGTTTAATGAACTGTTGTATCCACTTTGAAACTAATTACAGATGAGGTTTTAGTGAGTGGTAGTCAACTGGAAGTAGAATTGCGTGGTAGCAGTATTCAAGCAGTCGAGGTGAATTATCTATCTGAAATTTGTAATTCTAGTGTTCATCAATGCAAGTTGAATTCAGTCATTTTATTTCCTTTTGTAGCTGCTGGCAAAGGAGATGAAGAGAATTGCACGACCCGGAAAAACAATGAACGCCGTCATGATTGACCATTATATTTGGGACTACAGACGTGAACACTGCAATGATCTAAGACACATTCCTTACCATAAGATTAGGTGTATTTACTATTAGATATTTGTGATATTTATTCATAAATAATAAAATAGACAAGTTCAAAACAATTTCATTATTAAGTTTTAAATGCTCACTTGGTTCAAATAACAGTTCAAACAGAACAGATACGTCTATAGGTTGAATGAACCCGTTGGTTTAATTCAAAACTGTACAACTCTAAATATATTAGAGCTCATTAACCCGCTGAATATTCGCACAACCCTTCGTCGATATCTGCCATGACCTACTTAGATAAAAATTGTAGATTTAATCTAGAATATCTGTCAAGCAATTCAATTTGTCCGACAACCGTGAACGACTAATATCTGCAACAGTATGAATATCGGTGTCAACACTTCAGAAAATGTTAGTTGATTTTCACCAGTTAATCTCTGACACAGCAGAACTTTGAATACAAATGTCAGTGTAATGCATATCAATGACGACAGAAAACGAATTCCACCTTGTCCTCTCATCGGCGGCATCGTTCTATACGTCCGCACAAATATTATAAAACAAAGATAAGCACAGGCTCCGTCGCACATGAATAACGGGATGAAAACATACCACCAGCTTTTCGTAATGACTCCCTCGTTCCTCAGAACGGCGACTATAGTGAAGATGAATACGGATACGAGATGCATGAATATTTCTAGAGCAGTCATTCCAAACCAGCGTACCAACTCTTTTAATGTGAACAACATAGTGAAATATCTAGGATGTCTCTCTCAATGTCATGGGAAAACCCAAGTTAAAATAAAACAGGATTTCTGATTGGCCGGCTGTGGTGAAGAGTCGCAGAGCAGAGCCTGTTGAGGATCGCGCAACACCTTAGTTTCGTCTCTTGACTGATGCAGCCTTTTGCTTCTAAAAAATCAAGATGAATTCAGTGATCAGTCTATGTCACACAATACAATAATATCCAGTCCTCTACGTACGCTCTCGACTCCTCTCAAGCCAGGCAAACTAATATTTGAGTAGCGAACGAGTAAATAAGCAAACATATATACATTGTAGTTCCATTTTTGTGCCAGCAGGCCAGGTCTGCAGGTCTGTGTGTAAATGTTGAATAATGGGGTTGGAAAAATTTAAAACCAACCTTCAATACTAACTGCCGTACAAAATGTCCCCTACTCTCTCGGGTGAAATTCAATTGTCAAACTTGTCAAAATTGAATTGAATTGAATTGTCAATATCATATTAAAAGAAAATAAATTTGTTTCGTAGCCCATGTAAAAAATAGAATAATCAATTCAAATTTTGCTTTCAATAAAATAATCCACGTTTCAGCAAATAAATAGAGTTTTCTTTTACTGTTTTTTCGAGTTTATCCCGTTTATCCGTTCAAGTCAGGTAAATCTTACCTACACATCGGTCTTAATATTACCAAATATAAACTCTAATGCTAGGCATATTTATCATGTGGATATGTTTTTATTTCTCGATGAAAATCATTAAAATGCGACATCACAGCATTCAATTCAATCCAATTATACTTTATTCCCGACCCTGTGTTGACTTGATTGATTTCATAACCATTTCTGATGACTTGTCTTAGTTTTTAAATACTATTAGACCCTGGGTTATTGTCGGTAAGTGCTTGCAGATCTACGATGTAAGATAATTTCATGGATCGAAATGCAGTTTGTCCCGGGATCCCTGCCTGACTCCGCAGAGAAATGCTGTATTATTATTGTGTCAAATCCTATTTTTTGGATGTCGAGAGAACTAGAAGTGAGGGCTGGGAAGTGGTCAACTGTAACTATCTGCTGCTGCATCGGAAGGAAAGGCTGAAGGGGGCCACCTTAGGATTAATGATTTAGGGCGCATGATTACATTGTGGCAAAATTAGAAAAAAATTACACGTGTTTATTTTCTTTTTTTTCAGCTTTTTTGAGAATGGATAAAATGTTTAAAGTAGTGATCCGACTTCCTGCTAGTTTCGGCGGCACACGGTCATGTTTGAACTCATCTGCTCGTGGATTGGTTATCCAAACAAGATCGCTCCATGAACATAGCGCGATTACCGACGACAAACATCGTTCGCGAAGCTGCCTCGTTCCTTACAGAGAAAAAAGTACCGAAGTCGCCAAGAAAAGGCCTTACTCTCCGTTCCAAAATACGAGTAACGTTGCAGAGTATGCCCTCGCTCGTGCTGATGATTTATTGAATTGGGCAAGAAAAAGTTCCCTTTGGCCTTTAACATTTGGCTTGGCTTGTTGCGCGGTAGAGATGATGCACATGGCCGCACCTCGTTACGATATGGATCGATTTGGAGTTGTTTTTCGAGCTAGCCCCAGACAAGCTGATTGCATTATTGTAGCCGGCACATTGACGAACAAAATGGCGCCTGCATTCCGCAAGGTAGGAGATATTTCCAACTTTTTAGAATGTTACCAGTACCTTATTAGGTTAGTGCCCCGCTATCTCAAGAGGGTTTCCAACTACCTGAACTACGCTATTCAAAT
Source organism: Tubulanus polymorphus (assembly GCF_964204645.1). Taxonomy (NCBI): domain Eukaryota; kingdom Metazoa; phylum Nemertea; class Palaeonemertea; order Tubulaniformes; family Tubulanidae; genus Tubulanus; species Tubulanus polymorphus. The sequence goes on along the minus strand of NC_134027.1, from coordinate 3,350,423 downwards.
ATTTTGCCGAATTATACGAAAAGGTAGAATTTTTTGAAGGTCAAGGAGTCTAATGTGAAAGTTAGTAGCAGTTTCGATCAACTTGATGGTCATTTATTATTCAGACCAGGCTACTGAACTGCTGATAAAATGAAAAACAAACTCAAAACAAAAATAGCAACCCTACGGTACATTGGAATCATATTCATTCAGTGAAATACGGAGTACGTAGGGCCTTAAAGGGTCTACCAGCACCTAAGAATATTTACAGCGTTTAAATAGAAGGTAGGCCTAGTGGTCAACTATTGGAAACTCCAACTCTAAGGTAAAAGTCAAAGATTAAATAAATTCCCTAGTCACAATAAAAGATTTTTTCTCGGGTACTAGACTGACAGTAGTGTTTGATGCATGTACTTCACCTTACATTATTTAGTTCGATTAGGCTCATCTAGAACTGTGCAGTTACCTGGAAAATGTTACAATGACACTTAAACTTTACATATGTAAAAAATCTACCGCCCTTTATCAGAATATTAGTCATTATGACTCCAATGATCGCAAATTCTGTATTCAAGGGTATAACTAATGATTTCCCTTTGTAGAAACAATAAAAAGGCCGTACATAGCGGGAGCAGGGGGCAGTTGGCCCCTCCCCCCCAAAATTTTGGACGAGTACCCTCTTTGCAAATATAATTGTTAGAAATTAAATGTAGAATCCTTCACTCGGCACTGACAAGCATTTTGTTAAAGGATTACAAGAGCGTTTGTTAGGGCCTATAAAGTCTGCCCTTTCTCTGCCCCCCCCCCCCAACATCCAAATGCTAGGTACACGGCCCAGGAAAATATGTTTTAATTTTGTACTGTTTCAAAGAATTCTGGAAATTTCTAATCTTTGTAGGTGTATGATCAGATGCCAGAACCGCGCTGGGTTGTATCCATGGGTAGCTGTGCCAATGGTGGAGGATATTATCATTACTCATACTCAGTTGTCAGGGGATGTGATAGAATTGTACCGGTTGATATATATGTACCTGGATGCCCGCCATCGGCCGAAGCTCTTCTGTATGGTATCCTACAACTACAAAAGAAAATCAAACGCATGAATAATGTTCAAATGTGGTATCGAAAATAGAAACAAAAACATTAGATAACTACCGTAGAATGTTTCCCGGAAGGTTTGGAAATTGAATACATAAATGTATTATTTTCGAAAATTGCTTAGTAGAACTTCACTTGTAATATATATTATTGGTAGTGTGTTGAATAAAAGTCTTGTTACGAAATTGTCAGTATTTTTTAATGGTAGTCGACAGTAAAAGATTCGCCGGAACCCTGCATGAGGTGTCGACTTCATATTCCCTAAATCATTGTTCAAGTGAATTAGAAGGTTTATTGGGTAACTAGCGGACTCAATAGTCTTGCAAAATATGAAGGGTCCTGATTTTATTTGTACTCGATGCACGGAGAGTTAGATCAAAAGGTGATTGGCTGAAAACTTAAAGGAGGACCTCGTTCAAAATGTTTGGTTGTGATCATTTTGTGCTCATTTACCTTATAAGAATTTGGAGTGAATAGGTGTGGATCTACTGCATCGGAGGTAAGGACTGCGTTAGAAATTATGTAAAAATAAAACAAGATATTTTTGAAAATTCCATAAGATTATTGTGAAATATGTTATGAATTAAGGTAATATTTATATTGAAAGTAATAATACTGGTTAAAATTGGATGATTTTTTGAAATCAGACATGTTAAGTGGAACTCATGGAGAAAGATTGTTGTGTGACTTATGTTGTTTGTATGGATTCAAAAACATATCCATTCATTAGTTTTGGCTAGACATTTCTCAATTGGAGTTTCTTGGTTTTATTGATAGTTGATAATCTTTTGATGAAATATGATGATTGATAATATTTAGTCATTCATTGAAATTACTTTCAGTTTCATCTGAATCTTATTGATCGTATTCTAAGATATGAAAACTAAGAATAAGCTTTGAAAAAAATGTATTTACTTCTCAAACCTAATTCTGACTTATGATTACTTCAATGAATAACCTCTTCAAACATCTTTATTAATGTTCAACAATTGTTAGAAGCACTCCACCAAACAGGCACGCCTATATTCGCATGCGGTGGAACGAAAATTCCAGAAGTTTTTTCATAAAAACGTTTATGGGCCAATCCACAAGTGTCATTTGCAAATAAGGGTTAGAAACTACTTAAAATGGCATAAGATTATACTCTCATGTCCGCTCTTGGAATGATCTAGTTGGAAGTTTCAAAATGCTTTAGGAATGAAACAGATTTATGAATTCATTGGTCCAATAAACACCTCTAATTCCTGTTAACTGGCAAAAGTTAAATAGTTCCACACTGGAAATTTACTATGAATAATTTTGTTAGGTTAATGAATAAGTAATGAATCTACAAACGTTTGCATTAGAAGTTTATATATTGTATCTTTCTGTTCTCTGGTCATTTCGCCGTGATGTCAGTTTAAGATTCTTGAGTCAGGGAATTTACCCTCAAAATTCGATTGATTTGATGATATTATCCAAGATCTGGTATTCCCAATTTTTAGATGGATGATCTTGCATCAATTGTGCTACTATTAGTTTTCATTATTTTACCCGGTAAGTAAGCATTCATCATCATTGATATCAATTACAGTGCACGACTTAATGTTGTATTAATCATCTTAATAACCAAACATTTCAGTAAACATTTGCAGTCTCGGACAACCTGAAAAACCTCTTGGACAATGTATAGGTGTGACGCAACATTGTACACAATTACACTCCTTCTGTGACAGTAAAACGCAGATGTGTCAGTGCCAACCGGATTACTTCAATGATAATGGAGTCTGTCGCTTGTGTAGGTTACAACATGATACTAAAAACAAGGATGTGACAATGATTATGACAGGAATTCTATACACTTTGTATTCACTAGCTCCAATCATGATTTAACATTTGAAATGACTATCTATTTCTACAGCTAAATATTTCTTGAATTTAGATCTCGGTAATAAATACTGTCAAGCAGATGCAACAACATGTACTACACTCATACCATCAACATTTACAACCAGGATGATGGCATGTTTAGCTGGGAAATGCCAGTGCCCTTTGACAAACTACCAGTCAAGTCCGCAAACATGTGCACCTGGTAACATCAGAACCATTCAATTTCCATTTAGTTTTGGCGATAATCATCTGTTGAAATATTCGATTAATGTGGTTTGATTTGTTTTTTTTTCAGCTGCATTCACCCCATACAAATATTTCAGTGCCTTCAACCGGCATCCGTGTTTTCCTGGAAGCCCAAACCCAAATGTCCAGCAAATTGCTGCTGTACTAACCGACCAATTTGGTGATTACAAATGCGTTTGTGCTCAGGGATATCAAGCTTCAAATAACATGGGGCCATATCGAAAGTTTTGTGTGGGTATGTATACTTTTTTCATATTTCCTAATGTTTCCACATTTGACTTGTCTATTTGAGAACCATCTTGATGTTTTAGCGCGTGCATTATAGGGTTTATTGATAGAACAAGGATTTTCATCGTTACCCAATCATATACTTTCCAAATGTTCTATTTCAGATATAAATGAATGTGCTACAAACATGTCAAGGTGTCATGACCCATTGACTAAACAGCTTAAATCAGGAGTGAAACAGTGTATCAATACACTTGGAGGCTATGAATGTATTTGTGCGAAAGGATTTGTACATCCCCAATCTGATACGATAGCTTGTACGTATGATCAGAGAAAAGCCATTTTTGGTAAAATATGATCAGAGATGTATGGTTATTAACTTTTTACCTGGTGTTTCTTTTTGAATTTAGGCATCCCTGGATGTCCAAATAATGTTTGTAATGGCCCTGGCATAAACACAACTGTAGCATGTAAATATATAGCGAAGATGAATGACTATGAATGCAACTGTTTGCCAAATTATTATCATCCTCTCCCAGCTCATGATCCTGTCAATCTGAAGTTATGTTATAGTAAGTTTGTTTATCTTCAGCATAGCCCTGTCGTTCATTATATATATCACTCAATATAATGTTTTATTATAGCCCCCTTAATTGAAAATGTTTGACATTAATTTTAGATGGAGTATTCCTAGATTTGTCAAGTGAAATTGTAATCGAACTTCCGAGAAATTCTGATTTCTCAAAAGTTATTGATGCCCCCGCATGGATACCAGTAGCTTTCAATCCGGCATTGGAAACTGGATGGCCTTCACTTGTGGTATGGTTAAAAGTCCGATATTTGATTGCCTGTAGCCTACATTTTTTTTATGCGTTACGATGATCTTGCAATACTTTTTGGTTATTCCTCAACTTTTTTTCAATTTAGTCTTCATTTTGATTTCAGGTATCCAAACATGGAGCTGTGTTTTTAGTTCTTAGAAATACACTTGAGGCAAACCCGGTACTACCATTTCCAGGAGCAGGAATACCACACATTGAGAGGGATGTAGCTGCTATTTTTGCCTTTTTTACTAAACTGAAGGAAAGTCCTGTATGTTATCATGTTATACCATCATTTTGTTTTTGATGAAATATCAAATGGTGCCATTCTTGGTTTATGTATTTATACTATATATCTATAATTTTTTCTAGGCAAAGAATAATTCAAGAGTCATTTACTCAGTTATCACTGATGTTACATCGCCCGTTTTTAAGGCTATTGCTAGTGATTTTCAGAACAGCTTGCCAGCCTATTATCTTAAACCGATAACTGGGAGCGCACCAGCAAATTTGCTTAAAACATTTAGTCCTAGGTGGGCGTTAGTTGTTCAGTGGCACAGTATGATGTCAGCATACTCGGAGAGTAACCCTATGGAGGTAATTTTCAGCTAATTGTATTCAATTGAAATAAGATTCATGATGCAAAAAGATGTTTTATATCTAGCAAATTTTGTGGGTGAATTATTTTCAGACTGTGTCCTTCCAATTGGTGATTGCAACAGACTTTTCAAATACATTGGCAAAAGTGACGATGATTGATGGAGCTATGGGTGACTGGGATAGTTTGAATTACCCCAAAATCTCAAACATGCTGGTACAGACAGGTTTCTATGGTAACCTCATGGGAACTAGTGACTTAACGCCTTTGAAGTCTTTCAGCAATAAAGCTATTAAAAGCCTTGCCTCAACTGATATTGGTGGAGTTAGTGGTATAAGTGGTAACATGTATATGTCATTGAAGATGTCTACAACTGCGAGTGCTGATGGCGTTGTATGTTCGAAATACTTACTTGATAATAAACTAAGTTCAACTGATATGAATGATATCAAAACCTGTCCTTGCACAGAATCTGAAATAGTTATGCTGGTATTTATTGATAATACTAAGTATAAGAAGAATACTTCAAAAAGTGGATATGGTCAGTGTTATGAAGTAAACAATTTTAAAGGCTGGAAACAGATGTTCTGCTGTTATTACAGAAATACTATATTAAGTGATCCATTTCTACTTGCCGGGAAAGCTGTTTCTACTCATAACAAAGATGTAGGGTTACCTGCAGTTTTTGGTCATTGTTGCGGACAAGGTGTTGTAGATAAGAAATTGTCATCGCAGAATTTGTGCGAGAGTTTTGTCAAACAGAGGCCGCCTGGCTCATGTGAACTTGCTGCTGCATATGACAGAGGTAAATGATTGTGATCCCGATAACTAATTGAAGAAATGTGGTCCAGTTTTTCGTCCTTATTTAACTCATCTAGATAAATCTAGCATTTTTGAATTCAACAAAATACCGGTACATTGGTAAAACTTTTTTTATTGTCTTCATTTTCAGGATTTGCATTTGGATTTACTCATTTCCTTACATTCGATGGTGCGAGGTTTAACTTTAAGGAAGTTGGGGATCAGCAACTGGTTGAACTCCGGGGAGTATTCGTGATTCAGATCAGAGTTGTACCGAATCCGATTACTGGTAAAAATGGTGCATTGATCAAAGGAGTAGCAGTCCTAGATGTAGCTTCAAATACAGGCGTTCAGATTATTCTGAAACCAGATGGAACCTTTGGTAACATCATGTTTTTTTGACCGCTTAGATCTCATTGATATTGTTAAACCGTAGCTTCAACATGAGAATTGTATTAGTGTATTGATGGGGTGTAAATAGACCCTCTACACATGTTGTACTTTTCATAATCGTCAGTGATTAACATGCAGTCCTATAGGTTTATAGACAATGAAAGTATGACCCATTGTATGTATGTGATTCGTCAATACACACAAATGTACTGTATTTTTCAGGTGAAGACTATTTGGATAAATTCCTCATCGTAAAGCAAGTTCCTGCACCTTTCAAAATTTTCTCAAACCAAATAATTCAATTGACTGTCCAAAGTAAAAAGATTTGGATATATGTCACAGTAAAAGACAAAGTTATGGATGTTCAAGTGCTCTTTAAACGAGGAGACTTCACAAATTTAGTCGGTAAAATGCTCTTTAGTTAACAGTTCAGTACTGGTATTAAGGATGATGTTTCTAAAAATGATGCTAGCTTTTTCTCTCTTTCAAAATTTAGGATTACTGGGAAACAATGATAATAACCGACACAATGATGGATACTTAACTGCAAGCTCAACATGTAAGAATCTGTGTGTTAGATATTATGATAAAGTAAAACATTTATAATACTGTATGTATACTGGGTAAATGTAGTTCCATTTTGAAGTGATTCACAAGATGTGTCAAATTATTACATTTTAGTTTTGAAACATGGTTGTGGTATAAACATGTATTCCTCTATTTTAGTTGTGGTTGCAAAATGTAAAAGTGTATTTTACTACACTGGAACCGGCACTTATGAATCATTCTTGAATCCGAACTATGTCCCATACACATTGCCATCAAATCAAAAAACTCTGTGTTCATGCGATAAACAACCGGTCGTTTCTTGGAGTGAATGTTATTATGATTTTAATGTGAAAGAAAAAGTGATAATGTTTGATGCTGCTTATACTCATATGAAGAATGCAATCGGATTAAGTAAGTAATGCGTGATCTATGAACCATATTTGACAACTTAGATTTGAAGTACACAGAACAAAAATTTGATTTTTTACTTTGTAGTAAGCCCAGTACCTAAACTATTTGGACCTGACGTTTTGAATATCTCGTTAGTTTCTGGACAAACCTTTAAGTCAGCACTGCCGTACTATTCATCCATTGCTAAAAGTAATATTACTTTAAAAACAATCCCGACTGATGGAGCATTCGCACTCGATAGCAATGATTACCTCACAGCAACACCGGTAAAAGGAACCACCACTGAAAAGGAAATTGTTGTTGAAGCCGCAGCACCAACCCAATTAGTCGCATTGAAGTTATCGAAGGCAAAATTTTGCCTAGCTCTATGTGTAGTGAGTACTAGTATTTAAAATATTTTTTGTGTGTTGTTTTCACTCTCTTATTAGATCTAAATGATAAGCATCTGCAAACTTGATAAATAACATGTTTAGTTCGAGGTGTTATATCAAATTGAGTAAACTTTGATATATCATATTTGCAGAATAATGGTAACTGTTATAAAGGGGAGTTTGGTGATGGTTTGTTTTTACCAATTAAAATTTGTGACTGTTCATCAAAGTATAAAGGTGACCTCTGTGAAATTCCGAGAAATCCATGTCAAAGCGGACCTTGCTTCCCAGGAGTTATATGTACCCCATTGAAAAATGGTTCATTTTCGTGTGGTGAATGTCCTGGTGGTCTTGAAGGCAATGGAATTGATTGTTATGGTGAGCGCATTCCTTTCAATGAATTGCTGTCTTGTGACAAATCTTGACACAGTCGATGTGCATTTTCTATATAGTGTAAAAGCCTTACAGATATTCCAAAGGTTAACAATATGATATAATAATAATTGTTCACAGATCCTAACGAGTGTATGAAAAATCGAACAATTTGTCCTCAGAAGTGTATTAATTTGGTACGAGGATATGAATGTGGGTGTAATGTTGGCTTTCTTCGTGCTCCTGATCACCGGAATTGCATTGGTAAGTTGATAATTTTTACCATGCAATAATTGATTTTGGTATAACAATAACATTGAACAGTTACTCTATTGAAATGAATTACTGAGTAACACATTTTGTCTACCTTCTCATTTTAAGACGTAGATGAGTGTGCAAACCCTGGTAAATGTTCGACTCCAAATACTGTATGTGTGAACACTATTGGGAGTTATGAATGCACTTGTAAACCTGGTTACACGAAGGATATTAATAATCCTGCAAACTGTATTGGTATGTATGTCCGGTGAACACATCCTGTGTATTGAGGTTTTTATGGGATTTCTTTAGTGGCAAGCATTGCTAAAACTAACTTTATGCCATCATCATTATCATTTTCAGATGTTGATGAATGTTTGACGGGACAGGCAAAATGTTCAAACATGACAGTCTGCGTTAACAAGCCTGGCACGTATGAATGTATGTGCATGAATTATTTCGAGACTGAAGAAAATACTGGAAAATGCATAGGTATCTACCATCAACTTTGGTGATGTTAAAAATGAACTATCAAACTTTACCGATGGTCACAGGAATAAAATGTTGAAATGAAATCTAATTGTGAACAGAATTCTTAAGTTGAATTCACAAGTTGAATCATTCTATTTCTAACTTCTAACATATAGCCTCAAAACTGTGTGACTATTATGGCAATGAATGTCAACAGCTGTGTCAGAATGTCGGAATCGGTAAATTTAGATGCGCTTGTTACAATGGCTTTACATTGAATGCTGATCAAAAGACATGTTCAGGTTTGTTACCCCAGAAATGATGTTGTGAAATAAGTTGAATTTACATACTACACTTATCTCAAAGGCTCATATGCGATACTCATAACCTTTGAATCTAAATAATTCTATTATAGTGACTCAAAATCCTAGCACATACAAGTCATGTAACCCAGCTGAATTAGCTGCAAACTGTCAAGGAGGTGGAAATGTGGCATACTGTCGAGTACTAACCAATAATGTATCGGTGATCGTATGTCAGTGTAAATATGGATATGTATTTGACTCAACGAAGAAAAGCTGCATCGGTAAGCTCATCAGTAGTACAAATGTATATGCATGTAATGGCTGTGAAATTAAGCCTTTATAGTGGACTCCTTTATTGCTGAAACCATTGTGTTCGTTTGGTAGATGAGGTAAACTTTGTGTTCTCTTAAAACCAAAAATATAGAATCGTGTGAATGACGGTGTCCTTTTTTTCAGAAATACCCAAGTGTCAGCTTACGCCAAATCTCTGTCCGTCGTTGATATCGACAGGATGCCAGTCGTTACCAGGTGGCCAGTATCAGTGCACATGTAAACCAGGATTTATCATTAATGCAAACAAAACATTTTGTAATGGTATGTTATGATTATGGCATTTATTAGTAGTGTAACTGATGCTTTTTATATTGTTTAGACTCTTATAGATATTCCCCGGTATGGCATTTGTTACGATAATGGAAAATGAACCCTATCTATATTATATTGTAGATATTGATGAATGCACAACTGCACCAGTTACAAATTGTCTCGCCAAACGAGGTATAAACACAGTATGTATCAATACAATAGGTAGTTACGTCTGTGCTTGTAAGGATGGCTTCAAACCAGATCCTACAAATCTTGCTGGTAAATGTATACCAGATCATGGTAAGTTTAGAATTCACCTCCCAAAAGTTTTTATGTGTGCTATCACCTCGTCCTTGTATTAGAATGCATTTCCAACAGTATTAACTATTTAATCTTTGATGCTTTTGTAAAAATCTTTTTAGAGACTTGTTGAGGTGCTCGAATTCAACCAGTTTCAACATTGCGGACTTTTTTCGTGCCGTCTGAGATCATTACAACAGTCGTGTACCTGTAGTTTATTATTTCATCCTCTCCCATAAATTCATGAATCTATATATTTCAGGTCCTGGTTCTCCATGTGCAGATGCTTTGATCCAGCACAAATGTGATCCGAATGGAGTGTGTGCAGATAATCTGATCGCTCCACCATTTTATACCTGTAATCAGTGTGCGACTGGCTTTGAAGGGAACGGCACTTATTGTGCTGGTATGTTTACACAGTTAATAAATCACCATTATTTCTTCAATAACATAATAGTCTTTTACATAATTGTTATATTTAGACAATATAAGTGATTTTGTATCTTTATGTACTGTTTAATACGCTTTTAGATAAAAACGAATGTAATGGTCTATTAAACACCTGCAGCCAGAACTGTATCAACACTTACGGATCATTTGCCTGTGCATGTAATCCAGGAAATGAACTCTCCGCACCAGGCAGTACAACTTGTAAAGGTAAAGCGTTCATATGAATGATTATTATGTATAAACCTCAATGCAGTACTACATGATTTTTATATTGCTGTGTTGTAGATGTAGATGAGTGTGCTTTGAAAAGTGATAATTGTTATAGCGATGGTTCATGTACGAATAAAGATCCGTATTCAACATCGCAAGTGATTGAACGTTATCAATGCGGCTGTCCTAGTAGTACCACACTTTTCTATGGCAAATCATCGGAAAGGAAAGGTTTTTCGTGTAAAGGTAAAATCTATTAATCATTCAGTGTGCAGTGATCTTTATAAAGACATTATTCAGGTACAGTCTTTCGTATTTTTCAGACAATTGTGCTGCTAGCAAAAGTTGCCATTATGATTGTGCTACAGTAGGGGTAGGCAATACTGATACATGTCTTTGCCCAGATGCTTTGTTGAAAGGCGATGGAACTTGCTCGCGTATGTACTTAAAACGTACTGTACTTGTGTTTTCTCAAATATACAAAGCCATAAAACTGATTTAGGCTAAGTTATTCTTCTTCTTAATTCAGTCACCCCTTTGTGTATTCCGGCTGCTTGTCCTACAAAGAATAATGTTGAGTGTAAGAATGGTAAATGTGTCTGTTTACCAGGTTTTAGAAGATACAGCAATAATTATTGCATTGGTAAGTAGCCTACCGGAAAATTATGTTCCTAGATTACTTGATCGCTAGTTCAGTCACAGGCTGTTAATCTCGTATTTTATTGTCGGTCATTAGTGTAAACAGATATCACTGGTTTTAGGATTAACACGTAAATGCATATTATATTTACCATAGATATAAATGAATGTCTTGAAAATAACCAGTGTACGCCGAAAGAAGGATGTAAAAATACTGTTGGTTCATACACATGTACGACAACTTGCCCCTCGGGTTACCAATACACTTCCCAAAGTTGCACGGGTAGGTAGATTTCAATCTGTTATATGTACTTCTGTAATAACAAAAAATGATTGTGAATAATCGATGAGAAGGTATTTTAACTGAGTGTTTTGTTACGCATTAACAGATATAAATGAATGTGCTCTTACTGGTTCGAAGGCTGTCAATTGTAGTCAATCCGCTCATTGTGTTAATCTGTCACCTGGCTTCAAATGTCAGTGTAATCAAGGTTACAGTGGAAGTGGTTATTACTGCGAAGGTAAGTAACATTTTTGGTTTTGAAATGGTTGATTCATCGCTCTTTCCTGGTTGGATAAGTCTATCATTGCTTTGAGAAGTTGATATATGTATAAACAATGTAAATACATGTGATAAACGCAGTTTGACTTGTTTTTAGATGTGAATGAGTGCGCCTTGAGAACTGATAAATGTGAAAAAGACTTAAAACGAGGCTGGTGTACGAATACAGTTGGATCGTATGTTTGTAAATGTCAACCCGGTTACAAACTATCTCCTGATAAGCATTCTTGTATAGGTAAGGAATATCAGTAGTTATGATCATTTAAGGGTTAGTTAATTGGTTTACTTGCCACAAATCTAGAAATGTACTGCTCTTTGTGTAGATATAAATGAATGTGCTACAAACAATGGCGGCTGTGACTATCAATGTATCAATACTGATGGTTCTTACCGATGTGACTGCGCTGTTGGATGGGCACCTGTGATAAATGCCATTAAAACTTGTGCGCGTAAGTATGATTTACCATGGTTCTCTATTTCATTTAAAGATATACAGTTAGATTCTTGTATTACAAGCTGTCTATAATTTCAGCCATTGTCACATGTTCATCTGTCTATACCAATCAATGTCAACATAAGAAGTGTGCCAGGTTATTATCCGGTGATACTTGTCTGTGCCCATATGGTTATACCGCTTCCGGCTTCAAATGCGTGGGTGAGTTTATTTCGTACTGGGTTTTTGATTCTAGTCTTACACGGTCAGAATACACGGAAAATATAATATTTCTATTAAAGACGTTGATGAATGTAAATCTGCTATTCCTCCATGTGATACAATCAGTGGTCGTGGAACTTGCATCAATACGATTGGATCTTTCCGTTGTGCATGTCTAAATGGATACCGAATAGGCCCTGATAACATTTGCAGTGGTGAGTACCTTGTGAGAAATATAATAGAATAGTAGATATTCCTTAACCAAATCCCTAATTTGTGGGTTCACCTATGAACAGATCGTGATGGAGGATGGACTGCTTGGTCACCCTATACAAGTTGTTCATCATCATGCGGTAATGGCAGTCGTAAGCGGCAACGTTCATGCACAAATCCAACACCGGCTGGACACGGAAATATGTGCGTTGGCAACATGATTGAAATACAACCCTGTGGAAAACTCTGTTATCGTAAGTCATTGATTTCCATTCATTTAACAGTTGATTAATCGATTATATTCATTCATGGTCAACCTACTGATTACATAGTAGAAAATTATGCACATTAAGGTTTAGCCACAGCAATGAAAAATATCATTAACTGTTATTTTCTCATTCAGTTACGAACACCCAAAAACAGACCATGGTGGAATTGCATTTGAAAGGCACAACATCAATGAAGGTACGATTCTTGTTTTCATGTGAAGATTATCAGTATACAGTTGTATTTAGATCTATACAAAACTGAAACATATTTTTATTACAGATGAATGCCATGAGATCACAATTAACCACTATTCTTTCGCAATCATTGAACAACTACTGTAGTTTTAGTGCATATACAGTTGGTTACTGTTGTAATCTACTCGGTCTCAACACATATAAGTAAGTTCATGTGTCGGTCTTTCTTACGTTTTGTATTTCATTACCTGGTAGTATGATGAAAATGAATATGTTTCATATTTTAGACCTCCTTCAACTATGGAATTTACAAATGCGTCCTTGGTCACGTTACATCCGAATACACCATTAGACATAATGGTCAATCATCGACCACGGACAGTTATTCTATTCTCATTACAATCCTTGAATCCAAATCCATTATGCGTGTTGGCACGTTCGTCTCATGGTGTTGGCAGACGCAAGCGACAAGTCACAGGAAATCAACTCAGTTCGCAACAAGTGGCTTATATCTTTCACAACAGAACCACGTTAGTTTTTATCAACAAATTATTATGCGATTGGGTTTCATTTTAAAGTTTCTTTTGTTTGAGTTAGATTCGCCTTTTCTTTCTTCACAGACAAGCTTTGCTGACCACTGATATTGAAACAGCGATTAAAACAAGTACTGGCAAAGCGACCACTGCTCTGCTAACCACTTACGTGAATCCTGCAAATAGTGTTATTGTACCAGTGGTTGATAATACTACTGTAACAACTCACTTGCCAACAAGAACCACTCCAAAATCATCAGTAGGTGGTGGTGGTGGTAATGGCGGTGGTGTAGGGGGTGGTGGAGGTTCTACACCAGTAAGTATTTAGTATTTATTCATGGTATTATTTGAAGCTAATGTTCAAAACTAATGATAATGATCAATGCAATCGGTCTTGTGCCTGTGAAGAATATCATCAATACTCTCAATAATGTCTGTATCTTCTTTTTTAAAGGGAAGCAACGGTATTAATGGGATTCCAGAATGGGTGATCATTGTATCAATTGTCGCAGGTGTCCTCCTTCTGTTAGTTATACTGATTATAGCTCTCTATTATATACACAGGTATAGTACCATCGATTTAAATCTTGTTTCCAATACAACATACTTTTTTACAAGTTTGAAATTATTTGATCTAAAACTATTCATATTTTAGCAAGGAACGCATAGAAATGAAGAAGAAAAAAGAGAAAGAAAACGAAATGAAAAACAAGTATGCTGGAACATGAACCAGATAGTTAAACTGATTTTTGTCTAGTTTTTGGACAAGTACCTTTTCTCTCTATCATTCTCTGAATAATGCTTAAGAGACTCTTGATCTTGAACTACATAGAAAAAACTTTTCTCTTCACGTGTCCTACATAGCGGTCTATGTGTAATATACGTTATCTACCAGTATGTGTAATAGACGTTAAAAATTTTGTAGTCTTTTTTTCATGCACATAAAAAATATGTATTTATGATTTGTTGATAGAGTAAATTATGTCTGATTAGCCTACTGTGTAAGCACCAAGTCCATGTACTGTCCATGATAATAATTAAACGACGTACCGGTAATTATATGACGCAGTAGTGTTCCCTTATGAGGTGTGGTAAAACACCTTTTTCAATTTTTTTCAGTCAAAGTGCTACTGCAGATGATCTGAATTGGTAGACGACCTAAAGAATGATATAACATACTGCTGTATTTAGCTAAAGCTCTCACTTTGAAATAGTGTACCGTCGATGAAATATTTATATTGATTTTATGATGGCGCCTCTTGCTGGTACTTAATTATATGCTGCTTTTTGAAATCCTACCTTGAATAATTATCATTGATTATTAATACTCTTGGTATTATGAAGATATTTCTGTTACCTCAAAAATATGATCAAAAGGAAATTAAGAAGTTCCATATGTATTAATAATAAATACTTGATTCTTTACTAAACATAGATTGTTATTACGATTTTAGTATGAACTACAAGTCGGATTTCCAGCATTTTTCCGAAAACTATGACTTGAGAATTAATTTCTGTAAATGGAATAATTCTATCAACATCTACAAGAAATGATTGGGGATTATTTTTCTTTTCTAATATACACTAACCACAATTAGAATAATGACTGTCGCTTTTAACTGATTTTTATTTTGGGACCAAGAAAAGAACTACTGTGGAATATTAATTTCTTTGAAAAATGTTAATCTATATTACTACAACATATGGAGTTATCTTTTGTATTTTTGTCACTGAAGTCTCCACAGATTTCAAGATTTACGAGTATGCCAAATTTTTATTAAAAAAACTGAATAATTCAATGTAGCTTCTAACCAGAAAAATGTGTCCGAAATGATTAGCTTCCAGCAATTGTAAATCATTCCCTCAGAGGATTTTCAAACTTTCAGTACGTGCAAGTTATCTTTTCATCAGTAATACACACTTCAGCAGCTGAAGATATATGAAAATATTGAAACCTGTATCAAACTGATCAAATGATAGACATTTTTGTTTGAATATTTTTAATTTTATTAACTGAAAACTTGCTCAACATGAGCAAAAATACAAGCATTCAACAGATTCCCTACAATAATAAACACACTACAGAATTATCCACATACAAGTGTAATCTAATCATGTTTTCAGGCTGCGATAAATAAGAATATCCATTTAAATTTCATTGAACAATTATGATATGAATTGACTGGTAGTTACAGAACATCTAGGATTATAAACATGCATACACACTTGTAAAAATATTACTCATTGTGAACTTTTAAAAACATTCTTCCCTAATTGATGTTATTATTTTTGTTTTTGAATTTTCTCTTTCCAATCATCTTTCTTTTCTTTTAAAACTTCTCGACTTTCTTTCATTAATGATCGAATTTTATCTTCTTGCGATACTTGTTCGATGTATCCTCGTTTCTTCAATGATTTAATAGCCAGATTAGTTCCACCGAGTGTCACTGTGTAACGCGCCGGCGTCGCCAGTTTATACATTAAATAGGCGACGGCAAAATCGCCGAGTCCAGCAACTTTAAAAGGTTTTAATATTGTATCGCTAGCTCCCATATGCTCCAACCAGGATACTACATCGACACCACTGAAAACAGAGAGAATTATGATTTAGGATTGGAGCGAATTCATCAATGCTATCAATCTTTGCACTTAACATAAAATTAGACATGGTTTAAAACAAAAATTGTAATCGGAGAAGGAAATGACATTTTCAATTTGATTAGAAAATAGCCAAGGTTGATGAGAAGTAAGGATAATAAGTTTATGGATTTGATTATAAAGAGTCGGTTGTAAAACTAGAACTCATATGACTATGCAGAAAATTCAGGAGTGGCGAATTTGAAATATATAATGGTAGGGAGTTGGACACCATCACTGGCATGTTGTAAACCTGAACTCCTTACCTTTGTACAGTGTAATAGAAAGCGCTATACCACACACAAGACGTCGCTACATGAACTGCTATCAAAGTCTTTCCATGTTTTTTATACGCCATTTTAAATCGTTGATAAAGTGAAAGGTTATTATTTGTATCGTCAAAGTTTTGTTTTGATGAGGAGTCTGATACAAATGCATTTCCTGTGGAAACTTGTTGAGCAGGTGCTAAGATTTCATTTCGTTTTGATAGCGTATGAAAATATTTAGCGTATAATCTATTTTCGTCTCTGCTGCTGTTTACTCCAGACTGAACGCTCTTATTCTTCGATCTCTTAAACACTTCGATGTTTGTTGACATGGCTGTAAAAACGAAAACTAAATATTTCATCATACATGCTAATCTATGGAGATCAAAATCATGGAATATGACAGCCGCATATCGTGATGAAGCATCAGAAAATAAGGAATACACAGTTTAGGGGTCGGAAACCACCACTGGCAAGCGAGGCCGGGTAATATCTCGGTGAGATAAATGACTATATGATTTAGGAGGTTAATCCAACACAAATGGGTTTAATTAAAGCAGTTAAACTATGTACCTGGATGTTTCATCTTGGAAAACTGCCGACACACCATAAAACCAAGTCTCACTTGTCGTAAACTTCCATAAATTTGATGCAGCATTTTGGTAAAACTCAACGAATCTAGCGGAAATGCTCCACATAAGATATTTTACTCGGAGCGCAGTAAAACGTGAGAATCGGACTGAAATTGGTATACCTCGCTTGCCAGGGTTTGGATTGTGGAACCCTGCAATCTTTAATCAATTCAATTCAATAACTTTACCGTTCCTAATGTTACATAACATCCTCGGTAAAAGAATTACAATAAAGCAATACACAGTACAAAATATAAAGAGTGTAATACAAAGAACACAGAAAATAAACAAACAAAAACGAGCACAAGAACACAAAAAAAACAAACAAGAGCACAAGACTGAAGACGAGAGACGCCCGAGGTATACTAAATTCGCTTTTCTGATGTCTTACAATAACAACGATCTCTACAATTGTGTGCGATTTGGTTAAGCTAAGACTCGACTCCGTTTCGTAGTAATTCCTTGGCTTTGAGACTGAGGGCGCTTTTCTAATTGAGTTTCTTTTATAAGCTTTTGTTGTTTTTTTATGCTACATGTATTATGTACTCTTCATTAAATGTCATTCTTTAATGTTTTGTCCTGTATATTTATTGCATGTCTTATCCTATGTATTAATGTTATATATGGCGCAATAAATATAAGTTCAAGTTCAAGATCAGAAACTGACATCT
Source organism: Tubulanus polymorphus (assembly GCF_964204645.1). Classification (NCBI taxonomy): domain Eukaryota; kingdom Metazoa; phylum Nemertea; class Palaeonemertea; order Tubulaniformes; family Tubulanidae; genus Tubulanus; species Tubulanus polymorphus. The sequence continues at coordinate 3,332,836 of NC_134027.1, read as the reverse complement.
GCGCGAAAATTCCATTAAGTAGGTGACCGTATGGTGCTGCCACTAATCCAGGTTACGGGGGCAGTGAACTGAAGGTCGTTGCCGCAATAAAACTTGACTTACAGAATTTAGATTTTTTAGGCCCTATTTGAAATATTTATCAATGGAAAATCAACAAAGCGATAACGTTAAATCTGATACATCACAAAAGCCCACGGCTGATGATGATAAGCCCAGTACTTACGGCAAGAAGGTACAGGAACAGGTAAATTTCTCGGGCTTTTGGGCTTGGCTCATCCCCTCTGAATTTATTGTGACATCCCCATAGCCATGGGTCGGGATGGCATTTGTTTGTTACCAGTTAAAACAGCCTCTGCTTACTCTAAGTCTTTGAAGAAGCTTTTTGATGGAGGTCATTTTCGTTTTTACCTTGTAGAATACTGTCGGTTTGGGTGATCAAGTTGCGAAACACTATAATGAACTTCCGCAAGCCAGTATCGAATCAAGAGTGAAAAGCCGCATATTCTATTTAAGAAACTTTCATAATTGGATTAAAAGCGTATTGATATGTAAGTTTTAGACAATATCTTTTCTTAGGATATATTATTGTTCAAAACAGGTTTCATTTTCACACTTTCTGAATTTCAGCTGAATATCTAACAGAGTTAAAGAAGTCAAGGCGCGCTGATAGTCCTCCGATATCTGTATTGGATTTATGTTCAGGAAAAGGAGGTGACATGTTAAAATGGAAAAAAGGAAATATTGGAAAACTTGTTTGTGCCGGTATGTTTCGAGTTCTAGGATGATGAATAGGTGAACTTCTTAGCTTCATAGTTTATTCAAATAATGATTTTTATTTCAACATATTGTAAAGATATCGCTGAGACATCAGTGCAACAATCTGAGGAACGGTATAGAGATATGGGTCGACGAAATGAACAGGAAAGATATCCTCAAAAAATGTTCACTGCCGAGTTCATTACAGCCGATTGTACTAAGGTAATACTAGTAATCTATCACTGGTCATTAATGATGGATGTGGTATGAAGATGATAAATCAAATAAATATCTATGTAAATCTCTTGTTTTAGCAAAGGTTAAAAGACATGTACAAGAACAATGACACTACATTTGACCTGGTCAGCTGTCAATTTTCATTTCATTACTCATTTGAAAGCCTTCAACAAGTAGATATGATGTTGAAGAATGCATGTGAATGTCTGAAACCAGGTGGATATTTCATCGGAACAACTACCAATTCATATGAATTAGTGTGAGTTTCAAATATGGGTTCATTATTTTTTATGCCTCGTTTGAAATATCAGGATTAAAATTTTAATAATTCTACAGCAAAAGATGGCGGGCAGCAGAAGAGAACTCGTTTGGTAATGAGGTTTACAGGATTGAGTTCAGCTGTAATGTTAAACAGGACATTCCCTTGTTTGGTAGTCAGTACATGTTTCATCTTGAAGGTGTTGTTGATTGTCCAGAGTTCCTTGGATATTTTCCGGCAATGGTCAAGTAAGTTCTTCGAAGCGAAATAATTCCTAATGCTTGTTTTGAACAGTGAACATTAGATTTTCCAGATCATGAAAGAAGTCGAAATTTATTATTTTTAGATTAGCAGAAAAATATGGGATGAAGCTAGTTTCCAGGAAACCATTTAGTGAATTCTTTAGCGAAAATATCACTAAAGGTGATCACAGGTCTTTAATTGGGCGAATGCAGGCTTTGGAGGTAAACGAATCAACTTAAAATCAATCATGGCTTTTACCTTTATCGAAGTTAGGAACGATATATGTAAATGTATTTGTAGCCTTATCCACCAGAGGAAGATGTTGATCTGATGAGTAAGGACACTTCAGCCTATATAGAGGCTGATGCCGATGTCAATAAGATGAAAACACAAGCTGATGATCCAAGAAGGAGAATCAAAGTGGTAAAGTTTCAGTGCTCTCTGTCTATCAAATACTGCTTGTGATAGTTCTGTATATCTCAAATACCGTAATGTATTCTGTAATTATAGGGAACACTGTCTCGGGCTGAATGGGAAACTACTAGTGAGTATAGCTTCTGCAATTTGATTTAGTCATAATCAATATAAAGAAGGCACAAATTTAAGAATCTTACAAACTTTTCCGAATTTTAACCCATCCACCGATCATGTCCTGTCCTTGACTCAATGTCAGATCTTGGTGGATCAGACCCCCGTTCGAGGTAGCTCTTTTTGTCAAGAAAGAGATCATTAGAACCTATGAAAATAATACTCATCCTCACGGAAATTGCGTATTTTCAGATGGATTTCTTCAAAAACATCTAACCCTGATGGTGTAACACTTTTGGGTCTTCAGTGTGGCTGCTTCACTGAGGAATGCCCTTCACTTTTTCATATAGACCCTGCCTTCCAATTTTCCTTGATCCACCCCCATGACTAATAAATAACCTTTCATCGTTCTTGTTATCGTTTCAGCATTGTATACAACATTTGCATTTCAAAAAGTATCAGAAACCGTACACCAGCAGAAATCACACTCGTCAAGAAAACGCTCTGCTGCAGAGGAATCAAATGAAATCTCATCGAAGATAGCCCGTCATGAAGATACTTGATAAATATTGTTGGTGCATGTATTTGTTGTTTACATTTTCCCAATGAAGAAGTTGCTTTTGAGATGCATATTATTGTTCTGAAGATAATATCCTGATCCATCAATATGAATGATATAAATAAATATCACAAATGTATGAAACAAACTCTTTTTTTTTTAGTATAGCAGAGTTTATGTTTATTATAGCAGAACCAAATATGTAAACACCTAGTAAGGGACTAACAAATAAATCAATAATTGATTAAGTGATTACAGCAACCAACATAAACACAAATCCTTAGTCAGCAGCTATATGAACAAATCAAACAATGGAATTTATACACATTTGGCACAATGAATGAAGATTACCTATACTGTCTTTAATTGAAATGAATAATAAGGATGATCATCGTACAAGAGGCAAAAAGTCTTCTCTGTTGTTTGCCTTATGCCTTATTTTAAAATACCCCAAAACCAAAAGTTTTAGATATTTCACACATAGGTTGATGATTTACTCAGTTCATTTTCACACTGTTTACAGATCTTTTTGTTTTCATCATTTATAAACGTACAGTATGGACATTCACGACCACCAGATCGTAATCTCGTGCATTCAGCTCCTCTATAACGACTCTTTGAACAAACTGAACACATTTGAGTAGATCGTTCATTTTTCATTGTGCAAAATACACACGTCCACATTGTTTTATCATCGTGTTTCAACAGATTTTTTTCTGACAATGAATTTTCCGTATGTTTTGCACTGAGAGACGATCGCGCTTTTAGGCATTCATTCTGAGTAGACAGTATCGACAGTGAAACATCATGGCTTTGTGAGCGCAAAAACGAAGGAGGTTTAAAATCCTCACGTGTCTGTTCATACACAATATCGGACATAACATTGCGTCTTTCAGGACGTAAATTTCCTGATGCAGAAATATACTTTTTCTGATTGATATCGGTGAGGCTGTTGGCTTTCAGATTTTCAGCCGATAAATTCAAATCTTTATTTATCACCCGGGTGGCTAAACTTTCTTGATATTTCGACATTAATTTTTCACGATCCCTACCGACCGAATCAGACAATGCGTGGGATGGTGGCAAATGTTTAAAATGTCGATCACTACGATTGCCGTTCAGCAGTTGACCCGTTTTCAAACTGCACGTATCGTTATGCAGTAAATCACTGTATCGTTCATCATTGATAATTGGTGGTTGTTTAATATCCAGTACTATAGACATATCACTTTCCTGTTCTGATTCCGGAAACATGCGATCAATATCATAACGCACAGAATCTATACTGCTTAACTTAGACAGAATAGAATCATTTGAAGGTCGACGCATCTGACTCTTAACATCAAATCGTTTTCCTGTATTTGTTTCCCCCATTAGTGATATGAAGCTACGATTCCTATGCTCATCGGCTGAGGCAAATTCTAGAACATCGTCAACAATTGGCTCGGAACTGCTGTATCCGTAGAGATCTTCATCGGTTATATCATCCAACTCGCGCTGATTGGCATTTTGACGCTTAACCTTAACAATTTTTTCTGGAGTAACATTATCGTGAATCCAATCGACCATCTCTGATCTGAATTTGGCTGGAATATGTCCCGCCACCATCGTCATCATTAACTGAAACCAAGTATAACCAAAACGTTCCAGTTCGCGGTAAATCACGGTAAAGAATTCCAGTTTCGCTAACGCTATAAAACAATCGAATGCACACGCTATGAGCTGTTCGCGATCAACATGCCTCGTTAGTTTATATTCATTAGTCTCGTCATTGAATGAATAGCCGAGATGATACAGATACGTCGTAATTTCGCTGCAACACGAGATGTTCTGAAATACGCCGGTATGTTGCTGAAAATAGATATTAATCGATATAAATACTTTATATTTAAAAGTTTACCGTCAACCCAACCCTGCGCTATCTAGCAATCTCAACACAATTCCATGACTTTTTTAAAGAAAAGAAAATTCCCAGACTTTTCCTTGGTAAGTGGCCCTGATGTACAATACTCTAGTACCAACTTACTTTTATTATTTTGATTTCATTCTTCCACGGTTGGTGTAACAAATTCAAGGCATATTTTTCAGCATACACGAACAAATGTTTGCAACTCATAGAAGAAACATCTGGCTGTTTCAACATATCCTTAAACATCGATTCGACGATAAATACTTTGAACGGAAATTGATAAACACAATCGACTATTATTTGCAACAAGTTTTCATGCGCCTCAATTCTTGATTCGGCTTTCTGGTGCAGCTGACTCAAACCCATACAACTACGATACTCATTGATGAAGAAATCATAAGTAAGCTCCTCTTCTCCGCCTCCCATATTGGACATGGATAGGTTAAATGTTCTTCAATTACAATAACATTCTCTGAAAATATACAAAATCTATCATTTCGTAACGTCACACAGAAAAAAAATATGTTGATGTCTCATAATGTGATGATATGCTTTATTTGTCATAGTTCAAGGAAACCAGGAGCAATTGAATAATAAAACTGTAGGATTTGAATTTTTATTTGTTGGACGTCTGTGAATTCTTCCGATATGGTTAGATATATACGTACAAAATGATAAATTTGACACCCTCCAGAAGAGCTGTCGTTCCAATTAACCTTTTGTTTACACCATTTTGAGAGAGGGAGGTTTTAATTCGAAAGGTGGACATTACACTCGTCGTGTTCATTCGCATGCCGCAGTAGGTTTCGGACCACTAAAAGATGGCGCCACAAGATAGACTTTCAATTCGATCCTAACAAAAATAAATTAGCCTGATCCTCTTCATTTAGAGCATCTCCTGAACAGATATGACCAGGCAGATGTAAGATGAATCAGTCAACTATTGGTAGAGGATGGCTGGAGTTAGAAAGTGATCCTGGTAAGAGATTATCGTTGCCCAATGCAATTTTTCCCAGCCAGGCAGAATCTTAAAAACTAAAATCTTTAAAGAACAAACAAATTCAATTAAAATGAATTTTTTTCAGACTTTCTATTATTTTTCTTAACGCAGTTACATTTTTCCTTTTTAGGGTTATTTACCTTGCTTGTCGGAGACTTTGGTGAGTTTGGAGTAATCTTCAAAAAACTTGGAAAAATGATATATTTTTCTTGGACTTCGGGCCCGCCATTTTTCGTTCTCGTCCTGGTATTATCTTGGTTTTTTATATTCCCCGCTATGTCTATACTCCCTGCTAATTATATTTACAGGAGTCAACTGTATACAAGTTGAAGAAATATATGATCTGCAAAAGCCGATTGAGGGGTAAGTATTTTGCCAGAAAAACGTATCGAATGAGCTCATCATTTCGTTATTTTAGCCCCTGTGATTTTATATTTTCAGTCCAGTGTATGGATTTATCTTTCTCTTCAAATGGATCGAAGAGCGCAGAGCAAGAAGAAAAATCATTACGAAGGAAGATTCATTTGTCAAAGATGAAGAAATCCTCAACAACATGTTTTTTGCACAGCAAGTGTGTATTGCCGCTATCAGGCCTAAGTCTATACGTATGAAATATGTTGCTACTTGAGCTTTGGATATTTTAACAACTTATTTTTAGGTAATCCCCAATTCCTGTGCGACTCATGCGCTCGTTAGCGTTCTTTTGAATTGTGATCAGATCAAACTTGGAGATACATTAACAGAGCTTAAAAACTTCAGTCAAATCATGAGCCCTGAGGTAGGCTGCAGTTAAGAATAATTCGCAGAAAAAGCCATGCAGAAATTCACTAAATCCTACAATTGTTTCATTTTTTCAGGATAAGGGTTATGCAATTGGAAACTTGCCTGAACTAGCGAGGGCTCATAACAGTCATGCTAGGTAATATTAAATTTTGTCTGGAGAATTTAAATTATTATTGGTAGAGTATTTTAAACTGAAATAGTAATTTCTGATCTATTGTTTTGTTTTTCATCAGACCTGAGCCGCACAATTTGCAAGAAAAGCAGCAGGGTATATCGACAACAAAAACAATGGATGCATTTCATTTTGTCAGCTACGTCCCTGTCAATGGCCGTTTATATGAATTAGATGGTCTTAAACAATATCCTATTGATCATGGTTAGTTGAAACAACGCATTTCAACTATTTCTTTACATTTCATATTTTTATGGTAGTACATTTCGTTAGTTTGAATACATTTTCAGGACCAGTTGGAGAAGATTGGACCGAGCGATTTAGACAGGTCATTTCTGGTCGACTTGGTATGGCAACTGGCGGGTAATTATTTATCACACTGGTTTCAGATTCAAGTTTGGATTGAATCATCTAAACATGTCACTCATATCTGTTAATTTTTTCAGGGAGCCATATCATGATATCCGATTTAATCTGATGGCAGTAGTTCCAGATAGACGTCAACAATTGAAACATAAGCTAACAACATTGAAAACTAATCGTCAGATTGTTCTTGAAGCTCTCCAGCAGGTAAGAAAATGTGTCATTTTCATTTGTCTCAACTTAAGATAATCGAGATATAACATTTTATGATTATGGAACTGCAGAGGTGAAGTTTTAAAAATATTCAAGAGGTTTATTTCGTATCAAGAATAATATATGTAGCCTAGTCATGTGTATGAATTCAGAATGTCTTTGTCAGCTTTAAAACTAACTGTGTTTTTCCATTTTGGCTAGCGTCTGGATACTAACAAGGTATGATGCAGATTATTCATTGTTATATGTGCATGTGAATGCCATGGAAATTTGATATGCTTCTTGAAAATTTCATTTTAACCTATCTCTAGAATCAGTTTATCTCATGTCTAAATCTCATTTCTTAAGTATTGTAGATCACTTCAGTTTAAATGTACATCCTAATCTTAATCGAATAACAGTTCGGAATCGAAGGATCATCTATCTATTGTGTTTAATTTGTGTGATAATGAGGGCTAAGGGACTGGACAAGTTTGTGGCTTGGGGCCTGTTGTACATTTCGACTGTGATTTCTTTCATATGACAAAATAGAGACCTTAACCTTATACTCTATTAGTCTTGTAACACTTCTCCGTAAGTTCTAACATAAATTATTGATGCGGCATGCTGTGCATCTGTAGGATATAGCATTTATACTACCATTTTAGCTTATTTAGGGTGTAGTCTCAACAAACACATAAGTTTCAGTTACTGGTATCCTAAATTGAAATCACAGTACTATAAAGTCGAAATATTTCTTTCAAAAATCTTTGCGGTGTAGTAGTTGTCGTACCCCTCCTAATACTAATAGCTATGCTGGAAAAGCGAATGAATCTTGCATTTTTTTCTCTCTTTAGATGGTGAAGGTAACTGATAATTTATCCAATGATGACAGCAAAACGGCTATCAAAGATCACACTGAATCAATGAGATTGGAGACTGCTATCGGGAATGATATTTCTAAGTCTCCCACTAAATCAAACTTTGAGGAAAATACGATGGATATAGACCGGATCAAAGGCAATAAACTGGAATCAGTAGACAACGGATTGCAGATTTCAATTTCTGTCGAGGATGGCAGTGAACATATAATTCCTGCGACTTTAGCAAATACCGATATAACAAAACCACTTGCGATTCATACTCGATATAACAACAATTTAATCGTTTCACCTACTTTAAGTGAAAGTACAGACACCGCTTCTGAAGTGGCAAGTTTACTCACATCTCCCTCGTCAACAACAGATAATTCATTTCGCTGTACCCCGGAAAAATGTGACGGCAAAATTAACGATATGGATTCTAATAGTGATAAAGAACTAACCCTTGAGAAGGCAGCTCAAGGTTTGTTGGACAGTACGACTAGACAAATTGTTGAAGATGCACGCGAAAAGTTTAACAGTCATCAAGGATTTACTCCTAAGGTATAAATTTGATGATTATTTGAATAACTTGTTAGTTTCTGAATTATACAGTATCTGATCAAAATCTCTTTGCAGGATTTGTTGGCTTTATTGAAGAATGTTGAAAGCGAGATAGCATCTTGTGAATCCAAACTTCAGGATGAAGTTGATAAGAGACGAAAATATAAGGTAAATTTTTGTGAGATTTTTTGGTCGTTAATCGGTAAGTCGTAGGTTGTTAAAACAGTCTAAAATATATATTTTCTAGGCCGATGATTGTCGACGAACTCATAATTACGATCATTTCATCAGCACGTTTCTATCGATGTTAGCTGAACAGGGACATTTAGCCGGCCTCATCGAACAACAGATGATGAGCAAACGTAAAACACCATCAACCAACGGCAGTCAAACTGCAACCAGTAAAACTGATCCTAAAAAGAAAAAAGCGCGTGCGAAGAAACGTCGATAATATTCATAGGTTTTTTGTGACAAAACGCGTTGCATTTATATTAAATGTTGTGTATTAACGTTTTATTTAATATATTAATCTGAGATACTCGAGGTATTGTTATTTATTCACTTTCTGAGATGGGAAGGATTAGTTAGAAATACTCCAACAGAGGAGACTCTTATCGGGTTTTCTTTGTCTCACTTGCGCCTTGAAATTGCCATATTGGAAATAAAAATTGACACAAATACAAATAGATTTTCATGATCCTTCAGTTTATTCCCTCATAAGTTTACAAGCATCTCTGCTGACTGATAGTTTTGACTTCTTGTTGAAGTGTTAAAAAGTTAAAGATGTAAATCCTTAGCGATAAGCGTAGCTGTTACATTGTGCATGGAAGGTCGATGTTCGTTGAAATTTTTAACTGCTGCATTCTTAGATCCGTTCCACTTAAACAAGTCCCTGAAGTAAAACGAATACTGCTATCAATTACCAGTATTTAAATTGACTTCTGAAATCTGTAATAACAAAGCGCTGATTAATACCAACCTGTATAATGGCCGTGTAAATTTCATTCTTCCCTGTTCAGTTACAAATTCTAATGCTGGTTTAATGGCAAAATCTTGCTCGGCTTTTATCGCAAGTCTAAGCCACCTGAAATGGAAATTTATTTCTATACACTAGGTATTTATTTCATAGACTGCACATGAGAAACAGATATCATTTGCATGAAAAATAATAAGGATATTACAGACCTGAATCTAATTTCCGAATTATGCATTTCATGTATCTTGTATAATTCTTTCAAGGCCGTCATTTTAATACTTGACAACGGAGCCTGAAAAATGATGATTTTCAAGTGAAAAATCAACATCAGTTGGATTTCAACATATCAGTTTTTTTACTTGTCAAGTTCTACCTCTAACAATAACAACGACAGGAATTCTCTGATTTGGTTAGATGAAAATCCTTCGATGTCTGATGCGGCAAATTGGTCTAATTCATTGTCACTAGCTTTGCTCCACTTCTCACATAAAGCAATGCAAACATCTGCTAAAGAAGTGTCGAAACTGAAAAAAATTAGAAAATGTCACTTATAAAATCTTCTTGAAAAGTTCAATACGCTTGAGGCTGTACATACTTTGGCTTTACAGGAGGCATGCCTGGTTGATAGAACCATGCATTCCAATCTACTTCATCTAACACAGACACCTAAAAATGAATCGGTACTTTATAGCTTTTGTATTATTTAGCTAACAGTCATGAAAAGCACATTTAATAAATCCAAGTTTCACCTTATCATGGAAAAAACTGTACAGGAATTCCTTCCATTCGTCAGTATCCAAACTCTTATACTTAAACTTCTCAATGTACGCTCTAAGGAATGGATTGAAAACCTCTGGAAATAGACATAAATACGCAACTGCAGTTAGGTTTTTGTATGTACCCTTAGTTGTTATAGAGAAGTAATAATACTAACCGGCTCCACCAAGTTTTTGCTCAAGATAGAATAACAGTGAAGACCCTTTCTCGTATGGAACACATGAAAAAGCATCGTCGGGATCGATACCTTTCAAATCAGTTACAAGTTTTGTAAGTGGATTTGTGGCCCCTTGCAGCTCAATCTAAAATGAAATTTTCAATCGTGGCATAAAGTTTTTAAACGATGGACATTTTCTAAGGTATGTATTCTGGTAACCGGTAATGTATCTAAAACACATCTATCTCACTGTAGCCATTAGATCCTTCCATCTTTCGATGTGGCTCAGATGTCGATGTGGCTCTCCGCGCAAGCGTGCAACTATCTTCCTCTCGACAAACGAAGTGTGCCCTTCATTTAACCTGCATAATGTAGAAAATTCAAACTTACAGATTCAGATAAATCTTTCCAGCCTTCGACTGCAGAAAAATGCCGATGTTTTTCGCTATGCATTTTCCCCGCTATTTTCCGTTCAACAAACACTGTGTGTCCTTCATTGAGCCTGTATGTGTAAAATGGTATTGTTACCATTATTATTTCAAGAACCCCTGGTATTGAAATGTTTGATGATTTCACCGATACTCACCAGAAATGTTCAGAAGTTTTGTTGGTGACAAGGTTGCCAGTCCAGCTATGAGTGATTTCATGAGCGACAACATCGGCCAAAGAACGATCTCCAGCCTACGTAACAATTTGAGTTGTGTTAACAAAAAAAAACAGAATCAGAAAAAAAAACATCATTGTTCGCCAAATACATACCAATAAAGTGGGTGTTACAAAGGTTAAGCAAGGATTCTCCATACCACCATACGGGAATGAAGGTGGTAACACTAAAAGGTCATAGATTCCCCAAACGTACGGACCAAGTATTGATTCAGCAGTTTGTATCATTTGCTCTGTCTGCAAAAGAACCGTTAATAGTTCCCCAATGAGTACCAACACATGTTTTACTAAGATGTTGATAATGTTTTGTTTTTGAATGGTAACAAAATTTTTCACCTCGGCAAATTCATGAGCTGCTTTGTCAACCATTTCTTTTTCAGACCAAACGTGAGATCGTGGACCAATTTTCCTGTCAAAATTCTATAAATGTTGACACAAATACTGATGAAACTTTAAATAACTTTCTCGTAGTGATATATCAAATCAGACCTGCTTTCAATTGCTCCAACAACAATTGCTATTAAATAGCTAGGAATTGGAACTTTCTGATGAAATGTGTGGACTCTGTGGGTGGCTTCCGTTGGATTTTGACTAGTTGACTGTTTGACAGCGCTCATTAACACTTCTAAATCCACTGGTGCAGATATCTGAAATACAAACATTGCCTAAGTAATGATAACCTGTATCAATATTAGATTCAAATATCTTATAGTTTTATCAAGTCGATTTATTTGACATGATATAGATTTCTCACTTACAGATGCTGTGTAGGATGTTTTGATCGCTGGAGTATCCTGGCACGGTAATAAACTTCTAGCGTGTATTGCCTAAAATTATAAGCAATCACTGATGATAAACTCTATCATCTTTTAACTAGATCATTATCATTATCACTGATCAATGTAGGCATACTATATATTTACCTGACATTGACTGAACAGATATGGGTGTTTTTTTCCAGCTGTCTGTTCAGCTTTTAACCACTGCAGGGCTGTACTTTGCGGAGAAGTTTTGTAATGCACTGACACAGTCATTCTTAAAAACAGTTCATTAAATATATGATTAACCTTCTCACCTGATATTTCGTATCTGTATATGATATAAGCTAACATACAAGATCTTACTTTTTACCAACACCAGCTGGTAGATGAATTTCAAGTTTAGAACCAAAACACAGAACTGGATCACCGACAGTAAACTTTAGTTGTTCACCAGAGCTCTTATCTGACACCTTCACAATACTCAAATCATGTGTATCTAATGTCTTAATAAGAAAAAAATTTCTCCATATTCAGTAATGTCTCAGTGAAATTAAGAACAATTTTCTTGGATACTTACCAATATATTGGGTGAATCCTCAGCATTCTTCTCTATTTCAAAATCCGCTCGTCCATCGAGTGTTTCAGAGGTAAAATCAACTGCCAAATCAAGGTGGATTTTCTTCGTTTGCCATTGTTCAGGAAGTGCAAATGAATTGGGATCAGCTGGGCTTAAAGCAGACATCTTCTTACTGAACTTAGAAAAAATGAAACTGAAGTTAAAACGTAGAAAAAATGAACATATCCTTGTTGGCAACGTTCATTATCGAAAGTTCATTAACCATATGGTATAAGCATACATATAAGGCCTACTAGTACTCAGTCAGTTGCGTGCTCGTCGTCAAAAGCCATCTTTAAACTTTATGTGAATTCTAGTGAGTATCCTTAAGGGTTAGGCATTCATTCTATACAGACACCGCATACTTAAAAGTTTAACTGGACAATGACGCCGGCACGGCAGACTGAAGACTTCAGTGAAGTGAAGTGAAACTGACTGAAGTTGACGACGAGGACAGGGGCTGTCGTTTTTTACTCAACTCATCGAATCCGTTTAATTTTTAAATTCAGCTCTGTGTCCCAGTCAGATTTCAAGGAGTTAATTAAACTGTTAAGTTCCACATTAAGTTACCTGAATAACGGAGTAACGCACGTTTCAACGATTACCGTATTCGCTAAACTTTCACTTTCAAGTTAAAAGGAATTCGCCATATTTTGATCATGTGACATCAATCGTCGTCCGTAATCGACGGCTTTGGCCTCAAAAATAGAGTCCCATTCCGTTTCCGTGTTTTATTTCAAAACACAATTGCCACAGTAGCGTTTCAGTTGAATTGTATTGAATTCATTGCTCAAAACGTGGTTTGGTTCACTAAAATAAAACTGATGCTCATATTTTGTAAGTATCAAAAGGAATCCCCTCTCTGATAATTGTTTGAAGTATCTCGATTCTCTATTTGTTGTTACTGTCGATTCTCATTAGTTGCCAATATCAAAACATTCAGTATATTTAAGTCAATTCGATAAGAATTTTATTGCTACCTACTACACGTTTCTCACGTTTATTTCTACACGTTTATTTCAGACAGATGAATTGATTCTCGTGTTGAACTATGGTATTTCAAAAGAAACGTTTGTTCATCGGTGGTTTGTTTTCTGATATCACTGACGATGCTTTAGCCGATAGATTCAAACAGTTCGGCGATGTGACTGCGGTTGAAATAAAACTCCGGCGTGATGAGGAAGGTACGAAGGCATTTTATCTAAAAATCTCTGCATCATGAAAATAAGTGTCATGAACAACCAGAAGTTATGTTTCATTTTTATTTTTCAGGTAATGTGACTAATGCTTTTGCGCATTTGAATATTGAAGGCGAAGAAAATCGTATTCAGAGATGTAAGTTGGGAAATTTAGTTTTTAATAGTTTTCTTAAAGTGATAGTTGATTAATAATGATGGGTTTTGACTTGTAAATTTAGGTATCCAAACCTTCAACAAAACAAAATGGAATGGTGCACAAATTACAGTCGAATTGGCTAAAGAGAGTTTTCTCGACAGGTAAAAAGAGTTTAATTGTTTCTGTTATGTTCGTTTTCGAAGAAAATGCACACGGAATCATTAAAAATGTACTTCATTTTATGAATGGATTTAGATTAAGAAGGGAACGTGAGCAGCGCAATAAAACTGATAGTTCTGCTTCGAAACCTCCACCGCCCGAGTTTATACCTAAAGCTAAACCGGGTGACTCAGTTCCTGGGGAAAAGGTATGTAAATTTCAAAATGATAATTCACTGTAGACATCTCAATTATATGTATATACCGGGTATATATCTCATGCGTTGTGAACTATTTTCTAGGATTGGGTAGTCAGCAAATATGGTCGACCTTTACCCATAATGCATTTATCAAAAGAAACGGATGCAAGAAAAACGATAACGATTAACCCTTCAAAATTTGTACATAACATTCGAAAATTAAAAGAGGATGAAATCAATGCGGGAAACGACATCAGTAACCTGACGTGGCAAATAGAAGATGATGTGCACGAAAAGCAACATCATGAGAAAAACACCAAGAAAAAGTTTGAAAGTAGTTCTTCATCTTCAGATTCGAGTTCATCAGATTCAGATTCAGATGAAAAACCGAGTAAAAAAACCAAGAAGATCAATGAAAAACCCACTGTTAGAAATGTGAAAAAACCAGCTTCAGATTCATCCAGTAGTGATAGCGATTCATCGGATGCAGATTCAAACACTCGGCATTTAAAAGGAAAAACCAAAACTGAAAAACAGTCGGTAAAAAAATCTAGTAGTAGTGATTCGAGCAGCTCGTCATCATCTGATTCTAGTGACGAGCTGTCTTCTGATGATAAAGTTGTTGACAAACAGAGTGATGTGTTCAGTAAAAAAGCAACTTCTAATTCTAGTCACTCGAGCTCAAATTCTATAAAAGGTGGAATTTCATCAGATTTAAATGACAGAAAATTGAATAATACAAATGATTTTGAAGTTGTTGGGGTAAATGATGCATTTAATTGGCGTAAAAAGGGCGAAGACGTTGATTATTCATCAGATGACACCGATGATATGATTGTTGCCAGTAAAAACCCCAAACAGAAGTCAGTTAACTCTCAACTCCATCCTAGTTCATCATCGGATGATACAGATGCGATAGTTGAAAATTCAAAGATTTTACCGAATAAAACGCGAAAGGCGAAAAAACTAACTAAAGTCCGCTCAAAAACTAATGAGAAATCAGCGGAAAGTAGCAGTAGAGATAGTAGTGATGTAGAAAAGAATGCAAAAGTTAAACACAGTGAAAATGATAATACTAATTCAGACAAAACTGTATCTGGCACCTCACAAAAACCATCTTCATCTGATGAAAGTAGCAGTTCTAGCAGTGAGGAAGACAGAGATAGAAATACCACAAATATAAAGCAGATAAGTGCTGTGATTAAAAACGATTCTAAGGGAGCTTCCAAAAATGGCCATTCGAATGAAGATTTACTGAAAACAACAGCAGGTTAGTCCTGAGATTCAAACATGCATTTGTTTTATAAAAGAGGTTTTAATCTTGAATGTAACATTTTCAGCAAAGAAACATGAATTAGATAACAAGAAACGACTTGAAAGTTTGCGGCTACGTGGAAAGGAGGCATCAGTTAAGAAATTGGCAATACAAGCAGCTCTCAAGCAAGTGGTAAACACTCATTCATTACTTAATATGAAATTATCATTAAGGCAAAGGAAATGGAAGAACATTGTACATGTATTAATTTTTCATTGATAGGATTCACAACCTTTAAACAAACGTGTTGTATTTGACTCGGAAGATGAAGATATGGAGTCTCTACCAGAAGTTAGTACCAATAATATAGAACAACCAAAAATCAAGAAAGTAAGACTTGACTGCTAGATTATTTCTAATCAATAAATCAAGTACCAAAAATGGTTGATATTGATTGAATAACTATGAATGTTTTATTATCAGGTTAAGTCTGCAAAAAACAAAAAAGTGGAAGATTCAAAACCGAAGCTGTTTGATAGCGATGACTCAGACGACGATAATGCAGGAAGTAGTGACAGTGATAATCAGGATATGTTCCGGGAGCGACCACAGTTTGAAGGGAAATCTGGACAGCAGGTAGGTGAAGTTAATAATTCAAGAAAAACTGTACAGATTGATATAATCATATATAACAAGAAGAATTTTCTTTTTTAGTTAATGAAACTTCAAAATAAAATTGGCACTGATGAGAGATTTCGAATGGATAAACGGTTTTTGGCAGATATTTCTGATGATGGTATGTAGTATGGAACCATATTACATGAATTATTTGACTGTTTCATACTCCTTCGATACTCAAGAGTGTTTTCAATTGTAATATGTGAACGGTATCTGTTTTTCTAGAAAACGAATCTTTACATGGTCAAATCGATCTGTTCATAGACAAAATGAAGAAGTCTGGCGAGTTTGAATTGCTCGTTGAAATGGCTTCCAATAATGAGAGGCTTGGTAAAGATTTGTTGCGCATAGCTGCTTTAAAGCATCCCGGTGATTACAATCATTCTTTAGAGCACTGTAAAATTCTTGAAAAATATGATGACGACGCATATTTCTCAAATAAAGTGGCAACTGAACTTTTAAAAATTAGATGTAGCAGTGGCCGTACTCTAATTGTGCTTATGGATTCTTTGCTCAGAAAATTTAAGCAATTTATTTCAGGTAACTCGAGAAACAAACTTAAAGAGACTATAATGTCTTTACCTTTGCTTTGGTAACAATCAAGAGTTTTTATCTTGTTTATGATAGATGTTGAAACTGCTGAATGTAATGTGGCTGAAAAGGAAAGAAGTCTGAATATACTGAAAGGAATTTTAGGCAATAAAGTTTTAATGACATCGAGGAAGAAAAGCGATATAAGGTGAGTATCTTGATGTAGTTACAGTACTGTCTTTATCTCTTGGCGCTAAATTTTTTATGTGGACATGTATTTATTTTCTTTTCTAGCACAACACATGTTCGATATGATCCAACTCGGGAAGATCATGACAAATATGAGATCAAGAATGATTCTAAATTAAAACCAGAAAAGTATTGAGCATAATGGATTGAGCATAATATCATGTGCGTTTGTTATTCTTCATATTTTACACAGGGTCCATGTATACCTTTTTCAGAAAATCGAAGAAATCAAAATTAGGTGAAGACGAAGTTGAAGTGAGGACAGAGCCAGAAGTATCGAAAGAACGTTTTTACGAAGTAGCTGCAGACTTAAAAAATGCTATTGATTCTTCAGAAAAGACACCGTTTTCATTCTTTGGAGATAGTTCTAACACTGAAGCCACTGTTGAAAAGAGTGAGTTGAATATTGTGTGTAAGATAAGAATTATCATTAAGTTTGCTCGTGTTATTTGGTGTTAAGTTATGGTAGGTCTTGCGGTCTTATTTAACATTTGAATATTTACCGTAATTCTTAGCAAAGCCAAATTTGGCGGAAAATCGAAAGAGTGAAAGTGTTGATTTGTCATGGCGTGATAAATGTAACATGGATACCAGCGAAAATGACAAAATAGAACATGAAACTGAGGAAAAAGGTTCCAGCAGGTACTGGTATTAAAAATTGAGAAAATACATTGTGTACACCGCTTTTTTCTTGTGCATTCTTAGTTAGGATTACATATACTGTAACTATTATTATGTTGGATCTTTTCGTAGTAATATTCATGAAAACCAAGGTACGATTGTGGAATCTTGTAGAGACACGTTTTTCTTTACTATAGATGATATCAGAATAAAAGGTACAATATTCTGTCTTGCATGCTTTGTATTCTCTGTCGGTGAATTCATTGTTTCAATCACTTCTGATTCTATTTTTAGAAGGAATAGAGTTTTTCCAGGCTACCGAAGATCCAGATGAACTTCGAGAAAATTGGAACGAAAATAGGCAAAAAGCTATTGAAGTAAGTTTAACACAAAGTTGGACTACTGCATACTTGAGTTGTTCTATGTAAAGTTTTATAACTGATTACATGTATTTGGTGTTCTACAGGCTTTCAGGTTGAAAAGGAAACGAGCTTTGCGCACTCAAGGAAAATTTAAAAATAAACCTGATCGCTCGTCATATGAACGAAATGGTACAGCTCAAAAAAGACGATTTGGCCGCAAACAAGTAGAACCAAGAGCATTTAAAAGATTCAAATCCCGATAAACTAAACAATGCACACTCGTTATATATATAAGTGAATAGAAAGAAACATATTAAAATATATTAAAATTATATTATATATCGGTCATGTTGACTTAATTTATGTTCGTTGATTCGTAAGCAAAGCGTATATGGACGACTAATTCACTATCCACAGCAGTGTATCGTGCTTCAAAGGAATTCTTATTGCGAAAACAAATGTAAGACAATTCTATTAGTAAAAGCGGAGTACATTTTGAATGCGTTGGGCCATGCACTCTAAAACGTTTCTACAACTGGTACAGCACGAAAACCAATGGACACTAATCTTTCCGCCCTATTGAATTCCTGACAGTATCCTTCTGGTGGCTGATCATCCGCTCTTGGTTGACTACTGGATACCGCAACGATCCAGAACGACATGAAACATGTTGCTCCTGAATGTAACAGTTACACAGTTACCCCTAAACACTAAACCTCTCATTGATTATCGACTTATCTATTGCCATTGACATACCGGGTTTTTAGGACACTTATCTGCTTATCTGACCCTTTCCTTATTTCGCCATATCTTGGCGCTGCATTAACTGCGCCTGCTTTAGATTATTCGCTTATTGGAAATTGTCTTCCTTCGTTTTGGCAATACGGGTCATTTCGATGTTCCGCCGAATTCCATTGAAGAATATCATGCTACTTTTGCGAATTGTAAATATAGGTCCTCAATCGAATACCGCGTCCACAATTTAAATATACATTCGTGTATTTTCTTAATGGCCACACAAAGATATTCATTCACTCACAGATTTTAAGGGAAACTAACAAAGAAAACAAAATCAGGCTCAACATTCTGATATTGCCTTGGACAATGGACACGGCCGCATTGCAGCATCCTGGCTGACTACAACATAATGGAATACATGTCTTATTACCAGCATTTGTTAGTGTCCAATCACATTTAGGATTATTTTTGTAACAACAATCCATGGGGCAGTTCTCGGGTGTTTCACCCGCCTCACATATCCCGTTGTAACATGATTTTGGCGTAAGTCCACCTTTTCCGTGCGCCATTTTGCATTTCTTTTCGAAACACTTGATAAATGACCAACAGAAGCCAGGGATTTTGCGCCACCAAGTTTCACACTCTTTGGCTATTTGGTCTTGACCCCTGCAACCTCCACATGCGAACTTGTCGGCCATGCGTTTGGCTCCATCTCCTGCTTTGGAATCAACTCCACAACCATCACAGTATGTATCTAAAATCAACGAGAGGATTATTGTCATAAAAACTGTGATCGGCGCCAGTGGGCACCAGTTCTAATCATACTTACACGCAGATGCAGAATGATAAGTTTTCCCGTCGCATGGTACACCCGTCTTGTTACCGCTTCTACAATTATTACAGCACGCGTACCAATGGACTCGTATCTTTCCGCCCCATTTGAAATCCTGACAGTATCCTTCTGGTGGCTGATCACCCGCTCTTCTTGGTTGACGGCTCGATACCGTAACGACTAAGAATGACAAGACGAGGAATTGTACATGAAACATGTTGCTGCGCATGCTGTACACCGATCAGCTATACGAGCTGTACTACTGAAAAGAGAAAACGCACGGTTTCCCCCAAACACTCTCTAGACGGCTACCATTGGTTATCGACGCAGATGCCGGGTTTTTAGGACACCGATTAGTCATAGAATCTGTCCGCTGTTATCAATTTATGTGATTATATATGGAAAGAGTATAAATACATGTGCATACTGCATACTGCATACTCTTTCCAGGCGGAAGTTGTTTCATCATCTGCAGATTAAACTGAGGATCATATTCTCACAAGGCGACACGATCATGTCAGGTTCAGAAAGAATGGCGGCTATTAGGGCAAAAACGCTGCAAAACTTGAACTTATCGCAAGAAGAAATGAGTATCTACGGCGCTGAAGTTAAAGAGAAATATGAAAATGCGATGAAAATTGGGAATATCACTTGTGCTTACAGGAAAGTTATGTTTCTCGGAGATTCGGGAGTCGGAAAAACAAGTTCGCGAAAATTACTAATGGGAATTCCCCATTCAGAAAGAGACGGAGAGAGCACATTTGGAATCGAGCAATATTTTGTTGATGGTTCGTACAAAAAGATTGACAACAGTCGCTACACTGAAGTGCAACAAGCTGCTTCGTATTTCACTATACTAGGAACGAGTAATCTCTTGACACATATCGCAACTCCGATATACATACTCTTACTCAATGGAGTTATATTGATGGTGACCTTTTTCATTACCGGTATAATAACGTTCATCCTGTTATGTTTACACGGAATACGTTTAGGTTTTACACCGTTACTTCTGTTAGCTGTCGTTCCAGTTTCCATATTGTGGAAAAATGACATCGAGGGTTTCAACCAAGGCAACGGACTGGCGATCATCCTAGTTATTCTAAACTATATAAGTACGATAATGCTACCAGAAATGTGTTCAGGAATTCGGACGATGGAAAAGTATGATGCGCTATGGGCCATCTTATCCCGCACTTTCATCTCGTCGGGAGTTTTTGCATTGCTAAGCGCATCACTGGGAACTGGGGGTAGAGCTGGTATGGCCGTAGCGTTATGTACGCTAATTCCTCCAGCTTACAAGGGAATCGTTACACAACTCGCTCAAACTCATTCTTTCAACCTAAAAAGTGGCGAAAACGAAATCATGAATATCCTGCAAATAATTTTCCTGTTTTTGAGCTTTGTCCTCGGCGTTCTCATTCAGAGCAAATTCCATAACATGAAAAGACGAATATTGATTTGTGTCTGTTCGCTTACTTCGGCATTAACAATGTTAGTAATGATGGTTTCAATGAAAATCGAATCGGAATTACTACTGGCGACATGCACTGGAGTTATCTACGGATTTTCGTTTGTAAGGGGTTTAACTTTTGGCCACAGACTAAGACGACTATTCGGACACAGCAGGTTATTGGTGATCGTTTATGGATGGGAGGTAGGCATGTTAGGTGGAATATATATGGGATGGAGGTTTTCTTGGACTGCATTGTTCACCGATGGCTGGTACTTGTTTTTAGCTATATTAGGATGCACGATAGCAATAGCATCGGAAATACGCAGGCATTACCTTATCCGAAATGATTCGGTTCCCGCCCAGCTGATTTGGGATATAAAATGCAGCAACCCAACAACCTGGCCACAAAGACTTTGTCTGTTGGACTGTTCGGGAAATGAATTGTACCATGTGGGACACCATATATTTATGGCAAAGCATTCCATATATTTGGTCGTTTTCTCGCTAGAAGATGCTTACGAACGCCCAGATTGGCAAATGGAACGAATCCTCTATTGGTTGAATTCTGTTTTTGCCCATGCTCACCATCGAGATTCGTTGATATTTCTAATAGGTACACATAGGGCATCGTTAGACAACAATCAAACTAATGGAATTGCTTCTATGATGAAGAGAGAACTGTATCCAGTATTCGGTGGACGTCTCGCTCTAAACTCGAGTCGAAATGAATGTCCACTGTTCACGTTAGAAAATAGATATCGAGAATGCAATGGATGGGATACGGATATCGATGAATTAAAAGAAATGATCCTAAAGACTACACGTGAAGCCGAATACGCAAATCGTTTGATACCAGTTAAGTGGTTAGGATTTTTAGATTATGTTAAAACAATCAGACGGAATTATCGCCGTGATTGTATCGTTAGTTATTTCGATTTGTGGTCGAAGATGAAAGAAGACATCGGATTTGAGAAAGAAGCTCATTTCCTAAGGATGCTGGAGTTTTTTAATGATTACGGAGAAATATTCTTCAAATCGAATGATCCTCGATTATTTCGTTACGTTTTACTCGAACCGCAGATTCTCGCCGATTGCGTAGAATCACTAGCCGGAAACTATCTGACAGTCGTTCCTAAACACCTAGAATCGGCTTGGAATTCGCTGTGTCGTACAGGTGTCACATCGCCCGCTTTACTTCGCTTTATGCTACAAAATACAGTCGGTGATTTAGATTGTATTTTAGACATCCTTCGAGCAGTGAATTTGATCATACCGTTCTCTACCGAATCGGAAGAGATGTTCATTGTACCTTATAGATTGCCGTTAAGCGTGAACGAGTCCGTGTTACCGGTATGCAAACTTTCGCTCGACTTTTATTTCGATTTTGGTTATTTCTATCCGGAAGCTATGTTTTTGACCCTTTTGGCTAAATGTTACCAAATGTCAATTGGAACTTTTACTCCTCGCCTCTTCAAGGATTGTGGTATATTTAAGTTTGGTCCTGGCGTATTTTGTAAACTAGAATTAATGAAAGCATCGATTGGACAAAACTTAATAAAGACAACGATTGGCGAGGATAAAATGAATAAAGAAGATATTTTTCGAACTTTGCGATGGGTTGATGAAATTATAAATCTGATTCGGCTAAAACAATTTCCTTTTTTGAAATACTCGTGCGGAATTACGTGTCATTGTAGCTATAATAACAAGTTGCACCTTTCAGTTCTTTCCACACACGGCGGTTCATTAGAACAGAACTTTACAGGCGGGGAATTGAAATTCATATGTAACGGTGTGATACGTACAATTGCTATTCCTCCTAATATACAACAAAATTCAATTGACCAGGTAAGTTTTGACTCAATCTTCAAAACCAACCAATGATATCGTGAAACATAAAAAGGAAAGTCGTTTATTTTCAGGAAAATGTTTCCCCTCTCGACACAAAAGCGTACGTTGAGTTTGAGACTTTCATCTCGAGTTCAGAAGAAGATGATGCTTGGGTTCAATGTGAACTAGTGGCTTTATTAGAAACAGCAGAACAACCGTTTTGTGACCTGCTTTGTGAAAAACCGAGCGTAGCCACCAGGATGAATTACTCAACAAACCCCGACCCAGGATATAGCGCGAACTCCCGCAGTTCAATTATTAATATAACGAGGGAGGACATTATCATGTCTAAAACAATGATAGCAGTGTTAAGTCGAAATTACTACAACGACGCCAGATGCATGGCAGAGTTGCGCGTAGCTTTTAATACTGGCAAACGAGTAATCCCAATAATCATAGACTCGAGTTTACCTCCAACTGGTTTGTTAGATACGGTGCGCTGTTTGGACTACCAACGGTGTCTTAAAGATGATGCACTAATGGCTCAGTTTTATATTCCGATAATTAAGGCGATAAAATCATGAAATTCTCAGAACCTTAAAATCATCTACGAATCAACTACAAGAAATTACACGCATATATACAGGTATGATAATCCATGAATTTATTATCTTCTGTATTTATGAACAAACGTCTCAGTAAATATCAATTTAAATCTTACGAACTGTGATATCTGTTGTTATCGTTTCACTGTTAGGTGAAGAATCGACTTGGTGAAAAGATGTGGAGTAATAATCTCCGGAACGTATCCATTCTCCTTTCAATCGATCGGGATGCCAGCCAACATTTATAACACAGGACACGAATAGCATCGGTCGTCCGTGGGGAAAGTTGTTGACCTGCACCGAATAAGGCAACGGGACGGATATCTTATGCGAGCTCACGTCAACTTGGTATCGCTGGAATACTACGGGTCCTATATCAGCGATGGACATATCTTGAAGTTTGATAACCATCATTGAGTCGGCAGGAAGTACCTCGTCCTTGCTAGTGTCATCAGGAGTAGGTTGTACTATGGTGATATTACCATGGATAGTGACTGTACTCCAGTGAGGGATCTGAGCCTGAAGAAATGGGTAAAAAAGTTGCGCACGTTTATAGACTATTATAGAGAAATCGAATAACCATATAGTTCTTTCAGTTTACTGATCAAAGGAAGTGGAAATTTGTTTCGCTTAGTCGTAAAATCTTACCGTGGTTGTAGCATTATTTCTACTCGCTCCAGTTACCAATATTAGCATTATGAATACGAATTTATCCATTTTGTTAACGTTTACCAACCGCACCGTGAAACGAACGTAAGCCAATTGGGATATCTATGTATGAACCTTACTGGTAGCAACTAAATTGCAACATGATATTTGAATATTAAACCGCATCGAAGACGTATATACGCTAATCAACTCGAAAAACAATATAGCGATTGTATTTCAAATAAAAAGACAGCTGTTTTATGAAAATTAGTAGCAATTCAAAGTACGGGCTGATAATTTTTTCATGAAATAAAATGCCTTCGTATTTACAAGAGCTGAGGGCTCGGTGTGAATCGATTCAACATATGTACAACTATTAGCCTAAATGATTGAAAATAAAAAGTGTAATGTTCGACGTTCAATAAAGGCATGTTTTTTTTATGATATGCCTATATAAGTTGTAAAAGCGTTAGTACAATTCTTTTGCTTCTCGAATCCATCAGCAATTGATAAATTTGGTGCTCCTCAACACATATTCAAACATAATTGAAAAGCGCAGCTAAAAGCAGTCATTCCTCCGAGAACGAGATTCGCCATCAGCAGTATGACGTCAGCTATCCAAATATTTTGGAAAACTGGATTCATCGACATGTCGTTACAACACAGTACTAGTGCGATAGTCGCTAACAGCAAACCGGTAAAATGAATCAACACAAAAATCAACGATAGAATCAAATCGTGGTGTCCATAAATCAAACTGAATGTTAACGCCTGGTATAACACGGCTGCTACAAAAGCGGTCATACAGTGATGGTACGTCGTCCAGCTTTTAGCCTCTTCAGCGACGCCGAGACAAAAGAAAAGGATCGTGAACACGATATCAATAACGGCCGCAAGCTTCACCCAAAACTTATAAACGTTCTTCATTATTTTCACCAGTGATCGGTATTTTCACACCTACAGTTATTCAACTTTTTAGCGATATTTCGCGTCTAAACTCCATATGATTCTTCTTTCATTTAGAACCGTGTCTACAAACATATATATTACTTCTTATGCATTTCAGTATGTCTAGAGAACAAATATTTACTCGTCGATTACAAATCTAGAACAGTGTAGGCCATACACATTTTTTTATAGATAACTCGATAAAGAATAAAGAGAGGTTAGATAATTGTCACAGGTGACTGCACTGGACAATCAATTTCTGATCAAATAAACAACCTTGTTCTCACTGGCGGTTGTCGGAATACCGCATTGATCACAAGAAGGATGAGAATTGTATAAGAAACATTCACCGCTGTTTTCAGGGGTTTGTTTTTTGAAAGCGAAAAGAATACACGCGTCATTTGAAGAGCACATCAATGCGCACTCGGGTGTCGATGCGGTTTTGCTAACGGAAATCAGAGATCGTTTATTTCCGGGTGTGACCTGTGGTGATATCGTCTCATACCATTGATTCGTAACGCGTTTTTTATCTAAAAGAATTAAAAAGACAAAACATAATTCCCAAATTTTTTTTACTCGTCTAGATAAGACATCGTGCCATTATACATAGTATATGTATTTCTAATGATCATATTTTCGCTGAATACCTGAACATCTAATCTCTGCATAAATCCACGGCTCTTGGTCTATTCCATAAGAAGCCGGAACTGTCCATCGGGTTTCTTTTGTCATTGCGCAAATTTGGTTAGTGGGTTGAATTTCTATAGATGCACAACGAAAACTGGTTTCGATTTCGCAAAGATGTTCACATTCCGCCAATGTTACATAATTGACAATTTTATCATTGTTTCCAACAATTCCACGACCGGGTATTTCAGTCCAATAATACCCGTTAAGACAACTCGCTGCCAAATAGATAAAAGTATAGGCTTCATAGATTGCCCACAAGAAGGAACCACAATAAAACGTGCAGATTATCTAAAAGGTTAGGCATTTCTAAAACCTGACCGCTCATCAAAATATTATTTACTTACCACAGCAAAGTTTTGGTGCAGTTCTGAAATACAAAAATATGGACATCAACATTCCCACTGATGCCCGGGAGCTGGATAGCATTTTGAGTTTTGGTTAGAGTTAAGTTGTCCGAGTGTCCAGCAGCGTGTCTTTAGAACCGTGAAGTGTGGTTGGCTTTCATGGCTCGGGAAATGAAAGCAAACATTGATATTGAGTTATGACGAAACTTCGTATCTATTATTCAACAGAATTCTATATTAGGTAAATCAGTTGTCTTAGGCTAAAAAAAATTGATACCTTGTTTCTCCGCTCTGCTGAGCTTAAATGTTGACCCGGCCGGCCGCCTATCTACCCTATACGTTACTTTTTTTGAAATCGTGATCAATTTTACCATAACAGACCCGGCCGCTATAGAAATGAACTGTTTATAAATTTTATCATATTTTACAAAAATGACCCGGCCGCTGCGGAGAAACAAGGTATCATTTTTGTTTAGCCTTATATTGGGCCTATTAGACTAAAACAGTGCTACCTTGTTTCTCATTTCTGGTGAGCTTTAAAACCCGTTCGGCCGCCTACCTGCCCATTACTTTTTTTAAAATCATGGTCAAGTTAACAGACCCGACAGCTGTAAACTAAATGTGGTTTACAAAATGACCTAGCTGATTGACAGAAACAGGGGTATGATTTTTTCAGCCTTTAATTTTGTTTCATTGTACAATAATTTCCATGAGAAAAAAAATATTGTTATCACGAAATGGGATCATATATTGATCCTATATTGATCACCTAGACGATAGTAGTACACATGTGGTTGGTTTGTCGTATCAGATTTTAAAACGAGTATGTTGTCCGAGTAGCTTCCACAGGGATTATTTTACACGAGACCCCTACACTTGGGATGAGAGGTTTATGTTACATATGGAGTGTTGCAGGCAAATATTGATCTCATAATCCGGGAATGTTTACATTTATGAATTCTTAATTAATTCATTATTATGATTGATAATTGGATTTGGAGGAAGTCGAGAAATATTTATCAACGTTCATGTAATTCAGTAGGCGAAAACTGATTAAACATCAAATCAAAAGAGTGCTTCATTTGAGGGGGTTGATGATTCAAAACGCAATGAACAATACTAACGCAAGTTGATGATCATATGATATCAGAATCTTAGAAATATGAATCTTTCAAACGAAAGAAATATTTTTGTTCTGATTGCGGTGAATCAATGACCTGGATATCAAATACAACAATCAGGGACTCTGTTTCACCCCAGTCGATTCTTGGCGATGCCCTAAGGCCGAAAACCAAGCTTGTGTTGAGAGAGGAATTTCATTGCCTAATGAGAGGATTTTCACAAACGAAAATTAAATTCGCGGCAAATAGGCTAGTTCATGTACATTCCTCCAACGATAACAGAGCTTGGAGTAATCATTTGAGTCTTGATTCAAATGATTACTCCAACCCGAGGCAGCACATGCATGACGGGTTTCTTTGTGGCATGCGAGTAAGACTGGTTACCGGTCTACACATGGCGCGGAATTGGATAGGCAACCAGTCTAGCGGTAATACATTTGATGACTTGCGTGCCACAGTTAGAATACCAGTCAATTCAATTCCATAAATCTTTATTCTGATCGTTCCTTTGTGATGGGATATAGTCTGAGAGTCTGAATACCAGTCGTTGTTACGGGTTCCCTGAGGAACAACGGCTAGGTACTAGACCAGATGGGATACTGACTAATATTACCCACCCCAGCATTGCTGTTTTATCGTTCGGTACGGTAGGTGCCCCATAGGCCTAGACGTTAAATCCCAGACGAGGTTGACGCCGGGGGGCCGGTGCTATTATTGGTATCCAGACTATTGCTGCGTGCATGCTTTGAATAGAAAATTATTGTATCGGCCTGCTGGCGCCAGACGTGACCCAATTTGGTTATCTCATGCGCTAATAAATAAATGACCTTTGCCTTTCAGTCAACAGATCAGAACTAGTGGCACAGTGAGTTCGAATAAGCCCTCCTAACCTTACTGTGTGACAATCTGGTATTTTTCAAGTGGTGTGTGCAAGGAAGATCTGGGATGAATTTTCTGAAAGCTGTTTCGGGTATTATCAAGACAAATGGCCTAGCAGCTCCTGTGCAGCCTAAATACACAGTAACAAAGGAACACGTATGTATCATAATATTATAAGGGGCTATCAGTCAGTAACCTGTTAGTGGCTTTGTTTCACGATCGGATATTTTCACAAACCACATATTATTATAAGCCCATCCGATTAGGTAACTAACTACAATGTAATAGTTTGTATAAGCCCGACGGATTATAAAAAGCTTACCACCAACGATTTGGTAACTAACTAAGGGGCTATATACTCGCTCATCACACAAAACTTAAATTTGTGGCAACTTTATTTATATTAAGCTTGTACTATGTTGGGAGAGGATTGAAAAATACGTACTTCAGTGTAGCAATGATCAATCTAAATATCTGTTCGTAGTCTGACTATGAAGAACGGCATTATGAACCAATGGTTTGGGTGAGCAGTACAATTAGAACAACTGTTAAGAAGAATCCTGCAGCAGAAGGGTTCATGAAGTGTCTCAGATACCTTGAGGGTAACAATGATCAAAGTGAGTAGTTCTTCGAGAACCTGAGTTAGAAAAGACCGAAGATTTCACAATGAGTAGGGCGAAACCTTTCGTATTGTTTGCTGATTTATTTTACAGAAAAAACTTTGTACATGACGATACCAGTGATTATAAATATAGAATTACTCGGTCCGTCAACAGATCCTGAAACTGAGATCATATTCACTACATCTTTCTTTCTAAATGAATCACTGTTTGAAGATGGTAAAATTCCACAACCAACTGAAGAGGATGTATACATTCAAGAAATACCTGCAATGGATATATTTGTCAGGTACAATTTTCTTGGCCTCTGATTCTAAAAGTTTTATACATGTACACATTGCCTAACACTTAATTCTTTTATTTTAGGCGGTTTGGTGGTTTCGCTCGCGGTCAAGCATGGGTTGAAGAAAATGATAAGTTGATGGCTTCACTGGAAGAAGCAGATAAAGAATGTTTGGAGGAAAAACCCCAAACTTACAGCGTTGGATATGATCCACCTTTCAAATTGATGAATAGAAGAAATGAATGTTGGATTGTGAAAAAGAGTCAGCATGTAGAAAATACTGCTGCCGGTTTAGAACCTGTCACAGATTAAAGATTAAAGATAATTTTTATCACCTGGTTATATTTATAATATTATACAAATGATACCGTTACTAAATGATTATGCATTTTGAATGCTGGGAGTACTTACGGAAATAAATAGTGCCAAATTATCCATTTGACTGTTTTGTTATCTTTGGATTGTAGTAGGCTGGCAAAAAAAGTTTGAAGCCTTGAAAAAATAAGGGAGGTTTGGAAAATTCGAATGATCAAAGCTTTAACAAAATGGAACCGCTGGATCATTCTCAGAATGATCGTTTGAAACGAAAGGACAAACTTATATTTGTTACTGTTTTTGTTATTTTTGCAAAAACCAAAAAGGGGGCCCTGACTGGGCTTGTGACTTGAGGCCTACGACCAACCCCATTGTCCTGTAACAGGTTTTTTTTTATTGTACAGGGATCCCGGGGTCGGGCATTGACATTGGTTCTATTCATTCACTGTCAATTGTGACAAGTCTACTCCCGCGCCTTGGCGGTTTCGTTTCTAATAATATGGTTAATTTCATGGTAGGAATAAATCACCACACTTGGCCGCTGAGTTATACGACCGTATAGTGCTGCCACCACAATCAGATACGGTATTGAATTAAATTGAATTTTATTGGTGTACTTTCACTTTATTAAGTGGCCTTATTAAGTTTAATATAGTGGTAATTTTTTAGTCAAACCTAGTTGTAAGCCAGTCTAGCATCCGCACGCTGCAAAGAAAACATTGCATGAAATAAATAATGGCTGATGACGATGAAGAAGAACTCCCTCTTATACCTGCTGATGAGTTTGAAGAGGCAGATGTTTTGGAAATAGACAGTAAGACCCAAAAAGGCTGAATTCCTGAGTTTTATTATTTTGAATACTGCATGTATTTGTATATAGTTAAGTTTTATGATTATTATTCATAGTTGATGAAGAAGTAGATGAACCAGGAGCACATGTGAATACTATAGCTTTAGGTCAAGGGGAACGGCGAACTAGCCGAACTTCTCTGCGTCAACCAAGACGACAATCTCATACTGAAGTGACATTCAATGTTCAATTGCCTGTTGCTCATTCAGTAGGTACTCATTTTTCAGAAGTATCAGATTGATGTGAAAAAAGTTGAAATTCAAGGGCCTCACCGTTGAATAGCGATGTCAGGGAAAATTTGGAAAATCTTGAAGATGTGTTAAAAATTCTAGAAAAATGTCTTTAGAAATATACCGTATTGATACTCTATTCATGCCATATAGTAGAACCGTGGAGCTCTGAATTCATCATGCACAAATTGTGTTTAATTTAAGGAATTTTATTCTCTGTCCAGATTGTGATCAGTAACAATGCTTATGTTGGGCCTATTGTATGTTGACGTGAAAAAATGTGGAAACGTTATCAAAAAATGGTCTTAATTTGTTAGGTTATAGAACTAAGATGGTCTTGAATTAGTCTTAAGACTACGATAGTGGCCCGAGACTTTATATTTCCCGAATTTGTTTAATCATTTTCTGATAATTGATTCTTTGATTTTTCAGTATTTAGGAGAAGATTTAGAAGAATTACACGGCCGAACGATTCACGATGATGACTCGTGTCAATCTATTCCTATTATTGGATTACCCGGGGTTATCCTGATTCCCGGACAAACTTTACCGCTGCATGTGTTTGCCCAATCCACTGTTAATATGATCAAACGCATCTTAGAACTAGATAAAACTTTTGGATTGGTTTGTTTGAGGTAAAAAAGTGGATAGATCAAAAGATTCCTTAATCTAATCCCCAATAGCTCTGGGTCCAGTTTCACAAAAAGGATTAAGGCATAAATCGATTTAAGATAAACTGAATTAATGAAGAAATTAAATCGATTTAAGATTTAAACTTTTTTGTGAAACTTGGCCCTGGCTTCATACATCTATTTTTATTCAATTTTACAGTCACTTATTATTTTCAGTTATAACGAATCGACGTATGATGAAATTCATGCGAAAATCGGCACAACGGCGGAAATACTGTCAATCAAAGAAGAAAATGATGATCGTTCTGGAATCTCATCTATAAGGATGATCGCTGCTGGTAGGCAAAGATTTCAGATATTAGATACAAGGCGCCAAGTGGATGGGTACGTACATATGGATAACTGGATATGATTAAAATTTCCTTTATTCATGTGAACGTCTCATTACCATTACCCAGCATTGAGCTTTTGGTAATTGTTAATCTAGTAAATATTTCGATTATTATAGGACTCTACTCGCTAAGGTCAAGATACTCGCTGAGAAATCTCTGCCTGATTTTTTGGAAGGCGCCCGATGTCGGTCTCAACGTACATTGAAAGAACCGGTATGGCCTGTACCGGTCCAGTTTGATGACCTGCAATTTAATGCCGCTTTCTATAGACATAAGGTATTTCTCATATTTGTTGTTTATGTAACGCATGAAAAGATCTTTTGTATTGATTGAAATTCTCATTTTCGTTACAGAAAAAAGCACTTGGTGCAGCATACACTACATGGTGGCCTCCATGGGTTTATGAAAATTATGACGTGGTAAACCAAGATCGGTTCTTATTTGCTGCTTTCTGTTTATCATGGTGAGATATATAATGAGTTACGATGTCGACATATTTTTAGGATTGCTTGATGAAGAAAATGAAAGATGAATTCTCCAGTTGGAGTGATACATTTGAACCTGATAAAATGCCGTCTGATGCAGTTGAGTTTTCATTCTGGGTCGCTGGAAATATTATGATGGATGATAATTTGAAATTAAAACTATTAGCAATTGATTCTGCTGTTCAAAGACTGCGTTGTGAATTGGCTATCATGCAAAAGGTAAAATATCTTCCTTGTTTCTGCTATTGTGCACATACTGGATTTCCATGCTGATAATATTGTACGCTATATTGGTTGTTGTTCCTGCTATCAAAATCAATGATCTAAACTTCCAGTGTTCAGTTTTGTGCTGTAGAGATTGTGGAGAAATGATATTCAACAAAAATGAAGTCTTCACGATGTCTGTACAAGGGCCAATGGGCACGTACGTCAACCCCGGAGGTTATGTCCATGAAATGTTTACAGTTAGCAGTGAGCGCAAAGAATTTGCATTGAATTTGCGAGGTCGGCCAAGCTCTCAACACTCCTGGTTTCCTGGGTATGGTATCAATTAATTCTTGAGTTTCTTTTTCAAGACGGCATTCAGTAATAACGTACGTAATATATGTATCTTGGTATTTTTAAGGTATGCATGGACTATAGCTGAGTGTAAAAACTGTTCTGATCATATGGGATGGAGATTTACAGTCGTTAATAAAAAGCAGGGGCTTAAACCCGAGATGTTTTGGGGAATATGTCGATCAGCTGTCATACCTAAACTTCAACAAGAATTTGAAGACAGTGATGATGAGATGGATGATTGGGAACCTTGTGTTTAGTTTTAACTGTGATAGTAGAATTTCAGAAATTATATCCCCTGGATGAAGACAATCCAAGAGGGTTAGCCTAGGGAAACCAAAAGATTCGGATGATAAAACAAAACAAATGGATAAAGTCAGCAGTGACATTATAGTTGTACCACATCCACATGAAGTTTATTTGTAGCCATTTTGGATTCCAAATTGTACATTTTGGCCTTTTACCGGTACTGTGAATATATTTCACAATGATGTCTTATGAATTCAAAGTTAGTAGATTTCGATGAACCTAGGTTTCGGAGGTTATTTTGGGGATGTCTGGGGATAATCTTCTTGTGTCCACAAGGCGAATGCAAAACTAGTTGTTTAGATGCAGTTGAATCTTTAAGCTATGCGCATGTTATTCAACAAAAGGATACAGTACTCTGATTATGATAGGAATGTTTGGTTTATAGCTTTGCTTGATAAATGCGAATATTGTCATATTATCTTCATAAATTTTAGTTCTGCTACTACATTGTAGATTATTCATGTCTTCAATCTGTCAAATACCGGTACATGTGATTGGGAAAAATCAAAATTTGAATTCAGTCAAGGGCTATGATATGTGCACATCTAAATTGTTCGCTAGTCGTCATACATGTAGTAATATTGTGCAAGAACATGCTCTGCATTGTGCTCAATGCTATAAATAATGATATTGTAAAAAATGAATTACATGTATAAATGAAAGAAAATGTAATTAAGCAATTGGTGTTTGTTGTATTGGCATAAAGGTGCCACGTTTCTGATGTCATTTTGTGTTTCCAGGAAAGATGACTGATTTATCATGATTGGTGCTAGATGAAAAAGATGTCTCACTTTCGGTTCTACATTCAACCGAGTCTAACGAAGTTGTATCCAGCAACGATTGTTCCTACATAACGATTAAGGATTTCCACTGGATTGTGCGGGATGGACAAAAATGTCAAATAATCATGCAATATCTAGACCCAGTTTCATAACTTTCCTTAAAGTTTGATTCGACTGAAATCAGTTCATTTTCCAAGGTTACAACTTTCGAGTCAAATATTGTCCGATGATTATGGGACCGGGGCCTAGTAAACCAAAAAGAGCTTCGAATCGAAGCTCATTTAAGGTTATTCATAGGTGCCTAAATTTATTTTGCTTGGGCTGATAAGTATTCTACTGGTACTGTTTTATGTATCAATTAGGTTTTCGTCGTGAAAAATGACCCTCAAATTTGGTGATCATACCCTCAAAAGCCCCTCAAATACCCCTCAAATTTCATATCGATGCTTCTGTAGGAACCATGTTGATGTACGCTTAAATCAATTCCTACTGATCTAACACTTAATCCCTTGTTGAAATGCAATTGAAGACGATACACGATATAATGCAAGCTTGTGTTTATTATCATGGCTCTAATACTATTCAATTATAGAAATCCATTGTATATGTATGTGCGTGTGTTAGGCTAAACAAAAATGATACCTTGTTTCTCCGCAGCGGCCGGGTCATTTTTGTAAAATTTGTAAACAGTTCATTTCTATAGTGGCCGGGTCTGTTATGGTAAAATTGATCACGATTTAAAAAAAAAGTAATGTATAGGGTAGATAGGCGGCCGGCCGGGTCAACATTTAAGCTCAGCAGAGCGGAGAAACGAGGTATCAATTTTTTTTAGCCTTAAGAATTTTATCTAATTACATAAACCGCAAATCTCTGCATAAACAGCAACACACACAAGTGGAGGCTTTCCATCGACTTCTGATATAGATGTGAAATCACATTTTCCACTTGCGTCTTTGCATGCCTTAGAGATCGTTCCGAAATTAGAAAAATCACTGTATGAGGGATATTCCAATTTATATTCGTAATCTTCTGGTCCCGAGCTGGAGAGTGCCGATTTGCCAAGCGTTAGACGCAGAGCGGACTTCGAGAGGATTTTCGACGTGGTGCTACCAGCTTTGCATGGTTTTAGGTCAAGTGTTACGTGTATACTACATGGGAATGTATCACACGTATAAGTTACACTTGCGATACCGACTTTTTTCTTTGTCAAACCTTTCATATACAGGAAAGATATATATTTCCCCGGAGAAGATATACACTGGGCCCAACCTTCCTTCGTGCTATCACCACCAATATTGAATTTGTATGGACTCATACGGGAACTGATTGGTGACCAAACAGGGTTACAAGTTATCGCTTGAGTAGTCGTTGTTTCGGTAGTTGATGGGATTCCTCCTACAGTAGATACTGATCCAGCCGCCTGTGTAGTGGCCTCAGTGCCAGCAGCTGATGGGGTTCCTCCAGCAGTAGATGCTGATCCAGCGGCCTGTGTCGTGGCCTCAGTGCCAGCAGCTGATGGGGTTCCTCCTGCAGTAGATGCTGATCCAGCGGCCTGTGTAGTGGCCTCAGTGCCTGCAACTGATGGGGTTCCTCCTGCAGTAGATGCTGATCCAGCGGCCTGTGTCGTGGATTCAGTGCGAGCAGCTGAAGGGGTTCCTCCTGCAGTAGATACTGATCCAGTCGCCTGTGTCGTGGATTCAGTGCCAGCAGCTGATGGGGTTCCTCCTGCAGTAGATGCTGATCCAGCGGCCTGTGTCGTGGATTCAGTGCGAGCAGCTGAAGGGGTTCCTCCTGCAGTAGATACTGATCCAGTCGTCTGTGTCGTGGATTCAGTGCCAGCAGCTGATGGAATTCCTCCTGCAGTAGATGCTGATCCAGTGGGTTGTGTAGTTGCTTCAGTGCCAGCAGCTGACGGGGTTCCTCCTGCAGTAGATACTGATCCAGTCGCCTGTGTAGTGGATTCAGTGCCAGCAGCTGATGGGGTTCCTCCTGCACTAGATACTGATCCAGTCGCTTGCGTAGTGGATTCAGTGCCAGCAGCTGATGGGGTTCCTCCTGCGGTAGATACTGATCCAGCGGCCTGTGTAGTGGATTCAGTGCCAGCAACTGATGGGGTTCCTCCTGCGGTAGATGCTGATCCAGCGGCCTGTGTCGTGGATTCAGTGCCAGCAGCTGA
Source organism: Tubulanus polymorphus (assembly GCF_964204645.1). NCBI lineage: Eukaryota > Metazoa > Nemertea > Palaeonemertea > Tubulaniformes > Tubulanidae > Tubulanus > Tubulanus polymorphus. Next base: position 3,297,349 of record NC_134027.1, on the reverse strand, counting down.
TGGGGTTCCTCCTGCAGTAGATGCTGATCCAGTGGGTTGTGTAGTGGCCTCAGTGCCAGCAGCTGATGGGGTTCCTCCTGCAGTGGATACTGATCCAGTCGCTTGTGTAGTGGATTCAGTGCCAGCATCTGATGGGGTTCCTCCTGCAGTAGATACTGATCCAGCGGCCTGTGTAGTGGCCTCAGTGCCTGCAGCTGATGGGGTTCCTCCGGCAGTAGATGCTGATCCAGCCGCCTGTGTAGTGGCCTCAGTGCCAGCAGCTGATGGGGTTCCTCCTGCAGTAGATGCTGATCCAGTCACTTGTGTAGTGGCTTCAGTGCCAGCAGCTGAAGGAGTCCCTCCTCTAGTAGATACTGATCCAGCCGCCTGTGTAGTGGATTCAGTGCCAGAAACTGATGGGGTTCCTCCTGCAGTAGATGCTGATCCAGTCGCTTTTGTAGTGGATTCAGTGCCAGAAACTGATGGGGTTCCTCCTGCTGTAGATGCTGATCTAGTCGCTTTTGTAGTGGATTCAGTGCCAGAAACTGATGGGGTTCCTCCTGCAGTAGATGCTGATCCTGCCGCCTGTGTCGTGGATTCAGTGCCAGAAACTGATGGGGTTCCTCCAGCAGTAGATGCTGATCCAGTCGCTTTTGTAGTGGATTCAGTGCCAGAAACTGATGGGGTTCCTCCTGCAGTAGATGCTGATCCAGTCGCTTTTGTAGTGGATTCAGTGCCAGAAACTGATGGGGTTCCTCCTGCTGTAGATGCTGATCTAGTCGCTTTTGTAGTGGATTCAGTGCCAGAAACTGATGGGGTTCCTCCTGCAGTAGATGCTGATCCTGCCGCCTGTGTCGTGGATTCAGTGCCAGAAACTGATGGGGTTCCTCCTGCTGTAGATGCTGATCTAGCGGCCTGTGTAGTGGATTCAGTGCCAGAAGCTGATGGGGTTCCTCCTGCAGTAGATGCTGATCCAGCGGCCTGTGTCGTGGATTCAGTGCCAGCAGCTGATGGGGTTCCTCCTGCAGTAGATGCTGATCCAGTCACTTGTGTCGTGGATTCAGTGCCTGCAGCTGATGGGGTTCCTCCTGCAGTAGATGCTGATCCAGCGGCCTGTGTCGTGGATTCAGTGCCAGCAGCTGATGGGGTTCCTCCTGCAGTAGATGCTGATCCAGCGGCCTGTGTAGTGGATTCAGTGCCTGCAGCTGATGGGGTTCCTCCTGCAGTAGATGCTGATCCAGTCACTTGTGTAGTGGCTTCAGTGCCAGAAGCTGATGGGGTCCCTCCTGCAGTAGATGCTGATCCAGCCGCCTGTGTCGTGGATTCAGTGCCAGAAACTGATGGGGTTCCTCCTGCTGTAGATGCTGATCCAGCCGCCTGTGTCGTGGATTCAGTGCCAGAAACTGATGGGGTTCCTCCTGCTGTAGATGCTGATCCAGCGGCCTGTGTAGTGGATTCAGTGCCAGAAGCTGATGGGGTTCCTCCTGCAGTTGATGCTGATCCAGCGGCCTGTGTAGTGGATTCAGTGCCAGAAGCTGATGGGGTTCCTCCTGCAGTAGATGCTGATCCAGCGGCCTGTGTCGTGGATTCAGTGCCAGCAGCTGATGGGGTTCCTCCTGCAGTAGATGCTGATCCAGCGGCCTGTGTAGTGGATTCAGTGCCTGCAGCTGATGGGGTTCCTCCTGCAGTAGATGCTGATCCAGTCACTTGTGTAGTGGCTTCAGTGCCAGAAGCTGATGGGGTTCCTCCAGCAGTAGATGCTGATCCAGCCGCCTGTGTCGTGGATTCAGTGCCAGAAACTGATGGGGTTCCTCCTGCAGTAGATGCTGATCCTGCCGCCTGTGTCGTGGATTCAGTGCCAAAAACTGATGGGGTTCCTCCAGCAGTAGATGCTGATCCAGCCGCCTGTGTCGTGGATTCAGTGCCAGAAACTGATGGGGTTCCTCCAGCAGTAGATGCTGATCCAGCCGCCTGTGTCGTGGATTCAGTGCCAAAAACTGATGGGGTTCCTCCAGCAGTAGATGCTGATCCAGCCGCCTGTGTAGTGGATTCAGTGCCAGAAACCGATGGGGTTCCTCCTGCAGTAGATGCTGATACAGTCACTTGTGTCGTGGATTCAGTGCCAGCAGCTGAAGGGGTCCCTCCTGCAGTAGATGCTGATCCAGTCACTTGTGTAGTGGCTTCAGTGCCAGCAGCTGAAGGGGTTCCTCCTGCAGTAGATGCTGATCCAGTCGCTTTTGTAGTGGATTCAGTGCCAGCAGCTGATGGGGTTCCTCCTGCAGTAGATGCTGATCCAGCCGCCTGTGTCGTGGATTCAGTGCCAGAAACTGATGGGGTTCCTCCTGCTGTAGATGCTGATCCAGCCGCCTGTGTCGTGGATGCAGTGCCAGCAACTGACGGGGTTCCTCCTGCAGTAGATGCTGATCCAGCCGCCTGTGTCGTGGATTCAGTGCCAGAAACTGATGGGGTTCCTCCTGCTGTAGATGCTGATCCAGTCACTTGTGTAGTGGCTTCAGTGCCAGCAGCTGAAGGGGTCCCTCCTGCAGTAGATGCTGATCCAGCCGCCTGTGTCGTGGATGCAGTGCCAGCAGCTGATGGGGTTCCTCCTGCAGTAGATGCTGATCCAGTCGCCTGTGTCGTGGATTCAGTGCCTGCAGCTGATGGGGTTCCTCCTGCAGTAGATACTGATCCAGCCGCCTGTGTCGTGGATTCAGTGCCTGCAGCTGATGGGGTTCCTCCTGCAGTGGATACTGATCCAGTCGCTTTTGTAGTGGATTCAGTGCCAGCAGCTGATGGGGTTCCTCCTGCAGTAGATACTGATCCAGTCACTTGTGTAGTGGTTTCAGTGCCAGAAACTGATGGGGTTCCTCCTGCAGTAGATACTGATCCAGCGGCCTGTGTAGTGGATTCAGTGCCAGCAGCTGATGGGGTTCCTCCTGTAGTAGATGCTGATCCAGCGGCCTTTGTCGTGGATTCAGTGCCAGCAGCTGATGGGGTTCCTCCTGCAGTATATGCTGATCCAGCGGCCTGTGTAGTGGATTCAGTGCCTGCAGCTGATGGGGTTCCTCCTGCAGTAGATACTGATCCAGTCACTTGTGTAGTGGCCTCAGTGCCAGCAGCTGATGGGGTTCCTCCTGCAGTAGATGCTGATCCAGTCACTTGTGTAGTGGCTTCAGTGCCAGCAGCTGAAGGGGTCCCTCCTGCAGTAGATACTGATCCAGCCGCCCGTGTAGTGGATTCAGTGCCAGAAACTGATGGGGTTCCTCCTGCAGTAGATGCTGATCCAGTCGCTTTTTTAGTGGATTCAGTGCCAGAAACTGATGGGGTTCCTCCAGCAGTTGATGCTGATCCAGCCGCCTGTGTCGTGGATGCAGTGCCAGCAACTGACGGGGTTCCTCCTGTAGTAGATACTGATCCAGCAGCCTCTGTCGTGGATTCAGTGCCAGAAACTGATGGGGTTCCTCCTGCAGTAGATGCTGATCCAGCCGCCTGTGTCGTGGATTCAGTGCCAGAAACTGATGGGGTTCCTCCTGCTGTAGATGCCGATCCAGCCGCCTGTGTCGTGGATTCAGTGCCAGAAACTGATGGGGTTCCTCCTGCAGTAGATGCTGATACAGTCGCTTTTGTAGTGGATTCAGTGCCAGAAACTGATGGGGTTCCTCCTGCTGTAGATGCTGATCCAGCCGCCTGTGTCGTGGATTCAGTGCCAGAAACTGATGGGGTCCCTCCTGCAGTAGATGCTGATGCAGCCGCCTGTGTCGTGGATTCAGTGCCAGAAACTGATGGGGTTACTCCAGCAGTAGATGCTGATCCAGCCGCCTGTGTCGTGGATTCAGTGCCAGAAACTGACGGGGTTCCTCCTGCTGTAGATGCTGATCCAGTCGCTTTTGTAGTGGACTCAGTGCCAGCAGCTGAAGGGGTCCCTCCTGCAGTAGATGCTGATCCAGCCGCCTGTGTCGTGGATTCAGTGCCAGCAACTGATGGGGTTCCTCCTGCAGTAGATACTGATCCAGCCGCCTGTGTCGTGGATTCAGTGCCAGCAACTGATGGGGTTCCTCCGGCAGTAGATGCTGATCCAGCGGCCTGTGTCGTGGATTCAGTGCCTGCAGCTGATGGGGTTCCTCCTGCAGTGGATACTGATCCAGTCGCTTTTGTAGTGGATTCAGTGCCAGCAGCTGATGGGGTTCCTCCTGCAGTAGATGCTGATCCAGCAGCCTGTGTCGTGGATTCAGTGCCTGCAGCTGATGGGGTTCCTCCTGCAGTAGATACTGATCCAGTCACTTGTGTAGTGGCTTCAGTGCCAGAAACTGATGGGGTTCCTCCTGCAGTAGATACTGATCCAGTCACTTGTGTAGTGGCTTCAGTGCCAGAAGCTGATGGGGTTCCTCCTGCAGTAGATGCTGATCCAGCCACCTGTGTCGTGGATTCAGTGCCAGCAACTGATGGGGTTCCTCCTGCAGTAGATGCTGATCCAGCAGCCTGTGTAGTGGATTCAGTGCCAGCAGCTGATGGGGTTCCTCCTGTAGTAGATGCTGATCCAGCGGCCTGTGTCGTGGATTCAGCGCTTGCAGCTGATGGGGTTCCTCCTGCAGTAGATACTGATCCAGTCACTTGTGTAGTGGCTTCAGTGCCAGAAGCTGATGGGGTTCCTCCTGCAGTAGAGGCTGATCCAGCCGCCTGTGTCGTGGATTCAGTGCCCGCAACTGATGGGGTTCCTCCTGCGGTAGATGCTGATCCAGCGGCCTGTGTAGTGGATTCAGTGCCAGCAGCTGATGGGGTTCCTCCTGCAGTAGATGCTGATCCAGCGGCCTGTGTCGTGGATTCAGTGCCTGCAGCTGATGGGGTTCCTCCTGCAGTAGATACTGATCCAGTCGCTTGTGTAGTGGTTTCAGTGCCAGCAGCTGATGGGGTCCCTCCTGCAGTAGATGCTGATCCAGCCATCTGTGTCGTGGATTCAGTGCCAGAAACTGATGGGGTTCCTCCTGCTGTAGATGCTGATCCAGCGGCCTGTGTAGTGGATTCAGTGCCAGAAACTGATGGGGTTCCTCCAGCAGTTGATGCTGATCCAGCCGCCTGTGTCGTGGATGCAGTGCCAGCAACTGACGGGGTTCCTCCTGCTGTAGATGCCGATCCAGCAGCCTGTGTCGTGGATTCAGTGCCAGAAACTGATGGGGTTCCTCCTGCAGTAGATGCTGATCCAGCCGCCTGTGTCGTGGATTCAGTGCCAGAAACTGATGGGGTTCCTCCTGCAGTAGATGCTGATACAGTCGCTTTTGTAGTGGATTCAGTGCCAGAAACTGATGGGGTTCCTCCTGCTGTAGATGCTGATCCAGCCGCCTGTGTCGTGGATTCAGTGCCAGAAACTGATGGTGTCCCTCCAGCAGTAGATGCTGATCCAGTCGCCTGTGTCGTGGATTCAGTGCCAGCAACTGATGGGGTTCCTCCTGCAGTAGATACTGATCCAGCCGCCTGTGTCGTGGATTCAGTGCCAGCAACTGATGGGGTTCCTCCGGCAGTAGATGCTGATCCAGCGGCCTGTGTCGTGGATTCAGTGCCTGCAGCTGATGGGGTTCCTCCTGCAGTGGATACTGATCCAGTCGCTTTTGTAGTGGATTCAGTGCCAGCAGCTGATGGGGTTCCTCCTGCAGTAGATGCTGATCCAGCAGCCTGTGTCGTGGATTCAGTGCCTGCAGCTGATGGGGTTCCTCCTGCAGTAGATACTGATCCAGTCACTTGTGTAGTGGCTTCAGTGCCAGAAACTGATGGGGTTCCTCCTGCTGTAGATGCTGATCCAGCGGCCTGTGTAGTGGATTCAGTGCCAGCAGCTGATGGGGTTCCTCCTGTAGTAGATGCTGATCCAGCGGCCTTTGTCGTGGATTCAGTGCCAGCAGCTGATGGGGTTCCTCCTGCAGTAGATGCTGATCCAGCGGCCTGTGTCGTGGATTCAGTGCCTGCAGCTGATGGGGTTCCTCCTGCAGTAGATACTGATCCAGTCACTTGTGTAGTGGTTTCAGTGCCAGCAGCTGATGGGGTCCCTCCTGCAGTAGATGCTGATCCAGCCATCTGTGTCGTGGATTCAGTGCCAGAAACTGATGGGGTTCCTCCTGCTGTAGATGCTGATCCAGCGGCCTGTGTAGTGGATTCAGTGCCAGAAACTGATGGGGTTCCTCCAGCAGTTGATGCTGATCCAGCCGCCTGTGTCGTGGATGCAGTGCCAGCAACTGACGGGGTTCCTCCTGCTGTAGATGCCGATCCAGCCGCCTGTGTCGTGGATTCAGTGCCAGAAACTGATGGGGTTCCTCCTGCAGTAGATACTGATCCAGCCGCCTGTGTCGTGGATTCAGTGCCAGAAACTGATGGGGTTCCTCCTGCTGTAGATGCCGATCCAGCCGCCTGTGTCGTGGATTCAGTGCCAGAAACTGATGGGGTTCCTCCTGCAGTAGATGCTGATACAGTCGCTTTTGTAGTGGATTCAGTGCCAGAAACTGATGGGGTTCCTCCTGCTGTAGATGCTGATCCAGCCGCCTGTGTCGTGGATTCAGTGCCAGAAACTGATGGGGTCCCTCCAGCAGTAGATGCTGATCCAGTCGCCTGTGTCGTGGATTCAGTGCCAGCAACTGATGGGGTTCCTCCTGCAGTAGATACTGATCCAGCCGCCTGTGTCGTGGATTCAGTGCCAGCAACTGATGGGGTTCCTCCGGCAGTAGATGCTGATCCAGCGGCCTGTGTCGTGGATTCAGTGCCTGCAGCTGATGGGGTTCCTCCTGCAGTGGATACTGATCCAGTCGCTTTTGTAGTGGATTCAGTGCCAGCAGCTGATGGGGTTCCTCCTGCAGTAGATGCTGATCCAGCAGCCTGTGTCGTGGATTCAGTGCCTGCAGCTGATGGGGTTCCTCCTGCAGTAGATACTGATCCAGTCACTTGTGTAGTGGCTTCAGTGCCAGAAACTGATGGGGTTCCTCCTGCTGTAGATGCTGATCCAGCGGCCTGTGTAGTGGATTCAGTGCCAGAAACTGATGGGGTTCCTCCAGCAGTTGATGCTGTTCCAGCCGCCTGTGTCGTGGATGCAGTGCCAGCAACTGACGGGGTTCCTCCTGTAGTAGATACTGATCCAGCAGCCTCTGTCGTGGATTCAGTGCCAGAAACTGATGGGGTCCCTCCTGCTGTAGATGCTGATCCAGCGGCCTGTGTAGTGGATTCAGTGCCAGAAACTGATGGGGTTACTCCAGCAGTAGATGCTGATCCAGCCGCCTGTGTCGTGGATTCAGTGCCAGAAACTGATGGGGTTCCTCCTGCAGTAGATGCTGATCCAGTCGCTTTTGTAGTGGATTCAGTGCCAGAAACTGATGGGGTTCCTCCTGCAGTAGATGCTGATCCAGCCGCCTGTGTCGTGGATTCAGTACCAGAAACTGATGGGGTTCCTCCAGCAGTAGATGCTGATCCAGCCGCCTGTGTCGTGGATTCAGTGCCAGAAACTGATGGGGTTCCTCCAGCAGTAGATGCTGATCCAGCCGCCTGTGTCGTGGATTCAGTGCCAGAAACTGATGGGGTTACTCCAGCAGTAGATGCTGATCCAGCCGCCTGTGTCGTGGATTCAGTGCCAGAAACTGATGGGGTTCCTCCTGCTGTAGATGCTGATCCAGCCGCCTGTGTAGTGGATTCAGTGCCAGAAACTGATGGGGTTACTCCAGCAGTAGATGCTGATCCAGCCGCCTGTGTCGTGGATTCAGTGCCAGAAACTGATGGGGTTCCTCCAGCAGTAGATGCTGATCCAGCCGCCTGTGTCGTGGATTCAGTGCCAGAAACTGATGGGGTTCCTCCTGCAGTAGATGCTGATCCAGCCGCCTGTGTAGTGGATTCAGTGCCAGAAACTGATGGGGTTACTCCAGCAGTAGATGCTGATCCAGCCGCCTGTGTCGTGGATTCAGTGCCAGAAACTGATGGGGTTCCTCCAGCAGTAGATGCTGATCCAGCCGCCTGTGTCGTGGATTCAGTGCCAGAAACTGATGGGGTTCCTCCTGCAGTAGATGCTGATCCAGTCACTTGTGTAGTGGTTTCAGTGCCAGCAGCTGATGGGGTCCCTCCTGCAGTAGATGCTGATCCAGCCATCTGTGTCGTGGATTCAGTGCCAGAAACTGATGGGGTTCCTCCAGCAGTAGATGCTGATCCAGCCGCCTGTGTCGTGGATTCAGTGCCAGAAACTGATGGGGTTCCTCCTGCAGTAGATGCTGATCCAGCCGCCTGTGTCGTGGATTCAGTGCCAGAAACTGATGGGGTTCCTCCAGCAGTAGATGCTGATCCAGCCGCCTGTGTCGTGGATTCAGTGCCAGAAACTGATGGGGTTCCTCCTGCAGTAGATGCTGATCCAGTCACTTGTGTAGTGGTTTCAGTGCCAGCAGCTGATGGGGTCCCTCCTGCAGTAGATGCTGATCCAGCCATCTGTGTCGTGGATTCAGTGCCAGAAACTGATGGGGTTCCTCCTGCTGTAGATGCTGATCCAGCCGCTTGTGTCGTGGATTCAGTGCCAGCAGCTGATGGGGTCCCTCCTGCAGTAGATGCTGATCCAGCCGCCTGTGTCGTGGATTCAGTGCCAGCAAATGATGGGGTTCCTCCTGCTGTAGATACTGATCCAGCCGCCTGTGTCGTGGATTCAGTGCCAGCAACTGATGGGGTTCCTCCTGCAGTAGATGCTGATCCAGCGGCCTGTGTCGTGGATTCAGTGCCTGCAGCTGATGGGGTTCCTCCTGCAGTGGATACTGATCCAGTCGCTTTTGTAGTGGATACAGTGCCAGCAGCCGATGGGGTTCCTCCTGCAGTAGATGCTGATCCAGCGGCCTGTGTCGTGGATTCAGTGCCTGCAGCTGATGGGGTTCCTCCTGTAGTAGATACTGATCCAGTCACTTGTGTAGTGGCTTCGGTGCCAGAAGCTGATGGGGTTCCTCCTGCAGTAGATACTGATCCAGCCACCTGTGTCGTGGATTCAGTGCCAGCAACTGATGGGGTTCCTCCTGCAGTAGATGCTGATCCAGCAGCCTGTGTAGTGGATTCAGTGCCAGCAGCTGATGGGGTTCCTCCTGTAGTAGATGCTGATCCAGCGGCCTGTGTCGTGGATTCAGCGCCTGCAGCTGATGGGGTTCCTCCTGCAGTAGATACTGATCCAGCGGCCTGTGTAGTGGATTCAGTGCCAGCAGCTGATGGGGTTCCTCCTGTAGTAGATGCCGATCCAGCGGCCTTTGTCGTGGATTCAGTGCCAGCAGCTGATGGGGTTCCTCCTGCAGTAGATGCTGATCGAGCGGCCTGTGTAGTGGATTCAGTGCCAGCAACTGATGGGGTTCCTCCTGCAGTAGATGCTGATCCAGCAGCCTGTGTAGTGGATTCAGTGCCAGCAGCTGATGGGGTTCCTCCTGTAGTAGATGCCGATCCAGCCGCCTGTGTCGTGGATTCAGTGCCCGCAACTGACGGGGTTCCTCCTGCGGTAGATGCTGATCCAGCGGCCTGTGTAGTGGATTCAGTGCCAGCAGCTGATGGGGTTCCTCCTGTAGTAGATGCCGATCCAGCGGCCTTTGTCGTGGATTCAGTGCCAGCAGCTGATGGGGTTCCTCCTGCAGTAAATGCTGATCGAGCGGCCTGTGTAGTGGATTCAGTGCCTGCAGCTGATGGAGTTCCTCCTGCAGTAGATACTGATCCAGTCACTTGTGTAGTGGCTTCAGTGCCAGCAGCTGAAGGGGTCCCTCCTGCAGTAGATACTGATCCAGCCGCCCGTGTAGTGGATTCAGTGCCAGAAACTGATGGGGTTCCTCCTGCAGTAGATGCTGATCCTGCCGCCTGTGTCGTGGATTCAGTGCCAGAAACTGATGGGGTTCCTCCTGCTGTAGATGCTGATCCTGCCGCCTGTGTCGTGGATTCAGTGCCAGAAACTGATGGGGTTCCTCCTGCTGTAGATGCTGATCCAGCCGCCTGTGTCGTGGATTCAGTGCCAGAAACTGATGGGGTTCCTCCAGCAGTAGATGCTGATCCTGCCGCCTGTGTCGTGGATTCAGTGCCAGAAACTGATGGGGTTCCTCCAGCAGTAGATGCTGATCCAGTCGCTTTTGTAGTGGATTCAGTGCCAGAAACCGATGGGGTTCCTCCTGCAGTAGATGCTGATACAGTCGCTTTTGTAGTGGATTCAGTTCCAGAAGCTGATGGGGTTCCTCCTGCAGTAGATGCTGATCCAGCCGCCTGTGTCGTGGATTCAGTGCCAGAAACTGATGGGGTTCCTCCTGCTGTAGATGCTAATCCAGCCGCCTGTGTCGTGGATTCAGTGCCAGAAACCGATGGGGTTCCTCCTGCAGTAGATGCTGATACAGTCGCTTTTGTAGTGGATTCAGTGCCAGAAGCTGATGGGGTTCCTCCAGCAGTAGATGCTGATCCAGCCGCCTGTGTCGTGGATTCAGTGCCAGAAACTGATGGGGTTCCTCCTGCTGTAGATACTGATCCAGTCACTTGTGTAGTGGCTTCAGTGCCAGAAGCTGATGGGGTTCCTCCTGCAGTAGATGCTGATCCAGCGGCCTGTGTCGTGGATTCAGTGCCAGCAACTGATGGGGTTCCTCCTGTAGTAGATGCTGATCCAGCGGCCTGTGTCGTGGATTCAGCGCCTGCAGCTGATGGGGTTCCTCCTGCAGTAGATACTGATCCAGTCACTTGTGTAGTGGCTTCAGTGCCAGAAGCTGATGGGGTTCCTCCTGCAGTAGATGCTGATCCAGCGGCCTGTGTCGTGGATTCAGTGCCAGCAACTGATGGGGTTCCTCCTGCGGTAGATGCTGATCCAGCGGCCTGTGTAGTGGATTCAGTGCCAGAAACTGATGGGGTTCCTCCTGCTGTAGATGCTGATCCAGCCGCCTGTGTCGTGGATTCAGTGCCAGAAACTGATGGGGTTCCTCCTGCTGTAGATGCTGATCCAGCCGCCTGTGTCGTGGATGCAGTGCCAGCAACTGACGGGGTTCCTCCTGTAGTAGATACTGATCCAGCGGCCTGTGTCGTGGATTCAGTGCCAGAAACTGATGGGGTTCCTCCTGCAGTAGATGCTGATACAGTCGCTTTTGTAGTGGATTCAGTGCCAGAAACTGATGGGGTTCCTCCTGCTGTTGATGCTGATCCAGTCACTTGTGTAGTGGCTTCAGTGCCAGCAGCTGATGGGGTTCCTCCTGCAGTAGATGCTGATCCAGTGGGTTGTGTAGTGGATTCAGTGCCAGCAGCTGAAGGGTTTCCTCCTGCAGTAGATGCTGTTCCAGTGGGTTGTGTAGTGGCCTCAGTGCCAGCAGCTGAAGGGGTTCCTCCTGCAGTAGATGCTGATCCAGCGGCCTGTGTCGTGGATTCAGTGCCAGCAGCTGATGGGGTTCCTCCTGCTGTAGATGCTGATCCAGCCGCCTGTGTCGTGGATTCAGTGCCAGCAACTGATGTGGTTCCTCCTGCAGTAGATGCTGATCCAGCCGCCTGTGTAGTGACCTCAGTGCCAGCAGCTGATGGGGTTCCTCCTGCAGTAGATTTCAAACTAGCCTGTTTTGTAGTAGCCTCTGTGAAAGCAGCAGCTGTGGTTTCTAGAGATGTAGTTTTGGATTCCGTCGTTACGGTAGTAGTTTCTGGTTTCTTTGACGTTGTAAGCTTCGTCGTTGTGGTTTTTATTGTGGTTGATTTAGCATCGCATCTTTCAGGATGGCAAAATCCACACACTAATCCCTCTACCACTATACAGACGTTCGGTTGTTTTTTCCCTGCCTTACCAAGGTTTACCAGTTTTTCGCAGCCCATTCCTCGACATTTTAACTTAATGGGATCAAATCCATAACTAGACACTGTTTTTGCCCAATACATGTATTCATACGCTACATCGGGGTGATGAAATGTTAACATATCGAATTTAGCACTGATTTTGACGTTGGCATAATGAAGTGTGGCAGATTTACCTCCAACTGCACATGTATCCCTCATCTGGTACTTAACACCAATCGTGCATTCTTCATTCACACAAGAATATGTGACTGTTATATCGGCAACGTACACTGGAGTCCTTTTACCTCGTTCTCTGGTATTTGAAAGAAGTTTCAAGTAATAAACGCCCCTTGCAGATAGACATTGTGCGTAGCCCCACCGACCATATAAACCAAGACTTCTGAAAGGCTGGTTGATTATGTTTCTGCTATTTTCAGCATATCCATATGAAGTAGTGCATAGTGTGTCGGTATGACATACCGGTGATGAAATAGCGCTTGTGGTGTGCACAAGTAACACAATAAAAATGACCAACGCCCTGCTGAAAAGAATAATGAAAATTTGCGAAATTTTTTTTTTTTTAAACAACCATGAAAATTCACCTTTTCAATAGATCCATTTGTAGAGAAGAGCATTGCGGTTTTTCGAAATTTTAAGTTGAAATTTCGACTTTTGAACTCGAAATCCTACTTGAATAAACTCGAAACTTCGACTTATTTGAGTTAATTTTCGACTTATTGAGTCGAAAAGGAATCATACAGCCACCATGTTCTGCAGAAACATATCATTATGAAAAAGCACTCTTTTTTTCGAACTAAATAAACAATTCAGTTGGAATGAAAGATACGAACCTGTCCTTTACTATCCGCATGATAAAAACACCTAATTTCCGATGGTCAATTTGAGTAGAGAACGTTGTTATCTAACAACGCGCTGTAGAACTACTCAACTGAATCGTTTTGAAAAAAAACACTTTATATCAATTGCAATATTTGTTCTTGTTGTTTTTCCACAGCTGCCTGTGAATGTTTGATTGAAATTTTGTTTTACACCTAATTTGATATTTCTATCCTTGAATAAGAATCTACTGTTCACTAGGTTACCATTTTGGTTATGGATAAATAGGATAGGTAGATGCTCCACTAACCATCTTTTTGAATATCTAAATATTCCAGGTTTGATCGAATGTCTTTATTTCAAAAGGTTTCATTGTCAAAGGTGCTATGTTTTGATTAATTGCGAAATGTGTCCTGATATTACTGAAAGTAATGAAATGAATTATATGTTTCAACCAATCATCGATACAGCTGCGTTGAATGAAAACAAACATGAATGGAACAAACGACTTTATTTTGATTTATCAACACGTTCCCTCCCGATGAACAAAAACAAAAATTGGTTATACATGTATTGATATAAAAATATTTGATTAATTGTCGTATCATAGCGGGATGAGGTCCAGAGCAGCGACGTCTTTCGGCAGGGATTCGAACGTGATGGGATCGAGACTTTGCAACGTGCAAACCCCAACCTGCATAAGACCAAGCTGTGAATCTACATCACCAAACATCAAATTAATGATTTTGGTCCCGAAACTATGATGACGTGACAGTTGAACACGATGTAATTTGGAATTTTCCCCCATGCTTTTAATACATTGAAAGCGGGTACTTTTCATATAAACCTCGCCGATAGCGTGAAAGTGATTTTGAAAATAGCTCATGCTGTCAAAAGCAGCCGATAAAGTAACAGATTATCTTCTGTCTATGCATATGGTCTCCGATGATAGAGCATCGGGGCGTCTTTTTCCTTCGTCAATGCGTATATTCTCGGATTCATTTTCTGATAGGAGGCTGCTGTATTTTGATACATGAAAGTGAGATAACTCATTCACCTGTTTTACTGGCTGACTGTTTGCATCGATTGTGGCGTTTGTCCAGATTTATTTCAGTTCTGGTATTGTCCTGTAGGTGACAGTAACGAACATAAAATTCCCGTTGTGCGTACTCACGCAGATGTTGCGGCGGTGAACATAATATCCGCGAGAGGAAGTGGGATGCAACAATAACAGGAACCTGAAATAATTGCCTTCTCAGCAATGCAACTCTGTTAACGAATATTCTCTATAGATCTGATGAGTTCTGCTCTGAGCGACATTTCGCGAAACGTCATGTATCTAAGCGCTTATTGATTCAAGGCAGACGTGCCGTCGTGTTTTGGCGCTAAAATTCCAACTCGTTTGGAATGGCTAACCGGGTCGCTAAGAAACACCTCCGATACGGGGAATTAGGCTCGTATACATTTCATACAGGGTTTTGTTACAATCGAATTTTGAACTTTAATTGTTTTACTTGGTTGCCGGATACGTCATTGGAGTATCTGAACCAGTACGCCAGTGAAATTACGTTTGGGGATATCCCCTCGGAAACTTCCTCCGGTTTTGGCTTTGAGGGATTCGAATTTGATGAAGAGTTTGGTGAGTACATAAGATGTTTATATATCTATATTTCGTACTGTAATTGCTCAGAACTAGCGCTAATTGATATATACCCGTGTATTGTTGATAATAGCTCGACGTCAAAGCGCAATGGATGGTTATGAATTTTAAAGATGGAAAGAAGTCCGAAGCTGTGCGAAAAACAATTACACGAAAACGATTATTGTGATTAAGAATATGATACATTTTAGTAGGGTTTATAACTGTCCATATTTATGTTCAATTTCAACCAGATGTGACCAGTTCATTTACATCATATGTATTACAATCTGTTAACATCATCATGACAACAATAGTGAAATTCAAAAACTAGACCATACACAACATGGTCGTTCGTAATCACTGGATCGTAGAATTCCGGATTCAGAAAAAGTTCTACAACCAAAAGCGGAAAAAGTGTGATATCAATGGAGAGTAAGATGTCTTTGTCTAAGAGCTAAGCTATTTATATCCCAGAGAAATTTCTGAAATCCATCGATTGATTAGTGGGAACCTGTTATGAGGTTATGATCATGGTTGGTCTGTTTTGATTTTGATGAATCCCTCGGATATGTGACGGCGGGCGCCTGTTCCTCGATAGATATTGTATTGACATTTGACAAGAAGATACGGTATCATAGATCTGTCTAATATTTTATTAATACGAATCATAAGCACGGACAAGGTTTCGAATGACAGAAAAAGTTATCATCTGAGCTTCAAACCGCACAATAACGTTTCCAAGTCAACGGCAAAGAAACCCACGCACCTACAGTTCCTGCTTATATACGCATATACTTACAATACCAAAGGATCTGCTGTGGCCAGATAATACATTTTATTAGATACAATAAAATCATAAATCTATAAACAATAAATTTTATGTTAATCATAAGCCTCTATGACTCGAAGATATCGTAATCAATCACATTTTTGTGTAGAGAAAAAGACAATAAAGAAATCAGTAGGTAATCGTCATAACTCTTTTTGTGCTTAGTAAACAGCTTTGCCGCTATATTTTGTAACCGAATCCGACCATCTTAATTGATTGCGACGGAAACATCTGCGCGGAGACGATATTCGACTCTTTACCTTCTATGCCGATTTTCGTCGTATTCTCCGCTACGAAATCTTCGCGACTAAAGACCTAGAACCTCTATCGAGTAGCATCATTCGACTCGTTTATATGGTTGGAGTATTTGAAGAAAGCACGAAGAAGCCCGAATGAATATTTATATACCATTTCGCATTAGAACTTCCGAGGCAATGAAAATCTAAAATAACCACCGATTCTATCCATCTTTTACTAATTTTGAACAAGGAGATTTAGTGAATTATAAATTTCATTCTTTCTTCTAAACACTAAAAATGCCGTAAAGCGTCTGAGGAGACTTTCGTCGGTATACCGTTAGTAATCATCTGTGGTTTTTCGTGTTCGGTGCGACTCGTCTTTTTGTAATCACACTTATCATCATGAAGTTTGTTTTATGAGCAGCGGGAGATGAAGGAATCCCTAAAGTGTACTTACCATAATACCAGGCTATCGAAGAAACATACATCTCCAGCCAAAGGCAATGTTATCATTGCGATATAGTTAGCAATTAATCCACATTGCACATCCTATTATATTCAATTTCGTACGTATGTAACAACAATATATATGTATTGAGGAGAGATGATATCTTGTTAGCGTCTTAGTTCACTACATTTTCTCATATATACGAGAAAGCACGAAAATCGAGATCACAACGTGTAATGGTTTTCTGAATTTATTTTACCCGCAATTTTCGTTTCGAAATTGCTAGTAGACATGATGCAGCCGATAAGAAGCTGCCGACACAGATTCATTCGGAAATTAAGTGAAAATAGAATGAAGCCTTGGTGGTAAAATCATAAAGATGCGCACAATGAAGCCAAAAATAAGGCAATTTTCACAATATACATTTCCGCAATAAAACATAATCTTTCGCCGTTCAATGTAGTTTTATGGCTTGTTGCTGAGTTGATAAAATATCCATCTTATCACTATAAAGTGATGCTAGGACCATTTCTGTGGCGCCATTGATGTCATCGTGGTCTGCACGATATTTCACTATCTTATTAGCTGATATATGAAAGTGGAATGGAGTCATGTTCGAACATCTGCCGAACACTGGTCACAGAACTGAATGAGAATCGAGTTGTCTTTTTTAAGTAAACCTATCGAGCGTCATTATGTTCCCGAGCGATGATCGCATCAGAAAGAGATGACTGTGAAATCGTCAAGGCAATAAACCTAAGCGAGCTGACTTCCCTCGGTGCAGGTATATCAGCGAGGGTTCAGAGTATGAAAGTAATACTTCCGCGATATATTACATTGATCTAATATAAGCATGGCGGCTAATCATCACGGAATCTTCATACATGACCGGCGTTTATTGCCCCGATACTGCATTGTGAATCCTAATACGTTAGACGGAGAAGGGAAATAAGCTTGTAAAACGTGAATCACGAACCAGTTTTATCGTGGTAGACATCCCACCGGTGATGTAAAAGAGAGAAGAGAAGCGAAATTTCGGCGACAAATTCTCGATCCCCTTGTCTGGTCAACCTTTCACCGTTAAGTTCAGCATTAACACATAATTTAGTAGAAGTATCCATTATATGATTAGTACCGTGCTGACTGGAACTGAACTTATCTGTGATAAAAATACGCTGTTTTTCCTATTTAATTCCAGTCACAACTGGGTTGATTAACACGGAAATAAGGTTATTATGACTTTATCTTGCCTAAGCCTAAGAAAAGCTCCCGAAGAGCTTCACAGCTATCTTGCATGAAACAACGGGGTTAGTCATCTAAAGTAAGTTTGAAAAGTCAAGTTTATATACATCTTTTTTCATCTGTTACGATAGAATATATCGCGATTAGACATTTTGATATCGGTTTTTCTCAAGAATAGTCATTCGCTTTTCGAGTTGTGTAAGATGAACCTTCATCGAGAAAAAACTGACCATCTTTGTGTCATATTCCCCAGTATTTACCCGAGGCAAATAATCATCTTTCAACGGTTTTTTAGAGTTGTTTAGGTAAATAGTAGCCCAGACCCGTCAGTACCGTATATATCAAACGGCAATTTTTTACTACTCACATCATTCATGTATAACGTGAGCGCAGATCTTTATATCAGCCGCGATGATTGAATGATAAACTCAATTTTCTCGCAATATCTCGCCATTTAAGCAGTGAAAATTGTTCGCTTGTCTCCGCGGGAGCTCATCAAGATATCTACCGCCACGCTGTTCAGATAATCGGAGCTATAGGCCTATCGATAATTTCTCAAAGAATGGTATATACAGCCTAGAATGAGAATATACAGACAAAAATAATAGTTCATAGAACGATCGGGTATTGTATACACGAAAGAAAAGAAAATGTCTTATTCAATGCTTTAACGAAAACCACGGGACCTCACTGGGATTACATTTTGTTTTAATTAATGATATTTTTGATACGGTGTAGATGTTATATTCAAGTGACGTCACGGCGTGTCATATTGACTGCCATGCGTAAGTTGCGATTGACGGTCACTTGGCGGACAACATGACCTATATGACGCCCGTGCATAAAACTTCTTTAGACGTCAGGAATGACGCACGATATATTTTTCCATATATCCAGTACATCTCCTATTCGTAAGAAATTATCAATTGTGTTCCTGACTGTCATTTCTACGACGATGAAAGTAATTCTGGACGTATGCGCTCCTTGTTTATTACTATCTCAGCCCATTATGCTGCGAAATACGCGGTAGAATGAGTGTATCACTATGATAACATCACCTGTGGACGACATGAAAACGTTGCTTGTTTTATATTCAAGCTTAGTGGCTTCTGCCATCCAAGGTGTGATGATGGAGTGGAAGTATTCTATGAGTACTACACAAGTACTACACAAGATTAATTACTATCAACTGCACGCAAAAAATAAAACGACGGACAAACGTCTAAAGGCTTAATTGATGTGATGGCCTTTTTTCACTTGGACGATTCTCCCTCTACGAACGATGCCACGCATAAAAATTACTTTCAAACCTTTTATTCTAATCCGTCACTCATCTTGCACCGCGTGATCTCAGAAAATGAATTCTTTTTCTCATGCATGTTGTATGAAAATGAATCCAATAAGTATTCAATTGCCTGTTACAAACTAAGCCAGACTGTTTATCTATTGCAGTAAATCTAATTAGTTTCTTGTATAAAAATAAGTTTATACGCGCCAGCAGAAAAGAGACAACACAGCTATAGCTCAAGGACGATAAATGTGCCTGATTGCGACTTGAAATTCTTAATCTGGAGTCATATCATTTTACAATAGAAAATTGTCACGCAGATCAACTCTGAGCTCACACGGATCGACACGATCAGGTTTATTTCATCTACGAGGCATCGACGTATTTTAAAGCCTTGCCGCTCAAAATGTAATTCTTTTAATCTGAAGATTCCACTAATCTGCGCAGAGCTGTGGCTAGGCTCTCCGTATCGTTTATGAATCTTCAATAACTTCGTATTTAATTGCATATTTGCTGTAATTATCCGTTAGTCGTCAATATTGTGACGTTTCTGAAAGCCTGGCTACATTCTAACTAGCTCACAGCATCATCTTTTATAATTGCGCAATGCTTGTGGGCAACCGTTCTTAGTTATACATGTTTAGAGTCATAGAGCACACATAGTGTTAAGTTGTAAATCCGGCGATAATTGATATTTGGAAAATCGACTATTAGTGTATCTTCGTCAAATTCACAGTGTACGAAATGACGGAGCAAGATTTAACGAATAATGACCAAATTTGCCATGGATTCATATGATTCTACTTAGTTTTTAAATTCGATCGCATATTTCACCGCAGAAGTCACATAAATTAGCAACTCAATTATTGCAAGTCACATATCTTCACAGTAATAATTTTGGTAGAATAAAGTAACACGATGTTTACTCGATCTTGAAAAGAAAAAGCAATTAATGAAGTCCTCGAAATAATATTCGCTGATGTTATGTATTTAGTGTTTAGTGTTAAGTGTGTGTATGGAGAGCGGCGCCCTGGCGATATCAGAATTGCAGATTTAATTCAATCATACAATCTGCTGAGGTTTGTCTCGAATCAATCAACAAAAGCAATGTAAAACGAATAGACTCTCGAAGAATGCATCGGTTCATGCAATGCATCTTTCGTCAGTAACTGGCAATCTAAGTACGGTGGAAACTCGTTACAACAAAATTCAGAAGACAAGAAAATACATTCGTTATAACCGATGGTTCGTTATATCTACCTAGAAATCACTTCCGAGGTCGTTATTTCGAGGTTCAACTGGAGCCGTTCAATAACGACATGAGTCATTCGATACAACTTTTTCGCGACCTTTTCGACCGAATTATTTTTTTCTCAATTCTAATTGATGTCATGAGTAAGTACATTCACGGAAGAACTGTCAGATAAACCGCGAACTGAATCGCTGAGTGATCTTATAAACCTTTCGGCCATGGGGTACCGTGATCTAAATCTGTAGTAGACATTTATATCATAGAAATGTACATTCGAGGAATACTTATATAAACCTAATTACGGATAACTGTATTTTAACGGTACTGTCCAAGAAGGTTTCCCAATTGACATTAACGACAGACATTCATTATCGATGCATACTGAGAGTGGACAACAGCATCAGACTTAAGATAATACATCGTCAACGACATGTACTTATCTAGATAAATGCGATCTTGCCCTACGAGCATTAGAAAAAAAAATACAAAGGAAACATTGCTGACACGTATCATGCGAACTTTGCAAATGCAAAAATGTTATTGAGTAATCATTATTTCCATGTGGATGGCCTGATTACCTATACTTTCATCATAATTATACCTGATTATGATCGTTTTAAATCATCATATAAATTATTTGTGCGAGACAGCTATTAATGAGTTTGGAAAAATAGACATGGGAAAGTGTGGTGCTTGATATTTTCTATTTATATGAAATCATCTGTTTTCCTAATTTTCTACCTGTGATGGGGAGTGACGCCCATCGTCAATCATTACAGCCACCACGATTTGATCTCGCAGCTCTATGAAAAACCCAAATGTCAACTACAATTGATTGTCGAGAATGTAAAACATGCAGTAAAGCGTGTATAGAATGCATACCCACAAGTCTTCATCTCCCTACTTGTGTGGAAATGTTAGAAAACGGAGTGATTCACTTGTGAATATGACATCTAAATGTTGTCTGAATGTGATTATGCATTTCGTCCAAAATTAGGTCTCTGACGTGCATGCAATTTCTGCTCGGTATTAGTTTGTTGTAACGTGTATGATAGCTGTGGATTTGACATCATTTTGTCTCCTCGAATGCTATCGAGGTGCGTTTAAATTGAATTACGAGCAGTTCCCTGTGGGGAAAAAAATAAAAAAGAAAAAACAACCGCAGTTCATATTTCTATCTTCGTTTGCGTGGCTTAGGTCTAATTTGTAGGTTTTCTTTTCCCAATACCGTCAGTTTATTTTACGAGCGAGAATCTACGTTTGTCGAACTCTTCCATCCATCAATCACGGTTCCTTGCTTTTGGCGAAATCCACCATATCAACCTCAACACGCTACAATCAAGCAAACATTCCTCCGCGACCACCAGGCACTAATGATTATAGGTTAAAGATATTATACTTCCAATGACATCCGAGCGTTGGAAGATTCCGTTTCAGAGATGTACAACGTTTCCAATTTACTTCCACGAACAAATAACTTTAATCATACACATTACGGCCAGTTCTTCGTCGTTACACGATGGTTAACCAAAACTCAAAAACACGTTTTTGAGAACGATAATCAGACTATAAACCGAATAAGTTTTGGCTAGGTAAATATCTGGCTGAATATGGGAATATAGCGCACTCCTTATATATCAAATAGCAATCACTGAATTGTTGATGCATTAACCAATAAACATAAACACGAACGGTATCACTTCTCTCAGTAACCTAACTCATCCATTTGAAGATTGCCAAGGATTACTTTCACGCTATTGAGAGCATGCAAGAAGCGTTTGCTAGACAACTTTTAAAGTACCATTTATCTCGAATTAAATACAGAGATAGCATATAGAAAATGTATTGGACTAGAAATCAGCCTAAAACGTGGCCCCGTAACGTTCACGTTTATATGGATTTATAGATATTCTGCGCCTGACCAAACACCCGTCATCTTTTTACTGGAACCTAAATTATCGTCGCTGGTATTCTGCGATCGGTTTCGGCAGGCACATTAGCAAAAAAAACTACGTATTCGGGAACGACGGCTTATATCGTTTTTGTTTTTACGTTTTATCATTAGTCACTCCCACCACGGGCGGCAGCAAGAAATCTCGAAAAAATCTACACCTGTGCAAATTACGCTCTTTTCTAGAACAATTTTGGTAGAAAATCTGCCTGATCATTCCAAAACACTTTCGGGCGGAAATTGTTATTAGTATTAATAGCTGTACTTAACGATGGGGGGCTCATGTGGAACTTCAATAATGTTTCTTATAGGCGGTGTCATGTCAGCATTTTACCGTTTCCAGCTAATAATCCGAGAACATGGCCGAGCAATGAGAAACACATTCTTGTTATTGCAGTTTCTATGGAAACATATCAAACGCCAGGAACGACACGCTAACCCCTCTTGGAGAAAGTTTTGACGAGGATGTTGCTTAAGATTTTATTATTATTCGCGTTCAACCTTTTACAAATTAATCTCGAAGCACAAGCGTTCGTGACGATGCATTGTAATTTTCATAAATGCGCGTCTGAGCATAAACCAACCGTCACAACGCATAAGTCGTTCCCTTAATCCTCGTATTTCTGAGAAAAACAATTTCATTCGAAAATCACAATTCTATTTCAAAAAAAATATTCAAAACGATAAATCGGCACCGAGTAGAAAAAAGACATTCGCGTAAATTGTTTCCAATCTACTATAGTCTACTGGCAAATCACGGATAATTTGAACTCTAAATGGCTAGCTGATCTACAATCTAGTCTTTGTTCTTGTTGACGTCAGGCAATCTATTTTCAGCTTCTTCTCGGGGCTTATTTCGTTTTCCTGTCGAACGAACTATTTGTCGGTCACGTCTGGATACTGGAAAGGTTAGGTTTTACTCTCAGCGTTTTTCACTAAGATGTTGTCTTGTAACCGGAATATACTGTCCCCATGGTAGCGTATTTTCTGGAAATTGCAGGTCGAGATGTTATATATCTCTTATATCAATTGGAATGGATGATTTTAGTTCCCTCGCAATGTCAGTGACATTGGTCATAATGACTACCAACTGGGCAGTCCGGCCCGTCGTAATTTGTTCTTGTCAACAGCAGGGAAAATTTTCCCATCGTTGTTAAAAGACGTATACAGTGTAGAGGAGTTACGGTATGCCATGTTGATCGATACTGGAGAAACAAAGTCCATCATATAACTACAAAATAAAAAAATTCTAATGATATTTCTCAGGTAATTAAATTTATTCACATATGACATATACAAACAGCTTAAATTTGATTTACGAGCGCAGCAGACGCTAAGGTGACGTGTTTATGATGAATTATGGTATAGTGTTACAATTCCTCCACGCTGTGCCGAACTTAAATGAACCTCTGACATTGACACTGCTGTAGCAGTTGATGACCATAGAGAGCGAAATAACCACCCATTTCAAGCTCGGATGCGGATAAAAGCATGATTGCGTCATTACAAAATAGGAAAAAACGTCATCTTCGTGGACGTTGTGCACTGCATACTTTGGACGAAATAGTTGGCAATAATCAATGTACGGGGGCAATATGTTGCCAGCAATCGTGTATTTCATCAACGAGATATGATTTGAAATCGGGTTACTGCATCAGCCATGTTGTGAAACCCTCCTCAGGGAGTTTTAGAACGATCACTAACAACGTGCCATTAAAACCCAGGCTGTAATTCCAGTTTACGATATGACGATTTAAGGAGCAGTAAAATGTTTAAATTCGTCGATACCGTACATTCCAGGTAACGATTTTGAGAGAGACAATCACCGGAACAAATTTATCATTGCTTATTTTGAGGATTGTCGATTCAAATTCATATTTGATGCGTTCGACGATCATTTTTGTCGATGTATGAACTGAAACTGAAACTGAAACGCAACCGAAACGTCGTGGTTTCAATAAAAATAAAAAAAATGTCTAGATTTAAATGTGACACTTCAATTTGATGATTTAGCATACATTTGTAAGCATAAGTTTTTACATGAGCAATTTTGTGATATGATAATTAGAAATAATTCGAAATATATGTATTTGTTCTGACATCTTCTTGGGGGAGGCAATGCCTCAAATTTGAGAACGACATCTGCTATGACATTGTGTTAAACCAAGACTCCCTGATTAAACAATAATTACTGTGTAGCTATCGCTGACTTGATTTACCATCGTGAAGCTAATGTTTACAGAATTGCATTAAATCTTCTCTCGTTTTATTTGACTTCATTTCCCAAATTCGGTTATTACGTTTTAGGCGATCATGTAAATCTGAGGAGGTTAAACCGTGGGATGCCTCGTCGTTTACTTCGGAACGGTCGGTTGACTACCCGTTTTACTGACATCGTTAAGTGTTTAATGGTCCATTCGACTATAAATTGCCAATGATGAAATTAAGTTTCACTCCCTTTGATTAAGAAAAGTTTTTGGCCTTCGGACTGAACCTACTGCAGTGCTAGACGTTGTCATTGGTAGGATGGGGCGATCTAGCATGTCGACCCGAATCAAGCCGACAAACATTTCCAAGTAAAATTAGTCTTTTCGTTCAAAATTCCTTTTCAAGGACATTTTGTAGCCGCGAGATTAGACCAATTAGAGCTCCACGACCGCCAACACTAGTGGAATAATGTCACGGCCAAATGTAGCGTTACAATAACGAGTAATTAAAGTTACGCCAAGAGGAAGTCAAAACTGTCTGAAAGTCTTGTAAATCAATTAACTTAACTACACGTCAGGCATTGAATCTCGGTGGGTTTAAAATACCTTTAAAAATGATAACCCACCCAAAAGTAGCCAGCCCCTCGAATATTAATTCAAAGCACCGCGAAATTGCTGAGATGGGCATATCCCGTGAATACCTCTTATCGTGAGGTAGCATGTGAGGTAGCGTGCGATAGCATTTTTTCAAGGAATAACCTTTTCTAGTGCCCCGATACACGAACAGCGTGCGAGAAAATGTTCAATAAATATTGGTTACTTTAGATAGCCATCAAATTATTAAGTGGTTTGTCCCTGTGATATTCGAAAATAACGTAGATTCGAATCACCCGTGCTTCGTGATTACTTTTAGAATGAGTTACGAGCTAGCGTTCAGATAAAAGCAGCGTCTTCCGAAGCGAGATTCTGCAGGATGAAATTCTTCACATGTTCCTGTTAATTTTACCCGAGTGTTAAACACGCGTGATGTCTCTCTCTCTTTGAAGTTGTTACTGCCACAGTCGTCGTTTAGTGGTTTCTATCAGTGATATCTGACACGACTTCACTGTCGTCACGCAGGGCGCGGTTATTCAGATGATAATTACTTATAATAGTAACTTAATATGAAAATGATTTTGTATATTATAATGTTATGATACCCAGTTTTTATGGTAGTTATGAATAATCTAACACAATTGAGGCCACGGACGACAGCAAGAATAGAAGCAAAAAAATGAAACCTCCAGTATACGCACGTAGTCCAGGTCCACAGTACCTTGAAAAAATCACAATCGTACAAAAGAAAATTCATCGGACGGACATTATTTTTCTGTGCGTATATAACGCGTATACATAAAACACGATGTTTACTCTTGTCTTTTGGCAATAGAATGAATCATTTATCATTTTTGCCCGAGTTCTGCTATGATAGTTTGTTTGCTTGACCACTAACCGTAATCAACGTATCGGCCTATCTGTCTTGTAATGTCACGATATTTGACAGGGGATTAATATATCAGATGTCTCAATTTGCCGGTATTTTGCGCTGTTCAGTTACTTGTCAAGTTGCAGAAACAAAGGTTTCGTAAAGACTCTGACTGATTAGCAACAAATCAAGGCCATCGAAATACATCAGTATATATCTATCATTCATAATTAACTCGCAGTTGTACCGCATTTAATTATTTAATCTATTTCACTCATGTTTCCTCTGGTATTCAATTAGATTTTGTTATAACATCATGAGAAAATTCATTGCTGAAAATTATGATCGTTGTAACGGAAATTAGAAGACAATGACTGTACCAGGTACTTTTTCTTTATCGCTCTCTACTCTGTATTTACCTTTTTTTTTTAATGAAATTTACCCGTCATATTATCTATGTATAACTTTCTTCTTTATAAATCACACCCATAATACTGATTACAGCGCGTGGTGTGATAACCGTATGTTTTGTAAAAGTTTGATGGTTGAAATAAAGAATTTTTGTGTAAAAAAATATCATGATAATCTTGATGAAACATCCGTGTTGTAGCAATGATATAGAATAGAATCCCACAATACAAGAGAGAAACAGTCCGAAAGGTTTCCTTGAAATCTATAATGCTTGATTTTTCGACTAAATCCTAAATAGTCCTCTTCAGATAATGAATACATCATTACTAAGATGGTGCAAATCGTTTATCTATAAACTAGTTGGAGGTGTGTGTTGGTTAGAAGCAATACGTGATTCTGCTATTGTGTCACCTTGGTCCAAATGGTTTTATTCATACCTTGTTATACACTACCGTATCCCATTTCTATCACGTTGTTGCGGAAAATCGCGCTGAAAATAATTTCTCCAGAGGAAAGAAACCTATTTGTTTACGAGCTGATTTGTGGCCAGATCAGACGGCCAGCTAACCCTCATTTACTCCAATCAGACCTCCTTCTTCTAATCCATTCTCGGCTATTATTTGACTAAGAGCGAACGGAACGAAAACTGTTCCCCGTAATTCAACAAAAGACAAGGTTAATGCAACATTTCTGATTCAATTAGACCTCACGGATTTTATTACACAGACACAATCAATGTCGTAACGTTGTCCTTGTGTCGTGCATTCGTGGTATATTCCGTGCTTTAATTGTTTTCTGTGACATATGTAGAGGAGATTCGACAAAAAACTGCATGCGTTTCTAACCAAGTCGTCAATTGACTGCGAACATTAACCAATACAAATCTAAAAATATAGGACACATAACTGCATTCGCGCTAAGCCGTGAAAACTGTTTCTAATTCCGTGTCATCGTGCAATAATTCTTGCATTTGCCAGCATTAGATAGACATTTAAATCTTCTGCCGTTTTTATTTGTCTTCGCCAATAAGAAATTGCCAACTCGCTCGCGACTTGTCAATTGTAATTAGAAAATCCTACGGAATAGCGCTTAACGAGTCCCCTTGTTAAAGCTAAAACCGGCTCCAAGCTTTACATTTATCGGTGAGTTGGTCTCTTAGATTAATCTTCAGTATATATCGCGTCATTGGAGACGATCGTCTATTTTTATTTGTTTATCGCAGTAAGATTAGCCCGTTATACATAATGCATAGGATTTGCCTTATGTCCTATTATTCCTATCAGGTTTAGTCCACGAGAGCTTGGGTGGAGTTGCCTCGCTGACGTATGTAAACCACGCGATGAAATTCACCATCACTGACCTATCCGTATAAGCAAGTTACGTTTGGTTCACATCTCCGCATATCCTTGCAGGAATTCGAACGGAGTCGTGAGAACGTGGCAGAATCTCACGTTTCAGGTTCGAATCCCAGGATGGTGGTCAGTGTATAGAAAGAAAATCTATCGATTCAAAACTAGGCTATTTCGAGAAATTCTTTCGTCGTTGTTTCCTGGAATGATGAAAACCCAGTTACGGACGAATTATCGTCACTGCTAGTATAGCACTGATGTATCTTTATATTGTTAAAGCTAGCCCCGAGTACACCAACTAGTTTGACCAAACAAGCTATTTATTGAATCATAGAAATTTGCGTTCAACGCATATATACTCAGAATAAAATCTGTATCTTATCCACATCGACCGCCGTGTCGTCTTTCACAACGCAGCATAAAACTATTTGTACCCGTATATTCGCTTTAGATTTTTGATCAATTTTTCATTGTACAATCAATCTATTTCTATTTTCTATCTATTTCGTATGCAAAGTTCAACACACAACACAGTATAAACAACCACTTTTATATCGTTTTCAGTCGTTTCAACTGTTTATATCGTTTCATTTCTACGGTTTCTGCGTTCTTGTTTATATTGATAGCAAGACTGGACGTTCTAAACTCTTTCGAACATTTTCAAAATAACTTTAAATGGCAGAATTTTGCTGTATGTAACAATTTTAATTCTTCCCCGCTGTTACTGCACTAATGAAAAAAGATGACCGCAGTTATTAGCGTTAATTCTCCTATACACGACGGAATGAAATAAATCGGGTGATATAATCATGTCGAGGCACCACTTATTAGATCGTATGGTTTCATATTAAAAATGGGTTGTTTGTATAGTCATAGCTTTATCTACAAATTGAGACATTTCTATGTAATTTATTTCAGTTTGGACTTTCGTTTTAGAGTTCGAGACTTCTGTATGCATTAGACACAGTCTAGATTGTCCTACCCTTAGTCGGATACGATCTCTGAAATGGAAATTTCAAATTTTCTATTTTACACGAGACAAAATTATTTTATGCACAGCGTTGGGATTTTTCATGTGGAAATGCAATGAAAACAATTTACATAATCACCTGGCGATCGATAAGCGATCATCTGCTTGTTCGTTCGCCGTTTTAACCTGTGATAACATCAAAAAACCATTCAAAGGAAATACAGGAACTACTATTGGCATATAAACAGAAAATCTATACATGATGACCTCATTATTCCAATAAGATGAGCGTTCTGGATTAAACTGTTACTGTTTAAGCAAGTCCAAAATCTTCTATATCCTATAGTTAAAACAAGAAATTTGAGCGTTAAGAATATTACATATAGCGAGAAGTAAGAATATTTCAAAATCAAGTAATCATACAGAAAATCTGACAGCGAGTCTTTTTTTGCTTTTACACAAATAACAAGGAGTTCAAGAGTTAACTTTCCATCTCGGCCCACATATTCAGTCCTGATGTCACGGTTTATGTATGTTTCCGTTATCGACAATTTCCTCCACAACACCACAAGACATATGATTCAGAGATTCATTCGTTTTCTGTCTTTCTAAAGCGTTTCAAGTATGACTTAATTATAACGGAATATGTTCGACGAACATCACGAAGCAATTTTCGTCAAAACACTCATCGGTCTCTTGCGTTTTGTTCATTATGAATTAATCTAAGAATATTTGTGCAAATTATGCAGTGGTGATGAGACTGCTATTCAGGATTCATTAACGGTGAGGACACTTATAGCGATGTAAATGACTATACTTGAGGCGTCGTTGTTCGCATACATACAAATTTTTGCGTGTTCGTACTAAATGCTCTCATCATAAACTTTGCTTTTTGGTGGATCATGAACGTATAAACTGTATCCATCCATGAGTGAATATTATTTCGCCATTCATCTACTAAAAGTAACATACTGTCTCGCGAACGCCCGAAGTTCATTATTCTTCGTAAATGGCCGTATACATGTCAAACAGACTCAAGCTCTCGGAAGATAATTTGTTATAATGTCCAGTAACGCGATGATAGCAAACCGCACGTTTTTTCGTGATCAAGAGCACTCGAGAAAATAGATTTCTCTGTTGTTTTATCGTGATGTATATTTATTTGTATGTTCTTTCTAATAGTGGTTCGCATTACAGTTATCCGCCTGGCATTCCGCCGAGACACATTTGCTCGATGCGCCTCGTCAAATGACTCCTTGCTCCCGAGTGAGAAAATTGGCCCTTTAATATGCCTCTGGTAACGAGAGCTGGTACTATTTATCGAGTTGGTCCTAAATCCTGGATTATGAGCGTATTAGGCGTGCTAAAAGTCGTATTAAACGCCTTTAGTAGCTTCCACGCGGAATAAACTCCGTTTCTCTCCAATTTCATGCGTTATGTATAATTATGTACATATGTTACCGGGTGAGCAGTGAAGGGTTTAGATTCAATTGTCAAGAGTACGTATGGTAATCGAGATCTTCCTTACACTAGTATCACTAGTCTTGTCGATGCCCCTTGACGCCTATGTTTATTCTCATTGTCTTTATTCCACCAAGGAATTGAAAACAATATAGAAATGATGAACGTGCGTGGTATATATTATTACACATTATGGCACGAAAATGTAGAGTTTAATGGTGGACCCTCCCCCCCCCCCCAAAAAAAAAATCCCTACACAAACACACTTTCTGCTCGATAGATATTCACTGCATATGCTCTTCCGAAATAACTATTTGCTTGAAGACTAGAAGCTAATCAATATTTGCAGTCCTTTGCAAAATAGAAGAATCTAATATAATTCAAAAAGTATTCCTACGCAGCTAGCTCTTTCATCTTATTTCATTCAATTGGCAAAACATTCTTTAGCAAGCACGAGTGACAATTTCAATTCTGGCGGAAACGATCTCTTTACAGTGTTTAAAAGCATACGTTTCAAGTCTGCGCTTCATTCAATTTGAATTGAAATCTAATCCAATTTAAATCCCCTGGTCGCTTGCAACCGATATATCAGATCTTTAAAGATTATTCAGATATTCCCAGAACAGTAGCTATATATTTTTTTTTATTATCCAGTAAGCATGCCATGCAGTGATTTTAAGCATGTTGATACAAATGGATATGAAACTTCATACGTGAAATCTGTCAGTTTTTTAACTGTTAATTCTTGGGTCGCTATCACAAATTGTCGCCTTATACTTCATACTAAGTCGTTCCACTTAGAAATGTTTGGAAAATCCATGTATAACATGTAATATACCACATGAAAACTAGGAAGGACAGTTTTCTCGTATAAAAAAAAATCGCCGGAGAAGTTATTTATTTCTATAAACCCTAACTAGAATCTTAGTAACTATTCGTGGGCCAGTTTACGCAGCGATTTGATGACTATTTTATGTGCAGGAAATGGTCAGTCAATTGTGTGATTGATTCTAAAGTTGGTGATAAAATCTGCCAAGTGCATCATTTTCCCTATACTTTACAATCAACAGTCCTAAACTAATGATATTCAAGCAGCAGTCTTGTCTTCCTTGTTTGAACGCCATCCAATAAATTAATTCTGGAGGTGGTAAGATGTCATCCCTAAGCGGGGAATGAATCCTTTCATCCTGCATATTAAAGACTCCTACTGATCATATTATAGCTCATGCTTCCAAAAGTTGGAGAACATTCATGGCTGAAGAAATATCAATCCGGTCATTAAAACATCATGAGAAATTCTGAATTGTTTTGATGCGACCAATAATGGCATTTACCACGCTACGACAATCGTCCTTGTTTATAACTTGTAACCATCGTCTATTAAAAGATATTCAAGAAAACACAAAGAATCTTAAATGTTCATGTTAGATGGATAGTGCAGTATCCTAAAGGCTGAGACAATTTGCTTTATTTATGGGTCTTCGTTGCAACATGTTTTTTTTCTAAAAATTTATTTAATGGATCTCGCTGGCATATAAAGACGACAGGAGTTGTTCAAATGATTTCAGATTCCCAGGGTTTTGGAAATCTAATATGATTAATAATCTAATCACGAACGGTTGTCTACAAAATGTAAAGATTACGGAGGGGACTGATGATTTTTTTTATGACTGTGTAATGTATCTTAATACGCTGAAAATGCACTTGCGTGTATCGATAATGTACAAGAAATTATTCATATTTCTTATTCGGTTTTCTATCATTTTTTGCTAAATTCCATAAGTTGTGCACGAATAAGACTGATATCCAACAACCATGTGTTTATGCGGTAATGGATGACATTAACGATATCGACCGTTAAGCAAAGATACATCGTCTGAACTAGTTTCGGTCACTTGTGAGTGAGAGAACTGTTTCAAAACGCTCGTTCAAGTAATCAGTTCCACGCCGTCAACCGCCTTCGATGATAATCTGTTAGTGATCTTTATCGGTTAAGAACACCTCATTTCTCAACTGTTTCTATATTGAACGATGAGGCCGAAGCAATCTGTGGGGGATGAATGGAATTCCGGACATGTACTGCTTTTCCGTTTTCATGGTGTTCAGGATCCTCATTGGTGACCGTTAAAAAGCTACGACAACCTTACGAACACGCCGCGAACCATGAGAGAATACAATTTACCGCATTTTAATAAAAAGTGCTCATATTTTAGATTTCATGTCGATATTTAGTACCCGACGTCTTAAAGAGCGTTTACGACAACTACCGCGATTTTCACGACGTAATTGTCCAGTAACGATCATCAGCGGGATTTTTCTGAACTCCGTCGCATCAGAGGCAAAATAGATGCAAATGATCTCCAGTTCTCGGTTGCGCAATGGAATGGAAATAAGGGCATATAATTCGTCTTATATCATTTCGCCGCCACATAAAGCATGGTTACCGGAGACGTTGCAAATTGGATGGAGCGGCTGTATTTACCACCGATGTTGAGCTCAATTCGCCACGAGTTTCAGCTCATGGTATATATACATACACGTTTGTGCTCAGATACAGAGCTCTACATTATTCATTGACTGTCCAAGGTCGTTTACTTTAGAAATAAAACTGGTTTGCTGTGACACATCCATTCCTCGCTACACGATTACTGTCACACATAGTCACATCTGTTTGTAGGGAAAATGTATCAACTGCTTATTGACATCATTTCTATCTTCCACAAATTAAAAATAAACTGTTAAAAGTACTGTAAATATCTTTCAAATTGGCTATACCAAATCTGTCCAGGAAGCATTCTAAACTGATTTGATCTACAACGCGCGAAAGTTAGCAGCCCAATACCCAAGTCAAGAGAAATGACCACGCGTTTCGCTAGATGGCGGATCGGTTTGCTACGAAATGCTAAAAAGACGATCGGCGACGATACGGAATTACGGCTGGTTGCCATGGTTACATCCTATGATGGCAGTTTTCTGTATAGTATTTCTACATTCTTTCTCCGTATGTGAATATCATCTTAACAAACTTTCAGTGGAACTACTTGTTGATTAGCGCCTGATCAAACAATCATAGCACATAGTAATTAGGTATTACTGGGCGCCTCGCGGACTTTTTCTACGTCGGATAAGACTTTCTGATTAATCATACATATGCTTTTTGTTTTACAGCGGCTCCTAAAACATGCGTGGCTTTTACCCACAAAATAAACGATTGATCAAGACAAGTTCCTCATATTTTTGCGTGATACGATATGACATGCGTAGAAACACATATCCCGCGAGTAAATGAACCAGTTTCCAGGGAAAGGTTACGATATACCTATCTCTGTAGTCTGATCACATAAATGGCTTTCAACAAACAAATTTGTTGCGCCGGTGCCTAAATCTTGGTCGATTATACGCTCGGATTATAAGACCATTGCGGTTCGATGCATTCAGCAATCAGAGGGAAAAAGTTTTTCTGCTTCTCGACGTCATTGCTAACCGTAGTGGAATTATGCTTATCCAATATATCTATTTATGTTATACATGATAATATACGCGTTACATTCTTTTCACTATGAAAAAGTAATTAGATAGATAATTAGTTAATGTATTTCCATTTTGTAAATCTGGTATTCATTGATGAAAATTATTCAGGAAATAGATAAATAAATAAACAAATAAATAAATGTATTGGTTAACAGTTTTTTTTTATCGTGGTTTTTTCATCGAGTTATCCGACGCGGCTGAGCATAATTTTCAATTTGTACTAATACGTTAGACTTAATTGCTTAATCTCGCAAGGAATTCTTCGAGTTTCAACAAAAATCATCAACGGGTGCTATACAATACTAAGATACTATTAAGCTAATACAAAATATAAATTCGGATAAAGAAGTCGTAAAATAAGAACATAGCCAATTAAGATGCACACAAGACGATAAAACAAACAGTTACGACAATACTAATATTTCTAGCACTATGTTGCCAGGTCTGTCGAGAATTTTGCATTAAAATGCATCTCTTGTGACGGAGGCCTACTTTGTACGATCATATCTTTAATAATGGTGCGTAATTACTGAAAATGGCAGAGCTCCTCAAATAGAATCGAGGACCGTTCCAGTTCGTTTCTGTGACTATACCATGGCGTGTGTATTAACAGGACTTACTGTAAAACGACTTTACAAGCTTCGATATTCTAAGTTTGGAGACGTGGAATTAATAGATTTTCACCCGGAGAACCGTACAGTCCACCGTGATATTATGGGTGAGACTTTTTTTAGTTAAGCATTTTAACGTTTCTCTTAAAAATAAAATCTTTCTATTCTTCATGTTCTAAATCTACATTGAGTTAAAATTTTGTTGAATATCCCCGATGCCATATCCTGCTATCAGTTGCATTGCCATTTTAATGAGTACACATTTAATGACCGTATGTTAATAGGTCCGCCTGGCTTTGTGGGACTTTGTTTCATCACATAAATGAAACTCATAAAATCGAGTTGGAACCAAGCAACTTTATTAATTGACATTAGAACATTTTGATTAAATGCGTCTAGGACTCTAAAATATGGGGTTGCATCTCTACTACAAAAGTTGTTCGCAAAATAACAATTAGTCGAAACGACTGGCGCAGTCAGTTTCAGTATTCGTATTATCTGATGACTCTCATATTAAGTTAAATCTTATGCCTTCAAGTATGGACTCTTCTTTTAATGGTAAGTTCACAATATTGGCTATAAGAACTCTTTTTATATTTTTGTCAGAGAAATAGATAAGAATGTATCATCCTTGCACTTCTAAATGTTATCGTGAATAGATACGTTTCATCGGTGATGAAATTCTCAAACAACGTGGCGTTTTGGTCTATCAAAAAGTGTTGTGGATACTGGAAATTTATTAGTTTTTTGAAATGTTTTTGCTGAATTGCGAACAGATATAAGTATCAAACTACAGACCGCGAATTGATGCATCG
The DNA here is from genome assembly GCF_964204645.1 of Tubulanus polymorphus. Taxonomy (NCBI): domain Eukaryota; kingdom Metazoa; phylum Nemertea; class Palaeonemertea; order Tubulaniformes; family Tubulanidae; genus Tubulanus; species Tubulanus polymorphus. The sequence goes on along the minus strand of NC_134027.1, from coordinate 3,263,071 downwards.
AATCCAGTCTTTTCGCTGTTTAAAATCTTGGTGTCGTCGCTTTCGTCGTTTACGTATATCGGTATATCAAGTGATGTGGAGATTAGTACTTAAAACCGACTTGTATCTGCAGACAGATTTCCTTTCCGGGGATTAGTAAGGTTGTCGAATAATCCTTCTCCGTAGCATTTGAGCGCAGGTGATGATACTGTGTCATTCGGTACTATCATGGCTACGTTTAGCAGAGTTACCTTATAACGGTGAAATAAGATACCTGAAAAATCCCAAATGATCTGTTCTCGTTTACCAAAATAGACATCATATGGAACATGAAAATGTTTAGACATTTTTCAACCAAACAAACTATAAAGGTTGTTCTCAGAAAATAACCACACGTATCTCTACACGCTAGCCTCATCGCGTGTACGAAACATAAGTTATTTTCTATAATCGTACGTGAAAGAATCGTAATGTCTTAAAATGCACCGCCAATTAAAGAACTTCACGAGATGACATTGAATATATGAAAGAATTCTCTGCACTCAAATTCTATAAAGGCCTAGAACAAATTTGAGTTAATCACGCACAGAAAAACTGACTTCATCATAAGGAAGAATCTTATAACTGATAGATCATATATAGCTGTATACTGTAGGAACAGAATCAACTCATTGGAGAGATCCCAGTTCCAACCGGTAAAATTTATCATTGCGGTAAATCGCGCTGGGATTAGTCGAGAGAAATTAAATTCTCGGTTTAACAACGCAGGCGCATTGACAAGATTATTGCGTGCAAGTGCGTCAGTTTAATTTGTCAAGCTGATTTATGATGTTTATTTGCTAGTGGTCGGTTATATCTCATCAGACCCATAATCCACAACTAGTAATTCATCACCACTGCTACCACTTGTCCACAGTATACACACAGTTTTCGGGGTAAGATTCTCTCTATATGCACCACTTACAAACGATTTTCCGATCGAATGATAAAAAGGTCGCAATAGTTTCCGTCTGTTTTGTGAGCATCATCACGGTTGATAACGTGAAGCGACTTCAGGAGGGACTGACATCCGCTACCGTAATGGATTGACATTTGGAGCTCATTGCGGACCTCGATCGGTGTTCGGCCAAATTACAATTGATTCATATCCCATGAACAGATATCTGCGGAAATATGGGGTGTGGCTTATTGGATCAGATTCATCGGATTCACGCCGGTATTAAACACAAATAACAGATGTAAGCTTAGAGTAATCGATGCCGTAGTCAATACGTATTGATTCGCGCAGTGGACGGCTAAAAGTGGATGTAAAACACAGAGCAAGGCAACCGGCCGTGTGGTATCGCACATGAAAGTGTTTCCCATCGCTGTTATTGGCAGCAACATGATGTAGACATGACGTCGCTCTATCGCTAGTGTGTTCGAACGATGGAGTGTCACATCACTGGAAAATGTACATCACAGTTGTCGGATTTTTAAGCGACACTGTAACCTACGCGTTCATACAGTTAACTGGTGACATAAATCGACATTTTAGATTAGTAAGTGCTACAGAATGATTAAGCGTAATCTTTGAGTTCGACACATCGTTCCGAATATTTACATTCGTCGTATTTTCAAGAAGGTTTTCGTATCATAAGATATTATAAATGGTGGCCACAATGGTTGGTAAAGTTGGCCATAACGTTGTCAGGAATATGGGTGGATGGTCCCGTTCTCGGGTACCCGGGCCCATTTTAGACTTGTTAGGAATGGAGATATTCCCACATCGACAGACTCACGCCTTCCGCATGAATGAAAGACTTGAAGCTGTTGCCAAAGGGACAGACACAACGAGTGAGTAAATTCAATTAATCAGCTTAGTAATGTATATGGATGCAAGTCCTATTCGTGTTAGACGTAAAATCATTAGTGTTGATTCGGTTGTCATTATTCATTATTTTTTTCAATGTAGAATTCTTCTCTTTTGTAGCGTCTGTAAATAAGAATAAGATTGTTCTTTCTTAAAACTTGAAAATGATTATAGAAGTTCAAATTGTAACCTTTTCGTAAACAGATGCAGTTTTATTAATCTTGAGCGGGTGATGTATTGTCTCGGGAGCGTGTTGGTTCTTTCAATTAATTTGTGAATTCCCCGGTGGTGCTTGCTTTAATTTGCGATACACCACGAGTTCTGCCCAGAATTCTGCGCGATAAACATTCGTCGATTTTCATTCAGCGCTGAAAAAAAGGTTACAGACGAACTACAGATTAACATTATTCGCCGAACATTTGAAAATGTTAACATATCGTCGCTCATGCATTCTCTTTATGGTCTACGCGTATTCTAGATATTATTTTACATATCAGCTCGTACTTTCGTATATTAAAAAACCCGTAAAAATCCAGCTTATTATATCGCAAACATCTGTTATAGAGTTATAGAGAACGGACTGCCATGTTATAATGTTCTCCTCGATCAACCATATATATGAATATATACATGAACGAAACGATATGAATGTTCGGCTGCTATCGTTTTTCATTTTGGGCGACTTAGACATGGCATAGATTTATGTGAGATACCATTGAAAGTGCTTGATCGTCAGGATACGCGTTATCTTGGACTCTCTCATGACACTATGTATATCCATCGATCTAGTGAACATACGGTAGAGTTGTTCAAACACGTCCCGATGTCGATTCATTTCATGCTGGCCTGGACAAAGATGCGTTGGACAGAAATATCTCGTTAAGTTTTTCTGTGTATTTTGAATTGTCTGTGTAATATCTCTTTCAGGGGGCGCTCATATTACATTAGATTACATTAGAATATATGTTGTTATTGCATGTATTAATCGATCAGTGATTTCATTATATATCTATATTTCTCTCTATAGATATATAAACCGTATTCCAGTGCACCTGCTGTTGTTAAATCTGAATATGCATTCATGCAAAAATATATTTCCTGACATCGCTCTGCAAAGTTATCACTTTCTATGGATCATTATGAAGCGACATTCCGTTTAAAGTAGTATTGAATAGTAGTTTCATTGCGTCAAGAAACTCGAAACGTTACAGAGAAGGCCTACTAATGTCGCTGATACACCATCTTAAGTGTACCATAACACTCAGAAAATTGTGAGATAACCGCATTTTTATGCGCGCCGCAATTCATCTGTGACAATTTCCACCAAATTCAATTCAGACGGGATTGGTTTTGGCCGTAGATGAACAAATGTTTAGTCCGTCCACGTATTTGGGTAACCTAATTGAGCTTAATAAAATCTCGATGGTCAGTGGTCGATGAATAATAGAATCAGTATCATTTTCTAGCGATCTTATCCTAAACGTTGTATTAACTGTCCTGATGTGACCGTTGTCACATTATGACATTGCTCCAGTAACATTTATTCACTTATTGATACATCGAACCATCGCGTGGTAAATTACGGACGGCAATAAAAGTAAATGCAATAAACTGCTGATTCTAAAGTTATAGCGAGATGACATTATAACATTATTCATACCTGGTATTCGTAAGAGGGTCCAATTGCATATTAGTAAGTACTTGGGTTGCATACGTATATAGCGACTATAGTGCAATCGTTTCGTATGGCAAAAAAATCGGTTCTTGCCCGTGAAAAGTTTATGAGTTTATATAAAGCAAATTGTAATATAGAAATAGATGCCAATGGAATGTTAATCGTATAGATAAAAGCGACTGTGAATACATACAGAAATGGACGTGATAATTGATATATAGTAAATATCAATAAATGAAGATTAGTAAAAATTCAGAAATGGACCAATATCATCATGTAATAAATATATGACGTTATTTGTTCACCGCTCAGATAGCATCATGTAGTTCATCTTTATTTTTCAACGTTCCTATTATCATAGTGTGTTAAAGCCTATCGTCAAAACAGTCTATGCGCATGTATATCCTTTTAATAAATCTTCGTAAATCCTGTCACAATTTTCAATCTATTCACTGTGGCGTTACTGGATTTTTATTACACCCGATTTATTAAGGTCACCATTTTGATGTTGTTGCCTGTGTCGCCGTCACGGAACAGCTTTCCTCCGGGAATTCTCATCTCGAAGAAATACGATATCGATTCAACAACGGCTATAAAAACACCCAGGAAACCATAAATAAAAATGAAAATCCAATTTCATTCACTTGGATTTATTCTGTCCATCACGTCACCGATGCATAGTTACACAGATTCTGTTCGCGAGTAGTTTGATTGTAGTCAATTTCAACAGTAATAAAAATCTATCGTGAATAGGTTCCATACATGAAACGTGATTAATGACGATTGGCATGCCTCATTTACAACTGATCATATAAAAGTCATGTTTATTGAAGTTAGTCCATAAATAGATATAATTATTTTCATTCATTTTCCGAAGTTGTTCTTACCTGCAAAAATTAACGCACCGAGTGGCGTATTCGACAAAGATTTAAGACAGATTTCCAACTGTCACTCGAAATATTTGGGATCGGATTTTTCTTCGTGAAGTGTCGCGTGAGTTGCGCCAATAAGCCTTCTCGGAACGATGTGCAAAGATAAGTGCTCATAGAAATTGGCGTAACTCAATCTTACTCGGCGGTGGTTTTCGTGCTTCGATTCATGTACAGATTCACCTTAAATATTCGTAGCAATATTAGTTGCCGTTGTATTTTAAAATATGGATTTTTTGGGTTTATTTTTTGTATGTACGCGGACATATGAAATATAATTAGCGGGATTTTATAGCAGAGATAATACACAGCTGCTCGTGTTATCATTATGTAACCCATTTTACTTATTTATGATATATAATAGTGCATAAGAATATCCCGGTCTGGTTCGTGCATTTTGTATTTTGTTGATGTTCACTTCGCTTCACATTTTTCTCCCATAAATGTAGATAAGATATGGGGTAAAACGCGACGCTCTCAATTCGATCGATCGAGAATCGAATTTACCTAATTTAATAAAGAAAATCGACAACTGACTGAGTTTGCCGAACCCTGAGATATGGCTCTTGTTCCACCATGTACTTGTTTGATTATGGGGACTTATTGCACTTTGTCAACGGGAACGAGGCGAGTTTAGCGTGGTAATAGGTTGAAGATAACTGCCAACTGAGATGTAAGGATTCCTGTATCCATGGAAACTGAGCTTGCACCACTCTGGATGCTGATTTCCAAGTATTTTTGTAACAGGCGCGACTATCAACTTCCTACAAGATTCCACCGTGTGTTTAAGAGGTGCCTGAGAGACTAAGTCATTTTTGATCAACGCTAATAAAGTAGTTTTTTTAACAATAGAAATTAACATTTATTTTCCATTAAATTTGCTCCAAATTCAAATTTAACTTTTGAACGATTATAGTTCAGTAATCTGAAATAGGCGTACGAATGTATTTCTATACCATTCAGACATAAACGCACAATTTACATCAATTATTAGCATGTGCTACGTATCAAATGCGACACAGTCATTCAAATAGATATTATATGAATATAGTTTTATTCTATGATAGAAAATAATGAGTTAAACATTTGGACCTACATGGAAAATGTCTCGCAAAACTGAATCATCGTTCTTTTCTGTGATCTCTTATGCCTGCAGAGCATTTCCGATATTTTCACAGAAATAACTGCTGATTTTCTCCGGCGCATCCAATTAGCTATCCTCCATGCCCCTTGGTAATCGCGTTCTTGTATGTCTCGGAGTCGTAGTCATTCTGTTTACAAAATTTCTTTACCATATACATGATTAATGTAATTACTGTGATGCTATTAATTAAGTTAAAACCCATGATAGTTTATCCATAGTCAATTACGTTCAATACGGTCAGAAATTACGTTCAATAGACTGCAAAAATGTTACTCAAGATAAACAGTATCAGTAAAGTTATTTTCAATTCGAATATATCGACAATTGAATTGAATCGAATTGAATTGCCTGCCAACCAGTCTATTCCAAATATTGATGACGTTGTGCACATCTACTCACAGATTACCCAAGTATTGATGCCCCAATAGCCATAAAGATGCACTATCAAAAGGACACGAAAATTCATTAAATAGAAGAAAAATGTATTCAATTCGTCATTGTTATTTTGCAACGCCAATATTGATGACGTAGTGCACGTCGACTCACACGCTACCCCTTACATAACACTTAGCAATGTAGCGTAGTAAGAGATATTAATACATTTTTGTAACGGTTTTCACGGCGTCAAAAACTGGCCTCACTATCCATAGATCCTAGGATATGCATTATATGAAAACGTTTTCAGTAGTAATGGTTGATGTTGCGTAATTGATTATGTAGCCGATATATCATGTCATAGCCGTTGTATTGCGACTAGAAAAATACACAAAATATCACTAAGTTTACTAGGTAAAAAGCACCACATTCTGCGCGTATTTTCATATTTCACGTTGTAGAATCGTCGGCGTAAGACAGTGTTAAGCTAGAGCGTGAAATCCTGTATACCTGTGTACTATTTGTAGTGCATTGCGATTAAAACTAGGCATATGTTTCGAAGTAAATTATTCTTACGAATGTATTTAACGGTAGACTTCTCCAGCCTGCACTCGACTGATGGGAAGCAAAACAATATCTCGTTTATACAAACAGCACTATCCCATCTCACCATTACCTGTTACGAATGTGTTGGAAACAGTCTGCAAATAACAATGAAAACTAGCATCTAGGTCTGCAACGAATATCTATTTCTATTTGGATTTATAAACGTTGAATAGTTTTAATGTTCGCTTAGCTTGATACAAATGCAAGAAAATCTTATGGAATATCTTCGGGATGCAGCGAAAAAACATAGTACCGCCGCAAATGAAACAGATGTTTATGAACGTGTTGTGAAGTTTGCAAATGTAAAATGTGGCGATTGTTCTAAATTCTTTAAGTTCTTGGATAACGGACAATGCGTTGATGAAGTCCACTCCTGGCTCCAGAGCAGTGATGGTCTCGATTTTATCCAAGTTTATGGTAAGAATCTCAATCAAAATAGATCGTAGTCCGGCAATTTGTAACTTAGATTTCGTCCAAAAGATTATCATTCTATTTCTGGTGTGATTTACGTTGAATTTTTGTCATACCCCGCATCAATTCGTATCGTGTCGGAATTCATTCCGTTTATTGAATAATTCCGACTCCGTAAATAATGTTTTTCTATGCTAAACTAATCACACAATCCACCCATAACCGCGGGCAATTGGATCTGCTGTTCAATCAATCGAATTTTCGATTTCCGATTACAATCACGCCAGAACTCGGCTATTTCTTTCTTTTGAATTAGTGAACAACATCGACGCAAAGATTACGTCCAGAATCAATACTGTGCATCAGACAAAATCATCTTCTAGTCACCTCAAACGACCGAGTGTTCTTTGCTAATCAAGGAATTTTGTTTCGCCCAACCGGGCACAGTAAATTAACTAACGCCTTGGAAACACATTTTATATCTACCGTAGACGCTTTCAGACAAACGATGAATATCTAATAGGGTTGTGTATCATTCAATTGACCGTACAATCAATATGGATGGGCATGATGGACACGATCTCTCAACTGATAGATTTATAGATGAAATATGGCCCTTCATGTCGAGGGTGAAATTTGGGGTAACATTGATTAAGCGTTTCAAACGTAACTTTGTCGATACGTCTGAAAGTTAATCAAATGAGATCAATTTCTTCTTGACCTTTTGTTGACTGCGTCCCATTGAGATGTGGAAGATACGCCACGGACGAAACTACAAAATCACATAACCAATAATTTCTATTGCGAAGTAGATATTTTTGACAGAATGGTAGCGTGTGATTATTAATAGCTAGCGATATCGTGAACTCGGTTGTTAATTGCTCTACAGATGCATAGTTGCTCGTTTGTTAAATCCAACACGAATGCTCGTAGATAGTAACCATCCATCCCGTGAAAGTAATCAACTTGAAGACGAAAAAGAAGTAAAATCTTGCCGCGGAATTACCCGAGGAATGTGTTTTGTGAGCTATTTTCAGACGTCGTTTAGTGAGATTTATGTACATCATATTTATCAGGTATCCGGGGAGCGTCTGGCAGATCAAATGTGACGTCATACCGAAGTTAGTTGTGTCATAGATCAAGATATTAGTTTTTGTCACTTGTAATTTATGTGATGTGCCCTCCAGAACATGACTTGATGTTATTACTAATACTGTTTATCATGATAGAGGGATTTTTGTCAAGTCAGCTTGTGTCGTCGAGGATTTATGTATGGTTATCATGATTTAGACAGAATATTATGCATTATTTAAAGAAAAGTCAATGTTTCGACTTGTTAAACCAAATGTCATCCTCGTTAAATGTTTACTTTGTGTCACACTCGTCGAAATCAAACATCAATACTTCACCGAATGACATATTGCTAAATACTGAAATCAAAAATATGGCTTAACACTAATAAGATTCAAGAATCACTGCTAAAAATAATGACCTCGTCATCAGCGCATGCAGCTTTAAGTAAGAACCCACAGTTGACTGCCATATCGTTATTTCGTATTTTTTACATCTCCAAGATTACGTATTCTCTTTGCCCTTTCATACATACATAGATTACTTGTATGTGATGTCGCACTGGACGTGTACTTACGAAAATGGACCCTGTTCGAAATACTCTAAGCCTTATCTCAAATCTATCTCATTTTGTCTACTTTTAGGTGGAAATGGCACTCTTAACATGAGCAATGATGACTTCATATTGAACCAGTACTTGAGCGACAACAAATATCCCGAACATGCTATAGCCGCAAATCTACAACTATATCTTCCACCGTTTATTCTAACGATCGGCACACTTGGAAACCTCTTCACCTCTATCATCATGCAAAAGTTGACACATTGCGTATCTTCAACGTGTCTGTATCTAACGGTGCTACCGATTATTGAAACGCTGTGGCTGTACGTACGTTGCGGTGACACGTGGTTGAACAACATCGCCGACATGCAACTTTCCAATCAGTTACTACTGCTATCCGACGCCATGTGCAAGATTTATCCATTCACATTCAACTTCATTATTCACTTCGTACACTGGCTAATGGTAGCCGCGTGTATTGAAGGATTCATTATCATTCGCTACCCGAAAAAGAGCCAAATAATGTGCACATTTGAGCGTGCGCGGGCTGTTATATTGCTGCTGACAGTATTACTCGTTTGCGTTAACGCACAGTTCTTCTGGACATACGAACTTGTCACGTTAGACGGCAGGGATGATAAGCCTAAGGGTACACTGTGTACATTTGCGTCGAAAGGCGCCAGCCAGATTTTTCAGGATATCATTTGGCCAGTAATTGACACCCTTACTTCAGAAATATTACCCATGATCATAGTTTCTGTATTTGTCGCCATGATGTTGATTACCCATTTTGTACGCCACGGTTCAGGTCCTTCGAGAGAAGAGGAAAAAATGTACAAATACATGTTAGATCCGGAGGCTTTTTGCGACCTTCGCATTAGTTACATGGCCATCGGTGTTTTCTATATAGTTCTCATAATACCGCAATTTGCGTTCCGGGTTTTTGATTATATTTGCGAGAACCAGAAGGCTTACGTAGACTCGTTCAAACTGGACGCGCAAAGTCTCCTCGCCGAGGCGGTCACTGAATTTCTAATGTTTTGTTTTCTGGGTTGTAAATTCTTTATTTATGTCATAACATGTCGGCGATTCAGAATGGAGTTCCTGAAGATAATGTGTCACTGTTTCATCAAGAAGAAAATAAAAACCGACACGTCGATTAATTTCACTGATGAAATGGTGCACCATCCTCTGATGAACGATCGTGACCGCTGCAGTTCAAATCAAGTACAATTGGATTATGGGCGTGTAACTGAAGTTTAAACTAACACTGTAAAAGCAATTATCTTATAACTAACAAAATTGTGGTCGTTTTGTCCACAGGTCGCATGCGATGTCATAAGGTATATACGTACTACTCAATATTTGGGATGTTTTATATACACACATATTGTATATGTATACATAGCAGCGCAAATGTACCTAACCTATTATTTAGCGGACATAAAAGAAAGTACATGTATATCTAGAAATTAACCCTGGGTCATATTAGTTATGATCTGTAACTTTCACTGATTATGATGTGCTATATGATGGCACAAGGGTGGCTTTGAACTATGAATGCAAAACAGTCGCAAATCGACGAATTGGTTGGTTAGCCTAGAAACACATTATAGAATCTCGGACTTCTTGAACTAAAAGAAAAGATTGTTTGTAGTATGCAAACCTCTCGCTGAAACTTAAAAGAAAATCCGATCTAGGGCTGTAAATACGATCTATATATGAATATGTACACCTATAATGTATTACCTTCAAACTAATGAGTATTAGAGTATCGATATCTCTTAGGGTTATAATGCTTTCTGATACTGATGTAAACTTGTTTGTTACGGTTATTGAACATTTGATGTAGAAAATGAAGCAAAATAAAAGCTTATAAGATTTATCATATACAGCACGCATCGTGTTTGTTTCTGTAGCGAGGAGAGAGGTAAATCGGCAAATTCCTTCCATTTCATTTTGTCGAAGATGAACTCAGGAAACGGGAGAAGCACGTGCACGTCTGTGAGGAAAATGTAGGGAAGTTACAATCGTTTATGGCCAAATTCCAGAAACAAGAAATAATTCTTTAGTAAGGAATATAAAAATGAAACGGATCATAAAGTATGAGCTTTACGTGTGGTATTTTTGCGTACTGATCGGACCTGAAGGAAGAAAATCATTCTCAGTCTACACCAACATACATATTCCAATACGATATAACGGCCCTGTAGATGATAACTACTATTTTTCAAAATCTTAATTTGAATTTGGATTCAATGTTGAAAATGATTCAATGATATTAAATATGGAAGGCATGGGATCGTGGAATAGGATACGTATGTGAATATATGCGTCCTACCCATATAATTGTATATGTTATGCTTCGTGTCACGTATAATGGATGTTTATCGGTCCCACAGGTTAACGTCGCGATGAAGATATATACTCCTCCGTCGAGAAATATAACCTACCAGTTCGACCAGTTCCTCATTTATGCGACTTACGATTTTCTCAAATTACCATTCAGCCACATATTAGAAAACACCGTTTCTTCCAACCAGCTCGACAGTGACTACCTATTTTCCTCCCGGAGCAAATATATATTATCCTCTGAAAGAACTCCGTTGAATAAGCAGCGGACTTAGTAAACACCAATGTTCGTATCAAACGGTGTAGGCGTTTCTTTTCTCCTATCGTAGAGAAACGCCTGGTGTATGTATGTGTGTACGGGGTACGACGAGGAGAGGAAACGACTGAACGACCGATTCAACAATTATCATTTGATACGAGATGGCGTATCAACTGTGATTGAAACGAATTCAAGCCTCACTAAAGTATCAAAATATCTTGGCTATTAAGTCACACAAGGTACGGACAAGACAAACTCCATCTTAATCTTATCAATTACTGGCCTCTGACAATGTGGTGTTTATGTTGTACGACGATTTGTTTGGTAACGGCACGAGTATAGACTAAGTCTTCAATTATTAAGCGAAGCAGATACGGTACTACCAGATCCCTTCCCCGATAACCGAGCTTTTGTTTTACCACGACATTCTCAATTCGGGCCAATAAGTCGAATCGGCTCAACTCCAGAACAGGTAAAAGTAGATCTGCCCAGGCTGAGTACATAGCACGTATTCTTCCGCGAGCCAGGTAGCCGACCTGTTTTACTCGTCGACAATTCCGACGATTTAGAATTGCCCACCTATTATACTCGTCGATAATTCCGACGATTTAGAATTGCCAACCTATATTACTCGTAGACAATTCCGACGATTTAGAATTGCCGACCTATTTTACTCGTCGACAATTCCGACGATTTTAAATTGCCGACCTATTTTACTCGTCGACAATTCCGACGATTTAGAATTGCCGGCCTGTTTCATTTGTCGTCACTAGACGATTTGAAAATAGTAATTTTTTATCAATCAAGGCTGCCTTCAAAAGGGAAATCAATATTTTCCTTTGCGTGGATTACCCCTGATATAAAGTGGCTGGGATCGAGGGGCTGTGTGTGTGCGTGGATTACCCTGATATAATGTGGCTGGGATCGAGGGGCTGTGTGTGTGCGTGGATTACCCTTGAATAAGGTGGCTGGGATCGAGGGGCTGGGTGTGTGCGTGGATTACCCTGATATAATGTGGCTGAGATCGAGGGGCTGCGTGTGTGCGTGGATTACCCTGATATAATGTGGCTGGGATCGAGGGGCTGCGTGTGTGCGTGGATTACCCTGATATAATGTGGCTGGGATCGAGGGGCTGCGTGTGTGCGTGGATTACCCTGATATAAAGTGGCTGGGATCGAGGGGCTGTGTGTGTGCGTGGATTACCCTGATATAATGTGGCTGGGATCGAGGGCTGTGTGTTTGCGTGGATTACCCTTGAATAAAGTGGCTGGGATCGAGGGGCTGCGTGTTTGCGTGGATTACCCTTGAATAAGGTGGCTGGGATTGAGGGGCTGTGTTTTTGCGTGGATTACCCCTGATATAAAGTGGCTGGGATCGAGGGGCTGTGTGTGTGCGTGGATTACCCTGATATAAAGTGGCTGGGATCGAGGGGTTGTGTGTTTGCGTGGATTACCCTTGAATAAGGTGGCTGGGATCGAGGGGCTGTGTGTTTGCGTGGATTACCCTTGAATAAGGTGGCTGGGATCGAGGGGCTGGGTGTTTGTGTGGATTACCCTGATATAAAATGGCTGGGATGAAGGACCGTGTGTAGATTACCCTTTATAGATACAAACTACAATCGGCATCAAGTGGCCGTGTCGTTGCTTGAAAATTTATCTTCCCTTCAACAATTCTAAATCGTCGGAATTGTCTACGAGTGAAATAGGTCGGCAATTTAAAATCGTCGGAATTGTCGACGAGTAAAATAGGTCGGCAATTCTAAATCGTCGGAATTGTCTACGAGTAAAATAGGTCGGAAATTCTAAATCGTCGGAATTGTCGACGAGTAAAATAGGTCGGCAATTCTAAATCGTCGGAATTGTCGACGAGTAAAATAGGTCGGCAATTCTAAATCGTCGGAATTGTCGACGAGTAAAATAGGTCGGCAATTAGAAACCGAACCACTCACTTCATTAAAGAAAATCCTCCACGATGGAACTATATTGACCTATTCTGGAGTTGAACCACGAAGCGTTATATTGGTTCTTTAGATACGTAACATGCCCTTTTCGATTTTTTCTGTCCCCAGCATCGGCCCTGATCTTTGCAGTCGTGAACGCTAAGGTGCTAGGTCTGCAAAAGGGTGTAAGAGGTTGACATAAAACACCGCATCTACGCACAGTAAACTTGACATTTCGTCGAAAAACAATTCGTGACTCGACATTTTTCGTGACATTTTTCCTTGGTGAATTGGATCCACGTAGGACATTCGTTGGAATGCGTGTAGGTAAGTTTAAACAAAACAACCTTCCAAGATCTGATCCATGTGACCTACGGTATATTTCTAAAAATAATAGAAAAAACAACATGGGTAAAATATAGATATTAGATTTTATTACTAAACAATCACGAACCACACACAAAAAGAGAAGGCAAAAGACCAATACGCTATGATATTAATCACTAACTAACTCAATACACGATATACAATACACTATCGATATAATAAAAAAAACTGAGTTTCGAATTTCAAATGCCATAAGTATTTGAAATGAAAATCAATTTTGTCACACATTTTAGCAAACGTTCGTTGGTACGGCTTCAATTTAATCACGAACTGACCTATTACAAAAAGCCGATTGGATGCTGAGCATGAAATCAAACAATCATCTGTATTTCCGTTGGGAAAATGATTCGGAGAAGCGTTTTTTCTTCAAAGTGCGTTGATTTCAGCGACCACCAAAAAACGAACATCAATTAACCTTTAAGGTGTTAATATTTCTTGACATCGCTTGGGTTACATCTTCGGAAACCGAACAAAATTGAAACTCTAGATCTTTACCGATAACACCTATTATTATCTATGAACCGGATCCTGTTTATTGTTGGCATAACGAACATATTCTAGAGTAATCATGAAGTTTAGATTACTTTTTTCAAAGAGAAGCGATAATATCGATTTTGTTTAAGTTATGAAATGCACAGTAAGAATATTTCTTTTGGAGAAACCATTCACAACATCGTTCGACAACGTGTAGAATTTCCTCCGAGGAATGAAAAAAATCTGAACAAGAAAAGCGTAGTAGAGTTTAGTGTTCAACCTGATCACAGTAGGGAATATATAATTCACGAGAACCGCCAGAGATCTCGACTTTCTTGGGTATATTCTTAATTTCCGGTCCCCAGGTTATAATGTCTCCGTGCGCATCTGAAAACAAATTATGCAATGATGTAGTGAAGTCGATAACCCTGGACAACAACGATAATCAACATAATAATCAATGATTCTTACCTCGCGTTTTCGATTTGTCGCATTTACCTTCAAAACAAATGACGTCAGTTCCGAAACACGGTTTATAACATTCTCTGTCATACTTGCACCGTGTTGCAGCACAATCTTCCATCTAAAGGGAAACAGCAATTACATATGTACTTCGAATTCAACACAGAATTATGTGAATTTGACAGCCGATCGCACAACTATATCTGCACTTCGATTTCCGATTTCAAACTCCCGTTTCGCTCCCGGCAGGTGCGGTGGGTTTATAAGGGTCACCAATTTAAAAAAGATCAAACGAAATCTAACAATAAAAAAGAATAACAGGGTCCATCCCTAGTTTAAGATTAAAAAAAAAAGTGAAACTGCAAATATACCGTGTCAATTATAAGACCTATTATGATCATTACGTTTATGACACAACTTTAGGATTTAGAATTTAGATACTGGATGAATTAGCAATGGTCAGTTCCACAGTTCGTGATTAGATTGAAACGATTGGAAATAGATTTCAATTCAAGAGTCAAACTAAACTCCGAGCTATCGAAATGAGTCGTCACTGACATTTCGATATGATTATTCGGAGATATTCTTTCAACACATTTTCGCGAAACTACTATAATGAATTGGTATTTATTCTAGGTTTAGTCTCCTGTGTCAGCGGTTTCTGCACTTACGTATTCTGAAAATACTTGATTTGTAGGTTCGTCGTGAGGCACAGATCCCCGACTTGTATCCCCCTTTATTTCATCATCATTATGTGGGACTTCGACGACTTTACTTCCGAAATCAATGGGCTCGTGAAATCTCGGTTTTCCAATAATCTGCGGGTCTTCGAAATTATCCGGTATAAATATATGACGACTAGTGAAGTCTATTTTTCCTGGATCAGGCTTGTGATGATGTGCTCCATCGATGTTGATATAATCTCTGTTATAACCGGAATTCGGGAGGTGATGTGTTGATTTCGAATGTTTGGGTGTCCATGAAAAAGAAGGTGATATATTCCACGGAATACTGGTATGTTTTTGCGACCGAATGTGTACATTTGACGTTTGTCGAGGTTTGCAGTAACCATTAAGTATGTCTAGTTCCCTGTGAATCGCCGATAGCGCTGCTTTACGTTCAGAAAAGGAATCGAGACTTCTAAACGAACTAATTGCATTGAATAGTCGTTGACCCTTTTTGCTCTTGAGCCAATCGGCGTGATTTCCTTCTAAGAATACGTTAAAATGGCCTGTTGGATTTCGTTGGAATCTAGCATAGTTCTTCAGAGATACCAAAGCATGTCGCATATGCTTTTCCTTGGAATGTTTGAGTTTAGTGACAAGAAAAGTTAATTCTTCGTTCGCGACGGGAAATCCTGGCACAGGCGACACGCAAAGTATGAATAAAAGTAGAATCGCCGTCGACGTCATTTTAGTAACGACACCGCTGCTTGGATACATAGCGGTCCTGGAGAGTAAGAACAGTAATGTGCAACAGTCATTACCGTACCGCAGCAAATAATTAATTCAATGCAATGATCGTAATAATCAACTAGTTGCTAAATGCATACGGAATACGGAACTAATCATTGACGAAATGGTTCAACGAAGAGGTGTTGTCATTTAGTTGAGATTCTTTCATTTAGATTCATTTGTTCTGCGATATGTTTCATTGCATGTAGGCGCGCGTCATCGCACGGAATACTTGGAAAGAGTTTCTCCGAAACTTGTTAATAATACCGTGATTCGTGCGGAAAGAGACGAGATTTACTCTAACAATGTCTTGTTCTCACTTATCCAGTATATAAATACTCTCTGTCGGAGGTTTTTTCGACTTGTCGGGTTTCTGCTGAAATAAATATTGGGAGCATTAGTAAAATGAAAAACAAATATGGAAGCCGTCAATTGGCTTTGTCTGCAATCGGGGAAAATAACAAATGATGAGTTGATAAGAAATTCCATTTCCGTCGAAATACTACACAGATATATTTGATATTGAATAAATCATCCCCGATTTATTTATGTTTCGATTCTGATGATAAATGATGTCAGTAGCGAAGAGATCCAGAAAAGAATTAGGGTTGATTATTCAATGGAAATGCGTGTAACTTCAATCGCTGTTGTTCTAGATGATCAATCACAAATAATCTGTACCTTAATATATTCTCGAGAACAATTACTTGGCGATAAAAAGGGGACTTAATGTCAGCACTCAGGTCGAAGGAAAATAGCGTTCAGATGGACGTTTATGGCCAAAAATGTCAAACAATTTTCTCATAAAAAGTGGTTATTAAGTCAACCTTCCGGTTCGGATCTGTTGATTGGTTGGTAATCGGCGTCGTTAACTCGGGCCTTTACGATTTATCCGCTATAGCAAAGCGTGACCGTCAATGATAATGGAGTTAGTTCAGACGCCAGGTAAAAACGAAGAAACTATCTCATGTGAAACGAGAGCAAGCGATCGCTTGACTCCAGGGACAACCGAGATATTCACTGATACGCCTACGTGTGCGCTCTTAAACACGCTCATTAATTCGAACAATCGCGTCAACTCAGACGAAACGGTTTACGATTTTTGCACAAATATGAAACAGAATACGCATTTCAGGCGCGCAGGGAAAATAGAACCATTATTCTGAGAAAATCACTGTCGGTTGGTGACTATCTAGTCCTGAAGTATCGAAATCAGGTCGTTACTTTACGTCAATCTCACGCGACGCTCAAGTGCGATTTATAAAACTATTTCTATGGAGAGCATTAGTAAAATAAAACTAATGACTTTCAGTCGTTTGTGAAAAACCTAAAAAACTAAATCATGCAAATAAACAAGATAAAACGATTAATTGTATTTACTTTACGGCAATTAATAACGATCTGTTTGAAAAACAATTGAATTTCCGAGAAAGATGAGTTTTCATTTTCATTGAAAACATATATATATATACGTATAGCTGAACATAAAAACTGGCAACTGATTTAAGGTGACTCAGCAGAAAATAGGCATACTGAATTACATCGTACCAAAACAAGAGAATTTATCTAGAGGCATGGGTGTGCAGCCATAGAAATACGCCAACTGGGACCGGCGCATGTCGTCTCTTAACGAAGTTTAGGCGCATGTCTCATGATGATGAAAATAGTCGGAAAACTTGAGGGTTTTCATAATTTGATTTAGTAAACAGTCGTCAACAAGTTGAATAGTAAGACATAATAATCAACCAACAATGTTAATACGCACGACGAAAATCTTGTTCCTGACGACGCTACCGGGTTTCTCCAAATTTCCAAAGTTCAACATAGTAGTCAAGTAGTCAACAAGTCCTAATTAGGTAGGTTTGGCAAATGGTTTGTTGTGTTTTTTGGTAGCAATAATTCATCCTCACGAAAAAGAACAGTAATGAAAATGAGCTTGATTTTGAGAAGTTTTATGTTAGTCTATTTTGATTTGAACCGCTCCTACGCAATACAGATTAATACCTTTCTATCCCATCATCAATTGCCAAAATTGACATTGATATCGCAAAAGAATCTCAAAAGTAATCAAATGAAACATGAAACACGGAACTCCTCATCCGCGTTATGAGCAGAAACCCATTAACAATTCAAACTCTTCACACTAACAAATCAATTCAATAACGCAGAGCAAACTTTTTATGACGCCCATATCATCACTTCGTCTGGCAAATGCAACTGGTAAAATCAGTTTATGAGACAAACAAACACAGCGCACAGATTCTAACAAATAAGAAAGAATAATCTCGTCATAAAACACTGCGATATACTGTTATTTTATGCTTTGTTTTATATACTATCCTACGTTGAAATAGATGCATTCTTCATAACAGATAAAATTGCCGTAAAAACTCCGGTACACAAACGTCGCTAACTAGATATACATTATTCGTCAGAACGTCTTTGTATTTGCTGAGAGACTATTTTTCGTCAGGATTAGTTCGGTTACTACGTTTGTTTGCATCGATATTTTGCCGAGGGAAGTCTATTCGTCGTGGGTGGAGTATTGACACTGATTTTAACGTAGTTATCTGACGGCGACGATGAAAACATTTAAAAGTTAAAATATCTCTCAAATTACGATACATAAGTTGACATTTGCATTTGCATTTTCGATATTAACAATGGAAATGATGGAAGTTCTTTTCAATTGTATCATTATGAAAGGGTCCAAATAGCAAAGAGATGAGAAAATAAGCGCAATCACACGGAGACGATGTGGCCCGGGCAAAACTGGCCCGGATCAGGCCCTAGTCAAATTTGGCCCGTGCGCGTTCACACGCATACCCCTCACTCGGTACTAAATAATGTTTAAACAAAGCGAAGTGAGTCACATCCGGAAACTCGGGTAGCAATTCACACGCAATAATTTGTCCCGTGAAAAATCTGGCCCGGCCCAAACCAGATACCTTGGCCCATTTGGCCCCCGTGAAACGTTGTTCCGGGCCAAAAACGCCCGTGTCTCGTCCAACATCGAGGCCGTCGATCGTATCAAGTTGCCATACAACATTCATAACTACAAAATTGATCAATCCAAACAACACTCGATTCGCATCAATAAATATTTCTATATAATTTGTCGATTTTCAAGAGTGTAATATTTCCCTTTATGTATAAAAAAACACGTCTAAGTATATTCTATAAATCTAAAAAGTCGTAAATCTGTATTTAAGATTATTTTTAAGTTGTAATTAAAACCTAATTAAAATCTGAAAATTTAAGTTAATTTTGATAAAAGCAGATCATATCGAAATCTTAAAAACGTTTCTAGCCATCAAATTACTTACCTTTAGGGGAAACAATCATCCAAACGTCTCTGGAATTTAATGATCAGCTCGAAACCTATAGATGTCCATAGTTTGGCACACAGCTTCCAACAGCACCTTACACAAACTGTTGACCGAGTAGTTGTCACCTAACGCGGTACTATACACCACCCACGCCACGTAATATTCTACGTTCGCTAACTGAAATCCAACTGCCACCATATCACTTATTGGTATAGAACCTGAGATTCGATCATTGGAAGCCGAGGTTTCTTATAGTCGTGTAAGAATATAATCCGTCGACATCAAATTTATTGCGGTGAAGATTATATCCGTCCGTCCACTTGATCATAGATTAACAGTTTCATTAAACAATCTAAAACTTGCAGATCAGTTTGAGGATCTGTCATTAATTCAATGAAGTTTTGCTTATCAATGTTCGTAATAGTCTGAAGTATCATCAAAGTTGTCTCTCGTGCGGAACAGATGTGAAATGCGAATTTCGACGGAAATAAACAAGAATGGATTTTTTTGCGCGTTTATTCTAATTGATCAAAGTAATAACGTACGCATCATTGCATCCTCCTACGGCAGGGATTCGAACCTGATAGCAGGGATTCGTACCGTGGCAATCCCGATGCCATCAGGTTCGAATCCCTGCCGAAGGACTGCATCATTGTGGCGCTACATCTGTAAGTGTGTTCTACAATGAATCATGGGAATATTGGCGCATCTATTATAACTTAACCAAAAATGTTTGAACCGGGAAGACAATTCGAACGTGTACTCTCATGCTCCCATTGTTAGGATTTCTTAGAAATGACATGTGTTTGACATTTTGCATGAGGAAAACGAGAGCTGTACCGATGACGCCACTTTTTCCGTTCTGCACTAAGATTGTTTCCTTTTACCAGCCATCGATGAAAGATTTACATGTTAATCGCTATTGCAGCACTCCCTGGAGCGTAATTTTGGACTTTCTTCCAGTCCGTCCACTAACACTTACAGCATATTCGTCTGTATAATAAAATCCTTTTAGAAGTGTTTTTCATAAACGTATTTGTTACATTTTGTTTAACTATGCCGATATTCAAACACAATGTCCAAAAGGCATCAATTGAAATGTGACAGTAAATGGTCAGTAAGATACAGATCAATTTCACGTTGTGTATATACATGTACAGTGAAACCTCGTTAAAACGACCTCTGGTATAACGATTCATCGGTTCATTACAAACCTAGGATATTATTTTCTTGTCCTTGAAGCTGGTTGTAACGAGGTTCCACGTTATATTAAATCCACACCTCGCATATGCTTTATCAATGATAAACCGAGAAGGAAATTTGCAAAAAAAAACATGAGGCCATCATTGAAAAATTGTCAGAATCTTTATTCGGAGTTTCGGTACGCCATTAGTTTCCCACTGAGTTCGTTTGAAATAAATCATGCGCAGCAATTGCAACTGACAATGCAAAACACAAGGTTATGTAGTCCCGGGTAGCTCCTGTTCTACATCTGATATTCGTTTTGCCCTATGAAATTGTGGACCACTTTTTACCGATTAGTCCTCAATATCTCGCAATTGAAACATCGCGATTTAGAGAATGTTCATAGAGAATATCCAAGGAATTGCGAGTTCCGATATTTCACTTTAGACAAACCACTATACTTGGATCACTTTCGATTTTATCATCCAGTTCCTGAAAACTGAGACCTAAATAAAATTGAAAGAAAATACGTCGTTAAAATCTTCTGTTAGGTTTCAGTTCTCTTTTACATCCTACGCATGTATATTATAATATTTTTTCTGAACTGTTGTTTGGAAATATTGAATCAGCTGAATCAAAAAGGAAAGGCGTATCATCAATTTTGTCATCCATCAAATCTTGAAGAAATGCCATTTTCAGATGGCTAGAAATTGAAATACAAACGAGAGATACCAGAGATTCGGAGACTTTGACGATAAACATTACAGGAATCATCGGTTAATTGGGAAAGTATTGTGACGATTAAATCATAATAATTAAATCTATCAATATCATGATTGAAAATAGTTTTGATATTTTGCTAACCCGTTTCACAGCATATCTCATCAACACTGTGAATACCATTAAACCACCGGTATAGATTACGCAGTCTACTCGAACCCGATTCATTCGGCAGCTTTATCGGGTATTTATGCAGTCGACGAATGACGTTTTTTATCAAACCAAACTGTATCAGCTTCCTACGAAATAGAATATAAACGAGTAAACTTGGCTTTTTCAGTAACAAAATGGCATCGTATATAAGGTTAAGTGAAGTGTTAGTTTCATTTCACTGCAAAATGGAACGTAGAAGTGACCTCAACGCGATCGGGGAATATCTAGCTTGATGATATAAGGGGGGATATCTAGCTTGATGATATAAAAGGTGCTTTTATAATGAATGAGAGGACTTCTACATCAACATATACACGAGAATAAATTACATTAATCTTTCGGACTTTCGATGTTCGTTTCATATAGACCAAAAATATAAAAATCTTCAACCTTAAATTAGGCAGCCAACAAAGAGACATCAGTCGCTTGCCGGTTCAATCGGGTTGAAAGATTGTTTGAATGAACCGAAACCGAAATTTCCAATTGTAAATTCTACCGCCAATCACATAAATATATCTGTATTTCGATTTCCGATTTCAAAATCAAAGACCCTGTGTCGCTCCTGGCAGGTGTGGGTTCGGAAGGAACGCGAATCTACCAATCAAATAATCAAATAAATAACAAAGTTAATCCCAATCTTAGGATCAAAATGAATCTGGCTGAGATTTCACGAAGGTTTTAGGAAGCACACTTCGAGATGGACACGATTAATCCGAAAAAACCACACTAATTTAGCGGCTAAATTTGACTCGGGTCTGATCCGTGTGATGGCGACTTGGAGCAGGTCATAATTCATGCATTCATCTGAAACCTCTGACATTTTGATTCCCGCTTAATCTAAACCTTCGTGGGCTGTGACACCTGTATCACATATACGATCCGGCGAAGGTGGGAAAATTATTGTCTCGACTCAAAAAACGTTTGACTCGTACTGGAAGAATAGATAAAGATAACCTTTGAAACAAGACGTCCGTGCAGTAACAATAGAACAAAATATGCTATCTTGAACTACGTTAATCTCCGCAACAGTTTTTTACCCTTACGATAAACTTATTTCAATCATCTCTCAATACATAAAACGTTAACTTTCCTTTGAGAAATTTCACTCATCCATTCCCCCCTTTTTGCATCTAATTTTCAAAATGTATTCACTATTATAATCATATATTCAATAAACTTTCACCAGCAATGTGTTATCATCATCTTTAAATCATTCTTTAAAACTCGCTCTAGAATTAACCCGGTGACGGTACAAACCTTAACCTTATATCAATTGTATTTTCATCAATTTAAACTTGCATTCGGATACAATGACAAAGCAATAGAATGACCAGTAAAATGACCCTTTATTTGATTTGTTATAAAATATTTCTAGTTTTATGATAAAAACCCGATGGATACTTGTGATAGAGATGGCTGAACTCCGATGTACCATCCATCTGCTGTTAAGTATACACTGGATTTATTTGAAAAAAGGATTAGTGAAATACGCCCGGGGGCCTTGCTTTACACATCGCGTGGCATCAAAATCTATCCTTCATATTTTCAAAGGATCACAAAGTCTTGGAAACTTTGTCATTATAAAACTTTTGAATTCTTCGTCAACATTTAGAAGGTTTTTAATGCACATATCAGCTATCTACTTATGTCAACAATGAAATATCTGAAGAATTATTTAACCAAGCATTTATGTTGAATGGTTCAGAAGATAATACGACAGAATCTGCCATTAACCTTTAGCTTCTACATTTCAAATCTACACGGAAATCGGATCTGATGTTCGGCGCAGAAAATTGATAAGATGGTAAGATGCACGTATCATATTATCATATCATCAGTGTAATACCATAGGACATTGAAGTCACATCTTACAAATCTTAAATCGAGTTGTAATAATATATATATACCTTTCATCAACTCTGAGGCTGTGTGGATTACATCTTGAACACAAGTCCCTGACAGTTGTACCCGGAATAAGACCGCAATACAACATAAATACATCATGAAACCCTGGTAAAATTCTTCCTGAAAATACATATACAAATATTCATCATATTATCATATTTGCTGTCTAAAGCGTGTGTCAGGCTTTTTTCGAAATTGTTCAATTTCACTACTCGAGGCTATCCGCTCAAGTAACACGTGTACTTGTCATTGATCAAGCGAATCAAATAATCTGTTCTTTAAATCAACGAAAGGTCACGAAATTCATTTACCGCTTCATGATTAAGTGCTGGTTATTACTTATGAGTTTTTCGTACCTTGCTTAGCAACAAACTTAATGCATTCCAGTTGCATTTGTTTGTCTTCGGTGAGTTTATGTAAATGTGGCGTTGCTGCATATTGATTTGAATACTACAATTATTAAACGGGCAATGAATACAAAAAAATACCACCATTTATTGTCACAATGATTGACTGCAAGTAAAGTGGACACTCATACCTGGAATATTGATATCAACTTAATAACATCGTAGTATCTGCAAAGATGAATCAGCGGATCACAATATCCGTGATGGAACAATAAATGTAAAATCTCAGAATTGTTGAAGGTTCATTTAAAAATACTAGAAATATTTCGGTGGTTCCTACCACCCTTCCTTAGTCTAAAATAAGATACAAATCACTGCATAGTTAGGTTATGAGGACTAGGGAATCAGAGGGAGTACAAATCAAAGTGGATTCAACTACATGTATAGGTCTTTCTGAGAGATTGTTTGGAAATAGTTGTAGCTGAAGGGCAGGTTCTTGACACTGAAAAGGGAAATGTTAAGTCGATTGGATTTCATCGCAGTGGGGGCAGTCAGGATCATTTACATCAACGAAATTATTAAAAGGGAAATGAGATCTTAGGAAGAGGTCTACACAAACAGATTTTTTAATTGAACTTAGAACATGGGAATGATATTTGTTGAAGCAAATTCTAGATTTTGAAATAATTCATTTCATAATGAACTCCTTTCAAAATACGTCAGTACTCTAGTCCTAGTACACTAGTGATTCGACGTATCTTACTTAATAACTGTGTATTTATTTGACATAGGATTTTAGACTAGACGGGTGGAAGAAACCACCCGAAATATTCTAGTATTTTATAAATAAACCGTTTAAGTCACTCAAGAATTATTAGATTTGAAATTCATCTGGAAAGATATTTATTCAGTTCACACTTTCACAAATGCATTTTACTTTATGTTAGGTTTGCAGAAATCAATACTATGTACATGTACAAACAGTTTTCTTAATCAAAAGTCAAACAAAATCTAAATGATTATCTACTAAACTTACAGTAGATTTCTGATACATGCTTTCACGATATTGATTTCCATGTCGGCCTCAGCTGCTATTCTGGACAAGTGATTGAAACCATCGATGAACGGTAATATCTGTTATTCACAAAAAAAAAACATTCAGACATTAAATTTCAGACATTACTATATGAACGATGCAAGTGTTTTCATAATATTGAGATTTTGAGATTAGTTGTATCTACGAGTTTTTAAATATCAGAGAATTTATTGAATACAAGATACCTGCTGAGTTGTAAGATCCCACTGACTGGGGACGATTATTGACCTATCTACAGTAAATATTGGCACCTCGTGCAGGGGTACCTCATCTGGCGACTTATTTTCTGGGACAACTTTCAAGTAAACAATGTTTGATTCATCTGTAAAAAGCCAAGATCATGTAGTGATACAATTGGCTTCACCCAGAGTAGATTCATCCAGTATTCATTGATTATTTATATAAAGACACAGCAGCTGTTTTATTTCTAAGACATTGAATTTTCCGACTGAATTAATATACAACTATTTTGCATTAAAAGAATTGATCAGATGTTTCAATGAATTTAGGAGGTCGTCTCAACGAGATATCAAGGATTTTGCATGTTCAAGGACGTAACACTTTTACTGACAATAATATTGTCAGTAAAAATGTTACTTGCAAAACATTGCGAATTATTTCATAGCTAGTTCTGTCAGATAATTTCAAAGGTTTTGGATTTTTATAGAAAAACCTAATTTCACGTATTATCAAACTCACTTATTTGAATAGAACTACATCCGTATTCATTAAGTTCCGTTTTAACTTGTTTTAAAATTCCTGGAAGCGTTTCTTTTGATTTTTCATTTGAAAGAAAGCCAGTCTCCATCTACATTAGAGTGATTATGTGATTTTATGAAAATCAGGATATCTCATTCTAAGAGGAAGCAGTTTTGGAGTGAGACAAATTTCAGCTATACCTCTAGCGCTGTCAGGTATCCACCAAGCTTCTTCACCAATGATTCATAGCAAACAGTCTTTGCATTCGCATCCAGTACAAAACATAGATTGAATATCAGAGCATTCCTTGCATATTTAGGATTATCTATGCATACTGGAAAACCAATAATTTTATGGCCCAGAGCATTACTAGAAAGAAAAATCAACAACCACATCACATTGATGGTATAAATGACCATTGGTGAAACACTCTTTAATCGCGTTAATCACTGGCTCACTTGAATTTAAACTCACATTGTTATTATTCTATCCTTCAATTCCGGCTTTGTTATAATGTAAACATGTACAGCGTCAAACTGTTCTTTACTGATATAATCCTCTGGTACCTGAATGAATCATACACAAATAACAGATACATCTTACACACGGAAAGCCTATTGCTAATAGTTCATTGATGATATCTAACCTGATACGCGATCTTAGGACCAGCTACCGGATGAAACTCACTGAATAAAATACACTTTATTTTGTCCATCATTTTCATCATTCGCAATCAACTCTTTAGATCTAGGTCCAGGATTCATTCGCACTTTTGTGACTATGAACTCTACTACTAACACAGTTCTGTAGAAGTTGAACACCAGGCGCCAGGGTTTATGCTACATGGAAATCAAAAACTGATAAAAATGTCGCATAATGAATGCACGATCACAGCAAGTACCAAAAGTGTGTAAGGCCGAGCGAGGGTTCTTTAATTTAATGACCAGCACCTCAGTGCTCCAGTCAAAACCAACGTCACTGTCAATGATTTTTTTAATATTTCACACTATAGTAGGCCTATAGGGTTATTTTGGAATAATAATCAACTTGTATTTTGTACACAGATCACGCAACCTAGGCTAAGGCAGTAAAGCCGGGTTCACCAAGATTAAGAACCTGGCTTGAGTGAGTGTCTGCTCCCCTTGCTTGGTTACCTAGCTTAGGTCATGATTGAGAGCGACGGAGATCTCTACAGAGACAACCACTGCCAGGACTGGGTGAATCTAAGGGAAGGGTATATACATGTATAACGAATTTAGGATTTTTCTGTAAAATACAATAATGAACGATTACAACAAGAAACCAGAAACCCGGAAGTATACAGGGATTTGGATCAGATCGTGACCGAACACAAATTAAAATATATAGTAACAGCTATATCAATTTCTACGGTGCCATGCACGCGCAGTGTCCGGTACGCACTACGGACTACTCCGACCAATTCAATTCTCCGACCAGGAAAGGCTGGTTCGCGCGGGAAGTTCCACATGTATTTCCGGTTTCTTGACAGTGTCGATAGATATGATGAGTGGTCAATCGAAGATTTCGACTTTCTTTTCTCCTTTACGGAGCGCTAAGCGTAGCCTTTCATCTACTGAGGTGATAATTGATATAATTGGTGCAAAAAGTCACAGTGATATTTTAAAAATAGGCTCCCGTTGCTGTTGTTGTGGATGCGCTACACGGCTTTGCAAGGCTTTTTATTAGCACTTTTGATTAAGAAGTCACCTTTTAAATGATTCCCAGGAAACCCTGCAACAAACAATGGCTCAGAGATTGATGTTATGACTTACCATTTATTGACGTAAGTCATATGTGTTTTAAATATTGTATAAAATTGTATTTTCTATAGAATATTGAAACTCCTAAGAACAAGAAAAGAAATGAAGACAAATCGAAATCTGCAACAACCCCTGAAGGGAAGGCTGCAGACCATGTTAGTGGTGATGAGAATTGTGGACCCATCTCTCTTTCCCCGGAGCAAAAACAGCGAATTGATCAAAATCGACTTTCAGCTGCAATCACTATGTGCAAGAAGAAAACCAATGGTTTAGTTGATAACATAGGCCCATCGTGGTTCAGTGCTCTTGAAAAGGAATTTTCCAAACCATACTTCCTAAGAGTAAGGATTTCAAATCTATTGACGTAACACAGAGCCGCGTCAAAGATATCATTATTCTAAACAATAAATATTCTCTGCTTTCAGTTAAGTTCATTTGTTCAAGGAGAAAGACAGAAAGTTACTGTCTATCCTCCGATTAACCAAGTGTTTTCATGGACACAGATGAGTGACATTAACGATGTCAAGGTCGTTATACTCGGACAGGATCCATATCATGGACCACATCAAGCACACGGTTAGTTGTAAACTCATTGCCAATGTATTCATTGCAAGTATTTGACAGTAGTAACTTGGTTGTACTTAGTACGTTAACTAGATTTTATTCATAGCCTTCACTACAAGTGCTTTTGATAAAATTAACCTTAACTAGTATCATTCTTCATGTTAACTTATCACCAGGTTAACACAGCTCCTCTCTAGAACTCCACAAACTTAAATTGCATTTCGATGAAAATTTTTTCAGGTTTGTGTTTTAGTGTTCAGAAAGGTGTTTCCGCTCCGCCAAGTTTGATTAATATATTCAAGGAACTGAAGAATGATATCGCTGATTTCGAGATTCCAAATCATGGAGATCTTACTGGGTGGGCTAGGCAAGGCAAGTTACATGAATAGACAGTGATAATTTTAGCTTTGTTGATTTTCAAATTGATTTTAATACCATTTCTATAATTTCTATTTTCAAGGAGTGTTATTGTTAAACGCTGTTTTAACCGTCAAAGCAGCAAATGCCAATTCTCACAAAGATAAAGGCTGGGAGCAGTTCACCGATGCTGTTATTAAGTATTTGAGTAATAGCTGTACAGGACTTGTGTTCATACTGTGGGGATCATACGCGCAAAAGAAAGGTGCTATTATAAACAAGGTAATTACATTAAGATTTCTTCTGTTAGGCGTATTTAGACGTCAAAATACCGCCCATTGAATTCATAGATTATTTCTTTTATTTTTAATTTTTAGAAAAAACACCACATATTAACCGGTGTTCATCCTTCGCCTCTGTCAGCGCATCGTGGATATTTTGGATGTAAACATTTCTCGAAGACCAATGAGTTTCTCGCTGAAATGAAAAAAGAACCGATAAACTGGAACAATCTGCCCTAAAAGATACCAGCAATTCAGTTGTAAGTGCATGAAGGAACTTTTTGATCGCAAGATTCTACGTTTTAAGATCCACCCGATAACTGTACATAGATTTTACATCATACAGTAGACTGTTTACCCTGGAGTCAATTGCCTCGGATTATCACCTGCCTGCCAGACAATATATGACAAATTTTCTAAATACATTGACCAATTTGTGTGATAATGACCCAAGCCTTCTCTGATTACACCGGAATTTGTATATTTCGGAGAGAATTTATTGGTCCGAGATCCAAGGCAAGCAGAGTCTACTGTACTTGTATGACTATTGAGGGAAATGCATATAATGTCATCATATATTCGCTAGTTTCCAATTTTTTGATCGGCTTGATACTTAGGTCTATGTAATCTAGTCTACCATTTTGAACTTGATTTTTATTTGAAAAAGCATTTATTTTTATATTACCGATACTTAGCAAACATGTACATAAATATGATATGTCCATTAAGCATTAATTGTGTAAATACAAAAGAATACAGCAATAAACATTTGATTAAGTTGTTAAATATATACGAGTATAGTTCGATTGTTTATGAGATAATCCATGAATGCGTGCTGTTCATTTGAAGTTTATGCAACCATCATCATCATCTGGCTTTTTAACACAAATACAATTACACAACATAAAAATATTCTTAATCGAAGATTTTGTAGCACCATCTGAACGTAAGTAGTAGGCACCTTTGCTTTTGTATGTACTTTGAACTAGTTGATATTTTATGATTACATGTCATAATGCATTTCAATTCAGCCGTTTAGAGAGCGCACTGACAGAATTTATGTTGATAATACGTGGATGATCAGTTGGTTCCGCAAGGTGATATTTTCAATCGGGAAATCTCTGTACTGCTAGTTCTAATAATGTCTGTGCTACATCTACTGGGAACTGACGCTTTCTCAAATCTTCCAGCCGCATTTCTAAATCCTTTTTGTCTTTACCCAAAGTCCAACACAGACGAATACTTATCTGTAATAATGGAATCAAATATCGGATGTTTTCACGCTTACCAATGCATTTTAAGGCAGTCTCTGCCCACTCATAAGCCTCCTGGAACTCTTCTAATGCAGTATTGACGGCAACAATAGCACACATCGTTGCAATGACTTCTTTGTGCATTTCACCCAGTAGTTTGTCCTGAATGTTCACTGAATTATGCAGTAGTGGCAACGCTTCGATATAATCTCCATGGCAAATAAATTCGTAAGCTAATCTCAAGTCTTTATAATAAAAGAAAGTGGCAAATTCTTTGCTCATTTGTATTATGTCGATTCCGTAGAGATGCATTAAATATTGCTCAAAAGCTCGACTGCGTTTGGCTATTGTTTCTGTTTTGAAATTTCCGGATATTACTTTTTTTGGAAATGATATTCCTTCGATAATCTCTTCGTATTTTTTCTTCAGTGTTTCGTGTAATCTCTCGAAGTCGGAATATCTGCGTTCTATCGTTGCCTGTGCTTCGTCCAAGCGACCAATTCTTATGATTAGAATAGTGTAGAGCTAGAAATACAATAATCAATGAAGAACTTGAAATATTTCTACTATGCGACCATTCATTTATTACATACCCATAAGCATACGTAATAAATGAATGACTCCTATTACAAATCTCTTATTCCGATGATAATTTGTTTGTAAAAACATCTTACCACGTGTTTCCGTCTGCCATTTTTAACAATTCTTGCACTGCTTATTTCAAAGTGTACTGTTTCCCTGTTTATATCAGTTATTGGAGCTGGTATCGAAAGAGAACTTGGTCGCGTAGCAGATGAACACGAACCTAGAATTTCATATTGGAATTGCCTTATTTGAAACATAGCGACGATGGAAGGAAAAGTTTGAAGAATTAGGGTTGAAATGGTAAGGCTCCAATTGGCGCTATCGGAAATCATTGAAGGAGGCTGGTTACCAGGATGATGATGATGAATACCATTAATCGTAGCCACCGCCTATTCTAAATGACTGGCAATAAAGGGAACTTTTTGTAATTTCTGGTCAAATTATATTTCTTAATAACATAATACCTTTTCCAAAACTGTTCTTTTCTTCTTCTGTACTGATTTGTAACATTCCTTTGA
This sequence comes from Tubulanus polymorphus, assembly GCF_964204645.1. NCBI lineage: Eukaryota > Metazoa > Nemertea > Palaeonemertea > Tubulaniformes > Tubulanidae > Tubulanus > Tubulanus polymorphus. Next base: position 3,232,307 of record NC_134027.1, on the reverse strand, counting down.
AGTTGATGTTGATTTCATCTGTGTCATCAGTAAGACTAAGCTCACTATCCGCACTTAAACTGTCATCGAAGTCAACTGAATCAGTAAATCTTTGAAGCACGGATGCCATTTTCACAGAACTATAAGCTTTTACTACTATTTAACCAAATCTGACCACGTCCAAACTATCAATCATTTTTCAAAGACAAAAGACGTACATTTCTTTACTATTTTCCCATTTTTCTGAGATTCATTGAGTAGGGGGTGAGGATTGAGGTGTTTGTTTCATTCACACCACCATATTGGGCGCTATTGCACTTTCGTACCCCCCTCCCAAAAATTTTTATTTCTGCATATTTATTATCAGGGAGGTCTAGAGATTCAAAATCAGTAACTTTTGATCCAAAAAACTTACTTTTTCTAGGTTAAAATTTTGTTATTTTAGGCCCTAAATCGCGTGTAAATTCGCCGATTCGCGACGTCAACAACGCCATATTGGATGTCAATCAAAGTTGCTAACCCTCCACTGAAATGTCATGACATAAAAACTTTGCAAAAAACCATGTTTTCAAACATAACCATCTCTGAAAATAACGCGTATGATTGCATTATTTTCATACTTAGCTATTGATTTAAAGATGTCCTGATGAAGAAAAGTTATGTACCCAAAAACGAAATCATGTCAATTCAATTCAATTCCATTTATTGAGATATATTTATTCAGATGTTTTTAGGTGGTAATTAGTGCCGAAACATGGCCGACCCGTCGGTTTGAATCGAGGAAATCGACCCCAAATTATCAGAATTTTGGCTTGGAAAAAATTTTTTTTTTGGTCAAAAGTAATTTATTTTGACTCTACAGACCTCCCTGATAATAAATATGCTGAAATAAAAACTTTTGGGAGGGGGGTACGAAAGTGCAATAGCGCCACCATATTGTGACGGTAAGTCTTATTCAACTGATAGTTATTTGTCCTGTTCTCTCGAGGCGTGTTGTTTACATTCTCGATTTTTGACAGCTCGTCGAAACCGGAAATGAATCACTTCCTGGTTTAACTAATTATCGCCGAGAAACCACAAGACATTCAATAAAAAACCATGATTATTGAAAGATATACATTTACTATCTTTAAATCAGATGTTATTGTTTATGTTTGGTTAGTTAAGATTGTTTACACAGAGGATTGAATATTATCTATTCCTAATAAGTATTTTGGACGTACTTTCGTTTGAATAAATTGGATTTACATTTGTATTGGCGAAGAAAAACAACATGGAGGCAATGGCTTCAAAACATATCGTTTCGTTCGACGAAAAACATTCTTCTTCTCTACTGGAACAGTTGCATTCTCAAAGAACACGTGGTATATTCTGCGATGTAGTTTTGAAAGTATTTGGACAACAATACATGGTGCACTCTAACGTCCTTGCGGCTTCAAGTCCATATTTTAGTTCGTTTTTTGGACAGAACGCATCCCGACGATTTTCACCTGCTGCGCCCCAAATCGTCGAATTGCAAATTGGTGAGACGGGAGCCAGCGAATCGTTTTCGAGCGCTATCGAAAAAATCATTGACTTCATGTATTCGGGAATTTTACATATATCGGGCGACAACATCGTTCAGGTTTTGCAGTTATCAAAAGTTCTGCAAATGGAAAAATTGGTCGATCTTTGTTCGCCGCATATTATTGAGCTTTTAGATACTCAGAGAAAGATCATTGAGAAAGTCGAGCCGCGAGATGAATCAAACTGTGAATTGAACGCTCCCTCAACCCGGCAACAACAAACTATTGTTAGTCAACCAATTATAGCAGGGGGTAAAACTGATCTAGCAGATGATGAGTTAAAAGTTTTCGGTCTTACATTAGATATTTGCGGTAACGAAGGCGAACAATCGGAAAATGACGAAGTGGACGTTATTCGTCAAAGATCATGCGACGACGTCGTTGATTCTAAAGATGAAGATAATATGATCATCGCGACTGATGAGAACGTTATCAGCGAGGACGGCCGTCCGTGTATGGATATTCATTCAACCACCGATTCCGAGAAAGAAAAAATCCCGAAAATCTTAATCTGTTCGGAATGTACGTTTACGACCACTAAACCGTACAGACTGAGTCGACATATGACTTGTCACACGGGCGGTAGATATAAATGTATGTCGTGCGATTTCTCAACGACTAAACTTCGTGAACTAACGGCTCACAACAAAGTTCATAAACATATGAATAATATTTGCACGTTTTGTGATTTCGAGGCTAAGAACGGCGAAGAGATGCGCGATCATCTGGCTAAACACGCCGGTCATCTACCGTACTTTTGTAATTATTGCGACAAACGTTTTAAAACGCGCGCTCAGATGAATTTACACGCTCCGAAACACAAAGACGAAAAACCGTTCGTTTGTAAGATTTGCGGATTAGGTTTCAAGTGGAAACACGCGTTAAAAGGTCATTATCTCGTTCATACTAAAGAGAAGAATCACCTGTGCGATATTTGTGGTTACGCTACTGCGCATAAAAGTCAGTTGAAAGCGCATCATTTAATTCACACGGGCGACTTGTTTAAATGCACCCATACCGGCTGTACGTACCGCACTATCAAAAAACAGAACTTAACCGCGCATTTAATGACTCATACTCGAGAAAAACCTCATCAATGCGACGTATGCGGCCAAGCTTTTTCGTTAGTGAAGAATATGAAACGACATATGTTGTTACATTCATCGGAACGACCTCATCACTGCACGCAGTGTCCGTTCGCTACAACACGCTACGATAAACTGAATGAACATATGAATAAAACGCACGCCGCTGGAAAACCGATTAAAAAACGACGCGTCGTTAACTCATATGTGAAATCTCAATCGATGGTATTAACCCACGTTCCTGTGCTAGACTCTAGTGAAAATAGTTTAGAAAAGAATTCAGAATCTAGCGCAAAATTACTATCCGGCAGTGATACTTTGATACATACTAATTCAGATCTAAGTCAGGTTATCGATGTCGAGCATTTAAACTCGATGAATTCTCATGTCAAGAAAACTCAATTATTGTTAACTAGCGACGTTTCAAAACTGCTTCATTCTGTACGACACAATACTATCGATGAATCTGAACATGAAAATCTCATACAATCTGTTGAAAAATCATTGCCTTTGCAATTAGAACCATCGCATACTTTAACAGCATCAGGAAATGCTAATTTAGTGACATTACAACCTCTGCAGTTAGTAGAAATAGCCTTTTCGACTAGTTCTGATCCTGAATTTAAATGAAATTAAACTGTTCAGTTGATTTACAACTTTTATTGCCAAGATATTTGTGATACATTTACATATGACTTTTATTTATTTGTTTGATAATAAATTAAAGGTACGAAAATCTGTAACTCTTTATTCATTCATTGAATTAATCTCTGGCGAGGAATTGTTTGCTGATCGATTCGAACCAACCATACTGCCATGTTGTGGAGAATGGCAATGTCAGATTTCGAAATTATCCAAGAGGAAAAGTTAAATGTGCTTCGATTGCGAATGATATCATATACGTGAAGACAATTCCGATATGAACACAAAAGTGGTTATGAAGTTGAGCAAAGCTGTAAGGCTAAGAAATATGAGTATTAGATATTTGAAATTGTCCTAGATCATAATCCGTGAAAGAGTCTCAAAATGAATTAAATCTAATCGACTTGAACACAATAAGGCACCAGATTTGCGAATGTTCCTACTATTGTTTCTAAGGGAATTGTGTGAAGTCTTCTCTTAAATGATCCTAGTGACGTTGTTTGTAACCCCATTTTACCCATCCTGGGGGTGGTGCACCAATTGCTGGTGGGTTAGCTGGTATATTTGGTGCTGGTGGTGGTGTCTCCGGTGAAGGTGTCGTGGTCTTGTCATGTTCGAATTCTCTACGGGTTGCCGTTGATTGCAAAATCAGTGCTGTCGTCATAAGCCAGTAAATCATTAGTAGCTTCATCGCTGAAATTATAACAAGTTTCAATATGCTTTTTCAAAACATAACCGAGCATTTCGATCACACTGTTTTTAGCAAGTCTATGACGATGATCTCTAGTGAAAGTTCGAAACATCGTGTCATTTTAAACTTTTTGATTTAAGGCCTACATAATGGGTTTTTATGATATCGGGCTAATATTTATAATCGTCAATTCTAAGCCACCCTGATGCTTTAATTTATGAAATTATTTCCTTAATAAAGACTTTAAACTTTTTAATAGAAATGATTCCATTATTTTATCCGATTTTTTGTCTTGGTTGAAAAGATAAGAAAATCGTGTGTACATGGGTCAATCTATGAGATGGTTTGACCAAATCACGATGAGCTGCAGGTTACAATGTCTATCATGAACGCAATTCACAATAAGTGACTTCGCTTGCCTTACTACTACAAACCATGGATCAATGAATGGTGTATGTATTTGGAAGACTTGTAGGGAAATCAAGAGTTGAGTCTCATACCACGGTTGATTTAGACTCGCTGTTCCTTAATGGGTTTTTTTATTGCCCTTGGAAGATATGTTATACACACCGGTTCGATAAATAGAATATAAATGTTCTTACCTCCTCTACGCTAAGCAGCTACGTATCATTCGAGAGTGTATCCTGTCGTGTCAGTTAAATATACTACGACACGTCTCGTCTCCCCTTAAAACGATTAATAAAATCGCCTACGAAAAACTTGTATCATCGCATTCAATAGAACCAATAATAAGAAATCAATGCATGGTTTGTGTCGAAAATAATGAGAAAAAAAATCAGCTGTACAAATTCCTTTTCTCTCACTGTGTTATTATGAAGAAAAAACATTAGCATGGAAATTCATTTTCATTTTATTGTCCGTCGAAAGTAATTAATAAACGAGGCTCTCTAAAAAGTATTGATAGAATATTCTCCACGGGTGGGGTCTGTTCCACGCAGTCCTTCGGATTGAGACTTAATGCTTCTCAGATTTTCTAGAGACAGGTATTTGTAGATTGATTTTTTTTTACTTTAAAGGAACTTTCAACGAGTTCGATTTGCACTGAAGTACATGAGAAAACGGCAGTACATAGATATTTGAAACACTTAAACATAACACTCGAAAAAGAGGAAAACTATTTAATAGATATATTACTTACCGAATGTGACGAGGATATGATTTACTCAGCAAGAAAGGCTGAACGATGAGGTCTTTTGCCAAGACAAAATTTTCAAAACCTACTAATCAATAGTTACCGAGGGGTCGGTCATTTTGTTTCAGAATCAGAATCTCTCTAGATGGTCAGAAAATTATCATTTTTTCTAATTCTCTTAGAGGTGAACTCCCCCGGCCCCCGTACAAAGGCTTTGCAACTCGTGTACAAACATCTAGGGCTAGTTTTTGAGCCCCTTATATCCCCTGATTCTAAATTACAGGATCTGCCGCTATTATGAAACCACCGTCTTAACGTGTTAGAAGACTCCTTCGCGTGCATCATGTGTGGGTTATCACCTGAAATTGCTGCATGAAACCCAACGGCCACCAACAACATAACTATCACGAAAAACAAGAGCACCAAATTACGAAACTTCTGATTTATTAATCTAGAATAAAAGATATTCCGCATGATGATCATACATACATCTACACGTACAACCAAATAACTATTCATCAACTATTAACTTATTCTAAACATTTTTTACAAAAATTTTATGTACCAAAAATTTACAACTCTTCGAGTAAAAAAAACACAATCATCTAAAAAGTGGGAATGACAAATCAAACATTGGTCACGTGTAAAATTATTGACGACTGCTATCAACCTTACAATTCAAAATACATTCATTTCGGTGTATAAATTGTTTTGCACCAATAAAAAAATTGAACAACGTGTAAACTGTTAAAAGCAATAGGTACTTATTAGTTATAGCCCAAGCAATTTAAAAAAATACATTGCACATATACATAACATCTTATCTGAAAAATCCCCTGCTTTTATATTCCAGTAAAAATAAACGATTAAATCATGACTACCGGTACACCATTTATTGTTAATCGAACCACTATAATCATTGAAGCGATTTGTTATTTAACCAATCACCATTGCACTAATAAACTGGATACAAACTAGCAAGCATATCAGTAACATCAGCAACAACATCAGTAATGTACTACTGATGCGCTTGGTAAGCAGCATAATTATATCATATTCCAGGACTCAATTCAAGAAGACACATAAAATTTCATTACAATAACAACAATCAGATGAACAGTATCCAGTACTGACTTATACATCTATATAGTTTACATATATCTAAAGCCATATGTATTTCTAGGCAATCACATACCCTGTACTAGTTAAAATCCATCTGAACTCTGAATCAATTGCATTAATTATTGGCAAATGTGATCTTGGATTGTGTAGACAATCAATTCACAGTTTTAGATTGCAAATACAATGACCCATGCACAATAGCCTCAATATTTCAGAAGTACTCATACTTAATAAGAACATGGACGTATAAACTAGTACGTCCATGATAAGAATCAGCAGGGTCTGCCTCAATTACTGTATATAATCGTTTTTATAAACTCATTTGTAAAGTCCCGGGATAATGAATACCCATACTCATGGTCTACTGACGAAAAGATTTCCTAATCCAGTGGTTCATTGAATCACAGAAAATCGCACAATTATTGATTTTGTGTATGTTGTGAAATTTTTCAGCATTATATCATCATAAAAATTTCTCCAGTTAGTCAATATATTTATATACATTTGATCATATCACAGAATCAAAGGCTTACGAAATATTACATAAACAGCAATCAAAAATTGCATACGGGCACATTTTAGCAATTATGATTAACAAGGAAGGTGGAAGCAGATTTTTGATATAGCGGCAAGGCTTGTGCTAAAATCATACATTTCCTCTTTTTTGATTTTACATATGTATATTAGGAGTAATTGCAATATATATTCAGTCATATTATTAAATATATGTCAAGTCTGTCATTTTAATGTCATATTTGCGTTAATGAAGCTACATAATAATGTACTTATACAATGTTGAAAATTAATTTTTGATAGACAAGCAGTTGCACATGAACATGATTGAATACTGTACAGTTTAAGTAGACTTCAACAACATCAGCTTCAATATTATAGTTCGCATATTTCAATGCTACGTGACTCGTAATAATGAACTACGGCAGTATTCACTTACCGGCATTGGTTTTTCAAAATCATATTTGATCTTTACTGATGTGAGAAAAAATCTTTCTATAACAATGAGCGATGAGTATAAACAAATGAGGGGAATGATAGTTCTTTGAGACAATCTATTACTTTTAGGTGGGATCAATATTATCTGGTAACTCTGCTGCCACAACTCGTTTCAATACATTCATCCACCTGGAAATTACGAGATTGAAAATAACTAAATACACGTTCATTTTCAGGATGAAAAATCTACAATAGTCCAGCGATAATTAGAAATTAACGCATGCAAATGATTGAGAAGACTTAATTACTTACTTATTTTTTACTTTCTCATCGTCAGCTTGAAAGAAGTACGATTTACTCGGGTGCTTCAAGTGGAAAACCAAATCAGGCCGTTCTTCTATAATGCGACCCGGCAATGGTAATACCCACTCAGCTGCAACATCCTAGAAAATATTTTCAAAATATGTGAGAAACAAGCCATCATTTCAGTGTTCTAGTGGCTAAAATATAATATCGGTATGTAATTTACCTGTCTGGCTTTGAAAGCGTACAAAACGAAGTCTTTATGAACGGCAAACCAACGGCGTATCCATGACTTGCCACCATCAACATTATACAGTAGATAACCACTCACAACTGATTTCTCATCACCTTTAACCTAAATATATTCAAACGGTTTTTTACTAAAACATTTTACGACAAACTGATCTAGATGAATTGACAAATCTCATCCGATCTTACATCTTTGATTCCTTTTTTCTTTTCCTCTTCCACATTGCCACCGGCTTCAATCAGATTGTAACATTTCTTACAAACCCGGTGAATATTCCCATCATATGATAACGTACATTTGTAAGCCGAACACTTTGCGCAGGCCAACTGAAAATTCAAATTCGAACGGATTACACTGTGAATTACCTAATACTAAAGAGCTCAAAAACGAATTACCGGGTAGGTATTAAAACTCACAATTCCACAAGCCCTGCAATGATGCCGTCTTCGGAATGTTGAGAACGTTGTACAGCACACCATGCACATAGATGCAGAGGCATCTTTAATCCATCGCGGAGCTGACTTTCCCACATCACCAGCAGATATTCCTGTGTCATACAATATACCCTCGGACTTCCTCAATGATAACTTTCGCTTACGATACTCGGATACAACTTCCCATAGTATTTTCATCCACGCCAACTTCTCATCATCTGAGTCACTATTGTTAACAAGAAATGGAGGATTTCATGGTTACCATAAACATGAATTTCTGATCATAATTTGACAAATTGGGATAAGATTTGAAACTGTAAACCTACCCGCAATCCAACTCCAAGACCTTTTCTCGAGTTTTTACTACAATTGTGTTAGGAAGATCTTGATTATCACCTTCATATATCTATAATACAAACACATGGTACTCAATGAATAATTCAGTCACCCATCCTATTAAAGTCTTGTGTATTGCACTGCTCTTATCATGTACCTTCATTCCTTCTACACTGAGTTTAGATTTGAGTTTATACATAGCACCATTTAGAGATATAGCTTGTTCCTGACAAACAAGGATCAAATCATTGAACTGAAATAAGAACAATTAATCGTAAGAGTAATTGAAATCTTCTGAGGAGCAGCAGGAAAGACATCGATTCAATAAACCCAATGCTTTTAGATCGATTCATACCAAGAATATATATCGTTCCATACGTTGCCCATTGCGAGCAGAAACCTTCATTATTTTGCCTTCTTTGATGATGTCTCGCGTTGGATTGACTAGATCATCAACAGCACCTCCAATTTTTTCATAAATCTCCATCAATTTGCTAAACTTTTCCTAAATCCCAATTATGACAAATGTAACCGGATGTATACATGTATTCAGGACGGATTGTGATAAAGTTTTACTGAATGAAAGTTCGTAAAATAATTCAAAGACTTCTTCAGCACATTTACTCACTATTTGCTTCATTGCCTGGTTTGAATGGGCAGCAGCAGTTGAAACCAAGTCCAGAGCCTCTGAAATATCAGAATACACGGCTAATCGAAAATATTTCCGTGTATCAACTGAATGAATTTGTACCCCAGATTATACTTACGCTGAGTGGCTGCTCTATCCGGAGAATCTTCGGGAAGATATCGAAGATATTCTGAAATCATCACAAATATATCTGCTATTACTTTGCTATCCAATAAGAATAATCCTTAATATTTGAGATAAATATTCTTACGAGTGATTTGTGATTTACACAGAATGAAAACAAACCTTCTAATAATAACCGATACCGAGGCACACGCTGTATCGGTTCCAACATGTGATGCTGTACTCCTAACTTCCCACATTCCGGTTTCATCTGAATTACACATAATCATGAATTGTATAATGAAGCGATATTTTACACATATTTCTACGGAAGCGATAAGGGGCCTCGAGTTGACGCGTTCCAACTCGACAAGTCGTCATATTTATGTCGACATACCGCGATATATCGCGTCAAGTCGACATGAATATGTCGATATATCGTGACGTTTTGACGTCATATTTCGTTTTCACGACCATAAATAATATATAACTCGAGGTCCTTTATAGCTTCCGTATATTTCAGATCTATAAGATCTCACCTGAATGGAATCCAACATTTCTTTGAATGGTAAACATTTCTGGTACCATGACATCAACAGGGTTGTGCCTTTATCATAGTTTTTTACGTATTCAGAGTAGATCTTTAGGAAAGGAGCAAATGTTTTCATTATATCACCGATCTTACTTTCTTCTTTCTCCCTAAATGAGTAAATAAAAGAACATGTATTTATTCCACCTCAGATTCAAGAATTATTTGAAAAGCTGAAGGATTCAAATACTTTAGAGTATGTTTTTGTGAAACTATGAAGTGAGATTTGAGCATTTTTTACCATATTTTCCAGCGATCCTCAAGTTGAGGAAGTAGGTGATCATGGTGAAGTGTGTATATACTTCCAATATTGGAAAACATCTGACTAATAACTTCATCGGGAAAATATCGATGTTTTTTATTGGCTGCTTCTATTTCTCCACAGAACGTCTATAAAAAACAAGCAAAAAACATATCATATCAGTGACTAAGCGCAAAAATTGGAATTAGCAACAAAAAAATCTGATCTGAGCTAATTGATCTGATCTGAGAATTCTAACCTGTGAAATGAGACGAAGTTTTTCTACATATGCTCGTTCCGTAATCAACAGTTCAAAGGCCTTTTTCTTCAGTTTGGACATATCGCTTCCGGCCTCATCTATTTCTTGCAAACAGCGCTAGGTAAAAAGTACAAAAAAATAACTATTTTTGCAAAATTTACATGTGCTTAAGTGCAAAGGGGCCAAAATCAGGATCTTACTTGCATAGCTGATAATCCAGCTGAAGAATTGGCTAAATTTGATTCATATTGCTCATCGCTATCACTGTCAAATAAAGATCCATCTTCTGAATTAATAGACTCGCAATCTCCGATACTCCTCGCTGGTGACTGACGACGCTGGTCATTATCCACTATATTTGAACAGGCGTAAAGTCCATGAGCGTCGGGAACATTTTTTGGCGTGGAAGTCATCGGCGGTGGAAAGTTTGCTATCTTATAATCGATAGTAGCTCGGGTCACGTTGTTACATACAGGAGGACGATACATCTTATCATGATTGTCACACTTTGCATAGGTATAAAGATTCGAGGCGTTGTCGTACAAATCGTATTCCGGACAACTTCCTTGTTTCACGACGCTATTCTGATTCTCGTTATAAAGATCGTAATTTTCTTCAACTTGTTTTTCAAGACTATACGCATTCGATAGATTTTTATGATTATCTGGTATTAGATCACGATCCGGCGATTTCTCCAGTTTTTCTCTCATTGATGACGTTATCCTCCACTGTAACTTCATGAATTCTTCCGTCTGCCCAGCGGATGTGCTGCCCTCTGAAGACGTCTTTTTCAAAAAAGCCGGTTTCGGAAGTGGTTTCGGTTTCGGTCCCTCTGAAATCAGAAATTAGAAAATGAGTTAGATCCCTGAAGCATCATAAGCACGTACATATAACAATCATCATTCGCTTACTGGACACATAGAGCACATGGCAGGCTATAGCTGTTAATTAACAGTTAACAAAACACAATGAAGATGATTATGCTTCTATGCATATGACAGTCTGGTAGTAAAGCTAATTACACTATTACTGGATATAGCAATGTAAACAGTTCATCTGTACACTGACACAAACAGTCAGTTAATAATTAACCCGTCCAGTCTCGTACTGCAGCTTAATACATTCAATAATGACCTTCGTACTGAAAAAATTCCACTGGAATGCCACTATGCAATAAACCATGCAATTAACTGAAACAAAATTCTTGGATTTCACGATAAAACCATAGAATCAACCTCCCGGTTGCCAAAACATTGAAAACATTATATTGTAGGCAGAGGAAAATAGGTTTTATATACCCGGTAATTATTTCATTCCAATACACTCAAACAGGATGCAATTCACATTTTCAATATCAAATTTGCACATTCAATGGACAATACTCCTTCCAACGTATAACTAATATCTGATAATACAGGAAATCCATAAACCCAAATATGTACCAGTAGATGCTCTGTTGTATCCATTTACTCAAAAGAAAGATCTTACAATAAGCATTTCTGAATTTTCATAATGATTGTCTTCAGGACTGAAGTTATTGGTATTACTTATCATTTAGAAGCTGCTGATGGTAATAAAGGTGGCACTCCTTGATTAAATATCATATGAAATGAGTGCACCGCAAATATAGTGTCTAGAATAAATAGATTATCAATTTGTGAGGTTCATCATTCAATGATATTTTAAATCAAACAGATTTCTTGAATGATAGCAAATTAAAGAATAAATCAGGTACTAAGTAATTAGCAACAGACATGAGTTACAACTGTTATGAATTGTTCCTTCAGAAAATGATGCAACTCGGACACTTATAATGGTGGAAATGATAAATGAATTGTGAAAGATCTAAATACGAGAAAGAAGGTATATAAGCATACATATTAGCCAGATTAGTTTGTGAAGCAGTAAGTTAGGTATGTTTGTTATATTTAGGAATATACCTTCACTTGTTTCATCGGATTCTTCAACCTCAGACAATCGCTTCACAATCATATCTATACTTCCATCACCTGACAGAAGAAAAACCTCTACAGACAAGGGTATCTAATGAACCTTATACCCAACCAAGCCAAGCTGGTGTCATGATGAAAATTTTGTTTTCCAACATCAGTATCTATTTGATTACGCCGATTTTCATATACCAAAACATGTTGTTTGTAAGCAATATCACAAGTCATTATCAGAAAACCGATAAAAGTTAGTAAGTGAAGCAAACATTGTTTCTTCATTCATCTCTATAATCTCTTCATGCATTTTCATTCTTAAACAAGCGATTCACAGGATCTTTCTCAACTCAGTATCTGTAAAAATACAACGTTTTGATTTTCATAATTCAAGACTTACTCTTCACGATGTCGATGTCATCGGTAGTGAAGGATCGACGTTTTTCTGATGTTGAACATTCTCTTTTTGCTAACTCTCTCAATCTGGCCGTTACAAGACCAGACACTGAAATAATACATAATTCAACACTGTGAATATGGATTTATTGGAAAAGGAGATCTCACAGGGAAGCTCGGATATTCCTTACAACCAAATTAGATATACATGTACTGCTTCTTGCACAATCATTGCCAATATGAAATTATTCAAATATTGAGCAAATAGAGGATTTTTCAGTTATAGACTACGAAAGCCATCATTGATGAAACTGAAAGATTATACTTCAATTTACCTCGTAACTCATCGATACATTCTACGGACTGCGTACGAAGTTTAGCTACCGATACCGGTTCCGGTAAACTTGGTTTTTGTTCCAATGATACGGTATCCAGTAAATCTGGTTTTGGTTTGATGGCAGGTTTCCGAAACCCGGGACGAGCAAAGTCGCCTTCTTTCCTGCCATTCGCCGCCCCATTCCCTACAAGAAAAGGTAGACAAAACATTACAACCAGTATCAACCAGAGAAACTGCTCCTGGATAAGGGAGTTCACTCCAAAAACCTGTGACTCAAATCAAATCAATACTACTGTATGTATATCTAAACCGGCTAGTAAAACCAGCTGTTGTTTCGGTGATATGAATATTTCTAGCAGGTGAATGAGAAGGTTGGTTTCCTCTCACTATCGTTCCCTATATTCTACGATATAATCTTTAAACTACTCACAGATTTTAACGATTTCAAATTCCCTATTTTTACTGCAACGTTGATCACCAAACAGTAATTTTTTCAACCAACAAATTCGAGAGCCTTCTTTTTTACGTTTTGTTTGTTTGAAACGAACGCGTTTTCGTCTTAAAGCTTTATCAATCCAAGATTCTGCGTTAGCATTAGCATTATTCCCGGAGAAAAAGAAAGTCATTACGTTTTTTCAAATGCAAATTAATAAATTGAACACAATATTATCATTTAATTCCCTTCTTCGTTATCTTTTTCTAGCTTCAACCATGAGATTTCATTTCATTACGAAATTCAAATAGGACCTATCCTTGGTCACTCATCAGCTGTATGCAGCGAATATAATATTCATGATGTCAATAAATATATATACTTTTCAAAGTTGAACATTCTAACTTCCTGATTGCTTAAATACCAGTTTATATACGTATGACCACAGCTTTGTGCTTAACAGGCCTATATTCAATTTTAATCTCAGATCAATATCATTCAATTCAACAACAATGATAGGACAATGCTTTACACACTCTTAGTTACTGCTCTAACCTACTTCTCATTTCTCTCTATCAGTAGGAAAAAAAAACAGTTTTAAGTTGCTCAGAGATGTCAGCCTGACTCATCTGTGCAGAAATATAAAGCATCTACAGGTGTTTGAACCAAGCGAAAAGCCTCCCCAATTTTCTCAATGCAATACATTACTTAGGAGCTTTTCCTCAGGAGATATTTCGTCAGTACAATAAGATTGATGACTTGCTTTTTTGGATCGTTATACATGTATTCCAATAGAATTTTGATTGAGAATATCATTGTTTTGATTTTGTTAATCCTCAAGAAAATGAAGTTTTCTTAAAATCCTTATAAATATTGTGCCTGTGAACCGACAACATATAACTCACATATTCTTCTTAGACAAGTGATTAATCCACAATCTGTAGAAGTACTTCCCACAAAATTGCCCATGTTCTGAGGTTAACCAGGCAAGATATCTCATATCCACTATATTTATGATGTTAGTTCTTAACTGTTAGTTCCTACGTGCACTATGTCTATTAAGTAAGCAACATCCTAAAGGGAGCATCTCAATGTAACACTAAGTTATTATCGCAATACTCCTAAACATGGGAAATCATGAAATAGTCCCCAAGTAAATAAAAACAATTTTTCTCCTTTCAATGAGGGTGAAGCACTGAAGTGAAATGTATTTATGAACACATTTCAATATATACATAATAACCAATAAATCGTATATTCTATAACACCAGATGGAATGGAATGAATTTATTGAAATTATTCATAGTTTTCCGTCTCGGTTTCATTAATGTTTTTCTGATTTTTCAAGGTTTCCAATATTCAGGCCTGGCCTGTGGCACATGTTGAATTTTCTCTAAATTGTACAGTGTTTTCTCTTAATCATCACCTGTTTGGCAAAGAGCCAGATATACTTCTGGGCTCGAATTGAATACAGCCAGTTTTCTGATGCTTTAGGCCTAGGTTATGCTCAGATTCTACATAGGGGATGAGAAACTTTGCACTAGGTCCATTACCATTGAACTAAAATTTAGGATTGCATTGAAAATAAATTCAGTAAAGAAGTGTCGGCCAAGGCCTAGCTAATTTTTACCAACCATTATTTAAACGAAGACTAACGTTACGTCGTTAGACTATGATATGAGGCTGATGTGTATAAATTTATATTTACAGAATATAGATAATAATCGAATCACTGGTGGTAGCAACCAGCAAGCCAACAAACACTTGACGCAGAGGTCATGAGATCAGAGATGTGAGCGGAGATAATAATAATGAGGTTGTTTCAATTTTGCAAGGGCTAAATTATTGAGAAACCTCGCAAAATAGTTTGTTTTCTGCTTACTTGTTTTTTCAAAGCGGTTGGATATACTCTCGACATGAGCCATCGTTTATAATAAACTTCAATTCATCGCATGTTTTCCATTCAGTTCTAATAATTCTAACATTAATCCCATTTTTAATGATAAATTTCAGAACCCGGAAGTAATTTTGACTCATAAAAAGGGAAAACCAGGAGCTTCAATGAAGAATTAAAGGATTCGAACCCGTGGAGGAATGTAAGCGAGTGCGCTTGCGCATTGCCAGCTGATCATCTATTGGTTGATGCTTTAGAACTAATTGTGACCAATCGGCTAAAGCCCGCCAACCATAAGCCAATCAACTCATTTTAGATTGGGCGTGGTCTATGATTTCATTGGCTATCTATTTATGGCGCCGCATCCGCGGAAATTGTGTCTGAACCGCGCGATAAACAGTTATGTGTGGAGCAGGAAGTAATTCTACTGAAGATGTTTTTAATTTTCTGAGGTTCTATAATTAAGACGTAGATTGCCGTGGGAGATTAATGAGTTTGGTTTAATGAAGTTCCAGGTAAAATATTTCGTAATTTCAACAAAAACTTGATAACGATAAATGCTTTTAGTTTTTAGATGCAAACTGATGCTAACATGATACGCTTTAATCATTGTATTGGTTGAAATGTCTGATGAAAAAGTGAAAAAAAAGTCAAATGACGCCTGTCCTGTTTTTATCTATAATTTCAGCCAGGAATGAAGTAGAGATAGAACCTTAAAGATGGCTAGCATTATACCATCAATACCTTTCAAGGAGAATGATTTGATTCCCGGGAGCAGTGGAATTCAGTGGAAACTTGGCCATCGTTTAGGGCATGGTCGTTGTTGTGTCGTACATGAAGGAGTTTTAGTCGGAGAGGAGGTGTATGTATGTATACAAATTATGTAGAACTTTTTATCACTCTAATGAATTTGAATCTGCTCACAGCTTGCTGTTATAATTTTACAGGGTGCTGTGAAGATCTATGATGCTGATCAAAACTTCGCTGCTGCTAGTCTGAGAGAATCTGGCTTGCTTAATTTCCTAAGCAAGAATGTGCCAAAAGAAAGTCAAAAAAGATACCTTGGTATGAAGTCATTATTTTATTTATTAGTTGGAACTATTTATAGTCTTCAACCTAACCTTATATGTCTTCCCTTATCCCTAAATCTGACCCTATAAACCTTATCCTAACCCTAAAATTTTACTCAGACCCTATTTCTAATCTCAGGGGTAAGAATTCTTAATTATATGTTTGGCAAAATAGAGATCAAAGTAATTTAGCCATATTGTCGTTGAAATATCCAATTTACCTTTTATCAATTTGTTTTTTATTCAGTGAAAATGTTGGATGAATTTATGTACAGAAATCATCAATGTTTGGTCCAAGAATGTTTAGGAGATAATTTACGAGTGATCATTGCTAAACATGACCAAGAAGATTTATCACTTTGGTTGATACAGAAATTGTTGCGTGACCTTCTCGGGTAAGTTCCTAAGTTATAACCATTGATGAAACGTTCCGTCCATGTTTAAAACATATCGAAAATCCTACACTATAAATGAAAATTTTTCCTTTAGCTAATAGCCATCTATTTTTGTAGTCATCTTCAAGAATACTTAAGTTATAAAAAAATTATGGAGATATATACATGTACACCGTCCAGAACAAAAAGACTTAAGCAATAAAATGTGAAGCAAACTAGGGGTAATATACAACATGAAAACTGTTACAAACTAAACAAATTTAATGCAGATGAAACTAAAGCGTACTTATGATACAAGAATTTTGGAATCTTTTTATGCTTAGTGTGGGATTTGATTTTGTTTTTCTAAGTTGCAGTAGATAATATTTCCATATCTGTTCCTAACCAATTTATTATTATTGATTTCAGTTCATTGGAAATCCTTCACTCACATGGTTATATTCACGCTGATGTTAAGCTAACTAATGTTTTATGGAGTCCACAGGATGGATGCGCTAAACTGATCGATCTTGGTCTGACTTTTCATACATCAGATTATGAGGTAATTAATTTCATACATTTTCGATATCCTAAATTTCTTGCTTTAATTTGCCTTGATATTTATCAATTGTGTCTACAGGTTGCACATGCAGTACAAGCTTCATTCTATCGCGCTCCCGAAACTTGGCTTCGTATGAAACAGTTGGAGAAAATGGCCGTTCCTGAAGCTACTAGCGCCTATAGTTGGACCGAATGGTTATATGATGAGGAAATTACTCAAACTAATGTCAAATCAACTCCACAAGCTTCAAAATCTAGTCATCGGAAGCAAAGACGTCCTTTCAAATCTGATCAGCCAATTCAATTAACATCTGCTATTGATATCTGGTCAGTGGGGAGAGTAATTCTGCAACTTATCACTTGTGGAAAGGTGCATATACACGGAGAAGAACGTCGTGACTTTTGCAAGAATTGTTGCGTAAGTTTTTCAGGTCAATCCGATATTAGCCAAATTTATGAAGCACAGATTCTGATATGTTACCGTATATAATTGAACATTCAGATGATTGACACTTCTCTACGTTGTGAGTACGCGACTAATGTATCAGAAGCTCTCATACGAAAACGTGAAGTTGACACTATGGAAAATGCCAACATAGCCATCAATGATCTACGTGACTTAACAAGGAGGTATGATTGGTCTATCCTACTGATTCATTTTTAAGACATTTTGATTGATGTAAATGTATGCTATTTGTCATTCAGGATGTTGTTGTGTCGACCTGAAGACAGGATAACAGCTGAAGAAGCTCTAGAGCATCCATTCTTCGCACATACTCTCGGTAACTAACATCGTCATCTAAACCATTACTGCTCATGCTATCGATATACCGGTTTGCCGTTTATTAATCTTATGAACTTTGATTGTTTAGAAGCAGCTTATCAAGACAGTGCCATATTACCGAGTAGAGTTCTTTGCCTGCTGAATATGATAGATCAGGATTGTGAGTCTTTATCACAGAATGAATCTGAAGGTATTATACTTTATATTGTATTTTTGGTTTTGATGATGTGAATATTTGACCGATAAATGGAAGAGTAATTTGGCGTGAATGTGTTATTTTCAGATATACTTGATGACATAAAATCCGAATGTGTCCAATTTGGTCCTGTAGAGAAGTGTATATTTGGTCAAGAACCTGGATCATATGGTAAAGTAAGTAGAGTTGGTCCAGATGTTAGTTAAATGTACTTTGATTGTGAATACCTGTAATGTACCTTTGAATTTTAAATTTTTCAGGTGCTGGCACTTTATACCGATGCTAAACATTGTATTGAAGCCTGGAACAAACTGAACGGACGAACATTCAATCACCGCACGGTCATCACTACGTATTATCCTTATGATCTGTTCAAACAAACACAAGAATCTAATTCTCTTGTTAACTAGTAAAATAAATCCCGGTGAACTTTGATTATATATATATAACTGTATAGTTTTACATATGTAGCATTTGAAGCTTTTGCGACTTTTTACATGTATGTTGATGTTCGTCAATGTAGGAAGTGGAAATAATGCGTGTATTGTTATTGCTTAATATTGAAGACTATAGTAGTTACTTTGTATAATCCTTATAAGATATAGGAAGTAATTATAG
This sequence comes from Tubulanus polymorphus, assembly GCF_964204645.1. Lineage (NCBI taxonomy): Eukaryota > Metazoa > Nemertea > Palaeonemertea > Tubulaniformes > Tubulanidae > Tubulanus > Tubulanus polymorphus. The sequence continues at coordinate 3,213,350 of NC_134027.1, read as the reverse complement.
GAGCCTCGAAAATAGTCATGCTCTGTGATGATAGGAAGCTTATTATGAGGCTGGATTATAGCTGCATTGGCATATCTAACTGTCAATAATGGTGCATTTATTGTGTTAGGTGAATAGTGTCTCACCTCTAACTATTTTATCAGAATTAACCAAATATTGATTGGGGACTATTAGCATATTTGTAAAAAGGGTGCTGTTCATGCGATCGAATAGTCAGAAAGGTGCCACTTATTGAATGCAATGTATCACTTACAGAATGAACAAAATTTTATCCAAAACTCTGATCAATCCACATTATAGATTACCCTTTTTAAAAGAACAGGACGGTTTTTTTAATCATTGATAAAATTTTTATACACTTCACATTTTGATACTTTGGTTTTATCATCGAATGGGCATTGGTGTTTACTACTGCATTTATCAATTTTCAATTCGTCTGCAAAGTTTTTCTATAAGTGACAAAATATCTCAATCATTTTAAATATCTCTTTGAATAACAAAAAATTTGGTTTCAGAATTTTAGGTCGCCTGATGGCGGACATTATCAGATATCTGTGGTTATATTGCTATGAGTAAAACGTTTATACTCAGGGATTATGTTATATTATCATAGATTCTATAAGTTTTGTTTTCATTGATTGATGGGACTCGCCATCAGATATGAAATCTATCTATTCCTGCTTTGAATTCAATAATTCACCTTTTACCTGCTTTCAATGAGACTTTGCTGTTTTTATGTCTTAGTTTTGTTATCATCTGAATGTGTTGTTGATCCAATATTTTACCTTGTTTTATATCATTTACATTTTTGTGTATTTCATAAGAGTAGCAATTTGTTTGATTGACCTGTTTTCAGGTGATCGCGAGGGAGGTTATCTTTTTCGAGAAGCGAAATTACATCGTATCAATGTCAGAATCAGATGGTTTTTGTAGTGCTGCTAATCAATTCATTGTCTAAGACTATTTATAGCTTACTTGCATGAAAACTGTGGTCTGTAAGATTATGTTATATACATTATACATTATTATATTCTGATTTTTGAGTTGAAAATAAATGCTTATAAAAGTAAAATATCCCGTAATCGCTTTTGTTGCTAATGTCGTTCAGTTACCAATGGTTATGAAACGGTTACTAGGACATGGTTGTTACGTAAGTTGAGCTTTTTATGTGTTGCAAAAAAGTAAACGTCATGCCAAAATCTAAAAAGCACGCTGGTAAGTAACACGCCAGAAAACACGTCATTGAATTATTCTTAATGACGAAGATCAATTTCAAGAAATAGCTAAAAGTTGATTAAGAGGTGAAAGAAATCAAAACTTATTTTCTCTTGGTAAGAATAAATGTACATTACTGTTTGCGTAGTCAAAAGCACCGAACAATTCGATGAAAGTTGACCCGCTACTGTCCTCTTTACAACAGAACATTATCTTAAGTAAATCAAATACCAGTGGTAACCGCCCTTAAGTACTTGCAAATAAAAATGACAAATTAGAAACGAGCAAGAGTTTAAATGCCAGACTAACAGACGACTATGTGGTATCGATTTTCTGTTTGTCGCAATGATTACCGATTCGTGAATAAACTCTGGAACTGTTTGACGGTAACATAATATTGCAACTCGTAGTTCTAAGGCAAATATTTAGGTTTTAGATGTATTCAAAATGTTCGGTTCTTTTCAATACGGATATCATCGGCTCGGGCAAAGGTTATCATCGTCACCATGTAGCCGCCAAGTGACATTTCAGATTGATTCCAAAGATTCGGCTATATTTACGGATAATTGGGATTCCATTTCTGAAAGCGATTTATTTGCAGACGCTACGCTCACGGAAGAAGAACTCGCTATTCTGCTCAGAGACAGAACTTTCGTTGACTATTTCAATGTTTTTCTTGCACTACCGGTAAGTAGTTACAGAAAGAGTTCTGTTTAGGGAATATTAACCTGGTTTATCCTTAAGATGGAAATTACGAGTCAAACACGTCAAAACATCGGCGAAAGTTTCATAATCCATATCAATATATATATATATATACAATCTAAAATATCAACCATAGGTGAAATGGTATTTATTTATGTAGTTTAAACTCGATATACATTAGAAGTAACATTCAATTATCCGTCGTGAAAGAATCTCATCAGAAATCAATCATCTCCGACGTGTCGGGAGGTTTCGACAAGTATTTGATAATTAGTTTTTATTGTTAGCATGATTGATTATTTACGGGTTATTGAACTGTGAATGCACCCGATGTTAATTACGATTTAATATCAACTCTTTCAGATATTTTCTCAACGTGTACGATATAAATTTTCAGAGAACGACTTCGATTTCGACCCACCGATCAGACGGACTCAATATGTGAGTGGGTAGATAAACAAATGAACACTGCATCTTTAAATTTGCAGAATTTGAAAATATCAACATGAAAATGATTTCATTATTTCATTTCAATGTTTACATCCAATTTCTTTGCAGCATGTAGATACACGTAACCTCGTGAAATGGCTTCTCGCAGAACGTGTTCCATATTTCTTGAAAAGTAATCTGTATCTTGAATACTGCCTGAATAAAGAATTGGCCAAGACAAAATTACATCTGACTCCAAGTTCCCACAATCCAAAGGATGGTAAGTTCAACAGTCTGCAGAAAAAAAACCAGTATTTTCATCATCAAAAATCTCAAAGAACGATGCATCAATTACTAACTTTCAACATATTGCACTTCAATCGCGGATTTCAGAAGCTGACCGACAGAAAAAAACAGCGATCTTGGTTGAAAAGGCGATCGGTCATGTTAGTGGGATGCGGAAATTACGTCGTTTTCTCAAAGGAAGCGTCGGCGAAAAGATCGTTAACTTTTGGATGGATGCGGAACGTCACTCTAGGATACCAGCCCACAATACTGACCAAATACGAGCATCGGTTCGCGATATCCAAGCGAAATATTTCCGAAACGGAGCTCGATTTGAGTTCCCCGAGTACGGGAAATGGCTAAGGTTTTTAGGTATATAAAACAATTTACTCTTTTTCAATCGGTTTTACAAATAGTTGTAAGTTAGTGTTGAATCTTTATTTAAAGAAATGGTCGACAGTGACCCGCTTTCGAGGCAGCAAGGCCACAATTCAGTTTTAACTGACAGCAAAAAACCACCCGGTTCCCGCTTACAATCCACTCCAATATTCGGTAACATTGACTACACTCCTCAAAACTTCCGCTTACTCCAGAACATGGTGATGGATGTACTGCACAATTATTGGATCCCACGATATATACTTCATTGTTGGCATCATTCAAAAAAAGAAATTGCTGAAAAGTTCTCAGAATTAAAGGACATAGACTTACTTAACATAGCAAATCCAGAACTTGCAACAGCCCTAGATGCTGGCAAATTAATGGATCATATTCCAAAAGAGCGCGTAAAGCTACTGAAATTGAACGCTATGTTCCCGAAACTTAAAGAGAAATACAGTTTGTTAAAAAATCTCTTAGCCTCCGTTGATCAGTCGGCGTCCGTAGCGTCAGACTGTCCCCTGGAGTTACCTCCCAGTCCTACAGATGAAAGTGCAGAAGATGACACAAGTCCAAGAACCATTTCTCCTGATAAAAAGTCGCGGACAGAATCTCCATTACTTGGTAAATATAGTGAGACTTCCCATTACACAGTGCACTATGCTCAAATATTGCCTTTGATCAGTTTCTTCATAATATGTTTCATATATTCTGCATATATAGTACATCTTTCAGATAAGAATCAATCTCCAAGAACGTCACCAACAAAATATGACACATCCCCGTCACCTGAAGAAAGAACTCGACGACGTTCTTCAGCTGTTAGACGGGTGAGTACTTCACCAGCCCAGGAAGACGTCGAAGATGCGAGCCAACAAAGATCTGCCTCTCCTCTGACCAAAAGCAATCTCATAAAACATGATAGCACTGAAATTATTTTGAGTCCTCCACCGAAATCACGAAGACGTAGATCATCCGCGTCACCATTCGGGGATGAAATTCTTCATGAGAGAAAGATATCCGAACAAAAGGTATCCGAATGGCTCCACGGGAATCGACGAAGTTCTTCGGCGAGGAATCCGTCCAGAGAGGAGCAGTTGTCGTCACAGGGACCACGCCTACAATCGGCTTCGGCTACGTCCGACAGGAGAATGTCCGTAACTCCGGGATTATTGCAACCTTTGTCGGCGGTGGGTTGGGAAACTCCCACTGATCCATACTTAAAACCGTTTTATCCCAACTTACCTCTGCGCTGCTCGATTCAGCATTATCGCCACGAAAACAGCGTATTATTTGCCTCAATCACATCTGATGACATGGCTGGCCATCCATTCGAAAAATTTGTCACTCGTTTCCAACGAAGATCGAGTGCAATGCGCTACGTAAAATTCTTTAAAGACTGCATGAAACTTCTCTCAATCACTAGTAATGAGGTAGACATACTTGGAGAGAAGTTGAAAGTTCGAATTGGGCGACAAATAGTTTTGAAATATTTGCACATCGATGGAGAATGTCATATAGATTTCGCAGATTATCTTCAAGCGGAATTATTTCAACATATATCCGACGATGCCGGTGTTGAGTTCGTAAGACAGGCGCAGAATATGGCATGCGAGGTTTGTATATAACTAACTACAGGATTGTACAAACATCAATCCTACGATGTTTAAATCTACTTGTCATAAAATTGCAGTATCTACGGGGTGCCTGGAAAGCCTTTCTCAAACTTGGATATCAAAAATTCGTTCGAGCAGCGGTAAGCCAGTAAATTGTTTGTGGCTAAGATATCATTAATCATTACACTGTGTATCACATTGATACGTAGAGAATACCACATAATGATAACGAAAAAATTAGTAATTATCAAGTAGTTTATTCAACGCTTCGACTATGTTCAGGAATACTGAAGATGACCATTAGAATAAAGTTGAATAAACTACTAGCTCAAGGAAACATTTTCGAACTTTATACTATCTTATTTTTCGTTACCAAATTGTTGGACTCCTACATATTTATTTTGATTAATCGATTAGCATTCTCGTATGTGAAATTTTGCTTCATCTCAGTTGGTACCCAAAGGTAAAATTACGAAACACAGATTCAATATCGACCCTCGTGGAAATGTACAGATTATTGAAAGATCTAAAGATCGATCACAGACTCCAGATGTTATTGTTCAAGAGAGACATGTCGGTCTACAACAAGCCGAAATCATGCTAGCTCTGGAACTAGCTGCTGATATAGTTGGATGCGGTAAGCTTATACCTAGACCCGACAAATCAACCTCGTTTATACTGTTTTCAAATGATCATTTCTTCCATTTCACCAGCTGATGTTACACTCGACTTTAACTCACTACTTACGTTTAGTCAGGACAATGATAAAGGAAGTCTTTGGATCAAGGAACAGCCAGTGTTCCATCAACGTAAATAAAGCCGATGTTTTGAAATCTGCTGCATTAACTCATCATCAAAGCAAAATGTTAGCAGAAGTATTACCATTTTCAGCTAATCTACGTAAAATGGCCCGTCCACAAAAACTGGATATAGAATCTATTCGGGTCAGTATGGGTGACTTGTATAATGAGGACGATATAAAACGATTGAAGGATCTGAGTGAAGACGGATCTATTGAACAGGAAACTGTTAAAGATACAACACCTTCGTATATGAAACCACTTAAAAAGAACGGAATTACCCACGAAAGACCACCAAAACCGAGGTAATTGATATAGATTTGGATTTTTCACAATAACTATCGGGTTATCGACTATCTCTTCCCAATACCTGTGTTTTCTAAAGTTTGAAAGAATCTCATCATCTCACTTTTCACTTTGAAGGAACCTATTAGAAGTTCTTCATGATCCAATCCACATTGAGTTTTTCCGTCGGTGGTTGTTAACGGACTATACAGAGGGACCACTCTTGTTTTGGTTGGCCGTCGACGACATGAGACAAACGAAGGAGGTCAGAGATAGAAACACAAAAATACAATACATTCTCAAGCGCTTCTTCAGCAAAACAACTGGGAAAGGTATCTGTTAAATGCGCAAATATAGACAAATTGGGATAAACTCATGGACGATCGAAATAAAGCCATCGGTTTTTGAAGGTAAAATGCAAATGAGACGGGTTTTTCTATACAATAGGCTCATCTCTTGAATGCGATGCTGATATTATTCGTGAAATACCCAGAATGGAGCGCGTCACGACATCCGTTCTCATAGCAGCTCAATTAGCTGTTCTCAAGTCTATGGAAGAAAAATTGTAAGACATTTTACATTGAGTAAAGATTATTCCGATTACGATATAGTATATGTGTTTTCATTTCTCTTGGTTTCAGATGGCCCGAATATGAGGCAACATTTGGCGAGGCAGTTGAATCGAAAACATCGACAGAAAAAATGAAAATTGACGAAGAAAAACGACGATGGAGTAAAGAAAAAACGGTATGCTCCAAAGCAATTTTGATAGCATTTGCCGTTATGAGTTATTACATTTCGCATCCTGTATTTCTAGAGAGCATTGTGGATAAACTTTGTACGAGGTGTAGCTACATTCCGACGAGGAATTCTAAATCCGTGGACTGCTGAAATATTCAGAGATTATTTGAAGAATAAGATCGCTGTAGATCCAGAAGGTAAAGCTGAAAAGCCGTTTGTTTGCTTCAAAGATAATCCGCCCGGTTTCAATGAGTTTCTTGTTCTAACAGTTCACGGAGCAGGGACGGCTGTAGCAAGTTCACCAAACCGACGTGTTATCAGGAACAGAGTCGTATTTCTAGAAAAACTTACTAACGACTTGCAGTTTCTGATAGAAGTTGAAAAGTAAGTCTAAAAGTTTGAGAATTTATTTCATTTCTTATCAACTTTGAAAGTAAAATAACGACTGTCATATATTTTATTTTAGGTATCGTCAACTAGTTGATAACGCTAATGCCAGTTTGGCAGCGGGAAACTTTACTTCTGCTGATGAATACTTGGTCAAATCGAAGGCTAAAACTATTATCACTTGTTTCATTGATTCGGAATTACCTCCTAAAGTCCAGGTGTGTCAAAGAACTAAACGTTACCGGTATGTTTACCGTGCAAAAGTTCAGAATGATATTGTTTTATCTATGATCATATATTTCTAAGGTGAACATTGCCAATGAAGTAGCTGAAGCAATACTAGCTGATTACAGACATTCCACAATGGATCGCGGTTTATTTCATGATGCAACGGTCAATATTTTTACAATACTTTCATATCTCTGGAGTCGGTGAGTTTGTTATCGATTACGCCTGCCTACACGTTCAGATTTTCAGATATGCATTTTGAAAAAATTCACTTTAAGATTCTTACATCATCGGGTTGCGCAACTAGTGGGAAAAGCGGAGCAAGAACACATTAGTCCTCATCATATGGACGATATCCCTGATTATTTCAACATTGACACATCTCACGTAAAGAAGGTTCTCGTCAGTGGAGGTTCGTCATGAGTTCATCATTTTCAGTGATAGTCATATGTATCATGTATGAATCGGTAATTTTGTCTTCCTTATTCTACAGATGAAGAGGGTTCGCGTTTCTCATTTTCTTTACGGTACGGTCTACGTCAGATTATCAGTCCAGCAGTTCACCGAGCTTACACTCCAGGTGGTGGGATTTTACCCGACCACGCTGGTCGCAGAGCCAGTAACTACGCCCGCAGTCGCCAAAGCATCATCAGCCACGGGAGACGGGAAAGCTTCTACTTGGATCCTTCCCAGTCGAGTGCGTCGTTGAGCCAGTCCGCGAGTAGCAGTAGAAGACGCTTGAGTCACGGTACGAGTCGTTTGGAAGGCAGGCGACGAGGAACGTTGAAACGCATTGATGACCAAGAAACATCTTCAACAGCTGAGGACTCGAGCGATTCAACGGTTCCGTCATCTGATAAAACAAGTGGTGGTCCCAAAATGTCAGTTTTACTGAAATTGATAGATGGCGACGTCGTGAATTTTGGAGATAAATAAAACTGCAGATACGCAATTCATGTAATAAATGTAAATGAAGCCATACAAGATAATCTGCATAAATTCTACGCGATCAGTTGTTTTTGTTTGTGTCGACGATATTTCAACAGAACTAAATATTTTTTACTTAATTCAACTTCTTGATGAATTGAAAAAGTAATTTCGTGTCCGAGAGCCTGAAAAGTGTGAATAGAAGTCGATGCAGGAAGAGGGCTGGTATTATAACCAATGAAAAATCCTCTCTACAAATTACCAGAAACATACAACAACAAATATCAAAATTCATTATACATATAATTTCTTCCAAACTATATGTTTGGAAGACTGTGCTTTATTTCTCTGTTGCATATATTATGATTTACAAAAATAATCACAGATTATTCAAAAATACATATTGTTTTGAATATAAATAGCTATTTAGTAACGAAATACATCAACAAAAACAATTTCAAAATATTCCTGAAATGTTTCCTATCAATGTGGACGGCATTTATAAATCATTAATTGATATATACGGGTCATACAATATCACAGTTGTAGTGTGCAAGTAAAAATTACAGGTACCTAACATAATCTAAATACCAGAATAGCTGGATACTAGACTAGTTACCATCGCCGTGCTTAAGACATTGCCATAACTAATACTATTTCAGTACAAATTACATAGATTTCTGCACATTCTGTATATTGTCATGATATCAAATAAAGCATGCTGCAATAGGATTACAAAATAAATGAGATTCTGTAAGAACGTATAGTCTAAATACATGTTCCTTATTCATTAAACAAGTGATTCAGTATCCTATATGAACCAGTATATAGGGGTTTATAATATAATATATCATATTGGCATTAACGCTGTATTTATGAAATCAACATATAAAAAATCAAATAGAAACATGAATAATCAATATGTTTTGTAAACAGCAATCATAAAATACTCGTCAAAATCTACAGTGTTTTTCGGAGTTATTCTACCGACTTGTGTGCGGTATATGTCTTATTCCTGGTAATCAATGGTACTTCGTTCAAATTACTATCAATAGAAAAATCTACATCTATCGTAGATATCGAACAAAATTTTGATTACCAGTTGATTAAAACTAAATCATTGTTCGGTCATCAAATTGTCCACGTATTCATAAACACGCGATATAAGTACATACACACATATGCCAAATAAAAACAAGGGGTTTCGGATCTCTATAACCAGTAGATCACTATCATTATAGTTACATTTACATTGTACAATTTCATTTTCGTACAATTTTATTTTCATACTAAAATGTACACAAATGTACCTGAGAACATGATTATGTGGTTATTCGTTTAGATTAATAACGTGCCATGAAGCAATACATCGAATAGCTCAGCCTCAGTTGGTCTCAGTAGGCGGGTGTCTGCAGCGAGTGATTCAGTGACTCAGATCGGTTGTACACTAACGAGTTGATGATGCGGATCGGGATCCAAATCAGAAAGTAACTGTTCTGCAATTTGACTTCTCAAACGGCCACCGACCTATATTTCGAAAATACAACAATTTCAATCCACATATCTTACAAATATAACAGTGATATTCACTTGTAATACATGTGCGTGTACACGTACCGTTTTTGGCCTTTGGAATTTCCTGTACAATTCTAACTGAACTATCTTGTTATGACCTTCAGGTGCTGGAGTAACTGATCGATTAGCTGGCCACGAAACTGGTGGAGGCCACACTCCTGTACCAGTAGTAACTGATGATCGCACTGTTGCACTTGTCGCTCGTCTAACAGATGCGCTTCTCGGTTCACTGGTTCTGGGTCTCGAAACTACCAAATACAATAGATATTCTAGATGTAAAGAGCATTTTCATTCAGTGAAATACCCGGTAGATTTTAGTGAGATGAACATACCAGTGATCAGTGATGTCGAAGTCTGAGGTCGAATTTCACCATCATAAATCTGGTTAATACAAGAATAACAAAAAAGAGTTCATTCGATCTCAACTGCAAAAGGTACATAATAACATTTTGATAAGATCTTTTATCAATTAATGAAACAACTTACTTGGCTCTGCAGTTCATCCACTCTGTGAAAAGCATTGAGCTTCAGGTTTCTTTCATGAGTGAGTTGCTTTCGAACTTGTGACACATCTTTTCTTGCTTTGTCTTCTGCAATCTGTTTCAATCGAACTTGTTTCTCTTGCTCTTCTGTCAATGCTTTCAGTCGTAATTCTTTCTCCTCCAGTTCCTCGAGCTTCAGTTAAAAACGATAAATCATTAAATCATTATTCAAATAATTCTACATCTAAAACAATTTAAGATATAATCGATTCATACCAATTGTTCAGCGTTTGCTTGTTTAGCCATCTCCAGTTGTTTTTGACTGCGTAATTTCTGTTGGACAGCATGAGTCTTCTCCTTTTTGGCTTTCAGCTGAAACACAGAAATTTCCACGTTAAAATGATTCCAAATACAATTATTTTGTTATACAATATCAGTATTTAGCTCTAACCTCTTTTTCCAGTTGTTTTTTAACATCCACGCACTCTTTTTCTATATCTCGAAGATAATTTCTCAGCGCTACCTGTTGCTGTCTCAGAAGTATGACTTCCTCTTCTGCTAACATTTTTATTTCCAAGTATTCCTTCTTACTCAAGTCTGCCTCCTTGCGAATTTCAGCGATCTAGATTCAACAAAGAATAAGAAGACTCTTAATGATAAGTAAATGAAAATAAAATCCAAGTTTAATTCACGAGGAAGGGTCATGAAAAAATGTAATCTTTCACCTGTTTGAGAAAGTTTTCTGTGGTATAATTATGCCTCCAATTAGACATGGCTCGTGACTTCAACATCAGTTTTGTCATGTTGAAGTTCTCATGCTCAAAATCACGGATTTTAGCCGACATTTGAATATGTTTTTCCGACATCTCATCGTCTAGAATAATACATTACACACATTCATCGTCTACATAAATGTGAATTGCGCAGATTTATATAAGACTACAGGAATAAACATGAAACTTACGTCCAGCTGTTCCACCAGATTTCTGTTTCAGTTTCGTCATACTCTCAATTGCTTCTCTTCGAGCTTCACCAATCTTTTCATAAACATCATCATGTAGTTCATGCCTGAAATGCACGTTTAGACAAGAGACGTTATTACGCAATGCAGCTAGCACATTAAGATTGGAAATGTTTGGAGTTTTCCTTCACCTAAACTCATCGAATTTAGTTTTCAATTCAAAAGCTGAAGAGAAAAGATTACGAATCAAGTCATCGTATTCGTCTTTTACACGTTGACGGATGTCCCGCTCTTGAGTCAGACTTATTTCTCGCATTTCGGCTATCTTCGCACGAAGAGCAGTGATTTCTATAGAACAAGAGTACACCACGTGGTTAACAGTCAATAACATGATTTTTATAGCGCCTCAGAAATACATTTACCGAGTAACAAGCCTTGACTTTGATCAGCCAACTGGCACTGTACATCAACCATTGTGTCATTCTTAGTGTTCTTCAGCTGGTCTTTAAGTTGTTTTATCTCTTGTTCTTTCTGATACAGTAGTTGATGATGAACTCGCAGTACATTTTCATAATACATCGTATAGCTTTAAGAATAGATGATAATACGTGAATACCAATACCAGTAAATCAAATGCATCTTTAATGAAAATTGCGAACAGACTGTAAACAATATATCATATACTTTTCATAATTGTGTCGTTCTCGCTCCATTACATCAATACCCAGCTGCAATAAACATGAGTTCAAGTGCTTCTTGTTGAACGTGACTTCAGTTTCTGTCTCCTGGAAATCTGAGTAAAGCTTTGCCGCAAACGCCTCCGAAATATGTGGCTTGTTCATTGTAAAACTTTCCTTCATTGCCTGAGGATGAATACAGTGAGATAAGAAAAGGATGATACGGAATGGAATTCCACATGAACATTTTGATTACATACCGGCTTTTTCCATAAATCAGTTGGTAGAGTACCTTCCTCACGAACACGTTCGGCTAGCACCAAGTTCAGTTCTTTTGCAAGTTTTTTGCGCACCTCCATAATCATGTGAGATTCTAGACTTTCACATAACCTGACGAGCTACAAACATAACACAGATGCTACAATATCAGTCACGCCCTATTTTCAATTGTAAATATCACTGGGGGAAATCATACCTGTTTAGATTTGATTTCGAAGTCTGTCGAATTTGGTGGCATGATTAACTGTTCGTTATCAGACGCAAGACCATCGTAGAAATCAGGATGGCCATGACGAGCTGCAATACTACGAAGAGATGGCAGCAGTTTCTCTTGCTTGTATATGATGCTACAAGGTAGAAATGAGATTTCATCAGTAACATGATGTTTACAATTGAAAGTCTACATTGTGCACTGTAGGATTCTCACCAAAATTCCTTGTATGAATTGACAGTATCTATGCGTTGTAGAGAAAGCTTGCGTAAACCCCAATCTAACTTGAAAACTTCTAAACGTTTCCAAAGAAGCAGAAACTGTCTGAGCAGTCGGTATGACTCTGCTGGATCTTGCATTCGAGATAATGCCTTCTTAGTACCAACTACAAATACGATTCTAAAAGTTATTACGATATTCAATGAAATAATTGATAAACATCATCTAAAGATTATCAAGCACCTGATTTGAGGCTATACAAGCTGCTCGATCTGCGACTGTAACTACTAGCTAAACTCATACGACTTCCAGCGTGTCCAACCATTCGTAATGAACTATCTGCATTCTCATCATCACTATCGGCTAACAGTCCTGATGAGTCAGGTGTTCCGGAATTCAATACATCTTCTAGTAACAATGATACACCGAGAATTTCTCCATGCGCTATTTGCCTGAAATCAAGGTTATGAAATTATAATTATGTCCTTAGACAAAAACGTTATAGAATACTAGGAAAATACACATACTTATCAACATCTTTAAGACCAGCCATGCATATATGCATAAACTGTTCAATTCTATGCCATTGCCAAAATGACACCGGAAAAGCAGTGTTCCTTGAAATAGAAAATTATACATTTTGTTGATACAATACACAAAACATGAATAATACCGAAGAGTCTCAAGAAAGCTGAATCTTTCTTACTGTCCAATAAATGTTCGCCATGGAAAAAGTTCTTTAGCACGGAAATCTGTTGCCTCCAAAGGCTCAGGTACATTGAGATATGTGGCGAATAAACTAGGATGTAAGGTGTTACTGATTGGAGGAAGTCCAATGATCATGTTGTCTGTTATAGCCTGTGAAAATGAATGAATGTAATTAATATTCATGTTGAATCATAATCATTGATTAATAAGATTAACTGAAGATAATAGATTCTAAATCATAAGGCTATATATATTTGCTTCACACACCTTATACGCTGGTATGTTGCCCATAGCTAAGAATGTATTCCTCATTGTGATTCGTACAGCAACATCATATTCCAAAAACATGATGTTCCTACGTAATACAAGAAACTCAACCACTTGCTCTAAACTAGTTGGGTCAGGAAGATTGTTGATTTGAGTTTGTATTTCACGCAGTTCAGCCCCTAGGATACATAAAATGGTTGCGGTATTTATTGAATTGAGACTTAATTGATTATGGTACGAGAAGTCTATTACATACCAACACCCTCAACTCCACCCCATTCTGCAGATGTTGGTTGTTTGCCACGGCGGGCAGCAGCACTTCCTAGTTTGGCATGTGAACACAGATATGCTGTGACATCGTGCACCACAGATGCAGCGGTGACTGCATAACGTAATATCTTATTACACTGATCGTCCTCTAGGTTTTTAAACATATATAGAATTTCAGTGCAATGCGGAATAAACCAAATATTGAGGAAATGACGTCCATCTTGAGACAGCAACCTTCTCGGCCTCTTCTTCAATGATCTACAAGTAAAGTGGCAGCAATCATTCAATTGTATTGTGAACATGCCGATGATGAATGTACAGGTTTCCAAACGATGAGAGAAATGTAAAATACCTCGCATCAGGTACAAGTCCTTCCAGTGAGTCTATGTCCGATTTCTTTTCATTTGGTTCACCAATCATGAAATAGGTGTCCCTATATCATCATAAAACACAGAACCAATCAAAGATCTGAGAATTAACAGTTCTGTAGTGCGTTATATAGAAAATTCCATACTCAGAAAAGAAAAGCGACAACATGGACCAGAGTGAGGAGAGAATCCCACAATGATAATAAAAAGTCCGAAAATGAAACTTCGAGATAGTAGTTTATTTCAACGTTTCGACTATATCCTAATAGTCATCTTCAGGAATAATGAGATACTACAGAAATTATGAGATATATATACAATCCAGGGACAAAGAGACTAATTCAAGTAATCAGAGATGATACAAACTAAAGGAAAATTAACGTAGAAACAGTTACACGCTAAAATAGATTAAAGGGAAGCAAACTAAGGGGTGATTATAAACAACAATCATCCTGAAGATGACTATTAGGATATAGTCGAAACGTTGAAATAAACTACTATCTCGAAGTTTCATTTTCGGACTTTTTATTATCATTGTGGGATTCTCTCCTCATCGCGTCAACACAGATATTGTGTTTTACCTATCGTGATGGACCAGTGTTTCACCAAGTGCTATCTAGACTACGGTACATAGGTAAAGGGTCCAAGTACTCACCGCAAGTCAGGAAACTGCTCTAATAAACTATGTATACTGTTGTATATAGCGATCAATTGACTCCGTAATGAAAATTGAGTGAATCGATGATGAAGTTTATGGCAGTATTCAGCTATCAGTTTTCTATAATACATAAATAAGAATGCTTTATCCTTCAGCATGATGAATCAGTATGACACATGCTTCATCCTGAAAATATCCACAAACCTTTTTATTTTCTCCATTTCTTCAGGATTCTTAAGGATAGTTGACATGGAAGATTTCTTGTTCACGAATTCATTCAACATATAATCGTGGCTTGGTTGCTAAATAACATGGATTAGAATGTGTAGACATTGTATAAAAAACGAAGAAATTTTACGAATGAATGAGGTAATATAAGTATCAATATTTCACGGACCTTTTCCAATTGCAATGAGACAAATGACTGTGGGATCTGGCCAGAATTATGCCCTGAACCGCCACCACTTTTGGTAGACAGAAGCTGGGTGGCTCCAGTGTTACTTGATATACCAGTCATCGCAGTCATTGAACTCTTCTCACTTTTTGTCTCAGTTGGAGTCACTCGGCCGCTCCTATATTAAATAGCAAAGTTTCAGTTTGATGTGAAATGTGTATAGAACACATGCCATTATTCATAGATGATAGATTTTGTTGAACTTACCCTCCTTTAGTGTCAATTACAGTCGGTCGAACCGGTTGACATCCATGCACTTGCTGTACTGCTGATATTAGACAATTCTTATGGACTATCTGACACATCAATACAACTGCTAAACTCTCTAAGCCCTGACCTTTCAAAATCTACAAATAAATTAGACACACACAGAAAATTACCTAAAGTTCATGATTGAACATAAGGCATCAATGTGAATTAAGTGTACACCTTCATCAAGCCTTCATGACTCCGAAAACTGAATTTTCCAACATGTGTTTCATCAAGTTCTTGAATTCCCAGATACAAATTTGATGGGCTGTACCTGTAATAACATGGAATAGAGATGCATAGTTAGAGGGCGTGCCTGGATAGTTATTCCAAAACTGCTCATTCAATCTAGTGAGACAAACCTGTCAACCATTGAATCATCGTCAAGTATAGACGTGATGAACATTGGAGGTTTAGAAATTTTCTCTTTGAAGTTGGCAAATTCGAACTGGACAAATCGCAAAAACAGATGACATTCTTCAAAACCTAAATCTATAGCTTGTTTCTTATAGATCTGAAACAGTGAGTCGGAAAGTCAGATGTAAAAAGAGTTAATACAGTGGACATGATACGATGTAAAAACAAAATGCTAATAATTCCCTGAGTCTTACCTTTGAAAGGATTTCTGCTTCCCAAGCTGCATCCATCAAACGATGACGTCTAGTAGCCATCTAAAAAGTATTTTCAAATGATTTACAGATGTTGTGCATAAGGTGTATGATGTGTATTCTTGCTGGAACAATGATACTACTAACCTCCAGTACATTTCCATAAACACCAATCATATCCAAATGTTTCACTTTCTGAGAACGCTGCTTTCCACTTTGTTCATTTTCAAATATCAGTTCTTTTACGATATCAGTCATGATGTTTGGATCCTCAACAAATACATCTGCGAATAGCTGTAAATATATTTAATACAAACGCTGTAAACACATTTAATACAAATAATATCTGCACATGTTTTTGTCAAGGTTAGGTGGGAATTTACTTACATCCTTCTGCGTATTGTTTGAATATGAATAACCGAGTGGTTCCATTTTCTCAACATCTTCAACCAATAACTCTAACATACTCTTCTGTAGTGCGACCTCTTCTAATATGGATTCTGGTTTCAACATATGATGAAGCTCCTAGAAATTTATGATGAAACCATTGTGCAATGTTCAACTTGGATGAAATATTATGGCTTTCTTTTTGCTGATACTGCGTTACATATCATTAACTTTCAAAAGAGACCCTTACCCAGTAAGCATGATCAAGGGCTTCAGGAATTCGGCTAGCTATAGCTAGTGATGGGTGGAACTCTAGCATAAATACATTGCGTAATGCAGGCCTGTACGAAATAAGAAACAGGTAAGTGAAGAGAAAAAACATGCTATTGTGCAACCATACAACATTCTCCGTGATCGATACAAAATGTTAATTTTATGGTGTGCAATAAAAACATTCTGTTACATATTTTCTGACAAGGCACAAAAACAAATATATGAAAAAAGATACGTGTATATCATATCGATGAAAAAATATAATGGATCAAATGCGTTTAAAATGCTGTTGAAGAAGAGCAAAATGCACAATTCAGCGATCCTGTATTTGGATGTTGACACAGCAAGCGAAGGGAAGGGATGCGAATTCAATATGACTTCAAACTACACAAAATCATCGTTTTGAATGTGTCCAGGTAATAGTAGTCGACTGTGTGAAGTTTAGTCATATTATAGATACAGGGAATTAAAATTCATGACAAAATGCGATTCAAATACAATAAAATCGATGTGAAGTTAGTGTTTGTCGTGTGATACGTTGTCTAACCTGGGTAAACTGTCTTCCTCATTACTGAAACACAACGCGAACATTCAAAACAACAATTAACAGCAGAACTTAAAACTAAATAATTCTCAAAATACCGTGCAAAGTAATTAATAGATTCAACTGATAAATCACAGCTTACCTGCTCATATTGATAGATATCGGTTGCTTCTGGATTATTTTGAATGGAAATCCAGGCTGATGGTCGTCCTTTTTGACAATTTTTGCCAAATATTCACGCTCTTCTTCAATCTGTATGAATGATTACGGTAAGTGTGTCTGATTTGATACAATGTCTGAATACACAATACTGATCCACAAGTTTATGTAATGTAAAAAATCCCACACCAAGTTTATTTGAGTTAGTACTTGCAGTTTATTCAAAATTTCTACTGTATCCTAATAGTCATGTCCAGGAATACTGCAGATTAGTATTAGGATATAGTATGTTGAATTATCTAAAAGCTCAAGGAAACTTTTCCGACCTTATCTTTCATTCTTAGTTGGGATTTTCTATATTACCATCAATGGTTAACAAGTACATGTATCATGTAATGTTAAATACCTGTTTATCAAAGATTGATTTTACAAGTTGAGCTTGTAACCTCAACGATATGCACTCCATTCTGTATGATCTGATGAAATACGCGGCGTTGAAATCAAATCGTGGTCGTTTGTGAATCAGATTAGTAATGACTTGCGCGAGTGATCGCTTTTCATCCCGATCGAAAACATGATGATACGCTTCGACATAACAGTCGATGAGCTGTGAAAATTATTTCGAACAACAGAAATTAGTTAAGAAACCACGCAATGGGCGAGGACTAGTTTGAATATGTAGGTGGTATTCATTAACCTGTCGTTTGGCTTCCATGTACGTCGCCTCGTTATTCCAAAGATCTAGCAGGATAGAAAATCGATCGACCTCTTGATGAGCATAATTAGGAATATCAAAATCCCCTGCCTGTGCCTTAATGAGAAAATTAACATTTTAAACAAAACAATCCGAATTTGTTACTCAAATCTGTTAAATTCTAAAGTTATTCTGTACCTGGCCGCGTCTTGCTGAACCTCTATTGATTCTAGATGCCGTCCTCAAATCCTTATCTTTCTCGATATAATGAGTTGCTAACAATAGCAAATCATTTTCCAGCTCCCTATAAAGATATTCAATTCACACCATGAAGATGGTATCTAGAGGAAGAGTCTGAAACGCTTTGTCTTCTGATTGCAATACTTGATAAATAGATTTTGATTTAAATCTTTTAAATTGTATATAGTAGGTTTTAACCGTATCATCTCTTCTCCATGTCTCAGCGTACCGGATATTCTATAACTAATTCAGTTTTGCTTGAATTGCTGATGCTACAGAAGTACATGTATCCATTGGTATCAGGACAATCAGGATACCATGATCCATTGGTATCACGCAATTGCCCCCGGACAATTGATCCCCAAATTAAATCTTTTATCCATTGTATCCATTCTTTAGATGAATTCTTACTTCATATCTGTGATTGCTGCATCATACATGATATAGTAGCCTCGCTGATCTTGAACATGAACTCTGCCTTCATCAATAGCATAAAAATCATCATGATTCTCGATTTCAGCAAATTCCATGAATTCAACCTCACTCATCCTACAAATTTTTCAATCATAACTACAGGTAAACAAGCAAGAAGACGATTAATTCATCGAGACTAATTCATCCAAAACTAACTTGAAATCCTTTGGAGTATTGTGTAGATAATGATGAGATCCTAAGCCACCACCACCGCCCAATGAACCAGTCTCAGATGCATTTCCACGCCTATGATTTTGTGTGCTGAAATATATCAATATTATGAGTGTCCATAAAAATCAAAAGAAACATTTCTTCAGTCAACTTCGGTTAATCCATATTTCCTTGTGACTAAGTGTTTTGAAACGGATTAAGTGATGTGACAGATATCTAGTTTTTCGAAGTAACTATTATCCGGCCTAAACTAGCGCATAAACCAGTATACAGAAGTTTAAATTTCCTGCTTAAACCGGATTATGGAGTATGAATTAGACACAGAGATTTAGGGGAAATGTGAAATTACCCAAAAACAGGCGGGAACAGATTAACCGAAGTTGCAGGAAGTTGACTGTAGTAATAATCGGTATCAAAACAGTTGATTTTAATAAATATAACAAACCTGCTTCTCTTCATACGACTAGATTCTAAAGATAACCCTGCATCGTTAACTGTCAATGTTCTTTCCAGGGATCGGAAGTAATTGAGACCACTGAGGCACTAGTTAAATACGATAAATAATCCCATTAGAATACCTCATACTCATAAACTATCAATAGACTTTTATTATACAGTGTACATTATACTCACAGTACGACGTAGATCTCGAATTCGTAAATGACGCAAATTGAGGAATGATAGATACGCTCCTTGTAAACTGGAAGGGTCTTTATTGTCCTGGTCGCCATCATCTAAGCCTAGAATCTGAACAGTTGTGCCGTAATCGTAACTATCTCGACGCTTTCGCGACGTGACAGATCTATTCGCTAAATTTACATTATCCGTGTCTTTATCTTCGAACTCTTGGATCATGAGGTTTTCTTGCGTTTCTTTCCTGTAAAAGCACATACAAAAACGTTAGATATTTCAATAGATATAGAGCTTAAACAAGGTGTGTGAAAACCTAAACTTACGTAGTAAGAAGTTCTGGATTAGTGTAGATCTTCTTCCAAATAGCTTTGGTGTTATTCTGAGTACGATTAGATGTCACTGACACTGGATTGAAGTAAGGACGGTTTCTAACTGATGCTGCATGTTCTCGAAGGGCGTCTTGAACCCTCTGAATACGATGCCAAGAAAAAGGGAATTAACTACAATTCAATGCGATCTGAAAGTTGTTGACAGCAATAAAGCAAATACCTCAGCATCGCGTATTTGTATAAATCTTGACATAGCGCGCAGTAGTTCATCAATATTGTTATCTTGTTTCAATTTCACGAAGAATCTTTCTTGTACGGGATCTTTTTCAGGTTTCAATTTCACAAAATCGATCCAGTTAGAATCTTGTTTCAGACAATGAGTCGAATGGTCAGCTCCCCAATTCTCTAAACCCGTCTGAAATAGGGAGAGCACAAGTACATTTTTCAATCCATTGTTGTCCAATGGGCACGAGTGAAGAACCGCTACTATTATTCTCTTTGTTTACACACCTCCAGACGGTCATATGTTTTGAAACACAACATGGTTTCTTGACGTGTGAATATCTGTTTGAATTTTCGATTAACAGCACCGAAGAGTTCCATTTCATCTGCAGAATGCTTGATACTATCAACATCCTAAAATCATAAACATACAAAGGTATACATTACTCTCCAACTGCGCTGGTCTACGTAGTGGTCAGGGGGTCTTACAAATCTGATAACTTTTCATCGATAACTCGATCACTATTTACCGCTTGGATTCCATACATGTTGACAAACATAGCGAGATGTGGCTTCAGGCTGTCGAAATCGTTCACGTGTAGCGGCAATGACAAATTACTTTCATCAGCAGCGATACCGCCACCAGTTGCTGCAGCCGCGAACGCTGTTACCGACGGCGGTAGAGGATTCGTCGTTAGTAGTAAAGGATTAACACTAGGCGGCGGAAGAGGCACTGGTGAAGGTGGCTGTTGTACCGAACTACTCGAACTCGGGCGAGATTTCGCTGCCGATGAGCTGGGACGCGATATAATAACGGTCGTCTCATCCTGATATCTGGATGCCATCTGAGGTGTATGAGATTCATCGGTCTGAAACAAACATGTAGCGATTAATTTAAGAATATCATTGGCTGACGAGTCGAATTCTCGGTTAGAATTTGACTTTGGTTGAAAAATTGAAAATTAATCAATTTTAGCCAAGTATGTAGAGCAAAGAATTAGATCATGGAGTTCATTGCGTAGGTATACTGACGGTTTCGGCAGTGATTCCAGGTACGTCAGTTGATACATCTGCTTTACGTAGCATCGGAAACCATTGAATCAACTGTTCGATAAAATATAAATTCCGTATTATAATTTACGTTGCCTTATGTTGATCGAAACTAAATAGTAGATTGAATGCCACATACTCTGAGTATTTGGTTGAATACTTTCATCGAGTGCAAATGTGTAATGAACCATCTCATATAAATGAGTAGATCTTCTTGAGTTACGAACTGCGCTCCTCCATCGCTCTGTCCTAAGAATGCCTCGCGACATGATGACAATCGCTGTGAACGCTTTATACAATCATTATACTCAAACATTATCTCCCTAAAATTCAACGATTTACCATAAATTTCGAGTAATTTCTGGATCGGAGAAAAATGAACCTTTGTTTCTTTGTAAGCAGAAACTTACTGCAAACGCTTTTGATAGTAAGGATATAGAGTTTCAAGTGTGCTTGTGTGTTCACAGAATCTCTGCCACCTCAACATGTGCATATGCTTACATTGGACTAGTTGATACATACGATCTGTGAAATACTAAAAACAGGAAAACGGGATAATTTATAGTTTACTCCAAAAATGATCACTCATAACCCAGGAAATACTGCCCGTAAAGAAAATATAAAATGCCAAACTCCGAATGAAAAAGTCTGAAATTTTTCCTCGAGCTTATAATATCTATTCGACATTTCCACTCTTTCCTAATAGTCATCTCCAGAAATACTGTACTAGTGTTATGATAGAATTATGAGATTTATATACAATCCCGAACAAAGAGAATAATCAAGTAGGCCTAATTAAGTTCAGCAAGAGGGTGATTAAGTCATGTAATATACAAACAAGGGGAAATATATACAGCAGTAAAACATTCGAAAACATCATATAAATTATTAGCTCAAAGAAATATTTCAGAATATTTTTGTTCTTAGTGTGAGACTTCATATTATTGAGTTATAAACTTAATTTCTGCGCGTACTTGGTGTAGTAGAAGAGGGATACCCTCAGATGTGTACTCTTTTTTATCTGCATTACTGAGTTCTTCAAACATTGCATCAGCTTGAATGACGATAGGATGAGCTTCACTCACCTGAAATAAACACCACATATTACGTGTAGTATGTACAGCTATTCATTCAGAAAATCGACGAGTGACTTCTTTTCTAAAAGAATCACTAAATTTTTAATATCGATTCAATCATCTTACTTGAGTAGCTCGATCCAAGATAAGCTTCCTTTCTTTACGAAAGTAGTCAACATCTTTTGGTAGTGGCACCGAGCTGCAAAAATCAAAACATCAGTTTTATTCTGAACCACCTTTGTTTTCAAACTACACAAATTTTCAATGATGACCTATATCATTCAGCTAGCGATTGAATACCATTTATAATGAAATAAGTTGAATATTTAGGAAACAGAAAGTTAACTGCACAGTTTGTTGGAAATTAGCCTCCTTTCCTTTGAATATTGTGGTAGGCCTATGCATAATGAAACTGGTTAAAATCTTTTATCTTTAACATTCAAGGAAAATCTTAGGTTTGCCTGCAAAAATGATACTACTCACTAAAGAACAGACAACACAATAATTACCATATCGGTTTTGGTGGAATACCGTGCACCATTTCATTTTCTTCGATTTCATTTTTTAGTTCATTCAATTCTTTGTTTAAATCTCTTTCCAATGATTTCACTCCTTCCGTACTGGTAACTCGGTAAATATCAGCCATCTTATATCCCGGCCAATCTACCTGCCAAAATAATATCGTTTCGGTTTCAGTAAAATGTAAATTTACACCGAACAGGCCTAACACTACATAGTGTAGCCTACCCTATATTCAAAGACACCTGCCAAAAATGTCTAGAAGCCCTAGATCATGTCTGATAACTCCCTGACCTAATTCTATATGGCAGTTGTTTTAAGTAGGCCTATGGTCCAGTTATTTGAAAAGCCATATGTATCATTACATACTGGGTCAACTGATTAGTAGATTTCATCAGGAGTTGGACATTTTCTTTCGTAGAAATATTCATCATCATATATCTAAAAACACTTTTCTATATTCAGCTATCTTAAGATTTTATTTCTGCACACTGTAGACAGGGACAGGTCAGCAAAAATCAGAAGGAACATCAAGTTCACCAGAAAAAAGCGAGGCAAGGAAGGAAGTCCAACACGTTGAACAAAAAGGCAAGCTAAATAGAAACTGAAAGGAAGGGCTTCAACAATAAAAAACAAACGTTATAACAAGAAGCCAAGCCTTGTCCTCTCCTCTTGTCTTGTCTGTCTGATAAATAAGATAGGGATATATTATCACTGATCAGTTACAGGTTTACAACTCGGCGATTTATTTCCTTACCAAAGACAATGCATCAATTTCATTTATCTAATCAAGAAATGCAGGTTTATCTTATAATCCGAGTCATTATTATTCAAATAACAAGGAATAACAACAAACTGTCAAAAAAATTTGTGTACATTCGATACCCACAGAAACAACCTTCACCTTTAGTCTTGCGCGACAGAGGGCGTACACGTACGGGGCTAGATGAATATTATTAC
This sequence comes from Tubulanus polymorphus, assembly GCF_964204645.1. NCBI lineage: Eukaryota > Metazoa > Nemertea > Palaeonemertea > Tubulaniformes > Tubulanidae > Tubulanus > Tubulanus polymorphus. Next base: position 3,189,637 of record NC_134027.1, on the reverse strand, counting down.
TACGAATATTAGATATGATTCCTAGAAGTAGCCATCAACAAACTGCTTTCAATCAGAAATTTTCATTATGCGTTGTAATTTTTTTCTTTTTTAGTTTCACAAATTTAATTCGTAGGCCTACGTGCCGAAACCCCCGCATTTTTTCAGTGTTCTGCCTCGGGACCCATTTCATTTTTGTGTTGTAATTCTACGACCTGCCCCTAAAATACCTATTAAATGGTTTGATGTTTAAATTGGCGAAAGGGAGAAAATATCAAAGAAATCGCACTGGAATGGCAATTGGAGTTGTTATCATCATAATTCTCAATTCAGGATTCGTCGTCCGCACTCACTCCGCTCATGCCTACTCAGTCTTATTTGGTTTATAAATTCAATTACTGGTGTGATCAATATAGTGCTCAGTCTGATTAACGCGACCGAATATTGATTATACGCATTGATTATATATCATCAGCACTGAGATTCAACACTAAATACATCCGCATACAACATCGGCATCAGGTTTCAAGTACCTTCAATTGGAGATATGGATCATTAACTAGTTTAAATGATTGTTCGGATAACTGTCGATCGATTCTTCATACAAAAATCAGGTGTTTAAGGTATTCGAAAGGAACATTGACGGCGATACGATTTGCATTGAAGTTTGAAATTTCTTACGAACTACGGGAAGAGAATCTCTGATCAGATTCATCCACTCTGCTTCTTCTGTGTTTTGAAGAGACGCTTAGCGTCTATTAAATTCGATCAACCAAATACAGTCATTGACATTTTGTCGAGGAAAAGTGTTCATTGTTTCCGAAATTTCTACCGTATTATCTTTTTACTGTGAATAGAATAGAAGTCGTGTATGTCTAGGAATATATATATATATTCATACAGGGCTATGTATTCAAATGGAAGTAACAAGAAGAAACAACAGAAGAAAAGTAAGTTTGAGACCCGTGAATTTCAGTTGCCGCAGACACAAGCTTCAGCATACGCACTGAGTGATTCAAACACTGCTGAGCCATTTCCTAGTACATCGAAAAGTGACGGCCAGATGATGGTGGACTCTTCTTTAAAATCTGGAGATAGTGTTCATCAGAGAGGTGGGGATAGAGTCCGAACACTTGTCTCTGATCTTGACCTTATGTGAAATTAGGATGTATATATTTTGTAAATGTATGAGGGGGACGAACATTCGTAGATTGATGTGATACGTACCGGTATCGAAATAAAATCCTTAATCGAAGTTCTTTTAAACGTTATGGTATGTTTTTGCATTTTGACGGTTACGCGTTGTGGATTTGGAATCCCGTTCGAAGTGTGGAAGAAAACGAGGGAAAATCGATTTGAGAGTCTAAGAGATATAGATATGTACCGTGGATAAGCTGATATATAGAAGATGAGCTAGATAGCTTACAGCGAAACATATGCTCCGGAAATTTGAGCACATATTTGAAACTCTACATTAGTAAATTATGGCCTTCGTGATTAATCCAGATGGTCATTGTTTTACCAACGTGGCCTTCCTGATCATCGAGTTGAGCCAGATGGTCATCGTTCAATTGACGTGGCCATCTGAGAGTGAATACTCTTCTCGTGGACTCACTCGCTCTCTTGTTCTAGCTCTCGCAATAGCTCGGTTGGCTCATTAATAAACTAAACTAACTAACAACTACTTTTCTCGTCAATTCTTTGAGCTAAGAATTTCACTACGGAACCCTATATCAACTACTCAACAATTACTTTTCTTGTCAATTCTCTGAGCTAGGAATTTCACTACGGAACCCTATATCAAAGCTTACAAGCGTGAGCATATAGTTTCCAAAAACTAATCCAAATCCGAAATCTTCCGAATCGCACTATATAGTTCGATGCTTTTTACAAAAGTCAATATTACATTCGAAGAAAACTCATGCGGTAGAAAAAACGATGAAATTAATTTTGAAAATAGAAACGTTCAAGATGCATTTTCGGCCAAATTCTAGTGAATATTTCATATAAACATGTCACTGAAAAATATAATCAATCCTCGAAACACATTCAGAATAAGTTTTTATTAGGTCTATTAATCCAACAACATGTACTGGATTCCCATCCTTCGACTGGTAAATTGGTAACAGTCAATATCTATATCATAGTTATATGAATGTGGGCAAGTGCGAGAGAAGAGAAACGTGAAATCAAGTCTAGAAATTTTCTTTGACAAAACTTGTGGGAGGGGGAGCGGGGGTGCGTTCGCTCCTGGGTACGGGCCTGTCAGACTACCAGTGACAATGAATCTGGGGACGTTGACGTAAATAGTTTCCAAGTCTTGATGAATATCATTGAGACAAACTCACAACATCAACATCAATTCAAAAGTCGCTCACTTAAAAACAATCTTCACATTCAAATCCGATACGAATCCGGGTGCCTTTCAAAAACTTAATTGTCGCACCGGCGAATTTGTTTCCGTTTAGTATTCCCCTAAGCCACGTGTATTCCGTACCCGGTTGCAAGGGGACGAGACGTTTGAGTTTCTGTTACAAGTGCCAAAAAAATTGTCGTCATAATAAAGAGATGTTAAACTGTGACAATCAGAATATATCTAGGGCAATTAATGATTATCATCTGTTCATATTTGTCGAGAGCTGCTCCTTTTCGATAGAACCTCGATTGAAATCGGTATTTCCGTAGGAAAGCCTCAACGCTTGATTGTTGCTAAAAACGTCATGAAACGATTGGAAGGTTTTAAAGTGAATCATGTTTATTTTTATACAACGATTATAGAAAATGCCAGATAACGTGCTTGAGAAATTATATCTGTATTACTTGCATGCCACAGCAGGAATATCGATCCCTTATATCTTAACCGTTTAGTGCTGCCGCTAAAAACATCGTTGACGGTAGATATGTGAACTAACATATTACTCGCATGCCACAGTGCGAATATCGTGCAGTGGAATTTAGTTCTCATGTTCACCGCGGCCCACTACTGGTAGGACAGTCAACATATAACACTACTGGCGTCAGGCCGACTCATCCGCTAAAAAATCAACAATTCTTGAAACAACGCAGCTGAGACTAGAACTTTGTTTTTCGCAGACAAAAATTTGTCATTTTATTGACATTGACGCGTCCAAGTATGCAAAATCACCAGCAAGGGCTCGGTTTTATAGACTGGTTTTTAACTTTAGCCCAGGGGTTGAATCAATCGAAAATGCATTGAGTTAACCCTCAGATTAAAGTTGATACCATTCGTTAAAACCGGGCCCAGGGGTATTATCACACTCTGATAATTATATGTGGTCTCATATACTCTGATAGTGTAATAATCACTAATCCGTGTCAGCTGTGGATAGATGAATAAGTCCCACACTAGAATTTTCTACAACACCTGCCTTTTAGAATTTATCAAAATGAAACAACCGCCTTTCAGCTGTTGACTTACAGCCCACATCGCGGTGGAGTTATATTCATATAATTTCACCGATAGTCAACAGCTAAAACCGGTGGTTTTGTTTTAATTCCATCGTAATTCTATTGCTTTCCATCTATTCCATAAGTCCTAATTGATAATCTTGATTACATATCAGCTTGTTTTGTTGATATATTGGCGGGTTGAACAACGCGTTGTGGCATACTCAACATTCAGCTGTTCATATCTGTTGGTATGATGTCAACAAAGCGCAGTTTTGCTGGAATATTCCTGGTTCTGGTTTTCGGATATTTTTACATGTATTCGATGAAGGTTGATGTCTTCGCATTCATCGAACTCCGGCGTCGGATCAAAACTGTTGCATTCACAAATTCTAACTCGTTTTTACCGGTCGTTTATGGAGACTACGCTACGTGGCTTCGCAACAGTAGCAAGTGTCCATCCCTCCCGAAAAGGATTCATCAAACATGGAAAAATGAATTAATACCAGTTGCAATGAAGGACGCGATTGCTTCTTGGAATGAAATTCATCCGGATTATGAATATTGGTTTTGGACGGACGAATTAGCGGAAGAATTCATAGCGAAAAGATTTCCGAACTACATATCGATGTATAGATCGTACAAACTACCGATAATGCGTGCCGATGCTCAGCGTTATTTTATACTTTATGAATTTGGTGGAATATATGCCGATTTAGATATGAAAGTGTTACGTAGACTCGATGATTTAGTTTCTGTTCATACCGCGCTTATTCCACAAGATCACGCTGTTCATCGATTCATATACTGGCAAGTAGAAGATATTCCTCTTAATGCCTTAATGTTTTCCGTTCCAAGACACGCGTTTTTTCGAAAAGTCATAAAAGATCTACCCAAAGTGAACGTAGAAACTAAATCCGACGATTTTTTGTCGAAAACAGGTCCGTTTATGTTAACCAGAGAAATTCGCGAATACAACCAAACAATAACTAATAACTCGTCGGTTTGTGATTCAGTTTTCTTAGCGCCGCATTATAAATTTGTTCCCCATTTTTCGGAATTGATAACAAACGAATTGAGAAAATCGTGCACGAAAATCCGCATTGAATATAAAAACAAAGAAGGAATGAAGTGGTGTAAATATCTGGATAAAAACTCGTACAGGAATCCGGCGAAACCGCTGTCCACGCAGTATACTGTACATCAATTCGCGAACACATACATCCGTTCTATCGGCTCGAAAACCGTCCACATCAACCACCTCGTACATAAACGCTTTCAGTTAAAGCAATTTCTGGAACAGTTTTACAACAGCAATGGACCCGATACGACTTTATTTCAATAATCAACAGCGAATGTATCAACTATTATAATAATAATCAGACTCGGTGTCTCTTGAATGGGTATTATATATAATTCTATATCACACGTGATTTCAAGCAGTTTCTAGTTTTTATTCAAATTTTTGATCTCATTTTTCATAGTTATCTTAGATGTTCCTCGATATGAATTAATTAATCCTTTGTGTTTTTTGCCAACCCGTAACTCCGAAAAACATTTCTAATTTTGCAACTTATCAATAGAAACGTCCCCGCATGAAACCTACTCAGTTTGAACATGGACGTATAAACTAGATTATACGAATCTAGTTTATACGTCCATGGTTTGAAGAACCCTTCCGCACAGTTTAAGTTCTTCATCTAATGTTGACACAAATTCTAATCTGACTTACGAGTTACATGTACATTGTAGTCGATATGTTTGTAATCTACACAAAGCGTAAATATTCCCGGTGCAACATTCACGACAAAAGAATATAAATCAATTTTTTTGATACAAGCAACTTTGATACAAATTTTATTGTAGTTCATACATGTAGTATTGAATGGATAATCCAATAAATATAAACACACAACCTACCGATCTCACCATTAACCATGCATTTTACATTTCAGACTGACATTCTTTTCAATTCATGAAACCAATGATTTCTTACAATAGTGAATACTTAAAGACTAGATTTCCATCTGATCCCTGGTTCTTAGATGAAAAATCTGAAAATAAATCACACGACAAAGCTAGCGAAATAAAAATATAAAACGATGCGACTTTGATCAACGACTTTAAAACCAAAACTAGTGAATTAAAATAACTAAGAAATATGATAAACTATAAATCTACAGTATATTTCGAATAATTGTACTGATGAATCATGTATTAATATTTGCGATCAATCAGTCATTTGATCATTGAATATTTATAAGTTAAGCGAACGTTGATTCGATCAGATTGAAATTAATCCTGTATTCAAAGTTTCTATGACAAACACTTCGACAATTTTCACAACAAATATTCATCACGCATGACAAAAAAAAAACACTGATCTCAACCAAAACTTTGCAATGCAATGAAACTAGAGGGAGAACTAAGAGAATTGATATCAATACAGTTGAATCTCATTAGTGCGATTCAGTTGTGTCTGTAAACTCTGCTATAACCGGTAATCTGAATATCTTATAAATCCCCTGCCATTATCATTGATATCATTGTAGGTTTAGTTTTTAGAGAATTCGATTCAGTGAACTCAAAAAGGTGCAACTGTATTTTCAAAAACTAAACAATAAAATATTCCGTATGTACAGCTAGTCATACAACGTCATCGTATCATAAACTGATGGAGAGATTGCATAGATAGATTTAATAATTCCTTAGCTAATAAATACATATGTACAATTTATGACACAAGCAAGATCAAGTCTAAACGTCGTGATTTCTGTTCTAAATGATGGTGATGTTGACCAGTATTTGAAAAACACAGACACTTAGAAAATCTAATAGAAACTTCATGGTGAGTACAAGGAGTACAGGGAGTACAGCAAGTACATGCACAGAGCAAAATGATAAACAACAATTCGTTAATTACTACATGCAGCATTATGATTTTAAGTTTACATTCAATACACCTATTACAGCTATATTTTCCAAATTTAAGCGGATTATTCTTTTTCTCGAAAACATTGAGTGAAAGTCAAGAAGGTTTACTGGTGTAGCACACTGAACTATCACGCGATGCAGCCCAAATATTTGACGCTTCTGCCCTCTATGAATTCACGTTATCAGTAAAATAAAGCGAGGTTTCTGCTGCAGCAGTACATCGATGAAAGCAGTGATGTTTCACGTACAACTCCTTGCAAATTATTACCAATTCATTATGATTATAAACAATAAAGCGTTTTCATGCTTGAATGAATAACGCGTATTCCTTATTGATTACTGTGAAAAATCCTAGATCCATTCTTCATAGTTGCTATAAGCAGTAGGATAATGGGAATGTGTCTGAACTAAAGGAGTATTTTAAATAATATTAACTGGGCTACATTTGAGCTGCAACATTTACATATCATAGATCAATACTGATTAGTTTGTTCAAACTTGTACTTGAGATGGATCAACACCAACTGGTTCTTCGGCGGGCTTCTGGCGAACTTTAAACCAGGCGGTTTCCTTGAATAAGAACCACAAATTGCCGATCCAGACAAATAGATTCAAGAAGCCAAACATCTGAAAATATTCAGCAAAAGTGAAATATCAACAAGAAAATTATTTCCAAAGAAATGATAGCATACATCGAAGAGTTTCAGAGTCCATGATGAAACCAAAGAATAATCTGGGCCATTTAGGATTTTAGGAAGTAATACATCGTACATGACATCCCTTTTTGATGGTGTCTGAAAGGAATTCTGTGATGATAAACTATTACTTACAATTGAAACAAATAGACCCGCATAATTTCCAGAATCGGTCACTTCACATTTCAACGGGTTCGGGCCTCGACATTCAGGAATGTGGAGCCTGTAAACCTCAGCTGGATCAGTGTAAGACCGTATATCAGCAATACCTTGTGCCCATACACAAGAACCGATTAACCATAACACAGTAAGCACGACAGACACAATAAAATCCTACAAAGTCAATGCAAAATCCATTAGAAATTTAGAAAATTTAGCTTTCAAGTAAAAAAGTAAGTTTAAAAAAGAGCAATATAAGATTCGTAAAACATGGTTAAAATAAATGTCGATAAAATAGACAGGTTTCATAATGAGCATTTGTTTATGCTAGAAAAACATGGGACCAGGTACCCCAATTGATAACCACAATTATTTTCTGTTCAAGTACTTCGATTTGAAAAGTTTAGTATTGAACAATTTTCTGCATAATTGTGAACATATGTCACTGTGTATTTCAAAAAAGTGTCTTCACATAGATAACTGTGAACATATGTCACCGTGCGTATTCAAACAACGTGACAAAAGAAATTAAGCACGCTCATATTCTGTATTCTATGCATAGATAAGGCGGAGATCTGTTTTCCGTACACAGACAGAAACCAGTTGACTTACAGCTATTGGAATTTTATCATTCTTGCGGTAGTGGTCGTCAAAGAAAACGTACAAAATGACGGCGGCGATGCAGTAGAGAAACGCCATTACGCCGACAAATACATAGAACTCGGCTGGAGCTTTAAAATCGCCCCATGGATGAACTGTCTTATCTGCTGCTCCACAGATCGGAACTTTGATTTCTTCAGCGTTAATCCTTCAAATAAATGAACAAGGAAAATAGATAAGAACGTTAATGGTTAGATTTTGTTCGGTCCGGTCCAGGCCAGTTTGACCCGCGTCAAATCATCTCCCTGTGGCCGTGGCTAATGATGGAAAAATGATTGAATGGGTGTAGATCAAAACCTTTCTCAGCAAACTGTCTTTAGGTGGTCGGTTGTATGTGTCAATCACACCACTGGGACTTACACAGCAGTTTCATATATGTAGCTGTAAATAATTCAACATGAAAACTGAAACTCTCTGGACAGAAATCTACTGATACGATGTACCATTTCTGCCAATAAGCTAGATTCATACATTTTCATACACATTTCGAAAAATCAGAAAGATTACTAACAGGGTCCCATCTAAGCACTTGTCCGATTGCCCGGGACAAGTATATTATCATAAGGGCAATGGGTTATCATTATCACTTGTCCTGCGGGCTAGTGCAATTTTATGTCTCAAAGCTTTTTGCTAATCGATACAACAGTTGGACTGCTTGTGTAGGGCAAGTAGATTCTTGAGGGGGCAAGAAAAATTATGCTCTTGTGGTTCTTTTTCCTTAGATCAGTCCCTGAATTACGTTCATTTATTCCCTTGAAACAAAAACAACTGCAGAAGAAAAAGCAATAAAATAGTTCCTGGTGCGCCGCGATTTGTAGGAGATGGCTTAAAACTGATGATAAAAGGAAACAATTCTTTACAGGATTATACGAGGCAACAAGACAGAAATTCCTTCCTGCGGTCAATATATCACAGTATAATCAGACAAACCGATGACACCAAATAGCGCAGCCAGTTTCAAACAACCATCAATTTCATTGAAGCAGGAATAGTGATTTAACAATTGCCTAATGCACGAAACATTGCAGAGGATTAATCTGTCAATAGGAGATACAAACCGCAGCGGTTTGTCAGAATCTGATTACTGAAATACTAGCAGTTTCTGTCACTTGGTTTCGCAAAAGAAGGTCATATAAAATACAAATCTTCCATAAATGTGTACAGGTTTCGCAACATTTTTAGCCTTAAATATTCCATTTCTCAGAGGCAAAACATCTAATTTAATCTACTAAATGGTAAACGCGTAAGATGTTACCTTATGCCACCGTCAATTCATTTCTAATGCACGATGAATGAAATAATAGCTACATAAAATCGTCAGCTAAGATATGATACATGTAGTAGGCCTACACTAAAATTCTAAATTTCCATAGATTCTTCATCGTTTTAGAGGCAAAGTATAAAATTTCATAACTTTTCCAAGCCTCTTGAAAAAACATTTACTAATTTCCACGACTTTTCCAGGATTTTCAGGACAAGTACAAACAAACATATTTCATTCAGTAAACCGCCGAATCCTGATGATGAAGCTTATGAAATTAAACCTCATCGAAAAATCTGTAACGGCTTTAAAAATATCTTCTGCTGAATCTGTTTATCTAATGACCAAACTATTCTGTTGATTGATCGGAAGCAGCTGACCTCCACCTTGCTTCTGATCAATCTCCCCCAATATGCGATCTAAACCAAATGGCACACGGGAGGCTCTTATTGATTAGATCGCCTTTCAAAAGCTTTCGTCCTTTGATAAAGGTTCCAATTTAGTGGTCGGGTATAGGCAGCTGATCTCATGAAAGGAGAAGGGCTATGATCTTTTACAACGGGGCATGAATTTCACAAGATAAAAGCTGCTTATGAAAAGTGAACGCAGCATATTTTAAGACAGCCCAGTACCTGAATGGATATTCAAATGAGATCTTCCTAGTTTGCGTTTCTGTATTATTACATGTGACTTTAAATTCCGTTGATCCGCTATATCCACATGTTGTTGCGAAAGCAAATATTGCAATTATCTGAAATGAGAAAATCAAATAGAATATATGATAATTCAGATGGAAAATATTTCTGGAAACATAAGGGCTACAAGGTAGAAATCGCTATCACCCTTCTTAACCATTATCAACATAAATGTCAATGCTCAATATTCGATGAATCTAGGCAAGACAAAAGGCCATATAATATGTATTTTATATATATATATATATATATATATATATATATATATATATATATATATATATATATATATATATATATATATATATATATATATATATATATATATATATATATATATATATATATATATATATATATATATTTCAAATCTTCACTGTAAATGCAATTGCAGAAACCTCTCTTCATCTGATAGCCGCTTCAGTGACATTGCCTCAATCTACAATTTAAATTCAGCGGATGAGGCAATGTGCGTTGAATGTCAAACATTTTTTCAAACTAAAATACCAGATCCCAAAATACCATTCTTCTGGATCAAATCCAAACTTTCAATCTTTAAAAACATTTTTTTCCCAAGATGTCCACTAAATGCTTTTATAATGTCGCATTAGTGAAGCTAAATGTAGACGCAATGCCATCGATTGAATGTAAAAATCAAATTTGCTGCCATCGCTTTTATCTTTAGAGCAATAAATTCCACTGATAATTGGATTTCTTTAAGTTCGGAGGGGATGCGGATTATGTAGCAATCTGGAGAGCATTTTTACTAAAGCTGTTTCTCTTTCATTAATGTTGAATACATGATAAAATGCACTTGTCCGTATCGGAAATGACGTTCTACCGACTGAAAGAGCGGGCTTTGTATCATATTTTCCGCAGCAACGCGATGTCATGGAAATTGAACGAAGATTGCTCGTGTCATGTAAGATCATTGTCGAGTGTAAGAATATGTATGAAAAACAGTCAGTTCCTCCCACGTCAAACCAGTTGCAATAAGTACATTCTTCTTTACACCGACGACGACGAAACATTTTCTACATCATTTTTGCACATGACTGACTGAGGGGATCAACTCGCTGAGGGATGAGGCAGGTGTTCAACTCATTGAAAATGAAAACCATTATGCCGTATTGTCCAGAAATGTAGAACTTCAGATATATCATGGCTTAATACTATAGAGAAAATTCTCGAAAAAGCATATTGAATTTTTGTTCATCTATGAATTTAAACGGCAGATGAATCGCAATATTTTCAGCCAAAAAATGTACAATGACTCCTGTAAGATAAACAAATGCTTGCGTTTGAATTGCAACTGGTTCCAGAAATGACTCACTCTGCTTGTTGAGCGTTGTTCAGTGTGGAGTGAGGGGTTCACATGTGGACGTGGCACTATAAATTCGGGCCTGATCCGGGCCGAGTCTCCGTGAGATCGCGACTATATTGGCAGATGTGGTTGCTCCCATTATTCAAAAGCCTCATTCAATTTCACATGAATCTCTGCACTGCACATACGTATCAATTACCAATTCAGAACATGCATTTAAATAGTTATAGTTATTACAAATAAATAGCTCGATTTTCATAATGAAGATAGCGCAGTCAGCTCGGAACTGTCATTTCAGCGAAGAAAGTAATTACTTTCACCGTTCATTCATTAATGAATCAATATTTATTACGTGAAAGCTTTGACGCCTTGAGAATATGCTATGCTATTAATGACCAACAGAACCCGTATTATGTCACCGTGTATAAAAAAATGCAAACGATACATCAAAATTATGTAAATGTTAGGCTACCGCAACACGATGCTCTTCATCCGTGCAATTTAGAAAATAAATAAATCACTACCCTATAGATATTGAACCATCAAACACGACGTACTAATCATTTTCATTAAATTGATAGGATTCGGATTGCACCAAAAATATACGTGACAAAGAAGCAAGACTTATGGGAAGAAGCCACAAGTATAATCCTGCCATGACAGCCATATTGACTTCTAATAATTATTAATCCCGCCAGCAGGCATCATCTTTCTCGGTGGCTATGATCAACGCGGTGAATATTATCTCGATGATTTATCCGGTAATTATCTCGGTGTATTGAACTCGGCGAGTTCGGTCAGTGATTGCGAGTGATTGCTAGCGTACACTAGTCATGTGGAATAAAGGTCGACGACGAAACCTCCTGATTTATTGCCCAATCACGGAACATAATAAGTATTCCGGTGGGGAATCCGACCAGTTTCAAGTTAGCCAAATTTGTCAAACAAGTAGTCTCTCGTTTATTTTACAACCGACGTAAAAAAGAAATAGTATCTGGTTCAGTCAGCAGTGCAGCCGTTTAACGACTGGTCAGCATCGAAATCAGTTTCATTCAACAGAAACTTATTACTAGTATAGAGCCGCTGAAGGGACATGCAAACAAGCTGCGATAACCGTTCTCGGGCTCGGGCTCAAACGTGAGCTCCGTCCGTCCTAGGGCCAATCGCTACATTTTTTCTCATGACAACTTTTTGAATTTCGACCCCTTTCCTCAGTTATGAGGTCATCTTCAAGGTCATGTGACTAAGAAAAAGAGTTTTCAGGTACCCAGTGCTGCCAGTAGGTGGTGCACCAGGCCCATTCTTGCACTACACAGCTAGACCCCTAAACTAAAATTGTACCTAAGTTTCATCAAGATCCACGGACCAAGAATAATGGTCATACAGAAGCCCGAGAACCAATAACATATCAAAATATATCAAGATCAATGAATACAAGGTGAGGATCAAAATAAAGAATAACCACCAAAAAAAACCTAATAACATAAGACAAGCACTAAATTAATTTAACTGTTCCTTCCCATAATTCATCAATATGGATTCTTATGAACAAATGTATCTATAGATATGACTTTTGAACTTATGCGTAAATGTGTAGGGAAAAACATAGAGAAAGGTTTTGTAAATGCGTAAAGTGGATTGAGTAACCACCTGCCTATACAAGTGAATTGAGTATCCACCTGCTTATACAAGTGGATTGAGTATCCACCTGCCTAAACAATGTTCAACCAACTCTTTGAATTTTTTTACTGATATGACTATGAAATATAAATGTGTTCACAACTTGTTTTTTTTTATTCATAACCAAATAAACTTGTGGTCCAGGGACACCATGCCTAGGGCCCCCTGCTGAACATATACTGAAACCAATGACCCTGAAACTCAACACAATCATAGAACGTGTCATGAGCTACAATTTTGCAATTAATTGTGTTGATAAAATATGCCTAAGTACGAATGTAATTAGACAAATTGTAGATGATTCAATATCTAACTCACCCTGGTGGCAAGAATGAAATAATGGGTGATCCCTAATTCCGTGTGAGGAAGCGTTTCCTATGACAGTGCTAATAACAATCAAATATCAAGACTAGTTAAAACATGACTAGTTAACACTTGATATTTTTTTCAAAAAACCTTTTTACACCTACGAATAAAGACTGTTGACACTATGATGGCCGCCAATTATGTGATAATTGGCCGCTCACGTAACCTCTCTGATACACAAAAGACCTCTTCTCAAAGAAAACCCATCACAAATGATAAAAAAAGGAAGCTACAGGTCTCGGAATTCAAGCTAAAATTGACCTTTTATAGCTCAAAAAAGGTCACTGGATGGCCATCTTGAGTCCGATTGACCCAATTTTTCGTGTTCTCATGGGCCTTAGGGGGATACAACTATATACGAAAAATCAAGAAAATTAATCTAAGCGTCTTCAAAATTACCTTTGAAAACTTAAAAAAATGTGTAAAAAATGCCGATTTTGGCAAACAACAATGGCTGCCAGTCAGCCATCATCTGATCGGGCCTGTTTTTCGGCTGAAGTCCCAAATGGGCTAAAAATTAACCAATGTCAAATAATGTAAAACTAAGTTACCGAGCAACGAAGAATAATTGAATGGAATTAGGATTGAGCATGGACTCAATACGGCGAAAGAGTCCATCAATTAATTGATGAATAATGGATCGTTTACAACCGAAAACAACTACAAACAGGATGAAAAACTAGACGAAGACTCATAACCTGCGGCTTCATCATGAAAACATAACATCTGCAACAGAATAAAGAAGCGAATAAAGTAATAACACGCAAGCGCGCTTAACAGCTTAGCTACTTAAACTACAAATGGAAAATGTATCGCCGATGAGTATAGATTAGTGAAACACGGGTGTGACGACGTCGTCGTACTTATATCAGGAAACTATGGAGACCGATGCCGCAGAAAATAAGATAATTACAAAGCACTTTCGTAAACGTAAGCCACTTAAACACGTCTTCGTAGCGAAGCCGTATCTACATTTACGAGATGAAGCCATTTCTCGATACGTTTCAATAGTGACAATAACGGTCTCCATTTTCTCACGGGAATCGTCCGGAAATTCGCCATTTTTTGCCGCGATTGAGTCTAATAGCAGGATGCACTATTCGTGCGTATTACGCGTGGCAGGCATATAATCTTGACATTTCAATCCCGCAAAGCGATTCCATTAACGCAGCTGAAGCTAGATTGAGTTCGGCTAATCACATCGAACCCTGGGTTCTTTTTAGAACAAGAATATGTCTGTATAATATCAACGAAATAATCAGCAACATTCGATTTACTTTGACGCATATGTATGTAGATATTTGCTAGTAAAAAGTAGATTCACCACCAATGTGACTTCATGCGCACTCACTGGGGATCGAACCCAGGTGCTTTACATTAACAAGAAAGCACGCTAACCAGTAGAACCAATCCACTTATACAACTTGATGTTGTGTTTGCGTGTCACAAAGAAGCCAATTTTAACTGAAATCTAAGAATAAGCATAAAATGAGAAGAGATGATGGAAATATGCCTTAATATTTCTACTCCTTTAAAATTCCTGCGCACTATTAAACTGTTGAAACTATTACAGATACGACGGAATAGAGCATGGAAAAAAGAGCGTCGACCGAGAGAAATCAACCTGCTTAAACTAAACTAATCAAAAACAATGATTGCATTAGAACTGCTTCGGTAGAGAACTATTAATTGTCTATTGATTTGAAGGGGAAACAGAACCACGGTTCTATCATTATACTGATATCTCATAATGCCGTTATCGGAAAATGCTAAATTGTCACGTAAGCTATGTAGCCGAATAAAGGAATTTATTTGTCAGTTTTGTCATTTTTCTCTTTCCGACTTTTCACCATCAACTTTGAACAATAAAAAATGTGATAGGCCTATATTTTACAATCTAGAGATCGTAGATGCTAAATTCCATCTTGGAGTAGTCGAATGATTTCTCCAAGATTCCATTGATAAAAACAGAATTACATTGCAGGCTATATACAAAATAACTACATGTATCATCAGGCAGGACGAAATAGAGAGAGAGAGAGAGAGATAGACCGAGTCAATAAACATGTAATCTGAGTGGAGAATTACACGGTTTTCTTATCGAAAAAATCGACCGCGGGGCAGGGAAAGAGAGACATGCAAACATCTATAATGATATAGCATCCTGGGTGAGACAAATTCCATTAGAAAGTGAGCGAGAAAGATGTCCACCTTATAATGCAAGCGTGATGAAATATTTCATCCATTTATCAGCTGATTAATGGTGTGGTCACTCTCTACCGTACAACACCCGTAATGGACAAGCATCCATGTCTATACATAATGCACATGCTACCTTGTCTAGCGGTATATGAAAAACCTAGATTAGGCCTAGTGGACAAAGCCTTCACCTGAAACCATTAGGGAAACCTGCATTCTGGAATAGGTATACTGAAATACAAAGATATGATATGATGCAAGCGTCTTTGACCCATGCCAACCAACAATACTGGTGATGAATGGGTCTGTGCCTGTTTGAGATGGGCCAAATTTGGCTCGACCAAAATTGTCGGACCAGGCCCATTCCAAATTTCAGCACGGGTCAAATTGTTCTGTGTGCACGCTAAACTGATTACGGAAGTGAATCAACTAACTTGCCACAGCATCATTTCGATAGCATTTTAGCACGATTTTTGTGTAAAGGGCAGCCTATTTGACTCGGGTCTGACCCAGTCCAAATCATCACCACGGGACCATTGCATATCATCTAACAGACTAATAGAATGAATGAATCACTCTACTCTCAGCCAACTTAAAAAATGAGATTTTGCTGTAGTGATCACTGTAGTGAATCTTCCTTTACCTTCGTTAGACGATGTAATTAGATTTCGCACGAGCTTTTATAGATCAATTAAATTCTATTAAACTCACTGATCACATTTATTCACCTCTCCATCAACTAGTAATTGCCTGTAGCAATAGAGAAGATTATCAGCTAGTGGACGATGAAAACAACAAGATGAAAGCAAGATAGAAGAGTTTGGTCGAACTAGAAAATTTTAATATGCATTCACACTATTTAGTTAGTGCGTTCAGACTTAGCCCATACCTGGGATGGACCAAATCAAAGTTGTGCCTTCCACAGACATTTTTAAATAAGCTGTTATCACTGGTCCAGCTAAACACAGCACTACCATAGGCAGCCATTGATCTCATTAACAAATACAGTTATCGTCCGGTCTCAAATTTAAAACAGACTTGATTTAGAACTATCTAGAACGCGGTTTAAGAGTATAGGAATAAACAAAAAATTGAATCCGGATCACAATGATTAATGCTGAAAATTCTGTCCAAAAATCTTTGATATAATTGTTCGAGGTTTAATATTCCTTCCCTGCGTAGTTTTCCTAAAGATCACAAATGGTGAAATGCATTTGATAATATCGAACTGAGACGAAGGACTAAAACGTATCCGAGAACCGTAATTCATGATGTTCAGAATTGCGTGCTGTGTCTGCGAGACAATTCATCATATACCGATCTAAACGGCATCTGTAACTGACAGAAATATCAATTCCAACGATATTTACCGAAACAGAAAAGTTTCTTCGATGAAAGAAAATACACCAATATTTCTGATATTGTCACTCGCGAGAAGAAGATGTAACGCTAGGGAACTGAAACATAACACCAGACATTACTTTTACTGGTCACACATATCTCACAATAGTCAACAGACTTTCACCTAATCATTCGACTTTTTCTTTTTTCATACAGACGCCTCGAGACGCATCATTAAAATCTCTTGTGGTATAATTTCACTGACAATTTATGGTTCTAAAGATGACTGCGAGACATGTTCGAATCTGACGTGTCTCGCAGAAATAATAATCCGATAATATCTAATAAATCTATTACTAAAAAGTTTCGTCTGACCGCGAAAGATTCATGTTCGTAGCTGAAATGATGGTCTCATAACTATTCTATTCATGAGAAAATGTTCACATTATTCACATCCATCATATTTTTGTAACTCATCTCACATCAGTAGACTCTACTTTAGTAAGAACGATATGATTTTCTTATGCATCTGATTGCAACCGATTTCATTCAGATTCGTAATTTAATCAAATATGGTCGATGTATAGCGCAGCGGTGTGGTCGATGAATAGAAACGCGATAGCTAAGATTTGATTGTAAGCGAGGGCAAATTGAAAGCAGTAATTACGTCGAGCTATTTTGTGATGATTTTTCTATGTAAGGAGTAAAATGAAAAACATTTCAACTTACCAGACAAATAATCTTAAGGGTGAAAATTACAACGATCATGGCCGATGGAACCTACTCCTCAGTTCCCTTTCAATGTCATTCAAAACACTTTAAGCAACATTTCCTCTTCATAATAGCCCTACATCAATTCATCCACTTGTAAATTAACCACCAGTATCATCCCATGAATATCACGAATATCATTAGCGACATGATGAAACACACACATTTCTGATAAAATCTATTTTTTAATCCTCGTTCCAAGGCACCGAACCTTCACTTCCCGAACTACATTCACACATTTAAGAATTGCACATATTTGAAATCATAAAGAATAAAACTCTAATTCCCTTTGACAGCCGCTATAACCAGATCTATGAAATCACCATAATTCCAAATGAAAACGTCACCTGAGGTTTAAGCTTCTTTAAACGGAGACAACTTATCTCGGCGAATGGCGGTTTGAAGTGCGGTTTGATGAGATTCAATGAGACAATCAGAGGCTGTAAACTTGTTCTTAAGTCACTGTAAAAAGCAATAGCGGGTTCCGTCGCGAGTCGTATCTGAACTACTGACTACAACCGAGCGTGATAGTACACCACTGCAGCGCACACAAACTATCACACCAACTTTTGCGTCTTAACTCATCGGATGAAAATTTCTCGAGCAACAAACTATGATAAATTTTCAAATATAAAATGCGTACGCGATCAAAGAAATTAATCAATGCGATCAAAGAAATTAATCAATGTACTCGATGAAGACTGATAGCAATACCATGAAAACCAAGTTGTGAAATATTAAAGCTATTAACAAGTTTTCCATTAACGCAGTCATTATCTATGCTAAATCTCGGTGTATTTGGGATTCCGATAGGGATGAGAGAACAACCGAACTATATCCAGTCACTTTACTTAATGAAAATTAATTAACAAAAGTAACGAATGAAGATATATCGAGGAAAACTTTGATCAAAATGCAGCCAATCGAGTATCACTCTAGCTTAAATCCTTAATTATCGGAAGAGTTTTGCCTCGCGGCTACGTATTTTCACAGTTAGTGAAGTCGTCGCCTCGCCATCACGCGACTCCGATAGAGAAATGACATTATCAGCTCAGTGAATTTCATCATATCAATCAGCGACGAACCGGTGAGTGGTTTTAGGTGAGAAGAAAATCGTCACACGTATCGGGGAAAAAATGGCCCTTCATCGCGGAGCGCACGAATCATCTTACGATATACGTGATGCAACTTCACAACGCGATGTGACGCAAACAAACTGATTATCTCAAATTGACCCGGTACAAATCAAATCACGTTGAAACGAGAAGGAAAACCGACACGTCTGCCGGTCGGACTGGAAATACTGATGGAAATGGAGGTTATGACACGATAGACAGGACTAATGCATAAACTAGTAGTGTTATACGCAATCAGCTCACGAGGGAAATCAGAGCTTTACTATTAAACTATCAGACGGCTGAGGTAATTATTAGAATATACATAAAATCACATTTCCAGCAGCAAACATCGGCAAAAAATCCATCTTACCATCGAGCACATCCTATATATTTCCTATCATCTGACTGTGACAAGAGAATGTCGACCGAGACAGGGAAAGATCGAGTCACTTTGAAGGTTTATTGATTCGAAGTATCAACTATCAGTAGATGAAATGCCCATTTACAAGCAACGCTTAATCATCTGTTTTATTCATAAGCGATGATGATATGCACGACGGCAACCGGATAGTTCCTTCCTGAATAAAACTCGTTTTGTACATAGAGCAAAAGCGCCGATTACGACGTTTGACAGACAGTGTCTCATCGGTAAACACCACCAAACATAATAAAACATCTTTTTCGGAATAAAGAAATTCAACACAAAACGACTTCAAAAGAATATTTCACCCGAAATATTTCTTATATGTTTTAATAAATATTTTATCATCTAATTCTTTTATTGTGGGATTTTACTCGACTTCAAAAGGTTTTCCTCGAGATAATGATCCATTTCAATGTTTCGACTGCCTAAAAATGATGATATTTCTAATCGATAAATTCTACTAGTCTTACCAGTGAATGACTCAGGGGTTAACACTCAGTGCGACGTATTTTTTCTGATCAAATTCTTGGTTATAATTTCATTCCTCTTCAGCGCGATGCGATTAAAAATGAATGTCTTACCAAAAAACCAGATAAAGAAATATTTTCGAATAATTAATGAGCCAAATGACAATGGCAGGGTTATACGGCTTAGTAAAAACAGTGAATATAATATGAGCATTGAGAGTGCCTGAGAGATACGGATTAAACTGACACTCGAATGATGTCACATGACATCCAATATTAATCTTTAAATCTTTACCGCGACGTTTACCTTTAGAAAAAATTGAATCGAGAGATGTTGAAATGTTTTCCATTATAGCGGAGTCATATTGCATTCAGCGCAACAGGCTTCAATCAGAAATCTAAACTTCAGGCGGAAACAATTTCCATTTAGATTGGCAAATAACGCGCGACCACAACGAACTATTCCGACGAAGACCGTCTCAATCGATGTGATCAAATCTGCCGAATTATTCCGACTAAACCTAAAGAATTTTAATGAAAATTTTCGCTCGAGGCAAAAACGCCATCAAAAAGCGTATTGATCTTAAACGTCGTCGCTTCGAGGCGATTTCGAAATTGAAAGCTCATTTATCAACGGTTTATTTCAAACAAATGAAAACCATCTTCATCCGTTACAGTATGGTTTGTATTGTATTACTTGTGATGACCACAAGTTGTAAACTGATGCTAACCAACAGGAAATTAAGAGCGGTCAGCGCTCATTACATCGTCAAGATTATGATCCCGATCAATCACGCTCCAATCATGACCTATTTGTGTCCAGCTCTGCGATACTCGAGAGCCTTGGAAAATGTCACGTACAGTGGAACCTCGTTATAACGAACTCGGATACAAAGATTCATTGCATATTACAAATATAGAATTTCATCCCAAGGAAGAAAATTTCATCAATGTCATACTGGATACAACGAACTATCGGTTATAACGAACATATTTTCTGGTCCTGTGAAGTTCGCTGTGAGGTTCCGCTGTATATCTATATTCATACACACTATTTCCTATGACGTTATTTATGTCTACCAAATCTGGAAAAACAAATATAAATCCGTTTTTTCCAATAATCATAAAAATTCTACGAGATGCAGGTATATAGGTTACGCTTGATTGTTCACATGCGTCGTATTGTCAATCATATTGTGACTATCAACTACAGTTGACTGACAATATGAACACCAATATCACCGAGCTACGCCTTCACACACAATACCCTGCATACCCTCCATGATCTACGATTCAGTTTGGTGTATTTTCTCGCAGGTTGCTCATCGTAAATCACAAATGTATTATTCACTACTGTCAGTTTTCAGCTATTTTTGTCTTTTTTGTATTTAACACCCATAGGAGGAATTATGACCCCCATAAGGGCATGCATCTTTCTACAGTGTTACATCCATCAAGCTATTAGACTTGTTGTTTTTATGTAAGACATTTGGGGATTGAACGATGTCCATCCATACCATTAAAATTTGGTACATCATCAGCAACAGGTGCCACAAATAAATTTCTTCTAATAGCTACAGATGTTCTGATGAAGACAACGCATTGAAATCCAATAGATATACAATGCTACACAGCTTACCCAAGTATTGCAGGACTGAATATTATCGAGCTAATTTCAAGCAGAATTCTAAAACCTAACGAGACTTTATAAACATGGCATCTAAACTGCAAAGATAACAAATTTACTAATGGGGCATTACTTTAATGACCAGTTGACGATGGAAAGAGGGATTTGATTTATGGCGAAGCCCGAATAGAGAAATATGATCGATTGCTAAGTGAGAAGCTGAACACGGGATACGTGATAAACTATTAGCATCATCGATAATATACAAAAACAAAAACCTCAGTCCAGCTGTTACTAGAAATGATACCCTAAAGACATTAACATGTCTCTGCTAAAGCAATATCCACGTCGATGGCATTGAGCATGCAACGACAAGTACACCTTGAAAAAGCATGGTATGCGTATGGATTGAAAACATCATTACAGGTTTCCTTCTACACGGCTAACGTATCAATTTCATCCATTTGATGTCACTTCGAAATTCAATTAATGATGATACAGATAGTATGACGTGGAAAGCCGTCGCATTCATTCACGTAGATCAGGCTAAATTCTCTTTTTCGCAAGAGCACATCGAAAGAGATTATCATTCTCTTGCCTTCGAAGCATCTAGCAACGTTTTAAAAGCCTAGATCATTTATTAACCATGTGACACGAGCTGTAGCTAAATTGACAGCCAGCGGGCGCTGATGATGAGCACAACGGTGTTTAAACAGTCATCCAGATAGCCTGTATGAAGTATTATAAGTTCGCCTCCAGAGCGCGCGCATTACCGGAAAGAAAAGCTAATTTCACATCACCAGTGACATCAGAGAATTTTGAACATAAACTAAGCTTATTGATATGTTTTTGTATGTATTACCATGTCCTCAAAAGTGGGGGGTTAATAAGGCAATTTTTTTTCTCAAAAATTCCAAGTTATTGACTCGAATACAACCGTGCTGGAGTTGTTTGAAATCTCGAATTTTCGTTGACAGCTTAATTCCCAAGCCGTCGATGGGAAATGGAAATTACAGTCTTATCAACTAGAATGCAGCCCGTATTTATTTATGGATAACGGTTCAACTAACAGGACATGGAAAATGGATTTTTCCTAACAAGAAGATTACTGTAGCTAGAGTTTGTTTAGCAATCACAGATATGAAGGAATAAATAAAGCTGGACACTGCGAGCTCAGAATGAAAATAGCACTGACATTACCATAGCTATGTTTGACTGATGGTAATAACATGGTATGCCGACCCATCAATTAAGGGTTGAAGAGGACGAATTTCAAATGAACAATTCAACTCTTGACATTTAGATCGATACAGACTCTTAAATGAATGAATCCTGGGAATAATATCACGCAGTTTTGTTCTTAATTTCAGAAATTCGTCTGTTTGAATCGAAACTTTGCTTTTATTGCCTGTCAATCCCAGAATTGCATCTGGACCAGCGATTTCAAAAATGCGCAGCACTGATTTGGTCTATTCTAAATTGGTCCATTCCAGGTAAAGGTGAAATTAGAACGGACTAACTAGTGATAGCGTGAATGGAGATATCGTTCTGAGATCATAGACAATAAACTAATATCCATTCTATTGACTGATCTTACCGAGAGTTAATAATGCATTCAATATACAAGGTTCATGTTACCTACTCGAAAAAACAGTATGAGGAGGACAAGTTGTCACATCTTCGATCTGACTGAAATTTCAGAGGGTGATCGAGCAGAAATATCCTTCTACTTCAGCAGTCAAACCATGATAACAGCTGTAACAGCATCAGATCAAAGATAGATCACATCGTCACTCAGTAATCATTAACACAATACGGTCGGTCGGGTTCCCAGTAAGCACTAGAAACACTAATCACGGTTCTTACAGATGAGAAAATCCAAAATTCTCAGATCTGTCCCCGATTTTTCCTTTAGCCTTAACCAAAAATTCCCTGATTGAATTATATTAAGTAATTCTCAATGAGGGCTGTTGCATGATATTTCTTCTATAGTTTCAAATCAATATCAAACAAAATAGGAAACTGTTCCATACAACCTTAACAACAAATATCAGTGTTTAATGTAGAAAATATGTTGAATGCCAGAGAGATTTCATCATCACGAAATTCATCGCTAACATCTGATCATATTATTGGGAAATTTCCACGACATACAAGACATAAAAGCCGGCTTTAGGCGACTAAAGAAGAACATGACGATATTGAAAACCGTGCAACATACAATAATGTACACCCATCGTAGAGTGGTAAGATTGGTTTGTTCGTTTCATTTTGCTCTTAGTCATCCGGCAATATCTAATATGTTGAATCAAATAGAAAATTGAATATTCAATTAATAGTTGATATCTGTGCGTTCTTGAAAACCGTAATTATCATTTCATCTATATCAGATTAACGCACCAACCAGCTGTCGAAGACTATTTGTAAATGCACAAATTCAACGACTGGTGTCAGACTATGATTCACCTGAGCCATCTATCAGTCGCGAGCTCAAACATTATTCACGATCGAGCATTTTTGTCAATATGACGTCATCAACATCAGTTGCTGTGATCCAGGTTGGGTGAGTTAACCTAGTTTATGTTTGATCATGGACGTATCAACTTGTTTATACGTCCATGGTTTGATATAAAAATTTAACACATCCAGTGCAAAATAATCACAATGTTCTCAGTCCCCAGACTCAGTCATCTCTGGACACAGTGCTGTCTAGTACTAACAATAAACCATAGAGGGCAGCATCTGATAGATGCAGCACCTAGATACTTACAAACTGCAATATTTTAATAAATCCTCTTGGTTCTTTAACTACACCAGCATTGTTTGTAGCAATCAACTGAAAGATGAACCATAATAAATTCATAATATTGCGTATAACATAAATCAAAGAGGCCAAGACTATAATATCCGATTTAAGACTACAACTGGGCACCTTCATACCAAGGTTTGCTTTAGTCCATTCATTAAGAACTGAAGGTATTTTTCTGGGGTGTTACAAAAATTAAATCATGATATGTCATGTATGCAAGGTAAGAGTATTAAAAGCAAAAAAGAAATTTCGCAAAATGGGGGCTTTTTCTCTGATTCGAGTTGAGTAAATGAAAACACTCGGGTAATCTTTCAAATCGGTACAGAATTGGTATAATATCGGTTATTCATTCGACTCAGTTTCGTCACGTTAAGACGTACATGAGGTAGGCCCAAAAATTAAGCAATACTGCAGAAAACAAGTGTCATCTTAATAAATGGTCTGCAGTACAGGTACTACTAATAGGGGCAGTAAAATACTAACAACATATATATATATATATATTTGGGAAAGTCTAAATGCATCAATTCATCTGTAGTTTACTTTTGTATATAAATGGACAACCGACAAGAAATAGCAAATGCTAGATAGCTGAGCATAGCAGCCAACAGCAATGCAGTGCTAGAGAAGTGTGACTAAAACCACAGAGCCAGAAACTGATGGTTTTGGTTGTTAAAAATATCAGAAACCTGTTCCTTAAATCAAGGAGATCTTTATCTCATGACTCATTAGAATCTCAAAGGATTGACAGACAGACAGACAGGCAGACAGACAGGCAGACAGACAGGCAGGCAGACACAACCAGCAGCACACACCCCTTCTAGTTCTACTGTACTACCCACCCGTCCTCCCTTCCGTCCTTTGAGATTTGTTTTTGAGTATTGACGACTCCACACGACTCTTCAGCAGATCATACTTGCATCTCAGAATTTTTTCGAAAATAAGAAAACTCACCCCAGTTATCGCTTCCATCTTCTGACTCTGTGATCACCTTGAAATTATAGGTTTTTTATCGGAAAAATACCAAAAATCGAAACAATTCTTCTAAAACACTTCCGGGTAGGAGAGGTCGATGTTAATTCCTAAGCGCCACAATGCTTGACACATATCACAAATTCTCGAGGTTCGAATCCCATATTGTAGAATTAAAAACGATGCAAGGAAATGTGTCCAAGATGCCAATCCGCATTGAATAATGTCCACTTTCAATAATGGAAAGCTGACAATGAACATCTATGAGAATGTCTTGTATTAAAAAAAAAGAAGAAAGGACAGGTGCACAAGACATTCACAACGCTGTATTTGTGCTCGCATTCATAACGCCGTTCGCTGTTGTTTGCCCCGTATCTCATGGATGCCGGTAAATAGAAAAATTTTTCGTTAAATAACTTGGTGATGGACTCGGATTTTACTCCTTCGATCCAGTTCGGGACTTTCACAGAAGGCAATTCCAGCAATTTTCTCCCCAGAACTCATGCATGGTATGTGACCATTGTATATTAAACGCATGACCGGCAATAATTTTGATGATGTGCAGATTATCCCCATTCAGGGATCAAAAAACTTTCAAAACGTACTTTTGTACGTGGGTTGAGCATTTAAACCATTTCCCAAGTGCGGGACGAAGAAATTACCGAAATATATAAAATTTGAGCCACTGTAACAAGCTGGTGTTGCTAACTGAGTACAAACAATTCAGCCAACTTCTTTTTCTTAATAGTCAATACGTTATCGACATTTTTGGGATTCTCTAGAAATTACTTACACCTATATTCATTCCATCGATAAGTTGCAATTATGAAAGAGTGTCAATTTATGGCATTTTAACTATTGGCATTTCAGATATCCTCCGAAAGGTAGCGCAAGTGGCAGTGTCGTACGATTGCGATCCGTCAACTACATTTCAATGTGCAATATATACAAGAAAACCAAATTAACCGCAATTCGATGATGAAAATAACCATCAGCATAATACCCGGGCATAATATGAGCTTTCAGACACAACATTGTCCGCTTCTTACAAGGCCCTGGCTAGCTCTGCTGCCACGCACATGTCGCTAAGGCCTAGGTCTCGGCGGCCACCCAGAAGAAATTCTAAAAGTCGTTGTAGCGGGTGTATTGAATGGTTTGAATGCTGGAGGAGGTGCTGGTTAAACCCAGAGGCTTTACTAACGATTAATTTTCGATATTCCATAATTTCGTTATCACATCAATATGCCCTCCGTTGAAACACCCTCACAGTTCACTTAGGACAAATTTACGTTCCACACGAAATGTAGTTCGGATCAATTACCCTAAATAAAGCATATACATAGCTCTACACCAGTTATCTATTTCGTTGACAGTTCAATCTGGTAAATGTGTGACATAGGTAAAAAGTACGCCGGGCGCGAGATCATTGTCTAACCACTACCAGTGTTGAATGATTGTCAAGCCTTGATATGATAGAATATATTCACAGTATATATATATTCAGTATTTCTTAACGTAAACACTCTCAATGTCGCTGCCAATCATAAAAGCTACAGGAACACATTATGAAGTTGGACGCCAAATTGTGAGTAATGATTTTTTACCCATGCTTTTGGACTCCTTAGACTTTACGATAGACGAGCTTACTAATCAAAATGTCACCAAGTAAATGTGTTCATTTCAGGGTACGCAAGTAAAACAGCTTTTGCAGAGGTATTTTGAAACTGTGGAGAAGGATTTTCTTAAAACAGATGAATGTCATAAGGTCTGATTGCAACGAGTATCTTAAAAAGAGTAGAATATTCAAACGTAAAAATGTTGATAAGATGTTGTAAAATTCATTTCAGTTGTACAGTGGATATCTAAAGGTAACCAATGACAATTACCCTCAATATGTTGAGGAATTGCAGGGAATTGCTGATGGTGCCGGTGTTAGTTTTGAAAAGGTATAGAATATAGTTGCTAAAGTAGGCCTTATCTATTAACAAGCATGTTTTTAAGAATCCATTGATTGCATTCAGATTTTCATGTCAAACCTCTATGAACTGGTGATCCTCGAAAGGAAATCTGAAGCCATGGGTCTACGGTGTACGGACGTCTTCCTCAACACAGAATCAACTGTATGTTCAATTTCAAATTCTTTGTGAATAACAATTTACATATACAAGTAATACATTCATCAATATTTGACTCATGGTAACATGGTTTTTGGGTGATATGTTTCTAAAGAATGATTTTTGCATCATTTCAGCAAGTGATAGCGCATAACGAGGATGCATTATCGAAGGAATGTGGTTATTCTTTCATAGTCGACGTTTGTTGTATTAATGACAGACCTCGAGGTCGTCTGTTAGTACCAGAGGAACGATTTGTTTCCTATTGTTATCCAGGTATAGTAGTTTCCTAGAAATAATCTATGTTAAAAATGATGAGGCAATTCGGACTAAAATGTCGAAAAATTGGATGTCTTTAGGCGCTCTTTCTGGTGCAGCATTTTCTTACAACAGCGATGGATTAGTTACTACAGTAAACTACATCACGGGAAAATACGTCAAAAAAGATCGATTACGTAAATATCATTTGAATAGATTATTATCATACACGTAATTTTAAAACATTCAAACACATTGAACTGGATTAGGACGATGTTCGATTGTAAACAATCATTACGCTATTGTAGCTATGAGCATGCTGTTAAGAGCTTCACTGTCGGCGAGTTCACCCGACCATCTGACTGAAATCATAAGAAATGTGGGATCGGGAGTCGGGACTGCCGTGAGGTGCGTTGTTCACCTGTTGAGTTCGTGGTATACATGTATAGCTTTGATTTTGTTACAACTACTGTGATTATGATTTTCAGTATGAATGCTGCTTTCCTTTCCAACAAAGATGTAGTATACATCTACGAGATCTACAATAAAGAAACAGACGAACGCGTGCAAACAAATTTCAAACTTATCGAAATTAAGAAGCGAAACGAATCAGTACCAACTGAATCAGTGCCAACTGAATCACATTCTTCTGAACCCGTATATGGATATTATTATCATTGCAATCAGTATGTAGTCCTGCTAGCCCTGAGTTTGTTCAGGATGGTCTGTTAAACCTGGTAAAAATATAAATGATACGTTTTTCGTTGCATGAATCATTTGAAGATTACGACTCGTCCCAGACGCGTGTGATGCCACAATAAGTTCGCAGAAGCGCACGGAATTCCTTGAAAACTCCACGCTACCACAAACTAAAGCGGATTTATGCAACATTTTGTCTCACCCAAGAATATGGAGACCCATTGAATCGATGGATGGCCATGAAGATGGTTCACTCACTTTAGCTTGTGGTAAAACTATGAATTCCATTCTCTCGCTTGCCAGGATTTTATCACCTCCCCACCCCCGAAACTCACCTCAACACAAGTCCTGGCCGCAGACCCTTCACTGCTCAATTACACCGCCCAAGATTTATTGGGCGGACAGGGGAGGCAATCCTGGCAAGCGGCCGGGTGCATGACTCAGATTGTTCATCATATAAATCAATAATGCAATGAAATATATAGTTTTTTAAATCAATTTTCAGCAATTTTTGATTTAGCAAATGAAAACTTGGAAGTGTACACATCAAAACGGCCGAGCCTTGGCGGAATTCCAGATATCACACTTAAACTCGATAATTTCTAAATTGACCTAATAAGTGTTGGTGAATTTTATCGAATAAAAACATGGAAACTTTCTAACTACCATAATCTTTCTGTCTCAACCTATTGATTCGAATCTACAAAAGCCCGAAAGTGAAACGCCATGTCAGTTTGCCTGTGGTCCGGTCATGGCCTCTCCGGCCCAGTGCCCGGGAGCGGGAATTTGTAGTCACGAGATGCCGACCCAGATACGATTACTATATTGTTTTACATTTGTTGTTACTACTCCGGTATCAGACAATCGATAGATGGGAAGTTTAAATCTGAGGGCCGGCCAATCATTGAACTTATCGCTATCCAGCCCGAATCGCGGATTTAAGTTCCGTACGGTGCTGCCAGTATTTCAATAGATTAATTTCGTTCCGCGACATTGGTTTTGTTTTGTGGCGACAGTACGCGCAATTTTGAATTGAGTTTTGCGCATCTAAATGATTTTCGGCATATTTGGCGGTGATTTACGTACGCTATTAAGTTCTAATTAATACGAAATTTTAAAAGAAACCTTATATTTCACTAAATGAATGAATGAAGACCAACCTATTGTTTCTTAAACCCCTATCCTATCCTATCCTTCATTACGTTTCTCTGACCTTGTACCACACCACGACTCAGCCAGCGCCTGTCGTCGAGACGCCTTGATTGGTTTTCACTCATACGATGTATTTCATATTTTCAGACTGATGAAATATGGCATTGGTAAAAGATCTCTTTTCAAACAAGTTTCTACACGTGATATACAGGGTTAGTTGGGGATTCATCTACCCGTGGTATTCCTTACTGAACTTTTTTATATCGCTGTTCATCCAAACAACACCTGAAAGAGATGCACCCTGCAATGAGAGATACTGTTTCATTATGATCTGTGCTCCTTTTCTGATTGTTATCATTTGCATTTTCACGCCGATAATGTTGATAGGATTGCCATTTTGGATTGCTCTCGGGCAGGTTAAGAATTCATACGCTTACTACGAATGTTTAGAGCTTTGTAACCCAGCAAGCATCCAAGATATCCGCCAAAAATCAACTCAGCGATCAGCACCAGGGGAGACATCTGTAGAAAAGGAAGCAAATAATTTACCCGCAATAACGAAGTCGATCGAAGAGAGTATTGAACAGCAAGGCAAACAAATCAAGAAAATTGGTGAGGATGCCAAATTTACAGTCGTAACGGCGAATACTTGTCTTCTGCCTGAAGCGATCGCACGCACTGAGAATCTGGGCAACGTGAAGAGAAGAGCTCGAAACATAGCATCAGCTATAATTCACGGAGACGATGTAGAATCAGATGAATTAGTGATGGTAGAAGCGCCTGTAACGGATGACAGTAACTCATTCAATGCTCGATTCAGACGACACACGACCCTCGTCGATTTCGTGTATCCTCTATCAACGAAATTTCCAAAATCAATTGATTTCCTCTGTTTACAAGAAGTATTCGATTCCGATGCTTCGGCAATTCTAAGAGAGATTCTGAGCGAAAGTTTTGGCTTCATGTTACACGATGCTGGATGTAAATCCTGCGTTCAGTTATTGAACAGTGGTTTGTTTATCGCCAGTCGATATCCGATCACAGACGCCGACTTCAAGAGGTTCTGGGCTTGTGAAGGAAAAGAGAAATTCCTGTCGAAAGGTGTATTGATGGCTAAGGTAATCTCTTCAATCGACGGTCCCTTTCAAAGAAAATTCATGAATTCGTCGTAATTTTGTGTTAATCTTATAATACGCAGATTGATCTTGGACAAACAAGTTCGAACAAGAAACTGGTTGGATACATCGCTAATACGCATCTGCAGCAATTCGGACGTAAGTTAGATCATGTGTATTCGGGACATTTGCACCCATCGAATGGAATTCCCTACCCCGCAACCCCTCCGTGATATCTCTACACCGGAAATAGTTCTTTCTTCAATTTATAAGGCCTTCAATTTATAAGGCGCCATCCTATCCTTTCCCAAATTACAACATACAACACTTCCAGCCAGACCGGGTTCAAGAAGAGAATAGCACAACTACATTGTATATACTGATTTCTTGGGCAAAAATATGATACAGTGATTTTTACATTTTCAAAATATTTATATTTCTATGGTAGGAGAAATACGCTGTTTACAGATGGACGCTGTATTGTGTGAAATCGAACTATTTCAACGAGCTACCAAAGTAGAAGACGAAGTTGTACTGTTCGATATTCTTTGCGGAGATTTCAATTTCGATCGTATGTCATTAGGTAAATAATGTTGATGCATTTCGATATATAACATTTGTAGCTTTTGTTCAACTTCTCGTAATGTAAAATTTGATACTCATTTTCTGTAGGAGAGGAAGCGAATTGGAAACATTCAATATTTGATTCTTATTGCGATCCTTGCGTTAATGACAGAGGCGAATATAAACCATGGGTAGTAGGTAAATAACTTACACCGCAAAATGAAATGCCAAACACATGTATGATCAGGGTGGGCCTGACCTGGAAAAAACAGGACATTTTACAAAATTTGCAATACTCAAAAAGGGAATTTGATTCACTCGGGGAATTTTTTTGTTATACTAGAAAAATGGTGGGAAACTCAGGGAATTTGTAAATTGGCGGAAAGTGGCTGCCTTGATACTCTTTATGGATTACACTTTCTAGGTACGAAGCTGATCACGGATGACATTCATATGAAACTTATCTCGACACCTGATGGATTGAAGAGGTGAGATAAACCTTTCTAATGTGTGGCTGGTAATGAATAAATAGTTAAAACGAAGATCACATTTTCTTTCTAGAACTATGGAAAATGACGGTTTACGTCAGTATTTTGTTGAAAGCGTATACAGAAAGAAAGCTACTGATGGAATGCCTGAGTTTAATGGTAAACGCAAGTTGGATAACATCCTCTACCGTCCCCCTAATAAAATTGACCTAGTAAGTTCCGGTAGATATTGATGTAGATGAATATTTTCGATCTGGAATACAAGACTGCTATCTTTCATTTTAGTCAGTGGAAGAGTTTTCATTCATCACAGCCGCTTCAACTTTTACTGACCACATTCCATGCTCTATGACATTTACAGTAAACAGATAATCACTGTTTGTACGGATTGTTTGTTATACTAGTAGTTCTAGCGTTCTTCAGGGTATTTCATCAGTTATTCAATGTTGTTGATTTTTAAGTTGGAAAAATGCATCGATTAATAGTTTATTGTGGTTATTTTTTAAGATAAATTTTCTGTTGTTCAATGAATTATTTTAGACAATTAATCATGTTACTGAAGATTTAATAAATTACTATTTTTGAAGTTCAATTTCATGATTTGTAGAAAGGCTTAAATACGTTACATCTTTGTAGAGAAGGGTGTCGGACTCACTCAGAGGTTGAGGGTTAAAACCATGATATTCGGGCAGGACATACATGATGTCAGTGTTCTCCAACTGCTGATATTACAAGTCGTATGAAGAAAGTTCCGAGAATCTTCGACTGGATGAACTTAATGTTATTCGCACTCATTATTATCGATACACAAAGGAAACACGAACCTCCCTCCAACTAAAGACAATGTCCTTTATCAAAAAATTACTAAGACTCAATTTAATAAATGTAATAATAAATTATTTATATATTATTCTATCCACATCTCCTTTAAAATAACATCAATTGTACAAAAGTAAACGGATATTAAATATTCAAACCGATGTTTTCACAATGTTAGCGACTTTCTAACGATTCAGGGCTACAGTTAAATAAAAATGTGGTAAATGAAATAAACGTTTGCTGAGTGAATCTGCTGATACGGGTAAAACTCTGAAACAAACCCAACGAATCGAGGGCTATGAATAAAATCAAAATGTACATAACTAGGGTTGGAAAATAAAATAATAATATACCAGTACACTCTGATTTGTTTCAGTGACTACATCAATTGTTCATTTGTACAGTGGGAAAAAATGTGTAACGAAATTCATCACGATTCCAGCAATTAAAAACTAGTCAAGTAACAGGTTCATCTGTGCATACGATCAGTTTTTCGTAGAGACATTACAATATTAGGTATATATCCACAAATCATTACCACACGATTACAATAATTCTGACATAAGCAGCGTCCACGAGAGGATTTCTGTATGGTAGCTCACATGGTTACATAATTCGAGGCCTATTCGTGGCTTTTTAAGTACAGAACTGAAATTCTGGCAAATTGGCACCACGTAAGTGCGGTACTTCCTAATCCCAGAATCTTGTGTGAATGCTGCTATAGTATGAAGAATATAGACAGGCTATCATTCAATCTCCTTAGATAATTTGGCAGTGTTGGTATATTTGTATGGTTGAATGACTAGAGTCTATTCAGCTGCTGATAATTTCATTTGTTCAATGATACTATGCTGAGGCTGTGTGATAACTGTAGTATCTCCTACTGCTCCTACTGATGCCGAGGAACCCGTCCTCGCTCCATTCTCGGGATGCTTTTTCGTCGACTTATGGATCGCTACAAGATTAGGAATTCGAGAAGGTTTCGATTTCTGGATGTCGAAGTGACTCGTGTTCGTTCGCTTGTGTTTTTTCTTTCCACGTCCGGCCCACGTTAAATGACCACTGCAAAAAACAACAACGGAAATTCGAATCAAACACAAATAAATGACATCCCTATTGAATAATCCGTCATTTCTATTTGAATACTAACAGCGCGTAATGTCCTTGTGTATCGGATTGAGACTCAGTTGTAGGTGATGAAGGTAAACTCGATGATTCGTGCGGAGAATTGTCAGCTTTCAGCAACATTTCCAGCTCGTTATAACCCTGAAAACCAGCCATGTATTCTTCCTTTTCCTCTTCATTGATCGGACACCCGGGTAAAACCGCTCTCTGTAGAAGCACGTACAGGGTCGTGTTAGCGACCTTCTCGTGGTTACTCGATTCTGAATCACTGGTCGCTCCGCGTATAACAGCATCGGTAACCAGAGGCACAACAACTCGATTCCAGAATAAACTCATCCATCTAGAAACACAAACAATTATCAAATCATCTCATGGTCAACTTTTTATCTAATACAATAACCTTGCCTAACTCGGACATAGCCAACAAAATAAGACTTATTTTTCCAGTACCAGAGTTGTCAGAGTTACGCGAGGTTTACTGTGCATACCGCAATTATAGAATTCATTTATATTTTCAATATCCTGGATATTCTTACCTGAAAACTGAAGTAACTTTCCCAATCTCTACTGGACATGATAAGAAATGTGTGGGTCCGAACACTATTTCTGGAAGGCCTAGTTTCCCCAATGCTTCGTTCAGACGATGCCATACTCTAGTCGTCCACTGTAGAGCCTGATGAACAGTACAATCCACAGGTGGATACTGACCTCCGTAGATATGTATGAGGCTACGTGTGAAGTATCGTGATAACAAACTGCAGTAAGGTTCGGTATCAATTCGACAATGAACCCATCGGAATAGCTGCTGAACAGATAGTTCAATTCCAGTAGACCTGAAAATACATCCAAATGATACATACAGTTGACTACACTTATCATTGTTATTACATATATTATGGAAACGTTTATATCATATACCCATACTGCACTACACTTATATTATGGGGTCATTCATTTATTACGTACGCATTAGAGGAGGGGGGAGGTGTCAGTGCAATTGCGTACTGTAATGCATAATGTATATGAAAAAATGGCCGATATTGCGTACAGAGGGGGAGGGGGGTTGAAAAATTCAAATTTTATGCGTACGTAATAAATGAATGACCCCTATATGGATATCAATAGTCTTGGCTGACAGTGCATCATACAAACATTCAAAAGAGAATTATTCTTATGAGTTATGTGTATCAACTTACCTGCTCCTGTCCATTGTTCCAATTATATAACAATTTGATGGAAGATAGTAGGAACGCTCCTTACCGCCTAAACATAAACGAACAAAATTTCATTCTACGGCTGGCTTTAAAACATCATAATCAAATCGTAATTCAACTCTCGACTTACCCCGTACGAATGATACCGAATTCTCAGCACCTTTTTTCTCGATCAAACTGAGAAGATCTCGCAGAATCTCGGACAAACAAATCTTACTGAGGTCGTCTAATACTAAGACAGGTGTGTACGAGGGAACATCGGTAACGTCTTGTTCCAGCAATACTCCCTCCTCGATGAGCAGAGATGTGAAATCTCGTTGTTTTAAATCACTGTTCACGGTTATGACAACTACTTCGCACGTATAACCTTTCTGTCGTTCTTTAGTCTTTAGAAAATTAATAAATATCAATTATTCGTTGCTTGATGAAGACAGTAAATTAAGCAGGTACAATTTTCTAAGTACAATATTCATCAAAGAATCTTATGATTAGTATTTCTTTTAAATATATTTTGTGAAGAGCTTTGAGACTCCTTAATGTTAAGCGCTTTTGAATAATAAATTAGTATCAGTATCATTATTATTATTATTACTATTATTATTGTAAATACCTGTATACAATCAGCCAATCGTCTAGCCAGGTAACTTTTACCAGTTCCACCAGGACCATAAAATACAACGCTTCGATATTGTTCAGCCTTTGAAAATAAGACAGAGAAATGAAGACCAGGGTCACCACCAAAATATCATTCTCACTTAAGTTTATTGAACTTACGAGTCTTAAGTAATTTTGTAAAGTGGTTGCTGGTAGTAGCATCTCGTAGGCTAAAGAATCTTGACAGTTATCTTCCCAACCTGTAATGCATATAAAAGCAAAGTTAGAATTCATGTAGATATGAAACCATAAATCTGAAGTGATATACTTACCGAACAGACTAACAGTTATCTGTTGTGCGTTGTGAGTGATCAAGATATCATACGGCGTATATTCTGATGGTGTTCCAGGTGACCAGTGGTGTTGACCTGTCAAATATTGTAATGTTCTTCAATTCAAAGACGATGAATTTCTTTCAAACTTGTCAAATTAACTCGCGCATAAAATAGTATTTCAACTCACCCATACAAAAGTATTTAATACTGTTTAATGTCAGGCCAAGCATAGGCGGAGCATCGGGAGATTTCTTAATGTGGTTGTTATTTTTGCTGTCACTCTTCGAATGGAAGCCCTTAGATATGATAGTCAAGTGATTTAAAAACAAATCACTAAGTGTTCCCTCTAGCGACGGCCATGAAGTTTCCACAGTTATACAAACAGTGCCGACTATGAATGGAGAGGAGTTGTGTAGAGTTGGATGGTTTAAATGATCCGGTTCGATGCATACAGTACAATGTCGTTCTCTACAAACTAATCCCGCCGTCGACAGATAAACCGAACACGTTTCAGAAGCGAGATCGAACGCCGTACGTCCGTAGTGGTCTTTTTTCTCTAAATCGAGGTCGGCTTCTTTCACCAGAATCTCCAACGATGCCTTTACAATATGAGAAATTAGTAATTCACATTTAAACCGAATGATTAGAATCTATTATAGAAATATTCCTTGATGTAAAACTACTGACCGTGTCTCCTTTCATGGCTGCTAAATGAACAGGGGTCAGACCATCAGCATCTCCGCTGTTTAACAAGTGTTTGTACAATTCATGTTTTGTGATATGATTCAACAGTAGTTCTAAACAATCATTGTGGTTACCATTAATAGCTGCGTGAAGTACACCCCATCCAGCCTGCAAAAAACATTCATTAGTCAGTCAAATTTTACAAGTGCAGCAGGACCCAGTTCCATCAGTTCTCTAGTCTACCGAAACTAGTCTTAACCCTCCAGTCAAACATAACCACCCACTTAAATAACTGGATCCAGATGTACATAGATAAGTATTCACATTTTCAAGTTATCACGGCTAAACAAGTGTTCTCCACAGGAGGTGTTAGAGGGGCTGCCACTCCTGTCATTTTTACATAAACCCCTGAAAGCCACTAAAATGAATCTAAATGCAGAATTAAACAGTAACAGTACAGTCCTATAGAGATAGTAATGATACTTACAAAGTTAACAATATCTATCCGAGCTGAGTGATTAATAAGCAATGAACATACACCACAGTGTCCATGTCGAGCAGCCCAATATAGAGAGGTTCTGCCCGATTGGTCTATTTCATTAACGTGGGCTCCGTGGCTCAGAAGTATCAGAACAATTTTCTCATGTCCCGCTCCAGATGCAGCGTGTAACGGTGTTAGTTTGTCATCTCTTCTAGCATTTATATTTCCACCATGTTGCAATAATAGTCGCAAACAATCTGTACATTAAAAAAAAAATTTAACAAAACACCAAAAAACGCACCACTATGATTCAACTGGACAAATACTATATGAATCAAAGGGGGTCTAATTTCTCTTAGACTTTAATTAAAAGGGTCAAATTCACTAGGTTCTATCATACACTGCCGCAATGGTTTTTTAAATAGAACACAAAAATGACTGGCTAGAATTTGGTGTAAGTAAAAATATTCATGTTAGTAAAAAAATATTTTTTATTATTTCAAAAAGGCACAATGGCCCAGAAGGGCATTTGCACGCTCTGACCCCTCATTAGGAAAACGTATGTGAATTGTAAATATGTATACCTTCATGTCCATTTTCAGCTGCACAGTGAATAGCAGTAGCACCATCTTTAAGGGTTTCATTAACGTCTATAGTGTCATTGTGATTATCTATAACTAAACTTAAAAGTTGAGCGTAGTCGCCTGAAGCTGCTGAAGTATGTAAAGGAGAAGAGTGGAGATTTGATGAGAGATCTACTGAAGGTGCACTACTCTCACCTGAAAATAATTGAAAATAAAACCAACATTTAGCTACCGGTAGTCAGATGTCTGTAACACGAGTTTCTCGCAATACGCTTTGTGGTAGTTTGCATTTCGAGACTTGTTTCTTACGAGTAGAAAAATATTTACATGTCATGGTCAGTGCACATAAAAACCCTTTTTACCCAGAATTATACTTATAAATACTGATATAAAAATTACCTTTCAAATTACAGTAACAATGTTTTTGGTTAAATACATGTACCATACGGGCTTATACGATGAGGGTATATTTCGAGATAAAAAATACATTTTGGTGATAGAGAGGATTTCAGAGCAGTGATTGTTGAATATACATCATATCATATATCTTAAGTAGTGAAGCGTAGAATTGCTACATTAGTGTGTGTGAAAGGAGTAAAACTCGTAGCAGATGGCTGAATGAGTCATTTAACATCAGTAACAAGAAACTAATGCAATCAGTTCCTATGGCCGTTTTTTATCCGTTTAATGCATAAACAAATATTTATAGCATAGCATTAACATCATACGGGTGCTAATCTTACACATATCAAATAAATAAACTGCGGAATATTGGACGAAATGCATAACGGTCGAAAAATGCGTGGAAGAATTCTTGCTCACAAGTTCACAAGGCACTTTATTGATGAGAGCATACCTGAGCGATATGCTACAGCGCGCGGTGTAGTATTAATACCCAGCTCTGTATCTCTAGAGCGAGTCCTCGGTGAATCAAGCCAACAAACTATTACTGTGCGTAGGAGGCAGTAGGAAACAAGTCAATTTTCGCTGTATATTTATTTCTACAGGGTAGAGATATCAGGAAGCATGGCAAAGGAATTCACTTATACTTTCATCTAGAGTTCTATATGATGTTTTTCCTGTATATTGAAGCAGTTGAACCTACCTTTTTATTCTAAGCATAAATAATCAAACACTGTTATATAATCCACAAAAATATTCATTAGTGATTTTTCAAAAAATTACCAGTTAATAAAAATCTAAAAATAAATAGCTTCTACCGCAGGAAATGGAAATTGTGACTGGCTAAGAGCAGCAGGCAGGTTAGAACATCAACTAATGGACTTTTACCTGCAGAATTCAGATCTATAGTTTCAGTATCGTCCATGTCGATTGAAACAAAATCAGAAAGGTGAGTACTACTAGAAGACATGCTGATGACGAACTGAAATAAACAAATCAACACATGCACATAGCTACATAACAAACAAATATAATAATAGCGTGTACAAATTACAGACAAATAAAGTGTGTACATGCAAAATAAAGAGGCTCACCCACAACAAAAAGGAAAATGTCTCATTTCGAAATAGTTTCTACGAAGTGACACAAATTAGCATTTCTAAAATATCTAAGTTAGATCTATGTGCATTCAAAGAAATAAAACTTGGTCTACCTCGGTGTGATAAAAGAAAAGTGTAGTTAAAGAGTATTAATTAATATGCGCTACGAGATATATATTCTTCATCAGTTCTCCGATATATCCACCACACCATCCTCTGATGAAGCAGCACCGAATCAGTTCACTTTGTAGCATAATAATTTTCGCAACCAATCTATCAATTGATTTCATCGCGGAAAGATAGTTACAATACTATCTCAGACCTATACTTGCTGTATAACAACGGGAAGATCCTTGTTCAAGAAAAACCGAAACATCGAACTCAATTAATTGATCGTTTTTTTATTTCTTATCATCTTTTTATAGAAAAATTCATTCTAAATTTAAACTAACATCATTCACTCAAGGGCCGACCGTATATCAGGGTCCCTAAAGATCAGTCATTCCTGGATATAAGGAGTTTATTTTAAGTAGACCGCATCATTTGCGCATCCCAATTACTGTAGACTCCTCCTAAATCGGTTCTGTTATCTCAGTAATCCATTAATTCAGTGGTTTTGTAAGCGAATTTAATTCCTCACACTATTTAACTCGAATTCTAATTTGGTAACCGCCTAATTGCGTAACAAAAAATCCTGGTTCCAACTGTACTGGCTTAGGCATATAGTCTACTGTACAACTACGTACAAACTTTCCTAATTGCCTATTTTCCAGTTTTGGGCATTTTACTCAAATCAAAGGAGTTTCAAGCACTTTTAAAAAGCATTTTCAATTTAGAAGAAGGTTTTAAGGAATCAAGGAGTCATAGGGACCCTGTATAAGCTAATCAATCACTGAACACAATTCGAGTTTTTAACACCAGCTGGATTTTCTCTTCGCTGAACCATGTACATAGAATATCCACCAAAATTCATGCAAATCTTATCACTTTATAATATCCTAAATCAATTACATAAAAGCAATATCTATAGAGTATCATACATGCATCTAACATTGATATAATATATAAACATTTCTCGAAAATACTGGCGAACGCACACTGGGAACTTATTAAAATCATTGTAAAACGTACTGTCTTAACACTGAAATATGTTGGCCAATTACATTACTATTAAATACCACTGACTTTGTAAATACGAGTATATTCAACATTCAACGGTAACTCTTATATACAAACAATGAAATACTGCCTCAAATATAAACCTATTCTTAGTTCACTGCATTCAAGATCACTACTCCAACAGTTAATTCTAACTTGGATCAAGGTTTTGTAAAGTTTCCATCCGTTCAAATATTTGAGCAGATCATTAACCAGCAAACTTCAAAAACATGAACAATATCTACAGAGATTCCAACCAGACCGCCGCATAAACTTAATATAACCCTTTTTGATGTAATGTCTTATTTTGATGTATGAGAAACTGAGACAGGTTAAAGCACAGCGTAATTATACACTTAAACAGCAGGTTAGGATAGAAATGAAATCAGTACTAGGATCATAAAGTCAACATACTTTAATATCCAAAATCATTATTAACCAATTATAGCTCAAATTATCAGAAGCTTCAGAAGTGTTTAACTTTCAGCAGTTCCACGAAAGATTGAGCTACTCAGTTGAGTTATCTTTTCTTCAGGTATGTTAAACTTTTTATTGCTATGAAATCAGAAAGTAACGAAACTACACCGGTGTTAGGGGTTTGTAATGACAGAAATAAACTTCTGACAATTTGAGCGGTAAAACATATATTCTACGTAGTAATGTTTGCGAGGCATCGTCAAAGTAAGGTACAATTGTATACAGTTATATAACCATTGCAAACATTATCAAAGAGAATGTACGTCGCATACGAGAAAGAGAATTAAAAGCATTAAACAAAATTATCACTGTAAGCATTACATCAACTAAACACAGAAATAGGAATATATCGCCACATTTCAGGAGAAAAGGTTATCGCTACAGTAAAGCCTGGTGAAAGTGTGTCAGATCATTGAATCGAGGATTATTATTATTACTGAATGTCAGATGAGGAGTGCTAGTCAACAGTGAGGATAAATAATAATAATAATAATAATAATAATAAACAACTAAACTTGTAAAAAGTAAATTCAATCAGCTATAACACGAACCTGAGATACCTTTCGAGCAGTCGATCCATCACTAGTAACGATCATGTTCGATTGACTCGATGATGATGATGGTACTCCTGATGTAACGGTAACCGGTTTAGCACCTTCGATAGGCGGACATTCAAGGGAACGTTCGCGAACACCTGTCTGTCCATATTTAGTCGAACCGGCGCCGACTGACGGTAGATTCGACGTATTAGCGCGTAAACCTTTTTGAACGGAACTAGCACTAAGTACAGGTTTATTTGGAGGGACTGGCGGTGGAGTGCCGCGCCCGGCCGGACTAGTTTTTCTCGGCGCGTTAGCTCCGGCGACGGTGAATGAGATTTTTCCTCCGGAAGGCGTCGAGAACACCGTCGTTCCCGAACTGGCGCCGGTGTTTAAATTAACTCGCGCGCCCGGACTCAACACGACCTCTGTCGGGCGCTCCGGTTTTTCTGATTTTTGAAGTTGTAAAATCGCGCGTTTGATGTTCGACTCGGGTTTCGTGGCCACGTCTTTCTCGGGAACTTCTTGCATATTCTTACGTAACTCGGGGGGAGTATTAGGAGGCGTATTGCGAAACACTTTTGGTTGCGATTTAGGCACTGGTTGTGTCGTCGCTACCTGCGGATTAG
Source organism: Tubulanus polymorphus (assembly GCF_964204645.1). Taxonomy (NCBI): domain Eukaryota; kingdom Metazoa; phylum Nemertea; class Palaeonemertea; order Tubulaniformes; family Tubulanidae; genus Tubulanus; species Tubulanus polymorphus. The sequence goes on along the minus strand of NC_134027.1, from coordinate 3,148,217 downwards.
GCATCGACTCTTTATCAACCCCGGTTATCACGCTGCTTTTGATTTCGATACTTTTCGGGCCTTCGCGATTTTTATCTAAATTCAATTGTTTTTGAAGCGCTGTCACCTGCTGTTGTAAGTGGTCGATATCGCGTTGTAATTCGTTATTTTTAGTTTCCTCGCGTTGCAAGCGCATTTTTAATTGTTGTTTTTCGGTATCGAACTCAGCGAGCTGTTTTTCCATTGCTGCCTCCATTTTCAATGATTTTTTACTCTCCTCGACTAATCCCTCGGCCATATTTTTAGTCCGAGTTCTCTCTTCGTTCATTTTAGCTTCGGCCGTTCGACATCTTTTATGCGCCGCTATTAATTTCTCTGCCATTTGGCGTCTTTCCTTAATGAGCATTATTGCCACTTGTTTATGTTTGGCCGATGATTTATGCTCCTCTTCGAACTGCTCCTTTAATTTCTTCAGCTCCTTCTCGCATTTTTTCGCGTTGTTCTTTTCGAAATCGATCTGCAAAATTTTATAAAAATTTCACCAAAACCATTCATAGACGCAGCGTTGAAAATGTTTGAAGCAACGATTCTCAAAAACAAACCTCATTTCGCAGCCGTTGTCGTTCTTTCTCCAGAGCGTAGGTGACGTCATCTCCCTGAGCCATATCTTGAGCATGTTTCTTTCTCTCTTCATCCAACTCGTGACAAGCCTTTCAATACGGATATAACACACATAGATATCAATAACTCATTCAAATGTCATATTGTACAAATATCTGATTCAACTCGAACTTTAGAGATGAGTAAATTCCTTATGAAGATAAGAAAACCGAAAAATTCAAAAACATCAGATGAATTAATAAATACCAATTTTACCTGATGATGGCTGGAACCAGCAAAAACAATAAGTTTCAATTTTTTAAGTTTTTGAATTTTCTCCAAGACTTGTTAAGACACTTTTCACTTCAATTATACGTCTCACAGATTAGCACATTTCAATAACTCATAACTCAAATCTTACCTTGTGATATTTTTTATCAGTTAGTCCAATTTGATCTTTCATTTTTATTTGAGCTTTCCGCTGAACGGTAATCAGTTTTTCAAGTTGCACGAGTTGATTTTCGTACATGTTTTTAATGGCGTTCTCGTCGAAGCTCTTATCGTTGTGACCCTCTGAGTCACGTTGTAACGCACAGAACGGGTCCGTCAAACCGAAACGTCCGTATTTCGCTTGATACATCAACTGTTTGGCTTTTTCCGCCTGAAAACAAATAAACAATTACATGTGATAGTTATTCATAGTAATTAAGACTCTCAAAATATTAGACAATGTCTAGCAAGGATATCGAGGATACACCAGGTTCACTAGTGGTACATTTAGAAAAATCTCAAACTATAAGAAGCCTAAAGATCAATCCAAGTTTAGGCCTATGAAGAGATGTGATTTGCCTAATGATTTATTGGGAGGCTAAAATTCTAGAAGAAAGTCAGGGGCAGATCTAGGAAAATTGCAAGGCTGAGGTCCAGAAGAAAATATAAGGCATCTCTCGGATAAAGTAGCTATGCCAAAGGCCACTAGCTGAGTGTCACCCTCGGTATTAAGACGTTTCTTATGAAATGAACAACAATTTGATTGAGTTGTCCTATTGACAGGCATGTCATCTAGTGGTTAAGCTGGTAATGGTGGAGTCCTTTGAGAGATTTAGAAATTACCTTAAGCGCGGCTATAACAACTTCTCTTGCCTGCAACTCTCCTTCTAAATAACTTAACAATTGAATCAGGTCCGTTTTACTCAATTCCATTTTCGGGTGTCGCTGAAACATAAATTGAAGTATTTCATCAACGATGAAACTAGAACAATCAGCCAAGCAGAGACATGTTCATAAAGCAACTAACTAAAACTGGCCTGCCCTAACTGGCTTATTAAAAACATACCTTCAATGTATTTGATGGAACTTGAGTAACTTGATCGGGCACAACATCAAATCTATTCATAGCTGCAGAACTTCCGAACCGGGGATTTCTGCCTGCCATCGCGATAATTTTAGGTACACTCAGTATTGGATACTAAAATTTAATTGCATTGATTCTGATTGAATTTTTAATTTTTTCACGGTCTCTCAACATTTAAACAAGGCACAATTTCCTGAAACACGAGAGTCCCAACTTTAATCGACGCTAGCGCGATACATCAGCGCAAGCATCCTCTCAATTCAGCTCAAACCTAGTTCTCGAAACAGTCATTTTGTGACATATTCTAACGTTTTGATCGATGAATACTCAAAATCTGTCATTGTCTATAGTCACGTGACGTATTATTAGGGTAATGAGGGTATTGACTAAAATACGGAAGTGGATTTGGATCATGGAAAGAACGGTGTAAAAATCAGCGATCTCGCTTGAATAGGGTAGTAATGGTTGAACACAGCTGCCTCCTTCTCATCAGTAAGTTTTTTTTGTCATGTCTAAGCTCCGTGAGAAATTTGCCAATGATGCTGTGGTTACAAATGCCTTTATTCGTGGGTTGTATTCCTTATCCACTTCCGTACTTTACTGTTTCCCAAGTTTGACCAAGTGGCAGCACTTTACGGGCTACACCGCCGTGATCTGAACGTAGTAGATTTCGATTTGTGAGAAAGCAATTTGGTACCGGTACGTCCTAAATCCCCAGTTTACACAAAGCCAAAATAATCATTAATCAAAAATAGGGAGTGATTGAAGTGTGTGTATATGATAGATAAGGACCAAAGTGTAACAGCCGCTTCTTGTTAAAAGTCAAGACTAAATTAAACATTTTTTTAACAAAAAACCAACATTCAGAAAAGACCTTATTTTCCCGAGATGTAGGCGGTTGGAAATTAACTCCATTTTTAGCGCTGTATTTCATTGTGATGTTTGTCTTCTTTTATTTTGTAGATTTTAAACTCGGTGCGTTTCATGGATTTATAACGAAACAAAACTAAAAACAAAATGGCAAGAAATTCAGAGAAAGCGATGACGACGCTCGCGCGTTGGCGTGCGGCTCATATAGACAAAGTGAACGAACAAACGAGACGGCCGTATCTCGCATCGGAATGCGATGATCTTACGCAATGCGAGAAATGGCGGCGACAAATAATCGGAGAAATTTCGAGAAAAGTCGCTCAAATTCAAAACGCCGGTTTAGGAGAATTCAAATTACGCGATCTCAACGACGAGATCAATAAATTATTACGCGAGAAAAGACACTGGGAAGATCGAATTATCGAACTTCACGGTCCGAACTATAAGAGGATCGGGCCAAAAATGCTCGATTCTGAGGGAAGAGAAGTTCCCGGCAATCGCGGTTATAAATATTTCGGGGCCGCGAAAGATCTCCCGGGAGTGAGAGAACTGTTCGAACAAGCGCCGCCTCCGGCACCTCGTAAAACGAGATCGGAACTGATGAAAGAAGTCAGCGCCGATTATTACGGTTATAGAGATGAAGAAGACGGAGTTCTGATTCCGTTAGAGAAACAAATGGAAAAAGAGGTTGTCGCAAATCTCGTCGCTAAATGGAAGGCGAAGAAAGAATCCGACCAGGTGGCGCCAGTTTCCGAAGAGAAAAACGAGGATGATGATGACGATATATACGCAGTCGATGCCGTAAAAGAAACCGATGGGGAACCTGTTGCCATGGAGACTGAGGAGGTTGAGACGAACTTTATCGCGCATGTTCCCGTGCCATCGCAAAAAGATGTCGAAGAAGCGTTGGTGCGACGAAAAAAGATGGAATTGTTAGAACGATACGCGTCCGATGTGCTGAAATCCGATTCGGAAGATACTCGTAAATTACTTGGACTAACAACACCGGAATAATTATGAAACAATTTATTTGTTTTCCTATTTAAGGATTGAAAAGAAGCATTTAATTTTATAATCATGTTTTTCTGTGGTTTGTAGGTTTCATAGACTGGGTATGAAAGCGACCCTTGACACTGTTCTGCACTACAGGTTTCAGAGGAGCGGCCACCCCTTTCATTTTACATCCACCCCTCTGAAAATCAGCCATCCCTTATAGAAACACTAAAATTCAGCTCAATTTTCGTTTTTGGGGATCAAAAGCCTTGCTTCTTCAGCAGCCACAATAACGACATACATCTAATGAATGCAGCCCTTTCAAAATTCCAGCCTATGGAGAAAACTGTTTAGGATAAATTCAATGTTTCCAAGTGTTATCTTTCCCCCACATCTATGAAACTTGCCCCAAGTTTGGGTTATCGAACCAACTTTTGGTTCAACTGATATTTCATTCATCATTATAATTTTCAACAAATTTGTATTTGTATCAATATATGTATATATTATGTATGATAATCTAACGAGAGATATCTGAATACTGAAAACTGATGTATCATTGTTTAAATACAAATTCGATATAACTTTTCATTAAATTGAGAGGTATGAGTTTTCAATTTTTAGAATCGAAATGATGGAAACGTTCGTTATTTATTTTTAGAATCGACGAATTATCACAAAATAGCTTTAAAGTCAAGCAATCATCGATATAATACATTTACATAACATGAACATAAGCTAAGACAATAACAATTAAGATTAGAATCTATAATTACTCTTAATAATCAAACACAGCGTATTTGTTAGCCTATCTCTGGCTGGAATAATCAAGTCTTACTAGTTTGATTCAACAATAAGCAACACATGTAGCACCATTCGAATATGCATTAGGTAATTAATCTAACACAAGTTAGTTGTACATTCTTAGATTTCATTGAAAGCCTAAACAGTTAAGTATTAGACCTCTCCTCATGAAAAACATTTCATTTTCCCATAGAACTACGGTCAAATTCTATGATTTCCAGAACCAAACAAAAAATTTGAAAGCTTTTTGTGAAACTGAGCCACAATTCTCATTATCAAAGGAAGCTCACTACTTCTGTAGTGTGAAAACTTGTATAACACCTATTTTATCTTCTGCTACATACAACTCAATAATCCAGAAGTGCATATAAGGACAGGTCATCTGAAACATGCGTAAAATTGCATAATCTCTCGAGTGAATCTCTTTCCTAGTTAATAATCATGAAGGAGGCTCATTGCTTCTGCTGCTTTACAGCGTGTGTCTGCATCTTCATCTTTCAACAGCAATACGAGAGCTAAAAGGGATACACGTATATTCATAAAAGTATAAGAAATGAAACCAATGTTTAATAAAATGCACGATGAATTGTTGAAGTTTACCTCCACAAACATGCTCTTTAGAAACGTTGGCATGTTTTTCTTTCGGCAAATTACCGAGTAAGAAACCGACAAATAAACCGGCATTGCTTCTGATTTCCGACCACATGCTCTTGAAAAATGCAACTCCTCCCATCACGTAGAAGTTGATCTTATCGGGAAAATCGTGAATCTGAAATAACAGAACTTTACATTACACATGCTCCATTCGCCTGATGAAGCTACTATTCATTAGTAGCGAAAGCTTGAGCGTATAATAATCAAGTGAACCTATGAAGTACTATTCGTCTCGTGTTCATTCTACACAACGTTAGGGAGCGTTCACAAATTACGTACCTCAAAATTCAGTAACCCCCCTCGCCCCCAATGGAGGTACGTAATTTATGAATGCTCCCTTAACATGGCTCCTCTACGAATCAAAACGTGCCTTCTAAGAGTAGAATAACTTCATAAGAATAACTTTCTCTTCCTCTATTTTGATTTCTTACCAAAACTTTCACAAGGTCGTTTATAAATTCTCCATAGTGAAGATGTCCTTCATCCAGTAAAAACTTCTGGAACATGTTATTCAAGTCATCAGATCCCATCAGCGGGCCCAGTAGGCGAAGTGCATATTTACAAGACTGAAAAATTAGATACCGGTAAGAAATAAGTTCACTCAGTAAAATACTTTGAGGTTCCACTGTATTGATTATTAGTTATTTAATACCTTCACAACATCTGAATCTGGATCATTCAGATGCATTAGCAGACTGACTAGATTGGAATGTGTTTGTTCAAGGAAAGGTGCTTTCGACGGTCCATCTCCAAATCGGGATAAATTGCCAAATAAAGTAAAGGCAGCAGCCCTGACAGAAGCCTTGTCCTATTCAAAGAGGTTAACAATGTTGATTTAATATACATGTACAACATCAATGTTGTAAATTACGGAGGTTTTCTTTTTAAAAACTCACCTTTTCAAAACAGGGCCGTATTCTCAATGCAATATTGATCAAAATGGCTCGAATGTTTGCTTCATCAATCTCAGCAAGTATTTTAGATAGTCCACTCATGGCTTCGAGAGTAATATCATCTTCCGGATCTTCCTTATCATCCATACCTGCCATCATTGCTGACAGTACAGTCGTCGAAAACTTCTGCACCTGTAAAAAGGTGAATATATATTAGTCTCGCCGTCAGTCTCGCATCAAGAGGAACAGAGAGCTATTTCCTATATCTGACATTTAATAAAGACCCGCAAGTCCTAACATGGGTAAATCATGCAACCACTGCAATAGCTAACGTTTAAAAGTTAAATTATATGTTATTTGTGAAGAATGTACCAAGTATGTGCATGAATATGTTATATACTATAAGTAAATGTAAAGACAGACAGTTCTGTGTAGGATAAGTTCATATTTTGAAGATGAACGTTTGGTTCTAGTATATTCGGCCGGTATGAGGAAATCTACAGTACAATCTGTCTTCATGTTTACTGATTTGACACCAGGTTAACAAACACGGCTCCTATACAACTCTTCATGTTTTATACTGGTAACCGTCATTAATGAAGAACTCTCTCAAGAACTATTAGAATATCTTCTCTACTCATTTACGATATCAAGACACCAAAATCTATGTATGAATACAGTAAAACCTGCTTAACCTGTAACTTCTCACAAAATAGATTATGATCACCAATGATCGCCAATTGAATCTATGTCCTCGAATCATTCAAATTGTAAATACGAATTTTTGTATTTTCTTTTTTCTCTCCTCACCTTGTATCTTTTTTACGAAACAAAGACTTTATTATCATTATTATTATTATCAAGCTGATTCAGAGTAAACAGGTTTACTATAGATAAACTAAACAATTTACCACTCCTCGTCTTTCGATTATCTGCAATAATGTATCTTTATCTTTTAGCAGTTAACAATCCAGGTGAAAATTTTGGGATTATTTACATCTGTGTGTACATAAACACATACATTTCACTAAGGCTAAACAAAAATGATACCTTGTTTCTCCGCAGCGGCCGGGTCATTTTTGTAAAATATCATAAAATTTGTAAACAGTTCATTTCTATAGCGGCCGGGTCTGTTATGGTAAAATTGATCACGATTTTTAAAAAAGTAATGTATAGGGTAGATAGGCGGCCGGCCGGGTCAACATTTAAGCTCAGCAGAGCGGAGAAACAAGGTATCAATTTTTTTTAGCCTAAAAGCTGAGATAATCAGCTAGATATAGTTAACCTACCTGTTCGCTTCCAACGCTGGCCACATTCCCCATACCACGAATGCACATCTTCCTGACCACATAGTTGTTATCAACTAATCGACCCAGTAAGCTGTTCACCAATAACTCAACTAGCGTCATGTCTCCGCTACAACGTTGATTAACAAGCTGAAAAAATATCATATTCAAACTTTCTATATTCGTACGATGTAAACTGATAGCGCTGAGTTCATTTTCATTTCGCTCACCTCTGCAAAGAAAGCAGCGACTGCAATCCTTTGAGGATCGTACAAGCTTGATAAAACAACGTTCAAACTTGCAACTATCTTCGTCATGTTCTGTGACTCATGACCAGCTACACCCCTGTGAAAACAGTTACAGTTGGGATCAATGAAAAATATGGAATTATAACATAATTTCGCGTTATAAAGAATGGTATTTTCATTGCATTTGAGCTAAGAATGAGCAAATTCGTTCTCTGAAAAAGTTAAGTGGCATTAAAAACGATGGCAGCGTTATAACAGACTTTCACTGTATATGACATTTGACTGAACTGTTTATTTCTGAAAAGGATCGATTGTTACTCCACGTACTTTGCGAGCAGTCCAAATGCTTCAGGATATGTTTCTTCATCTTCGAATTTTTTCCAAGCTTCCTCACCCTCCAGTAATTCCATTATTCCTTCACAGTTAGCATTCATGAGGAATGTTTGGAAGGTTGCGACTACCTCGCTGTAATAAGTATAATGAATTCACGATGATTTACTCACTATTCTATCACTAATTGTTAGTTACCTAAACCTTAAACTTTTATACGATACAGCTACGGTATAAACCTCACCTACAAGGCTCTATTTGTGCATCTTTCGACGGTGACACTGGTGGTTTCTTACTCTTTTTGTCTTTCTTATCTTTCGACTTGGTTTCATTGTCCTTTGGTTCTTCCTACATGCACATCATATACACCAAGTATCTTAGTTTGTGTAAAAGTTTTACTAAAATCTATATCAATTGACTCGGTTAATGTTTACCTTTGGTTTTGGAGGTTTTGTTCCAACCATCGAGGCCATCAATATCATTATTGCTGCTAACAATCGATGGAAATTCTCTCTCATAACTTCCTTCATTTCTTCAACTTTGAACATTTCCCCCAATGCACATGCGATCTAAACGACAAAGAAGAGTAACTAGCGTTGAACTGCTGAACCACAAATAATTTCACTAATGAATCTACTTACTGCCAAAGGGTGAGGCATTGCCACTCGAATTGTTTTCTTTTTGTCTTTCGGATCAGGTTTCTCTTCATACGGTAAACTTCTACTCAACATGTCTAACATAAAATCTATAATGTTCTGAGCTAACTGTGGATCCTGAGCAATCATTTTCCAGCTATCACCCATATCCCTAGACAATGAAATAGCAATCGAATACCAATTCTGCTTACCGGTAATACCTACTGGAACTTCATGTACATACAAAATATTTATTTCATAATTGTGATAACTTACTCATCGTACGGCAAATTGTAGTTCAGAAATGTTGACAGAGTAGTGTTCAGATGATTGGTAGCAAATATTCGAATACACCTCAATGTACCGGTTCTTGTTTGCGGGAATGATATCTCTTTTAGCTGCTTTTGCAGAACACCTAATATTCTTTCGACCTGAGATAAAATGCAGCATTATCAGATTAAAATCCAGTGAGGTACATTTCGTTGAAAATCACAAGTAATTGGCACAAAACCTTACATCATGATGGAATTCACCACCGCGAGACTTGGCAACATTATTCAGTACTACGCACACTCCAGATGAACTGTGCGATTGCGCATCAAGCAGTCCGTCACAAAGGCGATCACAAAATTGAATCAGTTGACCAGGTGGAACTTTTTTCGTGAAAACCTAAAATTCAATGTACACACATTGATTCATCTGTTCATATTTTGTAAAATGTATGAAATGAAACTTAGATGAATTTTAATAATACCTTTGATAAATCATTAATAACACTATACAATACATTTGAATCTCCTTTCTTGAGACGGTCCTTTAATGTAGGTAAGGCATCAACCATTTTGTCATGATGATCGTCACTGTGACCTTAAAAAAGAACATTTAACATCAAGCAAAAGAAAGTTCAATATCAATTTTTCGAATGTTTTTTACCTTCATATTTGAGGATTATTTTCAGCACAATTTGAACACAGTCAATTGAAGTTTGTCGAACAAGTAAATCTGGGTCGGTGCATCTCGGCACAAGATAACCCAACACGGATCCAGCATTTGACATCATGTCCGGTTGCTAAAAATGGCAATATGATATCTCATAAGAAATATAGCGACAGTAGCTATATAAACTAGACTGCTATGTGGTTTACTTACCCCCATTCCAAGTTGCATTTTATTCTGGTAGCAGGTTAACATGGACAAAGTTGTGAGCACAGCACGTTGCCTTTCATGGTCACTGACCGATACCATCCATGGAACAACATGCTTCAAAAGCAGCAGTATTTGTGAGATATTAATGTCAAATCAAAATGAGTAAAAGCCTCTAAATGAACTGACAGAGTGAGTTCCTCTGACTAAAACCCTTAAACTAACAGTAATAGTTTTTTTTACCTTAAATATACTTTCAAACCCTTCAGGATTTAAATCTTTCATTAGAATCTCATTCAACATGTCATTTAATGAATCTAGAATCACTTCCAAAAGAGCCTAAAATATACAGATATACAAAATATACAAGTAATTGAAAATGAAATTTAGACAGTAGCAAGATTGTATTTGGTTTTGCACAGCACCTCTTTTTCAACCAGGGTTTCATATGATTCTTCTTTTGATTTCTTGCCCGATACACCAGGGCACGGCAAACCATACACGCTATCCATGGCTACTTTAACAAGGGTAAATACATCTGCTTCACTCAATTTAGGGTCTAGTTTACTTAGGTCAGCAGTGAAGAAAAATATCGATTTACCATATGCAATATGAATAGGTAAGAGTTCAGTACTTAAATGTGGCATTAGCCACCTATGTGACCCCACAGAAAACTACAAAATTTGGTTAATTGTCCATCAACTGCCTCCGGTTGCCATAGTAAATGGTGGAATAGCCTGCATTTTCGATAGGGGGGGGGGGGTGGGCATCTCGCCTGTCCCAATCCTTGCACGAAGTTTAGTGAAATCATCAAGAATCACAGGCTGTACTGTGCTATCAGTGCACACTGACTAAAATAAGATTTCTTTCCCCACCAGGGAGACATTATCAATACTAAAATGTATAAAGATACACTAACGAAGCAGCAGCACTCAAACACAAAGCACGCGTTTCACTATTCAGAACAGATAAACTCTCAGCCTTCAGGTAATTCTCGAGATATGTCAATAGATCGGATTTTTTCGTGAAGTTATGCGCCATCTGCAGATGTGAAGGGTGTAATGCTTTAGCAATCAGTTCCACGGCACGAATCAAGTTTTGTTTCACACAGGAATCCTGGAAATAAATTTACATACATGTTCACACTTGTTATAACAAACATTACAAGTTCAATGTGTTTTACAGAAATAAATGACTCACTTTCACTGAAGTAAATTGAGGATCAATAGTTCTGAGTATCGATGCCTCAATTCGTGACACTATCAATGAAGGAGGTCCGTACAATGTCACATAGCCATAACATAACATCAAAGTGGCTTTCATTTGCTCATTCGGTCCTTCAGACTTATCCTACAGCAAAAGATTCAAAACGTTTTTCAACATATAGTACCTCAATTAAACTTGATGTTCAAATAATGTTCAAGGATTTCAACAAGAAATTGTACCGTGAATATTTTTAGGAAACTTGTTTTCCGATTGCTGTCTGTTTTGGACATCATTTCCAGTTTTGTGAGCACTGTGTCTAGATGTGAAGATGCACAGAATCCAAGAGCAATGGCACAACCCTGAAAATTTCATAATAACAATATCATCACATATCGAACCAAGCATCGTGCAACAGGTTTTCAATAGATAAATACTTCTCTTTCCAGTTGTTCGGTATGTTTTACTGTCCCGAATATGACATCCAAAGAATTGGTAACAAAATCCTTCTTAGTCGTTTTCCTCATCACAATGCCAAGAGACTTGTACAGAAAATTCTGAAATGTACAATGGAAGATTAAGAATTCTGATGCAAAAGAAAACTGTAAGCATAAACTAATCATATCGTACCTTCTCTTCAGGAAGTGAATGGTACAAGCTCAATTGTTGTTTCATATCTTCACCAAGTTCACAAATCCAGTCCTCATACTCTACTTCGTCGAGGCTTTTTGACAACATCTTGAAATTGGACAATGATTTGTATTCAAATTTGATAAAAGTTTGGGCGTAACACGATAAAACTGTGAAGGGACTAGTAACAAACCTTCAGTAGCAGGTCTTCCCAACTTTTCTGTGACCATTTCTTATCATCTTCAATCGAATCTAGAATATATCATGTACATAGAAATATATAACATTTTCTGATTATTCAATCTTGGAAATCTAAGACAGAGTTGAATAACAGAGCCATAATTCTGTAACCTTTTTTGTAATTTCTGTAAATATACATGAAGTACTGAAATTTGTGATGAACAACATATTCTGTTATCCATATGAATATGAAGTAAAGTGAAAAATGTTCAAAAAGTAGCAGATGAAACAACATCACTAATGGGTGAAAAGTACAACAAAAATCCAATAAAAGAAAATTCCCTCCTTCCACAAAAGATCTCCCATATTCATTCACTAGGCTACATATTAATGTACATGTATGTTTACCATATTGCTGAAATTTCTTGGTCAAACCGGCAACTGAAAATCATTCATTTGTTTATGAGTCATGATGTCATACATGCATGTACATGTATTAGGATCAGTGCATCAATTCGTGTAGCATTCTCAATGAGATATTCAATAAGGGGACAATACCTTCAAGGAACTGAATGAGTTTTGGTATGACGGTATCCCAGAGGTTCACAAGATTTTCATGTAGAGTTGGTGATAACGCTTTCATGGCATTGAGCACGTGTACACCTCTGTTCTGCCCATTCTTAGGTAAGCCAGCCAGTACCTACATGTACAAATACACAATCAGTCTATACAGTATACCTGTAATCAGTTTATTTGATCTAATTTGAAATGCTTTCATGTCAAAATTCATGATGGACAAATAAATAAGCTTGCATTCAATTTCAGTGAAAACTTACAAAGAGTCTCGCTATTAGTGCTGTTGGCTTGGGAACATTTACTGCAATGATTAATATTTATAACAGAATGCGATTGGAACAATAATTTTTATCCGAAATAATTACAGATTCTAAAATCACCATACCTTGTTCATCGTAGACGATCATGTAATCATCAGCATTTTCCTCCCTCTTTTTACCAGCAAGGTGAGCAATGCATTTGCAAACCGATCCCAGAGCTTCAACATATTGGTCAGGTACAATGAATTCAAGTAAATAAGGCCAAAGTACCTGATATAAAAAATATGCTTTTCATTAACTAACATGTATACGGTAACTAAATAGCTATACAATTGCATACAGAAGATGAAATAATTCTTACTGCTTCCATTTTCTCAACAGTAGTTGTTGCTAACTGCAATATGTTTCCACACATGCTACGAAGAGCATCATTGCTCACATATTCCGCATCAGTCGGTCGCCTAGACTAAAATCAAAAATTGATAACTAAATACCAGACTTTCTAGAACACAGAAACAGCTTTTTGAGTAGATCTGGCAACTAACCTGGCTGTCTGCTGGTAGCGCGCATTGTCGTATGATAAACTCAACCATCAACTCTCCACCCTCTAGTTCAAGGTAGCCATGATCAGCCATTGCAATAATTACTTGAGCAAATGACTTTTTGACCTTTACAAAAAAACACGTTCATGATATATTAATCACCATCGATAATATATTAGTTCTTCAATGAAAAATGTCCATTCACCTTGTTGTTCGTTTCATTCAGCATTATCTTTAGTCCACTAACGACAAGAGACTGTTTGTTTTCCATGTGATCATCTGCTGCATTGACTATATGTCTGAATATGGACAAAGCTCCAACTCTTATCTTTTCATTGTTGTTCTCTAATTTTTGTAGTAGGAAACCCACCAATCTATCAGAAAATGATCGAGCTAAAACACCAAAAAACATCTATGAACATTCATATTGTATAAAGTTGGTTCATCTAGAGATGGATACTTACTTAAAACAGCGAAGCAGCGCAGAAGTTCATTGTGGTTTTTTATAGTATATGGATTGGAATAATCTGGACTGTGGCAAACCTTAGAAAAATTAAGCAAGTCAATATCTACAGGTCGTTAACTGTATTTTACCTAATTCTCAACAATCAGGACAAAATAAAATAAAATCCTACTTGTGGGAAAAGATTATTCAGTAAATTGTCCAAATGAATTTCAAGCATCTTACATCCATCTCTTGTAGCGGCGTCCAACACGTAGCATAATCCCTACACAATCAAAACGAATTCACAAATGAACTACTAAAATTTCACTCTATTTGTATTATTTCGGTTGGATTGTGTTAATCTACCTGGGTAACATAGTACGGTTCTTGATTTCGTTTGTACAGTGCGATGATGCCTGGCAATAGTCGGGGCAACTGTTCCTCAAGTTTATCCAATGTTATTATGTGAGCCATATGACCAACTGTCTCAACAATAGCTATTCTCAACTGAATACGAAAGGTATAGATAATAAATGATCAACGTTTATCATAATCAGGGGGAAAGTGGAATGTTCAAATATATACTTTTGGTTCTTTTGACTGCAGCCAGACATTAAAAAGCACATCATATGCTGAATACATCTCAGCTGAAAAGCTTTCCTTTGTCACTGACGTATCTGGTGCATTTTCAATGTTAGCTACATAGTCAAGAATAGCATCACAAAATTTCCCAAGCGCTGAAAAAACGTAGAAACTTAAATCATTTTCACTAGTCCCATACGACCTTAAGTTTTATCACCATATCCATAAACTGATTATCATAAGATTTTTCATAGTTTATTTCACTGGAAGCCAAATGATTTTCTTAATGAAGTTTCACCTGCTGCAAAGACCCAGCGCACGTTGTCTAGTTTTGCCATGCCTAACATCGGTAGCATAGTCCCTAAAACTACTCGAATGAAAGGAACCATTCCATAGACTGAAATAGAAAAATATCTTTGACTTTCATACCTCTATTCATTTTTCACTAATAAACACTGGTATATCTTCTCAACTAAAGTACAAACCGTTAGAAGTTGCCAAATTTCCAAGCGTTTGAATCACAAAGAAATGAGGTAATGTTCCTGGCACAAGTTTCTTTAATAATTCCTCCATGACCTGAATGATGTACCTTTTACCCATTGCAACTAACACTCCACTAGCAGCAGTCTGCCAGTCTGGAACAACTTCCTAATCAAGAAAATAGAATAAACATAATGCTGAAGCTAGAACTCATCAAAATAAGCCTCAAAAACAATTATCAGGCTATAGGGCTATAATATATCTACCTTAGATTTGGTAAGCTCATCGGATGCTAAAGTGATTATATCCAGTGCTAAGGACTCTTTAATTTCATCAAGAGTTTCTTTTATTATTTTCTCCATTGTAGAAAGAATAATGACTCTGTGGCCTTGACCAAGCTAAAGTTAGAATTTTTAGAATGACAAAACTTATCATGTAACGATGAAATATATTTCTACCTGCAATGTTGTAATCATCATTCAAAGACCGTTTCACACCATTCTAAATTGATGAATGAAATCACTTATGAAGAATATGTGCTCGACCTACCTTAGTATGCTTGGCAATATATGCATGGCAGGAGCTGAGAACCATGGCTGGTTGTTTTTTGCCAAGTTCAACCAATGATGAGCTAATGACATTCCTAACTTTTTCCGATTTGTCATGGGCTGCATCGATTAAGGCCATGGCAAGCTCTGGAAAATATTTTATGGATTCATATAAACCCTATGAAGGTAACTGTTTTCCTGCGGGTAGGGTAAGTTTATGGATGCACCTATGCTGCCGTTGAACTAGGCCAAAAGTTTTAACTTGAACGGGGTGTGATTTTCTTCACAAAAGTGAAAAGCGCCAAGAAGTGATTTTTTGCATCTTGAACAGACAGTGTGATGGTATGTTTTCTAATAGAATAATATATGATGAATATTGCAGGATTGCACCAATTGGACCTTCTTCTAGGGGTTAAGCCCGCAATGGCTTTTTTGCCAGGACACCACATCCAGTCAGTCATCATTCACTAGTCAGTGAAGCAGTCTGATCTTTTTAGTGGTTACACTCTCTTATTTTGATGACAATTCTCACCATCAACTTTGCCGCCTGTAGCACGGATATCACACTCTTCTGGACCTGGCATTATCATAAACGGTGCATCACTCTTGACAATTTTAAAAGGAAACAAATAAAAAAATTTCAATCTTTCATGTGACACTTCCTGGTTTAGAGAAAGTTCATTTCCTGGTTTGCATTGTTATGCCGATAGACGGCGAACGAGTAGAATGAAAAAGCACCTCACTTGCCAGAGGCAGAACTATAGCCCTTTTCACTCACTTGCCAGTGGCTAAAACCTTACTGACAAACTGCGAGTTTGGACAACGTAATTCTTTTCCTATGCGTAAAAGTAGACCGTGCCGCTGTAATTGTGTGGGGCCAAGGTATTGTAATCATTGATTCCGATTATCCGCAAAAAGATGACAAAACCCTGCGAGCATGTGTGTGGTCCACGATCTTCATTGTAAATCTGATCGTTTTTTTGCGGTTTTGCGGCCCACGGTACTTCAACTGGTTGTTTAGTAGTCGTTGCTTTTTCGGAACGCCTTCGAGATTGAATCGGCCGGGCTTTGTTTCATACGATTTCCTACAGTACGATTTCCGCTCGTCGAGTCGAATCCGATCAACTCGTAACTGTTCAACTCGGATGTTTGTTAAAATATTTTTGGGACATTATTTGTGAAATACTTATCATCCAAATCGGATATCAGTCAAGTCCGATAAATGTTTGCAGCTCTTAAAGGCCACTGTCTACTGTACCTCTTGAATGAATCGAAATGGGGATACTATCTTGGGATTACCATACAAGATACAGTCCAATTAGGGGGAGGGATGATCCTATCTTTTCCAACATCTCTCTGTTCTAATTGCACGAAGTATTTGTAACAGTTTTACCGAGATGATTTCTACGTTGAGATTATGGTGTTTATAACGTTGAACAAGCTCAAAGGCGTTGACATTCTCTGGAACACTGCACCATGATTGAAAACTAACAACATTTTGACATAAGATTTTATATATTTTCATACATTCTCATGTACGTTATAACTACGACTTCGTAACTTATACATTGATCTTTTCATTTTACAAAGAAGGACAATATTTTGTAATTCAATTTTTTAAACCTTCACAATAAACCTTCTTTCTATCGAAAGTTTCTACGAAAAGTGCCGCGGTCTTGTTTGTGATCATGTCACTTTGGTAGCATTACGTAAATTGTGTGAATAGCGTCTAATTTAAATGCAGAAGACATTCGATAAAAGTTGTTAATTATACTAGAAGACCCGGTGGTGAAACAATTGGCTAACTTATTGACATGTATCAAGATATGATATGAATGTGATTTTTTCGATACCAAACATTGATCTATGCTCTTTGACATATCAAAAGTGAATCAGCACGGTAGCTATTGATTCTAAAAGTTAGAGTGAAATCTGGTAAATCTTACCGATTCTAATCGGCCGATAATACCTGTTGGCTGGTGCTCATGCTTGTTGTTGTGGTGTCTTTGCCTCTTAGAGAACGCAGCTTGCGCTGATAAAGTCTCAGAACTCTTGGATTCAGCATAAAAGCCGTGCTTATCAGTACACCATTAGTAGCATTGAACGCGAGGAACAGATAAGCCGAGACGGTGTCACCCGAAAAATAATACATAATACCAAAGATCCAAGTAAGACCCAAAACTAAACATAATTTGAGATACAGTAAGATATCTAGTTTTGATGTGTTCTTGTTTACAGCTTTTGTCTGTTTTCTGGCGTAAATAATGCCGTACAAAGTAAGCAAGAACAAGACAATATTGAAACTACAAACGAATCCGAGTGGACCTATAAACGTGAACGTAAACACCGTCGAGTTTAAAATCCAACAAGAAACTTGTCCACCGTAGACTGGACCTTCGACGATTTGAGTGAAATGAAAGACCGCACTGATACCAACGAACACAACTGGGACAATAATAGAATAGATTATATAACCTGAAATCTTTTTGCGATTGGCCATTGCGGAAATTACAGTACCCCACCAAAAGGTGTGAGCGGTGTCAATAGCCAAAGAGTTCATCCAACAAAATACCGACAACCAGAGAAAATGTTGAAGCATGGCTACTATGACACAGAGTATTGGTGGATCTGTCATTCCCGTCAGTGTCATGAAAACAAGATGAGCCAATCCCAAAAAAGTGCAGAGACATAAAACCATCTTACCGGGCACAGTTCTTAATGGCCGAAATAATAAGTAAGTCATAATAGTAATGAATAAAGCTATGATTGATGCTGCCATGGCTATTGTTGAGAAATACTGTTGTCCCGTGACATCACCTGTTAAAAAGTCACGCGTTAACTTTTTAATGCAAATGTATGCTGCCGAATCATCTACATAAAATTCATTTCTTAGATAATTCGTCCCGCCGATTTTCAACGAATTATCTTCATTGATCTGAACTTCCGAAATATTGTATTTTGTTAGCTGGCAACCGGCGAACCTTCGACTGATGCCATCACAAAGATAAGCAGTTGCGTTATTAGAATCATCGGAGTATGAATATTGAAATTTCAAAGCAAAGTAATCAGATCTCGTAGGAGAATTAACTGGTGGGAATAATTGTTTTCCCTGTAATTGAACAACCTTCAATTGGCCACCAGTACAAGATTCCAGATCTGCCGGGTGTATATTGGACAATTCAAATTGAACTTTCAATTGTTGTAAAATGGGAAACGTTAATCGGTCCAAGGTTCCCTTCATTTGTTTCAATATGCCGAATGCTTCCCGCATGTCCATTTCAGAAAAGAAAGTTATGTTATAACGGCCGCGTTCCAATAAGAAATATCCAGACTTGTCTGGAAGCGAGTATAAATACATTTTATTATGAGCACCCAATTTCGTATCATGAAATGATGTTATATTCGGAACGCTGCCGTTCAAGCTCAAGAGCAATGTGACCAGTTGGGCAAATTGCTTACCGATTTGTTCCGAATCATTGGCAAAAAACAAATGCGAAGAACGTTTGAGATACAATGAAAGGCTTCCAAAAATTCCATATTTGGTAGTGTTTGGCATAAAATATGCAGAATCGTATGGATCGACAAGACAAGTTCCGTTTACAAGAGTGTGACCAAATCCGCACATGAAATTATGACAGGAATTTGTTAGTTTATTATAGAAATAATTATCCGGGCATTCGCCTGGATTCATCTTCTGGTCTCGATTATTTCCATTTCTGAATATCAAAGTCATCGAATATTGCGTCCGTTCTGATGACCTATCTCCATTAAACGTCGCCTTATCCGAACATTCAATACTTGTATTTTTGTATCCAAAACACATTGCACAGTACACGTTGCTGAATGAAAGTCGACCTTTAGTCACTGGACTATGGAGACTTGACATACAACCTTTATAATATGGATTCTCATCTTCGCAACTCCTTATTCTTTTCGAGCATTTTCTATCAAACGTGTCGGTCCGGAATTTCAGTGGGTCAGCCATTTGGAATATCGAATCGCATCCAAATGTATCAACTAAAATATTTATATCTCCGAGTTTAGCATCTATAACGAATGGGCACGTTGCGTTTAATGTTGGAAACGATAATTCTTTGATAGAAACGCCGTTACATAAGGCGCAGTAAATGTTGTGATATATAACGCCTCCAGGTCCGACTACTGGTATAAGTTCGGTCAGCATACCTGGCATGTACGCCTTGCAAAAAATTTCGGTAGAACGATCTGCGTTAGGTGGACATTCGCTTACAGAAAGATATTGTTCGGGATAAAAATTGCCATAGATTTTGCAAGACATTTTGTCTGAAAGCGGGGAAATAAGGTCGTACATTTGCTTTTCTTCCGCTGGTGGCTGAATGCATTGATCGGCGAATTTACAACAGTCCTTGAACAAATGACAAAAAGCATCGCAGTAACAGGTTTTATGTAGCCCATCACAAGTACCGTTCTTGCATACCTCATCTTCGAAGCAAACATCTCTATCTGGGCCGATAATCTTTGGATCTGTAGACGATTCGTTCCTAATCATCAACAACCCTGTTAAATTATACGCGTCAACTGAAATAAGAAAAACTTTTAATGAGGCGTGTTGTAGTAAGTATACCGGGCAATGGTCACTGTGAGATTCCAGAACGCCGGTCTCTAGTGTCTTATGAAATACATGCATGTTTCATCATTATCATTTTCTATCAATAATCGAACATACCTTCGATCGACCGATAAATAAGATATATCCCAAGCCAAATAGCGCAGCCGATCCTCATGTTCGCGAAGCACCTGTCTCGTCGCCGAGAAGTCAGTCCAATAAATGTGATAAACAATTCTAATCAAATCACATATTTCTGGTCAAAAGGGTGGAGTTCTTTTAATTTGTCGTAAATTATAGCGTAATTGGATATTCGAATAACATCCATTAAAGCGATCGTTGATACTATTATTATTACCAGATTACCAGATACGATTTGTTCTCGTGTATTTCTAAATCTCAAATCTATGATTGACCGATTGAATGAATCAAACACGCGTTTCATAGATAATAATTGGTCACATGAGAACGAATGCGACCGAAACGATACTAATTAACGATGGTTAATCATTTGTATACATATATAAATATGACACTACAAATATCTGATATTTCTTATTTTCCTTGTTAATGTATTACACTATTGTCATATATAATTGACCTGAGTTTATCGGGAATAAAGTAAATAATACAGTAATTGTACCTTACTAAAAGGTATATCTGCATGGGAAAATCATGTGTGATTTCTGGATACTTTATCATCTTCAAATCTTTTTGTGTTGCATCATAGAAATTCATGTATGTTTCCATTCACAAACTAAAAAGGATTCAATTGAGAATTATTCAAATACAGGCCAGGTATGAATTATGTCGTCGCCACGAGGGTTTCTCTGTCAACAAATGGTTTCAGCAATTTCAAATGAATTCTCAGTATACCTCTAATGGTCAAGGTATATCTTAAGATTGAATTCATTCACTCAGGAAGGGAATGTCGATTTCTTGCTCTGAAGAGATACTAATAAGCAAAAAATATACCTTATAGCGGTTTATATGACGCTTTTTGGGATGTTCATCATCATGATAACAAGAATAATTCTTCTAGGCAAGAAAGAAAGGTTTTCGGTCAACTATTGGAATGTACAGCATCAGTCCTTTTTTGATTGAAAAAGTCGCCATTGTCGTCTTCGGTCGAAAAATAAATAGTTCAAATTGGGCGTTCTTCTGAATTTCTCGTACACTTTAAAGATCGAAAGAAGATGAGTTTGCAAATGTAGGACAACATACTTTATTTTCACAGCGTTCTGTCCAATGTCAAAATGATATATATCTATATACTAATGGACATTACGACACCATCGTCACCAAGGTCATCTCATATATCTATAACATTAAAATATTGTTATTTTGATTATATTTTTCTCTTTTCATTTTTTTAAATGAATACAGCATGAAATTCAATCAAGTATACAAGAAACGTTACGAGGGATTATTAGGCGGAGCAATGTTGGATGTTATACAATTTAGCGCAGAATACATAACTTATATTATTCATTATTTTTTAATTTTGCAGATATTCCGTTGCATGAAACTGCATCAGGTCGACTTTTAAACAAAAGTTGAAAACAATAAATATATATATTCATATATTTCATTTTATGTACACAACAAAAATAGCTTAGGAATGTGAAGGATGCATAACACCACAGCGTGCTGTCGAATTGCCCGTTAAAGGCGAACTCCGCATTTCGTAGTTAGTCGACTAGTGGTCGAAGCTAAAAAACACTCGGTCTTATGCTTATCACAGTATCGGCGATCATTGATACAGGCCCGATCTACAGCGACCGTGCTCAGTAGGAATATCGGCGATTTCCGGACTCGTTACGACTTACTGACATTCGGTTTTACTTATTTCACAAATAGTCGACTGACTCCGATAACCGAAGTTCGGCAATGTGGACTGGGAGTCACAATTGACAGCTAAACGACGTTGTCCGTGCGTAGTAACCTCACAAAACATTCATATAAATCATCATCATCATCATCATCATCATCATCATCATCATCATCATGATCATCATCATGATCATCATCATAATCATCCAATAAATCAAACTAACAGTAAATACAATGTATTGTTTTTTTTTGTCGGCGGGAATCGTTACACTTTTACTGTCGAAATAAGCGTACATACATTCATAGCACAGATATCTTACGCGTAATACGGACTGATGTGAGATGATAAACGCGGCTGGTGAAGCATACTATGATTAGATAAGTTCGGATAAATGTTAGCACCCGTATTTGACCACGAAGGATTCGGCGTCGCGAAAAAATCCGATCGCGTCGACTGCATCGAAGAATGGGCACTCATAAAGTTGATTCCCTGGTTGTAGGGATATCCGGTCATGAACAAATCTTGTTGATACTTATACGAAATCGGATCGGTAGCAGACGGCTGGAGGGCTTGAGCGAGACCGGCAAAGTCAAATTTATAAGCGTAGCGTTTTCCGTGCACCTTTGTCATTATGTTTTTGTCGTAATAATACCGAAGTGCTCGACTCAGTTTGTCGTAGTTCATGTTCGGTTTACTTTTTCTCTCGCCCCATCGTCGCGCCGTCTCATCCGGGTCGACCAGTTTGAATTCTCCATTCGTACCTTCCCACGTGATACAACTAGCATTACTACTGTCGCTGAGAAGTTCCAGGAGAAATTGCCACAGCTGAATTTGACCGCTCCCTGTAAAGGATGATATAAGTTGATATAATATAGATAGTACACACAAAATTTCTGTGCAAAATGAAAAAAAAAGTGATGAATAAATTGTTCCGTGTATCGTTTTGATTTTCGAAGAATAATTTACCTGAATTTGACAGACGACTCGATATTGGTCCGAACAGTTGATATGGATCTGTAAATAGAAAATGAAGCGGGATATTAGATGCGTATCGGTAGCGAACAATGTTTACTATCGTCATCTCGAGATTCATAATGCGATTATCAACTCGTTTCGATCCCGACGCATCATTTCTAATTCTACGCATATCATCTGATTATCCGGTTCCTGGGCGCCATTTCCTATTCTTATCGCGTGATTTGATTATCAGTGAAAAATCGAACGCGTCGCCGGTCTGTTTGAACTTCCGAAAAACGCGAAGGTCGAAACGTCGAGATTATCCGGAATAATTTCCAAAGTATTTGATTACGCTGTTGTCTCAGCCACTTAACGACATGAAAGACACCCCCCAATCAGAGGCACGTGTATCAGTTATCAAATCACGACTGCAACTTGATTACAAGTTTCACTCTATTCCGGGCCTGATAGCTAACGTCAAAAACCATTTGCCCGGTTAAACGATCCGATAATCATCCAATTTAACCCATGTTTGAAGCTCGGTATCTGTCGTTTTAATTCTCTACAAGAATAATGTAATTTACGTCGTTGTGAGTGGTATTTACTCAGTAATTTGCTCGCCGATTCGCGACGATGAAGCTGAACGTTTTATGAAGGTACAAATTCCATCAACGAAATCTCCGGAGACAGACGGGCTTGTTGTCTGACGGTAATTCGTTGACCACCGCGCGTATTGGCTTAAATTCTTCGAAACAATCGATTGAATAAAAAAAAACTTTCGTGAAGTTAAATGAATTTAAAAACAGATTGCAAATATACCGGACGTAATCGAATTATCGTTTAGATTTTTGGTTCAAACACGCGCGAAAAGAGAAGGAAATTAAAAACGATGTTATCAATTCTGGATTGATATCAATCGAAATGATGTGTCATTCTCCGGGGTGTGACGACGATCTGAGCTTTCAGTCGATTGTGTATGAATCCCCTAAAGGTCTCTATTATGTTGATGAAAGAGTCGGTAGAAACTTGTGAAACGACCGCTAATTTGGAATAAAAACCAGTGGCAGAAATCAAGAGGAGACGAAGTTATCTGAAAACTCAATTCCACAATCTTCGACAATCGTCATCGTGGAAGTCGGTAGTTCCTTGATCTTTTCAAACACGGCAACATTAGCATGACGAGGTTACCGGTGTATTTCCTCGGATTCTGCGCCGATTCCGCGATTTGGCGCCATTACTTTTCAATTCACGAACCGATTTTACGCGGCTCTGCCCAATTTTATTGAATATACACAGCCTGATAAAGTGATTTCCCCATACTGCTTAACGACGTTAGGTCGTCGCTACCGTCGCTAGCATACGCTATGCAAGCCAAGTCGGTTGTTGATTTCTCTCGGGACCTGTCAATTCAGGGGTTGTAATCTGCCCGGTAAATTGCCCCCCACAAACGAGGAAGGAAGTTTCACATAACAGGCCAAGCGCCATGAATTTCCCATTTGTATTTCCGATTTTCGCTCACTCACTCATTTTATGGGTTGAACAACTATTGCGCGTAAACACTGCCGATCACCATCTACTACGTCAGTTCCGGTGACAAGTTTGGGAAGTAATCAATAATTTTCTTGATCGAGTCTGACTATTTAAAACCACATCGATGAATAAAATGTTTTTTTTTCCTGTTGATAGTTTTGAATTGCTAAACCTCACAAGGAACTTTAATGACGAATCGATAAGATATCTTTCACGATGTAATCTTACCCATGCCAAGGATGTCAGACTATCAAAGAGAAGTGATTGGTGATCGAACTACCGTTTAGACGGTTATTCCGTATTCTCTACAGTTAATTGTGTTTATCGTCAGTTATGAATAAGTCGCTAAATCGAATCACATATCAGGGTAAATGCCAATGACAGACCGGTAAATTTATTTCATCCTCTGATTTCCAGTTGTTAGCGCGCCGTTATTCCAGTCACTGGTTAAGTGTATACCGCGCATCATCTTTTGGCTTATCAAAACAATTTTTTCGCGCTGAACCGATTCCAAGTTTTTCGTTATAAGAGATTGTCGTTAGAAATTATGAATTTCACGAAAATACCCTTACCTTGTGTCCGCCAGTGGGGGTGCACATCTCTGTTTTGTTGAACGCAGCTGTGAAAGTAACCTTGAATAAACCAAAAATAAATGCAGGAAACTGATTAGATTCAATGGAATCTTCCTATGTACGTGAGCTTTTCAAAAAGTATTTATGTCTGAAAGAGAATTTATTCTTGTAGACGACGGTGGTTGTTAGAAAACACGCATCAAGTTGAGCGTAATATTCGTTTTCCTGTGCGCAGCTGATTACGATGAACCGCATAAACTTCCATATCCGGAAATTTTATCAACGATTCGACGGATTCATATTTGAAATCTGGGTGGAATTTTACGACAAATTTAACACGCCGGAAAACCGTTTCAGCCTGGCTGCAGAGTCTGATGTGTATTGTGTTCGTGGTTGTTAATTTTCCAGTTGGCTGCACTGTGGCAGTAGTGCACAGCAGTGATAATAGTACTAGTTAGTTCAGATCGCGCAGTACTCGTCCCTTGGTAGTCGCGATGATTCCCGTGCAAACAACGCCCTTTAATAAGTCTTCAATCGTCTTGAACCACCCTAGCCCATATTAGAAACGCAGCAGGGAACAACCAGAAATATACGGATATATGATAACAAGATTTTGAAAAATTTTTCAAACATAGCACGGCATCATTATCCAAATTATTGTATTGTGTTAACATAGTCTTATTTGCAATTGATTTTATTTTCATGACATATTTTCTTATCTATGGCTTTCGAATTTTTTAACAAGGATATCTATAATCTTTAAGTTCTACGACTGAAAACTCTCGCAAAGTAGACCGATATAGCATGGTATTTCCTATTTCGATCATTGATGTTTCAAAGATATTTTTACGTATTTCAAAAGAACAAACATTTCCCTCATACGAAGCACAATTGCGGTAATAACGAGGTTTACTCAATGCAAACACCGCTCAGAATTCTCTCTAATTGATGCTAATGAACCAAAAGGATTGAAATACCAAAACGTCAGTCCCGATGCACATTACGAATATTATATAAACATAACGGTGCCATTTAGCAGTTTATGGAAGAGCCGCCGCGTACATTGCGTGAATAAACATTAAATGACACATTCAGATTTTTTGACTATGATGGATTGGAAATTTATCTCAACTAGCACTCGGACGAAATATGTCCAATTGTATCCATTAACTAAAATATTTTTTTGATTTCCATTCAGTTTATGGAATTGTATAATGAACTAAACGACACGCTTTGCTGTTCATTTTGGTTAGTATTTCAACTCGGTAATAATTTCTTTTAAATCTTATATTCAAAATCATCATTTGTAATAAGTTTACGATTTTATTGGAATTTAACTATAGCATTACACGTTTTTAGAAATATAAAGATATATCCTATCTACGTTGACTGTAAATAAATTCCTTTCAATGTAAGTCAATAAAGCTTTAGAAAATTGAATAATCAAAGAGGCTTTCTTATATTCCATGTATGAATAGTTCGCAATATTTCTGAATGATTGAACAAAAAAGAAAATTGCAGTTGCCCTGCATTAGTCATTGATAATAAATCAGTATAAAATCTGCTTACCTTGACTCTGATGAGTAGGTGGAGGTGACCATACGGCTTTAGCGTGAAGAGGATCTGTAACAACAAAAACACACTTCGTAACTTTGTAATAACTACAAACTAATTCTCAATAAAATATATATAATATTCTATCAATATCTCCGCATCGCATCCTTAGTGTAAACTTCAGATTACAATACCAATCAAGCCGCGCACAAATAGAACGTATAAAAAGCGCGCTTTTAAAAACTTTATCTTAAAAAGTTTTTTATTTGGTTCGTACCATGAAATTGGAAACCGGCCGCCAAACACGATGTGCGTAGATACTCAGCCTGTTTCAGGCAGTGCATATCGGCCAAACGGCCCAGGTACATCCTGGTGGTTTCCTGCATGTCGTTTGTCACAATCGACTCCTGATGATGATGAACCAGTTCTGATTGTCGACCGATCTCTCGCACTAGCTATAAACGTGCCCTAATGACGTTTACATGGTGTCCTGTCAACCGTAAGTCAGGCCTTGTGCAGTTACATCCACTGATTTTATGTCAATATTGACAAAACAAAGGTTCCGTGAGCACCTTTTATGCTGGTTAAATTTGCTCGTTCTGCCATGAGTTTTTTGACGCTGATTTGCGTCCGCCTAACGGCATTACACACATGACTGACGCCGCTGGAAATGGAGTTGGGTTTATCGTCAAGTGAAAGCTGCACTTTCTAAACATGATGATTTGCCGAAATGAATCTGAGCGCAACCGATAAGCGCAGTGACAGACTAATATGATTATTGTCAATGAGTTTATAGACACGAGCAAATTGAAAAGCTTTTCCGTTGAGCCGCTAAAGAGCGCATCCGTATCGCAATCGCTCAGGAAATGTTCCGGGCCGAGCAGGAAGACATTTACACGGCCGAGGAAGTCTCGCGTCGCGCCAAGATTTATGAGGGCCGCAGGCCGTGTGTTAATGACACATCCAAAGAGAATGATTATCGAAAAAAGCCACCGACTAAATGGAAGAGCAAAAATCAAATAATTGCAGCTGATTAAGTGGGATTAGAGGTTGATCTATTGTGATTGGAAAGGACATGAACACATTTTTTTGGCATGAGGAGATTAGGTCGGTTAACGGCAAAAAATTTTCAGATTCGTGAAATCAGAACAGATAACGAGTTGAGACATTGTCTCTCAAATTACCGGACTTAAAATGCAGCATATCATTTTTACATATACATGTATGTCATTTTGTGTTTGATTGTAGATTTTTAACGAAAGAGCCAGATGACTATTTTGTGGTTTTGTTGTGGACCAACACTATACAAATAGCTAAGAAAAAGTGCGGTTCACTTACTGTGTATCTGAGGCGAATATAAAACTGAGGCCTAACGGTTTTATAGACTGGTATCAACTTAAACCCGATGGAAATGAATTGAGTTAGCCCCAGGTTATAGTTAATACCGGTCTATAAGACTGACCCCAGGGTCGTGGTACCTCTGTTATAAGTTATTTCCTTGTTTGGAGACCATACTTCTGGTAGATGTTAATGTTCAAAGCAATACCAAATGATTTTTCCGGGGACCACTCATATGGAGTCTGAAGAATTGCTAATTTGCACTATTCTTGCGATAAGGAGAATCGCCAATAAGTGCGTTTCCTAATCCATTTACTTTGCGAAGGCCAATAGCGTGGTTTAAGCCTCAAATAATTAGTCATTGAGTCGAAATGAATATAAAATCCTCTTGATCGATGCTACGAGCAATTTTGCTCGTAGATCGATGCGACATCTGGCCGTAAAATCTTGAAGCTAAACTGAAACTATGCTGAACTTTGTGAGTCCCGCGCCGACAATCAACAAGCCATCAGATAAGAGATTTTTAGATCCGTTATGAGTGATGAAATAAAAAATACTATGTGTTTTTGATGAAATCCATGAGCACAAATTGAAAAAAGATCAACAAGA
The DNA here is from genome assembly GCF_964204645.1 of Tubulanus polymorphus. NCBI lineage: Eukaryota > Metazoa > Nemertea > Palaeonemertea > Tubulaniformes > Tubulanidae > Tubulanus > Tubulanus polymorphus. Next base: position 3,120,003 of record NC_134027.1, on the reverse strand, counting down.
TATCAAATCACAAGTTGATGGTCGATAGCAAATTATTGTAATTAGCAAGCTTCAAGGGTGGATTTAGGGGGGGGATAGACCAGGTGGACTGGTCCACCCCCTTCATAATTCGAATGTGCCCTTCAAATAATCTGATATTCTGTTTTTTTTAAAGAAAATTTGAAAAAGACCTAAGATAATTCAAAGAAAGCCCCCTTTTTCTTAAAATTTCTGAGGGAAGAACCACTAGAACCCCCACCAATGTTTCGCTTGTAGCCCTCGAATCTTCAGGTCCACCTGGCATTTATAAATTCCTAGATCCGCTGTTGAACTTACCGGATTTCAATGTATCTCGGACGGGTTCCGGCATACTGGCGTATGAACAGGGAGAAAGGTGCGACATATCTGCAGCTAGTTTACGACCAGTCGTTCTGGGAGCGGTGGCTGATTCGTGGCAGTCAGTCGCCGTATTCGAGCAAGCTGACATCGAAGAAGCTGTAAGATACATTTATACGCAGCATGTATCAGCAGATTTATACTTGTATATATTTTGCCAACCCTAAGGTTCAAATAGTATACTGAATTCAAAGAACCGTAGATTGGTATCACAATCAAAACCATGACAACTTAAGAATTATGTCCTTTTCAGTTATAGCCACTTCATAAAAAACCCACCTCTTACTATGGGAGCGTGTTGCCCTTTAAATGTAATTGACATTTTCAATATTGAACCAAATAAATATCAACTGTTTATGGTAAAGTATATAAGTGAAATTAATGGCCAACATGATTTGCTTGTGCATAAAAAAATATCAAAAATTCTTTCACAGTTTCCCATTCTACAGAAATCCTTCCGTATACGTGATAATGAATTAAGTGAAATTAGTATCGATCTTATAGAACTATTTCAAATTCGGGTCGCTCTTGAAAAAAAAAACCAAATGGAAACGGAGCTTATTTTTGAACTTTTTTTTTGAAAATAAATTTCTTGGTTAACTTACATTTTCGTAGGACGTCCAAATGAGCTATGAGAATCTCTCCGTTGTACGGACCAGTCAGTCGGTTGAAATCGTCTCGACCGAGTCGACACAAATCCCGTCCGTCGAGATGCTGAAATCTTCGCGTATCAAAATCCGTCAGAGTAAATTCTTTCTTCGCCCATTCCAACCACTGCCTGACGTGATCCGGTGTCCACAGATTTGGATCTGTATCATTACAAAAATATCGACACATTATTAATTATTATATAAACCCAGCAACCGCCTCTGTACGTCGTGTGTATATGCGCAGGCGATGAAGTAAATAAAAATGTCCGTTTCGTGTCCCAGTTTCAAATGCAGTTTTATATCTTCAGACGCTCGTAAATCAACACAGTCGTACAAACGTGTTTAATTCTGTAACGCGATGTTTATATTCCAAAGATGCCAAAAATCTGCGGGTCCAGTCGATAGTTTCGTCCCGTAAGGATGTTGACGATTTAATGAAGATTTGATTGGAATCGCCTTGTATTTAATACCCGGTTGATTAGTCAGGTTTGATTCATTACGATTTACCTCTGTACATTAATTACCATAGCGGCTATTTGAATGGCCCAAGGTGTCGGGAATTCCAAAATATTGAATTATTTTCAGCTGTGTTGCACGTGCGTTCAACATGTTTTCCCGCCCACTTAGTTAGTATCCTTTTGTTATAAAACGTATGATTGGTTGTGTCGACACCCTCGGAAGTCGACGACAATGGCGGATGGCAGGTCCCGTGGGGTTCGTCAGCGTCTACCGATATTACCACAGCGTGCGGTATTTGACTCTTCAAACCTCTCCAGAGTGTTTCTATTTTTCTACTTTCTCTACGCCGCATAATTCAAAGAACAATGCTCTCAGACTCATTCTTTAAGAATGTAATGCGTAATTGTAAATGAAGTCGTGTCAATAGAATACAATGTCTCTGTTGATGACTGTTGTCAAAACATGGTCTAGTTATAAACATTAATTGATTTGTAGAAAATTCCCTGACCGGCGACGCGCTTAACCCATCTAATCACCGTGTCAAAAATAATGAGGTGATTAATCAAACATTTTCAATTAACGAATATTTCAGACATCAAGAAATATTATTATCTTAGACATAATAGTTGTTGATGTCTGAAACAGTCTGAGATATAGAACGATAACCACACTCAAACGTGGTGAACGGATAATAAGATAAAATCCCACTATTTACAGATTAAAAGAATTTAAAAACCTGAATTTATTTATAAAAGTGTCTTTTATATATTTTTGATTGAATAAATAAATTCTGGTTTTTAAATAATCCCACTATTTACAGATTAAAAGAATTTAAAAACCAGAATTTATTTATAAAAGTGTCTTTTATATATTTTTGATTGAATAAATAAATTCTGGTTTTTAAATTCTTTTAATCTGTAAATAGTGGGATTTTATGTTATTAGTCTGAGATATATTTTCCCTCAATTCTCGTATAATCACGGGAAAGGTGTACCTCTTTCAACTTTTCAACGGAAGTTCTACGCGCACCTGCGATTTACACATATGAATTAACAAACCATTTACACCATTTCATGGGATGGTTCATGCGTGAATCGTGTTAATCAAATATATTCAACATCCATCCAGCTCGAGGGATTGTCAGATGCTGGATATCAAAAATTGTTGTTTCGAGGATCCGATATGATTCCGGGAGGCGAAATAAGAATTTCGTCATAAACGAAAGAATAATTGAGTCATAAAAAATTCATCATCTTTCATTGTCTCAACCGATGATCGACAATTTCGTGAAAACGCATCCTGTAGACGAGTTAATTAATTCCTGTTCTCATGATGTGCAAATACCCCGATCAGTTTGCCGATCATCAGCGCACAAAGCCAATCATTTACGTGGCTCATCAGTAAGATTCCTAAACGCGTTAATGACCGGCATTACGCCCATATTGTCGATACATTATAAGAGCTCATTTGTGCATCCTATAAAGGCAGGTGGTCGAAAAATCTACCCGTCTACTTCATCAGCGCTTCGTTATTATAGTTGATAATGCAGTGAACAAGGTGTTCGCACTTTGTTCGTCAATGTAATTCATTCTTCATTAGAAATGTTCTTTCAATAAGAGCCTCCTATACAGCTTGATTCCTCGTTCTCAAACACGGTTTTTGCACATCAGTATAATTAAGCGAGGCATTAAGCCAAAAGATCCAAATACCACAATAAAATCGAAATCAATGACAATCGAAAAAAGACCGCAGTTTTTGCGGTTTTCAGCTCTCATTTTACATCAATTTCGAATCAAATATTTCGTTTAAAAGAATCTGCGAAACTTAAAACAAAATAGGATGCTATGAATCCAAAAATTCGGATGTAATAATATCTTATTTCATAGATCGTAATTTAGTGTTGTTACTATGTACTTTTCTATGGAAATGATCACTAAAATGTTCAGCTCTACCGGGTGTGACCGTTCCAGACTGTCCGCTATGCTGTAATAGTAATCGGTGGGTCAGTGCGCTTAATATCAAATTTCTTTCGGCCGCTTTGGGCATTGGTTTAATCGGAAATTATCAGTGGCCTTTATAAATAAATGAAATTTCAACAAAATCGACAAGTTGTGCAATGAAAATTGGACGTCGGTAGGGCCACAGTAACCTCACCAGCAGGTTAAGATATGTACTAGAGAAATGTTTTCCTAACGAGAAATTTACGATTCAGTTTAGTGGGTTTTCCGGCTATTCGAGGAAGAACGAGTTAAGATTTGGTAGATTATTCGCTCAAGAATATTCCACGTCACTCACCGAACCGCGCATATCTATCGATTTCAATTGTATATTGCTAGGTCTCCAATTTTCCATAATAATAAAAAATTCTAAAGAAATAAAATGTCTCGCTTTGCCACATCCATGTATACATATGTATACTTGTGCGGGTTTCTGAGAAATTTGACACACGAGATTGCATGACGTTAGCGGATGAGAATCGTAATTTCTTGATAAAAACAATGTATGTTATATTATAATCGATATGTTGTAAATTGGATTCTGTCCATTAAGAATACTTCGACCATCATCCCGGGTACATTTTATGTGTATCAATTTGATGGGGGAGACACACTGAAGGCAATTATCAATAGCATCTGCCTCGCACCGGACAAGGCAGGTGATTTCCACGTAGATGCGTGATGAACCTATTAATTCATGTCTCTTTTCGATCTGTAGCTCCCCCGAAGTCTCCGGCCCCGGTGAAATTTATTAATGTATCTACCGTTGCGGCATAGTGTACAACAACAAACTACGACTTCCTTCCTATCGTGCTTAACCCATACAACTGATTGTCGGCGACAAACTTTACGACATTCGACACGCGATAAACAGATATCAGACATTCGCGCGCTAAAAGCGACTTAATCCATTTCATCCCATTTCAAGTTTGATTCTTTAACTAAACGGGATAGTTATTAGTTTGCCCAGTAAAAATAATCAAACCAAACCGTATGAAACAATGGCGACAATTTCTCGCTGGTACTTGGAGAATAATTCGCCGGTTGGTTTAAATAAATGAATTCATTTTATGATCGAGTTTCAGTTTTTATCGAAAGTCCAAATCCAGTGGTCATTTGTTATAACTGAATTGAGACAAATGGACGACAGGTTGGCACGCCTTGGCACGCGTAATAAATCAGATGTTTAAAACCGCGTGAAGATAACGATCATGCTAACGATTTGCTTCGGGCAAAACATGTCGCGAACTTGATTGTAAAGCGCACCAAATTCTGCGGCTCTATTGAGTAAAGGTCGATTAAACCTGATTTCCAATTAATTTCTGAAGCCGGCGCGCGTACGAAACGTGCGCGAGTTTTTGATACAAAAATAGAAATTCTCCTGTTTTTTTTTCATCAATAAACAGTTTAAGTATCACGAAAATATTCCACAATGAATAACATATAAGTCATGTATACCTTCGAGTTTTTACTTTTTTGTGGTTTTCTTATTGTCATATGACTAAAGAATTTGAAGGCTTATGGCTAATTCTTATGGCTTATGATTTAAAAAACACACGCATTCGTATTTTTCTTGATAATAAACGTGGTAATATATGTTAATATATTTTCTTACCTGCTGGAACGATGACTCTTTTTTGTCCCGAAGAGCAGCAGTCCTGACGTGCTGATGACCCTGTACCGTTGTTATCTGTATCTAGAGGTACGCGTGAATGTTGCTGATGGAATTTATTGAATTCTGTTGACTGCTGTTGATTCTTATTGTTATACTTAGCATCGTATTTACCACCTAAGTCAAGTTTGTTGATTTTGCTCATTTCCGGTCCTGGAAACTTTGGCTGTAATAGTTGTCCAGTGTCTTTCTCAACTGCATTCGATACCTGAATGCTTGAGGCGCCTGAGTTTGGCGGCATCAATGGGTCGTTGAACGCGGATAAGTTGTTTGTCTCGGACTGGGCGCAATCAGCCCGACTTGCCGGTTGAAAGGTTCCGTATCCTGTGGATGTAGATGGATGGCCATGCATGCTACTCATATCGCGTGACTGATTGCTACAACTTGTCGCTTGCTGTTGACAGTTATAATCTGCCGAATAAACTTGCGTATCTGCCATTGGACTCGCGCCTATTTCATTATTATCACCTTTTTCGCCGACGGAGTTCCACATGTGCCAATTATTATTGTAGGGCTGGGTTTTCTCATGATGACCGGTCTTTCCTTCTACATCGCAGGAAACATTCACTGGCGAACTTATATTCAAACTTTGATTTTCAGATTTGACGGGATAAATTCGAGAGTTGTCCCAGTTCGTAGAAATATCGCTTATCTCCTTGTGATGCGCAGTTATCTCCTGAAGTAAAATATGACCCTATAGTTAACTATCAATTGACAAAAATTTGCCGGGGTGTAAATATTGATTTGTAAAAAAAAAAAACAATATTTTCATGATCTTAGCAGTTCGAACATTGTCCATCTGTTGAAATATACAACAAACTGTTACCTATTCAATCAAATATACCATATACGGTACCTTGAATTTATGTCCATAAATTTATCATATTTATGTTCATATTTCTCCCAAGCAGCTGATCTACAGCATAACAAACTTTGAAATCGAATAACAACCACAGACTTTAGAAAAGGAGAAATCTGTGTCGAAACCTAGCCTCCTTTCTCGGACAAATATCTCTAATATTCGAGTTAAACACTCACCATTTGGATATTACAACTTCCTATAGCCGGTAGCCGGCCCAGGAACAAGCGATCGGACGACTGCTTTCCCTGATCGGAAAGTATTCATATTCAACATGGGAAATACTTGAATATACTGTGAAGTGGTATGAAAACGAAAAGCCAAGAGGCCGCGGAAAAAGTTTTATCTCAGTAACGCAGAAGTTTAGGACACCGGATGTTCTAATGACTAACAGGAAACTTGTGCCTATAATCATAACAGACCGACGAACATCTCTCTCCTCGAGGCACGATTTAATCGTATCGCAAAAAGAATTTATTTGCCTTCTCCGTCTCTCGCAAAGGTCGACCTAAGTTTGGGGGCGATTCTACTAGTCTTTGGGGATATTTTCCGAGAGGACTTCCCATAATTTCGATTTCAACAATAAATAGTTGAAGTTAGCTCAAGTTTATAGTTAAGTCTTGAGTTCAAATCAATCCGTTATTTCTGTTCAGCTTAGACTTGTTTTGATAAGAAAAAAAGAATCACTAAATTTGAAGTTTGGAAAGCGATACATTTCAGTAATATTTGTTGTCAGCAATTTTGTATTGAAATACGTATCGTTAACATGTTTCGGCTGACCCATGTTGCCTCAGAACAAAATTAGAACCGTTCGTCTTTGCCTTTCGATTATCATGCTCGAGACTTTTTCATTACCGGAATATTTTTTGTATTGATTCATGTTCTTTTTTTAATCCAAAATATATTGTTATCATCACGAGCTCATAATCTTATTGTGCATCTTTTTTGAAAAATTTTCCATTTTGGAATAAAGAAACTCGTGAAAATGAACCCGATACGAAATCAATTCTAAGCAGAGAATTATATGGTTTTTTTAGCTGTCAATCCTGAATGGTCATTAGGCCCATCATTATATTCAATACAAACCACGCCGGTCGCTTTGCTCAGTGGTCTATAGTGGTTGGCATAAAATGTTCTAAACCCAGTTTCGAGACTTGCTTGTTTTGAAAGTTTTTTTTGTTCTGATGCTTGCCTTGTATATGCCATTTCTATTTCGAGAAAAACTGCCCTTGAAAATTCCTGTCACAATCGGATAATTGTGCCGTGTTCGACTCACAAAAAATGACTAGTAGCATATATAATAGGTTATAACAATGTTATTATAGATTTGGTTATGCTTCAAACCCAATATTTTTTCTTGAAGTTATATGATAATTGAGCGCTTTTAACCACAGATCTAGCGCCAGACCCTTAATGATAAATATAAAAATGCTGAATATTAAATAGTAACGAAAGGAAAGAAAAACAATTTTGTCAGATTCAAAAAGAAATTAAGAGAACCTTTCAAGGTTTAATAGAAATCAACTCGTGGCAGAATTTTTACGTATTTGGAAGTAAAAATTGAAAGGGTTACTTCAAAAATGTGTTCTAAATCATTTGAAGATACGTATGAAGAGAGGATTGTTGTTTTTTTTGTAAACTCACCTGGCCATTATTTTCCGCCATCACTCGCGTTCACCGGTCTTCGCCCTTGCGCAAATCACATCCGAAATAAGTTCAGCGGACGTGGTACGTTCCGACACCGTTATTACAGGTTATTAAACCGGTAGAAATGACTGGCATGGTCGCGGATGTAAAGAGAACATCTAGAATAATTCATCGAAGTCGCGTTTAGCGCTGTTTACATAATTTGTTCTCGTTTGTTTTTACAAATAGCAATAGGTCAACATCATCTTCTTTCGGAATTTTCTACCAATCACGCTTCTCGAGCCAGCTGATTCGGCCGGCAAACGAAGCCCGCCTCGTTTCATAATTTGGACTGGGGAATTTCTCGTCAGAACGGCAATAAAAACACCAAACCCGGTGACAGGAAATTTATAAAGCGAGTTTACATGCCAGTAATAGGAATCTAAATGCTTTGTTCGATGCAAAACATCTGCGGATGCGAGCTAAGCGATTAAGTAATTAATATTGAAAGACGCAAATTGACGCATCGCTTTCACTGCACGACGTACTGATGTCACCTTAATTAACAGTTACGGCAAATTGGAACAAATTTCATTGATATATAGGCGAAAGGAACGAGGGGAAAATGTAAAAAGGAAGCGATGATTGGGCAAAGGAAGTCCTTCGTAGACCGGGGTGATTACCGTTTGTTTTCCTAAGGAAGCAATAATTGTTCCTAATTGACCTGGCTCGTGCGCGCCCATGTTTGATGACTTTGTAGCCAGTCTTGCGCGGCTAATGTATCAACGGTTGAAGACGCAGTTCATGTCTACGGTTAATAGAGAGTAATAGACTCGAAAATTAGCGTCAGACTTTACTAATAAAATGAGTTAGAAACGCAGACTACGTATAAAAGCAGGTGTTCTGCAAATTCAATGATCGACGAACGTGGGAATTCATCCGCCTTAATGTCGGACCAAAAATTCCTGTCCTTCTTTTTTAGATCTATAATTAATTAGATTTAAACTATTTTGTTTGACAAAAATGTTACATAAACGCAGATTCACGTTCACGTTCATTCACTACTGTTTTGTTCCATTCCTTCGCCGCTCCTTTTTGTCACGCAAGTGTCTCACGCGATAATTCAACGGGTTTTTAATTTCTGGAAATTTGCAGTAATGCAAGCATTCCAGGGAAGATCATGAACCTATAAACGGGACGACGAATCGCTTCTCATAAAAATTAGCTACAAGTTCACTTTCAATCGAAGCGTTGGATTTCTTATTAACAGATCCATGATACGCACCTCGAGTTACCAAAAAAAATAACAAACATTTTTATTCTTTTAAAAAAAATAATATCATACAGTCTATTTTAAGAAATCATTTGATACAAAGTGTTTGTAATAACGCAAATGCCACAGTCCGCTAGTTAAACCGAGGGATAGGACGTGATTCAGTGTAATTAACAACTTCAAGGCGTTTCGTAGAATTAGTTTAACTGTTAATCACAGGTTTACGTCACCAGGAAATCGCCTCAGGTCAAGGAATCATTACCGGTGCACAAGTCTCCATAGATCCACTGGACGTTGATACCAGACATTCCTAAATTAACACGCCTGAAAAACAGTAAGTGATTGAATGATATTAAATATTATCCAAAACATGAAACTAAAGAAATGACTGAGTAAAATACTACTCACCCTAACATTCCGTGGTCTTTCGTAATTACGTGATAAAAGAATAAGAGAATTGCGTGAAACATATTCTGTCGTCCCTAAAATAAAACAAGGATAGGAACATATTATTACGAGCAGCTAGTGAAAATGACTCAATACAATAGTAGAATAGCCACAAACAAACGTTCTGTGTAGATGATCAGCTGTCGATGGTCTCAAATGAGAGTCAAAAATGTTGTGTCATTATAATCTTTAATCAATTTGGTTTTTCTAAACTATTGAATTCATATAAAATAGTGGATCTTGGATGTCTATAGAACTATTGAGTTTACCTTTGGTAAATCCCACGTGTCGTCTCCAATAATGATCTTATAATGAGGTGGATTTATCTTCGACTGGTAAAGGATCAGATTGTCTTTCTTCTGAATGTCTGAAATTTAACAACATTTTATACGTCCAATTCTTGCCAGTAGCGAGAGACATTAGTTCCAGCCATAAATAGCTATTCACGGGTTCACGTACTTGGTTTATCGGGGGTTTTCAGGAAATGATGGTTGCTAAATGTTCGGCCATCAGGATGTTTAGGATGTGGAGGAAGTCTTGAATCGAGGTACGTGCACAGCGCATGCATTACGATCTATGAAAGCAAAATAAAATCATTCAGTCGATGAAAACATTTTACACCGGTAACAAATTATAACCAAACAGTCGATCAATCTCATGAATTTTATCTGTCAATGAACCTTTAAAGAGTTGTTTTTCTCGAATCAATGTCATAACTTCGTAAGAAATTCAGATTGCACACATGTTCTTTCCACGAATATGAATTTATATTTCATTCCTATTCTGTGCTCTCTGTACGAAATGAATACTGATTACTATTATTACTAGAATGTACTACTCACAGCTGCATCTGTAGGTAAATGCTCAGCCCATTGTTTTCCTTTGAACTCCATTCCACCATGCCACGTATAGTCCGTCAAACAACCTCCTTTACCAAGTTCTGAAAAAGCATTTTAATAGCATAAAATAACAAGTTCTGAATGATCTTTTCATAAATAGAAAATTGCCGATGATTCACCTTTGATACGTGCGACAAGGTATTCCTGATTGGTTGAAACGTCCAGAAACTGGATGATAAGATTTAAAGTTGGAATCTGGTTGCCTTTCGTAATTGCCAACTGTTTCAAGGTTGAAATGCTAACTTCTAAAAATGCAAACCGCGAAAAGTGTTTATTAGAATAGCGAAGACTTTATTTTGATAACCTTTTCATTCAACGGTGGATACCTCCAATACGCATATCATCACAACCATGGCGTCTTAGTTCTTTGTTAATTCCATTGATTTCCTCAACTAATCTGATCATTATCGTCTGACTTAACCACTGAAATATGCGAAAATTATCTGATACAAAAACTGACTAAAATGAGAAATTCCAGATATTGATATGATTCTTACCTTTCTGATATTTTCAACCCAATGATCTAGCTGATCGCGAGCAATTCCTAGCTTTGCCCAGGTCTGAAAAAATATCTTCATCTTCAGATATTTTTGAAATAGGAGTTTCATAACTTTTGACCAATAATAATAAGTATTGCATTTACTAATACCTCATCTCCCCTGTAGGTGGCAGGATCATCGGGATCATCATCGCGATTAGACAGTATTGACTGTGGTGACCGGCAGGCTAACTGATACTGATTAACTCTTAATATAGGGCTGTAATCCGACAACGAACGACTATAATTCCAGAATGATGAACCCGAGTTTGGCGAAGCTTCTAGAATAGCTACAATATAATAATGAAATTCAGAGTACGAATTATACCAAGATACAATGTAAAATCGATGGATTACTAACCCATTTGTGTTCTATTGTAGGCTTTGTCTTTATTGTGTTGCTCCTGTCGGACCTTGTCGAGAGTAGTTAAATCTGATATGACTTCATCAGAAGAGCCGACTGAAAAAATACAAACACATCGAGAACTGAACCACTGGAAATGGATCAGGCCTTTTTAAAAACTTGGCTGACGGATTGGCTGATGGAAGTCACATTTCTAGGAGGGATAAAAGATTTTGCATTATTAAAATCAGTTAAACCGTGATCAAAGTTATCAAAAAGGCATTTGAAGAATAGCAGGCTAAAATGACTTACTGGGAGAACTACGAGGAGTAATTGTATGAATACGTGAACGAAGACCAGACATTTCCTCTCCATCGCGAAATAACATCGACATTCGACCAGTTGGGGGAGAGTTGTGCTGTCCAGGAGTCTGAAATGAAACAAAATTTTGAAAACAAGATACTTACAATCTCAAATATTGTAGAATCAGCTCCGACTGAATGAAACACTTACTTGAAATGAAAATGAGGCGCCAGGTGAAGAAAGATGTGAATGCGATGCCTGGTAACTGCCGACCGGAGAGTAACTGGTGGCAGGAGCGCTGATATTGTGCGCCGGTGATGGCGTCAGCGCTGCACTCGGTGACCTCGAGAATGCAGAAATGGTCGGTGAACCGATAATACCGGGACTGTGAAACGGACTGCCTCGCACAGAATCAGTAGATGATGGCATGTGATGAACAGTTTTAAATCCTGGTTCTGAAAGAAGAAACAAAACTTATATAAGCCAAAACTTTCCAAAGACTGCACTTGTCTTTAGCCTATACGGTCAACATGGCTTAGTTTGTATCTTATGAGTTAATTAGTAAAATGAAATATTAAAGGGTTGAACTGAAAAAATCCAGACTTAACATCTATGAAATAGGTAAAAATAGAAGTAAATCAGCTCACAGCTAAGTGGAGACGACTAAAATGAATTACGTGCAAAACCTAAGCAGAGCAAAAAAATACATATTTGAATCATAGAACTCAAGAGTTCTACGGTTTGAATTTACCTCCTGTGTTGATTTTCAGCGATTGTCTTTGTTTAGGAGTGAGATGAACCGGAGTGGATGTAACGGAAAATGATAAATAGACGTACTTTCCGAAATCAACTACCGTGTTTAGAGTGAAAACCGCGGCCAAACCATATACTGAAACAAGACAGATATTTATCAGGAATTCTTATTGAATAGCGGTTCAATAGATGGTTAGATATGGATCATCCTCCCTCTGCAGGGACTCGAACCTGATGGCATCGCTACACTCAGCCACGGCACGAACCTCTGCATCAGTAGACCGGGTGCGCAGGTACATGCGCAGCTTTCCGAACGAAAACTGGCGGCACCAATCAGATTGCTCGTTCTAAAATCGTTGAGGCAAATTTCAAGGAAGAACTATAAATGGGAAAACCCGGGATAAAATAAAACGGGATTTCTGATTGGCTAAAAATCATATCATCTGAACTGCGCATGTATCTGCGCACACGGTCGATTATGGCAGGGTTTCGTGCCGTGGCAATCTCGATGCCATCAGGTTCGAATCCCTGCCGGGGGAGGATGGATATGGATGTACGGTACGGCTACTTACTGATGTAACGAATTAGATTGGGGGAGATGTCAAAGTAGCCATCAAATTTACCTAAGAATCTGAAATTTAATGAAAAAAACTAAATAAATTCATTCGATGCCAGCAATAAATGAGAGCATAAAAACCTATTTAGAACAATTTCACTTACATTTGCGAGTAGAGAAACAGAGCTAGACAAAAATTCAGAAATGCCCACCAGAGAGCTTTATTAGATTTTTTCAACTGTGTTTTCTTCTTGTAAGCCTGTTCGATAACAGGACTCGATCTTACCAAACTGGAATCGTGGGAAACCCTGAAAGAATTCGGTGCATTTTGATAATTATTATGACCGCTTCTTGAATGATTAAACCTTGTTAACGCGGAATTCCCAGCATTTGTACATTCTATTACAATATTTACGAAACTAAATTTATCTCATCAGAAGATATTTATGACTTTCTAATTGTTCGTCGTAAATAATAGTAACTTACATCTTTTAATGCTCCCGAATTCGACGAAATTAAACGGAAAATTTGAAAATCCTGCCAGACATGGAGGCCGCCATTTAAATTTTATACAGGTCAAATACTATCTATAATGCGTTTACAATTCTGAGTGATTTATTTATCGTTTGTTCGTTATACATGTTGCAAGTAGATTTTGAATATTTAATAAGATATTTTGAATTAATTGTTGGAGAAAAAATTGACAGTGCCTAGGTGAAATATTTAGATTATTTGACCTATTGTCATTTATTTGCGTTGTCACGTGACCCAGCTGCTAAGGGAATTCCCAGGTGTCAAGATCTTTGATCATGTAACATTTGATCAGCATGATATACAAACATACAGCGATTTAGGTGAATCTTGGAAGTCTATTCCCCTCAGCTAAACAACGTTAAACGAATGCAATTGAGGAGTAAGTATTAAAACCTCGCTCTTTGGACTTTTCATTCAAATCTTGTTCTCATTGACTGTTATTGACATTGTTAATTAAGGTGACTGTAATTTCTTTCTTCTATTATTTTATTTTGAAGAATCAAGATGCCATTATCAGATGACCTCCGACGGTTGGAACTCAACCAGTTGGTTATGACAGCAAATTTATTTGCTGTTTTGGATAGTATTTTGTCGTCGATAAGCGTTCCAGCCAGTAACGTCAAAGCGGGAGGTTATTCCGAGGATATTTTCCTGACTCTCACAGAAACGGAAAAGGAGGAGTTTGAATGTTGCATCTGGTAACTATGATAATGTATTTGAGGTGGATATTATGCTAATATGATAATATCCTAGTAAATGCTATTTTGCCTTGGCTTAAGAGTCTCATTCTGATGGGTGGGGTTGCCAAAAAGGTGCTGGAGAAATTATTGAAATATCGGGACTTGAACCTACCTCCTATCGCAGCATCCAATCACTAGACCATCGATTATAGCTGCCAGAAATTCGTCGAGTTCTAACTGGTTGACAAGTTTTAACCTATTTCATGGGCCCAGCTACCCTATTTGTAAAAATTAATTTCTTGTATGGCAAAATAGCATTCACTAGAATAATATCGAATTGGTCAAAATATGCAACTTCTTGATAAATTCTGGCTGGCGAGATACGAGACCATCCCCAATGTATCACTTGGCATTATTAGCCTAATGATGAAACATATTCAAATTTCAGTTACCAAATTCTCAAAGAGGCAAAACAGTGCACTAACAAGCATCATTTCTGTGGTCCATGCATATTTGTTTGGTCGACAAGTTCTACATCAGAGGGAAGCGATAAGTGTCCGATGTGTCGTGCTGAAGGCGAGTACACGCCTTGCTATCAAATCAATAACAAACTCAAACACAAAAGAGTGAAGTGCATCGAATCGAACTGTAATTGGACTGGTTTCCTGCGAGATTATGACGAACACGAACATCGAATTGTAGCGACACCGACTCCGATCTCTCTTCCTTCCATCTCAACGCGAACTGCACCTTCGCATGATCAACAACCGCATCAGACTCTATCCGTTCCAACTCCTAGATCTGGTGCCAGTGATGAAATAGAGACTGTTGAATCTATCGATAGAGCTGTTCATTCGGGAACTGATGATGCTAATGAAATAACCGACAATACGCCAGCAGAAACGGTAACAACGCGATCTGTGAATAATCCTCCCTTACGTAGACGGTCCCTAATCTCAGCTAGTTTGGCAGGTTCTCAGGCTCAACCGACACGTAATCAAAGACGACCATCGGATTCAGCTGTAGACAGCAACACCCGAGGTGATAATCGGGAACCACGACGAGCACCGCTGCAATCTGCAAGTCCAATCACTCGCAGTCCATCAGCTCGACGAGTGAGTAATACTCGTACCTCACAACGTTCATCAACGAGTAGAAATAATTCACAGCAGCAGCAACAGCAGCAAGGTAGACAAGAAATAAGAAGAAATTCATCGGCAACTGCTCAGAATACTGTACGCCAAACAAGAGTAAATAACACAACTCAATCTCGACTGACCGGCAGAGCTCGTGTACCGACTAATAACTTCCGTAGAAATAATAATACCAGTAATACAGTACAAAACACTGTATCAGAATCAACACCTACTGATATCAGTAACGAGGATACATCCACTCAACCTTCAGTTTACACCACGGAGCATTCCAACGAACAAAGTGTCCTTAGTCGACCCCGTCCTAATGAAGGAAATTTCACCATTGTAAGAGAAGAGAGCAGCGAGAACCTTGCACCTGTACCGAGACCTCCATCTCAACCACGTCCTCAAACCACACGTATTCATCCATCTTTATTGAGTGGTGCTTCACTGCAAACTCCTTCATCTCCACCAGCGGCTGCAGCTAGACAGATAACAACCCGGGCAGCGTCTCCACCAGCGGCTGCAGCTAGACAGACAGTCCCCCGCACACCGACAGCTCGTAATCCTATGGACGATGTCCGACAACGTCAGTTTCTGCGAATAGGTTCACAAGTTCGTGATGGACGACATCAGCTTCATAATCTAATGAATGTTCTCTCAGGTGAGTTGACTCAGTCGTCATCTCCTACGATTGGAACCGAACCGGTCTCTCCTGGAAACCACGTCAGGCGTATGAGACAATTACAAGAAATCCATGGATTAGGTCGACGATTAGGAGAAGTAGCTACAAACCTGGCCGTGCTGATGTCTGGATTTCGTGGCAGCAATGAAAATCAGCAGTGAATCATGAACTGTAGATAGTTCTGAATTAGTTACCGTCAGTAAGAATGTGCTGCTTTGTGTACATACCTAACTAAGCATTAATCAACTGTGATCCAACTCTGTGATAAGAGAATATATTGTATATTAATGTTTTCATTCAATCTAAATTATTTTTTATCGGCAAATGTACCTTATTTTTGTACAATTTTATTGATGATACCTATAGTTTTAGTTGATTTAAGTAAATGCCTGGTTATTTTCTACGTACTGCTAATGAAAAGATGATATTGTTGATGAAATTTTGTTTAATCTTTTGAATCATTGTTAAGTAGAAGATTTCATTTATAACTTAATTTGAAAACAATACATTTGATTTTGTTTTCTTACCTGCTGTTATTTAATCCTAGGCAATTATGTACAAGTTCTTGCATCCGTTAAGAAAAGCTTTAGTGTGAAATTTTGCGTTCTCTTTTTCTCGATGTTTTACTTGTGGCGATTATCATCCGTTTTCAGTGTATATAGACCACGAGTCCTCTCTCCTTATGATCAAAATCCCACACTTCCATGAACTTGAAAGATCCAAAATGGCGGCTTTATGAATTGTAGTTAAGCCTGCTGTACTTCTAGCTGGTCATACTATGAGCGTCAACAACTGTCAACAGGCCAAGTGTAACGTGCAGTCGTATCTGTTTTGCCGTTGATATAATCAGGGAAGTGTCATCACACTTCCCTGGTGAAACGAAGACATGATGCACACCAGGTTAATAAGAACACTGGCTCATGTTTATTATTCAAAACAATGGATTATGATGGCAGTTTAAAGTTGAGTTGGATGAATACACGTTGGACTAAACACTTCAGGGGCCACATTAAGCTTGGCTGAGAAACTTGATCGTATTGATCAGGCCATCCCAAATTAATTGTCTGTTTGTCGTAACACGTAGGCCTAATTCTTAGTGCGGGATAGTTAACGGTACGACAGTTGAGTTTCATAAATGCTGGTTATCCTCTCTCATTCCTCAACAATGCAGACAAAAAACAACTACATAATTTAGAACTTAATAGAATTTATCTATTTAGTATCGAGGAGAATTTAATAACATTTCATTCAACATGTCGTGGTAGGGATCTTTTTTCTCGACGAAATTGTGAGGATTATCGATTTCTTCATCACTGGTTGTTGCCGAATCGGATCCCGGATGTCTTCCGTTGTACATGAATTCTGGCATAGCTTCGCTGACCATCTCTCTACCATTATTGGAGTAACGATCCCACGGAATAGTGTCTCGACCTACAACGATTCAATATCAATTCATGTAAGGCTAAACAAAAATGATACCTTGTTTCTCCGCAGCGGCCGGGTCATTTTTGTAAAATATGATAAAATTTGTAAACAGTTCATTTCTACAGCGGCCGGGTCTGTTATGGTAAAATTGATCGCGATTTAAAAAAAAGTAATGTATAGGGTAGATAGGCGGCCGGCCGGGTCAACATTTAAGCTCAGCAGAGCGGAGAAACAAGGTATCAATTTTTTTTAGCCTAATATGACAAAATTAGCAACCTAACGTGGAGCGCTCGAAACACTCGGCCATTCTGCTTCTCGAAGTACCAGTAGTACACGGTACGGTTTACTTACTTCTACTGCTGAGAACGAATGGATTAGATTGATCGTCTGATTGTTCAGCATCAGTCTCCGAGGATGAACCGATATAACGGTCATAGTCGACATGCAGATAACACGGCTGCGAACAAACAACATAATCAAATAATATATAACAAACTACTGATTTCTGATGAATTTATTCATTTAAACTACATGCATACCTTCAGTCGATTGAACAGCAAATATGGCCAGCGTTTATTTTCTTGTTTCCTCAGTGAAATAAGAATTGTTCCACGAATAACGGAGTAACATTTCTCTCTCACGAGTTCATCGAACATTTCCAGATCCAAAAAATAATGAATGAAATCAACTGTCGTACTGTAAAAAAAAAAAACCGAAATTGATACGATCCACCCAGCAATCAGGAGAATATTGTAGAAAGGTGTAAATGAAATACTCGCCTGAATTTGAAAGATTTCCCTTCAACTAGCATTGAGATTCTTTTGGCTCCTCTGACTTTGATTTCGAGTAAAATTCGTTGTTTATTTTGTGACCAAGACACTTCGGGGTGGACGCTGAAATGATTGAACACGCATTTTATTAGTGTTTGACTAAAAAAAGGTGATCAGTCATTTAGATACTTTTTCACACACAATCCACCTCTTTGAAGCCAATTCCTTCCGATACTGTTCACTTTCTTCATCCTTAGACAGTGGCATATTTTCGGTACATTTATTACTACCGGTACTTGGGTTAATCCTGCAAAAGTTCATTATTTACATAGTGATCATATTTCATTTATGTGTTTAGAATAGATGATGATGATGGGCATATAAAAAACATACTTCATAGGCTTGAATAGTGAGATTGTTTGTGAGGCGCTAGGATCCATGGCTTTCCAAAGAAAATCGCATGCTTTCTTGGATTCATTAGAACATGTTCCCTTGGATAACCTAGAAAATAACATCTATATTCGTCATCATAACCTTACACATGTTTCTTGAATGAAATGAAGAAATTTTGCTCACCTTTGTAGTATTTCAGGTAGTCCACATGTGAACATGGCTTGACGATGGGCTTTTGTTCTGTTTCTCAACAAACCAAGCAAGTTTACCACACTTATTATAACCTATTTGAAAATAAAAACAAAATTGACAACAATCCACAATTTTCTATCTCTTTCATTTATGGTCAAACGTGAGAATCAATTCAGACCAGTGACTTTTGTTCGATTTTGGCGAAGATTCAAGTTAGAATTCAAATTCTGTTCTAATGGTTCTAGATTTGTGTTCAAGTTAAGAAATAATTTGACTTGAGAGCATTTGAGTTAAGAGGAGTCAAATTTACCAGTACGTAATTTGAACTTCCAACTAATTGATGAAACCCAAGTTTCAATGCTACTAAATATCTCTTTTAAAGCGAATTAATTACAAATTAAACCATTAAAGCAATAACATACCTTACTATGTTTTGTTTTATCCAACAAACGGCAAAGTGAACTGATACCATTTTTAGTACCGAAAGCCTCAGTATTTCTACAGATCCAATGAAGTAATGTAACATAAAATAAATAAATACATATCGATGACATTCTTCATTGAAACAATTCAAATTCCTCAATGAAATGATTATCATACTCACTCAGATCTCTGAACTATTTGCTCCATGATCATAATACATGTAATCAACACATCTTTAGATTTTGAAACCGTCAGAATATGAGATAATTTGTCTAATTCTGACATAATTACACCGTTGAACCTATAAAACCACAGGAAAAATGATTACTCACATTAATTCATGTACATTTATTGCAAAAGATAAAACTTTGTATTCATTCATGCGCAAATGTACCTAGCATCTTGCTCTTGCAAATACTGTAAAGCATTCAACATCATTGCACGTGTCTGAAAAATATGCAGATAATATTTTGATACAAAAAATCAATGGAAGACTTTTACACCCAATGATTTAACATGCCAAGATACAAACCATGTCATGCTCTGCAAGGCTAAGCTGTAAACATAAACTTTGAATTCCATTACACTGATGAATTTGATTCAGATTTCTGAAATGAGGATTAGATGCTGACAAACATAGTTTTATATAAAATATTCGCAAATACTTGGCATAATATAAAGTAAGTACATACTCGCATGATGAAACCAGAATTATGAAGAGTTCCGACATTAGTTGCCTCACTCCATCAGACTTGGTCTATAAATGAAATCGCCAGTGAATGGCCGATGAATAATAATATGGAATTTGGAGTCTAAAATATTGCAGAAATTTTGTACCTTATGAAATGTGCGACAAATGGCTCCAATTCCACCTTGGCTGTGAACCTCTTCAAGCAAACTACAATTATCAGACAAAAACTTTAAGACCAGGAACCGGAGTGGTTAGGTCTGGTAAAGCAAAAATTACCTTTCTGAGTTTCTGACAAGAGCATTTAGAGATTCTAACAGAGATTCCAAAACACTTCCTCCTTCATCGACATACTGTACAAGTTGTGACAGATAATAGATGATATCACCTCCATTACTGACTTCAGTCAATTCATCTACTCGGCTCTTGATATCCATCGCAATTTGAAGCTGATTCAAATTCACCTAAAAATATTATACATCTATCATTTTATGATCATTTAACAATGTAGGCAAGTTGAACTATCTAAATCTATAAATTTAACATAAATACCTCCTCTCTCACTAATTTTGCGCATAGGTACGGTATTGATTTTACTTCATGGTTCTCCTCTAATCTCAATAGTGATTCGGGAAATATTTCCTTTAATGAGGAAATGTGTAGAATTAAGTGACATTTAGTGAGCCATATGGAAAATGATCCAAGGAAAATATGTTTACTGTTAAAATACCAATATTTACCAGAGCAGTGTCAAGTGATGCTACAGCGAATCCTGTCTTCACTAGGTGTCGAGATAGCTGTCTTTCATAGTCATACAAATCAATCACATACTTGTGATGACCAGAGTACTGAGGTTCACATGTATCTTGCATCTTACACTATGAAAAATAAATCTTAAGTTAAACAACAGAATCATGAAAATGCCTAGTTTAAAATACATGTAGTTCACTGATACAAATCGATACCTCAGCAGAAACTTCAATATTTATCAATTCATCATCATTCCCAACTTCATGACTCCACTCCCAGATAATATCATCCACTTCATCGTCCCATTTCACACCTGGCAAATACAATAACAGGGAATTTAGATTCAAGCATTACAAGGCAAGACTAGACCAGAACACCAAGACATACCTTTAGGATCAACACTGACTAGTTTGCATTCAATTGCTTGCATTGGCAGGATTGTATACTTGGCAGGTAGATGTAGAATATCCTCATACTTTACGAATTCCTTGTCTCCGTAATCAATGAAGAAAACTTCATATAGTCCATCTCGTTCACATATCACTCGAGCACGGTACCACCTGTTCAATTCAATCAATATACTGCTGATTGGGAACAATCAGTTCGCCATTCGAACAAATTTACACCAGCAACACTTACCTGTTATCTATTGAGAATTTCGCCAAACACAACATATCCATTGATATAAGCGATCTTTCAATAGTACCAGGCAGATCAGAGTCAGAGTTGATTTCTTGCATCATCGCTTCCAATCTAAAATCATCATATTGTTTACAGACTGGTACCTTTTGCATTACTCGAGTTAGTTAGATACCCTTAATAGTGAATATTTATATTAATCAAGTCATGTGTGAACTGCTCATGATGACAGTGTTAAACGATTTCATAATTTCAGACATCGAAAACCTATCTAATTACCGATTGAAAGTATCCACTTTTTGGACAAACAGAAACTCTGGTGTATTTACAGCACTCAAATAAACAATGTGGCGATCAACTGATTGTGGTAATATCTCCGTATCTAACCTTCTCTGAGTACCCAGTGACCTGTAACACACAACCTTACAGTTAGTTACTCAGTAAGCATTCGCATGACAGAGTGATTAGGTCAGCCTACTTAGAAAATCTTATATCAACTTCAGAGGAAGTAAAGGAATACTTTAGTTACTCATTGAAATATTGAGAAAAACCCTAAAATGAAGTACTCACCTGCTTTGTTGGCGATCAGCTACTGGAATACGAACGCGTCCCTCGCATAGTTTGTATAAACATTTTATATGCTGAAATGATCAATAATTGAAATATATTTTGACTGTTCTTGTCACATCTTCATCTACTCAATTGTATCGTGCAATCCTTACTGTAGGATTGTCATCGGCAAAATTGTTTTGTAGCAATTCATTACGGATATTGAAATTATGTGAAATCGATTTGATCGATTTTAATCTGCTTCGCTCAACCATAGGATCGAGCCACATAGTATGGCCCAAACTGAAAAAGAGAAATCAAATATTATTTCATGTTTCCTCGCAGAATATTTTAACCACTTGCACCTTTTAATAACTACCTTAAAACGACTTTACCATCTATTTCCTTTCCGAAAGCCAATGCATGAACGAATGTGCTAACCTGAATAAAATCACAATCGCATTTTCATTTATTATAAGATATCCAATGAAATATAAGGAATAGGGAACTAATGAGAAATATGTTGCACCTTTGGCGTCCAATCTATGTCCTTGTCAACAGGTTTCACTCGACATACATATACTTCTACAGCTTGTGCTGGTAATTCTAAAAGATCGGCTGGAAGTTTGTATAAGTTGCTTGTTTTGACTGTTTTTTCAGTGCCATCATCAATGTAGAATACCTGTGAAATAGTAACATGAATAAGTGTAAGCATTAAAACCACAAACTGTGTGCATAATATAAAATCTATACTGGTGTCATATAAAGAAATGCTGCTCCTTATTCATGTCCCCTTACAATAGATCTCAGGATTAAGTGTTAGGGACAGCAGCCCCATTATGACACTCCAATAAATAAAAAAAATCTTTGTTGAAGGGCATCTGAATCTATGATACCCATACATACCTGCACAGTTTCAACTACACCTTCCTTTTCATACAATTTCATAATTTTTGCTCGATGAAATGTTCCAATGTTATCTTCAACAACGCACATATCACCTTCAGCCGGAACATCTGTATGAAATCAATGCTTACATTTCATTACCAATTCTCTTGAAATACATGCATAATTATGTTAAACGTTGAGATTGACTGAAATCTTACTGAGACTATGTTGATTTGATGGATCTCCATAATATTCAGCAATCCTCAGCACAATGTTGACGTATTCAGAACCAAAGTGATTGAGAACCTCATTACCACGGCGGTGTTCAAGTAATCTTACATAATACTGCGAGGCATTCTTTACATTTATTATCAAAACCTGGTTGAATATGAAAATACAAATGTTTGAACAAATTCAGGAACTCAAATTCAGATGAAAAAGGTCTTAGATCTAAGCCTTGACTCATACTGCTGGCATAAACAAAGTAATCTTATCATGAAATAATCATTATATGTAATAAACTTTAGACAATGATACCTTCACTTCTCCAGATGTAGGGAGCACTTGAACATCAGATGGTGCCAGAACATGACGGTATTTACAACTGTTTATATCGCGGCATGCTCCAAATGCTTTCAGATAATGGCACAACAATTGTTCGGATTTATTTTCCTCCTTTTTCTGAAAGTGAGAATAGACGATATGAATTCAAAGTTAAATATATCAGTAAAATGAACTATTCTAAGCATATTTGACGTTAGAACGAATATTTACCCAAATCCAGTCATGAGACAATTTTAGGAGTTTTTTTGTTGGTTCCTCACCAACACGTTTTAAATATCTAACCAACGTGTCAACCTGACGCCCGCATTTCTCAGTCACTATTATATGCTGTGTACAAATCGGTGACTGAAACAAACATATAAACCATGTATAATACTGAATCATTTAACAACTGAAAATGAATAGCACCGCGTAAAGTTACCCCAGGTTTGAAATAGTCTGACATTAATCCGAGCCGACGTCCAAATTTGGTTTTACTCTCTGTTGGTAAGTCGCAATGCACTATGCAGTTTGCATCCTTTAGTTGAATTTCTGGCACACAACCATCAGTCATGACTGTAAATCAAATCCACACGTTGTAAACATTCAACTGGGAATCATCAGTTACCAATAATAACGAAGAAATGACTCACTAAGAACAGGACGAGATTGCGAATTATTGGCTTGTTTCCATCTACGAATCATTTCACAAACATCAGACGTTACCATTGTGTGTGTACACAACAATGCATATCTACTTTGAGCCATCAACAACTGTGGATGAAGAACAAATAGACGCCATATTCACAACATATTTCAAACATATTATCGAAATTATCGGGTACTCGAACCTTGTAAATTTGTTCTGCTTGTTTCTGTTCTTTAGTTAACGCTACGACTTTCGTTTCATCATCCAGATTATTCAAGATATCTAGAATCGTTGTGTTCAAGTGAGCATCGTCGCACTGGTGCAAAACCTACACGGAGAAAATGATATCGCAAGCTTTAAAGAATTAAGTATTGACAAAATATAGAGTTTTTTCAATTACTATGGCTCAGAAGCACATCCGATCTACTGGTATCCAAGATCGTCAATCATCTTGCAGAAGTCTACATACATTTTTCTTGACATTACTTTTTTCATCGAAATATGAGGTAGATCTTTTGAATACAGTTTTTTGAAATTTCTGTGGTATAAGAGACTTCTCAACATTATTAGAGCAGCCAAAGACCAATGCTTCACATATACATACAGGAGACACTGCACTCTTTATCTTTAATGTCCCGGCGACAGGGTATTGTAAATTTCGTTATTTAACAAAATAAACATAAACATATCAAACGTACCGGTTTCACATTTCCGTACACAGACATTTCAAACTGAGATGTGATATAGACAATCGGATCATTCATGTAGGCTTCCATGAACGAGTTAATTCCACGCGTCCATTGAGATGCGAACATTAGTTTTTGCATAGGGGTCGGACGAGTATTGAAATCCTGCACTGCAAACCGATACAACGTCATTATCTCCCGTATCTGATCGGTAAATTGTTCGGTTAGTACGTGCGCGTCGTCCAATACCAGGTGACACAACCGAGACAGATCCATAAACTGATTGGATAACATTCTCAACAAACAGTGAGGAGTCGCCACTAACAAATCACAACCGTTGATCAATTTGATCTAAAAATAAATAAATCGAAGAAATTATAGAATAAAGATGGTTTTGTGGACGACGATGTATCAGTGGAGTTACTCACCTGCTGAGACTCCTCACAATCTACTGCATGTATGACCAATGCTTTTACAGCAGGATGTGCTCCGACCAATGAATTTATGACATCCGATATGTTCCAGCAATTCTTATAAGACGGACTCAGAATAATAGCTTTAGGCTGAAATACGTAGATACATATAATCGGTTTTAAGGGATATTCAGTGGATCAGAGTTAACTCTGAGTTAAAATTAGTTCGTTTTCAATGTTTTACTCAGGGTCAAATCTTAACTCACGACTGTGGAACAAGGTCCTGGGGATCAGGATAAATCGTTTTATTCAGTATGAAATTATAATAATTGTATTGTAATAACCGATCAGTTAGTTTTCTATTCGCTTTACATTTCTATTTCGGTAACTTACCCATTTTCCTTCTGGTAGTTGCTCATACAAACTCTTCTGAATCAGCTGAGACAGTAATGGTACTAAGTACGCAAGCGTTTTTCCAGTACCGGAAGGAGCTATGCCAACCACGTGGCTACCGCGAAGAATCGCGGGCCAAGTGTACGCTTGTATCTTCATTGGGGCATCGAATGCGCGATCGAACATAGCCTAAAATCCATATATCAATGAATCATCATACGTTGCTACCTTTTAAGTGTTCATTCGTCGTTTCATAAATTACGATTATACCTTTTTTATACATTCGCCAACTGGAGATTTCTCAAGAGCATTGAACGGGTTGGGAATACTCTCCCCGACTATAAAGATCTCATCCTCACGTGCGGTCGGTTGCGAACCGACGAAATCCTTGTAACAAATGGGAAACAAAACTGTCAAATCAACCCTTGTTTGATATTGATTGCGATTAAGGCATCTGAATTATCATGCAAAAACTTACTAAACAATGTTGCTGTACACTTGCCACATACTTCCGTTTATAAACATCATGAGACAGTTTTCGTAACAAACTAAAAAAAGAAACATACGCGAAGGACATGAAATATCCTAAAATTACATTTAGTTAAAATATTCTTGTATTCATTCCAGAATTCTTTCACCAAATGTTTACCAAATATTAAGTACATGATAAACTTACATATCACCATGATATTGAGTGTGGTGAACGTTATAGTCTTCATCATCAGAGCTAACATCTGGTGTTTTCATCTTCACTCTACAATCCAGTAAAATTTTCGTTCCAATCTTTTAATCTTAATAATATCGGTTGAGAATTATGTACAAACAGAAAATATTCTACCTGAGTCCAGATGAATTACTACCGGTATTCTCTTTTTTCAGAATTGACTTGAACGCTGGTTTATTTGGTTTGCCTAGTGAATCAGAATGCAACGGTAAACGAGCTCTAGTTTGCGATGTATTGACATTAAGGTTTGCATCTAAATTTTGTGCGCAGACATCATCATTAATCACGGTTGTCGCAAGTTTAACAGTTTGCTCAGTATTTCTTGCAGTTTTGACTTCGAGAGATTTCGACATCGAATTAGCTACAACTGGCGAATTTTTTCGGATTCTTTCCAGAAAATTCATGGCCTGCGAATTAATTTTTGATGAAGAATCATTCCCCGAACCGATAGCCCTCGTTGTTTGTAGGTCAGCTTGATTTTGACGAGTTACCAATGAACTGTTTACACTATTATCAGCAGTAATGACACTTTTCTGCAATGAAGTCGGTTGCGACTGTACACGTGGAGTTTCAATAGTTTGTTTGAATGAAAGCGACGATTCTGTAGTTTTACTAGAAACTGAGTTATTAATACTGGTCGGTTTTTCAGCAATAGGTGAGCAATGTCGCTTATTAAATGCATGCAATAATGCCATCCTCGGTATAACATATGTCTGATTATTTTGCATCACTGCGGAGGCGTTTGAAGTGCTGTGAGTTTTATCCTCTTTACGACGATGACTAGTTTCCGATTCATCATCACTCACATCACGACTCGGATTCTGTGATGATCGAGGTGTATTACGTCGACGATGAATTATTCGACTATCACCAACCGCAGGTGGCGCTTCAACGCGATTCTCTTGTATGACTGGTTTGGAATCTATGAAAACAATGTTATTAACATGAGAATCAACGGTTATAAATATAATAACAGCAGTAGTTTATAACAGAGGAGATAGATGACGAAAATGAGTTCTCACAGATCAGGGAATCCAAAAATTTCCTGATACCTCCCTGACCCTTGATGAAAAATTCCTGAAAAATATCCTGTGGGGGCCTGTTTCTTTTCAAGAGGTTTTTAATGCCTCTCGCAGCCAGTAAGAATAAGATACAAATATTCAAATTCCCTGACTTTACCCTGTATTGAAAAATAAATCCGCAATTCCCTGATCCGTATGATTCCTGGATACTGACCGGCAAGAGGTGGTTTCGGTTTGTGAGGAGATGAACGATATATTGCCATATCCTTCTCAACAAGATACTCGTTCAAACACTCTTTACGACCAGTCTCATCTTCTGCGTAAAGGCGAATGTAAGTGACATCAGAATCCGTTTCCTGCGGAATAATTTCCGCAGTGATAAGTTTGTTATTCAGGAAGTCTTTCACCTTCAAAGTTGCGTGTTGATCAAATCTCTCACATGGCCTGAAATGAAACAGTGGAGTGACTAATAATACAGCAACACCTTACAAACACTTCCTTGGAACCAAAATGTTCAAAGCTATCTTCAAGAGACCTCTCTACAATATTATGTATATAAAGGGTCAAATCATTACAGTTAAATACAGAATGCTGTTCCATAATCAGGTAAAACTTACGCCATAGTCGTCATAAAATCTATTGGCGATGTTTTCAAGGTAACTGGTTGTATACCGTATAACTTATAATCTTTAGCCTGCTTTGGAAATTTGGCAAACTTCGGCGGACAAAGACGCAGCCACTTCAATGATATTGTCGCATACTTTTTACTGTCTATCAACAAGCAACTGAAAATAAGGAAAACTTTAAACACAGCTTCTACCGGAAACATTTTGAAATCTGTTTTCACTCAGTGTTGACTTACTTCGCAGTAGGACCATATCTAGACTGCAAAGTGTTTTCTATAATTACACGGTACCATTTCTTATCATCACACCTTCCTATATAGATCTATTAAAATACCAATTTGAGTAATTTCAAAGACAGAATGCTCTTTATTATAAAGATAGAATTAAAATCTTAATCAAGATTTATTTTCATAGTATCCAGAAATACAGAATTGTAAGTGGAGCAAGGCTTCAGTTTTCGGGGAAGTAAATATATTAATAAATTTCTATTTTACCGTGTCAGGAAGCGGATCTTTTATCCAATCAGAAACACATCCAAACTCATTGAAATAGTCGTTCACTTCACGAAATACTTCTTCAAAACGTCGAACTCCGTGTTCACGAGCGACAAAATGCCCGGCATCTATAACCTGTATTCCAATCAATAGCGTTCAATAAAAGATTGTATTACAGTCAAATCAATAGGCTTAATGAGGTATAATCTAACACTTTACCTCTAAAATGCAAAGCTCCATCAGTAGTTAGAAGTTATGAACACACCCTGAAATTGGAAGAAACAAAAAAAGTGCGTAAAATTTCCTCCTGTCTTGCCTTATCAATCAGATGATGTGGTGGACGTCATTGTCAACTGCTTTTTTCACTATAAAGAACACGTTCGTTTAAGCAGGCCTACTTGTACTTCAGGCAACATCATTAGCAGGGCACCATATTTTGAGACACCTGAACAGAATCATCACTGCGGACTTATTGAATTGATTTTGTATTTATTCGCGGCCCGGGAAGGAAGAGAAGTCAATTTTTATTTGAAAAAAAGAACAAAATTTAAGAACTAAAAATGGCTTTTTCGGCGATTGGCAACTGATAATTACTGGACAATACGATTGTAAATTGGATGAACTTGCAAATGTTGCTTGTTAATTGTGTATTAAGTAGATAGCTGTTAAATTCACGCGAGGGTTGCGTTCACGTTAACGATTGATCAACGCGCTCCCAGCCATCATGATGTACTTCATGATGGACATGGACGGACACTTTGCCGATCAGATCCGATTCCGCATTTAATTTCATCATTGGTCCTATCCATGCGTCTATTTCCATATTCGAGTTTTAGCCATAACCTCGAGATATGTGTAACCGGCGGGCTCGGACTTACGCAGGGAATATGTCTGAC
Organism: Tubulanus polymorphus; assembly: GCF_964204645.1. Taxonomy (NCBI): domain Eukaryota; kingdom Metazoa; phylum Nemertea; class Palaeonemertea; order Tubulaniformes; family Tubulanidae; genus Tubulanus; species Tubulanus polymorphus. The sequence continues at coordinate 3,091,055 of NC_134027.1, read as the reverse complement.
ATCGATGACAGCTCGAGTTTATTGGGACGAGCCGCTTTTCCCATTGAACCCGCTGATGATGACGAAGATTATGATTTGGATATTCCACCTACAAGTGGACAACAATATTTGAAACGAGTTTTGTAAGTCTTCAAAAACTAAAACAATGAATGGTGGTTAAAAACAGCCACTTTTTTGTCTTTTTTCATTCGGGTTCGTTGATTAATCATTGTGTAAAAATAATTTTTCAGATTAGAAGCTCAATCTATACCTGGAGTCGTAGTGGCCCGTGTAGATCCTGCCAGTCTCAAGAAGCCAACAATCACAATACCAAAGGTATCGATTTAAATGAGGATCCCATACTACCAGCTGGTCCCGCTAGATGGCATGTGCATCGATACAAAAAATCAGTCAATATTTAGTTCATTTTCCTCTAGATTTTAAGCCTCCTTTCATTTATTTGCTGCTGGTTTTTTTAAGGTGAATGATTGTCCAGCTCCTCCCCAAGGGTTTGCACCCTCTCTTTTATGGCAACATCAACAAACAGCTGACTTCTCTAATATACGACAGGTCAGTTACTGTGGTGATGAGAAATATCAAGATTGAACTCGGCGCTTCATTGATCCATTTTTATTCCTTTTTCAGATGATAGTTCATTTTAAAGCCACCAATAAGAATGTCAAGCCTAATAAGAATTTGGTAAGGTCTACCTGAAACAATAAGGCTCTATCATATCAATCAAACAATAACTTTGCCACTGGATGTTGATAAATGATTGGAATGACATTTTTCATCTTTTTCTCAAGAAAAAAAAGAAGTACATTTGACTATTCATATATAGATGTGTATCTATATATGTCACAGTGGTTGTGTATTTCAGATGAAACCTGTGTCTAATGCGAATCCTGAAGTGTCTTCTCTGTCTATAGACTCACAATAAACAGGTCAAAGGCATGTTTGACAAAATGCATTTCATCAACTTGAGATGATTGCTGTATCAAACTTGACGCAGTAAACATCACAAGTTATTGAGATATCAGTAAATATGGTTGCGTTCACGAGACCAGTTTGTTTCACTAGTTATGATAAAATGATACTTAGTAAAAGAGATTAAAATGAGTAAGAACATAATTGATTTAATTCAACCTTTTTAGTGTCTAAAAAAATCATGGGAATTGAACACTCTTCTTTTAGTTCCAAAGGCTGTAATTACCGGTATATTCCTAAAACATTGTATCAGTTCATTCATTTATTCATAGCCTCATAAAGAGAATGCCGAAGAATGGTGTCGTTTATGTTTTGGACGACTTATTGTTAAAAATGGAACCAATCTTGTAAATGAAAGTCCACAATCTTCTGCACAACTAGCAGATGGTACCCCTCCACTGATGAGTATAGTAGCTGCTATGAATCAGGTACTGGTGGTTTACTAAAATTCACCTAAGATGTCACATTCTATTTTTTGAAGGCTTTAAACCTATATGATTTGATTTCAGCCTACAGTACTGCGAGTTCTGGAGTATCATCTTAAGTGGTTAGAAGCTACAGGATTCACTGAGCAACAGGTATTATTCTTTCAAATTTGATTAAGTCGTCTTTGCTGGGACCATCATAACTGGTATGTCATTGACTTACACTTAGGAAATTGAATTCGGAATGCAAATTGTGTTTTTTTTTAAATCAAAGACTTAAGCAAGGGGATGACTTTGCTTATCTTGGATTTAACTGACTTTGACTATGAACAAAATTTGTTTGTATGTAAGATAAAGATTTCAATATATCAAAGCCAAAACTGATTTAAAGGACTTTATTTTTATTCATTGCATTTAGAATATTGTTGTTAGATGTCTCTTATTGCACTGTATTTAGGGTCGATGGTTCTATGCATTATTAGCAAGTCTAGAAAAGCCATTAATCCCTGAGGCTTGTTCTATCATACGTAGTTTAGCCAGGATGTGTGCTCATTTAAGAACAGCATTGGTAAGTTATCGCTCATTTGCTTTTCTGCAAAAGCCTTTGATATATTGATTGTGGTTGATGCAATAAACTGGTATTTTGTCTATTTTCAGTCTGGTCCAGAAGATCCCAAATTAGTACACCTGAATTTACTTGTATGTTTAGTGGCAAGGTATTTTGATCAAATGGATTTAGCTGATAAAGGATGATGGAATCTAGGAATTATTGATTCTTTTACTTGAAAAAGTTTTTATTCCGTACGAGAAGCATTTGATGAATTATTTTAATTCTATGAGTTTTACTTCGAAAAAAATTTATACTGAAGAGTAAATAATGTATCATTTTAATAAAAGTCCTATATATAATTAAGAATTCGTTTTTGATAGATATTCCTCAACGGTCCTTTGAAGCGACAGGTTTTCTGGTCAAACTTTGAACTCTGAGGAAGTCGTCGCTTAGTACATATTTCTTCGAACGAGTGATCGTCGTTTCGAGTCGTCAAAATTAAGTTGTGGTTTTTCATGCATTTGCACAATAGGGGTGGCTCCAAAAATATCCAACATCTTTAATTCTTCGGAGTTATCATTTTCTCCAGTGGTTGCCTTATTTTCAAACCGCGGTCCACACGAAAAACAACTTCTAGTTTCAATACCTCTTTGTCAATAGGTTTTCGAGTATAGCAGATAGATTAATTCAGCAACTGATTCTATTTTCATGAATCCAGACACTGGCACTGCACACGTTTTGATTTAAAAAACGGCGGCGCGTAGTTCCGTCGGGCCGGAAAGATTCAAATCGTTGAGTATTACTTGTGGAGTATTTATATATGTGTAATATCTGATAACTAGAATAAATAAAATCGTGATTTTTCCAGTTGAAATTCAATTTGAATTTTTGCGATGGAGAGTACGGCGTGAACGCCCTGGACTAAAATGGTACTATTAAACATAACGTAGCGAAATTTGCTTAACGCCTATTGACGGTAACTTCGAAAACTTTCTGATGCAAAAGTGATCATTGCGAGTTGTTTTGTATCTTCAGGATACGCGGCGTTAATGCAATTTCACGTCAATTTCCCGTTGCTATTAAATCTCGGATTCCTATTACCCGGTAAAATTTTTGTGTCAGAAAACAATAAAACGCTACGAAACTGACATTTATGGAAATTCCGTTAGAGGGATAATTTCCTGGTTGTGTAGTCATGACTACCTGAACCAATGCAGAGTAACAGCCATTGCGGATCGATCCAGAGCCATGCGCGGTTTGCAACCGCCGATATTTATCCATCTCTAGTTTCATGTGATGGTTGCAGACATGGCCCGGTATCTTAACTTAGATTGTTTTCCTTCTACGCCATGTCGTGGTGTTGCCGTTTTGCGACAATTACCTAACTGATCGAACTTGAAAACTTTAAAACATTTTGGGATTTTATGTAGGTTTACTTATCACTTAACTTCACTGACATAAGTGTAAGAAAACTTGCGAGTAGAGTGGAAAACAACTCAACAATATATAAGAGGTAAGCTTATTGTATTTTTTTATTTAAATTGAAGTTTTGCAGTTGCTTACTTTACGTAATTGAAAGACAAAAAAAACTCGAAGGAAATTTGTTTTAGAAAACACGTCCAGTGAGTGTAAATAAAACAATATCTCGTCGATCCTAACGTTCTATAAAGCGTATACTCAGTTTTCTAAGATACGGTGAAATAGAAAGGAATTACAATTTTCCATCGTTTTTTGTTTTGTTTTTCTCGATGCTAGCCGGTGGATCATCATGAGGTCTGACGTGCGAAGAAATTGTCTGCGTTTATAATTATACGGCTTAAATGGTACAAATTGCTGGAGGTTTTAGATACACACTCGTGGTAGCTGCAGGTGTTTGTGGCAACTTTCATTTCACCCCTGCAAATAGCTATAATTAGGCGGCTGTACTGACTAAGTCTATTAAACGGTTTCACGTAGCGTACTCGAAGGTTACTGGGATGAAAGTTAAATCATATTTCTTAATGAAACCAAGAAAAACAATTTGAAGGAAGATCATCGCGATAAGTTTTATATGCAAGAGCCATTGATACTGTAATCCGCCTAGTTTCAGCGATCTTTTTTACCAATTCTTGCTCATTCGGGCAAAACGACTGTATTTCAATTATTTAGTGAAATGCCACTAAAAACAAATAACTATTGTGCGCATGCGTAATAAGCTACGATTTAAATTTTCAACTTCGAAAAATAACAATGCTGGTAACACATAGAAATGAATTAGTTTATGATAATTTTGGGACCTGTTTTATGCGTTGCCGTCACATACGTGCCAGAGCCAACTTACAGTAAGGCGAGAATCTAGGGAATCAGAAGAAGTGTTATTTCTGATGACATTCCTTTCAGTCGAGCGATGAGATCTCGGAGAACAAAAACATTTCTTTTGTTAATACGGAGGTAGAATATCGCATGCGGGGATTAACACCATACATTTGTCTAGTTTGTGATGTTTGATGATGTGTGATTAGGTTGAACTGCGTGCATGCTTTGTGCGTAATCGTTAGAAGACTAGTTTTTAAAAAAAATACATTTGATTAGATAAATGCATTATCTAATAAACGCTCATTGAAAGGAATTTTTGATGGCAACAAATAGATTTGTGCGCGTATGAAAAATGCGACAAAAAGAACGATTTCCAATTAGATGGTTTAAGCACCGAGGCAACGAGAATAGTAAACCAATTGATTGCATGTCTGTAATTCCAGAAGTCAAAGCCTGGAACGCGAATGCAATGTTTTGTAGTGCAAATGTAAATGATATGCGTCTTAATTGAACGGCTATGAGTTATGCGAAACACGTTCGTACACCATTAATTTGTAGTCATTACGCCAGACTCTCTTTTAATTAAATTCATCACCAGTATCTCTTACGCACGAAATCAAATAATATCGATATAAAAAGGAGGCTTCATTTTCGTTCTATTCACGTCGCGATATCGTAATTGGCTGAAAAATATGGCATTCACCGCATACTTTAATGTTCACCGGATAACGTTGATTTCATCAGTGAAAGTGGTACCTGTTTGACAAGTGCATCGATGAACTGAGGTTTCGTCAGAGAACTAGTAAATTGATTAATACATTAATTAAACAGCGGATTTTCCAACGGAAATCCTGAACCTGCCGATGAAACTTTCCAATATAATTCGAAGGCACTTGTCACCCAGATTGGCGCCTGGTGATGACAAGCTGTGTTAAGTGCGTGGTGCAGTACGCGACTGGTTCCGGAATTATTGGACATGTCGAGGTCCATATCGCATATTGACTTCCGGTAAACAGAACTGCGAGTGCGATGCAGATTGAGGCTCGTTTTATCCACATCGATTCGTGATTCTCCCGACCGTTAAACCCGAAATCAATTCCATATCAGTGGCAAATCCCCAGTGACACCGAAACGGATTAAATCATCACATTTGACGGTACGAGCTGTGACTCGTGTGGTATTTTCTCAGACACACTGAAATCAGATCGATTTTGAAACCAGATTCTCAGTTACTTTAGTTAATTTGACCTCAGGAGACATGTGGCTTCATCGAATGAGATAAATGGTCTTCTACGGTCGTGATTTCGAATCGCGATGGCGGTTCGCAGAAGTCGAAGTATACGCGCCGCATTTTTGGAGGTACTTTCCATCGAAAAGGACCTGCTTCGCAACAAACGATGCATCAATTATCCGGAGTCGTTACGATGAGGACATCAAACGAGTATTTAATGGTCCGTTAATCATCAGTTTAATCAAGCACTCGTTCTCGAAGCCGCAGTGGCACCTAGTCGAGATATAGCATGAGACTTCTCGTCCCGCTTCTCCCGTATGGCCACCGGTGATTGATTTACTGGCCAGTTAATAGAGCTTCGATGACCATGAATAAATCAGAACCTCCCTTGACGATCGTTTAATGATTTTGTATTCGCATAGACCGAGATATCCGAGACCCTCAAGTAGTTTCTTCATTTATACTCTTACATCTCATCTAACTGGAGACTCTTGGATATTTTATCCCATTGCGTGATTGCGAGTTATGTTGATGGAAAAAAGCCTACGCACGGAAATATATAAGAAGAAACCGTATATTTTCAGCGCGGCTGGGAATCTGACATACGCAATTTGTACAATGTGGTGACTGCGCTATTTCTACAACCCGACTTATTCATAGAGTTACTGCATCAGTTTTGTTATTGAATCGGAAATAGTACAAATCGACTGAAGTTTGTCCCAGAAAATACCTTTACATATCCATCGATATTGTCAGGCGCTTCATTTGAAGGGTTTTCAAGGTTTTGTTCGTATGATAATCGTGCTGAAAATGTGATTGCGTTTTATGTTTTGTTCCTCCAACATAATTCATGAGTATATCCGTGAATCTACGTAGAAACGATAGTAGAAATACTGCTGAAAATATGGTTCCCCAAAGACTCTTTTGAAGAACGAAATAGATATTCATGTACAGTGTGCGTATACATTGTATCCCACAATATCTTTTGATTATATTGAGAACCGCACAGTCGCCAAACGCATGCTTTTCATATTCCGCCATATGCCTGATATATTTGTGATCATATGCAAGTATGGATAGGGGTAATTGGTGTTGTTGATGACCGTAATGATGAACAGGTCTGTGTCCAGTCATTACAACATCAGCACCCCCCGCAGTGTTCTGCAAAGAATCGATATCTACGACATGGGATTCTGGTAATTTAGTTAACGAAACTGAAGTCAATGTAATTGGAGCAGATTGAAACGTCAATGGCGATACGCATAATTCACAAAGGAATCTAGTCCCTAGCGGCTGCAAGTCTTAATTATTCGTAGCTACAGGGATTTAAATTGTATAAAGTTCTCTCTTCTCTTGTATCGTTCTGCGCGCTCCGTCTGTCAATCTCTCCTTCGCTTTTCCCTCATAGACTCTGCTGAATGTTTGATCGATAACGTATATTCGCTATGTTGATAAGGCTTAATCCCCGTGGATTCGGGCAGAATTAATTATAAAGAAACCTATATAGAAATAGAGTGGATGAAAATGTCAATATTGACGAAGAAACTATGTGTGTGTGTGTGTGAGAAGAGAGAAAATGTTAACTAATGTTCGTTCATGTGTAATCTATAAGTAAGCTGCAATTTGTAACGCATGACGTAATACAGTCTTACGTCTACTTAAAATAATTGATACCGATGGAATCATTAGGTTCGATATCTATTTATGTTATTGATGGAGTTGAATATGGACACTCTTCTCTCGTATCGCCTCCTTAACTTGCGTGATGCAGGTGCAATTGTGATGCGGTCATTTAATCATTCGATTTAGAACTTTGTTTGGCTGCCTCTACTGATGACTTCAAATCACTAATAAGGCTACTGTTTCATCGTATGATTTGACATTTACGATATATTCAAACAGAATTTGTTTTTGAAATTTGCTGCGGAGGCCATAAATGTTTCGTTGTTTGATTAATACGTTGTCTTTTAACGGGGTGGCGTATAGTACTGAGATTAATTTCCTGTTACGCAGCTTCTCCGCTCTTGAATAAGATCATTTCCACGTTTCAATTAATGTTGCGGGATACACATATAAATGTTACAGCTTTTTACGCCGTAAAAATCGTTAGAAAAATTTGTTTTCATATACGCGTTATTTCAGGGTTAGTATGTGAGTCGATGTGCACTTATCAATATTGGCCTTTCAAAATAGAAATTACAGGTATTGATTGGCGTTTATTTTTGATCGTATAAATTTCACGACTCTGTTATTTGATCAATTTTCACGTCTCTTAATGGTAAATGTCGAGGGTTGTGTGTGAGAGTGGATGTGTATTACGTCGTCAATATTTGGGCTAGACTGGTTGCCGAACAAATCAATTAAACCGAATTGTCGATACATAATTTCCTCTAAAACGTAGCCAGCGAGTTCTGAACGTTTGACAACGTCGTATCATTTGATCAAAGAATTTCCAATTAGAATCTTCGCTGGTTTTTGTTATAGAGAATAATTTCATAATCGAGTAAGCTTTGACAGGATAAGAGTTTATTGGATTTCTTTAGACGTATGGTGTAACGGGGTGCACTACATATTCTTAGTCAATTTCAATATAATACTATCAAAAGGAGTTTTCTTATATCATCGAGTTTTCACATCACCAGTTATCACAACGCTGTATTATTATTATTATTATTATTATTATTATTTCGAAGACGTCAATGAAAGCCTCCGGGTATCGAGACGCGGCTCGTATTCAGTACGTTGCCTCCTGATCGACTAAACACGAGTTGGATCATCTAATCGCTATCTTATCACTATTAGTTCATGCCCTCGATGATGTCCTGTCAATATTGATGAACAAATTGGAATCACAGTCTATTCGTGTTAACGATAACGCAACCTGTTTCAGGTCGGTGGATATATAACCCATCAGATTCTAATGATTTTGGCGAACACCGGGTGACAATCAATGTGACGTAGAAATCATTTATACAACCATTAACTGAGTCCCAGACTAGTATAGGTGAGATAGGTCAATCAATGTTACCCCATCGGTATGGCGAATTAATTGAACCGAATCACTGATGTCAATACGACAAGATGCCTTGATTTGTGTATAAACACACATCTAAACTTCTTCAGAACTCACGAGAACTGTGTTTATACACCCTTGACGAAAAGATGATGAATCAATTGCTTCAAAGTCAACTAGCACGTTCGTTGCGGTAGTAAGATTTTGCAAGTAATTTTCGATATCCGTAGAAAACTGGCTTCATTTAATAGCAGATCGATACGATCATCCTTCTAATAACGGTGGATAAAAGTCGAGGATATCGGTGTGCACTCTGTAGGCAAGAGGATTGCGTTGGCTTTCTCGTGATGAGGATCCCGTGTCAAGAATCGATTTCACTTTAGTGTATTATTCATTCCCCGTTTTTTTTTTTACATTGGAATTGCAAATGATCCTTAGACATTCACAATCAATATATACATCCTTTTTCTTGGACGTGGCTTCTATGTATTTTGCTCTCAAAATCATTTACCCATCACAAAAGCTCAGACATTTTACCTTAAGGGACCTTCTACATCGTAAATTAAGCACGTAACAGTTTCAATAAGACGTGATATGATATTCACTTGTATGTTAATACCCCCATCAAGTCGGAGTCTTAATATTTATCTTCACTCCTCGTATAATGGCCCATAAACAAGCACTTAACTATATTAGCTACTCCAGTAAATGGTTGTGAAGGAGAACAGCGCAAATATGTTGTGCATGAGATTATTAACTATACAGTATATTGACGAGGTTGCCGCGTGGAGTCCTGAAAAACGGTTCTACACCGGTAAAGTTGCAATAAATGTTTCATTAACAGTGACGGCTACTGCTATTGATACTGCCTGCCCCGACACCATGATAATTTTTCCAACGAAGTCTCCATACTGTGATGATAGACCAATACCGATTCGAATAGATCATTTTTTTCTGACATTCATCAATACTACCTCGTTATTGAAAACGCCACAGAAACGATGACCATTATATCCGTGTTGTGACGAATGCTAAACGGGGTTTCATAACTTCAGTAATTTTCAGATTTCAACTGCAATGCATAAACATGTATTTATCACAACACATTAAAATCAATTGGACCCCACAGAGAAGCAATATCACATGAGAATTTTTACCCGTCCAACTGTTTGTATGATAATCATTCATGAAGCGATACATGGAGATGTGAAGAGTGATTGGATTTAGTCGAGACGGACGTATCAGTTTAGATTGGTGTTCTTAAATTCTCATGATAAGGTTGTAGTGGATCTTCGAACACTCTAGCAGATTGCTCGATGTTGTATTATATATCGCTATGCTGTTGATCACGATGTTCGACATTATCTCAGCCTTCCGAATCAGATGTGATGTGACGACGCCTTGTGCTTTTAAACGTGATATGAACCCGCGGGTAAATTAGATTTAGTAACAAAATGGACGCGTCGTACAAACTTATCCATCATCGCGCTAGCTCAATTTCTTATTACACAGAAATGTACTCAAAAATGTGATGAGAACTAATTGATTGATTTGATGAAAAATATAAATGTCATTCGGGGTCGTTTCGAACGTCAAAATGTTATTTCATGTTTGTTGATTAACGATATTTGGTGATCGATCGTGACGTGTCAACGACGTCTATTCGACTGTGGATCAAATCTAGAGGAATTTTCAATCAAACGTTGCCGAATACCACAAGAAAACTAACTTGAAAGTTTATTGACGCCTTGAAAAATAACGTACATAGCTTAATATCGTCGACAATGAATAATATAATACGAGTAGTATATGACATAAAGGATCAATAAAGTCATTTTGAATTTGAATATATCAGCCGACAACCGATCTATACCGATCCTCAATGTTGATGACGTAGTACGCATCCATTCATTATAGAAAAGACATGGAAATTCATTGAATAGAAAATATATAAGAATCTTGAAATTTAATCAATAACAAAATATTCATAAATGAATTTGTTATTTGGAACGCCTATATTGATGGCGTAGTGCGCATCGACTCACACATTACCTTAAAAACATTTCTGTAACGGTTTTGTAGTTTACATTTGTAGATTTTCTCCTAAAACCTTCGACTCCGATAAAGATGATGGAAACCTGATAAGTTTATCGATTATTTCGAAAATAAAGCTGCTGCGCTGTGCTTATTATGAAAAAAAGAAAATGAAACCCGAACTCGCAGCAGATGAACAAATGGATGGACCCTCTCGTGACAGATCGGTTCAATCCGATTAGGAAGCCAGCCGGCATATTTGTAATATATTATTCATCCTTAGGAAATAAATGTTTTTTCTTCGCCCGTCTCATATGTCATCGACACGACTAAATCACGTGCGTGCCGCACGACAGACAGATATAGCGACCAGGGCTGTGTTTGTGTGTGCAGACGAGACCTGGACGTAGGTCGTAAATTCTGATTATGAGCGAGGAGCAATTTCTTACCTATAAATCAAATTTTATGGACACTTTCATTGATCATGTCTACAATGACGGATTAATCCGTTATGTTTTATAGACGGATCGGACACAATTCTGAAATTCTGACACATTTTATAGCGGTTCTCGCGCGATACACTTGATACATTAAGTTCCCGTGTCTCTCATTAATATCTTTCATCACTCAGTCGACATACATATTAACTCCCGACCAACTTGAAGTATCGACCCTCTGAATATGTCAAAGTTTTAATGAATTCTCTTCGTCTGATTTCAGATTCCTTCTAAAGTGTCCCGATGTATTCATTTCATAGCAATTCATATATACTTGATATCGGTGATCAGCCAATTCAACAGTTTTCCCTAATTGTTGACTAATTCAGACTAATTGCCTTTCAAACTATCTACGATGAATGATAGGCAATACATTATATGATGGCATCGATGAAAATGATAAACAAATTTACACGACATATAAATATAACCAGTCACGTTTGATATGGCGTCTAACTAATTGATCACTGTCATCCTGTGGCCTCTTTCTTTTCTTAACTGGAAGCCAGTTTTTTTTCGCAAGAACCCGTGAAACATCTTTGTGATCCAGTTATTATTTTTGCCCGGTGATATAATTCATCATTCGAATACGTACACCTGTGACATATAATCAGGCGACCAGTAAATCACATCTGTACCATTTAGTTATGGGTTTTTATTACGCTCAGCGGCGCGGCAAATTATCATTTGCCGATTCCACAATTGCAGCGGTCACCGCCGCGTAACCCGTATAAGGTACTTTATTCGTCTGCGGAAAAGGATTTATGATATATGTGGAGGTTACTGAAACGCAAGTGCAGTAGACGTAAATCCCTGTTTGAGTGAAGCATCTGAGTGCTTTACGACGCTGAGATCTAAATAAATTCTCAGCTTGAACATCGTTTGCCTTCTAAAGGCACACGTAGATCAACGATCAAACCGACCGAGTATTGATAACGACTAACGCTGTTCATGAGGTTACGTGGCTACGCATTGATTTGACGCTGAACGGCTGATGCTTTAGATTTCATATTCAAATCAAAGAATGTGTAAAAAGGCTACTCGTAAGATCGTGCTATATGCGGCTATCCGGTTTACATCTGTTTTGTTCAACCTGCCAACCTTTGTCCAATCTCCCAAATCAGTTCCACCCAAATTTTCAATTTCCAATCAAATGGAAATTCTCGTTCAACCTAGGTGGAATTGTATAGTTCAAATGTCCATAGAACGCATCTATGAGCATCTAATGTTAAAAATCTTTCGGCGCTCGCTGGTAAGAGCCTCCGAACGTATGAAAAAAATTCCACTTAAACTCTCGTCGTATCAATTCCAAACTGCTTCGGTCGGCCCTGTTAATATTGAGACGATCTATACCCATCTGCGCACGTAATAACGATCACTTGGAAATATCTCATGCCTCCATTATTTATATAGATTGAATGTGCATTTTCCGATATCTATATACTACTAAAACGTGTCAACTTCTACAAGCTTCAATATGCAATAAATTAGATTGATTCAGAATTGATTCAGTCCATGTCTCACCACACGAACATCCTTCCGCGAGATTGAATTGTTCATCGCTGATAATCGATCTCTTCTCCGTTGTTGTTTCGTCTTTCCTGTTGAACATCCAGTGTCAAATTAAATTTTATGCAAAAAGCCGCGTTATTGAAATCGTATCCTTTCCATAACATTTTTTTTTTATAACAGTCAAGGGACGAATTTCAATCTCGTAATATTCGCATTCAATCCCTGAACAGTTGATAGAGACTTCATTCCCATTCGGTTTCAGATCGTGAATTTAATGATTTTAAGGGATATATTGCATGTTGTCATGCAAATACGAGAACTGCAACGTTGAATGCAGTTAATGGATTTCTGTCAAATATTTCCATAAATCAAAATATGGTCACCGCACTAACATGATATCATCGACATGTTTGAAATATGCATCGATACAACTTCGGGCAAAGACTAAATGAGCGGTTGTCTCTTCTTTTTTTAAAGGGATTTACATTTAGAGATACATTTTAATGTTTGTATTTGTCTCCTAATATCGTAGAAATAGATAAGATATTGAAATAGCTCGTCAAGCGATAACGTCCGATAATCATTCTTCCGAAAATACCATCCGCATCAAATCGAGAATCATTACGTCTGTGTCTCTTGTCTCTTGAACTTCCCTCCATTAGGGATAATGACGTATTTTTCTAAGCGTGATGGAAAGAAAACAACCACGCTACACCGTGTGTATAGAACGATAAAATACGTGAATATTTATGAAGAAAGCGAAAATAGTATCGTAAACTACGCAGGAAATAAACTGATAAATCTCCAAATGTCGTCTTGACAGCGACTGATTACAATCGTCCATTCTTTTGAAGCTAAGAATTTCCGCAGAGAGACGGGCGGTATGGTGACACGTTAACAAAATAACAACGTGTAGTTTGACAGAAAGTTCGAGGCCCAGCTGATGACATTCTCATCTTAGTGAAAAAGACGCCCATTTTCTTTTTTATTGTAAACTGCAGGATAATTTAAGAACTAAATATGATATTGTAAATCTAAACCTAGACACTTTTCTTTCGGCCTTTACTAATCCCAATAAACCAATCTTCTTAAATATTGCGAAATTCATATATCATGGGCTTGTAAATATCACTTAAATAATATTGTATATATATATATATATATGTTAGACATTGTATTACTTCTCTCTCCTTTTATTATTTTTCTGTTAGTGCACATCTTTGTGTCACACATTTTTGTTTTTTGTCTGTTTGTTGTTATTGTTGTTTTCTTCATTCACAATCTTATACTTTGGATTTATGATGAATAAATTGAAATTGAAATTGTGTATTACGATCAAATGGTTACTCACTGCTGAAAACTTATTTCTGGTTAGCGGTAAAAATCCCCTTGATAAAAATCCTCTCGGTAAAATTCCCCAATTCTTCAAAGTAGGTAAAAATCCGCCACCTTTTGACTTAGACTGCAAGTACCGTAGATACAATCTTAAGATCAATTTATTCATGTTTTTTCTATGTACAAATCTTAACAAAAAGAATTTTTGTATTGATTGTTTACCTCCATTCAATAATGTAGAACTACGTTACGGAAAAAAAGAAATGAATTGAATTAAAATTTCGCTTTTCTATATTCGTTATTTAAAGATATTCGGTACAATCAATGAGGTACGTATGACGATCGTGGTAGCAGCAGTATACATTTCTAATCCATTTTGTTGTCACCAGTTGCTTTAGTAAAAAAGCGTGTTGAGCGGTTGGGAGTTAATGGACCACGCATTAAATCAGGGAGAAAATAATGAAAAGCTCGGATTTTGGTGTTAAAGAGCACATATATCAATGAACAGCTTTATCTCCACGGACGGACTAACAGTAATTGTCTTAAGATTCTATTCACGTCGAACCAACGGAAGCAAAACACGCAAAAAACTATCAATGAAGATCAATGCCTTGTCAGATGGCGTTAAAGTTGAAAATGAGGTTGAAGGAAACGTGATACAATTTCCACAAGCAATTGCAATCAATTAACGGAAATACGGCTGGCGACAAGGAATAAAACTAGTGTACATTGCACGTAATGACCCTTTAAAAACTACGCCGTGTATATGCTTCTGTTTGATAGGGTACCAGGTGTAAGTTTGAAATAGATATTTAACATTGTTAGACGGTGTAAAGCCTAATGGTGCTTTAACTTCGAGGAAAGAAATCCCTAACTGCATTTGAGCTTGTTTTATAGGCTCATAAATTGGGGAAGGTAGTGTTCTCTGTATGCCTTCTGTGTTGCGCTGAGATACTAATTGAGTTTTAGAAGATCACAAGTATAAAACTGCGGCGAACGTCTTCGCGATCCTTGATGTATTTGATGCTTATACATGGAATAAATTATATAAATGATGGTATAGATATGCACATTCTCTACATAAAAGCGTAGATGTATATTGTATTACATGTTCCTGCATCTTTATCAGGTGATTCGACAACGTTGCAGCGAATTCAGGAACAATTTTCTGGTAATGTAGTCTAAGCAATCAGTATTCACCAATCACTAAACATCGCGTCAAATTACTCAACTCGCCCGTGGTCTCTTGAAAGAATGGAAAGTAATAAAAACAAAGTGACTCGATTTACCAAAATATCGAACGAGTTCTAACGATTTGCACATGCAGATTAATGCGTCATAACTGCAAAGTCATTGTCGGTCATATCCCAACACAACTTCTTTAAGATATACGTGATTTGAAATTGATCAGACATTATATATATGAATATTGTGAGTGGTCAGACGTTCGAGTGAATTAATGAAGCCAACGACTGCTATCGTTATACTGATTGCCCCTTACAATGATTAAATCGTGGAGATGACATTTATTCATAAAACCACTATTCAGCCACATTCCCGACAGCTACGAGCAGAATCTAGAATTCTATCAACTCATCAATTCAATTACATTATACCATCCATAATATATAAGTGAATTATCCAACATATCGATGAACTCAATTTCCAAATTGCTCTTGTCTGTGGAATCAATGAATTTACATATCATATTTATTCATTCCGGAAACAAAAGTATGAACAAATACGATTTTAATTGAAGTTATTGCATTAACGATACTTTCTGTTTGGTTTATGAGCGAACCACTGTTCGGCTGCCTAAGAAACTGTCAATGTAGAGGGTAAATTGTTTCCATGGTGATGCTGTCGGCAGGTATTCGTAAACACACCTGCAACGGCCAAAATATACTCGTCTTCTTCATCTGAATAATAAAAGAATTAAGACAATTTAGTTTCTATCATGAGAAATGACGGCATTCTTATTTCTATATGAATAACAATACCTTCAAATGAATGACATCATATCATATAATGCTTAAGTATGATCTTGAGAACGTTTGCATGCTGTGTGTGTAGGCCTGGAGCATAGTCTTTTAAGAAGTCAATATTTCAGTGGTTCGATCTGTTTAGTAAGGTTTAAAGCGAATCTGTAGCTCGAAATGTCAAGGAACCGCTGGCGAATAGTAGCGAGATTAGGCAGGATGAAGCGTTTTAGCAGAATGTTGACTGATAATAAGACCGAGCACTTCGTTTGCCGATTGGAGAAATCTTGCAAAACGCTAGCATTAAGTAAGGGTTAAGAGGGGTTACGGCTTAAAAAACTGACGTGTTTGATGGGAACCATTTGTGCCTGTAATGTCATATACTCGATCGGGTTTATAGAGGCATGATACTCATTCTGTCGTAAATTGGAAACTTTCTCGATAGCTGATATTAGAATAGGTAGTGTAAATATTTGTATTCCCGCGGAAAGGAATCAACTGGAGAAATGTTTATTGAAACCATTAACTTCTGCAGATGATTTATTCACTATTAAACTATACGAACGAAATTTGCTTTCCTTAATTTTCAAACCGGTAGCAGATGTATCTAATGGGTATTTCAACACGTATCTATAATACTAGTGTTTTATAAATATCATAATCAAATATTCGTACGATTTTTACATTTCAGGAATTCTAAAATGAGACTTACCGAACTGACACGATATATCATAATACTTGTCTATATCGTACTCATAAATATGACGCTCGCAGCTAAATTAATGCCAGGTTAGTATTAAATATGATTCAATTTATTAAGCTTTCTATTCTAAGGAAGTGATTGATCACAAAATTCCAATATAAAGATACATATGAATGTTCTCAGCATATAAAACACGTATATGTTGATGATTTATGAGAAATGGTAAAATGAAAAGAAAGTTATTCTCGTGGTATCGATGCGATCTGTATTACTTTATGTCGCCCTGAAACAACTATTTCTTATTATATCTATCCTCGTATCATGCTTCAACTTGAACGCAATATTTGCGAATCTGATTTATCGAACGAACAAAATACATCATTCGACATAGAATTACTACATATACGCCGATCGAACATGAGTCCCAGCGTGCATTCTGAGTAAACTAGTGACTTCATCAACTGCAATATTTGATTTGAAGCAATCGCAAATAAACCGGATGTGCGTATTTATCAAGAGCAGATGCGATGTATAAACGATTCTTTTTGGTAAATGTCTGCGATTGAATGAAATCTGTATTGTGACTGACACGAAAATACTAATGGAATCGAATATTCTTTAGAAAATAAAAACGAATATCCAGACGAATGCATTATCTTAAATCAAATTTTTACGTTATTCATATATTTACATATACTTTCTTTATATATTTACATATATTTACATATACTTTATTAAATCCTTTTTAAGATTCTTCATTATCTTTTTAGGCATGTCCATCTCATGTTTCGTATGTACGTCGTACAACTTCAGTAACCCGCATTGCCATGATCCATTTAACCCTTATTACGTTCCATTGGTAAAAGATTGTAAACAAGGTAGAGAAGGGCACATCGGAGAATTTCCGGCTTATTACTGCATCAAAATAAAAGGATATAGAAGTGAGTTCTGTACTGAAGCTGGATATTGTCTTGCTATTTCTGGATCAGTCTCATACGCTTAATAAGTCAAAAGATAGCGATAACAAAGGTGACATATACGGATGGACACCGTGTTACGTCATGAGACCAATCCCGTAAACATGTTGATCAGATATGTCAAATAGTATTTTCTCGTGATGATGATGGATGAAACTCATAAAAAGATTCATATAATTGTGAAAAGAGATCTATCAAATTATTCTGTATAAAACGGTACTTTATGATCATAAATAGATACAACACAGTATCGTCGTTACGTAATTCGGTTGTAAACCTCAATTTTAGTCAATATTCAAATTTACGGCCATGAATTATGAATAATGAAAAGTGTAAATAAGGGCATGAATGTGCTTTAGGCGTTGTCTACTGTTTTCGATGATCGATGGCGCCATTTACAATGGCACAAAATAGCTAAAAGTAGAGACTGACGACAGTTCAACAGCCAACTCTCTAATATATAGATGATTTATGTAGTTTTTATTCGCCTGAAGTGATTTTAAAACGCATTTCAACAGAAATTAAATTCGAAACTGATGAACATTTTCGAGATAAGCCAATGACGCTACGAATGAATTATCGCATAGGTTTAAATGCTGCAGTTCCGATGGTGAAATGCGGTTGTATACCCAATGACGTGATACTTCTAATCAAATGCTCGAAATAGAATAAATTCTATATGTCACGGTTTAAGGAGATTTCCCGTTTCTATAGACGTAAATTACCATTTTAGAAACAGTATTCATTGACAGGTAAATCCATCATTTTAAGATTCAGCAGCAGCCAGTGTTTGGTGTATTTCTAATTGATCGCGACGCTCTGTTCTCGATTCATTCGAGATTAAGGTTCGTCTAATCGCGATTAACGATGTGTGTGTTCCGTGTCTAATTGAATTTACAAGTGACGAAATTTTCTAGAATAATTATTGTTAGCGTCCCGAATTTCAACAGCATTCTGCTACAAACTACGATAAACGCGCTAGCCACTGAATGTAATGCTTTGAATAGCAAGAAGATTGATGGCGTTTTAACGAATCTCTACACGCGCCTCATTTGAATACGCAAAATCAAATTATTCTCGCGTTTGAACAATAAATTTATGTAAATATGTTATATAAATATCAGCGCGTCAAAGTGCCGTATATAAATGTTTGCAACGTAGATGTTAATGATACACTGTCGCTTTAGATTTAGTAGCTGAGTTTGACATTTCATGTTTATCTTCTTCAGAAAGCGATGGTCTCGAAATGTTAGTGCGTCGCTGTTCGATTGGTCGAATAACAGAACGCCAAGTGAAGCTCGGACAATTTATTATCGAGCGTACGTTGTACCATGGTTACATGACAACGTGCCATTCGGACGGATGTAACCATGGAAACAGCGTTCGTCCGAAATGGTTTATGTACATTGTTGCTCTGGTGATGACACTTTGTATCACGAGTGGTTGGAAATAGCAGCGAGCTATCCCGTTTGCATTTACCTGATTGTGCAAATGGACAATTTACCAAAATACTTGTGATACATGTGAACAGGTCTAAAAACGTGTGGAAGTGATATTTGTATCTATTGATGAAATGGACTGTTTATGTAAAACTACACGTATATATATATATATATATATATATATACACGTTACTGGCGATATTGCACCAAGTGGAACTACATGTATATAAATAATGCATTCGTTTTATTAGTTTCAATTTAACTTACAAAAACAAGCGTGTAAAAATGGAACACATCATTACTTAGTACGGACGGACGGAAAATTTGTCTAGAGACTATTAGTCATAAATGGGCATATATATATATGACATTCCGTGGACTGTAAGTCACACTGTCTAAAGTTACTGTCTCCATAAAGCGTCTGCAGTTATTCTAAAAAGGGTTATTTTATTCTAATTGAACTTCTTACAAGAGTTGCAGATTTCTCAATGAAAGTGAAGGTTTGATATTGTGTATAAATGTTTTGATAATGATTATTGTATATTATATATAAATAAATGAAATATATATATGAAGCCGTATGATATTTAGTTATATTCTAAAACCTATACGTATATGATTGTAAAAAAGTATTCATTAAATAAAAAATACATTTTCTTAACTGATGTAAAAATAGCTTTTGGTCATAAGATTTCTCCTTCTATAATCTAATATAGGATGAAAAAATTGATGCCTTGTTTCTCATTTCTGCCGAGTTGACCCAACCTGCCGTCTAAGTACCCTGTCCATTACTTTTTTTAAAAATCATGATCAAAGCTAACCATAATGGAATTGAACCGATTGCAAATTTTATTATAGTTGACAAAATTACCCGATTAGGAGAAACATGAGATCATTTTTTAGCCTTAGTAAAGAATTTAAGATATGGTCATTCTAGTTAAGATAAAACCAGTCAACTCAGTGGTGAAATATTAACAGTTTGGAGCCAGTTGTTCAGAAGTTGGTTGGAATTAACTGAACCTTGTTCCATAGTTCGGAATCCAGTTCCACAGCCCTGAACATTATCAGGTAAACTGTGGATTCTAAATCGTTTTCGAGTCCATGGCTAAACACCACCAAGAAATATCTTAAAAAAGAATCTATGGAATGAATATTCTTTGATTTTTTATTACAAATGTGTCGTTCTACAAAATGCATGGAATATATATTTACAGCATACGATGAAGACAATATAGGTTTGAATGCGGTTCTAATAACGACCAATTAGACATTCCTCATGGGTGGAGACACGAGAATTACACCATCTCCACGCACAAACAGCATCGGTATCGTTCTTTTTGTGCTCTGAAAAATTAATATAATGAAAAATCAACAATGAAGAAAAGATTTTGTCATAATAATGATTGCGATGATTGTGATAGTCAGTCGTGAAAGTCCCACACAACAAGATGAAAATACAGTTTAATATGTATATTTTTGAGCAAGCAGTTAATCCAACATTCTAACTTTATATTATGGTCATCATGAATACTGTAGTATTCCTGAAACAATCTTTATATCGTCATTACAACGCAGATAGTGTTTCACCAACAATGATTTATATCTAGGTCCTACCTTGTATATTTCTTCAAATGTCTCTTCATCTATTTCAATAGTGGTAACAGTTTCTTCCACATCACCCAAAATCATGTTCAGATGCTGATCATAAGCCTAAAATACAAATTCATACCATCAGACAGACATCAATGACAATAAACACATCGAAAGAAAAACATTGATTAGCCTATTCAACTTACATGCAACCTTCCTCGAAGTTCTCGGTCATTGCGCATCTTTACACAAATTCGTTCATCTAAACTCAATCGTATCAAGTCTAGAGGTTCCTCAACTGTATTTGTAGGAGCTTGCTAAAAACGAAATGAAACAAACTATAAATAACAACGCCGCCCTGGTGGTGCAGCTAGATATGAATGAATCCGCCTTAATAAAGAGAAAGTCAATAGATTCACATGTATTTTGTTAATGTTTAATAAAAATGCAATCACTCTAATAACCTACAGAATTACTTTATAAATAAATTGACTCCAAAATCGTTTGGAAATCATAATTTTGGCAAAAAATACATTTTACCTGTTCTTGATCCTCCATTTTGGTTCGCCACCGTGCATTGAGTGTCGCGCGTCAATAACGATACCACTCGTAACCTCATTTTAGCTAAAATAGACTTGCTTGCCAGGGCTGGTCTGTCTCTACGGCCGGCACCGAGTTGACCTAGCGGCCCGTTACTAGTGACGTTCGAAAGTATCGACCATGACGATAACTATATCAAATAGATAGGTGCCATTACACATAACCGATACACGTCGGTCGTACTCAGACTGATACTCGACCAGACTGATTCGCCGCTCGGAGGTATAAATGACTGAATCGGCCCAAACGTCTCGAAATTTCCGGACTAAAAAGTGTACAAGATCATTTGTAGTTGCTAATTAACCACCATATTTTGAGCCGACTATTGTTGGATTCAAAATTTCTACAAGCTTCGAGGGATTTGCTGCGTGCATTTCGCGGCTTCGTCTTGAGTTGTGGCCGGCCGAACTTACGGGTATCATCGGAACATGTACCGTAGTTTACATCAGGGCTTTATCGACAAGCTCTGTGCATGTAGATTGTGTATTTCACTTTTTTCTATTTCAGATATCGAATTATGGCTCAGCGACAACTTGATACACACGATAATAACCAAGAACAACAACTGTTTGCCGACGTCTTGGACGCTCATAAAGAACGTTCAGTAAACATACTGTCTAATCTTGAAAATATTGCTAAAGAAAAAGAGGAACATTTTATCAGTTTGGCGAGGGATGTTGGAGAAAGGGCAACGTACATCAACGGATTAATCAACAGCACGCGGCTTTCAGCTTTAAATACAATTAACGAACAGTATGCTTCGTTGGAAAGATCGAAAAGAACTATTCTCAGCGAACTTGAAAAATACAGACTAAAGATCGGTCTATTTGATCGAGTTGATTCCTTATTACCCGATAATGAATTGGCATCGTTTGTTGATAAGTCTTTGACTGGCGCTTCGGAAGAAGTCGAAAACCAAGTAGATTCCTTTGAAAAAGCTGGTCCGACGATCAAAACATTTCAACAAGGCAATTTATGTTCGTTGAATGTTGAGCCACTTTTTGGTAGATTGGAGACAAAATGTGAGCAAACAAATCTTAAAGCAGCTATTCCGAGTTCTGTAGAACCAAATGACAGCGAAACCAGCATACAGGGAGCATGTGGGGGTGTAATAGATGATGACAAACTGTCATTCGAGTTGCAGGGAGCGAGTGGTAGGATTACAGATGACAACACATTGTCTTTCGAGTTTCAAGAAGCCAGTGGTAATACCACAGATGATGACGGAAAATTTTCATTAGAGTTTCAACATTTAGGAGAGAATGCCATTCAACTAGAATCAAAGCCACTTTTTGTCAGAACCTACTCGAATATTATAGCTGTCGTGGATGATAACGATGAAAACGAGTGTAAATTGTATCGCTATGACGAAGAGAGCACATTCTTATTCGTTTTTCAGGAAATTGAAACTCGGAAGTGGTATAATTCCAGGTCAAAACTGATCGACGCAACTTTTGATCCGACATCTGGAGATTTTTATACACTCAATGAAAATCGTTCGATAATCGATCGTTATGAGAGGAAAGATGATGGAACATACTCCGCCGGCGGTTCAACGTCTATCGACATGATATGCCAAGTTCCAAAATGTATCGTCGCATATTCCAAGGAGCTGTGTATCGGCTGTAAGGACTGTATCGTTTTGGTACCATTTTCAAACGATCGAAATGTGCTTCAGCGAACATGTCGTTTTATCGTCACTAGTTATCAAGTTGAGAAGCTCTGCGTAGTTGGTTCGACCCTGTATACGATCACTTACGAATACCCGACTTTGCACACATATTCACTACGTACGAGTTGCTGGAATACTCAATCATGTCTTGTGTACAAAAACTTCGACAAAATCAGTTGGGAAATCGGAAGTGCGCGGGATATCGTTACTCTCTTCCCTGATAACGCTTTATCCTCCCTTCTTTTTGCTTTCAACGTCGGGGCCAGCCAGATAAAGGTGTTGAAACCTGATAGACCGGGTTATTGTAAATTATTAAGAATCAAAGATATGACAGCTGATTATAGGCCTGCTGTCGTTGAAGATATCCACACATTTCCGTACATTATGTACGACTTGAATCTCACGTGCGGCCATATTGTAATGGCTTACGAGGCAGACGATGGCGAATACTTTATAGCTGTATCTTGAACAATCTTTGGAAAAAATTCATTTGCTGAATCTCATGTACACGTTTCTTTTTTATACGTTATTTGAAAAAAAATTACTTCGATGAAAATTTGAATTAAAAAATACTTCGTGAAAAAAATGAATATTAGGTACTTAATAAAGTTTGAATGTAGGTGAAAAATAATGTGACTTCAACAATTAAAGTTCGTCCAAGGGAGTCTTTTTACTTTTCACTGTATTTCAAATATCTGAAGGTGGTGGATTGGCTTGTTTCTCGACGTTCCCGACAATGTATTCAACATTGCGTTGAGGATGATGTTTTTCTTTTGGTCGATCAATCCCGGCGTTTTTGTGACAGCAAAAACATCCTACGCAAGCAATAATGATAAGCAATGACACGAAGATAAGCGATCCATATGTGATCCATGATGCGAACCTGTATACTGTAGCGTGGCAATACGTATAACTCGTCTGGTCATCATGATTTATAGTGGAACGATTGATCCAATATATACCTACAACACGAATATAGACTTATAAGACAACCATATAGCGATATCAAGAAAATTATATAAGTTCGTCACATAGCTCAACTTGCACATTAGTTTCTGTTTCCCTCTGTGAACGAACATCCAAAAAATACGAAATCCACACACGCAGATTTAGTCATTCACCCGTGTAGCACGAAGAAACGAAATAGACGCTCGTACAGAGAGATCAGAAAGAAAATCACGACGTATCAACATTTTTATTCCACTTTACCTGTGAATAACCAGATGATCAGCAAGAGAATAATCAATGTAGCGAAAGTGAAAACGCAACAACGTGATAGAGTACCAACGTGTAGCTTCTCCATTTTACATATAATCAGGTTTATGCAAACATACACGAGTAGGATTATTTCTAGACTTCCTCGAACTAACAAATATATGGGGATCATCCTTTCTCCCGGGCATTGGTCGATATACTGAGCTCCTGATGAAAAAATATACCATCATTTCCAAAACTGCACGATGTTAGTTTATTTTCAATTGCTGATGCGACAACTTACCTATTACCAGCATCGATATCGGGAGACTAGAGAAGAATATAAATGCGACGATGACTGAAGTACAAGAATAATGGCATATTGGTTTACAATCATTTTTTATGATGATACACAATAAGACATGATAACGTATAGCAATGTTGTGTATACCTGCATAAAAACATGTTTGCACCGACTTGTTTTCCGTGTTTATAGCGCGTGGAAAACACGTTTTTCCAATCCCTGAAATGTCATTTATTATGTCACCCAGAACTAGTGATTTGATAGAGAAAATGCAAAAAAATAGAATACTAACCAGCAAGCAAGTCGACAATAACACTCCTGATATACGCCGACATACTCTCGCTATACGCAACTCGGCCGTACCACTATGATAGCGGGTTTATCCCCGCGACGGCCTATTTTAATAATTACTCATTATTAAGCCGATAGCTATAAACGGTTTAATCAGGCATTTATGTGTTAACCCGATGATGCTCGGCTTAATTTCATCACGATTCAGTTTATGTTTTTGTAATAGCATTTCCCGAAGCAGGACCGGATTAGTCTTCGTGAGCCGTAGGATGAACCGCTATAGCAATGACCCTCTGAGTTAAACGAAATGATCTAATAGAACACCAAATTCCGAGTCAATGAAGAACTATCGGCGTCAGTTTAAAACCGATATAACGCGGCATTTTACATTCGCGTTCACTCGGAGCCGCTCTTTGGTCTTTCCATGCATTTCGAGATTTTGATATTATCGGAGCCCTCATACGCATAGACACACGCATGAAAAGCAAAACTTTTTATTTGAACACAACCGAACCGGCGATACTCAATTCCTCATAAAGCAGAGTCCACAAAAAAGGCTCTTAGTTTAACTGGAAAATGTAGCTGAATCACGACAGAAGATCCTCAGATGATCGTCCTCGGAGAAAATAAAACAATTCTATGAGCTCCTGCACGCTTTCATTTATTATTCAAGCTTAGATCATTAGGACATCAATCAATTATAAATAAAGTATAAAATGAATTAAATGACGGGTAATTATGAAGCGTGGTTTAATAAACTTCTAAACATCTTTCAACATTGTTACTCCTCTTCGTTCTCTAAATTAATACTCGTTCCGAATTTGGCGTAAAGTTTTATTTTCAAATCTGATAAAGTGTGTTTGTGATCGTCGCACAGTTTTTCTATATTTTTGATCTCTTTCTGCACATTTTCTTTAGCGTTTTCCAACATTTTATTCGTTTCTTCCATATTCATGCAGACGAACACTTCACCGACCATATAAGGTATCGGGGCCGATTCATCATCAACCATCAATAAATCATCACCTGCGTCATCAAGATTTTGCATTTCTTTCTAAAATAAATAATTTTTCTCAATGACAAATGATGTAGAAAATATTTTTATTCAGGGTTTTTTTCATATAGTGATTTAATTCGAACAAACCTTTTTAGCTTCCAGTTCATCCTTCAGGTCTTGTAATTTTGCATTGTGTCGTGCAAACTTGTTGATATGCTGTTGATCCTCAAAAGTTACATGGATTTCAGAATCCTAGAATACAAAATTTAGAGGGCGATTAACTATCCCGAATGTGGATTCAGACTGTCAGGTGCTGCCACCTATCAAGTCAATAAACGAACAAATCCCTTCACACTTAGGGTACCATACAATGGAAATAATTTCGAATAGAATAGCTTGATAGAATATATAAAATATATTATTTCTAACAAACTTTGATATAAATTCTGTGAAACATTTGATCAAGATTCATCGAATTAAAGCAACAAACCTTGTTTTTCTGAGCAACGGCGGCCATCTTGATCTGGTTGTTGCAGCACTTGACTATATAACTAATGAACACGTTTGCAACGTAAGAAAGATATATAATCTCAACTAGAAAAAATGATATATTTTTGTTACAAATATCCTGTGAAAGAAATGCCGAAATATTTGGATTTTATATTTGTCCAATCAGGAATTTCCACACTGACATGCTACTGTAGCGTCAATTATTCCCCTCAAAATGGCTGCCCGAAAATTATATGTCATCTCCTTTCTTGCCGGTAAATATTTGTTTTACAATGTATTTCTATCCGTGATTATAGTATTGAACGTATTGAAATAATCGGACGATTGTGATTGTTTTCTAGGTTTCCTCGGATTGGTTGCATCTCAAGCTGTGAAAGAATTATCAGATGAGTAAGTGTCGAATCGAAGATGAATCAAATTTCAATATATTTTATTAAATTTGACAGTTCTCAAATTTTAATCGAATGGAATATAATATTCAGTTCACTTGATAGTTCTTCGATTTCTTTCGTTTTTATTCAGCTTTTTAACCAAAAGAGGAAATGATCCTTACCTTGTTATGGTGAGTTGTTCATTTATCGCCGAATATGGCTTGAATTATATCTACTAATACTACTATAATGCAACAAAATTTTGAATTTTGATGCTAAACAACAATAAAACCTGTTTTGTAGTTCTATGCGCCGTGGTGCGGACATTGCAGGAAAATGGCACCAGTTTTTCACCGAGTCGGCATGGCATTCAAAAATACGCCTATTACAGTCGCGAAAATTGACAGCACCAAATATCAAAATGCTGCTACACAATTTGATGTGAAAGGGTTTCCAACCATTAAATTGTAAGTTAATTTCTAGAAAGATCGCACTGATTATCAGAAGACTATTATCTATAGGAAATATACATTTCTGTTTTTGAAGTATAAAAGGTGAGAAGCATTATACACATTCAGGAGAACGAACTCAAGAAGATATGATTGCATTTACTAAAAGAGCTGATGGGTACGTTGATTTATCTTTATCAGTTTTGGACCCAGTTTAGCTAAAGTGGTCGTATTAAATCTTAAAGACTAGTTTTAGGTCGTTAGTCTGTATAGAACTAAGATGATCTTAGACTAGTCTTAAGTCTTAGCCATGATTGTGATACTGACCCCAGGGATTTAAAGTGAGTTTTCAATCAGTTTCCAAAATATTGTGATAATTTTGCAGACCTGCTGTTCGTGAGTTAACGAGTTTGGGTAAATTCAATGAAGTTCGAAGTCTTCACAGTGATTCTGTGTTTTTCCTATTCGCTGGTGATATTACTGATCCGTATGGAGATATATATGTGAGTATTGATTGTTTGTAATATTTCTTGAAAGTCATATATAGGCCTATGTATACAGGGCTGCTGACGTTATTGATTTGTTCACAGTTTTTGCAGTCTTCAAAGAAAATCATATTTCTGTGATGTATAGAAGCGTGCTGCCATCTATTGTGTTTAGATAGAATTACGATTCATGTGTTAGATTGTCATTTGTCAATGTTGCAGACATTGATTATCTTGTAATATAAAACCTTCTCTATTCTAAATTTAGACTAAATTCAAGAGTTTAGCGGAACAATATATTGTACACAGTTACTTTTATGCTGGATCTGAAAAAATTCTTCCAGAAGTAAGTACTTTCATCGGGTTTGTGAGAATTAATTTTGAAATTTTTTTTTCAAGATTGATGATAATGAATTAAGGAAAGTTCTTTTATTCCTGTGGTTAGACTTTATGTAAAATTGATGCAAATGCATTGGAATTGTGTTTGGATGGTACAATACAATGCTTTTTCATTAGTTCGGATGACAGATTAACAGCCATAGTTCTCGGGGAAAAGGGAAGAAAATTAAAGAAATAAAAAACAGATTTCTGACCTGTAGCACCAGAAAAATGCCTGAAATATAAATAAAAATTGAAAAAACTTTTTTTTCATTTATGGTTCAAAACCTTCCATTGGGCTAGTTATTAAAAAAAAGTCTAATGTGAGTTAATATCTTTTGTGTTATGTTATAGGAATTCCGTCCATCTCACGTCCCTGCTGTTGTAGTGTTTAAAGACGCAACTCATTATTCATTTCAATGTAAGTTACTTTCTATTTTCTATACGATATTAAAAACAGTAAAGAGACATGCGAAAAGTTGTTTAAGGGAATGTTTCCGGGATTCTCACACTTGATGCACAGTACCAGGAAATCAGGAAAAACTAAATGATATTTCCTGCGTTGAAATATTTGGGAATTTTGTTGAGTTTCCTCTAATCTGAGAAATATTTCAAGTATTTGCCATGGGCAACTGTTCAGCGATTTATCAACCAATCACCAATAGAATGTTGACGTCCCTGTAGTATAATAGCATCTGTCCATTTCATGAAGGCTCCATTTCAATTTGAGAAAATTGAAAAACCCCCAGTGAAATACTTGGGCATTTTGAATTCATTATTGTAACCCTGGGAACCATGATATTTTGATTTTCAGCTGAATGGGGAGAAGGATCGAGGAAAGATCTGGAACAATGGATCAATAAGGAAAGATTTACCGCATTTCCTCGTATCGGTGGCGCCCATATCAACGACCTCGGTAGAACGAAAAAACTGCTCGTTATTCTGGCTATAACTGAGAAACAAAATGACGATAAACAGGTCAATAGCAGGTAGGAAGAAACAAGTTTACACATTACATTAACTCCAGCTACAGTCAAACGCGCTTAACTCGGATCATTTTAGACCGATCGAATTAATCCGTTTAATGAGATTAAACCGATCCAAATAAAGCGGGTTCGACTGTATTTAATTTTGGATCGGAACGATTTAAACATCAATTTAGGGTTTAATCTTGAAGCTTAAAATCGGCGTGATCTTCATTTCGGCTTTCATTAACTGTTCGTGTTTCCATTCGTTCCAAGAGATTCCTCGGAATTCCACATCCGTGTGGTTGAAATACGGTCCGGTGAGATACGCGAACCAGCAGTTATTGTACCACCAACCGGCGTGCCACTCTTTAGCGCAATGATATCCATCCCAAGCATCGTTATCCCTATCTGCCGTACTGAACTGGATATTGTTGTGTTTAGCGAAGGCGTCTCCCGCTGTGCCGGAATAATTGCCCACGTGTAATCTATAGTTATCTCGTTCGCCGTCGATGTAGAACACCTCGTACTCGGCGTACACTCGACTGCCTTTAAAATCCCAAAGGTCGACGCGTAGTCTATAATTGTCTTGTTGCGATAGAAGGAAGATGTTATCGTTACCGAGCCAGAATTCGCGAGTGATGTCGCAGAAACCGTTGCGATACGTTTTCCAGTCGTGGAAGAAACTACACGAACCGTCCATCCGACGACTGAGTACCGTCCAGCCACCACCGGGCGTTTCCATATCGCACCACACAGGTATCGGGCACGCCGCGTATAAAGGTGTTATATAGTAAACTCCACTTTCACGATGGCCGCGCAGAAACGCCTGTTGACAGTCTGAAAGTATATAATGATTTTTCTCATTAGCAAGGTCCCGACGACTTCTAAACGGAAAATGCTTTAATGATGCTTGAAACTCATTTAACTTTTGACTCTTTTTGCTTACTCGAAATTTGAGATTTTCTCCTTAAAACTCCTTATATCCAAGAATGACTGATCTATCTGTAGGGACCCGGCCTGATTAGTCAAAAGTTATTACTTGTATTTTTTACTCAGCGGCGAAGCCAGGATTTTAAAATTTGTTCGCACGAAAATGTCAAAATACAAGCCACTATTATTTCAACATCACTTAAAAACACAATAGAAAATAAAAGAGTTGATTTAGGAGTGATTGAGTTACACTCGTAAACTCTTCCAGCAAATTTATGGATTTGAATTAAAGGTTTTTAAAATGATGACTTGACACAAAAAGTTTAGGCCTGGCTGCATGCTGGCTAAGCCCGTGGGATTGGGGGTATGTTGATATGAAACAATCATATATGTATGACATGAATCCTTTTCGAAACAGCTTGAAGATCAATTTTAATCACTAACAGATGAACAACTTCCGATTTCGCTTGTGTATTGTTTAAAAATCGCTTGATGTAACCATAGAGCGAATCCTATTTGAGCGTTGCTTTAATGATGAGCATTTCACAGACAGACGGATTTCTGGATGTAGTTTATCGTGACCTCAAAATGTCAATTGGTTATTAGAATTATTGAAATAATTGACAAACGTCATCGATGTTTTGTTCGGGGTGGATTATTAAATGGTAGGATAATATTCTAGTACGCAGGTTGTAATAATCTATTTCAGCTGGTGTTCGGATTATGAGCTTTTTATTTGGACTGGAATTAATTAAGAGTGGAGAATGAGAATAACTGGGTGACCACAGCTATTTACAAGTTCTAACCATTTCTGGGCATGAAAGGAAATTGTGCAAAGGGAAAAATGCGCAGAAGATAAAACATTTGTTTTCAGCTCAGATATGAAAATGTTATTGTAATCATGAATTTTGAAGTTCATCTATGCTGTATGTTCGGAATTCTTTTCGCATCGCATCGCATTTTTATGGCTGCATATATCATTTTCATTCATTATGGCACTCAGACATGATAATAGTAGTATAATCGTCTGGGATGACTCTAATGCCAATGATAAACACTACATATGAAATTAATTAATTTTTATGATCGAAATGTCACATAGAACAATGAACTTATCTGTCTAACATTGAATGAACTCTTTTTAGTTATAAGCCAACTTTAAAAGATGACATGGATTAAAAATGATCATATATTCACCGCTATCAAATCTCTGGTTTAGATTCTTTTGGGAAATTGAGAAAGATAAGATAAAAATCCCCCCAAACAATTTGATAGCCGTAATTACTAGGTTGAGTCAATATAGATTTATGTCAAGATGGAAACAAATTATCACTAAAAAGACTAACTGTTTGTCTATGATTAAATCTGATTTGACGGCTATTAGGAAGGCATTTATTAGTCATATATTCAGTTAAGGTTATTGTGCCTCATTATTTCATAGTTGATATCGTACGCACCTTTGAGATTGGTATAGTTAGCTCCTATCCCTTGACATTTCCTCACTTTTGGTGCAGATTCGACATCTATTTTCTTCGAGTGTAAATGTCCTCTTGTTGGTAATCTCTTATCGAGCATTATATTCACCTCCCCGACGTTCACCATCACTTCCAGCATTTTCTGTTCCATATTACGAAGCATTTGTTGATATTTCTGCATCTTTTTCTCCATGTTTTTCATGCGAATGCCTTGCTTCGACGCATTCATCAGTTTCGCTTTGAGCAAAGCTTCCGTGGTCTCCATTCGTTTTTCGGCGGAGAATAACTTTTTCTCGAGATGATTGAGTTTTTTAAGTTTTTGCATGATTTCGTCGTTGTAGTTGATATTGTCTGATACGATGTCGCTGTGCCTCGTGTGAGGCTGCAGTTTCTGCATAATCTGCGGACAATCTTGGGCTTTAACTTCGTTTATAACCAGCGAATACGAGCACTTTTTCGTCGAGACTTTCGCTTTTTTACGGTAATACTGTTCAGCTCCGTAGTACCACGGATAGTTCGCGTGAATCTCAGTCACCAAACAGTTGATTAGTACCAGTAATAAAACTAGATAACATCGTCTTATAAAAAAGTTCGGTAAAATAATCCGAATCAAACATATCCCGCTCGCAACCATGTTTATAAGTTGGCACTTGAACAATTACTAATGTTGCTCCGACTGTAGTGAACTCTTTCCGTGTCTTGTCTACAATATCACAAACTGCTGAATGAGTGGAGCGCGCACCGGATCGCTCATCGCACAAGCGTTTATGATATCATTCAAATAATTGATGAAACATGATTGGTCTTCATCGTTGTTCATCTAGGGACGAGCGATATTAAATTGTGCGCCTTTAAAGAATCGGGTTATATTTGATCGAATGTTGATCCAATTTTTCTTTTAAGTTTAATTGATTGTTGCTGGGAGAGGTCGGAGTTTTTTTTATATTGAACAACGCTGCCGTAATAATTGTAGATGACTTACTAAACTAAACATTTCGATGAATACACTTTCAATTGTCTAAACATATAGTGTCGGTTCTGAAGTATATCTTCAGCAGAATTCTCAGATCGTAGAGTTTCCGGAATGTGTGCGAATGAAGTTTGTTTTGTCAAGATATTCAATGTATAATTATGTAAATATTTTTCATCCAAAGAAAAAATGGCCACGACTTGCGTATATTTTATTATCTAAATACGAGAAAACCTGTAAGCTTTACCTGACTGCATAACAGTCATAATATGATCTTACATATTTAGTTTGATAAATTAGATCACCCCATATTTTTAACGTGAATTCATGATATAATATATCATAAGGTGCAGGTAGTTTCTAAAAGTATGCACCAGTGGGATGAAAATACTGGAACATCTATTCATCCTAGTGTAAAATATTGAGTGACGACAGTATTCATTAGAATTGATCTATTTGCTAGGTTATTATCCTCATATCCTCATAATTCACCACAATTTATCACCTAAAAATGTAACACTATTTGATAATTGCCTGTATTATGATGAATATAGTGATGATATTTCATTTACTGAAAACGATTGCCCAATTGCTGCTCGTGTGGCATCGAGTTTTTTATCGCGCTGCAGATACGTAATATTTGATGCAGCTAATCATGAGAAAAATTCCTGGTTTTTAACCTTCTTTCGTTCCAGCCGAGATTAAATGAGAAAACATGCAGAGTTTTATAAGATAAAACAGTTTCATCGCGTCTGGTCTGGTTCGGTGCACTGCTCAATTTTAAATTTTTTTGTCTCCTATCAAAATCGTTTTTTTTTTATACAACTAAGATAACACGGATAATCAGGTCTGACCATTCTTCAACATCATTTCAATTATAGATGTGTGGTCCTATCTAGAGAAATACACGTTCAATTGAATTAAATCATAGTCTGTATATACAACATTCAAGTATTTGCTCTGCTAATATATCACAGACGTATATAGCGTTTTATTTCACCCCGCAATAAATTGCATCATTTGTTACTGGTCTGATCAGGATTCTTCTAGATTATACCACCCGCATTCACGCTCACTTCACGATGGTAATCAATAGTTACTCGATGCTATGACTGCTGGCTCTTTATTTTTTCTCGTTTGCCGTTATATCTACAACATCGGGCAACCAGAAAATACGCAGCCAATAGAAATAAAGACATTTGATCGCGTACAAAAATCGATATGAAATTTGAACATACGCGTGAATATCGGGATAATTGGCTGCAGCTTCTAATCTCGATAACAAACGGTTCCTTGTATATCTTCATTTTGGAATGAAAGTACTCAAAAGTCTGAAGGGTATATTAACTATAATTAACTCCTAACTAAACTAGACATACAGCATACATAATATGTAACAACTTGTTTTGGTTACTTTTTTTTCAGATGCAAAGAAATGCTAGACATTTTAGCTAAACAGAAACGTGAAAAGTACCACGAGTAAGTATTGCTTAATAATTTCTACCCTTGTAGCGCGCAAGTAGCAGATTTGTCGCTATAGATCCCGAAGTATTCGCTCATTTTACCTCATTTGACAAGAGAGGACAATTGATTATGAGTTACTATGAATTTTCAGTGATTACCAGTTTGCATGGATGGATGATACAGAAACTGTAAATTCAATAACAATGTCTACAATGGCTACACCTAATCTACTAGTACTCAATACAGATACTCAATATTACTATCTATCAGAAATGCCGATTGAAAACATGACTTTACCCGAGCTCGAAAAATTCTTAGAAGACATAAAAAGCGAAAAGATTCCTGTAAGTCTAGTGGAAGCTCATTTGGTATTTAATAATAATACAAACTAGTGGAAGGTATTTCACCGATTTATGAATATATTACAGGCTTACGGTGGAACTGGTGTCTTACAACGTTTGAAGCGTGTATTTTATGATATTATAACTACTGTTGCTGTAAGTTTCTCTTCATTTTCTTTGATGGAAATTGATAGTTCATTCGTAATACACAATACATTAAAACCTCTCTTAGTGAACACCTCACTATAGCGAACACCTCATCCTACCTTAGTGAACACCTTTTGCCGGTTCCAAAATTTTCCTATCTAAAAATACATACATCATTACCTCCTTATAATGTGAACACCTCTCTATAGTGAAGAGTGAACATTGTTTCTGTAACAGAAGGTTCAATTTACCTCCCTACATTGAAGTACGGAAGCGATAAAGTGCCTCGAGTTGTCGCGTTCAAACTCAACAAGTCGCCATATTTATGTCGATATATCGCGATATATCGCGTCAAGTCGACATGAATATGTCGACATATCGTGACGTTTTCACGACAAATTTCGCTTTTTTGCCCATTTTCCACAGGACAAGTCGTCATTTGAAGACATGTCTAAATGTAAGATGAGGACACCAGTGATATGACGACTGAGTTGTAAGTCGTCATGAATATGTCGACTTGTCGCGAGGAAAGTGGTCGTGAAAACGAAATATGTCGTCAAAACGTCACGATATATCGACATATTCATGTCGACTTGACGTGATATATCACGATATATCGACATAAATATGGCGACTTGTCGAGTTGGAACGCGACATCTCAAGGCCCTTTATCGCTTCTGTAGTGAAGAGTGGTCATGTATAATTGACTAGATTAGTCATTATACTTAGATGAAAGCGTGTTATAGTCTTAATTTAGATAATTCAATATTTGGCTTTGTCTGCAGTTGTGGATTCATAGGGCGATATTAGGTGTCGACCTATGTCCCATCATGGCCTGACCCTCCTTATGGTGAACACCTCAATAGTGGACACTTTTTGCTCGGTCCTGTAGGCGTTTACTATAGAGGTTTTACTGCTATAACAGCCTCACATGTAGATGTTGAGAATACATAATAAGATTGAAACCTTGACATAAAGATTCAGAAGATTGAAAGCAAAATCAATTCATCAAAGATCAACATTTTGGACTCCCTCTGTACATAGTCAGGTGTGACAATGATGATGGTGGTCTCTACAGAAAGTTCGAAACATTGAGTCTTTTGATTTTATTTCTCGATAAATAAATTTTCAATCCTTCAGATCTGTATATAGTGGGTTTTAATCTTATAGTTTAAACTGGGATGTTTCAATAATTCGTTGCTATTTTCAGGGTATTTGGTCGGAATCAAGATTGTTGTTTTTCATCATGTTTTGTATACCGACAGCGATAATTAGCGTAGTTTGTTATGGATTGTGTTGTATGGAACCGTACGATGGACCAGAAGATGAAGATGAAGAAGTTGAACAGCCAATCGAAGGTTTGTAACGATTCTTCTCGGGCTTTTTTCACTACACTCTTTGTCTTAATCAAGTTCTTCATTTTTTTCTATTAATTTCAGGTGGTGATACCGGTAACCAAAACGCAATAACTGACAAACCTTCTGATCACATCAAGAAAGAGTGAAAGGAAATATTGGAATCAAACTATCTATCTGGTCATTCCCGGTCTAAGTAACTGCCATGATTCATTGCAGGATTTATAGTTCTTTCTGATCTGCATTTCAAACTCATTTTCTATGGTACAAATTCAAACAATTACTGATTGTCTGATATCATATTCTAATTGAAATGAAATCGAGCAAAAATGATGGCATTTTTCTAAAGGATTGAAATCCGTGTAAAAAAAGTTATTCATTAGTTCTGTTTGTTTCTACTCACAGTTTTTCAAGTTATTACTGATCTGTTAAATTTTTCAGATTTTTAATGTTTTTTTTTCTTCATTGACTATTACCGGTATATGATATAGGTATTGATGTGATTATGGTTATGAAATCACTTGATCGTATTTAAGTCACTGCTTCACCTAATAAACTTCATTATACATGTATGTTTCGCTCCAAGTCATATGTTGAATTGTGCTCACACCGTTAAAAAATTGAAAAGGAATAATTTTAAAAGTCATTTAAAACGATCAGACATACTAAAGTACTCAAATGTTGTTGATGCAAATATATCATGTTCGGTATAATATTCGATTGTCATGAGAAATAGTTTGAGAAATTAATTTATGATTATCATTTATAATGAATACAACATGTCTCATCATGTTGACATAACCAGGATGCTTGAATGTTACTTTTTGTGTCGTTTCACACAACTCAACCACCACAAAATAATCGCCATGTCTGACAGTATAATAGTGTAACATTGTAGTATTGTATAAATGTAGTATTATATGCAAGTTTTGTAATAAATGATAACTATGTTTTATATCATCTAATGTCATACACGAGACCTTGTCATTTTTGAGTTGATTGATGTTTGCCAAAAAGAAGTCGACTGTGAAAGAGTTTTCATACAATAAGATCACCTGGAAGAGTTCAATGCAGTCTGCTTCTTTTGTTTTGTATGTTGTTGCGAGGTTATTTCTGACACAAACAATACTTTTATAATTGTTGTGAGATCTTTTATAAAATAAAATGATTATTCTATCAGATAATTCTCGTATCGTTGCTCTGTTCTGCGGTTGATGAAAGCTAGCTTCTGGTATTTACATAAGCTATCAGCTTATCGACTATGATTCAAAATAACTACTGTGAATACCTTCTTTCTTTCTAGGCATTAGGCAATATTATTTTATTTTAAGCAAAAAACAGTGAATATATCCTGGACGAAGCTGTTTACACCAAGCACTATGGATATGACTTCTTCACAACTGGTGCAGTCAAACTCGTCGCAACAAACTTCAGGGGACCAGAAAATATGTTGTATCCAGTATGAAATGATTAAAAATCTCCTGTTTGGGACAAAATTCGTTGAAACCGATGAATTATATTTGAGGACCTTGTAAAATTCAATTTATTTCTTAAGAAAGCATCGACTTAAAACGAAGTTCACTGCACCAGTAAGACATGTAGAGTAAAGTACGCATAAGTTGGATCACTTGGGACCGTGATTTCTGGTTTGACTTGGAGTGCATATTCTCAGTTACACATGTACAAAAGATCTTGCTATTTTTCGTAAGAGAAGTTTTTCGTACGTAAATGGACGCAGCCTAAATGTGATAAATACCATATAATTTCTATGAATAATAGAACATTTCTCTTAGAATTATGATTTATAGCGCGACAAAAATCAAATTCATATGATGCATGTGCGCGTGCGAATCTGCCAGCCAGAAGGCAAGACAACTACAAGCCTATCAGGGTAATGGTAAGCCATGACAGTGTCATGTCAAACCCACATGAACTACAGTCAAATTCATCTGCATCTGAAGGTCAAAGAGGACGATTGACATTATTGACGTTATTTTTTTTCTCCAATCTAAACATATTGTATTTAATGTTCTGTTTTTACACGCACAACATTATATACTACTACCCTGCTAATCGCGTGACAATAGCTTGAGAATCATAAATCAGTGTAAAGTAACTTGTCTATTCTATCTTTTACTGACAATAATGATTACTGAAGTTGTGCCACCTATGCATTAAATACATGTATTCAGTTAAGACAGATCTTGGAATTTTTGATCTGAGTTAGAAACATGAAAATATATGACAATTGTTAATTGGACAGAGATATTCTATCTGAGTCCGCCTTATGAAATCTGACTTAATCGTATATTTTGTACCATCTTATTCTAAAATGCACTGGGACTTCAGAGATTGACAGACATGTGTGTATATCTGAGTTTAGCACATCCGAACTATGCATTCTCTAGTGTACTTTTACTCCCCATGAATTCACATACCTTTCTCAATTACGAGTACAAGTGGTACTTTACACACATTAAGATATATTTACAGTCAAACTCAGATAATTAGTCATCAATGGATATGATGTCTCATTACTGAAGTCAGAACTATTCTCGAGTCCCAATTTGTATTTTCAATTCAATTTACTAGTAGCATTAGTCATTTGGATTAGGCATCAAAACAATGACCATCTCAGCTATGACGAGATAAACGAGATATTCCTTTTTTAACAATCGTAATTTACTAACATAATTTACAAATATACATTCAATTATCACAGACAAATAAAAACTAGACTGGCCATTTATATCAGGCGGCCAGTTCATACCGTAAGTGAACAATTACACCTTAAAATCTTACACTTTGCTCAACTCAGAAGACGTGACTTGATAAATAAATCAAACCTTTGCTCAAACTTTTGATCCGATATCTAGAACAAAACAATCAAACATCCCCCCAACTCTCCGAGTGGAAACATCCCCCAACTCTCCAAGTGGAAACATCCCCCAACTCTCCGAGTGGAAACATCCCCCAACTCTCCGAGTGGTTGTCCAAATTCATCGTCTGAGTTTCACAAAACAAAATGTACAGGATTAGGCTATCAGAGATTAGATTATTGTTTAATATAATTCATGATAAAACCTAAAAGTAAACTTACTAATAGCAAATTACAATTGAATGAAATTATCTCGGATTATTTTCCATACGGTCGAGGCATTCAATGCAATGTATTTGCAACGTGTCGACATCTGGACATAGTTTACCACAACACGGACACTTATATTGGTCACTGTTAACACGTTGATTCGGTTGTGCCATTGCTTGATTCCCCTGAAATATAGAATTCAGTGCAAATGATCAGTAAGAATATTTCGGAAACAAAAAGATATTTTGGGGACGCATTTCTAGAGAAATGTCTCACCGCGGGCTGCTGGTAATGTTGTTGAGGAGGATACGGGTAACCCGGATGTACCCATTGCTCGTGA
Organism: Tubulanus polymorphus; assembly: GCF_964204645.1. NCBI lineage: Eukaryota > Metazoa > Nemertea > Palaeonemertea > Tubulaniformes > Tubulanidae > Tubulanus > Tubulanus polymorphus. Next base: position 3,052,177 of record NC_134027.1, on the reverse strand, counting down.
CCTGGATAATATCCGTATGTTTGATTTGCTAATGAATATTCCTCATTCTGTTGCATGCCTGCTATATTTGCACGGGAACACATCTCGACTTGTCTCTGTAAACGTTCGCATTCATCTTTCGCTGATTCTAGTTCAGCACGTGCTTGCTCCCGTGCTTCTCGCTCTTGTTGGAAGTCCGACATGTACAATTCCATCTGAAATACATAGAAATATAATCATTGCATATATTGCATATATCTTTTGAGCATCTCAGATTACTGACCATGTCCTATCATCATGGCTTATGGCATTTCCTTTTTGAGATAGAAAAGTGACTATAGGTGTTGAGAATAAGAATTACCTGTTGTTTTAAGACAACACATTGATCTTTTGTTTCTTGCAGTTCTCGCTGCACTAAATGAAGTTTTGCTATCTCATTGTCTTTCGCTTCCAAAGCCTCTTTAAATCCAAGGATTTGAATATGAGCGTGTTTAAGCTGTTCTTGAGTTCTTCCATGTAGATCAGTCCCTTGTTTCTTCTGTTTTACAATAAAAGCTCATGTAATACATAAATCTGATATCAATATTTGAACTACTTGACAGAGAATACGACTGAAAAATTTTCATACCAATTGTATTTCGAGATCATCACATCTGGTCTTGTAATATTCACAAGACTTCAACATTTCATGGTGATCCTCCAGCAACTGATTGAAATGACGGCTTAAATCTTCCAACTGGGTTCTGAATAACATCATGATCAGTGCCAATAACTTACCAGCGAATAATGGAGTAGTAAACGAACATTTAAATGTTGATATACATACTTGCACTCAGCTAGCTGTTTGTCTTTAACTCCCATTATCTGTTCGAAATTTGTGAGACCTTGAGTTAAATGACCAACCTTCTCTTTCTCAGATTGTACCTCACATGCGTACACATTACATTGACCATCTAACTCTTTAGATCTGTAAGTTGCAGTTAAGTGAAGATACATTAAATTTTTCCAACCACTTTTCTGATTCTCATGCAACTTTCCTAAGCGTATAATGCCCTTCATACCTTCGTTTTTCTATTTCCAGTAACTTGTTGCTGGTTTCTAATTGTTTCTGCACAAACTCATATTGCTGAATATGAGTCTGTAATTGTTTTTCCAAATTTTGGACCATTTCTACCGAAACCATTTGAGTCTGAAATTCATTTACTTTATTGTCAGTTGTACAATCCAATCAATGATGTAGGACAATAAATTCTAAATGTGTATAGTGAACGTACGTACCTCCTTTATCTTACATTCTCTCAGTTGTTGTGTCAGGTTTTCAACTTGTTCCTTAGTTTCCTTCCGTAATTTTCTTGAGGACTGCTCATAGAAACTAACCTTCTCAGCATTTTCTTTCATCAAGGTTTCCTTTGATGCTAGTTGTGTTTTCAGGTCAGAGATCTGCGCAAATAGAGAATATTTGAACGCTATCACAACTCCTCTCTCAACTGAGATAAGAGAGATAACCTGAGATAACCTACCACATTAGCCTGTCTTTTTAGTTCCTCAGACAGGTTACATACTCGTTCACGTTCTTCTTGCAGCTGATGTACTACCTTTTCACGTTTTGCTTTGTCTTCAGCCGCTTCTTTTGGATCTGGACCTTTCTGAACTTCAGACATTACTCTTTTCACATCTGTATAATACGTGATATCCGACTTACAAATGTATTTAGTGAACAAATATAATATTCTTAAGATGAACTGTGTACTCATTAGAACATGACAGTAGAACCGATTTAATCCAGATCATTTGAAACTGATTAAATTCATCCGCTTTGAGAAATCCTGACTGAACATCATATTTCAAATATATCTATGTATAGGCGGATCATAAATTCTATCTGTATTAGATCAAAATCCAGATTAAACTGATAAATTTTTTTACTGTCCATGTATACATACCGGACTCCTTGACCTTAATGAACTCATCAACATGAGACATAAGATCATCTGTATTCAATAAATAAGACAAACTGGAATCAATCTTATCACGAGCAGCTTCAGCATTCAATTGATTATTCATGGCTAACAGTACATGTTTCTCTTCGTTCATTGTTTCCACTGATTTCTTCTGCTTTTCTATTTCTTCCTTCATCAAATTATTCTCAGCATTCACTTCATTATACCGTTTTTCAAGGTTCTCATTTTCATTTTCCAGTTTCTGTTTCTGTTCAATAAGTTTGCCTTTTTCATCTTGTAAAACTTTCAAGTCTTTAAGAATCGAATCCATCTTAACCTGAACTTCATCCCTCTCCTTCAAAACGACAATGAATTTTGATTTTTCCTCGTTCATTGCCTGGTTCAAATTTGTGATTTCAGTTTCATATTGAGCCTGAAAAATGATGACCAAATATCATGGTTAATACAGTAAATCATTGAATAGGTTATCATTCATTGATATCGTTGAATACCTGATTGGTTTTGTATTCCGAAATGTGTTTATTCAAGAGCTCAATTTGAGCCTCATCAGCGCGAATTACAGCCTCCTTTTCTTGTTGAGCATTCAAGAAATCGATTTCCATTTGTTTATAGGTTTCAACTTGTTTTCGCAGGATATCAAGTTCTTTCAGCACTGAAGTATGTCTAGCTGACTGACTGATTTCTCGAGCTCGCAAATCTTCGATTTGTTTCTGCATCTCTGCAACCTCAGTTTTCCAAGAAACATGCTCAATTTCACTATCGTCCGACGAATGGCCAGGATTACCATCTACTGCATCTGTGACTTCTTTATCGACAATCTCTGCCTTTATTTGTGAAGCAACATCATTCTGAAAACAGAGAGTATAATAAAACATAATGACATAATATTCATTTCATCATCAATTTAATTTAGGTCACACAAATACATGATAGAAATGGGAAATTGATGATGTTCAGGCCCCTTGGGAAAAAAGGGCTTAAGTTATAATGATGAATGAACTTAAGAGAAAATAACTTATTCTAGCTCAATTTGATAATCGGTATTGGATGAAAAACTTACAGTTTCTAAATTTCCAGCTCTTAATAAACTGATTTCTCTATCAGCTGCTTGTTTACTGTCTTTCAAAAATTGATTGGCTGCTTCTAATTCCGTTATTCTGATTTTCAGGTCCGGCATCTTTAAAAGTTAATCAGGAAAGCTTTTCAAAGATTTATTCGTGAAGATCTTTTGACCTTATTATAAAATGATGGCGAGAAAAAAGTCACCTCCTTATCGTCGGAAACTCTATATTCAAGATCTTGAATCTTGCTCTTCAATTCAGCATTTTCTATACGTAAAACCCCAATTGTCTCCTTCGCTACTTGGGCTTTCTTATTCCACAGAGCGCTGGACTCCATTGTTTGTTTTCTCCATTCAATCAAACGCTGGCATTGCTCATTGATATCTGCATTACTTTTCAATAATGTTTCTATAAGAGATTAATGTATCACACAACTTTACTGCAAGTATTCATAAACTTTCTTAGGCTTTGATATAATAATGGAGGTCAGAGTCAGTTGCTCAAAAGTAGGTTAACTCAAAGTAAACTGGTGGACAACCATCGAGACAATCGAAATCACATTTGGAATTTGTCCAGCAGTCACCTCTTAACAACTTTTGATCAACTGGCTCCAGTTCCTTAAGTTCTGAATAAGATTAAGAGTAGAATTTTTCATTGAAACTGCAGGGCACAGAAGAATTCAAGGCTATAAGTTAAATATTTTGCTACCTTTAAGTTCTTGATTTTCTTGCAGTAAATCTCGAACCTTCTGAATCGCATCTTCAAGATTCAAGTGGCTGGTAATTGAATCCAATGAGAAGTGAATATTATCGAATTCTTGAGGGGCGCAGTCTCCCGCTCCGGCAACAACGTCATCACCATCCGAATTTTCACGCGATAAAACAACAAAATCAGATGAAGTATAACTGGGTAAAGCACAATCGACCTCAGAATGATTCATCCTTTTCTTCTGAAAGTAAATATTCTCATTGAAACAGTTCTACGCAAACGGGAGATATCGAAAGTTCGAGTTTCATTCAACTTTTCAAAAAACCCAAAACCCGGAAGTCTAGATTCTAGATTAGTTAGATAGAAGTAGAATATTAAATTCAGAGAATTCAAAAAATCAAGCCGTTTTGACCACCCCGTCCGTCCATTTAGCATCAAATACTCGTATATATATATATATATATCTCGTTAAGATATTACCACATACCTGTGATTTCAGCCACAATATTGTAGTATATCTCGTGAAGATTAGTCAAAACGGAATTCGTGTTTTCTGGGATTCCCCATCTTCGTTACGTTGTTTAGTAGTCGCGTGCCAGAAGCGCGTCCCGCACTGGTGCGCTACACCCCGTCTAGTAGCGCCATCTACCGAATATCTCTCAGTGAGCGAGGATCAAAATGATGTAAAACTTCATGAACTTTATTTTAATTTTCCTACTCATAAGTATAGTAAATTGGCCAAGTAAGTTCGATTAACTGTTAGATATTTTGATTTATTGACTGATTGCCAAAATATCAATCCTTCAAATTCTCCTCAACCACCTCAACTAACTCAATGTTTAAAACTCTGGTGGGGTGTACGTACTACTTCGTGGTTGGTGAGGCCCTCGTCCATTAGTTAGACCAGTGTACCCCGTGATACCTCACTCAGGGGCACCCCAGGGTCAAAGGCTGAAACTATTGGCCTGGCCCTGGCCTGGGGTCACGCAACTGGTAGTCCAACCACGTATGCTTGACTACTGAGCTGAAATGACTGGCTGTCCGTAGGTTGGAAGTTTGTCCCTAATTAGTTCATACCAAGGTCAGTGTGGTGTCCAGTCAGTTGTGACCAGTCCTACTCCTGGTTTGTGTGGTGTCAATATGCTTTATTCTTTTCACACTACCACCTAGAGTTTCTCATTTCATTAATGAATAGCTTCCATGCAGTGTTAGACCCCCAGAGTTTTTAATTCCAAACGGGCAATTTTTACCTCAAAATAAATTAATATTTAGCAAAAAAATTGTGTACATGTAGACAATGTAAGAAATGTATTGCTTCCCTATTCCAAAAAAATAGATAAACCATATTTTTATTTAAAAGATATTAAATATAGGCCTACCCGTACTACGTTAGGCCTAGGATAATTCATTCAATCCTTGTAGTTGAATCTAAAAATTTAGCATCAGGGATACCAGGATTTTACATGTACAAAGTCCCCTTAAAAACCTTGTACAAACCCAGTTGATTGTGCTTAACAGTGGTACGACAAGCAAACTATCACTTCATCTTTAAAGAGAGATGTCAAATTGGTTTCATTTAGGCAGTAGTTGAACATTTAAATGTCAATATTTATGATTTGCTGAACAATTTCTAAGTAGCCTTTGTGATGGCCTCAGTGATCCAAGTCAACAAAACACTTTTACTTAAGCATGAATCTGTCTTATTTTGTTAATATATATATATATATATATGTCTAAAAACTTAATCTCCTAAGCCCAAGGCTTAGTATTACATAATCAATTCATTATCTAAATGCTGGAAAAGAATGGACATTTTATACAATATTAGGGACATAACTAAACTAGTCAAAACAGCCGTTTTTTTTTTTCAAGAGTTTCTGTATTTAGCCGATGTCACGCTTCCATTAATAAATTTGTTGAGAACTCACTATAGTAAATTGTCTATTGTGAAATACCGGTATTTCAGGTATTTTGTATTATCCGCCGTGTAACGGACTACCTAGGGAGCGGCCACATTAAGCATACTACATAATCATTATCATTCTGTGGACTTTACTAAAACGAGAGTTCAGAGTAAGTTTTGTGTTAGGCCTAATATCGTGTCAGGTATTTCAAGTGTATAAAGGACAGAAAAATGTTAAGTTTTTGAAAATGGGTATATGTTATTTAATCACACTTCTGATGCGTTCGTTGACTTAAGGCATTCCCTTGAAATTTCTATTGATATCAGCACTAGTGTTTTATCGCTTAACACATCAGATGGCAGTAGGCAGCTCCGAGCTATATATTGTGATATCAAAGTCTGAAAGATAATTGAACGCCGATATCTATGTTTAGGGATTGATTTAATTATCTCACTATGCATTTAATATAAAGATTAAGAGTTCAGTAGGAAATATTTCGCAATCTTTTGTATATGAATCGTAGACTGTAGTCTAATTGGGTGTAGCGTTAGTCGGTGGCACAGTGTGTATACGTCTCATTCAAGCACATGGCGTGCTACTGATAGGAGCTGTTCTCGTCGCTGTCTGTGTCTCTATATCGGATACCCACCGAGACCCGTTCTCTTACAATACTAAGGTTTGTACTTCAACGGCGATGTCAAAAGTTTTCGCATGTACGAGGTTGACACGAAGTTGACCACGAATTTGACCACAGAATCTGTTGTATTATTTGGGTTTCTTCGATAACAAATCATCTCGCGGCGTGGCCCACATTTTGATGAAGTTTCTATAGCCGATGCTCGGAGAGAGGAGTTTTTGTGATTTGTTGAAATGAGGCGTTTATGCACGGCTCGGAATACGCCGCGATACGCGTTCTTTATCAACGATAACAAACGAATCTTTTCGCGATTTGTTCCCCGATTCAGAAGATACATCGCGATCGTTGGCACTTCAAATTGCGAGTCGTAATTTATTGAGGATATGCAAAGTAGCGGAAGCAAAAAACCGGAGTTTCATGTTTTGGAAGTTTTATTTTTAGCTTCACGTCGATGTAAAAGCGGTAAATTGTAAATCATATACTTGTAGAATGCATCAGGTTATTTGAGATTTTATCAGAGGATAATTCACCCTGCCTTATTCATATGTGAGTTTTTGCTAGCGTTAAAGCGTCTTTTTGCTTTGCTTATCAGAACATGAATTTCTAGATTATAAATGATATATTTGATACTTTTTGATTAGTCGCGTTGAAACAAGTTGCTTAAAAGCTAAAAAGTCCCTTGGTACTCCTCTGAGCTTCATTGACCCGTTGCTGTGGGGGAGTGCTGCAAGCGCATGTCTCGGGTGTAAACAGCGCAAAAAGGAACATCTTTTTCTGAACTGTTGCTGTCCCAGTGGGGAACATGTGTTTTTAGCAATACTTTCTTACAACTATATCTTCGGGTAAGTATGCTCCATTACTGCATTAGTGTCGATTTCAAAGTTAGAAAATAAGATTAGTTGAAGAAAATAAGCTTTTAGATTTTTAATGCAGTGATGGTTGTGGGTCGATCTGAAATATTGAATCATTTCTCTTCTACGAAGATATCAATCCTCGTTTAGGGCAGATTAATTTATTGTAGCATTATGCGGTTTCTAGGCACTTTGCAAATTGCTGCGTTATGTCATCGCACAGTTCTCAAAATGCTGGTTCCTCATATAGCGGGACATATTTCATGATTTATGTGTGATAATGGCATATGATATATCCATTAGCTCTTGAATCAAATCTAGGCAATTACCGAGACAGGTGTCTGTACATTTATTTCTTTTAATTATTCATGCAATGTCACAAAAACGGGATAAAAGTTGCCGTTAAGCTTCACGCAGGTGTTTATATGTATGAGGTAATACATGTTGTTTTGAATATCAAAATGTCGAAATACTATCGGCTGATTTTCTAATTGAAACGCGATGATTCCTCAGATTTTGGGTCGTGATTAGCTGAATTAAAAATTGGACATGGCCCGGGGACATTTATGTGACCAAGATGGTGTATGCTTTCTTTCTCATATAAAACACTATATTCACCGTTTGGTTAAATGCCCTCCTATAAAGCCATTGCTATTCATGTATTGTTGGACGGTGGTCATCCGGTGAGATGCACGGAGAAAGGCTCTAAGATTTTTGTTCGTATTATAATCAGTTTTTCTGAGTTCAGATTCCGTCGCTTTTGTCGAACACGTTGACTATATTGAATAGGGGGTAAATGTGAAATAGAACGATTGTGGGAAAATGACAAAAGTTTGTTTCGTGTTTTGATATAGTGTAGCAGGGATTTTAGGAAAGTTCAGTATTTGAGGTCATGCTGGAAATCGATGGGCGCGAAGTAACTTTATCATTGCAGTTTATCTTTGCGGTATGAAGAAGCTCGATGAGGCAGCATTTCAAACATTATATTTTCGTTTCTACCGTTCATTGAGATATATTGATCATCAGAGATCGTGGTAAATGTCATGGGAAAATATGGCGTAAGTTATGCCAGTTTGAACGTGTCTTGACACATAAAACTCGTTTTTGGAATTTTTTCTCAAGTCGTCTTTTCTATGACATTCCACTTGTCGGCAGGGGTGTAGTGGGAAGTACGTAGTATCTTAATTTCGTTTTTGTTTCATAATGATTCGAGAGATCGTCAATTATTAAATTGCACGCCTTCTAGTTGATAGTGGGTGTATTACTAATCTGTTATTCTCCGGGTGTTTGTTTAAAATGCCTTGTAAATTCTGCTTTAAAATCCTCGCAAACCCTTTTAAAGTATAATACACACAAACATGTAAGAATGTATGCGTAAGATAATGGGTTTGTCTGCAATATGAACTTGACCTAAGTTTGAGCTATTTCATTTCGTCAATGTTGGAAGTATTATCGCTTATATATGTGTGAAATATCGAACTCATTTATTACTTTGTTCTTCTCATTTCAGAACATGGAACTAATGAGATAATTTACACATCGGAGATAAAAACGTACAAACAATAAAACAGGCATCATGAGGAATATATTTATTGAGATTCTGATGTTAGTTTATGCGATGCTTCTCTGCACTTGTTGCGTGGATGGAGTAAGAACATATATAGTGAACACATTCAGCGATCCTTCGAATCTCGGCGAATTCAATCATTTAGCGATCGACCGAAATTCTCAAACAGTCTTCATCGGTGCTGTCAATTCCTTGTATCAGTTAAATTCAAGGTTGAATCTACTGAAAACTGCTATAACCGGGCCTCATAAAGACAATCCACGCTGCCCACCGGATAACTGCGTGTGTACCGATACGGCTAATTGTCATCTGTATAAAAAAGTGCTCACGGATAGCGTTTGTAAAGGTTTAGTTATAGATTACGACAACAATAACATAATTACGTGCTCAAATCTACTTCAAGGATACTGCGTAAAACGTAAATTGGATTCTATCGATATAACGACATCTCAAAAATATCATTATAAAGTTCCGTGGGATAATTCGTCTTCGACTGTGATGTTTATATCGAATGGGCCGGGTTCGGGCCTGCGTCCGGTACCCGTTCTATATATCGCCGCTACTCGCAGTACGGTCGGTGAGAGCGCGTATAAAGATATCGTACCGACGATTAGTAGCCGCAGTTTAGATACTCTCGATTACGCGAAAAACGACCACTTGCGAACGAAATCCGCCATTTCGATCGAAAGCCAAATGAGAGACAGTTTCCGCGTGAACTACGTGCACGGGTTCGGCGCCGGAGGGTTCAGTTACTTCACGACCGTACAACGTCGTAATCGCGATTCGCTCGCTTACGAAAGTAAACTCGTACGGATTTGTCAATCGGACGACGCGTATCGTTCGTACGTGGAAGTACCGCTGAAGTGTCATTTCGCCGGAACCAGTTACAACTTGGCGCAAGCGATGTACGTCGGTAAAACCGGGGTACACGTCGCGCGGAGTCTGAAAGTAACGGAACTGGTCGATGACGTCCTGTTCGGCGTTTTCTCGATCGGTCAACCGAACACCGATCAGCCGACATCCCGGTCTGCGCTGTGTATGTATTCGTTGAAGGAGATCCGGAAAATATTTACTCAGAATATTCGCGCCTGCTTCCAGGGAAATGGATTTACGGGACCCGATCATCTCGTCAATCCTCAACCGTGTAGTAGTGGTGTAAGTATCATTAACCCTTCACTCACTACATTCCACACGCGTTCACACTACTTTCCTTAGAATATCCTCAATTTAGTCGGTTCTATTTTAGAATGGACTTTTAGAAGTCCGTTACATTATAAAACAGTCTCATTTAAACCGACCAAAAAGACTGATCCAGATCCACTTTGTATTTTTTACATCTATGAGTGTGAATAGAAAATAGCTTTTATTGCCTGTTAATCACACTGTTGCGTCTAGCTGGACCAGTGATATCATTTGATTTAAAAATGTATATGAGCGCACAGCATTGATTTGGTCTGTTCTAAATTGGTCTGTTCTTGGTACAGGCCAAATTAGAATACGCTAATGTAGTTATTAACCCTTTATTGTCCAAGAACATTGTGTGTATACAGTCAGTCCTAGTGGGGATCAGTTATCCTTCAACGCTGTGTTAATGGGTGTGTCACTGCGTATCATTAATAACTCTACAACAATCCACCATTCGGCAACCATAGAATTTTTGAAAAATATGAAAGAACAGCTATTAATGTGGCATTATATTTTCAAAGGGATTTCCTCAGGCGTTGGCGTAGTTTTTTTTCAAGTTTCCGTAGTTTTGCTGCTGGGAGATTTTGTGTATCGGTAAAACACTGTATTGGACAGGTTTCACTCTAGATTCTGTGTTTGATGCATTGTTTCTAAATCACTTTGGGATCTAACATGAAAGTATGCGATGATCAGAGCGAGAAGCCACTGCAGTGTTTAGCATTCTCGTTGACAATAGAAGATAAGTTACGGAATGGCTAAGTGTTTCAGTCAACTTGTGGGCTTTCTATCCGGCACTTACGACTATATTGGCTGATAATAGCTCGGCATTGATTCCTAATTTAGCCAATGATACACGAGATGACTACTTCCACAGAACCAAACTTCCTTCGGGGGAAATTGGTCAGAGTTTATTCATCTGACTAGTGTGACTTCCAGCACTGGATCTAATGCAATTTTTGAGGCGTTTCCGTCACTTTCCATTAAAAAGTGATATTTATACACTACTGCGATCCATGCAACTTACCCTCATATCACTTGCTTAAAACAAACTTTACTTATACCTGAGAGCCCATAACTAGCCGAGTTGATTTTGTGTGTTGACACTTCCTATGAATTATTCAGACTAAGTTAACATCGAGGGACTGGCAGAGCAAATATTTCTCTTCATATTGGCACATTTGATGTGTCTTGAGAAGGATTCTGGATCGCTTTGAGAATATGGAATTAGACGTATTTTATTTCAATAATTGACGATACAGTCAATACATAATGCCTCCTCAGCTTTTTACGTTAGAAGGCTTTTTGATTTTTCTGGCTTTCATTGGAACTAGGGAAGCATACTATATCGATATGAGTCGGAGTGCTGATACCCGCTGGGATACATTCACAGACCCCGCTGGTAAAATGTTATTATTCACGATCCCTGATGTTTGTTGTTAGAGCACATTTATCGGAATGCATTACGTTCTGTGATGTGTTAACATTAGCGACCCTATAATTCTGAATTACCATTGAGATCTACTCCTGTAACAGATGTGTGTCAAACACTTTTGCAAAAATTAATTACCTGAAAGGGATTAAACATATGGTGTATTTATAGAATAGGTCAGCCGGTATGAAATGTGACATACATTGTTTTTTAACGAGGCATTTCAAATCATTACACATTAATGAGAAGCCTTGTTCACTAGATGACACAAATGTCAAACTGTGATCAAAGCCCTAGAATTGTTATTGCAAAAATGTCCATTGTTTCTTCGACCAAATTTCCAAATATAGAGCATGTAGTAGCCTGTGCCAGATTAAGCAAATTCTGGTTCGGGACAGTTAAACCCGGGCCAAATCATCTCCTCGTGATCGCCGCTTAAATGTATCTTCTCCCACGATCGTATGTCCCCTCACCACGGCCAATTCTTATTCCAGATTATTTCATTTCAGTCATTTCAAATCGACCAGGCTTATTGCGGAAAACACGATTACAACCATCCGATCAATGGAACTATACCGGTCACTGCTATAGCGCTGAAAACATTTCACGCATCTGGATTATCGTCACTGGCTGTCATTCCTACGATGAACTATACAGCTGCATTCCTCGGCACATCTAACGGTCATATCAAAAAGGTACGATGATATAGTAGACCGTTTGTAATGAAAAATCTCCCTATTCTTTGTATTGCTGGCGTTTCGTTTGATATTCCTACTTTGTTTCAGGTTATTATTGAATCGAGTTCATCCGCTCATGAATATGAAGATATTACGATTGACCAAGGCAGTAAAGTGAACCCGGACATGCTTCTCAGCACGAACAATAATTATCTATACGTGATGACCAGAAGAAAGGTAATTCTAATGCGCCTGTGTTCATGTATGTTTCCCCTTATCAAAAAAAAGTTTTGCTTTTAACATCGGCCGTCAGTGTTGATTCATACGTATGATTGCAGTATTCTAACGGTGATCTCTTATGACAACTGTTGCCTGCATTCTTCAGCAAACTTCTCTACAGTTCAATGCAGCTCTGAATGTAAAGAATTAACGAAAGCCTCCAATTTATTACTGTCTAATTCAAGTAGTACCGCCAGCTACGGATACGTTTAATGCGATAGTTTTGATGATCTACTTTTTACAAGTAAAATATAAAAGTTTTATCAAATGTGAAGTGGCCCGAAGATTATGAATGAAAACGTGTTTCAGCATGAATAACCTTGACCTGTCTTCCCGGTTATTGAATCTCCATCCGCCCTAATATTTGTTCTGCCTAAACAGGTCGAAAAGATAAGGCAGCTGAAGAGGTGTATTCGAGGCTCCTAATGGAGTACTCGGTTTTTATTTGATAAAACAATACAAATGATGTTTAAAGATGCGATTGGCATTGACTGGTAGAAATGTATTCCAAATTCCTGAGTGGTATAATCTGTTACAATATTGACTGATTCTTCTCACTGCGCGGAGAAAAGATGACTTCGCCAGTTGAGTCTTATGAAATTTATAGGATATCAATAGCCGCTGTGGCTTCCATAGTTCACCATCTACGCGAAGAGAAATTAACTTGATCCCGGTTTATTTACGATCACGCGATCTTGCGCTGTAGTTAGAAAAATCGAATACGAATTGGCGCTGATTGGGAGTTGTTTGCTGCGACTACGAACGAACTGCGCATAATTGATCGGTTTAATTATCACATTCCATCCTACAGCGGAAGGTTATACCACAAGCTAGGTACTAGGTTATAGATAAGACCTATAGGACATCCGGCCAAAATATAGTTCATTCTTCCATTCATAAAACAGAAATGATTAGTTGATATTTAATTGTTACTAGTAGCACTCGGTGAACTGTTAGATCGAAGAGCCGTTAGTTCCATGAATCACTCACATGAACTAAGATTCTAGTGAATCGGGATTAACGGGGGATTCATTCGGTGAAATGAAATGAGCAATTACTGTGATCCTGAGTGATGAGAGAAGAACAGAAACGGAATACGTTTCACCACAAATCATCAATACGATCGAAGACTCTAAACGTGCTACGATATAAAACATGTGTCTTAATGTAGAAATTTATCCGATCTCTATATTTCTATATGATAGTCATTGCGAATGGTCCCCGAGCGTCGGACTCATTGACAGGACCAATATTGGCGTCATTTTCTCGTAACAGATCACCGGACCCTCGAGATCCGAGGTAAAATATTATTACACAGGTGAATGCCCGATAGTTAATAACCATACAGCTCGCGGTACTTTCATATTAGTTCGTAGCACATCAATCGAGTAGGTGTATGGTTTATTTCACACATCACTGATGTTGTGATGAGATCTTTCTCTTTTCTGCCAGTTTCCGATAACGTTTATTCAAAAGTCGCTTCATCGTTGTCGCGTTAAACGCCAGCGCGCGCCCCGCTCACATATTCATAAATTTCTAATCGAGCGAGTGATCTCAAATCGATGCTAAGAAGCCGCGTTGATTTATTAATTTCCTGAATGTAAGAGGTTCTTGATTCGATATATTGTTGCCACTGATCGGTTGATAATCTGGTTGAGATTTCATCGTTTCGTGTTGGAGGCTGTCAAGCTGTAGCGATTCACCGCCGATATGCGCAGCTGCTAAGATATTTTCAAATCGTGTTGTTGTTGGAGAAAGCAAGTTTCAAATTGGTCGATTTCCACAGACAAGTTTCTGTCTAATTTAATTGAAGAAAAAAAAGACTCAAAGAGCATTTTAGCGTTTTGACTCGTTTTGATTAGAAAAGGTATTCTAGCAGTTCCATATTGACAAGAATTCATAGCCTTATCAGGAATTTTTGACAACATTTTTGACATTGAGTCTTGTAAACCTCTAAAAGACCTCGGATCTGTGTCTGCTAGTTTAGAATGTGAGCTGGGGAACTTTATTTTGTTAGAGAAACAAGAAAAACTTCGGAATAAACAGATGTCGACGTAAGATTGTCTAAAACTACAAGAATCGATGAGAAGACATTTTTGTAAACAATGTTGTCCGTTGATTGAGCCGTTGTGTTAAGAGTGGTTGACACGTCTAATCCCGCTGTAACAAAACCTATAATACCCCGTGTACATTTAGGCGTACACCCCGGATAACATTGTCTGAATGTGAAGAACCCTGATGAGTCAACTGCTGCGAAGACGTGGTCAGGATGTTCGGAATGTTTCCAATCGGAATTCTCACTCTCGTAGATAAATCAATCGCGTATTAATTGTTGAAATCGATAACGGGCACCGATCTGATGTGAGATTGATGTCGACGGTCGCCGCGATATCGACGAAGGTAGATTGATCATGGAAGATGAGATGCGACTGTTTGCGTTTCTAGATCGATAATTAAACGTCGTATTAAATATATTAGGTTTAATTCAATTACAGGCGGGTTTAATGTCGTTGACATTCGATTTTCAGCTTATATTCCGCTATGTATCGGATTATCTCACAATGTCGTATCAAATATTGATTAGAAGATTCTAGAACCAAATTGAAATATTCGCAACAAATCAGACTGCAACAGAAACAAGCGCCGAAATAAGGCTCGGTTTTTGGTCTGACCAGGCCTTTACCAAAACACAGCACCGGTCATCTATTCCATGCGAATGCTAACTGGTTCTGGAAGTGATTCACCTCACTTGCCACAGCATCATTTGATAGCATTTTAGTAACGAGTGAGTGGTTTATGCGTGAACGTGTTCTAATTACCTTATTAGGCATGGACCGATTTGACTGGATTTAATTGAAGAAACTGGATTTGGTCTGGGCCAACCCTTGTGATCGCCCGGGCTCTAGATTCAGATAACAACGGTTATTACGTAATCCAAAAACTTGTTTCACCAATTTGCATGATTTACGCAAGTGCTCCCTATTCAATACAGACTTCATAATACAAACGGATTTGAGAAGTGAATATGAAACGTGAGCAGGTTCAGACCTAAATTTTGAACAATGAATTCACATTTAGAGCTTGTGTTATGAATGAAACACAAGTTGAAGTGGAGGGGGGTCTTAACCTATGGCGCAATTGTTGATACTTTTTGAGACAGGTGTTTTTGGACATATAGACTAGACTGTATCTGAGTTCATAACTACCAATTACTCAACGGGCCTCTTGAATTAAACTCGACCCTTGTTTGATATAAAATGTTCCGCCTCCATTCACTGATTAATAGGTTCGTGATGCACCTCATCCATCTCGTTCTGTAGATATAAGTTGTTGTATGAGCTGCAGCTGTTTTATGAGTAGAAACCAAAAACCTCAAAATCCATGTTTTTTGAGGATTTCGAACTCTCAAACACGCGACGAGTATCCTCTAACATCAGTTTCAGTGGCTGTCATTATTAACAACTGATTGATTTATGGCAATATGAGATGTGATTGTGCATTTGACAGTTTTTCAAATAGCCAATCAAGCATTCATTTCGTGCAAGGGGTAAAAAGCTACGGGGCTCGCGTGGCGCGCATTTAGATTGAAATTATTCAGAATCATTCGTAAAGCGAGTGTTAGTTTCTTCTTCAGTGCAATCAACTGTCTAACGATGCGGTAAGAAATTGAGTAGTTCAGGTGATTATGTCTGAGAAATTGTCTCTGCTCCAGTTCAAAACGTGACGAAATAAGCTTCATTCTGGCGATGAAACTGTTCGGTGAAACAGTGGCTCATCTCGGCGTTCAAAGCTGATATAACTGTGACTTCAGGTTGAAATTTAAAAGTTCAGTGTCATTAATTTCGTACCCTGTACACGTTTAGTATGTGCGTGCTAGCGTAGGGATGGGTTTACAATGACTTGACCCACAAAAACAAGAATGGCTCTAAGTAGAAAACAAAGTTTATAGGTAATTGAGAACATATTGCACAACTGAGATGATAATATTTATATGATAGAACAGCTGAACTCAGCGTGGAAGCGGAGATAAACATTTCTGTGGTAAAAATTGTGAAATCTGGCATAAATATTGATTTTTTATCTGCCTGATATTATCATGGTAAATCAGAAGAGTAGGTAGGAATAAATCCCCCCTAAGTTGATTTTGGTAGCGAAACTTTATCAAAATTTATCAATATTTTCTCGTATTTATTATGAAAAACTAGATAATTTCATAATGATTTCAACTTTATCAACTCTAGATGACAGTAATTCCTCTAATAACACGTACAATATAATCACTGAAAGCATAATAAGGAATGATTACTTTGGGGACTATATTTTGATTCTAGGGATACGAGTTGGTTGATACACAAATGAAAACTGAATTCGGGAGGATTTTAACCTGTTACCGCAAAAGATGCACAGTCCTCAGAAATGGTTCCTGCCTATATGCAATTTCAAAAAACTTAAATCAAGCCGCATACTTGCCACAGTTATAATAGCTAAACTGTTATCTATATGAGCCCAGAAAATACTGACAAAAGCAACTGTTAGCAACTTATTCTGGTGAAGAATGTTCTCGTTTTGGATGGTAATGTTTTAGTAGTTATTCAGGGAACGGTCTGTCTAGATACTTTTTACCCACGCAATTACGTATTATGCATACGCAATGTATTTCAACATATATTTTTTTTTCTAGCTCATATTTATTAGAAAAATAGCTCCACGGTGATGAAATGATTCCGATCATTTTCAGCATTTGACATCGTATTTTTTCAATTACTTATAAATTTGTTTTATATCGGTTTAAAGCTCGTTAGATTAAGTATTCATGTGTCGATGATTGTTGACAAGTTTCTACAGCTGTTTCTATATTCGAAACCGATCGATACACGGCGTCAATTGTGGTGGAAATCGGTGATTTAAGACGCTGAATGCATTCGAAATGGCTGGAAATAAACTGTACGTGGTGATTTGTGATGCACTCCATTTAACTCCATTTTCTCCGCCTTTTTTTCGAAGTCGCGAAATATTTCGATCGATAGATAAAAATGACCGTCGACCTGAAATGAAAACGTGTAAATTTCGAATAACGGCGAGAAGAATAAATGTGTGTAAATTCGAGTTAAATGAATGATGATAGATTCACGAGATTCGTACGGAATTGTGAGAAATACGAAATGTGAAATTTTTCCCCGTCTACTCGAGGATGATTGAGCTATTGAGTACTGTGTCGGCGGTGCGTTCAGCAAGACTGGAATCTTTAGAAAATCCATACGGTTGAGAGTTTTTATGGGCGAGAGAATATTGCCTCGTAGAACTCGGCCAATTGTTGTTTGAGATTGGCGAGCTTCGATTGTTATTGACAAGCTATCGGCTTTCTGTCTACAATCCTTTGGAGCCGAGCGAGGGCTTTTCTCGGGAGAAGAATGTCAAATTTGCACCGGTGATTTGATCCGAAGATTCCTACGGATTCTTCACTATTCAGGGAATTCTAGTAGTTTATGTATAGGTGTAGGTGGATGTACCGGTATATAAGTCCAGCCCATTCACGACTCGAACATAGTAGCGTCAATTCATGATTTTAGTTTATTCGATGAGTCTGTTGTTACGATGGCATTCGAATCCAATTAGTTTCCTCCCTTTAATCTATTTCAGCGTGTAACTGTTTCTACGTTAATTTTCCTTTAGTTTGTATCATCTCTGATTACTTGAATTAGTCTCTTTGTCTCTGGATTGTATATATATCTCATAATTTCTGTAGTATCTCATTATTCCTGAAGATGACTATTAGGATATAGTCGAAACGTTGAAATAAACTACTATCTCGAAGTTTCATTTTCGGACTTTTTATTATCATTGTGGGATTCTCTCCTCATCGCGTCAACACGGATATAGTGTTCTACCAATCGTGGTAGTAGCATCAATTCATGATTTTAGTTTATTCGATGAGTTTGTTGTTACGATGGCATTCGAATCCAATTAGTTTCCTCCGAACTTTGACATACTGTATATCATTATCGAAGTGGGGAGTGGAAGGTCAAGAAATGCACAATAAGTTTATTTTACGTGTAGATTATTTCTTATTTAATGAATGAACTGAACTTTATGAATGAACTTTGAATTTAGCCGGCTCTTTGTAAGGGTGTGTATACATGTGGGGGCGAGCCCGAACAGAAACACCATTTATATATATCACGATACCGCGGTCTATTATTACAACCAATACATTCAGAAAGTGGTAATATTCTCGTAGTCAGAACTCTACGAATACGACCCCGGACCGTTCGATATTAAATCGCAGCATGATTCGTTGCGGTTTCAAATCGCAGAAAGACTGACCATTTATTGGCTATGCGTGTACGACGACATTTCGTTCGGAAGTCACGATATTCAACTTTTCATTACCTGCCATGTTGTGTAGCGTTACAACATTTGTGAAGATATTATTTCCAGCGATTCATACAATAAATAACAAAATGTATTCAGGCTATAAACTGTGTGTACCTTCAATATTCATTCATCATTTATCCACTCGAGCCCGTTCAAAAAGGGTAGATTTTCCACCAAACAGGGATCCTTTAGGCAAAGCTAGAATGTAAATAGTATTCAAAACATGATTATGAACTTTAAAAAAATCTTTAAATGTTTTACATCAGCTGCAGCTCTTCGAGGACTTGAACCTGGGACTTTAATGTCATAGGCCAGTGTGCCAACCACCAGACCACTGAGTCCTGGTGGTTGATATAGTTTGTCCTGTAAAGAGACTTGTGCTGACCATTCAGGTGTGATGACTGGTTTTGCCTGACAGTATATTCTTTGGCCCATTGCTTGAGATTTGAATGGCAGTTCTTAAATCCAAAGCGGGCATGATTCTCCTACCAATTAAGTTCTCCATATGGCAAAAGTTCAAAACGTTTTTACTGTACAGAATAAAGGCATTTGAGGCATTTAGGATAAAAAGGAGAACCGTATTTCAACGGTTCTGAAAATCTCATTGTATTTCATGTCATCACTTATGCATCTGATATAACAGAATGAAAAGGATTTATCAATTGAATTCCTCGCATATATTTAAAATCAATAATCCAAATATCGATGTGAACGGTGATGATGTGTTGATAATGTATCAATATTAGTTTGTCTGAGCTATAACCACCTATGTTCACCGCACACGTAGATCAAACAAGAGTTGTAGAATGTTTTACAGTGTGTATTACCTGCAAACTGCCGCTAATGCTGACATGATAGCTCTTATAAACCAAGTGTTCATCACTTACCGACCTCTCAACAACAGTTTGAAGATAGTTCGTTTTTCTTTCGTCTTTAGAACCCGGAAATCGTCTGTTGAAACCATATTTATATTCGTTCTCTCCGGTTCAGCAATGTTTAGACTGATGTCTAATTTTTGCATCGGAAATATATTATCAATGTTATTGTTTTTCTTTGCACAATGCCAGCGCTGGCTGTCATGAATTGTCTTATTTGATGTAGGTTCTTGCATTCAGCTTTAGGAGATTATGTTCATATCATTCGGTTAGTGGCAATCTTTCAGTAATAAAGCTCTTGGTGGATTTAATTATTGTGCGCTACTTCAATATCTGGGCTTACAGGACATCATTATTGTATAATTGGCATCTATGAATAGTTGAGGTGTGTTTCTGAAGGCTATGAAACAGGTTGCTGCAAGCAGCAAAAACATTCTCACTATTAATTGTTGTCCATATTGGAAAACTGATATAGTTAGCAGTTTGTCCGTTGTTGTAATGCGATGTTGCTCATGGCAACGTTGATATGGATTGCGACATTGCTTTCGAGAATAAAAATTGATGTCAGATTTTTTTATTTATTCTAGAAATTTGTAGATGTTGTCATCAGTACGGTCGTCAAATTGCTTCTCTATAAACATACCGACAATAAGAACAATCATTAAACACGTGTGAACAAAAGATACCTTCCCCGAGGGGCTGTAATTGGGAGTTCCCTTTCAATAAAAGGCTGTACATCGTTGTTTGACTTTTTAATCATTTCTCAAAATAATGTTCAATATTTATTTCAGTTGAAATCAATTTCGTAAATCAATCATGACAGCGTGTTCAGACACGCTTTGTTTGCAAGTTTGACGACGTTGTTTTATTCGACGTAAATCATCAGCTATTTCCATTAAGTTCTAGTTTGATCTAAAATCTACATGTCAAACAAATAAAGGGCAAGTCGACTGCTTACATATCTGCGTGTTGCGCGTTGTTGGATGAATTTTATCCATATATTGATAAATTCTATGATACTAATTATATCAATAGGGGTGTAACCTAACACATGACTGATAGGATTACATACTCGCGCTTAGAATCGTTGAAAACCAAATCGTTGCAATTTGAACATTATTTCACTAATTCTAAAACCAAAATTTAACTCAATTACTACTGGTGGATCAATGTTTCTACGAAGAAAATATAGTAGATTTATATTCGCCTACATAATAGTTTGCACTTTGTCATATTTGGATATCAATGAAATAATTCTTTACGTGGCCCCTGGATACAAATGATGTTTCATAGATTATAGTAATTATGAACTTGGCTACTTGGAATAATTACGCCACGGCAGTATTCTCTGCAGCCATGTACTGATATGAAAAGCTCATCTGAGTCAGAGACAAGCCTGATTTGTTCATGTAAAATCAGCGCGAACAGATACCATAGAAATGGTAGAAATCATACATAGATCTGTCTGTGCCCATTTATTGGTGTTTCATCGATCGATGATGCAACTTGCCTTTGTTATTTGGAAAAAAGTTTGAACATCTATTTCTGTCACTGACTGAGTGTGAATAATGGAAATCTATCTGAAAACTCTCCTGGTTGTCATAAGAAATCTCATTTTCAAACGATAACTCATTATTCATCATTTTTGTTGGCAGTATTCGAAGATAAACAAATTGTGTTAACATCTGCATCGTGCTGATAAAGGTTGGACTTTGCAAGATCTCAAACTTCAAAAGGTTTTAATGCAGTTGGAATTGCGGTTTTCTGCAGGACAAACATTTTGATTAAAAGCCTGCTTTTAATCCTTGTTTTATGGGATAGGATTATAAACAGTATCACATAGAACATCATTGTTCCCATGTTGCTCGCTTCTAATACTTGCCAATCTCTTGATAAAATGAGATTTTTTTACATGTATGACAGCACCGCTGAAAGCAGTCAGGGCTTTTATAATCCTATTTGTATCTGGCTCCGGATTTTGTATCCAGTGTTCAATGTCAGAACAAATGCGTGCAAACAAAGCATCCGAGATTTGCAATGCATCTGTCCTACATACAATCTACTTATTCATCCTAGTGTCCGATTGGTTATTTGCATCTGTTATGTGTACATTTTTTGGCAGAATCTTATAAAAGCTCGCTGAAGAATTACATCATCTTTTATTGCTCTCCGACTAAAGAGGACAAACAATTTTGGCATCAAATAGGCAGCTAGGTTTATAACAATTGGAATTTTTAAAGTATGTGACCTGCTTATTCTTTATCATACGAACAGGATTTTGGTTATGAAATTCGTGGGGGCGTAGTTACTAAAACATCACCCGATGTGCCAAAACAACGTCTATTTCTATTTATAAATGGACTCTGACTCACCGACATGTGTGTCGTTAAAAAAGTTGATGAAAAAAACGCTTACCGTGAGAAAAAACTACCGTTGATATCTAAAGAAGGTGATTTTTAAATTGTATTTGTGTTTAGAAACTTTTTGAAGTGTTTTACCTTAGTGATACTTGAGAATATTGACCTAGATACAATGGATGGTGATGATGATTGGTGTCAACTTCAACCCATGAAAATGAATGAAGATCTTAGAAGCAGTTCTTTGTTTTACCATTAGTCTGATTGAGAGTTGCTGAAATAAAGATGAATCCATTTTCAAACAAATTCAAGAGTTCAAGCTGCAACCTAGCATTTGAATGACTAACATCACCAAGTAGATATAAATGTGGATAATGACAGTTTATTGGTGACAATACGATATCATTGAAGATTTACTATCAAACATTACTTTCCCCTTATATGAAACTGCTCTTTTTCTGCCTCCTCACTGATTATGAAGTTATACTCGGTCTTTTTTTTCATATGTCTACAGCATCTTTCTCCGTAGTCTCTGCTGAATGAAGTAGAACTCCTCTCTGGTATTTCTTCATGTTGCAACTGTGTTTCTTAGCAAAATATTATCAAGTGTTTTTGTATATTTATTTAGGCTTTCAATGAGATGAGCCCTGTAGTACTTCCTCGGGACCGTGGTTCTGTTCAGTTCTAACTAACGAGAAACTGTGTGCTTTTTGTGCCCTATATAATCAAATACTTCATTTTTGAATGAATGATCTGTGTAGGTTCATATTGCAGGTGTGACTGCAAATGGCTTTGTTGCAATTTTCCCAGGATGTTGAAACACATTGGCCAGCAGTTATCCAGATGTAATTTTTTCGAGTTGGTTGATGCGTGTGTCCCATCATTATAGCCTCCCATGGTCTCCAACCTTACTAATTAAGTCGATATGTTCCTATGTAAAGCTCAAGGCATGCATTTTTTATCAGCAATCGATGACTCAGCTTTTTATCTTCATCAGTCGTGTTATGTGCTGATATAGACTGCAGACTTTACTGTTTTTTTTGTAGACAGGGTTTGGACTTAGTTTCCATAGATAAGTCACTGTCTAATTCAGACATGAAATAGAGGATTTTGACGTTTAGACTCTAATGTTGAAATGGTTTTGAAAATGGTTCTTTGCATTTTAGTCAAAATGGTCGAAATCCTCTCTAATGGTTTTACTTCATGATTTCGGGTTTTTCCTTCAAATATTGACTTTTCATATTCGTCTCTATACCCACTGTATACGTCAGTCTCTAACAGGTTTTTAAAAAAAAAGATTCTCCAGTTTCAAAAGATCTCAAATCTGAAATGGATAGCCTGATCATTTTCATCTCGATCGCGACACGAATTTCAGTCAAATGCACGCTTCTGCTGAAATTATGAAACGATACCTTGGTTTATGGATTATTTGTAATGAAGAAAATGACGAACACAGATCCACGCTGGCAGTGTATTACTGACTGCAGGCATTTCTGGTTGATATGTGAATTTTTATTGCCTATATTGACTGCCGGGTTTGAAACGGCATTAGTGAAGATAAAGTTTAGGCAATTCAAACAATTTTAGTTTCAATCCTGGAAGCCTTTCTGGCATTTTGATCTGCGAAGTTTTCATTAAAGTGGAATAACGCAAGTAGCTCATATTATGCAGTATTTGCTATTGCTTCTCGTCAAGGGAATTCCAGTACTTTCTAGAAGGTAAATGCAACATGACAGGTCATCTCTTTTGGGACTGAATGACTTATTAACATTCGTTATCCCTGCTCAACGGCACGACTAATTAACTTAAACCATCCACTGGAAATTTCAAACTTCAAACAGTTGGACGGTTTCATGTAGATTCTGTCAGGGTTCTTACAACAAGTTTTGGAAAGTTTTGGAAAATGGAAATTTTGTTCTAGGCCCTTGAAAAGCCTATTGAAATTTTTTTCTATGGCTGTGGAAAAGGTATGTAAAATTAGAAAATGTTCTCATAATAAAATCTTCCTATTTTTAATTTTAGGCTAATGAAAGCACTTTGTCACTGGTGTTGATAATTGCCTGTTTTAGGTTGGCGATATGTAACTTAGGGGCATGAAATTTATATCTAGATCTATATCAAATTTATAATCTGGGTATGAAAATCAAATTGATGTTCTGTATATATCGAAGTGAATTTTATTGCTCTAGATTCTTTGACAAACTAATATCATATCATAGATACTTTGATACACATTCACCGAGATTGAGCTCCTGAATCATGAGTTATGTGGTAAATAAAATTGGCTTGTTCGGTATTAAGTAGTGAGTCGAAATAATTGACTGCCGTTGATCTCTGTTGGACAGAATTCATCCATCATACTCAAGCGGATTACTCATTTAATTCAATTGAATTGCTCAATTACTCCAGTGTCTGCGTCTCTGTACCAAAACACCAAACAGTCTCCCAACAACCACGCGACATTGCCATCAACACTATCGATAATAAACTCATTTCTGACTCTTCAACGAGTGTATTATAAAAAGTGGATAGAAATCAGTAGGTTTTCAATTGAATAAAACGCGATGATTTATGCAGATCTATGTATGTTTATATGATGACAGGTAACCTTTAGCACGCGGTTAATAATTGGCCTCAATAATGTTTACAGTGTTGATAAATTCGTATGATAATAATATCTATGTTCACACCATCAGATTTGTGCGAAAGGCATTGTAGAATGTTCTATTGAAACATTCTTGGAATATCTTAAATTGCTCCTGATAACGAGATCTGGAGACAAGATGACTGACCATATTCATATTCATATTCATATTCATATTCATATTCATATTCTTATCGGAATGCAATTTCTATTCTGATGTTATTGAAACCCTCGCCTGGCTGTATTATCCCTCGCCTGGCTTTATTATCCCTCGCTGATCGTCTATGTTTCTGCTACTGCTGAGTTTGTTTCATTTTCGATCGACATGTTTTAGATCATTGAATCAATCATCCGTAGCCTAATGATTCATTAAGCATTATGAATTCATTAAACATTCTTCAGTAAGAAATTCTGAACAAATATTTTCGTTTTCCCAGGAGCCGCTTGCATAGCTAGATTTTTATATAGAATAAACTTGTTTCGCCAAATGATATAGCGGCAAATTCTTAGATTTTTTATGGTTGAAAAACCAAAAGTGACCTTTTGATACCTGATGAACAAACTTTCTAGAAGGACTTGATTTATTTGTGTATTTAAATCTGAGATAAAAAAGCAATAAAGGCATATCATTTGAACTGACGAAGATATTCAAATAAGGCCAACTCATTCATACATGTATATCTACGAGCTATTATTCAAACAATGTCTCATACTATAACCTTATCATTTTCTCAGTTTGTTCTAGGACACATTTTTACAATTAATGAAATCTCGTGTTCAGGTTTTTTTTACATGAAAAACTGAAAATGTATTCAGTGTATGTAATGCTACATGCTTTATATGATCACCGTGAATACATTATACAATATGAAATATAAATATGTGGCATTCTTTAAAACTTGTTTTTTTATCTACATAAGGGCACGAATTAGGATTTTATTCTCAATGATTGATAAAATATTTCGTAAGCTATGGTATGATAGTCATGTGAATATACATGTGTCATTGATAGGAAATCAATCGGAATCTGTTAGCAATCAAACCAGGACAGGTTTATAGCCATGACTAATAGTTAGATGTATCAAAAAGTATCTGTCCACCCTGAGAATTAGGTTTTGTTTAGATAAATTGGATGGCAGATCCACTGAAGGAAATTTTTGATTAGATAGAAAAAATAGAATTTTTTTCACTCCACTCCAGAGATGTTTTGTTCAGTGGTGAAGATAAAAAATATGTTAGATTTTTCCCTCCCCCTGGAATTATGACTGTGGAAGAATCAGTTGCCAAAGTAATTTTAAAAAAGGGCCTAAAGGTTTCTTTCCTTAGACATAACCTTTATAATTTTCTTTTCACCTCAGACAGGCATCATTATAAGCGATGAAAGATTTCTAATTCATGTTTTTATTATTTCTATTTGTAGTTAACGAGAGTAAAAGTGCAGGACTGTCATCGCTACACGACCTGTAGAGAATGTCTGACGGCTAAAGATCCGTTCTGTGGTTGGTGTAGCCTGGAGAACCGGTGCACCACGTACAGCACGTGTCCAGAAGCATCGCAGACGTGGCGTTGGTTACCGGCGCCGAGCGGCGTTCAGTGCACCACTATCACGTCTATCCAACCGAGTCAAGTACAGATAGAACAAGGAGTAACGAGCACTGTAGGTTGAATTAATGAAATCTTGTCAAATCTGCTACGAAACAAAATTCGCTCGATTCAATTATTACTCAATATGACTGCGTCCTTTAAAACCGAAATTGTAATCGTAAACTAAACTAATTTCAAGCTGAAACCGACTATGACATTCTCAGATTCAGCGTTCTTACGTTACCGACTAACGTTAACGCATTTATCTCTCATTCATTTTACAGCTCCGACTCAGCATTCAGAATCTTCCCGTCATCACTAATTCAAATTACGAATGCGCATTCTCCGGATACAACAAAGTCGCCGAGTCTTCGGCGTATAAGACATCCACCGGGGTTAGATGTCTGACCCCTTACTATACCATGCTTCCACGAATACCAGACAAACAAGGTGAATATACTGATGACTGCTGCCAGTTTTATATTTAAAACTCGGTTTCTCCAAAAATGCAATCTAGTTTTCTAATCGATAGATGGGCTCAGGAATTTACTTACAATTGGCTTTTTTACAAACAAAATACCAAGATATTTCACATTTTTTACATAGTTTTTCCAGATTTTTTGCATATTCAAGCTGCAATTAAAGTAAGCTGTTACTGGTCACAATCTGGACATGTTAAAACAATTGATGCATAAATCCTGATCTCCACTGTATATGTCATATAAAGGAGATCAAACTATTTTAACGACAGACAATTTTCTGGAATTTTTTTCGCATATTTCAGTCATGATTTTGCACAATTTTCTAAGCAGGCATCCATTTTTCACATCGATCTGAACGCCGATCTGGTTTCAGTATTTTTATGCTGCCTATCCCGAGTAATTGCGAATTCAGCCATTGTATTTAAAACAGCAGTAGGGCATCTGCCAAGTTTTTTCAACTTAATCAGGTTTTCTGTTTAAAAATCGCCTCAAACTCGGTTGATTAGAAATCCGAATAATGGATATTCTGAACATGTGTTTCTTCTACAGCGGATGGCACTCCGATTTCGGATGAAAATGAACGTAGTGAGTTGCATGGACATTGAGTGTTTTGCAAAACCTCTAATCAGTGTAGCCTTCACATTCGTTAGCTATGATACTTGTGAAATTTGATATACGAACTAACACTGAGCTGTCAAATATGTTTTTATTGCTGTGCTATGAATTTTTTAAAGGCTTGACGTTCTATTCAAATTAACATAAATGAATAGATCATGTGTGTGTATGCTACGATTTGCCGTGATGAATTTACAATAGGGTGTGAAAAAAATTGTTTACATGTTTACTGATGAATATTTTGTATTTTAGTATAACAAATGCATTATAGCCACCATCACGCAAGTGTTCTTGACCCGGGCCAAATTCGGATTCGGTCAGATTAGGCCTGGGAGGCCCAACTGTTCACACTGGTGATACTTGGGTCCGTGCCATTTTGACATAGGTGAAATTATTCAGCGTGAATGTGAACCCTCACTTGCCACAGCATCATTTTGATAAGAATTGAGTGATTTACATGTGAACGCGCTCTCTAATTTAGCACGTACCTAATTTGACTCGGTCTGGTCCAGGGCAATGTGACCTGGGCCAAATGGTCTGGTCCAGGGCAATGTGACCTGGGCCAAATGGTCTGGTCCAGGGCAATGTGACCTGGGCCAAATCATCTCCGCGTGATGGCAGCTTTATGTATTGAAATGTTGAGCTCACAGCATCAGTGATGATTCACTTCATGTTTCACAAAAAATTAGTCTGATGAATTTTATATGTGGAGATAATCATTGCACTTTGGTTGTCAATGATGCATTCATTAACTTTCAATATTCTCAGCTCTTCGAGCTCATGTTATTTATGTATAGTGTGGAAATTTACAGGTAATTCCTGCCATTAAGCTTCACTGAGCAATTTTTAGAAGTGCGCCTCGATATTCATCAGCTAATGCACCGTAACGGGTGATCTCTTCTCTGGGTCTTTTGAATCAAACCGAGCTTTCGATTGAGCTGTAAATAACTGCATTTCCCTTTCTGAGCAACTCACTTTGAACTTACCAATCCGATAAAGCCAAAAGCCGAAAGTCCACTTATGTGAATTCATGTAGGTATTACCAGCTATAAAGTATGTGCATATTAAATTCTTAGGATTGAACGCACTACAAGGCAATCTGGAATATATCATCTGATGGGGAAAAGTTGACAAAGAAGTCTGCACAAAAACAGACTCGAAATAACTACGTTCAACGGTAAACAGCGAAATGCTGTATGCCGGAGAAGCTTTCTCGATCAAGATGGCTCCAGAAAATGATTTCACTTGAAAATACAGAGGTGTTAAGATCAATTCGAATTCAATCACGCCTCGGGCCTCGACAGCTTCAATATTATTGAATTACTCCACGGGCTTTAAACTCTTGTTTCGTATAAATTGCTGAATAAGCATTGAATTGATTGCAGTTAGTTTGAGAATATGGTGTTTTTATTAGGAATCTTTTCATGTTTCTTATGAAACTAAAACCTAGTATAGAATTAAGTATATAGCGTTACATAGCTGGATGAAACTTCGACTGACCAAATATTCAGTAAAACTATCAATAATGTACATGTAGTCGATAGGGGCCCTGTCTGAGCGTTCACTTTTGGGACCAAACCCTCTCAGCACCATCTGTGTCGTATAGACTGCCGCGGATCTCATTATCGGAAAAATCTATGTGCGAAAAAATGCCGTCACTGTTTCATGTATATCTACATGCATAATGTGATTGATTGGGTCGGGGATAGTTGTATTATTTTCATGCACATCCGAGGGCTATCTACGTTACAGTAAGGCACCTTCGCGTAAGACTCGCCAGTGTATGCTATAGTCTTAATAAAAGTCAATTATCAGGTTGACGGTAGAAAGATGTGAAAATGAGATTATATTGAATTGTGTCAATAATTGACTGCTATGCGGATTGATAATTCGGTAATGTCGCTGATTTACGGCGCTAATAATCAACGCTATAATTGCGTGCAGCGGTTCTATAACTGTACTTCGTGCTGCATCTTTTCACAACTAAAAAACTGTTGACGGAATTTGTAGTAATGTTACATCGTGACGAACTGACAATGCCATCAAACATCCCTACCCTCAGTTGCCAGGAAATTAAATAGCTGCCTTGTTCACACTATCACTAGTCAGTCCGTTTTGATCAGGCCTGTGCCTGGAACTGACCGATTGAGAATGG
Source organism: Tubulanus polymorphus (assembly GCF_964204645.1). Lineage (NCBI taxonomy): Eukaryota > Metazoa > Nemertea > Palaeonemertea > Tubulaniformes > Tubulanidae > Tubulanus > Tubulanus polymorphus. The sequence continues at coordinate 3,022,852 of NC_134027.1, read as the reverse complement.
ACCAAATCAGTAATGTCCTTTGAATCAGCCGTTATCATTGGTCCAGCTATATGCAATACTGTGATTATCAGGTAATTGAAGCAATGTTTTTTGCTCATACCCAGAGAAATGGTACAGGTATGTTCTAAAATCTAGAAGGCCCCTTGTTCATTCTTTTTGGTCGTTCTAAATTGTCTTTACATCATCAGTCTGAGCTCTTTGTCTGTTCTAAATTGGAACGAACTTAGATTCAGAACATTCTGAATAATGTAGTGTGAACATGGCTAATGAAAGCGGAGTCAGAAGAATTTGTATGGGTTTCGGTTGCGGCTTAATCCGACATCTACCAAAATTACTGAGCCTTAGATACAACCAATCAATGAATGAATTATAAATCATAGTTATTTGTATTTGTCTGGGTTTTGTGTATTAATAATCTTGTGGCTGCTGCTGCCAGAAGAGAATCATTCATAAATCAACATCCTATCTTTAATATCCCATAAGACGGTATATATTCACAACGCCTTCGTAGTAAGAAGATTAAGAATATTTTCCTCCTGACAATATAGACATGTACAAGAAATTGACTGTTAACGTTTTTTTCTTTCAGATCACATAGTAATGAAACTAGCTGTACGCGTGAATGGACGAGCGTTCGTGTCGAGAAATTTTACATTTTTTGATTGCACCGTGCATCGAACGTAAGTGAAACGACATGTTATCCAGAACCATATTTGATACTAAACTAATTAATTCATCTTTCATCTTTTCCATTCCAATATTTTGTTCCATGCCCCTTTATCATCTTCCATTCCAACATCCTTTTCCATTCCGACATTCCCTTCCATTCCAACATTCCTTTCTTTTCCCTCATACTCTTCCATTTCCTCATCTGCTCTTGTCTTTCTGAGCTAAGGTGCTTCCATCTGATGGGCTGTAATAACTTTATCTTTATCAATCCTTACTCATTCATGCTGTGTAGGTTTTTACGTTAGACCCATTTCGACTGAAAGCCTCTTCTGTATTAGATTGCACTACGAGTGCTCTGGCGCTCCATCGCGTATCGTAGATATCACCGCAGGCACATTCTCTATATGTCTCTGGGACGGATGTATATAGAAGTTCTTCTTTTCCTGATAAAAGCAGTCAAGTGCAGGAAGCACTTCACTGAAGCAGATATTACTGCTGATGTGAACTATATCTTTTACGCGTCCAACAAATCATTAATATGTATGAATCAGTTGATATGTTCTCGTAGTAATTTCAATTCAGTTCTATTAATTTTTCTATTATGGCCCACTCGAAGTTGTTAATGAGATATGAACCGACCCAGATGAAGTCCAGTGTGCCTATTCTCACTGTTTTGCAGATTATTCTCCCATATTTCACCACTATGCTCGCTGTTCACTGCCCCGGTTATGATCTTTTTTTACATTCATTATGTTCGGTAAATGTTGACAGTCGCTACCACTGGAACCTGTTTGCTTGTCCACGATTGCCTGTCTCGCTGTTGCCGCTGCCTTCGTTTCATTATTGTAGTAAGAAGTTATCTCACTGGTGGCATTTGCGCATTGCTGAAATCAGCAATCTATAATGGACGATATAATGGGCTTAGTAAAAGCCTCTCTCTCTTCGCCTACTTCTACCATTGCACTGTTTTCCATTATTCACGAAGAAGAGACCAGCATCGTGCCAACAAATTAAAGGTTGTTTGTAGAGCTTTTCAATGAATAACCCGGACTGAAATTGTCTATTTTCCATGAAGGGCTTTCTAAAATCTTCAGTTACACTTACATATGATATACAATCATTATTTGTTACATATTTATGTATGGTTGATTATTGATTTATCTTCGGAGCTTCTGAAAATGATTAGCCTCATAATGTGCCTGCATGTCTGCGATATCAGTATTTTGTTTAGAAGTCTCGGGTCATCCCTGTCTGTCTGATCACTTTGACATACGATGCTATTGAATGTATGTAAGTCCTTAGAGTAATTATTTCAAGATTAGTGACACATCGCAGATGCTCCATGAGAAAAAGGCACGTAAATAACTAATGGTTGTTCTTTGTGCATCAAATATTAACAATTCTATCATTGATTCTATTCCTAATTGATATATATATATATCAGTATTAATCAGAGTCGCTGCATCTTGGTCCACTGGCGAATGCACCAGTCTTCATCAGCCTGTGGTCTAATTACAGTCTGACCACTGTGAAGTAGGATTACAGGATTAAAGGCTTTCTCGAGCGATGTATCCTGTAGGTATTAATTGTACATTAGTTTAAGACTCTACATAGTTCCCACTACCGGAAATTGTTAATTGGCCTGTGACTGTCTGAGATGAATTTCAATCCTTCACATTTTGCTGAATATAATAGACTGCACTTTCTGTAGCATTGATTATTCCTAAGAAATGCAAGCATTTCCACATAAAGGTTTTTAAAGGGGTTATCACTCCTATCATTTCTACTTCCACCCCTGAAAATCGGCGACCCCTGTTGAAATATCGGCTGCCCTCTTCCAGCGTCGGTGTCAATATTCCATGCCAATATTCTATCAGTGCTGATTATTGCTTTGTAAATTAGTGAGTTCATGCGACAGATAGCGGCAGAGTGCACTAAAATTAATCTTAATTTTAGTATTTTGGGGCCCGACGAAAGCTTACCATCGACAATGTTACGCTGATTTATGAATGCTGCCCCTCTATAGAATACCTCATCATATAGCGAATGCTGCAAACGGTGAACGCGATGAAGAACTGCAACTCGCGTTTTGTTCTCGTTTTATATTAGATTTTCTGGTGGACGGCGATAAACTACTCGAAAAGCTCAACATTTGTATTCGATGCTGTGCATCGATGTGTCATAATACCAATCTACGCATTATCGGTAATGCCCGCGATAGAAAGTCACGTCGGAATCCAGTTAGCGAAAATGGTCGGTTTTTGTGCATACAATTAGCGATTGTCTCATTACTGTAGTTGTCGTATATATCGCGATTCCTCCCATTATTCGCCATATTGTCCGCCGACAAAAGTGGCACGAATTAACCGTCGTGACAAACCTTCATCATCGCTTGTATCGCGTCCAATCAAATACACGTCTCGTGTCGTTATGTGATTAAGAATGAAAGCGGCGTTTTCGCTGGTGTGCGCGATGAAGGGCATGAAGTAGAGGTCTCCACTAGAAGCTTCGGTCTAACTGTTGTAAGTTGATTTTTGTGCCTATTAACATTCGGCGAGGTTTATTCGCGCCTACGGGTCTCAGCTGGTCGTGTCTTCGTGAGTCACTGTCGAGTGTCATCTTTTGCATCATTCACTCGTTCACTCGGCGAAGGTTTCCAGAATGCCGCGTATTATCAGGGCATTTGAGAGTTATGAAATGACGTAAATAGATTCGAAGCAAGATGTTCTCGGTCTCATGCGGTTTTATGAAGTGATTTTCATACGGCAATAAAACATTTCGCTCCTCAACGCTCATAATTCTTATCAAAAGAAATAATAACGCGTGTAAAATATCTTTGCGCTAATTTACAGTTATGTTCTTTTATGTTTTCGCCGGTGGAACTCGTTTTATTAATGGCATTATAATGAACGACCGAGAAACTCATACCAGATTTCCGATATATTTTACGAGATATTTTAGTTATGTCGGCCGTATTAAGATGATATTAAGATGAGAATATCGTCGCATTCAAAAGCGCTTAGAAATTCACGGATTTAGCCGAAGCATCCGTCCACCAGTCAAATCACTTGTGTTTGTTAAATGAACTTGTCAGGTTCTGCGCGGTTTCTATAGATTTATAGCTTTGATGTTTCGAAGTATTAAATCGCATGATAGACCTGTGCGTTACTTACTCACAGACACCGGTAGGTGTGGTCGATTTTATACAATAAACCAAATGACACGAACTACACGGGAAATATCACCGGCTCATAAACTGAATTAGAAAACCGTCGCTGGCAATCACGAGATTGACTCGACTAATACCCATGAAATTAACGGGATCAAGTGTTAAAACAGTTAGTCTAATGGCACCTACATTGAACAAATAGTAATCGAGTGATTAAGTCAATACTGTCTTCGAGAATTTATCACTGATGCAATTAATAATAAAGAACAGTTTTAGTAGAATGAATCATAACAAGGCCAACCTTAGAGATGATTTTTAGAATAAGGTTATTAAGTTACTATGAAGTTGGTCGATATGCCTGAATGTCAAAGTCCACAGCACTGCTGACAGGAAGCTGCACTAGTGTAAGTGGTTATACATAAACTTCATGAAAAAATTATAGGATTATTAGGCGTACATTTTTTATCTAACCAGTATTAATTGACAGGGTGGTGCATTATATCAAATTACAAAGCGAAGTCTATTTCTAATGTCATCCATCAGAATGCGAAAATAAGATAATTGTATTTCGGGATAAAAATTGCCGATAATTACGTTTAGAGAATGCATGAATTATAGATTACATTGTTGCTTATACTTCAAAACATCAAAAAACTTTTAAATTGATTTCAGTTATTATCATATATAACGATATATATCTAAGTCTGAGCTAATATCCCACTAATCCCACAATCACAAAGCCAAAAAGTTAAATATCAAAACATTAGAATTTATTTTCAAAAATTCGAATTTTCAGTTCTTCACTAAATACCGTTTATAAGGAATGACCTGAAATACAAAATACCACAGTTTATATCGCGGAAAGAACTATACATACTATTGCACATATAACCGGTAGTTAGAAATAGGGATATAAAGACGAAGTTAGATTTCATCAATCATTGTAGAATCAATGAGTATTTCATAACTTTAATATCAATGCGCACAACCGGAGGCGAGCAAAAATTCAATATTCGATCATACCCCGTGGAAATATAAACAAATGATGATGTTTAATTTCACGTCTTAAGTTTAGATAACTAGAGGTAGTTTTCGTGATAAATTGAATTTGTTTCACGATCGGGCAAATGCGAAAAGTCATTACTGAATGGACGACGCTAGCGAAATAGTATTTGCCGCGTCGACGCTGAAGATGCGTAGTATGGATGCCCCGTGGCTTTTGATGCCGGTGACTTCATAACAGGTAGTTACGGATAGAGATTATTCAATTTGGATGGTTCGGTTAGTCTACGCGAGCGCGGTTGATATTAGTAATGGGTTTTTATTCCATTTCGTCGATTTTCTGCCGGTGCGATGATATGTAAATGGGGTATATCTGCGCGCTGTAACTCGGGTGACTACTCGCGACTCGGCGTCTGTCGTTAATCAGACTCGAGATTAACGCATACGCTCGCCTCGTTTGCGCCGGTCGTCCCAATCGTCCAATCAACGCGCGGTTCTTTGCTTTTCTTCATCAAAGTTTTAGTGACAGTTTGCTGCATTTCGTGGCGATACTTTCATCATTGAAAAACCCTCAGTGCGCCGGCCACATACGCGACTTAATTGGAATTTATATGCTTTTTGCTCGTCGTGAGTCACGAGATCTATGGCACTATATTCATGTACTAAATCTGATTTTGAAGTAATAGAAGTTGAATTTGTTCCCCGCGCGAATCAAATTATACCGCGATAGCTAGTATTTTGATGAAACAATTAAGCTAAGTTGCTCTTTCCAATACAGCCAATACCTGGACACAAATTGAGGTAATGAAATTACATACTTTTCGTTATGGTTGATCAGTAGGTTTGGCCGTTCTTTGACCGCGGGATAGTTGTAGCAAATCATGTCTGTGACTGTTGATTGAGTTAGTTTGCTGAAAGGCACGATGGTGGTGTTGGATTTGACCAATAGCTTTGATTATGGCACTCGAGGCTATGACAATTATAATGAACCTATCATCACCCTGAGTCCTCTTACTGCTGCTGCTCAACTCGATGTTTCTTCAAGAAACAGCTTCAGTTGATATGATGCGAGATGTACAAATTCATCGCTAATTAATACCGACTGATCCATGACAGAGAAGGACCGGAGGTCACTCTTTCAAATTTGCACAAAAAAAACGGGAACATCAGAAGAAATTTAAACCGCTGTAGTCAGTTGCCCAAAGTTAGTAACATGCGGTAATAGATGATACGGAATTCAAAATCAAATTTGATAGACTATGGAGTGTAGAGAACTTTGAAGGAACCTAAAAGCTAGCTCTGAGCAAGTTGCATGTTACAAGTGTTCAGTGATCAGATTGTCCAAGCATTCTGATACTTAACATTACTATTTGTTGAGCAGTGGATCTTGTTGAAATGTGTCGTGCAGTTTTATGAATTTAGGAGTGGTCTTTCACGCTCAACAGATAAAGTCAATGTTACAAAAACTTAGTATTTCATTGAAATGTGAACAATGAAGATTAAATGTTACGACCCTGCCAGGCTACGGGTCTGAACTCTGATTGTGGTCATTGAAATTTGTAATATTCATTGAATGATAGCCGGTTGCTGTCATCATATTTTGGACATTGTTAATTTTTGAATGCTTTTTCAAGAAACCAAGATTTCAACACGATACAGTGTCTACCCTTTTATATGGAGACACACTGAGAGGCTCGGTGCCATGTCGGGGTCAGTCTAGTACGGGCAGGGTGTGTCTATGACGAGGGACCGGCTTCTATCATAAGACATCTGCTTCTGGCTATTATGTCTCATCCCTGAAATGTATGGTCACTAACCACCATTTTCTATATTGTAAAAACTATTGTATTCGCATTCTATTCACCTCTTTTCACAGTATTTGAGTTTCGTGATAAAAAATCGATATAGTTTATCGAAAATGTCAACTGTTTGGTCGTTAAATCTGACAAATTATCATCGGCCCGAAGTCAAGTCCACTTTTTGTATCCGTCGAAGTGTCACGAGATTAATCGCTATCGGACGTACAGCGGTCAATTTACCTGGTGTAACCACCTTCAACATCTTTCATCTCCTATAAATCCTCGTTAATAACACGTATGGGATTAATTCCTCAACACTCAGTCTGCATAGACGAAGATAACGCTTTATTTATTTGTTGCTCAGTTGTGAATGACTTAAAAATGATGAGAGTTTAAGGCGTGAATGATGTCGACGATAATTAAACTTCTGAAAATCCACTCAGTTCATGAATTTTGCTCTTGAATGATAAATCAGGGTGGCTCCACTTACCTGGAAATCAGGGAAAAGTCTGGGAATTTTCTTTTCTTTTAAAAAGTCAGGGAATGGTCTGGGAATTTTGTTTAAAAAAAAGCTATAAGTCGGGAAAATATGATGAGATTGCTAGATCGCGTGTAAAATCAAACAGATTCCATCTTTGTCTTACAAATTTTCTTTCTTAATTGATTGGATTCTTAATTGATCAAGTCAAGGGAAAAAACCGTGCATGTCAGGGAATAGTCGGGGGAAAGTCAGGGAAAAAGCAAGTTGAATAAAAGTGGCCATAAAATTTGCCTGAGAAATTGATAATTGATTCTACAGAAAAACCTCATAGTCTGAATGGTTTATGAATGTTGAACTTACAATGAAGTTTTAACGACAGTTTTGCGTATTCATTGTTTCATTGCCCTTGAGTAATTACGGACCTCAAATTTCATTAGTAAACGAAATCCACATATCGCCGATACTCGCCGATACTCTCGCGCGTGCATGTCATGAATATTCAGTGTTCTCAGTGAACGTGCAGTTGTTTTTGCCGCGTGGCTCAATCCTCTCGAGGTTGCTCTCAGAGTCTACTGTTATTTCTTGTTATTACGCGGCTGAGGGTTATAAACACTGTTATGTATGCGTCGTGGGGGAGAAACAGCTTCATAAAACGAGCTTAAGATGCAAGAACCTGGATGATTGGACGACAATACGCCGGCTATCCGTAGCTGACCTGTGTTCCTGATGAGCTGGGTGCACGAATCCAGAGGACTCATCATCACAGCCATATTCACTAATACTATCGCCGTGTTCACACTAAGTTGTTAAGAACGTAACGACTGTAAGTAACAGCTGACTTAAAATGCATGGCATTGATTCGGTCAGTTCTTAATCGATCCGTTTCAGGTACAGACCGAATTCGAACGGACTTAAGTGTAGCTTATATCTCGCGAATATGGATGAAGCTTTCATTTGTAGCTGGTGACATTGCTTCACCGGGGATTGTGTAAGCTGATTAGACAATGCTTGATATTTGACTGGTAACTGCTGACAACATGACCTGAGATCCCAATAAGGTGATCCATCATCTTTCATTAGTGGATACATCGACCAGCAATTATAGCCACAATCTTCACGGCCACGAGAGATGCCTACAAAGTGGGATTGGAGAGAAGTAAGCGTTGGAAGCCTCTACGTCTTCCATCAGTCTCATATATTATACAGTTCGTACTTAGTCTGAAGGGTTTCGGCAATCAATTATTCAAGTTGAAGGATGATATGTTGAAATCAGAATAAGAACAGATTCTTGCTCAGTCTGTATAACGGTATCTGTAGAAATCCGGTGACTTTTCCCAGTCACGAGTGTCGATGTTTCTGCGCTGAATGTTGAATATCTCTCTCTCTCTCTCTCTCTCTCTCTCTCTCTCTCTCTCTCTCTCTCTCTCTCTCTCTCTCTCTCTCTCTCTCTCTCTCTCTCTCTCTCTCTCTCTCTCTCTCTCTCTCTCTCTCTCTCTCTCTCTCTCTCTCTCTCTCTCTCTCTCTCTCTCTCTCTCTCTCTCTCCTCTCTCTCTCTCTCTCTCTCTCTCTCTCTCTCTCTCTCTCTCTCTCTCTCTCTCTCTCTCTCTCCCCCGCTCTCTCTCTCTCTCTTGGAAATTGGAAAGATTGTATCATTGACAAAGATCAGATAAACTAATTGAATATATCCTCAGTTATCGAATTAGCGCGTTCCATTCTAAATGGGTCCGTACCTGGAATGTGCCAAATTTAGATCAGGCCAAATATCGTAATGTGAATGCAGCTTAAGACGTCTCATTCAATACAGTGCTGATGCAATCAGTGATTAATCCATTTGGAATACTTTTTAACGTTTCAATTCAAGTCAGGAAATTGTTGGCATGTAATTGAATTGTGGTGTTATTAATGTTGAATGGATCTAAAGCTGGTATGTGCAGTTTGACGTATGTTCAGATGTAATAAGTGAGGATATCAGTATCATTAATTTGGTCGTTGATTACAATGGATTAAGCTGTGATCCTGTATAAATGGATTCCATCATCTCAACTGAATAATCAATGGCTGATTATTGATCTATTGATGGTTTGATTAACATCAGTGCAGCCCTTAAAAAATGTGTCAGCTACACGATGTGTGAAGATAAGGAATTTGTGAATGCGGGGTGTGAGTTGACTTACAGCGATCGGTTGGAACTGGTCACAAATGGTCACGTAGGACGGCTGTGATACGACTAGTCTCTGTCAGCCGTTAGAGCAGTGTACATCAGTTGCAACTGGGAGGACTATGCGACTCATTGTTACTGGTATCACTGGTAGTCGTGAGGAGTTGCTATCTGTCGTAAGAGCACATGGATCCACCTATGAATGATGCCTCATATGATCAAAACATTTTCTCAATACGTTTCAACGACGCTTTTTGATCAGTGATTCTATAAAGTCCACTTCTGGCGAGGGATGGTTTGATGTTATTGCGGCTGAGAAGGACTGTCTGGTATCTCTCCCTTGCTACATTAACCATCTTATAACATCGCCTTCATCAGCTGTATGTTTTTTTATCGTATAAACCGGTCATCAGAAGGCCGGTGGTTCTGCGTTTTATGGCTGCTGTTTCTGGAATAATGCCAGTTTTACGAGCTTTTCCTCGGTCAGTGTGCATCTGTTTTATTTAATGGCCGCGTATAGTTATTTGATTAGGTACCCAGGTGCTGCCACGGTAAAGCAAAAACTTTCATCTCAAAGTCACCCATAACTAAATTATCGGCATTCCAATGCATGAAGATTTTGAGGGCCATCCTCCCGAGGCAGGCATTCGAACCAGGGGCCAGTTACATAGTCATGGCTTAGACTTAAAACCAGTCTAAGACCAACTTAGTTCTATAGCCAATCTAACAACTTAAGACCAGTCTTAAGATTTAAGACCACTTTTGGACTTAAGTCACGACTGTGCAACTGGCCCCAGATGGCTAGACTCAGCCACGGCACGAAACCCTGGTGCACTAGCCCGAGGGTGTAGGTACAAACACAGGCAAAGAAATGGAACAACCATGGCTAAAATAAAATGGGATATTTGATTGGCTAATATTGACATCATCGAAGCTACGCACGCGGTCGGTCTAATAGTGTGTGGCAGGGTTTCCTACTGCGACGAGTCTCGCTGGATCAGGTTCGAATCCCTGCCAGTGGAGGATGTCAGGGAGGCCTGAAGGTTGTAATCATAAATACCGAGCCGATGATATATTAGTAGCAGAGATCCGGCGCCTGATTGAGATTCTACTGTCAACCGGGGCTAGGTGACTGTCTAAGTGCACACGTGCTCTATTACAGACTAATACCATTATATTTATAAATATTCATGCGTTCTCCGTTGAGATGATTTTCTAACTAATGAACGCCGAAAGGATGCGGAGTCAGTCGCTAATGGCAAATTATTCCCACTCGACGCCGCGAATTTGTTCCATCCGAACCGAGCTATTAAAAATAATGTTTGAGACAGTGATGATTGTAAGTTCAGTGATCGGTTAGTGGAAATCTACCTGGACAGCGCGGGTAGTGTTGCTGTCTATTAACTGAGCTAGTTTCCGCTGTCTTCCGATCGCTATCTCCGGTGTTCAGCCACGTACAATTGGATGATTTATTACGGGATTACGGTTTGGGATTCACTCGTATGACATTCTCGGTCTGTCTTATCTTCTAACAGCCACTTCATGCTTCATTACTGTCGATGTCACTCACTTTTACCAGTCCAGCAACCCCTGTAAATACTGTTAACACTAATTTCCCTTTTACGCTCAGTAATCTTTGAATTGCATTACTTCCCCTCGTGACGATGTTGAACTCTATCATTTTGGCTACATTTGCATTTATGTACATGTACGTCGCTTCTATTCTCAATACTATAAGATACTTATATATGATTTATCATTCATGTATTGTAGATGTACTGGCTGTACTTCGAGTGCTTTTCCGTGTACATGGTGCATCAAACATCATAAATGTGTCCACAAATCAGCGGTTTGTGCATCTGATGTTTTAGTAACTGGGAAAAATGTACGTATTGAGTTCCATTCTCTTTCATATCCGTCACATTTTGAATTTGATATTTTCATTATTTTTCACAAGTAAATTTCATTATGATACAGGTATTAAACAGTCATCGACCTGGACCGCTGAATTGTCCAAAGATCGATGCCTCGTTCACTGAAGTCCTGGTTCCATCCAATACGAGGAAAGCTGTGGTTGTGAGATCTCAGAATTTGGAGGTAACAAATCAAAGTAACAGTTGAATATAACTGATCTGTTTCATCGGAATTCACTTCACGCGGATTGTTTCATTTTTGCAGAGTTTCCAAACAGATCTCAGATGTCATTTCCATATGAAAAGTGGTACGGTGGAAGTAGTAGCCGTCCATGAAGGGGCAGGAACTGTGCGCTGTACAGAGATTACGGTAATATCTTAGTCTTTTAGTTAATTGCATAATCTTGTCTCGGTACATTACAAGAAATAAGAAGATTTGCTTAAAGCGAAAAGTGATTTCATACAAATTTCTATACATATATTAAATCTTATTTATCTATAATCTGTATAGAGAAATGCTGCCTGATGATCACTGATTATTTTACTGGTCATATTCGTTCTGTCTTTCTTGTATCAGTAGAATTAAGACGATTTGCATTTGCTTTTAGTGATAAGTGATTTCCTACAATTTCTCGGAAAAGTTATCATTAATCTGTTTGTAGAAAAGCTGCCCGATGATCAGTGATTGTTTTACTGTTCATATTTGTTGCTCTCTTATGAATTAAACTGAATTTCTTGTTGCAGTTTTCGTATAGTGAACACGTCGGTTCGATGAAAGTTCCATTTCGGATCACGTGGGGTCCCCAGAAACACGCTCTGGACAATCCATTAAACATAAAAGGTAATGGAAATATTTACGTTTATTTCAAAGATACGCGATAATGAAGTCAATCGTGTTGTGATATCTGATATTCATAAAAGATCTCGCGGAGATAAAGAAATTGTTGCATCATTATTGATTTTTGGTGCCATGTTTGTTCAGTTGAATCAATTCAACATTTCATCCAGTTACTACTCTATATATTGATTATTGATTCGCCACTTATCGATCGAGTTAATTCAGCAGCCGACTTTTTTCTTCGTCGTTGTTGTAAAACGTAATTTTTATCATCGTTTCGAATATAAATCGGTTTGAGTCAATGTGCCGCGAACGGTTATTCATGATTGCCACGCTTTCAGCATCTGGGGCATGGCTTTAGCTTCGTCTTTTACTTTTGATTTAACGTAATTGCGATCGGCCTTTCATTTCATTCATATTCAAATTCGAAACATTTGAACTGAAATTCATTTAGCTATGAGACCTGTAACGGGTTTATAGGCTTCGTCATAACCATTGATCAAACACTCTCCATGTTGTAACAATTATTTTAAAATCCAACTCTAAGAATGACAAATAAAGTTTGATAAGTTTCCTTGGGCTAGTAGTTTGTTCAATGTTTCTTACAAAGTCAACTTCAGGAACAGTTGTGAGACTACAGTTTTTATGACAAAATTATGAGATTTATATAGAATCCAGAACAGAAAAACTAATCAAGCAATAAGATGTGATACGAACTAAGGGTAATATATCAGCATTAAAAACATCTTTGTTCTGAATTGTATATATATATATATACATACGTACGTACGTACGGACATACATACATACATACATACATACATACATACATACATGTATCATGATATAGTATTTCTGAAGATGTGTATTGGGATATAGTCGAAATATTGAACTACTACTAGTAGCTCGAGGAAAATTTTCAGACCTTATATTTCATTCTTGCTACGGGATTTTTATATCAGGGCTCAATCATATCCCGTTGATAATGTTTCGTGCGGAAATTACAGTCTACGCTATTGTTTGATTTGTTAAGAGACATTTCATCGGCAAACTTCATTGACAGGGAAAAAATACTTTGTTTGCGTCGCTTGTTCATCCCCTCTTCAATTTCCGCGCTCCACTACGTGCAAGCAACATCAATGAAACTGTAATAATTTCATTGATTTTAATTAGTAACGTAATTACCTTTTCAAGTTTATTCTGAATAAACCCGGCCACTAGAATGCCACCAGACTCTCTTCCCTTTCGATGTATAACATTTTTTCTTACGTTTTTTCTATATATAATAGAGAAACCTCACGGTGAGTTGATGTTTGTTCCGCAAAGCTAAGTTGGATTGATTTAATCCCGATTTTAATTAATCTCTAATTAATCCTAGGATGTTTACAACGTAAGGAAACCAATCAGTGTCTTAACTCTTACGTCGATTATGAAATTGGAGACTTTATCTTAGAAATAAAGAAAAACAGTTTAATTAGCAAATTGATGACTGCAACATGTAATTGAATGAATGAGAGTTAAGAATTGGTTGTTCTTTCAAATCTAATGATACACTCTTGTGACTACCCGAATTCTGGCTCAGCTATGGTTAATACTTAGAGTTAAGTAATCGCACTTACTCTAAGTCAGTTTTATAAGATACTATATACTAATTGCATGGGCCACTCTGATCAAACTTGTAACATTTCGAGGTCAATGCCAGCTAAATTTGAGAAATATAACTGTTGATACGGTGGATATTTACATGTGTAGCCTTTATTATATCGATGAAATTGGAATAGATGTTAAAAGATTTCTAATAATCATAAATGTCAGTTAGACATTTACGTAAAACACTAACCACTTATTTTTCTACTAAGTTCTAACACTTCGATGTTTACATGGATATCATTAATGTATCCTATCCTTATGTGTAGATAGATATAGAGAAATGGTATTGACCTTTGTAACTTAAATCTACAGTTCACGTTAAAAAAGAGTAATCCAGTTTTTCACTCAGTTGTCTGACATCATTAGGCACAAATTTTATTGTTCAATAAAAGAATGGCTCTATGACAGCGTTTGTTGTATAATGAATAATGATATTAGACTCCAAGCTGTTCCTCGAAATAACATGTCTTTTTTTGGGGACTGTCTTTGTGCACTGCGTGTGATATGAGTGTGCAGCTTCTACACACACATTAAACAGTTTTTGTTCACAATAACTGCTGCATAACAAAAAAAATAGTTTTTTTTATTGCGTTTGACCCAGTTTATCAGAGTCTGAGTGAGTGTACCATACGACACCCGTCTGCCCATGCAATCAATCTCCTCCCCCTGAAAACATCTATTCATACATACTATACATGTACAAATATATATTAAAAAACTGCTGTCAGGATTAGTTGGAAGAAGAAAATCTAATTTCCGTTGGGAGAACAGCGTATTTCGTTGTATCTGTAAGATCTGTGGCCGTTTATTTGATAAATTTGGTCCCATGGATAAAAGAAATTAGAAATACCTTGAATGCGATAATGAAAAGGCTTTCTTCTTTTAACTCATCTTTTCCTCTAAACAGAATCCATCCTTGTGTCTCCTGTTATTAGCTATGTTCAATCTGGAATGGAATCACCTTTGTTTTGATGTGTTAAGTCTAAAGCCCAAGCTATATTTGTCAGGTTATATAAATACCTGTATACATATTCTGGGTTTGTAAGTAAAGAATCTTCAGGAGTATGTATAGGTAGTGACAATTTGGTCTTATATTCTGGGTCAAGCTTGTATAGCGCCAACTTCTTTTTACCACACTTGTCAAGAGAAATCTAAGGACGTTTCACTTCATGGTTCATGTTTTCCAGCAGCTTTGACAAAGAATGATAATTCTCCCCATCCCATTTCACTAACTCACTGAGTATCAGTAACATTATTAAGATCTCAGCAAATTTTAAAAGTGCTTGAATCCCTGTTTCGGATCACCCATAACCGAATAACAACTGTCTTACATCTTTTACAGCAATATAAACCTTTTGGAAGATGGTTAAACCCGGTTTTACCTCGATTCCAGTTAATTTTCAGCTCCCATTTCAACGTATTATTGCCACGAGCTAGCTTACTAAGTTCTGCTACAGTCTGCGATATAACCTATTAATAATACTTTTGTGCTAATTCTTTTCTAGTGGGTTTATATCAATGGTCCTATAGGTTTCTGAATATCCAATTCGAAGATAGCGTTTAATTACGCCTTAAGTTGAACAAATCTGCTCTCGCAAAAGTATTGATAAGAAATATGAATGTCATTTGAAGAAATAAAAATAAAATTCTATTCGTCAAATGTAATGTAAAATGTACTCAAGCTGATAAATATGAATGTTATTGTTTCTTTTAAATCTATTAGTGAAAGTATATAAATGCTCAGCGATGGCTAGTGACTGCGGAACCTGTCTGACGTTGGATGCTAAGTATTACTGTGGATGGTGTGATCCAGTTTGTAGTATCGGAACTTCGTGTAGCCAAGGAAATTTCCTGAGCACCACTGCCACTTGTCCAAACCCTAGGATCATACGGGTAGGAATTTCTCTTCCACTTCTAGTATTTGTTTACACGGCCTCATTGATTTGATCACTGGAAATTAATTGCGCAATTTTCTGATTTCAGTTTTATCCGAACTCGGGTCCTGTTCGTGGTGGCACTAATTTGACGATCGAAGGAGTGAATTTAGGTAAAATCCAAAGCGATGTCAGTGTCAAGGTCGCGAATTACGGCTGCAGAATTACGAGTTACGTGAAGGCAAAGAAGTGAGTATTCATACGAATGAAATTTACTGATGATTACAACTTGGACGAGGAAGCATAATGAAATTTATGCGTTATGTTTTGTTTTATAGGATTGTCTGTGAGACAACAGCAAGTTCAACTCCAGTTGTTGGACCAGTTGTAGTAACTGTCGAAAGCAAATACAGCGGACAATCTGCAAATGCATTTTATTACGTCGTATGTATTCTATTTAGATCGTATTTAATCCATGATCCGCAGCAGAATATCGGCCGGTCAACAAAATCTCAACTGTTTGTTTACAGATTCCGAAGATAAGGAAGATATCGCCATTAAAAGGACCGCTTTCCGGTGGCACGAGACTGACACTTTATGGTAATGATATGAACGCTGGTTCTACAATCAGAGCTACGATTATAGGTTTACCGTGTCGCATTATCAGGTTAGCTTCCATTTGACTTTTCGAATCGGGAAGATCATACGTATTTCTGCATTGTTCTGAAGTTATTTGTTGTGATTTTTCTGATCACGATGCTGTGATCGCTTTAAACATGATTGATTTATTTTCATTGATTAGCACTAGTCAGGACGCGACGGTTTGTGTTACGAGTCCAGCAATGGTACAGACGAGTGGACTGGTACACGCGACATTTGATGGATATGAAGTGCAGTATACCAATCAAATGTTCAGATATGTTGATGATCCGACTGTACTAAATGTCGAGCGCGAGAAGGCTATTGTTAGGTAAATCTTCATCCTCCGTATATTGATTAAAACAAGTGAAATTGTCTTCGCGTTTTGACTGGATATTTATGGTGTTTGTTTATTTCAGCGGTGGTGTTCGAATAAACGTCCGTGGATCAAACTTAGACGCCGTGCAAAACACCAAAATGTACATGATGGTGCGAGGCAAGGAATATACGAATGTAAGCCTTTTGTAGGAGTCCTCCCACTAGAAAATGTGAAAAAATGGATCATTTTCTGAAAACATTAGCGTCGAAATGAACAACAATAATTTTTGCTAATTTTTCAGGCCAGGTTGTGAAAATGTTATCTTCACAAATCCAACCCTTTTATCTAGCCGTATGAATATCTTTGAGAGTTACGTAAACATCAAAAATTGATTGTTATTGCAGAATTGCCAAATATCTTCGCAAACCGAAATGGTTTGTTTGTCACCTGATTTATCCGAAGCCGGAATCCAGTACACCGATGATGAAGCGCCTCAGTTTACCTATGGATTCATCATGCAGAACATCCGAGTAAAGAAAAACGACACCGACGGCGGACCATTATTCGGAATCCATCCAAATCCAGACTTCGAGCGTTTTCCTGACGGCACGCATTCATTCCAGACCAGAAATATATACCTCACGATCAATGTAAGTGACGCATTCTCTTCACACCAATTATTTGCTCTATTGCTCAATTTAACTGATTTTTGACTGTTAGGGTGTGACCAAAGATGTAACGGAATCAATGCGATTACAGTAATAAAAGTGTCTAACCTCTTTATATACTTCATACTCGATTATTTACAGTTATTTGATGGTCGAAAAATAGAAATAAACACGTAATATTGACTTATAGATTTACGTTATATACGTCTGCTATTTGTTTTCAGGGGAAGAATATTAATTCTGCGTTGAGAGAGTCGGACGTTACGGTTCAAATTGGTGATGGATTTTGCGCGGTGACATCGGTAGCTTCGAGTCAGCTGACCTGTCGACCACCTGAAAAACAGCCAAAATCAATCGGGGGCGGAGGCGGGAACCCTAAAGTCAAGGTATTTTTAAAACAGACCATAATTCACCTCATATCTACGCTGTATTCGTGCGAATGAACCTGTTTCATTTATAACGCGAATGAACGTTATTTCAGATAATTGTCGGAACGAATCTCACGTTTGACTTGGGACATTTAACGTATGATAAACCGGATGGTGTATTGTCAAACACGATGATTATCAGTATAGCTGTCAGCGGAGGTGTTCTGATTCTAATCATCATTGCTGTAGCAATCGCTTACAAACGCAAATCAAAAGAACGAGATCGCGTCATGAAACGCATGCAGAAAGAGATGGATGTGCTGGAATGTAGAGTTGCTAAAGAGTGTAAAGAAGGTTAGTTTCCAATTTTCAAGGATAGTTTATATATTCTAGATCAAGGTAATTATGAAACTATCGCTGGTATGATGAATTTTGAAGAATTTTGTTGCTAAAATCATAATTGGTTCGGTATTTTCATAATGTCATAATCACCGCGTAATGAACTAACGATACGATCAATGAATCACTGAACTAATGAACTAATTGATTAAACGCACTTTCCTCTGACAGTCACTGTAACAATCATGAATCTGTATGTCGATGCTGCCATGTCCGTTTGTCTACGTCTAGTTAGTTTTAACTTCAATTTATTAAATAACATTCTTACTAAACCCCCAAACTAACAATAATGATCTAATGCTTAGTTAATCCGATCAAAGTTCAGTTCATATGAAGTCTATAATTCTATTTAAGGAAGAATCGTAACTGGCTACATATGATTTGAATCCATATTCTCCATACTAAAAAAATAATCAATCCTGTATCACTCACTGTATTGTGTATGATGTGGTGAAAATTTTGCATGAGAATTTATTTTAGTTTTGATCGTTGTGTGCGTTCCTTTTCAGTATTCTACGAATTGCAGCATATCATGCCTGAATTAAGCATAATTACTGGCTTGCATGGTTTGTACCGCTCATCGATGTCGTGTTATGCCATTTTGTTCTCATTCATATTTATCGGAGTGTCCATTTCTTTCAAATAGTGTCCCCTTCATATCTCTTTGATCTTTGAATGAACTTATCTTACGTAAATGACATTAACAGGGGAAGATGTGAAGGGGAAGGGATATGATTTAGAAGAAATGGGCATTTATATGGTAGTAGTTAGAGTATTGAATCTGACTGCATTCTTGGAAGTTCTAGAATATGTATTACTTTCATACTGAATTACATAATCATCTTTTTGGTGTTGTACATGATTAACGTGTCTGGTGGTAAATTATCAATATTAATGGTTGTTCATATAACTCTTGCATGAGTGAAGGAACTTTCTGAACTCATTCCGATAGTATTTGTATTACCCACCTACCGGTACCTGTTATTCTTGACAGCCCACGATAGATACTAAGGTGTTTTCGTTTCTAGAGCAACTCTTGATACTGGTACAATATTTCTGATTCTATTCCTCCCTTCATTACTTGATAGTTGCCAGTGTAAAACTTGTTCTCAAGAGCTATTACAATGCATGTATTATATTTGATGTATCTATTATTAGTTGTTGTAGCTTGAACGCTTTCTTGATACATTGTGAAAATGTTCCTTAGTCATCGTCGCATAATATATTCTCAAATAGCTTTAAAGGTTATGATATTATTGTATTTCATTTGAACCCGAATGTATTTCTTTTTTCAGCATTTGCTGAACTTCAGACGGACATGACAGAACTCACTAGTGACCTTTCGGGAGTTGTCGGTATTCCATTTCTGCCGTATCGAAGTTTCTGTATCCAGATTCTATTTCCAACATGTGACGAATACAAACACCCGATTACTAGGGAACTCGAGGTTAGTATTTCATCACTAATATCTGTTGGAACTTACCCCCAATGAAATTATTCATTTATCAATGTATTTATCATTTTTCAGTTTGGCGGGTCGAGAAAAGATCAAACCGAACGTGGACTAAAACTATTCGAGCAACTGATTCATAACAAAACTTTCCTGTTACTATTCATCAGGACGTTAGAATCGAGCAAATCGTTTACAATGAGAGACAAGGTCAATGTAGCATCTCTGATATCGGTTGCCCTACACTGTAACATGATGTACTACACCGAGTAAGTTCTATTCATTGACTTAACACTGCGTAATCCTTTCAGAGATTAACGCAACGGATATCATATGATTAATGCACTGGCTTTTATCTCATCTCATCGTATATGAAGATATCGTGATAATCAATTGAGTTTGTTATTTCAGCATTTTGAAAACGCTGTTGGCCGAGCTGATCGAGAAGTCTATGGAAGGTCGAAATAATCCAAAACTCTTGTTACGAAGGTGAAGTATTCTGAATTTTTGCCAACACAGATTTTAACAGTTCATACAATGATTTTAAGAGCTCAGCAATTAAAAATTATAATCTCATAATTCATTTATTCCAGAACTGATTCTGTAGGAGAAAAAATGCTCACCAACTGGTTCGCTTTCTTGCTCTATCGATTTTTGAAGGTTAGTTTCATTGTTCAATGCGTATGTGTATGCCTCGAATCACTGTTTGATAAATAATGTTTATCATATTGTATAGGAGTGCGTGGGGGAACCGCTGTTTATGGTGTTTCAAGCTATCAAACAACAAGTCAGTAAAGGTCCGGTCGATGCTGTATCTAGTGAGGCTAAATATTCATTGAGCGAAGACAAGTTAATCCGTCAACAAGTCGAATATCGCCAAATGGTACATATCCGATTTCTGATCAACCGAGACTGCTAATGTACCGGCGAATTCTGATTTAATAGTTTTTATTCGTCATGACAGTAATGGAAACCTATTGATGTTGTTTTTTTTTCTTCGCAGACGTTGAATGTGATAGACTATGATCTGCAGTACGGTAGTCAGGAACATCCAGTACGCGTTCTCGACGTCGATACTATTTCACAGGTGAAAGAAAAGATCCTCGATGCCATCTACAAAAATGCTCCGTTCTCCGTCAGACCTAATAAAGATGACCTAGATCTCGGTGAGTCATTTTTCGAAAATTTCAACCTGCCATCCGAGGCTACTTTTTTGCTGATTTCTGATAGCAATAATTTAGTCGCTCAATGGGAGCATTAATGGTCATTTCGATAGCTTCTTCTGTGGCTTCTTGTCAGGTGTAAATCCAATTACCCGTTAAAAAGTAATATCCACCGACCAGAAATCCCACAATGTCACCTCTTAATGTGTCATTACATATTTTTTACGACTCGGGTGTAAAAAATTCAATTGGATATTCAATCAATTTTGTAGAGTGGAGAACAGGAGTTCAAGGTCGTTTGGTATTGAACGATCAAGACATGACATCAAAGATGGACGGTGATTTTAAGCGACTTAATACGTTAGCGCACTATAAAGTATCGGATGGAGCTCTGATGGCTCTAGTTCGTCGGGTGAACCCTATTTATAGCGTCACATACACACCTGACAAAATAACCATGTATCCTAAATACGGTACGTAGTAACTGCTTCATAACACACAGCAACGCGCAGCAGATCCGACTATTTGATTTGAAATGAATTGTATGTGTCTTTGTAGAGAACGTTTACGCTAACAGCAGTCCGCAGATGAATTGTTCTCTTTCTCCCAGTTCCATGACAACTTTGCATCATATAGACATAGATAACAACATCCGGCAAAATTTCCATCTCGTAAGTTACTCGTTTGTAGTCTATTTATCATCGCTATTACTCATCGTAGATCACGATCAAATCATTCCTAAAAAAACTATTGACGAACGAAAAAAGGAAAAAGCAATTTTCTGACGCCCAAAACCTGATGTGGCGGTTTCATTTTACTGCTGATTGTCCGTGCGGCGCGTGATTTTATTTTTTATGTTTTATTTTTTTAGGTGAAACAGCACGATAATGATAATCATAAAGAAGGCGATCGAGGAAGTAAAATGGTCTCCGAAATTTACCTGACGCGATTACTCTCGACGAAGGTAAAAAACACTGAATATTTCATAATTATCATCCCCTGAAACTGAATGCCGTCTGTTGTAGCATTTCACGTGCACATGTTGCCTTAGGAGTTTTAATCATTACGTTAAAAAGATGTCAATCAATAAAGATTAAAATGGCCGATCCTTTGAAGAAGACATCGATACTATGCTCGCTGTTACGAGAAACTATATTTTGAATCATTTTTATGTTTTCCTCAAGAAACTAGATATAATTATTTTGCGTATCTGTTTGAAGGTCCATATGGCTATATTTCATGTAAGTATTTATAATTGCATGGACTGGACCGGTTCAAACTTGTTCTATTAACGATGTATGTTTTTCAGGTTTTCACCTCCAATTCAACTCAAAACGCATGTTGTCATAATTTCACAAAAATAGTCGTCGCCGGTAATCAACTGTCTGTTACAATAGAAAAATCACAGAAAGAAATACACCCTCTGAATTGATATAACGAGCTCATTTCGTTTAAAAAAGTTCCTTTCATTTTAGATTCAGGCATTCAAATCAGCATAGGACATAATAATATCAGCTATATCTTAGATAAAAGTTTTTTAAGTATATGGAGCTGAATGTATATTGGGAACAATAGTCGCTTGTGTGAAACACTCGAAATTTCAGCAATTATGACATTTACAGGAGCTATTGACATATGACAGATCATTGAAACGTACTTAGACATGGTGCTGAATAGCATTAGATTTTAGACTTGAATTAGATTTATATTTCGTTCCTTCGTGCATGTCGTGATTCACTAAATACAAACTCACTTTATTGTTTATGAAGTCCTCCACTCACATCTCTGACTGCAAGAAAAAAATATAAATTGAATTTTTGTGACCGTAGTCATTGTTTGACCAATAACTCATTGTACCTCTCATCTCACAATGTAGTGTCATTTCTGATAACATTTCTCATTTACACGGAGCTAGTAATAGCATCGCATTGAGAGGCTGTTAATTAGATAATTAAGGATACCGGTAGTTTATCCTGTACGTGCACTCGTCGAGTCATTACTTAAAACATAGACCTCCCCCATTACTGCATCATAAACTAAACCGTTAAAACAGTAGAATGATTTTCGTAATTAACAACCGGGATATGTTCGTACTTTCGGACTTCTTCGCGCATTTATCTCCATGGCAATGGATTCCGTGAAATTGACTACGGATTTAATGGCTTGAGACGTTGTTTTCTCTCAAACATCTTCTCATTATCGTCGATGGTGATATTAGACTGGTGTAATTGGTTTCAATATCACGTTCTACTACTATTTTAGACAACTGCGGCCGATTCCATGGTCTTGAGACCATGTTAATAACTTCTTAAAGTCATAGATTTCTAAGTCTAAGACCCTCGTTGTTCTATGGACAGTCTTTAAGATTTAGGACCACGTTTGGATTCCAGTTTCGAATATGGAACTGGCAATCGTTGAATTCAAATATTTATCACGAATGATCCTTTGTCGTGATTTATTTTGTCTATATTTTTCTACTCAATTGTTGGTTTTATTTTAGGGTACCTTACAACAATTCGTCGATGACTTGTTTGAAACAATCTTCAGTACAGCGCATCGTGGAAGTGCTCTACCACTGGCAATTAAATATCTCTTTGATTTTCTCGATGACCAAGCTTTGCACCATGGAATTACTGATCCTGAAGTCGTACATACTTGGAAGTCAAACAGGTAGGAGTCGTAATCCATTGCTTGATACTCACTACTTAAGAATCGCGCGATTAATGGAATAATTCATCGTGATATGTATTCATTCCATCTAACTATCAGGGGTGTGATTGAAAAATGTCAAAAATAGCGAAAAAAAAGTTGAAATATCCGTGAAAAATAGTTTTAAAAATGTTGAAATGTAATGATTGAAATTTTACAAAATTTTGTTCGCGGAAAATTATGAAAAAAATATTCAATATTTTCATATGTTGAAAATTTCGGAATAAGAATGTGAAGGAAACCTGTGACAATGTGAAAAAAATGTGAAAATTCAATTTTTCGCCGATACCATCCCAGAACTATCATAAAGTATCAATTGTTAATCCAAGAACCCAGACTTCTATGATGATATCAATTAGCCTAATGCTGTTCTAGAAAATTCGATAACTACTAATATCTCAACCCCGATAAAAATAAAGCTATCAATCCAAATTTAGTTTCAATCGTACAATGTGCATGTGTGTCTGTAAAAGAACCTTCTCTGTGAAGGCAGAAACATTAATGTATCGGCGTAGATTGAATTTATGTAATTTTATCAGCTATTGACATCGATCCATTACATAATTTATACTTCAAAATTCATCAATGTAAGTGGCTTTCGCAAGAATAGAATCTATTATTTTAATATGTTGCGTATTGATGATGGAATGGGTGGGCGTAGAGTAGTAGAATGACTGGTGGTGGTGGTTGTAGCGGAAGTAAGCCGAGACAGATGTTTTCTAAGACGTCTGCGGTGCTTGTATTATAGAAAGCACTGTAACCCCTTTAACTACGCTCCGATAACATCTACTACTAGTTGTCAATGGATCTATTCTTAACATACGGGCATTCCGTGAAGATGATGGCTCTCAATAAAAAATGACCTTATCGCCGTACGTTAGTGGTTAACCCTCTTTTCTAGACGTCATATAGAATTTCAGTCAAATAATTGCTCATTTTGGGGCAGATGTGAATCAAATCGCTTCAAATTGTAATCACCTGTATTTTATTTTCAATGCATGTTTTACTAGATATGGCCCGGTTAATCAGATTTCTGTGCCGATGAGTATTAATGATTTCATGTCATTATTTTCAGTCTTCCTCTGCGGTTCTGGGTGAACGTAATCAAGAATCCGAACTTCGTTTTCGACGTTCACAAGTCGAATATCGTCGATTCCTGTTTGTCGGTCATTGCGCAGACGTTCATGGATAGCTGTTCAATGAAGGATCATCGTCTCGGCAAGGACAGTCCATCTAGCAAACTGCTTTACGCAAAAGATATTCCAAAGTACAAGAAATGGGTCGAACGATACTACCAAGATATCAAAATGATCCCGGCTATAAGTGACCAAGATATGGCTGCTGAACTCGGTGAAACTACTAAGGTAAGAATTAATACTTAACAGATGATCAACTATAAATACTGATGTTTTCTTCATCGACTTAAACTCATTTACCTGTTGAAACTACTGTAATGAAAATCAAATGAAATCAGTTAACCTGTTCTAGTACTACCTACCTGTATTCAGGCTTAATTGATACATTTTGATAGATTATTTCCTGACTTTTCCAATTATTTATTGATGTCTCTTTCACATTTTTCAGTATTCTAAAGAATTTAATGTTGTCGCTGCGCTGAATGAGTTATATAGCTTCGTAGTGCGTTACAATGACCAGGTAGGATCAATAGCCTCAATATGTTTCATGTCAAGATTACGAGGTCAATTCGTTGATATCAACATATTGCTACATTGCCTATTTCAGCTTATGCGTAATTTGGAGGAGGATGAGTTTGCGAGGACGTATAAACTGGCTATAAAGTTGGAGCAAGTTCATTCATGTATGGAGAGTACAGTGTGACGGAAGCTTCTTGATACAAGATTTATCAATGTGGTGCTGTAGATATTAATATTACTAACTAAATATAGATTTCATTATATTGACGTAAAAAACACATGGTGTGAATGTGTGAGGAACTATGTAACTTTATTATTGATATGCATAATGCTTAAAAACATGTTATGACTTTGTGATATTCGGTCAATGCAGTTGAATTAAAGAGGCTTCAAGTGATTTGTGACTACAGTGAATGTGGCCGTTTTAAATGCTTACAGTGGATAATGCCTATGTATGTAGTTAGCTATGCTTGATAGAAAATGATAAAATTGATTTCTGCGTTGGTTTTCGCCATCCTGAGATTAGGGTAAAACATGAACGTTCGGTAACAATCGAAGACATGATTATCATAGATTATTGAACAAGAAAACAATCATCTTTAGTACATATCATTTACATACGATGAAGAATTCATATCAGAATGTTCAGATTTCGCTTCAATACATAGTGACAGTTCAATTCATCGGCAAGAATTTCAGAAATCAGCCATCATATCGTTTTGGTGATTACAGCAAGTAATGTTTTCTCTGATGATACATGTACACACTGCCTCAGGGCTGCGATTACAGATCAATGTTTACTGAAAATTTCGCTGATTTTGTCGTACATTGTAAATTCACTTTGACATATTAAATCAATGCATCCATTAGTGAGAGCGGAGTAAAGAAAGAAGGTTTATCTCGCTATTGTGCATAGTTTGTTTGATCAGCACGAAAGGATTACTTGAAGTGTGTTTAGATATATCGTGGATAGCTCAGTGTATCTCTATTGAGCCACATTCGAAAAATGTTCAAAGTCGAATCCATTCTCATGAACGTATCAAATAAATTTGTATTATAAAGATTAAGGATTTGGGTCTCCTCTCGGGGTTTTCGAAGCCGCGTTAGATTAGCGCTGCGATGTTAGAAATATCAGCGATGATATCGTTCAAATTTCCCCGACTATTGAGAATCTGTCACCTTGAAAAACTTGACACTATTCACAAAAGAAGTAATGCCACCTAAATCAATGTATCGAGATTTGAACTGTGAGAATGGATATTTTTCTGTTAATTTAATGTTTGTTCGATGTTCATGAGCGATTTTTTCCACAATGCTTGTACTGATTTGATAATGATGAATATTGTGCATGATTTATTTCGATTGAATGTACATAAGTTTCTAAGAGGAGATATGCGTGTTCATGGCGATATTTGTGCTTGTTAAATACATTGATTGAAAAAATGAAAAGTTTGAAAATTAATGGAATATGATGTAGTTTACAATGCAAATACATCTTAAGTGATATATGATATGATATGATATTTATTATTTTTGTAATAACGTTGTAGCATGTAACAATATCTAACTGATATCTCGCAATGGTTTCACTTCATATACGTGTATATGTGTTTACGAATTATTTTGTCCAGGCGACAATAACTGAATTTTCTTTTCGTTAAATTCAATTTCTTCAGCTATAAGATGAATGACCTCTTGGTCTCGGTAATTTTGAATGTTTTATCGTAAAATACCAGTAGGTTTAGTTTGTTTTAGTTGTTTGTATAAGCGATACACCTATGCATGTAAAATGAACACATGTGTGCGTGTGTGTGTCTACGTATGTTTAAAAAGCATTTGCATTTAAGCAAATTCTCTGTATAAAAAAAATTGTGTATAAAATACAGAAGATTTATCACGTTTTAAAGAAAAATTAAAGAAATATTTTGTACTTATAAAAATAAGAAATAAAAACAGATTTCCGAAAAGTGAATTGTTTGATTTGACTGGTCTAAGGATGTGCTTACAGTGAACCCAGTCGAGGATATTAGTACCGCTTCATTGAATCGTGTATTGTGCCTATACTCATTCAGATTCTCTTTGATTGCGTCTATTTGAAAAAAAACTTCCATTCACAGTTGTAAATTAGACATCGAGCGCCTGAATGGCTTCATTTGTGATCCTCGGAAACCTGAAAGGTAGATACTACTCTTTCGTAACCGGTGCTAATGTCTCTAAAGTGTTATTTAGTGTGCATGCATTACGCCCCGAGGATACATTTGAGTCAGTGTGCTCGGATATGAACTCGTCCTTTGATGCACGTGAATTTAGTGTCTTGGTTTAGTCGTTAGATCCCAGGCTTATTGCATTATTTCATTATCTACCCTGACTCTTAACAACGCGTGTGACAATTCATTTATTTCCACATCAGAAACAATCAACAACAGAGAGAATATTCACAGAGATGCCAAACTTTAATTACTTTTGCCGCTTCTCGATCCGTCGTGTTTGCTGCTTGCTTGATTACCGAAATCTTCAATTTTACCGACTTCAAGAAATTAAACATCTTTTAAAACTCGATAGAAAAGTTATTACTATTATTTTGCTGGAGGTGTTTTCGCGGTAATTAGATACTCAGATTCGACTGCATGATCACGCGCTTTATGGCAAAGCGCTCGCAATCAAATTTGCTCTATTTTTGAGAAAGTCAAGATTTCAATCAGCGCTTTTGAACTTTTGAATCGGTAAAAATACGGACGATAGGATTTTGCATTTGAATGCAAAATATCTTGGGTGGAGCTAGTTTCATCGCGTTATTCGATATATTTTCATTCGCAATCCGTGGCTTCTTTATCGGCTTCGTCAGGCTATAAATTATGCCTTCATTTGGGTATGCGATTTTGTCTACCCAGCCACTCACCCCCACGGCGCTTCACTATTCAATAATGTAGATGCATGTCTCCCTTAGGGGCCATTTCTTGAACAAATTCCTCGAATGTGATTATTTTCATCCGTTCGTGGACAGACAAAGTTGTCTTAGCTAAAGTGGTCCCTCGGACAGACCGGAGCCGAGCGCTAAGATGATTATGCACACAGTAACAGTAACTAGTGAACCTGTGCGGCATATTAACACTGTTCATGTGACTAAAGAACTGGTATACATAATTTCTCAGCCACCTGGGTCCTTCACGCTTTGCATTTGTTACCAACCCACGGATACCAATGGACTGGTAATTTGGAGGCAATTTGATGAATATGGGGTGAAGAAACAAAGCCCAAAGACCAAATTTCCATTTCCAATTTTTCAAAGTTTCGCAACTCGAAACGTGCATTTCGATAAACTTTGAAAAACTGTTTCCTTGATTTTGGACATGAATATTGATTCTAGCCTTCGTACGATAGGAAACATAGGAATGCTGTAAACGATTTATGCAAAAATACGCCTGTGATAGAAAGTGTTTCAGACTGCAGTGATGAATGATTCAGAGATTTCTGTATATAATATTCACATGTTCTCGTAATGAAATGTTTTATGGGATATGCCGCCGTTACCAACCTTTCACGGCTGCGAGCCTACTCTCTGACAACCTACACGATTGTTGCCAAGTTATGATTGCGATGAATGAAGCCAATTCCGGAATCAGGCAGCGAAGATGAACTTTTTTCTGCGTAATGGCGATGAGATGTCAGATCATTTGATACGCGCGGTAACTAACAACTGCATATTAGGCCAGCTTTGGGCTATGAAAGAGACAATGATGGTTGGAAAATTGTCAATTTCGTTCCCAACGAGAGAAGATCGGTTTCTCGTCCAATATGATAACCAGGCTGCGGGCTAGTTTTTGTTCGAGTGCTAGATTTTATCAAAGGCAATCTTCATACATCGCCGAGCGCTTAGACCGTTCATAAGATAGTTTACTTGTTTCTTTTGATGAAACAAGAAGTCGTTCTTATTCGGAGCGAATGACACAAGAAGTACGTGTCTTTTCATATATTGATTTCGGGGAAGTAAAAAAGCATTCAGCACTCGTTCGGTCATTCGTTTGCATTTTGCATGTTGTACTGTATATGACAGTACTGCCAATAAACACCTAACGAACCAAGTAACTTGGCTGCCAACGTAAAATGGTAGAGTTAGTTTTTTGGCAGCCATGTCACGTAATGAGAAGCCGAAGCAATTCTACCAGATTCCCATCTGGTGACTTGTTGCTTCCTCGGGCGTTAAGAGTAATGACCGGTGCTATTTCCTTTAATAAACCGGCAAACACGAAACGTAGACTGATGACCGTCTAATGTTTCGTAAGTGACACTTCAAGATGGACAATTACACGCAGCAGTCGCTGTTCGTTGCACGTAAATACCGATGATAAGGAAATAACATCGGTTCCACCATTGCGGTGCCACAAGAGATTCGTCGCTGTTTTGTGGATTTTGCGGAACCTACTTTACAGTGTTCGCCATCGTTTACTTAAATAAGTTTAAATAAGTTTAATAGTTTCTACGGCAATAAACTTGTTTACAAAAAATGTAGGCTAAAATGTATCGGGTGTCGTTGACTATCCAAAATTGTCTATTTCCGTAAAATGGTTGAAGATATCATTTTTGGCTGAACGAATGTATATATAAATGAGGATAAAGAAAGTGGTGATCGTAACATTCATTTGGATTAAAATTTTATTTCCCACATGTGTCGAGTGTGACTGTACACACAATACTGAGCTCGGTTTACTGATTGCCTCGCTTGCCACTCGAGTACTGGGCACCAATTACCGGTACGGTGGTCGACCATGTAGTTGAAAAATAAGTCATTTCTGATCAATAAGCTGGATTAATTCTTAATTTAGACTCCTCAATGTTTCTGTTTACGTCGACTAGGGTGGGGCTTCCTGGCTGTCATCAGACATTATGATCAACTGCGACACTTCTGGGTGAAAGCGACCGATGTCAATGTGTGTTGTCCTTTCTCTCTCTCTCTGAGACTCGATCAATTAAACCGAATAGATGAAGCTGTAGCTGAACTTGAGTTGTTTTAATCAGTCAAATGTGACCAGTGTCTGACAGGAGCCAAATCTTGTCAAATTAATATCGATCCTCGAGACATTTGTCGGATTAGAATGCGATGATGCCCGGGTTTTAGACATGTAAATCAGCCTTCTTATTGCCACAAGATGCTCGTTTCAAACGACAATACACAAGCCATAAATACGGCGACGAAACGACGCTTTGATGTTCAATTTGTGCATCAGAGATAAGCATGGTTCAGTCTTTTTACGGCCGACTTAATTGCGAATGTCGCGACTCGGGTGGCCAAATTTAATATCCCGCATATATCATCTGAAACGTCTTTCATTCGTTCATTATTCTTAATTCGGGCGATATTTTTTTCTGAATAGATGTTGCGCGCATTATACATATAGAAACGATATATTCGTGAAATTCCGGGTAGATGGGTGGAAGGATTCTACCAGAAACGCAAGAAAAAAACAATAAAAATTGTTTGAATTGACGTTGATGGTTTATCTTAATGACAGATTTCAGCCCTGTGTTAGGTGTTAGATTAATTGGTTAGATTCATTTGAGTGAATTCGGAAAATTGACCATCACCACTGAAGGAATCTAAGCCAAAGTGTAATAGAAATCGTTTGGTGATAGGTGATAGTTGTGGAAACACTCAGCTTTTGTAGAATGGAAAAAACCACGGACGAAATTTAACGTCGCATTCCAGGTAAAGTTACATGCACAATCGGTTAAAACATCTCTGTTGTTAATTAATTCTCTCCGCAATCAGCAAGATAATAATCAGTGTTCACAGAAGCGAAATGACGAGCCGAGAGTGATTTGCGTCGATTTGTTGGAGAAATGAGTTGTGTATGACATCAAACGATCGTTCACAAATTGCTTTGATTGAAAGGGAAATGAACAATCGCGGAGCGGGCGAGCATCGGTCTGTAATTACAGCATCATGACGTCTAAAAGATGACACCGAGCATCGTACGGTACAGCTGACACAACCACAATACATCAATATACGAGTCCCCGAGAGAATTAACAAAGTGACGATTAAAAAATTTTATATTTCGTTCGTAGATTCTGATCTAATCGTTGTGTAAAGTTGGGCACAGTATTTGAATTAGATTTGATAAACTCTTGGCTCATTAATACGACATCAAAAACAGGCTTTAGGTCGACTAACGATCGCTTGCAATGGAAGGTGCTGCCGCTATGTTCATCGTTAGCGGATTCTTCATACACTACTATGAACCGACTCTGGCAATCTACTTGCCGGTTTTATTACACCGGGAGGTGCTGCCAATATCTCATCATTAGCGCGTCATCGCCATAGACTGGTTGCTTGCCCTAAACTTCACGACCGGCAACCAGTCTAGTATGGCCACTATGAGTTGAGTAACGCACTTTTTCGTGCAAAATCTGATATAAATCATGTGTTTTCCCAGTCTATCCATGTTCGTGTAAGAAAATTCGCCAACGGATAGCGAGCACTTCACGTATGAGACAGCACGCTGAAAAGCCCGTCTCCGACTGAATAGGGCTCTATTATTCGCAAAAAGCGGTAAAAACTGCTCGTGCGATGTGAACGTCGCTGGTGGTCGCAAGGCCGACCAAGCCCGCCTCAACATTTGGAAAATTAGCGCTGATATAACTTGGTACAGTCGATGGGCAAAAATCCTAAGCTTCAGCTTTGGTATTATTCTACATCATTGGTGTGATTTAGTTTACACACACACAGCTCCATCAATTTTACTTCATTTGCAATCACAGATAACGAAGCGCAATCGACTGATTGCGTTATAGAATTTCACAACTGACTGAAATTTAATTTTTGCTTGCTTCTGTGCTTCTGGGGATGATTTGCACGGCGGAATCGACACGTTCAATATCGCATTGAAAGCATTCGTCGGCGTGTACCTTAAAGATTCCTTTTAAGGCGTTCGTGTCGTTGCGAACGTGATAAAGAGATAGATTCATATCTCTCGAGCGAATGAAAGCTTTAATACCGACATTTCAGATTTGAGATCTTGGTATGTTAATGTTTAATTCGACCGTGCAGTAATTTGCGAAAATTGGCGAGTAATTTGTAACAGGTTAGAAAAGTATCATTATTTCCCTTATGATATTACTCTTTTTGATCGGTCTCTTACCCTCGGCTGCAACAGCGACTGTATCCAATCCACCATCAAAGACCAAATGAAACTGTATTGTCAACTGATCTAATAACGAGATACATTGTCAGATGTCGTTCTACACCCGAAATCAGGAGCTAGCAGGATTACAGCGAGCACATCTGAGGACAGAGAGAAACCTATCTCATAAACACTTCGACATCAATCTCAAGTACCACTATGTTGACGTCTTTGATGTTCTGTAATATCGCAGGTCTAACATGTCTTAATAAAAATACGGGCTTCTTATCTCGGATTTTTCCATCGAAAGATATTACTCTGAGCTCAGTCTAGTGGAACACGGGATTTTCATCGCAGATAAAAAAATATCATTATATCAACAATCTAAAAAATCAAACAGGGGTTTGAATTATTGCTAACCATTTCGATCGTGGGCCAAACATCTAATCCACCGCTCCGCTGACATGTATCACGTATATATACACCTGAATATATAACCACTTGAATATATTTATAAATAAATCTAATTAATGGTGACTTATAAGCCCGTTGAGGGCTGGGTAGTGTTGAAATGTATATATTATGTGTTGGTAAAGAAGACTTATAACTACGTCACAATAATAAAATAAATACATATACATACATATACATGTACAACTATCTGATAATCTTATCACTGTAATCATTTCGATCTACAAACAAATTTTCATGTATTCATATAAGTTAGTCCGTAATACTTAGTTTCATAGATCAATAGAACAAACCCGGGTTTGTTTTTAACCCATCCACTGCAATGCATTTACTATTTCTATGTTGTTAACGTTGAATAAGTAAAATTTTAACTAGCATATTGGCATGTCAACTTTGCTCCGGACGCCATCTAAACGACAGAACACGAAACAATCTTAAGGTAATTCTTAAGGTCTGTCGTAAATTCCAAATATTTCGTATATATATTAAACGTTTATCGAGCTAGATAAACCTGTTAGCAGACTATCTTTTCGCCATAGCATTTGTCCTTAAGTTCCTTTTGGTCTGTCTACACTTACATAGATAAATATATACACCCTTTTTGCGTGCATTTAATACTATTTGTGTAGTAATTTGCGGGACCTTGTATTTATTCATAATAACACACACACATTTCCACACCGGTTTATGGCTTAACATTGTCAATGGATTTAATAGTATGCAAATCAAAAAGCCTCGTTAAGAACAATAAACGCCTTGGAGCGGGTGGCTCTACCTTGTGTTCCAACTATAACCGCCGCCGCCGCGACCTGTTTACAGGGCCGTCGCGATTTTGCATAGCGACGACCGCTGTTTCAATATTCCAGCTCTACCAGTACTGGTTGGTGTCAGTGGTGAAATCGATCATGGAAAAGTCGGAATAAATAATTAAAATGGCCGTTAAGACTCAAGGATCGCGTATAACTGGGACATGGGTAAGTCGTGGATGTTGGAAACACACGAAGGCGCTTTAATTATGGGATAAGCACTCGCTGATAGGATTTTATATAGAAACCTTGTTGCAATCTGTGTCTTTCTGTTTACCTAACACTTTTCTCTGTCAGAAAATGAAAGTCTATGATACAGTATTCAAGAATTACAATGTATTTCGATGATTTTATAACTATAGATCATTACAATCGATATATTTACAAGTAACTTTTATGGTGTTTTTTTCTTATTTGCAGTTTCCGTCTGGATACCACGGTCATTTTCGAAGTAAATCGAGAAACGATTTTGTGAACGAATACAGACAGTTGGCCAAACCACCGCCACCACAACGATTTTTACGTAGAACTCAGGTAAAATATATACAAATAGAATCAATAGCAAAAACCGAAAACATGAGAAATTAATTATAAATGATTTCTTACATCGTGAAATATCTCAGCCTGATTCGTCAAAATGTTTCACATCGATAGTTAAACCGTAAACCTCATTTCATTCAAGCGGATACCGTAAAATCATTCTCATAGCAACCGCCTGTGTCTAAGATCGCGGTTTCTATAAATTTCTGTGACATACGGGAATAAATTGAAGCTATATTCATTAATCTGTTCTATACGCGATATACTGAATCAACGCGCAGATGATTAATTTTCCGTATATCGCAATCAAATATTCATTTCCTAATCGTTCTGAATCCAGTTCCATTGTGCGCCCTGCCGCTAATACAGCTTACCGGCTCTTCTCAATCGATCAGCGCACAAATCATTAATGTTCTTTGATGAGCTTTTCATTCTGATACACATGAACGTTATATATACATATATATTGTACTTTCTTTTTTAATTAATAGGAGATCGCTGGGAGACATGTCTTCTCCAGGCATGATAATAGACAGTCCTTTCTCAATGACGCTCTAATTTTCGAAGAGGTAGCCTACATTTTTATTTCTCACAAATCTGCATTCATTATTTTGAATTTTCTCTGATGATTACGTAACACGCGTTGTTTTTTTTTTGATACGTACAGGGACTCGGGAGAAGACGGGTTAAAAACACTACGTATAAAGCACAGCAGGATCTGATGACTTGGATGCCGGCGAAGAAAGAACTAGACCGATCTGGACCGCATCCGACTACCTACCAAGTTACCTATTACAAGCCTTTGCCGATCAAACAAATCGTAGCTAATAGACCTAAAAGTAGCTTCGGCGAGAAAAGCTCGACTACTTACAGAACGTCGCATGGAAAAGAAAATCCGTTTCGTTTACAACTATTAGCTACAACTAGGGAGCCTTTCACTGAAATAAACACTAACAGAATACAACGAGCATCCAGTAAATATGGACATGATACTGTGGCTAGTTGTTTGAATTGGTACCGACCTCAACCACCGTCCACCCAACGCCCTGCGTCTCACCGCCAACAAATAATTGCACCAACGGCGACTGAGGTCTGCGTTCCGAAAACTCCGCAACAGAAAATATCGGCGGATGTTTCTCCTTTGCCAATGCCGAGTTCTGCGTCTCAGGATGTGGTGACTGAGTAACGAAAATTAAATATATAGACTTATAAATATGTAAACATGTAAAATAGTTCGTAATTGACACGCTGAAGAAGGAATAACAGTGCGTTATCGTAGGGCTGTAAAATTATGAATAAATATATCTTACATTCAAATAATATATACGTATAATATCATGCTATCGAAATAAGAATGATAACAAAAACAGACGGTTCGAAATCATTTCGTTCATCTTTGAATAATTCTAAAGATGAAATAATTTTCGTAATAAATACTAAACATTATACTTTATATATATTTAATACGGATCGGTATAAAAGTCGTAGTTGTATGTGTTACATAAATACTACTGTTACTAAGTATTTTTATGTGACACTCTATGATATAAACTGTATAAATTCATTCATTGATTAAAATAGGTTTTTATTATGGTATTCATTGTTAATATATCATTCGCTCATCATTTGTAGTTTACTGTTCAAAATACAGCTTACATTTAAAATCGGAAATTAATTTTCAATTCTTTTCTCTTCGACGAGTCAGATTCCCACGACACACATCTTTGATGGACAAGTTCGGTGATAAATGATGGGAAAACATTTTTGTTTTCAAAGGAAGAAAGGTAATGACAAAAAGAAACTCGACAACACTATTAAAACCGACTTCATACAACATTAAACATTGTTCACGTAATAAACCATATATACATGTAAGCAAAAAATACATAAAGAGAAGTTTGATGTAAGGCTGAGGCCATTTTCTTTATAGCCGCGATCACACGAGCGTTTTTGGCCCGGGTCAAATCTGGCCCGGAACAACTGTTCACACGGGTGCCAAATGGGCCCGAGCCTGTTTGACCCGGGCCAAATTTGGCCCGACCAAAAACGTCGGTCCAGGCCCGAGCCTAATTCTAGCACCAGGCAAATGATTGTTTAGCACTGAGCTCTCTAATTAGGTACGGGCCAAATTGGCTGATCGGTGCCAATTTGGCCCGGGCCAAATCGTGTCTGTGTGATCGCGGCTCCAATTATGATATAAAACGGCTTAATATGAATTCATTTTAAAATTTAAGAAATAGTCCGAGCTTACTATTTGGTGGCACACGAATACTCCCAAGCATTCACTCGTGAAACCGTAACTCGCTGAGAATACTGAATATGATTAATTGAAAAAAGAAATGAATTATTCGCGATCCTATATTCGTGTTGGATTTGAGATAATTGATATAGACATACATCGACTATATTTCCCATTCAAATTTTATGTTACTACGTAGTCGGTTAGTGCATCAGTCAGTACAGCTGCTATAAATACTGTATTTTAGCTGTATATATCAATCAAATATTCATTTACACATAGCCCATGCTAGCATGTACATGTCTATAATCCTCGATTTTTGACACATGTAAGTACTGTTAGAACATGAATGAATAACCGCCCAATTAACCTTATAAAAAATAGAGCTCTTGGACATAAAACTCCGTATAGATATAAACTTGCACAGTAGAGGAGTACGCCAATATGGTGAGTTACATTTATATTATTATTGATCGTGTCACAGGCTTTACATTTTTTTTGGTGGTTTTACCGGTATTATACTCTATAGGTTGAAGAGGTGGTAAACATATACCGGGATTTGGCTAAATATCCCACTCCGACTGAAGGTTCATTGTACAATATCCAAGATAAGAATGTTCATGTATACACAGAATGGACTGAGAGAGATATAGAACGAGTTGAGAAAATTAAATTTACAAAACATTACATCCTAGAAACTGAGCAAGAGAAAATAAAACCGCTTATTGTGACACCACCACAAGAAATACAAAATGAGTAAGATTTTCTTTTTGTTCTATCAACATATGTATAATCCACTTGAGACCCGGAAAGCATATTCCGAGACGAACGTTAAAACATTCAAGCTTATCATACGCGTGATATGCGTGTATTCCAATCCCTAACATATGATGTGATTCTACGATAAACGCACGTATATGGGCGGCCATTCCCGCCAAAAATCAGCGTTTCGTCTATTTGTCTGTACTTTGACAAAATGTTATAGTACACCGCCAAAATGTGTTAGCGTAACGTCAAATTGTGTAATGCGGCAGGGTGCTTGATTCGTTACCCGGAGTACACCAAGTAATACACTAGTGAATCAAGTAGGCGGGAGCACTACTCCGGACTCTCCACTGCTACCCAGAGAAAATCAACGGTGTGATAGGTGTACCGCAAGATGGCGTTACTGGCCGAACAAAGGGAATGGTAGGATTCTGCTAGGGCCCAACAGGAACGTATGCATAATGACAGAATGACCGTTATGAAGGGCTTCTTGGACCTGTTTAAGGACTTGAAGAAGAATTAAATCAAAGAATTAAAAATCGGATAAGCTGCTTTTTTTACATGAAAAATATTTTCAGTAACAACTTTTTTGTAACAACGAGTTTTTGTAATTTTATTTTATTTTTGTTAAATTTTATTCAAGTTGCAATAAATAAGTTTTTATTTATCATTAACTTCTAGTTGTTTGTTTCATGAAATTATCAGCAATTCTATTCCTCCTAGCAGTGGCCATTAACTTCCGTGTAGAAGGCTTCCTCCATACATTCTTCCAACAATAATGGGATGAACGATCGAAATAATACCGCCTTGTCCACCATATTTGTTACTCTGATAACACGGATACCGCTTGTTTCCGGTGTGCTCCAGAGTAATATTCGGAGTACTCCGAATCGTCGAATCAAGCAGCCTGAGGGGGGCGACACTGTACGGACAGTATTTTGCGGTATTTTTCTCGCATTGCGATCATATCAAGGTCGTTTTATTGAAATAATTTTGCTCGTATCAAATCGACAAATCGTATCATATTACCTAAACCCAATAAAATGATTTTATTGTTACTTTAGTTAGTTAATACTATAATATATAATAATAATGTACGGTAAAATAGCGGAAGTAAATACTTTGCCGTAAACCTATGGAAGCCCTGAGACGACATCTTGAGTTCATGAGTTCCGAGTTCATAACTTCCTGAGTTCTCAAGTTCATGAGTTCGTCTAATGAAAAGAGCCTGCGATACCGAAACGTCGAATGTAAACACGATGCTCTATCAAAGACCCGCGTCTCAGGCTTAGACGACACTGAATAACCAGCGATCAATGACAATGCCATGGTATGTTGAAGGGCGCTTCCGTTCCTCCTCTGGTAGGTAGCTCGGATTTTCTGTGCTCGGGCTAGAGAAAAGGGTGACTCCGAATAACCGGTGACTCTCGACTCCACAGGGGCTCGTTACGATAGCTGGGGGTCCAAAATCAAAGATTTGACCCAGTATCCTAGGTACCACCTATAAAAAAAGAAAAAAATTCTTTTTTTATAGGTGGTACCTAGGATACTGGGTCAAATCTTTGATTTTGGACCCCCAGCTATCGTAACGAGCCCCTGTGCTCGACTCTCGATGAATCTGCTCGGGTTTTAATGATGAAAGATAACAAACGCTCGTTATGATATGGAAGGGCCATACGAGTTACGTTTTACGATTTACGTTTTACGAGTTACGTTTTACGAGTTACGATTTACGTTTTACGAGTTACTTATACATTTCCTTGAATACGATACGATTTGTCGATTTGATACTCGCAAAATTATTTCAATGAGACGACCTTGAGATGATCGCAAAGCGAGAAAAATACCGCGAAATACTGTCCGTACAGTGTCGCCGCCTGTGTTATTTAGCCGCATTACACAATTTGACGTTACGCTTACACATTTTGGCGGTGTACTATGACATTTTGACAAAGTACAGACAAATAGACGAAACGCTGATTTTTGGCGGGAATGGCCGCCCATACACGTAGGCCTACATCTGTCATTCGGTTATTGCAGGCTTTACAGTAGATTATCTACGTCAGGAACATTGCGTGCAATAGTTCGTAAGCTGAAATCAAAATCGGGAGAAACGAAGCATTTTATCGAAGTAAGCATAGAATTAAGGAGGTATTCAATTTATATATAATTCAATGGAAACATGGGCATTTTCCAAATATCCTATGAAGATAATTACCTATGTCCGCTTCTTTGGCATTATAGATCACCCAAGATTTTTAATCCATTAGAAATGACCCATGTTTAAATCTAGGTGTGGTCAGAGAAATTGAAATTACAGAATATAGACCTGGAAGCATGTGGGAAACATGGGAAGATCTATTCAAACGACAGTAAGTTTAAGATGAATCTACATCAATGTTAGGTTTAAGATATTGTCCGTTCACCAATATTCATTAAATTGCGAATAGTTGTGAAAGAGAAATATTCATTAAGGTTCATTCGGTGTATTTGAATGGTCATCATGTGATAAAAAGCTTATGTATCTTGCTGAGAAAAAGAATGAATCACGGTCTTTTTTCGATAAGACGAATGCCGGTTCGGATGTTGGCAAGGTCAGTTACGAGTATAATACGTTTGAAATTTTACCATGAAGTATTTCTTCTCATCTAGATTTTCATCCTTTCAATTTTAGGGCGATAAAACCTTATTCAAAGAAGGCTGGGGTGATCAATTCTCCGAGTATCATCATTCAGTCATATGCATTTTTTATATCGAAACACAGGAGATATCTGTAATAGATCAAGTACCAGATAATGTGTCCCCAGCTAAGGTAACGTATACGTATAAGTAACGTAAAATCTGATTTGATATTTACAAGAAAAACCAACAAAAGATGGCACATTTATTCATTTGTAGCCACGATGGTTTCGAGGTAATGAAGGTATTGTTTTCACTGGGTATTTCCATGATCCGTATCGCCTTGGACTTTTATATACAAGACAGAGGAAGTAAGTCGCTCTCGGCTGCAATGACAATTTTCTCACGATTGTTCGTAATTTTCTAGTAGTTTGATATTATTTGTTACAGATCATCGATATTTTACGTGGATATGAAATCATCACAATGTAGTAAGCAAACTTTCATAATGATATACATTATTACCTGATAATTATATACATTATTCAATTATACTATGTAATTATTATTCAAAAATCTCAGCCATGCTGTCTCGGGGCGAAACTTATGCATGTCAAGAAGTTTCTACAAGTCCCGATGGAAAGAAAATCACGTGGCTACAACATCCTCTCGATGGCGCAAAAATACATTCTGGCAGTGTGGTCTTGGTACGTATACAAGTATGCCAATACAAAATCCACGGAATCATCAAAATCTGTTGAAAAAAATGAGGAATTTTTTACTTTGATGTTTTTTGTCTTTTCTATTGCAGAAAATGGTATGTTTTACTGAGAAGAATCCTCGTACCGCGTTTAGGCCTAAGCCTATATGTTGATTTCTTTTGTTTCTATCATCCATTCTTAACTTTAAACGTATACAATCATGTCCAAGATATTGTATTGGTATACTTATAGTGTGACTGGGAAACCAAAGAGATTTCTACTGTTGTAGATATTGTCCAGTCGCCAAAAGGTAGAGTCAAATTCACTTTCGCTAATAGCTTCTGATATGCTGACGAACATATATATGTATACATACGGTTTCTGATCTTCTAGATCATGAATTTCCTGGAATTTACCTGTATGCTACAGGACTATGTAGAAGATATTGGTCAAATGATAGCAACAGAGTTATACTTACATCACAATGGCGAAACAGAATTGTAAGGCTATCGATCATATGTCTTTATTCTTTAATCATCGATGTTTTACTCAATTTGGACGCTAATGTTTTCGTGATTTTTTCAGGAGTCTGCAGTCATAAATCTTAGAACGAAATCGGTTACAAGAATATCTAAAGGTTAGTGGTTACCTCGTAGACAGGTTATTAACTACCTGCTTAAAGTTATCAATGAAACACCAGATATATCTACGTTTTACGTTTTACCATTATTTCAGAATGTGAAGGCGCTTGGTTTGTTCTTGACGTGTTAGACGATTATGTACTGGTGGCTTGTGCATCTATCGATACCCCTTATTACCTTGTAAGAAAAACAAGATGACCGCAATTTCCCCTGAAAATTCGATTACCAAATCGGTTCTTGTTAGTTTTTATTCGGACAAATGAAATCATGTTTATAGGTAATGGGAAAATTACCAGCCGAAGGGGAAGAATCAAGTATAACATGGCACCAGCTTGATAGAACATCACCCGTTGTATTTAATGATGTCAATTGGTCAGTAATTAAACACGATATACCTCCTGAAAGAATACATCCTGAATATCGTAAGTAACGTCCATTGGTACTGGCTTTTTTTACCGACTTTGTGCTCATTGATAATATACTTGTTATACGCTAACTTGTTATATCTCATTTCAGCTCAGTTAGATCATTTCCATAGTATTCTTATACAACCAAATTCATCGAAAATTGAACTTAAGAAATCCCCTGTAGCTGTCTATATCCATGGTCAGTACAGCTTCGTCCTCACTAGCACGCCATACATCTTTCTTTCAAATCACGCAAGTTTACTCATGTTTTAGGCGGTCCTCATATTGTTGCTAATTCTGGTTTCACCTTAATTTTCGCTGGTCTCTGCAAGGCTGGGTTCACAGTTTTATGTGGTAAGAAATAATATTTGCGAAGAACAATATCGATAGCAACAACAAGCATTTTTGAACCTAGACATTTGTCTGCTTTATTCCAGTCAACTATCGTGGTTCGTGGGGCTATGGACAAGATTCAATTGAATGTACCAGAACCAAAATAGGAACAATGGATGTGGAAGATATACAGGTAAATGAATTCCTAAATGTAAGTATCATACTTACCAGTAATATAATTTCACGCGTATTAATTTATATACAAATGTATTTTTAACAGAGTGCAATTAATGAGGTTATTGGCAAATATCCCGTAGATGGAACTAACTGTTTTGTGTTTGGAGGTTCTTATGGTGGTACCTTAGCATTGCAAGTTATTGGACAATATCCGGTTGGTGAAACAATTCTGTTTTCAAATTCACGTAAAACTTTATTTCATTCTATTTTGTACTGACGTGAATTTTTTCAAAATTTCATTTTAAGGATTTCTACAAGGCCGCTAGTATGAGGAATCCTTCAACCAATCTCGCGAGTAAGTGCCCTGTATGGCTTTGAATGAATCAATGAATTTATTAATCAAATTGCTCTATTAATTCAATCAACTAAATTTCTTAAATCATTTCAGCATTTACTAAAGCTTCAGATATTCCTGATTGGTAAATGTAGCCTTTTTGAAAATATTCAAGTTTATTTATCATAATATCTCAGTGTTATGTTCTTGTGCACGTGTTGTCAGATGCTCTAAAATATGCGCAACCATTTCTGTCTACATGTACAAATAATACAAATACTAATAATATTTCGATATGTTTGTCTGTCCCTAACGTGTACTTGTAAGATTATTAGAAACCCTAACCCAACACGACCTTGGGTGTGAATCGTA
The DNA here is from genome assembly GCF_964204645.1 of Tubulanus polymorphus. Lineage (NCBI taxonomy): Eukaryota > Metazoa > Nemertea > Palaeonemertea > Tubulaniformes > Tubulanidae > Tubulanus > Tubulanus polymorphus. The sequence continues at coordinate 2,980,403 of NC_134027.1, read as the reverse complement.
TTTATTATGATATCTTAGTCTGTGTGCTAACTTTCGAGTGAGGCGTTTATTTGGTATTTGTATGTATTTGTTTTGTTTTGTTCTGAGCGAAAATGTAATTTTTTGTAGAACAACAAAGAATCTGAGAACTACCTTATTGAATGATTCTGATTGATATTAAAATTACATAGTTACATGGATGAAAAGGCAAAGTAGACACCGTTATTTGGCAATATATATACATATTTATGCACGGATAGGTTTTCTTCCTCATGCCTGGTAATATCCAATGCGTATTGTGTTAATTTGTTGGTGAGGACATTTTCAGAATCTACATTTTCAAACATAGATTGTTAAGCATTAATACAACCCCAAGACTGTTTGATAAAACACATTATACCATATAGTAATTAAGATGTCCATTATTTTGGACAAGTGGATTTGATTATTGATTGTCGCTGTTTACATTAATAGGGCATTGTACGAATGCGGATACGATTTTGATTACAAAATGTTAGTGACAGACGACATGATGAGTAGAATGTGGTCTCTATCTCCGATGCAATACGTCGACCGAGTTAAAACGCCCACGATATTCTTCATTGGTAAATACGACGAGCGAGTGCCTCCTAGTCAGGGTCTTGCTTATTTCCGCGCCCTGAAAGCCAGAGGAGCCGAGACCAGGTAAGCTATGTGATAAATCAATTAATGAAGAACAGGGGCGTTAGCTTAGGATTTCAAAAATTGTCACGAAAATGTGAACGTGTATATCCCACGATATCAATTTATTATCACTTTTAAACGCAATAAAATCAAGATTTGATATAATTATGTGATTGATTTAGACTCCTGAACTCGTCCAGCTAGTTTGTGGATTAGTGCGTTTTGAAAATAACTTTGCCAAAAAAGTGAAGGATCGGGGTTTCAGTGTAAGATACTGGCTATGCTCTTGCTCGGATATAAATCAATTCTTGTTATATATATTTTCCGTCTTCTTTGCATATTACATATCCAGACTGCACTATTATGAAGACGCTCATCCGCTGATGAAAATTGACGTTGAAGCCGACTGGTTCATAAATCTAATCAACTGGTTCAAACAACACATGGATAACGACAGCAGCTCGGAATATTGTGCACAAAGTTGAAATCTACTTCATAGAATTTGCAACATTTTTTTGACATTGGATGTGATTTTTTATTATCTATTCATGTTCTTGATTTTTTGTTTTAATGTTTCTATCAAATAAAATATTTTTGGAAAGAATTGTTTTTGTTTTATGCAATTTTTCGCAGTCATATGAGTATGTAAAGAAACTAGATGTATCCCAAATATACAGAATCATTTTCTTCAAGAAAGTACGCCGTGACTTACTAACAACCAAATGAAAACCTTATATTTCTGTTGACGTACACTATTTATTTACAAAATAACAATGAAACACAAATCAATTAAAGACTAGATGCTCTCACGATCTTTTGGTGGGTTAGGCTTTATTCTCTTCTTTTGTGGCCTAAAAAGTAAGAAAGTATCGTCATAATATCCATTGATACGATTTCAAATCGTCATTTTTGGATAAGGTCTATCAAATAAACTCACTTTATGTCCCATGGATGACGTGAAGTATAAAACATTTCAGCAAGCTCTCTATTTACTACTTCCATGGGTTTACCTTCGAATTTGTCTTTCTCAAGATATTGAACTTTCAACAAGGAATCGCCCTAAATAGAAAAATATACATCTGGTTCAATCGTTGAAATTCTGATCAAAATAAGGAAATATCTCGTTTTAATTCTACAAACCTCCTCCATTTCTGGAACAGATCTTGGTAATGGCTGAAATAAAAAGATCAATGCATAAGTTATCTCGTAACAGTACTTGCTAAAATGTACAAATGTAATAATAGTTAACCGTCAAGGGCTAGGTTATGAACCGAGAAAATGAGGGATGATAATTACATCTACCTTGGTTAATTCATAAGGGAATTCTTCCTCTGGGTGCCAGCACACGACAGTCGCCCCATCTTTGGATAAAACTATCGCAGGGTTTCTAATAAAACAAATGTATATGAGAATGGTATGTAAACAGCAGGCGATACAATAAGTATCCGAGATTGTCATTTAGACAGATACGTACGGAAAGGTTTTGTCAACGGGTGCCCCCAAGTAAAATTTCGACTGGCTAAATCCTGAAAAATAATAAATATGGACATGTACACTGTACATGCACAGAGCAGTAACGTTGCGCTGCACATAACACCGTCAAGTGCTGCCACCTACTTAGGAAAACTAGCAATTACAACGCAAAAAACTCGTTTAAAGCATAAAGCAAGAGTATATGTTAAGTAAAAACCATTTGATTGTATAAAGTTTAATATGATTCATCATGTGTAACTTAATATATAACTTACGATTACAAACAGACAGCGTTTGAGGCAAAATTGTTCGTAATTTCGAAGTCGCTGTTCTCATCATGGGCGCCGCCATCTTTGATCGGTGTTGATCTTATCTATTGGGTTCGGTTCACGATCTGGTGACATTTTCAGTGTTAGGTCTCATGTTTTGTCATTTCGCTACAATGATGTCTAGTTCATCTGTGAATGTCAGAGAAAAAATGGTGAGTTTTTACACTCTCCGCAGTAGGTCAACAACAAGTCATACAGTGATGTGCGCCGGCATTCAAATTTTATTGTCTATTCATTCATAAAAATGAATTTGTCCATTTTTAAGATTGATAGTATCTTTGCCTAAAATTTCTTGCAGGTTGAAGAGGTTGTAAACATATACCGGGATTTGGCTAAATATCCCACTCCGACTGAAGGTTCATTGTACAATATCCAAGATAAGAATGTACATGTATATACAGAATGGACTGAGAGAGATATAGAACGAGTTGAGAAAATTAAATTTACAAAACATTACATCCTAGAAACTGAGCAAGAGAAAATAAAACCGCTTATTGTGACACCACCACAAGAAATACAAAATGAGTATGAAAGCTTATCAACGTACCCGAGGTTATACTATTAAATTTAATTTCAGAAAGAAACTTAATTGGGAAGTTGTTTTCTCTTTAGATTGTACAATAAGATCTCACCATCTGGAAAATATAGAGCTGTTGTCCGTAAATTCACACCGAAAAAAGGAGATGAGAAATTTTTCATCGAGGTTTGTGGAAAATGTGATTTTAAAGTGAAGCTTAAACATTTGTGAATACCTAGATGGTAATGTATGTAACACAATTCGTTTCTTCAAAGGTATGGTCAGAAAGTACTAAGATAAAGAACATTGATATTCTGGCCTTTGAGAAACATGGAAAAATCTACAAAGCTGATGGTAAGTAAAAACGTCGAAATGTGCAGAAAATATCAAAATTATTCGGACTCGGATTAAAACTCTAAACTTTGTTTATGACACTAGGGGCGTTTGGTACTCTAGAATGGTCCCCCTCTGAGGAAAAACTCATGTACTTAGCAGAAAGAAAGTTAACAAAAACGCAATCTTTTTTCGATCGAAAGAATAGCACGACATCCGTGGAAGAGGCTAGAAAAGCTACCGAAGATGTTGCTAAGGTATTTATATCTATATCTGTCACGTAAGGTTGATATAAGACTGATGGCTAATTCTCTTTGTGAATCCAACTGTTTTATTTCAGGGTGATGAACATCTATTCCGTGAAGACTGGGGTGAACAGCTTGTTGGTCTGCATCATCCTGTCATCTGTATTCTAGATATTGAAACTGAAGAGATATCTGTGTTAGATGGAATACCAGAGGATTTATCCCCTGCGACAGTAAATATACGATTCCTTATAAAGCCTATACACCCACTTACTTAAGTTCACTAATATCTTTCACCAAAAATCTCTACTTTTCAGCCAAAATGGCGTCATACGGATGATGGAATTGTGTTTATAGGTTACTGTCATGACCCATACCGACTTGGCTTAATTTACTGTCTACAAAGAAAGTGAGTTTTTCAGCCTTATTCAGCCTATTGTATCAATCAAACAATAGATGTGAAAATAGGTGGTTCCGTGTACCGCTGCAAATAAAATCAGTTAAACCTACACAGTACTATCTGTTCACGCTTCTCTTCAACTCTTATCCTCATGTTCATTGAACTAATACAAATAAAAGAATTCTTCATATCTTCAGATCATCAGTCTTTTACTTCGATATTAAATCAAAAAGCTGCTGTAAGTAGTAGAAGATCCCAGGAAAAAATGGTTTTGAAAATTAGTACACGCTATTTTAATTGCTTTTTATAAATTTCAGCATCATTATGCGATGACGAGGAGACTTCATCTCGGCGTGCACCATCCATTTCACCGAATGGAAACAAACTAATATGGTTACAAAACAAAGTTGGAGGGCCGCACATGCAGTGCAGTAGTTTAATGCAGGTAAACATTCGTCGCAGTTTTAGCAATGTATGCAGAATACATGCAGTTAATTTGATAATGATTTCATTTGATTTCTGTTTCAGTATAACTGGAATACTGAAAAAACTTCAATAATTGTTGATGTAATCCGCTCATCTGAAGGTAGAAATTAAGATGGATGTTAATATGATTTTAGAATTTGACCTTTTTGATCAATGATACATGTTGTTATGTTGTCTTCAGATGGTGAGTTTCCCGGTATTCATGCGCAAGGCTTTCCTAAAAGGTGTTGGGCAAATGACGGTCGGAGAATAGTTATAACTTCACATTGGCGAACTTCTATAGTAAGTAGCAATGCATTTTATACGATTAACTGCAGCTGTTATGATTTGTGGTTATTCGGCTAAATTTAAATTCGACAGGTTACACTGGTCATCAATCTAGAAACGAAGGCAGTAACAAAGATCTCAAGCAGTATGTATAAATCAGAAAATACAATCAATCAAATGATGTTATTTGAAAATATGTGAGAATATATGATGAAATTGTAGATGAATATGGCGTATGTAGTGTGCTGGATGTTTGTGATGATTATATTCTTGCTGTCCGTTCTTCACCAAATAGTCCACATCATATGGTAAGAAAACAATGATTGGCTTCGATGTTCTCTATAAGCTGGGATTTTACAGGGCCTCCATTCATTCTTTACTGTAACGTTATCGATGCCAAATGCAAAGCTTTCGAAACATTGCATATTAAGCTTTATTTTGGTGTCATCCCTGATAATAACTCACTACTACTGGTATATAAAGAAATTCTCATGTAGAACATTGACAGGAAACATTGAGATCAACTCGTCTACAGGGGCAACTGATTTTCAGAGGGGTGAATGTAGTTGGCTACCGCTCTTGCCTACAACTTCTTGCGGAGAACACTGTAGTGATAAACTTATTTTTTGTACATATATATTCTGGTTAATTATTACCAGGTTATAGGCAAATTACCAGCTGAAGGTCAAGAATCTAATATAACATGGTACCAGCTTGATAAATCCCCACCTGTTGTACTCGATGATGTAAATTGGTCAGTAATTAAACACGATGTTCCTCCTGAAAGAATGAATCCACTTTACAGTTAGTATTCAGGTCTCTTCACTATCAAAACTTGATTTTAATTAAGATTCATCATTTCCATTTCAAATACGCGTAATGCAAATTTTTGTTTTCAATTTTTCTTTTAAGAAAATATAAATAGCTATGAAAGCATTCTGATAAGACCTGGAAATAGTACAGCTAGTGATATAAATGCATCTCCTGTGATTATTTTCCCCCATGGTCAGTATCTATACACTAGTGAAATTATTGAAACCTGATGCCTCACATTTATAAATTTAATAAAGTCAACCTCGGTTAATCAGTGTCACTCAGGATGGACCTGATAGAAATTGGACTGTAGGACCACGTATTAATTGTCTATGGAATAAATGAAGATACCCATTATGGAGTACGAATTAGACACAAAACTTAAAAAGAGAATAAAGTTACTTATAAACAGGAACACTCTATGTGTATAAATTAAGAACTTATACGGTTAAACTGGGCACAGATGAACCAAGGTTGACGGTATATGAAATGTATATTCTAGGTGGACCTCATTCATCATTTCATAGTGATTTCATGCTGTATATTGCTGGGCTGTGTAGATGTGGTTTCACTATCGTTTGTGGTAAGTTATTTCATGCATTTTCACACATATTCCGCAGTTTCTTGAAATGCTTCCATGACAAATACTCACAGTAATTGTGTTTCAGTAAATTATCGTGGATCTTGGTCTTATGGTCAAGACTTCATCGATTGTTTACCTAATCATATCGGAACAATAGATGTACAAGATGTTCAGGTAAGTTCACTATTCGTTCACTTTTGTCTATTTTGAATTATCAGAGCTATTTTATTCAATCCATCTGTGTCTTTCAGGCAGCTATTGAAGAAGTAATCGATAAGTATCCTGTCGATAAGGATAAGTGTTGTGTTTTAGGTGGTTCTCATGGTGGATTTCTTACCTGTCATCTCATCGGTCAATATCCAGTGAGTTAGCATATTCCATACTTTTGAACATCTGTCAGGATTTCATATTTTTTAGCGTTAAAATATCTTTTTTTTTCAGGGATTTTATAAAGCAGCTTGTGCACGGAATCCTGTCACCAACTTATCCAGTAAGTTACCCTAAAAATAGCAAAATGAGTAGAACTTTATAAAGACTTTTAACTCACAACTAACTCCATAGATTATGGGTTCAAAATCAGTCAAATAAGCCAGTCATTCATAACATGTTATTTAACTGTAAGCTGCTGTAATATCAGTAGCTCACTAACGTGAAGCCATAAGCCATGCTCCTAATATTTGTCAAACTCTTTTTACAGCTATGGCTACGATCACTGATATTCCCGATTGGTAGGTTTGATCAGAAATTATGGCAGTTAATGATCCATTTAATCTAGTCTCCATTTAAACAAGATGATGATTTTGTAGGACATATTGCGAGTCAGGTCATGACTATGACTTTAAATGTTTACCAACTCCCGATGTTATGAAAAGAATGTGGGACGTTTCTCCGATGCAGTTCGTTGATAAAGTTCAAACACCTGTAATGATCATGTTGGGAAAGGATGACCTTCGCGTTCCCCCGAAACAAGGACACGAATATATAAGAGCGCTCAAAGCTCGTGGTGTAAAGACTAGGTAACAATTATCTGTTGATTTCGAGCAGTATTTCTGTTGTATCCTCGTTTCTAATGTGTTGTTCTTTCTTTTAGATTGTTAGCATATCCAGACAATAGCCATCCTCTTAACAAGGTCGATACAGAGGCTGATGCATTTGTTAATATTGTGCACTGGTTCTTTAAACATCTGTAATCGCTATATTTAATTTATCTTCATGCAATATTCTTCGTGCGTATGTTGACACATTCATTACGAGTAACTATTTAGCAATACAACTAATCTGCCTCACCATGAAATGAGTCGGCAGTTTAGGTAATTTTAATTTATTGTCAATAAGAATAAACTTATGACGATAATGGAGGAAAATTTTACAAATTATAAATTGAATAAAAGTAATAACTTAGGAACTGAGAATATGTTCCTTCATTCTTCTAGGCAACACTTTACAGTCCGTACGTTTATATATCGTGTCACTATTTGAGGCAATTTCAAAATCAATTGCTTTCAATTTATATCAATATGTTTTCGCGATGCTCTGTATGTTTGTGGCTGTGAATCTATGTGACCTTGTTGTAATAAAAATGTAACAATGAAGTAAGGTTTACATGTAGTTGCTTTATCGAGTTGCTATCAATCCACATCACCCCCTTAAATGATAGGTATACTTGCATTTGAAATTGCAGGTACTAGCTTTTCCCATGGTTAGTAGTAGTGTCTGGAAGAAGTGGCACAATTTTGCGAGTTGCGCTCATGATGTAACTGTAACTGCTCATCATTTCAAAGACAAAGCCTAACGATTATGACCTATGAAGACTGATCCCGTACACACCAAGCCTTTTTACGGAAGAAACTTGTCTCAAATTGTTGTGTCGGATTAATCTCACTTATCAATCATGTACGAGGACATATTAGTTATCAATGTCAATGCATTGATCAACACTTAGTTGGCTACATTTGTCACAATTTCGAATGCCGTGACAAAAGTCTTTCACGTAACTTGTTAGTCAAAAAGACTTGCTACAAACCAGGTTTTCAGTCCAGTGTTTTATGTTTCCTCAAATCAAGAAGCAAAACAAACTTATGGTTAATGTACAAACTTTATTTGACTGATGTCAATATAAGTTATTTATAATTAATTAAGTTATATTCAACCATTCAAATCAAACCCTTTCAATTCATGATGCTACTAATGCAAAGTAATGTAGAATTAAAAACCTGGTACACTGTTCAGTGCATAGTCCATAGACTCTCATACAAATATTTCAGTCTCTAAATGTAAATTGATCCTGTATCGAGCTACGGATGACGTTTGATGTATTTTATATGATGGAACTGAAGTCAGATAGTTTACATTATAAACAGCAGCATTGTGAAACATCTACCAGCACTGTTCATTCTAGTTCTCTGTCTTGCCTAAGAATACGAGAATAATCAACACTAAGAAGATTCTGCTGATTTTGATTCTTTTTCCTTATTTTCAGAGTCAGTTTCTCCCTCCTTTTCATCGGTTTTATTCCAGTTTTTGAGTCCTTCGGGCAACGACTGATCCTCTTCAAACGAACCTGCAACAGAAATATAGATAATGACGAATAAATGCCATACTGATAATACCAGTAAAGTCGGGTGCTGTAGTATACACACCAGTTCCTTCTACAAACTCTTCATATGTCGATTTCTCAGCGAATGGTCGATTGCCTAATAATTCTACCATATCATCTTTATCTAATTTCTCCTTTTCTAATAGTCTTAAAGCTACCTGTAAACAATAACAGTAAATTCCTATTATCTTAAAAGTTCTCACATGATTTTAAACGAACAAATATAAACGGCAACATAAATCCTACACTCAGAAAGAAAAGACAAGTCCATAAAGGTTTCATTAACTGAATGATTCATTTTCAACTTTCAGTAGTCTGAAGATGACTATTTGGATATTAGTCAGAGTTGAAAAAAAATCATTCACTGGTAAACTTTTTTGGGATAATATCGTTACAACATTAACTCGAAGCGTTTCATCGATGGCTATAAACAGCAAATTACCTTCTCTACTTCAGCTTTGTGTTTATGTAATAGTTGCTTCGTTCGTGTATAAGCTGATGTTATTAGTTTACGCACTTCTTGATCAATAAGTTGAGCCGTTTCCTCGCTGTACGGTTTATCGAATACCATCTCACCGGGTTGAGGCATGTCGAACGAAACTTGGCCGACTTTTTCATTCATACCAAACAGAACGATCTAGCGATGAAATTAACAAACCATTCAGGAAACAGCTTTATTTTATACGTCGGTTTAAAATGCTTTTCACGTTTAATCAGTACCTGCGAATATGCGCTTTGTGTGACTTTTTTAAGGTCGTCTTGAGCACCAGTCGTGATGCGACTGAAGAATATTTCTTCCGAAACTCTTCCACCTAAAGCCATACACATTCTGTCCAGCAACTAAAGAATAATCAACTAAATCTTCAATGGTTCTCTTATATATACCAGATTACATCATGCGATAATCTAATCATTAATACCTGTTCTTTTGTGTACAGAAACTGTTCTTTCGGCAAATACTGAGCGTAACCAAGACCTTTTCCTCTCGGGATAATAGACACCTGAAATAGCGACCCAAATTCCATAACACAGGCACATCGAAATTGGTTCTTGCACCCTAGTGTGTATTTCTAACAATTCGTGCACTATTACCTTAAGTAATGGATCTGCATGTTCCAAAAACCAACCGGCCACGGCATGACCAGCTTCATGGTATGCAACTGTTTTCTTTTCTTCGGGCTGCAAAACTTGTGTCTTTTTCTCTAAACCTAGAGATATCACAATCAAAATCAGTAAACCAGAAATGACATGAAAATAATAACTAAGGTAATAGTAATTTAAACATCTTCTCTGTACATACCTGCAATGACTCTTTCTATCGCCATTTCGAAATGCTTCATTTCAATTGTTTGGTTTAAATCGCGAGCAGCTATCAGGGCAGCTTCGTTACATACATTGGCTATATCAGCTCCTGTGAAAAATATCTCGAAAATACAGTCTAAATTCATCCATTAGGAATTCTGTAAACTTTTTATAGCGATCCTCACCTGAAAATCCAGGAGTCAAAGCTGCCATTTTTCTAGCAAGGGCATCTTTTTCTAGGTCAGCTTTCAGCGGTTTCAAATGAACTTTGAATATGGATGCTCTTAAAATTTGAAATGAAACAATTAGAAATGTATTTCAATATAGACGATCTAGATGATTAGATGTTATTGTTTATACTCTTCTTACCTGCCCTTAATGTCAGGCGAGCCGACATAAATTTGCCGATCGAAACGTCCCGGTCTCAAGAGAGCAGGATCGAGAATATCAACACGATTTGTAGCAGCCAGTATAACTACATTCGTCTGAGGAGTGAAACCTGTTTGAATAATCAAATATTTTCATTTCGCTTTGATAACTTCCACCATACAATAATAACACTGGGCAGGTTTTAATGATTGAATGCATTCCAGTTTAAGAATAGAAATTCCGGATTACAAACTCTCTACCAGCTGCTCCATTTTTACTTACCATCCATTTCAACGAGTAGTTGATTTAGTGTATTTTCCTGTTCGCTTTGTCCTCCTAGGTTACGACCACCTCTTTTACGACCAACGGCGTCGATTTCATCGATGAATAATATACAAGGTGAATTCTTCCTAGCGGTAGCGAACATATCACGAACCTAAATGAACATAATAGTTAGCAGTGGAAGAGAAATACGGTCAATCTTGTGTAAATCATAGTTCATTGGACTTTATGAATATATACAACTTTTACCGTCAGTGAAGGAAATGTATGGGTTAGAAAATAGAACTTGCAGGCATTTAGAAAGAGGCATTTACATGACTTATAAACTACGACTTCAGAGACAGATTTTAATGGCATTTTGAAGAGGGGTAAAACAGGATTTTAAAATTTATACGACCTAGGTTATTATACGACTTTAGATGCCAGCTTGACCGTTGTAGTTTACAGATATTGACACCGAGATAAACAAGACTTACCCTCGAAGGACCAACACCAACAAACATCTCTAAGAACTCAGAACCTGAGACTGTGATAAACGGCACATTTGCTTCACCAGCAGTCGCTTTTGCTAGTAATGTTTTACCAGTACCCGGTGGACCAGTTAGAATAGCTCCCTTGGGAATTTTGGCACCTAGGTCGATGTATTGTTGAGGATTCTTCAGGAAGTTAACAAATTCCATGATCTCGACTTTGGCTTCTTCGCAGCCGGCAACATCTCTGAGATAATAATAATAATATGTTAACAAGGTGAGCAAAAATTGAAGATTTCTGCTCAAAAGTGTCTTGAATGCTTGACACACACTATATGTACTCACTGGAATTTGACTCCTATGTCTTCTTTGATTATCTTAGCAGTACTCTGCCCGAAACCGAATATCCCACCTCCTTTTCCACCAGCACCACCTCTTCCACCCTAAATGATATCAAACAGATTATTTCATTATTCAATACTTCATAAGTTGTGAATATGAGAACTTTGAAGTTAGTAATATGCAGATACCAACCTGGAACATACTAGCTGATCGACTGAACAACCAGATTAAAATAGCAATCGGTATGATGAAATTAAGAGCTGAATATGCCATTGATGCCCTGAAATGAATAGATACAGCTCTTCAATTTACTATACAGCTGTATAATATTCTAAGAATCGATGAATAAGGGGCAAATCATTGAGAATGAATGTAAATTTGTGCCAATTTTCCCACCTTACACAAAGATGCGTTCATACTTTATGAAATGGCCCTGAACGAATGTCTCTAACAATACTTACAGTTCAGCTTCAGATTTATAAACAACATTCACAAAATTTGGCGGCTCAACATTTAGTTCAAACTGAGCATTTTCAAGATTTCGTTCGAATGCTTCGACGCTTCCGATATTAAACCAAACCGTGTTCTGAAAAATACAAATCCAACTTATAAATCACAGGTTCCATTTTCATGAAAAAGTTTGAGCTCAAAAATCTTTCAAGTCTGAATTGTTGTCCTCAATTAAAACATGAAGTAATCAATAGCAAAACATTGACAGAAGTTTGCTGCTAACTTACAGAGCTGTCGATCTGCGTTCCTGGCATCATTTTCACACGAACCCATTTCTTATTGACTACCTCCAGTTTATCAACCTGTCAAAATGTCATACAGAATATAACATTCTGTTTGATAATGACGACGAGTAACATAACAAAAACCGAAAAATACACACCACATTACGATTGAGGTAGTTCGATAAAAATTCTTTCCACGTTATTTCTTTGAATTGTGAATTATAAATAGCTATAAAACTAACGACTCCGATACCAGTTATTACGCCTATCATTACTTTGTTACTGGGATCACTGGGATCACCAAATATTCTACTGCCGCTCCTGTAACAAATCAATCATACATTCATCAATACATTATATAAACCCATTTTTAATCACTCCCTCAGAAGAGAATTTGCAAGTAAAAGGATAAATATCTTGGTTACAATTCATTCATTTTTCATGAATCACGTAATTGATAAAGAAACACATGGTTAGCAAATGGTCATTGACAGTATGGTCAACAATTACAAATTCCTTAAATTTTCCAGAATGCTCTGATATTTGTTCTGTAATTTCGGGCTTTAATTTACACTCACCTTGAACTACTGCTTCCGAAAGAGAATGAAAAATCTGGACGCTTCACTTCTGGTTTACCAGGACTTGTGCTTGATTTAGACGGAGGTGGGGGTTGTTGAGCTTTAATAACAAAAACATTAAATGTCTTCAAATCAAAGCTGATCTGCATAATGACACATCTTTCCTATTCATTTTGAATCAATTATTGAAGGGTTTCAATTAATTGCATGAAATTTATAAGCATTCTGCCTTCCTCGGAGTTGCCATATTTGCTATGAAGAACAGACGTGACATCTTTGGAAATGGTTCAAGGACACCTGGGTGATGGGTGAACGGATATAAACATAAATATGTGTCCAAAACACACGGTGCAAAGATTGATTGGACATATTTTATAGGCTCAACACTTTTAGAAATATAAGGAACAGTGAAATTACCTCTAGGCTGGGCCTTTTTGCCATTTGTTCCTTTCGGTTTATTCCCACCTGGAAAGTATTTCTCAAACCCCTTTGGGGATTTTTGTGAAAGCAGTCCCCATTGTCGTAGAACATTAGCAAATGTAGGTTGACTGGTTAATTTCGACCAGACTTGCAATCCTCGTTTCACCTGGAAAGTAAAGATGAGCAAGCAATTGCAATAAAATACAAATTCAATTCACCGTTGTTACATCATCATTGACATTATTTATCACTCGAGGGGTCTGGGAATAGGTCTGCGTACCTGTATCGTGGATATTTGAGGACTGATCAGTCTTTGAAGAAATTGATGTGTTTTAGCGCCGCAATTAATATAACGGAATGCCATCGTTAACGCGCTAATTGCTTTAAACCATCCAGAAAAACATTACAAAACCTCGATTTACGTAAATAGTTATCAATGAATTCACGCCGGTGTGGAGAACTTAGCGTTAAATTAATTTTACAAACACTATTTTGCGGACATTCATAAACGGACGTAGGGCCGGATCTTAATCAGAAAGACCAATTTGAGCAAACCCAGCGCGGCTCTCCGGGCATTACCAGTTCTGCCAACTCAATCACTTTAGAACTCGATTCCAAAATCAAATACAGCCTATATATTCGAAAAGGACCACCATAGTATATGATTATAGATTCTACAACCAAACAACCACTATGATGTGGCGAGGACTGGTTGTCGACCGGGCAGCCGCCAGGCCCGGCGCGACTGAGGTTCAGCCGTGGTGCCTCCAGGCATTGCGTCCTCCCGGTTGGAAAACGCCTGGGCCATAGATTCGTACCGTTCACGTAGCCAATGTGGGAGTGTCACCAGTGAAGCTTTTAAGCCGCGGGGCTCATCCAGGGGCCGCAAAATAAATAAACTAATCTTTGCCAAACAGCCGCCAAGAGGCCTACTCAAAATGTCACCAAGCTCGTCGGGTCCGCAGATCAATAACATGAATAATTCGAAAAAAATTAACAGAACTGTTCGTCTTTATATATTTGATTACAAAGTTTGAAAATATCTTATTTATAATGAATCACTTCAATATGTCTAATGACTGGGTCAGTGGCGTGGAACTGTATCGGATGTGACGTATCGTTTAGGTAATCTCCTCTGCGAATCCACTCATGTCCCTGGGCCTTCCAACCGACATTTATCACACACGACATTGTAATCTCTGGTCGGGGATCGGCTGGGGGATCGACTTGCATCTCATACGTCAATGGTTTCCCTTTCTTGTAATCAGACACGTCAATTGTGCAGTGTTTAAGTAATACGGCCGCTACGTCCATCAGAGATGTATCTTCACATTTAACGGTCATAAACGAGCCACTGGGAAAGGACTCCGGTTCACCTCCAGCGAACTTTATTTGTCCCGAAATTTTCACCGCCATGGTATTATTGATTGCCTAGAAAAAAACATTTTCGTACAGTTACGATCGTGGATGGACTTTTCAAAATGAGTTCATGTGTTTAGTCGTATATAGAATTACATTTGGCTACTCAGATGCACCTGCACAGCTGCGGCCTGTATTGTCTCAATGGCGTGAAAGCGAAATTAATCAGTTTTATCTGAAACTCATCTCAGGCAGGTGCATTCCAATGTAATCGACTTTTATTGCCGAACTAATAACCCAGTCCCGCCCTCAGCGAACATATCGAATAACATAACGTGCCAATGATATGCAAGTTTTGATTGAATATGCACCCATCTTCCCACGGTAATTCCTTCTGAGCCCAATAACGAAGTAACTAACCCAAACTATTCGGATATTGTATTCATGTATGTTAAAAATATCACACGGCTCGCCGTCATATACTTACGCAGTACTGTTCAGCAGATAGCTCAGCGACGAGTGACTTTTTGTTTACTGCTATATCGATTGAACCCGATGTGCTAGTCACGATCGGAACAAGTACGGACTAAGATCTGGACTCCCGGATTTTCGATTTATTCATATGACATGTAACTTGCACCGATAAACAACCATGTAAATTCCTCAACTTAGAACGACATATTGTAAAAGTTATTGTACCCGATTTATACAGTTAATATCCGTGCAAAACTTCTTTGGTAACAATGAAATCAATTAATTGATCAAGCTGAAGCACTAAATCGACTGAGTAAAACAAAAGTGACACAAAAACTTCTGATAAGATAAAATTCTATATTTTGTCTTCAAAATACACAATACACGAATTTAGTAATAGTTATACATAGAAACTATGAGACGATTAAACTATAAGACAAGGAAAGCATAATACAATATAATTCTGATCGATATAACAGATTAAAAACAATCCTACATTACAGCTAATATGGTTTGTAAAAATAACACGTTTATCACATTTAAACAAACAAAAGCCTAATCAAAATTTCACGTAGCAAGATAATCAGCTGGATCTTTGTAAATTAGCTGCCACATTAATCTGCCTTCTTGCGTTTTGGTGGTATAAATGCATCTCTTATCTTGGTAAACGTTTCTGTGAATATCAGGGTACCACCAAATACTAGAGCAGTACCGATCCAGTGGTAGATAGTGAATGGGTTTTGGAAATAGATGATTGAGAAGATGAGGCTAGTGAATTTTCTCAATGTAACAACCAAAGTAACAATGAGAGACTCGCATTCTGTTGTCAGAATAAATACACCTTTTATACAAATGTATCTAGAAGAACAAATTAAGGAATTTAAAAAGATTGCATCATTCAGTACAAGTCAAGGCTTCATTTCAAAAATATTAAGCACTTTTTTCATGCAGAAAGGATACTGAGTAATTACATTGCCAATCAGATAAAGCCACATGATTGGTATCACGAAGCCGAGAATATCAACAGGTTCTGTAACATAAAACATATCCATGTACATTTGTTACTTGAAATATCAACAAGTTCAAATATCAGTTTGTATGGATTTAGAAATTTACCTGAGGTATTGTAAAGTTCGATATGATGTTTAATATCAGGTGCAAGAAATATGAAAATTGGAAGAGGAAGAGCATGCTGAAAATATAATATAAACATTGTATTATTATTCCAGGCAGATCTTTGCACTGGTTGACAATATAATGTAAAATGGCAAACCTACATTGTAGAACAACGCTTCATTTGGATGCTTTCCATGAGCTTTATATATACACTCTTGAAAGATACCCATACGCGCCGACATAAACAATGCAAATAACAGCATACCGATTCCTAGAGTATAAAATAATATTTTACGAATGAAATGACTGCACAGGAATTCAACTGAATAGAATTTGAAATAAATTACTCATACCAATGAGCCATCGCATGTATTCATTAAAGTTTCCATCCTCCGAACTATCTTCGTCATGATGCTGAAATAATTCAAATGAAATCATCGAAGTGTATAAGATTCTCTTCCGACACTGCAATGTATCAATTTCATACTCACCACATTTTTTGATGAGACAATCGTGCAAATACTAATACCAATACTGATCATCAGTACAGATAGATATTTCATAAGAGGATAGCTGAAAAAATTCAAAACGAGCTAAAAATGAATAAAATGGACTTTCAAGATGTTTTGATGGTGCAAAATCAATTTTCTAATGAGTGAAGGAACAATTTTGTAATTACTGAAGGAATTGCTATGAAAAGTTTCTAATGTTTATTTCAACCCGACTTGAGAGCATTCCGGGTGGCCTAACTCAGTCAGTTTTGGTAGTACATACCTGATAGAAGTCTTATTAGGGCCAGAATGCATTGGCAGTCGACCTAATTCATAATTTTTTAATCCATTTGAAACTGTATTATTCGTATTAGTGCACTAACCTCTTTTTCAGTAAGATAACACCCAGGATAAGATTAGCCATCAAACTACCCTAAAATGCATAAAATAAGGTCAAAACTAGTACTAAGGTTTTTTTTCATAAATAATAGATTTCAAGTCTTTACCGCTCTGAAGATCATATGTAATGGCATCGATATATTAAAATTCAATGCATAGTTGTTGACAACTTGAACGACCCAAAACAGTGACACCATCTTTAAATACTCCCTAAAAATAAGGGAAAAATTTTTTGTAAAAGATGAGGTGATTTTAGCGATTAAATTTTGAAACGAGTTCTAACTTACTTCAATGGAATGGCTCTCTGTTTTCTTCCGAAATCTACGCTGAAGATAAAACCTTCAACTGCTATGAACAGAAACTGGAAAAAAGTGACGATATTTCCACTACCTGGGAATTTTCTGAAACAAGACCATATTTCATCGATAATTTTGACATCTATTTCGTCCTGATATACATAATACAGTACATTTGAATTTGATTGAGTATTTGATGAGTATTTGATGACGAGCACTTACTTCACTAAAAACTCCAAGAAAACGACGTTGGTGCAACAACCCATAAACACCATGGCCATACCAACAATAGCCTTAGAACTGAGTTTTGTTGGCATCTTGCTGTTTTCTCAATGCCGACTCAGAAAACTAAACTGAAGAAATCAAAATATATAAAACCAGGAAATAAACACACGGAACTGCACGGACTACAGTACGAATCGTTTTCGAATATAGTGAATTGAATTAGATTGTAGTCCGGTGCGGGAGCTTCAGCTCCGACGCCCATTTCCGTTACATAGCCATACCAGGAAGTTGTGCGGTTTTGACATTTCTGAAAATTCGCTGGAAATCCTCTTATTTACTGATCCTTTTCTATGTTTTAACAGTATATTTGGACTATATTGCACTGCTGGTTACAGTAAGAGGCAGGATTCAAATTAATCTACATAGCGTAAGTGATTAAATGATTCCAATTAAAGTTTAAATGGTGCCAAAAATGTATCGTTATCCTGTATGTGTAAGTAGCAGCCCAAAATTTTTAATTTAATACAAATCTACTTCTATGGTAAATGGTTTTTTTTCGTTGGCAATTTTATTCTTTAATTAGAATGATAGATTTAATGTGTATGTTTTTTCTTTGGGATCAGGCTAAGCTTGTGGACTGGTGGAGATAGGTACAGTATTGACTTGTCGTGTACCCGGACATGGTGGGGAGCAGGTGATATTGCAAGATTGCATATTACGACTTTTTCACTATTGATTAGGTTAATGGTGGGTGGAACAACCAGAAAATTCAATTAGTCGAACATGCCTGCTTCTTCTTGACTGCTTATGACAGCTGAATGGCTGGAGAGATGAAACAAGTCTTCGGCAATTTAGATCGCGATTATGATTATCGGGATAAAATCATGCTGTCTAGTTCTTTACTTTGATGTGGGTTCTGTTTATTCATTTGATCCTAAACAGTTTCAGTCGCCGAATCAAACTTAACATGCGTGAGCCGGTATTGAGTAGGTTGCAGTGATTATCACTGATTCTTCTTATCCTATTGGTGTTTATTGACTTATTGCTCACATCTTTAATTAACGCATGATTTACACTCTGCTGGCTTTGCCATCATGACCTTTTCCAAACTGGGCCTTTGAGATTCTTGATCAGACAGGTGATTCAATGATAATAGTTAATACTGAAATCGATGGAAATATTTCAAAAACAGCGGATACCTGTCACTTGCCCTAACCCTATTTTTGCTCACCAAACAATTTTGGGCTATTGTTAAAATACTCTACGAATGCAAGTCTAACTAAATGCATCAATATTTTCAAAATTTTACCCACACCCCCACAAAAAGTTACAGACTTTTTTTCTGTAAAAATGATTTCATTTTGTCTACCTCAATGTACTTCTTATTCTTTTTCTTTGTCCTTTAAATAGGTTATATCAAATTGATATGCGCTAAGACGCAGTGGCGACTGTGCGGTAAAGTTTTTATTGCGACATATTAATCTGGTTGTGATTTATTTATATATCACAGCTGTTTGAACCATTGATAATAAGATTTCAGCGCAACCATTTCAACCACGCGTTATTCATAATTCTATCTCGCGTCACCAGATGATACTCAAATTGTCGTATTGCCCAAACGTGTACATTTTTCGATTTATAGATCGTAATTTTTTTAAACCTGAGATACGAATTTCCTCGATAGGGATTCATGTTAATGTATGTGGCTTTGAAAGGGTTAACTGAGCTCCCGCTTCGGTTCTTTTGATTTTGCGAGTAAAAATGGTATGAAGGGAAATGACAGAGACTGCGTGTAGCGTAGCCAAGATATCCGGTGTAAGAGGAAGATGAATTATCACCAGGCGGTATATTGTGTGATACCTCTCTCACTGGTGTGTGTGTGTGTGTCTCAAAGCTATGCGTGTTATACTTTGATGATGAAGCGATCGACATGTTGGATGGAGTAGAGCCTCCTTGCTATATATAGGAATTGATAAAAAATATTTCTGAATTCGCTTTGATAGTTGGCGCAGCTGTTTTTGCTATTTATGTCTTTGTCTTTGATCCCACCACTTTTACTACCGGTATTATTTATTAAAGTGAATATTCCTGTTGTAGATTCTGCGCTATTTTAGGCGCTCAATTTTTCACTTAACAATGCATGATTTATGGATAAAGTAGCAAGAACAGCTGATATTTTACTTCATTTTTTATTTCATGCTTGAAGGTGAAAAGTAATTTTGAATGTGTTTCTACTTGTAATTAGAGGAGGAATAGTTTTTGCTTACGTCGACCTTTACGCTTAATTATTGATTGCGTGAGAATGAACGAATAACAGTGTAGCATTTCTCAGATGGCTATGGTTTAATTTTGTATGGGTTGCCTGTGGATATGTTCATTCAATCTCTATGAGATTATATTGATGATTGGAACGCAAATAGAGTAGCATACTCACATCTAACTTAACCCTTCAATCGCGGATCATACGACTCGAAAACCTCTCTAAAACGTCGTAGACATTGCGTCGATATTTATCGCGCTGTAACATTTCTTCAAACAACCGTTAGGATGTGAGTCGAGAGTCACGAGGAGTTAGTTTTACCTGTCTCTGCGTGATTGATCATTCAATCCATGGATTAGATTCAACCCATAGAAAGACAATAGAAAAGCTGTCTCCAGTGAGAGAGATCTGTCTTCAGATACGAGTGAGAAAAATTCAGTTGGCAGTGACACTTCTTCATCGAGTTCGAGTGTTCAGCCAAGCGCTGGTGTCTCTTCACAAGACATTCTACCACCATTGATTATCACGTTACATTTTCCCTGAATCCATCCAAAGATGTGTGGTCTTTTATAAGTCCTTATGTGTTACCTCAATGTTCAATGATGGTGTATGTATAAGATATTGTCTCTTTTACGATGAGTCCATGACAAATGACCCATCTCTTACTTATCGTACTTATCATTACTTGTCCGTCACTTGAATATAGTATTCTGCAGATAATGATAAGATACACATTTAGATATTTGAACTGTGTAAAACCCAAGCTCACTGTACACTATACACCCTGTTTAGTCGTACATCTCTAATGAAGTCCGGTCGTGGATTATGGATTAAAATGATTTCTTATTTTGCTTTCATCATTGCAGGATTAATCATAGATGGAATATATAATGTGTTCGGACCGATAACACTCCTGTTCACAGAGACGGAGTGTACGCGTGGATTAGTGAAGCATAACCGACGACAGACAGACAGAAAGACACGACATACAATCATAGATCTGATATCAAACAGCAGCGATGAGCGTGATGAAGAAGTTCAAACGTAGGCTGTCATTAACGTTACGAAGTAATCGACATCTAGATGAAAGTTTGTCAGAATTAGCCGAACATTTAACGGTAGACGAAAATGGGACGGCTCCTAAAGAAAATGGTTAGTATACTGAGCATGTTCTGATAATTTCTATATGAAATTGTTGTCTCTAGCACCAGTGTTTATTCGTATTATTGTTTATTTCAATTCTATTCAATACTTTGGAGAATTTTGCGTAGATCGATCGACAGTTAGACTGTTACTTACTAGTTGTCTAGTGGTAGAAGGTATTTGAAACTCACTCGGTGTAAATGCTTCTATTATCACTTGAGGGAATGTTGTAAGTTCGAGAGAGTATTGAATTATTGAGTTTATTTTAGGTGTTCATTCAATATATTCGGGATGGTCTTCACTTCTCAGCGGTAATGAAGTTGTAGGCCTGCTATATTTACGGAGTTTAGGAGGCTAGAAATTATCTGAAGGAATTGAATAACGTTTTATGAATAAAATCTTTTCCAAGGTCGCATAAAAAAAGACAGAACATCAGAGGCTGTTTATGATGTTGAAGAGATGTTAGTGAATCATATGGTGATATACTGATATAGATCAGTTGACGCTATACTGGTGCTTTGATTCGGTACAAATTATCCATAATATATCTTTGATAACGATCTGAGCGTTTCAGATCTGTTTTTATTCAGTCGCCATTAGCTGCAACTGTTATCAACTTTCAGATATGTTTTTTATGCGTAATTTTCTCACTGTATCAGTAATAGCTAGCGACTGTGAAACGTCCCTAGCATTGATTCTAGTTGATTGAAGCTGATAGTCGGCGGCGGTGCGCTGAGGTTTATACGTCTCATCGTCGTCATTAATGCGTTTAAACTCGGCGAATGCTTTGAATAATAACTACGTCATTGTTAGTTTGAGAAAGTCGGATACTACTGCACTAAGGTTAATTATCTCGTACTCAGGAGAAACTCGTTACACTGCAGTCCTCAATTAGAGTGGTGTAAACTAGTCAGCTAACTAGTATACCTCAACCCTCATTTGTGTAATATTATAAACAGCACCTTGCAGCTATTTAGTTATTTACTAGTTCCCACCCAGGGGGGAAGGGAGGGTTGTGCTATCGTATTATTGTAGGTTCCTTCAGTACTTGAAAATATTACCATGCTTAAAATAAAAGTGTATGCCAGTAGGTCGATTTCTTTATCTGTACTATGATGATTTTTATTATTTTATGTTTACTCATGTGCTCTACATACGATTTTACTTGAAACATGATTTTTGACACAATTTCATTTGCGTTATCAAAAATACAGAGTCAACATGAAAGTCTACGTTTAGCAACGGACTTTTTGCGCGTTGCCAATTTTACAAAACTGAAAATTCAAACGATTGAATTTATGTGTTAATACCAGTTTATTTTACGTCTTAATCAGTTGGATAGCAGGCACAGAGTGTTATGATAATTAGTTACAGTATACACAGAATAGAATCGAATATTATACTACTTGATTACTCATACTTCATCAGATCGTAACTGAGATTGTCCTACAATGACTTTTCTTTAACTACATACTTAATACAAAGGCCTATTTCTACAAACAAATAATCATTAGCCGTCATTTTAGATTAAATACCTAATCTATAAAAATTGACTCTCAGTACCAAATGTACGTGTTACATAAAGGTCTGATTTCTCAGCTAAGCCTAGGTACACATTTATGCCAAAACATATATAAGATTTAACTATGAAAAATGGATGTAACTCACCTGAAAATTCAAACGATTGAATTTATGTGTTAATACCAGTTTATTTTACGTCTTAATCAGTTGGATAGCAGGCACAGAGTGATCAAATCTGTGCTGCCAAAAACCAAGTTGATTAAGACACTCCCATCAAGAAATTAGTGACCAAAACTTCTAGCGATTGGTTCATCCAAATCTTAATGACATATTAAGACACTAATTACCTGATGAGAGCTAAACTAGTTGCGAGGGCAGGTGAGTTGAGAGTTGTTTATATTGCTATTACATCACTTATTCAAAAATAGTGCCAGTTCGCTAGGTAGACAAAATAC
The DNA here is from genome assembly GCF_964204645.1 of Tubulanus polymorphus. Classification (NCBI taxonomy): domain Eukaryota; kingdom Metazoa; phylum Nemertea; class Palaeonemertea; order Tubulaniformes; family Tubulanidae; genus Tubulanus; species Tubulanus polymorphus. Next base: position 2,957,483 of record NC_134027.1, on the reverse strand, counting down.
TCAATAAACAAGACAGCCTACTTGAGCTGCCAAAACGGTATCCGGGTAAAAGTGACAAAGACTAAGGGTTAGATCCATTAATGGACATAGGAAAAATCTACAAATATGTTTTCTTAGCTACAAATGACCTGGCAAAATATTGATTACAATATTTAAACATAAAAACACAATCCGCAGTTCCAGATAAAAATACTCCTTGCTAAACTCTCCCACACTATATTCAAGCTTTTGTCCACAAAAGCAGAAAATTAACACACAAGCCTAGGGAGGTAAAAATAAAAAGTCATCTCATCCAACATAAGTTCTGTAATATATCCCTAAAAACTTACTAAACACAATATCACACAGCATCAGTTCTACATCCGTATTCCGTTACATAATTCTAATAATACAAAAAGGGTAAATACATGGCAAAACATCAGCAACAATCAACATAATCCCCTAATAATAGACAGTGACTCATCGATATTGTTATATTAGAAAAATTAACCCGTATCCAGGGGAAGTAACATTAACAATCCTTATCATATAAAAAATATGGAATACTCATCAAATCATAGATATAGTCAAAAAAAAATTCACAGATACAGAAAAATCACCGCCACCATTTAGCTGCAACATCGGCGCATTGAAAAATACTATAAAACGGATATACATTTTTTTTTTTTTTTTTTTTAATGGTTTATAATATAATTATGTACCATGATCTGTACTATGAAAGTAATACAAGTTCCATGACATGGGTAAATAGTACGCCAGATCCATATTATACTCGAAAACTTGACATGTAGTATTTTAACTGAAGGTAACCCTTGACGGAATATAATTAATCAATAACCCAACAAAATATCTAGACAACCACAGATTCATTCTCTTTGAAGACGCATTGCACAAAATTCAAGATAACCTGTCACGACGATTCAAGTTGACCGGTGTGGGGTGGCAACTAACGGACCGCGTAAGTTGTACCCGATCCAGGCGGACACGAGAGAAACATCCCGCACGAGATAAGTCAGAGCTCGCCGAGGGAAGAGACTAATCACGAAAAATCCTTCAACAAATTCCAGTATTCGAAAAATCGTTCCACCTAATAAAAAGAAATTCAACCTAGGAGTATGACACCTGCTATTTCAAGCAAGAGACGCGAAAGGAGAGTTGTGCGCACAACTCATAGCACATATTAGTTGTCTCTTTCGTGCCAAACTCCTAAAAAAAAAAATACTCCAATCACAGGTGAAACAGCAAAATCGAGTTATGATCTCTTGAAACAGGACCTTCGTTTTCGCGTTTTACCCTGTCTCGTGTGGGTACGGAAGAACTCGTCCTTGGCCGCCTGGGTAAGATTATCAGAAGGTTGCCACGAATTTGGAGATTTATCGGACCATTTTACATAGCGGAGGTGTCTTTCAAATTCTGTTGAAACTGCTCGGCGATGACGGTCGTCAGAGCCTGCAATTTCTCCACAGCAGGATCCGTTGAAGTTGCAGCAGCGGCTACAACAGGTGTAGATAACGGCACGAAATTGCTTGATTTTTCGACGGTCAGGGCGATTTTTCGCAGTTTCGGCATACTATCGGGCAAATGGCCAGCTACAGTCGCCGCAATTCGTGGCTGTAACCCTTGTATTGCCCGTGAAACGATTTGTTGCGGGGTCAGTGACGATTGTGACGCGAGAATGTCGATACGGTTAAGATAATCGTTCACCGACTCGTTTTGCGCTTGCATAATATTGGTCGTAAGCAACTGGTCCTCCAACGGCCTAAAGCGCTCTTTCAGTGCCGCTTTTAACTTATTGATATCTAGTTGGTCGGCAACCGGGAGGCTGTTCTTGATATTGGCCGCATGGTGCCCTAAATGATATAAAACACATTGACGTGTTTCTCCGCTGGTACGTTGTTCAGCCTGAGATATTGGTCGAAACGATCCAACCAGGCTGGTACATTGGTACCATAGCCGACGCCAAAATAATCCAAACTAACTTTCGGCATATTGCTTTGTTCGTCCCGTACTAACGCGTGCGCTTCCTGATTGTCCGTGCTGTGCACACGTATATCGACGGGCTGCAGACGTACCGGAGAGCTCGGTACAGCCAAATTCCAGAGAGGATCGTTCCTCGAAGTCGTCGATCTTGTTATCCTGCCGTTGTTTTGTGCTACCGAGCGAGGATTCATTTGCGAGAGGTTTCGGAAATCGTTAAAGGGTTCTCACCATTTTAGCAACGGGTTCTCCACCATTTCAGCAACGGGTTCTCCACCATTTTAGCAACGGACTTTTTGCGCGTTGCCAATTTTACAAAACTGAAAATTCAAACGATTGAATTTATGTGTTAATACCAGTTTATTTTACGTCTTAATCAGTTGGATAGCAGGCACAGAGTGTTATGATAATTAGTTACAGTATACACAGAATAGAATCGAATATTATACTACTTGATTACTCATACTTCATCAGATCGTAACTGAGATTGTCCTACAATGACTTTTCTTTAACTACATACTTAATACAAAGGCCTATTTCTACAAACAAATAATCATTAGCCGTCATTTTAGATTAAATACCTAATCTATAAAAATTGACTCTCAGTACCAAATGTACGTGTTACATAAAGGTCTGATTTCTCAGCTAAGCCTAGGTACACATTTATGCCAAAACATATATAAGATTTAACTATGAAAAATGGATGTAACTCACCTGAAAATTCAAACGATTGAATTTATGTGTTAATACCAGTTTATTTTACGTCTTAATCAGTTGGATAGCAGGCACAGAGTGATCAAATCTGTGCTGCCAAAAACCAAGTTGATTAAGACACTCCCATCAAGAAATTAGTGACCAAAACTTCTAGCGATTGGTTCATCCAAATCTTAATGACATATTAAGACACTAATTACCTGATGAGAGCTAAACTAGTTGCGAGGGCAGGTGAGTTGAGAGTTGTTTATATTGCTATTACATCACTTATTCAAAAATAGTGCCAGTTCGCTAGGTAGACAAAATACTCAATAAACAAGACAGCCTACTTGAGCTGCCAAAACGGTATCCGGGTAAAAGTGACAAAGACTAAGGGTTAGATCCATTAATGGACATAGGAAAAATCTACAAATATGTTTTCTTAGCTACAAATGACCTGGCAAAATATTGATTACAATATTTAAACATAAAAACACAATCCGCAGTTCCAGATAAAAATACTCCTTGCTAAATACGTTTTGAAAGAAGCTCAATTAAGTTGTATTGCACCGAGTAGATATGTCTAGATAAAGAGTGTTTTATTCGGCCATTTATTATTTTTTTAAATTCACATTTACATTCGAAACATGCCTGGAGGTTTATAGAAGAATAACCATCACATCTGAGAGTCTGCTTGCTTGTAGCCACAGTATAATACGCATACTGTTAGTATAAGTGGTTGCCTCTTGTGTTCATAGTCTTAGTTTTCTGATATAATTCCTGGTATCCACTCGAGGAAGGATCGAATAATAAACGAGGTTTTGGATATGAATGCGTTAGTTTTCTATGCCGCGATCTACTGAAACAGTTTTACGGGATGTTTTGGTTGGAAAGTAAGTAATTTTTCCGGATTATGTCGTATTTTGGAGGGATTTTTCTTTGTGTGAGATTTTTGGAACTATATGGTCGAATAGTTGGGTGTTTATAGCCCACTCTACTTAGAAAGCTCTTTTACGAGTGTATTTTATTTGCGATGAGGTTGTTTATTATTCTGTTACTCATACATCAGCCATTAAGCCGTAATTCTGATGTATTTTATTGAGCGTTTTGAAATTTATTGCCGTATAACGCTGATTTTCATGATCTTTGTCAATCAATCATTAATCAATGGATTCTTATTTTTGGGCTTCGTGTTTGATAAACCACGTCTCTCGTCGTCGTGATGGCTTCCTCCACTAAATCGACTTAAGCTTGACAATTTCATTTCCTTTCAGACATTACGTTAATTAGAAGGCTCTAAATTTAGTCCATCCCTCCTTAGTAAGGACCATTTTTCTATGTATGAATAGATATTTGCATCTGGTTGGACCAGTGATACAAACAGTGATGAATGCACAGCATGATTTGGTCTATTCTAAATTCGTCCATTTCAAGTATGGGCCAAAAATGAACGGAATACTATATTAGCCTGTGCAGAAAATACCACTTTAAAAACTCCAGTCACTCTCGAAAATGTTTTTGAAAGATGACACGGAAGGAAATCAGCAGGGGATTAAATTAGAAAGCGGATAACAATTGAGTATATGAGAAAGTGATGAAATTAGTTGATTAAAAGTGATCAGTGAAGAGACTGTAGCCGTAATCCATTATAAATTCTCTGTATTCTCTATGTTAAGACAAGCGTGAAATACGTGTTTAAATCCACAGGGATTAGAACGCTAGATCACCGGCGCAAAACATCATAAAACAATCCATACATCGCGCTGATTTTGATAAAATCTCATTCATTCACCGACGCAAAATCTCTAGTATTCTCGATGCTGGCAAGGGTGGATTTGGGATTTTTTTTTAATGAATGGGTATTTATTTGAAAAGGGTGTATTTGGCCATGTGAGCTCCACAGCTGCAAAGCACTGGCGAGGAGTATTGGGGCCATCCCAGAACGTATTTGAAAATTCAGACCAAAAAGAGAGTTTTTCTGGCATTTTTCAGGGCATATTTGGATATTCAGGGTCTCTTAAAAAATGTTCTTTGAAGGGGTGAACCAGTCCACCCCCTCCTAAATCCGCCCTTGGCTTTGGTATGAATTTTTTCCCGTTCGTCGAAAGCTCGAAGCACGAAATTGATGTTGAGAAAAATAGCATATGATGCACGATTGGTTTTGATATAAAACGCATTTCTCCAGGGGCGCATTGGTTTTCAATCATCTTCAAATGTTGTTGGCTGGCTAGACATTCACAAAATAGGTCTGTAGGAATTTAGAATCGCGTAAACAAATCTTCCCTTCTTAAAAATCAGATCGGTTTGAAACATGTTCGGTTTATTCACAGTCGGTTTTCATCTTCGTTCAGTGAAAAAAAACCCATAAAAGTCTAAGATGAGATTTATGAATTCTGATTTCTTCTGTTTTTTTGTTGTTGTTTGTACAAATGGATTTTCAGTGAAAGTTCTGTCGTTAAAAACATCCATATGTTTCATAATGGTCTCGAGGATGTAGCCAGGATTTTCTGTGTCGGGGTTCATTTTTATGAGAAATTGGAACGATACCAACTGTCAATGGGAATAGAAGTCATGATTTGAGTAAGGCGCGTCCCCCGTAAAATATCATAAGAAAACAAAGGTGAATTTTCAAAGGATCCAATAGTAAAAAGTGCTTTGATATTTAAAAAATATCTTTGGGGCCCAATATTCGATCTCTTTAATTTTTGGTATTTTATGTCAAATGTGCTGCTGTATTGGCAGCAGTATTTGGTGTTTAGTAATCATCCGCGCTGCCGTTCCAAAATAGCTCGTTTATATGAATAAACTGGATAAGAGCCGATTATTTCGTCGGGGCTTATTGGATTTTCTGAGCCGGGTCTAATGTAAAACTATAGTTAGTAAGATTCCCCAGTGGAGGTCAGTCACATGAATACTCATATACCAACCGTGCATATCACGGAAATGAATAGCGGATGTTTAGGATGTCTACTCTCCGGCCACATGTTTCACGAGATATCGTTCTCTGATTTTTAAGTATTTAGTTATCTCTTGTGAGGCGAGGCATTATCCCGCACCCAGGTGACGCACAACGTTTCCCTCCGCGCGTAGTCTGCAGAGTGCTGCCATCTTGTTGAAGTGATATGAACTAATACTGCTGATCTGGAGTTCAGCTTTCAAACTAACGTGTAAGCGAACAATACGTTTTCACAACATTTACACAAAACTGGCAAATTATAGCTGGAATTATATCAGAAAATGATCAATTTTTCTTTTGGAAGGACATTAAAATCCACTTAAAAGGCTTGTACATATCAATGTGTCATGTACATGTATATACAACTAAGCCTGAGGGAGGTTTTTAACCCTCCCTAATCTAAAAAAAAAAACTGAATCTGCCCCTGTGATGGAGGATAGACTGGTCGTGCTGGATGTAAGACTAGGTTACTAGAGTTTGAATAGAATCCGAAACAATTATCTTAATTAAGCCATTAACGCATTTGTCCTCGTAATTTATGACATATCATCTACGCAAATGTAAACAGATTGTTTACGAACGCTGAACTCGGTATGAAAAAATAACTGTTGCCAAAAATAATACCAGCATAATTACATCTATCCCGCTGACATAATTTTCGTAAGTGTTTATATGGAAGTACTGATGATGCTCGCGTATCGACCTGACCGCAGTCGGCTGTATATATTTCGCTCTGAATAATGGAACGTGCGTTGAAGAATTTACGTATATCTCCGATTCGCTCGATTCCTTCTTCTTCGGCGTTTTCCGCATTTAAGAAAGACAAGAAAATCCGTCATCATCGTTTACAGTCGAATCGCAGCGTTAAAAAACAACGGAAAAGTTTATTCGCCGGTTTCACCGGGAAGAAATCTCTCGGTAAGTTGACGGAAAGATCGATTGAAATGACGATTAAAGTATGAAAGATAAGGAGTATTTTATTGAGATCTAGGACGCGATGCTCGATAGGTCGACGAATGCTGTGGTATTTATTCAACAGTCAACTTTTGAACAAAATGATACATTATCAGCGAGGCCATCTACCTGGAAATCAGGGGAAAAGTCAGTAAATTTTATTTTCTTTGAAAAAAGTGAGGGAATAGTCAGGAAAAATTAGAATAAATCTAAAAATCAGGGGAAAAGTCAGTAAATTTTATTTTCTTTGAAAAAAAGTGAGGGAATAGTCTGGAAATTTTGAAAAGATTTATAAATCAGGGAAAAGTCTCGGAAATTTGATGAGATTGCTAGATTATGCAGAAAATCAAACAATTTCTGTCTATGTTTTATGGATTCTTAACAGGTCAAGTCAGGGAAAACGACGAGCATGTCTGGAAAAAGCAAGTCATAAATGTGACTACCCGTATTATAAGCTCTGATGACCAGTTAGCGTTTCTGATATTTTGACACCTCTTTGTCAGACTGTAGATAAATAATACAAATTTAATAATAGAAAAATGTTTTTTTTGTATTGTTCAATAACTGAAGTTATATAGAGCCCTATAGCGATTTATACCGAGCAATTTTTATTCGTCTGCTTGAATATGATATTGAGTGAGCGTGTGTATGTATGTGCATGTCTGCGGTGTATGTGTTTTTATATCTAGGTTAACAATTCGATATGTTGAAATTTGTACCTATGAAATGATTAGTTATAAGAGTTTTTGTCTCTATACTGAATTGTGCGACGCAGATAGCAGGTCCACGGTTTTAGAGAATTTCTTTTAAGAAATGGATAAATCTAAGGAGCATGGTTTACCTTTAATGCTCGAATCACTACGTAAATGTAAGTTATAGCGAAAATACATAAAGAAAAAAAAATGCACGGCGACGACGACTATGACAGCCTGCCCTGGTTGAATTTGATAGGCCATTTTTTCATTGTTTGAATATCAACATACCTAACTGATCATTCCGAACTTACAGCATTGATGTTAGTTTTGTGCGAAACTGAAGCGCTCAGTTTTGTATGAACCTTAAACGAAAAAAGGGTTCTTTTTTATGCTTTTGATTTCCATTTTAAGTTGATTGTCTTATTTCACAATCAGTTTGGTAATCGCGTAAAGATGACGATCATTTAGACTGTTCATCAGTCAATTAATCAAATATTTGTAAAGTTTAACAATTGAATTTTCATATTTCGGTTGTTTATTCCTGTATGTCTATTTATGGAATGATTGTTTTGTATTTATAACCACGCCTTGATATATGTAATATATATATATATATATATATATATATATATATATATATATATATATATATATATATATATATATATATATATATATATATATATATATATATATATATATATATATATATATATATATATATATATATATATATATATATATATATATATATATATATATATATATATATATATATATATATATATATATATATATATATTATTGCCGAAATGTCATAATGTTGTTATGCGTGTGTTTATGAAGTATAATATTGTAGAAGGTTTATCACTAATCGATTGTAAGCCCACATGTTGCTCGATTTGGTTTATTTACCACAAAAAGTGCTCAATGAATCACCACAAATTCGAAGTAGGTCGTCAAATGTTGAACTATTTATAGCTCTCGAATTCAGTTATAAAACAAATCAAGTTTAAAATAGTCTGAACTACTTCTCTCTAGATTCGATTTCAATTTATTCATCATAAATCCAAAGTATAAGATTGTGAATGAAGAAAAACAACAATAACAACAAACAGACAAAAAACAAAAATGTGTGACACAAAGATGTGAACTAAAAGAAAAATAATAAAAGGAGAGAGAAGTAATACAATGTGTAATATATATATACGATATTATTTAAGTGATATTTACAAGCCCATAATATATAAATTTCGCAATATTTAAGAAGATTGGTTTATTTGGATTAGTAAAGGCCGAAAGAAAAGTGTCTAGGTTTAGATTTACAATATCATATTTAGTTCTTAAGTTATCCCGCAGTTTACAATAAAAAAGAAAATGGGATTCGTCGCCGACAGCGTTACAGTGAGGGCAATTACGATTTGGTTGTAGTAGCATGGTCCCCTATGGGAAACCAGTATCAGTAGAACAGGGACTGGTCGTCTGTAGGATACCGGTATCAAGATGACAGTGACTGTCTTCTATAAGACACCAATAGCAACATGACTGAGACTGGTCCCCTCAGAGATACATCAATAGGAAGGTTCCCTGTTGCAAGGAGTTGCACTTCCTGGTTTCAGCTGACATACGCTGCTTTCGTGACTGACAGGATTAGTCGCACACCAATCGCTGACAATCGCATTCCACCAAGTAGCAACCAGTTGCATCCGATCGCGTCACAAGCAGTCACGAGTTGGCCTACGCCCTTAGCAACTTGACAGAAGACAATACCCGTTGGGATCAGTGATCACGAGAGTAGTTCTTAGTAATACGGACGGAACAGTTTTGTCACTTCTACAATATCTATCTCATATAGGCTATTATCCATATTATGATGAAGACCTATTGATAAATCATCATATTTACCTGTGAATTACCAATAAGTAGGTTGTGTACTATTTTAAGGTGAAGCCATCGATCAGCACCAATCAGCAGTTATCTCATGCATAGCTTAAGGGGTTTGTGGCTAAACATAGATCCAAGTTTGCACCTAAGAACAGCGACGAGCCATAAATAACCACCAACGGATAATCATTGAGCTAAAAATAGCACCCGAATCAATAGAGACAAATGCGAAAAGAGGAAATCGAAAATTGATCGAAAGTTTCTCAAAAAGCTCTGTTAGTTTGCTGATGTCACGTAGGCAATGTCAATTCGTAAGGAAAATCACTCTTCAAATGTCAAGGTTTATATTTTGTGAAGTACAGAGTTTACTATAAAATCATTATGTATTTATCAATTCTTCATCGTAAAACATTCATTCGTCAATTAAATTCAATTGAAGATAGACTTCATTTACACACAAACTGTGAGGCAGAAATACTGAACACAGTTCTGGAAAAGTTATGTAAATTAGTCGGCCTAATCATTTTTTCGAGGCTTGGAAATTTTGATGTGGATAATTTTTTTATTGTGATTTTAGTTATGCTGGCCTAGTATTTGTTATTTGTATGTGGATATTTGGCCCTGGAATGGCTATTGAAAATCAAAGACAAATAGTGTAAACCCTAAGACCATAACTACAGTCTCTGGTACAGTCTCTGGTGAGACCTGCCTCTACTGACCTGCTGTAACTACAGTCTCTGGTACAGTCTCTGGTGAGACCTGCCTCTACTGACCTGCTGTAACTACAGTCTCTGGTACAGTCTCTGGTGAGACCTGCCTCTACTGACCTGCTGTAACTACAGTCTCTGGTACAGTCTCTGGTGAGACCTGCCTCTACTGACCTGCTGTAACTACAGTCTCTGGTGAGACCTGCCTCTACTGTCCTGCTGTAACTACAGTCTCTGGTGAGACCTGCCTCTACTGACCTGCTGTAACTACAGTCTCTGGTGAGACCTGCCTCTACTGACCTGCTGTAACTACAGTCTCTGGTACAGTCTCTGGTGAGACCTGCCTCTACTGACCTGCTGTAACTACAGTCTCTGGTACAGTCTCTGGTGAGACCTGCCTCTACTGACCTGCTGTAACTACAGTCTCTGGTGAGACTTGCCGTCAATACGCTTTTTTCTCTGAAGAATGAATAGAAAAGCGTTACTGGTTACCAGGGTGACCAGGTTGCAGTAATTACCGCGAATGTATGAATGATTACAATGACAAGTGAATAAGTTGGCTTCCTTCGCGCCATTGAATTCATTAGATCACCTCCCTGGAAGGCGCTATTATGACTTTACTATGTACAATACGAGATTCATGTCATTCTTAGATAAGTCTGTCGAATATGATTGAGGTATTCCCTCCCTGCATGGATCCAGTTAGTGTAGTTTAGACCCTCAAATGTTTTGTCTTGCCTTTTTCTGAATGAGCTCTTTCACTTTTTTTAGTGTATCATTTGAACTCTGTTTGCGTAATTGATAGGATAAGGACAAGTTTTCTACTTGGAAATTCTGTAAAATGTATCAAACCCATCACAAATTTTCAAACGCGAGGCCTTTATTGCTTATACACCTCCAACTTTGCCTTTTCAATGATAAAAAATGCCCTTTATATGTTACAATACCTTTGAAAGAAGTCCTTTTGGACTCTCTTTTGATCATTCCTCATATTGAGTCCGGCAATTGAATATTGAAATTTCTGACACTGATTAAAATGCAGAGTTGATTACTGGACTGAATGATGTCGTCGCGATGTAATTCTGTTTTAATGATTTATCGAGGTTTTTTATCATGCGCAGTTCTTTCTAGGGTTTGTAAATTGAGAAACCGTCGCAATAAATAAGCCCCACCCTATAATCCTCGATACTTTTTACCAGCATTTTCAGCGTATCGACGAATAGGTTGTTTGTTGACACTGTTGTGGTAGGTGTGTATTGGGTGTGTTATTAGTGTAATTAGTTCTCATACCGTCCTCATCATCGTATTATCATTGTGTTGCTGTTGTTGGATTTATAATGATACATGGTTGTCACCTCCTATCGGTGGCGAGGGATACGAGGGAGACGTAGGTGAGCTACTGCTGTGTGCAGAGTAGTCAGCTGTAACTGTCATAGTCAGACACACACAACACGCACGCGATCTCATCTACTCTGACTGCTGATACCCTCTGCGTAAAATACATACCTTTGAATGACACTCGGCTGGTGGCTAAAGTGTGTTTTACGTGTCTTACATCGAGGAGTGTTTGCGAGAGCAGCTTTCTTTTCGAGAGGATTAATTGGATGTGAGATTACTCGGCTTGTGTTATGAAAGAATTTAGTCAGTTTTCCGTAATAACTGAGTCTATTGGAAACACATACGAGTTCGTATGGAAACACTGATTCCCGGGAAATTCATATCTAAGTTGACAACTTGATACTCGCGGATAAGTTGGTTGTCAATAGTGATTCGTTGAATTATAATCAGATCTTACGAATATTACCCCCATTAGAGGCAGTATCTATGGTGATGAACCAGTCGTTGGACACTTAGTTCATATCTTCAGTTTATTCGATTGACAAATGGACTGCACCGAGATGGATATGTTAGTAAAACGGACAGCCGAAATGGCATTTTTTCAACCGCTAAATGCGAAGCCGAAATTACATAAATCTGAAGATCAAGAACGTAAGTCGGTTCCGATCAAAGCGTTTCGACTACCAGAATTAAAACTAACTTCGGATCAAAACTGTGAATCCGATGTTGCTGGTAAGTTGGAACACAAAATGTCGCTGACGTTTTACATTTGAAATTTATGCCACTGGTGACAGCTTTTGTTCGACTGTGCGATATCGAGCTATTCAGTATGCATGATGATAGGGAAGTAGAAATATTTCAAAATGCTGACGATCTATCTATGATTCCCACTTGGTATCATTCATTTATTCATTATTCATTATTAATAATATTGTTGACTGTAACTATGGAATAATTGCCATCACCAAACTTAGTAATATTAACCATCGAAGCAAACCAGGTACATTAGCCTACCGGAATTCAGAGCAGTGTTTTGTTGATTCCTCAGATTTCAGAGAATTATCGGCCGGTTAAGATTTCAGAAAGTGATCTTTCTATAGGCCTGAACAATTAATAATTGGCTATCTACCGCATTAGTTCTGTGTGGCCAGGCTTCGATTTTGGTTATAGTGAAAGTTGTAACAGGTGGCTTTGAATTAGACATATTCTATAATCGGTTACAGATTGTCCACAGAAGTAATATAAATGCCTTGCGGGGTGCCTCGTTAACTTATTACATCACTTGTAAATGTAACCGGTGTCACTCGTGTACCGTATATGAAATATGAACGCTGTGGTTGGTTAATGTAGCAGTCATAAATCTTTAACATCTTGAACTTTATCGCATTTATCAGAGTAAGATGTAAATATCGTGTATATTAATATTGATGAAGTTGTTGCCTGCGACATGTTGTATTAATGTAATCCTCATTGACATGCAGTCTGCAGTCCGGATGTTTACTTTTAGTACAGCAAATTTGGCATCCCGTCGAATTCAGGTTATTGCGACCATTATCCACTTAAACCTTTAATATGATTATACATGTATTACACTGTAACTGTAACTGTAATTGAAAGGTTTCTGATGAAGTATTTTCGCAAGGATTGGTTTTTGCTGTAAAATTGACAGTACAGCCTAACCTGCGTATGTTGTTGTCAGATAAGTCGTCCTATTGCTGAATTTACAATTTTTGCGTCTAAATTTTTGTTTCCAATTCAATTCGCTACGTGTAAGTCTTCATTTTGATAAGCCATAAACTCAAGGAGTTTCACTGTAATGTTTTCTGAGGATGTTTATCGACATTCTCGATGCTTTTCGTTGCGATGAAGCAATTTTGGTGCCGATTGCTGAATAAGTGGTACGGAACTGTAATCAAAACATATCCAGTGTGGTTTATGGTTTGATTCTTGGTACCAGGCTTTAGAGGACCGATTTAAAGGTTGATTAATTGCGCCAATAAATGTGCGCACAGTCTGTTCACTATGTGCCTGTCTTTTGTTGATAAGCTATTTGTTATCTGCGGTAACACCAGAATCTCAGGATGAACAGCATGTTTCCTATTGGCACGCATTTACATAAATGCATGGATGAATATATCAATTGTTTACTGATGTCTGGTGTTTTATGTATCGTACAGTTTTCAAGGTGACTGACTTCGAGTTGTTATTACATATGCGTTTTGTGACCAGGGCTAAATTTGGCCCATGCCTGTGTGACAGGGACCAAATGTGACTAGACCGAGGAGGTCAGACCGGACTTGGCGGCAAATTTGAAATCACAGGTCAAATTATTCTGTGTGAATGCTAACTGGTTCTGGAAGTTTCTCACCTCGCTTGCCACAGCATCATTTTGAACGCATTTTCGTTACAAATGAGTGAACTTTTCTATGTGAACACGTTCTTTAAAGTCTATGAGCCAAACTCGACTCAGGGTCCGGTCCAAACGGTCTCTGTGCGATCGCGGCTTCCGATCGATGTTCAGAGTGATTTAGTTGAACACTTTTCTCTCCCTCTATCGTAAGAAAAGCAGTTTGAAGAAGGATACTATAAATATATGGTTTTCCAGCTGTGGTTCATTCCGTAGTAGCACCACAGTGCAACATCCCTTATACCACATTTTTCATACGTACATACACATACACTACCAACAGTAACTAGAGATTAATCTGATTAAGGAATCGAGTAATGCGAATGTAGAACGAACTAATGGATTAAAATCACTTTCAAATTCAGAAGATCTTTGGATTATCGCTTATCAGATGCGAACTAATGGATTCGTCTTAGTTTCCATGGAAACGGCGACGTTTAATCCGTCTCGGTTTGAAGTCGGATTTAAACTTAACCCGCATCATTTACTGATACATTATTTATCCGCTGTATTTAATTAAATGATCAGCGAGATTGAGTAAATCAAAGCATATTTTGATCGGAATTTTCCGCGTATGTCTCGCGTCTATGGAGAGTAATTGGCGATATTTCAGCGCTGTATCGCGTTATGACAATTTCTAATACATTTTTAATGTTGACAATACTGCGCAGCTATTGCTGTTATTGGTGTATACCCCAATTACGACGATAATTGCTTCAACCTAAAATCACTAAGTGTTTTTTATGAAGGATGAAACCGCCGTAAAGGATATGAACGTATAACGTTTGTGCGATGGATATTATAGAACGTATCGTGATTTTTGTTTATCAGATCATCGACTCTCTGTTGTTCATCACTTACCAGTTCTTCACGTATCTAGGAGATTCTGCTAACGAAGGTAAAGGTCTCGTTTCTATCTCGAGCCAGTGAGATCGGTTATTTCAGTTATCGCTAGATGGCGATATCGTACGATATCGCGACTCCGCTGAAAGGGTACCATTATCGCTGTGGAAGGGTCTTATTTTTGGTCGGTAAAATTGTAGCCTCTTTCGACCGAACTGCCGTGTTGTGTAGAGATCTGTCAAGTTGAGCTGGAACATGTTGATGTATGAAACTAACAAATAAATGACAGTCGTAAACCTAAGGGAGTCATTCATGTATTATTGAAGAGAATTTTCATTTCCATCGTATCAATTATATGAATGATTTACACAATATACAGTCAAACTATTTTTATATTTTAACACAATAAAGGATACCTTTTAGAAAATACCAATTAGAAATTTGCAGTAAACCGCTCATAAATCAGTAAAAGTTGGGATTTGCTTTACCCAATTAGGCGGTTGCCATATCAGAAACCAAGTTTAGGAAGTTTTAAGGATATAAATTTGTTACAAAACCTCCGAATTAATGGTCTAATTAGATAAACAGTATCGATTTAGGAGGAGTCTTCAATTATTGGGTTATAAAAGTGATGCAGATGATTCCATGAAAATTTTCTCCTTTAAAACTTGAGGAATAACTGATCTGTAGTTGATATTTTGTATTTCTATTTCACACAGGTATCGTACACGAGAATCCACGAATTGGTTCAGACGGCGAAAGTGATGAAATCTCCGGAGCGTCTGACGATAAAGACGATGTGATCGCGCCGGCCCGGTTACGATTACCTCGTCCTAGGAGGTTTAGTGAGGTGAGAGTAAGTGTAACCAATGCTTTTTGCTTCTTGTCTTGTTCGCTGGCTGTTTAATGCTTCTCTGCTGGCTGTGCACGCAATGCTCTTTAGTTTGTAGTCGTAAGTAACCAGTCACTGATTCTATACAAGATGAATCCTATACATTCTACTAAAATATTTCTATAATGAAACCTGCTTACTTCGGATTTTGATCTAATCCAAATTTGATCTAATGTGAATGCAAAATATGATGTTTAATTCGAATTCCTGGAACTGGATAGATTTCATTGATCCCTAATGATCCGAATTAAGCCTATACTTGTGCATGGGCGGATTGATGTATATAGGGTCTGATTCAGGAAGAGCTGCACCCCCAAAATAGGGCATGTCATATAATTAGAAGGGCACATAAAAGAAAGTTCCCTGATTTTTGGAAATACAAGGAACAAACCTCCTGTCGGATCCGCCCCTTTTTTGTGCAGTTTATAGATGATTGACTAATAGCAACATCTTAGAAATCTTTTTCGTGACTCCTTCATGACTTCTTCATTTTTCAATGATTGTAAGCAAGTAAAATGCAAGGTAGACCGTTGAATGTTGTAGTTGTAGCATGTTATTGCATTCTTGATCTTGTTCTGCTTCTCAAAATCAATTTCCCAACAGCAACAACAGTAGTATAATATTTATTTCTTTATGCTGCGACGGTTGATAAAAACTGAGAGTTTGAAATATTTGTATCTAGTGTCTATTTACAAAGATAGATATTAGATTGCGGATTCCGGCAAAAATTGATAATCGATTTTGCGAAAAACGGCGTCATGTTTGTAAATTATTGATATATGATTGTTACAGGATATTACGAAGCGTTTATCATTGCCAGCCGATATGCGACTTCCTCCGGACTTTTTACTGAAACAAGCCGCGAGTCCTCAAATTAATGGACCATTGTCTCGACGAGATCGACGAAATTCACTCGTAAGTACAATACACAGCATCTAAATAATATCCCTTTCCTGCTGTATGCGGTCGCTCCTAGCGTATAGAAAACCATCAGTTCCGGCATATACGGTAGGAGTGACCCTTTCACATTTTTCAGCTAACAAACCGGATCTTCGCACTTTATAAGGTACAGCCCTCTAAAATTGATGATTTAATGGTAGAAGGGGCCACACAAAATATGGCCCCAGTCAAATAGAAAAAACTAAGGAAAAGGTTGAATTCCCTGGGAACATAGAATGTATTTTTGTCTGGAACTGCAAAAACAGATTGTATTTCAATTTAAGTGACATGAAAGGAATCCATTCTCGCATTATAGTGGATAATTGTTATTATCGAAGAAGTTATTGGTGACAAATTTAGATTATTTTTCTTCATAATCGAGGATTGATTGATATACTGAGTGTAACAGGTGAGAGGTGTTCACACACACCGATTCTCTACATTTCGTTAAGATCTATTCTCTTATAATCTGTCATTGCACCCGATGCTGTCAGTAGAACCAATTATGCTGTCTATTTTGCGAGGTGCGTTAGAACGGAGTCTTTGAAGTGAATCGAGCTTATCGAGTATTTAAAAATTTGTTTGAAGGTTCGGATGTTTGTGATATCAGAATCCATTTGTTCATTCTGCCCACGGATGTGAATAGTTTTCTGATCAAATTTCATATGAATTTTTTCATCGATTTGAAACTAAGAGCTGTCTTATCTCTGTCAGTTTTGTTTCAGCAGTAATTTCTGAGAAAGGTTTATTGGAATGAAAGCCATTATAGACGGATTTTAGGTGCACTGGTGAATGGAATAGGTCGACACCTGTTGCCATTCTATAAAACTGAATTTATCTGACTCGTGATGCCATCTATGAGAGCTGCCTCAGTTTAAATTCACTGGCGTAACTGATGATGATGATGATGATGATGATGATGATATTCCATTATCAGTGCTGAGTGACAAGCAGGTTTGAATCCTGCCGACTGCTTACAGTGTCCAGGGGGTCATACTTTCAAGGGCAACGCATCGAAGACCGTCCTCTCTTGAGGTTAAAGAATCCAATAGAGTTTTAGTCTCTGGGAATCAAGATCCAAACGATGTGAAGCAAAAATAAAAAAGACTGAGACAAAACTCCTGAACAAATTATAATATTCTTGCAGCAATGATTTTAAGAGAGGCGTGTGTTTATATCTGAAGGCGATATCAAGAACAAAACACAATGTTTGTGTGTGTGCTACTCATCATCGACACACGTGCCGCAGATGACGTGCTGATTTTTTTTAGATTCGTCTTTGTTCTTCTCGGGCGTAATTTTTTATACACAGGTGCTTCACATCGTTACGTCATTATGAGTCTAATAACACGTGAGGGTCTGTCCGTCCGTCTGTCTGTTTGTCTGTCTCTCTTCTTGAGAACTACGATGAGTAAAAGTTTAGCGAATATAAAATTAGAAGTGCCGGTCTTTGTGTTAGAGTTTGTCTGCCTTACGTGCACTGATTTCTTATTCAGACATTATTATTATACGGACAAAGGAAAGACGTCGTTTTCTCTGGGTTTTTTCCGAAAATTCGATTTGTAAACTCTATTGTTTGGATATGGCTGTTTTGGAAAAAGAATTAATGCAACGTCTCTATTCATGTGTATGCTCGGCTACCGGTATAAGTCGATTTTACATTAGCCATATGGCTCGCTTTTAATGTACGATTTTAACACCAGATGGCACTGATTTCCACTGCTTCGCCATTCATCATTCAATCGTCGAGATTCTATTGTAAACAAGTGAAGCAGATTTATTCCCGAGCAGCACGCTCTCTCTCTCTACGTCGAGTCAGTCTAGTTAAACGCAATCTCAAGATAGCACATCATCTTCAACTAACTTTCTATCTGCAGCATTTTCATTAATGTTCAGATATTCGGATATAATTATCAACGAGGATTATTGACGGATACTTCAAAGAGACCGATGAAATGATCAATCTATGAGTTTTTGATCTCATTCCGGCGAGTATGATGTTCACAAGTGGCGATACATTAGCTGACAACATGTTGACTGCGAAGGAACATACCGATAACAGTAATGCAGCCTGTGATAATCTTGACAATAATTCCAATGTAAATAACAATAATGTTGTGAAAATGGGAAAAACTCTGGCGCAGAGCAAGTCAGTAGTGACTCTAACTACTATGGGACAACGGATCGCTTCTAGAATCACTAATCGACGGAAAAAACTGGTAATTACTTTCCAACTAGTTGAACATAATTTTCAGAATTTCGTCGTGGTCTTTCGATTTGTCTCTTGAAATAGTTGGTGTAAATTATATCTAACTTGAAATCTCTAGGCGTTGCCCGTTCCATTTCTCCTCAGAATAGAAAAAGTGTGGCTGAATTGTTGAACGCAAACTTGATTCATATTCAACTCGTTTGTTATCTATAAATGCCAAACTTCAATGGGCAAAGCCAGTTTCTGTGGACAATCGAAATGCTTTATTACAATAGAGCATCGTTGCTTTGAACCAAACCAGTATGAATATAGTCTACTGGCTCGGGTTAGAATTATTTATTTATAGCTCAGTTATGAATATTACTGGTTACTTTGCGATGCTGGTTAGTTAATGGTACAGTTGACCACCATTAGAGTTCAATAGTCTATATGGACGATCTAGTTACATGTGCTTTGTGTAAATGTATTCTATTGTCACATCATCAGCCCCTGGGAATATAAGAACTACATCCTGTTGTAATTCTATACCAATCATAAAAGTTCGTATAAAACTTTCTGTCGATTTTCCATCATTTTCTTGTATAGTCTTGTACAGGCACCGAGTAAGGACTGATGGTTATCAGTGATCTGGTCATCTCGTGGTGTACCAGCTTTTGTAGTGGGTTGGTTCTTTGGGGAAGTGGAACTTGTATCAGCTTTTGTAGTGGGTTGGTTCTTTGGGGAAGTGGAACTTGTATGCTCGGACTAGGCAAGTGCCATAGGCAAAGGGATCTTGTCTGGGGGTCTTAGGATCTTCCCCCAGAAGATTTTAATTTGATGAAAAGAGATTTCCTCCTGACTTATGGAAGTAAAATTTGGACAATCGCAATTACGCCCAATCCAACTTAAAGCCGTGGAAATAAATGTATTACATCTTCACACATATCCCTGCCCCACCCAGAACACACAGATAATTCTTGAACGTGTAAGACTCAAATTCAAAACCCCATTAACTATGCCCCTGCATCTCACATGAACTGTATGAAAAAAAGCCAGGTTGGTTTGAACGAATCAAGACCAGTCTTAAACCCTTTCAAATTAAACTTCTTTGTTCTTTGCGGAAATCGATGAAATGAAATCTAGGCCGTATTTCATTTATTCGCGCGAGCGATTTTCACCTTGAGATATTTACTGAAGCGACGCAGTTGTTACGATCGTGTAACTAAGGCAGAAAACATGTACAAATTGAAAGCATGAGAATCCATCAAAACATATACACAGCAGTCTATTACGTCACTGACGCTGTAAAAACACTACACTTCGCACAGATTTCGCGAGTCGATCCGCTGAATTTCCATGAAAAAAACAACTATTCCGGTTTCATATTACAATAAACAACTCAAAATACTGATTGCTTTTTTTGTGGTTTCCCAATTAATCATCAGTAAACCAATACTTTTGATATTAATCTGTTGACTTAAAAAGGATTGATCATTTTTCAGTCGATCCAAGCGATGGCTTTACCGTCGGATTATGACGATCCCGATCTTTTTAATCAGAATTTGTGATCGGAAAAGAAAAAATAATTGAGAAAGTTTTTATCGTTTGTTTAATAAAGAGTATCTGATTTTATATTTACAGTCTGAAATCGGATTCGGTAAAATGGAATCGTACACGAAGCTAGATAAACTAGGCGAGGTAAGCTGAAATAAATAACTAAAACTCCAGAATGAAAGTGAATGCTTTTACCGGCCCTGATAAGGACAAGATTCAGGTGTGATGCTTATCTCAGTGCAGGTGTACCATCCAGATGTTTCTTTCTCGTTCTATCTAATGAACATCAGCAGCATTTTGCAGATGGTTACTACTGATGATGTCCATGTGTTCTAGTAGTTCTGCCACCTGTAACATTCTTTCCTTCCGTGAATTTAACTTAGTTTCTGCATAGAATCTTAAAAAAGTCAACATGACTCATAGCGGTATATAAACCTTGAAGCATCCCTGAAAATTATGCTGAACAGTTGATTAATGATCGAAAAGTTAATGTCAGAGGTTTTACCTGTTCGAAACCAAAAATCGGTTAAAATTGTGAATTTCAGGGCACATATGCAACGGTTTTTAAAGGGAAAAGTCGACTAACAGATAATCTTGTAGCTTTAAAAGAGATCAGGTTAGAACATGAAGAAGGTGCACCTTGTACAGCTATAAGAGAAGGTAATTTTTTGTGTGTAGATGTTATAAAACTGATTTTTATGCAGATATTCATTGCCAAGTGAAGAATTACGTAAGAATTGTTATCCTCAGTGTAGCCTTCACATAGAGGCTGGGAAAACTACAGAATAAATTCCAGAATATATCCACGACATTCATCGCATTTACTGAAAAGAAGTGAACTATCAGACCTTTTCGTTTGGTTTTAGAATTCAATGTCTAGCTATAAATATAGCCTGATTATCAAATCTAGTCGCAATAAATCAATGATATTAAATATCAGATTACATTTCTATTATTAAATGTATAGATAATTGTTATCCGTGCGGAATACTGTGTTCGACTCTAAAACAAAGTCTTAATTCATTCTATAATTTCAGGCAGGAGTCCTGCTGATTCTCCAAGACCCTCAAATCTCATTAAACCGACAATTAGCCATTTATTAATCAAAATCCATTTTCATTAAGCTATATATAGCGCGGAGGAGTGGGGGTGTTGCCGTCTTATTAGACTTCTACTAATTATACATGTTTATGGTTTCATGTGATGAACTGACTGTAAGATCACGCAGAGTTCACCTCATGATAATATCTATGGCTGTTTCGTTTTAGTGTCGCTGCTCCGAGATTTAAAACATTCAAATATTGTGACCCTTCACGATATTATACACACTGAAAAGTCTTTAACTCTAGTCTTTGAATATTTGGTAAGTGTTGAATGGAATAATGAAATGTAATTTTGAATTGGAATTATTCGACAGTCTGGCACGCGCGCTCGTCTGCATAGATTAATGTTTGAAGTAATTGTTCGCGAATGTCACCTGTCTTTATTCGAACCATTTTTTTGATGGGATGTGCGTGTTAGGCAGGTTGTTTACATTCCAAACTGATGATATGATGAAACTAACTTCAACGATAGCAGTGAGAAAGGGAGAGAGAAAAAGGGGAGAGAGGAAGAGGGGAGATTGCGTCTAGAAACCTAGGGCTTGTTTACGTAAAATAGCTACAACTCTTGGATGTTTTCTTAGATGTTCTCTATAGATATATTCGCGAAACCATTTTCGGTTTTTTTCCGGAATTTCTGGGCATATTTTTCTAATCTCTCCGAAAAATCAACAAATTGCCGCCCGACTGTAGCCTTGTTTTTTTCGTACAATACCTGAATTTCAAACTGTTTTTCCAGGAGAGAGATCTCAAACAATATATGGATGACTGTGGGAACATAATGAGTATGGCTAATGTAAAAGTAAGTCGTAACTGTTATTTGCGGTAGTAACTTGATGAGTTGAGTAAAATGTTCCGCGTCGATCAAACTTATTCTTGCTGAGTAAGTGCTCATTATTCACAACTTAACACACAGAGGATAGGCATGCAAGATTCTATGATCCCGATAGTTTAAATACCATGC
This sequence comes from Tubulanus polymorphus, assembly GCF_964204645.1. NCBI lineage: Eukaryota > Metazoa > Nemertea > Palaeonemertea > Tubulaniformes > Tubulanidae > Tubulanus > Tubulanus polymorphus. The sequence continues at coordinate 2,935,392 of NC_134027.1, read as the reverse complement.
ATTTACACGGTTAACCAAACTGATTCGGGCATGAATAGTTGTTATTAAAAATGCATTAAGATAATTGGTTGAAGAAAATATTGAATCATCTGTATAATCGAGGTTATTGAATCATCTCTATCGCCGGTTTTTGAACCGGATTAAGCCGTGTGCCAACCATTCTGACTGGTGCCAAATCGGGCCGTGCACGTTTAATAAGGGCCAAATCATCTCCGTGATCGCAGTTTAGGAGACATTTAGATCCGATTTGTCACTTAGAAGGTTTTGGCAGAAATCAAAGCCACTTCTTATAGACAACTTGCAGCTGATTGCAGTAATTGAGTGATTCAGCTTGTTGCTGGTATTTACAGAGTAAGGCAGTTGTATTTGACCTAAGTGGTTTCCCTAATCGTCAAATTGTACGCATCTCATCTAATGAAGCACTCGTGTGGTTGGACCAAACTTTTTATGCTACCAACATGAATTCTTAAAAGTCTTAAGTAATATGATATCAGATTCCGATTCCATGATCAAGTTTACGCTTGACGTGGTAGAGATAAATATTTTGTAATCATTAATGATTACTACTTCATGTTTATTCACGTTTATTTCGTAAATTTTTTTCTAGTTATTCTTATTCCAATTGATGCGTGGTTTAAACTATTGCCACAAACGACGTGTTTTACACAGAGACTTGAAACCTCAAAATTTACTGATAAATGACAGAGGTGAACTGAAGTTAGCTGATTTCGGTAAGCAGCGTCATTAAATGCGTAGTTGTAAATCTATCATCACTTTTCCTATGAAATCGAGTGAATTCAGATGTTGAGATTTATCTGACTTGTTCTACGGTGGAATGTTGTTATCGTGATGTTTTAGTTAAGTATTCACCTGTAGTTCGACCAGACATCACCTGTATAGTTTGATATTTACAGGTCTAGCCAGGGCAAAATCTATACCTATCAAGACATACTCAAATGAAGTTGTGACATTGTGGTAAGTAATAGTAATTTTGACTTAAAGATGACTTGTTCCACCTAAAAGCAAAGGTACTCATCATTGCCTGTTAATAAATCAGCTAACAATGATACTGTCTTTCAAATATTGCTTAGACAGATAAGAACGCTCATGCACTTTATTAGATAAAGATAATTATTACCCGAGGCAAGCAGTTGATTTTTAAGCAGAGTATCATCATCGAGACTCGTCTGCAAAAATATTGGAATTTAGATGATACTAACAGTTAGTCCGATATGGTTTCCTCTGGGGTTATAAATTCATCAGTGAACTCAGCATGAAACTAGGGCTGTACATTACAGATAGCATACTACTTTCACACCCCTGTTGTGCGTTAATAACCTCACTGGAGTTGTGATTTGCTTTAGGTACCGCCCTCCTGACGTGTTATTGGGTTCGACAGAATATTCAACGCATATAGATATGTGGTATGTATTCAGCTAAGTATGACCAATTTAGAATTCTCTTCAGAACTGATATTCAAACTGATTGTCTTTTTTTTTCTCGTTTCTTACCAGGGGTGTAGGATGTATATTTTACGAGATGGCTTGCGGCCGTCCATTATTTCCTGGTTCAACGGTCGACGATGAACTTCATTTAATATTCAAGGTGCTAGGAACCCCGACTGAGAAAACGTTCCCGGGAATCATGTCCAACGACGAATTCTTATCATATAATTTCCCATTCTATGAACCGGAGCCGTTAATCAATCACGCCCCGAGGTAAATTCTACTGCCTGGATTATAAAACCTGAATCCTTCAAACGATTTACTAAGCTCGAACTATTAATATCATTAACAGGTTGGATCCAGATGGCATTGATCTCTTACGCAAATTGTTACAGGTACAATTCACTATATCGAGTTAAAACTAATAATCAGGGTAGAGGACAGATAGAAATCGGGTTCATATTCCGTATTTAAGCATTTGTATATTGTAGCATTTTATTATTCGTTTCAGTTTGACGGCCGGTATCGAATATCAGCCCAAGATGCCATGAAACATCCATATTTCAACTCATTAGGACCAAATATACATAAACTACCTGATAGTAAGTGCTGATGTCTGGCGTTCTCTTACAAATTATTCATTCTGACATTTAGAGCGAGTTTGCAGCCGTCTAATACAAGATTTCTTTATAAAACTGATATTTCTTTTTTTTTGTAGCTGCTTCCATATTCACAATCCCGGGTATAGTGTTACAGCGAGATCCAGGCATCCGTTCATCTGGATTACAAACATCAGGTATGAGTAAGTATCATTGTTTTATGCTCAAGCTTGTACGACGGGCCCGGTTCTGTCGTTGAGAGTCTGTAAGTGGTTCAGGGGTGGATCCAAAGGGAGGTGCAGGCCCTGAAATTTTCCGAGTGCCCTTTTTTGCACCCTATTTGAAGAAATCCTAGATCCGTCCCTGTGAGCTTTAATCATATGACTGGTCTTAAGTTGTTAGATCGGTTATAGAACTAAGATGATCTTAAGCCTAAGCCCTGACTATGTTACCGGCCCTGAACCTGATCAGTAGTGGTCAACTCAACAACATGACTGTTGTCTTTTCAGGAGGTCGTAGAAGGCAGAGTATGCTGTTTTAGATGTATATAGTCGTCATGGCAACATTAAGGATAAAATGGACCTGAACTGCTGCAACTTAGTAGTTGCTTTAATTTATTTTTGGCTTGTAAAAGATAACTGCATGACTGCAAGCGAGGGAGCTCTACGTAGCTATGAAGTGATCGTCTGATGAGGATCGAAAAATAAAATCGATCGCCAGTAAACTAACGGTCTAGTTTCATTGGGCTGTTCGTGGCGATTCATGATTAGCGCGTAACAGGTCGTCATATTACGCAGAGCTAACACATGCTCTGTTCATTGTGCATTTCTCAAACCTACAAAAACAACTTGTGATATTTTTTCTCGTCAGGAGACTATCAGAAATGTGTGGATTGTGTCGATCAGTCACCGGTAGAACCGCCGGTAGAATCAATGTGCGTCATCGGGGAATGGAACCGACCAGCAGATTTATCATTAACACGTTTGAATCTGTCAGTACGATGATAATTTGTGTCTCGAAAATAATAAACGGTTTTAGTAGCGGTTTGATTTGTTACTATAGTAACATCAAAATAGATTGATTGTGTTGTAATGGTTAAAGGTATGGCTACATTATATATTTCGGAAAAAGAAAATTTCACGCTTCGCTCATGCGATCGTGTGACTACCTACTTATTACTGGTATATAGACAGTAATTCGGTGTGATGCTGATTAGAAAATGACTTTGTAAACATGTTGATATTTCATGCTGTGAAATCTTGACTGCGTGTATATCAAGTTTGTACACCCATTTTGAATACACCTGACAATTGCCTTGTGTAGAAATGACAAATTGAAAGCCAGTTCTGCATCTATGCATTGATTATACATTAATTGATTTGTATGGCAAGCAGTGATTAACAGTCTCCAAAATGAAAGCGTTGTATCGAAATATATTCAAATAGTTACTCTTATCGGAATATTATCTGGATGTCCATGTTGTTGTAAAGCCCTCCATAATCGAAAGTTTCATTCATGACTTTCAAATTAAACTAGTTGGATTAACTTGGTATCATAGTAAGCAAATCTTTAATTTCTCGTGAGAAACGTAATGATGCACACTATCTTGTAAACCTTGAATGCACAAATACTTTATATCTGGGGTGCTATGTGTACATTATCTTGTAAGTTAATTTTTAATTTCTATTCCTGGGAATCATCCGTTATTTCCCTCAATATGATTGTGATGGTCACTATCATCATCGCCATTGCAAATCGATGCAATTACAGTACTGTTTTATTACTATATAGATCCTGATGATTCATTGTAATACCAGTTCTGAAGTAGACGACGATACATTGAGCTATTAAGGCACCTTCCTTTCCGCGATAATTCATAATGAGAGCATTTAGATCACTTTTTAGTCAAATGAATATGCAATGAATTTTCAAGGTTAAATGATGAATGTATGAATGTTTTATAGATGTTATAATTTTACAGATGGAGAAACTTATAAAGTTACTATGGTTTAAAAAGGTACCCCTCATCACATCCGGGATTTAGTGCGATACACCTAGCTCCACCAATGAATCTTATTGGTACCGCGAGTTACCGGTGTATTATACAGTCATACCCTTTGATGTATGTGTTCCATATATGCTGAACACCACCTATGATGCACGTTGTCATCTGTATAAAAATGCACACATTTGACTTATTGCTGGCTCATTACTAATTCCTGTCAAAACATTGTTCAAATAGGAATTCCTGTATAAAGACACTACTGTTACTTTTCAGGTAATAAAAAAAAATGCAAATACATAATACTTTTTATTTTTTCCATAAATGTGTGACAAATTCATTCACTGATTTAATAAACAAAAGAATTCTTGATTTATTTTGTACATTATTGATAGATTCGAAGATTGCTTAATGCTATAGTCACAGGGGGAGTTCAGTCTTGGATATAGATACATATAAAGGACTCGTCAATAATTGGTTAATTTAATTTGCGACGGTCGTATGTTCTCCATATGACTAATTCTGCTGTACATATGAAATGCTGTTTTAGAGCTTTTATGTAATGCACTTAGTTTCCTTAATTATCATTTAAACAGTATATTTGTAAAATGACATGCTAACATGTTACTATATCATACATAGAATCTCTTTCGGTCATGTATTTTCCTTTGGAATTATGTTTCAAATTTAAGGATTGAAATTCTTAATCATAAGTAATTTGTAATGTGAATGGAATTGACTTGTATTATAGAACTTCATCGAAAATAAGATGATTGCATTGATTCTGCATATAATATGAAGATTTCAAGATTATATACTAATCAATTGAAAATATACTAATTTTGAGCTAGGTCCACAGGGGTCCAAAATTACAGTCTTTTACATACGAGTAAAAAAGGGTTATAAACTCTTGGTATGTTTTGTACCATAATAAATGTCACCATTTGTAAAGATTCATCTTGTACAACTGTGCAATTGTAATATACACAGATATGTTGTCTACATTAAGATAAAGTAGGCTTTTTGTCATGAAAATATAAATCCTTTTATAAATCAATTGTTGTATATTTTTTGGATATATTTTTCCTGGGCAACTAGGTAAGCACTGTTGGAGTTGGTTTCATAGATTTTGATTTTGAATAATTCATAGATTCAGAGCAACTTGGAACTGATTGCCTGGAGTTTTCAATGACAGTTCTTCATAGGAAAACGGACTTAAATCCCAAGTGGGCTTAAAAGCAACAGTTTAAATACACGTAGTCTGATTTTATGAAAACATTTATTGTGACATGCACTATCTACATCAACAACACTAATAAATATTGCATACAATATTATAATTATTCGAATGTTTAAAGAAATGAACATTTTTTCTGGTAGTTTACGAAGTAGTAATGACAACAGTAATTATTAGATCGATCTGTTGTGGTATTCTACAACGTGTTATGGCTAGGGTTCGAGGTCCTGAAAGTCTCATGAGATATCTAGATCACTTAAACCTTTTTCAGCAAGTCCACGGCTTCTTGATGGGCCTAGAAAATAAAGTAACAACTCGTGTATGGAAAAACGTATCCTGCAAAATGATTAATTTCAATCTTTTAAGTCCATCACTCACCTTTTTGTCATCTAATGATTGAACGGGATAATTTTTCGCTTTAATGAAAAATTCCTTGGCGCGCTCTTTGTTTTTCAAGCGAAGGTAACATTTTCCAATCATCAACAAATTCATGCTGTAGAAATTTGGGTCGACTGTGGAAGAAATTTGCGAAATCACATCAAAATATACAACAGCAATACAATAAAATGTATCCACCCCCCATTCTCATTATTCAAAACTCACTTTCTTCCGCTTTTTCAAAATATTCTAATGCCTGAAAAATTAATTTCAGAACTCTTAAAACGAATATTTCTCAGACAATTAATTTCACGTAAAATATGATGAATATTTAACCTCTTTGTAAGTTGATGTTGGAGGGGATGTAAAAACAATAGCTGCAATCTTTCTTTCATACCACGCCATGTCAGCAAATAAGAAATGCCTAAAATAAGATGATAAAATAGAGATTTCAATGGACGCAGAAGCACCCTTTCAAAATCGAATGATTTTCTCGTAAACTCACCAATAACCCAATGAATAAACTGAGGTAGCATCGGTTGGATTCAGTTCTACTGCTTTCTGTTTAGAATAAGATAAAATAAAGAATTGTGATGGATATTCAAACTTTACACAGCACTAGTAATTACATTTGTATAAGCTACCTACCTGGAAATGTTTTTTAACAAGGAATGAATTTTCAATTCTTTTTCTGGTCCCTTCATGTTCTCCAACAACATCGAGCAAAATTCCCATCCACTGAAAAAAGTTCATAGTACACTTGAGTTCCACTTCATTTGGAGCAGTTTTTTTATAAGGTCCATAGATGTACCGGTATGTAATATATGAAGCTAGAATATAAATCTGAATTTCTCATAAATCAGATAAATTTTGTTGGTTCTGTATCTTAATAAGGGAACAAAAACATACTTTATGAACCGCAAAACATTTATCATCTAATTCCAGCGCTTTCTGAATATATTCATATGCTTCATAATGAAGTCTCTTCTTTTCATTTAGATCTTCTGCCTCTTGACCTTTATCATACGTAGCCCGCGACAATCGCCAAACTATTTCAACATTTTTAGAATCTTTGTGTTCCAGTAGAAATTCATATAACTTTGAGTTTTCATTGTCGTGATACAGTTGGTCGGCATTGTCAATGATTTTCTGTTCTTTCTCTCCTTCAGACTCTAAATAAAACTTGAGGCAATTAAATTTCGGGACATCAATGAAGTTTTGAAAGAGGTCTACAGAGCACTTACCAACTTTTTTGGTGCTGCCACCAAAACCAAATGCAGCATGGACAACAAAACATGGTAGTAAAAGTGGATATCTTGTGAAATATGGAGAAAACTTATCAATTAAAGCCTGAAATGACATAAACTAATTACTTAGTGTTGATGTTACTACACGGAACAATCCATTGATGAATTAAAATAGTAACTACTAATGGCAGTCTTTACTTATCCTAGGAAAAAACCCTGACCGGGTATAGTCTTGCTCTACAAAGGCCCAATACGCAATTTACCTTTACCCGAATTTGGCAATCCCACTCTAAATTACAAGTTCAGCCATTAATTAGTTTAATTAAACTTTTATCTCATATTGCAACATCAAAAATTATTACCATCCTTTGTAAAATAATATATCCTTGATATTTCTGGAAATTTCGCCTTAATATTTGATCTTTAAAACCGTGAAATATGCGTTTGTATTTGAGTATTTGTCTGATTGTTTGAGCGGCCATTTTGTTTTCGCTCGATTCAGGCTCGGCAGTACTCGGCACTTTCCGTCGTTATTCGGAGCTTGGCGGCACGAATCACCGCCATTTTGTGTTGGAACTATCCGAGATACGATGAAAAATGTCCCTCAAAAATGACGAAGAAAACGTTGTAAATGGTCAGACTGTAACAGGTATTACGCCTCATTCATCTTTACTACATAGCGGTTTTGTATAGTACATAAACGCTGATAAAAATTCTCTTCTGTAAAGTTGTGTGATTCCTGGTTTTCTGGGTCAATCTTTACATTGCCTGGAATGGAAATAGCCTGCGCAATAATATTTGTTTCTGTCTGCTAGTAGTACAAATTTCCTGGAAATATTTCTTGCTTCTTGGTTACGTTTTGAGCAAGTTATTCTTATTTTAAACGATCCTTTATTGATAATTGTTTGCTATTAACCATCTAAATGCTTCCGATTTAATTATATTTTGTCTGCCCTTTTATGACATTGTGAATGTTCACACGCATTGAATTAATGAATCATTTCATTTGTTTACTCAAAACGATATGAACAACTTCTTCGACTTTAGCTTTTTTGTCAAAGACAAAAAGTATCTATAAAAATCAGCATTTTTGTTTTAACTGATAAATGATTATCTTGTCTCATCTGCTGGTTAGCCTAAATATGATATGAATTTTTAATTCATAGTTTACTATCATTCATATTCTTACTTTGACTAAGTTTTGTCCAAGAATAGGGCTAAATCTTTTTTTGTTTCAACAGATAAATGATTATCTCTTATCTCTAACAAAATGTTTGAATTTCATTCATGTTATCTTCAGAGTTTACTATCATTCAACATGAAGATGGAAGCGCGCAGAATGTCATTCAATACCAGACTATCGGACAAGATGGGACTCTACAGACGATCACAGTGCCCACGTCCAGCGTGCCCGGTTTGGCAATGGATACAAATCAAGGCATTGTTCAGATTATGGAGCAAGGTTTACCCGGACAACCGGGGGAGCAACAAGCTATTATACAGAATGTTGTGTTTACTGTTGATCCTATCAGCGGTCAAACTGTCATTCATAACCTCGACCCTGGAGCTGAACAGGTTCGCATCAAAATTGATTTTTCCAGTTTTTGTTGTTGTTGATAATCACTATGCGCTTGTATCAATCTGATAGCAAAATCCATGATGAATATGTCCCACGATATGAATTGACTAAAATGTTTCGCAAAAATCAGGATGTTCTATATTTTTGAAAAACATTTTAGTCAAGTTGTGGTGTTTGTAATTGTTGGTTACAAGTGGCACAAGGAATCTCTTGATAAGAAACAGCCCCCCCTGAGGATATCTAATAATCTAATCGGAAACTTTTTGGTCTTGGATTGGGATGAAAAATGGGGCATTTTGGATTCAATGAACTCTGGAATAAGCACCTTCATCGAGAGTAAGATTTTAATGGCGTGTTGTTTATTGTTTAGGTCGTTCAGACTGTTGATCCGTCATTACTACAGAACCTCGTCGGTGTTTCAATGGAGCAGCTACAAGCCGCACTAGTCGGAGGACAACAGGCAACGATAACAACTGAAAACATTGTACAGCAAGAAAATATTCCTCCAGCTTTGGAAGCAAAAGCCGAAGTAAAATTAGAGAAATCTCATATGCGGGAAGTGGTGAAACCTGTTGGAAAGGTTAGATGAATAACTTGAAGAATAAAAGTTTCCTCTATCGTGGAATTAATCTTAACCAAAAAAATCTCACACTAAGAATGAAAAGTAGAATCCAAAATGTTTCCCTGAGCTAAAGATTTATTGCTACATTTCGACTATATGCTAATAGTCATCTTCAAGAATACAGGATCCAGTTCTGAGTTAGAGTTAACTCTAAGATAAAATTAGTTCATTTTCAACGGGTCAAATCTTAACTCACAACTGTGGAACTGGGTCCCGAATACTCTATACCTGAAGATGACTATAAATTTTATTCAAAATGTTGAATTAACTACTACCTCGGGAAAATACTTTTGACCCAATTTGTCATTCCTATCATGGGATTTTATAGTATCGGATTAATATAATGAAATGTATTGTAGCTGCTGATTGATGTAAGATGTGAAGGTTTTATATTCTCTCACTAACAGGGTCCATTTCCTTGCGATTATTGTCGGAAAGAATTTCCCAAGTGGACTCAACTTCAAAGGCACATTAAAACTCACGACGACGACAAGCCGTATAACTGCCCTGATTGTGACGCCTCGTTCAATGTCGAACAGAATCTAGTGCTGCATATGGCGACACACGACCCGGATAATCCAGTATGTCCAGAGTGTGGGAAGAGGTTTTCACGTGTTGCCAGTTTAAAAGCTCATCTCATGGTCCACGAACGAGAAGAAATTCTCACCTGTCCCGAGTGTGGAGATGAGTTCATTTCTAAGGTATAACACGAATTTGAACTGATTTGAAAGTTTGATATTTTCGGTCTGGATAAGTTCTTATATGATTTGCTCTTTGTATCGTAGAACCAGTTGGAACGGCATATGAATGATCACAAACAAGCGAATGAATGTCCGAGAACTTACAACTGTAAACATTGTTCACAGATATTCAACAAGTTAGTCGAACTGCGAGAACACGTGAAACAACACCAGAAAGTGAAGTAAGTACCATGAACTAATTGACTTCTCTTGTGATAGGCCTTTACGGGATGGTCCGTGATCTGGAAAAATCAGGGGATCGGAAATTTTTCCAAAAACCTGGTAAAACTCCAGGATTATGTATTTTGACATGGAAAGAGGCCATCCTGCGACACATATTGATAAATATAATTCATCCTTGTGAAAATTGAATGTGATAAACAGTAAAGTGTTTAGGACTGCTCAAGAGTAGTACTGATGATATCATGTTTTGAAATCTCTATTTATAGGTCGTCTATTTCACATCGTTGTTACCGGAGAAACATCGACCGTTCGAAGTTTCCTTATTTGTGCAAAAACTGCAACAAATCATTCTTAAAACCGAGTCAACTCGAACGACATATACGTATACACACAGGTAAACTCATCTGTGTAAACTCTTACTCATCTGCCTAAACTCTTACACATCTGTCTCATCCTGAATCACCAGGGAGTTCCGTGCCTTCTCTTCAGCATCTTCAATCTTATTTTAAGAAAATCTTTAAAATTAAGAGCAATCTTAAGAATTTTAATCTCCCAAGAGAAGTAGCAGCCACTATTATCGTACTTAGAATGTAAACCAAGATGAAAAATGGGGGTTGATTTACACCCTCAAACCACCTCTGTTGATGTCTATGTGAATTGATATATTTAGATAATTGATTTTTATTGCCTATTGATTTTAAAGGTGAACGACCGTTTAAATGCACGCAATGTTCAAGAGCTTTTAACCAGAAAGGAGCTTTACAGATTCATATGAGTAACCACACAGGTGTAAAACCACATAGCTGCACATTTTGTCCGGCGAAATTTGCTCAGAAAGGAAATCTACGAGCTCATATACTTGTGAGTATCTGTACTGTGTCGTGCTTTCTGAATACCTTTGTGATTTATACAATTCGATATACAATCATTATTTGTAGAGAGTTCATACCCCTGGTAAAGATGGTCAGCCTTACACCTTTACTTGTGAGCAATGTAGCTGTGTATTTAAGAAGTTGGGCAGTCTTAACGCGCATATCGGACGCGCTCATTTCAACGAACCAGATCAAGTATGTTTTGCTTTTTGATTCTCCTAGTAGTGGAATATGACTCAACGATAGTTCCACACTAGTTTGTTTATTCGTTATAGGTACAGTCGGGCCTGTCATCGAATACAGACCCGCAAAAAACATCCGGGGACAACAAAATGAACGAAGTGATAAAACAGTTACTACAACTATCAGAAAATACTAATCCCAGTAGTCAAGCTATTCACGTAAGTCATAACTGTGATTGAAGTTCTTTCATAGAAAATGAAGTTCTTTAAAATGAAAGAATACAGACTGTATTATTACATATTGTATTTCACAGCCATCAGATAGTTCTACTAACTTAGACGTCCACGCAGCTCTAGCCCTCGGAGCGCAATCTGATTTTGATAATTCTGACATTTTGCAACAAGCCATGGAAAACAGCGGAGTCCAGATTGATAATATACAGCAAGCCGCTAAACAGGTAATTCCTTCCTGACAATAATCTGATTTTATTATCTTCTTATTTGAGTTTATTCGCATCAATAAAATATTCTTACTCGACATCATTACAGGTGGCTAAACGAGTAGCTGCTGTACCTCGTGCGGTACGTATTGCACCAGATGAGTCTGAGCCAACAGATGCGGCTTCAAATGCTACACTACTTGCAGGTACGACTACTGTAGGAGTACACGATGCAGCGACCGGACAGTTACGCAGGCATATCATCAGAAAGGTATGATATCAAAGCATGGCTTGATTTCAAGGAAAACCCACAATTATGAATTAGAGGATTTTGAAGTTTTGACTACATTGAAACGTTAAAATCTTCTTTAAGGTAAGTAGACATTAATTTGTTTGAATTATCGTATTACAGGTGAATGGTGTTCGATGGCATCAATGCACGTATTGCAGTAAAGAGTTTAAGAAACCGAGCGATCTCGTGCGTCATATACGTATACACACTCACGAGAGACCGTATAAATGTTCGCAGTGTTTCCGTTCGTTCGCCGTCAAGAGCACGTTATCCGGACACATGAAAACACATTCAGGAATCAAGGATTTCAGGTGTTACGTTTGTGATAAAATGTTTGCTACTCACGGCAGTTTAAAGGTTCATGCGCGGCTTCATACAGGTAAATAGAACTTAATAAATAAAACTTCCGGGTCAGGGTTTATAGACTGTAATAGTAAAATCTTAATTCGGATCATTTGGGACCATTGAAATTCATCCGTCTTATGAGAAATCTGGAAACATCATGTTTTACATATATTCATGAATAGATGGGCCGTAAATGATAAGCAAATTAGAAACCGATCACAATTAAGCGGGCTTCACTGCGTAGTGTTATGTAAACTCAACTGATCATCCAAGTATATATGTACTTCAAATTCAAAATCAAGCCTTTGTTTCATTCCCATTCAAATAAACGACGAGTGCAATGAAATCAAGAATTTCAAGATAAAAAAAGAAAAAAGTTAAAACTAGTATATAAAACTGGCCAATAGTATTTAAAATAATTCAACTCTTTTTACAGGTTCAAAACCGTTTGATTGTCCTCACTGCGATAAGAGATTTCGAACGTCGGGTCACCGTAAGACACATGTTCAGTCTCACTTCAAGGCAAAGGAATCTCATTCGAGTCGACCTCGTCGTTTCGTGAGACGAGCTTCAAAAGCTGAACTGCCGCTTTCTGATGTCCCGCTGCAAGAACCGATTCTCATCACTGATACCGGTAAAAATAGGTTCTACTTGTACGCTAACCTAAATTAGCTAGAAAACTCAGGGAATCAGAAATAATCAAGAAAAAAATCAGGGAATTTTACAAATTTTGGCTGAAACCTGGAATTTAGATCTGCTATCTTTATCAATACGTGATTCATAAATCATAGCATTCTAAAGCCAGATCTCTCTCACCTGCAGATTCACTCTGGGAATTTCGTGTTGGAGTGTATAACATGGAAATTTATAAATGGGGGGGAAAGTGAGCGCACAGTTTTAAAGATGACTGTTAATTTTGAATGTTCTATTTATTGTTTCAGGTTGGATACAACAACCAGCGAGGAACACTTCGTTCAACCAATATCTCGGTGAAACTAGCAGTGTAGATCGACCGTATAAATGTAGCTATTGTTCTAGAGGATTTAAGAAATCGAGCCATTTAAAGCAGCATGTCAGATCACATACCGGTTAGTTTTAAGATTAAAACCTACTATTTACAAATTTAATAGAATGTAAATGAAATTGAGATTTCAAATGAAAATTTAAATACGTTAAGTTTCGGACTCTATTAGTTTAGTTGTGGGATAGTTTTACTTACCAGGATATTGTAAATTCGTTGTTTTAATCAAATTTTGTTAATTTTTTTTTGCGTTTCTAGGTGAAAGACCGTATAAGTGCGTGACGTGTTTGCGATCGTTTGTATCTAGCGGAGTATTGAAGGCTCATATACGCACGCACACCGGCGTTAAGAATCATAAATGTTTGATTTGTGATAGTCAGTTTACGACCAACGGCAGTCTGAAACGTCACATGTCGACTCACAGCGAGGTTCGACCGTTCATGTGTCCGTACTGTCAGAAAACATTCAAAACATCTGTCAATTGTAAGAAACACATGAAAACTCACAGGTACGTCAATCAATCTATTCAACCTCTCATTTGACTTGAGCAATCACATAAAACTATTCTCAGTAATCATGAATTACCCCACAATGTTGATATTTCAAAGTTTATTTATCTGGCAGTTTTGGGATTTTGTAATATCAACATATCAGGATTATTTTTTTATTTCGAGTTTGCATTTCCGAAATAAGTAAAAATGTGTTGTTTATTCCAGGCATGAATTAGCGATGCAAGCATTATCTCAACAATCAGGTGAAACTAGTATCACTGGTGTAACAGAAGAGATTGCCGCTACTAATCATCTTACTAGTAATCAACAACAGATTGTTATTGAGGAGCAGCCTTCTCTAACTGACTCACAGGTGCGGTAACTTTGAGTTTGTGATAATGTTCGAATAGCCTGTAAAATGTTGCAAAACACTAACCCAAGGAGCATATGGGTACATGGTCCGATAGACCTGAGTACTAAGCAGCTCTGGTGTTACATCTCAGGAAAAATGACTTATTTGCACTTAAAGATACTGAAGATAATGATACCAAAACAAAAATGAGTGCATTGAAACTGTATTGTGTAGTAGGATTCTTGTACTACATAAATGTTGATTATTGTAATAAGTGTACATTGTAATTTGAAACTAGGTTTACACAACTACGCAGTCACTAGTAGACCCGCAGAATGCAGATGATATATCGGGTATTGCGGATATAGATGACGTTGTTGATGACCACGTTGATAACGACGAAACTAATCAACAATCTCAACAAGTCGTTCTACAGGATCGCACTTTAACATCACAGATTACTGAAATTAATTCTAGCACTTTAGAACAACAGTTACAACAAACCCTCAATCAACAGGTATTAAACTACTAGACTGCCATATGTTGAATTCTTCTGCCGATGAAAGCTACTTTCGGTTTTATGTTTGATTATTTTTGACGCTATATTTGTAGATATTTGCTCAAACATTGAATCAGAATATTCTCGGAGGTCAGCAAATCACTTTTGGAAATAACTCATTCACAATTCAAGTGAGTATACAATGTTTTACAAAAAGTCAGGAAGTAATACAAAAAAGTTTCATAAGTATTTGCTAAATTTGATCAATATTTATTCGTGTTCCAGGGAAATTCAATTGATATGCAATCACTGTCATCCATCAATTTATCGCAAGCTCAACCTCAGATGCAGACAATTGGCATCAATAATATTCTAAATACAAGGTAAAATAAACCCAACACATCTCTTCTTTAACGCGTGTTATTGAAACGAGTTTAAAATACTCGATTGAATCGTTTATAATTCATAATTAGAACTGATGTCACGTCCCAGCAAGATCCCGAACCTGACCAAAATCAACAAGATCCAACCTTCAAACTCGATATGGAATCTGGCCGAAAGAGTTATCGATGCACTTATTGTGATAAAGATTTTAAGAAGACGAGTCATTTAAAACAGCACATTCGATCTCACACAGGTTTGTATCGTGTTTCTAAAGTTTCATATTGAAGTTCATTCATCGTCGATTCTATTATGATCTTAAATTTAGGCGAACGTCCATACAAATGTAATGAATGTGGAAAGATGTTTGTATCGTCCGGTGTATTGAAAGCTCATTCGAGGACTCACCGAGGAATCAAGGTAAAAAACATGAGACACTCTAAATTTAATAATCTTATTCCTCGTATATGAACTTTTGTTATGTAGTTTTCATGAATTTAATTACTGGTTTATACTGTCAAGTCCGCTTCATGTGGATCAGTTTAAACATGATTTCGATCCAAACTGGATATTATTAAACAGTCCATTTATATATAAATGTATATTGGAAAGCTCCCTCTCTTAACTAATAATTTACTCAACTGTTTAATGCTATTTCGTAGGATCATAAATGTCACATGTGCGAAGCAACGTTTACTACAAATGGATCGTTAACACGTCACATGGCTATTCACACGAGTGAAACACCTTTTAAATGTCCGATTTGTGACGAGTCATTCCGAACATCAGTTCTCTGTAAACGACATGTTAAATTGCACGAAGTTGATGAAGCTCCCGCCGCTGATTCTGCCGGTAAGTATATAGAGTCCGATAGTTCGTTATATCCAATATGAAATTGTGATAATAGTCCTATTTGGGATGATTCTTTGGTTTATTTGACGATTTCTTGGTTTATTTGTTTATGGGTATGTATAATTTATAATGCAATTTTATACAGTTGAACAGTTGGTTAACATTCCATTGGAGCAAGCCGATGATCAGCAACAGAAATCTGTGAAACGCTCTCATATAAACGTACTAGTTATACCCGAAGGTGAATCCGATAAACTTTCTAAGCTGAGTAATATCAACAATACCGAGTTATCACTGTCTGAACGAATACTCATTGAATCTGCCGTCGAAAAGAATAAACTATCCCTGCCAAAGAATGTCGAAGAGCAAGACTATGATGAAGAGTGTAAGTATTTATGAACTGTATGTCATCGATATGGATTAGATTAATTTGTCGATAGTTTCAGATAGAATTTGTTTGTTATTTCAGCCAAACACGCTCACAAATGTGAACAATGTCCGAAGAGCTTCAAGAAACCGAGTGATTTAGTTCGTCATAAACGTATTCACTCCGGAGAGAAGCCATTTATTTGCGAGATCTGTCAGAGAGCATTCACTGTCAAATCAACGTTAGATTGCCATTTTAAAACTCACACAGGAGGTAAGTTTACAATTCGTCCATCTTAAGGAGCTGATCTGGAGGGAGGTTTGGGGGGTGGCACACATAAAACCTATAAGTTTGACTCTCATCCTCTGTGACATTGCATCTTTTTGGATGGATTTCAGTAAAACAATCTAACCCCGATGGTGAAACCCTGCTCGTGGCCGCAGCATGTCTACTTCAAAGAATGCCCTTCTTTTCCTTATAGACCCTGGCCTTCCAATTTTAATCTGAGATCTGCCACCCCTGCATCTGATCATACTGAACTGAAAAAAATCTAGATTTATTTTCAAGTTTTTGATCACTGATATTCATTTATCTTTTCAGCCGAGAAGATGTTTAAGTGTCACGTTTGTAGTTCACTGTTCTCGACGAAGGGAAGTTTGAAAGTACACATGCGTCTGCACACGGGAGCTAAACCGTTCAAATGTCCTCACTGTGATGTAACATTCCGTACGTCCGGCCATCGTAAAAGTCACATTGCTCAACATTTCAAACCGGCCACCGCGAAGAAACGTCGTGTTCCGGCTCGCGATTTCGAAACTTTACATCAAATGAGTTTAATGGTGCCCGGAACAGAAAACGAAGAACAATCCGCGAATACCGGTAATCAGGTCATACATCTCGACAGCAACGCGCTTCAACAAGGAGGCGTCATTCCGTTGTCATTTAGTATTACTGACAATATGGGTAATACTCTAAATGACGCTAGCGTTGCGGCTCAGGTTTTACAAGGTTTAGAAGGTGTACAACTACAGTTACCCGGAAATATAGCGCAGGGAATTCAAATAACGAATATTCTACAGGACACGCTGCAAGTCGATCCGAATTTACTGCATCAAATTCAACAATTACAACAACAGCAGCAACAACAGGGGACAATAGCTCAGGGGATACAAGTATCAAACTCTATACAGACTGTACCTACTACAGCGAGTATGACCGAAGCCGTCAATCCTAATATCATCGTACAACAAACTGCTTTATCTAATTTAAACGCCGCGGCTGCTGAAGGTACAGCGGTCCCGGTAACCATGCTACCCGACATTCAAACCGCTCCGGTCGCCGATTTAATGCAAACGAAACCGTTTATTGTTCGAGTCGATCAAAATCAACAGCATCAAACTCATTTGTCTGAACATATCGCGGCGAGCGGTAGTGATCTGACCGGGTTGACAGATGTCCAAGCAAATCCGGTATCGGTGATAGGCGATAACCAGACGACACTGACAAACACTCAACAGAATTTGATATCGAATCTTACTAATATTCCTACGGTTATTAACATACAAGCCGATATGTCGCACGTGATGGATGGTACTGTTAGTGATGTAGGCGTCGTGCCTGAATTAGAAGATGAACAGTCTCATGTTTGTCATGTAAGTCTGTGCACAATAACAATTGCGATAAATCTCTATTTATTACTGTCGATTACTGCATTACTGTTGATGTTTCATTATCATAATCATCACATGTCAGTCAGGAGTTATTGAGTTATTTTTGTTACAGAATTGATGACATGTTGGCATCGATGACATACGCTTGTTATTTATAGTTGTTTATGTCATCAAGACTTCTTTTCCGAAAAAATTTGCCTGGTCCAAAATATCTACCCGTGCAGATTTGGTTAGAATATTTTCATTTATGTATGTTTATTTACTACCTTATGATTTTAGGAATGCCATAAAGAATTCAAAAGAGTTTGTCAATTGAAAGATCACGTGAAGCAGTGTCACGGCATCAGCGACATCGGGCAAACTAACACCGATAATAGCAGCGTCAGTAAAAATCTACCCCATCAGTGCAATATCTGCGGCAAGGCCTTCGCTAAACCGAGTATGCTCGAACGCCATCGTCGAATCCATACGGGTATGTTATAAATCTAGCGAATGATCGCAATTTTTTAATCTTCGTTTTACGAAATCTTTTTTCTCTTTATAAGGAGAGCGTCCGTTCGTATGTAATATTTGTAACAAGGCGTTTAATCAGACGAATGCGTTACAAATACACTACAAGAAACACACCGGTGAAAAGAATTACAAGTGTCCGTATTGCGACGCGTCGTTCGTTCAGAAAGGAAACCTTAAAACTCACATACGTCGTGCTCACAACGCCGCAATGATTCAAGCTATAAACGAAGGTAAAGACGCGACTGAACGAGCTTCAACAGCACAGATCGGTATACCACCGGGATCTATGGAACCGACTGCTGAAGGCACTGCTGAAACTGTAGAGAGTTTGGACATTGAAAACGTTGTTTCTGATTTCTTTCAATCGTAGTCAATCGATTTGTTGATATTTTTGAAGAGCCGCGTTAAACTGGTGTCGGATCAGTAACCGTGAAGACGGATAGTACTGTGTAGTTTACTGATTTTATTTGAAATACAAGCTTTCGCTACTAGTGAATAGAAGCTTCGCTTGATGAACCTCCCATTCACCAGTAATGAAAGCTCATTAAAATCAATCAATCCTACAACCTGCCTTTACGTTTACTGATTCAATATTTATGATTAGTTTTTTTTGTCGTGTCAGATTCTAATACAGCATATATAACTACACAATTTTACTGTGCCAGTACTGCTAGATAAATACGCTAGTGAAGCGTTTTACATCTGACTCTGACCTGTTAATTACTGCAGCTTCTATAGATTTATTAGTGTTACATTCTGTGAATAGGGATCTATGTAATTTAAATTTACCGGTGCACGGAAAATGCTCCATGCTTAGAAAAACATGATTTTATGTGAAATTTGTTATGGTGTGAATGATTATTTTATATATTCGATTGTGAAATGAATTATATTTACTGCTGCTTTCATACACTGGCATTAATTCTAATCTCAGCTCATAATAACAATTACATTTATTCTGGCTTCTAGCTTTCAATGCAGTTCTGTACAGGATCTTGATATTGATGTATGAAAAATCCTTTTTAACTGTATCTATTCTTTGTTCGTTACTGTGAGAATTATTCTCTGCCACTTATTATGGATATAGTTTACTTGTCATTAAGAATTGCCTTCTATCAGTACAAAAACAAAACATGAATTTCATAAATACGATTGTAATATCGACAGGTGAAATAAAATGCCCTTTCGTAATTATAACTGATGATGTTTATTTCTTATTCGTTGAATAATTTCGGTACAGGAAAGGAAAATCATTACGAAATTCTTTATGGACTTTCCTAAATCAACATGATGAGGCACCGTTTAATCAAGTATCAAAATTAAAGAAAAAATGTGTTATTTTAAATTATGAGTGCACGGTAAGCATGAAGTTTTTGGCAGAATTTCGGAGGATCCGTGCTCCAAGTAATTAAAAAAGCCTAATATGTCTCCCCTCATTTGAATCAAGGAGTTTTTTAAAATCTGTCTATTGACGGGATTCTGTGATAACAGTATGAATGATTAATCATGAATACATGGTGGGTTCCCCCAATGACTCAAATAGACCGCTTTCCTCGTGCATGGTGTGAGTTAGTTATCTCGGGGTGCATGAACTGTCCTTTCGTAGTTGTGACTAATAATCTAATTTCATTAGTAAATGTTTACCCGGTTTCTACGATATGAAGACCTGTGTTGGTGTGAATCTTTAACTGAAGTGCTATCGGTCGGTATAATTTATAAATTATTCTAGAATTTAAGAAAAATAAACTTATAAACTTATAAATTCGGAAGTAGCTGTTGGGAATCAAGTAATTTATTTCATGGCCTTATTAAAATTCCTCCACTATATTGTTCAGTTGACTACTGGCGCGTATTCAACCCGGCGGTGGAACCTTTCATAATGTAAATCAATTCAACAATAGAGACACAATTGCGGTTTTTCAGAGTTGTTGATATCATTTATACGCGCTATTGAATACGTCACCAGCCGACCACGGTGTACACAAGCATAGGCATTCACCTCAGCTTACTCACACTGTGAACATGCTACCGTGGATTCTCCTCCTGGCGATCTTCGCTGCGCTCCCGTTCCTGCTCCTGTTCCTGCTTCCTGAGGAACGACGTCTTTATGTTTTATGTGTTACTGTTTGTCTCCGTACTGTCCTGTACTGTTCCGTGTTTATTAACCCGTTCTATTTTTCAGGTTCTAATCCGTTTTATTTTTCAGGGCCGATTTCTCTGTCGAATTTCAACGTTTGCTGGAACAAAACTAATGTCCGAAAGCGTCGGCTCTCCTTCGCCGGTCATGTGTCGAGGATGTCAGACAAAGAGTAGGTCAGGAAATTCTGCCCTCTACACGCCCTCATACGGAACACGAAAACCAGGATGACGAGGCCTCACTGCCCCCACCTATCTACAAAGTGTGCTGAGTGATGTCAATGACGGGCATATCTGCGGGATTGCGCGGGATACAAATGGAGCGGTTATACTGGATTGTCACGCTACTAGCATTCATTGTGTCCTTGTGACCGCCCGGATGAGGGATGATTCTACTGTCACGCTCTTTGATTTCTAGTTTGAGTGCTAGTTTTCATTGTGTCCTTGTGACAACCCCGGTCAGTGGATGAAGTCTCTTGTCGGCTTGTGAGTGCTAGTTTCATTGTGTCCTTGTGACAACCTCGGTCAGTGGATGAAGTCTCTTGTCACGCTTTTGAGTGCTAGTTGAGATCCTGAATCTCAACCCGGTCAAGCTGGTTGTACTGCGCTATTTGTGTTTCGTGCAATTTTACAGGTTTGTCAGTTACTGACGTCGCCCAGTACATCCTGCAGTTAGATGGGGAATGTGAGGCGTTGTCATTCTGGTTTTCGCGTTCTGTGTGAGGGCGTGTAGAGGGCAGTATATTCCTGGCTGGCTCATTGTCTGGTGTTCTCGGCATGTGACCGGCGACGAAGAGCTGAAAAGCTTTCGGACATTAGTTTTGTTCCGTACCAGGTTTTCATCGCTCTTCTCTTTTTTTTCATTTAGGACTCCCAAGATGAAGAAGAAGATACTGAAGGCGACTACAATGAAGACGATGCTGAAAAAAGAACACTGAACTCAGCAATATTGAAAGTTAAGTTGATACACATTTAAATTACGATGTATGATACAGAAAGGATTGTGTAACTACAGAATATCATTCTTTTGCTCATTTCAGCTAAACTTAATCTGGAAAGCCCAGCTTGATATCAACCTAAAATCTACCCACCAGAAGTGACCACAAAAGACTCCACCTTGAATAAGCCAACCACCGAAAGACCTGCCGCAACCGAACCTGGCAGTCTTGACCTCATTCTGCATAAGTAACAGGAATGCATACATACCGGGACATAAAGCTAAGTTGATTTTTCTTACCTGGAGCAAAATGCATAGGCACTGGAGAGAATAGAGACGCTGGTCAAGCTTGGCATCTCCGCACTACTTTATTGAGGCTCTGTGGCCGGTATATTGTTGATAGTAAAATGAAGTAAAATGAAAACTAGGGCAATGATTGCTTAAATATTTACTCTATTAGACGAAATCAATGAGTGAGGTCCCTTTTAAATATAGGTCTACTTTGGCTGATAATTAAAATGAAGATTGGTCAGTTATTAATTCAAATTTTTTAGCTCCGCTGTGACCGAAGGTCAGCGGAGCTGATGGGTTAGGGGGTTCGTCGTCGTCGTCCGTCCGTCCGTCCGTCCGGTGTTCGGTGTCCGGCGTCAACTTTTTCTTTATATCCCTACTAGTCCTACAGTTCTGATGGGATCTTGATGAAACTTGGTATGAATGATCTATGGGGGAGTGCCTACAAAAGTACAGAGCCATAATTTTGATTTTGCATAAATTATGCAAATTAGGGCTATTTTTAGATTTTCACTAAAATCGCTACTCCTCCATCGATTTTCAGCGGATTTCAATCAAACTTGGTATGAATGATCTATGGGGGAGTGCCTACAAAAGTACAGAGCCATATTTTTGATTTTGCATAGATTATGCAAATTAGGGCTATTTTTAGATTTTCACTTAAATGTGAGCAATTATAATTTACTTGTCATTATAGTAAAAACCAATATCAGTCTAGTTATTAAATTTCACATATGCCCGTTGTAAATTGTTCTGATGCCCGAACAATCAACTTTTGAATCTTACAGAGATATATTCAGTTTATTTGTTAGAATTACATTTAAGAAAAAAATAATTTGTGTTTGTATTCTTTCATTACAAATTTGAAAATATAAACTGACTTAATTTGTAAAACATAAATAATTGTTGTTTCTTGTTTAACTTTTTGGAAGTAATCTCCCAAAACTTGTGCATATTGATTTATTAAAAGCTGCTTTCTCCACTCACTAGCTTCCTCCTTTATGTACATCATTCTATATCGAAGCAATTGCATAGATTTTTGATAAATTTCACTTGGTGCCAATACTTGGGGACTACAGTTTGTTCCACTTATGACTTCAGTTCCAACAGTTTGTCAGTTTAGAGTATGTTAGTATGATTATTGGTATTGTGGCCCTTCTCCAAGTGGCTATAATGTCCCTGAACATCTAGTTTCAAATAGATACTGATGTGATAGTCTATGCTCCAAGCCACAACAAAGACAGCGGAGCTATATAAGCCGACAGGCTTCTTGTTTAAGTATGTACAATTAAGGTAAATTCAATATCTTATGTGACATTTGAAATTTTTCGAATGTACCGTAGATATTTCAGGCCTCATATGACAATTGTTTAACTGACAATCAAGATATAGAAATAGGACAATTTACTAATTAACCAATCGCTTAGATATTAGCAATCATTCAATATCTTATAATGTTTGACGAGAAATTCTTCTGGTGTAGATATTTTAGGGCCCCGTATACATTTAGGCTGGCTTTACTTGTAAAGATATATATCAATTAAACTTTATCGTTGGTTTATAGATTTTTTTACAAATACTATATTGATACATTTATAAACATTCAGGCACTTTACAGTTTATATTATGCTTTACTCATTGCATTGATGAATTTCTCCTCGGAAAGATGTATAAAATAGTGTCTAGGGCTCTATCGAGATATGGTGTAATATGGGGAAAACTATGGACTGTGGATCTTTTAGAAACTATGATTATGTCTCAACACTTTGACAAATCTAGAATGAAACAAAGCTTAAATTGATTCAAATCATTCCCCAGAGCCATACTATGCGCCTTGTTTTGCGCTATGATTATTGATTAACTGACAATTATCATATATATAGCTAGGACAAATTGCTCATTAACAAATGGCTTAGATATCCACAATTAAGATTCCACAATCAATATTTCATGTAAGATCAAAAACTATATGTAATACAGGTCCATAATATAAATGTCGTTAAACTGACAATTTAAATATAGCTGATATGTATGAGCACATCTGAATCAGTCTCATTGACTGATCAGTACTTGCATCTCAAACTGCCGTACTTACAGCAAGTGGTCATGCTCTTCAATATTGCCAAAATTTACCGAAACCTAACTGATTCAAATAATATCTAAAAGCATTACTGTGTGTCAAGTGACGTATGATAGATATAGGTTAACTGACAATTAGAATATAGCTTGAATTACTCATTAACGTATTTAAGGTAAATTCAATTGTTATGTGAAAATATTTTTAATTCAGGTCCGTGGACATTTAAAGCTGATACATGTGTATCTGAGCACATTTATTTATCTGTATCTAAAGTGAACCTGTGTCTTCATACAGTTGTATTAGTTTTGATACATATTGCCAAAATCATTTAACGCAGATTTACTTCCGATCGAAGGGAGATAAAACAAATCTGTGCACAAATACATTCCTGAATTTGGAAGGGGGAATATTTCAATTTCACTGTGTATGTCAGATTGAGAGCCTTATTCTGACAGGATATCCTTAACTTAGGTCTTATTCCTCTTGCTAATAGCTCTCTTTTACTAACCCCTCTCCTTCAATCTATATTCCAGCATCATGACTCGCACCGCACCAGGGAGGTCCAGTCATAACAAGGTCTTTCGGTCCTTATACACAGTGTTCTGTAAAAGGGAAATAAAGATTATATAGCAATTCGGCTAAGGGAATTTCTAATTTACCACTAAAAATTTGCTTTTATCTTATTAAGTTCTGATGAATTCAAATAGTGATGAATTCAACTGACAATTAAAATGAAGCTAGTATGATTACTAATTAATGGATTGCGTTAGATTTAGATATCTAGAAGATTAATTAAAATCAATTCCATATAATGAATATAAGTGAAAATTATTTAAAAAATAGCGCAGTGGATGAGACGACTGTATCACATAATGTCGTCTGCGTCTAACTGGGCCACATGTGTCTGTTGAATCAGTTAGGTTTTGGGGAATTCTGGGTTCGTCAAACTAGATATCGAAAGCTCTGATGCAAAAGCAGTTTAAAATAGTGTTCAATCCAAATTTGTACCGGATCTGAAATTCTTCTTGTGTAGACATTTCAAGCCCCGTATAAAATATTGTCCGAGATAATTTAAATCATAGAGGACATTAGTTGACTGATTAGTTGACTCTACGATGAAGATAAATTTTAGCATCTTCATCTCAAAAGTGCTCAAATCCAAACCATAGTGGTTGATAAGACAATTGTATAATTTAATATTGGTTGATATCAAAAGAGTACAGGAAGTGTAACTCTGGCTCTTGTGCGAAGGATTTATTGAATCTTTAAAAAGACTTTGCTGAATTCTGGATTTATCAAGGTGTGGGAATGATTCAAAGTTTCTAATGTCTAAATCTCGATGAAATGAAATGGGCAGAAAAAAGTTAACCTTGTAATATAGATATCCAAAATCTTGCTGTATTAAAATAGGCAGAAAAAAGTTTACCTTGTAATTTAGATAACCAAAATCTAGATGTTTTGAAATAGGCAGAAAAAAAAGTTAACCTTGTAATATAGATATCCAAAATCTAGATGTTTTGAAATAGGCAGAAAAAAAGTTAACCTTGTAATATAGATATCCAAAATCTCTATGTTTTGAAATAGGCAGAAAAAGGTTAACCTTGTAATATAGATATCCAAAATCTCGATGTAATAAATTAGTCAGGAAAAAAAATTAACCTTGTAATATAGATATCCAAAATCTAGATGTTTTGAAATAGGCAGAAAAAAAAGTTAAGCGTGTTATATAGATATCCAAGATCTAGATGTTTTGAAATAGGCAGAAAAAAAAGTTAAGCGTGTTATATAGATATCCAAGATCTAGATGTTTTGAAATAGGCAGAAAAAAAGTTAACCTTGTAATATAGATATCCAAAATCTCTATATTTTGAAATAGGCAGAAAAAAAGTTAACCTTGTAATATAGATATCCAAAATTTCGATGTAATAAATAAGGCAGGAAAAAAATTAACCTTGTAATATAGATATCCAAAATCTAGATGTTTTGAAATAGGCAGAAAAAAATTTAAGCTTGTAATATAGATATCCAAAATCTAGATGTATTCAAATAGGCAGAAAAAAGTTAACCTTGTAATATAGATATCCAAAATCTAGATGTATTCAAATAGGCAGAAATAAAGTTAACCTAGTTATTTAGATATCCAAAATCTAGATGTATTCAAATAGGCAGAAAAAAATGTAACCTTGTAATATAGATATCCAAAATCTCGATGTAATAAATTAGGCAGAAAAAAATTAACCTTGTAATATAGATACCCAAAATCTAGAAGTATTCAAATAGACAGAAAAAGTTAACCTTGTAATATAGATATCCAAAATCTAGATCTATTCAAATAGGCAGAAAAAAAATTAACCTTTTATTATAGATATCCAAAATCTCTATGTTTTGAAATAGGCAGAAAAAAAGTTAAGCTTGTAATATAGATATCCAAGATCTAGATGTTTTGAAATAGGCAGAAAAAAAGTTAAGCTTGTAATATAGATATCCAAAATCTAGATGTAATAAATTAGGCAGAAAAAAAATTAACCTTGTAATATAGATTTCCAAAATCTAGATGTATTGAAATAGGCAGAAAAAAAAATAAATCTTGTAATATAGATACCCAAAATCTAGAAGTACTCAAATAGGCAGAAAAAAAAGTTAACCTTGTTATTTAGATATCCAAAATCTAGATTTATTCAAATAGGCAGAAAAAAAAGTTAACCTTGTTATATAGATATCCAAAATCGAGATGTATTCAAATTGGCTGAAGAAAAATTAACCTTGTTATATAGTATCCAAAATCTAGATTTTTAAAATAGGCAGAAAAAAGTTAACCTTGTAATATAGATATCGAAAATCTAGATGTATTCAAATAGGCAGAAAGAAAGTTAACATCAAAAATCTCGATTTATTAAATAAGGCAAAAAAATTAACCTTGTTATATAGTATCCAAAATCTCAATGTAATAGAATAGGCAGAACAAAAATTAACCTTGTAATATAGATATCCAAAATCTCAATTTATTAAAAAAGGCAAAAAAATTAACCTTTTAATATAGATATCCAAAATCTTGATTTATTAAAATAGGCAGAAAAAAAACCTTGTAATGTAGATATCCAAAATCTCGATATAAGAATAGGTAGAGAAATTTCCAATTATGTGCTTGGATTTAAAGAAAAAAAATTCTGTAAACTCGACCGCCGATCACACAACTATATCTGTACTTCAATTTCCGATTTAAAAAAAAAACGCCTGTTTCGCTAGTGGCAGGTGTAGTAGGAGTGTAAGGGACACCAACTCAAACGAGAGCTTGAGGTCGACAAATCATCAGAAATCTGCCGATTAGAGAACAGCGCACAGAAGGGGCCGATTCGAATGAAACTCAAGAACTAACCAACTTAGGAGATCCTCGCCGATAACGAACCCAGCAATCATAAAAGGTAACTTGATATACATGAAATTATTATGATTAATTCTTATTGAAATATTTGGTCATTACAGGATATCTTCTTTTAATCATTGCAGCTAAATTTCAACTATGCGAAAAAACCCAGCTTGAGATCAACTACACGTCCAAAATCGACCAAATTGAACTGCGCAAAGATGAGGCCAACAGAATCGAACTCATTAACCCACCAACTAATAAGATAATTGCCGATAACGAACCAAGCAGTCATAAAAGGTAACTTGATATACATGAAATTATTACGATTAATTCTTTTTGAAATATTTGGTCATTTAAGGATATCTTCTTTTAATCATTGCAGCTAAATTTCAACTATGCGAAAAAACCCAGCTTGAGATCAACTACACGTCCAAAATCGACCAAATTGAACTGCGCAAAGATGAGGCCAACAGAATCGAACTCATTAACCCACCAACTTTTGGTGATCCACACCGATAACGAACCAAGCAATCGTAAAAGGTAACTTGATATACATGAAATTATAACGATTAATTTTTATTGAAATATTTGGTCATTAAAGGATATTTGATCATTGCAGCTAAATTTCAACTATGAGAAAAAACCCAGTTTGAGAACAACTACTCGTCAAAAATCGACCAACTTGAACAGCGCACAGCCAACTAGAATTGAACTCATTAACCGACCAACTAATAAGATAATCGCCGATAACAAAACCAGTAATCATAAAAGGTAACTTGATATACATGGTATTATTACGATTAATTCTTATTGAAATATTTGGTCATTACGGGATATCTTCTTTTAATCATTGCAGCTAAATATCAACCATGCGAAAAAACCCAGCTTGAGATCAGCTACTCGTCCAAAATCGACCAACTGGAACAGTGAACAGATGAGGCCAACAGAATCGAACTCATTACCCAATCAACTAATAAGATAATTGCCGATAACGAACCAAGCAATCGTAAAAGGTAACTTGATATATATGAAATTATTACGATTAATTCTTATTGAGATATTGTGTCATTACAGGATATCTTCTTTTAATTATTGCAGCTAAATATCAACTATGAGAAAAAACCCAGCTTGAGATCTACTACTCATCAAAAAATCTACAAGTAGATGAATGCTGATTAACCCATTTGCTGATAAAAACTGCAGAAGCCCAGATTAGAAGTTGAGGAGCCAGCAACGAATTAATCACTCAACGATGGATTCTTCTCCAAACGGTGGTTGATTTCTAAAAAATATTTTATCAGGAGCAGCAGAGACTCTAGTGAATCTAATAAACACTGATTCGAGCGACAAAGCTAATGGATTATCTCATAAACACTGATTCAGGATAAGCACTGTTTTAAGAGCAGCAAAGACAATAGTGTATCTTAATAGGAGCAGCATAAACAATAGTGCATCTTATAAACACTGAGATCCAGGAGCGACGAAGACAATAGCGGATTTCTGTAGTAAAGTATTGATTTTTTTACTTATCACCTTTTTCAAACCAGTCCAATGGATAATATAGTGTTTTCGAGGAAATTAATTGATCATGTGTTATGCGATGTGAGAGTAATAAAAGCTAAGCTCCATTAATTCACGATTTTGGTCTTCGATCCTTGGTCAATAGATAAGTCAAGTTAGGTTAGTCACTGGGGGTAAATGGTCGCGTTGAGTGCCTAGTTTGGATTCGTAGGTCTGTTGAGTTAACTCCTAATCTGAGATATCGTTTCAACATGAATTGTGATTTTAATCTTCAAACTTACCAAAGCTAAACATAGTCAACTTTGGCTATTTAGATATCACATAGTTAGGAAACATAGAACATAACGTTAGACCAGTGTTTAGAAAGAATGTGAAACAGCTATAAACTAATGTTATTGATGTTAATGATTAGTTACCGATTGTATAATTATTTTGACGTTTTTGAAGCTGCAAGAAAAAACGTCAGAATACCTAAGTATTTAATGTCAATGTGTTTGGAAATCTTTATCACAAGGCAAAGTTGATAAAATTCTAGTTTTCTAGTGAAAGTAATGATTAGTTGCTACTAAGTTTTCCAGAGTGAATCTGTTTGATTCTCTAGTTAATCTCTAGTTTTAATGTTATGATGATATAGTGTTTTGATTAGATTTCATTTAAATTATTTTATAATGTTTAATGCAATGTGAGAGTCTAATAAAAGCTAAGCTCCATTAATTCACGATATTGGTATTCGATCCTTGGTTGGGTTAGTCACTAGGGGTAAATGGTCGCGTCGAGCGCCTTGTTTGGGCTCGCAGGTCTGTTGAGTTAACTCCTAAACTGAGATATAGTTTCAACATGATATTGTGAGTTTAATCTTTAAACTTTAGCATAGTTAAACAGTCAAATATGGCTATTTGTCCATGTAGGTATCACATAGTTAGGAAACAGAACATAACGTTAGGCCAGTGTTGATGTACAAATATTAAGTATTTGCTGAATTGTAGATGTATTAATTTGATGGATATATATTTTCGAAGGCCCATGTAACTGATTTTTCACAATTGAATCGTATATGTCGATTTTCACATCAAGTTTCAACTTTGAGCCTCCATCAATCTGTTTGATGATCATCGCTACATATTTGAAATCAAAAGCTTTATTTGAAAGGAGACCATTATTTACATTTGAGAGGTAAAGCTAGGAATAACAAGGCATACAGTTATAGCTAGGACTAATTTTGAACGTTTTAACATTGTTTATAGCTGTTTGAACTTCCGTTATTGTAATGGGTAAATCCATATCACGAGATGGCTCTCGTGAATAATCACTTAGCTTCAAATTGGGTGTATAATGATTATAAAGGAGTGGCAGTGAATTGGTAGCGCTTTTTAAAATGGGCCCAGAAACATTACAGTGAAAAAATGCCTGCGGTTGTTAATAGGGTAGTATAAATAATACATGATACAAACTACAAGTACATAAATTAATAAAAAATCAATAAAAAAAAAACCAATGAATAATAAGTAGTAAATAATACAAAATACAAGTACATACATAAATAGATAATATTAAAAAATAGATAAAAATAATAAACAACAATACAAATAAACAAATTAATATTCTATTTACATGAAAAGGCATTTTTTCAAATATTTATCAACAAGGTTCTTCATTTATCGAACAACCTTCCCTAAGAATAGTGAAAACCCGAGATCTTTTCTGTTGTTGTTTTAAGCATTCTATCGGACTCAGTTATTGTAATGAACAAAACAAATAACCATAAACCTCAACTAAATCGAACACACTTAAAAAAAATAACTGATATGATAGAATGCTTTGAATAACTGTGATGAAAGATCGACCGTCCTATGAACTAGCCGCGCTCAATCACTGCTGTGACTGTTAATTGTTATACGGGGGTAGACTTACTATCTAAAATCTGGTACATACATTTTACTTTTTAGAAAGAATGTATAACAGCTATAAACTTAATTTATTGATGTCATAGATTAGTTACTGATTGTATAATTTAAGACAAGGCAAAGTAGGCAAAATTCTAGTTTTCTAGTGAAAGTAATGATTAGTTGATACTTAGATTTCCAGAGTGAATCTGTATGTTCAATCTCTAGTTTTAATGTTCTATGTTTTTATGTTTGGAGACTGTTATTGTAACACATAACGCATGTTTGGAAATTAGGAACTTGCATGATGATTCCACGATTAAGATATTATTGTTGTGTGAATAAAACGATGTACATTTTCATCATTTATGTTGAAACTTTTTAGTTGTTAATTTATATAGCAACAATGCCCTGTCGAAAATAGCTGTTTCTTGATAGGCTAACGTGAGGATTCAGTGCTAATTAGTCAATTGTCCTAGCTTTGTTTTGATTATCAGTTTAACCGTGTCTGTGTGGGGCCTGTAATATCTGGACAAGAAGAATTTCTGATCTTTATATAGAGTTGTATTTATATCTACTATCAAGTTGAATAAAACAATTAAGAAGTTACCGTAGCTTCGTCAGTCTAACCATATTTATTTGAAGATTTATGTATTATTTTCCTATTGATACAAATTGTATAAATCAGCTGTAGTGGAAATGTATCGTAGATAAAGACTTCTAAATACCTTACATGTAACTTTGTTTTAAGTTAGTACAATTTCATACATAGTAATAGAAATGAAATTACTATTAAAATTTGAGAAAATAAGCTAAAAGTTAATAATATGATATGTGAAAATAAAATGATGTAAGAATGTAAATCAGATTGATTCCTTAATCCTACGCTTTCCAGAGTATTTGGCCAGGTTTATCTCTGGTTTTAGTGCGGGGGCCATGGACTATTGAGTCCATGGTTGTGGGCCATAGACTTTGGTTTTAGAGTCTATGGTTGGACAATGGGCGTATAGATAATTTATACGCCTATGGTGGTTGGACTAGCTGTTTTTCAAAGTCCACATGTTTGAGGAGCTTACACTATAATTCCTCGAGCACTCCTGGCATTTTGTATAATTGTTGTATGAGAATAAAATTGATTTTGAAATTTGTTATTCGTTTAGTTAAGTTTGATATAGCAACTCCTGGATTAAGGCCTAAATCGATTTAAGATAAACTGAATTAATGGAGAAATTAAATCGATTTATGACTTACGGGGTCGGTTGCATAGTCATGGCTTAGACGTAAGACCAGTTTAAGACCAACTTAGTTCTATAGCCAATCTAACAACTTAAATCTGTATGTACAAACGATAATTTGTTTTTTATTTCTGGTATCTTTCAGGTACATGTACTGTTTCTATGTAAGACCTGAATTATATTCAACCACCTCTGTCAATTGGTGTAGGCAATATAAACAAGCGCATATGAAACGTAAATTGGTCGTTTTTTTTTCTGGTGCATATAGTTTTCGTTTTAGTAGGGCTTTGTTTTAATAACACCCACGCACGAAAAACTAAAACTATGCATGACTAAATAACGAAGACCTGTGAACTGCCACTAAACTAACATCAAACATTGGATTATTTATGTATTGGAACCTGATGGCATCGCTACACCCCGCCACGGCACGAACAGTGGCAATCTCGGTACTATCAAGTTCGAATTCGAACTCACTTAGGCTAAAGCGAAAGTCCATAATAAAGAGAATCCCGCAAGGAAACATTTCGGACTTTATATTATGTTATTATTGTGGGATTCTCTCTAGATTATCGTCACAACGCGGGTATAGTGTCCTCTTAAACAAATGTGGGGCATAGAATATAAGTCCCACAATCACAAGTTTTAAAAAGTCGAAACTATTAAGATTTATTAAAAACACGAATTTTCGGTTTTATACTAAAAACTATTTCCAAGAGTAACTACAAGTATGGTATTACGCTGTATATATTTCAAACAAGAACAACACACGCTGTGTTCATGAAACAAGGTGATATTGACTAGAGAGGAAATGTTTTTAGACAAAAGATTATTATGAGGGGGGACCAAGGTTACCATGACACAGGAATCAGAATGGGGAATTCTGTGAGACATAAGACTGTGTGAGACATATATCTCTTCAAAAATCCTTTCTGAAGGTTCGGCTTATTTCAGCCTTGACTGAGAGTCATCGGTATTACATGTATATAAAAACTTATGTATTTTGATATTGCTTCTCTACGCTCCCTCGGTAAGGATTCGAACCTGATGGCGTCAATCAACCGTCAACCGTGTCACCGTCAAGTGCTGCCCCTTTACACATCGTTGACGGTGAATGCTCGAACTAAAATGATACTCGTATGCCACAGTAGGAATGCAGCGCGTTGAGTTAGTTCACACGTTCTCCGCTTGCGATATTTCTAGCGGCAGCACTTGACGGTCAATATCTGACACCACTCACGGTCGGCCGGACCTGCTGAAAAAGATCTGCTGCACTTCATACACTACCCCGGACCTGCTACACAACTGCTGAATAGAAATAGAATTATTTTCTTTATATTTTACAGCAAGAATTGAAAATCCCTTCAATAGTAAACGACATTAAGCCCATGATTTAAAATTCCGAGACCGATTCACTTTAATTCACTTAACGTAGAATAAGACAAATCCTAGAATTTGGTCCATAATTTTGGATATAATTTTCATACACTGTGAATTCGTCTTTTTTCAATATAACTTTTGATTACCAGATTTTACTGAAATGGAACTGCACTAAGGCATTATCATTTATACATTGCCCATAGTATACAATGTATCAGATATTAATTTGATGGATACACTAACAGATTACATATAAATCGATGTAGTAGATCAACAAGTCATCAATAGCGAACTATATTAATGATGTACAGCCTCTATTCAGCTTCGTGTTCACGTCAATATGTCACATGTTCTACACAGGAAATACGAGCTGCTACTGTTGTCTCGGCCAATCTGGTTTCCATGGTAACTGGCAAATCACTTTCCACTTACAGGTACGGAGACAGAAATGCACTGATTACACATAAAATCCAGGTGAATATTTTGATGGAAATTTTACGAAAGAATAGAATTTATCTGAAGGTAAATGATACGAGTGAAATCGTTCGCTGTGTAACGTGGCTTATTCTGTGATTTTGTGGTCGTAATTTGGCGTTAATTCCTGCAAATTTTGAATGATATCCAATGCAACCGAAGAGATGCTGTAATCTACGCTCTGATCGTGTTTAATGAAACAAAATGGCTGCCGAGTTTACCATATACAGTTATTTTTATAAAATTTCATCTCTAATTTCAATCCATATCTCTCACTTCTCTCAATACTTAGGATATTTGCAATGAATCAGGATGATTTGTAAATCAGGAGAGATAGAGCTAATTATTGTTGCCAGTAAGATCACTACTTTGATTATCATAATATCAGAATGTATCGTAATTAAATACTTTGTTGTCTTTATCATTAGGTATATACTACACTAAACAAATTCCATTGATGTGGATTGTTTGAATTTTTAGGTCAAATAATGATGAAAATACTCAATACAATGGTCACAAAGTCGGCCACAAAATAAGTGTGATTCTTTTAGGATTAAACGATGTATTTTTATAAAGAGGAAACGTGTAAATTGAATAATGTTGATTAATCTAACTATTGATTTCTCATTACTCTAGCGTTCCTAATGGGTTTTATCGACATCACCGCATGCCTCTCACACGAAGCCAACTCGATCATTCCGACTTAAAAACGGCGTAATTTTTAATATTTTAGATTCGTTTCTGAAAGAAAATGTCGCAAGTATCGGTGAAACATGATGAAGGCCCGAGTAGAAAGGCTAGCCGAACGAGCGTCATGTCCCAAAATACGCGCCTTATACTGGTATCCCCCGAACCGAAACATGGTGTCGATAACCCGGTCTTCATGGTGGAAGATATGGGCAGCACACCGAGACAATCCCGTCCCAATTCTCCGTGTGATAATCACATCAGTAGCAATGGTTCATTAGTAAACGACCGTCGGAAATGTAGTGTAG
Source organism: Tubulanus polymorphus (assembly GCF_964204645.1). Taxonomy (NCBI): domain Eukaryota; kingdom Metazoa; phylum Nemertea; class Palaeonemertea; order Tubulaniformes; family Tubulanidae; genus Tubulanus; species Tubulanus polymorphus. Next base: position 2,900,784 of record NC_134027.1, on the reverse strand, counting down.
TATCTCAGCCGTCCAGTGTACACCTACGTGCTAATAGATTGTCCTCTTCTGGTAAGTTAACATTTCCATCTTTAATTGTTGGTTGCTATCAAATCTTAGATATTCAACAGTGAAGCCTATGAATACGTGCTGATACGGTATGACGATTATTCGAGATATCAAATGTGAAGACTTTTAAATGTGAAGTGTGGCTAGTTTCTGTTGGAAAGATGGCACTAGAGTCGAGAATCTTTCTGACAGTCGTGTTGACAAGACAGTAAAAGATGGTGGGAGAGTTCTCTTCTCCGGTCAGAACATTGTCAGGATATGTAGTAAGATGGCACCTGCGTCTGCCTTGACTCGTCCAACAACCGTCGATATTTTTTCCCCTCTCTGCGCAGCGAGGGAGGATTGTTAATTAACAATTGCCTATCGATTGACTTCCGCGAGAAAATGATAAGAACTTGCAAAAAGTGCTATGTATATCTTCAAAATCTTTCTTTTAATGAATTTTGGTTTTTTGTCTCTCATATCATTTTCATATATTGCAAGCATCGTGTATATATGATAACAATCGATGGTCAGTGTGTAAGAGACCTTGGCTCTCTTGACGACGGTGTGCGCGCTAATACTCCGATGTTATTAGATTGATCGCGGAGTTTTTGGTCAGTGAATAAGATTGGTCAATTAACTCTAACCAGAATCTATCGGGGTTGTCTCCTGGGGAATGCTGCAGAATCTGTGAGTGCCATACCCATTTTCCGGAAATAAGGAAACCAATCAGTGCGATTGGCATTCCTACGGGGTATTGATGAGGTTCGGTATCTTGATCTTTGCTCGTGCAGATCGCTGAGCGTCCTTCATGTCACACTGGCGCTACAAACATGGCCGACTACGCAGTTGATAAATGTCTTCATAGACGAGTTATCGTTTTTGCTGCATCGTAACTTGTTTAACTTTGGGTCAACTTCTGCTTATCGATAATGATTAATGTCGAATCAAGTCACTTTAAGTTTTATTAAGTAAGAAAAATTGATTGAGGCGCCTTGAATGAAATCGATCTCTCAGAACGTAGCAGCCCTCGCTGGTATATTCATCTGAATGGATCTACTCTTATCCGAGCTATCGTCGTCATAACTTCACGATTTCTAATCAGCTTCGGCGAAGTGTCAAATTCAATTTCGTGACTCTATCATCGGGGGTAAATGTTTCGATTTTAGTTGAGATCTGAGATGTATCTTATCCGCGTGAAGAAAATTCGATTTGGATTCCGTAGTTAGGCTACATCTCCTGCTGCTTTCCAATTGAATATGCAATAGAATGTTGCATTCTTTAGAGATGAATGTCTATATATATATATATATATATATATATATATATATATATATATATATATATATATATATATATATATATATATATATATATATATATATATATATATATATATATATATATATATATATATATATATATATATATATATATATGTAAAATATTTATGGGCGCACTGAGTCGGTAACGTATGAGAACTATGATCCTGTCTCGCATAAAACGTATATGAGTCGAATAAAATATGAATATCAATTCACTGAATTAGTCCTGCTGTATATATATATATATATATATATATATATATATATATATATATATATATATATATATATATATATATATATATATATATATATATATATATATATATATATATATATATATATATATATATATATATATATATATATACAGCAGGACTAATTCAGTGAATTGATATTCATATTTTATTCGACTCATATACGTTTTATGCGAGACAGGATCATAGTTCTCATACGTTACCGACTCAGTGCGCCCATAAATATTTTACTTCATGTTAATTCCAGACGTGAGCTGTTTACAAAAATGTCTATATTAAACATAAGATCACTTGTCTTACTATCGAATTACTCGAAGCAAGTCCGTAACTGGTGGATTTACTTTATCGGTACAAAACAAGTTGCAAACGACATCTCTATGTTTATCTTGACTACACTTCTAACTGTGTTTCGGTAAATGTACCTTTTTTGTACCGTTCTGAGCAATAAGGACAAACTGCAATGTGTCGAGAGATCCGAACTGGTGGAATAATCGGCCCTCAATCCCGTCGGTTGTCGTACAAGGGTACTAAGTACTAATCCTCTGTTCATCAGCTTTAGGTAAAAACCTCTCTTAGGAGGCATCAAATGCCTGTCTATCTATTCAACATCTCATTGATCATGGTCTCCACGGGGACTGTTTTATTCCGATAAGAGTATTGTCTTTCTGTCCAGTTGATAAGGCTTATTAGTCACATGAGGCAGGCTATTTCAGGATGATAAAGACGGATATTCCGGAAACCTGTTGATAGCAGTAACATAGGTCTGCCTTTTTATTCATAATCAAATTTGTTAATTTTCGACTAGATTCATATAAGATAGTCGATGTTACCTAGCAACTCGAGAGATTGTATCATCTTTCTCCCTTACGAATGTTCATTAAGGCACGTGATTTATCATTTTAGCTATTAAGCGGTTTCGTAACCCGATTCAACGCGCTACAGTCCAAGCGATCAGACAAAAAACATCTTCATTTTCATTACTTTTACGATGATTAATAGTTTAGTGATTAAGAAGTTTGCTCTTTGAACCTTTACCGTCAGTAGATCATCCATCTTACCATGATATAGAATAAAATACCCGCAATACAGAACATGTTCGAAAAGTATCCTTGAGCTAATATTTTACTCGACTTTTCGACTATATCCTCGGTTTTCTTCAGAAATACTGAACTCTAGAAGTTTCGACGCTTTTAGGGAAACCTTTCAGAAGTGTTTTGGAAGATGGCTATGGAGGATATAGTCGAGATGTGAGCGAATGAAATATTAGCTCGAAGAAACTGTTTCGGAGTCATTTTTCATTTGCGATTTCATCGTATATACATCATCGTTACATGGACTGACTGTTTTACCGAGGTTATCCATTTTGCCAGACTAGAAAAAAATGACAATTTATTGCTGGTTGCGAACAGCAATCTGGACAACCCCTGATATGTAATAAAAACTTGATTGATAATGACATCGGTCTCCTCGTCATATTTGCTTCCTGACTCTAAAGTTAACGTAATCATGATCCATATGTATACATTGCCTTGGTTAGTGCCGTGATCCAATAAATATTGGACCGATATTAATACCATATTCCGGCAAGAATCCTCCTACTCATAAGCCAATTATATTGCAATACTAAGATGTGTGCTGGCATAAAAAGCCAATATCCTCAATTGATTTCTCTCATAGGGTTTTAATAAAAGGCAAAATGATATCGTTCGGTCTATAGAGTAGATGACCAGACTATTATGTACAGATCAGTGGTCAGTGTCTATAACAATCATGTAATGTGTGTTTATATTGTGAAATATGAGTTTTATTTCTAAGATTTGTTGTCTGGATCTCAGAACTCGTACTGGTCTCATTTTGTAGTTCGTGTTTTTCACCGATATTTCCAAAAAGTCTAATTTCAATTAGCCTTTGAATTGATGCGTTCGGTAATTGTAGACTGCGTGAAAATTCTCGTCACATTTCTACTCGATATTTTCAGTCTGATATTAAATTTGTCTCCCGTAAAGTCTGTAACTCGGTGAAGTGGTTTTTAGCTGTTTGGTAATTCTAATCGCCCTCGGTTATTGGGAATTATCGAACTTTTATACGTTCGACTTGCATCAATTTCACGTCAAAAGAGAGAGGGAGAGATCTTCACTAGATATCGCGGTCTCGCAGCCACTTTGAATTCCGACGTTCTTTAAGTAGCGGATAAAGATCGTTTTTCTCGGGTACGATCGAAGAAAAATTTAAATCAAAATGCGTCATCGTCGTCATCGTCAGAGATCGTCTGATAAATTGTGCAAATAAACACTCACAACACGAGACGGACGTGAAGTTTGTTTAAAACACGCTTCACGTAGTAGACCTAGTCCATATAGTTTTGTACGGAGTCTTGTTTATTGGCGGCAATATTTCCAGAAACACAGATTCTTACATCGATCATAGGTTTTGATTGGACGGCGGGCAAATGTTCCGCGTTTAATCGGTGTTTAGCATGTTTGATCGATAACTTCTCATTGGCCCTCGGTCTAAAGAATCCATCGGCGGTTCATGTAAGATTGATCGTTTTCTTATTCTCTCGCTCGGTTCATCAGACGGAAAAATTACGTGTTCCGAATCTCGACATTGCGCGGGTATATTCTGATACCCACGTTTTATACCTCACGGTTATTCCCTCTTCAACTGTCAACTTGTGTCTCGTTCAGTAGTCACGTGACTAGCCAAGGCGACGACGACCACGTGATTGCTACGAGGTATTTCACGTCGTGAAATTGGTTTATTAGTTTTCACCGTTAGAACGTGACTGAAGTTTGAATTTTTCCCCGATAGAATTAAAAAGAGATTTAAAGTACATTTCTTATTTGTACACGTTACGTGCGGAGAATCTATTGCGAGAAAATTCCATAAGAATCGGAATGTTCACGACGAAAGTATTTCAACTGGTTCGACCTAGTAGGATCTAGTAGTCCCCAGATTCATTTACCAGTCTAGATTCAATTTTAGAACGTATGTAAATAGAATTAGGCGTGATTTGCATAATACGTTAAGTTTAGTTTCAGATCTCGTTCGCCCCTCGGGAAAGATCTGCAGGCGGCTCAAATCAAACTCTATGTCTATCTTACTGTTTTTAAACGTCTTGTCGAAGCAGAAAATTCAGCAATATCCGTATTCATGTATCATATATTTATGAGATGAACAAGCGGTAATAAGAGAATTGTGTCCACCTGGAAGAATCACATCCCTATTGACTGGTAATATAGATCATATACGCACGTTCTATATACATATCGGGAATCATGTTTGTTTTCGGTTACATGTTTCACTGCTGATAGTGACGTGTTAATAATGCGTTACTGACAAATTGACATCTTTTGTCGATTGTATATGGAAGCAATAACAGAGATGACGTATAAGTATTTCTTACAAAAGACCAACATTTTTTCTTATGAAGAAAATAATCCGTTCGATGGCATAAGAGCCATGACTCTACAGTTACTCAGTTCGGAGGAAACGATCTTTGTTATTACGGACCAAATTTGTAAATGATCGAAGATGTTCGCCTGGAATAATATGTTCGCCTGTCAATTGTGAAAGTGGGCAAATATCTTTTCGGCGCGAAGAACATCGATCATTTCTGACCAGAAAAGTAATAAAAGCGCCAGTGCCTCGCGATCAGGCATCGTAGCGCTGTATGACAGACAACGCGAGTCCCAGGTCACCGAAACTGTGGCAAACCATGTAATTACATCGCATTAGTTATCTGACGTTTTTCGCGAAATATCGGCACCATCGCGCGAGCGCGTCTGAGGAGTGGCGACGATACAGAAACAACGATGGAATATTGTAACGACTCATGAGAAACACTGTCAGATAACGCTTTCGTCAATTCAGTAATAAAAGAATTACATCGGTGACTGGTGGATCAGTGAAAAAAAATTCCTCTATAATTCTCATATTGTACAGTAGCATTGGCGCCGATTACCACTAACCCGTTGCGCATGGAGAATAATTCTTATCTTCAGTCATGAATTCGGAATAAACGAACACAAAAAACTAACTTGGAAGTTTATCGACGCCTTGGAAAATAAGATATACATATCGCTTGACATTTTCGACAATAAATAACATACTATGAATAATATATTACCAAGGATCAATATTTTGAAATTGAATATATCGCCAATAGCCCTAATATTGATGACGTAGGGCACATCCACTCAAAAATTCATTATCATAAAGACATGGAAATTATTGAATAGAAACTACGAGTCATGAAATGTTATGTTTCGTTGATTAGTTTTGTTGTCGACAGTTTCTGCGATCAGATCATAACCTTCTATATTTCAATTACTGATTAACAGAACGATCGTCGATTCTGAGAAAATATCTACGAAGTTATCAAACTTTGTGCGCAGAGAAATAGAACGAAAAATCAATTTTCAACCGCCGAGATTTCCTCTAGAGATTATGGCTGGATTTGGTCGTGTTTTAATTTTCTGTCGACATTCATGAAATTTCTGCTAATATCTTTGAACACTTTGCACCTGGTGGCTGCTCTCAGCGATAATGATTAAATCGCATCGGTTTTCCGCGACAAAGGATCGTGACACACAACGGATAATTTCACGGTTTCCTGGTGCCGAAAATCAAATGCCAAAAACTTTTAATTGAAAAACGAGATTGATCAGAGAAAGCGCTTTCCATCACTATCACTATGGCAACAGTTTTTTCCTTCCTCGGCATCGATTCGAAAGATTAATCATATCAGAAATCAATTTCTATTAATGATATTGAAATTAACTATATTGAGATTTATACGGGCTATGCTATATTGATTTAAGGAAAGATCCCTAACGCATCACTAATATACATTTCTCGATTTGATCAGTGTGTCAGATCTTGGAGTAAAGGTCAGATAAACTGTTAGTTATTCTAGAGCTAACGTTATTCGCTCTACCGGAATGAGATTGACGGATTAGAAATTCAAACTGAAGTTTTATAAAAAATTGCATTACATATTCATGTGTCCCTTAGCAAACTAGCGTGTACTGAAAGCAAGATATTCCCGCGGCTTATTGATGACATTTCACAAAAATCGTTTCGGGCTCGTTGTCTCACTCTCTGCGGGGTTTTTTCTATATTAAGAATGATTCAATAAACTGTACAGACTTTCTTTTGTAATATCATCCATAATGGATGAATCTTTCACGTTCTGTGTCTGGATGTAGATTTTATGCCACCTTCGGCAATACACCACATCCTGTCGCGGCAAGATAACGCTTTCTCTCGATTTTAGCTTCTTCGCAGACAAAAAACCGGCAAGAAGACAGGTGAGGTTTGAGATGGGTTTCGCACAAAATCACTGTCGGTTTTCGTGTTCTGTAGTAGAATCACAGCGAAGGCTTTGTCGACTACATCGGTTGGCATTGATCTGTCAGGCGTGAAATGAAGGTGGAATCTTTATAGTTTGATGAGAAACTTCCTGATTTCTTGCCTTCCTGATGTGACTGACTAATTTCCTTCTGAATACCACGTCAGATACAAACACATCCTGTGGAGTTTGAGCTCGCGAAACACATCCGTTTCATTAGTTTGCCAGACACCACACTTTAGTCCATTTTGTTTGACACACGGCAAACGCGCCGATGAACCTAAATTAAATTTAAAACATGTTAGGATCAGTCGTCCCCAGACCATTAATACAAATTAATGGGGATTGACGGAATGAAATTGGCTCGGATAACATACGAAACCTGCGTGTATGTTTGGAATGTCGATTTGGACGTCAATTACAACATTCGTGCTCAATTCGAGTAGTGCCGGGGTACTTGAGCGAATTTCTTATTCGAATTTGAATAACTTAACCTCGTTAAAGAATACCTTAACGATTAAAAATTGAATTAACGAGATAATGTTGATTCTGTACTTTATTCATTCTGGTCCACCACATCCGTATCCAAATCCCATATCAATACAGGCACCTCATATTATACTCGATTCATGACAGAACTTCATCATTCTTTACCAAACAAGACACCCCGATGTCCCCGAGTGATAAAAATCATGATTAATTAATCCCCCGGTAGTTGGTGAAAATAGATAAGTCATTTTGATATGAGTTGAAGTTTCAGCGCATGCGCATTATTACCGCCTTTCGTGATAGCATTCGAGGAGCGACGATCAAAAAACGTCGCGCAGACATTGAATTAAATCTGTCGATTTTATAGCATTCGCTAATAAGATCGGTTTGAACTGAAGACATCGACGTAATTAGTAAATTCATGTGTGAACTCGGACATATGTTCTATTTACTTTGATACTACACCGATGTGAACCATTCGGGGGTGTGAATATTTTATGTAGAAGTTCATTTTCAGCTGACAGGTCGACGCGGCGTATATGATCTGATTCTTTACTTAGTCATCCACATTTCCGCTTAATCTCCGCTTCAATGTATTATCATTATTGACAGAGCGCGTTGGCATTGATTGAAAATTAACCGTAATGAACTTTCACCTGAGACGTCGATGTTCGGTAAATACTTTCTGCCACATATTTCTCATGGAAATCTTGATTGTCTATATACATCCGTTAAGGGATGCAACCACGGTGTTTGGAGATCATCGAACAAAAACTGACCAAACTCTCAGCTTTACCTGAATGATTCTTCAACAATCTTGACCAATACCCGGTATATAAACGAAGGATATTAACTTTCTAGATTGTGCTATGAACGCAGACACACGATTGATAAAAATCGCATCAGAAACGAGGTGTTTGTTCGATGATAATCATCAAAATATCTCGACACAACGAATTCTGCAACAGTTGTGTCTATGGATAATGATGCCAATTGCCTGCGTCTCAACCTCCCGTCTGATGATGCGAATTAACACCAATACCCAAAAAGCTACTGGTCTCAGTGATCAAAAACACCTTAATTATTCCACCAATATGGGTATGTGAAAAGTCAACCGTGATCACGTGTAAACCTTGTAATGAAGTGTAGAGAGGCAGAATCGTCGCGTTCTCTGTTTCTAGTCTTACCTCTCTCAATAAACCAACCCGTGATGTAAACCTCTTTAGAAAGCGTTCGAGTTTTATTATGTTTGAAATGTAAATGAAATGAGACTGCGTAGGATAATATTTGACTATCAAACCGACTGAAAGTTCAAACCGATTCGAACAATTTCTCGACATCTGAGAGTTCGTATGCGGTACCATCCAACGCGGCGAGGAATCTCATTAAATCTAAAAAATACTTGATGGATATTTCTAATTCGAAGTCTTTCGGCGCTTAGATTTGAGGAATTTTGTATTTTTTATCGTTACACCGTCATTAGCTGTTACAGGTTCAAAGATTTTGTTACGAATGTCAGTTTGTGATGAAGTTGAAGTAGTTGGGTCGCGATTGATGACGGTTTAACGGCGGTGTATCGGAGATGAATGACACCGTATCGCGGTAACGTCAGCGTGGAAGAGGTTAATGATGGAGAGAGAGAGAGAGGAGAGGGAGAGGAGAGAGAGAGGGGGAGAGGAGATTCTGGCCGCACAGTCTACGTGCTAAACTGATCGTGTAAAAGCGGATTGTCGAGTTTTGTGTGATATTCAATCGTAGATAATCACGATCTGTTTCGACTTGTTGCGTGTCAAAGAGCGCATTTTGCATCAAACCTCGTTATCACCGGTGAAATGACGGCGGAGGCGGCTATCATGTTTCTCGATAAGGATTATAGCAAAAAGTTATTCAAACAGTTGTAGAGTCACAGTGATATATATTGAGCGCTAAGTCAATGATATGTATTCTACAATTTCGGGATAGATTTTTCAACTTACTCTTTTTCATTTGATCGCTGTTAGATCTTTTTACGGAATGGTTTGTATTTGGTATTATGGTATAGACTCATAATTGTGAGTAATGTGTCTAGAGAGGTATTAGAGCTTGTTTGTCGTTTTGCCACGCGATATCTATGTATAAAGAGGTAAAATAATACGAGTATTCTGAGCGACGTGTAACAGTCTCATCTAATTGAAGTGCTAATAGTTTTTCACGGCAATAATTAGATCTTGTCAAAATCACGGTCGTTAGTTTTATCGAATATCGTTATATCGGATATACTGTTGGCTGCCACGGGAAAATAAGTCGGTCAAGATTCATATAGATTAGAATACTGCTCGAAATTATACATGCTTTTTCGAGCACAAAAACAAAAGGTAAATACATGGAAATATACAGGTACATCCTGTCCTGCAGAGTATCTTTACAAGTTTAATTTTGAACACATTTCTATCGTTTGAATCAAATGATTAACTAAACTTTTGAATAGTTGGGTCTACAGCGAAATATAACACTAAATATGAATTCATCTAAAGTCTGAAACAATGATACACACACAAAATAGGATAAATTTTTTTGTTTGTTTCGAGTATTCAGGATTTCCTCATCGGAACGACGAGATAAGAAGAGAATTACTGAGAATTGCTATTGTAAGTGTATGGACTATGGAGGGGTATTCAATTTTCAGTTGTATCTGCGCCGTAATGAACTCCTGTATTCGGATATTTACACGAGTTTTGATCTAATTATAGCGAGGAATTCGGAATATTGTCCAATAATGAATTGTGAGTCCGTCTAGAATGTGTACATATACGTCTAACCAGCGAGCCATTCTGAAATAGCCGTTCTGAAATATCTAATAGCTGTAATAGGGAGCGAGCCTTTATAGATCAAATGACTCTGAACACGAGAAAGAGCCATTTCGGCTCAAAATCTAATCATCCGGGGTTAATTTAACGATTGTATAATCTGAGATTGCAATTCGTTGTTAGCCGAGATCTCGCTCACAAATTGAAGTTCACAAGCCCTTTACAAGTGTCAATAATTGCTAGATTAGATTCTCTAAACGAAGACAGTAAGATATATAGCGCGACCGGCCGACGTTTACTTGATGATAATCGCGTGATTATAAGTTTGTCGTCTATGTGGAGTCTGGTCGAGTCATCTATACATGATTTTAATGTTTAGCATCGAATTTATTGACGCCTTGAAAAATAACGTATTACGCATTGTCGACAATAATGATATAGTGATAACAACAATAAGGATCAATAAAATCATTCAGAATATGAATTTGAATATATATGTCGACAATTGGATTGAATTGAATTGACCGGCAACCCATATATTGATGACGTAGAACACATCCACCTCACATAATACCCTATTTGCCATGAGAATTCATTGAATGGAAAATACGAGTCATAAAAACTAAAAAATAAAAAAAAAATAAACGTCAATATTGATTACGTACTGCACACTACCCCTTGATTAAATAGAAATTATATAAAACATATCTGCAACGGTTTACGTCGTCAGAAAGTTTTTGAGAAGAAGCTTTTGAGTTTAATCAAGCGCATTTGCAAAAAAGAAGACGAAGACCTCTCGCTTTGAACTGTCATGAAAACTTGCATGATTTGTGTACGGAAGTTAATCGTTATATCTGGTTTGATGCGGAATCGAATCGTATAACTGAACATATTCTATGATTGATGATCATTCTATACTGTTTATAAAGTAATCGTTCACTCAACCCATTTCTACAGGAAATGTTGTTTCTGCGACGTTTATGATAAAAGAGACTTTAAATAGAAATCATTTAAATCGGACGTTTGAATTTAGATTGATACGTGATACGCAGAACGTTCATTATTAACTTATAAATCAAAATGAGTTGAGGATAGTATTTGACAAGAAGAATTGGATTTTTCTTTCGGAAATAGATTATCAGACTTGATGATAAACCGAAATGAACGGAATATTTCATCTTAATCATAACTATAGGTAGTGGGCTGAATATGAATCTGTGTTGCAGGATTACAAATAGTACAAAAAACTCAATAGTTCATAGGACAAGCCATTTAATGTTCTTCATAGCGGAGAAACTTCTTATATTCTTCCGAACCGACAAATATCTGCATAGTTTCATCAGAAATTCGCTTCGTGTTCGGAATCCTGAAATAGGCTATTAAGAGATTAACGCCAATCAAAGCTGATGATGCAATAATCCATCTTATCTCTACTTCACCACAGTTGTCTGTCACCGTGGATACTGTGTTTGTATCGTATAAAGAGATGAGTAAAACCTTAGAAATAATTCGCTGATCGACAGCGATTTATCATCGCCGGTTTTGACGAGATTTTTCAGAATTCACGGATGAAAATTGCCCGATTTAACAGTGACATGTCAGTGCAGTTAGAGAGAACTAGCTGGGCGGAAAATACAACTGCACAGATCGACATCAGGAACGAATCGAGTTACAGCTCCGGCGAACTTACGAATTTTCTGGTCATTGCTTTTGTAACTCCTGTATTTCCAGTGTCGATAGAAACTCCTCAGGTTATGGCTACTTGAATTGTCGATATTAGACATAATCGATGCAAGAGCCGATATTAACAAGAAAAAAAGACACAGTGGACAGTTGATGTTTTAGAAATAGTCCTTACTGTAGAAAGAAGAGGCATAGCACATGTTGATGCACAGCACTGGACGTTTGAGTGTTCTAATTGGAATTCTCGTCACGTGCTCATGACTTACCGTGTCAACATCCGTTGAATGTTGTCACACATATAAGTGGTTTGTCATTGGAAGGTTGCGGGACACTGATGCGAGAAATGATCTACATTCATAGGTTTTCTGATTGAGGATAAACACTTATTTAGAATTTCTGCACAAACTTTTGGGGGAAATTCAGTTTTATATCGGATTATATGTCAAGCGGTTTTTATTCTTTCCCTTTTAATTACAGAGAATATTAGCGCATATTTCAAATCAAATAAATTCGATTGCTTCACGAGATCACCATCGAACAATTTTGATATGTACCGGGATTTCCATCCAAATTGATTACGTCACTGGAGAGTCCCATTCACGAATGACGTCAGAAAAATTCACAATAATTCAGAATAAGTAACAAGCACTGCAATAAATTGCCCCGGTCAACGTGGCCGAGTCAGATCGTCCCAGTTCGAATCCTCGTAAGGGTGCTGCCCCAGAGCGAGGTCTGTGGTCACCCGGAAAATAGCTTTAGTCTTCATTTCTGCGATGTCATAATTATTGACAGAAAAGTGCGTTTCAATAACTCGTTAACATAAAGTATAAAGATTTATAACCTCACCATGCTTTACCCCGTGGTAGCCAGTTGAATAACATTTCTCATTAAATCACGCAGTACTATTCATTCTAATCATCATAGAGATCGCTCAATAATTGGTAAATCGAAATAAAACGATTTATCGCGAATGTACCATTCGAATATTATTTATGTCATTGACAGCTGGCGTTTTATTGACCAAGCGTTGCTGTTCATCCTGTGTGTGCTCAGCAGGCTCTTGACTCGGAGATCGCGTTTCATGGTTTAGATTCTTGGTTTCCACTACTGGATGATCACCAACTGTAATAGAATTATAGCTTCCAGCATGGGTCAAAGTAGCACGCGCTAGATGAGCAGTGGATAGTGGGATACTAACGTTCAACACTGCCGTGGCTATATCCCAATCATTCTTTGGTGAAAAACTTTTCCTATATCAGAAATTCCACGCGAATCTTATGTGAAAAAAACTGTGCCGCATCAATGCAGTAATAATGGCGACATAGCGGTTATTTACAGTGATGTTGAATCCGTTGACTGCTGAGATTCGGATAAACGCGGCTTTTGGATGAATGAGCGCCATTCTTACTTTTAATAGACACAGGATTGTGGAGGATAGAATTATGAAAAATGTGCACCCGATAAACGGACTCTGGTAAGGAATATTTAACGCGAAAGATGGGAATTCGATGTCTGTATATTGACAAAGCCATTGTGCCACACGGCTGTTCATAACCAATATACTGCAGCTATTTATTTTCATCAGAGCTGTATTTTCTGAAGGTATTATGATGAAATCGCGTTATCTGGCTGATTTAGCATTTAGCTCAGACATGGAAATGACTACTTGTTCTTTTAAATCGGACGAAACCTACTGTTTATTACCGGACAGCGAAGATGAACAAACTACGATGATGTACGAATCATTAGAGGATATTGCTATGGTACGATATCCTTTACTCGGTAAGTTCAACAGTTTCTCTCTTCACGATTTAACTCCTCATCCAAGAACCATTTATTGAACCACCTTATCCCATCCTGATTCAAACTGAACGCATGAAATTCCACCGTGTAAATAGATTTGAACTCTTGTACCAAATGAGATCGTATGTCACTGCCACGAATGATTTGTGTGGTTGTATTTGCATTTAAAAATTAGTAAGATTTATCGTTTCTAGAGGCTGATACAGTAGGGATTAATAGATAGATTAATTACTGGTCTGACTCGTCACTGTTCACTGATCAGTATTCTGGATGAAAAGGTCGCGTATGCTTGCGCCTCCAACTCAACTCACAGATACCCATGTTCGCCGCTAAAAGTAGTAACTATGGCCACACAGTAACAATTCATGAAGCAAATAGGAAATCCCATCAACATCAAAATGTTTTTCCGGATAATTCAACAAACAGGGGTCCTACTGCTCAAACGTTGGTTATTATGTTATTATGTTTATTTGGTGGGTATAAGTTAAACTTTTGAGCAAGTGGCTCCAAGACCGTTGATGGAACTCATAAGTATTGTAGTAATCTTATTCGTATAACTTCATTTACTGCATCTCTATCATAAAGCATCATCAAATAGAATAACTCTGTATATAATGATATTATTACTACCGCTGTCAGGGGATGTCTAGGCCAGTAATCCTATTAGATCGAATCTGTCGGTAAAGGACTTCGTGAAATTTTGCCTCCGGCCGAAACTTTCTCTGCAAGTTCATCGCATAACGTAAAAATGAGTGAAACATTTCGCTACATTCATTAATGTCACGATAGGAAAGCATTCATTTGTAAACTATCAACTTAAAAATAATTCTCCATCGCTGAAATAACAAAAATGAATCGCTCGAATGGAATCTGACTGCATTTGCTGCAACGCATTTAATTAGAGATGACTTGTTAATGAAAAAACATCTCGCATTTCGAACAACTTTCAATTATTGAATATCTGGGGAAATAATAATTGCTGAACGTTACAAATATCGTGAACTCAATTCAACACGACAGAATTCGCACTAACCCCGAGGTTCTCAACCAGAATGTCAGTAATCTATTCGCACGAAACATGAAATCTAATAGAGTAAAAATTCCAATCTCCCTCTCCCGGTGTGTGTTGACAGAATTTGATATGTCATTCGGTGTGAAATATTTCGTATTTGCTGACAATAAGTCAACGTAACTGTCAATTTCAACGCACCAGTTTCTGGCAATCAACCACGAGGTTCCGATGTAGTTATGACTTATTAGCCCGGGCTGTGAGATTGGACACAAATATTAGCGTACAGAGAATCGTAAATTATTCTCTTCTACGAGATACGCAGTGACGAAATACCACATTTAGTAGGAAGGCGAAAAAATGACCCACCGGGGAGCTGCGACTCCATTAGATCGGGAAGGTTAGGTACCACGGCAAACTACAGGGTTGTAGCATGAAAGAGATGAAGTTACCAATGGCGCTGTACGGCCTTCTACAATGATTAGATCTGACCAGGCGAAATTTGTTATCATTTCTTGAAGAATATGTTACCAGTATTACGAGCGATGCCGCGTTCAACGATCTTAGGAGCGGCAGTAATTAATGTATATAATCGTCTTAAGACGCTGCTATCTAACCTCGGAAACCGAAACTGATCAATCATTGCAATAATACGGCTACTGGAATCTACGAGAGGCGTTTGCGATCTTTGAATTAAACATTTCTAAGATTTTAAATGATTCAAGCCAAATTATGGAGCGATGAATCCAGCGTTGGGCCACGGGTGATCCTTTTCCAGTAGAAAAAAATGAAGGATGATTGATAAACGGAATCTTGAGTGAAGATTCTAAGTCGACATAAAGTTGCCTGCGGCGAATTCGCTTATGTGATCTGATTCTATTACTCAAAAGACACCACAACGCCGTTAACACTAACGGTAGGCCTTGCTTTCATCTCTGGAAATTGTTTTGTCTTGAGGATATACAGCGAAACAGAAGACTGGGTGTTATTTGTTTTATTGGAGGAGCTGGCCTGCATTCCGACATCCACCTCAATGTATTCACTGATCAGCTGTAATTCAATCTATCGCCAAACACCACAAAAACACGATTCGTGTTTAGCGTCCTCAGTAAATATCAAACATGGCTCTCCTTGGAATGGATTTTTTTCAAGTGCGGCATTCAGAATTTTCATGTTAGAAGTCAAATTTATCTTCAGAGTGTAAATGTTTGCGTGTTCATGCATCCAGTGAATATCTCCGTAGTCCAGTCAGTATCTAAAGGACTGCAGTTTCGCAGACATTTCCAATTTCTGGATCAAGACCTTTGATAAATGCTGTTGTAATTAGATGATCGTGAAAGTAAGTTCGGAGAAAAACCGGTGGCATGTTCTTCTCCTTATCTTCTCATTCGGTGTGTATCCGATGAATCTAGACGAGACCCTCGATGTTAAGGCAAGTAACGACAGATAACTGGCGTAGATTTCCAATCATGATGTGATCAGAGTAGAATTAGCGTCACATTGATTATGTCGTATTTCCCTTAGGATCGCATTTGTCCCGTCGATAGAATAGCATCGTCCACTTCGAGTCTTTGTTTTCCAGTAGAATTTTCCTCCACGCGAGGAACTCATATTGCGTTCGTTAAATACTCGATGTTAAAGGCCTAAGCGCAATACGGATTACCAGCTCCGCTCTGACAAGGCCAAATCCGTGGTTTTAGCTACATCTTTATTTTGTTTATCGTAAACAGCAACTATTGTATGTAAGACTATAAATTTCATTCTATTTTTTTCAATCACTTTACCGCCAATTTAGAATAATTTTTGTTATCTACATCCACAACGATCTCTCGTATTTCGTATCCTGGAATTTAGAGAATTCAGCTTCGAATCATCTTATATGAAACTGGATTCAAGTTAATTAAACTAGTACTTCGACTCCTCGTCAAACATTATAGATGCTATTATGTAATCATTAGCGTCTCAGACTTAAGCAGGCACTTTTTAGCTCCTACAACAACACCCTCTTAGCACAGCCTTCACACATACGCAATGTTATTTCAGTATTCGACGGTTCTGCTATGAATCAAACTCATTATAACTGGATGAATAACGAATCAATTTTTTATCCCTCACTGCATGAAGTATGGCGACCCGGATACTTTAGTTACAGATGAAGGATTTGACACAGTGCTCGACATTCCGACTGTCTGGCTACTGTACGGATATTCCACGAAGATTGCACCAATTCAAAATGTATCTATCATTGGTATATGGCATAAGCATTTATGAAATTCCCATCAAACTACCGCCTACAGAATCCTTTCTGCTAATTGGGCGCATTATTTATTCATAACGTCCACCAAGAATCAACGGCAGCGATTGAAGGCTTCGGGCCACGTTTCGAGGGGCTTCATCGACACTCTCGTCAGTTTGCAAAACGTCGTTCATTAGAACATAAAAACAAGGATTATTCTACCTTCAAACAGTCACGACTAAAACATGTTCGCGCGTTGATTAAATGCAGGTCTTCATTTGACTTTGTTTAAGTTTAGTTATCGACTGTAATTCTGAGCTCGAAACTCATTTCTTTTCGTTGATATTACCAGCTACATCGTCACACATACTTCTACTTATATTGTTTGATGTTTGTCATCTCTCAATAAATATGGAAGCAATTATTATTTTTCGTAATATTTGCCGACTGTCGAGCTGTCGAGTGTTTTTAGCTGCTCGTCGTTTGGAGCAGTGGAAGAGTAGATTGAGTAATGTCTGTTATTTTGACTAGACTTTTTTCCTGATGTTTGATATTCATGACTGATCAGGAAGTTGTCTGACACTTCGATGATAACGCAAATCAACGGATCTTAAGAAATCCATTGCAAATTCTCGACTTCCAGTACACTGCGGTTCGGGTTTGTAAAAATTGCGTGAATGCATTACAAAATGTTGACACAAAGCACAAATTACAAATAATTATGGACCTTTTCAGCAAAACCAGAAGATCTACTACATATATGTTAATTATCTCCTTATATAAGTGTATTTCACCGTCGAAGAATGATTAACTAAAAGCTTCGACTTATCACTGAACCTGCTTGTCAGTAACCAGTTGCTAACCCCTCCCTACTGATCTGGTGCGTTTAGGAATATCATCACACAATGTATATCTATACACATCTTGGTATTCCATTAAGACAACATGATGGTTACCAGTTGTGTACCGACGACAAACAATAATGATAGGGGATTGAGCTGTCGGGTCGCCTTCTGTTTAACAAAGTATCATCAAATATTATGGAATGATTTTTCCAGGAAATTGAAAGCATTGACGATAAGGAAGGAGTCAGTATTATTCAAATTTGCGTAGGCCCGTATTTAGTAGGGATTTTGGGTGTTCGAACAAACCCCCACCCCCTAATGATGCCCGTCTAAAGATAATTTAGTTCAAAATAAATTCATTGATTGTTGACACTTTTCCGTTAGTTTTCGTTCAAGAAATGTCTTTCAAACTTTCAGTCTTAATTGGCTCGAGGCCGAGGCAGAAAAATGAAGCAGAACCTTCACTTCCGGTGTCATTCCAATATGTCAGAAGCCGTGAAATTGCTCCTTGTTGTATCAAAATTGGTCCTCAAACTATAAGCGCCTAATTGTCAACCTTACGAAAAGTCCACTTTCGTTTAAATTGAATCTATCCCAAGACATCGCTAGCTACGGGCCTGATTTGCGTACTATTTTTTTGCCCTTCGATGTTGATGACTTGATCGGGACAGTTCGTGTACGTATAGGGTATATTGGTATTCCGCTTGATTTGCGGTAACCGTTCAATCCTCATAAAACTGATCATTTATACTTTATCGACATTGATCATACTTAGAAGGGATGAAATTCAATTAGGACGAGACGAATTCGTCGTAAAATATCTTCATTTATGGTTTCCCGTCACGACACGTCGAGATTTGCTCGGCTAAAAATTCATTGCTATCTAAACGAGATGTCTCTGCTGCGCGATCGCGTCTGAATTGAACCTGTGATGAGTTTACAGCAAGAGGTATTACTGGTATCAGTAGAACCTGATAAATCAAACGACCTATTCACAATTATCCGCTCAAATCTTTATCACAAAATGCGACACGTCTGGTATTTGTGGCATTCGCCTGTTGAAGGAATTCGGCTCAACTTTCCTTGGATGGATCATGGACTCTAAAACGAATCCATGGATGGATGTATCTGGCTTTTTGCTGGGTCGCCGACGTTGTCTTTTGGTGATGACACGTGTTCAAACCTGCCTCACTTGCAGTAGCTTTGATATCACTTGATCACTGAAACCCTAGAAAGACTAACTTCTGAGAACTAGAAAGAAGCTTTTGCGCTGTGACTTTCATGGTTTCAAATGATGCATTTTCTTTGACAGGTGTTTTGAAACCAGGGGCGGATCCAGACCGTATTAGCCGTATTGCCCAATACGGTCTAGAATTTTTAAGTGCCCTTCCAAATTTCACCGGCAATATTTTTTACGGCATTATTTCAGCAACCGCTAATTCCGTGTCCGTAATCCGGGCATAATTATAAAATTAATCGGTATATACTGCTGCCATGAAAGTGAGGAGAGATAATCATATTTGTAAAGCCTTTAATCATGATAAATTAAAAAGGGCACTTTCCTTTTGCAAGGGGCACTCATGCTTTAGATGAGGGCACCTTGTCCTTCCTTGCCTTTTCAGGGAGGGCTAAAGGGGCACTCGTACTTTAGAAGCGGGCACTATACGCGGAAAATGTTGAAGAAAAGGGCACTTTTTTGCCTAATTTTTAAAATTTTAGGGGCACTTTTGGTTTGGAAGATGGCACACGACATAAGGACAAATGTGAAGACGAGGCAATTTTTGCCGATTGTTAACAATGAAGGGGCACTTAGCCGTATTCTGTATAATTGTTAAGGGGCATTTTTAAAGATTATAGGGGCACTAGGCGAAGTTGGCGACAACCATTCTTTCATGGGTTCGCCAGCTTCATTTTTTATCCGCATGTGTTGAAATCTTGTCTCGAATTCGTTTATTCTGGATTGCTCTGCTAGCCTCTAGAAGCCCTCTAAAAGCCTTTAAATGGTACCATATTTTCAAATTTTTTGGGGGTGGGCCCCCAGACCCCCCTCTAAGGACTTAGCGCCTTCGGCGCTCGCATTGACCTGGATACTGGGTGTGCCCTAAGATCAGAAAGGTGCCCTTAAATTTCCTTCCAATACTGTCTACCCATCCCCCTGGATCCGCCCCTGGAAACATATTCGCATATCTTTGATGCAGTAATAATTACGATATCATTTTGTAGATTCTCGGTTTTTCATTCTCGTTGCACTAATACACGTCATTATGATTCGTGTAATGTATTTCTGTCGCCTGAGTTTGACTCCTGTGACTAGGTCTAAACGTCACTTGCCTTTGCTACACCTCTTCTTTACAGCTTTGCGACTCTGTTTGCATTCTATCGGGAATTAATCGCGGCTCGTAACCGAGAAAGCGGCCTGATTTATATTGTTGGATTATTTATGGCATGTAATTTACTCACGAGCCTTCGATCGACTTATTTTTCTCGGACGTGATTTATATACGTGGAATTAATCGGCCCTTTTGTGATAAACATTGCGCAATCCTTGAAGTCGGACTTAACCGAGCTCTATTTCTTATTCGGAAGCCATTATAACAATGTTTATCTTGTGAGTAATTAAGCGAGGGAAGCAAATTGTGGTCATTTTCTTCCGCAAGATTCATTGCCAGTAAATCCGGTGGATATATTCAGTTCATCAGAAATAAGAGCTTGATTTGATTAGATTCGTGCACTGCAAAATCGGCCGAATCAGATTACCACAAGGGACTCAGTGATGAGAGAAATTCAGATTGCGTATCGTAATATACAAGAATATCTCTAGGCTATGGAAATCTCGAACGGATGAATTCGTTTTAGATCGCGTTTTCGATTTCCATATTCATAACAATATCTAAAATATCTGAGAATGTCTGAAACTGTCTGATATCCAATGTCAAATCGCTAATGGATTTTCATTTTAAAATCACGAGCCACGACGATTACACAAATAAAAAATGTATTTCTGTCCGAATAATGAACCATGTTTGAAAGCATGGTCAGGGCCGGCGGAACCGGTGTCATTGAATGAAATGCTTCCCCATATTCATACCCTTCCTTGAAATAAATCTAAGGATTAAGAGTTAGGGTTAAGGTCGGCAGCTATATCTCCAATAGCCTCAGAGCCCCCGAAATGCAACCATTTAAAAAACATTTTCCTGCTGTTAACGCCTCTTTGTCGTCGTACCCGTGCCAATGTTTACTTCTGTTTTTGAACTAGTATAACAGCGTCCCTGCGCACCAGTGCTCATTAAACTTTTAGTAACAATTATAGCATGCCATTTAACTTCGAGATCAAATCCAATTCGAGGAAATTAAATGCATCGTGCTTTTTGTGTCTGATGAATCATCTATCACAGTTTTATTGACAATCAAGGATAGTTAATTCCGACATCAGTTAAGATGCAGTTGTTACATTAGGTTCGTTACTCGTCAAAGAAGCCGGTTGTTAATGGTCTATTGATGTCAAATTAGTCACTTGAAATCATGTCTCTTGGGAAAAAAACACGGGCACTCGTTTCAACCAATTTTAACTTTAACCCGGCGATTAACTCACTTATCAGTCAATCGAGCCAAGCCTTGGACATTTGATTGGTTGATGTTTTTTTTACAGTTCTACAAATGTCAAAACCAAGTGCCGCCATCCCTAACTTTCCATCTACGTGTATATATTGGCAATAATGATCTTCGCTGTTGGCCACCACGAACCGCTACGTATATGCAACCATTAAATCAAATAAAAAACCCAGCATCACGACGTCCGTGTCCTGTGCTCTGTCTAGTTGCGTGCGGCTAACCCAATTATCCGCTTCCCAGTTTTCCCTCTGATAACTAAAAAACGGCACCGACTCCGAGTCAATTAGTAATGATCTCTATAACATCGTGTGACGATAAAACACGAAGACAACGAGAGGACACACTTGTGTAACCGCCAGTGATAATCATACATGTCAATAGTAATACTGTTCCGACGCACCATTTCTTGACTCGCGCAATTCTTCTCATTTTGAACCCGGCTATCAGACATTAGAATGGGTATGGAGACATTTTAGGGATATAAACACCGCACGGGTGGATTGAACATACCGAGTCGTTGCGGAATCATTCGCCATCTACCAGTAGAAAATGGTGACGGAACGCGATGCTGCATTTTGTTACCATGGTAATGCTATATTCGTATGCCATCTTTCGGACTCGAGGGAGTCCAGATTTTCAGATGAAATTATTTCATATTCGCGACCTTGAAACAACCTTGAACATCGAGTTAATTGTAATTAGAAATAAGTCTTGACTACCACGAAATCTGTGCTGAATTAATTAGCGCATAGAATCCGCATATTTCTCGCTCTTGTATCTAATACACGTATTTTTTGATGATAGCAATTCGTATAATCAGACAATTTTGATCATGAATTCTACGCGAACAATGTTGAACTAAACTTGAGTGCATACTGAATTATGTATCAGGAATTTTTTTTCGAACGTCGCAGATTACAATACTTATTATTCTCGAGCATTTTGCTGCGTTTCGTTGGATTCGTCTGAGTTTACAGCGAGTAAGTCTTACCGATTTGAAACCCCAGTATATAATCGGTGATGAGATTGGATGCTTGGCTCTTTGAGAGGTAATTTTTACTGTTGATCGCGGTAACTAGATTATTTCCAGTTGTCTGGACGATTCAATTGAGACTGGTTGCAGTTTTGTGGTTTGTCATAACGCGTCGCGTGGGCGATGTAGACGATTGCAGCATCTCTCCCTCTCTCATCTGAACACAGAACCGCACTGTTTTTATTCAAGATATTTTTATGCGCTCATTGTCTATCGCGGATTATCAACCGGGTTGCAGCCAGCCACGTAGATAGCCGGTTGATGAGATTCCAGTACCAGCGATTGGTACCAGTACCACCTATACCCACTGCAGGGTCTTCGCTTTAGTGCCGAACAATATGCACAAAGTCAGTCCAAACGTTATAATGTCAAAAGCAATAAATGGATCGAAATAATACAATGACTTCATCGAATTGATGATATTTAACACATTTCGACATCTACAGCGTGTATGAATCTGGGTCAAGTAACTGTCCCGAATGGTCTGTCGCCACGTTTCGTTGAAGAGCCCCCTTTTATCAAAAACCTTTGCGCTTTTCTTTGGTCTCAACAATTAACCACCCTTACAGAGCATAATGTCAATTCAAATATCTTTCTCAATTTCCTATCTTAGATTGTCACTGATCTATGATAATATAAGTAGTGGATCTTTACAATTAAACTCATTAAGATAGCACAACTCAGTTCCCATTATCTCGCGCTCGTTAACGTGCAATCAAATTATAATCTACTCGGTGTTGGGTTGAGATTTATCTGCTACGGGAGTCGCGACTTATCACTAGAAATTACAGTAATCTATCATCTGTGCCACTATTAAATCCAGGCACAACGATCGTGCGGTCATGAAGCAATTTTAGCCTGATCTCGCATGTTTCCTGTCCGAATTAAGGCCGTGATAGTTACTGCGCAAATCCACTTAGCCTACAAATAGCGAAATGAATTGTGCTGGATGAAAGGTATATAGGTACTTCGGGTGTCTGATTAATGTAAATTGTAGAATGAGAGTTTGACATGTCTCTCACGTCGCTCATGTATAGCGATAACTAAGTTACCCGAAGATGCACTCGAGTTGCAAAGACGACTAACAAATTTTATTGTATTAATACATCCTGAATGTAGAAATGATGAATTGAAAACCTTACGAAATATTTCCCATCATTTTGGGCATCGGGTGTGATCGCACATTTGGGAACCATCATCGTGTAGGATGGAAGTGAGGAATCTGGTGCATGGACATTTAATGAAAACATGAAACACGTCTGGTTATCATTTAGAAATCATTATAGAGTTCATGATGAAGGTAACAATCGGTTGATGATCTGATTGAATATTTGAAATAGGTAAATTGCTTTGCTGAACGAGAACTAAAAAAAATACTGGAAAATATGTCGATGTGTGTTTGCGTGCGTGTGAGATTTTCAAGTAACTTCTCTTCTATTTTTTCTATTCCTCTCGTGTTCACTGCGCCTCCCCCACTCCACATACCTGAATACACGATACTTATAAAGACATTGATGAGCATTCCGGAAATACTTTATACTGTGAAGTACAGTATAGTTTTTGTTAATACGCTTCGACAAATGAGACGACAACAGATTCAGAGATTCACATTCAGAAGTCTCCTTTGTTCAACCAATAAGTGAGAAAAAATAACAGGAATATCATCGCGTTGAGGAGTTTTTGAAGAGTGATGGATAGATATTTCACGAGCGTAATGTTATCATGCCGAAAGTGTATGAAAGCGAATTCATATTCTCTTTGAAGCCGCTTTCATTCGAATAAATCAGAACAATCTGAGATTCCCTATTGTGTTACATATCAGAAGGTCCTCTTTTTACCATTGAAAGTCGAAAACGATAATCCAAGTAAAATAAAACAGACTGTTTACCTACGGAATAATGGTAATAGCTTAACGTCTCATCCAAATTGGATAAATGATCTGCATATTTGTCAGACTAGAGCCGTAAATCCAATTATGAGCTTCTGTCTCGCTGTGTGTTACGCGTATATGCCATAAAACATGCTCAACAATTTAAATAATATATATATGTATTTCATACGAAGAAGCAGGTGTGAATGCAGAGGTTTCAATATAAGGGCATTTATCGTTAAATGTTCTGATGTGAACAGTTATTTGGTCGGCGATAGCTTCCTATATCAGCATCAATTGACGAAGATATAAGGCTGATATTGAATGCTGAAGTGCCGTCTCTACACTTGGTGCTAATCCGATCATACATATCAAGTCCACCACATCACTTTCTCAATACACGGACATAGATTGCCGGATCTTCGAAGCTGAGAACGTTCTCTGAGAATTGTCAATAAAGCTCATATCTCATTCAAAACCAAATTATACGCAGAAATATAAGAACTGTATCAATATTTTGATGGGATACATACGCGTAGAAATATCGAACTTGGAAATTCCAGGGCGCCGATCATCAGGATGAGAAGTTTTTAAATCTACAATTGTAAAATGAAAAATGAAAAAGACTTGCCCCCGAAGCGATGGCGTTTTTTTCCCCGACAAGAATTTCATATAAATCTTTTATTCATGTTGTATTCATATTCGAGGCTCACAAATCCATGTCTTTAATAATGTCACCGATAAATAGTCGATTAAGAACTGGTAGAGCCGAGACTTGTGACAAGAAACTGGATATTCTGATATGTCACAGCGTCAGAAGTGGTTACAACTTGCCACACGGCTGTATGCGTTGCGCTCAGTAAGGTACACACTAATTTTCCGATATATTGTTCGGGATGTCATTTTGTCCCAGCGCAATATCTGCATTGCCCGATACCAGCCGCAATAACTATTCCTTTTTGGTAAAGAGGGTATTGAATCGGGTATTCATTCAAAACGCATACGTTAGAATGATTAGGGAAACTTTGTGATGCGGCGGCCTTGAATTGAATATGATTTCTTGATAAATCAAGGCGGTCTTATATCTGCCGAGGAATCGACTGTCCTTGCCGTGGTGACAGAATTCGCTCCATCATCAATATCGTCAAATAATCAATCGCTGTTCTCATCAATAACGCCAAGTGAATTCCTCGTCGTATCGACCGTGTGTGCGATTCGGTTTTCGCTATTTTCTGTTTTGCGTCCAGGCCCAACAATTTCAGTTTTATCAACTTACCGGGTAATTTTTCGGCATCGATATATTCATGACGTCACTGGAGCGTCAGAAATTATTCGAGTGGAAATTTAGATGACAACATCTGCCATTCATATCAGTAATGCGCGCTAACTTTTACATCCATCTTAGTCTTGACTATAATTGGCTTGTAATCTGGTATCGTAATAGAATTTTAGGAAAACAGTCTCTTCTTACCGAGCTCGGTCCATCGACCGCTTCGGGAACTTTTATATCAGATCAATTTCAGAAACGAAAAGAATTGCTGCTGGAATGATGAACGCATTTTTGTAGATTATTGAGTTCGTCTAGGATTACGCAGTGATCCGATAGTTGAAATCGAAAAACCAACAATAAATAAGAAGTGTAATTGTATCTTAAGCCGAACAGAAAGCTTCCAATATTTTAGGATTAAGGTTACTTGGCAACCGCTATTTGTGGAATATGACGTTTTGAAAAGTAGAAAATATCTTTAAAATCCCTTAAATCCCCGATAACTGCTGCGTGAATACATTTGTCACGTTTCTATTCTAAAAGATGTGTTTGTTATAATTGTTATAGCTCTCAACAACCGCAATAATATGTGCAATAATTGAACAGCGCTAGGTCGCGTACAAATAATCATACTCTCAGGTCATGAAATCGTGTCAGCGATGGCGATGCTTGGGATTTGTCATCGAAGAGGCGGATTTCGCCAAGTTTCACATTTTAGAGGTTTAGGAAGTTGTGCATTAACTCATGTTGGTCGGATAAGCGGTCGATCATCAGTGTGTCAGTGATGGATGGTTTTGTCGATATGTCTCTACTCACGCCAGTAACGGTCATCGGGAATCTGGTTTTTCTGACAAGTGTCAGAACGTAACCACGGTGACCATTAATTGAAGAATTCGTTTTCCCCACTCGTGCTACGGTCGATGATTTGGGCGTTTGATTTACTTTCTCAATTTTCGTGGTCAAATATCCACCCATTTTAATGTTATATATATTGTATATTTGAGTAACTAATTGACAAACAAACACGATAGGCTATATTCAACGAATTTATCAATTTTCTCTATCAACTTTCGTAATAATGATTAATGCTGAATACAATCGATTTACAGGAATTCAATGTCCGCGTTATAATGATTCGTGGATCTGCTGATTTTAATCAGGTTCTATTAACATCAGTGTCACGATGTAAACTTGATAACTTCGGATGGAGTTTGACTTATTTCAGTTGTATTGAATGATCGTGACGTCCAGTTGACAGGTCTCTGTATCAAGTCAATATATCCACAACTATAACAGGTAGTAAGTAGTGTACTGTTGATAGTGTGAACTGATGGGTTATTGAGTCGTCAACCACGTGTGGGGAGAGCGCTACATCTGTCTGTAGTCAGCGATGAACTGTCCTCACCGCGGTTGCTGCTCGCTCTCTCGGCTCACCCGTTCTGTTGGAAACTTTGCGCGTGATGCACTACAGAGCACACTCGGAAAATTTATCATTTTATGAATTTTTGATAGGCGACACCCAGGAACGTATTGGATTATACGACGATTTCGATAATCGAAAGAAATTTACTTTTCGAAAGATCGACCATTTTGGTCTGTTCAGATTTCGAGCTAATCCGGATGAAAACGTCCGAATCTTCTATGAACAGAAATCATGTAAGGTTAAGATGTTTCTAATGCGGTGATTGAAACGGGTTCGAACCATGATGATGATGGCCCCACCTCTAATGGATACGGTAGTTTATTGTAAACCAGTGAGGAAATCATGGTCAGTAGATGGTGTAGTCACTATAGTCGGTATGTATCCGCGTGTTCAATATTGTCAGCTTCATTTAAACTTTCAAATCATTCAGTAAAATAACGATGGGAATACTTAGTTTCTGATAAACCTCTGCTGTCCATAGAAATGTGGAAATCTCAGTCGGGACTTAAACTTTGTAGATTTATTTCATGATTTATGTAGTTGATGTATTGAAAATAATCGTACTGAAAATGAGACAGACCTCGAGAGAACATTTCAAATAAAAGGAGGGATCGCATTTCGTAAAGGAATTCCTTTGGGGATTCAGAATTCTCCGAGTAAAATGCTACCGTAATCCAGAAACTGAGATAAAAAGATTCTTTGTTTTAAAACGATTCTTTGTATTTTTGTTATCTTTATTTTATCTTATTTCTCAGAAAGTTCCTACTAGTTTTGATAAGAAAATATCTTCAAGAAAATACCTGTGAATAGTCGTCGTATAATAGCCAAGCAAAATGACGCTAATTTGTGCCGTACAAGAAAATCTCTCGTTTCATGAAAAAATCTCACATTGATATCAGATTTCAAGAAAAAATATCTGATATCTGTGCATCATACACCACAGTATTCATTGCTTTCATGCATTATTTGTATCGGTACAGGACTGATGGATATGAAATAAACCCTGCGCGGTAAGGAACATCTTAATGAATAGTCATTCCACGTCTTCAATAGAAAAATTCCCAAATATATATGCAATAAAGTACATCGTTCGCTGATGGAAATCGCAATATACGCATCAAAGAATGCGTATCTTTTTTCAGAGTTTATACCGTATCTGAAATCATTCACAAACAAACGAGTTGTATTTTTCATTTTCAAATACTAAAGTAGTGAATAAAAGAGCGCGCGAACCCCTGCCACTATTAGGTCACCGTTTAATCCAGTTATCGACGATGGACTACATTTTGGTTCAACGAATGTTTGATTGATTGGCGACGTTAAGTTCCAGTTGACCGAATAAAGGATGATCTGAGCTTAAGCTTTGAAACTTAGCTCATCTATCAATATATAACATATATTAATGAAATCGTTAATCATCTCGTAGCTAAATACTGACAGATTATGATAAAGCTACTGACATGTATATACTTCGACTTTATTTTAAGAGTTAAAAGTACTTGAATTATAATTTCCACAAATATTCCTAATTAATCTAATTTAGATTCGTAGCAGATATAGGTTATATTTATGAGTAAATCGCGAGCGTGTAAGGATCTGTAACCGAGTTATTTTGTTCGGAAACACGAAATTCGTGGATTATTATTTCACCGATTTTCAACGTTTCGGTCATTTTTCCATCCGTGAATTTCCTATGTACAAACGGCAGTAGATGTTTTAATTCTTCGCATTTGACCTGAACGACTTTGAAACTGGTTTGATATTTGTGACTGAACGCGCCTGTTGAACATTTATCTAGCTTGCCCTTGTACATCGTTTGTAGAAATCGTATCGTGTCTCTCGGACAATAGTACCAGCGTTTATGTAGCGGGCGAGAATGTAGCGGTAACAAATGATTCAAAGGATATTTTATATACCAGAAGCGCGGATCGCTATCCCACAAGTGCGTTTTATTTTGATCAAAAAAGGAAATCAAGACGTATGGCCATTTAACGTTGTTCGTACCGTTGACAGGTTGAGACTTTTTCACCGATGATAAACGTAGCTGATTTCCAGCATCTACCACTTCGTTTTCCGGAGCCAATTGTTGTTTTAGCGCGTTGTACAATTCATCCCTCGCCGTTACATTGACTAGAACATCGACAGTGTCGTGCCACGGTATGATACCGTGATGACGCCACGATCCGAGTAACGTGCCTCCGTACAAAAACCAAGTGGACGCTAACGAATCGGCAACCGTTGAAAACCGCTTCAGAAGCGTTGCCAGGGTGCGCCGTTCTTCTTCGCTTATCATATATCGCGTTAAATCTAACGTCATATCTTGTTTTATTCGCAAATCGGGAATTTTGAAACCGAGACCGCTTCGATTTCGCGTCAGTCGAATATTGTTATGTTGTGCGAATAGTTCATGTTGTAAATTTCCGAGTTTAGTTTCTTCTGCCTCGCCGGTTAACTCACCCTCTTCTATACCAAGATCTTCGTTATTATTTGCGGTTTCTTTCGCGTATAGTACATCGCTATCATCAATCTCCTCGTCGCCGTAATCATGTCCGGCTCGTTCCTGTTTCCTGCGCACGTTTTCGTCGAATCCAGACTCGCGGATGATCAAACTCGTGAACACGACGAAACCAATTATGATCGTCAAGTAAAACAAGGACCGTCGGCGAATTCGAGGCATTTGTTGCTGAAATTTGAAACAACTTCATCGTCATTATGATAAAAAAAAACTCATTCCCTTTTATTACAAAGAATAGATAGATAGATAGCGATTAGCTAAAGGAACTTGTCACGATTTGATGTGCGGATATAGATTTAATGTAAGTTACACGCGATAAGCTGAACTAACTGCACGCGCGGTACATCAGGAAACATTCGCAAATATGCATCAATTATTTCTAGCCTGACAATGAACGGAAACATCGATTGCATGAAATTCTAAATATGTCGTGATCCTGGGTAGAATTGAAAGTATTGATCACTTAAAATGTTCCTCAACGGTTAGCATTATAATTCATACCGATAGACAATTCCCGCTATCACAAAGGGCGACACCTTTGAATTGTCAAGCTCCTCGTTACATTCTGAACTATAAAATCACACGTTTTTACATCGTCCATATATTTCATATTGGAGAACGATCCTACAATGAGACATATACGTACCATCATATATATACACTGACACTGATCAGACCCCGCTTGCTTCCTCAGAATATATATTCCATAATACAAGTTCTTACAAGTTTCACCGAAATAACGCGATTGAAAATTGCTGATTTTACCAACACGTGTGAAATTCTAATTTAATGCTTTTACAACAGGTTGCATTTTATTGTTCCATAATTGGATTTTTGAAATACAGTTTTGCCTCGCACAGGTTTCACTTGTGGGCTATACAAATCGAACTGTTTTACCTCCGATATTTGAAAGTAATCAAATACTGACGCTTAAACGTGACAGTTGTTATTAGATTATATGAAATAATAGCGCAATCTGTCGATATTAAACAGACCATTCATCAAAGTCTGGTTTTTCAGTTTTCTGGCTGCGAAATTTGATTAAATTCTATTCCACAGTAATGATAATTGTCTGTTTCAACACACCTAGAAAACAAACAAGATAGAGGTGAAATTAGTAAATAATCGATTTCAGACCAAAAACTTGCTTATTAAGCAGATTGAGAATTATTTGATAATTCGGTCGAGAGATCACCGGTCAACTCATATAGTTCCCCCTAAATCGACAATAAGTTGAATAGTGCATTTTCTGATTTACTGATTTTTGATGAAAAATCTAATAGCCACTATCATTTAAACTGAAAGCCCAACGCACACGGCAAAACATTTGTTTCGCCGAAACAGAAAACACGTTTTTTTTCAGAAAAAAAATGCGCACGGCATAATAAAAAATATCGAAAACGTTTTTATTACGAGGAAAAAAACGTTTTTTCGGTGCCGTGTGCGTTGGGCTTTACTGAATACAGTGATTGAAAAGATGTCGAAATTGATTTGAGATCTTAATCGATCTCACGACCTAGATTGATTAAGATATGTAGATATTGACGAGTAGTAAGTGTTTTGGACCGCTCTAGGTTGGGCTGCACCCCGTGAACACGAAAGTCTTATGTTAATCGCAATCAGTGAAAATTCGCGTCATCAAAGAAACTCGACGTTAATCAGAACGAATGCGTCGATAAAACCTTCAAATAAACGGAAACATTAAATCGTTGTCTTTGTCGACGGTTTTTGTGATGATGTCGAGTGTACCGACTGATACACTGTCACAAAGCGCAGAAAATTCCAACCATAAAAAGTCAGTGTTTATGCTATATAACGAATGATCAAATATCAATTGGCAAAATAATGACATCTATACGCCCATGATTTATCAATTATATATGCTCTTTCTAACACGATGTTAATTGAAAAATCATGTATCATTCGGTATTTTTATCGGTTGATGTATTTATTATCCGTGGTAATAATCGAGTTCTAGTGGGTGAACCTTTCATAAAAATGAGCATAACAACATTAGATAACATGGTTTACGGAGAGAAGGTCCGTAGCGGTTAAAAGAAATGAGTTGAGAATTTACCCACAAAACGATACCGAATAAAGGAATATAGGACGAATTTTCCAATCATCCCTTTCAACAATTTTAATATGCAGAATATTCTAAATGTATATCGTTGAAGTCAGAAATCCTAAGACGCTCATCTATTGTCGCCGTCCCTTGCGTCCTAGCGACTTCTCTCCTTGATTAATATGATATTCAGATTGATATGATATTCAAAAACTACATGCGGGATTTAGAAATAAAAATATTCAAAGCGAATACGTGTGATGCCCTTAATCATGTCACTCGACCAACAGTGTTTCGTCGTTAATTTAGAACGATGCGGCATTGATCGTCCCGTTTGTCTCATGGGGTGCGCGATTTCTGTACAAGCCGCCACGGTCCACGAGGGCAATCTACTGATTTCAACAAATGGGATTTGTAGCTTGTCAGTTGATAAGCTTTCGCACATACAAATCTTGTTATCTACACGGGACTGATGAAATGATGTTACCTGGCAACGCAGGAAAATTGTTGTAGGGCTACTTGATAGAAATAAATTGAGCCTGGCGCACAGGTGATTATTTCTATGGCTTGGACGTGAATTCCTGTGTTAGGCTACATGCTCCAATTATTGGTGACTTGTATCAAGCCGAGACAAATATTAATCTATTACCGGTCTCTCTTTCTCTCTATCTCCACTGTCACTATGTCAAAACTGTATTATGTCTCCTCGAGATCTGTCAACGATAATAGTCGCTAATAGGAATTTGGAGACGAGAATTAAGAATATTTGAGTCTAGTTTTTTGCCCAAAATCTGTGTCTTGTCGTTACTCGTAGTGAGTTGTGAAATGGTTGAATTATTATGTTAAACTTATTCCTAAATCACATTCATAATCAATTATCTCCAACCTCCATTTTCTTTCTCATGTTGCTCTTCCCTTGTTTTACTGCTTGGCTGCTTGCAGAAGCGGCAGTTAGGCTTGGCCCTTATAAGAAAACCTTCTCAATTTGGTAGTGATCATCTTATCATATCCTGACAGTTTTCTGTTCGTTTCGTTCATGTTGATTCAGTTTGTATATATTCTATATATCCTTATCGAGTATGATTTATACATAGGTCGTGTTGTATGAAGCATTACATTTTCTGATCAAAGAATCGTTGTCGGTCGTAGATTGTCTTTTCGTCTTCTCATCTGTAGAGCGATTGTTTCTCGGCGAACGATGGATTTATGGCGGGTAAATGACGCAGGATATATGGGGGATGAAGTTATTCAAGTGAATAAATACTCTCACAGAATGTGTGCCGCATCACCATACTGGCAACTTCAGTTCATTCATGCGTTAATTCAAAACTATTCGTTTTTCGCTGTATAACTAACCAGTTTTCCTGATGCAGATTTTGTTACGTTTGGGTGATTTTACTTTTTATCTCCGATGAATATTTTCTGCACTGATTTCATGCGAAAATGTGCTTCACGTATCTCAATTCGATCGATTCTACAAACTTATCCGAAATCGATTGCAACTATTTCTTTTATATTGAAATACTGACATGAATAGATTATTTGTATGTTTTTTTTGCAATATTTCTATCTTAACCGACACCTTTCTATTTATTTTCAGGTTTGAGGAGACATAGTCTTGGAAGTCCAAATTCTCCTGCCGACCCTCAGAAATTAGCCGTACGTCGCGGACAAACAGTTCATACGATCAAAATAGAGAGCGATGCATCGCTGGAGATTCCGACCCCGGTTCAGAGTCCCAGCAGCAAGTCGTCGTGGAGTGAACTGCTGCGACTCAAAAAGAAACCCGGATCTGCCAGTTCGATCCGAAGTAACTCTAGCTCTACGTAAGTATCTGACAACACGATATGCATTCTCCTCGCCGACAATAAAATGCAAAATAAAGTGATCTCTATTGGAATAAGAACCTGACAGACTGACGGCTATTGAGAACTACCTTCCTAAGTCTATTACGTATCTGTCGCTTGGTGACATTATAATCCAGCATCAAATCAATCGATCTCCAGAACTGACTGTGCTGTAAATGTCGAATGTGTTTTATATCCTCATGTAATGATACATTCGGGACCTCGGTTAAAATTGGGTATTGATCAGATTTCAGTTCGACATCACTTGAAGTGAACTGTACTAACCGAAAATAGTCAGAACTACTTACCGCGACGTTTTGGTGATTTGTTACACCATCGACCAAATCGATGCTGGTAATTTAGTGAAAGGGAGATGAACTGCGAAAATATGTGTAGTTAAAACCTCGGTTTGAACTCTCATTAATGAGGGGCTCGAACGACGGTAAAGCTTGATATAACGCGTTTTGAAATAAGCATACGGTATGATTGACTGAATACTTTTATCATCGACAGAAAATCAATAACTATTTGATCGAACGACAACAAATTGTGATCGGATAGAAACAATTTGAAATTGCTTATTGATTGAAAACGGTCCCAAATATTATTATATACCATGGCATTTAGAAAAAAAACTAAATTATAAACTATCAGATTTTTATTGAATCATCAGACTCGATCGTAATGCCGTTTGCCATTATGACTATTTCTATTCCGATCGAATGAGCTATTGACGTTTTAATCGAGGTTAGGTTTAGTTTCATCACTGGGCATGTACTTTGTGATTATATCTAATGGTGCAGTGGGGATATCTCCGTGAGCGAAATCATCCATATACACTGGAAAGTGCGTTACAAATACATTCACAGATTTCATCATCCGCGGAGACTGGTCATAATTCCAGCTGATGTTTTATTTGACAGCTCGTACGTATAAACTTAGGCCGTAACATCTTAAATGTCCGGGGAAGACGTATAGTTGACTCACTTGTCGAGGGACCAAGATCTGAACACTAACTGAATAGCCATCCGAAATATCATGATGTATGTGTCAGCCCAGCTTTAACGATTCCGCGATACGCATCAAGCCTTTTAGTGATTTTTCTGTAAAGTGGCATTGTTATGGCAGCATGAACAATATATCAAAGACACATAAAAATGAAAAGACGTTGATGATATACTACCATAGCTTACATGCCGTAGTTTGTCATAATTCAATGCTTGAAAACCATTACCACAGGAAGTCATTACTCAACCCCACAAATGAAAACCAATCTGAAATATTTGTGCCCTAATGACAGTGGGTCTCAAGTTGTATATGAGGTAAACATCTGAGAAGTCGCATTGTAAAGCTTTAGGAGCGCGGAGCAGTTGACAAATTTGCTCAGCTTTTTGCTGTTAGTAGTATATAAATGCTGTGATATACTACATTCAGATATAAGCCCCATCATTGAAGACGACGTTATCAATGAATTCACTCGTTAAACATCTTCGATTTTAAATTCCCAAAGATATAAGGGGAAGCAGAGAAGCGTCATCATTTATCAAATTTCGTCTGTCAGAGATACCCGGAACACGACGAGAAGTATTGAATAAATGTCAACTCCATAAAACGAACAGCCGCTGCGAGTGTAACATAACGTTATCTTGAATATTGATGGCAACACGTTTTCGAATTCAGTTGAATCAGGCTTTAGATAAAAGGAAGCTGCATTTGAACAGATTTTGTCTCCGTTGATAATTTATCACCTGGCTGCGAAAGCGGTAATTTCCCTCTAGCATAATTTAAAGAACTTGGTTGGTTGCATTTTCATAGATTTTAGGATTTCTTTGAGCTTCACGTTTACGCGTAATATTTTGTCGGAATATGAGGTTTATAAGATTTGTATTGGTTCTAGTCAGACAGTTATTTGATCAGCTCACGGGGACAGTGTCTCCGGCTGCTGTGTGGCAGCAGTTTTCCCCCTTGATAATCTTTCACCGTCTAATCATCGACATGGATAACGTCCCTTGGTCTCATGATTATGTAATAATTATTCTAGAAAAAAATCCCACGTATGGATCGATTTTATGCGCAATGTCAAAATTGTACACGTTTCTGAAAATCGTGCCACAGCAATAGTAGAAAATAGTCGTTGATTCTTTTTTTGTCAACGTGGAATCAAACTGGTAACTGTCATATCTATGAAGATGCTAATCAATACGGCGATAAATTGATGAAGGGTAATTCAAATTCCTTCGATCGCAAAATTCGGATAATTCCCACCCGGCTGACAAATTAAGGGATTATTTCCACCGCAGCCATGATTTGATTGGCGAAGGTTTATATTACTCTCGCATCGATATGCAATAAGCGTGAGATCGGATCGAATGCTGACAAGATGGAATGAATGATCCAAAAGGCTGAGACATGACCAGAAAATGTAGTTTTGGCATCGACGTAGGACTAACCTTTTTATCTCGTCCATATTACCAACATAAACAGTTTACCGTAGCAGAAATTTAAAAAGAATCGTGTTGTCGTTTTCGTATTCGGGGGGCCTGTCCCTGTTTGTAAAATGGGACACTTCGAAGAAAGTTTGGACTGCCAGGACTGTTCTATTTGTTCTCGCGTGTCCGCCTTCCTAATAATCGGGCAGTTCTTCAATCGCTGCAGTAACTACACGGATGGCTGAGATATATAATACTCAGCCATGTCTGAAGTAAACGGACAATGATAACACATATTTTTATTCTTTCATGTCAGATGCTGGGCTCGGGTTGAATGTGTGTCTCGATATTTGCTCCATCACTGCCCGCAGCGACCATCCTTTAACCTAATTGTGCGTTCGTGCAGCGTAACTACGCTGTCATGGCCAGTTAACGAGTCTTTGATCAGATGAATTTGTTTGAGAAGCTGATTGAATGCGTGCCAGTCTGTTTCACCCAATGATCAGTTGGCCTTTGGCTACATCTATTTTGTGATTGCAAACCATCGCTTCTAAATTTGAACTTGAGAGTGATCAGAGCGATCCGAAATAAGATGGTTTTCTCCGTTATTCGGTTGATTTGATCGATCAAGTCTGATTGCTCTGTCAGCCATTTCTAAAAGTGCCTGTAATTCGGAGAAAGGTTTCAAATATCATGACGGAAAATTGGCTCACGTCAAACGCGATTGAAATGAACTCCATCGAAACCCATCGTGACATTCATTATGAGTAGTTAATGATTGAAGCGTTATTTTATTACGGTAGACTCCGCTTTATTCAGTATTGTGTTGGGGACGTAAATATTTCACCGAGTTATCCGGATACCAGAGTTGAGAAACAGTGAAACGGAAGGTTTACAACGATTTCCTGTACCATGCTGCATAGGGCCTTTTGATAACTTGAATGACGGATCTGCCGATGAAAAATATTTGAACAAATGAAGGAGAAACGACAGTTGAAAAAGAGAATTTATTCCCTCCTGCCCTGGAAATGAACCTATCAAAAATCCGTCATCCAAGTTATAGAGATTAAAGAAACATGTTACCATGTAACAGGCATACAGTTTGTAAATCGTGGACAAATCAGAGAACATTTAATACTTAATAAATATCCTGCTTTTGATCAATGTATATTTTCAACCAATTTGTTTTCTGAATGTTCCCTCCTGTGAATTTATGTCCGGTGGTGAAGGTAAAAAATCGAGTTTAAAAATATTTTCTTCCCTCCTCCCCTGGAAAAGTGGCTGTCAAAAAATCCGTCATCCATCAGTTATCTAAAAAGGCTTCGAGTGAAGCGATATATTTTTAACATCATCAAAGGGCTGAAGTGCACGGGAAGCTGCCTTAATGAAGACTATTGAGATGAGCGTATGTTTAATTCAACCTGTCAGGTTGTTACGCGTACTGCGGCTTATCAACTAATAACGATATTCAGATTATGAGTACTACCGTCAAAATATTGGAATATTATCAAATTAATTCCGTACTGTCTATAATGTAGCTGTGCAATATGCGTTTCTAGCCATCGATTGATATTGACATGTTGAAGTGTCTTCAATAATTTCCCAGCCCTCGATTGTAACTTAATTAGCATGGTTGCTATACGACGAATGATATCAGAAGACGCCGGCCAGAATTATATTCAATTAACCTTTACCACGTTCATTCGTTTTGTGACAACAAACCTCTGATATTATCGCCCTCATAATTGATTTGCCTTCGTGTTAGAATTCAATTCTACCAAGAAGCAAGATTCGCGATCTAAATTTTGCAGCACCTACTATCAAAACGATGAGCCTCGTCAATCCTTTCTCTTGATGCAACAACGATACGACTTAACTCATCGGAACCCAATAACACAGTGGTGTAACATATAGAATTATTCCATGTTCATCTGGCCCGGAAGAGAATCGCGGAACGCTTTGACCTCAAACGAATAATTCATTTTATCAAAAACTTTTTTCAGGCTTAGCCTATCGGGTGTTAGTAGCGCTATGAGCGAAAGGTTGAAAGAGTTACGAAAAAAGTTTACGAGCAGAACAGAATATTTCAAAGAGAAAACAACTCAGCCATTAACTCCGACAGACAATGAAGAAGAAGAAGAGGGTAAGTTAATAACACAATAAATGAACTCATACTAGGAGTAGAATCATTGCCTCGACAGATGCGCAGCGTCAGAGACGATAATATTTCTTCCGATGCAATGTTCATAGCAAAACATTTGTAAGATGTCCCAATTTACTCTAGAAACGCTAGACGGCTTTCTTTCTTATTCAGTTATTCAAATGTCGTGTCACGTTTGACTTACTTTCACATCGCAATCCAATTACATAAACATCCACCGTGATAAAGGCGACATGAAATATCTCTCTAGAGAGGTGATGGACCCCTTTAGAACAGCGAATAACCGACAATTACTCGAGTTTTATATCCCAGATAATTCACAACACTTTGGTTGTCTGAGTATAGATACTGCTTGTAAACAGTGATGAAATGTTATTGGTGACGCCTGAAATGGAGTTAGCCCAATAGATCGTGACCCTTGTCGTTTGTGTAATAAACACCAGCATGCAACAAATAGCGCGCTTTCACGAAATACCAAACCATCTTAACTTCTTACACGCGAAGGTGGATCCAAACCGCACCATAATCATATACTAGCAGCAACTTCAACGACTATATCCTTTTCAGTTGCTGCACTTAGAAAAATGTCTCGTCTTTAATCTTCTAGAAGATCGTGAGGCGTCGAAGAGTGGCATAAGATAAATGCAGGATTTTTGCGACGTCCACCGGTGGATTTGCTATTTTCTCAGTTTGAAGGCATGGAGAAAATTAACCTTTCATTTGGCATTCATGGGTCTCCCGTCTCGATAGACGTGACTTCCATAAACATCGACGATGAGATGTTTCGACGGAATGCCATAAAAAGCCATTCCTTAAAATAGAGACACCTCCGACAGTTTTTCGACCACGGATCAAAGGATTGAGCATGTTTCTTTTAGCAACCTACGCCCACTCAACTTTCGCAGTTCACGATTGCGAGCATTCTCTGTCCTCATTGAATAGACAATCCCGTCCTATTTGTCATTCTCATTAATATGACACCCCATCATGTTCTAAGAGACCAAACCTTATTTCCCGCGAAAAAAGATCGCCGGCGAAGGTGCATCCCATTTGCATCATATCGTGTTTCTTAAAAATGAGATTTTCGCCTGTGCGAATGTGATAAGCATGAACTGGTACATTCTACCCGTTGTTCCGATGGGAACTGCTCTGGCCTTTAATAAATCTCACTCTATCTAGTCATTCTCTGATCCTGTTCCCAGTTCATAAATATAAATCTTATACGGATCCCGGAGGTGTTTTAAATCATACATGATCTACATCCTTGTCGTTGACGGGCCTAGTTCTTGTTTGAAAGACGGTTGTTACTTTAACAAGTATCGCCGACGATCCTCGTCAAAGATTCGCATATTTCAGATCGATATGCCAAGTGAGAAATTCTGCATAATAATAAAGTAAAACCCCTTCAGATATCTGACATATACCTAGTTTTTTCATGTATAATAACAACATCGACTGTTGCCGGCTCTATTTCACCGATACAGCGCAAATTTCGATATCTACATACATATATATATATACATTTATGACGAGCTTCTTCAGTTGATGAGAACTCTTCTGGGAAAGAGAGTCGGCAACACTCAACCATTCTCCGTCACGTTACCCAAGTGTTGTTCAAACATCGGTATAAGAAACATATTCCCCGCGTCCGTAATTAACCGCAAGATTTTACTACTTGACCCTTGCCTTCTCATCGCTCATCTTTTATTTACCCAGAATAAACTGCTATTAACTGCATTCATCCAGCTTGCAATAACGGAAATAACTAACTTTCGTGATTTGTGAATATACCGTCTGCTCGTCAACTGGGATAATACTTATTGATTGATGTCAAAATAATTCGACGTGTCGTCTGTTGAGAATGATCGGTGTGAAGTATTTGATGGGTTTCTAATCCGTGCTCGCAGTATCAATACACATCATTATTAACCGGGTTCGTGCACGAATGTTTTTCACCAGGGTGAACCGTTCACTGGTGCCAAATGGGTCCATGACGGGCCAAACGTAGCCCAAACATAAACGCCGTACCCTTGCGGTCAAATTATTCCGTCAGCATCGTTATGTTTTTTTTTTTTTTAGTAAAGAGTGAGTGATACCTGCCTGTGCCGGTTTGACCCGTTCAATTCATCATCTCTGTCATTATAATTGAAAGCAAAGTTCTATTTTCCAAAACAAATATATGAATGAAA
This sequence comes from Tubulanus polymorphus, assembly GCF_964204645.1. NCBI lineage: Eukaryota > Metazoa > Nemertea > Palaeonemertea > Tubulaniformes > Tubulanidae > Tubulanus > Tubulanus polymorphus. The sequence continues at coordinate 2,860,557 of NC_134027.1, read as the reverse complement.
TCATTTCACTTTTAGATAAAAATGAAGATGATAAAGATGGCGATGCTGAAAAGGAGGAACATTTCTTTTTTCCCGGACCGCCGGAAAAGGCCGAGGAGGTGGTCGTAAAGTACGTCGGTTGCGGAAAATGTCGTTTTAAAGCTCCGAAGTTTCTTTCGAAATTCAAACTACCTAAAATCATCGAGCCTCAAAGTAAGTAATTGACTCTATCGAATTACGAATCAAATATTAATCTAATGACATTTCCCTCTCCGACCTACGGTAATGAAATTTGTAAAGTTATTGTTCATCCCATTTTAAGATATCACTTCCAATTTACCAGTGCTTATAATTACATTAGTGCGTCACGTAACCATTATCCGAGTGACGCTTAATGATTTGTGAAAGGTGTTTCATTTTAGTGGCAACACGTCAGTAAAATTAGAAACACGCTTTTATTCAGTTTTTTTTTGTGAGGCATTTACTTATGAAACCTTTCGTGCTAATAGACTGTTTAAACCCGTTAGAAAATGACGTTTATAATAACCATCTTTCTACTTGAGATTTTTCATTATTGTTTTCTAATACGAATTAAGGTCCCTGGTATGTGATGTGGTTGTTTATCGTGGCTTTGGCATTCATATACAACGCCTGGGTGATACCGTTACGAGGTTGTTTCGGTCTCCACGAGAATCCGACGTCTCCGATGTATGAAACGACTCCTGCCTGGTTGTGCTTTGATTATCTGTCCGATTTAATCTACATTCTCGACATTGTCCTCGTAAAATGTCGGATAAGTTTTATTAATAACGGTATCGTTGAGGTAAGTCGAGTAAAAGAACTAATTAAACCAGTCATTAATTAAAACTTGACGCGAGAAGTATTAAAAACTCCCATCATTTGAATCCCTTTTTACAGACGCGATTCGAAGAAACGAAAAAACATTACTTTCGAAAAATCGATTTCAAGGTAAAAGGAAAGGAAATTAGTAATTCAGTTTTATAAGAATAAGATGTTTAAGTTTTTCAATTAACTCTTAAAATCCAGTTGGATGTTGCATCATTGCTGCCATTGGATATACTCTACCTAGCTGTCGGATACCAGCCATTCCTTCGCGCTGCACGGGTTCTCAAGGTAAAGTCGTGATCATCTAATAAGATGAATGCATAAAAACAGTTACTCTCTCTCTCCCTATCTCTCCCTCTCTCTCTCTCTTCCTCTGAAGAATATGATTAGTGTAATTAAAAACCTCGTGATTCGTTGGAATAAAAAGATTGCAAATGAATCGCGAAAGCACGCCTATATAAAAAAACGACCTCGTTTCCGATCAACATCAACGGGATTTGTGTTCATTTTCTAAACGTGTTAAAGTCTAAACATCACGTTTTCTTTGCTCTTCGTTTAACAGATTAAGACGTTCTGGGAATTTTTCGATCGATTTGATCAAGCCGCTAAATCTGGTCATATCATCAGGTAAATTTATGATTCAGCGGTGCCTAATTGTCTAATGAACTGATTTATCACTGTACAAATCAAACTGTCGGGTATCACAAATGTGAAACCCACAATGAAAAAACCAGAAAGATTTAAAAGATCGAAAAATCAAAGATTCGTTTTTTAAAGAATACCGGGAATAAGAATATGTATTCTCTTGTAGAGTGTTGAAGACATGCACGTACATGGTATACTTGATACACATAGAAAGTTGCGGGTATTATCTGGTCTCATTTCTACAAGGATTTGGCACTACGACCTGGGTCTTTAGAAACGACCCTGATAAACCGGTTACACCGTAAGTAGATGTGTGAATTGCAAAATTTCATAAGTAATTTGAATACCTCCTTTTATAATTGTCTTTCTACTATATCGAGTTTCACATTTTCTATTTTAGGTATATCAGATGTTTTTATATCGCCACAAAAACTGCAACTTCTATCGGCAAAAATCCGATTCCGACGAACAATCTCGAATATATATTCATGACGGTTTACTGGTTGTCGGGTGTGTTCGTGTTCGCGTCGTTGATCGGTCAGATTCGCGATATTTTCGAAGCGGCTGGAGCTGTCAAATCAAACTATCGTAAAACCATGGATATCACTATCTGGTACATGCAGTCACTAAACCTACCCAAAAATCTCCAAAACCGCGTTCGGACCTGGTTCAACTATAACTGGGACCAACAGAAAACGCTTAGTAAGTTTGAATCGAAATATTGAATTCAAAGTCGAGGAGGACGTACCCCTTCAATTATTCTCAACGCGGATCTGTATTTCATTAACTTCATGGATTGAAATATTAATATTCTTTCTCAGATGAAAACAGTTTGATCGACACGCTTCCGCGTAAGATGAGGACTGATCTTGCTATTCACGTTCACTTCCAGACATTGTCTAAAGTTAAACTCTTCCAGGTTGGTGGTCAAAAGCGCGCATCTAAAATAATCAAAAGACTGAGGATAAAATCTCACTTTTTCAACTTGTAAATTTGCAGGACTGTGATAAGAATTTGTTATACGACATGATCTTGAAGTTGAAACCTGTTTTGTATTTGCCGGGTGATTTTATTTGTAAAAAGGTACGTCATCGTCAAAAAAAGGTAATCATGTCATCGAGTCTTCATTGATTACAGTAATTATTCGATTGAGAGATTTATCCTTGATTTTGTCATTTAATTTCTATCATTTCGTGTTTATAGGGTGAGGTAGGAACGGAAATGTACATAGTGATGAACGGCTCTGTGGAAGTGGTGGGTGGACCTAATAATGATACCGTGTTTGCTACTTTACATACGGGTAGTGTGTTCGGTGAAATAAGGTATGCTTCTCAAACACAATACCAGCATCTAGTCATTCAAGATAATGTATGATATAAGATTAATATACGGAAAATGTGACGTTCTCTTATATTTTAGTTTATTGGCGTTGTCGGGTGGAAATCGTAGGACTGCTGATGTTAGATCGAAAGGTTTCTCGAATTTGTTCCTATTGTCGAAGGCTGATTTTGATGAAGCGATGAACGATTACCCGGAAGCTGCTGCTCTATTGAAGAAACGATCAAAGTATGTTGCATATTGTTCTAATTGCCTTCCTTCAATCTATCACTTAACTAATTGAAAATCAACTTTTTCCGCGAGAGGGTTAGCTGGCATCATTTCACCATTTCATCATTCAGGAAACTGCTGAATCAAAACAAGAAGATAGAAGAGAAGAAAAGGTCAATTCCAGAACCTGTTGAGGTCATCAAGCGTGAACCAACACCAAAACTTGTCAAAACCGTTATCAAGGTAAATACCATTAGTGCCCAGCATGTACGCATCTGACAACATTTTACATGTGTGTACATCTCTTTCCAGGTGATCAAACCTGATTCTGGAGTGGGGAGAATGCTGGGCAAGAAATCAAAATCGAACAAGGTGAACCCTGAACAGGCATTACCCGTTAAACGGAAACTCGCACGAAGTATAACAGATGAATTGAAGGATAATGTTTCACCTCCCAGTTCACCAGAGGTTACAGAACAACCGATAGCGACAGAAGATGATAATCTATCAATCTTGAGCTCTTCAGATGAACAACCTACAAATACTAACATCGCGCAGGTACGACTGCATTCATCCTGTCATTCAAAATATTGTGATAATGATAGAGTAGCCATATTGCCCACATGATGAATAATTGATCATACACATGATCATACCCGACGACTCACAGAGACCGAAAAGATCATTCTTTTATGTTTTTGATTATAATTTTTCGATATATCTATATTTAGAACGGCGATGAAGCGGAGCCTGATGTCATCTCACAAATGTCAGATGAGGACATTTCTCTATCAGGAGAGCCGGCTTTAAATCTGGATGACAACGACGAATCGTTAGAATCACTTTTACAAGACGTTGAAAGAGAGTTGAACCAAAGACGATGCACCCCAGCACCGGGTCAAGGTATATAATGCTGGTTAATTATTGGGAATTGTTTTATGCACTACGAATCTACGAATGTCATTGGATTCAGTAAATATTTCAGGAATCAAACTTGTTGATGAAACTGGAGATAGAAGTCCAAGTGTCGAACATGTTCACAGTCGTCCAATTTCCAAACAAAGCAAGGATACACTAAATGCTGAATTGGCTGAGTTAGGGATGTTAGAGGAAAACCTTGGACGCTCGAGCCAAATCAGCGACCGGAGCTCAATGGCGAGTAATCGTAAATCAACTGTAACACCTGATATCATAGCATCTGCCGTCAGTCAAATGCCTGATGTTGAAACCTATTCAGTCGCATCTGAAATTGCGGACAACGCCGTTCCGCAAGTGAATGTTATAACATGTAACGTAGAGGTACATAGAGAGAAGAGTCATACACCGGCTAGCATGATAGAACAACCAGCAGCAGACGGTGTAGATAATCCCGCTTACATCGCTTCAGATAGCAGTCATTCGTTAAAACAAACACAACAAACTCATCAAACCCATGAAACTCATTTATAAATACGAAAAATAGCTAGGATCGACTATCGTGTAGAGAGTTTCACTGTATAGAGATATTCGTTGTATTTATTCATACGTGTTGCGTAGAAACGCACAATAATGTGATATATCTTCTATTTAAGCTAACAGTCATAATTTAATGATAGACAAATACTTCAACATGTTCTTATCTAATAAAAGCCGTGTACCTAAGAACGGATGACTGATCGAAGAATGGATTGTATGTTAAATGTCCCTTGCGCGCCTTATTATTTTCATCTGTGGTCATAAATGCGGATAGTTGTACGGACGGCATTGTTCTACGATCTCTAAAAAAAATTTATCTGTAATTGTTATATCTCTCAAAACCAATGTGTCGATTCTAGTCAGAAATGGATAAAGTAGCTGTACATATACAATGAAAACGGTTTGAGGGCAATATTGTGAAAGTTCAAGGAAATGAGATATCTCATGTCGTGTATTATATTTTTGATCGGAGGTTTTAATTTATAATAAATATTAACTTCTGTAGGACATTCATATTAGTTTTTTTTTTCGAATTTCATCGCTCACTATGCAGATAACGCTGTACTCATCTACCAGGCACAATGCTTCAATATACTGACAATGACTACTGATAAATATTACGTATTGGAAGAGTTTATTTTCTTTATTAATTTTTCTAACAAATCAAAGGACATCAAATATATTCTACATACATAATACATCCATACAATGACAATGATCCAAAAATTGATTGAAGTTGTACACATATATAACAAAATAATAAATAAATAAAACGGCGAAGATTTCTTCCATTCGTCATCACAATGAAAGCCACTCATAGCACAATAAGATAGTTTAAGGAAGTACAACATTCTTACAAAACAAGTCTCATTCAAATTACACGGTCCCTACATTAAACCATTAACTCGATGATTTCATAAGCTAATTTTTACCCTAGGACCAAAACTAAACTCGAAGTAGTTTTGTGCATTTTGCTGAAATTCAAGGAGTTTCAAGTGCGTTTGAAAGTATTTTCTGTTTAGAAGAAGTTTTTAAAGAATCAAGGAGACGTAGGGACCATGAATTTGTAAAGATTTTCATTTTACATTTTGAATTTGCACACATACATATAAACTGGAAGCTGCGTATGTTGGTAATATAGCAAACCTGAATTTCTCATTATGCATTTTAATTTTTGATCATTGATTTCGAGACCATTCAATCTGGTGAAAAATGTTCACGTTTGATTAATATCATATACAGTAGGATTTCAGGCTATAGCGGTTTTTATTTTACAATAAATCAATATCATTAGCATTTAAACTTAGACTGTGAAAGAGAAATACTTCAGAAATAATAGAGTGGAACCTCGTTACAACGAACTTCAGTGCACCTGAAAATACGTTCGTTTTAAATGATATTTCGTCATATCCAGTATGAAATTATCAAAATTGCCATTTTTTGGGATGAAATAATTCGAAGTTTGTACCCGATAAGTCATAATAAGGTTCCGCCGTATAATCAGTGAAGGGACATGAAATCTATAAAATTGATTCAACTTCGAATCAATCGGAAACCGTGATCCGTATCTAACTGTTTCGGAGGAAACCATAACATTTTCTTGCGCTTCATACATCTGAACAAACATTCACAGCAACAGAAAATATTACTTCCCAACAACGAACAACTAACACACATCACGAGCGGTTGAGCTAATTTCGGGAAGTTACTCTGCCAGTGATGAGCGATGTCCTCATCGGTCGGAAGATGAAACGAAAAGTTCGTCCATCGTCGAGAGACGCCGTACTCCGGCTGCAGACCTTTCTCCCCCCAGTTCAAATCATCGGCGCCAACCGCAGTACAGTTATCGACGACCCACTGACACGTGAAATCACCGATCTGACCGCGGCGACCCTCCTCCGCGTTCGACGGCGGAACGTAAACGCACGTCTGAACGGCGATCATCTCTCGTGAATTACGCTGCACCGCACGAATCCACCGGTAAGAATTCGCCGTGTCGAGAATCATGACGAGTCGAGCTCCCGAATGATCGCGCTTCTCCTTCCACATGTTGATAATAGTTTCCAACTGTAGAATTGTATTTCCTACAAAATCGAATAACAAGAAAGCTAACTAGTAAGTTTTAAAACCGATACAACGATGTACGTTACGCGTTTAATTTCTTTCCAAAACACCGATCAATTTTCGTTTTAAATGTAAACAAAACGGTTAATTTAATTCTAAGCTGTACCGTATATATGTAAAAGAGAATTCTCATACACCAGATTGATTTCATCGGCTCAAATAATCTAAATAAAGCAGGTTCGAATGTGATTTCAATTCGGTCAGGAATAGAGATATCTATTTTACCTGTCAGAGCCCAGTCACCGCTATCATGACTCAGTCCACTATAGTACAAGATATACGTATCATAACACGGGCCATCATCGGTGTTTTTATCGAAGAATGTTTGAAGTTTCGCTTGAACGGCTTCTAACGTCAGCCCACTCGACGTGTAATCACAGCCGAATATGTGCACCATATGATGAGTGAAGAATCTCTCGATTGTATTCAATATTACCATCGAACGACTGCCAGTCTCCTGTATGAGAGACTCAGCTATCAGTGTAGTCGCGCCATCAGCTCTGAATAATATACCAAATACATCTTATATTCGTGGAATAAAGAAAGTCAACTCTCGACGCTGCTGGCAGATAATTAAATTGGTCGATTAGTGGCTATCATTTCAATTGTAAATGAACTAAATGTAATCAACAATAAAAGACTTGCACAGAAAACCGAGGGTGGTAGTCAGATAATCACGGGTTTACTGTAATAGATTTCTACATCATTCTTCATAATCTTAGATATCAAACTTACCTGTGTTGTAACGCTGGAGCAACAATAGCATACCCGATACATCTCCCACCTAGCGCTCGTCCTAACTCTAACAGTAAGCTGAATACTAGACCTTCTAATGGTAAAACAACGAGGAAAGCAGCGAGCGTCGTTACGGTTCGAGTTTCCCAAGATACGACCGCGATCAAGAACGTCGTGATCAACGTAACACACGTCAAACGCTGAGATATCAAACTGAAATGTCGCACGCCTTTCGATTCCATGATTCGGTTGATATTACGACTGGAGTCCGACGCGTATTTAAACGTCGTGTTGCAAATCGTGATTTTCTTCATCAGCTGCCAACACGTTATAACGAATATGACGTGACAGAGCAGCCAGAACGTCGCGGCGGCCATGAATATCGGCACGACGATATACCATTCTTTATGAGTCGGGATTACAACTGCACAAGTTATACAATACGCCAGTTCGATAACGGCAAACAGCAATATCGCGGAATGTCGAAATAGTACCGATAGTTTTAGAAAGCGTTGCCATCGGTCGAGTACGCTATCCTTACAGAATAACCACTGCAGTAACGGATCAATTAACAGCTTCACAGCGAAACACGATAAACTGAAACAGTTTATATCGAGGCGTATGCGTAATTTCGGGAAGAAATAGACACCCGTTAGAACGGCGAGTAGAAATATGTTCAAAAGTCCGACGAATGATTTAAGACGCAAGGCGACGACTGTCAACCCGAACGATACGAGTAATATGGAAAAGGCGAGCATATCGCTAGCGATTGTCATACTAGCCACGATCATTCCCGTCAGTTCTAACAACTCGATCAACGACAGAAGCGGTCCCGGTAATCCGTGAGCGGTGGTCGCCTGCGCGAAGAAGCTCGCGACGAACTGCACGACTAAACTCGTTACGAACAGCGCGTTCATCGCCTGCTCGAAACCGTCGTGGTCGAACGTCGGTTTCTCCGTGAACGAAACGATTCCCATAAAATAGCAAATCCACATTCGAATCAGCGCCGACGCCGCTGACCTCATCGATAGGTAATATGTGATTACGCATATTAAAGAAAATATCAACAACCCGACCAGACACAGAACAAGAATGGTCGTATTCCTCGTGAAACGCCACCTATTGTACATTCCGAAGCTTAACGCTAGTATTAACAGTAACGTTGCCAAATGTCGCAGATTTTGAACGCCGATATGAGTTCTACAATGTCGCAGCCATATTTTAAATGTCGATACGTCCATGTTTCGCGCTGCTTGTATCATATACTGACAGTTCATGCGTGTGACCTGTTTGCATAATTCAATGCGGTTGATGAACCGAAATTTCAAACTTTCCGCAAAATTCATTGTTGCACCTGAAAGACAGAAATAACAGTTTATACATCATGGGTGGTTCTAGGCTTCTTTCCAGCGAGGTTGCCTTCAGGACAGTGATTTTCAAACTGTTTCTCTGACTTTGTTAATTACATCTTTTCAAAATATCTTAACAGACGGGCCGTAACATTCACCGCACTATTTTTCTCTTCTTACCCTATCCAATCCTACCAACTAATTTAAGTTAACCTCACTAGTAGACCATAATACCAACAACACAACAAACATCCAAAAATTGTGCTAAATTCAATTTCGTTTCTTTTAACAACAATTATGGCATTAACTGATGTGGCACTAACTGAATTAACAAGCTCCAAAAAACTCAACAATATGGTAGAATAATTCCCTGCTGGCTAGTGCTACGCCAACTTTCAACAAGTGGCTATCGCTCGCCTGGCCCTGGCCTGGAGAAGTGTCATGTCAGTCACTTTACATCAGATCAGTGTCGAGTCGGCTTTATCCAGGCCCAGCGTTTATCAGCTATCACGTCCACACTTGCTCCCGACTTGCAATTCAATGCATGATTAATTGTAACTGATTTCAAATAACAATACCTTTTTAAACAATAGTTTTGTACAAAATTACATTATTCATGGTTCAGTGATTTTCGAGATAATTTGTTGAGCGCGGACGTAATGATTACTGTTAGACGAAGTACGGGTCGGACAAATGGACCGGACCAGAGGGGTTCGTTGCGAATAATAAAAACAATCTTTGAATGTCACCTATTTTTGAAAGATTATTAATTTCTACTGATTTAAGAGGATTTATTTTCTATATGATTGGAAAAAAATAGATCGAACAAAGAGAAAACTATATCTGTTAGAATTAAGATGACAAAACCCGTCGCGAACTCGGGACTCGAACCACATCATTTTACAAAAGGGGATCCTGGGCCATCCGATATAGACAACACCGTTAAAACCAGGAAGTGTTTCCTCTATCTCGAGTGCAGTTTTCACCATTTTCCCCTATTTTTTAGTGATCCTTTTCATATAATATAGTCCTTTTTTAACTCAAATGTAAACAAATGGCTCAACAGAACTCACCCCTAGATAACGATGACGCCTTCGATTATTTATTCAAAATAGTGTTAATCGGTGATACCGGTGTCGGAAAGACATGCGTCGTTCAGAGGTTCAAAACTGGAAATTTTATGGAAAAACATGGAAGCACGATAGGCGTCGATTTCACAATGAAAACCTTAAACCTCGATGGAAAACGAGTTAAGGTACGATTTATTCTTTTTAAATTTGAAAGCGTGCTGTTGTTTGAAGACCAAGGTACCTACGACGATATTCCATCTGGCATCCCGCAGTCATCTTGTCTGGAGCATGAACCACGCACCCAGATGCGTATATTCAAATTCGCTCTACAGTTGCTGAACAAGTCAAGATTTTGTTGACTGCTAAGCGATGATACATGCTTCGCTCAAGTTGTCTTGTTGCTAACGAGCCACAGTAGTATTATAATGACTAAGTAGTTTCAAAGTGAAATGGAGGCATTTTCTGCTAATCTTACAAGTGTTCGCATCATGCGCAGACTTAATAATTAAATAAAGCACTTCAAATAAGCAAACTGAGGGTTTGTAAAGTCACAGTAATTTGAAAATATTGAGAAAACATCATGCATGTCTTAGAGGTTCTTGTTGAAGCATCATCGAGACCCTCCTCGATGATGACAAGCTTTCTTTGTCCTTGATATTGATTAAACCGATTATTATCTATTCTATTTAATATTTTCAGTTACAAGTGTGGGATACAGCTGGACAAGAACGTTTTCGTACGATCACGCAGAGCTACTACAGGAGCGCTAATGGAGTTGTTATCGCTTACGATATTACTAAACGAGAATCATTCGACAACGTTCGTAGATGGGAAGAAGATGTTCTTAAATACGCCGGTTCTAACGTAGTTCAACTGCTTATAGGTTCGTATTAACTGATACGCAGTAAACCCCGCTGCAATCAGTAGCGTTTGACCTGTTGATGTTTCACTGAATTGAGAATCAAGAAAAAAGTGAAGTGGATATTCTGCCAGACCTATCCGAATCGTAGTCAGGACCTATTCGGGACGTATTTCAATTGCTTTTTGAGAATAGAAAATTTGTGTCGTGAGGGTTGTCACTTCAGCCCTTGCATGTTTGTATACCATTATTCCCGGTTATTTCTTCAAATTTACAGCACATCTAGATGCCGTGGTGTTTGAAGTGCTGTCTGAATGAGTCCTCTAGTTAATTAACCAAAAATCACATTCATTTATCATCACATTATCATTTTGTAGGGAATAAAAAAGATTTGGAAAGTTTACGTGAAGTTAACGATGAACAGGCTCAAGAACTCGCCCAACATTTAAACATGATGGATGCCGTAGAAACCAGTGCTAAAGACAATACTAATGTAGATGAAGCGTTTATTAAAATGGCCATTGTACGTAATTATGAATTTTCATATCTATTCTGACATCAGTGGTAGATTCCATGTACCGCGAGTCGATTGCCTCGGACAGAGGATAATCGATAATATTTTCATACTCCAATTCATTATGATAAAGACCCATCCTTGCTCTGATTCCCTCGGAATTTGCATACCTCAGAGATTTGTCCATGCCACAAGTTACGAGGCAAGCGTAATGTACTTTGTTCATGTTTTTTTTATTATTCGTTTTTAATGGTTTCTAATTCGTTGATGTTTTACAGGAATTAAAAAAACGTCATGGAGGTGACAGTAATTTGTATAACGCGCCAGACAATCGAGGAGTGACTATTAATACAAAGAATATGAATCGTGGTTGGGGTTGTTGTTCATAGCAGCAGCAGCAGCAGCAGCAGCAGCAGCAGCAGCAGCAGCAATCAAACACAGACTGTAGTCTTAGTTCAAACAGGACTTCCAATGCCTATATGTGATCGGTAATATATTCAGGTTCTACTTTTTATCAACAGATGTCGTGCATCACATTTGTTTTGTCTGGATGAATGATGGCGCATTTTAATTCCGATTCACTCTGATTTAGCATCTACAGACTAAAGCTCCTCACTATATGACTGTATATTCGAATATGATACGTGATCACATCGTTTTTGTTCAATGTTGGGAAAAAGCTTTCAATTTTCTGATTTTTTAAGATCACGAATGGGCTCTTGTTTTTATCAATTTTGATTTAAAAATATCCGATTTTAGAGATGTATTCTTTCTTTGTTTTGTTCTCTTGAAGTACTAGTATTCTTCCCAAGCTTTAGTATATACGATTATATCTATGGTAACTTGTATGTAGATAAATCATTTTCTGTTATTGTTTCCTTTAAGGAATTATAATTTCTGCTATATCATTATTTCTCTGGTGAACTGTGGGAACTTCATTTAGGTGCTAGATCAATATAAGGGATTTTCATAAAGTGCGATGAAAGTCAATATGATATTATGATATTTACATTTGTTCTCTTCAAGTGCGCACTGGCATTGAAAGGATGGTGCTATCCCTCCTATGTACATTGTGCATCCCTGTACTTTATGAAACGGTCCCTTATGGTATATAATGGAACCGTTTGTAATATGAAATGTGGACAATGTGTGATACAACTATTATTATTGGGCAGTCATGATCAAATAAATATATACTCAGTTTGAAGACAAAATCAATGTTTTACAATCTGGCTTAGTCTAATTATACCTAAAAAGTTGTTGATTTTGTGTCAACGACAATAAATCATCGTTTTGTTTTGTGAGGCAATGCTCTAATTCTTCTTGTGTAAATATATCTGAAATGTAATTAATAGGGAAATTATAGTGTACGTATTTGTAATTGTGTTGATATTGAATTTGTTGCGTTGTGTTCATAAAGTTTAAAAGGTTTGCTGTATAAAATGTATAGGAACTGAAAAAAATGTTGGTGATTATATTTAGGGATGATTCCATGTTGCTTCTAGTCATTACAGCGATGACAATAATACGATATTTATAATCGATATACGCTTCATTTGTGATCGTAGATTTCACATTAATAGATACCGAATTCCATGTCCATAAATCTGTCCATTTTTACGTGGAACGATCTATAATTTTGACGTTATAGATCTGCCTTTGTGTTTAGCCCGAGGGCTTAGTTCTGTCTAACTACAAAAAGTGGTGATGTACTCATCGGTGGAAGCATTATACGAGCCTTTCTTATCGCTGTTTGGATTATGTTCAAATGAATATCAAAACATTCACCGAGGCCCGAACGAGTTTTCATGTAACGTATGTATGCACCTGATCTGCTATTGTAGGATGCGCGTTGTGTATGCGATCAGTGTATATGAATTATATCTGCCTGGTGAGCTTTATGATGATGGTCGGTACATCGTAATTGACCTAGTAATTCTAACAAGGGTGAGGTCTCCACTTCGCCCAGATGTTCGCTTGATGATAGCTGTAGCATATGGTCATGTCCAACGGCTGGAAAGGTCAATTACAACTTCCGCTGAAAATCGTCATTTCTCTCAATGCATAATGTATAGATTTATATTCTACATGTAGTTGACTATGTTCACGCATTGCTGTTTGCATATGGAAAGCCTCGATATTACAAAAATCTACTTTATTGAAATTAAGCTCCACGTACCAGACATACACGATGGTAATGGTTTTTATCGAAATCAAAATTGAAGTGGCAGCTGGTTGTTGGTTCATAAATAATAGTTTTGTCAAATAAATATATTATGAACTGGGTTGATGATGATGATGCAAGGCAAGGTGGATATGTTGGAAAAAAAAACAATAAATTGTTACACGATTAAGTTAAGGCACGGACTCAAAAACAGAGTTCATGGTTAAAGTAAAGCAGCTTTCAAAAACCGATTCTAAAATCATACACTTTCGTGGTAAATCGTGCGATTATTGATGCCGCATATTTGATGGTGTGCTATTTATCCGAACCCCAGGAATATTAATCCCTTGGATTAATATTCCTAGGGCTGCTTAAATTGTCCATATATGATATTACTATTGAAATGTAATCTTTATTCCTGAAATAACTATCAGCTATTTACAAAAAAAGCTTTTTTTTCGTTTCGTTGAGCGGCCTTTCCTCGGCTATTCATGTAGGAAGTTGTTCGTGTTTTGCAGTGGTTTTTTGCAAGCTTCCGTATTTTGTGTCCGGCATTTTATTCTCATCACGATCAGAATGAACCCTGACGGTTATTTTAACTCCGTATATCAGCACGAATTGAATCAAAATGGCAAAAAACGAATACCTGTATACAAGTGAACCGTAAGAATTCTTTATTTTGCAGCGGGTAAAATATGTATATTTACAATTATGCGGAGTGATGCCCATACAGCACGAAACACTTGTTGCAGCGAATAAATAAACGATTAATCATGTTATGTAATATATTAATAATAATGATAATAATTGGAATGTTGAAAATAGATATGCGTCTTTACGGGAAATATCCCAGTATCGACAATTAAACGAAAGTATTGAATTTTAGTGCAAATCACTAAAATATCGAGAAAAGTAATCGCTAAATCTGCATGAAATAATATTGATATGATGCAGCGTCTGCGTGTAGACCGCGCGTCAAATTTATGAAGATATAATAACGACCTTCTTTAGACCATTTGCTTATTAGTAACAACCTGTTCAACCCGAATCTTTGAGAAAATAAGCCCGATTGCTTGATAGCAAGGTCCATAAATCGCTTCCATACACGCGACCCCGCACCTCTTGAGACAGTGATAGTAGAGTTCGATGGCTCTGAGACAAGGCGTGCAACACCAGATCGTACAGAAACTGGCGCACGCGAAGAAACATCCCCAAATAATCATCAAAGGAATGCCGCATATTACTGTCAACAGCCTGTACATCCATAGTTTTACTCCCGAGTAAACCTAAGATAAAGAACTAAAATAGTACGCGATCTCTTCAATTTAAGAGTAGCGATTTCACTCTCAGAATGTCGCTTACCGTGTGAGTAAGGGTCCAAACTTTGTAAAAACTGTGAATACCAGGGTCCGGCTCACCAAACACTTCATCGAAAGCGACCTATGATAAATTGACGAGTATATTTTTTTGTGTCTGCAAATGCATATAAGATAAATATGGGGGAAACTTACTAGCAAATGGTCATTGATGCCATTTGGATCTCTTTCGTCTAAAACTTGCCTTCCACCCTCGAATCTAACATCGGGATCTTCTCCCCGAACTTTTAATTGTAAGCCTCTATCATCAGCCATCTTTTTCATATCTGCAAAAGTGAAGGCCTACCTTTGCCAGGGTAGTCGAATATACCGCATATTAATTTGTTGCGCAACAAACTGTCGGCCCGCGCGTATTCTATACTTTTTTCCCGCGCCAACAGCTCGTCTGAAATCCGGCAGTCGACACTATAGAATTTATCCTTGTAAAATACAGCTAAAAATCCCAAAATTTGAAGAATAAAGACGAGATCTTGTATATAAAAGAAAAATATTTATTTGCTTGTGTTACGTAAAATTTCCCTCAGTTAACTACTATACAAAATCAGCTAGAATGAAATAATCTTTATCATTTATCAGATTGTCACCTCGTTACACATAGAATCTATCATTCGTAGGCTTGCCAATTAAAATCTAACTTTTTGGCGGGTTTAAAAGCACGCACGACTGACAACATCATAGAACTATTGGTCACGACAACACTCTGAAGTAATCAATTTGACACAGTTCACTCGGATATCGTCTTAAACTTTTTCAATCTTGATCTTCGAAAAAATAAGTCCGGCTGTTTCACAACAAGGTCCGTAGATCGAGGAGACGAACGCGTTCCAGAATTTCTTCACGCAATGCATATTCAGTTCGTAAGCTCTGAAGCAAGGCGCGCAACACCAGATCGTGCAGAAACTGAGGCAGGCGAAATAACATCCCCAGAAAACCATCAGCGGAAGGCCACATATTAACGATGTAATTCTATACGTCCACAATTTCACCGCAGAGAACACCTATAATACAGATCATAAAGATTTACGTATGAATTAATAATGATTCCTCCTGTAACGAATGTGGCTGAATTATTTATCCACAATGTGAACTTATAACATGTACGTAGTAGATACAGATGCCACACATGGTGACCAGCTAGTGGAATCTAAATTTTACTTACTGTATAGCTTAACGTCCAGATTTTATCAAAACTGAACACTCCAGGATCTGGCTCACCAAACACTTCATCGAAAGCAACCTAGAAATTTCACATTTCATATTATATAATTGTTCTGATAGAAAAATGGAATGGATTCGATATCCATCTGTTTTAAAACGATGTATATACACTTACTCTCAAATGGTCGTTGATGTTATTAGGATCCCTTTCGTTTAGGTTTTGATTCCCCTTCTCAAACTTGACTTCGGCAGAGTCTCCCTGAACGGTTAATTGTATTCCTTTGTCATCAGCCATCTTTGCTGTCTGTTTCAGTTGCGATGTGAGCTCTATAAATGTTACACTTCGAGTGTGTGCAGCAGTCTGAGTGAGCAGCTAGTGATGCCGCTAAACAAAGATGTTTCCCGCGCAATGAGTAACATGTGACAGCATGCTCACATACAATGGTCCCTTTAATCCCCACAGGCAAATAGTCTCCTATATATGGACGAACAAAGCCATTCAGATTTTCTACCAGGGGACTCTCACGTAATCACAATGTCTCCATCAGTTTGTCACTCAAACAAAAACCACAGCGCAATTATCAGATTATAGAGTATATTCTCGGACAAACCATGGACTTAAAAACGAATCGTTATTCAGTCCATGAACAAACTATAACTAAGTAAACACATTTAGTTATTACTTATATCTTTATTGTCATAAAGTCATTGACAGAAAATTAAAGAATAAGGGGCCAATAAAAGATTATCACGGCGTATAGACAAAAATATATAATTTTTTGAATCAAATAGAAATATACATCAATATAAATATCAGAGATATATAATAGTGTAAACGTCATCATTTGACTATTTTTCGAAATTTTAGTTAAAATCAATTTATTAAAATAAAAAGCTTTTTAGTCTTAAAAAGATTGTCTATATGAATACATCTAAAAAACGAATATTTTTTGCTTGGTTCCATTATGTAGTTATAGATAACATGCCACAGGTAAAAATCCGATAAAAAATGTCATTATTCGCGATATAGATTAGGAAGGGAAATTGTAAGGTCTAAATATATATGACATAGCTTACGTACGTGTATTTTCTATTCAGGCCTTTACTTTAGACGCCTTACAGATGATCATCACCAGTAACTTGAGAAAACTACGTATATTGTCATCAATATTATTATGAAATTGTTTCAAATCTAGATCTATCAAAACTACTGCGGTGGAGACAGTCATAACTACGTCGATATAAATAATGTCACGTTTGTTAACATCAATATTAAAGCGCTTGCGTTATTGTTCAAATGCCCATAGAATATAAAATTTATACATGTACAAAGAGTAATACGTCACGACATTAACGTATAACATTATAATTTAAACTTTTTGGATTTTGATCTTTGACAAAATAAGTCCAGCTGTTTCACAACAAGGTCCGTAAATTGCCGAGACGAACGCGTTCCAGAATTTCTTCGTGCAATGCATCTCGATTTCGTAAGCTCTGAAGCAAGGCGCGCAACACCAGATAGTGCAGAAACTGAGGCAGGCGAAATAACATCCCCAGAAAACCATCAGCGGAAGGCCACATATTAATGATGTTATTCTGTATGTCCACAATTTCACCGCCGAAAAAACCTATGTAGTAAAACAGGGAATAAAATATGCATCATTAACTGCGTAACGCGTTACGAACATTGACCCAAAGGGCGTGGTCGACAATATTCGATGCTAACTGATTTAAAATGATATTACTTGTTTCAATTTTCAATGCACACTTTAATCCCTACGTTATATGAAATCAGAACTTATGAAACGACTGACGTTTAATAAAAACAGCAATTTTATCAATAGATAACAAAATGAATCCTGACCTAGGCTAACGACTTAATTGGGCATCATTATGTATTATATGAATATACATTCGGTAATTTCAAAAAAGAACACGGATAATATATTGTCACTTACTGTATAACTTAGCGCCCATACTTGATCGTAACTAAATATACCCGGATCGGGTTCACCAAAAACTTCATCGAATGAGAGCTAGAAATGAATGCATATAAATATAATTTTAAAAAGTCTCTCATCAGAATTATCATAATATAAGCATAGATATCCGCCTGAAGAAGCAGCACTACGGAATATTCCAGCTTCGAAAAAACTTACTCGTAAATGTTCATTGATATTATTCGGATCCCGATCGTTTACATCGCGATTGGCCTTCTCGAATTTGATTTCGGAGGGTTCCTCTTGAACCGTTAATTGTATTCCTTTGTCATCAGCCATCTTTACCATCAGTGATGCTGGGCGGGAATCGATGATAGTGACATCTGCCGAGATACCCCAAAACAACAAAACGCAAAAGAAGAAACTAACTAAAAGACACTGGTTTTTCATTTCATTTCATTTCATTTCATTCATTGCATTTATTCTGATTTCAATTCATTCGTCATATACATTTTTGAACAGAAGAACGAATCAGCGCTTATAGAACAGATTCGGTTGAGCATAAAACATCGTAATCAGAGGAAACAAATAAACATTGAACACAAAACTATTGAAATAAAGCAGCAATAATATTATTGTAAATGAACAAAAAGGTTCGAAATCAATGCGTTTAACCATCATCAAAATGTTAATGAAAAAAAGAATAACATATAACCAAAAATTCATAAAGACTAGTCTTTATGAATTTTTGATATAACTGATAATGAAAAATACATTATATACAGTTTAAAGGTGTAAAGAGCATTATCCTTTTATCACAGCTACTGGTCTTAATTTGATGCATTTTTTACTAATACCAGCCGCATGACCTGAAAATAAAATATAACAGCTTTTTGCATTTTAGTTTCAAAAATGTAATTCTCAAATCACGAATGGAGTATGAACTTACATGTATCAACAACATCTGTGACATTTTTATAAGATTCTGGGGCCTGAAAAAAAACAGAAAAAGTATTTCAGCTATCTTCGATTAATTCAGCCTGAAAAATGAATATATATTTTTTGTAGGTCTTTTTATTTACCTCTTCCATGACTAGTTTAGGTGATGCTACTCTTATAGATATACCCTTCGCTTCGAGAGCTTCTAAAACATTTGTATAATCTAAATTACGACGTGACTTCGCTCGGGAAAGAGCTCGGCCCTGAAAAAATAGAAATAAAAACAGTCATTTCTCAAGAGCCAATTGAATCTCTCAATTTGAAAAAAATGTTAGCAGAAAAATTGATCGTAAGGACTTACAGCACCGTGACAAGTTGAGCCAAAAGTTTGTTGCATACCAAGTTCAGTGCCAGTTAAAACATAACTACAAGTTCCCATAGTTCCACCAATAAGTACAGGCTGACCAGTTAGCTGAAAGATTATACATGTAACAGAAGTTTGTACTGTTTATCCCTTAAAATATTACCGGCATATGAATAATGATATTAATAATGATATTTTGTTGTATTTGCATAGAACTCAATTTTAGTTCTATGGTATTTGTAAGGTTTATATAAAGGTGAAAATAGATATTTTCAATACATCATAATTGATAGATGAAGAGGTGACTTACTTGATAATCTACTGGAATGAGAGGATGATGTGGAGGGAATGCTCGAGTTGAACCTTTTCGATGGACGAGCAATGTTTTCAGTTTCCCGTCGACCATGTGCTCTTCAACTTTGGCGATATTGTGAGACGTATCATAAATAACGTGCATATCCAAATCATCGGGAGTCGTTTGAAACATCTTCGCAAATGACTGAAAATGGTTTTCAAAATAGATGATCAGTGAAATGTTCAAATTCCTGTGGATTATTCAAACGAAGTCACATACATTACCTGTCTGCTTAGGAAAGTCATCGTACTACGATTAACCCACGCAAAGTTCGCCGCTGCAGCCATACTTTTGAGATAATCCTGACCTTCTTTAGATTGTATAGAAGCGCAGGCCAATTGCCGATCATTCACAACAATGTTATCTCTCTTCATCGCTTTCTCCATCGCAACTAGTGCATCTATAGTTCAGTTAAATAATGAAAAAATAAACCTCACAGATCAAACAAATAAATATCCACTAGAATAGGAAAAATAATGTTTACTAGTGCTATGTATCTAACCTGTAGCCACTTGGTGTCCAAATCCGCGACTACCGCTGTGAATCATAACGCACACCTGCCCTGGTTCTTCAATACCCATTTTGCTAGCAGCGTAGTAATCATAGATTTCTTCAACGACTTGTATCTCGGCATAATGATTGCCAGCTCCAAGAGTACCCAACTATATAACGAGTTATGTAACGGTTCAAGTTTTCAATCATTAAAGAAATGTTTAAACACACGGGTACATTAAATATCATATGTGCATACTTGAGGAAGACCTCTTTTCTTCGCTCTGCTGCTAACTTTTGAAGGATCTGCCTGTAACATTCGACCATACTCCTCGCAATGTTCCTTGTCTTCAGCCCAAGCATAACCTTCACGAAGAGACCAGTCCATTCCCATCTCAAGCGCTTCTTCTAAATCTCTAAATATGAAAAAACAAATTTCACATTTTAAGCAGCTTACAAAATGGTTATCTCAGTTTTCCAGGGTAGGTTAACAAATCATGGGCGAAATTTCTAATAAAAGTCGTTTTTAGATCAATAAGAAAGACAGTAGACAGGTTTTATCAGTTCTAAGACGATTCTGTCATCAAATTTAACATTAAGATTTCAAACCCGACTTATGCATCACAAATCCTATAAGAAATGAAGTCATTTACATCAAATAATTACCTGGCAGTCATTGGTATAATTCCTTTTGAACCAACTCCTACAGGAATGTGGTTGAATAGTGTTTGCGCAAGCTGTTCTTTCACTGGTAGAATATCTTTCTCAAATAGATTCGTTCTTAATAAGCGTACACCGCAGTTGATGTCAAAACCGACACCCCCCGGTGAGACGACAGCTTTAGGATCACCCATATCAAACGCTGCCATATTTCCTGAAAATGAAGAGTTTTTGAAACCTACATTAATGAATGCTTTTGTAGTGAGCACCAAAATTGTCCCCTCTAAAATGCATACATATGTACGCCCCCCCCCCCCCCCCCCCTAGAGCGAACACCTCCATACAGTTCAATTTACTTCACCAATAAACTACAAATTTAAGGTGTTTGGTTTCATTTGTAGTTGCGGTTTAATACAAGGATACCCTTGACCTGAACACTAAAGAGGACACCTCCAATAGTGGAAACCATTCGGCCCCAGTAGGTGTTCTGTATAGAGATTTTACTGTTTAAATATGGAGGTTGGTTAAACAGAGCTTACCAATCGCAAAACCATAGCCAGAATGAATGTCTGGAAGTCCAACTGACCTCTAAAATAGATAGACAAAATCTGATGAAAGCGTTTGCGATTTTTGCAATTTCAATGATTGCCACGTATAAAAATATTTACCCCAACAATCCCTGGTAAAGCTGCAACATTCCCTATTTGTTTCACACCGGGAAGAAAACCACCGAAACCTTTAGCATTTGAGAAAACTCTTAATTCATCAAACATTAAACGTTCCAGATGTTCATTTACATAAAACACTCCTTCAACCTGAAATATTGGTAAAAACACACGGTTATCAAGTGTTATACTGAGCAGCATTCCAATCGACGTCAGTGTTATTAAGGATCTACGTACGTTCATGTTTGGCACGAAGCCTTTTTTTATTCTCCATGAATGTGAATCAATTTTTTCCATGAATTTTAATTCTTCATTGTACGTTCTCTGAGCCATTCTATTTTCCAATTAACTGGAGCGAAAGTATTCCGCTAACTGAACTGAAAAATGGAAAAAAATAACTTTCAGGATATTGGCTATTGGTTGGGGATAGGGAATTTTTTCATTTTTTGTCTTTCTTTGCCCTTTGGGCTTTGCCTTTTTTGTGGACCCAACAAAACCACAATTGCGATAGTACCGTTTTTCTTTTAGGCTAATTATTATTTGGCAAGCCAGCAAGCTTTTTTAGTATACTGAATTCACTGTCACAATTTATTTTGCTTATCTTACATGAATTTACCTTTGATTTGAGAAAAAAGTAGAAAATTTACTAGAAATTTTCAGCAGTACTCAACGACCTTGAGAAAGGTGCTTCACAACCGTAACGTGTGACGTATATCGTAAATCTAGTGAGACATACGACATAAGTCCAATTCATGCGACTTGAGTCATAACATTACCAGATGGCGCTAGGTGTCAATATGGCTGAAGGAGGCAGGAAAGACGACGATGAAAATCCATTTTCATTCCAAAATTACGTGAAAAAGAAATCAAACCCCGATACGAAAAATCATCAGAATGAAAGTTCAGCATCAGATGAAGTGGATATATTTGATTTACCGGATATTCCATCTCCAAAACGCGAGAGATCACATCTTAAAATAGTCGACGATGGTAAGAATAGTCTGGGAAAGTTCAGCTCAGCCTCAGATATAAAAATTGATGATAAAAATCATACTTTTTAAAACATGACAACTAACGGATGAATAATGTCATGTAGTTGATGTATCTCTAGTAGACTATGTGTAGTCCTAATGTAAGACTTGTTCGTGCCATATTGACCTGTCTGTTTCATGGCCTCAAAGTCTATTTACTTTGTATAAGAATATTTTTCATCCCTCAGCCGGTTCACACTCAAACTTGCAAAACCTGCTCCACTCAGGTCTTTATAAGCAGGTTAAAGATTCTGTGTTCCAAGTCAAGGGGAAAGCGACCAGAAAAAATCATTCCACTTGTTAGGATTTGTTCGCATGAATCCTGGAATGGATTGAGCGGAGGCCAGAAATAATGTCAGATGGCTTAAACTACTCAACTCCACATTAAATACAAAATGTATGATCTTTTTAATCGTAAGAATTTCTGTTTTCAGTGGAAAAGAAGAGCAAGAAACCGCAGAAAAAGGATGAAAATCCATTTTCTTTTAAAAAGTTCATCGCTGCCAATTCAAACCCGGGACATTCTGGATCAAAATTTTACGTAAACGGAGTCGCTGGCATCGCGCCAGATGTCGCTAGCGATCTACCCGACTTCGTGCAAGATCACATCAATAATCACGACGGTCGTCCACGGACGGTCAGTAGTAGAAGTGCTCGAAGTCGAACTCAATCCGATATTTCGCTGCCGGACTTCGCTTTAGACAGTGGCGCCGTCGAACCATCGTCGCCTGACAATCGGACATCTTTCCCCAGTATCGACGCTATCGGTAACGCGCTCGTTCGAAGTGATTCGAGGTTTAATAATCGTAATTTATCGAACGGCGATGGTGACGATACGGTCGCTGTTAGTATGTCACCGGGAGTTCTTCCCGATTTCCTCACGGACAGTAGTGTATTGAGCAATATGAACAATAATGATGGTGCTAATCAGTCAAATTCTTCTACCGCGAATAGACTTCACAGTTCCAGACCAAACTCATCTCGTGTCTCTCCAAATAATAACTTAGCGCTAGAAGTGAAAAGAGTAAGTTATTTTTAAACGTTTAGATTAAGTTCAAATGAAATGTTTCTTCCGTTATGAATGTTGGTAATGAGAGAAAAGAAGTGAAAAGAGTTAGTAATTTTTAAACGTTTAGATTAAGTTCAAATGAAATGTTTCTTGCGTCATAAATGTTGATAATGAGAGAAAAATCTCTGATCTACTTTTCAGCTTCAAGAAGAGAATGAACATTTACGGAGAGAAATGGAAGATAATCAAAGACTTGCCCAGAAGGAATCACAGAGGTAACCACGACTATAGCAAAAATGCTTTATAACGCTGATGTTGGGGTGAATGAAAAATATGTCGTTATTTAGCGTTATTAGCAAATTCAGCTTTATAAAGAAGGATATCTTTATTGAAATGAAGTTGAATTGAGCAAAATTGTTGAGTTAAATTGTTGGTGTTAAGTCAGTAAAATGATGGTGTTATAACAGATTTTGGTTGTGTATGTAATAGGAGGTCAATTCTTCGATGCCGTTCCTTTATTCTTGCAGAGTCGCAGAATTATTGCGAGACCGTGAAAAAAGTCAAACGAAAGAAGCCGAAGAAACTGCTGCGATGGCTACAATGATTCAGCAAGTCGAGGCAAATCTGATCACTTCAACGGTGCGTTTAAATCAAACAATAACTGTCTCTTAGAATACGATTCTGTTGATAATACCGGGTATTTGACTTGAATTTTCATTTTTTCGTAGCAAAGAGCTGTAAAAGCTGAAAATACAGTAACGAAGCTCAAACAAGAAATGAAATCTCTGCAGGTCAGTTTAATACAATCAATTATCTTGTATTAAGATACCGGTGCCCGGTATGCGTTTTAGAACTAGAAATATCTTATCTCGTAGAATGAATTGACGTGTTTGAATGCCGAGAATGAGATACTACGCGCCGGTCATCCGGCTTCTGCTGATGTTCACGATCAGACTAAATACGTTTCTCAACAACTCCTCGCAGCAGCAAATACCGCCGAACAAACTCTCAAGTAAGTGAAAAAACCAAGAGTTTAATACATGGAAAATTGTACTAAAATCTAAAACAATGAGTGACTATCATCATCCAACAGATCTGCGTGTTAATCCAGCGACACCCGATCAATTTGATGAATTGAATTGGAATATTTCTAGGCAGTTGATTGGAGGTGTCGATAACTTGAAATTGATGTCAGATATTTTGAGCTCTTTGGGTAAGATATCATCGGCATCATCTCCAGAGGATGATAAACAAACTGCTGACGAAGATGGTGATAAATCGCACGCAACCGAGAAAGATGATAAGCAAACTGGTTGATTGAATCACTGATTCAAATATCATTTAGAGAATTCTATTGCAGCTCTGAGTAATAGAAAACTAATAGTTCATTGTGATAGAGCAAACCTTGTCTAATTTTTATCCGCATAAGAGCGCTGAAAAATACCTAAGTATGAAATTGTTGAGTAGACTTTTTTCCAAAAAATGCCAACCGAAGCTTCCAAATGATTGATCATGATATCAAAATTGTTCAAATGATGCTTATTTTTTGCAAATACCAGTAATGAATTATGGCCTTTATCTGAGTTTAAATCTCCACAATCTAAAAATCAATATTTGTTATTGATGCTGAGTATAATTACCAGTAGCTATTTTTGTGATAGTTTGTAAATATGTAATGTAATATCTTGTCAATATACTGTATTATATAATGATGATTTTTGTAATGATTATTAACATATTTTAATTATGTACAGATTTTAATGTAAATAAATGATGCTTAAATTGATTCATTACTTCTTAACATCTGGTGAAATCTTCTTTCGTAGGATCTCATGGAAAGTTACCCTAAATTTGCTCCAAATGAAAGACGGTGTTAGTTATCGACGAAATATGACATCGTAGCAGATGCAACAGTTCTTAGAAATTCCAAAAATACCACAGATCGGGGACTTAATTATTTCTTTTCAAAAGGTAGCACTTAGTAGACTTGCTACAAACCTATCAATTCTCGAAATGTGCCATTTTTAGTGCAGCAGATAAAAAAGTAGGTCGGCATGGCATAAAGCAGTACTGCACTGATGAAATAATCGATATTCACTATGTATGAGCAGCAGGGAATTCAGACAAAATGCATGATCCAAGAAGTAAGTCTCGGCATTTATAACATATCTAGTTTATTCGTTAACAATCAACTTGAATTAAGATTTTTTACAAAAGATATAGCACATATATCAAGGCTTCTTGACAAGTATTACACATTTATCAATCTTATACCGGTACATATATCATACATTATCATGTACCAGTAAATTATCAGGAAATCATGACACTTTTATCAGCACCATAAAAACGGACTAACTTCAACTCGACACATTTGTGTATCAAAAACTTAAAATATGAAAATAAAACATTTCTTTTAAAGTTTCAAAATTGAATTATTTTTGTCTCTAGGCCTCTCCCTCAAATACTTCAGCAGCGATATGAATTCTCTCTTCATTCGGTTCATTTACGACCCGATCCTTAGAACCGAAATAATCGTCAGTACAGAATATTTCTGGCTGAATGAACTTTGGCCGCGAATCCGACCTTGGTTTGCTTTGGGTGGGCTTTTTCTGAAATGAATCAGAGACATATGATCTGGAAATATGTACGCTGAACAATAATCAGTCACTATCTGAAGTAGGGTAGATACTTACGATAAATGTTGGTAGACTTATGTTTGTGATCATTTTCTTGATATTGCTAAATGTTCCCATTTCATCCTCAGCTTTATTTACCAAATCTTCCATTGTCGCTACATTTTGTCGAACATGCCCAACAAATTCCTAGAAGATTAGAATATAGTTTCAAGAGCCTTAAAAATCTTCCTTTCAGGACAGGACTTTTATCAATTCAGGCACCTCTAATTTATCAATCCTTTCAAATATCCGTTGCATTCGCATGCTCTTCTGTTGTAGATCCATCATGTTCTTATTCAAACAAAGGGAGGTGTCACTTCTAATCTGAAATGTGGTCGACATAAGGTGTAACTAACATCGTGTGCAACTTCCATGTAATTTTGTAAGTCTTACCATATCGACAAGGCCACAGTATTCATCAAGACGCGTCAACATATCTTCGATGCTTTCTTCAAAATTCACTTTCTGCAATGCAACAACAAACCGTGACAGAAAACGTCGCGTACAACGATACGATAGGCCTAACTTAATTGAATTTAATTTGTAATGATTTCTATCTTACTTCTTTTGGCGTTTCAAAGTCAAGATAATTGGCATATTCATCAGACATTTCATTCACTAACGTGTCCTCAGTTTGAACATCACTTTCACCAGGTTCGCTGAACACGCTGCCGCCACTAACGACAGCATCCGAGTCAGTTTCTTCAACTGTCACTGTTTCGATCTCCATACTTAGATCGTTCGTTGGTTTTATAGGATAAATAGTGCGACATTACCGAATCCGTGGAGTTAGGTTATCGTTTTTTCCAAACCCGGCGATTAGGGATTCCTGTATTATCATTACATCCATACTACAACAACTTTGCTAAAAACTACTGCTCTGTGTGAAAAAAAATCAAAAAATCAGATTTGAAATTGTAATACGGGGCATCTTTCACAGAGACAACGGTATGACTGCAGTTTAGGTGTCCATAATGGTTATGTACCTAACCTTACCATAACACTATTCTTTAATAACACTAGCACCACCCAGTGGATAGGTGACCCAACCAAACTGCAGTTGCCAGTTTATAGACCACAGATCTATGCTTGAAATGCTTGTGTGCCTTCACAGTCCAGGACACTTCAGTACTGTTTTTAGCAGGCCGTTGTATATCAGACAGGTCTCAGGAGGGGCTTTATTACTCAGTCGTTTTTCAATTCAATTCTTTGAATGTTCACATAGACCCAACATACCTAAGCATTTACTCAGTAAATTACTGTTTGTTGCGTATGTTGGGTGCTGCCATAATAGTTGAGATGTTCTTTCTTTTCTATTTCAGTAAAATATGCTGAAAATTACCCATCTTAAGTCACAACTTGTGATGTCCTCCGTATTTAAACCACAAATATACAGACTCATTTGTGATTGGAGATCTAATCGCTATGTCAGGCAGTTATCAACGTCAACTGCAATGTCAACTAGTCGAAAAAGAATGGAATATACAGAAGAAAAGAAGATTGGCGCAAGAGTATTCTTAAAAAATCATAATGATATTTCTTCTGCGGTTGAGGACAGTAGAAAAGTGTCACATAAACTGATCAAAGCTTTACACTATAATCTGGTGAACTGTTCTCCGCAATCAATGCAGAACAATTTTTACAAAAATAGCAAAGGTGCTAAAATAATGGTAGATATGAAAACGACTAATATGATCATTGAATTTGAAAGACGCGCGACAATTGATGAGAAATATGAATTTTTACGAAGCATGTGTCAATCAGATGTTGTAGCAATGCTTCAATTCTATGGCGATCGATTACGCGGATCGGAGCAGAACAGGCGTCATTTACGAGAATTAAAACAATTCAGCTGTCAGCTAGTGGATTCATTCGATTCAAAAAGCTTACTGAAAATTGCCGATGTACTTTATAAATGCGATTGCGAATTCGTAGATTTCATGCGACATCTAATAAGCGCATGTGTCAGTCGGTGGAAATCATTGGATTATAAACCGGAGGAAATTCCACAGTTAATGTTCTATATAATGATCTACGGAGAAACATCCGGTCAATTAATGAACTATATCGAAGAAATGATTGTCAAATGTCTATCTTCATATTCTCTGCAACAGTTGAATATAATTTGTAATGGCTTTTTTCGCTGTAATTCGCGTATAAAAAGTCAAGAACTTCTCGACGGAATCGCTGAGAAAGTGTTAAATGAACTGGATACAATTGATCTCATGCAGTTGACTCCGTTTCTGAAAGTGTTCAGACACGCTGGATTCCACAATGTGAACTTTTTCGAACGAGTTGCGTCACATTTATTGAATCAAAAACTTTTGGAAAAGGAGACTAATCTCACTCGAATTATGGAATTAATGAGATCGTACGCGTCTTTACGTATCTACAATCAAAATTTACTCGAATCGACTTTAAAAGTTTTTCAACGATTAATCGAACGCGATACAAATACTGAACTAGTCAGATCGAAGGATATCGCTTCGTATTTATGGGGTTACTCTTTGTTCAGTTCGGAATTAGATCGATCTACGTGTGATCTGGTTTGCGAACAGCTCAGACGTCGTTTTAATGCTGGAGAATTTAATTCCTTTCCGGAGAGTTTAGTTACTGCACTGACTGCGTTAGCATACTTAGACTCTATTCCTGTAGATCTAGTCAATCAACTGTTCAGTTCATCATTTCTGAATCGTTTGGCAGGTAGGTGGAGTTAAAAATTTCCTGATTCTTATTCGTAATACTTTTTAAAATATGAAACGTTTTACCTTATTTTCAGCTGCAAAATTCTTGGATAAAAAACTTCAGTTGATTCTGCTGCATTCTTGTATGATCATTGAAAATCCATCGTATAATGGATTCTTATTACCAAAAGTATGTATGCGCTAAGATTATTTTATGATGTCGATGCCTAGTGAAAATACATGTACTTATGAATCTGAATTATTTTAGAATTTCTTGCAAACGTGTAACAGAAATAATTTTATTTTATGATGTCGATGCCTAGTGAAAATACTTATGAATCTGAATTATTTTAGAATTTCTTGCAAACGTGTAACAGAAATAATTTTATTTTATGATGTCGATGCCTAGTGAAAATACTTATGAATCTGAATTATTTCAGAATTTCTTGCAAACGTGTAACAGAAATAATTTTATTTTATGATGTCGATGCCTAGTGAAAATACTCATGAATCTGAATTATTTTAGAATTTCTTGCAAACGCGTAACAGAAATAATTTTTTTTGTGATGTCGATGCCTAGTGAAAATACTTACGAATCTGAATTATTTCAGAATTTCTTGCAAACGTGTAACAGAAATAATTTTGGATACTTACCAATCGAACTAAGTCGGCGGAAAGGGATGAATGTTCTGTTTGGTGAATTAAAACGATTGTTCAATGCAGAAGAGAAAGTCCGATGTCACTTTATTCTGCCACACATTTTAACTGCTGGTAATTAATGTAAAAAACCATCTTAGGGTTCAGGGTTCGTTGTTTATTCCTTAAGGTTTAAGAAATGTCTTCAAGGATCTCAAACCTCCTTTAAATTTGTATAAAATTATATAATAGATTAAGTTGAATCGTCACATTATTCAGGTATTGAGATACATTTGGATGAAGATAATCGACCTGTTCCGATCCAGTATTATCACTGTCATGATGATCTGCCCGCGCATATAGATTGGTTATCGTCTGTGACTGGTCGACGTCAAGGAAACAATCAGAAACTCGTTTCTATATCGGGTGATCTCATTAAAAACATGCAGACAATTCCAGAAATTTCCAGGTGATTATTTGAACCATTTGGGTAGCAGTTTTTGAAACCCATATGGTTAATGTCAAATTTAACGTGAGCCCCAGTTTTTTTGCTAGTTTTTCACTCAATTCACTCGAATTGGATATTGCAAAATAAGAATTTTATCCCAAATTAAGATAATTTAGTTAATTTCATACTGATTACAAAACGGACTATCGGTTATAACAACCAGATATTCTGGTCCGTCGAAGTTCGTTGTAAGGGGTTGCACTGAAGAACAGTCATCTCTGTTTACACACAGATGCCATCTATGTTTCTTGATCAATGTGTTTAAATTTTGAGGTGAATTCTGAATGGTTTAAATGATGTTAGTTTTTGTTCTATCAATTTCAGGATTGAATTAGATGATAATTGCAGGAATGGTAATCGTCCGATTAGAATTAAACGAAAGTTAGTGTTGCAAAATGATGAATAGTGTGATTGAATGATTTTCAGCTTCGGAGTTTTACTGGATTTCTTCTTTCTGCTTACAGGATAGCAATTGATATCCTGGGATGGCATCAAGTGGCCTTTAATCATAAAGATATAACACTCGCAAATACTAGACTAAAACATCGTCATCTACAGAAATTGGGATATGATTTACACGTGGTGAGTTAAGTGTCGCTGCATTTTGTGAACCAAACAGTTTCACATAAAGAGTCTTGATCACATGAGTGTTTGATCCACCAGATTAGACCCGGCCCAACTTTCCACACCATTACCAAAATGGGGCGGGCCTGTGCCAAATATAGACATGGTCAAATTATTCCATGTGTCATCCTAACTGGGTCTGGAAGTGACTCTCCTCAGTTGCCACAGTTCATTTTGATAGCATTGTGAATGAGTGATTTACGTATGAATTCTAATTCCGCATGGGCCAAATTTAATTTTTGTCTGGTCTCGGTCAGTTTGACCCGGACCCAATAATCTCCTTGTGATCGCGGTTATGATTTTCTACTCATCTATTTCAGATTTCATCCGATGAAGGTCAACTGTTAGAAGAATTACCAGCCGCCGAATTGGAACATTATGTACAGGAAAAAATAATTGATCGTCATAAAATTCAATTATGATGTTAAACTATAACATAATAAACATTCTAAAACATAACGATATTTTATTGGTTTTCTGTGGTGGTGGTCGTTGGAAGGCCATTCAACGTTTAATTTAACGATGCCGTTGTTTGATCGGAGGTCTTCATGAGTAAATTGTGTCGAGAACGGTGAATCCAATATCTAGAAAGCATGACTGAGTCTGTCTGTACTATATGAATCAGTTGGAGCATGGAGTGTCCCACGTTACTGAAATAATGATGATAGCTATACACATTTATCTAAAACGTTGATGAAAAAACGGCAAAATCCATTAGACATTAATGGGATATTTTATTTGTTTTAATGAATTTCGCCGTAGTTGGTATACGGAAAACCTATTACGCGATATATTGAATGGATCCGAAAATTATAGTATGACATTAAGCGTTAAATTCACTGAAATGGATAGATATGATTTTTTTCTACATTTTGAATGACGGTGATCACCTGCATTTTCACGACTGAAGGCGAAATTATGAATGCAGGGGAGACACATACGTTTTACTACCCATTAACCAGCTTATTTTCATCTGATTGAAGCAAAGAAAATTCAACTGGGAATACTGCTGCAATTTGCTCTTGTTTGAACACGGCTTCAAAGCGTTTTCGATTCGTGCGCGGTACAATGCGATTGATTATGGTTTGCTGGAAACGACTGTTGGACAGTCGATGAGCTGCATTCATGGTCAAACAATACAAAATCCCCACCGTCGAAAATCTAGAATTAAAAATTTAGCGCGTTGGGTATTAGTTCATTTATTCAGATGAATGTTTTAATCATTACTAATTCCAGAGAGCACATTGACATAACCGATAGCCCCAGAATGACGCTAAATTCCCATCTAACTCATTGCCATTTAGAAATATTCTGCATCGTTACTCGAAACGACATTCTTCTGGTAGGCATACCCGTAACGGCTTTGGTTACATAACTATAAACTCGTTCGCTGTGTAAATACAACAAGTCGACAGTCGACTCTTCTTCCGAACGGTTGGAGACCATCAAATCTTTCCCACGCGACAACTAATTCAAGTATGAGGTAATTGCTAAGAAAACTCGTGCAGTCTTTTGACCTAGTTATAGTTCATCGCAAACATAATTTTTCAGCTAGAAAAATCCCCACATCAATCTGGCAAGTTCTCACAGAATGATTATTTAATCTTATCCGTAATCAGAGGTCGGACTTGCTGCCACCTCGCCAGATGAGAGTGAGTCGTATTAGTTTTTATGTCGGTTGTCGTAAGCTGTTTATGGATGTCATGTTGACATTCTTTGTCGTATATACTGATGGCTTCATAGATCATATCAATACACGCAATTAATACGGTTTATCACTCATAGTTAGTTTCGCTCGTATCTATGAACATTATTGAAACCGTTTGACGACGATAAAAATTCCATACCAGCACTATCGAAATGATGAATTGAATGCCATTAGTGTCAATTTTTGCTTTTCGACATCAGCAGAAAACGATGGTTATTACGTATTTTGTGACAATTCGCATCCATCCCGTTTAGCTAATTGATTATGAATGTTCTATTACGGATTTGATGAAATTTGCCAGCATGGGTTAATGTCGTTGACCAGCGAATGAACCCGCAATAACCGACAGAAAATATATCATCCTAAACACACCCGATAGCTACTCGTTACCCAAGTCGTGTAATTGTTTTGATTGGAAGTTGTTGACACGGTTCGAATCTGATTATCACATACAAGTGTGTTGTGTGGTGTGAGTTCAGTCATTCCACTATCATTCATTTCTGACAAATAAGTCGCGCTATTTCATCTTTCTCATTAGTAGGTAATAATACGCTCCAGTGAACTTTTACCAGACAAGATTTCCTACAAATGTTTCTTGATATATGTATCTGAATGACTGATCGGCCTTGGTCACTGTCCAAAATAGCAGATACTTACATCAAACAACACGTGCATCTTTGATCCGATCATTGATAAACTGTATCGGTTCACTGACATAAAAACCATAATGATCTGAATATAACATACATTCGTCAGGTAAGATGAATCGTACAGTAAGAAAGGAAAAACGTGTCTGCAAGGTTTCTTTGAGCAAATACTTTTGAGCTTCGATTATGTCCTCGGTAAGATGTGAAGGGACACAATATATAGATTTGGAGTCGTTGCAGCTTGTTTTAGACTTGCGAGGATCGTGTGTTTCTCTAAGTCTGACAGGAAATAAATAACCCTTTTATAAGTTAACTTTCTCCTAATTTGTTTCTTTATTTGACTTGCCCGTGAAACCTGTGTATTCAATAAGATTGATGGTATTGGTACTAGTCCTAATACGCGGTTTTACTTTCGATGCGAGGTTTATTTCTATGATGTATGGCCAGTACTTAATGTGTCATTGGCGTGGTCACTTTAACTTCCACGTCCGTGTTCTACTGTAACCCGTCCGACCATAAAATGTTCTATAACGGAAATCGATCAGTGACGTCTGCTGGTCCGGTTGCGATAATTGGGTCTAATCAATACGGCAGCGTGTATATTTACGTGTCATCAGTCGGATAACACGGATAAAAGCCAGATCAGCCAGGAAATATTTCTTATCATTTATCTTGTGATTGCATCCCTATTTTATTTATGAGATGTGACAATCTTCGCCGCCACCGTAATTTTTTGTTTAGGATTTTCCATTCTCCAAAATTTATGTCGCAAATTGTCCGGGGAAATCGCAAATTTTTGCAACACTTACCACGAAGAAATTGCCTGCGTGCTGGCCACAAATAACATTTTCTTCGAACGCTTAGTAGGATTTACCATTCTTTACTTCTTCCTTAATGCGTAACAGGCCTACCCATCAACAAGTGCGTGTTAATCAATTACAATCCAATCACAAAGTGATCAAATATATCAATGAGTCTAGGTAAACAACTAGTTGTATTCGATAATGGATACCAAGTGTTCGCTTAACCCTGTTCCTCACAAAAAAAAGAAAAACAGTTACTTGAACGCATCTGAGTGATTAAGAATGTCTGTTCCTAACTCCAAGAATCTGGATAGAGACGAGCACTAAATGTTTATCGTCATGTCAGTGCCGTATTGCACTTAGGGCGGATGCCACATCAAATGCCACGACCCAGGTAGATTAACTTGATCCCAATACTGTTCGCCCTGGTCTCGTTAAAACCTAACAGCGACGGGGATTTTATGACCCTGGATGGCGATATTTTTCCAACGGGCAATCAAACGGCACCTCGGACGTTTTGATGGGGAGGACTTGCAGACCACCAGATGGTAATAAATAAATATTTACACAGCTCTTCTCGTACGCTGTTAAGTATTATATGAAACCATCCATTCCGAGGTTGATTTACGCAGCCCTCAAACCATCATAAAACTCTGACAAGTTTGGAAATAAAATGATATTTCCAGACGCTATTCGCTGTATAACTTTACGAAGACCGTAAATTCGATATATAGAAAAAGTCAACGATTGTTTCTATACTGTTAGGCTCAATATTAGTTTGTTCACGAGGTCTCGATACCGCGATATTATCATTCCACTTGATGATGGTTGTTAGGAAACAGCGGAAACGTCGTAGTCTCAATATATCTAGCTTCAATTTCTTCCATTTAGTCTCTGAGCGTGGAATTTGTCTTAATTAATTTATTCTTGTTATATGTAGCTGTTTTGTCATTCATATATCGTGCAACGGGGTGATTAACTTTTGCAAGTACGTTTGATAACAAAATCAAATCATGATCGATATAATCATTATATTCGTACGTCATCA
Organism: Tubulanus polymorphus; assembly: GCF_964204645.1. NCBI lineage: Eukaryota > Metazoa > Nemertea > Palaeonemertea > Tubulaniformes > Tubulanidae > Tubulanus > Tubulanus polymorphus. The sequence continues at coordinate 2,825,944 of NC_134027.1, read as the reverse complement.
AAACCGCCATGGACGATATCGACGCAACCAGTAAAAAGCGAAATAATTTCGTAGTTCATTAATTATTGAATATGAAATAGACGCGTTTTTTCAGACATGATGAAGGAATGAATACATTCCATTAGTAAAATTTCCCAATAGACAATCTGATAAAGTTTACGAGTTTAGAGCGTGGCAGTCATTACAGTGTTGGAAATAATTGAATCCTTCAATTTATGTTTTCTTACTCTAATTGAATTGGCTCATCGTTTTATTTCATTATCAATCCACCAATCTAACGCATTGTGATATATTATGATTTATCACACAATTAAGCTTCAGATATGAAGTTTTTTTGTTGTTGAATACTTTTCAATAGCAGACACCGCGAGACCTTATACGAAAAAGGACCGTTTCCTCATTTTGTGGACAAAAGTTATTTCATCTGCTTCATTTGATCCTTGTTGAAAAGGGGACTGGATCATCGATATTCTGAGACAGTCCGCGGAGACTTGTGATCGAGGATTCAACAAGACAAATGACATCTCTCATCGCGTTCCTTCCTGTACTTTGCACAAAAATGCAATGCATAAATTAATTGGACTTGATTAAGGTCGACCGTGGAAATAATCAGCTGCGCGCAGTGTTTTTAACTCGTGCTTCGTAAATGACCAAACAGGAACGTCCGAACTAACCACGCGCGATGCTCACGTTGAAAGTGTCATGCAGCATTTTTGTACATAAATGCAAATATTATATTAAGGTTGTCACTGCATCCGACACTGACAATGAACATGTCACGCATGCGATCGAACTATATTAGATTACCAGCCAGAAACTCGTGATTTGCAATCAGTAAACAGGATTACCATCTTTTTACATGTCCTCCGAGTCGTGATACGTATCGGTGGATGTGTTCATTGTATCTGTTAAAAACGAGTAATACAATCTAATGAAATGCCCCATCGCTTCTGACAAGTTAGAAAACTCTTAATTATAAGATGAAAGGTAGAGTCTTATTTCAAGCTTAAACTGCATACTTTGTCGAAAGATATATGTCTGATATATGTAATTCTATGATAAAAGCTGGAAAAGTAGAAAGACTACGTTATTGCCTACAAAAAAGATTCGAAAAATAAGTAGTTAGATAAGTTTTGGAGAAAAAATACAATCTAACGAAATGCCCCATCGCTTCTGACAAGTTAGAAAACTCTTAATAATAAGATGAAAGGTAGAGTCTTATTTCAAGCTTTAACTGCATACTTTGTCGAAAGATATACATCTGATATATGTAAGTCTATGATAAAAGCTGGAAAAGTAGAAAGACTACGTTATTGCCTACAAAGAAGATTCGAAAAATACGTAGTTAGACAAGTTTTGGAGAAATATTGCTCTGCGGCGTGGTTTGTCGATTGATAGTTGTACAGGTATGCGTGTCTGCGAAGCCTAACCTATTTGAAACCTAGCCTAACGTAACATGACCTAACCTTGAGACCGAAGACCTAATTATCTGCTCGGCCAAACGCCAAGGGGTGGGTGCAGGAAAACCCTGTTAGTGCTAAACCACGCTGAGGCTAACAGAGTTTTCTGCGTCCGCCCGAACTGATTTACGACCGGGAATGACGAATTAATATGACCAGGTACTCGGAACGTCGTATACCACGTTTACCACGTCTGAGAATCTCCCCAGTGCTTTAACTACTGATTCGAACGAGGAAAGCGTAGCTCATCGAAGATGCCTCGAGTTAGTATTACGTAGCGAGAATTTAATGAGTCGAGTGTCAGGTGGATATTTTAATCTCGCGATGAAAGAAATGGATTCATTTTACATTTCTACGAATCGTAACACAAGCTAGCCCGTGGCATCAAAGCCGTGGTATCTGACGATGTAGACTAGTTGGAAAAAAACTGACCAACTCAACAGGATAAACATGAATTCATGAAAGCTTTTCCAAGTGCCATAAATTCTGCTATTAAGGAACACTAAACTTAGAATATAGAGTCCATTAATGCAATTTTTCGTTGCGTCACGAGTCAATCGAATTGTCGTCAAGTTTTCTTGCTCTCGCTTAAAGGTTTTTATATTGCGGTCAGTAAAAACCACGCAGCTTGCAGATGTATCTGTTACTAGAGGAAGGAATTTGAAGGCACTCGTTGACATAAAAGATTAAACCATTTCGGAAATTTGCGCTCTAGTCAACACAGCGAATTGTGACTAATGTGTTCCCCGAATAAGAGAACTCCATGATTGATGTCCAAATACTCTTGTGATTAGCACTTAGGAAGTCGTGTCCTTCCCACCGCGTAGTGTATTTCGTAAGCGTATGAAGTATTAATTAGAATTCACAGAAATCTTCGTTTTGTTTTGCACGCATATAAAGGTAATTCATTTCACTTGAACCCGAGATTTACAGTGCTGTTATTCCAATCTATCATTTTTATCTACTATTTGTTGAGCAGGAAAGAAGACGATGCAGACCGGTGGAGCTGATGGCGCTGGAGCGAATTTTATTTTTGGTCCATATACTATGAATTATGCAAGCCCTTACAGTGTTTTAATTTCCTTTTGTAACGAACGGATGACACATTTCTCATTTGGAATTTTCTTCCATTCAAGACCTCCCCACGAAGATTATTTTTCAGAGGAGATTTTCTTCGAAGCGAGTATTAATTATTTACTCTATCGATGAAATGAAATGTTTATCCGATCCATCCTGCGAAAACGTCCGCGATTTAAAAAGCTTAAATTCTTAACTCGCAGAATTTGCGTCGTTTGTTCATTTTCTTTTTAGTTCGAAATTGGAAATCCTGCATTCAGATTAAATCGCAAATCGCTAACCAGGCAAACAATTTGTTGGAATATGCCTTTATTCTGTGGACGAAGACGATATGCGCAGAGTGCATTCTCGAATTTACGTAGAATTTATTTCAACAACATGATTAATCATTAGGCAACTGATTGGAAATTGTTGAAGGCAAGTGCACGACGACCCCGACTGATTGAATAGAGACAGAAGCAACAGTTGATTGGCGTAAAACTCTCCCAGGATGAATAAAATATATGTATTTTCCACTGTTATTTGTCGCACAAGTTGCATGTGCTCCAGTCAGTTGGTAAATTACAGCATTAAATCAAACAGCAATTGGAGCTATCAAGTCATTTCAGCCGGCGCACGTGATCGATGTTCACACGACCAGATATTGCTTCTTGCCATCCATTGTAGATATAATTGAATCGGGAGACATTATTGATGGGGGTCGCGAAAAGCGTCGCCAGCACAGCTGTGTCGTGAAACTTTGACAAATTTGCCCCCACTTATCTTACCTTTTCTTAGCTGCGTGGAGATATACGACAACATGATTCATGTCAACCATGAAACCTCATTTAGGTAGATGATGTCGTATCTCACTAGCCGATAAGGTGACTTGGTTATTACGCAAGCATATTTATATCAAACTCTGCTCAGTGTATGTTACCTTAGAAATAACGTTTTGGTTATAGTTCATCTAAACCAATTAATAACAAGGCAACTATATTGAAAGTTTATTGACACCTTGAAAAATGACACATAATATACTGTCGACAACAAATGATATAATATAGATTATATGATGTTACGGATCAATAAAGTTACTTTGGATTCGAGTATATCGAAAATTGAATTGAATTGACCGGCCCCGATACGTATATTGATTATCAAAATTTATCAAAAATGAGATAAGAGTCACGAAATATGTTGAACTAGAAAAATAAACGCCAAAATTCACCAGTGTAATGGCTATTTTGAAACGCCAAAATTGATTACGTAGTGCACTTCGACTCAATATTAATACGTGTTCTCAGCATGGTATATACATTACTTGGTTTGTTAGTTTATCAAACATCATCTGACTACTCTGGTTTGGCGTCTCTGAGATTGGTTAATGGTGTAAATCCATTAACGATGGAGTCCCGATAGCATCCCACGGACTTATATATCAAATATTTGTTTGATCGGTCGCTTGCTGAGTCAAAGTTACCTAACATGTATTTTATCACAATATTCTTCGTCTGTTTTTAAAACAAAAATCAAGTCTGGAAAGTGCGATTAGATCTGACTGGCTCCACGACGAGTACAGATTATAAACTGCTAAAAACAACCCGAATTTATCTGCAATCTTAGACAGGTGCAATAACGATTTTTCATGTATTGTCTATAGGGGATTACCCAAGAATGAAGCATCGAGGGGGAGGTTATGTTCGCGGCGGATAGTGTATCAGCATCCAGAACGCTCCGAAATCCACAGAATTCATGAATCCATGAATCTTTACGGCATCGTATCTGGTTTCTCTGACTGTTTGAAATTACGCCAATCATGTAATTATGTTCGCGTACAATCTGACTCTATTCGTCCGTTGTTAGTTAGACCCTAAAGCTGTCCTCGTCGACCTACCCTTCAGAGATTTCCAGATTATTACTTTCCTGTCTCAAGATTATCTGTTCACAGACGTCCATTTATCTACGCACGGAATATTCTTTGTTCTTTTTCGTCGCATGGTTTTTTTTATGCGGCGCGTTAATCATTTGGGACACGAGTGACTTCAAAGCTTCTTAAGTCTTGAATCCGTATCGTTGTTAAAAGTATACGTGGTAACATAGATTGAGTCAACTCGTTGAGTGAACTTTTCAAACGAAAATTGATAGTCACTTAGACAAGGATCTGGCAATTTTCTGTTCTCGGTATTTCTATAATTAGATAATAGTACCAAGAGAGCATTGAAGAAAGCTTTGCTTTTATCGAAATTGAAATCTTTGTGACTGTACGAGTTTTTACAAGGTCACGTAGGAACAGAAAATATGCAAAAGCCAAATGTACTAGCAGCAAGTCGCCCACGTCAGTATTTTTTTATTCAGCCAGGCAGGTGTGTGTGTCAACCCTACGACGTCGGAAACTTTTCCTTCACTTTCAACTCCGGGATAAGAAAGAATTCATTATTATGGACGTAGTCCTGGAAACAGATAGAATAAACAATTCTAAATATGGTTGTTTAATGATGTCAGGATTCTTCTGCACCCAGTGATACAGGTCCACGGAGGTATGTTTCGTGAGGAAGGCATTCCACGTTTAGATAACTAACATTATTTTTTTTCGTTTAGGTATTTTTTGCGTTTATGAATGATGTTGCAGGTTGCGAAGCTTTATGAGGTTGTATCATAATATTGTCTTAACATCTTTTGTCGACCGAAGAATCTGATTCGTAACCAATATTCTTTATGAGCTTTCTCGTAACTCAAATCGGTTTCCTTCTTGACGGTTTTCTGTGGCGTGTTGAATTATTGAAACGTGATTGAAAGTCACATGAATTGATTTAGAACTGTCAATATAAGAGCCAGGTTTGCAGAAACCATAAATTTACTGCACTGATACGACTAATGAAGTCATCTTAAACAGCACTTGACATCCGAAACATAATCTGTGATGTAGGGTAGTATACCTTGGTGTCATCTTGTTGAGAGCAGTAATTACCCGCGTGTTACACGTAAAGTTTGATAGATGAGGAGATAATTTGACTCATTTAAACACCATCGAAAGCTTTTGTCGTCTATAAGTAAATTTCTAATTGCGTAGGCGACATTTTGAATGGATAACTCTGAGGTTTTCAAATATGGCAAACACATTTAAAATGTGGCCTTGTAGGTAAATATTTAGTTTAAATGAATACACGAAAGATATTGGGAAAATCTTGAAAATGTTGACTATTATTCGACACAATCATTACGAACAGCCACGAACGAGAAGCAAACAATGTTAGTAATTTTGACTGTGTTTTACTAAAATCCCTCGACTAAAGGCTTTCTTACATGCGAATAGAATCAAATATCAGATGAACTCACAATAGCGTCTAGGAATCCATGTTATTCATACAGGCCTACAGCGGTTGGAAAAATGAAATTCCACAATATTGGAAATTCGATGCTTGAATATTCGCACGGATATATGGAACGAGTTAACGAATAAAAATTCACACAAACCGTTTTCAAGTATCGTTTTGTTTTGTAATTTATTTTACTAGAAGCATCGTTTTTACATGTTACAAATACGTATGACATATTCAGGTAATTTACAATAGGAATTGGTATTTTTACATCATGTAATGTCCCTCTGAGCAAAAAATTAACCATATAAACAAAACCTGTAATGGATAATCAGGGCTGTATATGATATTAGAAGACATCGAGGATAATCATGTTGTAATCTTTCTGAGTATCACTAAATGTATTACCAAGAATATTATGTGAATTATGTCAGCTGTATAGATAGTGGTTTAGGTCGGATATCAATGCCGGACTCGCCGACCTAGAACACACAGATATTCCACTTGACGCTGAAAAGAAGATGAAGTAAGACAGCTTAGCCAAAAAGCTTCGACGTTTTTGTCTGTGGCTGTCAAATGAAACTAATCAATGTAAGATCGATGGACCTATCGGAAGATTAACAGTTGTCCGTTCTTATCGCTGGTCATCACATCTGATCGGTCGATACATACTTTCCATGAACTTTTGACTTGTGGCATGTTCGCGCGAATTTCTTCCCGCATAGATTTCCGAAAACAAAAATGTGAATTATTACAACCACGAGTCGATATTTACCTACTTTCCCCTGATGATAAATAAGCAGGTTGTCAATACGTCGCTTAAAGGTGGATTCTGTTTATTCAGTTTGTCAAACGCGGCTTATTGAAGTGACAAGGATTAGCCGCCAGTCAACGCTTAAACACGGAGATATGACAAGACAAAAACTTATTAAAGATTTAATGCTTTCATCTTCAGGCTGCTTGCACGTGTCACATACCGTTATTGCATGTTTCAAACCCGCTTCAATCACTTTTTCTCAGAGTCTCATTCAGAATTTTTACCGCTATTAGAAGATTAATTATCGCTTGTCAGAAGAGATGTTTCAGGATGTGTCGTGCAAGATACACACATTTCACGCTCTTCGTGATACTTAGAGAGCGTTTACATAATTTAAGCCAAGCATAAAAATGTTGATACATAAACGTCTATAATGCATGCAGGGAATATGTTTTTATCAGATTTCAAAAGAGGTGTATGAACTTTATTTCTGCAGTATAGCCATTGAAAAACCAATTCACCAATTACCAATTTCCAAAATATCAGAAATTGCGTTGTTTTAATGCATTTTATCGGTTTCATGGCCAAAGGGCGTCGATCTCGGAGACGTTTTGCCTTAACGCACTCCTAAGAAGACACACATTAAGGAAATGGATGAGAAACGTTGGTCGTTAGTTTCGAGATTCCTGTCCTAAATCACCAGGAGCTTGCATTCTTTAAGCGCAATCTGAATGTTAACTGCGTCTCCTGTGTCATGTAATTCCGTCATTCCGAAGAGGTTTTTTTCATAGTCAATCCTAATCAAGACATGTCACACGTTTGATGGTCCAATTAAACCTAACCGTTACCAATGACAGTCGAGTCACGTTAGATGCTGTCCACGGCTACCGCAGTGTTATTTTGTGCAGTCACGAATAGTTCATCAACCAGACGAGCTTCTGCTAGCTCCGCCAACAATTGTGCCAAATTAGCCGACTCACGCGCCGTCGTTCGATCGCGTAGTCGTAGACCCATGACAGAATCATCGTCGTTCGTACGACATGAAAATAGCTTTATATGAAATTACTGAATCATGCGGCTTCAAACGCGAGTTGTCAACTTAATAGTCCGTATCAGTAGCCAGTGTTCTGAAAATGGGACCATTATACGCAAATGATAGAAAAATTATAGATACTTTTTAAATAACTTCTATTTATTCTTTTTTTCTCATAATGACCGTAGGTTCGTAATGATGCATTCTGTCTAAATGAGTTCGTGAAGCACAGCCAAACATAACTGAACAATTCCACTCCATCGCACACTATGTAATCCGAACTACTTCTCCTCATCGGGGGAAGTACGCCCACATTCTTTTAGCATTTGACATTTTATACATATATCTGTGCACGTAACTGTGGATGAATAGTCAGAAGTAAAGGAGCCGTATCCTATCTTAATCATTGTTTGTCTTTAGTGGAGGTAGCTCGGGGAAGTTGATCAGCAAGTAAATTCTTATCTTGTTTTTAAAGCTTACAATTATGTTGTCCAGTTCCGAAGATAAAGACTACCCTGGCTCAACGTACAAAACATTTTCCGGTCAACGACTAATTTGATACACGGTCACGTATAATAGGGTTTCATCTTAGAAGTCAATAAGCGGGATAAATGAAAGTCCGAACACATCCACTGGTTTCCCGTTATTGTCCTTAAAGGCTTATCGCGGAGGTTCGAGCGGAAATGTCTTTAGTATCTGACAACGCGTCTGAGAAGTCGCGAGGAAATGAAGTAGATGATCGTTTTGGTGATGGATAAGAAGTACATCCAATAAAACAAAAGCAAACGTCTCTTCTTTGTTCCTGTTAACTAACACACCACAACGATAGATCGACTGTCTGGTGAATATAAATCATCCACGGTCAAAGAAAAAAGTTATGAAAATAGCAACAACTCGCAAACTTTTGAATAGATACATTTTATGTATTTTCAAAGGAATTTGACGTTTATGGAGTCGTGGTCGTGGTGGTTTATTGCGCTAATTGGGAAATACGGCAGTTCAGTTAACGAAATCTATCAACCATTCGTTACAATAATTCCGTATTATACGGAATAATGAGTGTCTGTAATATCAATCATACACACAGAACCGAGCTGTCCAACATTACATTAATTACACCATGGACGTAACATCCACGATTACACACATTCACTTTTTCACTTGCACATCATTCGCATTCTTCCAGCACACGAAATTAAATGAAACCGTTTACGCAAAAAAACTTCTCACGATTGTGACGGGTTTACCCGTAACTGACCGAAACCTGTTAAGCTATTAAGAGATAAACCTACACTGTTATTTGAAGATGATATTCAGTAAATAATGATATCATCAGACATTTCATTCTCAAATAGAGTACGTAGTTCAGATTCTGTACAAGCATTCAGCCCAAACACTCACATATCGCAATATGCGAATGAACACTTCTTTCAGATCCAAGTCACTCACATAATCATAAGACTTTTGAACCAGATTTAGAATCGTTACAACAACATCCTCCACATTAGATATGGCTCTAATTGAAAAAGTAAGTCAAACACATGCAGATTCAAGAACTGAGGTTAACACAAAAAATTGATCGAGCCTAAATGTACATATACACATCCTTTTAAAATTGCACTCGAAAACTGTATCGAGTTATGTTTCTATGCTACATTTAAGAGTCATAAGAGGAAATACTTCGCTAAATAATAGAACATGCGCCAATCAACAAGTGTCCGAATGGAAACATGTTTTTACAATCGGTTATAACAAAATCCCGTTTGTATCATCAATCAACTGACTCCATCGTTATTCAAGTTCTCCCCGGTACAATATTGAAATGAAAAGTCAATTTATCAGAAAACTTGAAGACGCCGTACAAAATGCATCTTGATTAAAGAAATTCTGATTCGTTTGCGAGAGTAAAATTCAAAAAGCCTTTCAGCGACGCTTATCGATTCTCGGTGAATAATTACGTTAGATAGAAAGAAACGGAATTGAACCAATTCAACATGAATTTGGCAGACCTTTGACAGCTAGGCGAGGAGGATGCTTCAGATACAAGCGAATTTAGTGGTAGTGTATTTACTTTGATACTCAACGAGAGCTTCAATGTTGTGCTGTTCAGAATGCGAAATACTGATTGCCGAAATGTTAATGGAATTCTGCTCAATTCCTACGGTTTGTTTCGAAATAAAATCGATATAGCTCGACGATTATAATGATAATAGAGAACAAATACACTAAAGAAACTAGAAAATTGCAGAAAAATCTTACGATTCACATTCACACATCATATATACATTTGATTCGTCGTAACAACATGACTGACATTCAGACTATATACAATATCACAATACAGTAGCACCAAACAATCACTGTGGCACATACGAGCCGAAATTGAGAAGAAATAATATGAGAAAATTGCAAAAAAATATCGAAATCGGGAAGCGAAATTCACTCGTAAAATATATGCAAGGTTTTAGCAAATTAGCTGATCTACGAAGCAATGCTAATATCCCTATAGTAATAACCGTAATGCGTTATAATAATCACTTAAAAGGGATTTAGCCGCTAATAGAGATATTACATTCCATTCATTCGTTCAAACATTCAAAACCATTAAACATTTACGCAAATTCACAAATTTCTCTCATTGCCCCCTTAAAAAGCCCATCTCGATATGTGGGCGATTGCAACCAATCGTTTATTTCAAGCGGATTATTTAATGTGTTTCTGAGGCGAAAATATCGCGAGACAAACTGTCGAAGCTCTATCGCATAAACCATGATATATCTTAAGGAGAAATGATAAACATGGCCGTTCAAAACCATAAATTTATTGTCACACTCTTCAACATCATCCTTAGTGGAGGTAATTAATATACGGGAATGATCCATACTAGAAGTGCTGATAATCATAGGAATATAATCGATCTTATCAGACTTATGTCTTCTATCGATCAACTTTACGACGATTCGACATTCGATTTGTAATATTACATGGGGCAGACGATAAATAATGAATTTGATTGCCGCGGTTGGATTTTTGTCTTGATTGAATATGCCATCTAGTCAACACACCGTGAGAACCATCCAGCTGCTTTCCAGTATAAAATAACAAGCAAATTAATGACGACCTTTCTTTGTGTTGGACTCAACGCGACTTTCTAGCTAGCATGGCTGACGTATAATAAATGATCTCAAAAATAGTGGGTGAATTCGTATAATGTCGATATCGGAAATCGAAGACACCTGTTAGTTGTATATATGAAGCACCAGTTAAGTCTCTGTTTCGGAAAACGAGAAATCCTTTTAAAAAATCTCTCGTTAATAAGATATGTTGTTCGGCAGCAACATATGTTTAACCCGTCGCTGATTTTGGCCACGTATCGTGATGAATTGCAAGTAGATACATTCGGGGAATTGATTATTTGTTTTTGAAAAAAGATCTTTCGACACAAAATGTCTCAGGGTTAGAAACAGCAAACATGTTTGATTTACAAGAGCGAGACTTTGTTTTACCTCGGGATATAACTGAAAATTCATTTTTCCATCAAACGCGAACAGCCTTCAGGATGAGATCTGTGCCATAAAAAAATGGGAAGGTGGCGCTCGTCAGTCAACCGTTAACAAATAAATATATCAAATGTTGCCCAGAGGGTCACAACATAAACAGTATTATCATATGAAACGACTTTTGGATATTACAACATATCATAATTAATATTCAGGTACAACGTTTATGTACCTTAAAGTCATTATTGATATTAGTTGATGACACATATTTACTAGATTTAAGACAGTTCATTAAGAAGAATCAAACGATATTGTAAATCAGTAATTTATTGTAGTAGATTCGGGCCATAACGTAGAATTCCTGATACGCAAATGAGGACGTCAGGACGCCAAAACCAAAACATTTTTTTTCAAAAAGCTTGTCATTGCACCAAGAATTCTACGTTATGGCCAAATCAACCACCATAGTTATTAGCTTTTCACAGTATTAACAACTTATGAAGATAATAGATTATATGGAAAGTCTCTCGAACAAAAATATAGCTAACTTCCACATTTTAAGCAAACTTATCTCTCAAGTACCACAACTTAAGCGCAGAGTTTACTTGTTTAACTACCAAAGGAGCTTTAAGTAGCATCTGTATGAAAAACAAGAACAAGAAATCTCGCAGCGTTTCGACCGTCTACACGCCATCACAGCTTATGCACCACCTAAAATGTACACTTTTGCTGCTATGTGTATAGTCTACATTTAAGTCGACTCATCGACCTAAACAAGGGTAAAATTCTGCCCTAGTCTTCTCGGACCCGAATGTCCATTCATACCCGGGTTGACTCGGTATTTATAGTGCTATAGTGTACCAGGCCATTTTGCTTACTGTTGTGCGGTGGGATACACGATTGAAGAAAAACTGATTTGAACGTATCACGAAATTGTTTGCTCATACCGCAGTACAGAATAAAGTTTACAGCGCTGTTAATAAGCACAATACCATCCATAAAATCGCCCAGAGCTGAGTACACATCTTCGAAAAACCATTTCCCAAGTATTCCACTGATAAGAATCAGAATACCTTGCGGTAGTTCGGTAATTACGAAACACAAAACGACGGCCACCAACATGGCGGTCGTTCGATTGTGTTCATGAGTTCGTTCAGATTCGGCTCTTTTTCCTTGAGACTTCAATCGGGCTCGTTTCTCGTTAGCTATATACATCGCTCGAATCAGCAGCGCACTCAAAAGCGTAAGCACAATACAAGGGGCGATCTTGATAGAAACCCCGTACACCCAGAAACTGATGCCTTGCAACAAGCCGTTGTTAGCTTCCGCTATGGCACTAATTTTGAACCAATACCCATCACCACTTGGAATAATCTCTTGTAGCATATACTGCGGTATACAAAAGAACAGAGTTGCTACGATTATAGATCCAATTGTTATTTTGGCACGATATAAGTTACAAAGTCGTGGCCCCTGGGTGTGATGGCATACCACGATATAGCGGAACACTGCCAAAGCCACCGTTAGCCACATAGCTATTGTATGACAAGTTATCACGAACGCATTGTGCCATAGGATGAAAATTATCCAACCTTTGGGATGCGATGCGGCGTCCGAAGGGGCTGTGATTATATAGAAATACATCGCGTATGGAAGATATGACATCATTTTCAGCAGATCGGCGACGGCCAGAGCTATCAGTATGTAGTTTGTTGAAGAAATCATGTGTTTCTGCGTTAATACTATGACGTTTAGAATATTCGAAAAAATACCGAAAACGCATACCACTACACTGACGTAACCGTGTACGCCCGTGTACCAATTCGAAAATAGTTTTAGTCCAGATTTCTGTTCTTCTACGGTAACGTTTGATCCGTTGAAACTTCCATTGTTTAAAAGTGTGTTCATCGTCGTAGATATGACGTCATACGAAACCTCGCCGGCAGAGTTCAAACCGGAAGTAAGGGATGAAACATTAGCCGTGTCATCCATCATTGGTTTGCTCGAGTGTATTATCTCGCTATACTCGATAATTCATCCTCCAGTGTGAATCAAACTGAAAAGACAACAAAATACACGATTAATACATCCTAAAGGTTAGATCACTTTATTTCACAAATTCATCCCCAAATTACGATTAAGTACCCATCGTTTAGAGATAACAAAGACATATCAAAGATAACAAAGATATATATTGGATTACCGAGAGGAGAATATTTGTGCATGCCAAACAATCGAAGATGAATGACATTCAATCATTGATTGTACTGTAACACACTGGAGCTTCGAATCTGGAAACATCTATATGTAATTCTACTCAACGATATCTATACTCTCCCAATCACCACCAACTAATGTTTCCAAGTATCATCACCAACTATGCTTTTTTCTCTATTTGCTGTGGTTTATCGATTTAATCATTTAACCTCCAATTCATATAGTTATTTTTCGTTTTTATGTTTCAGAGTATGTTCCTTTATTCTACATGTATATCATATACATAAGCACTACGGATTTTATTTAAATTGAATTTTTGAAACGGTTTTATAAAATATCGAAAAATCACCTAACGAAATAATAAATATAACGTCATAGAAACGAAACGGGTCAGTAGAATAACTGAAATGGGTTTACCATATGATACCATAGGACTCAATGACACACACATACAAATAAATGTGTATACTGATAATCAAGTTTGAATTATACCAAAAATACATAAATTATCTTAATGTATTTTTTACATTGCCCATTGACAATATTCTTTGTACTGTATTGTATTTATGTATATCTGTCCTACAATGCTGTTACATCTAATTTAATGATTTTTTAATCATATTCATAAAGTAATCATGTTGCTTTTATTCTGTTTTTGTATTATATTTTTTCTCTTTTTTTCCCCATGATTATCAATAATTCTATCACTTTCATTATTTTCATTTTTTTTCTTCTTTTATTACAATCATCATCATCATCATCATCATCATCATCATTATTTATCATTATCATGAATATGATTATTATATCATATGATCGCTATTGTTACATTTTTAAAAGAGGGGATCCCCTTCGAGTACTCTCTTAGAGCTCGGGGCTCCACTTAAAAATGATGATGATGATAATGACAATAATAACAATATTCAATTGACCCATGTATTTATACTATATACGTTTATCTTATATCTATATTTGTTTATCTTTATATATTTGAGAAATAAATATTATTCTTATGTGTAGATGCCAAACCATGAGATGCATGAGATATATTTGATTAACGAAAAATTACAGCAAAAAATGCCGATATTTTTCATGTCGACATCAAGATCTTATGACACCAGTAGACCAAATGTTATTACATAAATGCCAACAATATCATTTATTTATAGAACATGAAACGTCTCTTAAGAGACATTTTCATGATTATTCTTCAAAACCCTACGAGTATTCTTCATCAAAAATTCACAGTTATACATGAAAGCTTATGCACTTATTATAAACACCCTGGAAATAAAATGAAGAAAAAATAAATATGAGATCTGAAATATTCGTGAACATCAGATTCCAGTGAAATGAACAGCTCTTATAGATAGCCGCGTCGCTGACTTTAAGGCAAAACTCAGACAGGTTATTTGAACATTCGGTAAATAAATATTCCCTTATTTAAGGCAATTTTCATTCGACAACTACTAAATTCCTATGTTAGTTTTGTAAATGTCACTGCAGATGCAGCCCCCCAGATAAATCCCGCCACAAAGAGAACCAACGGAGACATAATCGCGTAATTTTGCCACCATCACAAAATACTCGCAGGCAACAAACAAGATCTACATCATTTTCCCGTGAAGCCAAGCACGAAATGGCCCACGATATCAGCTCCTCGGATAAGTACAGGTCATTAAACCAATCCGATGTTTATATACATACATCGGAATCACCCGAGGAACAACAATATGAGAGATTACTCTTCCTAACTGGCGGCATCTTATGCCGATATCATCATAAAAACTAAATATCCCATTTCTTTTTTACTCAAGGACATGCATATATTTCTAGAATATTTTTACGAAAATATTGGATTTCTTTTCTTTTTAACTAACTGCTTTATTGGTTATCGCCTATTGTTCCGAACCCACCATATGTCTAATGTGTTGGCGTGAATGAGGTCTGAATTTTTACCTAAGCCACGAGTGACAGATAACCCCATTAATTCTCTGACATATCGCTACAAATTGATGGCACAATTGCCCTGAACATTGAGCATTATTGACCACTAGTCTGAAATGGGAAATCACTGAATCTGTACAAAAATCATCCTCGCGAAGAACTTAACACTTACATGTTCAGAGTATAAGAGATATGCGGCACGCGTTACACCCGTAATCATCCAAACCCCGCCATGAATTTCAGCTATTCAGACACGTGAATAGAAATATTTTTTCATTACTTGCCTGCAGCAGTAATGCCTATTGTGCGAAGTTGATCAAATTGAATACACCATTCCTAGACGAGTCCTACAATTCAAATGAACTTGTTTGTGAATTTTGATATCTTTAAACACGTGAAGAACGGATGCAACAATGTGCACCATGTGACGTGACTTTTCACAGAACCCATTAATTGTCACCTCTTTCTAATTATCATATACACTTATATAATTTCGCTGTTGTTATCAAACTCTTTGTGTGGGTTCAAGTGAAAATTATTCTAAGTGCAATTATTCGACCTGTAGGCCTATAGCGGATTCATCTCCCACGATGTTGATACTTAGGCTTATAAAGGAAATCCAGCGCTGTTATATTACATTTGATATTTGAGCACAGACCGGAGGTCCAAGAACGAGCCTCACCCACGAACTATAATCACATATGCACTGTTTCATTTGCAATTTCTTCATGCTTCATAATCATTTTTCAATAACGTTCCATTTCTTTTAAAAATAGTCGAATTGGACAAATTAATGATATCGTACGTAGCTAATGTAGTGAAGCCGCAATATTGTAGGTAATTAATCATTCTTTTCAAGTATTGACTAGAATGAATTCACCGACGCTAAATATGTCGAACTACAGTAATTACATCTTGGGTAATAAGAACTATCATCTAACATCCCGCCTAATGTAACTAGTTTTTTACTGCGCGCATTCTCTTGAAAACTACGCGCACTTGAAAGTTTCCTGTCGTGTCATTTTCTTCCCGTCTCGAGTTTTTCGTTTATCGCGATATTTTCAAGTTCAACTAAAGCTCTTCGAAAATGCTGCGTTATTGCTTTGACTTAGACGCACTTACACGTATGTGTGAAGGCTGTTGCTAACAACCGTAATTAGTGAGGACTTTTGAATAACATCGTACTTTGATAGTAGGACGAAGAATTAGTAATATGAACCGTACGAACGGCAGAAAGTACCGGAAAAATCTTTCAACCCTTATCCGGAATTCGCCCGTGTAATGGACGCACAGAGTACACATTCCAGCGGCAAAATAAAGAGTTAGAGCAATATCCTCTTGGACATTGTTGATACGGACGATAGAAACTGGACATATTACACATGTCGTTATACACAAGTGTTTGTTTAACGTGTTGATAAATGTACGAACTCTTGTTACGAGTCCGGCGGGAATTCATAACCGTGAAAGAGTTGTGATGCAGAGAAACCCATAAAATCCGACGAGACAAGAAACCATTCTCTTGATACCCGTGCAGGTGACTGATACGATGTCAACAACAGCTCCGTATACCGCTAGGACTTACCATCGAAGTAATTCTCTACGTCACAATGTATCCGGAATAGAAATCCTAGAAAAGTATCGATATTCGCCATACACCTTCAGGAGTTTAAAATCCTTGAAGTCATTTTTCACATTTTGGATTTTCTTATTACCGACAATCTATTTAGTTAATTTCGATTCGATCAAAGCGAAAATATTGACGGTAATCACCGAATAGGAGTCGTGGAATTGTCGAACGCTTGAACAAGTCATTAACTTTATTAGATTAGAAATTTGTCTTAGACGATGATCGAGTTATTTACACGGCGTGCGTTCAATTACGACTTCTCGCTTTGAAATTAAGGCGTCGTGCGTTGCGTGTGTACGCAACAAAATTTTTTTTAAGCTTTTACGTGTTAAATCATCAAAACATACGAAATATTGATGTAAATAAGATTTCAGGCCTGGAAATATGATACGAACCAATAACAAGGTGAATAGACAAGAACATATCAAAATATTTTAGCGAGATTTTCAGCTCGCATCCTGCACCGCGCACCCAGCATTCTATGTGAGGTTAGTTTGCTGCAGGTGGTCTGTGATGCCTCTGTTATTCCCACGACGTTCGGGGGAAAAAGTGACTAAGACTGGTAGCTGTCGAGGTGCATTTTATCAGGGATTCCCGAAGGATCACAGCACTGTGTCTAACAATATAAGTGTCTTTCGGGGCAAATCTCTTCGGACTCCACTAACAAGAAACAAACACAATTGGATTAGATCAATGTTTTCCTTGGAGTTTTGATTGTATCAGTAGGAAATGCCGAATCACTAATTGTGTTCACGTTACAGATACCGGTTACTGATGAGATTAGCCAACAGACGATCCACGGTTTACGGCAGTTTGTCAATTTTACGACGTTTTCGTGACATTCTCCGTGGCTGGTTTATCGTGTCCTTTGCTTCCTAAAGCATACGCGACAGCTGGGAAACTTTTATTACCATTACAACATGTAGAAATTATACCAACACATTTTAATACTCGGTTAGATAATACAAATTCGGACGAATAATTGACGTATTGATCGGCGATTTACAGCTCGTATTTGCAATACACTAAGAGCATTGCATACAGCAGACGGCGACATCTCATCAAGGTCCCAAATAGTTTGTCACACACATATGTATATCAGGAGGCAATAAAGAATCCCAAATTGTCAGATGCGGTGCACAGTATGACCACTGGTGCATTTGACATTTCAGAAGCTACTGCGCAAAGATACGGCGTCTACGTCTATACAGTACTCAGTAACTGTACTTTTTAGCCTTTTTAGTATTACGCGCAATAATCAACCATTAGCTACGGTCCATTTGTTGCCCATCCGGTTGTGAAGGCACACCAATATATGATAGACAATAAATATTCAGACACCTTGAGCATTGCGTCCCGCTTCATTGCATAGATGCAATCACCATTCAAAAATATTGACGATCTCGTATATCTTCCGACTGCATCGTCCCACTTTTGAAATTCTACCCCTCGATATCTTTTACCTCCAGCATTATTCATCAGACATGAGCTGTGGCATTTATATTTCCGTCATTTTTACCGTGGCGTTTTTTTCCTTGATATCCACCTTCATTACGTATTCAGGCGCTGCGTCAGTGAACACGACTGCGCCGTAGAGAATGCCCCCGAAGTAAGGAGCTCGTTTCAAACGAGTAACTGTATAACATCAAACTTCGATTCATATCTTTGACAGAGATGCAAGTATTCGTGTAGTTGTCAACGTACCCTTTGAAATTGACATATCATTTATCAGCAGTCTGATTGACTGTGTACCTGAATCACATCATTATTAGTGAAGTATTTATAAGCGGTCGCCGTCGTAGTTCTTTCATTTTCTGCTTTCAATGGTTTCCACGTGAGCATCATTTGAAGACAGCAAATAAACAATACGAAGCATTTAGAGTGGTTCTAATGCACGAAATATAGAAAATAAGAACATCATCACGATGTGAAACCTTACAGTTAATGTTAGCGAAAGAAATAAGAAATTGACGCACGTTCGGGAAGCGAAGCCTTACGACATTTGTTTCCGACTTCGAAACATTACTGAAGATCAGGGATTAATTTCTTCTGATGGAATGATATTCTCACGATTATAATTAAAGACGGAAGCAGCTTATCTGCTTTTACGTCTTAAGTAACAAATTTTTTTCAAACGTCCTAAGACGCAGTTTTTATTCAATGATTGCGAGTTCTCAAACTATGCTGCACTCGAGAGCTCAAATATCACACGGAGTTGAGCTCATTTCATCTGTAGTTTCCTTTCCTGGTTTCATCAACGCTGACAACTACCGGGATTTAGCTTTCATTCACGAGACGTTATGATATTTATATATCAATGTCGTCTTTCGCCAGAAAACGATGTATATCTTGAGTAATGAATAAACGTTATCAATTTTTCACGGAAATGCCATTAACAAAGAGCAAGTAAAGAAATCTCTGAAATTCGTGCGTTACTATAATTGACATTTTATCGAGCTTTGAAGATCTCAGTGATTCTAATTGACGTAACACTTGTGTGTGTAAACGTTTGTAGGTATGTGACGTAGTCCTTCGGTTCTCCAGACCTGTCACATTTAACGTGACAAATTGGCCACTTCAGGATTCCAGAAATTTCAATAAACCCACTGAAAATCTAACTTACTAGGGATATATGGCACATGCGTCTTATTCAAGAGATAGTACGAAAAATAATTGAACGGACTGACAACGAGTGTAAAATAGTGCGTTCGAAAAAAAGGGATTATTCTCACCCTGTCTAGGAAGATAAACACTAATCCGGCTTTTAATGTTCGAGTCTTGTGAAGAAGGATTACCGATTTCTTAATCTCCATTAGTGCGAAAATTTACTTAATACGTTGCTCAGATGTGAGAGCTTCAGTCTATAATGTTTATTCATCACACACGTTGAAAAGATCTTGGCTTTTCGTTGCTTTTAGTTGTCATCGCGTATTCTTTATTCTTTGTTTCTATTCTCTTTGATGGATCGCTTTTTTTCAAGCCAAATACAACAAACGTATTCACGAAAAGCGCTTAATGTCACTTATCAGTGAAACGAATCGACGAATGTTATTTGAATCTTGCGTATTCTAGTTTTCTTATAATATAAATCTTTCAGATATATGCACGCTATGAAACGTGTAGGTGAAGATAGGATTCCTCGCGCGTAAAGTTTCCTTAACTATGGACCGTTAATCACAATTGAAAAGCTGAATTGAATGGCGTTCACTAATTGATGAAATAAAAAAATACTTAGACTTTGCATCGATTTGCAACCTTGGCAAAAGTGGAATTACATACCGTTGCATTCATAAATAAGTAGCGATGTTTAATCACAGTTGACCTTAACGGATAATTTTATCTGAAGTACTTCAATTCATCGCATAATATAACCACTAGATTCGATTCCAACTTCCATTCAGACTATCTAATCGATATGGTCGTACAAGTCTGGTTTTAATCGTCAAGGAGTGCAGCTGTCACATCAGTATAAAAACGCGAACGCTTTGATAGAAGAACGAATATTGTGCCTTTTTCCCAACAAAATCTATCAAAGAAATCCATCGAATTCATCGGAAAAAAAGCATTAGTCTCGACAAAAAGTTTGGTCAGTGTACTTTTCCAATATTCATACATCAAACTAGTCATTAAAGAAGCATCCACGCCATACGCTGTGGAACCTCGTGACAATGGAAATTGCAGAATATCACAGCTGGTTCCAAATGGAGAACATCCTGAGCGAACTTCAATATGAACAAACACGTTTTAGTTTGGTAACATGTCGACTTCAAAGGGCTTCTCACTTTCTTCTTTTTTATGAAAGCCGTCTTTGAGATCTAAAAAATGGGCGGTCGTCGAAAGAATAGTAGTTGATATCAAACCAATGATTATTTCTGTTGAAATTATATGGTTAATTACATTAGGATGACATGTCTGTGTTATTAGACACCTGGTGCTCGTTTCGCTGCAGTGCTGTATCTATTTAGATGTCCATTATTAGAGACACGTGTTGCAATTTCAATTGTGCATTTAATTGAAAGGTCAACTCTAACCCTATTTATTGATCGGCTGTTACTTAAAAGCCAATGACGCGTTGATATGGAAAACCAGCAGGGATTATCTCACACCTCAGCACGTGAATCTCGCATCTCAACGGGTAAACTGAACCTTATAGTACGCTACTGAAATTCAAACAAAATCACACTGCGCGTTATTCGCATGTGATCGCGACGTAATCCAAATATGGTTTTAATTCCATTTCTAGAAATATAAAACTTTTCACAGGCAAAAAGTTTTTGTCGATAGAAAAAGACGCTTGGAATGCCTAGTAGCATGTTATACGTTGTATTTTCTTCAGGTGTCTTGTATCAGCTCCGATTTTTTTTCTAGTTTTTAATGGCGCTTTAAAGCAGCACGATTATCTCTAATCGGTTCAGATTTTACTATAGAACTCCATTAAATCTATCTTTATGTATAGAAAGATTTGGAAAGCGGGTATTTATCACATTTAATGGCTGCAGAGAGCATATTACTGAAAGGTATAGAACAAGTCGGATTTCATCCACAGTCGACTATTTTCGACAATGTTTATATTGCGTATAAAAACAGACTGAGTTTGTTCAAACATAACTCCCACTTGAGCAAACGGCTGTAAGTATTTTGCACGGTGAGTAGCGTATTTACGAAATAATCATTGATCAAAGACTTTTCCGGTGAATAGTATCATCTGTCAATTTCCCCCGGTTTGATTACGTCGAAAAAAGAGCGTTCAAAAATAATCAACCAGGTTCAGATGCTCACTCTTAGACGTGCCTCAACGTGTAAACATTTTCACTCGACAAACCGATTCTTAGCTTCTGTTTTCCGGCACATTTTGTACATCAATCCATATCACTCGATGAATAATTAAATGTCGATACTAAAAGTGCACGATAAAGTATTGAATACAAAGAGAAAATAATATTCGAATACAATATGAAATATTTCACGTGTTTCGCGTTTGTTTTGTAACAGCGCGTCATCCACGCCTTTATGAATTAATCTGACCGAAAGTTCATCGTTCAGTTGAAAAGTTCCTGCAATATATGTATTTCCTATTGAAGTTTCAAAGGAATAGCTTCCATTACGCTGAATACTGAAGTACAATTACGGTGTTATTTTCGCCAATATAAATGCCATTTCCCACAATATTTGTCCACGGTTTTATATGCATCGCATCGCAATTAAATCGAGTATCGTTACACCGCTACGGTTCCGAAATGAGCAGGTTGTTTGAGCTGCTTTTATCCGCCGG
Source organism: Tubulanus polymorphus (assembly GCF_964204645.1). NCBI lineage: Eukaryota > Metazoa > Nemertea > Palaeonemertea > Tubulaniformes > Tubulanidae > Tubulanus > Tubulanus polymorphus. Next base: position 2,803,752 of record NC_134027.1, on the reverse strand, counting down.
GAAAATCGTTAATTTACATAAAGAATCATTGAATATTCGATGACGCGTTGGCGTCGACTAAAAGCTAAAAAAGAATGTAACGGAATTAGCCAGACAAATTTTTACTTCTTTTACGCGATGTAGCATTGACAAAACTTCGTAGATTCGAAAATCCATGTCATAAAATGAGCAAAACGTGATGTTAACTGAAGTCAATATTAATTTAAAAAAACAAATACAGGCGCCCGAGTCGATTTTACCCTCCACCCAGTCGACCTCGGTAACTATGGTGAAACTAATATTAAAATGAAATTGATATTGAATTTTTGATGGTAGTATTCCGCATGCAATGTATACGAGGTGACTCGTATATCTGAATGGAATACCGATATTTGAGAAAATGTGTGTCGTATACGTCGTAAACCATAAATTTTAATCTCGACCCAATTGAGACTCGATATTACATGCCAGCAGTGACTGATACGGCTTCAATTTGATATTTTATTCATGAACGAGTGATCGCATTGAAAACCACGGGACAAGGCTCTGTCAAAATCTACTCGATTTCTATCTTCCAAATTGATATGAATGCTGATCCGTCCGATACAGATTCATTCATTGTGAAAAATACGATATATAGATTTCCACTCGAAATTGGAAAACGTATTCATGCACATGTCGCGACTCTAAAAAACACACGTTCAATTCGAGATGATAGGCCTACGCACCAGAAACAGTTTGATCATTTGCTAGCTGGTGTTTACATTTCGTGACTGATCCAATCCGTCCGGGTAACTGCCTCGACAAAGTATCAGCACGGATCAGACTATGTTCTAGCTAGAACATTCAATCACTGCAGCCTTGTGTCAACATGAGCCGATACGTAAAGTACCCTTTATCCCAAGATGCTATTTACCCGATGGACCGACGGGACATATCTATCTATGGTTCACATATTTGTCTATGAAACGGCGAACATGCCGTCTGGATTTCAAATATAACTATATCGTTAGAGGAAGATCAATTTCGCGAAGTATCGTTTGTATGTTTAAACACCTGTTAGAAAGGTACTACAATTCCATACCCCCGAAGCTACTTTATTATTCATATGCACACATGTCAAGGTCACTCCGATGAACGACCATCATTTGAACGAGTTAGATCGCCAAAGATCGTAAATAGATACTGTTTAATACAACTCAGACCCATAAGTATTGTCATTTCCTATTAACTATCTACATTCAACAGTCACCAGTACGTGGATTATTGCTGGGAAGGGAATACAATCCCGTTGATGTTTCTCTAATATACATGTACCTCATAGCCTTCCCTTCAAATATCATAATATGCTTTCTAGTTATGAACCATTAAGACCCATCTGCATTATATCTATGATGTCGGTGCATCAGGTAGATCAGTCAGTAACTCTATCAGAAAATGACGATCACTGATTTCAACCTTATTACGACCAAAAGACTACTCGATGTCCACGACCTTTATTTCATCCCGTTGAAAAGCCTGTTTGATGCGTATCCGTCTCGGGCAGCGGTGGCTTTTTGTAACATGGCTCAGAGCTATCTGCGCACGTTCGTTATCTCAATATTTCTCGATATGTTATTAATGTAAAAACCGACCAGTGGAAGTGATTTGATCATATGAAGATGCGAAACTTATTTTTCGATGAAATACTCAAATTAGGCGCCTTCGTTACATGTTTCACCAGCCAGAAAACAATTTGCCGATGGTAATACAGTTTACCAGTAAGGCGTTCATAAACTATCAAGCGAGCTGTGAGTTTTATTGCAACTTCGCAGGTTGTTGCGATGCAGGAAGCGATTTTCTGCGACTATTTTTACGATATTGCCTCGAAACTTTTGTACGTTTTAGTTTTGTTGTGGTATGTGATGTATGCGAGGTTCACCGAATAAAAAGATTAAGTGCGAAAAATGTAACTGTAGTTTATCTAATCCTGCCGGTGATCGAAAGTTTCTAAAGTTCCATTCAAGTTAAAAAAAGAAATCGTGCTTTTCGCCAGAAAGATGCGATTTCCGGGAACTAGAAACGATCTTTATGTTGTATTGGACCGAGGGTGAAACCTGTTAAACTAATGATTTAAACGAATGATTAATGGCCACTAAGAGCTGTATGTTTCCCCGGAATGGGATTATATCCACAATCAATCTTTTGTTTCGCTGCTAATGAAATCCGTAGAGGCACCTGATACCTTTAACAGGTGAATTCTCAAATTTTTAGATGCTCGGTTTACAGAAATTGTGCGGCGATCGCTTATACCCCACGTCTAAAAGCTGACGCAATACATGCTCATTGACAAAACATTAAACGTTAAATTGATTCGTTTTAGAGAGTTCCCCCCATTCTTCAAGTCAGTCAAAATAGAGATGACTTGTTTCGAGACGTACAGTTAACCGGTCATACATGATCAGAGTTGAGTTTGAAATGACGAATAAATGTTTTTTTGAGTTTTCTGAAACGATCCACGATGATTAAAATCAAGCGGCCAAGTTAACTGTCAGTATTTTCATATATGTAATTAATTCCCTAGCTAGTATGAAAATGATAGCGTTAATGAACTGTTAGTTAGATTATTGTAATGTCAATTTTCTGTAAAAGCAAAATTATATTTCTATGTGTATATTTTCCGTGCTGGATTGATTTCCTAGTTGAATAAACACAACCGCGCATTGTGATAGTCATATTTAACGGCGAATCTCGCGGGAAACATAATTTTGAGGGGTTTATTAATTTGTGGCACGGTTCAGCTGTAAAACGAACAAGCTTTATGTTCTATTTGAAGTTTTTCATTTGACACTTAATAGACGAGTCAATTCTCTATAGAAGATCAACCATAAAATACAAGAAGATATAAATTGAAGATAGTTGAGCCGAATGGGAATTTAAATGCATCTGCGAGTGCAAGGAGATGTTGAGACGCAATTTGATAAATGCTTTTTTAAGATTGCGTTGATAACATGGATAGCTGAAAAAATACTTAATATTAGGTATACGACTATTAGGCTTACTGTAAAAGAAAATAGTTGATGGCATTCGTAACTGATTTATTTCCAGGTTTGCTCGCTTACCTTGTACAGTATGAGTACACACTTCTCGTTCCCCAAAAATATTCAAAATGTTAGGCTCGATTATTTTAGTCCATCCCGGTCTAAATCTTTGATGAAACAAATCCAATGGAATCACTCACCCGTAAAGTGATTCAAAGTTTTAAGTAATGACGGAGCTAAGAAAGTTAATTGATCCTCTCAATCACTGAACTGTGAGCTGTTGCGTTCTGAAAAAAGCCTCAACGCTGTTAGGACGTACGCCGCAGCAGCAACGCGTAACCATCGCGTTACACTGCGCCAAACGACATCTCACCAACCAATCAAAACTATAACTCTAATGCTTGTTTCGTGTGCCTTGTTGGGTCGTTAGCACCGATAATCATCATATTTTTAGTGGACATCCAAATTGTGTGTAATTAATTGATGAGTCAAATCGTAAACGCGACGCGAGTGCTATACGAGAACCAGGAGATTCCGTCCCGCGTCATGCGTGAACCTAACGAGGCTAATATCTGTGCGATCGAGACCGTCTCAAAAAACATAAAAAAACAGATTGCTGGAACCAGAGATGAAGCAACTTTCCTCAAAGTTTCGACAAACCAATGATTAGAAAGAATGTATGTCAGTAGTGCGCATCCAGTCTGGAATCACTAAACTACATCGTGTTACAGAAGTTCTCTGTTTGAAAACCTGAAAATTTCATCGGTAACATCTTTCTGTGATCTATATACACAGCGTTGTATCACATCTTCAAACACAGGAAAGTGCAAGTTGATGTTTCGCGGATGGTTGTTATTGATATCGAAAAAAGCGATCACACAAAAATTGTCGACATTTCATAGGAGAAAACATATGTTTCCCCTCAACAAAACGATCTGATACAATGCGCACGTTTCCGATCCCAGAATAACAGGAACAGAATTCTATCACATCAGGTTGGCTGTTGGTATCGACGCCGAAATTATATCTACTCATATCTAGTTACGAATGCAGCGTAGAATATCGATATATCGTTTTTGAGTAAATAATTTAACAGTAAAACGTCGAAAATGACTAAACTAAATGAACATATTGCATCATGCACATACTCCGATTCTAATAACAGATTCTGCCATTGCTCTATGACCGACGACCCTCATTTTCCCAATTAGCCTTCGAATCAAGCTAGGGCTGGATTTTGCAGGCAATTGAGATATTTATCGGACACTCATTTGGGAATAATTATACAATATATGAGATCGTCTCTATGGTCATTATTGTGTTTTATAGAAATTCTTCATATGACAGATTGACATCGAAGACCCGTTTATTAACGTTTACTGTTATTCTACAATCTCTCACACTATCTATCTGTATATCGATATTTTTCTGACGTGTCGCGGTTGAGCCTGATAAACGAGCTCTCTTGTTCTTATGGCAATGTTACAGTGCTAATATAGGATCACAAAGAGAAAGAAGTTAGAGAAAGCAAGATTGTCACTTCAAATGGCGTAATGTTTTTTTTGAAATTTACAACTGGTAAATCGTATACAGTTTACTGCTGAATATTTGCATCTTAAGAAATCGAGGAATTTTTCGGTCAATTGGGTAAAATATAACACGATACCGTATATATAGTCTACAGATAAGCGAGATTATCTACCTAAAAACAGGATTCATTTCTACAATCTCGGCCCGTGTCGTTGTAAGATAAACTCTAGCTCGTAATCAATCAGGATGCACGTCATGGCGGCCAATTTATGATTTCTCTTTGTACATTTATCTTGCAGTTTTATTGAAGTGTCGATCTAGCCATGCGAAAACACCGGATCACAAGACATAGTCTTAATGACCATTTCATAGATTGTAATATTACCGTCGGGAAATACGCAGATGAATATCGGAAGAAACCGCCAACATTCGAAGTAGAGTTTGTCGTCATATTTCGAGGCATTTAGTCACCGCTATCGTCTGATAAACGCATGAGAATCGCATTTCAAACGGTAAAATTAATAACATAAATGTCGGACGAATTGTACCGTATATTTATCGCTAATTTACGACTGAATTGAAGAAACGAAACACCATTATCAGCGAGTGTTATTACTGTCGCTTTTTCCAAAAGAAGAAGTTCTCGTAGATAAAACTGGCTGTAAAATATCGTCGTCAAGATGGTGAAATGACTAGTGGGTTACCGAGTGCAGAATTTTACATTGAAAATTGTAATCGTAATGACATAATAAAAGGCAATGCAACGATGTTATTCTGTAAAAGGAAGGACATTTCATGCATTCCTTCATCGATCATGTCGTGTGGCATGCAATTAAAGATTTTACCAGCGGTTACCAGTACCATTTTTCACCGATTCTCACCGTTTTACAGGAAAGTCTTGGATCAGTTCACTTTTTGAATAAGAATTATATTAGTGAGATGAGCTCAGTAAAGCATGATTAATCACCAACCACCTGACGTTTAGTATCCGCTTGAAATTGAATGTCCCCAGAAAAAAGTTGTCACTGGCGAAGAAAAATCACCTGTGGGGTTGAAAAATGAGACAGATAGAGGAGGGTGCTTTACCTCTCAGTATGAATAATTGCAGCAAGCCAGGAACCGAATTGCCAGGTATCGGATATAACTGGCAACTGAAATCCCAGTTAGAGGTAGATTCGAATCAGGAAATCATGGAAAACATCTAAATGTCTTCGATTAGGTGGAAATAGTTGAATCGATTTAAAGAATAAAATGCGAAACACTTTGTGATCGGATTGGATTATGAATTTGTATAGCGCGTTGTAAATTGTAGAACTATTATCAAAGATGCACCGCGGAAATATAAGTGATGACTTGAACATAACTTGATCTGTCCTTTGAATATTGAAAGAGTGTCGATATCACTTAGGAGTCGGGGTAGGGTATTCCAAAAGATGGGTGTAAAATGTACAAAACATACGTCTTCCAAATGACTTCAGCCGATATGATCTATACCTGAGGGGCTGGAGAGGTATAACAGGGTGTCAATGGTCTACTACTTGCAGGAGTTTGTATTCCAATGGCTGATGTTACCTCGACTACCGGTAGACGCATTCATTTTAAAATACTTGAAAGCTACCTACTTTGCAACGCGTTGAGGTGTGGTCGTCATGATTAAAATTTAAGAATGCACTTATAATCAACACTCACCTATTTAGGTTAATCAATTCTCAGAAAACGACGAGCTAATGCCGACCACACGCGTAGAGAAATTGGCTTTACACCGAGTGATAACGTAGTTTTCAGCGAAAAGCTTCGTAATTCACACAAAAACGATTTAGATTGATATTTATTCAGCGATATTCTTACGGGTATCGCAAACCCGACAATACAGCAGATAGATGGTTTCCGTGGCACGTTGAACAATCATCTCAGATAATTCCTAAATTTTCTTGACAAGTCTGGGCAAGTAGATCGAATCAAAGATGTATATAGAACATTTTTTTCTCTCGTGTATATTCTATACGTGTAGTGTTCGATGTTCATGTCAGATATTCTGACTTCCATATCAATTTACCAGAAATATCGCGTTCTATGGTAGAAATTGGAACCGTACGGTTTCATAAGAATCACTTCTCGTAATACAAAACCGAGCATAATATATCATAACACTACGGGATGTATGGTATCAATTCACGTTACTTAATATAATTATTATACTGGTGCCTTCGTGATCTTGCCTCATTACACAAATCCGCAAAGTCTTCATAAAAAGAGATTACTGCATAAATTCTACCTGGCTATTTAATTATCTTGACGCTGCAGACATTGTGCATTTTCTTTGTCACCGGTTTATACCTCATAACTCAGTTCTGCCTCCCCCATAACACACCTTAAGTATCTACATTAGCTGGCCATAATTTATACTTTGATGTTGAGCACAGTGGTAATGAGGGTTGGATAATACGACAGAATTGTGGTCGAAATCTCGCTCAACAGTGGTATTAGTAGCTCATAAACGTTAATATTACCATATAATCACACAAAGCATTCTCCAAATTCGATTAATACCCTAACTTCCTGCAGCTGTTTTACCGCGACTTCTCCACGGCATTGATCGGTGTTTGGATGTAGACTTCACCGGACACAGTTACTACCGATTTCAAAATCAAACGCCCGTTTAGCTCCCGATAGGTGTGGCGGGTTTGTAAAAAATACAGAATCAAAACGAATCAAGCGAAATCTACCAATCAAATAAACAACAAAAACTTCTTTTCTAAATCGGAATAACCTATAATAAAATAACCAGTTGTTTGTTCCAGTGAGGACTTGGTTCTCTTAATGCATCTAGTGCTTTATAATGGTTGATTTTGTTTGGTATTTCTCGCCTGCTGTTTAAAGATCATCAGCCTCGTCGCGTGAGTTGTACGAATCTTTCACGTCTCGATAGAGATCGCAAAACTGCCGAGTAACACGTCAAACATTGCGTTTATTTTCCAATTTCCAATAGGACACGGGTAATTCACGCGAGAAAACACAGTTCTTTAATTTACTACTTTTATTCAGACTGAAGATCACCTCCGAGAATGACGGACGGTTTCAATGGCTGACATTTCCCTTCGCGAAAGGGATATAATCTCGTATCACTTACAGAATTGCATGTCTCTGTGACGAGTGAGCGAAAATTGTGATTTCAATCATCAAATGAACGTGTGACTGTAGCGAGGAGTCGCGCTGTGCCGGTGATAACCGTCACGTCGAAAATAGGTCGGCGACGCTTTTTCAGCGCCTCGAACTCGGCTTTCGGAAGTTGTCTGCGGGATGTGGCTAAGTAAATTTTCCGAATAGTCCGAATGATCACTGTTACCGGCCGCAGACAATTGTCGTTATACAAACTGCAGTCTAGCGGAACCATTAGATTACCTGTCGAGCGCGATTAACATCTTCACCAAACACATAAGTCGTGATAAGTTGCGTCGACTCCTTCGGCCATCGTTGAATGCGCTTTGCATGAATTGTCATTCGAGGAGTAGGAAATGGGATGGGATTAGGGTAAAATTGGGAGAAAAGCTCGACGGTGACAGACAAATCTTAGTGACTGATGACAGTCAAACATATCATTGATCGTTCAATCGTGGCCCACAAACGATAAATGACATCCGGCATTAGGCTATTCTTACGTGCGGCATTTTGCTTGTTTTTAGATTGCTCGAGTAACGCCGTAATGACAACACGTGACATCGCGGTGAATTTTCTTGAGGTATAGCGCGTCCTTGACCCGTGGAACTGATCGGTTCGTTTTATTTATAGCGGAGCGGAAAAAAAATCAGTTCCGAGCATCGTCGAAACACCTTAACGAAAAGTATCAGCAGAATAGCAAAAACTGAGTAATTTTCCAGCACGAAATGAGTTTTAAAAAGTGAAACATTTATTTTCTCTCCTTAATCATTAAGGAAATAATTTGCACTTGATTCGCTCCGTATCTGGTTACTTTTCATTTCAGTTTGATGGTTTTGATGAAATGTTCGGCATGCTCGTCATGCTCGTCATACACCGATACGATCGAGTGATCCTTCTCTGTACGGTATTAACATCATTTAAGCCGAAAAATTTGACATATTAATGTGTTACAAGTACAATATCGACATGCAGCTGATAACTGACTTTAAGGCATTCGACGACTCTTGATAATGCAATACCAATCGACATAGAACAAGTACTTCAATTCAATAACCACAGTGCAGCGAACAACGGACGTTTCGGTTATCTATGACGAGCATGCGTATCATGAGCACAGATTATGGGATCAAATGAATTTTTTATGTCAAATGCAGAATTGGATATTGACGTATTATCAGTCAGTATGGAAATTCAATTTCAATCATAGCCTTCTTTAATAACTACGGAAAATGCCCCGTATTCACCATATGTTTCTTTTATCAAAAAGGAGAAAAAAATAGCAAGAAGAAATCAAATAAAACGTGACAATTTATGCCGATTTTTGGGCAAAATTACATCACAAACAATCTATATTTACATCTCGCCCCGAATTAGTGCCGATTGTTTGTGCGGGGTAAACAGGGAAAATAATAGTTTGTTCGTTGGTTAGGATGACTCGTTGTAAAAAGGGAATGAAACGTGCATATTAATGTTAACACCAGCACGAAGTTTCACGATACATAAATACGATACTTGAAATATGATACGAAAATTATTCAAAATTTATTGATGTCAATGGAAGTGTTTGTTTTTAGTGGAAGAATTTTAAATTTCTTCCAGAATATTCTGCCTCGAATTAACGCATCAAGCGGGATATACAGGGCGAACTATGCGCGAAGAGCAGTTTTTTCTAAACAGACTCACGGGACCTACTTCAGTATCATATTACTTTATAAAGCTAAAATAATCGACACCATAGCGCAAAAACGTCTGATTCTAACATCAAAAAGGTTTGCTGTTCGTCATCAGAAATCGAATTTACAGCGTTGAGCACGAGAGCTGTATCCCAGACAGAAATGAATAATTTGATTTTTTGTTTGTGGTCGAAAGCACAGAATTCAATTTGTACAAAGTCGACATATTAAGTGACTCGCGTTAAATGAAAATTCTCATATTTCCATCTATCTTTATATCAAAATCATGAAATTATATTTCAGAATATAGATGTGGTTTATATTTGTAACTCGTATTGAAATTAGGAACAAATACCGAACAGCGCGAATAGAATTTATACAATTCGCCGATGAATTTATTTTGATTAATATGTCGTGTATTCGCATTCGTATCAATAACTAAGAAAACATTTGTCGCAAAAACCGGCGAATTTCCGAAGCTCGTTTTGATTACAATTTATGATGTCTACTTTTACATAAATAACCGTTGTGAGGACGGTATCGAATACGGGGTCAATGCAATCAGAAGCTGAATCCATGTAACGCGGTGTTCATTCTTATAGTTTATTAAGCGACTTTTTATAGATACGCGCCAACAACGAATGACCCGTGATATCACGTTGGATGATAGATATTCACGTAAATGCGACAAATAGTATTACAACTATACCGACTTAATATTTATTTCGTAGTTGCACGCGAATCACAGGTGTTATTGATGTTTTTTTCTGGGAATTATCAGCTGAAATAAACGTTTGCTAAACAGGAACTCGATTGATTGAACCATAGCTACAATATTCGAGTTTTTTTGCAGATCGATACTCAACTCGCGGCTAGAAACCGTTGATTTTCGATATCATAACAACTGACTTTTCAATCGTCAGTAAAATGAAAGGATAATTGAAATGAATTTATGCCGTGTGATTCACCCGAAGCTGAAATGATAGTTTTTTCGAGTTTATCGGTTATTATCACCGTATCTCACCGTGGTCATTATCGGGTATTCTGTCCATAGAGCAGATATGAAACCCTAGACGTCATGATACAGTCGCAATTCAGACATTCAGCGATAGATATGCCATTCACCCCAAACAAACAAGTTTACCCTTAAATGAAATTCAATACTGGCCAATATCAAATGTCAAAGAAGAATACCAGCAGGGGTTTTATCGTGTTCTTATCTATCGTAGGTATCTGTGCATAAAGTTCCTAAAAATGGACAATTGAAATAGTAGATCCCGAATCCATTTGGTAAGACATGCTGCGGTATCAAATCTGGGAGAAATAATTAGTCAACTGACGCCTGAAACCGACATGTGTCAGTCGTTTACTGTTGACTCTGTTCCATTCTTGAAACTTAAGACGAACAGTCTATTAATGCCAAATAAACGGATTCGTGATCTGTATTGACCGAATCGGATTTAATCACGCGCCAAATGTCCGCATGTCAATTTTTGCCGAGAGTTAGTCAATAAGCTGCACGACGCTGAAAGATATCTACGACCCAGTTTATTGCTATGGAAAAAAATCAACTCGTGTTAATCAGTAATAACTGCAATTTGAGCTTAGATCGTTGTGTTTTTGTTATAAGATTTTCGCAAAAACGTTAAAACTTTGAGGAGTTGAATAGAGTGTCAAAATATCAGAATAACTATTCTCAGACTAGATAGTAAGACCGATACCCGCTATTTGAAAGAGTCCAAAGCGGTGTGTCTTTTAACTTTGATTTTAATTCTTGATAATGATTTCATTTTTTTTTTCATTTTTCAAATATTACAATTATCTTACCATAGATTCGAATTCTAATCCCGAACGCGTTGTATACTGTCACTGGAGATATCATTAATCGTAGATTATGGAGTAACCAGTGGCAACTGAGTCGAAGACGTCCTTATAGATTAAAATCTATGTATCATTTTCATGTATCAAAGGATTTGATGAAATCCCGATATCAAAAATACATCAGTTTCAGGAGGCGAATAGATGTTTACTTACAATTCAAATCGGCTCTAACTACAAACCGAATTCATCCCCTGATGGAACTAATGTAACTGGGTACACATTAAATCGTAGTAGCCCCGCAGAGGTTTAATTTCCTTGCAGAGGCGTATAGGTGTTAAAATTTTACTGGTAAATTGGTAAGTGTTAAATGAATAAATATGGCGTGAAGAATGTCTGACGCATTCGGAAAAACAGACGTAAACACCGCAACGACGAGATGGCGACTGAGATTTTCTAGGATGAGGTGACTGCAGCCTACTTCAGTTTAACAGCATGTGACTTTGTTTTCAAAAATGCTTCCCTGTGTTAAGTGCATCGATCAATCAATCGATGAAGACTGTTTCATAATTCATTAGTGTCATTAAACAGGGACGATGAATAAGAGCACAACTTAAGAATGAACAAAAAACTAACTCGAAAGTTTATTAGCGCCACGAAAAATATCAATCGCATTGAATTGACCGGCAACCAGTCTAGCCCAAATATTGATGACGTAGTACACATCGACTCGAACACTATCCCTAACACATTATGTAGCAAGCAATGTTCTTAGACATCCTATCTAAAAATTTGGTATACAAAAATATCGGATGAGTACGAAAAAAGAGGATAATCAACGATTAAAAAAGGAGAAATAAAAATAATAATACGCCTGAGTTCCGGAACTGAAAAGGACATGTTAACTTCGCGTTGATTGGCTGGTTGGCTAATCGCACGAGGGCGGCGCCACCGGTTGGTGCTATGTTGCCCGCCGGGAGAAGGACTTCATTTTCTGTCGCAAAAATGCTGATGGGCAACTGGTCATTCGCACATCTTTTGTTTTTGTGGCGTATATAGCGGCAAAAAATCAAACCAAATAGAAAATGCGAGTGGTGAAGTTCGCTGCTGGTATACGTCTTCACAAAGACGAAACGTTCGATAGGGTGAAGTATTTTTCTCTGAAAACTGCATCAGCTCGGGAATAGATAGCTCCAATCATTGTGCAACAATTCGCAGACGATTTGAATTCGCGACGGCCACTTTTGCGAGGATCTATGATACGACCGGTCAGATAAACATTTATTGGCGACGGAAAGCTGAAGTAGACGTACTTCATTATTTTGAAGAAGGTCCCAATGATTTGATCACTGTCAGATTATCTCAGAGATTTATTGAGCCACTTTTTCGTTTTGCCTCGAATCGCAGTCGTTAGTCATTGCTCTCTCTTTCACGTATAGAATCATTGACAAAATTATGGAAATATTGAAAAAAAATGACGAGAACGAAAGAAAAATAAAAGGACTTACCATCAAAGAAACTCATTTTTGATAGCAAGATTGTCTGTATCTCGCTGTCAATAAGCAAAATCTCATTAAAAAATGTTTGAAAATGTCTATGGTCGATTAGCTGATAATGTATGGAGTTTATCAGCCCTGCGTTGGTGAACCATGCGTAAAATATTCTGTTTCATATTAGAATTTATTCACATACGCTTGACAGGGAAAATTGGAAACATGAGCGATGACTTCTCTTTTTATAGTCTGATGACGATGAAATTGTGGCGATATTTCTTATATTCCAAATCTATTTGATGTTATACAAGATATGGATACGCGAAATGTTAATTAACGGCACAAGCTGTAAAGGTTATTACGTTATTTGAAGGGTGAATATAACGTGATGCGTAAATAGAAACATCAACGGGATTCCGACCCCTATAACTTGGTTCTGATCCAGTGACTATCAAATACAGAGATAATAAATAGACGAATCCCTGAGGTGGTTACGAACTGGGTTGGAACATTCAAAACAACGTCAAAACGAAGAACAAAAATTAGTTCGCTCTGCTTTGAAGCTAACGGATTAGAAGTTCGAACTCAGTGTATATATTTCAGATAATTATAATTTGATGGATGTAATGTGAGACATTTCGACCGATGAAGCTGATCTCATGGATTTCCAATGTCAACTCTCGCTCGCTAATGAATCTCTCAAATCTGAAGCTGTATATGATCCGTTGCGGTCGGCATGTAAAATTACCCGATCGTCACCGATATTACACATTCACTATAAATAGCGACATTTATTCACTTTCAGATTTTTAAAGATATACTTAAATCATCGGTAATACAATATTTCAGTTTCATGTGATGAATCAGAATTTCTGTACGATGTGCTAATGGTTGCCTTACGCGGTGTCGAATTGTTTTGATTATTATGTGTGAAAATTATACACTTTACAACAGAGATACGCTGCATTCGGATGAATGAATATTATGTGAACCTATTAGTGATGTATAATGTCGTTGTACGAGCATTACCAAAACGCTATCGGCCGCAAATACGAATGTTTTCATAAACAAAAGAAATGCCGTCGTTCGCGTGACAGTACAGTAACTCAGTTTTCCCACGTTAAGTACATTAAAAGGATTTTTTAGAGCGTGATAGCGCATTACAACCTGCTTTGGAGCGTGAAGGTTTTTACGGCAGTTACATTAAATAAATGACGTCTAGTAATTACCTATTTGTTGAAAACTAGGGATTACACATTAGTTATCTCCAAGCCGGTTATGATATATATCAAGCTTGAAAGTTATATCTTTTTTTCTAAGAATTAATGATCCAAGTGTCGGAAACAAAATACCTGGCTCCGTACCGTAATCAAGTTTGAATAAGTCCATAAGATAGAAAATACGTAACCTAACTTAGGTTTGGGAGGATTCGATCTCAGATCCTACAGTCAAGGAGCCTACAAAATCGGGCGATCTTCTCATGTAAGAGTTTAAGGTGGAGAAAAGCGGTATCTTTGACGACTTTCTAAGAATTGAAAGCGTGAAATGTGTAAACATTTTATGTAAGCGACATTTTTGGACAGGTTTTAATGCGCAGTTTCAGGCGTCAGCTGCATCAACTTCTACTCAAGTCACATTATCACCAGTACATATAACATCGCCAAATGCTCCTCTGTGGATTATGAATGAGAGATTACAATGTGTAGGAATAACCATTATACCACAACATATTTTCCTAACGCATTACGATGCTCAATGGTGATATGATATATTTTCCTATTTTTGCCAAACAGATTTTTACGAGTTCTCAATATCGAGCAAACAGCTGGTTTCGTCGCACTATATAAGTTCTACCAACAGCTTGTTATTGTATATATCACTTTGAAAATCTATATTCTGGAATTTTGAATAATTTAGACGCCGGGGTGTTCGATATGGCCTACTGTGATAGTTTTAACGGGTTATTTCAGTACAACGGCGATTGACGAAACGCAGAACGGGCGATAATAGGATGAAATTAGTTAACAATTAGTAAACCTACGCGGGCACGTAATCTCATTATTGAGCGACACAAACATTATATATGTATATCATGTAAAACCAAACAATAACAACTAGAATATGGAAAGAATTGTATGTCGTCGTCGGGTCTGCAGTAAGCGATGCCCAGGCCCGTGCCGAGCATTTTGAGGGGCAGTTCTATTTCAAGAAAAATGGCACTTTTCACCATAAGAAGAGCCGCTTTCCTATTGAAAAAGGTTACGTCTAAAATATGAAGTGCCCGGGTACCTGAATAAATCATATGAGAATGGATTGCTTTTCATTTACCGAAAAAAAACCTGAAAATTGCATGCAAATTTCGCAAAATCATGATCCAAATTTTTGACACGGATTTCGAAGGGCACTTCGAAAGTTTTAGGGGGTTCGTTCGCTACCTCCGAAAACCCCCGCCAGATCGGCACGGGCCTCAATGGCCATTTTAGATTCACGAAGTATGACATCATCGTCATGTGTACATGGGGTCCACAGCATTCTACACCTTGTCTAAGAACAGGGAGAAAGTCTCTATGCCACATTAGGTGGATACCATATTTGCTACCCAAGGCCAATAGTTGTTTTCTGGTTAATCGAAAAAAAAATATTCGAGCACCTGCACCAGTGTATACACGTGTATGCACGGATAGCTCACAGCACTGCGTTCAGAAATCATATTCTCGACCTCGACATTTGTTGTTTGATGTCATGTTTACAAAATTGTGTTCAGACGAAAGAAAGGTAAACACAGACAGATGATATCATACATATTTAATACAGTTTTTGATGGACAAATTCTGTGAAACGAGTGTCTCATATATGATTAATGCGTCAATATGAGAGGTCTGCGGTTTGGTCATTTCGTAAACATTGTCCGGAGCTTTTGTTCGTTTTATTGACAGAAAAACCGTTCTGCTAACTAGACCCCTGGCATGTGTATAAGATAATTATTCATAGATTTGAGGCAAATTATCAACGATAAGCGATAATTTCTGGTCTTACAGGAATAACGGGGCGATGCTTGATAAATATTTATGCGTCGTTAATTCTTTCCGCAACGAAAACAGCGTAATGAATAGTCACTAGAGAAGGATACCTGGTCAACGAGTAATATCTAAATAATGTCCACACGAATCACCGAGGGTGACATAAAAACCGAGTTAACCTTATAATTCTACCGCTTAATTGTAGTGCACTGTACTGTCTAAAAGAAACGAATGTCACCATTATAGTTCGATGATAAAAATACGGCGATTCAATATATACAGCTCTAATGAGTAAAGGTACGTGGGAATGAACATCGCAACGCATTGGAATTGTGTCGTCACACGCTGAAAACGTTGATGCCGTTTCTATTTCCTTTTTCAAATTCCAACCCGCTAGTCAAATACGAAACGGAATGAAAGCTATTTACTTCTTAAATGTAAATATTAGAAGTCTATGATGGATATGACGGGATTCACGCGTAGATTATGTCATCAATCATATCGGATTCGTTCGAAAGATTGATATTTTTACGTCAGTTAATAATCATAGAAAAATCATATGCTCCGAAGCAGAGTCAATAAATAGACCTAACAGAAGGAATTCAAAATCCAACACGTGAGTCGCATATTTGCACGTGTGTTCATTCCTTTGATAAACAGGCGGTTATAAATTAATCACGGACGATTGTCTGTCTGCTAACTTTGATGTATTTGTCGCGTGACTTCCTTAAACTGAAGACGTATTCCACACAATCACAGGGGCTTACTAGTCAACCGCCATCCGTAGTGTTTAATACGCTGTTCATCAAACTGAAGTCCGTTGATCAAACAGACCGCGAACACACAGCAATATCCTTCAAGCTAGCATACGATCCATGATGTGGACTATTTTTCGCTTTCCAACAGCGATATACCATTCTCAATTTCATTCTTAATCACAAAAAGTTATGAATCTGGCAAAAAATCTTAATCTAACATATAACCAAACATGTCCAGAAGTTCAAAACACTTTATGAAAATATTCATATTTTCCGTGAGATGCTGTTAGCGTTCCGAATATTCCTGATGATATCATCCGATAGAAAATCCGATTTAGAGCCAATTATCCCTACACGAAGTTTCTACAAGATACAAAGTCTATCATTTTGGCCGTGCACATAAATAAACCAAGGTAAACTAAGTAATACGATCAAATATCAGTAGATAGCCGCGCACACACTGAGATGATTCGTGCTCAGAATTTTCACCTTCCATATTCACTTGTCAGTATGTATGATAATGTAGAAATATATAGCTGCAAAATATTTTAAGGTATTAAATCACTAACATAGATACTTATTCGCTAGTCAAAATCTGGGACAGACATCCAATTAAGATTCACTCCTAAAACTTGATATGAATGTAATGCCCCGGATAAAAATGAAACATATTTATGATTGGCTGCACACAAGCTCCTTGTACCCGAATAGTTTTGATTCCACCAGGTTCGAATCCCTGCGGACGGATTGCGCTGTTGATGTGGAAAATTAGATGCGTTAAGGGAAAAATATTCAAAATGGCATCAGGCGGAAAGTGGCCATACTGGTGACTATAGTTGGGGGTCAGGTAAGTCACGCGCAATCATCAGACGCAAGATAAACATTCATCATACTTATTTTGACACCGAGCTCAAATGCAGCTGAACTACTCCTGTCGTCTAGATCTTTGTCCTTATAATACGTACATGTAATATCCATCTTAAGTCCGCGCAGAGACATCAAATATTATTACTCTCCCATTGAAGTTCGTGGTATGTCTATGCTTTAGGCATACATATGATCTACGTGGTATATTAGGTGTATAAATATGGATGCATGGTGGATTAATGGGTACCGGAGATTCGCCATGTTCCAGATGGCTTACCACCCGCAAGGTACGCATTAATGCTTATATCATTTCAGGACGTGATTATCTAGACGATTCTGGGAACATTCTTAGTACTAAAATTCTGTCAATAACGGGCAAAGAGAAACAATACTTTATCGAAGAAGATTGATCGTCTTGCTGACTGTTAGTGCCATATTTAGAAGCATTCTGTAGTGAGGCAAAGTGAAATCCGTTTACATCCTATGACCACAGATGCGTCTTACATCTTTAGATGAAGATAAACCTTTTACCGAAAGCAATCGAAAATAAATTCAGTCGTTTAAAGCACAAACTATAGTCCCAAGGTGCCATTCGGACTTTTCCTTTTCAGGCAATGATTTACGTACCAATTGGTGGATATTAATTTAGTCACACATTCTTGCGTCCGTGACATTATCGTTCGAATAAATCACATGTTGTTTGGTTTGATAGTTAGACAATGGTTGATTACAGTTATAAATTAGATGCAGAGATGACTTTATTACATTTCACTATACACCGAGATGAATCAATCTCATGGTTCACTCTACCTGTGCACTGTTCATCTTAGCAAAAAGTACCTTTTGAATTTATCGAAACAATAATTGTTCAGGCTTGTAAGGAAAGTCGGTTAGTTTTGCGAGGAGTGAACGGAATATTCATCGAAATGTGGATGGACTCATTTAAGCGACGTATGTAGATGAAGTGAGAGTGACCGGCGCCGTGAACCTGTTGAAAATATGTGACAGTTCTTGTGGTATTCCATGCGTACCAAAGAAGACGAATAGGTGACAAATTCAGGCGACTGATTAGCGGCTGCTAGCTTATGTGGTTGCTAGGTCACATGAACTGATTGTACCTTAGTAGGAAATTGACTGATTGTAAGTAATAAAGATGGATTGGATACACTAACTAAAGGCGAATAACGTGTATGAACGAACTCTTCTCGTCTAAGAGAAGCTGACAGTTCAGCTCGCAAAAGTATATTGGCAAAGAAACCGTCTTAATTCCGAAGAGAATGAACGCAAACTACTTGAAAATGGTTGATTAAAACTAACTTCGATAAGGCACACTATTCGAATAGAAAATGCATGAGCGAGCTTTTTCATCGGCTTCTCAGGTGACTAAGCCAAAAAAGAAAAGATGAAATGCTAGTCAGAGCGCGCATGGCCTTTCCAGTAGTTGACGTTTTTATTGAATCATGGCTTACCTACTAAATAGCTGTAAAGTAATAGGATGGTTGTCTGAAGGGTTGCCTGGGCGACTCGACAAAATCTGTAGATGAAATTCGATTTCTCTTCCGATTAAAACACATCACAGAACGGACCCCAGCTAGACAGGAAGATCATCTCAATATCTTACCATCCGATTGGACAACACCTGAAAATAGGTCGAAGTGCAATTACCGGACTTAGAAACGAATACATTACATAGAAAAAATGTAGGATCTCTACGTTAGGAAACGATGGAATTCAACGCAAGTTAATAGTACTTCGCTGAATGGTTGAAAAGTGATACGTCGTTTTATCAAGAACATTTCTCCATTATAACTCATAACGATTGCAATTTAAGAAACACAAAGAAATGTTGAATGTTGGATCGAATGTTCAAATATGTGTTCGCACGATGAGAAGACCGCTTAAATCAAACGAGCTGATGACATTTCGTTTCTGGTTCACTTTTTTCCCTATCATCAATTTCTATCTAGTTAACTTAATTCACCCGTGCATCTCAATGGCAATGTAAATTTAGACGTAAAATCGTGACAGCCTCAAGATGTATATGGATGACAATACGAAATGGAAAGTGTCAACGGCTGTGACGAATTGAGCGTTTAGTTTATTTCATAGTCTGCAAACAAGTGAAGCGAGTAACTTTTCTCTGAATTAAAGACGTGTTTCGTTTTCCCAATTTATAAGTGGAATCGATTGAGGATTTTTCCTGTAGATGATATGACAGATGCGATCTTGATCATTAAAAGCGATATCGTCGATAGCTACGCGTCAAATTGTAAAATGTCGAATACGTTGCCTTAATGAATGGAACGGAACGAGGTGAATACATTGTCAGTATAAGTTGTAAAAAAAATCAAATTTCGATGATTAATCATTTTCCAATATGGAAGTGGTGATATTATTTTCAATTAGCGAAGGTAATTAATCTTGCTTTTGAAGTTGTGGAAGCCACACGTGTGTACTTGGTCTTACGCACTACGTTCGATGGAATAGTAAATTACATAAGACTAACTCGTCCGCGATGAAATCCTCCGGATGAAATTAATGACAGTTATTCAAATGACCGAGGAGAAGCTGATATCGGCGAAAATGAACACAATTTAGCTTTCCATAGCTCGAGAAAAACAGCCTAGAAATCCGAAGTCGACTGGAATTATTCATTCAAATCCAAATCTTAAATAATCCCCCGTAATGTGTTTACGGTGCCCGCATAAAGGAGCAGTAATATAGGAGAAGTGTTTAAAAAAGGTTTATTACGCTTTTACGAGCGCGATGCTTGACAGACTGTAGTATAATGTTCTGATTGCGGAGACAGCTCCTATATCTTTCTTCTTGCATAATACCGAACCGTCCGATCTCAAACCATCTCGTTTCGCGGAAGTAGTAAAATTATGTCGTAAAACATCTGATATTATCTTGTCAGCGCCCTGGGAGTGTGACGGCCAAAATACCCACAAATACAAAGTACCGTGTCATATTATTTCATTAATCAATCCCAATTTATGCCACGGAGACTCGACACCAAGGGTTATTATGTATTATCAACAGGATAGTAACCGTATTGCTATATATCTTGCATCGAATCAGTGCTCGGTCAACTCTCAGTAACCAGGCAATTGTATAGATATTCCAGGAGAAGGAAATGTATTTACTTTGCTAGAATCGCGGACGGAATATTTTCCGTTTGTTTAACTAATCCACCAGCGTTAGCGACATAATGTCTCTAAAATGGACTCCATCGAGTTCCTTCGTGATAATTCATAACTTTTATTGGTAGTCTGATGGAAGGTTTCTCAACTGATTAGAAATTAATGTTCGGTTTTGTGTGATCAATTTCCATCAAAGTAATGACAAATTAGACTCCTGACGCGGTTTTTATTGAATTTATTTTCGTTCTTCATTTTACGAGTTACAAAACGACCTTTTAATGACAGAAAGTTCCGCTTAGTAAAACCGGAAAATCATTCTGTCGCTGATGTATCGACGATTTCTATAAAACTTGAAAGTCATTTGCCCATAAGGAATACAAGGCACTATAAAAAGCTACCGGCCGTTTGCGTGCGAGGGTTACAAAGCTGTAGCACTCTTACAAATGGATAGAAAATAAAAGGAAAATTAATACATTTGAATAAGATGTAACGTACTAAATGATCCATCAAGCGACCGAATGAATGAAAGTAATCTTATTTTCTACAAATCTTTGAGCCCGTAGATCTGCAAATGGAGTTTTAATTTTCTACCCATTTCAAAACGGTCCCTTGCATCTATACGAATGGCGTCTGTAAATGGCTCTTTGTTTTTACGTATGGATCGAATGTAGCTTACGGGCTAATCTTCAAATTGCCAAATGGTTAAATTTCGATTCTAAATCTGGAAGTCATGAGATTAAGCCTGCGCGATTCTCAACAGACATTTTAGAATAAGCTTTGAATAATGAATGATATTGGGAAAGTAATAGGTCGCAATGGGACGAGGCGAAATTTAACTTATTTTCGCAAAAAAAGGAAATTAAACTGTCACGTCTAGAATACCACATTATATAAGACAATGCAATATTCAGTTTAAATCAAGAATTTGAGTTCGTGGACACTATTTTTGTGTTCGGACTCTGCATATCATATGTTTATATGCAGTCAATGTCTGGCGGCTGATTGTTTATTCAAGAGGAATTTGTCGGAAATTGAATCTACGGGCTATTTCAAGTCTGATTATCTGAGATACGCACATACAAGCTAGATGACCAAGCCGTGGCTGGCACTAAAGGTTTATCTATCACCAGTTACAGTAGCGATTTAGTGTCGTATTTTGCTTCGTATATATAACGCGTAAATTAACACATGATCATCGGAAACGATACAAAACGTTCTGTTTAATTCAATTGCAATGATTGAAACCGTTTTGTCAAGATTGACGTGGTATAAATGTAGGCAACCGATTACATCTTTGTGATCGATGCCAATAATAAGTAACGGAACAGAATCGATTTGCTCCATCATATAATCTGTCAATTAGAAAGATAAATATGATCATACCACAACCCTAACGATACGTATCGTATTTTTGACCGCCATTCGATAAGAAACATCGATTGTTAGACGTTTTTTTTTTCTGCTACATGATAATTCATCCCCGTGTCATAACTGTTGCCTATCGCAACCGAAAAGGCCGATAGCTTGATCTAAATGGACACTTTGTGTTTAAATTTGAATGATGCTTCATCAGATAGATGTGGTTATAGAAACCGAATGGTGATTGATGCGTTCGGATCAGCTTTCTACCGTGCGCGTTATCAAGTGAAACGTTCAAGTGGTATCAGTTTAAAGAGGAATTTTAGAATTCGAGCAATTTCTAACCTTTATACCGAAAAAGCTACGAGTTGAGTTGATTAGAATCACGAATACGATTTAGGCGGGTGTATATATAGGTTGACCCGGAACTACTCGAGGCGGTTGCAACTGGTCGAAACTGGGTGCGTAGGTTGACTGCGATACGATCGTCAGCGACAGTCATTTGCGAGCAGCTTATGTCGGTGGCGTCGCAGAAAGTTGAACATGTGAAACTGGCGTTGCTGGCGTCGCTGGCGGGCGCGTAGGATGACGAGTCACATCCCTCACTGACCTAATACAAGGCTTTGCGCTAATGAAAACCCATCTGATTCGTCTGCAGCCATTACAATCACCTCCACAATAGTTGTGATATGAATTACCAACATTATTGACACGTATCCTATCACGCATTTAATTCAATGATGTTATTGCGAATGATCGACAGCTAATTACACGTATATAGACTCATCTGCTACATAGTATTAAAACCAGTCTGATGTCAGTCGAGCATTATACACCAAACATAATGATAGGTGCCAAGAAATTTGAAGGATTGCATTACATATATAATGATGTTACTACAGAACACCCTGGTATTATCGTAAAACAGCCTCCCAGAGGTAGCTTAATGAATAATTGCATATTTCATTCCTTTCTTATCCTTTGATGAATGTAAATCTGGTCGATTTAAATTTGCGTTCGCAGCGGTCTTTACGATATTATTCGTATGACAATGGCCGCCACGGACCCGAATCGACCAGGCCACATTATCGCAGGATGCTTCGGTCGGGTCGTATATCTGTTCCCGCGTAAAGTGTTATCAACGTATCGAACCAGATAAGTATCAATATCACCGGCAACTGATCAAAGCAGACACCGACATTTGTATAAACCGATCCACACCCGCACTTCTAGATCCTCTAATCAATAGTGGATTAGTCGTGAGAGTAAGGGCCCGTTCTTAAGTCGAACGAAAGTCCCATTACTCTTGATAACACAATCCTAATGAAATTTTAAAGAAGCTTTCAAGTCGTCGGAACGGTCCCTCCAACTCGTCATTTCAAACAACGAGGAAATTCTATTTTGTTAAAAGCACGATTTCCGAGATTTTTGCGGGGGGATAACGGACTGTATTTGAAACGTACTTTGGATGACTCAAATGCTCCGCTGTCATCGATGTTCAAGACGAGAGGAAAAATATAACGATCGTCGCCTTTCAGTGAATTTTTCTGTCCTGCGCTAGTTTGATGGGATGAACGTCGTTCTTTAATCGTCAGAATCCAAAGCGAACCAGCGGAAATGAAGAGATCCTTACGCGAAACTGTCGCGATATTTCAAAGGCCAGTAACGAACATCAAATTGACGGAGAGATGGGATGATTCTCGACATTGTTATCAGGAGAGTGGAGACACAAATAAAAGGAAGAGAGAAAAGTCAATGAGACGAGAAAGTGTAAGAGATGGCTGTGATAATTCATGATGATAAATGACTGTACAGATGCGTCGCATATTGTTTTGAACTTTGCCACGATTGGTATTCCAATTTTGAAAATCAACGTGGTGTTTGAATTCAAATTTGAAAATCAACCTGATGTTTGAAGTTTGTCTCCAATTTTTAGGGAGCCACCTTGACTATAAATATTTATAATTCATTTATACGTTATAACACATAACCCTGATATCTACTTACATGAGCAACGGACCGGGATAACTGAAGGACTCTCATTGGAAACATTATAACATCGATAAATGAGTAACATGCGAATAATATGTAATGCATATAATAATATATGTATTGAATATCTATCACGCGTCTCTATTTTTCGATGTACGGTAAAAATTAAATTCGAATTTTTCCATTCCATATTTTTTATGTTAATAATTTTTGAAGTATTAATCAACCAATCCGTTGCACTGTTGACTTCAATGATTTCGACACCTGTTCACTCAATTACCCATACTCCCGTATTCATACGTACTTTGTTTGCATACCGACTTACCGGCGAGGCAATACTGCATACGGGTGCATTAAAACTAAAACGTCAATTTTATTAGTAAAATCTTTGTGTTACTGCATATAATTCAATTGTATAATACTGATCGCGGATCAGTATTTTTCATTTCAAACAACGAGGAAATTCTATTTTGTTAAAAGCACGATTTCCGAAAGTGCTGCCTTTTTCAATATTGTACTCTTCGAGAAGATGAATTTACTCTTTTTCGATTATTTGGATTCTTTTTTCTCTGTGACGGCAGAAATCACATTACTGAGAAGAATATTCGATTTTCCAGAAGAGCAAAATCATAACACTAAATTTCAATTCATTTTAAGCAACGAGCTCAAATTAAAACTAATTAAAGATGCAACGTAAAAAGGTAAAATGCCCAGGTCCGACAAGTTGTTGTTTGAATTACTCACTTATTGAAAAGAGTTCCCTAAATGTAGAATCCGCAAAGAGTTGCTTATCCTTGGTGCTAATGAATGATAAGAACTGAAGTTGTGCGTCGTATCTTCAGTCAGTAATGACATCTGCGACACACGATATATCGCGCGCTATACGTCACATCACATCAGTATCATTATGTATCTCCCAGGTACAAACATCAAGCATATCCGTTCAACCCGTGCCACGTTAACAACCAGTTAAAAAGTGATACGCGTGCGCGGGCTAGCAGGTAAATTAGGTGCGTGCACAAAATTAGTTTAATTGCAATTCGATGTCATGTCACAATACTTTTAATTTCAATATCTAAACTGTTATCAATTCCAATTATGAAGGCGAAACCAAAATTGAACTATCGGCTGAATTATGAATGAATATCCTATGTATCAACTATTCAATGATCTTCATATATTTCGAAATTCGAAATTACATATTTACGATAACATATCGACATATTTATTGTTCAGTTGTCCATAGAAATGTATGTTGCCCCGTAAAATACAGTAAGCGTAATATATAATATATAAGATAACAAATAATTCGTTGAAG
The DNA here is from genome assembly GCF_964204645.1 of Tubulanus polymorphus. Taxonomy (NCBI): domain Eukaryota; kingdom Metazoa; phylum Nemertea; class Palaeonemertea; order Tubulaniformes; family Tubulanidae; genus Tubulanus; species Tubulanus polymorphus. Next base: position 2,778,623 of record NC_134027.1, on the reverse strand, counting down.
GTTAACTAGATTTATTATCTTCATCGGAGACGTTGACTAATTCAGGTAAATCAAGTTAAGATACTATACACTAGTAGCAAAATCTGGAACTTTTTTTAAAATCACGTTAACCTTCAAAGTACTATCATTTTTCGTTACGTTACAAGGTTTTTACACGGCTCCTATAAACAGTTTACAGATTACAGTATATTTGACAAACTCAAGGTCTACATTTAAGACAATATGAGTGCAAAATATGACAATATACAGAATAACAACTATCATAAGAATACAGCGACTTCTCAGAGCGGAACGGATAAAAAAAACGTATAAAATATTTATAGATATAGCCTATATACATTATTGAAACTTCATAATCATACTGCGTATTATTTCAAATTATCTAAGGATAGAAGGTATCAATCTCTGATTTAAACGCGAAGTTTCTAATTCAAGTGCGTCTCGTCCGCTGTGACCTGACGTGACCGGTTTAGTTTATCATACTACGATAGAATATATCACGTCTATTGAATTATGGATGCGGATTTTTGAAGGGAACGAACGAGGTTTTGGGAATTCATTCTTCATATTTTGCACACGAAACAATCCGATTGGTAATGTAGCTTCAATCGAATTTTTTTCCTGCACGTAACCAACATTTATTGCATTCGCAGTCCCTAATGCGACGTGCTAGTGTTCCTCGACTGACTGATCAAGGTCGCTTGTGGCCAATAATTACCCGAAACAACTTGTAGTTCCCAACGGATCCCACTAAATGTAATTATTACTACTTTCCCTTGGTATATCTTTCACGAGTTTCATTAATACAGAAAAGACCGTGGCGAGTTCAGCAAAGGGGCAAAGGTCCACAGAAAGAAAAACGATAAGATCCATCCGTCACGTTTCCTAAAACAAAAGAAGACGATGTCTTTCAATACGGCGAATGGATTTGTTTTATTTGCAATGAGTGAAAGTTTCAAATCATCATATCATGTTTCGATAATGTTCAGAAAAACATTCGAACTGAAACTACACTTGAAAGGTGAAACCATGCGACAGGTTTTTAAAGTAAACATTCTTCCTGGGTGTGTAATGATTCACTCATGTGTTATCCCATTGTTGGCATCAGACCACAATTAGGTTAGTAGCTCGAAGATGCGTAGGGCCGGACCCCAAAAATAGTACCTAGAGTGAAGAAGAGGTCCCCTATAAATGTTGCCATAATTTCTGCAAATGGGATAGGTAACGAATTTCGGTTATATGTATGAAATCCATTGATCCTGAGAGACAGCTTGATGATGAAATAAGGGATTCCCTGGACTTTTTTTGCTTGGAGTAAGGGTACCAAACACGGTGGGGGATTCCCTTAGATATTTGGCTCGGATGTACTGGCATACCTGTACTGGGATACCCCTCCTTTCTAAAGGTTTGATTATTTCAAAAGTTAGGTTGGGTATATGGGGCGAAAACCACTTCAATGCGTAGCTAAGATGCTGGCCTATGAGCCATAAGCAGGATTTCCCCTGAATTTACGCGCTTATATATGAACTAAACTCTCGAATTTCTTGTTTTTACTATAGGATATAGAAGATTTTGGAATAGTGGTCTGAGCTCTGTTGGCTGATTTAAGCACATCATTTCGATGTCCAATGCATGATGCTATGACACTCAAAGCCACGTTGAAATTAGTTTGAACTCTGTAAATTCGAACGATCATCCAACTATACTGAAATAACTAATTGCCTATTTCTAGATCAGACTAAATATGAAAACGAAGAATTATCTCTTCCAACAGTCACCAGGATTATACTATACAATGCACATTGCTCTAATCGTTTCTCTGTTGAATGCATTTCACTCGCCACAATACATTTATCGTGTAATCAACTTATGTTTTCGAGCTAAATGTAACAAATAAATCAGATGCAATATTTCTCATCCCTAAACTCAGACGATGAAATGTCAGTGACGATTGTTTTTCCTTTGAACCGAGAGTCGCTCCCGGTTTCGGTACTGCATTTAAATCATCCGAAGACTTGATTAGTTTCTTTGAGTGTAAAAGCAATTTTTAGCGGACTAAGTCTAGAGGATAGTGATGGGAAACCGGGTCGCTTTTCATCGCTTGACGTGACTGGTTAAAGTAATCACTTTTTCTTAGTTTAAAACTTTGACGTAATTGTCAGTCACGGCATATAAAGCGCAAGACGTTCCTTTATTCCGCGCGGACAATTTTCCATACGTAATTATAACATCACTAGACAACTTTAATTACGATATAATTATTCCATTAGTCGCAGACATATCATGGGATATGATAATGAAATTATATTACTTTTAGTCAAACTGTTCTTTATGTTGAAAATATTGAAGCTTGAATTTTATTTAACGAAGAATTGAATTGTATGAACGTCGATAAAGCATTTATCGCTGCAAACTATTTGGAATTTTCTTTAAAACTCAACGGAATATGTGACTACTGTTATTCCACTGTTATTGAGTACTGGAACTTGATATTCCGCAAAGTGGTCATCCATCGACACCCAAGCATCAAATCACAATTAACTTCTGCTTGAATAGACACTAATTTCTGAGGTCTAGTAATGCTAGACCTCGGCGGCTTTCGTTAAGTAATATACGTGGACGAAGAAATCGATTAATCAGACAAATCAATCAACCAATCGATAACGATCAGCTATTCGGTTTAATCTTTAATAAGTCACCATCCAACCATCCAACACAACGCCGCATCTTCAGAACCTCAACTAGTACACGTCCTTATGGGGGATACAAAATCCTCGACAAATATGAGGATGTAACACTCTGTGACCTCTAGGACGGATGTCGGTTGCCTGAGTATGCGACATCTTGACCCGTTTTGCATAGCGCACATCTTCAGATCGTCCCATCTGATAATTATATTGAATAATTTTGACGCAGTGACGTCACGCATATATTAATGATTGAACCTCTGGAGATGGTAATAGATGCTGTAGTTGCGAGCTACGTATGTGAATAGATATATAATACTGGGCTTTTAATGAAAAATCGAGACTTTCCATAAAAAACGAGTCGTCGTGTTTTGCCTATGGGGATGAAGAACATCGCGTGTTGTCCGCACAAAAGTCGACATTCAGAATAGCAGCAGTGCAAGATCAGCGTCACTGGACCAGCGACTGACGGTAATTTCCGCCAGAAGATTGATTCGGTCACGCATCGCAGACAGACTCTTCAACTGCAATCCAAACTGCAGTTAGTGCCCGTAAATACGCGTACACGTATTTCACATCGCTCCCAGGGCTAGTGTGAAAATTACGAGATTGACGTCCGTATTTCGTGATGTGTTATACGTAAAAAGTTTCTGTTGTTGTTCGGTGGAAAAAATTGATCCGTATTCACAGCAGATACTGGTATTGGGAGGATTGATTGGTAAACACTTCCTTTAAACTAACGCCTTGTGCCTCGGGAAGAGTCAGATTGCGCAGCCGGAGGAAGGCGCTCTGCTGATTGAATTTCGTCAAACATCAAAACATATATCGACTGAGTCCCACGTGAGTAGACTTCAGCCCTCTGTTATATTCATCTCGTCGATTCGATCGGAATTGGATGATATTCAGATTTTCCACGAGATTGAAGGTGCTGATATTGTATAGACCTATACGATGAAATATATCATTTCATTCGGGAAGCATTTAATATCTGGGCGAGGAACTTTAATACCGTGCACATCACGATGTGTGCAATATGAAATACATACTCATACATTATATAGATGGCCAAAGGGTATTTCTGCCAATGAATACACAAATAATGCAAAGGTAATTTCTTATAAAAGGAAATTAATGGATGTATAACCGTGTAATGCACGAATGGGACGAGGCTATAATTACGTCGAACAAACAACATTAATTCTACGACAACGCCTCACCGTCAACTGGATAAGACACTATGGTACTTTCCGTCGTACCGGAATCAATGACCTACGACCATCCTGTTCAATTCATGTCGTCTGAAGTCATTTGGTGGACGTGCATTTTGGACATTTGCACTCACTCCGACCCACCTCTCCGTGATAATGACTCTCTCCCAGCATTCTTAAGACGGATCAAGTCAAGTTTCTGTTCAAGTCATCATCTATTTCTGGAGAGCGCCTTTGACAATAGTTTTACTATTTACAAAGAGCTATACAATTCGTTACCGTAACCTACCCTAAACAAATACGATCTAATACTTTAGATAATTTACCGATAATCATCGATACTACGATCACTAGATGAAATAATAAAACTCCAATTATTTATACATTGTATTGGAAAACACTTCCAGGGTGGTTTCCGCCGACAAGACTAGTGACTGTCTTCTTCCAAAAATGAAAAAAAACTAAGAGTGTATTCAATGTTTCGATCCGAAGTGGACGGAACTCGAACGCCAAACCACTCTTAGATTTTCTTCAAACTAATGGATTTTTTCCTCAAAACTCAGGGTTCTACTTGTCAGCGACTCGTATTTATGAAGTATTTCTAAGTGATGCGTTGTTCCGACCAGTAAAATCTCCACACTTTCCATATAATTGTCATGCACTCATTGACTATTCATGTACAGATCATCCATCATTCATTCATCGCAAATTCCGCACTCTCTCGGAAAAAATCGTTGCAAAAGACTAGTATTCCCAAACGGCATGATTTCCTGCATTTTCGATAAGTGATGAAAATACCCAGTATATATGTAATATGCATTTACGAATTGATTTGCATTTTTGTCGGTGAACTGCAATTAACCTAAAATTACAAACCGCTGCACGGGAATTTTTTCAATAATAATGGCGCATACGTCTTTGAAAAGTTCTAATTTGTGGTCCATATATCTCTCGGGGTCGCGCTTATGAACTGGGCATATGTTTGGTTCACATCCGTTAAATGAGAAATATCTTATTTCATTCGCTTTTAGCGTTAGCGTTCGATCGCTTCATACAAATGACATGGATACCTTTAGTAATTAGGCTACTGAATTACTACGGCCTTTTACATTTTCTGTCATCGCTGAGAAATGCAGAGCAGCAATTGGTCATTCAATGCTGATGTATTTTGTAACCGACCGGATATGGACCGATAAAAATACTTTTCTGCGTTGTGCGCATTTATTCCACGTGGACAGAGCAAACCCCACGTTCTCTAAGAAAATAACGAAAATATAAACCAAAACTAATTCACAAACTGTGTAAACCGAATCGTCCTGTGTATTTTCTTTTCTATCGAATTTGCCAAGCTGCAGGCTGTCTAATGCATTCCACTGATTACAGTCCACGTTTCACGCATCAACAGGTAATTGTCTACACGGGCGAACCTTCTTCTCTTTCACGATCCGCATTAAACAAGATACAGATCCGTCTTAAATTTGCCGTCACCTTCGCCGCAAAGAGGTAATTTACATTAAATCAATGTTTTGGAATAATTTTCTAATTCACCGCTGACATCGTCTCTTATTTCGACTCCGATTTTCAAAAAGCAAAATAGTTTACTAGTTACCTTATACTGCCTTGCAGACAGCGACCATCCCAGAGTGAAACAAAAATCATGTCCTTACATTTACAGCTCATAACATGCTGATTTGTAACATGGTTGGATCTACCTTTAATCACTCATAATCTATATCTGTCCAGGGAAACGTAAATCATTCCCTCGCGACAAGCGGTCTACTCTAAATTATACGTAATGGTGGTAAGAACACGATGTTCGTCGTATTTTCCTGTGAGTCGAGCGAAGAAAAAGAATGGCGCGTTATTAATGACGTTAGTACGATGAGCAAAGATACCAGTCTCAGCTGCGACTATCGAGAGTTAACGACAAACGGATGAGCTCGGTTTAGCTCTAGATATTGTTATTACAGGTCGTAATTCAGGTAAGGTATAAGTTATCGAGGTCAACACAATCCCAGGGTATAAATGAACTCGCAAAAGGACTTCATTATTATCGTACATCATTAACGTCGTTTCAGGAGGCTCGAAAATGTCTCATGTTTTGGATTTCATTAATTTGGCGTTGTTCACCGCGATACGAGCTATAGATATCATCATTAATTATTATCAATTATTGTCAATTCTAATAAACTTTTGACATTTATTACGGATTGGTACGTGTATTAATACATACAGGTGTGTCAAAGTCGTGCTGGAAATTTCAGTAAGATTAGTTTGATATTAGATACGCTGTTCTCGCGTTCATTTGTCTCCGAAAACGCCGAATAATGCAAAACATACACACAGAAACACAGTCGCAGTAACAATTTACCGGTGAGAAGTGTGACTTCGTTCGCTACACTGAACCAGCTTTTACCTGCTTCCTCAATTATCTATCATTTCAGGTCTTCCCTACGGGTAGAATGCCAACTATTTGAAAAACAGACGACTGTTGATTCCTCTACGTCACCGTCACAAATTACCCGTCTGGTTTTCCTTCAGGACCGACACGACGAAAAAAAAAACTGCTCCTCAGTACATTTATCGAAAAATGGTAGCATATCTCTGTGTATAGAGGGAGGATTAAAAATTGAATTGATCTTACACAACGAAAAAATAATTTACTCTGGAAAGGAATCAACAAAAACATGTACGTCTTCCTTGACAAAGAATATTCATGAGGCTTATATTTCTTAGCGTTATCGACCCAGAAACTCAGATTCAACGTTTTGTGTGTATGCTCCCTCGACTGAAGCCTTTAAAGGATTGTTTTATCTTAAAATATGGATTGTCCCTACGATTGGTAGATTTCGATTCATTTGTTTTGATATAGTGTTCATTACAAACACCCACCACACCTGCCGGGAGCGAAAGAGGGGGTTTGATTTATTGAAATCGGAAATTGAAGTACAGATAAATATTTATACAGAATTTTGTTTAAATTGAAGGACATAATCGGTCATTTCGTTTTCTGTTCATACAAACAATCTTCAATGGAGGATTCGAACCCATATGGACACTGGCTTAACGAGATTAATAAGTAAAAACGCTCTTGACCTTTCGAGTGTTACTCAAATCACCCGATATATGGATTCTCAGATCAAAACGGATAAATGAGGATCTTACACGAAAACAAAATCACTTAAATTTACCCGGAGAAGAATTAATTCGGACCGAATATGAAGTGATTGATTGAAAGTATCGTAATGCCTCTTCGTTACGGTAGAACAGACACTGTTACTACGTCACTAGTTTGGGAGCTGGATTTCCGGTATACTCGATTAAACTTTTATTTACCGGTGCTTGGAATAGTGACAAGTCTTCACATGGGAGACTACCGATACGTTTCAATTATTCATTGGCAGAGCGCGCTTAGTCTGTTTTTTGAAGTATTTGCAAGTCATGAAATACCGCCCTAAGCCACTGGATATATATCGATGTGCCGCGGCTGGATTTTCTATACCCCTCAACCACAATCGATAAAAGTGTGGGAGCGTGTAACATATGATAGAAAATTAAAGGAAAAATCGGTAAAGTATTTAAAGGCTACAATTAATGTCATTAGCTTAAACGCAACCTTGCTTCGAAGTCTGCACGAACACGAAACAGCCCACGGTCATCTTTCTATTACTCTGCGACCAGGATTTCGTTAACATTGTTTTTCCACCATAATCAACCGAATAGAACTAACGCTGCCGGCAACTGATATAACATGGATTTACGATCCCGACTCTGAGCGCTACATCAAAGCAACCAATGCACATAGTCTAATAAAACGATATCAAATTTTCTCTCGGAATTCGGGACCAAGGCAAATTATACACGCGCTTAAGTCTTCAACCGATTCTAACAGCCTACTAATTACGTTCGAATTCAATTAAAGATTCTTCCTAATTAAAGTTCACGCACCAGTTGGTTTCTTGATCTAGTTTTTTTTTTTTTGTGATAAAAACACGTACTAAATTTATATTAGCTTTTACTTCGTTGGATGTCGGTCGCCAAACTTCGTACACTCTGGCCCATTTTTTGGAACGTCGATTATATTGTCATTACGTGCATCTTCTGAATGTGGAATTTTGATCGTTAAGAATAGCTATCGTGTTATTTGTAGCTGCGAGTCTAAAATCCATCTTCCGGTCAATTCGGGCAGATTCACCGTTGCAGAATCAATAATATGCGACATTAGCAAAATGTGTGTACGAGCACGAATTGAACCCCGTTTGCGTGGCTTTGGTGGAAATATTTCACATATCTCTTCAGTCGCGCGGGTTAAGTTTATAAAATGTTTACAGAGGTCTGCTTGGTGATATCGACCTCGTCGTAATCAATACGGATGTGCCGTCGTCTACGGTTAGACCAAAGACATTTGCTAAACGCGAGACTAATCGCGATGATAAATCTGTAGATTAGATCGGTTCGATTCTCGCCGTCCACTGCCGACAATTTATGCCTGCTTTAATGAGAACATATTAATGTGTCGAATGTTCCATTAAGAATCTATCTCAGCGCTACTGTTCAGTTCACCATTACCACTACCATTAAAACATCTTACATTGTAATGGCCGCCGTTCAGTTTATCCCGAAACAATGTACACGTCGCGTTTCAGAATTTTGATGATGGCTGATAATAAAGAGAAACGGCGATTGCTGAATCTGTTGATTCTCAAATGATGGTAATGAGTTGCCAGTATAGACCTACTGCGTATGGTAACGATATAAACGATAGTGGAAACCATCATTCCTTGTGAATTGAACTGAATTGAATTCCTTGCGCAACGCGAAAAACCTAGAGTTTTCAGATTTCGAATTCTTGAAATAGCGGGAGCTTAATGAGCGTCTCTTGAGGTTTGCACCAAAGAATGATCATCATTAACAGTAGTAGAACAATTCAAGGCCAATTCGTTCATTACCGTTACCAATAACAGCTGTTATTATTAAAGGTTTCAGGGTACACGGCAGGAGTCTATAGTTTCACCTGTCAATCTACGTATATTATACCACAGGCTTCTTACTGAAAACGTAAATTGTTAGTGCGTAAAGCGTGAATCGGATTTTGGAATTCCGAGTCTGCAAATGATAATAGCTTTCGTAAGTGGAAGTAAGCCTATTTCCTGGTCAGATTCGTGCGATGTCGATTTCAATTTGGAATCATCTTTGAAGTGCTCGAATTCAACGTCTTGTAACTCTTTTTTCATTTTCTTTCGCTGTAGAAGGTGGAGGCGTTTCGTTAGAACGTTCAAAAGGGATTTTCGAAAGAACTTTGGGCATGCCCTCTCTATCGTATACGTTGGTTAATGATAACGTAAATGGAAATGACGTTATAGAAAATAACGGTACAGCACGATATGTTGAAACCTTGTAATTGTACATGGAAACTGTCTAATCAAAAGACTGTTTGATGATCGTTGTCATTGTGCATCATGTGTTTTATGTGTAATTTTACAAGATGAGAGATGACTGCATTTGTCAATGCAAAGCCAAGGCTACATCGAAACTAAACGTAGATGGAGTCGTATTAATCTTGGCTGATGCAGCTCATCAAAAAGTTTCATCACCTTGAAAGAAATTATCATCATTATTCTTTATTTCGAATTTCATCCAGATTTTGATAATCCTCTTAAAGTGGGAAAATATCAAACACATCTGTAATTACAAATTCATCATCGGCTTTCAACTAAATAACTTTGATGATCGCTCACTTGAATAGAAGAAAGTAGAAAGTACAACTAGTCGTGTGAAAATGGATTGAACTTGGAACTCGAGAGCTGCGTGTTTCTCGTCGACACACGAATGATTACAAAATGGACGACGCATTAAACAAATTAAAGGAAACGATAGATTGTCATTTCGCAACCGCTGTGTTTGTACGCGGTAATTGTTGCAGATTATCCGAGTCGTCACGATTATTCATTAATTCAACAGATAATACTCCAGCCAGACTCCAGCCAGACTCATTGTCTATATCTGAATATAAGAACATCGGATCAAGTGGCGCCGCTCAATTTTTACCAGTGAAAAAGAAAATCATTTCATCGACAGCAAAACTGTTATCGCCGTAGATATTTTCGAGAAGATCAGCAGAGTAATTGCATACAATCCGATGCGTAGTTTCTATCCTTCAGAATATCGGTGACCCATACAACCCTCACTCATAGCCCGGTAATCATAACCCTTTTGGAATCTGGTTGACGTTCCTCTCATCTGCGAGTGGAAATCCGATTGCAGCTAGTGTTATATATACCACATAAGTAATAAGTCGATTGTCGAGATTTCGGTGTTTAAACTCCATCGAGGATGACAACACGAGATAACAAGTATTTGCTCTGGTGCAGCATTCCGATTCCAATGAATACCAAATAGACGTATACGTGAATACATATATACCCTCGGAGTCAAGAACCGAGGTCATCTTGCATCTTCATTAACACCATTTCATACTAAAACTATCACTTAACTTCACATGTGTTACAGTCGGTAAAAGCAACGACCGTTCAACAAGCGCTTACTCGAAAGTTGGGAATGTCAGACTGCATAACAATGAGCTCGACAGGTTTTTGATTATCAATTAGTGACAAACGCTTCCTACAAAACCATTCTCACTATCTCACATCATTTGTGATGCAACATTGTACGTGGTGCCGACTTTTTGAGTTCTGCTACTTAAGTTAGTCTGGAATATACATAACGTGTTTGTCGCAAATTAATTGAAGCTCTTGAAGTCTTGATATGCAATTATGCATGACAGGAAAGATGAAAACTGTAACTCTGAGAATGTGAAATGGGCATGTTTCATTATCGGTTAGTTAATGATGATGGTGATATCAGGGAGGTGCGATCGAGGGACCCACAATCATACCTCAAATAATTCCTTCATGGCACAGACATGTGATCGCCACCTCGCGAACCAACTTTCTCTTGTAATTGATATTTTCATGAAGATGCCATTTATGATAATATTTTATTTTTGACTTAAAGATAATAATGGAATGAAAGAAATATGATGCAAGTTTACATAAATAAGTGAGAGTGCAGTCGCAGAGCCCACGGACTGTAACAACTTTGGATCGAGCCAAGTGGTGACTGTAACCAAAAAAACAACGAAATAATTAATACGATACACGATATTGATAAAATGAGACATGAAGACATTTAGAGTGCATAGGCATCTCTAATAAGCCGAATATCATGAATGGTAATGAATAGTAGTATCACGAGGAATTAGTTTCGGAGTTAATATCGCGCCTGTGAGTGAATTTTTTTGAGGCGACTTTTTGTGAATCAATAGATGGGAATGATTAGGTTGCCAGATAATTGGTACTTTTCTGGTTTAAGAATCAGAAAATCGTAGGGAACAACCTCTTAAATTATACCACCTACCAAGGGCTCTAGAAGTATCTCTACAAATGAATAACGCTTCCGAAGCCGCAGCTAATGCTGAAAAAAGTGGACCGCATTAAAGTGGTCATATTGTGGTGCTTAGAAAACCTCTTTGGTATATGCCGTGTCAGAGTGTTAGTCAATTAGTAATGCGATGAAATTTATTTCAAATATGAGTTGACAATTCTATCCATCAGAGCCGTAGACTAACTATTGTAGATATGTATAGCCTGGGCGAGAACAATGTTCATCTGAAGCAATCTTTTGAAAACCGGCTTCTACGGAATTTCAATCGGTTTTTCACGAGCGACTTTCGCAAATGCTCACCACGCGATAGGACACATCGTTATTCTATACACGAACTGCATGACCTCTTAATAAGTCACTTCAATGATCAACTGGCGGAGTCAAAACATAAAAATGTCATAAAATTCTGTCGTAATCTTACCACCCAATAAAAACAAATCGATAGCTTCACACATGTATTTATTGAGGTGAAGCTGGGAGCTGAGGAGACGTTTGTTCGGGTATTATTAATCCCTCGGGCCAGACACACTGTATTCCGACTGTGAGGTTACAGTACTCTGACGTCGACTAGCTCGTCACTCGCCTACAATTCATTACGTCATATTACAATAAAAACTGTCTGTGTTATTTCAATTCCGTTATACGCAGATCAAATATATATCGTTTGATACTGTTCCTCTATATTCAACATAGACATGAAATACTATGAGACATGTAGACTTTGATTAGGTACTTATAGCAATTTCCGCATGTTTTTGGTGACGCCCGAATATAGGGATTACTAATCTACATTCGCGACGTTTTAGTTGTCACGATTACGAACTAATAACATGTTTTCATCAGCCATAAAATGTGTATCTAGACGGCTTTGTGTACACTGACATTTCAACCTCATGTATCCCTAATGAAACCTTCTTTTTCATCATTTAAATCTAATGCTGGAATCGTTAAGTGTGCCAGGGTAAATAAAGTACAATATTCGGTTTTCGCTACATGTTCAATGATGCGTATTTTGCTTAAGACCGAATGACTGAGATGAAGTTAATGTCATTAATCTTCTCGGTCAGTGCCAATGAAACATGTGGTTACCCCGAATATAAACGGACCGATGACTTGTTCTTGGTGACATGAGGAGAAACGTCGATAACCTAAAGCCATTCAGTCTTAATCTGATTTACGCTACAGAATCTACATAATTCATCCGGCCACTACGACAACAGAATAAAAAGTTTTGAGGACGTTCTTCATTCGGTGCATAAACTGCAATCCTTGTTTTTCTGTAGTAAGATTTGATGATTACCTAGTACCGCGACAGTTACGTACGATGTAACCATGAAATTCAGGACACATGTTCAATTATCTCCCTCACCACGAGATTAATCAAATCTTTCGCGCCGTCGTCAAAATAAGCAGAAATTCATTCGCGAGCCAATCTATCGTCGTGAGCCTGACCATGTCTTAATGTACCACACTTTATCAACTGGTCGCCGAGTTATAATTCATTTTATTATACGTTTAGTTGCCGAAGGTTATTCGTAACGAGTCGATTGTATGGTGTATATCGGTAACAGCACGTCGGAATTAGATAAGTGCATTTCGACGTTTACGATATACACGATATTAGCGAAAATAAGATATATTAGGGGGACCATGTTGATATTAGTACTTACGTCAAAGTGCTTGTAACAGATGCATTTAATAGTTTGTCCTGATCTGGAATCTGCAATATTGAACCCTTATCTTTACGACGGCAGGTCACGCTATTGAACACTTGTTCAAACGTAGATCTTCCACGAAAGAAAATGTCAGATAAGTTATTCTGATATTCTGGGTTTAGTAATAACCTATTTCCGTTCTGGGCTTCGTTCAAAATGGCTGCTGCTGGGCATGACGGAGTATTAATGAAGTTGCAGATAATTTGCCTTAAAGTAAACATTTCTAACGGCAAATATTTCCGATGTGTAAATATATCTGGCCAGCATTGTACATAACCATGTCAGTATATGCAACATCTTCATAACTTGCTAATGTATCTCTGGATACAAAATCAGTCATCGCTGTTGTCAGTTTCAGAAGCTCTTGCCGATATTTATTGGTATTTGTGGAGCAAGCGATTTTATTTTGTTTATCATGTAAAATATAACGAATGACTTAATACCCCCAATGAACGAGTTAAACCAATCCGTTAAAAAGAACTCGTCTTCCGCCGTTTTCGACATAAGTACTATTAATTGTTTAAGTAGGATTCCAAGTATTTTGGGCAGTCAAAACCAGCTAGATGGATGTCTAGAAAGGTCCCTGGCGAAAAACAATTTTCCATTCTTATCAGTCAATCTTGTTTGTGATAATCTCTGGTTTATCAAAAAATATGATCTATCAATATTATCGATATGAGTTATGAGATATGAGATATGAGATATGAGATATGAGATATGCGAGAGCAAAAACTGATTTATGAATGGTGAAAATATTCCAGGATCGATGCTCTGTAACACATGTTTAGTCGGCCAACTGTTAAGTCAATGAAAGCTGTTAATAGTTGATGCCAGTCGTCTTACAACATTTAATATCAATATCCATGCATCGGCTTAATATATAGATACATAACACTTCGCAAAAATTCACTTTAAGAATTAAGTATATACAGGTTAGATAATGGATGCAAAACCCATCTTACCTCATTCAAGTCACCGTTTAAAAAAAATGTTTCTCTTCCACCTGTTCGTAGTTTTACTTTTCGTACTGATCAAGTATATCCATCTACTTTTTGTGGTCAAGTTGAGAACTGTTTGAGTTGATAGCTTTCAAGTTCTAGTGTTGTTACCGTACAACACGTAACGGACGCGTGTGTGATGATCGCCACCTCTAAACTAACGTCTTATTCAATCGCTCGACTAGCGAGTCATCTTGAAACTATTAGCATTGCTCATTTCGCATTTTCTTCTAGTATTCTTTAAAGACCTTGCATGCATCATCTTCCATTATATTTACACATACATATTCGTTAAATGGTTCTCACAAAACTAATGTTGGTAGAATTTTCCAATTTGCATTCAGTTGAAAAAGGAATTATACATATGTGACGGATCATACGTGTAACAATCGAGGTTATGATAGATCGCCGTGACAATCAATCGGTATCCACTTACGTAAATGAGAAATAAATCGAAATGATGAATCCACATGAGACCTGAACAATTGATTAGAATATTTCCATCTGGTAACGTTTTGCGACACAAAATCTGCGACTCTGAATACCTAGAAAAGAAAACATCTGACAGTCGTCTTTAACTTCATCTGTAAGCTTACATAATCACCTGCTTCAAAAATGATACGGCCATGGTCAAAACTCACCAATGAAACGACACTAACAACGAATTTAGACTCAACTTAAGTTTATTCTAACTTAAATGTGGTGTAATAATGGTGTATACTAACTGGTACTGGTCAGGGAATGCTGAAATTTATATCAAACCAGTTAGATAAGAGTTACTAGATAACTTAATCAGTTAGTAGACTGCATAATCTACAAAATCTTGTCAAGACAGATGCACATTAAAGTTCTGTAAATCGTTCAGTGGTGACAGTCTTTAATCTAACAAATTATTAAATGATTGTAGCTGCAAAGCAGCGATAAATGGTTTTTGATGATATGTGATGACAAGCGAAAGACAGTCTGATTCAACCAGCCTCTGTGGTATTTCAATTAGTAGAAGTTCATAAAAACGAGAATTTACGTTTCCAGTTACACTTCATGTTAATGTTCTATTCATTATGAAATTAGGTTTACTTCATATGCAATTCAGATTAAATTATCTATTACTGCCTTCAGTAATAGATATTTTGCAGAAAATAGGAAATTTGCCGTTTTCCAATAATTTGCACGTATGGCAAAATACATACGAGGGAATCACTTGCACTTATTGAAGTGTATACTTCTGAAGAAACATCGCTGCAAACTGTAAACCCACCTCCATTTCACGTCAACGCATCAACCTGTTTGTAGGATTTTTATACCTTTCAGCGTTGAAGGTTAGTTCTAAAAAACTGAAACAGTTTTTAAGCACTTTTAATCTCAGATAGATTTTAGCTGGAATCATCTTTGTTAATCAAAGTGACTAAGTTCGTGGTAAGAAAAAAGGAAAATAATTGGTTAATATTTTTTCCATAGATTGTAATGGTCGTTTTTCTCATCTATTTAACTTAATTCAACTTATTTTTATATTTCAAACTGCTAATCTTAATCTTGTATGAATCTACTGAATCTTGTATCCATATATTATATTATAAAGATCATTCGAAAGTTGATATTTTCTCGTATGTCACAAATTTCATTATTGCTATATCAATCAAATTAAACTAAAAAATTTCACATTCTATTTCAGTTTTAGGTAAGACACTCATATATTGCTTATATCGATAGTTCAAGAAACTTTATGTCATTTTTCACGTAAGTTTCAAGTGAATTTAGCATAAAAATAGATGCAATGTAGGTGAGATGTCAGTATGGGATCAAAAGTACAAAAACAAAGCAATAATCGAGTTATTGAGTACACGTTGTTCAAAAATATCCCGAACGATTCGAATCGACGTATCATTCGTAATATATACATACTTCGTTATGGTAACGGATATTAACAATTGTTTCTTAACAAGAGAATTCCGGAAAATGTACTCAGAACATACAATAAATAACATACTAAACGTCAAAATATCCCTACAAACTGTTCAGATTTTACAAAAAAAAACGAATCTGACAGTAACGAAATAGCTAAAAATAGACTAAAATCAAAAGATTTTCGAGGTACGTAGCGCTTTGTCCTGGTTATCAATTATTAGGTCTAAATGTCGCCTGATTTGATGACCTCGCTTGTGCAACGATTGAAAGTGAGAATGATTGTGTATTTTCTTGCAAACGTATAAAAGAACAGTAATTATTATGATAAGTATAAAATCGCAATGAATTAGTTAATTGTGAGGCCGTAAATTTTTTTCACCATGAATCTGCATACATTGATTCTAATGGAGACAAATACAGTTCACATAGTGATTTCTAATTCTCAAAACTATAGGTGAGCTACATAGAAATTATCTAACACGATGAAGCTGGGATACCGATGTGGTTGTATATGCGTATCATTTGCCGCTTTATGGATTGGATCGATATTGGCAGCCGATATTCAAATTGGTCAGATTTCATTTTGATAAGTATTCAAATACGTTTATAACGTAAGAAAGTATACGAGATTTAGGGCAAGTTCATGAGGAAACTGTTATAACACCTTCATTATAAAACAGGCGGGTTGTTTGAGAAGAATTTTAAGACGGAGAATGATGTTTTCCGACGAGCGATTGAAGATGTGAACTCACGACGGGACGTATTACCCCAAACAACTCTACGAGCACAAATTGCGGAGATATCCAGAGATGACAACAGCTTTATAACAGCTAGAAAAGGTTTTATATTACACGTATTTCATCTTTCTTATTTGATAGCTTGTCGGATGAATACATTATACATTATCGTAAAGTATTTTTGCAGCTTGTGAGTTGTTTAGTAAAGGTATTGCCGCAATTATCGGACCTATGTACAACGGCGAATCAGCGCGACACGTCGGGTCAATGTGTGAAGTGATGAATGTTCCTCATTTGAACGTACGACTTGAAACCCAGAAAATACGACATTCTTATACGATTAACTTATATCCGGACAGTGAAACACTTGGCGCAGCTTTTGTTGATCTTGTGAAATATCTAAAATGGCGAAGATTTACAATACTCCACGAGGACAACCACGGTAAACAAACCAAGCCTCTTTACGCTTCGTTCGAATATGGATATAAAATCATCTAACTTCACAGCTTATCAATATCTCGTATGCATTATTCTAGGTCTATTTTTGTTGAGTTCTTTGTTGAAAAATAAAAAGAAAGCAAACACATCAGATGAGTGGGTCCGGGGGCAAGATGGTTACCGTATCACGACTCGGCGTATTGGTGCAGATAAACACGATTATAACTCGTTGCTGAAAGAACTAAAGACAAGTGGCGAAATGCATTTCATCGTAGATTGCCGAAGCGAAATCGTGAAAGATATTTTATTCGAGGTAGTAATTCGCGATTATTTATACCTTTCGTGATGTTTTGTTTCCAGTAGTAATAAACATCAAATTTGCAGACAACCAGAAAAATGACTGTGATTAATAACTACACGTAGGTTGTCGGTATTTTAGAATAGACGTTCCTTCGCTTTGAAACGATAACATTTTGTCGGATATGTTTGACGAGACATCAAAATAAACCATTTTACAGTTGCTAGCCGCCATTTTGTTAGGGTACTTTTGTCCCGTATTGTTGGGTCATTTTTTTCTATTTTTTAAAAACTATCCGTGATTCGTGTTGTATCATATTTCATCTGTCCATGGATGGATTTTGACAACTTCAGCAACATTCAAACCGCGTGAATCTCTAGTTTTCAGTTATGTAAAAATCATTTCTCAAATTTACAACAATGCGACATGAGAGCGATATAAAAATCGGTGGTCAGTTTTTGCCGTGCGCATAGAAATCAAGGGTACTGAACTTTGAAGTTCGTTATTTTCAGAAATAATTTTCTAAAAAATCCAAGCATTTCGAGAACTGTGCGCATAAATGCCCCCTTTCAGGTGAACTTTGAAATTTTAAGATATCTTGCCTAGTTTTTTTCCTATGGCACTTTAACTGCAGCGCGTGTATTGTCATTCCGAGATTCGGCGCTGTTTTCTTTGCGTGTATTTCAGTATATGGGTGTTATTTTTTCATTTTTACTACACTTGTCTCTACGGAAAATGGTTTTAATTGTTGGTACGAGTATCAGGTTTTAATATTACGTCATTTATGCAATATAATAGATCGAAGACATTAGAGATGTTGGAGTTTAAGGGATTTTTTTACCAGTTTTAGCAGCGAGACTGAACGGCATTTTGATCACGTATTCGAAGTTGCGCGCGGGAAGAGAATATATGGGCCTATATTGAGATGGAAGAAGAAAAGAAATATATCACTCAAAATCGAGTATGATGACCATTTAAATCAGTAGTCTATCAATAAATTTACATAAAAATCTACTGAAATTAGATGGATGGAGAAGTGGTCAAAAAGCTGGACAAATGGGTTGGGGCAAATATTCAGCTACTTTCTATGAATACTTTCTATTAAGTACACACAAGATTGATTAGATTGGGAAGAAAATATAGGAAAACGTTTTCTTGCTTTGGTGGTGACATATCAAGTATCAAGTCCTAATGTCAGACACAGGTGATAAAAAGTAAAAAGTGACATCTACCATCACAAAAACGCAAGAAGTGTGTGGATTGCATTTACAACAAAAGAGTGATATTTTGGGTTTTCTTGGGTGCATGTACGTAAGCCTCTGCCTGCTGTAAAAGCGGCTACCAATACAGCCATTACGAACTAGCGCCGGAGAACGGAATACAATATTAATGCCGTAATATTAAAACCTGATGCTCGTACCAACAATTAAAACCATTTTCCGTAGAGACAAGTGTAGTAAAAATGAAAAAATAACACCCATATACTGAAATACACGCAAAGAAAACAGCGCCGAATCTCGGAATGACAATACACGCGCTGCAGTTAAAGTGCCATAGGAAAAAAACTAGGCAAGATATCTTAAAATTTCAAAGTTCACCTGAAATGGGGCATTTATGCGCACAGTTCTCGAAATGCTTGGATTTTTTAGAAAATTATTTCTGAAAATAACGAACTTCAAAGTTCAGTACCCTTGATTTCTATGCGCACGGCAAAAACTGACCACCGATTTTTATATCGCTCTCATGTCGCATTGTTGTAAATTTGAGAAATGATTTTTACATAACTGAAAACTAGAGATTCACGCGGTTTGAATGTTGCTGAAGTTGTCAAAATCCATCCATGGACAGATGAAATATGATACAACACGCATCACGGATAGTTTTTAAAAAATAGAAAAAAATGACCCAACAATACGGGACAAAAGTACCCTAACAAAATGGCGGCTAGCAACTGTAAAATGGTTTATTGCTAGATTGTTTTGCCTGTAAATCTCTTCGTAAGGCAGGTAAAAGGTTATTTGCTCTGTCGCAACTATTTCATACAGAAGTATGATGCGTATGATGTATGAACACTGACAGTGAGTTATACAGTAACTAATCCCCGTCTGTCCGATTCCTTAAAAATAGGCACTCAAGTTGGAAATGCTGACTGTTTATTTCAATTTCATCTTCACAACTATGGTAAATAAATACCGATGATGATATATTCTTGTTAGATACTTATGCCCGATATTTGTCACCTACAAATAACTTATATTTTACGAGGATGTTGGTGTAATGGATCTCAGCGACTTCCGAGATATCGGTGGAAAGATCAGGTTTTACAGATTGGTCGATCCTTCCCATCCACTCATACCCGAACTAAGCAAAGGTCTCAAAATTGCAGGAAACACCGTTGACAATCGAACAGATGCGGTGACGGTAAGATTCTAGTTCACAGAACCATCATTGTTAAATGCATAAAAGTATCACAACTGTTTCTAACTGTTTGCTACTTGAATTCATCTTTGATCTTCAGGCAATTTAAAACACAGAATATCACAATTTTCAGACGCAATCAGCGCTTATCTACGATGCCATCCAACTAGTGGCTAGAGCTCTAACTGCAGTTGAAAACCAATCGCTTGTTACAGTAACTGGACAATCATGCAGTTCACCAACCCATTGGCCACGAGGGAATTCTCTGCTGCAAAGAATTATCAATGAAAATGTAAGTTGTTATCCGTTTTGACATGACCCGATCAAATGACTCGTGAATATCCTCCACTGCGTCGTAAACGATTTGTAGCAACTGACGCGATTATTAATCACCCTATACGAGACATCACGTGAATAATATGTAATTATTCTATAAACAATATTTCTGATAGATTTCGAATGGTTTGACCGGTCAAATCGAGGTCGATGACCTGGGCAGGCGAATCATGTTTACACTGAGGATGGTTGATGCGAATAATGACGTGGTGCGTAAATTAAGAGCTAATTTTCTGTACGAATTTCTACCCATATCATTAAAACGAATATATCATGTCTTCAGTCCATTTTTTTCCAACCGAATACTGTTTATCCAAAAGTCGTTGATGATGTGTTGAAATCTTCTGCAGCTTGGATACTGGGACCCGAATAATGGACTAGCTGTTATCGGGAACAAACTGAAAAAGATGCCGTTACAGAAAGAACCACAAGCCCTCGTCGTTACAACTATTATGGTTATTATTATTATTCCTTCATGCAAGTTTTGAAGATTTTACAGGAATTAAATATTTTGTAGTGTCTCTATTTCTGATATTCAGGAAGCTCCTTTTGTAATGTTGAGGAAGCCGAATATCGGTGAAGCTAACTACACGGGAAACGATAGATTTGAAGGTTTCTGTATCGACATGATAAGAATGATTGCCGAAGATATTGGATTCAATTATACCATTCGTCTGGTAGCAGATGGGAAATATGGCGCTCCCGTTAAAAACGGTTGGAATGGAATGGTTAGAGAACTTATGGACCAGGTTTGTGTATACTCATATACGTTTTCGTGAGAAAAGCATCGGACTTTCTGTAAATGACCAGAATAATAGGATATGAGATATAAGAATATATATGATTAGAAAAATGTGGCATTGTTTTACAGAAAGCTGATTTAGCGGTCGCGCCACTTACAATCAGTTACGACCGAGAACAAGTGATCGACTTCACAAAACCTTATATGAATCTAGGAATAACGATTCTCGGTAAAAAACCGGCGAAGCCGGACCCGAAATTATTTTCGTTTTTGTCGCCATTTTCTGACGGTGTCTGGGCGCTCATGCTGTTTGCCTATATCGTCATCAGCCTCGTAACGTTTGTAATTGGTCGATTTACACCGTACGAATGGCAGAATCCTCACCCCTGTGACCAGAATCCCGATGAACTAGAAAATCAATTCACGTTTCGCAACAGTTTCTGGTTTACGATAGGGTCACTTATGCAACAAGGTCTGTAACATTTCAAATTGAAAATACTATGGACCAGTGAAATGAAATATGTATGTGTGATATCATGTATTGTAGGTTCAGAGATAGCTCCAATAGCGAACTCAACTCGTGTAGCAAGTGGATTCTGGTGGTTTTTTACACTGATTATGATCTCGTCTTACACTGCTAATTTGGCAGCTTTCCTCACGATCGATAAGCTTAGTTCCCCGATCAATGACGCCGAAGACTTATCGAAGCAAACAGATATAAAATACGGCACCATCTGGGGTGGATCTTCACACCTGTTTTTTCGGGTATCCTGTCTCCAATGCTTCGGGCCTAAGCTTAATGTTTTGATTTTTAAGATGGTGGGTTTTAAAGTGTCTGTATTTAACGAGTTCGAAGAATCCGATCTATGCACGAATGTGGCACTTCATGAAACACTTCAAACGAGAGCAAAGTGTGATGGTTGATTCGACGCAAGAGGGCGTTGACCGAGTGAAAAAAGGAGGTTACGCCTTTCTGCTCGAATCGACTACAAATGAATATTTTACCGAAAGAAATTGCGACCTATTTCAAATCGGTTCCAGACTCGATTCTAAGGGGTACGGGGTAGGAACTCGACGAGGTAAAGACACTGATACTTGTAAACTAATTTGCTCAAATCAAGTTAACAAATGCTCCAAAACTTTCGTAAGCTAACTCGGAATGAATCTTTTTTAAGTAATAAATGATTTTTTAGGTTTCTTTCAACTCGGAATGAACCTGGACCCAGTTCCACAGTTGTGAGTTAGGGTTAACACTGAGTTAAAGTTAGTTCATTTTCAATGAGTAAACTCTGAGTCAAATCTTAACTCGGAACTGTGGAACTGGACCCTGGATAATAAATTTTAACTGAGACGACCAAAATATATCCCAAATAAGGACGCCTGCATTGTCTGCATTATTTTTTTCTAATGACACTAACGACATGATTAAATGTTATGCTATTAAGAGTTTCCACTATAAACAGGTTCTCCGTATAGAGATGTCATATCAGACAGTATACTGAAGCTGCAAGAGCAGGAACGATTAGCGGAATTATATGAGAAATGGTGGCGGGAGAGTGAAGGCGCTGGAATGTGCGATGAACAAACAGAAACAGATGCCAATGAACTCGGTATACTAAATGTAGCAGGTGTCTTCTTCGTTTTATTCATCGGAACTTTAGTAGCGATAGTTATCGCTTTGTTCGAATTCGTCTGGCACCATCGTAGAAGTAAAAAGGGAAACAAGGTAAGCACAGAAATCAAAAGATATTTGTTCGCATTTTATTTAACAGTTGAGAAGTTTGGTGATATTTCATCGTAACGTAATTTGATATGAAATGTGATATTTTCTTTGTTGGAATTTGCATCTCACCATCTGAACTTGAGTGATATTCTATTATCACGAATACATTTCGACGATCACGTCATTTTAATGGAGAGAAAAAAATTGTTTGATAGTCAATATTTTTTTTCAGTTGCCACTTGGTGAAAGCGTTTTAAACGAACTGAAAATAGCAGCTCGTTGTAATGGATCCTCGACACGACCTGCTGAACCAGAGGATACCGATTGCGATAAAACTGGCACCGAATAAGAAAATACCGCGAAACCTTTTTTAACTTTGCTCCTCCATTATTTTCTGTATAGTATTGTAGGCGTTTTGCTTATTTCACGGGATATCGCTTAGTTTGGACTCCGTAAGGTTTCCTTGTCTATTTCGATAATCAAATTAGTTTCTTAGATGACTCATAAATTTATTGTTTTGACACTTTACACGTTGGTAATCTATTGATGAATAAACAGATTTTTGAGATGAAATATCAAAAACCTTTTAGAAATCTTCTCGGAATTGCCATTCGTAAGGAATGCAACATTTTTCGTTTTCTCAAGATATTTATAGATGAAGCGGCGAGTTGATGATCATCTGATACTCGCGCAACCATGAAATCTGAAACGAAGAGAGTGCGTGGTGCAACTGACCGCGATTACCTCTCGAATGTTACCCTCATACGTTCTAAGTCTTATCTGCCAAGGATTTACCATAAATCATATTTAACAGTACTGCAGTACATTACATCACGTGTTAGTTCACGCGAACTTCGCAGTAACTGTTCAACCTTCCGAGTTTCAAAGTTCGTGTATACGTATTTGTGCCTTGTGTTTTCTTGAAGATACGGAACAAGGAATGATATTTAGGAAGTTTATCGGGATAAAGCGAAAGTGAAGGCGTATATACTTATAACTTGTGATACTCGGGTGGTGTTTGTGTTTTTCTCTCGCTGGATGTTGTGGAAAACACGATAGTTCCTGACTGACTGAAAACTGTTACATCATGCATGCGATACTTCAGCCTCAGCGATAACAGTGACACGATTTTATACCTTCGTGATTCAATTTTACCAATTTTTTTCATTCAACCAATCTGCTCCGGCGTCAAAGCGTAAAAGTAATTGCCCCGCACACGAGACAATTATATGAACTATTATTCACTTAATATGAATACATTTAGTGGGGTATGTCACAACACGTCACATACTATCACCACATTTGTGACACGAATGAAGACGAGATAACATCAACTTGTTGAAGTACTCGGACGATGAGATTTCCTTAGGACTGGATGTAATATTTTGTGCAGCTCAAATGTCGTCGAACCTAATGTAATATACTAGTATAGGACGAATCAAGTAGCGCCATGTCAAAGTTTACGGAAGTTCTGTGTCTGGTTGTTTTGATAAGATTCACTTTCGCCGCTGATATTAAGATAGGTAAGGATCAAATCTCCTTTAAAAAAATGTTTCATTCAGTTAAACAACCACTTTTCTGTTATTACGATACAGCTGTACGTAACGACACTATTTCTAGTACTACATTACACCCTAATTACATGAAAACATTGATATAACCGTAAATCTTTTATTGTGAATGACAATTATGTAGGTGGCTGTTTGCCCTCTATTCATTTATTTGAAGTTGATCCTATATCAGAAATTATGGATAGCCGTTTGCAACGCAAAATTTCTAAATATGAGGGTTAATATAGCTATGTTTCACAAACAATCTTAAAGCCCAGCAGTTTGCCTGTTTGAAAAAATCCTTAAACTATTCAAAATAATTTCACAAAGGTGGTTTGTTCGAAAAGAGGTTTAAGCTTGACAAACAAGTTTTCCAAAAGGCAGTCGAATTGGTGAATACGAAAAAAATCGCGCAAAACAGTCGACGACTAGTAGCTGAGATTGTAGAGGTGCCTGATAATGATAATAGTTTCATAGCATCTGGAAAAGGTAGGTTGATATATGAATGAACGTGTGTCATCAGTTGGTCGCTTCAAACGGAAAACTGGAAAAACAGTAGAAAATACATACATGTAACCAAAATTATAAGACGATAGAACCCGTTACCGGAATGCCTATTCAGTCTACAATGTTATTTATAAGTTAAAAAGAACCACGGCGTATTTTTGCAGCTTGTGAGTTGTTTAGTAAAGGTATTGCCGCAATTATTGGACCTATGTACAACGGCGAATCAGCGCGACACGTCGGGTCAATGTGTGAAGTGATGAATGTTCCTCATTTGAACGTACGACTTGAAACCGAGAAAACACGACATTCTTATACGGTTAACTTATATCCGGATAGTGAAACACTTGGCGCAGCTTTTGTTGATCTTGTGAAATATTTAAAATGGCGAAGATTTACAATATTCCACGAGGACAACCACGGTATGCATGTTTCATGGCCTAACCGCTGTTAAACGATGGTCGACAACACAAGACCTGCCAACAATTCAATAGCAACTCGTGAAAATAACGTTGTTTTTTATTTCAGGATTAATTCTTTTGAATTCGTTGTTTGAGAATAAGAATGATAACGCGTCTAGCAAAACCTGGGTCCGGGGCCACGATGGCAAACGAGTTACAACAAGAGCTATCATAAACAAAAATGAAGATTACAGAAAATTGCTTAAAGAAATGAAAAAACTCGGAGAAACAAATTTTGTCGTCGATTTTCCTAATGGTGACGTTCACTCGTTTTTATTAGAGGTTTGTTGGTTTGTTTTCAGCCATGCATATTTACAATAATGAAATAAACAAAACCATATTGAAACATTGTTCATATCGAAAAAAAAACTAAATGCAATACAAAGGTAATCAAGTACTGTTGAACTTCGTCCAATACATCTATTCAGATTCGATCTTCTATTCCTATTGTTATTTTAGGCGTTGAAGCTGGAAATGTTAACGGTATATTACAACTACATTTTCACCACGCTTGTAAGCAAAAACTGTGATATCTGGCATATTGACGGGGGCATTACCTTCCTACAGGTAACATTCAAAGATGATTTGTATTCAAATTCTTTTAGGACATCGACACATTTGACTTGAGTGACTTCGAAGATGTTGGCGGAAAGATAAGGTTTTACAGAATGATGAAACCTCCCAAATCACCCGCAGGAAACATTGATAAAGGTTTTCCAGGAAACCATACATTTAGTGAACTCTTGCCCTCGATCACAGTAAGTATTATATACTATTTGTATAGCGATTTATTTCTCTATAACATATTTAGAATTAACTGCTGTTTATATATTTCTGACCCGGTATTTATCCTAGTAATTAATGTAACACGGTTATCGAAGTAATTTGTTGGTGACCCGGGTAAAAATAATTACTGTAGGTTTAGGTGTAGGTTGTAGAATCCCGTTCTTTTCTCTTTTCAGACGCAAGCTGCGCTGATAAACGATGCTGTACAACTTTTTGCAACCGCCATCAATTCTACTGATACGCTTAGTGTGAATCCACAGTCGTGCACTTCGCCAGCTCCCTGGCCACAAGGGGCATCTTTGTTAAAAAATCTGGAAAAGGTTTATCATTGGTTGCATCAAATGACATCATTGATTTATGTTCAAATTCTGAAACTCATGAAACATCCATAAGTGATAACTGAAAATCATATTTATCTATTCTTTCATAAGGAATAATCAAATGATTAATTCATTGCATTATTTTGTAGACGCAAACTCGAGGTATGACAGGTACCGTGGAATTTGACAATTCGTTTAAGCGATCAAGATTTTCATTGGAATTAGTTGATTCAAAAAATCAAGAAGTAAGCATAGAAACTATGTGAATATTCATAATCTCGCATCCCCTTAGAAATGTTTACACAATCCTAATGGAATGATGGTTGATTATTATGCAGATTGGTTCTTGGACCCCAGAAATCGGTCTCGTCGTCAAAGGTGACAAGATCAGAATTCAACCGGGACAAAAATCAAAACCACTCATTGTTACGACTATTTTAGTGAGTGAATCGTGATTTTCGATGTATATTTGAAATAAATCATGGCAGCGAAGTTAACATTCTACACATTCTTCACAGGAAGCACCGTTCATGATGTTGAAGAAATCGCCAGGTCGTAAGCTCGTAGGCAACGACCGATTCGAAGGATTCTGCGTAGATTTACTCAAATTAATGGCTGCGGATTTACATTTCAACTACACGATAAAACTGGTAGCTGATGGAAGATACGGAGCCCCGGTCAGGAATTACGGCTGGAATGGTATGGTTCGTGAGTTAATGGATCAGGTATGATATTCTATATTTCGGCGTACCGTAGATTTCAGTTCACGCTAATGACTACTGCACAGAACTGAATCAAGAACCTATCAAGAAAATAAACATGAGAAGATTGTGTTTTGTACTGTATGTTTACAGAAAGCTGATCTAGCGGTTGCACCACTATCCATTAGCTATGACAGAGAGCAAGTAATCGACTTTACGAAACCGTTCATGAATCTCGGAATTACGATCCTCGGAAAAAAACCGGAGAAAAAGGATCCCAGTTTGTTTTCTTTCCTTTCGCCTTTTTCAAACGATGTCTGGGCGCTGATGTTGGTCTCATACGTTATTGTTAGTCTGATTATATTTGTAATTGGTCGATTTACACCGTACGAATGGCAGAATCCTCATCCCTGTGACCAGAATCCCGATGAACTAGAAAATCAGTTCACGTTTCGCAACAGTTTCTGGTTTACGATAGGGTCACTTATGCAGCAAGGTCTGTAACATTTCAAATTGAAAATTCTATGGCATTAGTGGAATGATATATCTATGTGTGATATCATGTATTGTAGGTTCAGAGATAGCTCCAATAGCGAACTCAACTCGTGTAGCCAGTGGATTCTGGTGGTTTTTTACACTGATTATGATCTCGTCTTATACTGCTAATTTGGCAGCTTTCCTCACGATTGAAAAGCTTAGTTCTCCAATAAATAGCGCCGAAGACTTATCGAAACAGACCGAGATAAGATACGGCTCGATCTGGGGTGGTTCTTCTCATACATTCTTTAAGGTATATATTTTTAGACGAATGACTCTAAGAGGTATGGTGGCTGATAAGGGCCATAGCGTAAAATTCCTGGTATGTAAATGAGGGCGCCAGAACGCCAGAACGCCAAAACGAAAAAAAACGTCCAATTTTCTCTAAAAGTTCGTTTTGGCGCGCCAAAACAAAGAAATTTCCGTTTTGGCGCCCCCGCCAAAACGAACTTTCATTTTGGCGCCCCCGCCAAAACGAACTTTCGTTTTGGCGCCCCCGCCAAAACAACGAAAAACGTCCAATTTTCTCTAAAAGTTCGTTTTGGCGCGCCAAAACAAAGAAAATTCCGTTTTGGCGCCCCCGCCAAAACGAACTTTCATTTTGGCGCCCCCGCCAAAACGAACTTTCGTTTTGGCGCCCCCGCCAAAACAACGAAAAACGTCGAAATTTCTCTGAAAGTTCGTTTTGGCGCGCCAAAACAAAGAAAAGTTCGTTTTGGCGCGGTTATTTCCGTTTTGGCGCCCCCGCCAAAACAAGCATTCAACCACTGTAAAATTATTTTTCAAATTGGCGCGTTGATCTTGTGTGTAATTTGCATAAATTTGCATAAATGAAAATATTTTACGTATATATAGAATTATTTTACGTGGTTTAAAGTTCGTATTGGCGGGGGCGCCAAAACGAAAGTTCGTTTTGGCGGGGGCGCCAAAACGGAATATTCGTTGTTTTGGCGCGCCAAAACGAACTTTCAGAGAAAATTGGACGTTTTTCGTTGTTTTGGCGGGGGCGCCAAAACCAAAGTTCGTTTTGGCGGGGGCGCCAAAATGAAAGTTCGTTTTGGCGGGGGCGCCAAAACGGAATATTCTCCGTTTTGGCGCGCCAAAACGAACTTTTAGAGAAAATTGGACGTTTTTCGTTGTTTTGGCGGGGGCGCCAAAACGAAAGTTCGTTTTGGCGGGGGCGCCAAAATGAAAGTTCGTTTTGGCGGGGGCGCCAAAACGGAATTTTCTTTGTTTTGGCGCGCCAAAACGAACTTTTAGAGAAAATTGGACGTTTTTCGTTGTTTTGGCGGGGGCGCCAAAACGAAAGTTCGTTTTGGCGGGGGCGCCAAAATGAAAGTTCGTTTTGGCGGGGGCGCCAAAACGGAATTTTCTTTGTTTTGGCGCGCCAAAACGAACTTTTAGAGAAAATTGGACGTTTTTCGTTGTTTTGGCGGGGGCGCCAAAACGAAAGTTCGTTTTGGCGGGGGCGCCAAAATGAAAGTTCGTTTTGGCGGGGGCGCCAAAACGGAAATTTCTTTGTTTTGGCGCGCCAAAACGAACTTTTAGAGAAAATTGGACGTTTTTTTTTCGTTTTGGCGTTCTGGCGTTCTGGCGCCCTCATTTACATACCAGGAATTTTACGCTATGGCCCTTATCAGCCACCATAAAGAGGATCTTCCGCAATCCTAATTTTCGAATGAACTCTTTTACAGAATTCTAAAAACCCGATCTACGAAAGAATGTGGCATTTCATGCGGCAATTCAACCGGTCGGAAAGCGTCATGGTAGGCTCGACGTTAGAGGGCGTCAATCGCGTAAAAAAGGGCGGTTACGCGTTTCTAATAGAATCTACGACTAATGAATATTTTCGGGAAAGAAACTGCGACCTCGTACAAATAGGATCGAGACTTGATTCCAAAGGTTACGGCATCGGTTTGCGAAGAGGTAATCGATTATTTGAACAGACACAAGTTGTGATTCATTCGACATTGATATGCGATTTGTTAATTCCATTTGAAGGTTCGCCGTACAGAGATCTTCTATCGGACAGCATTTTGAAACTACAAGAGAATGAACAGATAACAACTTTGTATCATCAATGGTGGAGGGAGAAAGGAGGAGCAGGAGCGTGTACAGATGAATCTGAGAAAGATGCAGATGAACTGGGAATGCTGAACGTTGCCGGAGTGTTTGTCGTTCTATTCGCGGGAACGACGGTATCGATAGTGGTCGCTTTAGCCGAGTTCGCGTGGAAGGAACGCAAAAACAAAAAGAAGGATAAGGTATTGCGAATTCCATCTACCGCTTGCAGTGTCTAGCGTAGACGCTGGTTGGATACCGATCTAAAACCGGTTCCGAGGAAAGCAGTTTGAACGAACGACCTGCCATAGCGAGTTCGAAATAAAACCGGTTTATTCTAAAGCGGTTTTTACCGTAGTATACATGGGCATAATCCACTTTCAGACAAAAGCCATTTACGATTCAAATCTACTCGTTTTCAAGTTTTGTAGATTATTTGCGAAACATTTTTCGGTTCCGCTATTCAAATAATATAAATTTGAAGACGGATGATAGGCATTAAGACCTCGCGTGCAACACGCGATCAATCGTTTCAAACACGGTTAATTATTGTATCATTCTCTCATAGCATGATTGATTAGATTTTCATGATCGGTTTTTTAGCCAATAACAAAAGTGTGATAGGCCTTAACATCGTGAAATACAATTTCACTCTAGGTTATGAAAATTTGACGCATTAGGCTGAATTAGAGATTGAAACTGGGGTTGATTGGTTTTTCATTCTCGTTGTAGGAATCGTTTTGTCGTAGAATGTTAGCTGAATTACGGCGAGCTGCTCGATGCTGCGGTCCGTCAACGAGACCGGTGAAAAACTCTGAATATACGATAACAAGTGGCAATGATTTAGAATCACGCACCTGATGAGATCAATCGCCGTGAAATCACGAGACATGTTTTTTCTTGTATGAAAATGGATTGATTTCGGAAAGAAGTCTGTAAAAATGTTGATTATTTTACGCCATGTTGTACATATAAATGTTATGTTGCGGTCTGGGGTTGAATGGATGGATACATTGTAATAAATATGAGCTGTCTTTTGGCAGTTGAAATTTGAATTTAATTAGAAATTGAAGTATTGAGCGCCGTATTGTGAAAGTCGTCTATTTCCTCCGTGTTGGAAAGTTTCTATCGATGGTGAAAATGCGATTGGTGAAAGCGTGGCTAACTTCAGTCTCTCCCGTCTCTCTATTTCAGCTTGCGACATCTCGTTACAGTCAATGCGTCTTAGCAAGAGCGGAAAATTCTTTTCATAGAAATCGTCATCTTCAAACGGATCTGGATCCGGAATCGTTGTGAAAATATGATTTGTTTGCGCATCTAGAATCATGTCTAAATCGGCTGGTTGGACCTTAGCCTCTACTCGTAATGGTTTAGTAGAAAGTAGTTTTTTACCCAATGGACTTTGTCGTGGTATTCTGGGAAATACTAGTGTAGGACTCGGTGTCGATATCTCTTTATTCGAGGATTCGTCCGGTTTTTTAGGAATTCCTAATCCTTTTCCGGTAGTTGCCTGTGAGTCGACCTTAAATGTGTAGTTTTTTCTGTGCGTGTCTTCTTTAGAAAAGTTTGGAAAGTATGTCGAAAACTCTCCCGCGCAGTGGTAACCCCAGCCTACATTGCGCTTTCTTCCTAAACGACTATTAACTTTCACACTATTTGTAGACTTTCGTAGAGCAGCATTCACGTCTTTAGCTGAAAGAATGCAAACTATTTCTTATATAGATCTACAACGTAATTCATAAGTAGCCGTTATTATACCTAACGCCTTACCTTTGTGTTCGATGTGTGGATTGAAAAAACGATTTTCGTAGAATCTTTGCCAATGAAATAGTTGCCTTAATTCGGATTCAACCGCGCATTGGGCTTCCCAGAACGGTACGTCTTTATCGCAGTTGGGCATGACTACAACCCGAGCCCTACAATCAGTAAGGTAAAATAGTTTATTAAATTTATATCACCTTCAAGTCAACAATAAAAATCGTTACTTCATCACTAGAAATCACCATTTTTCAATTCACATTTAAGATCAAACATTTTAAACAAATTTATCTTTTCGAGGAATCAGCCGCATCATTCAAAACAAATAAAACGTAACAATTCGACGAAGTGATACCGTTAGAAATCTAGACAATGAACTTGGTCGAAAAAATTATTCGTAAATCAAATCAGATGTTACTCTGTATCTACAATCGGATAATACTACCATTCATTATGACTTTCGCTACAACGGCAAAATTGACGAATAGAAAATATGAAT
The DNA here is from genome assembly GCF_964204645.1 of Tubulanus polymorphus. Lineage (NCBI taxonomy): Eukaryota > Metazoa > Nemertea > Palaeonemertea > Tubulaniformes > Tubulanidae > Tubulanus > Tubulanus polymorphus. The sequence continues at coordinate 2,746,798 of NC_134027.1, read as the reverse complement.
TTATGGCCATCATCGATCAAATAATGAATCCTTAGATTAGCATTTATTGCTTAGTTCGCGGTTCATCAATGTCGTCCTGGCGTCGTTACACCGATGATAATGTACACAACAAATCAACCTCGAAACATTGACGTTAATCAACTTTCATGTCTTTTTACCGTAATTGTAACAATTATGAGATGTGAATATATTTTTCATTTGTCGCGCCACCTCTCCATCTATCTCGTTGCTAATTACTCGACACGATCACAACCTGGTTACTGGCACTTAGTAACGATGAATGCGACACGTGAACATGGCATTTTCATTTTATGGGTTACCAATCAATGTACCTATCTAAATAGGTGGATGCGCGTTCGACTATGTCACTGTGATTGGAGGATTTAATTTTGAAACACGGCAAATACTCTCATCTGCCCTGACTCTGTATTTCGATATTTAGTTAGGAAGCTCTGTGAAAGGTGCTGGGGACTTACTATTTACGGAAACAAATAAATTTAATTTTATTTCAAACGGATCAGGGACAATGGTAAGTCATATTAACTATTTCGTTCTTGGCTTCATAATCTTTAATACTGACAGACTTTCGCTGGTAACCTTCAATTCTCCATAGAAGATATCTCGAAAATCTGTAACTTACATTAATTTTGATTTGACAAATACGTTGTTTACATTCCAGGGAACTAGATGTAGCTGAAATTTGATTAATTCTAAAACATTTTTATTACTTCATAAACAACCGTGTTTTACGTCCCAGATGTCGCCTATTAGACTATAGCAACGATGAAATTTGCACGCACAATATTTCATTGAACGAAATTTCAATTTGTCTTTTTCCGTGTATATGGCGAATATTCATAACTCATGTTCAAGAGCATGTGATTGCTGGATCTGTTTTCTAAAAACTTATCCATTCAAAAAGACCGATATACCTGTGAGTTTATTAAGCCAGGAGGCAATTAATACATCAATTGAAATTCCATACGTAAGTTATCTAAGCTATCGCATCTTTAGATCAAACTAGGAGGTGCCCTGATCAAACTTGTGTTTGATTTTAATTTCCTGTCTTACTGTGAATAGTCTTTTCATACACGATCCATAACCCACGCTCATTAGTAGCCAATTAAAAGCCCATACACAATTTTGTTAACTTCAAACGTCAAAAATCTAAATCACGATATGTTATTTCAGGAGAGTCACAAAACGTGGATAGAAAATCTAAAACGTATAAAAATAACATATCATATTTAATTGATGCTCCAATATCATTTCTATCGATGAAGAGATTTGTATGAAATCTCTCTAAGCCCTCAGATAAACCTCATACGCAATCCATCCTTACACTTTCCATCGCAACTTATAATTCGCCTTACCTATTCAAAACTCACATCTCAATATTTCTTTATTGATATATGAGAGTCGAGATTAGATTTACCTGTTGTTACAAAGCTCGAGGGTCGCATATGAAACGTGAATATGAAGCTCAGATTTAACAAAGAATAGGAAGTATTATTCCGGATTCAATCAAAATGTAGTGGTATCAATATGCTGAATGTGAGGCGAGGTAATTTGATATGGACACGCTGGAGACACATGTAGCATTCATACCGATTCAGCTAATGATTACTGGACCAGCAAACCTAAACAAAAACCTGTAAACCTCCGCACGATTACCACTCACCATCCATTTTCTTTTTCCTTTTGGATTGCGAGGATTTTCATTTTCTATTTGCATCGATGTATTTAACGATGTTCGATGCTTCGAGACGGGTTGATGGATGGGACCGATTTCTGTAGACCGATGATTGATTCACGATTAAATTTGTTTTCCTTCTATGGCTCTGAACGTTACAGTACGGTCAAATTCATTCTTGCGTTCGAAAATTGGTGCTGGAGAAATTCGGAGAAACCACGTGGAAGAAAATCATGTAGGTTTGTTTTTAGAAAAGTATTCTCGCTTCTATATTCATTAGAATATTGATTGTGGCTGATGATTCGGGCCGTCGTGTAAACTTTTCGGTATTTTTCACGATTGCCCGAATCAGCCACCGCAGTCGGTGCTGAGAGCTGATGTCCAAACATTTTTATTGTTAGAGAGAACTGTGGACTCGATGAAGTGGATCATTTCATGATATTTCACCGATATGACGATAGTCTTACTTTCCAACTTGTTGGTTCGGTTGGTGAAATACTTGGTAAGCATTACATCGAGTGTTTGGAATTAGAAATGATACCTTCGAATAAGATGACTTCCTCGTGAACTCATTCTAATTAGTAGTACTATTTCCTGATCTGCAATAAGCGTATTGAAACAACTGGCCATACCTCGTTCTCTTTTGATTAACACGTGATTGTGGCAATGAAGTGCGTTAGATTGTATCAAATCAGTGACTCTTGTCAAAACAATACCGAAAACAAAACAATCCTCGATTTCACCAATCGAAATAATGAACTTTTTTCATTTTGATATTTTCTTTCTAAAACGAAGGCATTCCCATTGAGGCAGTTCTGGAGGTTTTTGGTGAATATTTTCTGACTTACTGCATGGAACATGGTTATGATAAGATGCTGCGTACGTTAGGAGAAGATTTCAAAACTTTCATTCAGAATCTAGACTCCCTCCACGCATTACTGGCTATGACTTACAAAAATATCGAAGCCCCATCGTTCAGGTATGGAACATAGACCGCACAATACATTTACCATCAAATTTGATATTTCAACAGTTTCCCAATGATTTTCCGTGTTCAATCCTCACTAACAGATGCGACGAAAATAAAGACGGGACGTTGAATCTGCACTATTATACAGTTCGCCCTGGATTGTATCCTATTGTATCCGGTGAGTTTTTAGTTCAAAATTTCACTTCAAAAATCACAAAATGGATATATGCATGAGACCCCGTCAAAAACAATTTGTTGGAAGGGTTTTCTAAGGGTTTCTAACATATATACATTAACTATTCCGTAATTAAATGCATACATATATAAGCAGTGAAATGAACCGCTGTTTTGTGAATTCCATACTGCTATTCATTATAGGTTTGGTAAAAGCAGTTGCTATTGAATTGTTCGGTACTCGTCTAACGATCTCAGTCGTGTCCGTCAACGAAGAACTCGTCGATGAAACTGCAAAACCACAAGAACACGTCGTCTTCCTGCTAAAGCTGACCGATGACGAACTGGGCGTCGACAACAACCAATCCGCTTCAGTAGCTGATCTACGTGTCATCTCTAGACCGTGTACGCCTGCATCGCAGATCGGAGGTCCCCAGCAGTTCATGCCGTTTTGCCCTGTGGATTCGCACATCAGCAACCAACAATTCTGCAAGATGTTCCCGTATCACATCGTGTTTGACGAGAATCTCGAAATAAAACAAAGCGGGTGCATTCTTCAGAAATTATTACACCAACTACAGGCGCCGTCAGTAAACCTGGACTGCGTGTTTCGATTCTCTCAACCTAGAATGCCGATTACCATTGAAAACATCCACAAGTTTATTAATGCAGTTTTCGTGCTCGAATCGAAACATGCATCGACTGGAAACGAACACACTGTATTACTGAAAGGTACTTGAAGTATATCATATTCTTCCTTCTTCCAACGCACTTTAACTCTTTTCATTAAAACTGTCGGAGTATGTCAGATTTCGATAAAATTTTGACTGCTCTTAATTTCTACTCGACATTAATTAGAATACGTTAATTCGTTTAACTCATAGATTCCTGAAATAGTTTTTGTTAAATCTCCACCGCTGAACCCCGGGGGTGGATGTAGTGTAACTATCAGCGCACTACGTCATCGTGAATATTGACCGGGTTCAGTCATCGTCTGGTCACCGTGGCCGAATCGGTCACTTCAGAGACCAATTCAATTAAGTTAACACTTTATTAATCTTTGTTGAAACCGAAGGTTCCAAGTTAGAGTCTCGCATAATATTACATTAGTTTTCACCGCATTCACATATCACATTAATGGTTTTTTTAAGGTTTTAATAAGGTTTTCGTTTTCTTTTTAAATTTGCGATTCATCAATTATTCATCATATCGCATCCGACGTCCCATTAACTGAGTAATCGAGGTTCTAATTAGGTTGCTTTTTCTTTTTGAATTTGCAATTCATTGATTATTTCTTATAATCTAAGAATATGAATGATTTTAGTCAATATGATAGCGATATAATAATCACTACATATTCAACATAACAATTACTTTCTACATCGTATTGAGAAAATCCACGATAAAAAAATGAAAAGGTGAGTATCGAATTAGCGGGTCGGTACCCGAAGGTATGTTCATGTGCTTTAGTCTCGCATGAACGTCTTACGTGAAGACTAACCCGACTCGCCATGGCTCACCCCGATAACAGTACTGTCATTCATAGTAGCTGATCGTTTTAACAGGAAATGGTGCAATACCACAAAACGAGCGCGTCTTTCAAATTGTTCTCTGCAGGTCAAATGTCGTGGATGAAAGACACGAAGCACATGATGTTCATCGGATCACCGAGATTATCTAGTCTTAATGAATTAGAAGAAAAAGGCGTCTTTCTATCCGATATACCTTTATACGATGTTACGAGAGAACTGGTTTTGCTGAATCAACAGCGCATCGCCGAAATTGAGATTAGGTTAGACGATACACGTAATTTTAATGATAGTGGAAAATCTATAATTCATTAAAATGAGTAATCAGCATTAGTGGTGACATAGCATTTTAGTATAGATATAAGATTCATTAGAAATATTGAATTTGGGGAATAACGCCATTTAGCGTTATCTCCGATCAATCAAATAAACAATGCTTTCATCAGTGCGCGACATGTGGAGTTCAATAACCGCAATATATTCGATAGATAATCTAGTTACATTGACCATCTGGTCGTATTTATTACAGTAAGAAGTTAGATGAAACTACAGCTGAATTGAAGAAAACTGCGGTCGCTCTGGAAAAAGAGAAACAAAAAACGGATACGTTACTTCATCAGATGCTCCCCGTAAAAGTTGCCGAACAACTGCGCAATGGTCTCAAAGTCGATGCTGGTAGGGTATTAATCTTAGAACTTAAGTAGCTAAATACGTAACAAACTATCACCTGACTATTCTGTATCCTGTCGTTTATTCCAGAGCCCTCGAACTGTATATACTTTTACATCTTTCACCGCCACATCTCTTTTGGCGCGAAAGTAGTAAATTCTTGGTAGTTCAAATAGTCTATGAAAGAACGATCAGTTTCATTCTATAGAATGATGCTATATTTGATATTCCGTCAATCGTTTTCGTGGTTTGTTTCTGTAGAGAAATTTGAAGAGGTGACGATTCTATTCAGTGATATTGTGACTTTTACGAATATCGCAGCCGCGTGTTCTCCATTGGATATAGTCAAGATGCTGAACGCTATGTATTTACGATTTGACAGACTAACGACTAAACATGATGTTTACAAGGTGTTTATTATATCTGAAAATCATTGAAAATCTGCTAGTTCTTCTCGAATAATGGTGTTGATTGTTTTGATAGGTTGAGACTATCGGCGACGCGTACATGGTGGTAGGAGGTGTACCAGAACCAATAAAGAACCACGCGGAGAAAGTGGCTAATTTTGCCCTCGATATGATAGAAAAGTCAATGGAAGTCCACTCTCCAGCAACCGGTAAACCACTGCAGGTAAAAAACACTGGCTAATTATAACATCGAATAACATTTTGATGGATTCGGTTGTAATCGTTTTATGAAATGTTTCGCGCAGATTCGAGTTGGAATTCACACGGGGCCGGTCGTAGCGGGAGTAGTCGGAGATAAGATGCCCAGATATTGTTTATTTGGCGATACGGTAAATACAGCGTCGCGTATGGAAAGTCACGGTCAGCCGGGTCGAATTCACCTGAGTCCGACTACAAAAACGTAAGTAAATATCCGTGATGAGATATGCGACTAGAAACCAACGTTCCTGTGAATAATTGAAATGCTGATCTTACATTTACAGCCGCATCGCCGACTTGAATTATGGTCTAACAAGTCGTGGTGTCATCGAAGTTAAAGGGAAAGGCCGGATGTGCACGTATTTTCTGATTGGCCGTCCCGAAAATCCGGTTCCACAAGTTGATATTCAGATAACACTAGCGGACGGGTCGACGGATGGTTTGGAATCGGCTGAAACTTTTGAATCAACGCATAAACATTACGATGAATTCCACCAATCTATTGACAAATCAAATGCAGGACAAACAGAAACGGCGAATAAAGTCGATACGGAGGCAGCGCAGAAAGTAGACACGGAGACAACAGATAAAGTAGACATGGATGCAGCGAAAAAAGTAGAAGATGAAAAGTTAATAAGTTCACTGTGTATTATTCTATAGTCATGTATTTCGTTTATGTTTAATTAATCAAAAGTTATTAATTGCTCACAGGAAATTTTAATCAAAATGGCTGAATAAAACAATCGATTTGGCACCGATCGTACGTAATTCGAATCAGGTCTCATTAGTTGTGTATGAACTTCCCATAGTGCGACAGTACGATGAATTCACCACTATGGCGAATTTATCGAGATTTACCTTATTTCAGGTAGGTTACTTGACAAGTATAGGGCTTTAATCAATTTTGTAGATAAATAAGTTATGTTGGTTTTCGTTGCAACATGGTCGAAGTTGCATGTGAGTGGCCGCCATTTTTTTCTCGGGTATTCTCAAAATTACCATGCTCTTTAGCGCGTGGTAAGGCAAGTACAGTACCCAAACTTGAGTGCACCTTTAGATAAATGTGTCGAGAACTATACTTGTAGTGGTACTCAGAAAATTGAGTACGTTTCGATAAATTCGCCACAGCACCCCTCGACTGCCAAAGCGGGCTTCGAGTGGACTTCGAATGAGGAATGCGGAGAAGCCCCGTGAATAGAATTATATTCGAGGCGGTCTAATAAGGGTTACACTGGATCACTGTCGCACAGACTCGTATCGCCCAGACCTCTCTACCCTTCTTTATAACCAATTCCATATTTCAAAAATATCCGTAGCTATCCATGATTCATTATTCCAAGATATGAAATATACATTCTTCAAACATCTGACATTTCCTACGGTGGACATTCGAATTGATTTGATTTAGTAGTAACTTCACGTGAAGTCTAACTTCACGATATAACATTAACGGTTTTCTAAGAAAAGCCTCCGATGAAATATACAATAACTGAACGCTCTAAAAGAGGTTTTTTCAAGCAAAGGTGGCTTAATGGGTATCTTGATATTTATATATTTATGGAGCCACTGATTTTAGCTGCAGTATAAAGATATGTTAATAATCTTATCTGACAACGTTAATAGTGGCAAAAAACAAATTACCTATAGAGATGTAGGCGTGAGATGGTGTGTTTTTGACAGGTGCAAAATAAAGTCAACGAATAAATAGAACCAAACAATTTGATGAGAATGATTTAAAAAACGCACGTTGGGACAATGACACTAAACGTACTATGTTTAGTATCTGTATTATTGGTGACGGTCATTAGTCAGGTATAAAAACAACTGTATGACATGATTTTAAATACAATCAATTTGTTGAATTTCTAACACGATTCTTGATAATCTTTAGGAGTTGACAGAAGATGAATTTGAAAAATATAAGGGTACGGTACTTAGCTTTCTTATTCCGACAAGAATCAATGGATGTAGCGATATTGTAGGGGCGCGCTAGTTATTATTGAAATTAATAAAGATTTTGAATTTCAGCCGAAAATCCTGAGGAATTTTCAGGTGGATTTGAAGGAGATATCATTCTAAACGGGGTATGCAAAGATACCTAGAATTCAAAGATAATCAACCGATATTAACCTCCAAAAATCAAAACGATTTCTTTACTTTGCATGCAGAACTTTCGGAACGCACTGCGGGGTGCTAAGTTATGGCCAGGTGGTAACGTGATATACGATGTAAGCAAAATGAGTAAGTGACACGACATCCGGCAAACATTCAGAAAATCTCTCTTTATCTTCTTGTTGTTTCATTTGGTTCTTGCTTCGTTTCGCCATCAGATTTTCTCCTTCGATGGAAAATTAGACGGGCGTTATCATACCTCGAAAAGGCTATAGGTACTGACTGTATTAGATTTGTGCCGAGAACCAACGAGCAAAACTACATCAGTGTATACAGCGGATCCGGGTAGGTTGAGGACGCAGTGTACATCCGATCTGACTTCAAACTAAATGCTGTGTTGGACTTCTGAATTACAACTGTACTATCGTCACAAAAAGATAGATGGCGCATTCATGTAATGCTACACTATGTCCAACTGTTTGAGTTAACTGTTTGAGCAAAATTCGGTTGGAGTCCTCATTATGTATCACATGTAGCATGAATCGTCTCTTTTCGAAATGTCTTGCTATCCTTATAACATAACTTTTAGATTATCTTATTAGTTCTTTGTTCAGAGAATATGTTTAATGAATAAATGTTTTTAGATGTTCGTCATTTGTCGGAATGGTCGGAGGAGCGCAGAGATTATCGTTGAATAGTTGGGGCTGTTTCCGAGAGCACACGATGCAACATGAGTTTCTTCATGCTATGGGTTTCAAACACGAGCAAACTCGTTCGGATAGAGACGATTTCATTGTAGTACACTTTGAAAACATCGAACCAGGTAGGCCTACGCTTTCAGTGTCAGATACTTGCCACGTCATAACGATACGTTAGATCTGTTTAACCTGCTCGGCCGAACCCCCATCATTTTTTACGTACGATGCAAACACACTTGCCGGGGCTCCTCTATTGGACTGAATACGCAGCGCGGTTTGCTTTGACTGTATCTTCAGAAACTTTCTGTTAACGTCATCCGTTAGACATATGCCATGTTTGGTACAAATACGAATCCTAGGTTTGAAAAAGACACGCAGCGCATTTTAATGTAGATAAAGCAGTTTATCTAAAGCAATTGTCAGCCATTGAGATGTATATAAAATAATGTGGTGATACATTTTTTGCAGCAAATATCTATAATTTCCACAAAGCCGACACCAATAACCTGGGAACTGGATACAACTATCCATCCATCATGCACTATGGCAAATATGCATTCAGGTATTTGCCCTAAAATGTTTCGTAAATGCTGTATTTGAAGGACATTTCTCTGAAAATTGATAATTCATCTGACATATGATTGTAGTAAAAATCGAAAACCAACCATCATACCGAAATATCCTGAAATAGTTGGACGCAACTCTGGCATAAAAAAGGGTTCTTTAGACGCTAAACGAGTTCGACTTTTGTATGGCTGTAAGTTTAAACGATGAATACGATTTTTATTTGATTCGAACCAAATGATTTTAACATTACCACGATTTGATAGGATTTAGATATTTATGATTTCTGATGTTATATTTTTGCAGGTGATCCTCCACTTCCGAAGTGCAAGGATTTACTCGAGAAATGCCCGACATTAGCATCCCAATGCGGCACTAATACATTAGCTATCAAATATTGTAAAAAGACATGCGGAAAGTGCTAAAGCAAATAAAAATAAAATGAATTGCTTACTTTTAGTATTCCAACAACTTTACAGATTTGTGAATCCGTCTCGTAATTTCAACAGAAGGTGAACAGAGGCACAAAATTAAAAAATCCATATGTAATCATCATCGTTGTTAGTTCATTTTATTAAAAGGAATCTTCTAAAATATACATCAGATTAATAGAAATACTTTTCAACCGATAATCATTATAATTACACATATTCGTCATTATCTATTTCGAAATTTTAATGCGTCGGTAATGAAAAATATATGTAAATCGAAGCGGCCGAAATTAAAACTAATCCCAGAAGTGTTGAAAGAATTCGTTTCATTCGCAAACTTTGTTCTAAGGTTTTCAAATTCACTTGTTTTCCTTGTTCTTGTACGACTTGATTCTCCTCGTTAATGCCGCATATCCACATTGTTGCCTTGCAGCAAACTCTTCCTAGTCGACATCCTTCATCTGAAACGATCGAAGACTCTGAAATATGTCATTTGACAGTTCGGGGGCTAACGTGGGGGCCGCTTGACACGGAGCCTCGGATCATCGCGTGCCAGAAACAATTGATTTTTCAAAATTTTCTACTGAAATACATGCGATGGCGATCCATCGTCACTCCCAGTGCCCAGGAATCAATTTGTCTGGGGGAAACCTATGGGTGTCGCCAGATCCGCAGAGAAAAGTAGGGTCTACAAACTAACCTGCGCCTTCATTCCTGTGTTCAGCATTACTAGTAGGTGTTTTGATCATAGGCTCCTGTAATTCTATTACTTCGGGCTTTTGTTCGGGTAGTTCAGTTTTATTCCAACAGGTCCAATACGTTGTGTGAACGAGCTAAAACGATCGCATCGAAAAAAAAAAGATTTATCAACTATAGTATTCCTGAATTCATTCCAGATACTATAGGTGTTTATATTTACCAGAGACGGGGCTGGGGGCTTCGTACATAAACTCACACCAACTGTAACAACGGTAGTAAACGCAGTCAGTACTATACTGAAATACATGAAGTGTATTTTCGAAATGAAGCTTGGCCGAGTGTCCGGCTCTCCGCAATGAGGAGGTGGGTATACGAATACCATTACCAGACGAATGAGTCCGAACAACGACCCCAGAACGAGTCCGCAGATAGCTCCCTGAAAAAGTGGAATAGAAAACCTGACCGTCTAAACCTGATTATACGCGTCAGCAATGAATTAAAATCGATGGTTAAATACTTGCTTTTTCGTTCGTTCTTTTCCACAATATTGCCAGTAGATATATGACGAGAATTTGCGGACAAATGTGCGATTCAACTGTTACCAAATAAACGAAAAGCTGACTACCGTGAAATTCTTTAATCAATGGTATTAAAGCTATCCCGATAGCGACCATAACTATAACGCATACTCTGAAAATACATACACGAAGACATGACGAACAGTCGAAATACGTTAAGGAAAGAAGCCCAGTAATAATGTAGTCACCGTCCAATGATCATTAGTTCATTATTTTTAGGTCGACGTCGTATTTTCCTGTAAATATCCATAGTGAAAAGAGTTGATGCACTGTTGAATATGGACGTCAAATTGCTTACCAATCCGGACAACATCACAGCCATCATAACACCTCTTAAACCTATTATAGATCAGTAGTTTTCATTTGTTAAATCACTGAAAATGTAATAATTTTGAAAAAACGGAATTATTCAACCAACGACTGTGAAACGCGGGATTCACCGCACATGAGATTTTAGATTTCCGTGTAAGGGGTATAAACGACTTACCTTGCGGCATGATCCCGAGAACTAGTCTCGGGTAAGCGATATTTGAACAGCCGTGACGATTTTCACAGATTGAATAGCAAACATCCGGATCAGAACAGGCAACCTCATCTGAGATGAACAACATAGTGCATTGTACTATACTCTCTAATTAGGCACGGGCCAAATTTGGCCCGAGCCTAATCCGGGCCAAATAGTCTACGTGTGACCGCGGCTTATATTAGCCTTGGCTATCACCTATCCAAAATACAACATAATTTTGCTTCTGATATTGTCCTGATATTGTATTGACATTCATGTTGTATTGTCTTTTTGCTCTAAGCAAATGTACTTTTTTGAGCAATAAAATATTCCATTCTATTCTATTTTGGACGCAAATTTGAGGGGAAAAGTGTCTTTCCAGTTGCGCAAGAATTAGTGCCATTAAAATCCGCAACTCCAGCCATTTCTAATGACACAATGGTAGGTATCCACTTCTAACTAAAGATATATACGATTTAATCAAATTACCTGGATACAATACTCGACTTATCATTCCAGGAATACTCATAGCAAACATAGGTAAGATCTTCAGGTATCCCGCTAACAGGGTGCCACCCTGAGCGTGCGAGAGACTCTTCGCGGCTAGAGCCCTTTGTACAACCATCTGAAATAACCATACCCTACATCAGTTCCCCAATGGCAGCTGAAAGTAGTAGTGCAGGCGCAACAGAAAAAAAACATTCTTTACCTGATCACTGCACCAGAACCACATTGAACCAGGAGTTGCCCCGAGAATGAATCCGATCCAGGGCATGTTTGGATCGTCCGACGGTCGAAGCATCTGAAAAGCCCTCTCACTGGGCAAACCACATGTTGAATTATTTACAAGTGTTGTATTTGATATTGCGTGCGGATATTTCTCCTTGAGTCCTTCATATCCACCGATTTTAACAACGCCTGAAAAAACGATAAAAAGTAGAAGAAAGAAATCAAATCAATCAGGAAATCATACAATTCTTTCTATGACCTCAAATCACTTACTGATTATCATGAGAATTGTACTACCGATAACCATTATAAACGCTTGAAGTGTGTCCGTATAGATAACTGCGGCGAGACCACCTGCGTAAGAAAAATAAATCAACAAATTGCGAGATTTTTGAAAACAGCAAGAACATTTCAAACAAGCTCAAGAGATCTACCTGTTATCGTAAGAAGGGCGGTAATTACCAGTAGCAATAATATCGAAAGATACAGACTCCATTTTAGAGACTGTTGAATGAATATTGCTCCACTGAATAAATTTGTCTGAAAATGATTAATTAAAAAGAATATCATAGAATCTTTTGCGATTCTGTTTGAAACGCTCAAAAGGTTATAGCATTTGATGTAGGTTGCTTTTGATAACCGGTTCATAAATAGTGATATATCGACACCAGTCAGGTGTTTGTCGTACCGATATTCGTGAAATATATAACAAGATACTGAGTAAAGACAAATAAATTCGAATTCGTTCAGTGCCGAAACGTCGTTTAGTGTATTCGGGTAACGTGTGAACCTGAAACAAGAAAGGCAAAAATACTCAAGGTTATAAAAAAGTGTCAGGGTCAACATTTGTATGAGACAGATTGTTTTACTATATAAACCGGTTTACGTACAATGCAAATAAATATACATGTAAATTAGTATATATATAATGTTCAATATCAAGTTTAAGTTCAAATTTATTTCACGGAAAGTTGTTGATATTTGCCCGCGAGAGCATACGTACGCCCGTTGCGATATACACCGGTAGAAATATCCATCCTAGAACTTGTAACAGGAACAATGCCTGCGAAATAATGACAACATTGAAAATCTTAACCCTCTTTCCGATTCATTTGAATATCATCTATTGATGCTACTAACATTGAATTCATACGCTGCCATCGCAAGTCCCGTAGCGGCACCAGACCCAGCTAGACCGATAAAATGCTCAGTGCCGATATTACTAGCGAAAAGCGATGCCCCGACCTAGAATTATATAGCGAATATTCATTCATTTGGGATTTGAACCCGAAATCCTCTCTTCTCTTGTTATCTGAGATTCTAGTTACATACCGGTAGCCATGTCATAAATCTTTCAGCCAGAAAATAGCCATCAACAGTGCTTCTCTTGGTTCGATAAACTGCCTATAAATCGTTGATATATATGCTTTAATTTAGATATCGTACGGCGGTATATTCATTAAAAATCACTTTATTTCTAGCGTCAATATCATAGATTTTAGATTCAGAAACTCACGTAGATTCCGACCGCAATAACACTGGCAAAGTAAAATCCTACCGCTATCCAGTCCCCCGTTACCATCGCCGTAGACATAACTGATGTCGTTCGTTTGAATAATATTTCCCCAAAAAAGTAAAGCCACACGAGAAAGACAACGCAATGAGTGGCAATGTGGTCGTGTGTGAAATAAACGAATACGTGAAAAAACGCGATACACTTTCGACGTAAATTCCTGTCGACAGTCTCGAGTACGCGAATGAACTCTGCTGATAAGATAATATTGAAATCGATGAATTGAAACGATAAAAACCTTTCAAGATTTTTTTTTCTGCTCCCGATAGGAAGGAAATTAGAACCAAAAACGCAGTACATTAGATTTATTTACATACATATATTCTTTTCAGAATGTCTATACATAAATCATTGCATTGATATTTTACAAAAGAGATGCAATTATTATTGTCCTAGAAAAATTCTCGTTGTAATCTTTCCCTTTCGTTTTGCCAAATGTACAATTGCTGTTGTTTTCTGTAAGGAATCGACTTCTGTTTTTGATCGATTGTTATATGATCAACTTTGATCAACGGGAATTCTAGATTTGGAAGAACGAAAGTATTATTCAAATCACATTTTCTCTCTTCTGATACATTTTCCGAGTAAACATGAGAAGTCGCGGATGTAAGACTACTGTAAAGAATGGTTCGCGAGTCTCGAGGTTCACGTTTTAACTGCGATGGTTTCAACGGTTTTGGTGAATCAGTTACAAATCGCTTTAGTTCTTCTTTGCTTCTAGAACGTATGAATTCTGGTGGTGAATACGACACCAGGTTGGTCGGTAAGGAACTTGTCGATTGTGATTTTGTACTGGCTGTCCTACACAAGTGATTCGATTTATCGCCGCTATGTAACGCGACCTCTTCGCTAATGGAACCAAGCGAAGAAGTACTCGCGGGTCGCACTTTGATTTTACCCTTCTTTCCTATATCAGCTTCGCTGTTGGAATGTTTCAAATTTTTTCTATCTAGATTATAACCATCGCAACGCGTTTCGATTTTCTGATGCAGTAATACCTCGGTATTTTGAATTTCGCTACGTGTTTTCTCGGAACTCTGAGATGGATGTTGATCGTTGAACTCGGATTCAACGAATTTCGGTGGAATTTTCGCCGATTTCGCGGTCAATGTATCGCATTCAAAAGCGGGATTGTCTCGACCCCTTTTACCCCCATCGGAACTGGTTTCTACCTCGGCGTATATGTGTAGTTTGACTTGTTTTTCTAGTATCTGAAGACACAGGTAGTTGTCTCCGCGGACGACCTCATCACCGCTGTTACTGCTACATGGGCCAGGAGTTGCATAATGTGGCCTGAGAATCTCCTCGGGTATCGATACCGAGTATGAACCTTCGTTCCTCAGATCCGCGTACAACCCATCTAAAAATTAAAACATTCAATCGTACTGATAACTATAAAACTCGTTCATCTTAGTTATATAATTCGCTAAAGCTGTACCTTCTAAAGGGCTTTGTCTAGTTGAGGATCTGTAGTTGAAGTTTTGATTTATGTTAGGTATTTGGTCAAGATCACGACTCGATTCCCTGTGAAATACATAAAAGAAAATACAGAATACGCCTTATTTTCCTATCGAGTAAGCGGATGTATTTCGGTTGGCTCTATACCTGTCAATTAGTTTCGAATTGCGTTTCTGTCTGAATATGAGAAGAGTAACGACTAATACAACTACCAGGACGAATACAGCTCCTAGAACCGCTCCAATGATTATATAGATTGTATATCGGGCATCTCCAGGTCGCACGCTGTGAGCTGAAACCACAATTTCGTTGAATGTAAATCCGTGCAGCGATGTCGGAAATTTTCCAAGTCTTCCCAGTAGTAACGCGTGATGTAGCACTGCTTCCATATCGGATGCATAGATCAACTGATCGGAGTCTGCGTATTGGGTTTGTTTCAATGTAAAATCAACTTGGATACTCCCAGGCCTGTAATATTTGAAATTGTATGAACGTAGTAGCATTGAACTGATTTTGTATGTTCTTGTGTAAAACATTTTCCATATCGAATATTGCGTACCTAATGTCGTCAATGATGACATCGATTTCCACTTCATACGCAATTTCTGCATAAATTCCTTTCACCTAGGTTGTAATAGAATTGAAAATAACGCACAGATAAACGATATCATCTTTAACGTTGAATGAATATACTCACAGCTTTTACGAAACTAGATTGAAATGAAGTATCATGCTTTAACGAATTATGGTACGGAGCGTTTAATCTAAGCGACACCATATACAGTGCGATCACTAAAAAAAGAAAGTTAATTGATAACTTGTTTATATAAGGTTTCATATGTATTTATGTATGTTCTATTTCGACATAGTTATGCTTTTCTAGTGTTATATTACATTTCCTCCGAAGTATCTCACAGTAGATTCCGCTGTAGTCGACCGGACAGTTACATCTAAACTTGTCGGCCAATATTTCACATTCACCACTATTAAGGCAGTTAATTTCACTACAATTCAACGCCTTACCTAAAAATCCGAAGCACTTCGTTATTTTCTGTACAAAACATCTTTTTTCCATTTTTATTATTAGTAAAATGATTTTGCACCGTAAACTGCAAAAATATGCACTTGCACATCATGTAATGTTCGAGGTCTCTACTGGTACAAACCTTTCGTCGAAGCACTCTGCTCATTAATGGGAACCGGTGTTGTAATTGCTTCAGGTATCGGGAAAGTTGTTTGATCCAACGCAGTGCTATAATAGTTGTCTAGATGATCACTTGGTATTGCAGGAATCTGTGTAAATGCCGAGTTGACTATTCTCGTAGGTGACGGTGAAGAGCCTGCGCTAGCAACGTGAAAATCAGTTATTTCATCTATCAACTCACTCGATAAGTGCGGAGTGACACTGCTGTGAAAAAATGTGCCCTCTTTAGCAAAGGCAGAGCTTTCTGATGAGATAGAAATAGTTTTATGGGATTCGAAGCTCGAGTTTATATTGGAAAAATACCTCTCCTCCGAGTTGCCGATATTTGGAACGTTATCGATTAGAACTGGTCGAGATGATGTCACTACATCATCGCTGTTCATTCCAATCGTATTTTTGAAGACCGAAGACGTAGAAATTGAACTTCTGTCAAACACATTTGTTGTTTCCGTTGCAATAATAGAAATAATGCCAGTCTTATAAACGCTTGATTGAAATGTGTTGCTATCCAATCCGGACGATTGGATTATTCCAGTGCGGATGCTTTCGGTGGACGGACTGTATGTAATTTTGGAATGTTCACGATTTTGAAAGACCTCTACCTCGATCCAGGGGGTAGGTTGTGATAAGGGACTAGCGGTAGAAAGGACGTCATTTTCACATTTCTGCTCGGTAGATGTGTGAACGCATTTACACACGTAAGAATCCCGTAGATTAACGCATTCACCGCCATTGCGGTTAGAACTGCACACCGAGTCGAAACAACACTCGACGATTTTCTCGCCGCTTCTTAATTCTAAATCTATTTCGCAAGTATCATTGCACAAACACGACTGGAGTTCGCAACTTATGTTGTAATAGATTTGACAGGTTTTACCTTGCCACGAATGTGGGCATTCGCACGTATATTCGCTTATATTTCGGGGTGAACAATTTCCGCTATTTTTGCAAGTATTTGTAAGACAAACCCAATTTGTAAACTGGCAATAATTCCCGTGAAAGCCGCTGATGCAGGAACATAAAGCACGACCGGAATTTTGAAAACACGTGTCATTGTCATAGCAGGGATGCGAGGAACATCGATCCGATTGAGAAATATCGTGTATTTCAGTTCTTGATTCGTTAATGCAGCTAAATCTTCCATCGCTTGTAGCGACGCATGAACAGTTATCTGGACACAGATTTTGCGGACAGGTCGGCGTACAAAAAATATCTGTAATGATTAACAAGTTCGAATGATTAAAACTATTTCATGGTTGCGGTCATGGGGAAAAACTGCCCGTTTGTATACTCCGTCTATTACTGATCTTATACAAAACGAGCTGGCAATACGACATATTGGCGAAATGGCCGGCGCACTAGGTTAGTCCCAGGTTCGAATCATGGCTACGATTAGTGACTTTCTTGTCAATCTCCGGTTCTGATATGGAAGATTTTCTACAGGGAATGTGAATGAACTGGGACTAAATTTCCACATCTCACCAAAATGTATCGAACTTACAAAGTTCTATATACCTCTATCCAACTACTACGGAACTAGGTCCTCTAGTACAATAAACTACAATTGCTTGATATCATTTTGGTTATCACCGGACTGCTGCAACTGACAAGTGGATGCTATTATAGTAAACATACAAACAGTGTACAAACATATACGAACCTGTATATATGGTATATAGCATCAGCACCATACAACAAAACACAACATAAAACTGCATATTCCTACTTGTTACTCATCTTTTCCGTCGAGGTACATGTAACATATGCGTTCCGATATCATAGCCAGTGAATAAGCCTCCGATGCCGGGATATGCTTTTAATTTGCTAATTTCTTCAGCCATTACGGATAGCGAAGCGAGGAGAAGTTCGGGATGAGCCACAGGATTACGCATTAATACCGACACATCCTGCGTACATAGAGACCCAGTTGAACGCTTATCAAAGGTGCTTTATATTTAGAACCCAGCAAGGAGGCAGTTTACCACGCGATTATAGCTAGTGCTGTAATTGATGCCGTCGACGATAAAAAGAATATAGTAACATGGAACAGATTGGTTCTAAATAAGTGAAAGGAATTTCTTCTTACATCGAACTTTAGTCTTTTAATGGCGAATAGCTGAAAATACAAAGTGCGTAAGATGCTTAGCAGATGTTTCTTGAGGATTTACTTTTTCTAATGGAAAATTACTTAAAATAGGCGAGTTTATAATCCATCAGGGAATGATTTCTGTGCGGAAAATTCAACAAACATCCTCAGTGTGCATCTGATCCTGATCCATCAACGTTTATAAACCACAAGAGACACGAATCTATATTTCTATCATTACAAAATAATGTTTTATTTTCAATCATTTCAAACATCACGACGCATATAAATTACACCAGTCTAATAGTGGATTGTCAACCATGCAATAGAAACTAGTTACCTAATCAGCATGCTACCCGAGCCCTATTTGTAGTTTAGTTTATCGCAGCATTGACAAAGTCTGAAAGCAAAAATGGGCCATCTACAACACATATTCAGGACCCAAACATGATAAACTAAATGCTAATGTTCATCATGAAACCACGTGAAATCTTCAGATGTTGTCTGACAGTTGCTCATGATTGTTTTTACTCGATATACATGTAAATCTGATGCTTGTATAGGACAGTATGATATGTTAATAAATGGAAACAATCTCCGATCATAAAAACACATATGACTAGTACAAAAACAAATATACTTTATTTCCTACAAGGAAGATCGATAATCGAATGTCCTGAGCGTGAAAATTATTCCTAATATCGTTTTATGTCATGAATCTATAATTTTCGCTCTCCTTTGTTTTCTAGGAGAGTTCAGAGTTTCTTTCACATCTTCGGGTGGTATTCTAGAAAAAACACGATCCCATCTCGCCTCCGATTGAAGTCGACTCCATCGCGATGGCGGCCAAACGATATGCGTCGCTTTCGCTTGTATAAGTGTAATTGGCACCTGAAAAGACAGTAGTTGATTTTTTGAATGCCCACTAGGTTGTATTTGTTAACAAGACTGCGATTAATACCAGTCTACCAGTCATTGTATTTAATGAATATTCAATCATTACGTACAGTTCCAAAGTAGTTACTATCGAGACTCTGGCCATGGTGGTCTCCTTCTATCCAGCACTGACCATCTGGTATCTTCACGTAATTGGTTTTATAATGTAAAGTGCTGAAAATTGATCGAAATAATCGAGAATCAGGGTCTACTTTTCCACAGTTCATAGTTAAGAGTTGATTAACATCAACTTGAAAATGATGAACTAACTCTAACTCAAGAGCTAACTCTAACCCACAAACTTTAGAAATGGATACAGAATCGTATTTGGATTCAGTCTAATTATCGTTCAGTTCTATTCATCTATTTACCTGACTACATCGCCTTGTAATCCTATAATTCTCTTGATTATTTTCTGGTCTGAATTGTTTGGTGAACTGAAAATAGAAGGAGATGTTGATAGTTCTAAGCGACTATACGAGGTGATATACACGTTTTCTCCAATAAACGATCGAAGTTTGTCTATCGTCGACGAGTTTGCGAGGTTCATTACACACTTCACTGCACCGAACGGCGACTTCAATAACCTTACAGCGAGTTATTAAAGAAATGAATGACGAACGGAACAAGTTTTAAACTGCTTTTAGGAACGAATCGCTTTAACGTGTTTCGCCAAACTTTATCAATTCGCTTACACGAAAATCAAATTGGCGCGGAATATGTGCACACTTCAGTGAACTGTTTCGCTGGTTTAATTTAATCACGGATACTTTTGTCGTTTCGTGATCCGACATCATAACAAATTACCCGTCAATTTATTGCCACTACATTTCAGCGTCGTTGACGAGCACTGCCACGTTTTCATTAATTTCCAAACCCGAGCAATTTAATAAACTTTCCAATTTCGGCGTCAAAGTGTTTGCGAATGGCATCCTCGAAAGTATCGTTTCCGAACGAAATTAATGAACACTCGTCCCATTTATAATAGTGACGTATAAAACTGATCGTTTACACTTGTCCGCGCGTGTATCACTTAAAAACAGATTTTCTCGAGCGAAAGCGAAATAACTGTCGTCGCGTCTGTCAAGGACTGATAATAAAATCCTTACAGAAGCAATTAAATCTCTTATCACGGCGGCCGAGTATGAGAAAAATAGAGCGTTCTATTGCAAATCACCGTGTAATTAAAGACAAACGGTAAAAGAAAAAAGATGACTATTAGGATATAGTCAAGACGTTAAAGTGGACTGTGCAGGTTGGTCACTTTTATCGCAATTGCGTTTCCACCGACTTTTCCCTGACTTCTAGCTTATTTTTACCAAATTCCCCGGCTATTCCCCCAGAACTGAAAATTCCCTGATCTCGGGCTGGGTTTCATAGATGTGGAAGAAAAATAGTCCCTGCGAATATTTCGAAATTCGTCAGTTATAACCACGGTTTCTCATTGTTTACTATGGGTGGTTGTCACCCAGATTGAGGATTTACCCCTAGGGCTAACTTCGATGCTCAGTCTATGAAACTGGGCCCAGGTATAAGTGGCCACCCTGCTCTACTATAACTTAAGGAAACCTTTAAGACAATTTCTTTTAATTGTGGAATTTTTACCGTATTTTGTATAGAACTAGTGGCAAAATTCTGATAATCTATTAAAACACCAGTCCTCGGCAAATATGGCCGATAAACGGTAGAGGATTTTTCTACACGTCTGTGTATGATACCGTCCAACTGTCTGTTGATGGTTCTTGCATCATTACCGAGTCACGCATCATTGATTACCATCGTACTGTAATACCACACAAAATATGATCGAATTTCGACGACCGCGAGATCTTTTCGCTTGATTTCTAGTAATCTTCGGGAACCGGTTTGAACCACCCCGACAGAATACTGGCGTTAAATCGATCCATTCGTGACGATTCGCAAAACGCAGTCAATATCATATCGTACCGCGATAAAACACTTAATTATTTATTTTCGATCAAGATTCACCAGATTTGGCCGCATGCACTAAATATCCGCGAAGAATGAAGATAAATACATAGTGAATGCAGAGTGAGATGTGTTTCGGATAGTTAGCGGTAGAAGGAACGAACGTAACCGGAAGACAACATTGTCAGCCTTTTCAAGAGATGACGATTATCGATCATCAACTGATGATACGATGTATTCAATCCTTATAGAAAGAAACGCAGAATAAGAAACGTTGATTCGAATGGATTTATTCGAGAGAGAAGAGTTACAAATGAAATCTGCGCCACTCCGCCGACAGAAACAGAAATAATTCAATGACTTGTAACCGAATGAAGCTTTCGGAATAACACGAAACTGTTTCGGCAGTAAATTCGAAGGATTAAATAACGCGGTTTATCGAGATCGAACAGAAAATCACTGCTTGTTTCCCGGATAGAAACCGCACGCAGACGCGCTGTTGATATCCACTGAAAGGTTTTGCTGATTGGAAACCGAGAATCAATTGTGAAATTGACGATATCATTTATGAGTTTCCCGAGGGAATTAGAAATCAAACATGGAACACATTATCCGGGGAGTATGAAACCAGGACACAGCCGAGGAGGTTATCCGTATAAAAGCCGCTGTCCTTATTGCCTGAGTAAGTACTTAAATAACGTATTGATTACTGAAAGAAATGCACTTAGATATCCGAAGTATTCTCACTTGAGACGTTTTGTTGTATGGATGCATGTGAACGACCAGTAATCTGACCGGAAAATGGCAGTACAGTTTCCGGTCGACGCAGGAATTGACCGGACAATGTACGAGTTTAACCGTAACTTGCCAACAAACTTCTGGGAATGAACATTAACAGCGGTTAAGCGGAAGAAATTCTCCCACCGTGAATTCAACAGACGGATCTGATTGAGATTATGCCGTAAGAAGTTATCTATTGGGAAATGTCTATACGAAAATCCCCTTACAAGACGACCACTTGCAATACAGAAACCTTATCCGGGATTAATACAGAAAGCAGACACTGGCTAATAGCTTTCCGTTGCCTGTATTTAACAAGGTCGTCTCTAGTGACACTTTCTGGCGACACTTTCTCCAGCTCTTTGCAATTAAAAAGTCAAACGTTCGAATTTATGTTACGAATATGAGACATAAAACAAAAAAATGGCACTAACAATGTAACATTCGGTATTTCTAACAAGTGGCACGTTCGGCTTAGTAAAACAGACACAGAGAATGTTGTACTGCGTTCGTGCGCCGCTGGCTGATACTGATCACGAAGACGGATATTATTTGATGGTGACGTAGGGAATCTAAGCCGAGCACAGTTTGTCTTGGAAGATAAACACTGATGACAAGAGTAGTAAAGGTTATTGAACATCGTTATTGAATCACGGATCTGACTGTCGTTGTATTGGATAGAGAAGTGTTGAATAGAGAAGACATTCTTATGTGCTGAGCAAAAAACAAACATGTCTTTGATGAACGTGTACCGATAAGACTTTGAATAACAAGTAATGAAACAAAGAAGACTCGAAATGCCATCATCGACGGACAAAATCCAACATTTTCTAGTGTAAAACTATTGATTTTGTTTTATATTTTCTTAAAATGACTCATTTTGATGAATGAAATTGAAAGCTCAAGGGAGCCATCAAACTATCGACGGGCAGAAATATCGACAGAAATTCAGAGACAGATGAAGAGCGACTATAACAGAAGCTCATTGATTAACCGAATCCTAATAGATTCGTCGATAATCTGAAGATCAGAAGCAAGTTTTTTTTTCTACAAGCAGCGACGCGGTAATTCCTTGATTCCTCGAGCACCTCGCCGCAAAACACGAAACACTATTCGTAAACGAAGACATTTGCAGTCACGTTTTTGCATTTTTATTCACGCTCCTAGCTACTTGTATTGGTTTATTGGTATGTTTCGCTTTCGATCCTTTCGTTTGCCTTCCCATTTACAGCAGCATGTCGCGCAACAGCGAAAATATACTTACGCATAATCAAAATGCCTAATGTTCTGTGGACTGCAGGTGAGGGGAAGGGGTGGGTCACACAAAATATTCCCATCACACGTATGATTAGATAGCTGATTAGATCGGCCGCCATGTTCGCCAGAAACGTTGCAACAGGAAATCACTGGAATACGTGTGTGACTACCATATCGATGAGACAGACACTATCCGTATATTTCAATACCAATCCAATAGCACCAGTGTCAAGATGCCAATAAAGGTCTTGTTACAACGCCAATCTACCCGTAGTAAGCCCTTGAAACTGGCCGGCAACAGCAACTCTTATTAATAATAATTCATTTCATGTTTATTGCTATGCGGTGAAGGAGATGGGAAATATTCAATATGAGGAGAATGACTGCAATGCTCGAGATGAATATGTCCATTTTCGACGGTTTTATTTTTTTGGAATGCCAGCGCGCTGTTTATTATGCACGACGTTTAAATGTCACTCGGTGCTTTCCCAGCTTCAGCCCACAACGCGTTATTGGAGAAAGTAGTTTTTAGCTGATGTCATAGTCAGAGACAGTTCTGGTCTTACAGCGGTAAACCACGCATTTTTCTATCCTCATCACGCGCAATATATGAAGCGTATGCTACTTTTTCTTAGAAACGACACGTATTGCTGCGGGATTAACGTTTTAAGATGTATTGATATTGCCTGATTGGCAGGGAAACATCTAACAACAACCAATTCACTGTTAGCGAACATATCTCCTCCCTACATCGTGTGGAGAGCGATTGCTTCAATCAGAAACATCATCTCACCCGCGAGGAGGAGAACAAGGAGGATGTACAAACTTAAATAAAAAGAATGATGATACATTCGACTGAAACTGGCGCACACTTCACACGAAACTATCAATGAAATAAAGCGTGTTGAAGAAGTTGAATTCACCACTGTTGATTACCATTACCTCACACGCGTCTGCGACTACTCCCAATTATTCATGAAGTGTGAAGAGTAGACATGAGCAGCATAGGAATTGGAGAATTAAACCCCTTACCCTCGTATTGCGCATACTCGCTAATGATTTACGCAACCAATTTCGAGATGATACACTCGATCGCGCTAATAGAACTAGCATCGCCCTCGAGGAATAATAAACATGATTCAGTAGACCACACCTCCGTTTAAAAACTGGATTGATTAAACTGTAAGACATTAATTCAGGCATAAAGTCTTGAGTTTTGGGGGCAATTCCATAAATTCAGAGATGACTCTCGCGCAGATCAGCGCTACATCGATCTTGCCGTACACTTGTCGACATTAACATAGTAAATGCCGACATAAAGAGGAAAACTGGCAGAAGTCATTTACGATAACCTTATTGCGTCTACTTCTCGTCATATTTTACATCACGCATATCGATTTGCCCGAGAACAAGGGTTGATAATAGGTCGGGGGTTAAGCTAATTCTATAATCCTCTGTTTTTGGCAACGGCGCAACAAAATGTCAGTTTACAGTCGGTATTCCCGATACAGACAGCGAAGAAATTCAATTATGAAATTTTGCTCGAAGGTTGTTATACCGCAATATGATTATCGTGATTAGGGAGCCGAACACGGAAAAACAGTCAGCATTCGCAATCACAATCTAGCAATGCCATGAATTCCCCTAGCGGCAAACTGTCAACACTTCATTCGCCGTGAGTCAATACTTGTAGCTGAAACGCGCTCGACAAATATTTAGAAAACACGATGGCTTACGAAAATTCTGAATCACGCGCCGAGGATTAAAAGCAATGGCCGCCGTGCGATCAAATACTGGGTAGACCAAGGACTAGTCCTTGCGGATGGTCGTAAAGCCGGTCGATGTATTGAGGAGATATCGGATAACATCCTTCAAATAGATTATGACGAATTCGAGTCGATTCTCTGTGAGCACCCGCACTAGCAAAGATTGTCATTATTAGTTGAGTATCGAATTCTTCACTGAAAACAAGTATTTGGGAAAAGAGAATCTACTGTCAACGTTATACATTCCGATAAGCAGTAAAGTTGCAGTTTTCGGGAAGCCCCTATGTATACGTCGATCCCAGTTTACTCTTCCAAAGTCAAGGTGGATTAACGGCATACAGTAGATCTTACATTATGACCGATTCATCTTCTCATTACCAGTTATGAGATGCGACTCCCGTCTTGAGGAATCCGCATTAACATTCTCATTCTCTCCACCGAGCGACTAAATATACATTCCTGTGACGGGGATACGCGTCTGCCAAGTAATCCGTGCGTAGCTGTCATTTTCTCTCTCCAACAACGACCGTTAATGCAGTAATACTTACAGCAAACAAGACTATGTTCAGTTGTTAGCGACGAGTCTTATCAGCGAGGATAAAAACAACATAGAATACCACTTCAATCCCATTACGCAACTGAGAACGAAGTAAACCCCCAAGGAATGAAAATTGGACAAAATTCATGCATCAAGAACCAATTACCCGGAGAAGGAAATGCTATCTCCAGATTGTGACAATTTGCAATCTTGTCAGTCACTATTTATCAGAAACCCTTCACTGGAATACACAATGGCACCGAGAGACCAGCGCACGCTTCTATCTTCGTTCAGGAAAAGGATTAAGTTGTAACCATATTTGACAGATTCGTCAATGCCCTCGTGTCATTGAGGAGCAAGTCTAAGTCAGTCGACATCGGATCAATTTTCCGCTACGAATTCACGATGAAAACAAACTATTTTCAAGCGTTCAAACTTGTCAACTGTTTTCTCAAAATATTGCCCGACCACAACGCAACACCGCCTTCTAGAGAAACAACGCTGAGTATTTCATCACGGACGTACCAGTCATATACGCATCCTCCTCCATTATTTATACTTGATGGTCACATCAATAACTGTTTGGAGACTGCTGAGAAATAGCAATAAATCCAGCGATCTATCAACATTACAATCATAACATCAACTAAGAGAAATATGTCGGCAATATTGCCACGAAAATATATAAAAAGATACGACTCCGGGAGAGACTATTCTGTAGAAATGACCCTATTAAGCCATTTGGGAAAACGAGCCATAAATCATGATTATGCCAATTTCGCATGGAGCCAACATGCCCTTCTAATTGATATCATAGACATGATATGGATAAGGCCCACTGCGGACATGAATATTAGAAAATAGTAATATCCATCTGTTCGGAGACCACGTAGACAACCATAAGATGTATGACACTGTCGATAACTGTCTGAAGAATGTGTGAGATACACTAAAAATTCTTCGCAGACAAGACCGAAAATGGGTACACGGCTAATGGTCACGAGAGGGTAGGATAAAAAGGCCGCGGACGAATAATGAATATCGACATTTGTTTATGACAATGAAAATAGCATGAAATCAGTCTCAGAGATTGGAAAATGACACGCACATCTAAAATCAACACGACTTAATAGCGATATCAAAAATCCGTTTTCATAAGATTAGTCGTCGTACTAATGATAAAATAGGCAAATAGCATGAGTAGTTTCATCGACTGCGTTTGGAAGAATTGTCGTAGGGAATATTTTTAGCATCGCATGCGAAGAAATACGTTTTACGACGGGGAAAAATTGACTGATTCAATCAGTCGCTAGTACATCCTACATTTACCTGATTGGAGGGCCAATCAAGGCGAGTTACGATCGATGTTTAACTAAACAGACCACGTTCACTTCTCAGTACAAAACTAACTACTCTGTCGTTTCTGAATGGTGAAATTTACAACGACAAATGCGGTAAATCACTCTCAATTCGAATTTCTCAACCTGATTGACTTTCATCGTTAGAATTTAACAGTTTGTGTCCATCCCTTATATATCCGGGTTGTCAAATGACGTAAAAAGTCGCACTGACATAACTCGGTCAAGTTCCGGGGGTGCTATTCAAATTCAAAATTTCCTGCTTGTCAAGTTTAACTACACTTGACATTTTAACCATGAAAAATTGCTGTGTAGAGCAGAAACTGTCACTAAAATGTGCACATCATCTGTTCAAATCGATAGATAAGTTTCTACCGAATGTAAAATGCTGAGCATACAATTTCGAAATGTTATTGGGTTTTAAATCAAATCTTGTCAACCGAACGTCTGTCTACAGAACAGAAAGTTGAGGAATTGCGGATTATTGACGGTGTAGTTTATAGGATAAAGTTTCACATCATTAATGGATGATGTAAGACGATACTAATTACCAGTAATTCTGATTAATAGAAGTAATGCCTACAGCTGAGAACAGCTATGTACAGTTCTCAAATAGATGCACATGGATTTTCCACAATCAATTTTACGTCGTATATAAGCATTAGTTTGAATCTACATACATACTTATATACATGTATTCACCTCACAACATTCAATATATAGAGACCGTTGAAAAAAACCCACAGTATGTTGAAAAAACAACGAGACCATTCGACATTTCGATTCAATATTTGGGCTATTTTTAAAATAGTTTTGAAAATGGCTCATAGAGATCAGTCGAAACGTCACATCCTCTCAAACTCCTAAAAACTGTTTTGAAAATGGCGAGTCGAAACATCAAATACTGTTGTGGGTTTTTCGTTGGTTTTTCTTCAATTGAGTCAGACAATCGCTTGTCTATTAAGACCGACAGAGAATGTTTCAGAGACTTGATATGAAGGAAGGATATCCAGGGCGCCGTTATATGAACGATGAGTATTAAAAAACTTATGAAATAATCCGCAGAAACATGTTACACATGTCTACCTCATACGATATTAAGAATTTCGAAACTAAAAATTGTTCGTTTACTTTCGTCGAGAAAAGCATCTTCTGCTAAGAATGTTTACAGGTGTTAGAGAAGATCGTTAGAACTGAGACATACGCATTCCATTTTCCATTTTCGCTAATACGTCGCTTGATGAAATGTTCTACAGGAGACGAGGAGCGTGCGTGATTGTCAGTTTCAGCAGGTACTGATGACGGATAAAGATCCTTCCTGATGAGTAGAAATCTTTTCATCAGCAATGTTATCCTTTTCATCGATTTCAATCGCTTAACTATTACCTAGAGAGCAAACTGCGTACATTGGTGTAATAACACCGGCATATCATATGATCGACATCGCTGAATGCGATACCTTCACGAATCATATTCCACGAGCAGTTTATTGAATTTAAATAATGTCGTCAACGTCCAAACAGAAGTGACCATTATCGACTACGTCTTGCACGACATCAGAATCATTACGACACTGATTCATATACTGTGAATGAAATCTTACGATTTCGATTGCTAATTCTGTAAGTCCCCCCTAAATATGACCTTTTTTGGTTAGGAAGTGCTTACCCTTTATGGAATGAAAGTAATAGACCTTTTTGTAATAGACCTGATAAAGAAGAAACTTTTATAATCAAAGATTGTAAGTAGGAGCACTCGACGAAAGGTCGCCAAGCCTGATTGGTCATCACAGCTATACGGTCACTTCATTGACCACTGGTCTCATACAAAACTAACTTCCAGTACATCTGGTACTACGGCATAGTGGCCCAGCGGTTAGTGCTCTGGGTTAGGAACCTGGGGATCCCAGGTTCGAATATCGGAGGAAGAACTTTTATTCAAATTCTTTTAACCAGTTCTAGGTTTGAATACATGAATACCCTTGAAGATCCCTCGCTACGCTTCTCAGATCTTACATATGGATCGAACTTCAACTCGAGCATGTGTCTCATGTCTGAGGTTGTAAAATCTTCTACCTTCTCGACGATGAATCGAGTTAGAATTGGTTTAATTTGGAAAGCGCTCGGACGTGCCTCGGGACAATACCATTTAATTATGAGACTGCGTTACAGTTTTATGAAATTAGAAAGATCTGGCTGTCGGGTAATTTGGCATCTAATCCTGTTGCAGGCCTGCAGAAATCGTTCAATTCATCTGGACATAACCTGATTTATAAAGCGCTGGGAAACAACAACGTCTGATGAATGCCAAGGAGGCAATCTATGAACGCCAATTGACTTCATCTAAAATCAAGTTGAAAGGCTAATATAATAACATTGCCAAAAGTGGCATTATTCCTTGTGTCACCAAATGAAACAAGATTTCTGCCCCCATGCACAGGATTCACTGATAGTCAGAGAATAAGAAAACACCAACCACCTATCAGAGTCCTGATAGGCCAGCATAATGGCCCAATTCTGATTTTGATCCGAAATTCGATAGAGGGTAAGAAGTATATTTTTGCAAGCGGTTTTCTTCCTCCTCACGCTTACGTGACTGCTGACATTTCCGTGTGGTCAGCATTTCGTCTATGTTCGTCTGTCCGATGAAGACATTTCATCACGTCGTATATCAACATATCCCTCTCTAGCTCAATACATAATGCAACGAAGCAGGGGAAGTTGTCTCGAGAAATCACACG
This sequence comes from Tubulanus polymorphus, assembly GCF_964204645.1. Taxonomy (NCBI): domain Eukaryota; kingdom Metazoa; phylum Nemertea; class Palaeonemertea; order Tubulaniformes; family Tubulanidae; genus Tubulanus; species Tubulanus polymorphus. The sequence goes on along the minus strand of NC_134027.1, from coordinate 2,717,157 downwards.
CATAAATGATCAGGAGTCCGGTCGGTTTTGTATCTCAGTCATACTGACCATCATACCATACATCAGAATGTCTTATCTCGAAAGACGACCGTCTATTAACGGAGTCCAACTTATCTTGATTTCTACTTCACGTTCGGAAGAAGTTTAATTTTCTGCATCATTTCAGATCGCAACGGCTACGCGAGCATAATGTAATAGCAACAACTAATATTCCCCGTAGTGTCGACATTTACGGTTTTGACGTCAAAACGAAGCTGAACCTCTCCGCGCATAATGAATGAACAGACAGTAAAATTATTGCTGAGGGATCTGTCGAGATAATGGCTTTCGGGACTGGTAGAAACTACGTCTAAATATCAAATCAACGAGAACGCGATTCAAATTTCATCATCAAAGTTACAGGTAACTTTAATAAATAGCTCTGAGTGTCGAATGGTAGACAGCGAAGAGCTGCAGCGAAATTGTAACTTGTTCACGAAGCAGAATTACCGCTTCAGGGCGAAACAATCAAAATTTGTCAATTAGTGTTTGATATACGATTATTCGCCGAATAGATTCTACGAACTTTGTGAATATTGTGATTGATACTGACAATAAGGTATTTTGATTACTCAGAGCACGGATTCGATGCCGGCAATTCCGCTAAAAAACGCCATTAATTCTTTCGCCCCCGGTCGTGTTTTCATCGTTATCTTTCAAAAGAAAAAAATCTTTTTTACATTACCATCGTTATTACCGATCTAATCATTTCTAAAGGATTATTTAGTAGTTTCTCCATTTTTCCAAACATTTGAATTCACTTCAAACACAATTTTAGCTCCTTTAACGTTTTTTTACAAGTCACATAACAACTTGGCGCAATGTCTTCAGGATTCTTCGATTCATCAATTTTCTTGCAATTATGAAAAGATTTTATTCTTCGCAATAAGACGAAATATTGTTAATATTCGAACGCCTTCGTTCACCACCAGCTCGGTGCAGATTACGAGTAAATTCATGCAGTGTTTAACAGGTGGAGATGGATAAAGTTCCCTTAAAGGATTATTCTATGCTTTACAGGTGCTCGCTAAACATTGAAATTCAATCATGTGTATCGTCAGTGTTATGTTTACAGTTTAAAACATCTGCGCGGATTAAACTCAGTATGATGCGTCTTACTATAAAACATATTCTACGGCAGCTCTCTTATAAATCGGGCATATAATTTCTAATGGAAAATATAGTAAACTAGGGCTACGACTAATTCTCTCTTAACGTTCGATATAAATTCCCATCGTGAATAAGAGAACTCGGTTAAGTCGAACCTATTAGACTATTAATTGAAATAACCGAAGCGGATAAACGGGCCTGGTGCTACTGTTTCGATGGGTCCTATACATCACGTCGCAACGTCGTCTAATCTGATCTGGGGTTCCACGCGCGACCTCGCTGATAATCAATCAGTAAATATTAACCCTTAAACCCGTAAATACATCGGCATAATCAATCAACTGCGCAATATGTTGCATTAGAGACGTTTGTATCGATTTGAGAGGCAAATATTGCGGCTGAACGTTGTCTTCTCTGCGTCCACGCGCCTCTAAAAATATTGACAAAATATACGAAACTTGATATTAATGTAAGATGAACGGTTGCTACGTCTAAATGTTATGGGTGTTTTTTCATGTATTATTGACGACGAAAATGAAGGAAAAACGTGAAAACTAACGCCTGCGTATGTGGGAGGTTCGGTTCGTGTGACATTTTCGGGCTTTGCTGGAAATTCGGAGAAATGTTTCTGTATACGGATTCTATGTATATAGATTGACTCTAAAATATCGACGAAAAAATTGTGTCGAGTATCTTCTGAATTTCATTACAATAATGTCAACGTTAGGGCTAAATATGAAAGTGAATCGGGCAATCTTGTGTCTGATAGAGGTAATACTATTATCATAATGGGAAATCAGTTATAAGACCAGGGTCTAATTGCCGTTGCGTCGCGAGAGCGCCACTCATTCAGTCATCTCCCTCTTCCATCTCTCTCTTCCTCTCGCAGCAGCAGCAGCAGCAGCAGCAGCAGCAGCAAAGAGAACTAAACAGCTTCGACGGTGATGCCAGTAGTAGCTCAGAGACTGGAAGCAGCATCACTGGATACAATGATTGGAAGAGTTTCACGGAACGGTAAGTGTACATCCTATTTTACTCTCACTCAAACCCTAATCAAGGTTTGTGATCTGTTACAGTCATTAATCGCGTTGTTCGGTAAGAAAAAGGTAAATAAACAATGAAAGTTTCGAATATAAATTAAATATCATCCCGCGATTCTTAAATATTTGTCGCAATACGAACTAGAACGCTGATATAGAGAAACCATTCCGATAGGAAATTGTGCTTACTTTTTTCGATGTTAAGAAATGAAGATTTTCCTTAGATGGCTAATGTTACATCACGGCGATTGTTTGACTCGAGACATTCTGCGCGTCACGTCGAACAATGAAGTATCCGTCTCGGCGTTACACTTCGGAAATGTGCACGATTTGAAAGGCTATTGAACCGATGATAAACAATAATTCACTACCGGATCAATGATCGTTAAAAACACGGATGATTTCATATGACGAATGATAAGGATTAATGTTGTGTATATAAGCAGTAAGCGCAGTAACTAATGGGCTGAGAGAGTCTGGTCGTATGTATCCCTAGTGTCCACAAACTAGCCGCAAATCATGAACATGATTACGGCGGGTCATTTGTCTTTGCTCTCAATAAGACCGTCTCCTGGTATGTATAACCGTGTAATCAATCAAAACTACCAGTCGTAGCAAACTCATTTAGTAGGCGCCGAAAAAACCCCGCTGGAAGCAGCAAACATGTCTAAATAAATACGAGCTTTTTAAACGTTATTCAGAATTTTTAAAAAGACGTTTAAATAAAAGATCGGATGATTCTGAGAATATTTCGAGAAACCATTTTGACAGTGTATTTTCTTAGGTATTCTAAGACTTCAAGGCAAAGCATCTAAAACAAAACGTTAGAATTTAAAAAAAAAAACTGAATCAATACGAGTTTTTTCCAACGTTAATTAATCTAAAAAACCGATGTAAAGAAAAAATATCTGAACCTACTGGTAATTCTGAGAACATTTCAAGAGAACCTATTCAGAGTCGTGCTAAGGCATTAAAGATTTAAGGTGCAGTTAACAAGCTCCTACGGCCCCTAAAGGCTCAATTTCAAACCTCATCAATATACCTTTTTCAATCAGGAAATGTTAGTTCAGGTAAGGTCTTCTACAGATTACTAGTTTTATGCCTCTCACAAATCGTAAAAGCATTATATGCATCGATAAACTACCGTCCTCATCTCGGTAAGGGCCAATTCATTGAAAATCTTTTTTCTACAAAATAATGAATGCAAATAAACCTGTGTCTCGGCAAACACGACAAGAAGAAAACGTTATATTTATGACCATCTTCGAAAATGGTATCGGTAGAAAACGTCGTTTATCACATATAGCAATCTATCATCGGTAAGTGATGACGAGGATCCATCTGTTTAAATACACAATAACTGACGACCAAATAATAAAGCTATTGGATCAACCGTAGCCCAACTCAACCGATCGGTCAGAGAAAGATAAATTGATTGAGTTGTGGCCGAGCGACGCTCGGGCGGTTTATACGAGTACATCAGTGCACGCATAGTGAACACACACGACATTCTCCACTCCGCGCTACCAATAAATATCACACACAAATCATCAAAAACCGGACACATTTCATACTATCCAATGAATGTGTCAATTCCTGCGCGGGTGTAATAAGATTTTACTAGCTCGATGAGACATTCCACCTGCTGCTAGTAATATCCAATAAATCATACACGTCTTATGATATAAACTGTTCGGGCAAGACGTAAATTGTAACGCAGAATTTTTCTGAGAAATCGACATCACGTCAGAATAATTCACGCGTATATACAAACATTTAGACCGTTCATTGTACAAAAAACCGAACAGCCAAAAGGATGGTGTAAATTAGGAAACTGACTGTAAAGCAATTGAATTATAATTTTTATATAAATCCCCCAAATGAACATTAGATACGCGGCATATGCCACTAGTAACTTCGTTATTGCGAACAACAGACTCATTGCTTAATGTGAACAGATACTTCATTCATTCTGTGAATGACTAAGATAAATTGCAAAATTCAATTTGACAATGTCGGTTTTCTTAATGGATATTGACATAAAACTCTTTTGTCTTCATCAACGAGAACAAATCAATTATTTATACATCTTACTGTCGGAGCGGCTTATGTAAATTCGATGAAACAAAAGTGCTCGAATAATTACGTAGTATTTTTCTGATGAACTTCTTTTGATTTCGTATATAATTAATAGTTGGATAATATGAAACTTGTGCTCGTCAATGATAAGTTCAATGAAGGAAAGTAAAGAGATTGTCGAGTTAAAATGCGGGAAAAAAATTGTCTAGGTGTTTGGCAAATGCAACTGAGGATGAAATGTCGCGAAAAACTTGACATGCCTCATGAGCCGCGCATGATGTACGCTAATTAATTCTCGTTTCATAAAACTGATGCCTTTAGGGAAATCTTGACGCTGACTTTGCCCGATAATCACGCGTCTATCTCCTGTAAACTTTTAATGAAATTAACGCTTCTTTGAAACCGGGCGATAAAAAGCTTCAAAGTGTTGGTTGTCTCCTAGCCCCGGGTTTTAGCAGAGGGAGATATGCGCTAAAAGAGCCGGAAAAAATAACAACTCGCGACGAATCAAAAGATGACGGGAACCATTACTTCGTAAGTGGACGCGTTGTATCAGAGATCACTCGTGTTTTTGGGACTAGATTCTGTGTATAAACTCCTATGAACTATACACAAAGTGAAAAACAGTGTTCTCAAACACCGATCTATCCATCAAACATGTAAGAATACATAAGAGAAATATGCGGCAGTTACACAGCAGAACATATATCAACCCAGAACGTGTTCATACACAAACACAAAAATAAAATCAGCGGAATTTCATTTTATCGTTTATCACTATTTGTCAAAAGATATACAACAAAATATCACCTAATTCTACCATTAACCAAAATCGAATCAGCTGATTACTTTGAAAAAAAAAACTTCGTAAACGAATCACGGGACTTTTATCTATTGGTAAACACAATTAATGTTTAAAAAAGCAATTCCAAAAGATATATCGTCAGATAGCGATTTTTCATTTTTAACGCTAGTCTTTATGAAATAATATCTGCTTACAACTCGTAGTATGTTTCATCATTGGATCAATTTGGTGAGAATAGCACCAAGAAAACGACCTGGTGCTAATGCAAGAACGGAAGATTCTTTAGCCCAACCTTTCTCACCCGGCGCTATACCTAAAACACCGCCAACACTCAGCAACAATTATTTCTCGTTGCAACCAAATCTAATTAGAGTTTTCAGTTAGCATTGCACCTGTAAACGGCAGTACGTAAGCCGCTATAAAATAAATTAGATTACCAGATACACTTGACCAAACTGCGTAAACAGATAATAAATATCTCAGCTGATAGAGATTTATTTATATACACACGATTTTCCGGGCTAAATTATAAGCTATTCATCATCAAAGCCATATGAAATATAACTGGTGAGCTATTACTGCGCGAAGGACCCCAGATGGCCTATATATAATCCACCTTTAAGAACTAAAAAAATGAAGCCAGATTAGAAAGAAATACCTGTCTTGATCAAGGGCCCAACATCTGAATTTATACGTTTTATTTGTACTACAGGAATTGTGATTAATGTGAAACAGCTGATCCGTTCTCATGTCCACTAGACTGAACAGTACACACAATCAATGTTACTATCCTTAGGTATCCAACTATTCAAAATCGATACTTCACTGGATCACCAACTCTTTTAAGAGATTTGGAAAGAAAAAAAATATATCATCTACTCTTAAGACAAGGATGAACGAACTTAATCAATGAATCATTTGAAATCATCGTAGTATAGGAATAAAACTAAAAAGAATTAGTTGAAATGATATGATTTCAGATGAAATATCATTTTAGACTGACGAAAAGTGGTTGTAACCACCCGATATATCATTTCATTCCAATAAACTTTTTAGTCGATTTGCAATTGTTTTTAAAGTTAACCAATGTCGAAACGTACGAGAAATATCACGGATGAACTGACATTGCTGCGGTCACGAACAGCACCGAATCATTCCAGTGAATTCAAGCGATTTGGCAGCGTTTGTTTGCGTTGTTCAGCGTTTGTTTTTTAACGCATTGAAACGTACTTTCCGATAAAAACTTAAGGTATTTATCATCAGGAGGGATTCTACCGTAAACCTTCGAGCAACTCGCTTTTCAGGCGTGGCCTTGAACTCTTTGAATGTGCCGGTGATGATTCATCGTAAATGACCAACCGAACGATGTTCACGGTATTCTAAGGGATCACCGCTTATTTCACAGGTATAGATTAATCACCATCATCATCATCCGAGCCGCCGTAATAAATCACGTGACACATCGACACCGGTTAGCGCGAGTATAAACTTCATGATTGGATGAAGCGACGGAAGCACGACCCGAGTCGAGCACCGATCAATCCAGCGTGATTGCTTACGATGACCGCTGAGGGTAGAGTTCAAACCGAGGCCCGCAACGATTAATCCAAGCTATAGCTGCAGCAGTAATCAATAACTATGCAGCGATTAAACCTCACAATACGATAGAAAAACCACTCCGAAAAGTTTCTTTAAAACTACCGTTTATTTCGACATACATACGATATACGATATAAATCGTCTTCAAGAATAATTATGAAATATAATCCAGAACAAACCAGTTTAATCATTCAGTTCATTTTTTCTTTTGTATCGCGGCATCTCATCATATAATATCGCGAATGTTTCATTAAGATCATACAACCATCCTAGAAAATCAACTTCAGGTATATAAGCCGTTGAAGTAACGTGAAATTAACTTCGTTTGCGTTGAGAGACAAACATTCGTTACAAATTAGCAACCATATAGTTTTTACTAACCACACCCAAATATCGGCAAAGAAAATGATGAATCTCATCAGTATTGAAAGAATATTCTCAAGGACCTGCTGTTTATAAGGAAGCGTTTTTTTTTTTTTGTAAAGATTCGTCGAAAGTCTCTCACACATTTCCTTTCACAGCCGCCATCAAAAGCAAACCGAAATCATCTATCATTTTTCATCCGCAACAATAAACTTGGAACTTTCTTCATTAAAACTCACGTCTATTCACACGCACACAAAAAAGACAAGATTTTCAATCATTTGAAAGGAAATACAACGCCGATCCGGGCGATGAAAATGAAGCTCATTTTCGAGGGGGTAAGTAGATTGCTGCGTGTCTTGTTGGATGCAGTTATGGTGTGATCATGTGTGAAATTGAGCACAAATCATTCGTGATTGAGCTGCCAGACGAGCAGGCGTGAAACGTGAAACATCAACTCGCAACTCGCTCGCTGCTGTCATTATACTTACATCCGCTGAATATAACATCATAACAACGATGACAATGATGAGAAAATGATGAATCTCATCAGTATTGAAAGAATATTCTCAAGGACCTGCTGTTTATAAGGAAGCGTTTTTTTTTTTTTTGTAAAGATTCGTCGAAAGTCTCTCACACATTTCCTTTCACAGCCGCCATCAAAAGCAAACCGAAATCATCTATCATTTTTCATCCGCAACAATAAACTTGGAACTTTCTTCATTAAAACTCACGTCTATTCACACGCACACAAAAAAGACAAGATTTTCAATCATTTGAAAGGAAATACAACGCCGATCCGGGCGATGAAAATGAAGCTCATTTTCGAGGGGGTAAGTAGATTGCTGCGTGTCTTGTTGGATGCAGTTATGGTGTGATCATGTGTGAAATTGAGCACAAATCATTCGTGATTGAGCTGCCAGACGAGCAGGCGTGAAACGTGAAACATCAACTCGCAACTCGCTCGCTGCTGTCATTATACTTACATCCGCTGAATATAACATCATAACAACGATGACAAACGGAAGTAATCCCCTCCGAACTGCTGCCCATAACTGCAATTTGTTTGTCTAATTTCTTCCATAATGACTGACAAAATAAGGCTCAAGACGTAATCAGAATTTTATTTATTCAGCGCACTGATGCCACTAGAATGTCCTAAGACATTTCATATTCTGTACATATCCAAACGGAATATTTTGAGATGTGCCATTTTCTTTAGTAATCGAATATCCTTCTGGTAATCAAATTCAGGCTGAAATATTTGAATTGAATCGGTGAGGAGCGAGAAGACTTCTCTGATTCAACTAAAGAAGCGAAAAAGAGCAAAAAATGCTAGATTTTTGTGCAGTGAGATAGAACTGAACGCTCCACGGTGGAATAAGATATGAATATTTGATGTTCTATCCTAGGCAACTATCCTGAAGTGATTCGTCAGGGAATAAACTAGGTTCCCACTCCATACATAATTTGTGTTTTAATTTAAGAATGCAACTGATGCTCAGTCACTCGTTTTCCTTGAAGCGTCTTAAGCTTTTTACTTGTTGATGATTACTTTTGTCATATACAGTTTCAATGGAAAAAAGTCTGGTTAATAGTAATTCGACAATGGTTCATGATATTACTGCGATAAGATAAAATCCCACTTTTTACAGATTAAAAGAATTTAAAAACAAGAATTTATTTATTAAATCTAAAATATTTAAAAGACACGACGTTTCGATCTCACCCTAGAGATCATCGTCAGGTGTGATGGAAATTTATCATCAGGTACATCGTCAGGTGTATTTTAGATTTAATAAATAAATTCTGGTTTTTAAATTCTTTTAATCTGTAAATAGTGGGATTTTATCTTATTATCCGTTCACCACGTTTGAGTGTGGTCATCGTTCTATTACTGCGATGTTTATTTCATCTAACAAACCCGTAAACACAACATATTCAATAGTTACCGTTAACAAAATAGAAGGCTCGCAGTGAAGGTAAAACCACCTTGAATAAAGGATGATATTGTATCTGATAACATCGCGTGGTTGCAGTTACTTGAAGTTCAAACATCTGTGTAAATCTTTCACCCGTGAATATCTATACCAGTGGCTATAGGTATATTCACTTTCAACAAACAGATTCACACAAACCTCTGCGCTTTAATATCCATATTACATCATTCGTAATATGGTAAATGAGGTAAAGAGAATGAAAGTATGCAAACGAGAAGAAAATCTTCAAAATCGTCTTGTTTATCTTTCATAAATATTCATCAGTTACGATACGAAGCGATCGTTTATGTTTTTCAGAGCATGGAAACTAAAAGTAGGAAACGAATATAAATGGAAACGTCAATGTTCAGAAGTTTGCTTCCTTCGGATGAAACATTTCTTGTGCCAAAGCATCATCATTGCACCTGGTCTTCAAGAAAATCACGTAAGTAACGATATGACGATATAACGATATATATATATATATATATATATATATATATATATATATATATATATATATATATATATATATATATATATATATATATATATATATATATATATATATATATATATATATATATATATATATATATATATATATATATATATATATATATATATATATATATACCGATAATATTCCAAAGTGTGATAATTTAAACAACAAAAAATATCTAGCCTCCGACGAAACCTCGCTTCTATTAATAATCCAAGTAGAGTTGAAGAACATGTTCATTTCGTTGGTTACCGATGTGAATAAACGTGAACGGAAAAACAAAGCACAGCAAAAGACTCCTCACGTTTTAAGTGATATCAAAAGCGGATTCAAAATACTTTCCTGATTACGTATACAAATTCGGATGAAGTAGATTCGGAAGATTAATATCCCTTCAATGATAGAGAAAATGAAATATGACGGGTTATTGAAACAGAGACTGAACTGATTCTGCACACAAAACTGTCGTTCGTCTTCGAGTGTCGGATTAATCTTGATAATTCTATGTAAATTTCCCGTTGTCCGTTTCGGTAACAATACGATCATCATCTTCACTTTTCCTCATTTTCAGAAATGGATATCCGTAAATAAACGATGTTAAGAACGATACTTCAGCGCACACACACTCACACTACAGGTATCAGTATCTGTACTCTACGTGACTGGCGACGTCTTAGATTCCAATAGATGTCAAAAGAACGTACACACCTTAAGCAGACTCCGCGATGGTTCGACGTAAAATTGGATTTTAACATTTCTCGTTTGATGTACAAGGTCTACGAGGAACGGTGATAAACAGCTTATGTCAACTAGAATATCGGATTATAAAACCGCAGGAACCTTTTGGTCTAAAAGCGTTTAGTCATTGAAGTAACTGCATCGACGGTGAAGAAATACATACACGCATAAGACGCACAGTCTGCGCGAGAACTTCAGAATCTTGAACAAGTAATACAGTTAGGTAGACATTTATCTTACTCCTGACATGGCGTATTTAATCTTAAGGTAGAAACCTAGAAGCTAATCAGTTCGTTGGATATTCTGAGCACGGAATCGACAACAGGCCGCAGTTGCGACAATGCACACGAATGCATTAGCAAACATTCAGCTAATCTTCGCCACTATTGGATTATTGTAAAGTGTCCAGATTGATACTCGATATAATTCCGAAACGCGAAATCATATAAGCATCGATTTGCTACCAGCTTCGACCAATAAAACCGTGAACTGACGGAGGTAAAACGAGACAAGTCGATAAAATATTGATATTACGAGAGACACATGTTGTTCATCGAGTTGCAGCTCATATCTGAATAAAGCTTACCATCTAACACGATATATCTAAGCGTATATCCGTATTACCATGCCCCGGTGATATTTGTTATAACTCAAAATGTGTCGCTTCAAATCTAAAGGATATACGTTGGCTTTGTTATTGAATTTGTTAAACGTTGTAGGCTCTATATGGACACAACATTGCCCACAAAAATGTACATGTAACATCCAATACTCAAATAGACTGCTGAAAGACCTCAGAACCATCGACTGCGCGAAAGCAAAGCTACGGAAATTCCCACAGGACGTACCGAGCAACGCCGAGGCATTATTACTGCAAGGTAATGCTATCAATGTCATCAGCGAACACCTTCCGAAACTGACGAATTTGATGGAGCTCGATCTATCCGACAATGACATATCAAACCTCGGCTACATGCCGCTATTCGAAAATATGACTAAATTACAATATCTCAGTTTGAGCCGAAATTCTCTAAAAATGTTGTATCATGGCAGCTTCAGCGGACTGGTTAACCTCGTCGAACTCGATCTCTCGGATAACAATCTCGAAAACATGGAAACACACGCATTCGGAGGACTTAATAGCCTTAAAACAATCAACCTCGGCCAGAATAATCTGAAGACGCTGTTAGAGGAATGGTTGTTCGGTATGAGTAATCTGGAAGTGCTACGACTCGAAGACAATAAAATTTCGGTTATATCGAAAAACGTCTTTCAACAACTGCTGAATTTACGGCGCTTACAAGTCGCACGGAACAGACTATTTCGCATAGAAAAAGGCGCTTTCAAGAATCTCGAAAATCTCACATATCTTTCACTGGAAAATAACAGATTCGAGCAGGTTCCGCCGGGGGTTTTCGTCGATTTTCGCAACATATTCGCGATCATATTAGACGGTAATCCGATCAGAATGATAAGTACTGGAGCTTTCGAATTCATGAATGCCAGGAGTATACATCTCTCTAAAATGCCCAAATTACGCATGGTCGACCGATACGCCTTTACGAATATGCCGTATTTACAAAGTTTATCAATGACTCATAACCCCCAGTTCGTTTATATCGACCCTGGTGCTTTTTATCACGTGCCACTGCTGCGCCATCTTTATCTGGAAAATAATAAACTGATGACATTGCCGTACGAGATGGTCCACGAATTACCGAGTTTAACTGAGATCAGCTACTTCAACAACCCGATCAACTGCGACTGTAATGTCAGATGGATTCGCAAGGCGATCATTGCTAGGTCTGTAGCAGGCGAAAACAGTACTCACTTGAAGTTCATCAATAGTAATAAATATCAGTGTTCGATACCCAGCGGTATAAAGGGAAAATTCCTCAAGAACTTATCTCTATCTCTTATTGAAAAGGAATGTCCCCCGATGATAATGCCTTTATTCAACAGTACCTACCAAAAACAAATCGGGGATTCGATAGAGTTTATTTGTCGGGCCATTGGACTACCGAGACCTCATATCGCTTGGGGGTTGTCTAATGGAAGAACGGTTAATGGTACATCTAATCACAGCGGTATTCAACTGGTAAATGGTGGCACTTTGGTTATGCGCAGGATAAAGGCACCGTACGGTGGTAGATACACGTGCTGGGCGACCAACGACGCCGGAACAGTGTCACGTATAACACATCTAAAAGTTCACAGCAACAACATTCGTATCATACCATCGGGAGTTAGCTCAAATTTCATAACGGTCACGTGGAACGGTACGGGTCAAACGATCCAAACTAGTGAATATATGCTGCTTTATAAAAAATGGGGAACTGACAGCGAATACAAGCAAATCCATTTAAGACAGTACATGCGAACATATACTATAATGAACCTGAAGTCTGTGACTGATTACGAGTTTTGTATCGCCTACGAACACGAGGGCGAACTTCATACAATTAACTGTCGAGTCATCCAAACGCTAGACGATAAATTTGCAAACACTGGAATTCGTCATTTCAGCAGTATCGCTATTATAATAGGACTAATTACGACCATTGCAGTGGTGCTAATTGTTTGTATGGCTGTTGCGGCAATCAGACGATGGCACAAGCGTAAGTCATACGCCGATCCAGATGGTCCGACGGACAACAAAGTCGAGAACATGTCGCAAATACCGCTCGATAATATTTACCCCCCTCCTAGTACGCCAATTTGTGGATCCACCACATCTTTGATTACAAACATGCACGCGAGCGCTTGACAGTGAGTAGATCATTTCTGAAGCTGAAGATGTTGCAGCAGCATCATCTATATCACAAACAGACGCAGTACAGTTCAATAAATAAACCCAAGGCTAAACTCATAACACAATCGAGCAGCCTGGAGGTAAACTAATCAAGACTCAGCGTGTGTGTTTGTGCGTGGACAGTCATTAAGACAACATTAAACAATCCTTGTCATTAAGTGAGAAGGGCATATTTCAGCGCCGTATCCAATCTACCAAATAACCCACACACACCACGTCATCGATGAACTGAATGGCTCATTGCAGACCTTAATCAACGAGCGAAGACGAATATTTTCTTTCCACGAGCTAGAAAGCGATGTCTCGTATAATTATCAGTTGCTAGTATAAAATCGATATAAGCTTCATAGCTTCATCTGTTGGTTTTAGATTCATCCTGATAACAACACTATAGAAAATACGTAGTGCCCCTTTCTCAATAGTTTCCTATCGCTGAGTCTCTAGCTTCAGAAATGATCAGCGATGGTCACTGAATTATCTCCGAACAGATTCGTATTATTTTTTTACCTATTTTGATACTCGGTGTAAAATTCAAGAGCTGTAGATATTTCCGGTATTTCATGAATGCTTTATTAGGAGTAGAGAACAGGAATCGACTTGTTTACCGCCATCTAGTTAATTAGCGACCAGCCATCAAACTGTTGTGATTATCGTAAAAAGTCGATATTTGTTTTCATTTTCTTCGTAATAATCTCAAATGTATTTAAGTCATTTCTTAAATGGGATATAAACGATTGAGAGTTTAGATGATCTATTTAAATAGTCGTTGTGTTATATTTAAAAAAAACTATTACGTTGTAAAAATTATTATATATACCGAAGTTTTAAGAGTTACACTGAACGAAAAAAATCATTGCGTTAATAATTGCTGTATAAATAAATTCTATGAATAAATTGTGAAGTTTTTCAATCCATGGTCTCCATTTTGTTATTGTTGTCGATATTATCTCGTGATGTACGGAGCATACAGCATTTGAAGGGCACAGTAGAGCAGTTTAGCTTTTGGTTTACTGCCGAGAGACACACGTGCACGAAATGACAGAAAATTGCCCATAATGAGAAAATTACCCCCGCGACTACGAACCATAATATTCTTGAGCCTTTCATAATGAAGACAGCAAGACTTATTCCAAAAGATGAATGACATGTTGCAATAATCACATGGAAGAATTGAATTAGATTTATGAGTTCGATGTCGAATATTCACTCAATGACTCGAAATATTCGCACTAGTTATGCGAACTAAAGAACATTTAGCATTAGTAAACGAACTGAATATTGGTGCTATTCATCAAATCCTGAAGATGGCGCATAGGTGCAAAGACACCATCTACAAGTTTTAGCGTTAGGATAGAAATATTTCTAGTCAAGTTTTTTTAAGGCAGGGCCAATCTGGGATTTTTTCATGGGGTGGACCTGCAAATTTGAGTGGGTACTTAATTTGAAAAGGTTAGATATGGCAATGCGAGGGTTGCAAGCGTGAGGCATAGATGGGAGTTCTGGTGGCCCTCCAACGAAAAAAAGGACTAAAAGGGGCTTTTCTGGCCTTTCTGAGGCCCATTTGGTTCTTTCTTCATCTTCTCAAAGTTTTCTTCGCAAAAAGATTTTTCAAGAATTCTTGGAGGACACATAAGAATTTTGAAGGGGTGGATCGGTGCACCCCCTAAACCTGCCTTAGAAAGGTATGAATAAAACATGCTTCGTTCTTAATAAGCTGCTTATTTGAAGACATTCAATGAACTTACATAAGACTAACAATTTCTCCTCTATTGACATCGTAATTACGAGCCTTCCATTTATTCAGCAATACATAGTCATAGGTCGGGCTGCGTTTCTGCATTTGTTGCTTTGGATTTAAAACAGGCTGAAAAGAATTGAAAATATCAATATATTCTATGAGGAAATTTTTTCTTGTTTGATGGTACTGATATCCATTTCGCTTTACAAAAATGTGAACAGAAAAAATGAACCAAATTATTTCTCGTCAAAAAATTATACGAACAAATATCCATGTGTTTTGTATTAAGTGAAAATACATAATTTCAGTGAATAGTTATTTTTTCAACAATATTAATTTCGAAAATTTGACTAAACTCTACCTGCATTGACGAACCCTCTACTTTAGCCACATAACCAAATATGTCCATACAAGCAATTGAGACGGGTATCGCAAAGGTTACGCTTCCGAAAAAGATCTGAATGTACCTGATGGATGTCATTTCAACAGATTTCCACTGGAAAAGAATATCTTTCAATCATTATAATCAATGATTGGCGAACTAACCAGTCCTGTATAAGCAGTGACAAGGATTGACCCAGTCCTGAGAATGGCCGGTTCGCGGAGCTCCGTATACTGCGTGTCCTAAAGAGCTCGCGTGAACCAGATAGCGATATACCACTGGTACTAAGGTTCTCAGTGAAGGACAGGAACAGTGTCTATAATTTGAAAACATCTACAGATCCGCCTTATTCTGACCAAAAATATATGTTTCTACGCACTACACAGGGCCTATTAATCTTTCAGACAAGAAGACTAGCAAGTTTACTGAGGGTACGGTAAGGGGTTATATCATACAAACATCTATGACAGATTCAGCTGCAAATAAGGCAACTGTCACGTGTCTGTGAATTATGAAGATTGAGATCTGTTAAAACCCTACCATTGTAAACACACTCTGTGTATTTCTATGAATGAAACTAAATAAACTTGGGGCAGACCCAAACAAAAGTGGATCGTCAGACGGAGCTGAGGAGCAGAGCCTCTTGACTCTTTGATTCGAGACTGATGAGGGGTGATCTGAAGAAAGCTGTGATGACAAGGTAAATCGTTGACTGATAAACAGCGTAAGACTACTCACTTAGTTTATTTCTAAAACGTCCAAAATCCTAAAATTCGTAAATCTGGTTTTGGGCGGCGACCTTGGAATAATGCTCTTTCTAACCTGAAAATACAGGAATCCCTAATTGACGGATACCGATAACGGTTTTAAAGCTGGCACTGACAGCGGAATTGACTCCGGATAAAGGTTATTCAAACTGGAGTGCTCTACGTGAATTCAGTTATCTGTCGATTAATGTCTATTTATTAATTGATGAGACCTGTTTTTCTGGGATATTTTGCTTACTTTTTGGGGTACATACCTCATTTATGTCTTAACAGAATGCCAAAAATCGCGGACAACAACTGAATATCCGATATATTTCCAGTTCTGTACCAATTAGATGGATTGGCAAAAAGACTCCTTAAGTCCAATTGAATGAGAGAGAAAATCCTCCATTTTGTCAAATTTCTTGAATTTTTACATTGTCACCATGCCTACGAAATGAAGTTATTTTTCTTGTGGGGTCTCAACAACTAAATCAGGGTGGCGTAGGCATGGTAACAATGTTCAAATCCAAGAAATTTGACAAAATGGAGGATTTTCTCTCTCATTCAACTGGACTTAAGGAGTCTTTTTGCCAATCCATCTAATTGGTACAGAACTGGAAATATATCGGATATTCAGTTGTTGTCCGCGATTTTTGGCATTCTGTTAAGACATAAATGAGGTATGTACCCCAAAAAGTAAGCAAAATATCCCAGAAAAACAGGTCTCATCAATTAATAAATAGACATTAGTCAGTAACATTTCCGTGGTTTAGTTTCACGATCGGATTATCAAAGCCCATCAGATTATAAAAGCTTACCACCAACGGCACGATAACTGGTAACTTACTATCCGTCATGTCGAGACCAGCTCCGATCTGTCCACAACGCCGGCCTCTTGAAAGCTGCTTCCGCGCTCCGAGATCTAAATCCTCTTAAAACCTTTCGAAACAATCTCTCTAACTCCTGAATCCTTCGACTCCGAGTCAACGCTTCACTTTGTAAATCAGATGATATTTTTCTCGGGTGTGATAATCCTATTAATTTTTATTGTGAAAAATATTGTCAAGTATAAAAGTAAAAACCAGATATTCATCGAACACATTTCATTATCCAAAACTAAAAACATACATTTACAAAGCGGACTCTGACACCCTCTAATTCTGAGTTATTTGGAAATATCTAGTTAATTCATTTATATCAAATCAGATGTTAAAGTGGTTAAAAATGTTTTTCTCGGATGATAAAAGTTAAGTCATTTCATGATATGAATCATTTCAAAGATATTAAAAACACATTGAAAACAAAAAAAAATCAATTACTTGTTACACAAAATTTATTATCGTATGATACATGAATAGAACGGAATGTATTTAAGTATCGCGTCTCTTACGGCTTCACATTCTCTTCTAGAAAAAAGAGATGAATATATTAACACGTGGCCACACATGTATGATATTAGTTAGAACCTATTTGTCAATAACTTTAAAAACAATTTCATAAAAACGATTTCTATACTATGATAATCCAAGGTGTTTACTTGCCATTTAGAATACAAACACCACATGTTTTTCTACATTTACTGGTAATCTCGTGATTGAAGATGCAGTCACTGCGGTCAACCGTTTTACACATTGGGTAATCATCTTTACAATACTTGAGCGGAGGATCACCTGAAATATTTATCGGGTTCATTATTTCATTATGCATTTCAGTGTTCATTAAAATTACTTATTTCTAGTGAATATAACAATACGTACATCCATAGAACAACCTGACTCGTTTAGCATCCCAGGAATTTTCCTTCACGATTCTACGAACACCGATTTTAGTTTCCAAATTCTTCGGTTGCATGGTTTTTCTTAAATTCTTGCTACAAATCAAAGGGGTTTACATATCTCTCATCGATTTTCCACAAGTTCGTGAAATTATGCTACGAGTTGTACCAGATTAATGTTTACATGCGTCTCAAATGAAGGAACTGAACTTACCTAAAGGTAAAACTACCATAATGCATGATAGATCCGTAGTAGTAAGGAGTGTTCAGGTCATTTGTGGTGATCTTATTAAAGTTATACTTCATATCTGTGTAAATGAAAGTGTTATCATATTTGCAAAAAAGAACTATACTTTTATTTGACTGAAGCATGAGTTTGTACAATTACCCTCCTTGATATTATCCCAGTTTATTTGCAGGTACTTGTCTCGATCCTGGCGCATTTGTTCGTGCCAAAATCCCAAAGCATGGAGAAACTCGTGCTGAATTGTTGAATGTTCAAAACAACCAAGGCGGTTCAGAGAGAGTTTCTGTGCTCCACCCTTCATTCCAACAGATGAATAGCAACTAATTATGACAAAATAATTCATTTAGTATTTACAGATTTTCACGTCACTGTTCGAAAATAATCCACAGATTAATCTTACCCACTTCCGCTAAATACTTTGACGTAATTTCTCTCGTTAGTTCTCGGCACAAACCGAATGCAGTCTCTACCAACAACATCTTCTAACCATCGTAACGCTCGATCTATTCGGTTTCTTAACAAAGCTCCTGGATGTAGGAACAATTTCGGATGAATTGAGAATTGATCATATAGTCATCAGACAATGCATGGCAATACTGTTTATAGTTACACATGGCTAAAACAATCGACCTTCTAAATATGGCAACCCAAACGCAAAATGTTATAGTCGAACGGTCTGTGAGATTTGCAAATCATTACTAATGAAAATGTCATCACACAGTGATATTCCCCTTCTAATAACAGCCATCACAATGGTCCGTCAACTTACCGACCTCTTCCGTTTCGTATGGAACTATACCGTTCGGCCATTTACGCGCATATAATCCAGCATTCCTGAACTGAAAAGATATATTACATATATGTATTGGAAACGTGTCAAAATTACCTATTGTAGTCTATCTTAATTTGATTTGTTGACGTTGAACTTACGCCAAATCCCTTTGGCAACAAAATGTCACCGTCATATTGACCGGAGAATTCTTCTGGATTACTTTCTGAAATATTTACACCAAATAAAAAGTAATAGACATTGTAACAGTATTTTAAAACAGTTGTTAAATATTAACGTAGAGACTACTAATGTCTTCAAAAACTTACTTTTATATGCATTCCAGAATGAACCTGTCACCTGTAAAATATATATATATATATATATCCAATATTGAATGTGTCGTGCCTTACATACATTAAGTACATTTTTTATTCCCTATTTTGATCCTTAACAAAAACTAGCTATTTGTTACCTGTTGCGAAATCAATGCTGCTATAACTAAAGCACTAAATATCGACATCATGAATTATCAGATTAAAAGACTTCAATGTCTGTGAATTGACTGGATAAACGTATGATAGGCTATATATAGCGAATAATTTGTGCCTGTTTGCCGTGTTTGAGCGGATATAAAACTGATATAAACATTTTGTGATTAGATCCATCAAAATGACCTCGAGATAACCAGTGAACCCGCTGAGCCAAGATGTGACAACTGATGGACGTTTCCCGTGTCTCGGTCACGTAAACAGTTTGAATTTTAAGTATTCTTTTCTGTTGATTTAATTTCCTTCTTTCACAACGATATTCAATAATGGAACGCGAAATTACACTAGGAATATAAACCAAAAATACATCCTGGTTATCGCATGTATTTTTTATATATTACGTATAGTTTATTTATGATGGAATTGCATAAATCAAACAGGGCCGCGGGTAGGCTACTGGGGACGAGAGTTCTGCGGTACCATCAGCATACTACTGCTTCCATCGTCTTCAACAAGAAGGCAAAACAAAACATACATCTACAAATTGGGGTATGAATTATGCAATGAGTAGCTAAATAATTTGGCGCGTGAGCAATGGGATATACTTATTCGGGCCACAAGAAATGGAAAACCGGTAGAGCCTTTTAATCCGGTCTTTTGTAGCCTTTGTTATGAATTTTGTTTCATATTTTTGTAATTGCACATCATTTTCCTGGTTAATTGTATATATGATATGTTGCATTGAAATAGATGACTTAGTTAACTTTTTTCAAGACCGCGAGTTCTTTTTAAAAATTCTGTTATGGGATTCGAACCTAAATGTGGCTATTGTGTCGCGCGATAATTGGCATGCGTGTGTGGACGCGGAAATACTTTGTTTTTTGAAAATTGTCTTAAATTTGTAAATAAATTGTACCTTGCCCCTGCGTGTGGATGGCCGATTGGGTGCATTGTAATTTATGTTACCGACAACCTGATGGATTAAAATTCTTTTTGACTAGCTGCGGACATGTGTTCTGTGATGATTGTTTGCAGAATGGTGGTACTTATCTCACTCACGTGTGCACCTTACTTACTGACTCCAGTCACACTTGTCACGGTCACTGATCATGATCGAAGATGCCCCTTTCTTTTTTTCCTGCTAATTTTTTCGGTTATCTCTTGTTTTATGTAGAAAAAAATGAAAAGTGTAAAATTTGTGGGAATCGTTGCACTTCAACCCCATTGATATCAAACAAGGTTAGTATTAATGACGGTATTAATTGTCCAACGCTTAACTTGTGTTTTAACACATCGAACTTGGCTCGGCCTAGATTAAATTTGTCCCCAAAGGCGGAGTAAATTAAGTTCCGTTTCCAATTTTCTAGATGAGACCAGAAGTGGAAATTTTCTTTTCTGATCCTTTGTATTTGTTGAAGAAGAATTACAAGCAAATTGTGCAGGTAAATGCAGGAAACATTAAACTACCAGCCAGAGCAGCGCATGCCTGCTGCTGGATTGAACTATCTTTTAGTGAACCCATGAATTGATTTTGAATGTTCTATTTCAAAAGGTGATTGAATTCCAAAGGAACCATCGACTCAGACTGTACAGTCATCGTAAACAGTTGGTAAGAAATAATTATTTTATCTTGTGTAGTGGTGGTGGCAAAATATATGTGACAAATTGGTGAAAATTGTTGAAATTTCTTTGAACTATGTGAAATTTACAAAACTTTGACGAAATTTTGTTGTGATTTCCGCGTAATTTCTTACCTTTGATAAACCAATGAGGAAAAAAGTTCTTTCATTCCTTGTTTGTAGCTGAGCCGACAAAATACAATTATGGATAAAGTGAAAGGGTTTCAGAAAGCTGGTGAACAAATACAAAAGCTTGAAAAGTGAGTTGATTCATATAAATGTTTAGTTTGCTGGGTAAGCACTGAAAATTTACTGCTCAAAATGATTTCTTTCTTATTTCAGGGAAGTTCTACTTCTGAGGCAAGAGAATTCATACTTGAAGAAGGCGATAGCAGGAGGCAGAGTAAAATCATTCTCGTTTCTAAATTTTTTATTTGTGTTTGATATTTTATCGCATGACATCAATCTTCATTTAAAAAGTTTATTTGGATTTTATTTCAGGGTGGGAGCCCTTCTAATACCAGGTATATTATACCATTCCATCCTCATAGATCTATGTAGGTTAATCAAATATATTTCCATGAAATTTACAAATCTGTTTCACTATTGTGTATTGTAAGGTCCAGTCCACAAATTAACAACATAGCATCACGACTTATGTCCCAATCATCTCAAATAACCAGCTCAGTAAGTAAAAAGTGGTTCAGTTTTGTTAAATTTGAGTTTGATTTTAATTCGCGCTCATAAGTAATTTAACTGTTGATATTTCTACGTTCTGTGTAGCCTCCGCTTGCTACCATGAGCCAATTGCCTCTACTTCATTCAACATCATTTTTCAATTCATGACATGGCAAACTAATTTCGTAGAATTGTAGATTAACAACTGTAACAACATTTTGTACTCGTACCGATAACAAAAATCATCTTGCATCAATCTTGAATTCAGCAACAGAATATGCAGATTTCAAGCCATCGAATTTCATTGAGGACTCCACCGTATCATGGTAAAAGAGGTATTATTCCGGGAACGCCTTCACCTGTTTATCACGGCAAATAGTAGGTGTACATGCATGATTATATCATTATAGATAAATATACGTGACTTTCAGTTATGTAGTATGAGAATGATTTTATCATTTTAGTCCGGCATCATCTCCGTACATGTTTGATTTGAAACTGAAAGAAGTGAAAACGCCGAACCCATACGACCCTGAAACTCCACGCGTTCGACAAGTGCTTTATTCTCCGATGCAGACTAGCCCTCATCATTTGAAAGGGTTAGCAACCATTCATTAAGTACAGTAAAACTTGCATTGAGTGTTAATAGAGCTTGGACATTCAATACATGGACAAATTATTTAAATGTGACCATTTGATGAACTGCTTCTTACTTTAATATCTGAATAGAATGATTTTGTGGTTCACCTATTATTGCTCATTGTTGTAACACGTACTGTATGATCTACTTTCAGGTTTGTGAAGTAGTATAACACTCCAGAGACAGAACGTGACATCTTATCTACACAAGAATAGTTGTTACTCGAATTCAATTAGTTATTGTTTAATTAGAACTTAATTTTGATTTGATTTTTATTAGTTTTGTTTTTATAATGAGGATAATAAAACAATTGTTGACATTCATCCGTAATTTAATCAGTTGTTTTTGGTGATCTTCTTATCCTAAATTGGCGCTGTGTCCCATAAAATCTTTGGTACATTTACCCTGACAACTAGAAGGGATTTGCAAGTAAATAGATGATATATGTATGAATGAATGGTATTTTATTTCCGTACAAATGTTTCACGTACATGTACATGTAATTGAAACATACATAAATAAGGTTAAACATAAATTTTTACAAGAGAACACATCTTACTTGGAGACGCAATATAATCCTCATAAATTTAGTAGAGAAATAAGAAATCAATTCATTAAAGTAGAGAATTTGTTCAACTTAGATTTCCATAGATTCTACATCATCATCATTTTCATTTAACTCATCAGCTGTCCCACTTTCCTTCTCGTCTCCTGTAGTCGGTGGACTCTGACTCGACTGAAGATTCAAAGCTTCATCGCTGAATTCATCGACGTTTCTATCCTCCTCCATTTCTACATCGGGACTAGCGACCTCCTCGTCCTCTGGTGTCAGTGATTGCGGTGTTCGTTTTTCCTTGTCTTCTTCATCATCATCATCATCATCCTCATCATCGCTGGATGAAGGAACGTCTGATGTTTGGTCTACAGTGATTCCTAATGCTTTACGTACTCCTGTTGCTGATACAACATCCCCAGGTTTCACCTACAAAATATTGAATCATTATGAAATGAAGTTCCGCATCATCAACCAAAGTAGAAGTATGTACGCAAAATACTCAGGACCCAGTTCCACAGTTGTGAGTTAGAGTTGACTCAGAGTTAAAGTTAGTTCATTTTCGATGTTTTAACCCAGGGTCAAATCTTAACTCACAACTGTGGAACTGGACCCTGGGTTCTTGTCCAATTATTTCCTGATTGTTCCACACAAGCATTATGCACTTGGGAAATGAGGTCAATTAATGAATGGTCCCTTATGTTTCATTTAAAAAAAAACATATTTTACCTGTTTAGTCAGATCTGTTAATCCTTTGGTTACTTTCTCGGCTGAAACAAAATAAATGTAATACACAATAAAAGAATAACTATTTGAAACTGACTCTGTTTTCAAACATGTATTAAATCTGTGGTTACCTAGTTGAATTTCAGTCGGAGAAGGCCCAGGAATATAGGATAAATGCGGGGGTGGTTGTCTACTCAATCGTTCATTCTGTACTCGTTCTAGATCTTTAATAAAACCTGACGTTTCATCC
The DNA here is from genome assembly GCF_964204645.1 of Tubulanus polymorphus. Lineage (NCBI taxonomy): Eukaryota > Metazoa > Nemertea > Palaeonemertea > Tubulaniformes > Tubulanidae > Tubulanus > Tubulanus polymorphus. Next base: position 2,693,475 of record NC_134027.1, on the reverse strand, counting down.
AATTTCTTTTGAACGACTTCGGTTTTATTTTCCTGCCTCATTTCTTTTTCTGAAAACAAAAAATTATCGAAAATACGGAAAACTGAAGACAGATATGTTAGTAATAAAGAACTTGAGTTTCACATTACTGATTTGACACAGGTTATCACAGCACTTATACAACTCATCTCATAAGAAATGAACTTTAAAAAAAATGTCACTGTTATTATTAACTCTTACCAAATGTATCAAGGAAAGATGTGTCGATTCCGATGTTTGAAAGAGTTCGCAGGTTATTAAAGTCAACCTTACTGTCGGAATTAGCTTCACTCTGAAAAATTGTTCATAAATTTCAACATATTAATGTAGGAATTCATACCGGCCAGATGTCAAGAATGAATGAGGCACGAGTGGACTCAGTTACCTTGCTAGTGGTTGGTGCTGCTTGTTTCAAAGATTCATCAACTTTCTGCTTAGCCGCAATTTCCTTCTCCAACTAAACACACAAAAGTACAAGGTTCTTCAAGTAAAATACACACGGTATACAACTCGAGCAGTATATGCTATATGCATTAAAAACATACCTCATCCACTTTAGCTTTAGCTTTAGAATGTTCACCTCTTGTTAGAATATCGAGCATTCGATCAACCATTTTAACAGTGTAATCTCCACAATCTTCGACAAATTCTTGTAAACTGAAAACATGGGACTGTTTTCTGCAGAGTATACGAACAATCGTGTTTATTGACGTATACATGAATTGTGTTTATATTTACCTCGTAGCGTAATTGACACAAGTCTCAGTTCCGTAGCAAGATAATAATATATCGGATTCTTCCTTGCTCAACGAAGCGAAACTGGAATCGTAGATCGGTGCGTAACTGCTGAATGGACCGTAATTCAAATAATTCACTATAGAATAGACACAAACACAATTGTATAAAGCGAACACCGAGCAGATCATCAAAACTACATCATTGATCGTATAGGGCTTGTTAAATACCTGGTTTTACTTGGTTACGCTTTTCTTCTTTGAACCCAGGAAGACTTCCACTACCAGCTGTCAGTTTACCGACTAATGACCCCATATTTACCACCCTTTCCTTTTCATTCACTGTAATCATGTAAAACATACTTTAAATTACTTAATTGCTTTACTTCATAAAAACAGCCAAAGCCACCTAATCAGGATTACCCAGTTCAATACTTTTTTTGACCCGATCCTGATATAATTCATGATTCATCTATGTAAACATACATGTAACAGGTATGTAAAATATGATGTTGAATTAGAAAGTATATTAACAGATGGATTTCATTGGTCCCAAATGATCCAGATTTAGCGGTTTTGACTGCGAAAATTCAAAAAATCTGAAACATACATATTCCATCATTTTCGTGGTTAAGTAGTTTCATTGTCGTGGTTCCATCTTTCTGCCGTCGCAAAAATCCGAAGCTGGTCTTCGGTTTGCGCAGAGTCAACATATCGGAAGCATGTTTCGACGCTGCTTGAGCTTGTTCTAAAATCTCATTCGCTGTTAAGTTGTCAGGAACTGCTTCATATTTACTCAAACTGAAACGAACGTAACATGTGTTAGGAATACCATCAAAGGGTTCTTCAAGGTTCCTACAATTACTGGTATCCAGAATTCAAGGACTTTTCAAGGAATTTTCAAGGAGTAATTTTCAAAATTCAAGGAGGTTTTCGCGGTCATATATAAGGAAAAAAAGTCGAAAATTCAAAAACAAAATCCATGTTTTTCTCAAATTTTGATCAGTTGTTGTGTGTGCCGTTTTGGTTTTACATGTTTAAATGTTTTAAATCTCAAAGTGAAACAACTTTCACTCACAAGTCACACAATGAAGAATAATTGAATACACTGTCTTCTGAAAAGGACTTTTTGAAAATTTTTAATAGGACTTTCCCAGAATTTAAGGAGTTTATGGATATTTCTCAAAATTAAAGGATTTTCAAGGACCTTGAAAAATATATTCAAAAATCAAGGAGTTTTCAAGGATTCAAGGACTTGTAGGGACCCTGTTCTTAAGGGCAGATTCATAAGAAAAAGCAATCTTTATATGAAAAGTAAACACCCTTTATGAGATATTATACAAATTTGTGAATTCATTTAGATTTTTATTTTAAACAAACTCGCAGGATCCCTGGAAATATGCTTGTGCATGTCATTAAAAACTGAGAAGTCTTAGAAGCATTACCTTTGGTTCATCTTAGCTTTCATTTTCTTTCTTTCTTTGTCAGCCGCTTTCATTTGCTGTAATTCAATATCAGGTGCAGGATCTGGTGCATCCAATCCCAGTTCCTGATCGGATATACACGCCAAAAATGATAGGTTTCTTCTCATTTGTACGAGTTTATCCTGCAAAATATTTCAGTGACAACAGAATCATAATACAATGAACTTCAGGCGAGCGGACAATATGTTCATTATAATCGATACTTTGTTAAAACGAGGTTCCATTGTAGTTAGTTTACAAACCTTGCTGAGAATTTTCAAACCACTCTGTAATAGTTTCTTGGCAGCTTTGTAATAAATAGTCTCCGGTCTGTTATAGGTCATCGCGTTCTCACACATTAATTTGAAGTCTCGCTGATATCGAAAATACAAACTCATTAAGTCAATATTTCATACGCTTCGATTAAACGTTGAAACGATGAAGATTTTACCTTGTATTCCATCACATTGGAATAATCGCTATCATCAATCTTTATTTTCATGGTACTGAAGTCCATCGGTTCGCTTATAATTGACGAATAACCAGGAGCGATGACATCATTGACCGGGAAAGCAAAGAATCCATTTACGTCTTTCCTATCAAAAAGATAATCTCGTTTCGGTGATATATCAACATTTGAATTACCACATAAGAAACTATTTCATCGAATTCAAGAAAATTACGGATAGATTTTAGTTGAATCTGGGGAACGATAAATCAGTCATGCTCTTGCGACAAGTGTGATCCTCTAGTGCCATAGTTGACTATTTTGTTATTTAAAGATGTAGAACTACAATAACTTACTTTTGACAGAGATTATGTATATAATCGAGACAAACAGGTAAAGCACCGTCGCTGTTAGTTTTCATCGTACAGCTACGCGGTTCACGTAACTTTTTATCACCGATATCATCCTTCCGTACTACGAGATCTTCATCTTCCTCTATCGCATCGATTTCACCTTTATAATCTTCATCATTTTCATCATCGTCATCATCTTCTTCATCCTCGTCTCCATCCTCTTCATATTTCCGTTTCGCCTGAAAAAAGAATGTTTCAAAATTTTCTCACACTCATTTTTCCAATGATTTTCAGTTCTTGGTTCAGATAAGTTATATTCAATTTTCAACAGCGAGTCTTTACTTACCCTCTTAACTTCATGATGACGATGTTTCTCTTTTTCTTTCTCACTGCGATCTTTCTTCCTTTTCTTCTTTTTATGTTTGTGTTTTCGTTCGTGATATGACGGTTCTGCACTCGGATAAACCTGATCCGAATCCTGACTACTTGTTGTAGCTCCGACTTTCAACACTAATTTCAATGGCTTTTCTTCATCTTTTTCTTGTTCTGAAATACACGAGTTTTAGAATATAACCTTAAGTCCTATGGCAGCCTGATGTAGATCCAGTCAGCAGGCATCCCCATCCGTAAGAGCAAGGGAAAGCAGACTTTTTAATTGATTGATAAATTAAATACCTTCTTCATATTCAGTATCACTGTCAGTTTTATTTTTGCTCGAACGTTTCTCAGATTTTTCATGCTTATGATGCTTCTTGTGCTTTTTACCCATATCTTACACACTGAATCTAAGCAATTCGGGTTAACCGGGTTTTCAACAGTTTAATTATGAATAAATTAAGAGTAGAAATTAACAAAGACAAAATAATCATTCTACGACCTTCAGAATTATCGCGCAACGGTGACAGCACCATACGGTTCCCTAGCGGAATTTCTTTGAACTAATGTCTTTTGTGGGGTAGAATTAGAACATGGGATAAACAAACAGCGATCTAACAGTCCCCTTTCCGTTGACAGTTAGGATTGCTGCACTAGATGTTGAAAAAGAGTTTTATTCTTAATTCGCAACTCAATAGTGAGCTGTGGTATTATATTAGTTCTGAGAAATTCCGCTAGGTGACCGTACGGTGCTGCTATCTAGCTCGCCGAACTTTTCTTGCCTAGACTGGTTGCCTGTCCCAGGCCGGTAACTAGACTAGATGCCAGTCCCAATCAGAAGTGGGTTTTCCCTATTCCGTAGTTTCCCGTTATTTTCTTCTTTCCTGAATCCTTACCAAAATGCACGAATTGGTTACTGTAACTGTCAATACTGAGCATTAGATATGGGAATCAAGGAATTCTTTGCTGATAACGCTTGGGTAATATTATATTTGTTTATTTTTACCGAGGAGCAAACCTAGACTTATTTCTGTTCAGTCAAAATGTCACGGTCTTGTGATTTAAAGAATTGTCAAGTTATAGGTTCGAATCCCGCTTTGTCAGTCCACCAATTTTTTTCTACATGCTTTATATTTGTTCAATTTTAGGTTGCTGCATTTATTGGTATTGTGGGAACATGTTTAATTGTGCTTATTGTTTGGTTAATTTGTAGGTGCAGGTAATTGAACTGAGTTTTTTTATTTCCTTCAACCCACACACAATATTGGTTTTAATAATAAGTACATAATTATTTCAAAATCTTTTTCTCAAGGCGTCATCGTAGATATGATTATACTGCGCTCAATGAGGACCTTGCATTGCCACATAAAATTCAAATGGAAAAACAAGCAGCCAGAAATGAATTCAGGGGTGAGTTACTTGAAGTATGAAAAGCTGAATTCACATCATATATCTACTTCTTAACTTTTCCTTCTATTTCATTTAGACACAGCTTTGATGAATTGTCAATTTTATTTACGATCAAATGAAAAGTATAAATTCCAACAGCAACTTGGTGATATAGGTTAGTAAAAAAAGCTTAATGTTGAAATTAGATCTTCAATAGTTGAGCCAATTATGGATTTGCGTAATTTTATTTTTACAGGTAATAGACTTGACTGCAGTCATTTCTTAGTAAAATCTGGTCAGAAAGTTGAACTGATAATGACCATGTCTCCACGACATGTTGATTGTTTGATAAATCTAGACCGTCCTACAAACAAAGTTCTGAATGATTTGCTGCACTCTTTGCAAGTAAGTTCAGTCCAGGCTAATTACTGTAATATCTATGATTTATCTGTGGTATGTTTGTTTATCTGTTTTCAGTATCCGTTCATTTATCCAGTATTTGAAGTAGATGCATGCACGTCTGAAAGATTTATCACCTTGTTCCAGTCGTACAATGAAGGTGGAAGTCTTAAAGATGTTATTTACAGGGTAAGTACATCACTTGAAATACAAGTGAATCAAATGATTAAACTACAGGTTTATATACAACATAAGTTACAAAATTACAAGTGCTAAATTCTAAGCTAATTACAAACCAAGTATTTAATTACAAACTAATTATTTGAATACATTTAGGATAAAGGATGAGCCGTTTTGAAATAATTGTTGATTTAAAGAGGGTCGTTGCGCTTTAATAAACAGGGCCTCCCTAATTTTACAGTCGAGATCAGATGAACCTTTGTCTAGAATTGTAATTAGCTTAGAATTTAGCACTTGTAATTTTGTAACTTATGTTGTATATAAACCTGTAGTTTAATCATTTGATTCACTTGTATTTCACCTGATGAGGGGATATGATCCCGAAAACGTTCGTGTTAATAAACTGTATTTACTCATTAGAAAATGAGATTTTTAATGTTATCGCTTCTATGGTTATTCGGATATTTGAACTCTCTTCCTAAGATCTATAAGTACATCACTATTTATCTTGATATTGAAATTACGTCCATGGATATTATCAAAAATTCATATTATCTATGAATTTTATATTTCAATCTAGAGTCGCTGTATGGATAGTTATCAAGCGAAATATCAGTTCAGAGCTAAAGGATTGCCGATAGAACATGTGAAAATGTTTGGTCTACAAATACTTAAAGGTTTACAGTTTTTGAGCGAGAAAGGTTTTCCCCCACATGCCCATCTGCATACTGGTAATATCATGGTTCAGAATATGACCTGCAAGTAAGTAAGATCTGCTATATGATAAAAAACTCACGGTGTAATCTGAATTTAATGAAATGTGTCCTGATTGATAATTCTAGAATTGCTGCGTACGAATCAAACTTTTTTGGAAGCACGCCAAAGATCTTTCCTCTCGTCAAGAAGAAGTTAAAAGATAACAGGGATGCAATCGAAACCTTGTGCTTCGGTAGGAATTGAGAGATTTATTTTTCTTGGCTGCAAGAATCGAATAATCATTAATCGATATCGATAATTCTACGCAGGTCATTTGATATTTGAGATGAGTGCTGGTTGTGAATGTAGCACTGCCCATCCTGAACCACAGCAAATCATACACATTCAACATACAACTATTGTTGAAGTGAGTTTATATTTTCACTTCACGATTCTTTCTCTTTCAGGCACCGATTCTTATTGATAATAATTTGAATATTTTTTCAGCTCCTAAATTATATATTTGAGAATGAGAGCAGAAAATACCCAACTATAAAAGAGGTTTGTTTTCATATATTACCGGTATTAAATTCATCTATGCTCTCTAGTTTCTTTGTATGAACTGTCTGCTAATTTCCCTTATAGATAATTAACCATCCATTCTTCGCAGATGTAACCCTTCAAGCTTTGAAAAAGTTCAACCCTGCTCCGGTGAGTCGACATTCTCATAGATCCACAATCGATGAAAATCTGTTACTCTGTATTCTCGTGTTAATTTCTCATTTAATACTTTACGGCATTTGATGTTCCTTATGATTCGACTCTAGGTTCTTTTGACCGCGAACATGAAGCAGTTGCTGAAGTCAACGAGATCAAAGAAAGCTTACAAGCCTCGGGAAAGGAAAGGTTCAGCCCCTGCATATACAAGTACTGAAGATGAAACTGACTCTGGCAGGTAAAATATTTCAGTTTTATTTTTCAGACTTACCGGTGATTCTTATTTTATTGGGTACTGAAATATTTCTTCTTTCTTCAGAACTCGGAAAAAGCGAAGATCAAGTTCTACAGGTATTGAATCACGAAGGCGAAAATCAGGCAGTGGTGAAACTAGAGCTCCTTTACCCCCACCCCCACCCCCACCTATACAGCGTATTCAATCTACTCCATCATTAACTTCTGTTCCCGAAGTGACCAACACACGATCATCATCATCCGGCAGACAAGCTTTACTCGGTGATATTCGCACCGGACTTCGCTTGAAAAAGACTCTGACCAATGACCGAAGTGCTCCGAAGGTTTAGTCAGTAATTTTTTTGATGAGAGTTCATTTTGGAGACTGTGCTATTATAGAAATGATTTTAGCCAATTAATAACGTTGAAAACCATCGAACATGCAAATAGAAATGTGATTAATTTTCATCAAATGCTTGTGCTGAATATATGAAGCCTAAGTCAAAATGTGCTGCAGTATCGAATGTAAAAAAAAAACTTGGTTTATGCATACGTGTCGAATTACGAATTGATATCTATTTTGTACGATTTTATATTGATACTCGGTATGTAATTTTCTGTGATATGAATAAATTGAGATTAATATAACTATTTGTAAAACTATTTCTCTAGCGAGTACAGTAACTTGTATCTGATATTTCACCGAGAGAGTCTACCGAAAAACCCGCACAATAAATCACAAGGCCTCAGAAATAAGAAGGAATATTGAATAATTTATCTATCAACAATTTATTTATAAATACAAATTTTTTCAACTCGTGACAAACTGATTAGTTACAGAAGAGCTTGTAAACCAAGTTTGAATGTACCTATTCGCAGGGGTCGGTACACTTGTAACACTAACGCCAAGTATATAATATGCATTACTGTTCTACACAATGTTTAAAGCTCTCGCAAAACAACATTTAATAATATTTGGTAAAGAAAACTCTTCCGTTATCAGCCATTTTACATGATATGATATATGATACAAATCGGCAATGCTTTTAATGTATTACTGTATCATATCGAAAAACTCCAATCATATTCAAGAATCGTATTGTAGGTATCACTCGAGTTCACCTAGGATTCTTACAATTATAATCACCGTGCAAACAATTACACAAACAATCTTCTATACAGGGTTTCATCTCTCAGCACATAAAATACACTAGTAACATCTGAAATTCAGAGTGTCTGTTAAATCCATTCGTTTAAAAATTGATCGGTTTTCCGCAATACGCGGCGAGATGAGCTTCTCTCACGGCTTCCGATACAGTCTGAAAAATATGAGTCAAAGTGTTACATACAACGATATCACAGTTCGAAAATTGAAACCATCCGATCAAACACTTACTGGATGTGCGTGACATACTCTGGCTACATCCTCACAAGACGCACCGTATTCCAAAGCTAAAACAGCTTCATTTATAAGTTCACCGGCGACCTAGAAATATAGACAACAGCGCTATCAGTTCAGTCCCAGAATCTTGCTAAGTTATTCGCTTGCCATGACCGGGTCTATGCCTCAGATTATCGCATGTCCTGGACAAAATCTTTCTACTGATATTCATGCCATGAGGACCAAACTGCTCCAGAATTCGCTTGCCACATAGAAAATCTATTGGTCCTGTAATATCCGAGGTAAAAACAGTCAAATTATAAAGTGTAACTTACTGAACCAATAAAATGTACACCGAGGATTCTATCTGTTTCCTTATGACCCAGAACCTTTACTAGACCATCCGTGTCATTATTAGTTTTCGCTCGGCTGTTCGCGGTTAGCGGGAATTTCCCAACTTTGTACGGTATGCCTTCTTCTTTCAGTTGTTCCTCGTTCTTTCCGACCCAAGCAACTTCAGGATGTGTGTAGACAACAGATGGAACGCAGTTATAGTCCAAGTGCGGAGATCCACCACACATACCTTCTACCGTGATTATTCCTGAAATCATTTATAAATCGATTGAATTCGATGTGAAGCCATATTTCTAGTTGAATGAATTAATTTTGTTTCTCTATGAATATGTATATGGTTTACATAATTACAATATAGAACATTAACACAATGTAATTCATTGAGAGAACACTCCCAAGTCTAGAGACTAGTAAATGATGGGGGGTGCCCAAAGAAGATGATAATCTTAATTTAATTGGTTAGAGAATTTTGTTGACGTTCTTACCTTCATCTTCAGCTTTGTGAGCTAACATAGGTCCTTGGATACAATCACCAATAGCGTAAATGCTGAAATGCACACCACATCATAAAGAACTTGGATGCAACAATTTATCTCATATTCCGGTGCCCAGAAGTTCATTAACAAGGTTACACTTGAGGAGAATAATGAAACCGGTTTCAATATAAGGTAGTATTAATATCAAGGCTTACCTCGGCACAGAGCTTTGGAACCTTCCATTTACAGGGATTCTACCTCTGTCATCAGTAGTTATACCAACACTTTCTAATCCAAGTTTATCAGTATACGGACGTCGACCGACGCAAACAAGAAGCGTATCACATTCCAACTAGAAACAGATATCATTATTCCATTCAATTCACATCATATTCTTGTTACATACATGTAATGAGGGCTCTACGTTTGACCATGACCTTTAATATCTGAGGGGATCTAAGGCAGATGATTGAGACATGACGTATAAAGGTTGAACTCACCTCTTCTGCTTTGCCATTCTTCACTCCTTCGATTGAGACTTTGATTTTATCTCCGTCTTTCATGGCTGAAGTAACTTTAGTATCTAATTTAAACTTAAGTCCTTGTTTCTTCAATATCCGTTGGAAGTTCTTCGCGATTTCCATATCTATACCCATACCACCGACATGACCTAGAAATTCGACGCACGTCACATCAGCCCCGAGTCTTTGCCAAACTGATCCCAACTCGACGCCGATAACACCAGCTCCGATGACTATCATTTTTTCCGGTACTTTGTCCAGCGACAGAGCTCCAGTTGATGAAACTACAGTCTTCTCATCAATCTGAGGAATGAAAGATAAATTTCATGGATTGATTTCTTACAAATATCTCAATTAACTTCATCGCACTTCAAGAATGAAGAAAGATGAATACAAGGCTCCTACATAGGCAGGGAACCCAACATTCTCTGATAATTCCCTGACTCTGGCAAAAATTCCCTGATTATTTGAAGAGAGTCTTATCGAGAGGCTTATCATGTGCTCATTAACCAGCAAGGACAACAAGACACTAAAAACTTATATTCCCTGCTTTTCCCAGACAAGAATCAGAATTCCCTGATTCTCCCTGATCTATAAGAAACCTTGGATTAAATACCTCAATTCCTGGAAGTGGTGTCACCTCGGAACCGGTAGCGATCAAGATGTTTTTCGTGTTTATTTTCTCTGATCCTCCGTCAGTTAAAGCGACCGTTACTTCATTAGCTCCACTAACGCTGCCATGTCCTTTAACCCATTCAACCTTAGAACAACAATTTCCGTACACTTCATTTACTTTCTCAAAATCCATCTGTCTCTATACATTCAATTCATCTTAAACTGACCTTGTTCTGTTTAAATAAATGGGCAATTCCTCCAGTGAGTCCTTTTACTGAAGCTTCTTTCTGCGCCATCATCTTCTCTAGATTCAATCTAACATTATCAACTGAAATGAAATCATACTTCAAATATCTTCTGCTATTCATTAATTGATGACGGACATTTTTTTGTGATATTTTGCATTAATTTTTGGGTTATATACGTCATTCAGATCTTGACATGTCCCCAAAAATCTGGGGCAAAGAAATTTTAAGCAAATTATCACCGAAAATCAAGTCTCATTAATCACTAAATATAGATGATTTTGTAAACTTTAAATGACTTACACTCTATTCCACGGTTTTCTAAATCTTTTCCTATTGCCATGTGATAGTAGTGCGAATTATTCAAAAGAGATTTAGATGGAATACAACCAACATTCAAACACGTTCCTCCTAACGTTTCGTTTTTTTCTACGCAGATAGTCTAGAAATGAATGGTTATCTATATACAGGGTTTCTAATATTATGTCATTCCAGAATTTGAGGAGTTTTTAGAGGAGTATTCATGAGAAAATAAGAAATTTTGATATCAATGGCAGGCCTAATATTCATATTTTATGAATTAGCCACGATTTGAACTCGGGCCTATTGTCACAGACAGGACATACATTGACATTTTTCAAGATTTTTTCCCAAAACATTTAAGGAGTTTCACTATGTTTTCATAGTAATTGCTCAAAATTAGAGGAGATTCAAGGGTTTTTAGAAATAAAATAATTGTTCAATTGAGAGGATTTCATAAGGAATTAGGAAGTGGTTGTATAACAACTTAAATGCCATATTAAATACTGACCTTCATGCCGAGCTGTGCAGCTTTAATGGCAGCTACATATCCACCGGGTCCGGCTCCAATCACAACCAAATCAACATCTATTCATATAAACAACATGCTCGTAAAAATATTGACATTTGTTTCTTTTTAATTAAATGCACCTCTAAAAAGAATGTGGTGGCAAATTTATCAAATACCTGATCTGTCTGAATAGCATCTATGCTGCTGTAATGCGGGTAGAATCTGTTTTTGGGAAACCTGAAAAATATTATGCGGTAGATTGTTCAAAGCCAGATAGTTCAATTACATTTCAACCGTATCACTCACACTGGTCTTGTCATATTGTCAGTGGTCTGAGTACCGTGTATTTCGGTAATTAGTACAATGAACATTTACAGAATACTGCCCTAAAGAGATCAACGGATAATTACTCACCCGACAAACAGTCCTGGCTATCTTAGAGCAACTTGCCGAAAGCATTTTCAATCTGATAAGTATTATTTAATTAGTTGATTTACTGTAATTCGTTAGAATTCGTGTTGGAATCGGCGAAACCAAGGACACCGGAAATAAAGTCAAATACGGAACGGATGAGGAGCGCATTGAATGCTTTAACTTGGATATTCTCGGAGCCACCCATCGAGTGTGATAGCGGGGGCGCGCCGGGCCGACGTTCAGTATTCGAACCTTTTATTTTAAACGTTTTGAACAATGTTTTCTTTTAATACAGGGACAAATTAATCGTTGCCAAAAAGAACTTGGTGTTCCAAAATTATACATTTTTATCGTGCTGATTCAGTGCAAGGCGGCGGTGGGGGAGGCGACAGTGGCCTGAGACACCGGACCGGGGCTCCGAACCTATCTCACCATTGCCACCAACTCCGAAATCCGTTACAAACCCGCCTCGGACAATCGCTTCACAATCCGGACATAGTCATTTCCGATACCCTTATAACCCTCAACTGCCACCTGCTTCCAACACCCTTCGGCTTCCAAATCATTTATTGCAGTCCGGGATCACATAGCCAGCATCTCCCAATGAGCTCGAGCGGGACAACAGTGCCGATTCCCCAGTAGATGACAAGGAGACATTTAGTTGATATGTTTTTTGTTTATTTTCCGATTAATCAGATTCACACACAATGTTACATAGAATAAGAAAATAAAAATATTTATAGAACACGAGTCCTCGGAGGGTTGACCTGTCGGGCCCGGTTATCTATGACACAGAATTTCTAGTTTAATACTTATGAGTCTTGAGTGCAATCACGCTTTATCATAATATAGACTTTGGAGCACCCTCGGGGTCCCCCGCCGAAGTTCATGCCAGCACAAATTGGCAAAGCATCGGTAGGAGCTAGGCAACCAAACCCTGGAAAGCGAGACGGTGATCGACTTCAGAATGAAGCATCTGACTTCAATATTCTACAATATGGTATTATGTAAATAATGGTATTGACGTACCTCTTCCACGACGTGATGATATTGCGCAAGTTTAGAGATCTGACGTGACCCGGCAGGTCTGAGCATTAGAAAAATAGCGGGCATCGCAGTTGCAGTCAACATACCGACAACTTGGGCCATATAAGACAACTTATACACAAAACAATAAGCTTGGATGATTGTAACAGCGATGTAGAGGAACAGAAGTATGGCGGCCATTTTTACGACAGAAACCCCTATTTCACGGCGTAAAGGCCTGACGTTTCTTACTACGTGGTCAAAAAGATTTCGCGAAATTGCTGGTATATTGTGACGATACATGAGACAGGAAGAACAATAAACCTTCGTTGCAGGGCGAGAATATATCTCACTTTCATCATTCAAAGATTCTTGCGTCGGAATAAAGCGGACTCCGTTCATAAGAACTTCGATCGGATTTCGTTCTGTTTGTTCAACGTTGAGAATTAAGAACTTTGATAAACTTTGCATAGCGGAATGTGGCGGGCGGAGAACGTTGTTCGAGACATGCTCGCTTTTAGCAGCTTTCAAAGTGTCTAAAAATATATTATTATAGCAATTAGCTAAAGACACAAGGCTGTTTGAGAGATAATAGATTGTAGTAGTTATCATAGTCGCATAACCAATAACGAGGTAGTTTTTACAATTGATAAGCAACCCTCCAAACACAAATACAAAAATCATACAAGAAATGATAAACGAGTGTAAAAATATGACAACATAAACCGATACCAGATAACCAAGTGCCAAAGCCACTAAAACGAGCAACAAAGCTACATTCATCATTCGAAATCGGTTACCTCGGTGAAAAAATATTGAGAATTGTTCGTAAAAGAAATATGCATACGCCTTCGTGAGGAACGGGTAAAAATTAAGCATGGGAATGAGATGCATGAAAAACGTGACTAAACCTTCCAGTAACGCAACCAGAAAAACAATCGCAACAACAGCAATCACGAAACTCCATCTGAGCAAACCAATCATGAGCGAACAACTGTGCAACGGGAAATTAGCTTTTATGTAATTTACTATCGCAAGTAATCGAGAGTACCACACATGCGCAAAGTGGCACCAAAATATCGGGTTCAGAACCATCAGTATTTGTGCCACGAAGTAATGGAACAGTATTTCAAATCCGAATGTTTTTCTAGTGAAAGTATGGGATCCAAATTTGGCCACATCGTCGGCCGACGGGAAAATAAACGTGCTCGTAACGGCCGGTACGCGAAGATGATTTGTCAACAATTCTGCTAATCGTACTGGTATGCAAAGCAAAACCGAAGCCCCTATAATGAAAAAGGCAAAGCAAACATGTGGGCCTCCACAAAATCCTCTCCAATTATCATATGCTTTTTCAAAACCAAACATAATGGCATACGGCCCGATAGGTAGATCTTTCTCTAACATATCAGATAACATTTCCATTGCATACGCGTCTGTTTTGTATCGATAAATGGCAATATATAATACAATCGGTGATAAAACAACACATGAAATCCTTCTTAACCTGGATATGAGATTTGAAGGCGAATCGAATAGCAGTATCGTCCGTAATATGTAACCTAACCCTAATAGTTCATAACTATCCACTGGTATCCAGTCATTTAAGGCTTCGTCGAATATTCTAAATTCACCGATGCAGTCCGTCAGCTCCCTCGGGGCTTTAAGTTTCTCGCTATGGCGTCGTTGTTCGGGTATGCAGATTACGATTAGTGGCAAAAAGAGAAACAATAAAACGCCAGTTATTTTACTCAAACTTAAATATTCAGTTTGTTTCACTTCTAACGTGCAATTTATAATTGCAGCAGATTTAACCGAACAACACCGATATAGCACGTATCCTTGCATTACTCCAACACTATGCGCGATTCGGTTATGGAAACCGAACTTAGGGTTCTTGACCATTAGGCAAAAGAAGTATTTCGTATGGCTCACATTCTGTAGTAGATGCAAGAGATTAGACACAACTGTAGTCATGAATTGTGTCTGATTTTTGTTTTTCGTACAACCGGGTGGTTGCAGCTGTGGTGTTAAATGGATACTAGCATAGTAATAAGGTGTTAATCCAAACGACAATTTATATGTATCCCATGGATAGCGCAAATTCGGATAGCCAGTCACTGTTTCATTACCAAATGTCCAATACCAGTTACGTGGATTTATAAACGGCTTTAACTCGTTACGTCTCTCTATGAATTCAATCCCATTTAATGTTATATAAGTAAAAGTCGATTTCGTAGTCGAGACGTTTCGTTTGAATTCTGCAATTACGCTGTCCGATAGATCAAACTTACAATACATGTCTCCGTCCAATGTTTGATTGTTCGTTATTCTGTTTGTCTCCGCTGTGTTGAATCGACACTCAGTTAAGATTAGTAATGATAATCGAATTATGATATAAAACATCGTACTGAGACCCAGCATCGTGCATCCATATACTGCGTGTAGTTCTTAAAGAACATAACAAATTTATATTAAAATGCTGAATGAAACTAGGAAGTAATTTCATGTTTGCGTGAATGCTGGTTATTCGATATTTGATTATCATGCGCAAAATGATATAATTCCCTCTTCCTTGTCGGGATAAATGCTCTAAAGGTACTTTCGATTACTTCCTTGACCATTCTAGTTTTCCATTTCTTTCTACTATTCTTGGAATTGGAACGATATTACGTGTTTTGAGGGTCAAGCGGGGCATTCGTTATTACCACATGAGGCTTGGCGATCATCGAAGTGTTAGGTAAACTGCTGCGGGTCACCATGCTACGTACGTACGCGTTCGTGAAACATGATTAATTTGATGATTAGTTTGAAGGTGGCTGCGCTTTAAAATGTGACTGAATTATAGTTCAAACAGCATAAAAGCGCAGTCCATTAACCTGTTCGTTATCGTTTCAAATTCTAGTTAAAACCGACGTATTAACTAAAGACGTTCACACCAGTTTTCAATAAAAGCAGCGAGTCATGGTTTGTGTAATTTAATCGATTCAGTCCCCACGCCGTGAAAACTGTGAATTATTTCAGCGTCGCGAGAGAAACCGTTATAATTGCATTGGTTTCTTATTCCAGTCTAATAACACGTGTTGTGATGTATAGCCACATTCCCAACTCGCCGGTTTTGCGCAGCGAACCGTCGGTTGTACGGATGTTGTTATGAATAGGAACCGCCGATTAAGCATTAAGGCAACAGTGAACCGATCTGAGACTTTCATGACCAAAAAAGCAAAACGAGGTTGCCGCATTGCGACGGCTTTTAGAAAATAAGCTTCATCAATGAATTCTCGACACGGTTCAGTGACACGCGTCATATAAAAATACGCCTTACTACTCCCAAACTATACCATTAAATCGATGACGGTTGTTTAATGGTGATCCAGATGAATTACAGATGAAATAGGGAATAATAAAAGCCGCATCCCCATCATCCGCCCGAGAGATCCCGACATTCGCTCGTATTGACGCTCATCGTGTTATCAATTAGACGCTTATATTCATCAAGTTTGAACGGGGGACGCCGGAGTGAATAATGGATGCTAAAGATTTCCGTTTCAACGAATATTCGTAAATCGTTCGACCACGATCAACACTGATATTCTATCTATATTTCGTTAATTTTAATGAAAAGAGAAGGCTGAAAATAGTAAAATACAATGAATACTTTATTTCGTATCGCAAGTATTTCATTCTGGCTGATATATTTTGGAGTCGAGCAGTCAATGGCCGGTTCTTATCGGAGATTCACTAAAACTACGATCGACTCAAAACAAACTCCTTACAAGGTTTTTACGGATCGTAACTACAGCCGTTTAGAATGCGCGTCGATTTGCAGCATGGAAATTGCTACTTGCCGTGGATTCGACTCGGTGGCCTCCGCGTCCACTCGTGAATGTCACCTCTATGATAACCTTTGGTACGAAATTGATGGAAATATAAGGTCAATATATCGATTCGGTAAGTCCACTCAAGCAACTGAAAATAATTTATCACAAATGTAAGAATATATAAATCGGGTAGTTTTGACTAGCATTCATATGTCTAAAATCTACGGAAGCGTCCTGGGGACATTGAACAAAATTCATCTTGGGACATATTGATTTTAATGGCTAAAACGATCAATTAACCACATAATTTAATGAAAGAAAATCATTTTGAAAAATTAAAGAACTAGAATTTATTCAGACACAAAATTGCTCTCAGTTTCAGAACTTAATCCAAATGAACCAGGAAGCTGAGAGTGAAGAGTGAAATTTTGGGAAGTTATTCAATTTGCGAGTAGAAACGTACTCGTGCCTATAGAACACGTCTCCACGCAACTAATTTTTTCTGGGGGTCCCTTCCTAATTTGTGCACCACCCTTCCTGAGATCCTGGATCCGCCGCTGGCATATATGCTGCAGCAGGCGTGTTGAATGCATTACATAATGATATTCATACATATTTTTTACACGTCGAATCGTGAATTATTAAGGCTAATTGATAATTAGTCTACAGTAATTTCGCGCATCCTGCCAGCTCAATTTTAATGCGTATGTTCAACATGATTTTTTTTTCAAATTTTCCAGACCGCAAATGTCCAACTGGATTTTTCGAAAAGTTCACATCTTGTTATAAATTGATCCAGAACAAGAAGTCATTCACAGATGCTACGGATTATTGTAAAGAGAATGGTTGGAAATTGGCTGAACCAAAGTCAAAGAAATTACAAGTTTCGCTACGAATTTACATGAGAATGAAATATTCTAATTGTAAGCATGGCTGCGTAAAACATTGTAATGTTAAGTTTTTTCATATTTCACCGACGATAATTTATGACCCTCTAGAATATAGTGACTATGTTTGTAATTAGTTTTTTTTTTCTCACGCGATGCTTCGTTGCAACTCGAAAATTAAATTTCAGCTCCTCTGAAACAATGCGATTTATTCATTCGAGACCTGCTCATAAATCATTTGTCATACTTTTGTAAGTCTGTAGATCGATGGGAATCATAATATTTCAATTTGAGCTAATTGCAGTTTACAATAGGATGAACGAATGAATTTATTTTGTGAAAATATTATTACCATCGATGCCCGCGTCATTGCCTCCAATTCTTGTTTCGCATTTTTGTGTTTACTGGATCAACTATATTTGATATAAACTGAATGATAGCAGTACAATATTCATATCAAATTAAAACTTTATGAATGGACATCACATTAAGCCGGGCGAATGTCTTCTTGCGACTATCAGCGAAACCAGTCACAACTGTAACGCGACGTGTCTGTCCCTAGCATTTGGGACCGATCGCATCACATGATCGTACAGCAGTCGCAAGTCGATACGCGGCCGCCTTTTAGAAAAAACGAGAATACATTTCATTCAGTGTTTTATCTTGTTTCTGTATCGTCCTCATGTTTTATGTTTTTTTCTTTTTTATTCAGACCAAGGATGGATCGGTGTTTATGACGGAAAAACAGCTACGTCATCAAGAGGCCCTTGGGTTTGGATATCTGACATGGAGCCAATTCAAAATTCTGATTGGGATTCTGGTGAACCAAATCACGATTCCGAACGATGTGTAGAAATGAGAGAGGATAATTCTCAATGGAATGATACTAGTTGCAACGACAAATTGCTGTTTATATGCGAGATATAATCGTCGATTACTCAAATATTTATTTCTTATTTCAAGTTTTTGGACGTTTTATTTCGGAATGAGGATTAATAGAACAAAATGGATTATTGAAAATACAACGTAAAAACTGGAAAGACAATTGAGCACCCGACCTAACGCATGCGAATAGTAGGCGTGACGTCAATAGATTTACGGAAATTTGATTATAGGTGGAGTTCTGATAACCGGAAATCTATAAAAGCGATAAAAATATAATTCTCATTTACTAATGAGTATATATAATATGCATTATTAACACGAACGTTTTCGGGATCATTCACCTATTTAAGCGATTAGTTCATTTTCATTCCCAAATTGACAATACAAATAAATAAAACAAATACATTATTTGTGAGTTTTGACTCATTTTACTGCAGTCCATTTCGCTCATAAAGTGAATCCCAACCTACAAAATCTAGCGATCTGGGCCTTAACTGGAGCGAATCAGTTTATCTTCAACGTTTTTGACCTTGAATAAATGAATATGTATGATATTTCATAAGCTATGTGGATTTTAGTCTATTATTATTATCATGTTTGTGTCAGTATTTCCCTTTCTTTATTGTAGTTTTCTGATATGTTGTTGTAAAGATAAAGAGCAATAAAGATTTATCTAATTGAATTGTAGATGGATGCCCCATTGATTTACCTTGAGCCGCGGTACTCGCAATACTTGCTGTCATCTTATACTACGCTTTCGCCTTGTTAATATAGATCTATGTTAATTGATTGACAACTTTTTGTATATTTCTTCTTGAATCAATCTATGAATTTGTAATGAATAAAATGTTTGCGCTATATGTAGCTACTTGTTATAGGGGATCACTGGATCGTTTTATACCGCGTTAAATGTAATTCGTTGGAAATCTGGCGTTGAGGTTGAAATGTAATAAATCGGGTCTCAGTGATGATTACAGCTCCAAATCGACGGATCGGTACTCGTGTGTTCTAATTACAGATAATACCACTGTGGTGATCGCAGAGACGACTGTGGAACACATGAATCAACTCATTCACACCGCCAACACCGAATCAACTCAAACTAACTACTTTCCAGCTATCATATTATATTTAAAACATAAGATCCTACGTTGAAAGCCCAGTGTCATACCCCATCAATAGACGATGACGTTATAAAACCGCGTAATGAGTTTTTTTTTATAAGAATGACTACACCTATGTATATGTAGGTATTGAGATAAAGAGTGTAATCATCAGAATACGATACATAATTTCAGAAATAAAAACCGGTCCCTATTTCTATTCCGTACGTTAGAAAACCAGTCCCTGTTGAAGAAAGGGGTCGTTAAAGACTTCTCAAACAACAACTGTTTTCAAGGAGACTATTGAAATTATTACTTGCACTGACATTTTCTGCTAGTATAGTTTCACTAGTTGGTGCTATCAACGACAGTCGTTGTGTCTCGTCACAAGGAAAATAATTCCCTAATTTTGATATCAACTTCTTCGTCTTTATTCCGATGAAACAATGACCGAAGTTGAGCCTATCACAGATTTGAAAAGTCGAAACAACACGAATTCGAGAGGTACGATTCTTGATGGTAACGAAATTTCAATTGGTTGAATGTGAATTCTATTGGTTATAATTGTCGTTTTGTAGATACGCTAGAATGGCTGGCAGGACACTACGCTGGTACAAAGAAATGCGTCGATAAGACAAAAGACGCTCTGAAGGAGGTACCACCTCTTACCAATACAGACGGTGAGCCACAGTTACTGTTAGATAGATTCAGGTGTTGGTACGAAATAGTGAAGAATAACGACGTCAATGCATACGATCAGTTAAAAAGAGACATTTCTAAGGATCAATTCGATAATCTTCTGAACGGAATTTTCTTCGAACATGAGAAAAAGAAAATTGACGACCAACCGGGCGATTTCAAGCGACCGTTACTGTTAGCTTGTGTTTTCAGCGCTAAGGATGTAGTCGAACGAATGATCCAAGATGGCGCCAATGTTTTAGCGAGAGGCCATTGTAATATGAATTGTATTCATGCCTTAATCATAACAGCTGGACACTGTCCGTCTCAAGAAGATATCATGATTGATATTTACAGATTTCTGTTTGCGAAAATAACGCATGCCGAAAGAATTGAATTATTGAAAGGCGAAGATATCAATAAATTCCGTCCACTAGAACTCGCGGCAAAATTGCAAACATTTGGACTATTCCAACTTATCATCGAAACTGAAGAGTTGTATATCGTTGATCGAGGAGAGAGGGGTTTGTACAAAACTCTCACCTATGACCTTACCGAATACGAATCGTTTCAGAGTTACAAACGCGAAATTCGTTCCCCGCTGCGAATGTTGGTTTACACTAAAATAGACAACCTCGACAAGTTCTTGAAATATAAAATGAACAAAAATGCTTTGTTGAACAAGTGGATGAAATTCAAAATTATTCGAAATGTCCCCTTTCTGGTTATATGGTTTCTGATCCGCATAGCATTTCTGATATGCTTGATATTAGTGGAACCCAGAGTGCTGAATTTGATGCCTCAGTTAGAATTTTGTCGTGGTTTGAATACGTCTCAGGTTAGCGGAACTGGAGCTAAATACACCGACTGTAGCAATGTTCACGGTGACAGTTTTACTGTACAGTTCAACATTTCAATGGCTGGTATCCTGTTCGTGTGTGGACTTTTCTTATTTTTCGACGTCGTTGAAATCATTGTGAAAGTTTTTGACCGAGACAGAAGGCTAGCTTATGCCGGGTTAGGAATTCCGTTTGTCGGCGGTTATTTGTCGTTCACATATTTCTATCGCCTCGTCCAGTTGGCCTTGAATGTAATCTGCCTCCTTACAGCGATCGCCGCCTATACGAATCTAAACAACCTTTATTTTCTCAGATTTATGAAGGCTTTATACATTCCGTTGATATTTCTCAGTTTAATGTACGTCGTTGAAATGGTGCCATTCATTGGACAATTTGCGATGGTTCTACAGCGTATGATCGCTATCATGGGATATTTCATCTTGATTTCGGTGTTGGTGAAGTTGGTATTTCAAGTGGGTTATTTCCAGCAGGTTTTCGGCGATGACTCGTCATTTAACACGACAACTAACGGACTCTATACGATGTTCATTCTGGAGAATGGTGTTACTGATATAGGAACAACTGTGATGGTCCCGGACGGTTTAGCCTATGTAGCCTATTTCTACATGTCCGCGATACTATTAGTGAATTACCTGATTGCCGCGATGTCAGTCGAGGCAAATATCACCAATGACGTCAGAGAAACTGTCCAATGGCTGAGGCGTTTGGACGCGGCCATTTTATGCGAAGAGCGGTTTGGTCGTATATTGTGGAAGATTATATACAAATGTAAAAAAGTGGCCCCTAGAATTCGTTTGCATGTTACTGATACGATGTATGATTGAATAAACCCGGCAGAAACATTCGAATATGTTATTCATTAATGTGTTATTGATTAAGACAAATATACTGCATCGAGATATATCTAGATCTATCTACATCTTTCACTATATATATATTTATTCAGATATTTGATATATTGCCATAGTAAATCAATGTACTCTCTATTCAGAACTAATATCAGAAATATATGAATTTTCAGATTCAGCATCCGTTTATTTAGAGTGCATTTGAAAATTTTTCTTTTTTAACTCAGTCGAATCGTTTGCTATACCATGCTCCTAAAGTCGATGTTTAAATCAGCATCTTTGCCGCTGCATCCTTTGAAAACGGATAGTTGTTTATAAGCCTCTGGATCTCTGGCGTGGACGCAGAATCCTGCACGGTACTCCATCATCAATAGACCACCGTCCGTTCTATAAACACATATATATTATTATGAGTGAATTTGGTTATAACTATATTTGACGATAGAAATCAATGTTCACGACAGACATTATTAATACACGACCTGATAAAACTTGCTCTTGTCTTTTTACACTCGTTCCGTATCACGAGTTCAGTATCGAACGTTTCAATGTTACCTGTGTAATTACAGATGGTCTTTGTTTTAGCTCGATTTATGCAACGATTTTTCACGACGTAGATGTTTGAAACGAATAAGTATAAAACCCACTATATACAAAGTTTAAAAAGTTAAAAGCTGATTTCAATTATCAAAAATTGAAATCAAATGATACGAGGCTCGAAACGTCGTGTCATTTGATTTTAATTTTGCAGGTTTTATATTCATTATCTACTCTTCACGTCAGAGTGTACGGACTATTCTACTAATGGAAACAAATATCCATTTCTTCCACTGACCTTCGATACAGATGATTTTTCTACTGCACGTATGACGAATAGTTGTCCCGTCGTATTGGAATTTCATGTGCGGTGCAGTGCACGATATATCGTCATTGGCTCGAAACCAACTCAAAACGACGCCATCTATCAGATCACACGTACCGTTATCGGGAGCCAGACAGTAATGAAACTGGTAATAGCGAACTCGAATCGGAGAATCTGACCAAAGAACGATTACTGAATTGAATTATCTGATAGATACATAACGAATTTACGGAAGCGATAAGGGGCCTCGAGATGTCGCGTTCCAACTCGACAAGTCGCCATATTTATGTCGACATACCGCGATATATCGCGTCAAGTCGACATGAATATGTCGATATATCGTGACATATTTCGTTTTCACGACCATTTTCCTCGCGACAAGTCGACATATTCATGACGACTTGAAACTCAGTCGTCATATCACTGGCGTCCTCGTCTTACATTTAGACGTGTCTTCAGATGACTTCTTGTCCCGTGGAAAATGGGCGAAAAAGCGAAATTTGTCGTGAAAACGTCACGATATATCGACATATTCATGTCGACGTGACGTGATATATCGCGATATGTCGACATAAATATGACGACTTGTCGAGTTGGAACGCGACATCTCGAGGCCCCTTATCGCTTCCGTACGAATTGAATGATCGAACGTGTCCTATACCTGGTGAATCACGAAATATATCTTCTTTTTCGGGATTATTGTATGATTCAACCCCTAAATATCCTTTATAAAGTAATATGATAAATTTATTAGATATAAAATCTTTATGAAGAATAACTATCGTAAGCAGGTTCTCGCAATATATTCACCTGTCGGAGCCGCCCACGCTGTACTACACAATAAAGTAACATACAACCACCCAAAATCTAAAAATCATCAGAAATGCAAAGGCATAGTTTAATGTTTTTACGTTACTTTAACCAGTTTATACGGAATGAATGAAATGATATCAAAGAATACGAAATAGTTTATCGTGACAACCCGAGAAAAAGCCAGGCGTATGCGACAAGTATCTAAAATCTAGTGCGACAATTTTTAAATATTAATTAGTTATGTAAAATTCACCCTTTTATAAGCTCGTTACTTTAAAACTTACGCATCGTGTTCGCTTTTATCTTGTCATTTCTATCTATATCTCGACTAGTCTTGCTATAAACACTTGAATATATGTTCATCAGAATATGATGAATCGTATATGTGCCTACTGATGTGCCCCATACATGGCGCTATCATTAATAACGCTTTGCGAAACTCAATAGAAAATCATGCTGAACTTAACATCGAAATCAACTGTGAAATGTCATCTGCGGTCGATAGAAACAGTATTACGTCATCTGAAGCAACTTTGTGCACGTATTTAGAATATTCTGTTATCACGCGTGGTTAATTGTGATTATAAAAAATACAGTACATTAATCCCATCACCAAAATCAACAACAATTTCCATCAGATCATTAGATGAAATCATAAAAATAATCATCATGATATGAAATCACAAGGCTGTCCTTTACACGGTTGCATATGGCAATCTATCCACGATAGTGAAATATCGATCAGATCGAGGAGGTTATTCAGGAGAACGACAAATCTGTGTCACTACAGTGAAAATTTCAATCAAACTCAGAAGTTTACTACATAAATCCAGAGAAAAATCCATTTTAAAACAATTCTACTCGGGAAAACTCCTTTTTATTTATTTCATTGTTAATTTTTCAGTAGAACAATCACAATTTTCGACAGTGTTGTTGAAGCTTGAAATTTGTTTATTCTATGCATTCTTATAAACGTCGAAAACATACACGGACATCAATCAACATTATCGATACTGGTTTTTTTTTTTAATGTTTGTATAGACCATGGCGTATCCCATTTCACGTAAGATGGCGAACAACATAAACAAGGAATTAAGTATTGAGGAATCATTGAACAACAGGTGGCAGATGAGGGCATTCTAACATTCGTTTCAGGAAAGTCGTAACGAACAGAAACATTCGACCAGAAAATACAGGCAATATCATGCGTTTAAACGTATTCGTGAATTAAAACGACCAAGTCCAAAAATCTGTAGAATTTCAACGATTAAAATCAGCGGATGAAATTAATTCGATTGAAAAAAAGCGTGTTTTTATAAGCACACGTTGTTGCAGTAAGAGATGAACATAGGTGTGTAATCTATCCAACACGAATATATGTAACATGTAAAACCTTAAACAAAAATAGTCCAACTTATATCAAAGTACTTTTTCGTACTTATGAAATAATGGATGCTATAGATGTTACGATGAATGCACCGAAATAACAGAGAAACCCGGACGTTTTCGTGGCTTTGTTTTTGTCGGGCATTTGTAAGTTGTTAACTGCGAGTACAACCTTTCGAACACCATCATCAAGCGTCGCGATAGAGGGAAACGGAGTGGACTGAATTCGTGTTGTGGCCGGTGTCGTGCGCTTGTTTTTCCTGTGGCGTATTTTTCTATTTTTTTCATTCTTCGGTTTGACGGGTGGCGGGTTATATTCGACTTTGAATGATTCACCGGTTTTGGCGGCTTTACACTTTTGTGATAGTGGTGCATCGCCGGTTTTCTGTACTAGATCAGCTATTTCATCGCCGCATTCCGCTTTCAGAATCTTATTAACACATTCCTGTCCCATCATCTTCAATCTGTAACAAATATATTCGAATTCGATCTATTTTTGGTATACGTTGGCTCTGAAAAATCGATCTCAGATAGCTCGCATTTAAAGGGTGGGGCTACCGGGATATTCTTACCTACACACTTCGTTTACATCTGTAGTTCTAGTTACCGATGCTCTTTGCATTTCACGCATTTCCTGTCGTACACAGTGTTGCATCGCAAACCGATGTTCCTTCATACAAGGTGATGCCGCTCTGTACGCTGAAAAACAATTAAAAACCATTCGAAATGATCACAGTAATTCGGCTGAATATGTTTTGTTATCTAACGTACTTGCAGTGTTATTGCAGTAGTAACCAATTGAAGCTCTCAAAGCAGTCGGGTCAAATATTTCTTTAAATTTTCCGAGAGATGATTCGTGACAATCTTGGATATTTCTGTCAATACATTCAACGGCATCGTGATATTTTCCTTCTCTAGAAAAAAATCGTTAGAAATAAAAAGAAGCCACATAAGTTTTACATAAACATGATCTGTACGCGGTGCACCATATATTAACTCGGAGGTTTTAGTCACCAAGCATCTATTTCAGATACTTGCCTACATTGTTGCTCTACAATATCTGGATCTGCATTTCCGAGTACTGGGACTATATCCTCAAAAGTAGAGGCATCTCCACCGAAATCACCGATTACACCATCATCTAACTTCGTGGGTTGTAACTGTTCCATGCATTGAAACAAGTTTAGAAGCATATCTGGTGGACATGATGATCCCACTGACGCCAGCACTGAAACAGGCATTCAGAGCTAACTGTGACATTTTCAGTACATCTCAATATATCTTGTTTGTTAAAACATGAATTTTTGTTTACCCATTATTCATGATGTTCCCTATGCGCCCTATATCCTATCGGGTCGTGATGGATATCCATGGTCAATTCCCGATACAGGAATTCTCATATTCCCCAAAGCTGGGGTTCGGGTAGAACTAAGATTAAATTGACTTTGGGTAGAGCAGAGACGTCCTTGTCGGGATTTTTTTTTTGATAACGCATATAAACGTTTGGTGCTGCCGGCAAATATCTATATATAAAGATTTGACAGTATTTTGATAGCCATTTCGCGTATATTCTTATCTGTGCGGTTTTTAGTATCGTTATTTTCGCACTAACTCTTGTGAGGCGTTATACGCGTGTGTCTCCAGATCACTTTAATCGTGATATAGCGTGTTTGATGTGCGCATGGAATAAATCCGATAATTTATAGAAGAATTCCAATATAAAGTATAGCGACGCTGGCAAAAATGTTGAGAGACGATCCTCTTGAAATTTTGGTTTTTATTATTATACGGGAGTTGTTTTAATGAGCTAATCTATACGTCATGTCGTAACGTACGCGGAATGTTTTACAATTCATTCGTTGTCGAGTAAACCGAAGTGCTGCAGTATTAGGTCGTATCAGATAGTGTCGCGTGTTGTTGGACCAACGTCAGATATTCAATGATTAGGTAAACAGTTCACCAGTCTCTCGACCGTCAGCATTAAATTGACCTTCGCGTAATAAGTGACCTTAACTGGTACATATATACGAAAAACAGGTTTCCGAATATCCTAAAATCACGAAATAAGAACAGAAATATTAGGCAGCACTTGTTTGTTTTGTTCAGTCATACGTCGCTCTCTGTCGTGGTAAAGTAAATCAATGATATATCGTTAAATCATGTCGTAGGAAACTACCCGTGGGTCTATTATCAATAGATTTACCAACCGTTCGTTAGTCGTTCTATTCATTAATGATAAATACTTTTTAAATATCGTGTTTTGTATGTTTTACCCTCGTAGCGTCAATTTTCCGCACGAAGTTTTTTTTTCCGCGTGTGGTTTAGATACTAATCGTGACTATACGGTCAGTGTTATTCGTCCTTCTTAACATCCGAAAAATGACCAAAGATTTAACCGGATACTTACATGTATAAAGAGATATAAGCAGGGTCAATGAAAGCATCGCGATTAATCTTGATTATAAACCTGTTGAAAAATAAGAAAAATTGAAATTGAGTATCTCTTGCATCTATTATAGAACATGCCCTGCAATATTAGATTTAATAAGTTGCATTAACGAGCATGATATTGTTAGTTTAATACACAACCGATGGCATTTTGCAACCGATAATCTATTCATAGCTTTAAAAATTTCAAACAGTTTCCATCGACATAAGTTGATTGTGATGATATCCACATCCATTGAAGCCTCACAGATGAAAGTCGGCGGGATATGAGCGACTATGATGTGTTGTTGTACTTGTAGCGAAAAGCAGCCGCGAGCAGACGATGGATGAAACTCTGCATCGTGTGTAAATGATTCATCAGCATCTGAATAATATCTAGACTACGATTTTCCATCATTATCCAGTGTGAGTGAATGAATTTTTAGCGATGCGACGAGACGACAATATCATCTAACTCTCATCGCGCCTTATCGTCAGAAATCTACCGCAGTTTTAGAATTTCGAAATATCTACACACGGGGACTTGGCTTTTTCGTAACTTCCCTCCTTACAAGAGGCAAGCTAGACTTCCATGTTCATAAAAATAAGCGAGAAAAAAATCAACGGAATTCGTTTATCCTTCATTTTGCCGAACTAACGCGGAGAAAACTGATGCTATCGAATTTACGCGCAATTGGATTACACATGAATATATGAAATTCTATTCAGCAAGGGTTATGTTTGGATGATTATACTATAAATCTGTGAACGGAGATCAGTTTAGGTTCATACTACGGATACGCGTAGCTATCGTATTTCCATGCCGCCCAGCAGACGACCCAAATGTAAAATCAATCAGAGAACGTTAATGAAATCACTGCCCATCTTATACTCACCGGTGATGAGTTCAGTAAGAAGACTTATAGGATTCGCTAAACGAATTACAGGCGTAAATATGGCTATTTGGCCGGCAATCGATTGAGAATTTCCTTTGACAAGCGCGCAGCTCTTTCAGATTTACATGGAAAATACCACAAGCTAAGCAAACACACGCTGTATAGGCTACAGCGTTAAAGGTGCGCCGGTAGAAAGTGACGTGTACGTAAATCTGAGTTAAACCTTCCGATGCAAGAAATCGTCACGTTTATGAATGTCATGTTTTGTTTTGTCTTCGTGGCGTATTTTATTTTGATGTTTTTTTTAATTAAGTAGATATCATCACGTATGTTATTACACGACCGGAACCCAAAATGGCGTCAAAGCAAATTATGTAAATTCGACTGATCATCCAACAATGTTCACACTCCAATTCCGATTTCAAAAACCAAACCCCTTGTTTCGTTCCCAGTGTAGTGTGGGAGGTTTGTAAGGAACACGCTAAAAGTTAACACAATATCGAATCAAATCAATCAACTATATAGAGGGACGGTTCCCAATTTTAAGATCAAAGATAACAATGCTCACTGGGACCACGTGGTTGTAAGTTTAGATCTGGGCCCAGTTTCAGAAAAAGGTTTAACTCTTAAATCGATTTAATTTCTTCATTAATTCAGTTTATCTTAAATCGATTTAGGCCTTAATCTTCTTTGTGAAACTGGGCCCTGGAGTTAAAACAATGATATAGAATAATTATCTCTAATTCATAACTATAGAACTCGATCAAGAAGTATAAAACTAACTCCACAATGATTTAAGGATTATATCAGATAAACAGACATGGTTATCTTGTCTGAACGGATACGACATTTAAAAATGTACCGACGCAGTTTTAATGTCAAGGATATTATAACGGCTGATTAAATCCTTTTAATTGCAGTTTCCAAAGTCGGAAAAATGTCAACAAAGCCCGGTGACGTGATGTTGTGATGCCATTTTAAAGTTTTCAAACGGATAGATGACATTTAAAAAGCCTCCATGCACGGCATCGACAAAAACGAGTCCACGGCGTTCGTTCATCGGCTAAAATCTCCTTGATTATAATAGCTAATGCATATATCAAACAAATATAAGCAGCTGCAGCAGCAGCAGCAGCAGCAGCAGCAGGACTTGGGCAACATGACCATAGATTATTCATTAGAAAAAACGCCAATTTACAAGTGGATCATAAAAGCAAAGTAATGGTTACATAAAACGCCGGAGAGCTAACCCCTATATAGTATCGACAATCTTGTAACTCTCTTGATCAAGATTTTACGCATTTTAGTTCGACAAATGGGACTCGTGTGGTAGCACAAATTCATTCATTAGTGACATGAATCGGTGAACGATTGACTGGAGCCAAGCCTTAATATCGAATAAGTAAGCTACTCACAGGATATTTCCAGTAAAAGCTAAATCGATGTAGTTGAATAGCAGGAATGAAACTTCTCAGCAACATCTTTACATCGAGTGACTATCTTCGTTATGTTTCGATCGGTCTTTTACGAATCGCCTACGAGTTTTATTTTTGGGGCCATTTATTACAAGGAGTGGTAAATATGTAAGTGCTGATTTCGAAATTAATAACTCCAAATTAGACAAGCATCATCAGTGGGAAGGTGTGATGATATTTTAGTTATCATTATCTCTCATCAATCACCGCAATCATTATAATCAACATACGTATAAACTAATAGTTTTTTTCGAAGCTTGATAAGTAAATTCATACCTCCGGCGATATGCCAATGATCACAGTCTTCAAAATCTTTTCTGGTGCGTGAAGTAAAACCTTGCCCTATCTGGCGATACATCAAAATGTTCCTACTTCATTTACTTGAATTTCAATAGAAGTGTTGTTGTTATATAAGTGAATCATCTCCTGCGGATATATATATATATATATATATATATATATATATATATATATATATATATATATATATATATATATATATATATATATATATATATATATATATATATATATATATATATATATATATATATATATATATATATATATATATATATATATATATATATATATATATATATATATATATATATATATTTATCTCACAGTCGAGAGTTCTATTGTGAGGAAACAGGTCACTTCGCAATAGATATCGTCACAACGTCCATTCACAAAACAAGTCAGAGCCGTGCAATAACATCAACCGATTTGCACACTTTACAGCAGTCAAGAGATATAAACATAATAACGGAATACGCGTTTGTTGATTGAAAACGCGTTTGTTGATTGAAAAACTTAATGAGTGAAAAAATATATTTCTCTCTGAAAACAAAATAATTTTTTAATACAAATAAATAGTTTAAGGCATTCTCAGCACTAAATTTATAATTTCTCAGAAAACTCGATTTCTTTTAAATATCATCCATAAAATCTGTTAGGATATCGAAATTCGGGATATTTCCAACGCAGAACTTCGGCAAATCTGCATCCGATATTTCACAGTAACGCTCGTCGAACAGGCCGAACTGAGATGAAGACTTATTTAGTAGTTTATATATATATATATATATATATATATATATATATATATATATATATATATATATATATATATATATATATATATATATATATATATATATATATATATATATATATATATATATATATATATATATATATATATATATATATATATATATATATATATATATATATATATATATATATATTTATCTCACAGTCGAGAGTTCTATTGTGAGGAAACAGGTCACTTCGCAATAGATATCGTCACAACGTCCATTCACAAAACAAGTCAGAGCCGTGCAATAACATCAACCGATTTGCACACTTTACAGCAGTCAAGAGATATAAACATAATAACGGAATACGCGTTTGTTGATTGAAAACGCGTTTGTTGATTGAAAAACTTAATGAGTGAAAAAATATATTTCTCTCTGAAAACAAAATAATTTTTTAATACAAATAAATAGTTTAAGGCATTCTCAGCACTAAATTTATAATTTCTCAGAAAACTCGATTTCTTTTAAATATCATCCATAAAATCTGTTAGGATATCGAAATTCGGGATATTTCCAACGCAGAACTTCGGCAAATCTGCATCCGATATTTCACAGTAACGCTCGTCGAACAGGCCGAACTGAGATGAAGACTTATTTAGTAGTTTATATATATATATATATATATATATATATATATATATATATATATATATATATATGTATATATATATATATATGAATTTCGATATCCTAACAGATTTTATGGATGATATTTAAAAGAAATCGAGTTTTCTGAGAAATTATAAATTATATATATATATATATATATATATATATATATATATATATATATATATATATATATATATATATATATATATATATATATATATATATATATATATATATATATATATATATATATATAATATATATCAAACAAACAGAAGACTGCCGCAATGAAATGATAGAAATCTTCGATCTGGCTATCGGGGAATCTATAAGCCATATACAAAATTTCCGAGATATTCGAATGAGATATTTTTCAAAGAAACGACGAAGAAATGGCTCAGATATACTGCAAGGTGTTAATGATGGTTTTATGAGTTAATGTGATGGTTGATGCGAGCCTAGGGAATTCAACACTGATTGGGTCTTATAATCATTAACAACAGTATACAGAGAAACCGTCTTGGAACGAGTTCAGTATAATATGGCTCTTTATATGAAACTCTAAACAAATCTAGAGTGTTTCAATAGGGAAAAGACTAAAATTTGATTGTGTGTATTTCAGGCGGAACCAGTCAGTCGCAAATGAATTCATCGATCAAATTAGTAAGAGGGACAATTCCCTATTTCGATATAATAAATGTTATCGATGAGATCATTGTAAGGTAACACTCGTGATTATTGTAAGGTAACACAGGAACGAATGTCTGCTGAAGGCCCGGAAATCATGTTACGTTGCATTTCCAAAAATTGAATATTCTCACAGTTGTTTGACAGCTTCAAGTAGAGAGGGGCTAATTAGCAAATATGGCAATAAGTTGGCATTTCGAGTACGAAGTCTGCATACGACATAACGCCGTTAACTTTTTAACGGTTCGGCGGAAAAAGGATGCAACTTGTCGTTCAGGCCAATCCTGTCACGTGTGTCAATAAATGCTAACTTAATTACGCGAGGAAATATGTATTAGTACGACGAGGGAGTGGTAAAAACTAGACATCACGATAACATGAGAGCGATTACAGTGACACAAGTTTGCTCGCTTCCCTGAAAACATCGTATAGACGACATGCATATAATATGCTAACTCGACACATCAATGGATAAGGACTTTATGCAAATGTATCTGTCGGTCATGTACTGTAGCAGCGAGCGCGTAGAGGGAGAAGGGGAAGGGGCGAGAGGGCGAGAGGGCGAGAGATTCTTACGTTAGCGCCATGGTTGGTCGCGATCCGTTGGTTGATTCTGGAGGATAAAGACAAGTTTAATCGCCACCATTTCTTGGTAAATCGAACGTGCTTGTTTATCTAGTATGTCTGAGAATCACGCAATTGTTCTTGATCGACCAGCAAAATTTGACGATCTATCTGATGTGTAGTTTATGTAATGATGAAATCCTGCAACTCGGAGTCGCCGTCGCATAAACATCATAGCTGCCACCGGTAAACCGATTTAACAAAGAGGTTATGCGAGGGCTGGAGGAAGGTTCGCTTCTCGTGTGATAAGAACGAACCTAATGATATATAATGGTACAAAATTTCTAGCTCTGAACTGAAAGTAAGATCGAGAATCGTAGATCAAAAATCTCGTCTAATTTCCATTGATTTACCACGTATTACTAACGAAGCTCTATAGTTCAGATTGTTTATTACAAATACCAAGCTGTCTTATGACGACAATGCACGCGATTTTCGATGGTAATTTTCCGACGTTGTCAGGAAAATCAAGCCCCGGTTATTACCACAGTTTTGTAAGATTAACATGGTTACATATGTTTTTTTGGAAAGACCCGTCTGCCTTTGGTCGTGGATGACGTTTTCGTAACTATCTAATTGGAATGACCTGGTGCGATATAAAATGGAAGAAAAAAATTAAGTAAAATGTGGAATTTCAGCGCCTACGGTCGAGGATTAGACTGAGGAACATTTCATTCCGTCTTTGCATTTAGAGATCCATGTTCGATTGATGTATCCACAGAGTTGGCGTGCGTGGGTATTAGTCAAATGAATTAATATACCAGCGCCAATAATTACCACTATTTCCTCCTTTGCATTTCTCTGTGAGGATATAAAGTCTTTATAAAGGGAATAACGCGAAAAGATCAAACCCGATGTGATCGCAGAAATATCCGTTAAGAAGGATTAGAAAAATGGAAGTTTTATAAGTAGATTTCATTCGTCCTTTTTCGACGTGATCGATGTGAATAATCGAAAGAGCGCATGATCATCAGATGACAGTTGTTATTTAGCCGAAATCTGGCGTGGGTGTTTGTAAATGGTCGTAAAAGCATTTCTAGTTGATCCTACAATTAACCATCATTCGCTCGGAATAGAAATACGTAGCTTTAACGCCTAAATCATAACCGCTTTGCGTGTTTTGGATTAAACGTGACAGGCAGCTCTACCTTTAAAACAAATTGCTATCTACATTGATATCGAGTGGTTTATGCTAACATGTAACGAATGACCTTTTTTATGAATACAGGCGGTTGCATTATTTTAGATTGACCGAAGATTGCGCAGAAATAGATTTTCCAAATTAAGCGTACTAAAAACCGCAGCCATGGTTTGTACTTACCTACGGAAGCGATAAGGGGCCTCGAGATGTCGCGTTCCAACTCGACAAGTCGCCATATTTATGTCGACATATCGCGATATATCGCGTCAAGTCGACATGAATATGTCGATATATCGTGACGTTTTCACGACATATTTCGTTTTCTCGACGACTCTCCTCGCGACAAGTCGACATATTCATGACGACTTGAAACTCAGTCGTCATATTACTGGTGTCCTCATCTTACATTTACACATGTCTTCAAATGACGGCTTGTCCCGTGGAAAATGGGCGAAAAAGGGAAATTTGTCGTGAAAACGTCACGATATGTCGACATATTCATGTCGACTTGACGCGATATATCACGGTATGTCGACATAAATATGACGACTTGTCGACTTGGAACGGGACATCTCGAGGCCATAATGCTTGTTTAAATGCAAATTAAAAACGATTTTTAACGCGTTATGCTCAGATTTTTATTAAAACAAAAATCGAAAATTGGTACGTTTTGTTAAGATAAAATCATCGTATCATTGAATACAAACAAGAGATGTTTGTGTAGAATTTCCAGAATAAAGTTGACGCGAATCAAAGCGATTAAAACACAGAATACTTTTCTCCTACGTACCTTTGTTAATGGATATCTGGTATTCCATACATACTCGTAGTTCGTAGCGATCGTGTGTGACTGACTGTGTGCTCGTTGACAGTAAGAACCACGGGCAATCAAGACCGGTACACTGGCATCATCTCACCGAGTACGGCGGCTGTCAAGTGTAGTTTCTATGGCGTGCTGATTCCGCATGCGAGCGGCGTCGCGCAGGTCTCGGTTATATTAGCGTCGCCAAAACTACTACTACTACGACAACTACACATCACTACAAGTCGCCGGTTATAATTGCCTATTTCAAATCGATTTTGATAGATGCTTATTCCGGTTTCCAGCCGCAAATATACTGGCAACCGACCGAACTAAGATTCACATAAAATTTCAGACCAATCACATCACACACGCACACACACACACACACACTCACACACACACAAGTTCTATGCAGGTAATTTTCGAGGACATGTCTTTACGTTTATTTGATCTTTCACTTAAGGTTTAGTAACCGATGCGTCACCCGTATCGTGTATTTGCACAAATATCAGGTTGCCGCACTTAACAAGCGTTCTTTCGGTTCTCGAATACAAATTGTTCGCGAATGTCAAGGAAGTTCGTAGAATGAAGTGTTAGCTTAAACAAAAACCCTGTTGTTCAATTCATGGAAAAGATGCAATTCTAGAATACATGTATTCGTAATTGTAATCACGCATAGAAGATCTACTACGATCGAAATCGGAAATTTCATTCTTGACGAAAACATTTCCTATTTTCCCGAACAACTCAAACTATAATTCGATCTAGTCATTGGTGAAACGATTATTCATAATAATAATCCACGTCGATAGAATCTTATAAGACGTTACCAAAAACTTCAGAATTTTCTTGACTATTTCTCTTTCTCGATATACATCTTCATATCAGTGTCGATCACCCGAATCGATGGCCTTGTGAATAAGGAGAATAGAAGCTTTTGAAGATATCACAAAAAAGATCCAATATTTCTTTATAGACTTATATACGACCAATTTTATATATGTGTGGTAGATTTCTATATGAATAATTGCGCTTCATCGGAGACACTTTCCTCGGTCCTTGGTTTCATTCAATTGCCATCCGACCAGTGAGAGCGACGAGTCAATATCATCATCCTGATAAAAACCCATACATCGATAAAATGAACCATTAAACGAGGGAACATCTCACAGAGAGGGAGGGAATCCATCCATTTTTTCGATACGGCGTCACTGCACAGCTCAATGAACCTTCCCGGGTACCGACGCCAGTGCGTATTTGTGTATAAATGAAGCATATGGATGCTTTTGTCGACGAAGAGAGAAGTTAAAAGAAATCTATTCATCACGTTTTGATTTGCTAGAGGTGTTGTGTAATGATTCGTTAATGAAAGTTATATTCTGAATAAGGAACGATCCCAGTACAAAATAATGCGATGACTTGTGTATATACAGGCTAACTACCGTACATAGGCTTTAACCAAATATTATTTCACCATAAATCAAACAAATCCAATTATTCTACTCAGCGTGGCCGAACGGATAAGACGGCCGGCAGATCTGAGTGCGATCTTTTCTTTCTTGCATAATGTCCACCAAATTGATTTCACAAACTGTGAAGTGAAATTCGTATCGACTTCAAAAGACTCGTTCATACACGACTTGTCATTCAATTCGTTAATTCGTTCATTAATGGATATTGATAGCAACGAAGCGTAATATACATTATTTAAATCAATCAGATAAACCTAATCGAGAAAATAACATCCTCCTCTCCTCCTCTCCCGGACAACCATAAATCTAACATAACAGGACGTAGATCAATAAAATGTAAACAGAGTTGACAAATCATCGTCTTATCATCGACTATAATATTATGATCGCACCACAACATTGATCATTCTCTCAATGCATTGTAAACGATACGCTTAATGTGTTGATATTGTTAGAATATGAGTTTGTCGAATTGAGATGGGTTATTTTTCAGCGAAGACACAACACCAAATTTCATTTTTATCTCAAGTCCTGAAAACCGTGAGCCATACCCTCATCCGTCTATTTGTATACATACACAAGCATACACCCTCTATTGTTTCTTTTATGCTATCATATCCCAAAAAGGTTTTTGGTCGGTAACATTTTTATTTGATACTCAAAAAATAAGATATTTCGTCGATTCAACTTCATTTCTACCGATTTAAGCGATAAAATTCTGAATTCTTTTTTGACATGAGACCACGTTTGCTGTTTTTCGCGGTATAGTGAGCGCAGACACAAGTCTTTGAAAGTGAGGTCTGACATTCGTTTCTAATAAATATTCGCATTACATAGATGGTCTTATTCATATAGGGCGCACTTTCAACTTGTTTTTCGATACAAAAAAAAAAACATAGATAAGTATATTGTCGTTGAAATGTCTTTCCAATTGTAATAATCCTGTAAACGATCTAAAGACTAGATAATCTTTGTGATTCGATGAATAACGTGCTTCGTATCTTATCTAATATTCCAGGTTCAATAAAAAAAAACTCGGGCGACAGCAAACAGCATTAACGCTTATTTCTCATGGCGAACTTATAGTTAAAACTTCATTTCCCTTTATATAGCTATACATTTCAAAGTACAACCAGGCGTGAATAGCAGTACAGGTTATCCAGTTTGCATGTATCATGATAAAGGATTAAATGATATAAGCAGAACTAAGATTGCAATAACAATACATTTCGTATATAAACTATATTCAGCTATTACTATTTCAACATGTAGTTCGTCTACGACATTCGTCTACCTGTATAAAACAAGTTGAATTATATCAATTTGAAAGACGCGCTCGTTGTGCGGTATTGCACCATTTCCTGTTAAAACAATCAGCTACTATGAATGACAGTACTGTTATCGGGGTGAGCCATGGCGAGTCGGGTTAGTCTTCACGTAAGACGTTCATGCGAGCCTAAAGCACATGAACATACCTTCGGGTACCGACCCGCTAATTCGATACTCACATTTTCAACTCTTTTTTTTTATTTCAATGGATACTTGCTGATCTCAATAACCACAGAGACGAAAACATGAATGAGAAGATAAAAGTAATTTTTCTTTTTGTAAAAGAATTTTATTTACACTAGTTATACTACATCATTTTTGGATAATCATAATTACATTTATTACGAAACAATCAGGCCATCGTTAACTTTTGTGTTCAACTATTTCCAATCTTCGTCGAATTTTTTCAACGACTTCTGAATATTCCAACTTATGTGACGAATACATGAAAAAATGGATAGTTAAATGGTACTCGTCTGTGGCACTATTCATATCTCAATGACATGAACATATATATATATATCTATATGTATCCAATATATCCCACTACAAAATCATCATTTCTATTTAGCTGTTATTTGATTTCACATTATTGCTTCTATTAGTTTTCTATTTATTTAGTTAAGCAAAAGAAAGATTGTTTTAATGTTCAAAACACCCCGAGACTGAAGCACCCATTAGGAACACATTAACGATCATATAGTTTGGCACAAAATACAATATTCAGCCACCGAACAACAAAGGTTGAAATAATTTGAACGTGCACCAAAATCTAGCCGCCATCTCGGATGCGATTTATAATTACTTAAACTATATAATACAAGTCATCCGAAAAGATACATACTGAATCGCCAATAACAACCAGCGAATCTGAGGATAGCTGTATAAATTCAGATGGCTATGTTGATTATTCTAGGAGATTGTGGTATATGCATACAATAATGATTGGAATTCTTCTATCACAAATAGCTTCATCCGTGGATTGCACGGTACAAAAATATCATACAAGCAACGACATGATACAAATTTCTCAACTCATTTGATTCTGAAATAACGCAGATGGATTTCGAGTAATCGAAATGCAAGATTATTGCTGTTGTGACACTTTCACGCATTCAAATTGCTTAAATCACGAAATAATAAAGGGCGAAAGTGTTTCAATGAATTACTATTTAAAATGATAAACATAACTTATTCGTAAACATATTCAGTTTATACTGTAGGCACTGATATTTCCAATATCATCAATTCATATATATATCACACAGATACTCTGTTAAATACGCTTTATACAAAACTTAACAAAAATCGTGTATATAGATATTGTAGTTTATATACACGGCCATCATAACGAGCGAGCCATTTCATAAAATATACTCTAACAGTTTTTGTGATCTGTAATTTCAATTAATGAGAGATTTGATACACGACTTAAGCACATATCATGTTATATATCGCTGCAAACATCGCTGCAGGACCCGGTTGAACACATCTCGTAGCAAGGAAACAAAAAAAACGAATTAGGGATATGAACTAGAAGCTAGAACATATTCGTATAGCTTCGCATATCTATTATTAAGATTAACGATAATTTTTCTATGGGAAACGCAAACAAACTGAATTATTTACAATATCAAAAATTAATGGGCCGATTTCTGCTACGACTGAAATATCGAGCTCAGAACGGCGATCAAGGCTACTGTCGTCCATAAGGCTCTGTTATACGTGATTGTGGGTGAATGACTTTTAGGAGAGGATAGTTGTTGACTTTTTTCGTTTCGTGAGACGAACTGGTCATAGACCTTGTTACATCTCGGAGACAACGGCGCCTTCGATAGGTGCTGAAGTAAGTTAGCAATCGGCGATCCACAGTTCTTCACCAGCACCGAATACGTACATTCCATCCCAAACGCGTTAGCGCTACAAAAACAATAAATAAGAGGTAAAAAATCTTTAAAGTGGAAATCACAAAGAAAATTTAGGAATCATTTCGATGAAAACTGATATAAAAAAAATAAAATGCAGTAATCGCTTTTAAATTGAAAGTTGTCCAGTCGAACTTGGAAATATACTTTTAAAATTGTCTCGTTGTCAATGATATATTGATTAATCATTCCCTTTTGATTTAAAGGAAAGGAAAAAGTGACACTGCCGTCTGCTCGACTTCGACATTCGACATTCGACATCAGACGCAAACAAATGTTTCTCATGCTATTCACATTTGTGAGGATTGTTATTCAGATTTTATTCGACTGCCATTTTCGTTCGCGATCCGTGACTGGTTTTTATAATTTCATTCCCGGTCGATATTAGCCGGAGTAAATGTTTGTCCATTAGTTGATGATGCTCGTCACATAGAAACAGATAGCTTAAGGATGTAAAACTGTCAGATTTTATAGTCAACCGTATCGTCACTGCCGCTAAAATTTTGTTTCGATCGCTTTTAAACGGCGTCACGAAGGATTTTATTAATGGCAAACTAAAAGTATATATATATATATATATATATATATATATATATATATATATATATATATATATATAT
Organism: Tubulanus polymorphus; assembly: GCF_964204645.1. Lineage (NCBI taxonomy): Eukaryota > Metazoa > Nemertea > Palaeonemertea > Tubulaniformes > Tubulanidae > Tubulanus > Tubulanus polymorphus. Next base: position 2,653,367 of record NC_134027.1, on the reverse strand, counting down.
ATATATATATATATATATATATATATATATATATATATATATATATATATATATATATATATATATATATATATATATATATATATATATATATATATATATATATATATATATATATATATATATATATATATATATATATATATATATATATATATATATATATATATATATATATATATATATATATATATATATATATATATATATATATATATATATATATATATATATATATATATATATATATATATATATATATATATATATATATATATATATACGTCGGTATGATCAAAACGCGTGTCTGATATAGATCCTGTGAAACCTAGAGATGCGTATCAAATAAACAGCACAACCGAATCACGTGGTGTTGAAAAATGGAAGGATTTATTGAGCGATCGCGCGTGCGCGCGCCGTATTTAGACTAGAAAACATGGAATAGTGATATAAAAATCTCTCACGAGGACAATTTTCACCCGTATCTTATCATTAACATTCAAATATTATGCAAATATTATGAATCAGATTCGATAACAGCAGCAAAACTGTGCGGTGACAATATGAGCTATCTCTCTATCGTTACAGTTTCCGTTAAGATTCCGAAAATGTAATATTCATCAAGTGCTTTTAAATTTAGGAAAGATGACGCGAGGCCAATTGCACAGTCAAGGCTAATATCAAACAGCAAAATCTACAGTTCTATAAACGATTGATTTCCAGTCTTATGATTCAAAACCATTTTGGATTGAGTGTGGTCCCGAATTTGACGATATCCAATCTCTGTAGAGGTTATTCTACGAGCCGAAGCGAAAAAAAAATATCACCTTCAGCTAAAAAGCGATCGTATGCATCGTTTATCATTAACGTCATCCACAACTAACAAGACAAGTATAAAGAAGGGTCTAGCGTTTCTAGTGTTTCCAGTGTAGCTGTTCTATTTGAGATGAGACGATGAACCGACACGTTACGAGTCTAATTAAAATTTGTGACAAAAGCAAACGCTCAGTTGTTGACTGAGATAACAACTTGTTCCGCCATGTCGCTTGTTCGCGATATGAAAGGCATTTTTAAAATTTAAATGTATTACCCAACTCATCGCATTTGCTTACAAACATTTTGATCTTTACTGTAACATGGCTTAGTCTTGATGATGAATTCTGCTGTTTAGTTCGCAAGAAGCTTTGATATCTTCCATAAAGCTCTGCGGCTTTTCCAGTGACGGCAGTTTTGAATCAAATTTGAAAACTGGATAAACAACAAAAAAGTTAATCAATTGGACTTGCCCGCAGATGGCGTCTAGCATCTTATTGATGTCCTTTTTGTCTTTAGAGCTTGTAGTCGCTTGGTCCTGCATCTCCAACTGTTTTCTCGAGCAGTTCTGTAGACCTTCTTTGTTTCTTCTCAAACACGGCGATCCCCATCTATAGACTTTATATAAAAACGCATCACATCATTATATCATTAATTAATTTTCGGGATCGCTGTTTGTGCATCGATATTTCCCGGTGTATGCGCGGGGATGATACAACCCGCGCATGCACACAGATGTCTTACCGTTAGTATTTTGGCAGAATTCATTGATCATATTCTGTAGTTGTGATGTATCAATCAGTTCGCTTATCATTCCGAGAATTTGTTTCGAACAAGATGATATAGCGTTCTCTATACACTCGACTGCAGCTATATAAGAACCGTCTCTACAACAACAAAAAATATAATTTACGATACAAAAATTAACAATCCGCACCGATATGACTTTTGTTCGGGTGCAAATTTTAAGAGGTCTCTAGACGACTGTATAACCGTAGTTAATTATAGATCGATACAATATGAGGATAGGGTTGAGCAGTGGTCGGGATTTCATCATTCTCATAATCTACATCATTCATGCAACTCCGGAAACATAAATTAGCTCAGATAGTCGCGATATTTCCCGGAAAGGTTGTCATTAAATCCAACGAATTCTACATGTAATAATATGCTTCAGAAACAGAGAACAATCTGTATATTGATGATAAATTCAAAACCGTCGATAGGCGATCAATAATAGCAACCGTGATTGTAAACACTTATCCTACACGAAGTGTAAATTCACTAATAAACATCTTCGAAGATGTATAACACTTCTGGAGATGAGATACCTGCATTGACGCTCGACTTCCTCCGGGTCGGCGTTACCAATAACCGGTACATCTGATCGAGAAAATGAGGCGTCTCCGCTCACTTTAGGTAGAATCTCCAAACATGACATCATTTTCCGAACCATTTTCGGTGGGCAAGATCCACTTGAAATACACATCGGGATTAACGCTGAAAATGTATATACGTATGAAGTTTTTATACTATCGGAAATAAATGTGAAGCACAGGTCGCAGTTAAATGAACAATAGTTATTTTAGAGCGGTTCAAATCCCATTGGTTTCCTTGATAGTTTCAATAATTAATTAGTAAGAATGCATGTCGATATAAGAAGTGCTCGCCATGGACTCGTTTAAGACTGTTCAATCGCGATGTAATGCCTTTTTTCAAATACTCGGCTGATTAATATGAATTTTTGATATGAATTTCCCTGAAATTCACTGCGGTGCCTTTAAAAGGTCATCTTAGCAATCTTGTCATAACTTGGTGGGCTTAAAACTGAAATAGAGATTTAGGAACCAGTAATATGAGCTAACCTCCCAATACAGTATATAATCCTTATAGATCCCCATAGAAACGGGAGAAATCGCCAATGAGTATAGTATAGAGGAAGATTTACTTTATCGATGCCATTGATGTGATATTTTTATTGAGGGACGCGACATTCCAAACTATTTCGTTTAATTGCACGGAAATTCCAGGACGGTTTATTTCGCATCCTTTCGTAGTGAGATGATCAATTTCCCAGCATTCGATCGCTTCCAAATGTAAATGCATGTAAATTCGGCAGCACGGTTCATCGTCTGTAAATCGGCCGGACTTAAACCTCGACTGCTGAGATAAATGGTCTTCTGACCGTTTTCGAAAAAGACATTGATGGATGGACCTTTACGTCAACTAACGATAGCGCACATTCAAACATTCACAAGCGAAAGTCTGGCCTCTTCGTTACAGAAAACGGCAGCTTAATTTCCTAACTATCAGAAAGCAAAGAAACTGTTATATCGTCAAATATTAAAATGACTCATTAATAAGCAACTCATATATCATCGGAGCTGTCGCCGAAGAAGGGCCTCTTGACGTGCCGGTGATACGGTCTAACAATCTTCCGCCTTGGTAGATTCTTTTGTCGATGGCTTATTGCTTTTTGTCAGTTGATTGTGAGGATAATTAGGCGCACAATGAGTGTATAAATAAGTCTGAATACGGGCAATTGGCATCGTTTCTTCCTTTTCGTGCCTGCCATGTTCAACTAATTACTATCACTATTCAGTTATTCGGATGGCATGATTGTCAAAACTTGTCAAGTATATTATATCAAACCGACAGTCTTCGCGCAGACTAAACACCGTGCGCATCAAAATTACATATTCACTACTCACTCGCGCTTTCGTCATTTGTCATTATTAAAAATTTCGCAATAAATAACTACATAATTGCGCGTATTTTTGGGCTGCGGTTCATTGATGTAAGTCTCTGCGTCGAATAAAAATCGTTATTATGTAACACCAGGTACTGGTGTAGATTTCTGTCGACGATACATGGACACCTATTGGTTTACATATGAATATCCGGTGTAGTTATTTTAAAACGATTCATTATTGAAAAAGCGTTATATTCATCGCGTATCGCAAAACTGAAGGACGTTTTACAAATCTATTTTGAACGGTGTTTTTGAATGTGATATTAAGGACACTTTTGTCACTATTCAGCGCACGTGTGCGCGTTGAATTATTCAGTAAACTATAGCTTAAATCCGACTGAATGATGAATTGTCTAGTGGAATGTTTTTTTTCGCTTTCATCAATGACCATACTTTCGTTTACAGGTGAATATAATATGGTGATAATGGTGACGATTCAGTTACAGTATTTCCCCGAACAGACAGGGATTTAGCTCATCAGTTGTTGAATCCAGTTTCCAGCCAGAAAGACCAGTTTCCACTCAACAGTTCGTTCACTCTTTGGATAAAGTTAAAAACATTCACAGAGATACATTGGTTCTTCCTATCTGTGAAAATGGGGGCCGCTTCGTCGAAACGAAAACGTTCTATTAGTCCTGATAACACGATACAAATGGAACTTTAAGGAAGCTTCAAGTAGTCGTCTGTGAAACGGCCGCCTGTGATACTCACCTAGCAGTGAGAGTGTGTAGAATAGTAACTGATTCATAATGGATCAAAACTGAAATAGAAAGAGAAAAAAATGATCAAACCCTTACGACATGGACAGTCAAGAATAGGGCGTATTGTTTTTGGTATAAATAGACAATAAAAAACATGATACGAATTCATATCTTGTTTTTAAAGGTAAAAATAGATACAAGGAAATGATTTGTTGATTAAATTGCTGGATTCGACGACAGCGTATCTCGCGGATACTCTCTGTCGAATAAGACATACATCACCTGAAAGTTTACGATTGTTTTGTGAGAATACTTTTTTCATCGGTTTTTTCTAGTGACAGTATTACAGAGAACAGTGACATGAATGATATAACAATAATGCGCGTGGTTTACGACGAGTGATCGTCATTCAGTCGTCTAATGAAGATCGCTATTGAAAAGCTATTGCAACCCATTATGATGAACAACTATAGCCGCACCAGCCGTGTCGAGAGAATCTCAAAAATCAAACCGGTAAAAAGCCAATTTCCGTCAACTGATTTCACAGGCTTGTTCTAATTGGAACAACTAAAGCGTTATAAATTGACTGAAATTCGTGCAATCAAGCTTCCAGCAGATAACGGTTTATTGCCGCAATACCTGCAAGCTGGTGTTAAATAATTGCCTCGACTTTTCAGCCAACTGGGACAATATTGTTTCTATTGATTGCCTGTTTTCGTTGTGTATTTAATCTATTTCTTCCATCATAAATTCTGATATCATGTTTGCTTACATAGCGGGCGTGAACGAGTAGAATAAATTTTTGAATATTTAAAGAATGAGCCACGAAAGCTAACTCTAAACCACAGCTCAATATTAAACGCAGTAAAATTCACAATGACCTGTACAGCCCTTAGGCTCTCACTGCTATCTTTATTGAACTATTTTATCTTTTCTCCGTTATCTTTGTCCATGTGAATGTAAGTTAAATGAAAAATAAATTATTGTTATCACGTTTTCCAGCAACCATTTTTTCCAATTGGTTTTATATGAAATATAATGCTAGCCTTAGAAGTATGATTGAATACAGACATATTTCGGCCGAGTGCTTATGATTTGAACTAGAACGGTTTAATATATATGTATATTGAATATGCAAATTATGAAAAGATTGATAATTAAATAAAACGTGCAACTAGATAAAAGCTTATCCGACAGATAAGATTAAAATGATATATCAGTGACATTATAAGTTGTTTCTAGTAAAGCTGTAAGTGTCGTCAGTTATAGTTGAGCTCATTAATTTTGACGAGTTTTCATGTAAGTCACAGACGCACATCCCGCTGAGACCAATTGTTATCAAGCGGAGACTTTTCTTATTCACGCGAAAAAGATAAAATTGTCATGTTCACGTATTAGTTATTTTCATGCGGATATCGCAAAAACTGTCAATTGTGAAAACGACCCAAAGACAAAATAAACGTTGTCGAGAAAATGAAATATATTGTGTTCGATTTTGCAATCAGAATGATGTAGACTGAGAAAACGGCGCCAGTTTATTGATGTTATTTCGTCCAATGTGTTGTTTATCGCGTTACACTGTCTCAGATTGAGTTTATATATATATATATATATATATCGCAATTTGGTATTTGTGGAAGCGACAACTATTTACTCCAAGTTAGCGATTCATTCGTTTTGCTCACAATATAGTTGAAACGACCTGACTATTACGTGACTATTCACATGTGCCCATAAATAGTCCAAAAATATTCCAAGGTTCGTCATTTCATGCGCGCCTTTTTTGATAAACATATCTGAGGTAGAACGATCTGATACACGTAGTGCAAATGGAGTTCGTTCGATTTTATTTTTGTCCTATCTTTACGGCACTTAAGCTTCAATTCTCTACAGTATTGTCTGCTCTCTCTTATTCGTTTATCATTTAAACCATTGGAGATAATGAAGAACGTGTAATACAGCTCTTGTACATCGAACAAACGTCAAAATCTACCCACTTCTAGGTACATTGTTGCAGCGCGTCACTTATTTCTATATTTTACAAGTAAACTGCTTTTTAATTGAATTTCCATATTACTGTGTGCGGTTTATTTCATTAAAAGGTATTTTCAATGACAGTATTTTGAAACTAAATCTTAGGGCTGTCCGTTTTGGCTGTAGATATGATGTCAATTAACATTTGTTCACATTTTTTCGGTTCTTAACTAATTGTGTAAACCACCGCAATAAGACTCGGAACTGCAGATAGTGGAAATTACTGTTTGGAGGCTTCGTTGATGTTATCAGGAACGAGTGTCATCGCTTTCATGATCTGACAACATCGTTTTATGTGTTAAACTTAAAAGACAGGCACTTATGAGAATAGAGATGCGAATACTGGATATTGGGTGAGAATCGATTTGACACAAGAATGCCTCGATAAATCGGTCAATTGCTTGATTACGGCAAACTTCAATTTATGAGATGGTGACATTTGTCACAGAGAAAATGAATGTTCTGTAGCGAAGAAGCGATTCACACATTGTATCTATAAAAACAGTAAGCAGATGTTTGGACCATATACTGTATACCAACAAATGTATTACTAGATATGTAAATTAAATGTTCTCCATTGGTTTAATGAAATGAAAATGAAATGATTTTCTTTTCTAAATCTAAAAATTGCTAGGACGTCAAATTGATTGTAGACAAAATCCAGGGTCGGGTTTCGCGACGACTACGATCTACTTGCTGACCTACTGAATGTAGAAACTGCGTCGAGATGTAGAAAAAAGCAAAAACCCTGACAAATATGTGGTTCACCAACGAGGGTCAACTATCGACATGGAAATAAATGCTACGAAAATCTATTGGTGTTGAGTGCCACATCGTGTCGATAATTGATCGTGAAATATGAACCAAGCTGACAATTCAGGTTCATCTCTGTCAAACCCCGTTCGTTTTTGCTCGAATTGAAATCGATGGAAATTGTTTTCTTTCCGCCACAAACGAGAGCATCTAATAAATGATTTGACTAATTCGAGCCACTGTCCGAACAACGACGTTATTGGAAGTGACTGACGTACGGACTATAGATCGTTGGTAAATTTTTGATGGTATTTATTCCACAGATGATGTTATTATTCGGTATCCATTATGAGATGGCTGAGCCGTTAACGGAATGATGGACAGCGCAAATATCGCTTATACGGTGGCCGACTTCTACGATATTTAAATAATGACCGAGGCTAGCGGTTTTTTTCCGCGGTATGATATATCTATATCACATCAGAAATGGACGTGTAGAATATGTGTGCTAGGTTGAACTAACCGACTGTCGTTTAGGTCCCTGTCGCACGGGAATGATTCATAGGAAATACGTTATATCGAGAATTAACAAATGAATAAAGAGATTCTGTGTCGGCGTATTCGATGACGAACGTTTTTAAAACATTACCCCGTCGAATTACAGTTAGCGATAGTTAATGGAAACTGTGTATATTGTAAGAGTAAACGAGAGTAAAATTGTGAATTAGTCACCTCATCTCGTAATTACGTCGATATGCTCTGATAATGGAGAAAACGGGTTCGTTTTAGTTTTAAAAACCACATCCTAAGCGTTCACGCGTTTACCCAGAAATGTTACAGATATTAAAAAGTAAAAGTTCTTTTTTCCTGTCGCGACGTCAATTTACGTAATGTTGCCCGAACTGAATCACGTGATTTAATAATGACGACCAAAATATGAAAAGTAAACGAAACTCGAAATGATATATAAATTATATACATATATACAGCTTGATTTATGATTTTGCTGGAATTGAATTTCTGACAAATGGTGATTTTGGTGTTCATAAACAAATGACCCGACGCTATAAATCAAGTTACCGGGCGGCTATATGGGCAGCGAACAACGATCACGTTCAGATGACAGGCTCGGCAAGTGCATAAGGACCATCCGTGATCAAATCAACGGCACCAGAACATGATGATAACATAATTGACTTTATGGTAGCGCGAACCTAGCCGACAGCGCTTTATCGGGTCTTCTGATGTTTACTTTATTGGTCAGATTTGGTTTTTTAGGTGCTGCGGGAAGCAGGCACCAAAGACTCGGGGATCGGCCAAGGCATTTTTACCCACACAAGACATGTAACGGGTGATTTATGTCGACCTGCGACCTATATGAACAAGTAAAGACTGGTATATTCACTTGACGTCACAGTACGTCACATTGGCCGTCAATAGGCAAGCTGCTAATAGAAGCATGAGTTCACATGACTGTCAATTTGATGCGTTTTATGAATTGCAATAAAGAGTGCTCGCGTGAATCCATAGTAGTGGAAATGAAGGGTGCTAAAAACACAGTATTCGAACGTAACCGAGTATAAAACACCACAGACCCTCCTGTGAATTAAGTGACTTTTACCTACTGAAAACCTTCGGTACACATATCAACCATCACCGTCACATTTCGCCGAGGGAAATTAACTGGAATCATTTAAAAGATTAGTAGCGCTCTAGGGTTCATCAAATGGTAGTTTTCTGTAAGTCATCTCGATCGTCTCTTAATTGAAACATAATTCCGACGACCGCACGTCAAGTGGAACAACCTATTGACAGTCTCACATAAAACACCAGCCATAGAAATACATGTAAAATATGCATGAGTTTCTCATTTAGAAGAGACTAAGACAGCACTGATATTACATATAAATTATATCACCGACGGGGAAGCTTTTTAATTTTACGTTTACATGAATATTTATAGAGCTTTTCTACTTTTTACCTAAATAGTCGTATTAAAAATACGAGCATAAATGTGATCATTTGGTGGTTCGCGGGCATCGAGAGAGCACTAAAAGATCACGCGGTTCTAGCCCCACTTGGGTAAAATAACTTAATCAATAATACTGTGTGATCTATATGCTGTAACGGACCATCTGAATGATGAAAGCGAGAGAGGATGCTTGGACGCATCGGAAACTGCATTTCTACACGCTTGACTGGGCTGAAACACCTCTGAACGTAACATCCATCAATTACCCACCCGTTCCAACGTCAAACCAGCCGTATTTATTTACCCAGTTAATTGCATATAAGAAGATATCCATTTTGTAAAATGATGGTTGCTCTCCATGGCGGACATGGCGGTATATTGGATCACGATTAGTTTACCAAGTTAGATTTCTATGCATCAGTCTGGCTGATAAATACTTCAAATAGATGTCTGACTACGTTAATTATTAAGTCTACCTCAGTCATGGATAAGGCTATTATAGAAGCCATTCATATCGTCTCTCTAAGGACAGCGTTTTATTGCGGAGGTCACCGCTTACCACGGTATAACCATCTCAGTTGGTTACACTCCATCTACGAGCAATTATCTCAACACTCGTAGACTCCATGTTTCCATTAATACTATACATTATTCTACATATTCAGAGAATATATGTTTGTTTTGAAAAAATACAACCATCTTCGAAATTCTGACGAAGTTTTGAATTGTAGGTATATCCTAGTAGTTTTCTGCTTAGCTTAGGAGGATTGGATGGTGCAAACAAGTATTCACGGGTCCAAAACTTCATCAATCGATACATTGATTGATAGATGTTTGTTTTATCGATGAACTTTTTTCAAGATGAATAGTCCCGACACGAAAATGAACTGTCAGCCTGATACTGTGTTCATTACGTATAAAAACTATGCCCCTGAGACGTTTATCCATTTCGCTTGACGAGTCTCAAGCTTATGTTGATATTTCTTATTACCAGAATTTCCAGTCAATTTATTTCGGTTTTCTTTTCAAAATGGAAGCAGGCTCATCGACCTGTATACCGTGTGAATAGCTTCAGGCCGGACTGGATCCTATCTCTTGCAAACTTTGACGTTCGCTCGTGATGGATAAGTGTTTTTTTTTCGTCAATAATAATCGCGCGACGTTCGCCTGAAAACCGGTGAAAATGTATAACAGCAGAAGCAGCAGCGGCAGCGGTGAGTGCGCGGTCAATTGATTATCTTTGAACAGATGATATAATTGCGTATAAATCGATGAAGATACGCCACAAATCCCCGAGTCGCAGTTTCAAAAAGTGCATCGATATGCGCGTCGAATTTTTCGCTGGAATTCAAATTTTTCAACGTTAGAAAATAGAAAATACATTTTCTACATAACATATACACAAAGTGTATAATCTGCTCCACGTTTTATCAAAATGTCACATATTTTGTATAATTCCGCATATCTCTTTATGACCTGTTGTAATTTATTGAGAAAACAAACTATCATTATTATTATCAAAGAATTCGAAGATTCTCAAATATCGTATATCGATCATACATATTTCCCGTTAGAATTATTGTGTAGAATGCATGAGGCTGTCTCCACTATTGGATTAACTTCTTTATCGAATACATTTGAATGGTATGTGACAACCGAGTTATGTAATTGACTTTCAGTACCCTGAAGTAGAGAAGCTGTGAGTGCAACTGGCCGTATGATAAACACAGTACACAGATGTTTCAAGATGACTAAATTTGATATGACCCGGTTGTATAGACCACTTCAGTAATTCACCCAGTCAATAACCCCGGGCTAGAAATATGCGAAAATTTGCCGACCCTGTCATCCGACCCACACTCGACATACAAACTAAATTCCGATACTAACAGTACTAGTTATATCAGAGGCGGATAACTGCAGGCGATTAAACCGATCAAAGTAATTATTCCAGTCGGGGTGCCAATGATTATTGACTTTCATTTGATATTAGGACTCCTAGGCAGCCAAGGTTGTCGTGGCGAAACTCAATTGCGAATATGAGGTTACGTTACTAATTGAAGAATGTGTACAATCGACGTGTATATGACAATAATTATTATCATCGCGGTTTAACTTCATCCGCGATTAATGTAATATGAAGCCAACACCAACGACTATCGTTTAATACTTGTACGATGAATATCCTTACCTATAATCAAACTTACGACGACAACGGTTCAATACTTTAACCATTAAAACTTTAATAAGACGAGACTTATCGGTCGACATCGATCATCAAACTAGATACCATCACATGTGTATTTCTATATACGCGCACGCGCATGTATCTGTCAATTTTGTGTGAATCAATGGTTAGAAAATAAAGTGAATATTTCCTGTGCGTGAATGAAAAATCGAAAACTGCGCCGGTACTAAAATTTACGACTTCCTTTCGCCTTAAATAATGAGATATGGTTTTATTAGTTTATCGATATTGTTCCAATATCTCTCGCTCTCAAAAATGTAGAATCTTGACGAGAAGAGGACCATGTTTGATCGAGCCAACCAGTTGAAGATCTCGTAGGCCTACGTAATAAAAGGACAAGATCGCGACAGAAGCGTGGGTAGATAGATATAGGTTTTCAATATCGGGAACGTGGCTCAATTTAGTAATAAAAATAGCGCGGAGTAAACTTTTTTTCGATCAACGATGAAAGTGCAGCCTCAAAAACTGCTATCAGATTTCAGCATTAAGCATTGATTTTTCGATAACGGATGATGGCGCGACCTGGCCGGATCGAAAAAACCGATTGACGTGTAAAGTTTTGATTTTCATCTTTAAAGGAAGCAACGTGTTAATTGGGCAAAATGAACGGAGACGTACACTGCCCTAGATGTATACCCGTATACTTGATTCTAATGAAAAACCGGCGAAACCTTTTAATCGATGCTTTACCAACAGCAGCCGACAATAAAATGTGATGAAGGGTCAAGCTGAATCCGAATCATTTATTCTTCCAGCATTCATGATGTCATTGATTGTGGTCTTCTGTTAGGTTTACAATGATATAAGATTCAGACGAAGTAATCAAACACCGGATTTTGTCTTTCTAAATGCATTTTGTCGTAAATCCTCGTGGAAAGTGCATCAGTTGCGATCACATTGCTTCACGGAATCTTGATGCGGCCATCACAAAGAGAACTTGTTTTTCCTATTATTTGAGGCTCTCAAGATTGTCATTTTAGATAACACACTCTCGATGTAATGGAAAAGTAAAAAATGATTCGATTTCTATAAATACAGAATTTTCATTTGTAGTAGTTAGTATCTTTGCGTGCAATGTACACCACAAGGATACTGAGAAACTTCAGTAGGAATATTCATATCTATTCATAATATATGAGAGTATCCGACTATTACAAAAACGCCCAACTAACAAAATACTCGATGGATATATAGATGCGGAGTCCTGGGGCATATTGACCGTCGTTCTGTGATTGTCAGACGGCCATTTGACGGCTGTTAGCGCATGTGGGACCTCGCTTCCTCGCTAATAGAAATAACCACATATCCGGCATTTACTCTACTCTTGGGGATCATATTTGGACCAATTCGGTCGACTGGCTGATAAATCAATTTCGCCTGTTTTCCCTGGCGTATATGGCACACTCATTGTCAATATAGAGACGGTGTCTTGTAAGTATCTTAGCCGAGTTAGATTTATCCGTTTCGATGCACCGTCACGGGATTATCGTATTAGGTCTCATTGCGATTGATTGGAATAAACGTCTTTAAATTTCGATCCGGGACGAGCCAGTGAGAGATTCATATCTAACCCCGTGTAGCCCCGGCATCGCATTTCTAACCGTATGCACGCAGAGAGCGTCGTGTCAGAATGCGTGACATTTTACAACGCGACGACATTCGAAAAGAGACAAGAAGAAATGCCAAGAAAATACGATATCAAATGAGCCAGACGTTTACTTCCAACCAACTGGAACAACACGAAATAAATACATACACGGAAACGTCTGCGGTACCTAACAAACCGTGAATCTGATGGGTTATTGTTTTGTATCGCGCTGTTGATCATTTCAGATTAGATTTAGTTACGGATTTCGATTATTTTTCCAGATCTCGTGTGAAAAACAGTCGCATGAAAAGATTATCTGCTGGGGTTTTTTTCAGTTTGGAAAAAAAGGGAAACGCGTACTGCCATAGAAACCGACAAACTTTTGTCTTAAATGAGGCTGGCGGAGTCAATTCGCCAATTCCTGCAAGGATGGAATAAATTGATCGATAACTTTGTCGCCACATGCCGCTATTAAATTTCGAGCAACGCAATATTTCAAAGAATATGGAATCGTAATTTCATAGGTGCGTCTAACAGAGATCCGACCGAAATATGAAATATCAATTTCACTGATAGAACCGCGGCGCCACGTGCAGCCACATAAATACTGATTAACTCTTGTCTATTATACTCATTCCTTTCGACGATCGAAATAATTTATTCTAAAAGTTCATATTTATTCAGTTGATTAGTCATCGGACACTATCTTTATATCGTTGTCTATAGCAACCAACTGATGATTTATATACAAGATTATCAAATGAATATCGCCAGTGTACAACTTAAACGCGTGAATGAATTTTTCCAGGGTAGAGACGAATTACACATAAATATTGCATTCGTTTGAAAAAAAAGTCTTAGATTTTTTTATGCGTCGAGCACTGATCGTAACTTGATTTTGGCGGGAGAAATTAACGGCGTGTGTGAAGCTCTCATCGTCTAGTACTACAGCGGTGAAACTGTTTATAGTATATGAGCCCCGTGAGAGTAATCAATGTCAGATTTTAGATGTACCCGACTGGGACCAGTGTAAAATTCTCCATCGCTCTAAACATGTTCGTTGTTGTTTGTTGTGTACAGGTTACAAAAAAACTCGTCTCAATCTCGGTGTGAACTGTAATGAACGCAACCAATCTAATTGATTTGCGCATTGCTTCTCAATTTACATATCGATAAACCCATAATACAGTAGATATGAATAGAATAGTCTTGCGCAGCCGTGGAAACACCAAAATGTTTCAGCAAATTCATAAACCATTTCAAAGAATGCTTCGGAATCAATTGTTGTTTTATTCAGGCGTTCAGTGTCTGTAGCCTATTTCAACATTGCTATCATTAATGAACCCATTTAAATTAATACCAATTCTCATGGAGCGGTCCCGCGAGTGGTTTTGCATGCGAAATTGGTTTTACGCTGTTCTGGTCGAACGATCGATTCTAACCATGACAAAACTGATAAGTTTCTTTGAGCGATCGATGAGTGTTGACTTATCGTCGACGGCGTGTAGTCACAGGTGAACGGATGTTATATTTGACATACTCGTTTCCGCTCTCATCGGTCTGCGACATATACTACTCAAATACAAACTGCCTCATCAACATCATCAAACATTCGACTCGACTATGGCTGCCAATTACTGCTGAAGATGAATATATCGTGGTCTATATTATCTTTACATTGTCAGCTATTGCCCGATAGTTCCTAAGTCAAAATAAGACGGTGAACGGCGGAGAACCCTTTTATCTGCGCTGTGTTAAAGAACCAGCGCCCACCGAGTTGTGGTTGATGCGTAAGGATTTCAGATATTCGTCATCGTTTCGACCGTGTATTTTAGAAGTTCTCTCTCAGACTGTGACGTGAGGTTCACAGATAAAACCTAATATGATCAAAGCAAACACGGAACATTTGATCATCGTTTTAGTTAGCCTTATTTTAATCATCATATTTTTCGTTTGCGAGTAACACGAATGATTAATGAATTCCGTTTCTTTTTAGTTGCCTAATGAAGAGGCCTATTCCTTTACCTTTTAAGCGTCTTCATTTTCGATAAAGACTAACTTCGTAAAGTGTTGAAAGTACTGAAGTACATATACCCAACATTCATGAAAGATATTTCGGTTTAAGATCAGTATTTGAGTATACGTTAGGTACAGTTCTAATGCTATAGCAATTTACAGAAAATAAAACTCGCATTTCTTAAGAAAATGGATGAAGTAGAAAAAACACGCAGCTCATGTTTCAAGTTGAGCTGGGGAATGTCACCACGAAGCATCGCCGGAGAATCTAAACTGATAAATGCTTTCACCGTTCTGCATAAATTCATCATATGCGTTTTTGATGAAAGCAGTTTCACCATCATTAAACAATTCGTAAATAAATCGACTTTCGGAGTTAAAAGCGGTTTAACTTACCTAATAAACCAGAATTATTGGAAAAATTCGAGTGAAATCGACGAAATGTTTTGTGTGTTCGTCTCGAAATTAATCCCGTGCACAAAAGGACAAAACTGAAAGCGTCATGTTCCACTGGGTGTCATCAGCGCGCGTGTTGCAGTGATGAGTTACTACTCTTACTGGCTCGCGTCCGTTTATGTACACCGCGAGTATGCCGATTACATCCGGGTTATTTCGCCGCCGCTACGAAAGCTCCCGGATAAACTGATAGAAGAGTTTGGAAAAAATGTTCACTAGTTTCACTTGTCGGGTTGATGCTGCATCTTAACAACGGTGAACGCTTATCAGACTTCATCGGCTAAATCCCAACATGGAAATCCCATTCGAACTTTTTGTCGTATTACTCGTTTTAGAGAACCGTTTGTACGGTGATATTACTCCGAATCGATTTTGTCCTTTGTTGGTTTTCATAGATAATTTCAAAAAAATAGGTCCGCTGAATTATTTATGAATTGCATCAGCGATACAATGAAAGAATAAACAGATATATTCTATGATAACTTGGATGCAAATGCAATATACTTTTTGCAATACAACGCAATCAAGTGGCGAATAAGCATCATTACATTGCTGTTTTAGCACTTCACGGGTGGCAAGCTTGCGTAGAATAACAAAACAAAACTATCTGAAAGTTTAATGACACCTTAAGAATCACTACGGCATCAGAAATTCAAGTGGACGCTTAGCTGAAATATACCACTGGTGGGTAAACTGCCTCAGTGGACTGGGAAATGGTAGTCATATCTACAAAACATTATACAACTCTTATTTACATTTACTACTTGTTACTGTATAGATTATGCAATAAATCAGAAAGACCTCCCCGAATAGCTATATACTGTGTTTATGAATGATATGGTTATGTGCGTTATCACTTCTAGAAATGTAAGCAATATTCTGTTCGCATCGGGAGCCGTTTTATTCGGTTTATACGATTTAATAATTGATCTTGATAATGACCGTTTTTCGCGAGGTTTCTTTTATCGTGCGGTTATTACAGGACACGAGCGAATGTCAATTTTACATTGATTTGTGAGAAATAACAAGCGACGAGCTACTTTCATCTTAATGGTTTCGTACGACACTTATCGCGTATCGTATTGCACACCTCCGATAGAAAACTAACAAGAATCAA
The DNA here is from genome assembly GCF_964204645.1 of Tubulanus polymorphus. Lineage (NCBI taxonomy): Eukaryota > Metazoa > Nemertea > Palaeonemertea > Tubulaniformes > Tubulanidae > Tubulanus > Tubulanus polymorphus. The sequence goes on along the minus strand of NC_134027.1, from coordinate 2,636,917 downwards.
ATACAATTTTGCCGATTTCCAATCATATATATAGATCCTTCTACAATCAGATTATCAATAAGTTTCTCTGGAAACGTAGGTTCATATATCCAACATTCAGAGACAAAAATATGCATAGAAATTCAGGGGCCGGTTTTATGGTGTTAACTCTACTAAAGTTAACACCGGCAGATGAAATTGTTGGCCGCGAGATTTAAAACCCTTGTATGTAAATGTTTTTATCGTTGGTGAATTCTAGTTCTAAACTTAATGTTAATTTTGTTTTATGCCAAAAAAAGAATTGCGCAGGAAGCACTGATTTTATAACTGTTGATAATCCTCCTCTCCGATTCCGATATTGTGCAGTTGCTTCCTGATGCGGAAATATTATTTGACAATCTGTCAATTGTCAAACGTTAAAGCACTCGGAATCATAAGCCAATCTTATGATGTTTAATTATCGTAAATAATCTTCCATAAATCTTCATTATAAAAAGAGCTTTGCGCATCGTGTTCGAGGCCTCAGTCGTTTCATACAGAGAGGCTGAGCGGGAAACTCTACGACGACGGCGATGACAAGTCAAGTAATACGTACTTTCTATCGTTAGCCTACTCTTCGCATGAGAGTTCCCTCTCCTCGCTGATAAATTGATCTTAGCAGTGCTACAAAAGAAACTAGCTATATATCCGTTAATAAAGATCGGTCTAGTCTAAATACCGCGGCCGCAATCATCGATATATTTCCATCGCTGCTCTATAGGCCTCGAAATTGACTGTGTACACCATATTCGGCCAGACTAGAACCCTAGTTGTAAGTAATCTTATTATTGTCTGGCATTACTTTTTCCGTGATCAAAACAATGAAATAATATGGCAATTCAAAGAATAAGCGAAATGAAAAGAAGTAAATAGAAAATAAGATTTTCTGTTGTTAATTTAGGCACGCCCCTGATAATTGAAGTACGTTATAGTAGTTATCGACGAACGAAAAACGGCCCTGGGCTATTCAATTTTACTATTTTGGTACCAATTTACTCATTAATTGATAATGGTTTGATGTCGAGGGAGACAGAATCGATCGAAGAGTTTTTTAAAGTATTTTGACGTTGAAAACTTTGAAGATTATTTCAAAAGACACAAAAATAAATGGCGATGAAAGTGAATATTTGGTCGACATGATACCTTAACTGTCTGTCTTTAAACCGTACTCCAAGTGAAGACAAATCGTATGAATTTTAACCATGTCAACGACACTATAACCATCAAAGGAAAAATATATATAGCTAGTTTTTCAGCTGCATCAATGCCAATGTTTTTTTCTCTTTCAACGTTTAGTAGTTTTTGGTGCGAGGATTATTGGTTTTATTAATACTGTAGGACGCAAGGCTGGATTATCCAGATGAGTGTTGACAGAACTAGGCCTTTTGTCCTCTTCACGACGCCATTAGCAACATTTCCCTTTATTACTTACCCAAGTTTTCGTGGAAATTGCGCACATGTATGCAGCACGTATGAAGATTGGTAATTATTTCTCCACTTTTAGATCCGAGATTATGTGAGAAACCGCGTAGTTTTTTTTCAAAGATCAGACCACATAATTCTCTTTTTCTATTTATGCCGTGGCCATTTTCCCGACGAATTAACACTCGAGGTGGATGTCCATCAAAACCTCGCGGATTATCATTTATGTCTTTTCAATTCGATTTTTCTGCAGCTTCTTGGGAATTATTATAAGCTTCCAAAGATTTTATATATCATTTAAAAAAGGTGTTTGGGTATCGTGAGATCGTGATCGATGATATAAATCAAAAGGACGTGGCCCAATTAACCATGGCCATATTGATGTCCTGTTGTTCTGAAATTATTATTCAGAAATGTCTAGAGAGTGTTGTTTGGTAAGCCAATGAATAAAAATGTGAAGCCATGTGACTGTCGTAAGACGAGACTAAACATTACCCAAATTTAGAAACTACCGTCTACGATTTTTATGAATTTTCCTTTGAACATGAATTTTGATAAATGACATATTGTTGATAAATGTCAAACTGGCCGTAATAGCCTACATTTTCCTGTCAGATTTTAGCACCTTGTTTGATATTTTGGCACTTTTCAGACTGTTAATATATTCCTTGGAAACGTTCATTTATGCCATTAACACCAATTACTATAATACCCACTGGGGCCGGAAGAGACAGTGCAGTGATACCAGCATTTTAATTTACTTGAATTTATCAATAAATTGATGATGTTGATGATATTTCGTTTTTCTGCCTTTCGATAAATCTAATCAGAGTAAAATCGTTGTGGTTTAATCAGAGTTATTTGCGCTTCGCTGTGGCGCTCAACGAAATGAATCAGAATTTATATCGAGTGATTTCGATAGGAAATAGTCCTACAAAACTATAAAAAAAGCATAATTCATTTTATTATGATACTTTTCGAATACTGCGCAGTATATGAAATGATGATCAATAACCGATAAGTATTGATGACTGTCTTCTCAAAAGTAACAACTAGGTTCATTTTAATTTGAGAGCAGTTTATCTTCACTATTGCAACAGTTTCCAATCAGTCTTTTTGGATCGATATTCAACATCATTTTATTGACAATTTATAATGGAAAAATCTTATTTGTCATAATAAACAAATAAACTCGTTACAGAATCGCCTTTTCAAAAATGACAAACGATAAATTCGTCACTGTAGAAATAACGCGGCGAACAGACGATCTGTAGAAAATCTGAGAGATTAAAATCCCATGCATTTTACAGTATACTCTCTTGATATACAGCGACCCAGGCGCGTGAAGGGATTTACAGTTTATCAAATGAAGAAAAATTGATGGAACTACGAGTTTATACCGAATCAAACTATAACATGTACAACTGAATCAGCGCGTGTTTAAATCTATAAGAAATTCTTACGTTTTCCGAGTTTTACTCATAAACAACAAGTTCACTGTTCAATATTTGTCAGTTTTCCAGAAACGTTTAGACATCAATTTCTGCGTGTTTTATCGATATACGATGACGTATACATTGATTAATAGTGTGCTCTTCTTTGCTAAGTGTCCCCGGAGTGCTGTCGGGCAGAATTGGTGTAAATGTATCGGGTAATGAAGCCTACGAACTGACTGGTTTTTGCGGGGCGTTTTGCTCATTTTTACCGCGGATAATTGACGAGCGACGGCGGTAGATTTGTGATCGGTCAACGATAAAGTAGAAGAGCGTATCGTATCGTATTAACGGTAAAGTGTGCTAAATAGGCCGGGATGGTCATCAGCAAACCAATAACAAATTGCAGCAGATCCAACTGAAAGTAGCAGCTATTTGATGCGGTTCCGATCGACAGAGACGATACGGATTCCGTCGATAAAATAAATCAGGATTCCACCGACTATATAGTTTATCTATTAATGCGTGGCTTACAGAAAGGATGGAAAGTGAGAACGGATACATTTCAATTTACAAATGAATTCAGTTGAAATAAAAATTGATTTTGAAAGAATAACCCCGCTGGGGATGGGGGATGCATTTTCTCATTAAACCAATGCATCAATCATAAACTATTTACCATAATCATTTATTTTTGCTATAATAGAGTAATAAGTTAATACATTTACGGACGAAGTGGCCAATCAAATCGCCAATCTGGAAATTCAACCATCGATGATAAATAAACCATATAAAACGGTCATCATTGTCATCATGTTAATCAAGCCGCCCGGTCCACAAATTAGCTAGAATAATCAATGTTACATTAGAAAATGATGACATAATTTCATACTGCATCTGCCTAAATTGACTGATAACTATCCTGATGTAATATAAACATATACAGTAACTAGACTAGACTATCTATAGTGACTGTATTGATGCTTCTCAGATTTTTCTAGTCTTCAATGAGAGGGTATTTCCACTGCATCCGAATCCCAGTTGAATTCGTGTAGTTCAAACGGTCACCTTCAAATAACGTTCCAAATAAAAGACTAGACGACAATTTTCTATGAATGATAGATAAGCAAGGTCTATAGGGAGAGTGTTAAAAGCATGTAGAATGAAGACATTTACATTATTTCAACTGCCAGGATATTTCCTGCCTGTTATTTTCAATTTCTTTAACATATTTTTACATTTTCAGCTATCCGCGTCCAATTTCATCAGGTTTGCTGTTATCTGGCGCTGTAGCAATGGTGACGTCATTTCTCTGATTGATCAATCACGGCTCCTGACACATAAAAAGGATAACGACAAAATGTGACGTGGTATCAGTAGCAAACTGATGCCAGGCGACTGCATCAACCGCACGTATCTTCTCATCACTGCGTGGTATCAAATACAGTGACATCTTCGTTTCTAACATGCGCCAGTGGTGAAGAAAATCGGTTGAATCCCGTCTATAACAAAATCTCATCCGTCCATTCATCACAGTGTCAGCTCGAATCAGCTTATATTAGCTCACACTGGAGCTTCTCCACCATCTCTGACACTAATAGCCGACTATCTACTACTCTCGATGGCTTGCTAAGAGTCCCAAAGGAAATTTAATAACCCAACTCAAAGAGCGAACTAAAGGCACGTCGGGATTCGGGTTATGAGTTATGGTTTTTTGGAAGAGAGAGAAAGAGAGAGTGACTTTTACTGGGTTAAAATATCTGATGATACGTGCCTTTGATACGGAACCAATCCAATAAACCGCAGATCATGACGTGGCTAGTTGAGTTTGACGTAAGAGTAAATGTAATGGACGTACTTAAAGAGATGAATGCCGCACGGACTGAGTGCGTCTTTCGGGTACATATAGAAAATGGAGTTTGCGAGCTCCAAGTAAGTTTAAATACTTGAGGGGAAATGATTTCAAACCTTTTTCCAATTTCCATCTTCCTCCATAAATTCATTGAAAACTGTACATACGACGTTAATAAGCTTACATCGAATGCTCTGAGCTTTATGCAATAAACCGCGGTCGGGTCGTGTGTTTTTGCGAACTGGTTCGATCTATTTCATCCATTCTTGACAGATCTGTAACAATATTTGACGTATAGGAACGTTAATTCGATTCCCAGTTCGATCTTCTCTCGGAAGACGATTTCCTCAGCCATCGCATGCACTTGCTGCCAGTTTATTTACAGGCTACGTAATATATCTTTTCCAATTTTCAGAGGTTGCAACTTTGGAATTTCTGGTGACATTCCATCCGATATATATTATGATATATTAATGAAGTCTAACAGTTAGACGTTTTTCGCAACGGGCCCGCTTATTGAACGCTTATATTCAGGGAATGATAGGCCCACAGTGATCTCGGGCATCCAGAGACGACGTACTTCATTGCGTTGTGGTAACCATATTGACTTTCGACAATGGAGTTCTCAGGTTCGAGGAAATACTTGAAAGCCCGTCCGGCGTCATCCCTAGGATCATAGACTATGGCAAACCAAAAACAGAACGATGTGAAGCAAAACGAACAATTGTCCTTCTGGTTACGGGGTTTGCTATTGACAACTTTAATTATGACATTACTACTAGATAGAACGCTATAACTCAGACTTGACAATCGTCAGATAAAATATCCCCCACAGACTGCACACACAGTTCCGTTTGTTCATAAATATTACATAAAGGAAGATGTTAGGGCTTTTACAATATCCGTTAAGTCGGTTATTTCAGCTTTATACACGCTATATGCAACATGTGTCCGATATGAATTTTTATCCGGGTATTTATCGTCGAATCAACGTCGCGTTCAATATTTATTCAAAATTGCTCATCGTCTCCGAAGCAGCTGTAGCCACAATTAGGCCACGAACAATCGGCAAATAGTTCTCACGCGACTTCTCTTCGTAGAACGCCGCTGATACGTTTTTGGACATTTTTCCATTTTCGCAATATTTGCGTTTCATACGAAGCCGAGAACCGGTATAACATCCGTTCATGATCCGTGCAGTCGATTTTCTTGGAGCTAAAATCGAAAAGGTTTCCTGACAACATACATACCAAACATACATGTAAACCACCCTGTGGCAGATTTTATTGACATGTATAGTCAGCATCCCAATTTAGATTGCCGAGGATGTCCATGCGCTCGTCGGATATACGAGCATATTTGTTACAATTCCAAACCATGAGGAATTCTACCGCATCGGAAAATGAGCTGCGTTAAATTTGATTTCGGTTTGATTAAATGAGAGCTTTGCGCGAGAGGAAAAAACGAATTTTAAAACTAGTTTGGCCTTTATAGAATTTTCTTCTGATAGACACTTCGTTTTCCGATAGCGATGTCCCAGCAGGAAACAGTAGTGTTCATATGGAATCTGGATAATTGATTCAAATTGTTTCCTTCGGGCTTAATTGCATTGTCAATAGGTGAACGCAAAATAACCACTGGCTCACTGTCGGCGATATACTCGTTCAATCAAGCTGCAGTTTTCACACACACTACAGACCAGATAATTCCCCTCTATTAGAAAACGAAACATCTAAGAAGATAGTCGATCCAAAAACAGATAAAAATGATCAGACGAGTAACAGACTTAATACGTGCGGCTTTTTCGTCTCTATTTTAAGTTAACAATCGAAAAAGATCAAACAGGAAATAGCTAGATCAATTTCACCCAATAGATATCTCCACCGGTGTTATGTTCTTAGTCCAATAAGGGCGAATCTTTTGTTTGGTGTCAAAGTGAATTCCAATGGGTTTAGAAACTTTTATTGAATTGAAAGGTAGCAGGGGTTGGATTCCAACTTTGATGATCACAGTTAAAGGATCGTGGTCGTGGATGAAACTCTTCTCTGCAAACATTGAACAAAAAACAATTAAATACGCGACAAAAATAAGAGCGTTTATTCAAAATAATCATAAGCATTTTGAGATATGAACAGAAATCAGGAAGGAAATGTTCAGACTAGTGTTTAAAATGTTCAATGGATGCGTGATATTACATTGGGGGGAAAAGTTCCTCCTATTGCGACATCTTCGCTGTCTATTGGAATCTAGCTGAACTATCAAATTTCCGGAATCGACAATAGCCAAGATTGCACTGAACCATTGATAGAATTTAATGTCTTCAGATACAGATTAAAGAACGATGTCTAGAGTTCGACACGGATTCAGAGTCATTCAGGGATTTTTTGGAGCTGTCGATGATTGGAACATGTCCTCTTATGACCAACATTGAACGAAACAATTAAACATGCGATAATGATAACAGCATTTATTTCATTTAAACTAATCAAATATAAGTATTTGTTTATAAGTATAAATAATGGACGAAAATCAGACATAAATATTCACACTTTAACAACTCGTAGTAAATATAAGACACACACTGTGGTGCAACATTAACATAGATAAAATCAAAATGTTATAATCATAATAAACTATAATTCATAGGACGGATGAAATCTGATATTCAACAGTCAATACCAAGCAATATTTATCATTTTATTGAAATATCAGCGACGATAAGTCTAAGATATATTCGTGAATATCATCGAGAACCATTTAAACATATCTCTATTATTCAGAATGAATCCATAGTTAGGATTGAAGAGTTTCTCGATACTGCAAACGTTGCTTTTTGTCATTTCAAAAGGTATCTGAAAAAAACAATGAATGATTAATCAGTTGTTCGCAGATTGGTGCAAGACAAGTCGGGGATGTAATTTGTACACTTACCGATGGCGGACCTTCTTCAGATAATGCTGTTTGTGAAGCGACATCTTCCGGTTCAGATTTCTCTAACACGACCCCGAACAAAGTTTGTATATCAGTTAAACACTGCCTTAGAAACGCCTGCAATTTCAATCATAATAAGAGCACAACATAATAAGAGCATACTAATGGTATTGTTAATGATTTGGTATGACTTTTGGTAGAGACTTCACATATTTGAAGATCTATAAGAATGCAGCAATCAGTTTATGGATCTTCAGATTTAGTGAGAATCAATTTACCTCTAATTGATCATCCTTCTTTTCAGTAGCTGATAAAGCTTTAATACGCTGCCCTTTCCTCGTTCTCGGTTGACCGGTTACAGATTGAACCGAATCCGGACGTGGTTTTGTTTGCTTCGACGGTGGATCAGCGAGTGATATTTCAGCGCGTTGAGCCAGTAGAGTCAGTCTGAATTTAATCGATCAATCATTGAATATAATGTTATTTATGTAAAAATTCGGTTGCAATTTTCAAGTTAATTTCGTATAATTTACCTATCGTGTAATTCTAAGATTTGCGATAGTGATATCCACATCATGTTACAGCTCAGTTGAACTGTTTCAGCTAGGTTTGAACTACTCCTCGGGTTTTTCTTATTCACACTGTAAAACATCATCAGTTTCTGTTCTGCTCTGTTCAACTCGGTGTTAAAGACTTCTAGTTCTTGCATGACGGGCTGATACCACTGAACGATCAAGTCGCTTTTCGAAGGCGTTGTAATTTCCTTGTCACTAGGTTTATGAGGCTCTGGATTCAAACCTGTTGAAAATATAATTAAAGGGTTCTTTTCAAAAACTTGAAATGGAGTTAATATCTGAATCAAAGTTCTCTACGGTAGAAATGAAAGTTCCCTACAGTAGACTCTGCCCACCTCAGCTCTCTGAGGTGACAAAATTCCGGGGCAGTCATTATTACGATGAATCAGATATATTGTCTGTTGTACCACAATGATCTGAGGCATTCGAGTCTTGGGTAAATGGAGTCTACTGTAATTCTATTAAGAGTTTCTGATTCACCCTTTTTCTGAGAATACTGACCAGGAGGAAGGGGCTGTTCCGGGAATGATCCATCGGGTTGAAGTTCAAGAGTCAACATATTGTCTGGATATTTTCGTATAAATATCGGTAGCTCGGTGGTCGCAGTCGCGGTGGAGTCAATCAGAGGTAATATCAGACCAGCAGGCGGATACACAGCTACACATGTCGCTTTATACACCTGAAACAATATCACAGATACTTTGTAGTTAGAAGTTTATCAGAAACGAGTTGAATTCTTTTCGAAAATATTTCATCCAAATATGAAAGAGAAATTCACGATTTCACCGGTACCAAGTAAGAAGTCCGTTTTAACTGGGAAGATGCCTAAGAATGATAAAGTTTGGATTGGTAAACTTACCGGAAGATTCTCAGTAAAATATCGATGCATATGATTCAGTCTAATAGCCCATGTATCGCTGTGAAGTGGAATGCGTACGACGTCGTGGTTTGGTGTATATTCAGTGTCCGAATGAACGACGAATCCCAGATCGAATTGTTCCGCATTATCGTCACTCGCCGGTTTTTGGACATCGCCGACGTGGTTGTTCGATAGTGATACCGTCGCCGTGCTACAAATCCGTTGTAATAACGACTGGTATCCTAAAATAGAAATTCGTATTATTTGAATTAAGAGAAAATACAGCTTTTTCTACTCAAAATATCTGTGTTTCACCGATCACAGAGGCATGTTAAATATGAGGCTTTAAACGGTAATTTGCATAAACCAGATGGAGTTCATAGGTCCTTCAAAGTGGGTTTCACTTTAATATCAATACACCTTTATAAAATCACAGAATGAATATCTACCTAACAAATGAACCCAACTGATATCAGCTGCTGATTCACGTGTTCTTTGAACTTGTTCTTCATAACTCTCAATTATTTTCGGATCCTGGGCTTCAGGCATTGTAGACAACTCTTCTTCAATCTCATCTACAAATATATCACCAATAAACTCCAGTAAACACTGTGTAACTTGGATAAAGTCAGAACTTTCCCATTTCATTAAGCTGCAGTTTTCGTTAAAGAGATTGAAAACCCTCCAGTGCAAAAACATCTGACTCACGCATGGATTAACTGTACTTATTTACGAATCGATTAGAAAATTCACTCACTTTTGAATACTATCTTTTTCTCGCCGAGAACATAAGAACTGATGAGATCGAGCACAGCGAATTCGGGCATCGTCGATTGCGAATTAGCATCGACTAAAACGCTCGAAACGGTGACATCTCCGGTTAAAACAGATTGTGATCTCATCGACTGACCGACAGCTGCAGCACATCGGATACTCAACCACGCCGCTCGCTTCTCTTTATCCATTTCACTTTCTTCTTTCGGTTTCTGTTTGGATCGTCTCTGTACAAAACAATCGCATAATTTATCAGTTACATCCCTAGTCCTTGAATGATAACTTTATTTTCCCAAGATTGTACAATTTAAAGTATAAAGGATACAATTAAGAGTATGATATTCATGCTACCATACAAGTGAAAGGGTCTTGAACACGCAAAGTTATATTAATAAGGCCCACTCACCCATGCTACACACACCAGCTCATACGTATTTACAATGACTAGCTACATTCATCAAAGTAATACTTACAGTTGGTCGTTTTCCTCTCCTCTTTAGAGTAGGACTTGTTGAACCGGCATCAGTTTCACTTTCTGCCCCGGACGTTGGATCAGGTGAACCATCCCGCCCCATCATTCCGGTATTCGACAAATACACCAACGCAATTTCCAGATAAGCTTGTCTTATCAAACTGAATGAAGAAATTACCATATGTGTACACTTATTAGGTATATCTGACAGTATAACTAAACTACGGAGACAATTACCGGGTACATACCCGAGATCATGTGATCCAGCATGACTTATTTTGATAGCCTCGAGGAAAGTACTGGCAACAGCGCGATGTTTATAGCTGCCTAAACTACAGAGTTGACGCTGGACTTTGCCTGTAATTACAATTTCATTGAATTCATTCTCAATACAGTAATTTTTTACAGGAATTTGTGGCGTAAAATAAACTCACCGATATTTAGTAGTATCACAGCCTCTAAGTGAGCAGTTCTCCTTGCCGATATTTTGTTCAATTCTAAAGCGGAACTCAAAACTCCGAGAACTTCGGTCCATCTTTCAGCAGCATCAGCACTTCCGCTATTCAAAATATCATTTCAAAAGTTTAATAAGTTCAATAAGCGATGGAAAGATTCGAGTGATCAACGATAAACTCACTGTTTTTTAGAATATCTCGTCACGTTTCTAGCCATCGCGTGCCCTATACGCAGTTTCACTTGAATTAACAGCGCGACGTGTCGTAGATAGATATTCTGCATCGGACTAACCGGACCATCTCGTTGACTTCGTATCTGGCGCCCGATCGCGTTATGATGCTCAACCTTCTCTCCGAACAAATGGAACTAAAAATAAACGCACCATAAACTGTGATTATACGATTTCAAAACCGAAGTGATGATAAAATTTGTTAATTTATGATTATACCTGGTCGAGTAACAATTTCTGAGCATTGAGATAATCGAGTAATGTTTTCTCGGTAATCGGTTCATCAGAGGATGATTTTCCGGCGGCGACTAAATCGATTAACTGAATCATAGCGGTGACACGCAGTAACTGTCCACTCGGAGATAACCACAACACACCGGACAATATCTTTAATATTTCCTGTTTGATTAAAAGTGAAATAGATCATTAGAAGATTCAATTCATCGATATTTCAAAATTTCACCGCTTTAAACATCGTTGTAACCTGTAGTATTTCTTCTGTGCTGGCAATAGATTTTCCTTCCATTATGTCTAATAAAGCTGCTTGCATGAGGAACTCGGCTAACATTTCAGTATCACCGACAGCTTCAGCCTCTGCTACCCCTTCTGCGCAATATAGACGACAATCTGCTAGCTCTACTTTCACTGCCCTTTCTGGCCCTTGAAAAGAAAAAATATTTCAATATTTTCGACGGTTCATCTACAATTGACAAAAAGTGGATGAAACGTAATTTTCACTACCTTTAATTTCTCCCATTCCTCGTAATTCACACATTAAACTTTCAACTAATGAGAGTCGACAATCGAGCCACAATCGAGTGTCCAAACGAGCGCGACTCTGGAAATTCTGATATTGGAACATCGTCGTTTCAGTCTCCTTTATTTGAACTTTAGAAGTCTTTTCAGTACGACCTCCTTTCAGCGATGAATTCCTGAAAAATTCATGCATTTTTTGTATCGATGATTTATTCATCACTTGAGTATGTACCGTATTACAGATCGATTTAAACAATGTACACTATAGCACTAAGACTGCCACTGAGTATGAGGTAAAACATTAGGAATTAGGAGAGAAGACAACAAAGCACTGTGAATATATTGTGTTTCTCAGTTAGTTTATGAGGATACATATGGAACAGCTATGAGATGCATTACCTTGCTGCTACTGTATCAAATCTCCCTATTTCGGATTTTTCTCTGTAAACTTCTGAATTCTGTAGAAGTTTCATCGCAGCTAGGACACATCTAGCAGCCATTGAGGCGTGATGGCGCTGACGTGCAACGTTGGCTAATTCGAGCTTAGCCAGAACGACCAACTCCAGTTCAGCTGCCGGGATATTTTCAGTACCTGATCAAATTTAAGGTTTATTAAAATCAGGTCCATATCGTTGAAATGAAAAGAAAAAAATTGCGAAATTGGGAATAAATTTCATACCTTGATCCATTTCCGCGCTTTCGAGGATGATCTCAGATATTGCAGTCATCATTTTATCAGCAGCACCCAACAATGTACCTTTAACATACTCCATTGATAGTTTCTTGTCTCGAGGAGAAAACCGTTTTTCAGTTCCTTCTTTAGAATCATCAGAATCGCTGTCTCCTTTCACTGCTCAATATAACATTAATACATTAGAATGTGAATAATAGTGTCTCGGGGATAGCAGAGGATATCATACCTATAACTGCATCATCTTTCTTTGGTTTTTGTGAAGTGACAGTAGCAGGTTTTGAACGTTTACTACCAAAACGCACACCCACTGAATCCATACTAACACTGGTGCCTTTCACTGTCGGTCCACTCGGAAGTCTATGGAAACAATTAGAAATTGATTGTGAAATCATGAGTCTACTGTATTTATCCTTTTCATTGATCTTCAATGAAACTGATAAACTTACACAACCGCAGTGAAGTCTGGTATAACAGGAATTGTTTGAGCGACTGCGTTCAGTAAATGAGCTTGAACTATAGACAAACGACACGTCAGATGAGGTCCATACAACGTTCCGAGATTCGAAGACAAACGCTTATCAATAGCATTCTCTAATACCTGCCGAATATAACAAATCAGTAAGATACAGGACGCAGATCCACAGTTTTGAGTTCGGATTTCACTCAATGAAGAGATGACTCATTGAAAATGAACTGATTTCAACTCACTACGAATGTCAAATCCAATCCTCGATGACAGTATTCAAAGACATCGCAATATTGGATGAAATTACCTGGAGATTTTTGGGATCCAAAACTGGTTTACTGGTGCAGAATGTATTGTGACTCATCTTTGATTCCATTTGACGGAAGTTACTGTCAACTGTTTGAGGCAGGCGTTCACCGTGAAGTAATCTATCACAGAAATCAATATCACAGTTTAAACTTTCAATAACAATAATCAATTGATTTGATTAAATATAACATCTCACACTAAGAATGAAAAGTCAAAAATGTTTCCTTGAGCAAGTAGTAAATTCAACATTTCGACTTTATCCTATAAGTCATTCATCTTCAGGAATATACTATTAGGATAAAGTCGAAACGTTGAGTAAACCACAAGCTAAAGGAACCATTTTGTGTAGGATTTAATATCATTGTAACAACACTGACAGAGCGTCTGATCAATTGTTATTAATCTGATTTGGTTATAAATCACAATCTGCTCACCTCATAAGAATGATGAATGCTTCGGTGAAAAGACCGAGATCGGTAAGAACTCGTACTTTCAGTATTCGACCATCGACGCTTCTTTGTAAATCACGGCACACGAATGTGGTGAAATATTGATTCAAACTGAGCAGTGGTAAAACGAACAGATTGTGTCGACCGCGAGCGAGTTCTTCAGTTACCCATCTTAACGCTGCCACTACAGTTCGACCATCACACCGAAACCTATGTACACAGAATAAAGAGATAAAAGTTTCAGGGATAATAATTCATTTTCAACACCATTAAAGATGGTTAACACATTGAAAATGAACTAATTTTAACTAACTCATAACTTTGGAACTGGACCCTGATGGGTAAATGATATACCGGTACTAACCTATCTGAAAATAGATCAATTCCGGGCACAAGATTCGTCACTTCACAGCCTTCTCCGATATCATAAAGAGCGTAGTCTCGGTCAGCTATTGGATGCGGTAAGGACGCACGGAACAGAGCTTTAAAACAGTAGCCAGATAGAAAACACGTCTCCATACGTAAACCGAGATCTGATGTTAAAACATATTGAGCTATCTTAGACGATAAGACACCTGCCAACAGACATCCCCACAGTCCATATCTCTCCTGAAGAATTGTGCTGATATCTTTATTCTTGTCGCCAGTTACTAAATCACGCCATTTGTGAAGTGAATCAGTTATGTTCATGATAATATCCAAGGAATCGGACCACCACTGATACGCGCCCCTGAGAAAAATGAAACAGATGAATCTTACGAGTATGTCTTAATATTCTCGATCAATCTATGAATAACACAATGAAGTTTATCTTACTTGATATTACCGGCGTGGTAATAAAGATTAGCCAATTCATGCATCGCTTGAGCTGCGACACTCTTCTGATTCTTAGCTTTCAGAAGTTCTATATGATACAGGAATTAAGGTTACTCATTGCGCACAGCAATACTTAAGCCCAACGCACATGGCAAAACATTAGTTTCATCGAAACAGAAAACACCTTTTTCATAAAATGTTTTGAGTAAAAGTTTTACCCGCAAATTAGAAAACGTTCAACGAACACGGCATAACAAATACACATAGATAACAGATGTTGCGCTATGGTCCATGGTGCAATAATGAACTCAGTTATTCACATCAATTTTGTCATGTCATGTGATGCAGTGATGCTCCCTGATTGGATATTCAGTTGTTCAAGCGTTTTTTCCTTGCCATGTGTGTAAGGCTTTAGGGGTCATTCATAAAGAGGGAGATGATCAAATTTAGTTCACGTACCTATAGTCTTAATATACGACGCAACCACAACACCGATCTGTGTTTTTGGAAGCGGGGCATTTTGTACGTCGTCCATCTTCATAAAATCTTCAACCTTTAAATCGGGAGGCATCGTCAACTGAGGCTGAGCGGTGACCGGCACGGCGAAATCTACCTTAGATACTTCTCGAGGTAGATCATAATCCTGATTCGCTGTAAGAGGATCAATAGAAATGTCAGACTTCGCAATAAGATAAAAACCCGCTATCTACAGATAAAAAGAATTTAAAAACAAGAATTTATTTATTCAATCTAAAATATATAGAATACACGACATTTCGATCTCACCCTAGAGATTCTATCTATTTATTTAGATTCTATATATTTTAGATTATTATCCGTTCACCACGTTTGAGTGTGGTTATCGTTCTATCAGACTTCACATCCACGATACGTTTGATTATAATGATGAAGACGAATTCAAGACAAACATCCGTAAAATTTGTTAAAATACATTCATATATTTTTGCGTAACAAATACATAAAAATATTTCATAAACGTGCGGCTAAAATAACATACATGCAGCGGTATATCATCGAGAAAAACCAACAATATCAATCAAACTGTTACTGTTTTTTTCTTATGTTTCAGGTTTTCGAATTAACTCTGAAGATGGCTGGAAGGATTCTACCCGAAATGCAAGAAAAAAACAATTGAAGTTGTTTCAATTGATATTGTGGGTTTCTCTTAACGATATCCATCAAGAATGGAAATAGTCTCAACTATCCATAAATAAAGTGGTATATTCATATTAAAGTTATACTATAATTATTATACTATAAAACATTTAAACGATCAATTATTATATCTAAATATATAATCACTCTGTGCCCATTTAGTTTACACAAACACATTCGAAATTGTGTTATTCATAGTAAGTCAGTTTATATTCAATAGCAGATCACTGCGCATTCCTTACTCAAGTATTCAAGCATTCAAGCATAGTAATCGTCACAGTTCAAGAAATATCAATAGAAACCAGTCTTTAGTCGTCAAGTAAATGTTTCGATTCACCGTGATCGAGAATGAAAAATTCCCCGTCGCTTAATTTCGCTTGTTTCGCGGCTTCTTCCAGTTTTTTCGGCGGTTCTAAATAATGCTCGTCGGTTAGTACGAACGTACCCCAGTGAATACCGACCGAGAATCGAGCGTTGATTTCGCGATGAATCTCGACGGCTTCCTCGGGATCGACGTGTTGAGCTTTCATCATCCAGCGCGGCTCGTACGCCCCGATCGGAATTGCCGCTAAATCGAACGGCCCGAATTTCTTCCCGATCACTTCGAACACCGGGCATTTTCCGGTATCGCCCGCGAAAAAGAACGAATGCTTCGGACCTTTCAGACACCAGCTGCCCCAGAGAACTTTATTAGTATCGGCGGCACCGCGTCGGCACCAATGTTGTGCCGGGGTAAAAATAAATTTCATCCTGTTCGGAAAAACGGATGAGTTTTCCTCCCACCAACACATCTCTGTAACATTCTCTTTATCGACGTTGCAGTCATGCATCCACGAGGCGAGACCTAACGGAACGAACCACTGCAACTTTTTCCCGAAACGCGCGTTTAACAGTTTCACGCTGTTCAAATCGAGATGATCGTAATGATTGTGACTGATGACGACCGCGTCGATCCTCGGCAGTTCGTCGATTTCGCACGGAGAATCGCGATATCGTTTGGGGCCGATGAATCCGATCGGGGAACAGCGTTCGCTGAACACCGGGTCGGTCAGAACCGTGAACCCGTCTAACTGAACCAATACGCACGCGTGTCCTAACCACGTTACTCTCACACCGCCATCCAACTCAACCCAATCAGGTTTTATTACCGGTAATTTAGAATCTAATTCAGTTTTATCCGATGGAATACCGATATCTACTCGACCTACTGTCGACATTTTCCACCATAAAGCGTTCAGAGCCGTCGGGAATTTCCATGTTTTCCACGGATTACTGAATCTAAACGAACTCCATGGAAATGTTTGAGATTTTTTAGGATGATGACCGTCGAGTATATCAACTTCCTCGGTAGAATCCATCGTTAAATAGTCAGTTTTGAGTTCAGAAAGTACGTAAAATCACGATCAGGAAGTAAAAATGTTACGCTAGTTGGTTTTCCCCATTTGTTAGGTTTAGATGGCATGATTCAAAGTATATAAAACGTTGAGAAACATGGAGCTAAAGGTTCGAATCCTGATTTATTTATCCGCGCGCTACAATTTATTTTTTCAAATGTTATCATTTCTTATATGAAGTCAATAGACTTACCATTTTGTTGACCCGCTAAGTACAGAACTAGTAACTTGCGACTGTGCTGAAGTGCTCTTGCAGTGTACTGAGATTTGTCTAACGCTGTGCAGAGTTCATTCAAGCTTCCGTCAATATCCAGAGGAACACGAATATTCTTCTTCGCGCTTACAGCGCCTTAAACAACAATCAAATAAATTCAGAAAAAGAATTCTTGGGAAGATAGAAATAAATTCTTCTGGACTATCAGACGTGGAGAAGTTTGTGCTGCTGGATGGGAACCCGCTACAGGGATACCCCCCACCCCGCAATCAACCCTGAAAGTCAAGCTTTTTACCTAGGAGTGAAATCAGATTTGAGAATACGATTAAACAAGTTAAAACAATGTTGTTTCTACGTCAATATCAATTTGACGTTTTATAAAGCTCAATTGTTTTCTACTGATTAAAGCTATATAATCATGTTTCCAGTTATCACTCATTCAATCCACTGTTCACAGTGTTCTATACTTTTTGACAAGAGCCTGTATTCTGTCCATTTTCATCAATGTGACGTATTTACTATCTACACGATGGTCTTACCGTCGTATAAGTCATAATTATCGGGATCGAGTTGAGCTCCCGGATCGAGACTGAATGAAAGTTTCTCTAAGACGCAGGAAGCCTTCAGTTGTATATCCTGATAATTTCGGCTTGTGACCGGACCGTTGATCTGAGTTTCAACGTACTGATAATGAGATTGAGGAGGTTCCTCACCGCCATACGTATTCACTTGATCAATCAACTTATGTTGAGCATGAATGAGCAATGGACAAACTTGTGTCGCATAACGATCACTGAAAGATAGATAATAATTCACAATAATATCAAAACCCACTATGTAACAATTCAAAAGATAGAAAAAGAATTAAAAAAAAGAAATTTACTCATCAAAAATTAAAAGACGGTGACAGTTTGAACTTTCTCTAGACTGCAGACAACATTGTCAGGTGTCAAACCTGGTGTCACACCAGATAATTGTCTCTTTACAACTGTAGTCTCTTGTACTTACTATGTAACAGCGTTGAATCTCAGAGCTAAATCAACAAGTTTCTCCCATTTTCGTTCAAACGATAACAACTCCAAAACTCTTAATACAATTCTTCTCACCCAACGAGTATCAACGATACTTATATCATCGAGTTGTTTTTCGAATTTCAAACTGGCGCCACCTTTCTCATCGGCGATACCTCCCATCCATGTTTCAATCACTACAACCGACCTCCTTCTATTCCGCGGCTGTAATTGAGAAAACTCATTGTCAAATTGATAATAAAATCAATACTGGTAGTAGAATTCATATCAAAAAGGGAAAGGACAATGGACAAGCCAGAAGGCTGAAGTCGAGGAGCCCAGTAAAATGAAGTACATAAAGATTAAAAATTATGATAATGACAGTGATGATATCAACAATGAGAGAGTGAAAAGTTGAAGATTATCTGATTTCTATCCTAATACAAACCTTGGCAGCTTCCTCTTCCATGTCGTTCTGTAATGTGACTAACATTTCCAGCAAGCAATCGGCAGCAGTATAAAATGCTGGTAAAACGATCAAACGAAGTGCTTGGAATGTCAGTAGACCGGTTGGATTTTGAGATGACTGAGCTGTACGCAGTAGAGCATTGTGAGCACAATTCCATAAACCACGACATGCATTTTGTAGCGATGTCCAATGCTTTCCACGATGTGCGAGAACCTTAAGAAAAAGAAATTCTTTAATCCTTTCATTCATTCTAATGCGGGGTTTATTATATCACTTCTTTTAAACTTACAATAGACCTCTGGAAGAAGTTGAATGTCTTTTTAAGCATCGTTTCAGCTGATTTTGGTGTCAATATGTTGATGGCATCCATGTCGATTTTAGGATCAGCTTTCCGCGAACGAGGCATGCTAACAGTCTCCTCTGATCGGTAAGTCCTAGGTGTCTCCTCTCCCTCCTCGATGACCGGGAATGCTGCTGGTGGCAAGATTCCTAGAATATAAAACCAGAAATCATGAATTATACCAGAAATCGTGGTAAGCTAGGATAATGCTGGTTTACACATACCAGTAGAAATTGCAGCTGCCCTCTCTACGGCAGACATTTTGACTGGACCATCACTCAACTTTCCAACGGAGCCCTTTGTTTTCTTCGGAATAATATGAGGAACATCATCAGTGTATAGATCCATTTTTGTAGCTTGTCGCGAGGGACCACCATCCCAACCAACAATTAATGTTCCAGTTGTTTCCAGAGTAAACCATTCCAAATCAAGGAACGATGTCCTAGAAATACATTTAACACATGTAACGAACATGATTCACTATTTGATGTACTGTTTATCAAAATGTATCCATTCCTGACCTGTAGGAATTGCTGTTCATATTGCCACCCATTTTCTCCATCAGTTCCAGTTTCTGCATGAAGACTCCAAATTGGCTCAAACCTTGAAGATTATTCAACTGCAACAACAAAAATACAATCAGTATTGGTCGAAACCTAAGAGTCATCACTATAGAGTGACTAATATCAGTTACCTGTGCTCTCCATGGCATCTCATCAACGCAAACCTTTCTCAATTTCTTACGTCGTAAATAGCTGTGAACTATATCAGGCAGGTAATTAGTCAGTACCTCCATTGCCTATAGAAATTACCAAACAAATGAAATGAGCTTCTATCCCTGAGAGGCAACGACATCAAACTGTTGTACTAAAGAAAAAATAAAACACCTACATAACCCACAGTAGATCACTATACATGTACTTACTCTATGTATTGTTTCTTCTTGTTCTGGAGTAGGTAACACTGTTTGACTTATTATAGATTTCCATAGCTGTTAGATTGAAGGGAATGCAATTAAAGTATAAAAAGCGTTTGGCTTGATAAGCATGATATGTGTATGAACACGTGTGCATTATTTACAATATACATATAACTAGCAAGTATTAAACGTCATGCAGTTTGAAATTAATCGTTGTATTACAACAAAATAACAAATATCGTCAAGTGAAAACACAAACATGTTGTGGGAATGATTCATTAAAAATGTGTCACATTTAAAAACAGGGTGAAACGCCGAGGAAACATGCAGATATTACCGTCAGAATTTCATTTTTTCCCTTTTTCTTCTGTTTTAGGCAACATAAGCAAATATTAACATTTCATTGAAAAGTCTTAACAATTGCTCTATTTATCTATGTCTATATTTACTTCCCAACAACCAATTTAAAATAAAAGCAACATGAGAAATAGTAAAGTACAATAAACCGTCGGAAAATCAGACGACTATTTTACCTTGACATGTTGATCTGTTTTAGCATTTTTCGGTTTATTTTTAGTTTTTGATGGTTTAGCTTTTGGAGTGACGTCTCCTTGAGGCTGCAATAAATTGTCCTATATGAAAGCTAGTTGCAGTTAGAAGGGTTGCAAGGGAGAGCAATGATAAGCAAAAGGATTTCACGGGATATCTAATGCGTATGCGGTGTATGTTATATCAGACTGTGACTGTGTGTGAATTATATGGTAATATGATGGATCGATTAATGAGATTATGCAGGTACGGTACATTCATCAGTCAACTTACTTCACGTTTTGGATGTACAGGCAAAGTTTTCTAATCAATGGGAGATAAAATGACATTCTTGAACACGGGAAGCAAACTTTCTAGCGGATATTTTGGTAAAATTTATGAGGATGTCATAAAACGCAGCTCGAGGGGTATTTGTTTCAGGCGAGGCAATGATACTTACCCCGGTAAGCTAAAAAGAAAAAATGAAATATTTGGATGTAAAAATCATACCTTTTCTTTATTGAATTCCACCATTGTTACAGCATACTTCTTCGCATCATCGGTGGCTCCAACTGTAACAGCCCCTGGTTGTTTGTTGATGACTACTTTCGGTCCAATAATTTGATCATTGCGTCTAAAAATTGAGTAGAGAGATATTTCATATTGAAGGCAGGCAGTTGACTGATGCCTGTGTACACAAAATATGATCGATGCTACTACTCACTTATTGAGCCATTGAGCAGTCTCTTCACACCAGTCTAGAGCACTGGATGCTAAACCTTCAGCTAGGGCTTTCACAGCTACTTGCACAAAGAATTCAATATAGCGAGCTCGGCGCTTGAATTTAACAACTGAAAAAATAGTCAATTTTACTCAGTAGTGTGTTGAATATTTTGAATAAACTTTGCGTAGAAATGAGACTGACCTTCCTTATAAGCGATTCTACTGGGAAGATAAGCTATGTAGGCGTAGAGTATGCTTGGGTCTTCATTACCAATCAATTCATGTTCACTTTGAGCTAAAACACATTAACATAACGATTAATCTTTGGACAGCTCTGAGAATTGTACAGCAAAAAAACAATTATACCTTGTCTCGAAAGCCTCAATATATGAGCTTCAAGAGCTTTGAGTTCCTCATTGTTTGGACCATCGGCATCGTCTTTGCCACCGAATATCTTATTGCGGCCTTTTCTTTTCTTCAGACCGGCGAGAGTCAAAGCACCAATCTCCGGAGGGGCAGTTTCTTCCGCGTTCTCTTCAGCTGGTGTCGCATTAGCTTGAACTGGTTTATCCTGAAAACGAATAAACTTCCATGCCAGTCACTGATTCAATTACCAGCGCGTAATCTCTACAATTGATTATATGGTTTTTAAGATCTTTCTTTATCTTTACTTCATTAGCTGATTCATCACTGCAGATATTAGAACTACATGTAGTTAGTATACTTCATCAGTTACCATTGATTCACAGACATTGATTAGTATCAATTTGTGCGCTTATAACAAACATTGCAGGTAGATTATTCTAAGTTCTTCTCTAAAACTTACATAACCCGAGGTGCGCCCACAACCAGACATTTAATCAATTCAATTCATAGACTTACAGACTCTTCTAATTGATCTGATGGTTTATCCTCAGTATTTGACTCTGCAGTGGCAATCGGTGGTATTTTACTGGCTCGTCGCTGTTTCAGACTACCACCAATACTTACACTCTGTTTCTGAGGCGAAGAATCCGTAGACTCGATGGCAAGTAAACGACGTCCATTGTCATTCATATGATTCGCTAGCTGCCTCTGTCCCCAGGTCCTCAAAACCTGTAATCATCCAAAACGCATGAAATATTGGCACCATTTACTAATTTAGCATACATGTACGTATCAGCCTTCTTACCTTTGCCATATGGTAGGTCATACAGGCAGTCATATGATGCAAACTCTCAGATATACTGGCCTGACGTCTTTGACGTAGCGCTACGGGAATCTCCAATAACACAGCGAGACAGTAT
This sequence comes from Tubulanus polymorphus, assembly GCF_964204645.1. NCBI lineage: Eukaryota > Metazoa > Nemertea > Palaeonemertea > Tubulaniformes > Tubulanidae > Tubulanus > Tubulanus polymorphus. The sequence continues at coordinate 2,614,347 of NC_134027.1, read as the reverse complement.
TGCAATATCTAAAATCATCAACGAACAATAGTTTATAGCCACGTTATATCGATGTAATGTTTTGTTATGTATTCCTGAACATTTTCCTTGATCTACCTGAATCACAGCTAGTGATGGAATCTTGAACTGAATTAGTGGAGCTGTCAGGCCATAACATTGTACAATAGCTTGTAAGGCCAAGTTTGCCTCGTTCAACCAGCCAGCTAATTCTATCGCTACTAACATTCTTTCACATTCTCTCAATCTGGACATCTACAAACAATAATAGAACATCTAAATGTAATAAGAGAGCTGAACAGTATCCTAGCTATCGTATACATGATGTACACACATACCTGACCGTTGTGTAGCGGTCCCTGGTCGCAAAGTGTGTCGCAGAATAGCAGTCCTTGTCTGACATCAATATCAACATTAATGAATATACTGGTGAGAAACTGTCTCAATAAAACCGGTGAAGCTAAACTGATTACGCGTTTATTCAGTTTATACAAAGTCAAACTAGTATCGACGTCTTTACTGGTGATGTATATATCTGCATCAGGTGGAGGGCGTACACCGACAAAATGATTCCACAATACTTCACACGCTCTCTGCGCAATATCATTACAACCTACTTGATATCCAACCTGCAAACATTATTATCAACAATATGAATATTTCAACTCTCTACCGAAGATTTATCGCAGGGTCCTTACAGATCAGCCAATTCCTGGATATAAGGAGTTTTCAAGGTGTTTTATAGGAGAAAATTGCATCACTTTCATATCCCAATTATAGTAGACTCCTCCTAAATCAGTACAAATTTAAGGAGTTTCAAAAGCATTTTCCATTCAGAAGGAGTTTTTAAGGAATCGTAGGACCCTTTCTCATTCAGTTTGCGTTCACGGCACTCACCTGACTTAAATAAGCCCAAGTCATAAGAACTGGTAGAGGATGCGATGCTAGGATCGGTTTACTAGTTTCACCGATAGATTCTCCGATCAGTTTACCCTCAGCCGTGTAAGCAGCGACTGCAAACACATACTGCTCTCCGGGTTGTAGACCAGAAACAGACAATTCACATCGGAATGAGGGTATCTAAAATTATAAATAAACATCGCATATCATGACGTAGAAACAAACAAAGATATCGGGATTCACTTTTATTTGATGTGAAATTGTCGCACCTGTTGGCCAGTCCCGGGCAAGAAATAATCATTCAGTCTGACTTTAATATTGCTACCACGCGACGGTCTTCCAAATAGACGATACCAAGCCACCTGCAAGTATCAATTCATTCGATTAGCAGAATATAGATAGACTTCGAATATCAGGTGAAAAAGTGAATCGACATACCTTCTGATTGACCGGTTCAAACGGTCCGGGTTTAAATACCATCTTTGTATCAGTTCTCGACAGTAGAATCGGAGACGGTGGTACCTTCGATTTCGGATCCAACTTTTTGTCGATGTCGATCATATTCTCGATGTATAAATTCCGTTCACTGGTTTCAGTTTTCACGATCATATTCAACGCATCCTTTTATTATAATAGCAATAATTAGCTAATGAATCAAAATACAATCATACATTAATTAACCTAATGAATAGGACTCACCCCGAGAAGAGCTGATTGTTCTTTGGTTACATTTTTATCACTTCCTAACATCAAAGCTCTCTGCATATTCAGCAATGCTTTAGATATCAAACTTTTGTTACACTGTAAAACCAGCTCATCAAATGATACAATCGGATAATCCTAGAAAGCACAAATAACAAATTAAATATGAACATTTCAAGATAAAGGTGCTACATTCATGTCATAAGATTGTCCTTACCTGCGGTCTCTTGCGTCTCTTTAATTGAGTGTGTTTCTTCGAATTAGAATCTGTAAAAAGATATTTGGATATTGAAAAAAAAACCAAGAAATACATTGTAATAAAATTGTGGTTGCAAAGAAATACCTTCCCCTAGCTGTGAGAGTTTCAGGCAGACTCTGTGATAGATGAATATTAGTTCCAGGTGTAAATCTTTGACTGTGTTCCAGACAGCTGTTGCGTCAGATTGTTTCAATCTCTCATTCTGAGCAGCTAAATCTAAATTATCTAAGTTTTCGTGCGATTCGTCGTCATCGGTCATTGGTTTGAATAAATCAGCATTTAAATCCTGTAAAACAAAGTACATTGTACAAATTATTAACGAATACTCCCTGCCAAATGATTCATACTATTCAACGTCGAATATTCAAACTTACCTGAACCCATTCAATATCCGCAATAGATTTACCATCAGTAAGAGCAGTAGCTTCTCGTGCGATTGAAACATTAAAGAGTCCTAACTCCAATATATCACGAGCTTCGACTAATAATTCCAGTTCAGTGCGATTTAGAATTGTAATGTTGATGTTTTGACCTGAAATACTCGCCGCAGCATCACGAGCTGTATCTGTAGGAAAATTATAACATTAAGATTAAAACTCATACAAATTAAAGGAGATTAGAGAATAATTTGAAAACGAAATTTATTCATCAAGGTGATAATGGTCTCTAAAGAGATTCCAAAACGTTGTGGTTTTTAAATTATGATTTAAATTCTAGATAAATAAATTTCGTTTCTAATCTTTTAAATTTGTATAGGTGAGTTTTAATCTTATATTTTGTTCACATCTGAGAGTACAGGCCATTCTGAAATGATGACATTGTTTTGTAGCATATTCTAATCAACGGTTTTTGCATTTAAGATAAGACCGAAATATTTCCTCACCCTCTTCAAAGTCAACTTCTGGAACTGTTCTCCGTCCTTTTTTCTTTCCTTTATCAAGAGCAGAACTTTCAATAACTAATGCTAAACGAAGCGCTACTTCAGCCGTCAATGCTGGATCAATGATATTCATCTCACACCAACCCAAAACTTGATGGACGGTGTGTAAAATTGACACCCACTGGAATCAAATGAAATACAAATAACTGACCTGTATTTACCTCTATTCGACCACAATCTATAGTCATATTCATACCTTGGATGGATTTTCCATGCGTTGCAAGAAGCGCGTATTATCAATGGATCCGGTTTGATATTTCTGGAAAACTGCCTTGCATTTATTCCACAAAAATAGCACAGCATCCATCATCATATCCATGTCGATCAATTCCTGTGAGTACGGACCATTGGTGATAGACAGCAGAACTTCTCCCAGATTCAAAAGGTCATCTCCCAGTGGTTGAGACTTGATACTCCCTAACAGTTATAGATATAAATGTATAGATATCTTCCTCATCCATATGAATGCAGTTTGTTTATACAATAGGTCAGGCGCGGATCGAGGGGTTCTTACAGGTCTTCTGGAGGACCCCCAAAATTTTTAAGTGCCCTCAAACAATTTTGCCTGCAAACATTTTTTTTAAAGTTTTTCTGAAAAAAATTATTTGTCTTATACTATACATCGATGAGTTTTTAGTCGGGGGCATGAGCCGGGTGAAGGGTGGAGGTTATCTTTTTCTAACTTTTTAGTTCTGTAAATGGCTTCAAATCACTGCTGGAATCTCAAAATTTATCAGCGGGAAGCAGTGTCAACAGTATGTTGCCCTTTTCTTTGAGATATGCCCCTAGAATTCTGAGAAGACCCTCAGATTTACCCCCTAGCTCCGCCCCTGTAGGTACCTTGTTTGTCATCTTTCTCATACGATTCTATTCCTGCTGTCTTCGGTTCTTTTTCCACAAAATTCGAATCATCTTGAACGATTCGTTTACAATGTTTACGATTCGGATTCACTTTCTCCATGGCGAGGATTAACTCTAAAGCTTTGATATCCGGTCCATATTTCTCCTCTCCAATTTCCTAGTAAAAGGGCGAAAAAAAGGCCAGACTTTAATACGCTACGATGATTATGACCACAATCGGTAGTTTTTACGGACGACAACGTACCTTCAGTTGATACAGAACGGGATCAATAATTACATCATACAGCTCCCAATGCTCATAGCAATAAGCTAACTTGATCAGTTTGACAACAGCACCGATCGGAACTCCATCTTCACCTTGCGTGGCCATTTGAATTAAACTCCTTCCTTCTATAACTGCAGATAAACGATTTGTATTGATCGAATTGCCCTGCTGTATCACTGTCTGTTGAGTATTACCTCCTCCGCCTTTAATGAAAAGTGAACATTATCAAAAAATCATATCGAAGCAAACAAACATTTCCAATGGAGATGTTTACCGGGTTCTTACAGATCAGGATATCCAATATTTCCCAGACCCATAGCCAAAAATTCCCTGTGCCACTCATCACGAGCAAGAATAACGAGACAAAAAAAGTTCAAATTCCCTGACTTTCAAGAAAAAATCAGAATTCCCTGAAGGAAAAAATAAATCAGGAATCCATGATTTTCCTGATCTGCGAGGAGAACCCTGTGTTTGATGAACACGAACCAGCGAGGATTTCTTGAGCAGCCAGAAATAATTCGGCAAAAACATCGAGAATTTCGACTTCACTGTCAGGAGCCGGAGGTGATGTTACTAGTGTTCTACGATTGCTGTCCGTTAGCGTTTCAATTATACACAGAAACTGTGACGCGCTTCCTTCAAACATTTCTGCCAACATTTTCTCACTGGGGGTTCGCGGCCAGGGTAACTGTGTACATAATACAATAACATTACAACGATTCGAAAATTTAATTATTTCTTTTTAACTCTCAAAACCCTGAAATAAGTGCAAATGAATGCGATCAGACATTTAAAATAGAAGGACACTGAAAACAGAGATAAAAACGAAGCACATCATGAATCCAATAGCAGACAACACCAGGCATTACTCACTCTCCAATCTCTATGAGTACCCTGACCCTGGAATATTCATTCATTTACAGTAACACTAGCAGCAATGAGTGAATAATGTGCCGGATAAAACTGTGGTTTTTACTGTTACTTACACCCTGTGCATCCTTTAAGTTAGCTCGTTGTTTTGGACGGAGTATACCCTTCGGTTTTTTCCTGGTTTCAAAAGCGGATCTCTTGAACATCATAACCGCCATCTGTACGAGAATAATGACAAGAATTTCATATTAGTATTTTATATGAGTATTTTCAAAGTACTTGATAATCATGATATGGTTACATTCAGCCCCTTACCCTGATTGTAGCTTGTCGAAAGCTGAGCTCAGTATTAACATCTTCCTTTGAACTGCTGACACATTCTAATTGACTGAGCTCATTTATCTTCGATAATCCGCGACGAGCGAAAGCCTGAATGAGAAATTCCATGTAGAGTAATTTCTTGTTTTGTTTATAAATTCATGAAAATCTGTAAAATTCATTCTTACCTCAGCATGCTGGCCTTGTTTACAGTCAAAGTAGCATTGACATACAGCTGTATAGAGGGTAGAACGCCACTGCAGATAGTGAACAGCTAACAACGGAACTGAAGTTTCCATACACATACAAGCCCATAACAGATACTCAAGTACCTACAGAAATGATGTATTCACTATAACACATCAGAAATGAGCTAATGAGAAATGGATCAGGGCCCAGTTTCACAAAAAAGTTAAACTGGAATTTTTGTTGTAATCGCTATTAGTTACTTCACATTTTCAATGAGGACAACAATTCAAACTTAACCGTTTTAGGCTTAAACTTTTTCGTGAAACTGGGCCCAGAGCAATACTCACTTTAGATGAATGACCTAAAGACATGAGATGCCTGGAAACGCTATAGATATGGACAGTTCCTGAAATTAGATTAAAAAATCAAATTGACTTGATATTTTTACAGACATTCGCAATAGACAAAGAAGGGAAGATTTGTACCGTTGAAGACAAGCCAACAAAGTTTCTCCTGAGGCAAAACGACCTGTGTTACCAGACGTAGGAAGGATAACAACCGAATGCTATCATCAATAGATTCTTTATTCTGTAGTTTAGGATCGGACAAACGAATCACTTGATACTGACAAATACTTTTACCCATCAACGCTCGAAACTGGAAAATCAAATTGTCATATAAATGATTATGTTTTAAGTGAAAATCATTGTTATATCTGAAACCTGATATTTATTACTCACAGTCAATCCAGCATTTTCCATTTCAAAGCCATCGGGAAAATACGTTTCTTTGAACTTTTCCACATCGACAATCTCCTCTACATTCACATCACCGAAACGTTTCAGATAACGAACGTAACATTGCCACAACGCTAGATTATATTCCTAAAACAGCATGATATGTCTATGAATTTCAAAAAATAGAGACTTATACCTTATGTATTACACCGTGGTAGAAATAGGGAGATCGCACTTAGCTCCACTAAATTGAAACCGCAGAAAGTTCTAAAAATCAATAGTGGCATAAGTATGGCAGTTTCAGAAACTTAAATTGACTCTACCTTTAGAGCGACAAGGTTATCACCCATTTCCAATAGCTTTTCTTCATAATAAAGTGAAGGCAATCTAGGTTCATACTTGTTCCATAAATCAAATAAAGTATCAGCCCTACAAACAATCACAACATTATTTATAGTCATAGGCTTACTATCATCTTGCTTTTCTGAACTGAATAATTCTAATAGTCTAAATGATTGATTTGAATACGTGACATGTGAATGAAATAGTAGTTAGTGGTAGGCTGCAGATTTATACATACGGCCGCGAGTGAGCTTCATCTTGTTGAGGTATGTAACCCTGTAATGACCGTTTCTTCATATAAGCATTGTATGATTTGATTTCTTGATCTAGAGCCTGAAATACAGGGTTTGGTTTTCCGGGACTGTCATAAAACGAACTCGGAGGCCCTTTATTGATGACATTTGCGGCTGCTCCTCTTAAAATAGTCGCCATAATGATGCTTCAGAGCGTGATTTATTAGAAAGTGATATGAGAATATTCATGTGCAGTTCCTTTCTATCAGATAAGTGATAATTTTCAACTAAAAAATAATCATTTCAAGTTTATCACGGGCGCCGCCATGTTTAAACAGCTCGTTGCTATGGCAATTCAAGGTCGTGTGTGAGTCGCAACTCCGGCCGGGGTTCGAGTCCTATTTACGGAACATCGTTTATTTTTTTAATTTCCTCTTGCACTTTTCTCTCTCTTATTCCTTACAGGATCTCCCATTAAATTGTGATATGAATTAATGGAATATGTATGGAAAATAAAAATAGCCAACAATGTTTTTGAAATTGTGTATCTGTGAAATTTGTGAAATTTATTTTTGATTGTCCACGATCTTTTTGGGATATTTCGCTTAATTCTGAGTGTGCATAGCTCAAATAGGTCTAAATCGAATCAGTAGAGTTGTGCAGTCCAGATAAATCATCTTTTAGACTTTTAAACTTCCTTCCAGCGGTACCCAAATTGCACTACATACAGTCACAGAATAAGTGGATTACACATTTTATCTGCAAATATTTTCTATTCCTATGTTATTAAATGTACGTCCACTTTTGTACTGTTTTTCCTGTGTTTTGATGTTAATATTTTATTGCATGTCATTTCCTATGTAACTTGTATATTATATGGAGCAATAAAATTAAACTTCAAGTTCAAGTGGAACATTTCCGAAACCGGTGCCCGACATGGGATCTGCGCATGCGTCAAAATCCACTTCCTTCACCTACGAATATGTTTGTCGGCGGGCATGATGTTATCTAAAATCTAAATCATGGATTTCTCCTTCACGGTAATTTAGATTTCTCATGTTTTATGACGAGTCCACATATCTGGGCATCGAATTGATCTATTGCCATGGTTATTTACGCGTTACATACGATAAAATAGCCGCCGAACCTTGCACCAGATTCTGCAAATCATCTCTACTACCGCTAGATGGCGGCACATTTTATTTAAGATTCGTATTCGTATTCGATAATTTTGCCAATAAATAAACTTATACTTATAATTGCAATGCCAACGTTATTCTTTAAAGAAATAGGAAATTTTGGTTTTACTTCATGGATTGAACTTGTGTTTTTCAACAATCGATTTGATCAGCTCCTGTATCTTCTTAAGAAAATGAAAACCAAATATATGATCTGGGCTTCTGACTTTAATTTTTAGGGCCTGTCATTTGGTGACTTCAGTGGTCTCACCCCTGAAGAGAATCAGCGCGTTAAAACTATACTATTGAGACCGAAGGAGGCACAGCCTCCAAATGGACCTGAGGTTTGTATTATCTACGTGATATATGAAAGATAAGAATGAAATGTACCCCTAACCCTATTCCCCATTTCACTGCTGAAGCCTTCTCTAGTTGTTCCTGTGAATTGATGAGACTGATTTACTTGCAATTTATTTATGTAATCTGTAATTATGTAATTTCACTTAAAGCCATTTTAGATAAAAACGGTTTTACAGATATGTCAGGGAATAAATAGTCAGGGGAAAAGCAAGTAAAAAATTGGCCACCCAGATTTTTTATGCTGATGATTGTAATAGTGACTTGTCTATTTACAGTTTCCGTGGTCTGAGGAAGAATTTCGTTTAAGTTTTGGAGTCGATCGAATTACAGAAATAGCGGAGAGTTTCGCTGGAGTTCGTATACAGCAGAGTGTCGTTAGTCATGTGACCACTGCAACCAGCGGTATTTCGCAAAGAGATTCACCTGTAGTTATCGACATGGAATGTGACATTGTTTCATCAGCAACCTGTTCCTCATCAGCCGCGGGACAGGCGTGTTCCTTGGCAGGGAGAGAGGAAGCGTGTGCCTCCTCAGTCAGGGGAATGGAGGTGTCTTCCTTTTCAGTTGGAGGAGAGAAAGCGTGTGCCTCTTCAGCCGGGGGAGAGCTAGTGTGGTATAATAATGAAAAACCGCTCGAATTAGAAAATAAAAAACCCGATGCCTCGGAATATTCCTTGTCCGGTGAGCGTCGACTTTCAAACGATCGTAAACCGTACGAAAGACGGAATAAAAAAAAGCGACCACCCGGTTACTATGACGCTGTTTACAACAATCCTACATCGGAAACGCTCGTTAGCGATAACGGTGTAACTAGCAAATATTGCGCGAATGTTTTGATTAATGAACGCGGCGCAATTTCGCAATCGCAATGCATTATTCCGAATCATACGGAATTTCGTACATCTCCCCCTGACTGCGTCGATATTCGTACATCCCCCCCTGACAGTGTCGATATTCGAACTAATAACGAAAAGTTATTCGTCGAAAATGACCATTCGTTCAAAACGGCGCGAGGTTCAGATCTAGGGCGAATCGAGGGTCTGGATTTGAGCAAACCGGTCGGTTTGTATAATTACGATAAAGCGACTGTGGATAAAGATATCGTGGTTCTTCAACCAGACGTCGGAGAAAATAATCGCGCGATAAACAATGACAATAGAATTAACTGTGATACGACAACGCGAAATATAATCGGAGCAGTTGAAGATTGCGATATCGACAGAACGAACGGTTTAACAATAGAATTCTTACAAGATAACGATGTAGCAAATATCGATGTTAATTGTATAGATATTGTAAATACTGATTCCAGTTGTCCCGACGTATTAAACACTGATGACTGCACTACTGTATTAACAGTATTCCCCGATGCTGCTGCTGCTGCTCCTGCTGCTGCTGCTTCTCCTGCGGTCGGTGAAATTGTAAATATATCCGAAGACACCGCTTCGCTTCGGACTAATTACACCGAGGAATCTACGAACGATGTTGAATACGTGAATATCGAGAAACCGAAATCGAGTTCAATCGCGTCGTTCTCGTGGGCGTCGCTGTTTAAAAAGAAAGATGGCGCTTCGTCACGTACGACGATGACGAACCTGGCGACGAGTGATATTATTAGTAACATGTCCGGTGACAACGATCAGAAACAACCGGCTGACTTTCAGAATAGTGATAAACAGGAAGAGAATAAGAACATTAACGAAATCACTGCTACAAAGCAGCTCGGAAGTAAGTACTTCCATGAGATATTTACCTTAAATAGTATAAATAGTGATGGCTTTGCTAGTACACTGCACTGCGGTGTATTGATGTTATTAGTAATTACTGTTTTTGTCAACAAGGGTACTCAAAAAATGAGTACAGCCCTTCTTAAAAACTCCCAGTGTATACATGGAGAACTGCGTGTAACGAAAGACTCATCATCATACTTGAGTTGGTAAAATTGTTAAAGTTGGTAAATGGAGATCTATTTCATCTTTAATAATGCATATAGTATATTTTCTAAATAATTTGTTAATCTCCAGATTTGTTGCTCAACCTACAATTGAACCACCGTCCAATCAGTCTTCAACCGAGAGGACTTTCTAATCGCGGAAATTGGTGCTATGTAAATGCTGTATCCTTTTAAATGAATAATGATTATTGCACTTTGAATGTTAATATTTTTTGATACGATTGTTGGAAAATCGACTTTGTTTTCTTTTACCGATGAATATTCAGACTCTTCAAGCTTTATTAGCCTGCCCCCCATTTTACCATTTGATTAAATCCCTGCCATCGTATCCTGCATTAATAAAAGGACCCAGTTCAACACCAGTCATCGACAGCATGTAAGTATGTTCGAAATATCTTCGAATTTTATCAATCAAATATTAATTCATGATATATTGATCCTCATTTTGCAGTGTTGAATTCGTCAATGAGTTTATAGCTATGAAATTCCCATCCTACCATTCAGGTAACAAATTCATCGCCATTGTTTCATTAAAAGGAATTTTTACCAAAGTTCGTGGTTTAATGAGTCTTATGCTTGATGTTACAGGATCGAAGGGAAAGAAAGACAACATTCGTCAAGACATAAGTTGCGGTCCATGTTTTGAACCAGTTTATGTTTATCAAATGTTACAGAGCAAATCTGATGTGTTCAAGGTATACATTTCTTCATCATTTCAGCTGTGTTGATATTTATATCACGTGGCTAAATTTTCTTGCGTATGATTTATACTTGCAGCATGGAAAGCAGGAAGATGCCGAGGAATTTTTGTCGTATTTGTTAAATGGAATCCATGAAGAAATGTTAACAGCGGAGAAAGCATTGTCTGACAAATCGGCGCCTAAAGGTAAATTGTCTTTTAGGATCGATGCAACTCCGTAAAGAGGTGGATGGGTTGATACCTGAAATTCAGTAGTAAGACAATACATACACAGTACACAAGGGTAATGAAAAAAGTGATCTCTGCATACAGAAAGGAGGGGTGTCGAAATAGAGATAATCTATTAATAATCCCTTTAATGTTTTCTCTGTAAATTTAAGAACGTTTTGATTTCGGATGTTATTTTATTTATTCGATGCATAGAAAACCAAACGGAGGTTGCAAATGGTTACGGCAGCTCAGCAGAGTCTGCAGATGAGAATGAAGAAGATGAAAGCTGGGAGCAAGTCGGACCTAAAAAGAAAAGCATGATTACTAGAGTGGTATGTGACAAAAAAAATTACGAAAGATGCCTTGTTTTTAGAGTCGGGGAAATATCAAGGAAAAAGCCTATGAAATATAAGTGGCCAGCCTGCTTAAGTTATTATGCATTGAATTTCAATTGTTTCCATTAGACGCATGAACTTGGAACTGATACTTCGAATTTCATTCGTGTAATTGCAAACTATTCGATATTTCAGGCCGAATTTACACCCTCCGCGATCTCCGCTATATTCTGCGGTCAGATGCGTTCGGTTCTGCATCAACCAGGCTCGCGAGAATCGGCGACTCTTCAGCCGTTCTTCACGCTCCAGCTCGATATACAATCAGAGAGAGTGATGTCGGTTAAAGATGCGTTGGAAGGTCTACTAACACGTGAAAGCGTCCAGGGCTACACCTGCTCGAAAACTAAAACCGAAGTCGAAGCCTCTCGACGTATGATGCTGGAAGTGTTGCCTCCTGTTTTGATCCTGCATTTGAAGTATTTCATTTTCAATAAAGATGGAGGTTGTCAAAAACTTCTGAAAAGAATCGACTATCCTGTTGATTTAGAGATTAACAAAGGTGAGAGCGAAAATGAATTTTTTCAATATGAATTTTCAATGGAGGGAAAATACAATAGTGTCGAAATTCTCTAATTGTTCCAACCTTTCACAATTTCTTTCTCCATTTAACAAGCTGTATATTAGAATGTTATTATTATCTGAAAACAACCGGGCATCGAGGGTTCACTTTAGGTCCCAAAATGTGGGTTTGTATGAAGCCTCGGAGCAACTATTGTGAAAATCACATTCTTGTTTTACAGATTTGCTGTCTCCTAGCACAAAATCTAAATTAACCCAGACCCAAAGGTCGTATAAGTTATTTGCTGGTAAGTGAGAAATCTCCATGCACTGTTAAAGGGAACCGGCCACTTTACCCGGAAATCAGGAAAAGTGGAGGGTGTTTCTTTTCTTTAAAAAAATCAGGGAATTTATGAGCTGAAAATCGGGGAACTTTGCTGAGATTGCTTAATTGCGCTTAAAATCGAAAATTTTTCATCTCAGTTGTACATATATGACTGTGTTACGTGATTTGATTCTTAGCTGATCAAGTCATGGAAAACAACGTGCATTTCGGGGAGTAATCCCAAGGGAAAAATCAAGTTGAATAAAAGTCATGGCCACCCTATGTTATTTTCTCCGCGGAGGGGTCACGATATCGTAATAATTTTGATTTCTTTATTTTTTAGCGGAATATCACCACGGCCGTAATGCAGCCGGTGGTCACTACACGGTGGATGTTTATCATCCCGGAATTCAGGGATGGGTTCACATCGACGACAGCATGGTTCATTCGATACCGCTGTCTCAAGTTCTAAAACCGTTCACAGGACGTGTACCGTATTTACTCTACTACAGACGCTGTGACCTACTCACTAGTTAGATACGTTGTCTAGAAATAAACGCGAATATTTTCCTACGCCACAGATTCGAGTCAGTGTTGTGTAGATATGTGTGTATATTATCGCGTTCGAATGAAGATCTTCGTTTCACTATTGATTGAATGGAATTAGGAGAGCAGAATAAAACACTAAACTGAACTTTTTCGCCATTTCAAAAATGGGAAAATCGATTTGAATGTTGATTGTGCTGTGAGTTTGAAGGGAATAATTACTTAGTGTCGAGTATATTGCCACCGAATCGTTGAAAATATTCTTGCTCTATTATATATAGAGACATTAGAGACAAACTATATGTCCTGATATTACTGACGCAACCGTTGGTTTTGTAAACTTACTGCCGTTTTAACCGAAGGTCAGAGATATATAGATTTATCATGATGATGATGATGATGACGATGCAGTATTAATAGGATAATCGTAGTGTGTTTGAAGTGATATGATGAAAGATCAAGAGAAATTGTGAATTAGCGACATTTTACTTATTTTTCTAGTAAATTGATGAAGTGTTTCCTCTTAATTCATCATCAACTAAAATGTACAATCATGAGTGTTTAGATGGGGTAAAGATTTAAACGTGCATTTTTACCACTAAATTACCGTTAAATAGATTTTGATTAAACCGGTAAAATGAAATGTACATCGTATGTGCTTGAATAAATGTGATATATTATATGACACACTCACACACACACAGGTGTGCAGGGGGTGTCATTCTGTTGAATAAGTTGAGTTGGCCATTTCGTAATGCACGAAAATGAACAGTCTATAAGAAGACCTTGTCTCATCCATGGACTGATGAGCTATGTCTATTTAAAGATAGAAATAAAAGTGTTGAATCAATTGATTTCGATGATTTAAAAGTTAACGTATTTTGTGTAGCTTCTCTGGAAAAGATTTGAAGAAGCAATGTGTGTTTCATAATTGATAGAGAGTTTTATTGTAATCAATCGAATGAACTCGATTCAGTTGTGAGTTAGTCTTGAGTTTAAATGAGTTCATTTTCAATGAGATAACTCGAAGTGAAATCTAAACTCAGAACTCGGGAACTGGGCCCAAACTTTCTGTGTACCGTAAGTGATAAGTGCTGGATCAATAAACTTGATGTGATCTTGATGTGATTCTGGAAGAATGTAAGAATCCTGCAGGTGAATACATACAAATATGATTGTAACATCTATTTAAGTTATTCGTAGATGTGTCCTGGAAATCTTGAGCAAATATTTAGTTTGTAATAACAGATTGATATTTGTTTACATTGTATATTTATATATATGGGCAGAATGTGGCCAATATTTAGGGTTTGGTTTTTCAGGCTTGTGGAATTTACACTGTTTACATAAATGTGTCATTCGTACTCGAGTTGACTACATGTGTGTATTATGTGCAAAATATCATTTATTGCATTTTTTTCCAAAGAATTGTACATAGAAATTTCTAGCTTGCTCTAATTATAATCCAGTGTTACTTGCATCGCGTGAGATTGGCCCTGGCTTGCAGTTAATCTTAGTTCTATCCAGAAATGATAGATCGACCCAAGGGTCCTGTTTGAGCTGAAAAACGGTTAAGTTCGAATAGTTTTCCTCATTGAAAACATGGAAGTAACTACGAAGTGATCGAACAAAAAAATTGAGTTTAACTTTTTCATGATCCTGGACCTTGGTGGATAAAAATTTCAATAATCAGCCAATTTCACTGAATGATGACTGATGAAACAGGTTCCGGGTCCTTCATTTTTCATGGACCTTAAAATTGTATTTCTTGAAAATCAATGTTTTGTTCAACTATGGATCTGTTGAAAAGAGGACTAGGAGAATTGAAAACAGGCAGATGTATAAATATTAGATTGAACTAAATGACTAATATCGTGAATAGATAGATTACATTTGTAAGATATATGTAAAAGACAATTCACTGTAATTTTAGTTAGTTGTAATCAATAATGACCTAGTCACTATGTATGAAATAAACATCTGTCATCATTTCCAGCTCCCGAGTTTAAACGCTGCTTGTCACCTCTCGCCGCTGGTCTGCATTCCTGTTGTGAATATACAACGGATATGTTGATAAATTCATTAATAAAATTATTATTATAAAAAAATGGCTTGTTTGACTTGGTATATCATGATGCATACAGTGGAACGTCGTTACAACGATTCATCGGATATAACAAATACAGAATTTCGTCCCAAGAAAATTTCATACAGACTGGATACAACGAATAAAACGCAAATTTTCTGGTGCCAAGAAGTTCTCAAATAAGGTTCAATGAAGTTGGTGTTGCAACTCTTGTTGAGGAAGAGGTCACTGGCTAAAGAAAAACCAAAAGTTAAAGATTGGTAAAACCATTGGCCAGTGTGGGGGTCGAACCCACGACATTCGCGTTATTAGCACGACGCTCTAACCGACTGAGCTAACCGGCCAGTTGGTAAAGTGGGAAAGTGTGTATTTATATAAATCATCGCATTGACTGACAGCAGGCGGAGCCACACTACAATAGGTCCATTTACTTCCGGGTTGCAAGGTGCCCGGTTAATCATTCCTGTATTTCCTGGTTAATTTTTGTTAGTTTGAGCCCCGAAATACAAAATGGTACGTATGACTTTAACTGTTTATTAAAGTTAAATCAGTAATTAATATTTCGATCGTGTTTAAAACTTGCTTTAAACAGCAAAAACCCTGAAACGAGTGAAATCTCTGATTTGATAGTCTGAGTTTATTTCTCTCAGACTCCTGATCTGTAGGCAAGGAGTGGACTGACGAGGAGTGGGCTACCTTATTTATTGACGTTTTGATGTTGCTTTCATATTTAGTTTGAACCAGGTTGACCATGTTAATCAATCACTATGTTTTCTCTGGTCACATTCATTTGGTTACTCATTTCCTGAGACGAGTAGGCTGTGCTTAGCCCTATATCATTCATAGCCAGGCAGCCGATTTGGAGATGCAGTATTATAATTGCTAATATCTCGTTCTGTTTGGCTGATTAACGCCGTGCATGTCAAAGCGGGCGACTTACCAAATTCAGGGAAGCAACAAGAGTTGAGAAAAGAGTCTTTCCACCAAATTATCTAGCCCGTTGATGCATTCGAATGTTTTAACTACATAGCTCTCAACCTAACCCATAGCGGTTTCTAAAATAATGTTGTGTCTGCAAAATATCCACTTCTTAATAAATAACTGGGGTGTCATAATAGTTTTGGTGATTGGGCCTATGCAAAAAACATTATTGATGTGATTTTATTTTCAGGCTGCTACCCTTAAACCATACCTGAATGCAGTCAGACACACTCTAACAGCAGCGATGTGTCTAGAAAACTTTTCATCTCAAGTAGTCGAACGACACAACAAACCAGAGGTTGAAGTTAGGTGCGTCTGTGATAAACTGCTGAATACAGGACACAGCTTTGACTTTATGTTAAGAGTTAAAATCAGATTATCTTTAATGATTTAAACTTAACTGTGAACTGGAACTTCGGGTCAGTTACTCAAACGTTGGTTGAAGTTCACCTCTGTAGTTCAGCGTGATGGGTGTGATGGGTTCTGTTCAATTCCTGCTGGAAGCTGCTTACAGCATGCTGGCAACACTTCAAAGGTCGGCGTAATCCATTTGGGTCAGATCCGAATGAAGTTGGCCAGTGGAGAGTTTAGAAAATGACAATTAAAACTTCATTGTTCAACTCTAACCAGCTTTTGAGAACTGGGCCCCGTCAATTCTGATTGTCCTTACTTTATTCCAATTGCAATATACCATGTTGTTTACATATATTTTAGGAGTAGTAAAGAATTGCTATTAACTCCCGTTATGATTAGTAGAAATGAAAAAGAAAAGGTTTTAATTGAAGGATCAATAAATTCCCTTAGAATAAGTATTGCCATCAAACAGGTATGTATTACCGATCTGCTGGGTTTACTGCACTGCAAAATCTACAGTCTTAAAGATTATTTCTTTCATTTATTTCTTAGGCCGACGAACTTGAAAGAATTTTATGCAAAAAGTTTATGCGATTTATGATGATGCGAGCTGAAAGCTTTGTTGTACTGAGACGAAAACCAATAGAGGTAAATCACTGATTACCAGTAGTGATTGTGATGAAATAGAAGTTGATGCAAATTTTCAATTAATCCAATCTTGTTTCTTTTCGACAGGGCTACGACATTAGTTTTCTAATAACAAATTTCCACACTGAACAAATGTATAAACACAAGTTGGTCGATTTTATTATCAATTTCATGGAAGAAATAGATAAAGAAATCAGCAACATGAAACTAGCAATCAATGCAAGAGCAAGAATATCAGCCGAAGAATTTCTCAAACACTTCTAAATAGACGTTAGTATTTTGGAACCCGGGTCCAGTTTTACGGAAAAGTTTAAGCTTAAAACTGTTAAGTTTGAATTGTTGTCCTCATCGAAAAGAAGTAACAAAATATGAGTTAAACTTTTTCATGAAATGGGGTCATGACTCATTTTGAATTGACTCGGATGAAATTAAACATATTCTCTTTCGCATTTTAGAATCTTGAAAAACGAAAAAAATGACATCTGAAAATAAGGCGTTGCTGTTATAAAAGTGTGGATAAAATAAAGGGTGCTTTCTCGTTGAAATAAACTTTTTAAGACGTGTCGCACCTGTATGAATCCATTCTGAATGGATATTCATTTAATCAATGATCAACAGCTTTCAATATAAAATGGTGGTTAATAATTATTAATCAGGAAAGTAAAGCAGAAATTTTTGCACCGCGAAATTCATAACAACATTATTTCAAATTTATTTTACGTACACATTTATTTGGTCACATTATTTCATCACTGATTCAGTTGATTATTATTACGTTTTCGTCATAAATTTTGAGTTTGATTGTTTAATAACTGAATTATGTTTCTCTGGTTTAAGCAGGTGGTTCATTGAATTTACAATCGCTTCAAAATCTTTCTTCGACACATGTTAAATTGTTTAATTATTATATGATTTAAAAAGATATTTACTATCTTCATCGGTTAAAAGTATATTTATATTATTAATATTCTTATTACGAAGTCAATTGATGCACCTTCAGTTTACTTTAAATCTAGCAGTTTGATTTCTACTAGAGAGACATGTAATTAGATCTCTACCTATTAGTCAGTCGTCCCTAGTTTGTTGTGGAAGCTTAAGTGAATCTGCATTTTAGAATCAATATAATCCTCGATGTTGTAGTCAAGCTAAAAGCGATAGGATTAACAAATATTCAAAGCCATGCCCTAAATATCAATTTAAACGCCTGCAGAACTGAGCTCTCCTGAAGGATTTCAACCATAGATCGATGATGACTAAAAGGTAGAATTGAACTACTGTTTATGAAGGCAATATTATATTGTAGTAGTAACGGTTTTTGTGTTAACATTGTAAATATAAACTTAACAAAACCATTAATGCAGTGATTAAGTAATTTTTATATACAACAGGACAAAATAAAACAAGACAATTGTGTAAATAAAAACTCTTTCGTTTCATTCGTTTTCTGAGGCTTGAAAGCTCATAGTTGCAATTGCATGGAGTGCCATTTTTCGCACTCGATTCGATTTAAGTAGAATTGGAAAGCGTTTATTTCATTCAAACCAGGAGGAAACCTCATAGGTTTGTACATGTAGTAAATAAAAAAAAAACGAAACTTGACTTACAAAAATATCCTCGCATGCCACAGTGGAATAGCGAGGCAGCACTAGACGTTTAAGTGCTGATCTCGCTATTTTTACCGCGGTGGGCGAATTGTTTCTATCACCGATTCCATCAATACAAATGCTTCATTTAATGGAATTATTCTAATAAGTTTTAAAACCGAATCTTCAATAGAAATGATTTGTTTGATTTTTGTTAGAAAGAGAATAATTCGTGTTCAGGGTCAGTCTGTCCAGGTGGTTTCACAAGACACTAGGCCGGCCGCAATCGCTAATGCGCTAATGATTACTTTTTTCGCACCAAAGAAGTGCTTACTTACTACTTTTAAACCATGCTATGCTATATGTAATACTGAAAATACCAGTTATTTTGTGTAAATAAGAAACTCTCCAGTGTTTTCACATGACAGCTACTAGCTGTCGGCGCTATCGACCCTGTATGAAACCTGTACTGAGGAACTGCAGTGCGAACGTGACTGTTTCGCGGACAGAGAGCTCTGGATAATGCATCAAACGCCGCTATTGAACGAGATACGCGTGATGCTGTTAGATGATTATTCCGAGAGACAGCAGCAGCAGCAGCAGCAGCTGCGACACGAAACCAAGATGGCAGACGACGTACAATCTTTAGAACGACGACACGTTAATAAAACCGACCCTAATCGAGTCGTTACACAAGATCGCAATTCTGCAGCGATGGAAAACCATCTTTCCGATGAGAATTTAGAATATAAAGTCATTGTGAAGTTTGATGATAGATATCTACGCACTGGACCTGGGATTGTTAAATTCCTTCTCGCTGTGAGTGTTCTGCATCGACAAGATTTCTGAGATGCATGTATTTTGGAAGATTGAATATCATATTCGTACTCTTTTTTAATCATATGTTCGTATAGATTAGATTATGATGATATTTTCATTTAGTCATTGTAACAATTGCAATGTGTACGTGACTGAGCCGCCCGTTTGGTTTAAACAGCTGCAGAAAATTTATTCTAGCAAAGTCTGAAAAAATAACAATTCAAACCAAGCAATCGAAAAACGAAAACATAAAATGGCTAAAATCATTTTCTGATTGAACAAAAACTCTCTAGAACAATATTTTGTCAATAACGTATCCAACATGAATCTATTTTCTCCAATTTGTATTTAGGTAACTTCCATTATTGGATTAGGATTTGTGACATGTGTCGGTGATTTCCCGGGTGCTTATCTTTTATTACCGATGGATTCACACATGCGCATGTATGTATTCGTCACCGTTTCCTGTTTTATGACATGTATCGTTCTCTTGCTGCTACAGACAACAGGACTTATTAAAATGTTCCAGTTTAATTGGCATTTCGTGGTAAGTTTCTAAGCATCAATGTGTGAATGTCTAAGTATGAAGTTTCGTGCCTACCAACTTTTTAAATAGCAGATAATGAAGAGTGTCTATAATTTCGATGAAATAAAAAGTAATTGATAGTGTGACTAAATTAGAGAACGCTAGTACCGCTTAATCAACATTTTTTTCATAAGGTCTGCTGGATGTAAATAATTGGTTTCACTATTTCGAAGTCTTGATGATTATCATCTAGAGAAACCCACAGTATCAATTCACATAACTGTTCATTGCATGTTTTTTTTTTTAATTACGTTTCTTGAGAGTTTCTTACGTTTCTTCGAAATCTTCAGAGTTTATTTGAAATTTTCATTTTTTCCATTTGAAAATTTTAGAAAATTTCAAAATCTCATTTTCAAATAAACTCTGAAAGTGGTTGGAAGAAAGTGATTCCGCTCGAAACTTAAGAAAAAAAACATTAACAGTCGTTTAGGAAAGTAGATTGTGGGTTTATCTCAATGATACCAATGTATAACTGATGTTGTTCTACATCAATGATAATTGCGCAGTACGCTAATTGATATATTTCATTTTTGACAGGACCTCGCTGTTTTTTCATGGTTCACCTTCATGTATCTAGTAGCTGCCTCTTTGATCGCCGGTGCTGTCGTATCGTATCAACGAGATGGAATAATTCGACAGTCTATCATACAACAGTTAATCGTTGCCACGGTACGTTAACTCATGAAGAAAAGCATTCTTATCGGTTATTTGATAAAAGCAGCGGGCTGATAATTTATAGCATTTCTTCGGGGTTTGCATCTTAGAATAAATATCGAGACGTTCGTTTTGAAAAAGGAAAAACTTTTTTTGCAGGTATTGGGCTACGTGTGTATGTGCATGTGCGCGGCGTCCGCGTTTAATGGTTACAGACGGTGGCGCGGATCGAGTCAATTCAGACGATTCCGACTGCAAGAACTGGAGAGACTCGAGCGACTTCAAAACGTCGAAAACGTCTGAATTTTATTTCCAAATTTACAGAACTCTTCCAAATGGCAGCACGTTGTATTGTATATTGTATTAGCTTCGGTTTGCTGGTCAGACTTTTTGCAAGCAAACCACGTAACGTCGATTTGATTTGTGTGAAATGTTATTTCTTAAACTGACATTATCGTCATTGAAAGTCCGAAACATCGTATCATTTTAGATTCAAATTTTGATACATAAATATCGATGTTATACTTTTATATTTTTGTCACAAACCCTCCCCAAAAGTTCCTCAACTCGTATTATCCGTAAAATGAATCATTGGCACGAATGAAAACCTTGGCTAAGAGCGTGTTAAGCTAAGTCGGAACATTCTTATTGATTTATCAAAAGGATACAAGAACCCACTGATGGACCTAGCGCTGAATTCCTAGCGCTTAAGTTTCAGGTAAAATTAGAATATCATCCCCTAAAAGAAATTCCACTATCGTTATTCGACATCACTGAACGGCTAAGATCTTTTACGGAGCCTAGTTATTCTTCTGTAGCATGCGAGGAATGCAGATATACATAACTATATTTATTGTCATTCATCACACAAACCACGCACAAGTTCTGTGTGAAAACTTTTTTCAGAGTTGTCCATAAAGGATTTATATATTTGGATACAAGTTGATATGATCTCATGTATTTGTGAAGATATCCTCCAAATGAGCAGATAAATCAATAAAATATATACATATACCGAGGTTGCCTTTCAGTGATTATCATTTTATTCCGTTGCAAATTTCATATAAAATCTGTACAAATTTTGTAATAAAACAAAAAGATCATATAAAACAATACAATGAAAATGCCGTATACAGCGAAATATGAATAACATCAACATTTAAGCAAAGAATAATAAACATTGATAAGAAGGCAATGGATAATCTTAAATGCAGGTTTATATAGCACCATGTTTCTATAGCTAAACTTTATTATATATCGACTACAAAATCAGAATCAAACAACTAGTATTTTGATAGCATTATGTACTAAGTTCCGATGGATGGATTTTGAAAGACTTTTTAATCTCATCTCAAAATAACCACAGATATTAATAATCTCAAACGGGTAGGTATATCGAATAGTCTCAAACTCGTCTATCTAAAAAGTCTCAAACTCGACATATTTCAGGACATAATTATAATTCATTTACGCCTAATTTATCTACTTGAAAAGGTGTATCTACTTCGATGACTCCACTATCAGCGATGACAACATCTTGTAGCGGTTTGTCTTTTTCATCGGTGCGGGTATTTTCAATCTGTTTTATGACATCCATTCCTTCCAGTACTTTACCAAATACTGTATGATGACCATTCAACCACGGAGTAGCGACTGTCGTTATGAAAAACTGCGAACCATTTGTATCTTTGCCTGAAACGATTAAAGACCGAATTTCAAATGAATATTCGAGGTCTTTTTAATGAATCAAATGCATTTTGTTATCACTGCTGCTGAAATTCTGACCTGCATTAGCCATGCTAACCCATCCAGCGCCGTAATGATCAAGATTGAAGTTCTCATCAGGGAAATATTTTCCATAAATACTTTGACTTCCGGAACCATCTCCTTCACTGAAGTCTCCACCTAAAAATATGATAACAGCAAAATGTTATTTGTTTCAAAATTCACTTTCTTTCTTAATCGATGCAAAAAAGATTGAAAAGTTAAAATACTTTACCTTGAAGCATAAATTGCTTGATGACGCGGTGAAATTTGCTGCCAGTGTAACCGTAGCCTGGAGTCCCAGCTGCTAGCTGTGCAAAGTTTGCCGATGTTTTTGGAACTACATTTCCAAATAAGCCAATCACAATGCGTCCAATTTTCTCATCACCAATTTTCATATCTAAATAGACTTTTTTCGTGACGGTAGTTTCACTGGCCTAAAAGATAAGAATACGAACAATCTAGTTACATTTTACAATTTCAATTTATTTTCACAGGAGAGCGTTACATTATTACAAGTCAAACAATCAAAAAAAAGAGAAAGAAATAAATAAATTTACAAAATTATAGCGTACATACAGCCGGCCCGCTATTCGCGCTAACTCACGACCGACTAGTGCTGCCACCGCTCTCGCGTGCCAGTGCTCGATAGAGCTAAACTTTTCAAGCAGTTCAAACATGATATTTTCGAATAAAAAGTCATGACAACTATAATCTAAATACTCTCGAGATTGAATCCAATAAATTGACGGTTTCAGATGTTTAATAAAGTTAACTTACCAGACAAAAACCGACGATAAGTGGAAATACTGCGAGGAGATTCATCTTCGTTTCGTGTCAGATCTTGCCGTAAACTGTTTTCTGCCACGACGACGAAAAATATAGTCGTAAAAACTAACAAAAATACGATTGATGAAAATGAATAAGGGTACAAAAGCAAAATATTTATTTTCTTGAATTCGATATTAAATACTGCAAAGAAGAATTTAGATTTGAGGATATTATATTTATTTTCATTCTCATTGTTGAACGGTCGGTGTTAATGTCGTAAATTGTGGAGCCGGGTAAGTGACCCAATTTTTAAAATTCTTGCTTTTTCTTGATGTTTTGGCGCTTCAAACGCGTTTGTACGTTATCTGACAGCCTCTATACAGTTTATCTCTAAAACATGAATACAGTTTGTTCTATTTGATAATACTGGCATTCACTTATTGACTGCGAAACTTGTAGAAATAGCTTCCAAAGAATTACTTCCATCCAAATTCAAATTAAATTAAATTACGGTAAAGGTGCATCAAAATCAAGATTTGGCGCCTTCTAAGTCTTTTCCTATAATAATACCAAGTTGCATAACTTGAGTTGCTATTTTTCTGTGAAAGGCCTAGGAAGAATGAATTAGGCTGTAGTAGGCCTACTAAAAAGCCTAACTAAAAAAGTTAAAGTAGGCCTAAAACCTCTTGTTGTTTGATGTTGGTGCATAAAAAGAGGAGGGTAGGTTCAAGTTGGTCAGGTTTGCGACACATTTTTGGGCCCGTTACATTAGAATCATTGGTTGTAAGTTTAACTTCAACTTCAGTGATGGGGACGCTTTCTAGAAATTTGAAATTTTCTCCTTGAAAACTCTAAATCCAAGAATGACTGATCTGGACCCTTTTATTGTCTTGTCTTTCTAGAATTTCACAGAAATCTTGTGTGAAGTTGTGAATAATGTACGCAATATACCGACAGCTTCACCCCCCTACTGCAGTAGAACACTGTTTATACTGTCATTTCTTCTCGACACAAGAAAAGAATTTAGTGATAGTTGGTTCATCGCAGCTCAGTGTTTACAGACTGAATTCAGAAGTTGAGGTAAAACAGTTCGTAAATGCCATGAAAAGATTTCTATATTTACTGAATTTGTTCATGTGTAATCTCTATCTTCATTTCGTACCATTTTCAGAGCAAAGACATCAATGCAGGTGAGCGTAGTAGACTTTATATTCTTTATTAAAGTAGACTTATTGAAAACATATAATACATTTATAAAAATCTATTCTCAATTTCAGAACTTAAAGTTAAGAAGAAAAAATTGGAATGTTTAGGCGTATTTTCATTCTTTGGTAATTGTGCTTCAGTTCAGTCTGTCAGACTTTCTGGAGCTAATCGTGATGCATTGCTTCTTAGTTTCAAAGATGCTAAGGTAAGTTGTCGAATAAACACTATAATCCGTGTAAACTGTAGATAAATGAAGAAATCCCACACTTCGAATTTGAAATTATACGATCAAATTTATTATAAAGAAACCACAACGTTTCGGCTGTTGACTAACAGCCATCATCAGGTGGAATGACCAGAAAAACACCTGATGATGGCTGTTAGTCAACAGCCGAAACGTTGTGGTTTCGTAATAATAAATTTGATCGTATAATTTTAAATTCGAAGTGTGGGATTTCTTCATTTATGCTAAGGTAAGTTTGTATTGATTCTTTTATTGCTTAATATCATGTCCGATGAGTCATTAAATTTCTGAAAATTGTCGTTTTGCGAATTATTTTAGGTATCTCTTGTCGAATATGATCCTGGGACTCATGATTTGAAGACTTCGTCGCTTCATTATTTCGAAGAAGAAAATCTCAAGGTATGTCGCACATTGTCACAGGTATAAATGTATTTTGTGGTTCGAAAGATGACAATGATATATTTGAAATGCTTCTTCTAGGCTGGTCGGGTACAGCATCCGTTTCTACCTATTGTACGAGTTGACCCGGAGAACCGATGTGCCGTCTCTTTGATATACGGCGAACATTTGGTTGTTTTGCCGTTTCGTAAAGAAGGAATCAGCGATGATTTCGAAAAATTAGGAACAAATATGTAAGCGTGATTGTTATCGGCGTCATCTGTAATCGGAAATTTTGTGATTGACGTTTTGAATTTGTTTTTCAGGCAATCACCAATACTATCATCGTATACAATAGACATGCATCAACTTGATGAGAAAATTGATAATATCGTCGATATACAGTTTCTTCATGGATATTTCGAACCTACTCTATTTATATTGTATGAACCACTACGAACATGGCCCGGGTACGTGTACATGTGTTGATGTGTAATTCGATATTTCCAATTTCTAGAAATCAATATTATGTTGTATTTGTTTTTGTAGTCGAGTCGCAGTCCGACAGGATAACAAAAGTATCGTTGCCATATCATTGAATATCCAAGAACGAGTTCATCCGATAATCTGGTCCCTCGGAAACCTTCCCTTTGATTGTACACAAGCACTACCAGTCCCTAAACCTATAGGTTTGTGGAACATTGTTATTATCGAAATGCTTTTTGCTAACAATTCTAGAATTCTCTGATTGATTCATTGTTATATTTCCGATAGGTGGAGTCTTAGTTTGTGCTGTAAACTCGATGTTATATTTAAACCAAAGTTTCCCGCCGTACGGAGTGTCTTTGAACAGCATCGCCGAAGCTTCGACATCATTCCCATTGAGTACGTTTCTTTCATCAATTTCTATCATAGAATGACAATTAACATACAAGCAAAAGATAAATATCAGTCTACCAGTTGTATACCCGTATCTTATTATCTTATGATCTAATTCCATTTCGGTTATTCAGAAATGCAAGAAGGAGTGAAACTGAGTTTAGACTGCGCTCAAGCTACATTCCTTAGTCACGATCGGTTGGTGTTTTCGCTGAAAGATGGCGATATCTACGTAGTCACATTATTGGTCGATGGAATGAGAAGTGTGCGAAATTTAAACCTCGATAAAGCAGCTTCCAGTGTCATAACTACATGTGTAAATATACAATATTGTTATTCTTAGGTCATCTATATTTAATTCATTCACATTAGACCGGTATTAACTACATGTAATAAACTCAAATGAATAATGAATTTAGTTAGGCCTCGGGTTACAGCTTATACGGGCCATGTTTTCTCATTGATACTATGTCATACTCATTCTCTGGCCTCATCTCCTTGTTGAACCCGCTAATAGTACCCTGAATGTTGCTCAGCAGTCATGAAAAGAAAAAAACTCCAGTATCATTTATTAAAATTTTACAGATGTGCGACTGTGAAAATGGCTATATTTTCCTAGGTTCTCGGGTTGGCAATTCGCTATTGCTGAAATACACTCAGAAAGATAGCGATCCTGTTACTGGTATCCAGACACAGGTAGGTTAATGTAAACCTCATCGAAAAGGGCTCGAATTATAGTTCCATGTTCATAACATCATTGGTCGATATTTTAGGAGGAACCTCCGAGTAAAAAGAAACGTTTGGATACATTAGGTGATTGGATGGGTAAGTTCTGAGATCCGATTATCTAACCCGTATATATCTATAGTCAAACTCGCTTAAGTCATCACTAATTTTACTATGCGTAAGTCAAATCAATATAATGATCGTCTCAACTACAATGAATTTTTGACTATATATACAGATGAGAGTAAATAATATTTGGATTGTATCAAAATTAACCGCATTAAACTTTTGTGAACATTGTAAGTAAACTTTTAAATTCTCATCAACAGCATCTGATATATCAAAAATGGATGAAATGGATGAATTGGAGGTTTATGGAAGTGAGGCACAAACAGGAACTCAAATAACATCTTATACATTTGAGGTATTTATTTATAAGTATTGTATGTGTGTTTGTCTCTAGTTTCAGGAAGTTTCTATTCGTCTGTGTTTAATATATACCTGCGTAACCTGAAATTCAATAGTTGTTTTATTTCGATGGCTAGTGAGAAACACTGCATTCTATTCATCATTTATCGGAAATCAATTTCCGCTGAAAACGTGTTTTGAGTTGTTCCACTTCAGCCTGTTTCGCGGAGCTTTTTTCACAGCCATCGAGAAACCTTGGAGGATTTTATTCATCGATGTCAAAATGTGAAAGTTAATTCGGGTAGATTTTATTTCAAACGCTCATTGTACGAAATAAGGAAGAAATTTCCTCAGTAGTCGGCGTCAAAATTTGTTGCACAACGTCGGTAATAAACAATATTCAGCTTTGTGAGGGAGGTCACACTGAATCGATATCCCTTCGGCGTTACATGTCAGAAATAAACCGGCATTATATCAGTACGATCCACGGCTATTCAGTAAAAATCATTTGTTTTGTCTCATGTACTGTCGCACAGTGGCTATAAATCCTAGTCCGATTATTTGCCGTTTGATATGTTATAGTTTTGTGTGCATATTCTGGGATTTGTTATCAGGAACTGTTCGAGATGATTGTGAATTATGTCATGCAAACAAATGAATCCTGTCGTGAAGGTACTCAAAAAAAAAACTAAGCTTCTTTGATGTGAAAATTGGAAACTGGCTTACGGATTTCTCCCAGATTGAGTCATATTCGATAATGATGAAAATAATTTATTACTTAAAAGCGCTTTGCGTTGTTAAATCCTCAAAGCTCTTTACAAAATAGAGAAAGATTTTCAAACTTTACTCTGAATTAAAGGGAATATCGGATTGAAGAATGGAAGAGTATTTATTTGTTGAGATGTCAGCCATGATGAGGAATGATGATGTAACAGTTTAATTCAATTAGATGTTGTATTTATTCGCATCAATTACGACTCATTAGACAACAAATTCATACATCATCAATTTAGAAATTAATTGTTTTTCGATCGAATACAAATTATACCATAAGCATATGTTCTACGTAAAACAGTCAATTACGATATGAATCTGTAAACTGTTTCTTGCAGAAAAGTTAACAAAGTTAAATACGCACTGAACACTGGAGTATACATTTTTTAACTGTAACCTTTATTTTGATACAATTTACAATTTCACTAATGTGACAAAAATTGATACCGGTTCTATCTGTGCGTAAAGTCTGACTGACTGTATGATACCTCTGGTCCAAGTCGCGTGTCGAATGTTACATCTTGGTTTGTGTTTATTCACTCTACTGCAGTAATTTAGCTGTTTTAATTCAAACAACGTCGCGTTGAAGATTTGTCAAGTTGGAAATTCATCGAACTGTGAACATTAATTAGCGTGATATCTTTTTTATCCGTCAGCACTAAAATCTTTTATATCTGTTTGGAAAGAGACGATTTAGAGAGAAGTAGTTGAGTAGTTTTAATTTTCTTCTCATCAATATTAGGTCCGTGGGTCAGAACCTCTTTTATCGGGGAAAAATATCAAACCTGCCAAATAATGCTCGTAGTGGTGTCGATGAGGAATATAAAAAATCTAAACCACTGGTAGAAAAGTAGTTTTCCAAACAAGAGGAAATTCCATTCAAGATTGTCAAATCTGGTAACAAGTTGTCACTTATTGACAAATATTTTTAAAAAGTATTTGTTCATTAGATAAGGTAAAGATCAATACAGTCTACAAAGCTGTATTATATACAATAAGTGCTTCGTATGTGTATAAAACAGACTGAAGAATATGAAAATCCATTTTGAGCCTGTATCAAATCTCTCCAGGGTAGAATTAATTATCAAAGTCCTTCCATTATTATTTATGTCTTGCTCCGATGGGTTTCAATTCCATTTTGTTCCGAGACACATTCACTCAGCATCGTGATACTTCGTTTATTAAGGGCAGATTTGGCCTGTTTAGAATATGATAAAGTGCTGTAAGTAATGTATCCTATCACTTTTACCATAGAAATTTCAAAAGTGTCAGGCTTTTAAATCGAATGGATTTAGCCTCAGGAGTTGCACATTTTTTTCCGAAGCGAGATGGTAGCTTATTCAGTTCCCAGTGATGGATTTATAGCGGTTTTGAGAGGACTTAAAGTAATAGCATTGAAATGAATCGATGAAGAATTCACCTGTCGTTCTAACGAAACAATACAGTATACCGCTATAGCCAGTACACGCAGACTAGGAGACCCGCAGAAAGAGACCCTCGTAACTTACTGATTAGGAAATATTTCATCCTGTAGAACACTTGGATAAATTGTGTAGGAAATAAAGTGTTTGTACAGCGTTATTTCACTAGAACTGATAAACACCCTTCTCTGTGTTGTTAAACAAGTGATGTTCTTTTTAAAATGAACAACTGAAATGTACTGTACCTACTGAACTTGAAATAGATCGCTTTAGAACGAAGCTATACATGTACGAGTTGATTAATTTTAGTGATATCGTTGGTTAGAGAGACCTGTATTCATTGATTTTGTGGTTAAAATATTCAGCGATTTGGAAAAATGTAAGTCAGGTGGTTCTCACAATGCTAACGGTCAATGAGGGAAATCATAGGATTCACTTGCGCTGAAATCTAGTAATTTGAAAGTCTACAAGCTCTCAACTAAGATTTCGCAATCATCGGGAACTTGTTTGGCGGTTGTCGGCAAACAATCGACTGCGTTTTGTTAAACAATCAACAAATTAATGAATTCTAACTTTGAAACTATTTCCGTGCAGAATTACAGACTTCAGATTACTAAAATCATCTAATCTTTTCACATTTCATCGCATTTTTGCTGTTGGGATGGGTTTGTAGGGTAGTGAATATTATATTTCAGATATTTCATTAATTTTCATCATTATCGTGCAGTAGATGTTGTTTCATCGTTAGGAGATCAATATTGTTTTCATGGTTTTTTTTTTACAAGAATCTGTCTCGTTTATGGATAATGAGACTCATAGAAGTACAGCCGAGACTATATGAGATGTTTAATTAAATCTACCCCCAACAGTTCTACGGCATGTCCGACGAGTTGAGTATTGAATTGTCCGATTGTTTCACTCGCGAGTTGTCAGAGAAGCGCTTCCCTCATCAGTCACTACCTCGTTTTTTCCTTGCGGAAGAATTATTTTAATTCTTGGATTTGAAGCCGAAGCGTTACATCTGTGTTGAATTGATTTCAATATAAACAGCTGCAACAGTTCACTGTTCTATACCCTGCAGATAAACTGATCCATAAACAGATTTCTTGTTTCATTACGGCTTCAAATGAATTGAATTTAGAATTAAAGTCAATTGAATCGTTACGCGATTGTTTGTTTTTTCAATTCTAGAAAAATTCTAGCGCTGAGTTTCAGAGATGATGTAGATACATCAAAATAATCCCTGGGAATTTTTCAGTTATTACCATGGTTTCTCATTGTTTCTATGATGGTGGCATTCGCGTCAAATCCACTATAGCCTATATAAATTGAAAACTTTTAAAACACGTTTTATAAGATCAAAATCAAAAACTTCAATAGAGACCGTCATCAGGTGTGATGGAATTCTGACGAGTAGGTTTAAATTATCATTTCATCCGATGTTACTAAAATCAGTTCATTTCAAACGTCATAAACCTCAAGCAGAGTCTTAATGGAGAACTGTGACACCGGTTCCTGATTGTATTAAACATTTATAAATTTTTCGTTATTTGTTGCTTGTGCGAATCACAAAAAATATTAAGACGCAACCGTTTCAACATGTAAACACTACAGCGTTTTCAAGTGAACCGGACAAATATGCTAGGAATTTGTACCACGAGGAATAAGCAAAAATCCGACACAAATACTAAGTAAACATTTCATATATTTCCAATTGTTCGGTGAGCATCTGGTGAAGAACAAACTGATTAATCTAAAAAGTATGATATGATTTCCCACTAGTCGTAAGCAGAACGTACCGTATTGCTCTCACTGACCGTCGGGTGATACGTAATTAAGCCTGTCGCTGAAATTTTTTCAGTGTGGCGTACAATTTGCGATTATTTTGCCGAATGGTCCGGCAAAGCTTTAGTATTCAGCAGTGTTGGTATAATTGGCTGTTAATGTGCCATGTCTAACGGTTGAGAGTGACATATCAAGCGTTGTATATTATTTGATATGTGATACGTTGGTCTCGAGGGTCGGATCTATTACTAAGACTGCCCCGATACACTCACACACACACACACACACACACACATCTCGCTTATTTATCATACTGTATTTTGCTGCTGTGATTGTGTACGAGAATAATGCCCAGAGATAATTGAATTTATAAAAAATTGCGCCTGATAATAATACCGTGTAAAATTGATCGGTCTACATCGCATTATCGGAGGGAATAATGAGGTCTGGAATTTTATCATTCATTTTCCGAATAAATTCTGTCTCTAAACTGGATTTTGGAAGTAGAAAACTCACCTTACTCAGACCAACATTTAATCCCAACTATTCTCAAATTTATGAAATTACATTTTCCAAGTGGAACGTTTGGTATTGTTTCATATGGTCTTCTCAACTCGGTATCAAATGTATAAAGTGAATTAATGTTAAAAGTCCATATGAAAAGATGCATATTTTCAACTGAAAAATGGAAAGCCGTTTCCACCAAAAAGCATTTATCAAGGCAAAACTGAAATAATTTGAATGAGGAAAGAATATTTTGGTAAGTATCTCATTAAATGATATTTAAGTTTCTGCTTGAATTGCTGCCAGGAAAATTGAGAAAATCATGTTTCAACATAATAAAAAAAGGAAAAAATCATTCATTTCCACTTCTCCCTCACCCCTTTGCCCTAAACCCCACCAGGATTGGAACCTGGGCCTCCACAATTCAAACCCAGTGTGCTAACCACTAGACCACCAAGTCAAGGTGATTGAATCAGTTGGAAAGTTTGTGTCCTAGAGATTAATAATGGCCAGCGTGGTGACCAGTCTGGTGTGGTGACTAGTCAGGCTTGTCGAATACTTCGTTCACTAACAATGCATTATATCTTTGGTTACAAAGGTTTCTTATCATACTTCAATTAATGGGGGTTTTTAATCCATGAAAGGACCATTTTTTGGGCTAAACTAGAATAGGATTTTATAAGTTGGAAAAATATTTTTGACTAGGATTTCAGAAACAATCTGGCAAATCAGTAATCAGTATCGTGACCATTTTAATATCTGATCTTTCACCATCGCTGTTTATAAACTTTATTGCTCGTATAGTAATTCATTATAGTACAGATAATGGGTAAGAATGTATGAAATAGCGTATATCTTTACAACCCTTATAGAACATACTGTGAAGCTAAACCGATGTGTAATACGGAGGCAGTTTCGTTTACCAGAAATCCTTCGGGATTTGTAAAAGTCGTGTAAATCAGTTTATTTCCTTTTGCCGGCGATACCATAAATAATTGCTTATGACAGGTAAAATTGCTGTAAAACCTGCATCGAGGGAGCTATCAAATACGAGTCATCTCTCAATTCTTCTCAAAAATTGCCCGCTCTTAAACACGGTTGAGACGGTTGCCGTTTTGTATCGAGCAACGACGGTTTTAAATGCGCTCTCGTGAAGTTTCCCACGATTTAAAAGAAATTTTTTTGACACAAATGAAATGTGGTTATAGTAAACGCGAAAATATAGAACGTTTCGTTCTAGCAGAAATCTGTATCTATTTATCGGTATCGAAGTAAACAATGCTGAAAACATCAGTTGTAATTAGCCACTGACCTGGATAATCAAAAAAAAATCTAGAAAAAGAATCAGAGGAAACTCGGGGAATTTCACAGGTTTTTCTAAGAACCTGGAAAACTCGGGGAAATTGGAAATGCTTTTAACCACGTATTTCTTTATCGATATGTGATTCGTGAAAAATGAATAAATTGTAACAATTTAAAACTAGAATTCCTATGGGAAGTGGAGTTAAAACATGGAAAATCTGGAAATTTGTAAAAGAGCGGAAAGCGTTCACCCTGTTAACGTATAGATATTTTGAATACCTTTTTTTCTAAGTTGCTCATGTGAAAACTTTGCCGATTTAAACGGAACTAATTTACTATCGTTAATTCTAATCAGAAATACCGGCGTCTAATGAAATCATCTATAAAACAATGAGGGTGACCGTGATGGGTACAAGTTCTCTATAGCCGGTATTCTCACGGGGCTATATTTCATATTCAGTTGTCAGGCTGCGGGGTAAATTATGAGATTTTGATGGTATTTTAAGCGCGACTTCGTAACCGTGAACATATCAACGAACGTTCAATTTAATTCGAATATAAATCACGTGGTGTGATCTTATCATTGCTCCAGTCATTAGTCACACGACGCATATGGAAATGTTCAAAATAGGCCGCAACAAAACGCAGAAAAATAATCGGCTTGTGTTTTGTAAAACGCTGATTATCAATTTCCACATGATGATCTCCATGAGATCTTACACGCGTGAAATCTATACACTTATTTGTAATTGTAGCCTATGATGAAGTAGAGGTAGATATAGATCAGATTTCGATGGAGAATCATTCCCGTGGATCGATCGTCAGCGGTTCTCGCTATCATTCCCGAACAGCGATCTTTCATATAAGCCACGATTAGCATCTTTGACCCGGGCTAAAGTATTCCCGGGCCAGATTATGCCGCAGCCAACCATTCGCACCGGTGCCAAACGAGTCCATATCAGTTCAAATTTTGCCCAAAACAAACCAGGCCATGCCAAATTTTGGCATTGGTTGAATTATTGCGCGTGAATGGTGTGGAAGTGACTGAACTCGTTAGTGCGGAGCATCCCTGATCAGTTAAAATTTGACTCGGGGTCTGGTCCAGACCAGTTTGACTGTGATCATGGTTAATAATGGATTGTGTGTATGGTGGAATGTGAATAATTCGCTCGTCTCGTTGCTGGCAGATTGAACACTCTTATCTATTGCGTTTATGATCCTCTCTTAATGCTCGGACGGACGCGTGGCCCCGTGTAATTGCTGCAAATGGCCGGTTGATCGAGATTGTCATGTATTACGAATCCAGCCACCGTGAGATCAGAAAAAACAAAAAGCTTCTTGTCTAGTAATACAGAAATGTATGGGAGTCGCTCTCCAGGGACGGATCCAGCGCGCTGCGGTTACCACTTCAGTGGTCCACATCGATCAACGAAAATCTAATATACAATCCACTTATTTTGGAGGTAGGTTTGGAAGGCTAAGTTTTCACGTCCCGCAAATGCTCAGATTGTTTTTGGAGGCTGTAGAATTTAAAGATTTTCCGAGGAGGACCCCCCATAGTGGTGCCGTTATACTTGACTGATCAGTACTTGGAAATTGAAGTTGGATCCGCCCCTGCACTTTCTCCTACAGACTATGTATTCATCTCTGGTTGCTGCTGTGTTTACCATCACAATAGTTTGTCAGATAGCGGCTAAAGGTAGAAAAAGCGCGTCGTCTTTGTTAGGGTAATGCGATTACCGCAGAGACTTACAGGACAGAACTTTCCAGTACATCGTCATTTTCGACTACGACGCTGACCAATTCATTAATAAAACGTTTCCGATGTCTTTCGTTTGAAATCGTGAATTTGTTTGCTTCGATTGATGAGGTCAATGCCGTATAAGGTCATTTAATGCTGAAGGGTTCGTATTTCTAAGATGATTATTGAACCTAACAAACGTACAGCGTAACCTCTTTACACAGATAATGATTTCTTTGGCTAAAGTATTTATTTTGCCCGAAGAACACCGGATCTGTTTGAACAAACCGTGGCTATGAGATATGGCGATGGTTTGTTCGGAAACTTGTCTCTGGACACAAGAAAATCAACAGGAAAGTTGATTTGCAATTACTGCGATAAAAGCCGAAGGAAAAATACATTTCTCATATTACTGACGTATATAGAAATGTTATACTATTCATCAAATGTTTGTATTTGCTTTATGACACAAAAGCTGTTCCTTAGAATATTTAATGTTGTGCTTGATGAAATATTTTCATCTTTAAAAATCTATTGAGGTTGAGCACATAAAAACCAATATTCCTACAATTAACAGCTTATATTACTAAAGCAACTCGATATCTAACGTAAGTTCCCCATTCATTATTTCTGCAATTTTTTTTCAATATTTGCTCGCAAGACATTTTGATTGTTCAATCGGTATTAGCCCTATTCTTCGGTATCGCAGACTTGATTGAGCTTCAATTGATAGCTTGCGTGGATTCATCATTCGTGATCAGGTCGGCCGCGCGACCCGCTAAAATGCTTTTTCCTGTGGGTATCCTTAATTTGGTTAGCTGCGTATGCTTGTAATGTTTCATCCGGTGATGTTATTTTCAGCAGTGTTAAGGGAGTGTTCGCGGCAAGGTGTTCCTTTTCTTGCCATGAACTTGTCGGATTTCTTATACAATTTACCTAAATACAAAATGAATTAGAATATCTCAAATTTCAAGATCCAAGGACGTGAAGCCTTTCGAAATTGATATGCGTTTTCCGCTGATATGCGTAGAAAATTACGGCTTTGCCGTGAAAATCAGTCAGAAAATCTTGTTTTCCCCGTTGAAGAAATTGGTTAGATTTGTTAGACTCTCTTAAAGGTTTCTGGCATGTTTAAAAATACGCCACTTTCCAGTGGTGTTCGTATACAATAATGAACATTACAATGAGTAGTTTGAGATAAAACAGTGTTTTCACACTAGACAGACTAAACCGTGCAAAGCCTTCCATGGATTCAACAGGGGACTTGACAAACATATTTTTGGAGAAAACATCTTAAAAGATGTTCTTCTTTGGAGTGTTATTACGAGATCAACTTTCTCTCTCTGTTTCATATAGCGCCTCACCTTGCCATTTCCTGTTTGGCTTCCAAACAACTCTTACCCTTGTCATTCACATGATGTGTTTGATAGCGCTATATTCATCCCCTCTCACCTTTGTGGTCATGTTTTTCATGCGTCGGTTTATCTGGTCAATTTCCTGCCTATTACTCGTCATTTTCATGACATTTTGCGTAGTATATAAGGAAGTGGACAATGGTCTCTGGTCGGAGCGGCTGCCGTCAACATTTCACTTGTCAAGATACTTGTGCGACTAATAATTTTCATATGTAGCAATATGTAGAGAATGAATTCACTGTGCGGTCGGTAGTATTATTCATGACCACTTTCAGGCTGTCAATGAGAATGTGCCCTTTTTCAGATGATCGAGTCATGTCGAGTTGACGGAAAGCATCTTTTGAGATGTTTTCATAGTGTACATGTGTTTTACTGTTTATGTACTAAAGGTTTGTCGAATGAACGAATGAATTTAATCAAGTTTGTTCATCATCATAAAATTTCATTTGTAGTCTGGAGATTCTATAAAACATGAACACACAAAGGCTTTTCACACGGGCCACTTAACACCGGTTTCAAATGGGTCTTTCCCTGTTTGACGCGGGCTAAATTTGGCCAGACCTCATACGTCCGACCAGGTCTGTGCCAAATTAAGCACTGGTCAAATAATTCTGCATGAATACTAATTGTTTCTGGAAGTTACTCTCCTCACTTGACACGGGGGGGGGGGGGCACTTACCTGGAAATCAGGGACATCTCTTCAGTGAATATACGGGGAATTTTGTTATAAAGCTTTCGAATCAGGGAAATTTGATGAAATTGCTAGATGTGCATGAAATCAAACAGTGTCTATGTTTTATGTATTTGACTGTGTTAATTGATTGGATCCTTAATAGATGAAGTCAGAGAAAACAACGCGCATGCCAGGGAATAGTCAGGGAGAAAGTTAGTCAAATAAAATTGGCTCCCCAGTTTGAGATCATAGAGATCCCAGTTTGGAGTTACACTCGTTAGTAGAAATTGCATGCGTTTTTCAGTGATCAGTGAAAATCACCGAGGCATTAAATAGACCTGCATTTCGATACACCGATGACAACGTAAAGCTCGCTCATTTGCTATGATTAATGTCCGGTACCGCCAGAGGAATGTCTGTGACAAATTTTTTTGTCATCACGCACTGCATACGTGTGATACATCTATTGACTACAGATGACCAAAAATGTATGAATATTAGATCACAAAGCTACGATTTCCAGGCATTCGGCAAATATGATTCCGTCGTAGGCAATTTTGAGAAATTGAATGATGTGTGGGCTATATCGAGTTTGTCGGTTTCCATGTCACTGATTGAGATTTAAGTGCCTGGCTTAACACTGGTTCTTTCAGACACCCTCATTCAATTTCCGCGTATATGCGAGACACTTATTTTTTAACCTCCGTCAAATTGTTTCTGATACCGCAGTGATTAACATTATTCCTGGTCGGGTCTAACTACGCAGGCGTGATTGGCTTTAACCTTGGACGCTCTGATGGATTGTAGCACAAAGTTTTAGGATGCAGCTATGTGCTGCTGTTGGAAATCTCAGATCATCCCATGCTTTCATATTTACAATCAGCTGTAGATCAATTTACGACTTCTCCCGGAAGCCGACTGTTTAATGAACAATGTCGGGCTGTTGTCGGAATTTCTATTTTCAAGTTGTCTACTTAATAAGATGATCAGGAACTGAGGAAGCAGCAAAGGACACTTGCATTATCATAAAATTGATCATAAGCATAAATCTTGATGATACGATTATTCGCTCGGGGTTTATGAGTTTAATTTTACTCGAGATTGTTCTCCTGAGACTTTGCGATGCTCGAGTTTCGTCATCAACTTTCACGTGTTGTTGCTCGAGAACAACATTGAATTCACCTTCGCTCATTCCTTCACGTAGTTCGTATTCCTCGTAGCAAACTAGCAATTATTAATTCACCATTAAGTCATGAAATACCTCGAGAGTAAACTGCAACTTTGAGCGTTATTAGATTACGAGATTTTAACGACTTTTTGATTAAGGTCATGACTTTAGCGATTTTTAGATTTAGCCGGTAATTGATGCAGATTGATTGCTAACAGTGTTGTCACAATTCGTATGCAGACGTCGATTTCGCGTTGTAGTAGAATCGCTAATCTCATTTTGTCTTACCTTTGAGGTAAGTATGAATGGAAGAAGTCATGTACGCGGCACATCAGCGACATCGCAATTCGATAAACACAGCTTCAAAGTTGTAGAGAAATCAACACAGGTCAAAATTCCCGGAAGAACTCATAGTGTTTGTGTGGTGGATATATCTGATGGCAGTATTGTCGGTGAAATTGTTTTGTTTGGTCGAAGTAAGAACTAAGAATTCGCGAGTAGATGAGATTTTCAGTTGGATGCTGGATCTCGTGTCGGTACTTAGTGCCAAGGACGATGAATCCAGGTTCCAATTTTGACTACCTCAACAAAGAAAAAATTTGGTCATACATTTTTTAAGAATAATTCATATTCAATTATCTTCAACTGAATTTTTAGGCTCCCGATTCCAAATGCCTTACAAGTCGCCTAGAGGATATAACATTCAATTATCTAAGTTTTTGTGTTTCATCTAGTTTCCATGGATAATCGATTGACTTGATTCGTAGTGTAGAAGAAATTGAAGTGCAGATGACCATCAAATGACCAGTGGCACCTGGTGGCCATAAGTGGAGTCTTTGATTGTGACAGTATGATTGCGTGGTCCTCATCGAAGGCACACATTGGTTGATCGATACAGACCCTTCAAAAGAAATCGTTCTACACTCATTATCGTGATTGTATCAGGTGCTAGGTCTTTCGATGAAACTCTTTTCACATTTTTCATGACTCTCAGTCCGATATGATGTAATTGTGTCCAGTTTCACTGACTGCGTGTGTCATTATATTTATTATTTGTGACGTTATAAAAGCTTTCTTGTGTTACCGACACATTTTCACGCGATCTTTCGGGAATAAACGTATGATATTGTGTCTATACCATTAACACCGGAAGGAAGTATGATTTCGAAGTCAATGCTTGTGCAGGATAAACGTTCCCTAATATTTTCCTATGATCAATTGTGAATTGTTCGCTGTATGTTGCGTGTGTTAATATCCTGTGACATTATTTCTTCTTTAAGAAGGAAATGTTTTTTTTTTCTTTTATTAGGCTACATGAAAGCTTTCACTCTTATAGATCATTCAAACCCCTAACTTAAATTAACTCGTAATTATAGTGCTTCAGCGTGATAACGCCTGCGCTCAAAGTTTCGTCCTTAATTGCTAGCCAGGATTCTACAGGTTTCGGAAAGTTTTCCAAATTTTTAGAAAATTTGAATCTCTTTCCAGGCCCTTGAAAAACTATGAAAGTTTTGTTTTTTTTTCTCTGTAGCTATGGAAAGGTATGGAAAATCAGAAAATGGCCTAGAAATGAAATTTTCCTTTTTTGAATTTTAGGCTATAGGCCTAAATGTACACATTATTGATTACAAACTTTATGTGAAAACACTTTTTCATTGATATAAAAAAAAGTTCTTTATGAATTTTTGGTAATATTGATAATTAAAACTTATTTATTTTGAACAGGCTTACATTGCCTATTCTACGGTGGCTTAGGGGCATGGAAAATTCATAATCCAGGTATGAAAAAGTTATGTAAAATGAAATTACTGAAACCCGTAAGAACCGTGATATCTTTAAACCGGTATACCGGCGCTGTGGTGTGTCGGGCATACGGTGAAATTTGAACGACGGATCGCGCTGCGCAATTATTGACCGAAACTAACTGAGAATCATTAGTAGTCACTGAAGAATCGTGGAAATGATTTAGTCGGTGAAATATCGGCCTCCGAGGCCGAATTTACGCCACCGGATTGTCGCAGAGTTTCGTATCGCGCAGATATAATTGCATTTCAGCGACAGTCGGATTGTGGCTGGTTTGCGGAAGCATGAAAATCAACCACTTGATAATTGAACGCGCGTCGGAAAAATGTATCGAATTATCGACTATTTGTTCGATGTTGCAGTCGATTGAACGACACGTTGGTTATGTTAATTTCCTTCTGTTGTGCGTCATATCCTGCGCAGTTTCCTGTGTATTTCATATGAAACCATTATAAAGATAAGTATTGACAGAATGGTCGAGCGAACACCCTTATAAGATAACGTCCGACTAGAACTTTCTCAATTTCCCAGATCGTTTCCATCTTATTAGCGAGATTAGAAATCGGACAATCTTTATTGTACGATTGTCATGGTATATTGATGTAGCAGTGTCTGAATAAACAGCGCTTTCACTGGATCGGATTTTTTTTTCGTACAGAGAATCAGAGAATCGTAAGCGGTTCTTTGAAGCGACGCGGTTCTGAATCGCAACTGCTCGATTGATGATGTTCAAAAAATGTCTGGATCACGCTTGGCTTCGTTCCATAATTCAAACTCATTGACCACACTACAGCCTCACTCATCACTCTCCTTATTTCTCTTTATTGTGATTTCAAAGAAATATGAATTATTGATGTGAAACCCTATAAAGCCAGTGAATGTAGTGAGGAATATTTTAACCCGGTAGATAGAAAACCAACCGTATGAATATGTTATGTAAATGTGGAGTTGTGAGGAATTCTTGTATGAATCATTAGTTTAAGCCGGTTACGCTGATTTTGTTTGATATTATAAAAGCTTTGAACGTGAACTTGAATCGCTAGTTTTAATCTCTTTAATTCCTCTTAAATCATTAGTATAGACCGAATTAAATATTGTTTTTGATGTTTTTAAGCCGATCTCTGAAGATACAGACGTTTTATAACTGCCTTTGATTTGTACGTAAAAATTTAGCCTTCCACAACGCGTTAATACGTCGAGTTGATTCCTTGACTTCGCCACTTCAAAGTCTGCCTTGAAACGTGTCTAAATTCTGATGTACATCAATAGCTCAAAGACATCTTTGATGTATTTTTGATGTAATAATCAGTGACGTCGATATGCGAAGAATTTGCCACCGAATCTGACAACTGTTTCCTCGCCGAGCGAATCTTAACGATTAGCTTATTAAAAACAGTTTTTCTCGGGTGTTACGTTCTGGGTCAAATGCCAATCAATCTCTGAATGAAACAACAATCAGAATCTTACAACAACTTTCAACATACTTTATTCCGTTTATAGTTAACAAAACTTTTAACAGAGAGATCGATTTAACATTATTTTGTTAAAGTACGTAACTTTTACAGTCATCGTTAGATTCAGATTTAATAGAAAAAAATCTCGAGGTGGCGCATTCCATAAATACATCGAACGGCAAAATTGAATAGCAGTTTCTTTGTCAGTTGACGTTTGTTGGTTTATATTGACAGGTTCGAACGAGACATACCTGAGGAGTCTCAATCATATCCCGGGCAGATGCTCGCAGCAGGAGAAATTCTCACGAATTAGTTTCGCGGCGTTTTGATAGTTTAGGAGGGTAACGTCATTCGTAACGACGTTAAAATACTGTATATTGTAGAATTTATTTAGAGATCTACCTGTTTCAATCATCTGAAATCTGGCTTTTTGCCGGAAGGGAAATTCAATTATCGGATACGATTGCCATAAAGAACTTATACGGTGAATATTGGGAAACCATCGAGAATCGCTTTTGACTCCAGATGAAAAGAAACCTAAAAGCACATTTCCATTTAAGAGACGCTGATAGCCTAAAATTTAAAACTCATTTGCCGTGAGTTATTGAATTTGTCACATTACGCTAGAGGCCTGTCTATCGGAATCTATTCACAGGTTTTGAATCCCTCTGTAAACCCTGGTGGACCGAACGAACTACATAGTTGTTCTTCAAGTTTTCTACAAAAAAAGACCGCGTCTAGGCAGGCATAGGTCAGCGTTGCGGCTGCCAGAAACTGGTTCCCTGAAACCACCAGCCATGATTTCATTGGAAAGACCTGCGAGGTGACAGTGAGGCTAACCGTAATGAGACGCACGTGAATTGAAACACGTGATGACCATTCCTTTCATTTGCAAGACATACACCGTACTCACACACTGTTTACGCCCATTTGTGACCAGTTGCAACCGATCCTTTGTGCTCGACCTATGCCTGCCTTAATACGTGTCGTTTGAGATTTTTTCTGGTAACCGAGATGAAATCATTTAAATTCGTATTATTGAATATATCTATCTTCTCTGCGAACAAAACCTCTCAAATTTTTGCACTTGATAAAACTGGATGTTACTCTTATATGTATGGTTTACCGTAGGCCTTAGAGAAGCCTGGTTTATTGTACGTAGAAACACCTTTTTTTATACAAAAAATATCATCAACAATATTACACAGAATAATTTGAATATTAGTTTCATTCTCACGATCAGCCGACGTAAAAGAGATAAGATCAAACCACTTATGTGCAAAACAACACATAAATTACCCGACAACCAAGCTAATTCTGATCTATTCTTCTAATGCGCTTTCGAATTCGATACGCACAAATTAAATCGAATGGAGCTTGGTTGAAAGGTACATACTACTCATACTGGTGTGCTCGATAAAATAGTCAAAACTGAAGAAAAATACAGTACCATTTCAAATCATTAGTTGTTGTAGTTTTATGATAGATATCCGAAGATTTGTTTGAAAGAAATGACAGATAGGAAGAGGATACTGATAGGTCCAAAGACATGTTCACAACGTTAGGTCCGAGTCAAACTCGCATTAAAGCCCAATGCACGCAACATAGGGAAACATTCAGACACATGTTTCTGTCTCCTGTTTCCATGTTTCACTGTTTCGTGTTCATTGGGCGTTAGTCGTCGTAGCTGGCATCGTAATTATGAGTCGACATAAGCTTCATAAATTGAATTGGAAATACAAATAAGTACTATCGTAGTGACAACTTAAGTGTCGGGACGACTTATCCAATAACGACGGAGTTTGACCATTACATACAGTTCATATCTCGCACACCGTCATTTACCATCGAACTCATACCATTAAAATGACAACAAGATTTAATAACCGATCAGCGGGGTGTCATACCCGTGTGGTTAATGTTTCACAACGTTTCGCACGGTAGCTCTGTATTACCATACCTTTGCGCTGTGCGATCTTGTTGTCGACATCAGACTGATCGTGGTTGACGGGTTTTTTTCCAGTTCGCCGTTTCTACTAAGTTTCTCCCATCGCCGACGGCGACGATGCCCGCAGCAGATGTTACGCAATATTTTGCGGAACTTCTGCCCGGCGAGGCAGTATATAAAGAAATTCACGGATGAATTAAGTGTAACTAGCATGTTCGTGAAGGGCATTATAGCGCTGGCTATCGGTTCTTTAGACATAAGTAATATTTGGTAGACAACGGCAGGGGTTTCACAGATTATGAATACACTTATTACAGACAGAAGCATTCGATTTACGTCCGTTTTCTGTTGTTGGTTACGACATTGCGCCATGCGCGCTCGTTCCAAATTCGACTTGCGTACGATTATCATCAAATTGATGTTTAATACGCTGAGCATCAACAACGGCCCGATAGCGATGAATATAAAATATAATACTATTCCATAAACGGTGCTATATACATCGTTAACGTGAAGCGAT
Organism: Tubulanus polymorphus; assembly: GCF_964204645.1. Taxonomy (NCBI): domain Eukaryota; kingdom Metazoa; phylum Nemertea; class Palaeonemertea; order Tubulaniformes; family Tubulanidae; genus Tubulanus; species Tubulanus polymorphus. Next base: position 2,570,973 of record NC_134027.1, on the reverse strand, counting down.
GTTTGTCTGATTTGTACGGTCGTGATATTAGTCTCCGCGTCGAGAAACTCGACCGACGTCGTTTCGAAATATCTCGGCACGTTGAATAATATCGCGAAACAAAGCACGAAGAAAATGACGATGCGCATGTTTTTGACGGTGCACACTCTGTTCGCTCGTAATGGAAACCGTACGGCGATGTACCGATCGACGGTGACCGTTACGGTAATCCAGTTACGAGCCGTTTGCACCGTTAATCCGCACGGCCACAGATATTTGAACATACGCGGAAATATGTTGTTGTTGTAGATTTCGAACGTTTTCGTGTACGGGTAAATGGAATGAAATGTTTGCAGCAACAAACACCCGACGAGAAACAGAGTATCGGCGATTGACAAACATTGTAGTAGAAAATGCGTCGTTGACCAGTTCTTGTCTTTATGAAGAACTATAAATGAAAGCGTATTACCGATGAATCCTATGAGTATAAGCACTCCGACGATGACAACATCTATGAGAAAACTACACAACGGGAACCACTTTGGTAAATGAAATCCTGCGTCGCCGACAGATGCTTCTGTGTGGTTACTGACATTAACATTTAATTCCACAGTTGAATTCGAATAATCGTAATTTGAATACGCCATGTTTATCTGTTTGGTATTTTACGGTCACATCGTGTTCGTCCTGTGTATTATGCCGATATAGTTATAGAGAATGAAGTCGTGTTGCGCCGATAGTTGACATCGTCGGTTGTTTCGAGATTTCTCGGAACCTCCATCTCGCTTCAGTTCGCTCTATCCAACTTCTCTAAATCAACGATTGACCTTTTCACGGTTATCTGAAATAGACAAGCGCACAATTTACAGATTCTACTGAATATTCAATATAGCGGCTTTTTGAAATGGATGCATTATGCATCATTGAAGACTTCCGAGCGCTCGCTAAAATTAAACATTATATCATGGTGAAAACCTGTCATGAGCACCTGCCGTGGTCTAGAGTTTTCCTGTGTTTTCCTTTAAGCTAAAGGCAATGCTACCGTTGTCAATAAACTATGATTATGTGTTTGGATTATTCGTTCCCAATAAAAGTTGCTGATGATGAATTCCAACAAAAAATGCTTAAGTTGAAGTATATAATGAGTTGTCTTTTCTAACTTCAATTGGTGACACCTTGAAACTTATAAACGCTGTGCTTGAATATGATATAAATATGTTTGTACTACAGTGAACTTAATGAACTGTTTAAGTATATTGAATCAGCTTTTATATTTGCTCAAACCAAAACTACAATTTTTTACTAAAACAGATATGTGTATGAATATTATTCATGATGATAACTATCTGCACTGATGAAGGGAAACGGTGTGAAGAAATCAATCAATGTAATTTGATCAGTTTAATCTGTGATATTCATCATGTCAACCAGTTCTATCTTCAATGTTATTCCATCATGCATTAATGTAACCAGTGAAATGATTGTATCCTAATATCAGGACAAACTAATGAATTGACAACACAGCTTCCATTTGGTTTCATTTGATTCATTTATATATGAAACCTTAGAGAATCCTCCATATCATGATGTAATTTGCGTCTAGACTTTTAAATTGCTTGAACTTCAGAACATGAATATAAATATATGAATCAATTCATACAACTGTTAATGAAATGATTTGTTTATAGACTCAACACCAGATCCAGAAATTAGCGACATCACAATCAAGATGGCTTTAATTGATGATTCTGTTGTACGTTCATCAGGGGAACTGAATTTCTGATCGCGAGATGAATTTGATTCTCTCGCATTTGAATGAATTGTGTTGCGCGCACTGTCTCCCCAGACCCTCGTTACACTGTTATGACCATTGGTTTTCACTGATGGGGTCGAGAAGAGTATAATCTTTAGAAATGACCGTTTGATCGTCGGTAGAATTCCGACCACGTATTACTGCGACTTAATGAAAAGATGGCGTTTCATAATGTGAGAGAAGTGAACGGTCAACGTATAAACACAGTACTGCATCATTAGATTCCTCGATTCCCTGCTTCCTCACGCTTAAATTACACTGTCTATTCTAATCCAAGATAATGGGTTGACTGGTAGCCAGTGCGGTGCTTTAATGAACTTACGTCGCCCGCACCTCGCCCGTCCACTAGCCTTATTTCACGGGTCATCCCATATCTAGGAAGTAGTTGCGAGTAATTCGATAATAAAAGTTCCGTTATAGAATTAATGGTGTGTGCGTGTTCATGTACCTAACGACATTACCTGAAGATGAAGTGCTATTGGCTTTACTCATTTCATCCGAAATAAAATTGTAATATAAGCCGCAATCGCGCGGAGACGAATCGGTGATGAATCGGTGATGGCTCGCGCGATCGTAACCGAAAGATTTTCAAATGGAATCGTGTAAGCTATGAGAAATCCAGCCGATTGCTGGGAGTAGCAGGAGTTGCAAGGCTAATGGTTATTGGATGACTGATCAGTGGTTCCTTTCCCACATATGTTGTATAATGAACGTGTAGGTAGTCAGTTAGACGTGTTCTGCCAACCAACACGATTAGATCTTCTTTCCATCGGCACCGTCCCAATCAAGTTAACTGTCCATGGTTTATTCTATTGGTTTCTCATATTCCTCGTGTGTCTCAGTGATGTATGTACACGATGTATATTGTTTGATTGATGATGTATTTGGATCTTACAATACAAATCATAATTATTAGCATCACTCACGACGATGTGTGTATGTATGTATGAATCTAATTCCAGTCCCAAAATATGAACTGATGTCGCAAAATATGAATACATGGAATCAGATGTGCATAAAATTCCAATGTATAAATTACTTCAGTGTGAAGAACACATCAGTGAGAACTGCGAGGGCGAGGTTTGTATGGAATAAATATGAGGTATTTCATTAATAACGTACCCTAGTCGACTTGTCATGTGTTTTAGTCAAGTATATTGCGGATAACTCGACTGCGTCGTCGTGTGAAAGTCATCGCTCGCACCTCGTCTTATGCCCGTTTTCAGTACTTGCCGCGGCGAAGTCATAGTAAACCATTTCCGTAGACGGCTACCACGAGTGGTTTGTTGACTGCTTATTCAATATGTTTTCTACAGAATATAAAGTGATCTGTCAATAGATTCATGGTTGTTGAGTGACCGCGTATGACGTTAAAAGATGGTCACAACTTGTCAAATAATCCCTGGAATTATAAACACAAGTTTGTTCGGAGAGATTTTTACTAATCCTCCCAACATGTCATTTCACCATTACGAGTCTCAACGAGTCGTGCGGTCGTTCCGAACTAACCACATACAAGTTGATATTTTAAGTTTATTGCATTAGTTACGACAGTAGCCAGTGGACGTATCACTGAGGACATTTATACCAGTATTTGATTAGTGTCTATGAGTGCACAGTACAAGTGGTCTCTGTTTTATTATTTAGATGATAACGCCAGTTTGATGATGGTGTATTGAGTATTTCTTAGCGAATATCAATAGAAATGTACTCATTCTCGCATATAAATCACGCAAAAAGTATCGACATCTGTGACAACGGTCTAGATGTGAATAGCATTTTGGTGCATAACTTTTATTATAGTTGAGGTGATTTCTTGGAGAGAAACGGCGACCACTTTTCGCTTCGTATCAATTTTCACATGCTTCGTGGTACGATGTATCATTCTCAATTCTTTAACGTAGTGAGTTTTGCGATGAAGCAGCGGTTAAACGTTTAGATGGACTCTTCATAATATCTGTATGGATTTTGTGTTAAAGTGTATGATTTTCCTGATGGCTCACATTTAATTCAGATCACGAAAACCAGTGTTTTCTCAGAAATTTGAGTGCGCCTAATATCCTGACTTTTCGTTTAAACATTTACATCACCGGCTTGCTGGTTGTTAAGACAATTTCCTATCGTGAAAAATCTGCATTCGTGAGCAGCAGCTTAGTGTCAGGAGTTCCTGCGTGCAACTTATATTTTTTACCAGTTCTTATCGTTGTTTTTTATGCTATACAGACCAGAGACACGAGCGCGCTCGGCGCAAACTAAAATCATCAAACAATAATCTGTTTGCCGAAATCCTCTATTAATTCAAACGGATGTTGTCTTCATCTTCATCAATGTCTCCAGTCTCACTAACACCTAGTTTTATATTACATCGATCAATGTCGGCGCCAAATCAAATATACGGCTCATCGTAGCAGCTTAAACCCGTACCTGGTCATTTCATGATAATCACTCATATGTTTCAGCTACATCGACGTGAAACTCACAATTCAAAACTCATCGTTACATATTTTGTAGATGTTAGGTTTTTTTCGAAATACATTTCTTTGTATAATGTACTTTGTACAAAGTTTCCAAACGAATTGAATTTTTGAAAAAACAGTGACATTTGTCGCGACAAAGATTTGCCCCGGGTCAAACTGGCCAGGATCAGATACGAGTCAAATTTGGCATCTGACATCGTAAGTCGTACCAAATTTGGTCCCTGTCAAAAAGTCCAATCCAATTTATGTCTGTATACGATACTTTGGAATTGGTTTAAAAAACGTCTGAACTCGGAAATATTCAAGTTTTAAAAACATGAATGTACATTTGATTAATTAGTTGAATGCATGTTTTGTACTGGAGTTCATTGTTTGTTTCGAATGCTTCTAATACCAAATCCGAAGGGAAATATCTTCACATTCTATAGTGCTGTGTGATCTCTATTGAGAATGTTGCGCGGTTAATTTTGCGGAACTTTTTCCCTCTGAGATGGAGAAGTTTAATTCCTTTGAGATGTGAATAACCTTAGATTATAATTTTATCAGCCGCATCACACACATGAAGTAGTTTTTGTTAAATTCTGATTAGATAGATTGATAAGTAGATTGATAAGTAAATTCAAAATGAGTTCTGAATCAGGAAGGATGCAGTACACTTATCATTCATTCCTCTAACTTATTGTTACACTGGCCTTCAGGAGCCTTCGTTGATTACTTGTTCAGGAAAAAAATTCGTCTAGATCTTTGACGCCAAAAGACCATTAAAAATATTGATAACTACTATTCGTCACTTAAGGGGTATAGTCGATATGCGCTACATCGTCAAAATTGGCCTTTGAATATAACAATAACATTTGTGTAGTTTGATTAATGAGTGGATGTGCGCATTATGTATCATCAAAATTCGGGCTAGACACAGGCTGTCTTCAATTAAATCAAATCAAATTAAATTAATTCGTCGATATATGTAGCAGCTTACCAGTGACCATTGAGATCTGAATGCCGTCAACTGCAGTCTTGTTACACTGGCACTCTTAGAGTCCTGGTATCATTTCGATTAATTTTTCCTTGTATTTCAATGTAGGTGTGGACAATTTCTGATCCTCAGTAGAACAGGATACATTAGAAGGTTTCATAAACTGCTCGTGTACATCCGTTCAATCTCTAAGGCGTTAACTTCATGTTGAACATTGTTCAAATTGTTTTTGTCTGATGTTTGTGATTGTATCTGTTATGTAACGGTGATTGATGATACAAAATACTACACTATTTACAGGTTTCTCTCTAGTGCTGTTACAACTGAAATTAGCCGACTTTGCGATTAGTTCGTTTTTGAAGTGATTTATCATTTCATCCTCAAACAACATCTCAATGGACTACCCGATAATTCCTATCATACCTAAGTAAAGGCAATCACTAGCAGAGAAGATAATGACTATCGCGTCTTGACAGTAGTTTCTAGCTTTACTTTGATATCTAGTATTAGTTCAGAATTAGAGCACCAGGAGAGCACGTACCGGGTAGAATTCTTCTTCCTGTCCTATCTATTATCATTTCTAGAAACTGCTCACTTTCATACTTGACCGAGCGTGGTGGTTCTTATTGCGTAGTTTATGGGTAGATATATGTCAATAAGAGACACCAGACATATAGGACGATATCGATTTCAATAAATTATCCCGCTGTCTCGAAATCGATCAATTCCGAGCTCAATCGAGCGTCACCGTTTTTCGATACTTTGTTTACCATTGTCTATTGCAGAGAGGGAACAGAGGATTTCAAACTACAGCGGTTTGCAGAAATAAAGGAGTTTTGTTTCCACAATCTCTAGTAGTGTAAACTTTTAGGATGATGAAATATGGCAATAACAATTATTTGTGATTTCAGATCATTTATTGCGCACTTCTGCCAAATTGTGCTGGTTATTTTCGAGTCAGTATAATTGACGGCATTCGAGAAGCCACTGTGAATATTTTTCCTCGTCACATATTTTCTGGCTGTGTTTTGTGTCATCTTCGCCGCAGTAGTGACTGAACACATACACCAGACACTAGAAACCAGCTCCGTCGTCGTCGCAGTCAAAGTTGTGACAATTTGCAAAGATGCGCGGCTACAACATCTCATAGTTGGTGTTTTCATCGTTGGAACGATAGTCGTGATATTCAGTCACTGACTGGAGGCAGTCGACTAATCAACCGACTGACTCGACGGTCTTTAGATTGGATCCTTTCCAAAAAGTTGTCACAGATCCATTTATATAATTACGCGAGTATGACCGAATGAAAAAGCCACCACCTCGTCGTGACATCCACTAATTTAGCCAAATATTCTTATAAACGTTTCCTTTCATGTGGAGAGAAGTGTTTTTTATCTGGTTTGTAAAAAATGATGCCACTGTACGTCTGACTGAAGGCTTGATATTATGTTTCTCTCGAGAGTGGCTTAATGAGTGTTCATTTCTACAAAGGTTTACTCATTAACGCGAATAATTATGTACCTGCGATGAAAGTCTTGAAATATCAACGTCATAAAAGTCAGTAGTTTGAAGTTGAAAGCAACGGCATAAATTCGTAATAATTGTAAGGCTCGATGTGTTATCATGAAACTGGTGACTTCTGGCTGTATGTAACAAGAAACGCGTTGTTGTTCGGGAAAAAACCGAAAATGTTTTCCGTCAAAATAAACGTATTTGCCTCCCTTATCAAAATCAAACGGTATTATCATTTTGAAAATATTTGCCAGTTTAAAATGAGTCACTCGTCAGATGCCGAATCTAATCTTCGTATTTGTTTTAGGTTTTTAACAAATATAACGCGATAATCGAGGACACAATTGAAGTCGCGTTTGTGGTATTTTTCCAGTGATATCTTCACAGTAATTATCCTGTGGATGATGAGTCCGATGAAATGTCGAGCTATTCTGGCATGATGATAAAAGCAAAAATGTTTCATCATTTCGAAAGATAGAATTGATATTACTGTCGCGTTTTGAAAGCAATTTTATCTTTGCTTTTGTGTCGTTTGTTACCGTCGGAATACGCATGAATTTCATTAGTTTTATCTCCTTCACGATTTTGATGTAGATTGAATTGTTTGATTTAGAGAGTGATTAATACTGCACGCAATCCGCACTAATAGCGAGATAATTGCATTTTAAATACGTTCCCTCGTTTGTAAACAGATACTCTAAAATAAACACTTATATTTCGCATACTGCGAGTCTTTTTCGCTGCACAAATACATCGGATTTTTAAGGCTTTTCAACAATATCCTAAACGGTAATAAGCCATTTTATCAATATTATTTTACTACGTAAATTGATCTCGTCGCGATGAATTGGTGAATGCAATATTTTGGCTCTGATTCTTTTTTATTTGACAACTTAAGCTCGTGACTTCCAACTATTAGACGTGGTTTTATCGATAAGCGACTTAATCCATCATTACACAATGACAAATTTATCTTACCTTTAGTTAGTTATATCACAATTTCCATCTAATTTCGCAAATTGTCTTCTACATTTTTAAATCCTGTCTCATTAAACTGTTTGCAGGAGTTTTGCTGGTTATTCAGACCAGTAACTTTCACATTCTGTGAACAGTTAGAGCGAGCTGGTTGGTTGTAGTTAGTACTGCTATCTGACTACAGGGGGATGCTAGTATCCAATCAGCTGGCTGTGCCGTGTGACGTTAGTACAAAGCTATAAATTTCACTTTCTTTCATCAAAGCTTAAAAATTCTTCTGCTTAATTATACGTTCGGCTTTATGAATGTATCATGAAATGAAAATGTTTTTCTCTCAAAGAGAGAATTCTATATGGTAAACTAAACCAGCGATGTTAGAAACATGGTTTTAGCTATTTTTAACGAAACAACAAGACAATTTGAGGCAACTTAAGACAACATTTAATGATCATTTGATAGTTGATTATTCTGCCTAGGTGGTCAGGAAATAGATCATTTTCTGATGAATAGTTTTCTACCGGTTACAAGTCTTTATTTCTGCTAATAAGACTGCGGTATAAGGGATGGGTGTTTGTAAGACAATTACACTGTTACCAGCTTCATTCACAGCTATTCATTAGAACTCAGTCAGTCGTAATGCTAGTCACGTTTTAAATGTTCCATTAGCGTGATAATTTAAATCCATTGATTTTATGATGACTAGATTCAGGCAGATTATTGAATTCGATGTGCTATGAATGGCCATTCCCATGAACTGCATGTACTATGTCTCAATAATCTTTAATCTTTAAAAAAAAAGTATGATACTTTTTCATTCGCAAAATTTATACAAGAAAACTAACTTAAAAGTTTATTAACGCCTTGAAAAATAGCAGATATATCGCTTGATGTTGTGGACAATGAATAATGTGATATAGATTAAGGATCGATGAAGTTATTTTGGATTAAATCAATAATTGAATTGAATAGAAGACCGGCAACCAGTCTTACCCTGATATATTGATGATGTATATATTGATATATTGATCCTCTCAGAAAATAATGAATAGAATTTATCAAAAATAAGATAAGGATTATGAAATATATTTGATGCAAAAATTTATAATTGTAATTGTTATTTTGAAAGGCCAATATTGATGACGTAGTGCACATCGACTCACACAGAACCACTTAAATAATGCATAGTAGCATTTTCAAAGTAAATGAAAAAATTCACAATTGTAATTGTTATTTTGAAACGCCAATATTGATGACGTAGTGCACATCGACTCACACAGAACCCCTTTATAACACATATCAATGTATATAAACATTATTGTAATGGTTTTTACGACGTCAAGAAAACTGTAGTTGACTGATTACACTGAGTAGTAGCCATATTTGTTTACTGATACCATTGACATCTGATCTCATTGCCTAATAATAAATCACAACAACTGACAGTTTCACTGTCAACGCTATCTTCTAAATGATTCTTTCATTCATCGTATGAATTCACTTTTATTGCAGCTCCGATTACTAGATACTGAATATCATATTCTACTATAAAGGCGGTCAGATTGATGTGAAAAATTAGAGAAATCTGTGAAAAACCATCGAGAATGTGTGGACAATTCAAAATGAGTTGTCTTTCGAGTTGCCCTTTTTAAGCCGTAAAACCACAAAGCTCAGAGTTTATTTACAAGCTGTGTTAAAGTTTTGAGAAATTCTAATTCGATGAGTTCAGGTTGGGATCAGAAACTGCTTATGTTCCTCTACCTTGAAGTGAAAAATATGAAAAATCTAGAAAAAGTATATTATGTAAGAAAGTGTGAAAAATCCTGGTATTTCATTCTGAAAAATTTGAGCCATGTACAAATTGTTGGGTTCATCAATATGCAACCTGCTGCTATCACTACAGTTTCATCGCATTTATTACAGCTTATAACATGAGATATGAATATATTTCTCCATTATTCATTGAACTAGAAACTCATCATTGAGGCATTAATGATATAGAAGGAAATAACAGCTGTCCTTTAATTAAAACCTACGTTAATGTAGGAACTCTTGAACTAATCTTCTTATTTCAATAGTTTTCGCTTTTGAAAATAAAGTTTCTTATCCTCAAACAAATAATTTTCACGCGTAAACGGAGAGGTATGAATAAGTATAACGCGATAGCTCAGGTCATCCTTTTACCGTTCATCATTCATCTGTATCTTTATCACGTATAACATTGATATTTATAGGATTCGTGCGTCATGAAGTCATTGTTAAATCAGAATTTACTACAACTGAGATTTCTTCATCTCTTCTTAAGACGATAGTATTCAAAAACCATCACAATCCTTCAGTCATCGTTTATAAGCCGTGATCACACCGAGCAATTTTCATATTCGGTGTCAGATGGTTCCATACCTTTTTCACAAGGGGCAAATTTGTTCCGACCAAAAATATCGCACCAGTCCCATACCAAATTGTGGTTCAAGTCAAATAATTGCGTGTGAATGCTAATTGGTTCTGAAAGTGACTCACTTCACTTGTCACAGCATCATTTTGATAGAATTTTAGTAACGAGTGAGTGGTTTGCGTGCGAATGCGTTCTCTACTTAAGCACGGGCTGAATTTGATTCAGTTCTGGTCCAGGCCAGTTTGACCTGAGCTCCGTGCGACCACTGCTATAGAGAACCCTGTTATATCTTCGGCCATGGAAATCGATGACATGATTTAGGCTTTAAAAAGGTCGTCGTATTGTAAGATTGTAAGATTGTACGGAAGAAAAGTCATTCGCTAACGACTGACTGGTATTAATCCTATATCTGAAAAAGATAAAGCACTTATTTGTGTGGCAATGTTTTTAGACTGATGAGAGGATTATCATCTTAGATTCATCAGCAGCAGCAACCGACCGTATATAAATCAACACTGTTAAGGCTCAGTGCTTGACAAAAACAGTGTCATACGATTTATCCCGGCAACTTTTTGTAATTTTCCATTTGTGGTGGATGATTATAGTGTATTCGCGTTGATTGCTTATTTCTGCTCACAATTCACTGCACGTTCTCATATCCCGTACATTCCCCTGATCTATACCTACTCAGCTCATCTAGGTTCTTACATCAATATTCATACATCTAGCTTTTAGTTTGAAGAAACGATATTTGTGAAATGAGGATTTGAATTTATTCGAGTGACTGCTTCAAACACTAAGGAACCATAGGTTAATAAGCCTGCGTCTAGGGATCATAATTTGTGTTAATTTATCCACCTGCCTGGACTGCTCATCGCATAGTTGTAATTACTTGGATATGTCCAACCAGGGAGGTCTTCCTGGGTCTGACTTCTTTTACTGCCTTGTATTCGCTAATGGAAGCCTATGAGAATGATTTTGAAATTAGTTCGTTACTCCTGATGTCAATCAACACAAAAATGTCCGTCTATAGCATTTTGATAGTAATGAGTGAATGATTTTCATGTGAATGAGCTCCTCTTATTAAGCGTGGGCCAAATTTGACTGAGGTCTGTTCCAGGTAAAATTGTCTCCAGCTGTTCATTGAAGCGAGACCAATCAGTCTCTTTTATACATACATACATTCATAGTAATTATACGCAATTAACTTATGACTCGTTACATGCCTGGAAATGACGGTCGGCGTCTAGTCAACTGTTTCAGTCGAGACGAGATCAGAAAACTTTTAATTTGTAATAGATATAGATGGATGAGCAAATGAATGCGTTAGAGAGGATTAACCGCCGAAGAGGAGCTGCTTGATTCACATCGATACAACGAACATTTCAACTAAGACATCGCTAAGATTAACAATCTTTATGACTGCGCGAAATGATTTTAAGCCTAAGCCTAGTCAAAGAAAAGAGGGATTACGTTCGATAGTCTGAAAACATTTTTCTATTTACGATTGAAATTAACAGCGATGTGTAGAGATGAATGCCTCATTCACGCAGTTAAACCTTTCCAAATAGGTACGCACCTGCAACGGGCCAAAATTTGGAATGGGCCTAGATCAGTCTTGAAGGCTGACCAATTTAGAAAGGACTTTTTCCTAGTGCGAACACTTGGTCCATACTGAATTTTAACGGGCCGAATTTAGATCGTTCTAAAGAACGTAGTGTGACGTTCAGCAAATATTTGAAGGCATGTATTGAACGAGGTGCTGTAGACACAATTTCTTATTGCTTAATACATTAATTAGCATCAAGTCACAGCATTAATTAAGTTGCCTAGATGCTGACCTTGTATCATTATCCCTCTTGTTACTAATTTCCATTTATTATTACGACTATAAATCTACGACATTCGATGGCATCAGAAGGCAAATACGTGCAGTACATGTTTTCCGTAGGTTAGAATTGATTCACGGATGCGTTTAGAGATTTGTGATATTATATTCGTAATTTTTAAAGACGAATACCAGTGATTCATTAGAGAAAATTAGATTTTGAGCTCGGAAGATAATTCGATTATTCTATTAGAATCATTGAGATGGCTGAAGGAAGAGTGAACACAGCTCGGAATGAATTCTCATCGTCGCAGTCTCTGGTGTCGAAGAAACATGTATTTCTCTAAATCCATAAGGATAACCACCAGAGTCCGGTTCTTATGTATATTTTGATTTAAGGCGTTGTGAAATTGATGGATGAAATATTAATTTCTTCTGACTACTCTTAAACATGATTAAATATCTTCTAACGTCGTTAAATCCGAACATGTTACGAAACTTGAAGTTCCGAAAAAAAAAGTATAGCAGTTAGTCAGAAAAAAATGAAATTAGCTTCGCCCCTCGGGAAGATGTTTACTTTGAAGTATTTTTCTAGATATTTTCAGGCTGAGCAGGAACTGTGCGTGTAACATGTTATAGTAAGACTCCCGTCATGCGGTGACATAACTCAATTTTCTGTTAGTGATTGGACAAAGTGTGTTATTGGCTAAATTGGTTTTTTATAAAGCAATTTATTTTCGCCACGAGCCATACTGCAACATGTCGTCACGCGATTATATTGTAAAACAATAAGGAAATGGACTAATATTTATAGGTTGTTATTTCTAGTTGCATGATATCAAATTCATGTTTTTCCTCTTGTTTATATCTCTTGTCAGAGGTCGGTGGGTTAAGTCGATAAATCGTAGAACTTGAGTTGTTTCTGAGTTAACTTTCACCTATCTTTTTCCTGTGTCCTGTGAACATTAGAACATAGCTGTAATCATACGAGTGTTCCCACCATTCATACTAGTACCAACCAGGGCCCTACCTGACCAACTGTTCGACCAGGTCTGTTTAACAAATTTTAGCCTAGTCAAATTATTGCTTGTGAATGTTAACTTGGTTCAGGAAGTGACTTCACTTGCAACAGGAACATTTTGATAACGTTTTAGTAACTAGTGAGTGATTTATGTGTGAAAGCGCCTTCAAATTAGGCACTGGCAAAATTTGGCTCGGGTCTGACTGGCCCAGTTTGACCCGTTCCAAATCATCTACTCGCGATCGCGGCTCATCACTGTTCAATAAATCAGCACATTTGTGCATATATCAGAAGCCATTGATTAAACCATTGTTAGATTAAATCATGTATTTTTTCAATGTATAATGAATGGTTATAGGATTCACTGTGACAGATTCTAAATTAATCACTCACACAACTCGCTCTCTACCTGAACTCTGTGTTCACCTTTGAGATGAAAACTAGATATTTTGATTGATTCACTTCCAGTCAGGGTCTCACAGCTATGATGAATATGTTAGGATTCGTACAATCCTGGAAAAGTTATGGAAATTATTAATTATTTTTTCATAGCTTGAAATTTCAGTTGTTGTAAAAGCTTCAGAATTTTTGAAAATATGATCTGAATAATTTTTCCTTGTGGTTTTTGTAACGAATACCTTGTATTTATTTTCATAAACTTTCATTTCTGCCTTAGTGAACATATAGCTTCATTTAGTAGCCATGAAAGTTTAGATATTTTGGTCTGGATTTGAGTAGATGAATATCAAATGCTACAAACAGTATATGTATATGATATGTTTGAGCTTAGCCATGATGCAGCTTAGTCACGATACTCGTTTTGTGTTTTGTGGCTGTTCGACATCTTCAGTTGTCACATGTATCTTATTATACGTGCATGAAACATTGGGCAACATGTTTATGATTTTCCGACAAGTTTTTGGCCTTTTGATAATACCACTGATAGCTGAAGATGAAAGATTGCGACGCTTTTTAGTGTTATTCTTAAAGGGGATTACAGTGTTTTATTGAGGTGTGCCCGTGAGTGACCATTAGTCCCGGGAATGAAACTCCTGCGAGTCTACTTACTATATATCAATGCCTGAAGCGGGATGGAAGATGGAAGTATTTGTGCCCATCATCATTGTCTCCCTTAATGGCAGGTTGTATTTGCCAATACTGATGTGTTATTTGGGGAATGTCTGTCTACTGACAATCACACACAAACACACACCGATATTACCTGCCGTCAATAGTTGCTTTCATTTAGAACATTAATTATACGAAAATTGTTGTCGATGTGACAAAGTAATTTGAGGTAAATTAAAAATCCTGTTCAGTTTTTTCCGTTTCTGTTGATAAGTATGTATGTATATATATATATATATATATATATATATATATATATATATATGGAGGTAGATTGTATTGTTTTATGTAGTAGTTCATATGTACCTAGACATCATTATAAGTTGACAATTAGCGCTAATGAGTCTGGATGTAGATTTAAGTGTAGGTTTTGACAAGTTTTCCAGAGAGCTACAAGTATTCATTAGGTCTTCATTCGTTCATTAGGTCTTCATTAGGTGGCCATTTATATCAACCTGTAGAAACCTTTTTCATATGAATCTGTAAAGGTTCTGAATAGACTCTAAACAACCGTAGCCGGTTTGACCCAAACTGACTTCTGGACGAACCAGAAGTTTTTGACTCGTTTAAGTTCTAGTTACTAGTGTGCGTAGGTCGATGACACATGAAAAATCCTACGTTAATAATGAAAAATGGGAATGTTGCGATGTTGCGACTGTAAGTGTTACCAGGACCGCGGTACTGAGTTTAAGTTTGAACTGTAGAATTAGATCCTGTTTTGTTACAAAAGTGTCTCGAAGCACGACCAACTTGGTTCCTTCTCTAAATCGTGTATTGTTGTCAGCGAGAATGGAAAGACCTTCGAAATTTTTTTTAAAATATTGTAAGTTTATTGCCCGCATGGTGACCTCATTCGTTCCTCGTATCATGTAGCTGCTATGTATCTCAGGTGGTATTTTTTTTTGAATCATTAAAGTCGCAGGTGATTCTGTAGATAATCATGAAGAATTTTCCACTCGCACAAACGAACGAACGAACGAACGAACGAAGGTGATCGACGAACTTGAGTTGTTCCATCTCGATGATTTAAAGAGAATTCTGCAAATTACTCACGAAATATGACCACGTTTAGACTCGAAAAGCTCTTTGTTTTTGATAATGAGATCTAGTAATCAAACATCATTAGATTCCGATGATTCTATTTTGTCCATATTTCTCCGTGCATTTTTCACCGAGTAGAAAATTTGATTTTTCCGCGACGTCGAATAATTATGAACATTGTCGTCGTGACAATGACTCTCAGCGAGGCTCTCATTTTGTTTCAGATCACAACTGACACAATCTCTCATCTGAAGCGAAACTGCCGTTCCTCACTTCCCCATCATAATTGAGATAATTGTTTCTGATTGCCAACTGAAAAATACCACTGCCTCGATCTCTGTAGCCATCAAATTTCACTGACATGCTATTAGCACGTATACATACTTGTTGTTCATGTTTACGGTTTTTGTCTGATATTTCCGGGTTGTTATGCGTCATTCGGATCTTGCTTTCCCTGAATCGAACCTTTCCTTTCCCGACCCTTTTGGATTGTTTATTTAACCGGCAGCAGCCAGACAGGACTTGAACCCGCTTGTCACTGAGCATCACACCTTATCCTAGCGAGTTACCGAGACCACTCGGGTTCTGTCTATTCGGGAAAGTCGTGACTGCAGTAATTCTTATTCCGACCATGATGTGTATTTATTTCTCTTGTTTAGTGACCCTCACTTCCGTGTAAACCGTCCACCCCTACGCGGCTGTTATGTGTATTTATTGTTTGATCGGACGATCATCACTGTCACGTTAAACCTATAGTTTATACGAGCAAACTACTGTGTGTTCAAGGTGACGGGATATCTTCGTTTTCGTATGAAATCAAAGCCATGTGTTGATGTATCGTCGAGCGTTGAGCGTCGGTCTCTTCATTCCGATAAGCTCGACAAAAAAAACCTGTGCTTTATGGCAGGTTTTTCCGGTGAGATTGGCAACTAACGATGATGGATTCACAACTATTGCCCGTATGGTGTTCACCATGGCACGGCTATTTCCGTACTTATGAATAAAATACACCTAGTTATTTGTTGGGTATTTTGTCAATGCTTTCGATTTGATGTTCTGATAGGAACCTCTCACACCTACCCCTTCTATTTTGAAAATCACGATCGAATATCATTTTTCAAATGAATTTATACTAACATTATAGTCAACAAATGGAATTTATTCCCATGGGAGATGTAGAATCCAGGCTGTCCATCAAAAATGTCTTCATTTTAATAAAATTAGTCGCGCTACGGGCCTGGAACGAAAGCCACTACTCAGGGTAAACGTCTAGAATATCTGTCGGAACAGAATGAATGACCGTCAAAACAGTCCCCTCTCAATTGATGATGGTGATGATGATATCATTAGTTTTATCTATGTATTTTCAGGTAGCCGATAGTCTCATCAATATCGCACCTTGCGGCCAGATGAAAATGGGTGAGCCTGCATTTCTGTCAGATGAGTTGAGTCATCCAGACGAACCCGACTTGGAGCTGGTGACAACTTCTGGTTATGCTAAAAATGGTGCATTATCCGTGTTACAGGTAAATGATTTATCTAGTTTTGTTCGGTTCTGACAGGTTTTCTAATGAAGCAGGCGATTTAAGCAGCAACGAACATTGATTGAATTATTGTCTCATCATTCACTAGTACTCGATTGCTAATTCAATTTAATCATGCTCTTTTTACACTTGTTGCACGTATTACTAGATAGACGCTTAAGTTTAAAGGCATTACATCGGTGACCAGAATCTGAAAAATGCTATCAATTGCTGTCAATATGAGGGAAACAGGGCTGTTTCCCCATATTAACTTGTGCTGTGTCCTGCAATTCTTTGCTATGATTAGCTAGCCCATGTTATTAGGGAGGGGGTCTCTACCCAGGGGCTGATTCAAGGGCTACTTTTAAGGTCTTGTGACTTATAAATGGCATTTTTGATCATTGAAAAGGCATAGTTGGAGGCGTATTAGCAACTAAGGTCTTGCATTTGAAAATTTTTGATGAGTTTGATACATTTTACAGAATTTCCAATTAGAAAGCTTGCCTTATCCTATCAATTACAAGCGAAGTTTATAAGATCAAGTACAAATAATACAGTAAAAAGTTAAAGAGCTCATTCCCAAAAAGGCAACTCAAAACATTTGAGGGTGTTGTACAAGGCTCACTTTGCTGGCTGGATCCGCACCTGCTTCCTATCAAGCTCTTAAAGGTTGATAAAGGATGAAAAAAGTGCATTTCCCAATGAGTTAATGAATAGCAGTTTAATGAAATTAATAATTAATAATTAGTTTTTTTCTTTTCATTCGGTCGTTGCATACCGATCTCACAGGTGTTTAGATCCATTGCGTTTTTGTTACGATTGATTAAATCATTCATCTGTTACGAGATCGAATCAGAGCTTTTCACATGAATATCACTCTCGGCGCTAGCACCTGTACCTCATGATTGATTATAGACTCTATACCCATCGCTGTAACGCGCAGGAGCCCCAAGGGGCTACGGGATACGCGGCTACTGCTGCGAGAAAATGGGCATTAATTTAATACCTGTAATAATGGAAGCGAGAAATACACTACTAGTTGTAATTTGCATATTAATCGCTGTAATAATTGACAAACGTTGAATATCAATATTTTCATCATAGAATTCTCAGACAATATTGGATAGTGCGATCTTGAACAGCTCTCTTGTCTCTCCTCTCTTCTCTCCTCTCTTCTCTCTCTCTCTCCAAATGCGGTCTAATTAAGTAGTACATTTTAAGAGTAATCAATGATTTTGACTGATCAGCTGAGATACCGGACAATTTTATCTTTGATTTACTGGTCGCAGTTCATCCATCATTCTGCTAAGGTCTTCTATTATTCAAATTCGAGCCTTATGATTCACCCTTCAGCTTACGAGTGCTTTATCAATTCTGGCAATTTGAAAGCAGTTGATCAGATGTCAGTTAAACTAACGAAGTGCAAGAGACAGCGACGAACAAACTTTGGTCAAAATTTGAAATCGCTTCAAAGATTTACGTTTACTGAAAGCTTTTCACGCGAATACAGTGATCCACGTTATGGCTTTTCACACAAATCTGAAATCTATTTAGGGTGTAAACAGCTGTTCTGTGTGACTGCCTGCTCTTATTATGAGATATATTCAGTTCGGGATTTGATGAATGTATCTCAGAAGGAAACCTGTCACGCAACCCTATGATTTATAGCCATTTGAATTATGTATAGGGATTCGTATGGTTTATAAAACCAGAATCGTCATCAATTTGTCAATTCACTCTTATATCACATTCCGTGTAAATGTGACAACCATACAACAGGAATCTGACTTGCATCATCTACCAGCCTCCTAGCTGAAATATATTGATACAATTTTTTGCAAAGAGCCTTTTGGTTGATCCTTTAGATCATTTGTTCATCTCCACTACAGTTTAAGACGTGCTGCGCTTGATGGTTTAACCTTTTGAGTAATTCTGTATCGAAAGCTTCATCGTACAGGAAATTAAAGTCTTGTCAATGAAAATGGCTTAAAGGGTTTCGAAGAGGATCTCGCAAAATTTTACAGTTCTATCAAAACCTTTTATTGGAATTGAATTCGGGTTTTGTTTTAGGTCTTTGAAAAGTGCTGAATGAATGAATCTTTATGAAATGATTGAGCAAATTGTTGATATCAGATAATCCGCGTCCAACGATTAGAATTCGACCTCAATCCCTTATTTGACACTATCAATAATTATGAAGCGGTCATTTAACATCAAAACCTCAAATGTTGAGGAAGCAGAAAATCTATTTGATGACCATTTCCTTTCATTGCCTCGAGTTGAAATGTCTGCACAGTTGTTTCCACGCAGGAGATTCGTTCATTTTCTTCTAAGATGAAAGTTTTCAATTACTAGAATATCAATCGAATTTCATGTTGCTAATTTATTGTTTGGTTCTCTCACCGGCGGATCCACGTAACGTGATTGAACAGCTGCAAATTGAAAATGAAGTGTTAGAAAGAATCGACAACAGCTCCAGAGTCTCGTTTATAACGTGATTCTATAAAAATACCCGGAAATTAACGCCAAGAGATAATTATAGAAAGTAACCGCATCGGTGCAGTCTTGCATGTTCTCCATTCACCCTATTGTTAGCTAATGGGCTGCTATATTGCTCCGATAATAGATGGTTCTCTGATTTATTGTTATTCGGGTCTGGTTTACCTTTACCTTTGAACACGAAATCTTACTGGCAAATTGGCAGTGGTTAAATAGTTATTTCGTATCCCGCTGTCAGAGTTAGTCATATCGCGTGCATCTACCTCGATATCTCTGCTGATTTTGAAAATGTTGATGTTTTTTAGAGAAGTATCAGACCTCAGGTTGTCACGACGTTTGATGCCGGTGAGCTGGTCGGCTGTTACGATATGTGGACCGTTAAAGGTCCTCCGAAGTCAGATGAGGTAAATTATGCGGAATGCTACGGTTATGAATATCGAACATTTTGAATTTAACAAACGTGTCCTGGCATTGATTCATCTTATTAGTAAATCGCTTTTTGATGGATGCATCTTCTATTGACATTTATGTCAGATGTTGTTGACTGAAACTAATATAAATATACCCTTCATGATCATAAATAGATAATTTGATAATTATTCATCATGAGAAGATTTGTAGAGGAGTCCTGAATACGACGACGAGATGGATAGTACTTTATAGGTTAACTACTTTATTTGAAGTGCGAGCTTTCACTATATACACTAGTAGCGAAAGCTTGTACTTCAAATGAACTAGTTAACCTATTAAGTACTATCCTTCTTGTATATAATCATTCATCGAATAGGTTAATGCCATGATCATAAAAAAAGCTTAAAGATCACAGTCTCATGGTATATCATTGGAAGTTTATTTCAATGAATCAGGATTATAGAAAATATTTCCACCAGCTAATCCAATAATATATATGTATGTGAAAATCGGAATAATTGTTACCTGTTGAATTGTTACGTAATTAAAGGAGATAGAGAGAGAACGAAATGAACGTATTGAAGAAAAAAGGAAGAAACGCGAAAAGGCGGAGGCCGAATTAGAGGAAGGTGAGAAGCTCGATGATGAAGAGGAAGAATCCGTTTTGATTGATCCGAAGAATGCTCATGATTTTCTGATTCTCAGTAGAGATGATTCCAGTATGGTAAGTGTTGTCGTTAGACGTTTTATTGAAAAGTACTTGCCCCCGTTTTAAGAGTCACTGCTGGATGTGCTCGATTGATTTTCTATTCATTCCGTCGCAGGTTCTCGAGACGGGACAAGAAATAATGGAACTCGATCACAGCGGTTTTAGTACTCAAGCACCAACAGTGTTCGCTGGAAATATCGGTAGTAAACAGTATATACTACAGGTTTCTCCTATGGGGATACGACTTTTAGATGGAGGTGCGTTTCATTCTTTTAAACGAACTGTTATCATTCAGAAACAGGCCTGGTCCCTTGACTCACCCAATCAAACCTAGAAGGCAGTGCAGTAGTGTTGTTCCAATGGAGATATTTTTGACACCGTTAAAATGGTTACAAACATGTTTTCATTCATTGTTACTATACAGACGCCATCACACGCATACGAGTTGGCCCGGGCCAAATCGGCGCAGATCAGGCCCGAATCAAAATTTGTTATTTTCAATGTGTCAATGAACAAATGTCTTGTTATGCTTATTTTCAGTCAAACAGATTCAGCATATTCCGATAGATGTAGGTTCACCCATAACTCAGTGTTCCGTCGCGGATCCTTATATCGTCATAATGAGCCAGCAAGGAACCGTCATGATGTTAACTTTGGTTGAAGAACAAGATTTAGGTCCAAGACTGTCCGTTACTAAACCAAACTTGACTCAGGTTTGTATTTAATAGTATTATTTGAGTCACAAGTAATGATTATCAATAAGGTGTTATAGGGTCGGTGTTGATTAAGTTGACGACCGTGATATACACAACTCTGTTAATTACAGCCTAAAATCAGTAATTATTGATTATAGATATGAATATTTCTGGGAATGGAATGTTAGAGAACAACACGTTTTAATTTATTTCAGAAGTCGAAAGTGTTGACGTATTGCGTTTA
The DNA here is from genome assembly GCF_964204645.1 of Tubulanus polymorphus. NCBI lineage: Eukaryota > Metazoa > Nemertea > Palaeonemertea > Tubulaniformes > Tubulanidae > Tubulanus > Tubulanus polymorphus. The sequence goes on along the minus strand of NC_134027.1, from coordinate 2,549,750 downwards.
TAAAGACGTCAGTGGTATGTTTACAACGGCAGCTGTTCACAAAGATGAAGACACTACAAAGGCGCCATCTACTGCACCAGCAGAATCTGATAACGCTGAATCGCTCAAAATCAATGTTGAATTCGATAAAGAGTAAGTTAAGACTACTGGAAAAATAATTCTTAGAAATTCAGCTGTTAATCAATCAATCGTTTATGCCTGGTTTATATTTAAGTGTGACTATTGATGATGAAGATGAATTATTATACGGAGTCAGTGACATATCTGTATTTGATAACAGTTTCAAGACTGATGAACCGACACAATCGTAAGTTATTTCTTCTATTGAATTAATTTCCATTAAAGTAAATATGTTCATTCTCATCTATATTTCAACTGCTTACGATTGAAAATTCAGAGCTGAAAGTGATAAAGAGATAAAACCGACGTATTGGTGCGCTTTAGCGAGAGAAAATGGTGTTCTTGAGGTAAAAACCCTAGAATTCACGATGAATGAATACCACTTGTTCTTATTCACCATTCATGGTGTTTATTTATATTTGTATTTTCATTTAGATTTTCAGTATTCCGGATTTTTCGTTATGTTTCCTGGTGAAGAATTTCCCAATGGGAAACAAAGTACTGGTTGATAGCGGTCATATGAAGGATATTACTACTAAAGGGTATATGCAATTCAATTTAACTCATTGAATATGTAATCGCAGGTGATTATCGTAATGGTCAGTACATGGATGTAACTTTATTTCAGATCTGAAAAACCTAGTGAAATGCCACTGTTGAAGGAGGTTCTATTGGTAGGGTTAGGCAATAAGAACAGAAGACCGTTCCTCATGGTAAGTTGTAGTTCTGCTGATTCTAGTGTCATTTCCCATGACTTCATACCTGGTACTAATCTATCTATTTCGAATAATTCAGGCGCAAGTGGATGAAGATCTTTTAATTTACGAAGCTTTTACTTTCCACCAAACGATGACGGTTAATGACAACAATCTGAGGCTTAGATTCAAGCGTATTGCGCATCCATTGATTCTACGTCAAAACGCGACAAAATCTCAAAAAAAGGATGAAGAATTGGATGGAAAACCAACTCAAGTGAAAATGCTTCGTTATTTTTCTGATGTTGCTGGTTACTCCGGCGTAAGTTGATTTGTTTTATATGAAGGCCATGATGAACAGTTTCTTATCGTTCAATACCACCCTGATTATACAGTGCTGCCCCCAGTTGCTGCTACGAGATAACGTTTGCAATTGTTCAAAATTTACCGTTGGGCATTGAGAAAAGAATGAAGCTGAGTTTGTTCAAATTGCCAGCCAATCAGGAACTGTGTCGTTCCCATGTGCCAAAGTTCAAATATCAGACAGTGAATAAGAAGGATCAGCTACGAGATAACTCGTAGTGTCAATGATGACCGATCCGAAACTACAAGATATCTCATAGTCGGCAGCATATATGTTAAAGAGAATTTGTTATTTTTGAAGGTGTTTGTATGTGGTCCCTATCCACACTGGATATTCATGACATCACGTGGAGAACTTCGCTTACATCCAATGTGTATTGACGGTTCGGTGACTTCATTTGCTGCATTCCACAATATCAACTGTCCACGAGGATTTCTATATTTCAATAAGGCTGGACAACTACGAATTTGTGCCCTTCCGACGCATTTAACATACGATTCTCATTGGCCTGTGCGTAAAATACCTCTGAGATGCACCCCGAGTTTTATTGCCTATCATCCCGATAGCAAGGTGAGAAAATCTAAATCTTTTTTAACAACTTTTCTAATTATTAAATCAATTTTCAGTGATATCTATACCATACACTCAGTGAGAAAGTCAATCTCATATCTATTCTATTTGATGACTTGTTTGATAGTATTCGGATTTAGAAGCATAAAAATCTAATTGAAATTGCAATGAAAAGTAACCAATTTTCACTAGGAATGCTATGAAATGAATTTATTGATTGTATGTTATTTTAGACGTATGGCATTGCGAGTAATTCTCTTGAAACTACGAACCGCGTCGCTCGACTTCATGGCGATGAAAGAGAAATTGAGACGCACGAGAAAGACGACAGATTTCTGCTGCCACAGATGCAGAAATTTTCCGTCCAGCTTTTCTCGCCAGTCAACTGGGAACCGATTCCTAATACGAAGTATGATACTATCAAACTCACTTAACTCGTGATAGACAGAACTGTCATTATCGACGACTTATTCAAATGATAATTTACACTTCAATTGTGATGAAGTCTCAAATAATATAACCTCTTTTCTGATGACGACTTAACTGATTTTGAAATGAAGTAAAATGTTATATACTGAGATGTTGAGAATATGAATAGTATTATTCTGTTATATATGATGATTATTTGTTCTCATTAAGAATTGATATGGAAGACTGGGAACATATAACATGTCTGACACACGTATTACTGAAATCAGAGGAAACCGTCAGCGGGTTAAAAGGTTATTTTGCACTAGGAACGACAGTAGCTTATGGGGAAGAGGTGACCGCTCGAGGCAGGGTGAGTAAATTCGCAAATGATATAATAAATACACCTAGTGATGTCAAACATCTACCTGTATGTATCATTGATCATTTCAGATTTTGATTTTGGATATCATTGAAGTTGTGCCCGAACCAGGTCAACCGCTGACAAAAAATAAGATAAAGGTAACTGTACATTGAGTCATTGGTCTCTGCTGAATGAAACCAGAATTTACAATAATTCAATGTTTCATGTGAAAATAGGTGATCTATGATCAAGAACAGAAGGGGCCAGTTACTGCAATGTGCCATGTGAATGGATATCTCGTATCAGCTATTGGGCAAAAGGTATGAGCTTTACTTAGTTATGATAAGTGATCAGTATTTGTTGATTTCTATGTTACAGAATTTCTAATCTCTTTCTTTATACAGATTTATATCTGGTCACTGAAAGACAGTGATCTGAGTGGTATTGCATTTATTGACACACAAGTGTACATCCATTGTTTAACGAATGTGAAAGGATTGATATTAGCTGCTGATATCATGAAGAGTATATCACTGCTGCGATTCCAGGAAGATGTACGAGTTCTTTCCTTTGTTAGTAAAGTAAGTTACACATAACGATATCAATGAATTTTTCATCAAACCATAAAACCTTTATGAATGTTTGAAATGTTATGATTTTGAAGGATGCTCGTCCCCTGGAAGTTTACTCCTGTGAATACCTAGTAGACAATAAACAATTGGGATTCATTGGTAAATATTTTTCTTTCCATTAATCATTGGATTGTATTATGTATATATGAATATTCTAATGCTGACTACATGTTTTTACGGTTTATTGCAGTTTCCGACAGAGATAAGAATATTCTAGTCTACAACTATCTGCCAGAATGTAAGTATATTTATTCATCGTCCATAGACAAAACCGAATCTAGAATTCTAGTCTTGATGATGTTTGTTTGTTTGTTTGTTTCGACAGTGCGCGAGAGTCACGGAGGACAGAAGTTGTTACGTCGTGCTGATTTCAACGCAGGTAGTAATATCAACACATTCTTCCGTATTCACTGTAATATGAACGACCCATCGAATCCTGGTGTCAAACCGGCACCTCATCTCATCAACAGACACGTTACTTATTTCGGTAAATATCACTATTTATCTATTTTCTGACTCAGCTATGGAACAGCTGTTACCTGTAGTTGTTTGTAAAACCTAGAAAACTGTGGAGTTCTGCTACCTTTTCTGGATCAGTAGCGATTCCGGCTTTTGATATAAACAATGTCTCTGAAAGTCAGTTGTTCTAACAACAAACTGACATTTCTTTCTCATGAAATGGATTGAAAGTTTTCTAACTATGACATTGTTCATGTTACAGCTACGTTAGATGGTGGAATTGGATTTCTATTGCCTATAAGTGAAAAGGTGTACAGGCGTCTACAAATGTTGCAGAATTTCCTCACTAGCCAACTTTCTCATGCAGCTGGACTAAATCCAAAAGCTTATAGGTTAGTAGTGGAACTTGCTGATCAGGTTGTCTAATATATGAACAAACGGGCTAAATGTACTATGAAATTCGTTTTTAAAGGGCCGTGAAACATGATTTCAAAATGCTGGTTAATGCACAGAAGAATATACTAGATGGTGACTTACTGTGGAAGTATATCAATTTACCAGTTATGGATCGAGTAGAATTGGCTAAGAAAATTGGTACTTCGCAAGAACAGGTAATAACTGATTTGTTAAAGGTGTAAAACAGATGAAGATATTCATGTACCGCGGTATATTCATTTTGGGTTCTTTTTCTTCTTTACCAGATTTATGAAGATCTAATCGAAGTCAACCGTGTCACCGCTCATTTCTAAAGTTAATGCTATCATGAGTGACAACCATCTCAACAAATAGTTCATTAATCAATCATTTAACTGTTGTAAAAAACAACCATACATGTGTATATACCGTATATGTGATCATCAAATAAATTTGTAAATTTCTTAAACGCTCTTTGTGTTTTTTCTTTCGATGTTTCGAGGAAACACTGCAGTAGCTGGAATTAAGTGGAGGATTCGAAAACAATTTAGCCTTGAATTGACAAAAAGAAGGGCAACTCGAAGACAGGGATTCTCAAAGACAATTAATTCTTTATTCCACAAAAAGATCTCTTCTTATCAAATGTATTAATAAGAAGAAAGGATACACCCTGCCTTCCAAGCATTGGACTTCAAGTCACTACCTTTGAAACCCTAAAATTACTACAACAGTCCTGTAGTCCTGTTGTGTGAGGCCAGGTAGCCATTCTAAATAATCATCAATTTTGTGAATGTGATAGATCTCATTGGACGGATAATCGTTGGTTTTGACAGTCGCTATGCCGGATAATTATTTAGTACTTCAGAAAATCAAGGTTCGAGTGCAAATTTTGTCATGCAGAGATGAGAGAGAAAAAACAAGCTATTCAATTTACAGATTTTCAATAATTATTAAAGGAGAAAGAAAAGAAAGAAATTTATTGGTCCCCTGAGATCCAAGGAAGGTGCAAGAAGGTGTACGTAGGATAATATAATCCAATATGGAAATACTTCCTTATTCTGTTTTAGTTTAAATTAAAGATGGGTCAAGGATATGATTTCGTTGTTAACACCTCCGAAGACTTACACTTTCTTTCATCAAACAATTCTACTTCTATTACTGTCATTTTTCTCATTTGTTGGCATAGAGATGATAAGATAAGCATAGAAAAGCATAGCCGATAGGGGCCAAAGTTCCTTGCTGTATAACGCAGGCCAGTTCTTTGTCTTAGAACATAGAACTTAAGTTCAGAATAATGGCTTCGTTAAAAGGAAAGGTTGTCATCATTACTGGTAAGGTCATTTCTTAATTCGTAATCATGATTTTCCGCCCTGCATGAAGTAGCATAGCTTGTGAGGATACTAAATGTATTTGGACTTAAACATTCCAGAAAATCTCAGACTTCATATGTCTTTATTCCAGGTGCCAGTTCAGGTATTGGTTGTCAAACAGCAATTGAATTTGCTAAACTTGGAAGTAAACTAGTCATATGTGGTCGTAATATGGAAAATTTGAGAAAGACCTTCGATTCCTGCATTGCAGAGGGCTTGAAAGAATCTGAGGTAGTATAGATTCACCAACCAGATCGTTCTTAATCAACTCAAGAAATTATGAGTTATTGAGGGATACTTCCAAGGACACACCGGCCTAATTGTTTATTCACTGGTATGTTTAAAGGTTTTGATGGTTCAGGCTGAAATGGGTAAAGATGAAGACTTGAAGAAGATCATTGATGAATGTGTGGCTAAATTCGGTCAGATTGATGTACTTGTAAGTATTTCATTCATCCAAGTATCTCACAGAGTCAGTTTTCGAGTTGGCACCAGACGATCTTTGGAACGATCCTTTCGAGCTATAAATTCAGTCATTTTTTCTTCAGATAAATAATGCCGGTTTACTTCGCTACAATTCTGTTGAGTCGATATCTATGGATGAATATGATGAGTTATTTCGAGTTAATACTCGCGCTGTAGTCTATTTATCACACTTAGCAACTCCATACCTCACTAAAGTAAAAGGTAATTCATATAGTTCATTAAAACAAAAGTCTTGATTGCTCTGCAGATCTACTGAATTTTTTAACTGGTTTAAATTTTCTATTACCCGGTAATAGGGAATATAGTTGTTGTTTCCAGTGTGTCCGCTTTAAGATCGGTATGTATGATAATTCTTGTTCTTTTAAGACTGAGTAATAATGTTTTTACCCTGCTGTATTTCATCTTGCAGTTCGCCGGTATTCTTGGATACTGTATGTCTAAAGCAGCGGTCGATCAGTTTGTTCGATGTTCAGCTATTGGTATATAGAACTATAACCACACTCAAACGTGGTGCAACGAATAATAAGATAAAAACCCACTATCTACAGATTAAAACCAAGAATTTATTTATTCGAACAATCTAAAATATATGAAATACACGACGTTTCGATCCTAGAGATCATCGTCAGGTGACGATGATCCACCTGACGATGATCTCTAGGGTGAGATCGAAACGTCGTATATTCTATATATTTTAGATTGTTCGAATAGATAAATTCTTGGTTTTAAAATTCTTTTAATCTGTAGATAGTGGGTTTTTAACTTATTATTGGTATATAATTCAATATGTAAATTGTCTTTTTTTTCAAATCAACAGCCGTTCAACCATCTTCATTCTCTTTACAGAATTAGCATCGAAACAAGTAAGGGTGAATTCAGTGAAGTAAGCGAAAATCGAATGGTTTGACGAGTTAATCATTCACCCAATATCTGAGAGTTAATTGCGCTTTTTCTTTACTTCAGTCCTGGGGTGGTAGAAACAGAGATTCATAAACGTTCAGGCATGGATGAAGCGACGTATAGAAATGTAAGTACCGGGATCAGCCAGATATTATTATACATGTTCATTAATATACTGATGCCGATCATGTGTGCAATTTAATTTCAGTATTTGGTGCACTGTAAGACCACTCATCCGCTGGGACGACCAGGAGAATTAGAAGAAGTGTCAAAAACTATTACATTCCTAGCCTCTGATACTGCATCATTTATTACTGGTGCTTCAATTCCTATTGATGGTGGTAGACATGCTTCTTGTCCACGATGAAGCACAAATAGCGAAGATTTAGATTTCACCAAAAGTTTATTTATTCCTCATAATATAGACTTGATGTGCAAAAGGTTATCAGGGATTCAACGTTATGTTATGGTAATAAAAATGATTTAACATTCTAACATTTTCACTCTGCCTGGGGCGGGCCAGATTCTCGTTTATTAAATTCTAATGACAAACAATACCGGTATTCGTTTTGTTTTGATCAATTTGACCCAAATGGCTTCGTACTGAGTCTCAACAATTCGCCGTAGTTTTTGTGAGAACGGAATATTAAGGGCTTATTTGGTTCCACCCGTCTAGGGATTCGAACCCACTACGCTAAGTGAGTTCGGGGAGCGGATAAATAATAGCGATACCGGACCCCTGGCAAGCGAGGATAGGCGGAGTACTCCGCTATTTATTTTCTACTTGAGATCGGGATTCGAAACCTCAGGGTCAATTTGTTACATTACCATCAAACAACTTTTTTAAAAAGTCACTACTGCTCACCGCTCACCACCCACAACTTCCTGGTTTCTCAAGTGGTAAATTGGCGTTTACTGTGCAACTCTCATTGAAAATAATGGCATCGTTAAAAGGAAAGGTTGTTGTCATTACTGGTAAGCGTTTAAAAATGAAAGTGTATAGTTCATTATTGAGATTATATTCAAATAAAAATGATAGTGGGGCTGCATCTGCCATGATTTGTTTTTTTTTAAATTCCAGGTGCCAGTTCAGGTATTGGATGTCAAACAGCAATTGAATTTGCTAAACTTGGAAGTAAACTAGTCATATGTGGTCGCAATATGGAAAATTTGAAAAAGACCTTCGACTCCTGCATTGCAGAGGGCTTGAAAGAATCGGAGGTAGCCTAGAAGAGATAAAGCAATCAGATTCAGATCATTCTAAAACTTGACAAGTGATGAGTTATGGAGGAATATTTCCAAGGACACACCGGCCTAACTATTTTTCACTGTTATTTTAAAGGTTTTGATGGTTCAGGCTGAAATGGGTAAAGATGAAGACTTGAAGGAGATTATTAATGAATGTGTGGCTAAATTCAGTCAGATTGATGTGCTTGTAAGTATTTCACCCAGGTGTCTCCTCCCTTTCTCAGATATATGGCGTACATTTTGATTTCATTTCCTCTTTCAGGTGAATAATGCAGGTTTACTTCATAAAGGCTCCATCGAGAATTTATCTATGGATGAATATGATGAGCAATTTCGAGTTAACACTCGCGCTGTAGTCTATTTATCACACTTAGCAACTCCTTACCTCACTAAAGTGAAAGGTTATTAATTTATTGACACAAAAGCCTTGATTTCTGTAAGTCTTGAACTAACTTCTAATAAATGCTTCATTTCTATCAATAGGGAATATAGTAGTAGTTTCAAGTGTGAATGGTATAAGATCGGTATGTATAATAATCTATTGAGGAATAAATGTGGTAGAATCCTCTTGTACTGTCTGCTGTATCTATGTATGCTATTTCATTGCAGTTTCCTAATGTTCTCGGATACTGTATGTCTAAAGCAGCTGTCGATCAGTTTGTTCGATGTTCCGCTATTGGTAATTTCAAGTTGCTATTGTTTCCTTTACAAATGAAAACCATTTCAATTATTCGAATAATCATTAATCGAATGTTTATTCTGTTTACAGAACTTGCCTCTAAACAAGTGAGGGTGAATTCTGTGAAGTAAGTTAAAGCCACTAATTGAAAACATGGTGATATTCTTTTTCATGCAACTTATCTGAAATGATGCAACTTATTTCAGTCCTGGCGTTGTGAAAACAGAAATCCACAAACGTGGAGGCATGGATGAGGAGGCATACAAAAATGTAAGAACCGTACATTCATAATTATGTCGTTACATCGCGATCACTCACAGCTGATCATTGATATATTTGATTTGATTTCAGTTTTTGGAGCATTGTAAGACAACTCACGCGCTCGGACGACCAGGGGAGGTGGAAGAAGTAGCAAAAACTATTACCTTTCTAGCCTCTGATGCTGCGTCATTTATTACTGGTGCTTCAATTCCTATTGATGGTGGCAGACATGCTCTTTGTCCGAGATAAAACTATTCCTTATGATAATATATGGACTCCATGAGCTAAACAAATCATTAATGATTTAACATATAATTTTGTAGAATTTATTAAACTGTTTGGCTGATAATTGTTTTAAACATTTCATTCGTTTTTGCCTGATTTTTCACCGAGTACTGGATTTTAACTACCGGGTATTCTACTCTGATTCACCTTCTACAGTAGACTCCGCTTCAGTCAGATCTTTGGACTGTATAAATCTGTTCAGTTATAAACCGTAAAAATTTATGTCAGGTTCAGAAAGATATTTCAACAAACATATGAGTTAAACATTTATATGAATTCACCATATCTGACTCGAGCATAGTCTACTGTAGTAAGAAATGAATTGTCTGGTACGAAGGCAACAAATGTCCATCGCTCAACTACGATTGATTTATTGGCTGTTTGATTAAACTTTCATCAAATGAAGTAGCTAATGACTGCAGTAATGTCTGTGTGGGTTGTAAAGACTCGGAGACATGCTCGATCAAATGTTCCTGAACAGTTGACAGATCTGGGAATATATTCTGACAATATCCGCACATATACTGAGGTTGATTGGAATCTTGCTGCGATGCTGTTATACTATTTGTACAATGATTCTGTGTATGAATCGTTAATGATTGTTTGTCGTCATACATTTCTCCACACTGCAAACACGGATAACAATCGGTTTCGTGTGAACGCATGTGATCCTCTAAGTGTTCGTTATTCTTGAACGTTTTTGAACACCGCGAACACCGAAACAGTTTCTCTTCGTGGACCGAATAATGTTTATGTAACGCGGAACGATACGGGAATGATTTATCGCATAGTTTACATGTATACGGTTTATTACCCGTATGTCCGTTTATATGATCTTGTAATTGTGTATTTCGGTAGAATCCTCGGCCGCAGTGTGGACATAAATACGGCCTGGTTCGTTCGTCGGCGTCTTTGTGCGTCGTTAAATGATACTGCAAATATGAATTAGTGGTGAAACCTCGATTACAGATTTGACACACGTGCGGACGCTGTTTTTTGTGAACGTTTAACACGTGCTGTTTCAAATGTTTTTTACGTAACGATTTTCCGCATAATTCGCACGTGACCATTTCCGACGGAGCTCGTTTGACGTTATGGACTTCACGAATGTGTTTCGAATATCGTCTCAAACCGTGGAACGTTTCACCGCACATGTTACACGTTCGATCTTTCAGTTGATAACCGCCCTTTGACGATTTCTCAGCTGAATTTTCCTCATCTACGGCACTGGAAATATCATCTTTAACGATTTCAACGAACACGTCATTAGAGCTTTGTTCATCGTTGTTTTTAGATTGTTCTATGTTTGAATCAGGTTCTATTTGAACCGGTAAAGTAAAACGACTTCGCGCTCGCGTGTATTTATACCGAAACTTCGATTCAGTTTGTTTACTATCATCTTCATCTTCCTCTTCCATCTCTTTTAACAATTCCAAATCTTTAGCCGCAACCTTTTTCATTAATTTGTCGTTTATATATGTATGCGCTTGCGTAATACTATCAAAGTTTCCTTCTAGAATGTATTTATCATCGATATGAGAAACTGTTACGTTGTAATGCTGCTGAATGAAGTCTATCAGATCCGTAGCCTTTTCATCGATATAATCAAGTACTGTCTGTAGAATAGTAGCCGTTACAGTATGAAATACCTACAAGTAAACAAATGATAAAATAGATACCGCGGTTCATGAACTTCACATGTTCACATTTGGAAATATGTATAGTATCTGGGGCCAGTTGCATAGTCATGACTTAAGTCCAAAAGTGGTCTTAAATCTTAAGACTGGTCTTAAGTTGTTAGATTAGCTATAGAACTAAGTTGGTCTTAGACTGGTCTTAAGTCTAAGCCATGACTATGCAACTGGCCCCTGGATCTTAACAGGCTACAATTTTGAGGAATGGATTTTATCTTGAAAAAGCATCCACAAGCACCACAATCGACAATTAAATGAGAGATAAATTGAGTACTATTTTAATACAATAATCGTTTTATTTATAAATGCACTGAGATGATGTGTGAAAACAAATTCATGATGTCGGCGATATCTAATATAAAAGCAAGTTACAAATAGAAGATTGATTCGTTTACCAAAAATGAACAAACCCCTTCCAAATATTTAAATTGGTCGATGTCTAAACTGGTATCTTAGAGCTGAGATAATGAACTATTTACAAACCAACTGTAAAATATCGACATCGCATCTAAAAGTTTATTTGAACATAATGATGTAATTAATATATATATATATATATACAATTATAACAAATCAACAATTACACATAATATATGGTCAAACTTGCTTTAGTCATAGGGTAAGTTGTCACAATTACATGACTTACTTGAGGGCTTGAGTTTGACTATACAGTCATAGCTGGGACGATAGTCGCGTTGATAACTAACACGACATTTGAAAATGAATTGCAAATACAAATTAGGACTCAATGTGACCACTTATCCAATGATGAGTCAGCGCAGTTTGACTGTTATAAATCATCAATCTTTCACTGATGTTCGATCTTTTTCAGACGTTCGACGGCGATGTTGAGATTCTTTTCTAAACTCTGAATACGTTTGTTTAAAGTATTGATCGGTTTCTCGATAGCGTCGTACAACATATCGGTTGTAATATCGTCGAGTCCCGAATCGGCTAAAATATCGTTTATATTCGATTTGATATTCTCGAAGGTGGCGCCGCTGTTTTCGTCTGAAACCGCGTTCAACAAGTCCTCGGCTTCATCAATCATCGATTCTTTACAAATTAGCTTCGCCGCGAAATCAGAAGAATCTTTCTCGCTTAATTTACGTTTTCGCGGTAAAGAAAGTTCGGTCTCCGATGACAAATCTCCTTCACTGCTGATGACGCTTTCTAATCCGAATTCGCCGTGCAGTGGTACCGAGAGATTTGTAAGTTGTTGTTTACTATTGCCGGATTTTTTAGGTACCGGCAATAGAAGGTAACTACCTTTCTTTTCAATAATTGAACTACCGGACGCGGATGCCTCGAGTGTATTGAGATTTTTAACGATGGCGTTACTCGAAGATGATCCCAGTGACACTATTCTCGCGATCCCGTCCTCACCAATAACTATTTTTGGATTTGACACAACTTTAGCCGACGGAACGCTGCTGACTTTCGCCGATTTCCCTCCTCGACCATTTTCATTCCCGAAACTGATAGGGTTAGAGAGCAATCCGGTGGAGTTTCCTGCAGGTGACTTCGTCGTTGTCTATGACCAAGAACAAAATAAAATAAACAGCCGTTTTGTAATTAAGATGAATATTACGCAATATGAATGAATATCAAGTAGTTCAAACAATTTCAAATCACTCCACATCAAACTCTACAGACGACTGGTTATATTATTGTTATCAGTAACAGACTTTCTGATTCTAAGTGTCAAACTCAATGTTCTCCACAAGGGGTTTTAAAGGGGCGGCCACCTCTCTGAAAATCAGCCACCACCTTTTAAATATCTTCTATGCCTCTACTACATATAAATTTGATGTAAATTCTTTGAATACATGTACTCAACAAATTTACCGGTAAGTGATGAGTTACTGCAAAAATAGCAGATCTTTCCAAAATTATGCATAATTTTTAACATTTTTTGGGAGACCAGAAGCTTAGTTACTTCAGCAGAATCAATGAAGCCCCTCTGAAATCCTGGCATATGGAGAACATTGATCAGGGCCTAGCAGCTAGCCTGTTAAAAATCCAGATATGAATGACTTTCAATTGAATTACCTTCGTCGGTTCATCCTGAGATTGACTGCGTAGAATAGATGGAGGAGCTTCGTGCACTCTCACAAGATGGATGACTATGTTCTTGCGTTTCTTGAATAGTCGAGGACACTCGGGACAGTGGTAGTGGATCACACCTCGTAGGTCTTCGATACAAGATCTGGAACATCTTAGAATACCTCCATCTGCAAATACAAATTTCACATTTCAACAAAAAAATTGTCGAAAAGAGTTCATTAGTAATGTAGATGTCAGATTGATGAACTGTAAAAATATTATTACAGACATTTTTCATAGATTTTTGTTACACATTTTGATGATTTCACAGGTTTTCACAATTTTTAAGCAGACATCAATATTTCACATTTTCCAATCACTCTGAACCACGAAGATGTAGATGCTCATATTGCATACATGCGGTACATACCACTTACCCTTATAGCTAATCCGATTTTCCCAATGTACTTTCAAATGTCTTGTTAGTTTATGCATAAATGCTGGCTTAAATCGCTGGACATCACACATCGGACAGTGATATTTATGACAGCCACATTGTGGTTCTTTACATTTCTGAACTAAGTTTATGAGACTTTGATAATCTCTGAGATACGTTTTTGAAAATTCCTGCAAACGATAGAGCAACGCTACAGTGATTTTGTTTAAGCCGCCATTGGATAAGTCGTCAAACTACTTTAATCGTCACTATTTTGAGTCTCAATTTGTAGTTCCAATATATTTTACTAAGTCGTCTTTTGGATAGTTTGTCAATATAATGGTCATCCTAGCTTCGACGACTTGAATGTGCATTGAAAGTTTGAAATCAATTCATTAAGCTACAAGGCCCTTTTTGATTGTGCTCTCTTCAGGTGGACCAATCATTCTTCTCCCAATAGGAGATATCTGTTTCAGAGATAATGCAATTTTCAAACGTAGCAATCGAAAGGGAAAAAAGATAATTCCACATCTGGAAGAGCACAATTTTATTGGTTACATACCGTATCGCCATCTCTGTAAGTTTTAACTGCTTGTCGGACGATCTGAGTGGTTGTATGTTGGTCTATATCAGTATTTCCGACATCGTTAGAATCCAAATCTAAATCCTCAGCTCTGATTATCACAGCACCGCCGGGGGTACGTTTCTCCGGAACCTTGTGAAGTGGACTTCCTTCAAAGTTTTCCTCCTCATCTTCTAAAAAAACAATCAGCTTAACGATTACAATCAAAAATCATTTTCAGTCCATTCCTGAAGGTGACTATTAGAATTAGTTAAGTCCAAACATCAAATTATATTATATTATTATTTTCCTCCTTATTGTTGAATTTTATGTCATGGCTCAAACTGGCTTGAGCTGTGCTGGCTCTACTTTCTATCTTGTTGGGAGTCTCAATTAGTCTTTCTTTCGAAGTGTTGGTTTACTGGAATTCGACTGTACAATCGAATAAATTAGACAAACAACAAGCAAATATTTGATTTCATAGTCGCGCGGTACCTGGAAAATTAACTTCTTTCGGCTCAACGACACTATATGGTGGATAAACATCCAACACCGGGGTTGACGTCTTTTCATCGAAGGTTTTTAATGATGTATCAGCGATTGGTTGCTGTTCCTGTGAAATGTTCAGCTCACCTGCACAGAAAATGAAAAATGAAAGTTAGCATAAATATTTTCATATCTTGTAAACCATAAATGAATGATCAATGCTATGTTTACAAGGGATATGTAGTGCTAACCATCGGGCTTTACTTAAAATCAAAGCCCTGAACCAAAAACGAGTCAAATACAAAATATTGATTCCTTTCCAGCTTTGAAAAGTTAAAAGATTTTTCATTCAGAGAAGCTTTTCATTGATTAATTAGTTCAGGAATAGTTTTTAAATACTTCTCTATATTTTGTAGAGCTGTGAGAATTCATAATGTAAAGCCCTTTTAAAGTAATAAATCATCATTATACTGCTTTCATTGATGAGAGTGAATAATGAATAAAAGAAAGTCTGGGTTAGGTATAAAAGTGACTAACCTGGTGGGGCATTGATTTCTTGTACAAATGTGACAGTTGCTTGACCATCTTCAGATACATGAACAACTTGTCCTAGAGTTTCAGTTCCATCTTCTAACTGTAGCGTTACGTACTGTGGTTGTTCAACACTAGTAGCAGTACCTGCAGTAGCTGCAGCTGCTACTGCTGTATTACCAGAATTGTCTTCAATATTCTGATGTGAATCTTGACTGTCAATCAGTATAACTGTTTCTTCTGACGTGCTCACGTCCATGACTATAATATCTTACACACGCTCCTGAAAGTATTACCGTGAAAGTATTACGCAATCTCCTTTTTACAGCAGTCCCAAGAAGGATTTGAACCTGATGACACTGCGAGACTCTACGCGTGGTATGATTAGCCCAAGTGTACAGGTGTGTACCTTACGCCTACGGTGATTCAAGCCACGACACAGTCTAACGACGCAATCAGCAGCCAGGTTCAAATCCCTGCTAAGACTACGAGGAGGGAGGATGGCTGATGATGAGTGTGTAGAGGTCTGAATACCGGTACCAGACATTGTTACGGTGAGGAATAACAGCTAGATACTAGACTAGTGTAAGTAGATAGATGCGCTCACACCCACTCAACTGGTGGAAACGCCTAACACTTCAACGTTAGCCCTTTTTAAGCCTCGCTCTTATAAAAATCTACTTAAAAAAGGAAACAGCACAACAGGCCTTTTTTTTATAAAAACCTTCTCAAAATTGATGTTCATTTTCTTCCAAAAATCTTAGGTTAGAAATTATTGCATAGTAACAACTCCCCATTAGGTCTATGTTAAATCAATTAAGTTGATTGAATTGGATTGATTTATCAGTATTTGTCGTTTTCGTTCTGTTTGAATAAAACGCGTGAATCTGATTAAAAATAGACACGCTAAAAATACCTCCGATCAACCGGTTTAAACAGACAATCAATAATTCAATCCTGTTGAATACGAAAAATGAGTAAAAACTGACTGAAATTCAAACCTTTTTTTCAATCAAACCCAAGCCTAACGGTGCATTGTGGGCCGTTCGATCGACTTCCGGCTTGATCATTTAATGGAATTTTTCACTATTTTCCGCTTAAAGGTGAGTTTATCAATCAAACTGATTCATGAGATAAATCTAAAGCGTTCTATAGAATATAAGATGAATAGTTTCTGGTGCATTCAACAGTTTAAACTCGTACTGTTCATTTTGCGGGGCCTTTCAAAATTCAATCTAATACAATTTCATTTTATTCAGCCCATTTCATTTGGAGGTCTATATTTTTTCCCCAGACCAAGTTTGATCATCTACTATTCATTTAATTCAGAAAATGGAGGAAATTTAACGCGATGAACCCGTCGTCAAAACCCGAGAAACATCATCATCGTAAAGGAGGAGATAGAGGAGGAGGGGGTGATGTCTCGTACGTCGGCGTCACTTCGAAATCTAATAATCCGACACCTCAAGGATCGGTAGCAGCTAGTCCGGTTCCTCACACCCCTAGAGCTACTCCAGTTCATTACGATTATGATTCTCAATCGTTGTGTAGTATGGATACTCCGGGACCGTTCGAAATGTCTCACGGCGGACGAACACCTGTCGTTCATCTAGGATTAATCTCAACACCTACGCACACTCCCGTCGTTCCGCACGTTACTCATTCATCTCTCATATCGACCCCGGTATCGCATCATTCGTCAAATCAGCACCAAGCGGAAAAATTATGGGACCAACGCCCCGTGTCATACCCACCGGCCCCGCAACATAATATGGGTATGGATAATGACTGGGACGCTCGTGAGGAAATCCGTCAGCGAGAACTCGATGAGGCGCGAGCACGAGCCGCTCAGATGGAAAAAACAATGCGCTGGTGGTCGGACTGCACGGCGAACTGGCGCGAAAAATGGAGCAAGGTTCGAAACGAACGCAACAAAGCGCGCGAAGATTGTCGGCATTTACGTTTGAAATTAGAAGCCGCGTTGAACGAGATCGGCGCCGTGAAACGCGAGAAATCCGAACTGGAGTCGAAAATCGGAGAATTAAAACATCAGATTCAAATCGTTCCCGCGGAACAAGATATCGATACGGACAACAGTCGAACGACGGCGGAACAAGAAAAAACTGTGCAGGAAGCTTGTAGCGAAACACAAGCTTCAAATACAGAACTATCACAATCAGAAATAGATGAAAATAAAGTGACTAATTCAGCGGTTGATTCGGTTGATAATATCGATGCAGTTAGTAGCGCTAGTAATCTATCTCAGGGCAAAGATGACTTAATTATAGACAATACATTATTAGTCGAACAGAAGATCGCAGCAGTTTCTCTGAAACTCGACGAAGCTCAAAAAACAATCAAAGCAGAAAGAGAGTGAGTATAGATAGGGATTCTACTTTTGCAGTTCTTGATTACAGGGCAGGCGAGGATCCACCAGGTGTCACCAGTAGTGGCTTCGTCTTCCGCCTTCAATTTCTCCTACATTTCAGTTGGATTCAAATGAGGTTTTCTCTTGAATAATACAATGGAAATAAGTCACTGAATAGAAAAATTAATTTAATCCATATTTCATCAGTCCTGTGATTATGTATGCATTTGCGAGCCTAACAATCTATTTTGAAGTCGATTGATTGATAATGGTTGTGGTGGTTGCTCGCTCTGGCCGTGCGCTAGTTCAAGCTTATTTCTTTTCGGTTTTCAGCGAAAAAACTCAAATTACCAAACAGATGGACGAACTACAAAGAGAACTTTCTACGATGAAAATTAAGTATGACGACCTGAAACTTTCAAATCAAGATAATCTATTAGAGGTAGGGCGATTGATTGAGTAAACTACAACTTGATAGAATTTTCTCCAATTCGTGTTGAAATATTTTGTAGCTGACCAAATTACGCGATGAACATGAGCACGAGTTGGGTAGAATGACACAAGAATTAGAAGATGAAACCTGTTCAAGATTCAACATGGATAAAACGCTTTCTGATCTTAGGAAAGAGGTATGTTAGTTGAGAACCTGAAAGAATGAGTCTTAATTTTGTCTGAAGTCTATAACTCGAAGATGTGGTAAGAGCTGTTCTTTTCAATTGTTTTCTGATAGTTGGAACGTCTTCAGGCGGAGAATGCGGCTGAATGGGGCAAACGAGAACGGTTAGAAACTGAAAAAATAGCTCTAGAAAGAGAAAACAAAAAACTACGTCATTCGATATCGGAAATGGAGGAGAATTTAGGCAAACGTAACAAAATGACTCTAATGGATAATGATATGAAAATTATACAACAGGATTTACATGATAAGAATAAGGTATTATTGTAATTTGCTACATTTTATCTATTGACAATTTATCCGTCGTATGTCTCAATTTTCAATTTGACTCGTCATTTT
The DNA here is from genome assembly GCF_964204645.1 of Tubulanus polymorphus. Lineage (NCBI taxonomy): Eukaryota > Metazoa > Nemertea > Palaeonemertea > Tubulaniformes > Tubulanidae > Tubulanus > Tubulanus polymorphus. Next base: position 2,531,357 of record NC_134027.1, on the reverse strand, counting down.
CAGGAGTTATCAGATCTGAAACATAGTCATAATAAGTGTAAAAAGCTGCTACAAGAACGAACTACAGAATTAGAACACGCTCGCCGACGTGCTGAACAGTACGAGATCGACGTGAAAAAACTACGCGCACGAATTGAAGAATTGCGTAAAGACCTGGCTAATGCCGAGGATGAAGTGAGTGGCATGTGCTTCCCAATAGATACAGGGCTCTGATGGATCGTGGAATTAAAAATTCCCTGATATTTTCCTAACCCTTTACTAAAGATTGCTTGATGAGATTATTAGATATCCTTCCATATATGGGGAGTTCCTTGAGGCACTCGTCAACAGCAAAACAACCAAAATGTTAATTCCAAAACTTTTTTTTGTTCTTTTCCCCAGGTGGATAATCAAACTAACAACGCGCGTAGAATTCAACGTTCAAATGATGAACTACAAGAACAATTGGAAGGAATACAAGTGCAATTCGAACACGCTAAATCGAGGTAGATTTTGAAATACTTAAAAATTGAAGCACTAAGATATTTGATGATGTGATATTTGAATATTTTTGTTGTGTTTTATAGGTTACGTCGTGCTGAAGGAAACTTACCTCGTTCATCGAGTATGAAATCATTTGATATGATTGATATCGAAGTATCCGGTACTGAACCGGAGACTGATGAGGAACAGATCTGATAATCGGGAACCTCAAACGCTGCTGTGGACGTTTCCACTTATGGCATGCAAGGATCTACAAGGTGTTAATAGTAGTTTGTACTCATTCATCCAAGCTCAATTTATTCTTCATTTCAATTGAGCAAATGAACTTTTTCACAAATCGATTATTGACAATTTTCGACTGAGAACTCATCACGTTATCTGGCCGGATAGCTTGCATTGTAGTTTCCAATTACTGACGAATTTTCAGTTTATTGTGAGTCCTTCACACATAGTCTTGATATATATTTATCTGCAAACAATGTATAATTGTTATATAATTAATGATATGTCCCATTTTATTTTTTTATTTATTCCTGTATGCTGCCATTATTCAAACATATCTTCTTGAAATTGTGGTCCCTTCATTATAAATCATCATAGGATACCCGTTGTATTATGTAAGCTAGAACGTTTTCTTGTTTCTTATTTGAAGGAAAGTATTGAAGATTCTTTGCCAAGTGATATTCTGTTTAGAACTGTGATACTTTAATGATATCTTGTAAAGAATAGTTAGAATCTCTGTTTAGCGTTTCTGAAATTCTGAATCGAAGGGAACAAGGATGAAATGATTTGTCTTCCTACATTTGGTCGCTACAATTAATATAGTCAGTTTGATTTTCGCCTGTTTATTTTTATATGGTGTCATTAATGCCACATTTGCACAAATTCTTTTTTTTTTCAATTGATTATACACATGATCATATGTTAAATTATCATGGAAAAATATATAGTTATGTTTTAAACTAATAATGTTGATTTTATTGTTATTATTTGTGAAAAAGTTAACCTCCCCCCACACAGTGATCTCCGTCACTCTACGATCCTAGTGGTACATCAGACACAAGTCTGAGGTTCTTGGCGTAAAATAAAAGTCTTGATTTCTTTTGAGTTGACTCGGACTATAACTGGAGTTGGTCCGTAATTTAGAAAATCATAGTCCGTAATTAAAAAAATCTATCAATTATAAATTTTGACAGATACGCAGAATAGGTTAAGCGAGAAGCCACGATGCATTCCCCACCTATCGGCTTTTACATGAACCAGCATCGCAGATCATACCGCCATCTATTAACTGCGTTGGCAGTTGACGATACTACGTAGAGTTGATTGATAAAAATTACTGAGCCATTTCTGCGCGTTGTGATTGGCTGAACGAGTAAACTCCGCCCATGTTTATAGTAAGATGGCGCCCCTTTCACAAGATGCATTTTTCACGAGAAGCGCTCGCAAACGATGGATGTAATGGACTAAAAGCGAGAGATTCATATCATTTTAACCTATCTACCTCATAGATAAGATGACTGCCTAGGATTGGTGCGCTAAAACGAGTGAGGTATCCTGTAATCAGTGGTGTAATTCCGATGGTTCAAAAAGTTGTGGACAATCCTAGTGCAGCTCCACAACAACAGTGTCAGCAGTGACAGTCAGCGGGTTACATAAATCAGCTGTGAGTAATTCCGTTCTTCTAATAAATGTAAATAACCGATTATCTGATGCAGTGTGGTCCATGTTTAAATGATGAGATGGCGGCGTATCCAACTCCGATAGGAAACCACCAGCCCTCGTGCCCGCTGTGTTTTGATCAGTTAGATGATCCGAAAGTTCTGCCTTGCCTGCATACGTTTTGTAGGCCGTGTTTAACTCGGGAACTATGTGGTGAGAGTATCTTACGATGTCCGACGTGCGGCCACAAGGTCCAGTTAGGCGACGACGGTTTGGAAAGTTTACCGTCGAATTCGTTTATCTCGAATATTTTGGACGTAGTCGTAACTCAGGAAGAAGAATACGAACCGTTGCGTAATAACGACGACGGTCTCGACGATACGGCGATTCAGAGCTGTAACTCGTGCGATGACGGAAATAAAGCTACCTCTCAATGTCGCAACTGTAAGGAGTACTTATGCGATAAGTGCGTACACGCCCATCAAAGAGTACGTCTGACCCGGGATCATGAGATCATCCGATTCGACGGGCGAAATCACAACAGTTCGATAATCGCTTTGAATAATCTTCACCAGTTCAACATCAATAACGGTATCGATCGTCCGTGTAATTATTGCGAAATGCACGAATTTGAAGTTTTACGGCTGTACTGCGATACGTGTACGAAGCCGATCTGCAGGGAATGTACGATGAATCTTCATCAACGACACAACTTCATTTATTTACAAGACGCGGTCGAGAATTCAAAGGCAATAACGATGAAGCTTCTGTCCGACGCTAAATCAGGGATGAAAGCGTTGGAGGAGAGCATATCTTTGTCTCAGGTAACGGCTGAACATGTCGAGATGCGTTCGCAGGGGGTCGCGTCCGAGATCCGTCAGATAACGCATCGTCACATGGCCGCTCTCGAAGCCAGGGAACACGACTTGTTACGACAGGTCGAGAAAATACGTCAGGCCAAAGGAAAAACTCTTCATTTGCAAATGGAAGAGTTAAAACAGGGACTAGCGAGTCTCTCTCAAACTGTTGAACATTGTGAAACTGTTATCGATACGGGTAGCGACGTCGAAATACTTAAAACTCAAGACAAAATCGTAACCGAAATGCAAAACATTCGTCATCTGCGAAACTACCTCCAACCTCATGAAGATGATTTTATTTTATTCACGCCTCCCGACGCTGCGTTACACGTCGCTATTTGTCAGATGGGTTTTGTATCGAGCAGCGCGTACGCTCCGCTCTCGGTCGCGTCCGGCGACGGCATAAAGAGGGCGCTGAAAGGCAAAGCCGCCTGTATAATCGTACACGCTAAAGATCACACGGGCGACAATCGTATGATCGGCGGTGATCCGGTCGGCGCGGTAGTCGAGAGTCCCGAAGGAGTCCTTTATCACGCCGAAATCGTCGATCGCCAAAATGGCACGTACGGAGTGAGCTATCGACCTCAAACCGAGGGCGTACACGTTCTTTCCGTGACGATCCGCGGCAAGCATATCTGCGACAGTCCGTTCAGCGTGAACGTTCGCTGCGGCCGAAACTACGGCAACATCGGATTAAATCCAGTTCTAACGTTCGGCGGCGAAGGAGAAGATGACGGAAAGCTGTGTCGTCCGTGGGGCGTCGCCTGCACGAAAGAAGGTCATTTAGTAATCGCCGATCGTAGTAATAATCGCGTGCAGATATTCAACGCTGAAGGCGTGTTTCTGCGCAAATTCGGCACGCCCGGTTCGCGTAACGGTCAATTCGATCGACCTGCGGGAGTCGAAATCGACCACTTACACCGTATTATAGTCGCCGATAAGGATAACCATCGCATCCAGATATTCAACTTTGACGGTATTTTTCTGTCGAAATTCGGCGAGAAAGGCAACAAAAACGGACAGTTTAACTATCCGTGGGATGTGGCGACTAACAGCGAGGGTCAGATACTCGTATCCGATACTCGCAATCATCGAGTACAACTATTCACGACCGACGGTCAATTTCTAAACAAATTCGGATTCGAAGGCCCGATGTGGAGACATTTTGATTCTCCGAGAGGCGTCTGTTTTAATAATTCGGGCCAGGCGATTATTACCGATTTTAACAATCATCGATTGTTGGTTCTGCAACCGGATTTCCAAGGAGCCCGTTTTCTCGGCACGGAGGGTTCGGGTAACGTTCAATTCATGCGACCGCAGGGCGTCGCTATCGATCACGAAGGTAATATCATCGTCGCTGATTCGAGGAATTATCGTATTCAGATAATTAATCCGAACGGCAACTTTTTGTGCAGGTTTGGAAATCACGGTCCCGGCAGCGGACAACTGGATCGTCCGTCGGGTATCTGCGTTACGCCGGACGGACTGATCGCGGTTGTTGATTTCGGTAATAACCGCGTGCATCTGTTTTAGACAAGTTAGTGCTCGTGATGATTTTGCTCAGGTATTATACTCAGGGATAGGTTAAAATGTCGGTTGAAGACGGAGAGATAGTGAAAGAGAGAAGGGGGGATAGGTATATTATCGTTACATATTAACCTCGTAGTAAATCAGTTAGGCCTATACTGATTCTAAATGATTGATTCGCTGATCAGTCGCGTTTTTTCGTTTGTTTTTAATTTCTCGACATTTACCATGACATTACTCTAATAATCAATAGCCTTATATATATATATATACATATACATATATCGTGTATATTTGTTGACGATTTTGTTACGCTTATCACTATGCCAGTAATCTATCAAATATTTCGTTGGTTTGTCATTGCGCTAGTTTACGTTGCCAATTTGAACACTATTTTATTGAATCTATGATGTGACTAGAGCCGGTGCAAAATTAGTTAATTTTAGATTATGGAGGAGGAAAAAACGCTGCATTATATCAGATAATTGCTTTATATGGACACGTGTTGATCCTGCAGGATAGATTAGATTCTTTACCGATTAATTATTCTGGGCATTTTCCTGTTGTAGTATTTTTGGGTTTAACCCTTAGAAATGCAGTTTTTAACGATACCCGGTTTCAAAAGTTGTCTCTTTTCTATATTTGTGACCTGGCTTGTTTATGGTGTCAGCGAAGGTGTTGGGATGTTTTTACGTGACCTGAGATAATGTGTAGATATTATTGTGTATCGTAATTTGATTGCTTGGATATTCGATTATTACCGGTGGTTTAAAAAAAGTGTATAATTTGAAAAGGTGTTTTAATGAATTCTTCTCGTAGCTTATATTTGCTACGTAGGCCGTGTCGCCTCTAGATCTAAAACTGAAATGATTGCGCGAGCGATGAAGATATTGTCCATGGGAACTGTAGAGTTAGTATGATAACTGTGAACACTTTCTACCTCACACACTGGAAATCCACTTGTGTATATTATATATACATATATATATATCTTATTATATATGTATTACTATTATTATTATTATGAATATTGATATTGGTACTTTATTATTATTGTTAACATACGCGTTGCTTTTTCTTCTTCATGTTGAACGTAATCTATGACGGGTCTTACATAGTATAAAAATATCAACGATTGTCAAGAATTTGAGAAAAAAAAAACGACGAACGCATGCTCTGCTTTTTTATGCAACTAGAGATTGAATATTACGTAATTAACTGTGTATATTTAATAATATTATTATAACCGACTAAAAAAAAATCGCTCATCGTAACCGCTACAGTATTGCTTAAAATAGTGGCACAAACTGCATTGTCGCGTTGAAACAGTGTGATGATTTCCGTGCTTTAATGATTATAATTTTAAACGACACACGACCTCAGGAGTTAACGGTCTGCTGTATTGTTTTCTACGCCTTTGTGATTTTATAACGCAAAAGTAATTCGAACAGATTAGAATAGTTTAGATATGAAGTGAATAACTATGGTATTCAGGAAAAGTTTGCTTCACTGATGAATGTATGTGGATCGCTGTAAAATGTTTCACTGTTGTTTTGACCTAGTTATTTTTCAAGCATAAAAATAACATTGCACTGAATAGCCTTTTAGGACACAAGTTTTTTTAGGCCTGGATATGTTCAAAAACTAAAGCGTCAAACTGCTCGGATTAGTTAGAATTTTTCCTGTATTCAATTAAATCTCGGTGACTTGATTCATTACTATTGAAATGAGAGTATTTTGTGTGAAGTTTATGAAAAATTTGCGAATGTCAGAGTAGAAACCCCTCGTATAGAATTACATTTTGATGGCTAATTTGCATCGAATGTTGCCTCTTTTTCAGTGTCATTCAAGTTATAAATGACGTTTCGTTGAATATGTTTTGAAACTTACGAAATCTTCCATAAACGCGTAATACAATATTCTACCATCGCAAAATTCTTGTCTCAAACTCCTTTTGAAGGAAGATATGTCAAACAAAGGCAGCTTATGATGAATGATTTTCTAAAACCCGGTTTTGCTTTTTTCGGTTGTGCCATCTTCATTGAACCACGCTAAAATTTTTTTGCGTTTTATAAGGAAAGAGTTCTTTGTGATGATATGATGTATTTTAGTTAGGTGAGTATCAAACGAGAACTTTTAAAATTTACTTAATGTTTTTGTCATAAAATTTAGACAGGAAAATCTAAGCATGAAAATATGTCTAATAGCTAAAAGTTATCTGTATGTTACATGCCCCTCCAGCAAAGCAGGGCATACTAAAAGTTCTTTTAACAAACTAATCCATAGGATATAAACTTCACACTGTTAATTGTTAAAATTTTTTGCACAAAATTGACAGTTCAGTTGATTTTGAGAAAATCTGATATTTTATTTTTTAAATAATCATTTCCAATGTAGTTAAAACTATCCCGTCTTTGTGGAGTGCCATTAAAAAGTATCGATATGTCTGTATCTGATACAGTCTTTTGCTTTGGTGTGCTATGGAGTAGAAGGGTCCTAGACCAACGTATTGTGAAAAAAGTCCCTTTTAGAATTTGAGAGAATGGTTGGTATATATATATATCCATGTAAATCTATTGAGCAATTTAAGATTGTTAGTCATCAGCTGGTATATGTTGATGTACTTCTTAGTGTCGGGTATATTTTCAGGTGATCGTATATTATTGTACCTAATGTTTTGTGGTTATTTTCTTTGTCATCAAATGAATTTTGGATGTCTTGTCTTCACGTTTCTACATTCGGTAGTTTGTAATCCGGAGTAGTAAGATATCGTATTTACATGCCGTGTAGTTTGTAATCCGGAATATCACATTTCCATGCCATTTATTTTTTAAGTCATTAATAATAACTTAGAGGCGATATGATAGTGGTTAAGAGTATCAGAAGTTCAGATTTTAGAATACTGTATTTATATCGGAATTACTTTTGCTTCATTTAGATTACTTTAATTTTATCATCTCTTGTTTAATGGAGAACGTACAACTCATACGTAGTACTCTTAAAGTACATACAGTTTAGAAATTGAAGGTGGTAAAGGGTTTAAAGTTTGATTTTAAGTTTTATATTATCATAGATAGCTGAACTTCACTGATAGCTCACTGACAAATTTGAATGCTAAAATGTAGAGCATGAGTGTACACTATTATAGCTCCGAGTACTCTTGACCACTAGCATAATGTCAGGGTCATACAAAGGTTACTTGTACTTTAAATTACTTGCAGTACATCTGGCTTGGATCCACTACTGCCTTGCAGTATTGGTGATTGACATATCATTAAAAGCCTGAAGGGATTGAGGGTTAATGGTTTGGTTTATGTTTAGTCACAGCAATAACCCTTTCACCCCTGATATTCAACTGAAGAAAATACAAGACTTGTTAATTTTTCAAAATTTGTTGCTGATGAAACATGCTAACCTGTGTTGATCTTGACTTAATGATGATATATTTACGATAAACATGTATTATTATATGATTGATAATGATATTGTAATAACAACAAACCAAATTTATTCTTAATTTTTCATATAATGACCTTTATTTTTATTGTTGCATGAAAAAAAAATATACCGGTATATATATATATATATTGTAGAGTTTTAATAGTGGCAGCATTGTTTGTGTGGAGTTCATTCACAGGCAAATGTCCTCTATCATTTGAGCCTTCAATTTGATTCTAATAACAACCAGTTGACATGACATTCTTACTGTTCGTCTTGGCAAGAATTCATTTTTCTTTTTAAGGTTTGATCTTTTGTGTAATCAATCTAGGACTGATGCCTGTGTGAATGTATTATAATAAGTATATATGTAATTAGAGTTATTAGAAAGCGCTTATTGTTAAAAAAAAGTCCGGTTATCTTGTTCAGACTACTGTTCTAAACATAGAATGATTCGAGAAACCATCGGCCCGAATTCATGGAAAACTTCAACATTTTTTCTTTCCATATGATTGGGTACTTCTCCATGTCTGTATGGTGAAAATATAGTTTTTGACATTTTGAGCCCTAATACCTTTTCATGAAATCGGGTCCGGTCATACATAAAGTTGTGATATTGCAGATCGATATTGTGTCATATATAGGGTTCGTTCTCACACATATTTGCAGATTTTAATGAGAATCGTGATTTTAAGAATACGTGACCAACGCTAGATAAAATACCGGTAATTCATAACTACTCAATACATAGTGAAAAAAGAGTTTGATGTAAAATTCTCAAGAATTTGTTATACTCAGGTCCAAGACCCATTTAGTTATCTGCTTTGTCGCTCCAAGCGGCTTGTTACATTTGCTACAGAGAAGGCATTAAAGCTCTTAGGTGTTCTTAGGCTTATTGTATTGTTGCTAGCTTTGTGCTCTAAGCATGTAATGAAATTACCTCTAAACTGTGCGTTTCATTTTTCCATGTTACTACATTCAAATGAGAAAATTGAAGGTTGGAACGCACAGAACTTTTTAACTCAGGAATTGAAATCATAAAACGAAAACCTTTTGTAGATCGCAAAAAAATTATCTGGATCATATAGTTTATTTCATAACAGTTTTTGAGGTTTGAGTTTCTATATTGTGTAATGATGGCTCAGCCTCACAATCTTGAGTTCATGTGTCAGTCAGGGAATCTTTAAGAATATCATCCGTTTTAAGAATTATACCTCAGATTTTGCGAATGCTTTGAGCTCAGATTTTTATTATAGTACAGTTGTCTTATTAATAATGATCGGATGGTCCGACTAGATGTACTTATGCCTGGAGGTCAATGTTAAAAACTTTTGGTATTTTTCATGACATGAATAAATGATTTATTTTACTAATTCAAAACCTGCCATATATAAATGAATGGCTGTAGTTAATAATCCGAGAAGGTGCGCAGTGTGATCTTAAAAGTACATTAGCTAATAAATCATGTTCTGCTCTATATCTACATGGTGTGTATGTAATCTGAAGTTCTATTGATTGCTTAGAAGAGCAAACATTGGTTGGTTTAGCTGGACACTGTCCAAGTATAGTTGTATGGTGAAGGCAGGGTTATTAGGTCGGCCAGCTCTGATCTGTTTATGCTTCGTTATGCAAGATAGTTCTCAGGCAGTTGCTATAGTGACGTAATGTGATGGTCATACATTCAGGGGTTAATTACCAGTCAATTACTCAATGATTTTCCAAATGTTTATAATTAATTCTGATCTAAAATTATACTATACATTGATTGTACATATCCATGCAGAGAATTCAGAATGTAAGAACTACTGGCCAGCTTTGATCATCGATTAGCCAATGTTGTAATTTCTGAGCATGTACGTAGGAATGATAAAAAGTATGTAATTGATAATAACTAAAATGTTAATGGTGGATGCGTACATGTATGAAACATAGTTCAGTTTTCTGAAAATTGATGTAAAATGATAAAAAATTTTGCTATACTGAAAAATAAAATCATCCCTGTGCTTTTTGACTATTTACAGACGTGTAGTTCATTGTTTCGCTTTTTGCCTGTGATCCATTCTACTTTTCAACTGGATGCAACTCAGTTGGGTCAATCGTTTGGAAAGTTCATAAGACACATGTTGGGTCAGTGTGCCCTTTCTGATATCTGATGACCTCGAATGGGGGAGTTGAATGCCAAGGGTGATCTGCACTTTAAATCGAGTGGAACAGTGTCGTTGCTATGGATATTGTACGTTGTGAATGGAGCTCGTAGGTACATGTTACTTGTATACGCCCTGCTCCACTGCGGGGGATCATCGACATGTTGTAGACCTTTCTAAGAATGGAGGAAGGAAACACCCCTGACATTATCACGTTGAACCTTTACAGGGTGTGGTGGTGCTGCTGGTATTTGCTTTGACAATCGGATATTTCACAAACTAAACTACATCCTGATCTGGCTGTATATGATCACACGGTTTCGATCACACATGTACCGTGATCAGATTCTGATTTTCTTGGTGTGGGTTGCATGAATGAATCGTCGTAGCCGGGATTCTGGGTCATGGTGGTACTAAAAACTACACTTGCATTAGCCCTGGCTTTCATGATTATTTAGCAGGAAGAATCGTGCTGCACGGCGTCCGGAGAGGTTTAAGGCGCAAAAGTATGTACTTAAGGCGCGGTTAAAAGTAGCACTGCGCCCTGATAGACCCATAACTGCTCATCATTTCTAACCATAAAAACTACCGTACACTGACGGATACATAAGATTTAATTCTTATCTTACAACCAAAATCATTATGATATAAAACAAATTGACATTTCTATTTAGAAAGTGGCATCAAAGTTTTAATTATTTAAGAGTTTATAGTTTCATTGAATAAAGCTTAGCGTTGATGGAATAACTGAAACAATTGCGCCCGCCGCGGTAAAGAACGAGGTCAGCTCTTAACCTTCTAGTGCTGCCTCTATGTATAACGTTAGCGAGAAAAATGTGAACTAACATGCCAACTCACTTGCCAAAGTTGTTGAACGTTTTTATTTAGTTCATAGAAATTCCGTTATCGTTATTCATTGGGGCAGCACTGAACGGCTGAGATCGAACAGGACCTCGCTATTTTGCTGTGGCATGCGAGGGATCTAGATATTGTCAATTTCATTCATCATCCAACACTTTTCCATTTTAAGTGAATAATCTTATCAATCTTAAATTTTCATTTAAGAGGAAACTGCTTTTTAAAACGTTAATCAAGCCAATTTCAATAGAACTCTTTTCTCAGCGAATGTATCCTGAAGCGGCCGAAGAATGGTGACTCACTCACATGCCACAGGAAGCGAATTAAATTCTAATCAAATGTTAATGTCCTGATTCTTGATCTTGGCCTTAACAAAATTTTTACCAAAAAGTAGCACTCAGTAGACTTGCTTCAAACTATGACTCAAAGGAATTCGACCACAAATACAGCATTCTAATTTTAAATGCTTTAATATGACATTTTAAGCAATCCAGCTTAAGTTACAATGATAAATATGTTTTGTATTTTGTTCTCCAACTGGTTTTACAACTTATCATATAACATTTCCTACGAGCATCAATAGATTTTCACTTTAAAAGCAAATATTCTTGAAAGGCAATCTTCAAATCAAACTCGATTCGGGGTCATGTGACCAAAATGTTCCTTAATGACGCCTTGCGCTAATTTCCGACGCCCTAAAATACAAAAAAATAATTTCTCATTTTTGAACTGAAGAAAAAAAGGATGAGTTTTTCAAATAAAGAAGTGTTACTAATTTACCTTCCATCAAGTCCAAATATAAACGAAGGAAGTAAATTTGCGCCGGAAATGGTGTTCCAATTCCTTGTGTGCTCTGAAATAGATGTATTCAAACTTTAAAATCTATAGGCCCTATGATAAATCAATATGTATTTCTGATAACTAGTAGTTATAGATGGCAGCACAGACTTATCTCACCTTCGCCAGATTCATGATAGCTTTCTCATGCTCGCCTCGCAGGGTATGGGCAGCTGCAAGGTTATATTGCATTATCGCTTTAGCTTTTGTGATATCTTTTGGACACCAACTGTACAGAGCGGCTAAAGCAAAAAAATAGCATCATTACATGACTATCTGCCATTCCTGAGAAAGTGGGATATTAAGGCATGTTGATGATGCATTCAATAATAATGGCGCCGAATGACAAGCAGGTTCAAGCGCTGCTGACTGTATACAGTAAGCAGCCAACACTTCTAAGGCTGCCCATTTTAAGATTGAGTGATCAATCAAATTAATCCACTAATAGGTTATAACTACCTTTAGCTTCTCCTTCTGGTAGGTCTCCATTTCTGTCTTTTTCTAAAAAGAAGAATTTTTACACGTTCAGCAACTGGATATTGAATTTCATGCTCAACTGGTTTGGCGTGAATTGAATACAAATTGACCTTGTTCATGTTTACACTCAGGTGGAGTTGGACTGACATCAGTTATCAGATCAGGATTAAGATGTTGAATTGCGTCGGCAATCTTATCCAACGCTACAAGAGCTTCCGATATATACATATGTCCCAGGTACCTGCAATTAAAAATATACATCATGTTTACATTATACATTTGATTAACCCTTTCAGTGCGTCTACACCGCAGTGCGGTGTACGAATCGGTGATGGATTTTGCTAGTACACCGCACTGCGGTGTATTGATTTAATTAGTAATTACTAATTATCTCTCTTGAAAGATGGCAGCACCTGTCAAACATAGTAAAATATTAGTGAATAACGATACACCGCGCCGCGGTGTAGACGCACTATAGTGGTATTCCCGTTATTCAACACACTAGGGTGGAATTTTAAAGAATTTTTCAAATTATCTCCAGCACTTTAGGGTATTAATAAGTCAGCACTGAAAGGGTTAAAACCCCAATAGAATCAACAAGAATGTGGTATTAGTCTCCCCAAGGTAAGTGGACGGTAATGAGTCAAAAAATAAAGACAGGTCACATGTTGCATACGACAACTAGTTTATTTAGAAGCTAGATAACCTCCATTTTCAATACAACTTCTCCAACCCTCACACCAACTTTCAGAAGAAACGATTCAAATTTGAAGCATGCATCATCGAGAAATTGAAGTTGCTGCCCGCGGATGAGGATTGGGTGAGATGTAAACGCATACACCTTGTGATTAGTTTTGATAATTCACGAACCTGTGAGCGCCGGAAAGTTTCGGTTGTTTGATGAGTAAGTCAGCGTAGTAATAAGCCATGAGAAAGTCATTCAAACAAAGTGCTACATATGCACTATCACAAAGTATTGTACAACTGAAATTAGAAAGCATGCACTAATTACATAATTCATCGTATTAAAAATGCTTTCAATAACTCCCTAAGAAATCTACCTACCGTAGATTAGCAACTTCTTGTCCTCTCATAGGATTGCCAGGTGGGGCTGGTACAGTCAGGGGTTCATGGACTTTACTGAAAATGGTTATTAGAAAATAGATTACCACAAAACTGACCCTGAAAGCATTGTACAGAAAACCTCTCGACTTAACTCAAGATTGATTACTAACTTGCACAGAAAACTTAATCATTTTCCAATTACCGGAGAAATTTTTCTGACAAATTTTGACCGTCCCAGTCTGTGCGAGTTAAACAAGGTTAACTGTACCATAGCATATTCTCTCAAAGAGTTCAAATAGAATCTAACCTGGTATCATTTTCATTATCGGTAGGGACCGCATTGATTGGATCATCAGGAATATTCAATAAAGCATTCTGCAGACACAATGACGCAAATTCAATCGTCGTTCCTGGTATAGCTGCTGAATCGGTGCTATTATCAATTAGTTAAGAAAATACGTGAATTTAAATTCAAGAAAAAACCCACAATTACGAAGTAAAACTAACAAAGGATTGATATATCGATTCAATTGCTGAGTCATTTTCTAGACAGGTTAAGTTCACGACCATTATATTCTGGATAAAGATACCTCATTTTGTCTGTTTCCTTTAAACCGGGACCAATAATGAGTTTACGATGTACACCAGACCCGACTGATCCTTGAATGACTTGTAAACGATTTGATAAACTGCTATCCTCTTCATTTGACTAGAAATAGAACAACTGATGAAAATAACTGTATTAAATGAATCGAATGATGATACACACAAACGCCAATTAAATTTACCTCTCTATAGCACATAATACAACATTCAGCTAAACGTAACCACAATCGCGCATTACTGGGGAAAACCTGAATAACTTCTATCAGACAATCGAATGCTGCCAATGGTTTTCCGCAGTGCAATAGCTGTATACCCATATTATACAACAATTCATAGTATTTACTGATTCCCAGTGAATGTACCGGTCGACCTGATAATGATTTACCTAGAAAATATTCACAATTACAATCAAAATCGGTTAAGCTACCATCGGATCAGTCATCCCATCAGTTCCAATTCAATTTAGTAATTCAAGGGCGTTAGACTGTATTATCAAACAGTTCCAATTCAATTTAGTAATTCAAGAGAGTTAGACTGTATTATCAAACAGTTCCAATTCAATTTAGTAATTCAAGAGAGTTAGACTGTATTATCAAACAGTTCCAATTCGATTTAGTAATTCAAGAGTTAGAATGTATTATCAAACGGTTTCAATTCGATTTAGTAATTCAAAAGAGTTAGACTGTATTATCAAATATTTGGATCAAATTTTGTTATCAATTAGAAGCTTACTGAGAACGGCTTTACGTAGATCGCGGGTCACTGCCTCATTTTCAGCCAATGCTTTACGTAGATAAAATGTACCCAGGTGATGTTTACACATGTGGAAGTGAATACAGGCCATATTGTTGAAGTACATGACGTTTAATGTCTCCGGATTCTCCATCGGACCTTTCGCTTGAATTGCTGTGTTCAAAACTTTGATCGCTTTACGATAATTACCGCGTAGATATTCGAAATTACTTTTCAAGAAAACCAATTGCGGGCTCTGAGAAAAATATCGAAAACAATTCACTTAAACATACGACTGAATTCACGACGACATCCGGCTACAGAAGTACTTACCACGCCTATTG
The DNA here is from genome assembly GCF_964204645.1 of Tubulanus polymorphus. Classification (NCBI taxonomy): domain Eukaryota; kingdom Metazoa; phylum Nemertea; class Palaeonemertea; order Tubulaniformes; family Tubulanidae; genus Tubulanus; species Tubulanus polymorphus. The sequence continues at coordinate 2,516,324 of NC_134027.1, read as the reverse complement.
TATTCATTAGATTCTTTATTTCTCGTTTACAAAACTTCATTGATTTAAGCATCAAATAGCAGCGAGCTTTATACTGAAAATAACAGCAGATGAATAATAATAATGATAATTCATTGAGTTTCAGCCTAAAGCCTATATTTGCTCATTGGCTTTACAAGATGATAGAAAGAATACATAGGGTTAGTCGCGGCAAAAACTGAGATTCAAATGACGTAAAGCAAAAAGAAATCAACAAACAGTACAACTGATAACGATGTTTACCTGGCTTATTCGAGCCTTCCATACATCACTCATTCCGTACTCTGGCGAACCGTCTTTAGATTCGCGCTCAGATGTTTTATTGCCGCCGTTGCTACTGAATAAACTCTTCTCGATGAAGCTCAACAAACCAGTCGCTTTCTCCGGCTGAAAGTATCCACACGAGAAAATCTCTTATCGACCTTTTAAAGCTTATCGGATATGATTGTGATCATACTTTCTCCAACGAGTGAAAACAAACCTGATGAGTGCAGAGATATAACTGGGCTAACAACAAACTGACTTTCCGAGCCAAATTCTCTTCTGAAATTAAAATTACTCGGGCCAATGATGTCATCCTCCAACTGCATGAAATTACACGCAAACTTTTTAACAAAGACGGGAAGGAATCAATTCTTACCAAGTGGTTCGATAAACTGGAATAATTTATCGACAATGTTGACAGCTGAATGATACTGACGTAGACGATACAGTATTACAGCGTGATTATAATACAGTAGAATCTGATCAACATCATCCATAGCAGCAATGTTATCTAAATTCACTTGACACTACAACGAGGAGAATATCTGTAAATACTCGGAACAGGATGGAGTGGTTTGGGTGGTGGAAGTGGTTAGAGCTTTCGACTGTGGGATGCCAGGTCGTGGGTTCAAACCCTCTACATCACCATCTAGTGCCCCTGGGCAAGACACTAATCCCTCATTGCCCCTCTCCAACCCAGAGCAAATGGGCATCTAGTCTGAATGTTGTCTCCCATGTGCTAGTAGTAGCTTGGATGTTACTTTTCCATAAGAGATGACTGATATAGGCAAGGGATAATTAATACCAAAGCTACTTCTTTCAAGGGGGGAGAGATATACATAGGGAGGCTACCTCTCCCATGAATGACACAATAGAGTATATCTACAAATGAAACTCATATAATACCTGATTACAAATATTTCTGATATGCTGACGAAATTCATCTGTTTTTTTCAATCCTGACTGATAGTATTCTATAACGGCTTTATTGTGCATTATTTTAGCGTCTCCCTGTCTGAGTTTTAACAGTTCATTCAGTATTTGTAAAGCAGTATCGTATTGTCCTTGTTCGAATTCCTGCATCGACCGACTCGCCAGTTCTCGGTCGTGGTCAGTTATAGCCGGTAATGATGCGAATGAACCATCTCCAGATTTGTCCGATCCTTCGGATTTAGAATTTCCTCCAGACATATTTCGTGCAGCTCAAAGCGTCTATTCTAGCAGCTAAACTGTAAACAATGAAACACGAATAAATACTTTAGTTTTAGAATGGAAAGACACTGCGATACATCGAGTTACCCTTCTTCCCCGCCGATCATTTATCTCAAGAACACACACTGACTGACACAGTTCTGTTTTTATGCAGTTTGTGCATTGCTTATTCCCAACAAATATCGGTCTTTTCCGATTCTTTTATTGTGTCAATAAATAAAAATCAGTTTACTCATACAAACCAATGAAACAAATAATCAAACGTGATAATACTTACCGAAAAACAAATCAAAAAGCGCTTTTTACATCAATTTCCGTGTTCATAATAGACCAGAGCACCACCTACACTATTCATACTAATTACCGAAACGAACCTACGATATATAACTTCAAGTACTTTTTAGCCTGTATGCAGTAAATTAAAAAGTCAAATATAACAAATAAAAAATTTTCAAATACGAAATCTAAGAATAAAAGCAGTGCAATAGGGGATACAATTTGGGTATCAACTAAGCCTTAGGGGAGATGTCTCCTGTAACCAATCCGTATTAACTATGCTCATTTCAAGCCGTGCAGTAATCATATAGTCAGCAGACAATTAATGCAAAAGTATGGTCACAAAAGCGAAAAAGAAACGAATTTATTTCAATAAGAATAATTTGATTTTTATTGTTCACACATCATCTTAAAAAAAAATCATAAAAAGCATTAAAGGTTAAAACTAAGTAAGAAAGCAAAGTCAGTGACTTTTGGAGTGGACTTACTCCCAAATTGAGACCTATCTACTTATCATTAAGTGTCACAAAGGAAGACTAGATTAAAGACAATGACTTCAATAATTAGAGACGTTAGCAGCGACTATTAATGAAAACATTTATAATAGATGTAAATGTTTAGCAAAACTCAAATCTTAAATCATTACATCGAATGTAAAAAAGAACAATTCCGCTATTTCAATATATAGACATTCATATACATTATGATCAATGCTACCAATTGATTTACTAATTAAAATCTTAAATATGGTATAATATAATTGTATCTTTAGATTTATATAATTTCAATATACGGTAGACTCGGTTTACTCTGGAGACGTTCACTTCGGATTATTGCGTGCCCCGACAATGTATTACAAATATTTCACTCCAATTCATCGTGATAAAGACCTGATTATAACTTGTCCCGCGAGATTCGAGGTAAACCGAGTCTACTGCGTATATTATAATCGTTGCAAAAATAGAACTTTATGACGAACACTGTTGTAATGATTCCATGTATCCACTGGGACCTTTAACAGATAAACCTCCCATCACGTGAAGACACTTTTTATATTGTAGAAATGAACACGAACAATGAGTACTTGGCATATCGGGAAGTTGAGACCACGAATCTGTAGATATATCGTAAGCTTCTACTGTTGCCAATGGTTTACCGGCATTACCTGTTTAAAGTTAAAATGTTGAAAATCAGTGGAAGTTTGAAGGAATGAATGGTTTTTACGATCATTTCATACTATCTCAGTACATATCTCACCTAAACCACCAGCAATTACGACTTTATCATTTACAAATCCAATAGCAGCATCTCCCCTATTAGTAGGCATAGAAGCACCGATGGTCCATTCTCCTGCAATCCAAATATTACAACATGTTACCTCTGCTATAGATATCAATTAGCCAGTAACCTGACTGTGGTTTAGTTTCACGATCGGATATTTTCACGGATATTGGAGGCAAACAGATTCTCTGATCTGATAAAAGAGTACACCCATAGTGATGCATGAGGGATTATTAACAGGTTTTCAAGGTCAGTGGCCACCCTGATAAAGCCATCTCCTCAATGTCTAATAATACTAATAACCAAGGAAGCTTGTTATAAGATGGAGAACTCAAAGGGACCAGAAAATTTCAGCCTTATAACCGAGAGTTCGAAGAATCCTAGTTTTTTATATTAGATGAATCGTTGTCCGAGTTTGTTCTTACGAGGTTCCATGAAGTTAACAAGTATTACTTAAGTATTACTAAATATTTTCAAAAATCAAGGAGTTTTCAAGGATTCAAGGAGTTGTAGGGACCCTGAGTAATATCAATAAATCACCAGCTTACCTTTTTCAAAATCGAATAATTCACAGGTGGCAGAAAACCCGTTAGTTGGATTTTCATTCAGGCCTCCGATGCTGTATAGATGAGTACTGGATGCTATGTACATTGGAAATACCCGGCGACTCGGTAAATCTGGTAATTTATGCCACTTTTTATCATCAAAGTTATACATTTCAAACGCTCCTATCGGTGTCTTTCCACTTCGACCACCTGGAAAATGAAATCACGATTCTGACCGATACTGTGCTAGATCTAGAAAAAATCCACTACTGTAGTTTATCACTTACCAACAACATAGAGTTTATTATTGACTAGGAATATGCCGGTAGCGTAACGAGGAGTTGGCATCGGCGGCAACTCCTGCCAGAGATTCTCTTCAATTCGATAACACAGAAAATGATTTTTTGGACAAGTATCGACGCCCATTCCTCCAACACACAAAATATTACCATCTGAAATTAATTATAAATCAATGCCATGAAAGTCATGAGCATTCCACAGTCGGCTGCTGCATGTAAGGATCCACCAGGTGGCGATAGTATGTATGATGCACCAGATTTCTTCTGATTCAATTTTCAAAAAATTACTTCCATAATCTATTTAACTATAGCTAAAAAAAATTGCACAATTTTTGAAGTCTAAATTGATCTGAGTTTATCTGAAACATCATTTTGAGGCGGCATCTAAATGAAAGTTAATTGAAAATGAACTCAATTTTGATCGAGAGGTTCTATTGATGCGCTCGCCATCTGGCTATTTATATGACACATTAATCTATTTTACCTTTCAATATGGCTGAAACACCGAGTAGATTTTCTTTTAACGGAGTCAAAGACTTCCAGGATTTTGTTTCCGCGTCAAACTCTTCGACCTCTGATAACGGCTGTTGTTTTGTACAGACTCCACCGATAACGATCACTTTATTTCTGACGGCCGCGATGGCCGCACCGGCACGCCTCGTCGGCATATTCGCAGCTGTCGTCCACGTTTTAGTGGAGGAATCATACTTCTCGCAACAGTTCATCGGAACGCCGGTGTGATCACAGCCACCGATCACGTAGAAACAATCACCGATTTCAACGGCTGAAGAGAATACACGTTTTGTTGGCATGCTGCCATGTTTCTGCCATCTATATTCGGGACCATTCGCCATATTGTGAACTGAAATAACAGTAACAGTAACATTAAGTGATGGACCGCTTTGGCGATCTTAACACTGTTTAACGAAATAAATAGCCTACAAAAGCCATGAACGATGCAGTTCCTCAATCAATCAAGTCGGCAAATGAACATCACATTTGGAAAGAACCCAATTCTAACCCGCTAGGCGGTATGACTGCAGTTTAGGTGTCCCTAATGGTTATGCACCTAACCTTACCATAACACTATTCTTTAATAACACTAGCGCCACCCAGTGGATAGGTGACCCAAACTGCAGTTAGACCATGAATGGTTGTCCTGATCATGACAATTTTTAAGAATTAAGCCCGGGCGTTTTTGCAATCTGAATGTTCATGCATCTTAACATCACATTTAGCAAAAACCTAAAACATAAGTTGAACTCACATTAAGTTAAGCAGCTCACTAACTTGGCCTGGTCTATAAAAACAGATTTGTGATGGCATTTATCTGGGATCTTTTCACCGGCAGCGGATGTGACGGCCACTTGTTCAGGATGGACGTCCAATCAGACAGACTTCTCAGAATGGACGCCTCTGAGTGTCGAGCCAACACCTATTACTGCATGTGACGGCCACTTTATGGCTGGCTCATCAGCTCGGTTTCGTGGCGGATGGCTCGACGATTAGGACAAAGCTATCGCTTCACGGTAGCAAAGACACTCCCCGGTGAAGGTCGTTGATCCTCAAAATCTTTCAACGGTAATTTATCCCTAAAAATCAAGTTAAACTGGTTCAAAGAGACCCACAATCCGAATAATAATGTCTGTGTAACTAATCACGCGGTTCTAGAATCCTAATCTATCGAATAGAGCTATTGAAAGGGGTAGGCAACATCCTCTCTGCTCCGATTTATTCAATCTGATCTGACTCTCTCTGGCTCACTCGGCTGTGACGTGTGTTATTCCTCGCTGCTCCCTCTCTCGTATGTATTGTAGCACCATTTCGACCAATACTATTCAAATAATCCCAATCTTAAAACAAAAGCTTTTGATGAAAAAGTCTCTTATAACAACATGCATGCTTTTGGGATTTTGAAATGTTTTAAATTCGAGATACCGCACTTTTTTGAAACAAGCAGAATCTTACAGGTCAGCATGGCATTTCTCATTTAGAAATATGAAAAGAAGTTTGGTCGATTATAGTTCAGATTCATCTGGTGCTGAAGATGAGAATGAATATGGTGAACCATCAGTCAAATCGTTTTCTCAGCATCGGAGCGAAGTTCACCAAACTTCTGCTGAAAATGAAAGGTAAAGAATAGTACATTTGACAATGTATCAGCATTATTTATTGCACTTATCTTTTACTTTTCAACAGCACATTTTTTCGCATTACAGGCTGCCGTCGGTACCTGCTGCTGTTAAATGTATGTATCGAGAAACCGAAATCAAGGAATCTGCGGAGAGACAAAATTACGACAATAGTGAAAACCACAAAGGAAGGAAACGTACATTTCAACATGAGAGAGGAAATTGGGCAACTTATGTATATGTTCCATGTAAGATATGGGCCAACAATTTGATTGTCATTCCTGGTTCAAGGAGTTTTTTAAAGGAGAAAATTTCAAATTTTGAGGAAGTGTCTGCATCGCAATTACAGTAGAGTCCTCCTAAATTGGTACTGTTCATCTTAGTAAACTATTGATTTGGTGGTTTTCTAAGCAAGTTTTTATCCTTTACACTACTTAAGTCGGTTTCTAACCGCCTAATTGAGTGAAAAAAATACCAACTGTACTGATTTAAGCGTTTCTCAAAATTGAAAGAGTTTTTAAGGAGTTTCAGGGAATCTGCTGAAATTAAAGAAGTAGTTACAAGCACCTTTAAAAACATTTTCTGTCTAGAAGAAGCTTTTAAGAAATCGAAGAGTAATAGGGACACTACAATTTGAATTACTTGTATGGATTGAAAATTCTTCTAATTTGTAGTTGAAGTTGATTGCGATTATGAAGATTTTGCGAGGACAGCCTTACAACAGGTGTCTGATATAACCGATTTTCATCTGATTGAAACTCCGCACATCAGCGTTACAAAAACATTTCCAATCAGATTTCACATTATTGCGCCATTAATGAATAGCATAAGAGAAGCATTATCAAATATACGAGTGTAAGTTTCCAACGACAACAAGTGACAACATATGATTTAAATGAACAAAAAACTAAAATATTTAGGCTAAACAAAAATGATACCTTGTTTCTCCGCAGCGGCCGGGTCATTTTTGTAAAATATGATAAAATTTATAAACAGTTCATTTCTATAGCGGCCGGGTCTGTTATGGTGAAATTGATCACGATTTAAAAAAAAGTTATGTATAGGGTAGATAGGCGGCCGGCCGGGTCAACATTTAAGCTCAGCAGAGCGGAGAAACAAGGTATCAATTTTTTTTGGCCTTACGGTGAAAGAAATTTACACTGGTTTTGATAATAACTGACATTTAGGCCTATGCAGAACAACTAAGAGAGTAGTGAACATTTTTCCTTTTCTGTTTTAAAAAAGGCTCATAGAAATTAAGTCGATCAGTCTTCTCTCTTCATTATTGTGGGTTTTTTTCAGTGTAAATTTCTTTTTAAGATATTTGTGTTTGCACACTGAGCTGTTCGTACTATTGAACGTCTGTTTACTGTTTACAGGTTTACATGTTTATTGGATGATCTAGATGTCTATGTGAATGAGGAAAAGACAAGGTACTGATTCAAAGATTTCGATAAAATAGATGAAATGATTATTTTATAATATGGACTTTTGATCTTATGAATCGACATTGGAAATTATTTTCAGAACATTCATTGGTTTAAAAGTTAGTTATGGCCACAATGACCTGGTCAAAATAATATCATCTTTAGATGACGTCCTGAAAGAATATCATTTACCAGTATTTTATCAGGTAAGAAATATAAAAAGATTTGTCCATTCCGATTTCGTCTTGTCAACTTTTCATTGTTTGACTTCAGGAGCCTTCACTGCATCTTAGTTTTGCTTGGTGTCTTGGTGATTTTTCAAGATATTTTACGTGTGAAAGGTTACAGCAATTGAAGGTAACAATGGAAATGGGTGTGGATTGAAAATAAAAGTCTACAGTTGAGGGCGAAATATTCATGTTTTGTGTATTATTTTGCAGGCACTCCTAGTATCTGAAGATGGTGCTAAATATGAATTCACATCAATTTATGTGTCACATTTAGAATATAAATCTGGAAATAAACAAGTTTCATTTATGTTAAATACATGACTATTGTTGAAAACAAGCGTGTTTCATTGTCACTATCTGAAAAGCAAGATGTTTATTGGTATCGTTAGGGAAATTCTTCACATTGCGTTCAATTTAGCAATGTTGCGATGATAAATCAGATAATTCCAATCATCTTGGCCCAGGCTGGAATCTTTCAACCATCATTCATAACTTCTGAAACATCATTGCAAACAACTTCTATAGGCTACTACACACATCTATTAGAATACTGGACAGCATTTCAACAATTCAAACATCCATGTTACAATCTGATTCTTACTAAAACCATTACCGAAATTCAGCAAAGACCATCTCTAGCAATCCAAAAACTCGTCGCAACAAGAAAACGTATTCCATATATAATACAATCATTACGGAATAACCAACAGCTTCCCATTTCAGAATCGAACACTGCTTCACTGTTCAATTATCTGGCAAGAAGTATTTGAACATTCGAAACTCATTTATCCTTGTAAAGACATCCATAAGAGACACAGTGGAATCAGCCCTTATTTGTAAACTTTCGAAATCCAACTTATCTACCACCTCCAGCCACATAATCAATTGTTTATCTAGAGATATCAACACTCTCTACTAGATTTTGGTTAATGTCACTTTGTGTCACACTGCCTTCTCCGTCCTCTTCTACTCGGCCCCCTGGTCGACTTCACTCCGTTACATAATTTGTATTCATCCTGAACTGTTCATAGAATTTTGTGGTTTCTAAGGTACGGTACCCCTGGTTGTTTTCATCTGTCACTTGTTCTGTTTACATTTATTCTGACACATCACTTTTGTTTATGTCCTGTAAGTTTATAGGCCTATGCTACATACATTACTTCTGTTTTCTGTTCATTCCACCTGATGATGGCCATCAGCCAACAGTCGAAACGTTGTGGTTTCGTTTTAATAAATTATTTCATATAAAATTCGAATCGTGCGACTTTTTCCATCAACAACTGTCAACAGGCCCAGTGTAATGTGCAATAAAGTCGTATTGGTTTTGCCATTGAATCATATAATCACATAATCATGTCTTCCGAACGTGCAAAAGTTTGCCAGCGGACCAGTTGGTGGGATTATTTATTGGGTTGAAAAAAAAAGAAGTACATTGCAAGAATAAAACACAGGGGCTCGTAGCAGAGTTGTAGGTAGTATATAAAACCTGTTGATTAACAGACACTGGATTAACAGATTATCGTTTTTACACTACCTACAACTCCATTGGGATCCCTGGGTGAAACTGATTGGACAACAGCAATGCCCACGGCCCAGTTTCATAAAAAGGTTTAACACTTAAATCGATATAATTTCTTCATTAATTCAGTTTATCTTAAATCGATTTAGGCCTTTATCCAGGAGTTGCTATATCAAACTTAACAAATTTCAAAATCAATCATATTTATTCTCATTATACAAAATGCCAGGAGTGCTCGTGGAATTATAATGTAAGCTCCTCAAACAAGTGGACTTTCAAAAACAACTATTATCCAACCACCATATAAACAATAAATGAGAGTTATACGCCCATGGTCCAACCATAGACTCTAAAACAAAAAAAGTTTATGGCCCAACCATGGACTCAATCGTCCATGGCACCCGCACTAAAAACAGAGATAAACCTGGCCAAATACTGGAAAGCGTAGGATAAAGTAATCAATCTGATTTACATTTTTACATCATTTTATTTTCACATCAAATTATAACTTTTAGCTTTTCTCAAATTTTAATAGTCATTTTTATTAAATAGTAACATTAAACATTATCAAACTGTCAACTATTCAAATGACATCTCAATTATCAAGAAAAAGCTCAACTATATTCGATTAGGGCCTTAATAAATCAGTGTTTTATGAACAATTGACATGAACATGACGGTACTTCAATAAGGCCATAAGAATACATTTCTTTGATTCCCAACCAACAGCTCCCCTCCTAATTTAGCCGCCGCCACCTGTTTTTTTTTCTTAAATTTTAGAATATTTAGAATATTTCGTACGGTATCGGTGGGCCTATAAAATATTTTAAGGTGGTAATTAGTGCGGAAACATGGCCGACCCGTCGATTTGAATCGATGAAATCAATCCGGTTTAACTATAAAGTCACACCCGATGAAATCGGTCCCAAATTATCAGAATTTTGATTTTTTTAAAAATTTGTTGGTTTTTTAGTCAAAAGTAATTTATTTTGATTCTCCAGACCTCCCTGATTAATAATATGCAGGAGTAAAAGTTTTTGGGAGGGGGTACGAAGAAATTGAAAGTGAGCCAGATAATAGCGCCGAACGGAACTGTAGGTGTAGTGTTAAACATTCTGAAAATCACGTTATAATGCGTTATTTCATGAATGCAGAATGGATTGAAAAAGGTTTACTAAACTGCTAAAGGTTTACTGCCGGCGCCCACTCACCAGCCAGCCAGGATTAGACTCTCGACTCTTGCACATTGTAGTCTGCGTAACACACGTCAAAAAAGACAAGTATTCTGTCTCGGAGATGAAAATGGGATTTGATACGCATATTTGTGGAGATTGCAACGAATCATTCACTGATCTACAACTGTTCATTAACCACAAAAATATCGGTTGTTTTCAATCACCTCAGACCCAGCAGACAAAGGAACAAACAAATTCAATCGGTAGGCTAATCACAATTACCTGTTTAACAATACAACAAACAGCTGACAAGCGATTGCTGCACAGGCCTAGAGTCCAGGGAGCAAGTGTCCCTAATGGATATGTACCTAACCTGCCCATAACACAGCCCATTATGTTACTTACATAACACATAACACTGTTTTAATTACACTAACACTTAACTGCAGTCACTGGATTCAAATCTTAAGCCTTGACTGCAACTAACTGGCCCCTGCCCTGGTCTCTTGTTCTAATTTTAAATCTTCTCGGTGCTGCTGATGGCATCCCTAATACAGTGAATGCCCTCTCCTTGTAGAAACTGAAGAAGCCGAACAGATTTGTTGTTTGCCCAATGAAATATCAGAAGGTGCATTAGCGAGCATTCATGGAATTCTTATCAATGATAGCGGCGGCAACTTTATTCTGGATGTATCAGAGAATGTCGGAACTTTACAGATGAATTCTTTGATATCAAAACCGGCTGGTAAATTTTATTGAATGTCAAATTTATTCAAAAGTTTCCGTTGAAAATAATAAAATAGTTTTCTAATCCCGAAATCTTTATTTTCAAGTATCCAACAGAAAAAGAGGAAGACCTAGAAAAGTGAAAGATTCTGATACGAAGCCCTCTGTTCCAGTCATCCAAAAACAAGCCGAACAACAACTACCCCTAATATTAGGTACAGATTTTACAAATTTTTCCCCTCGTTCAAAATAATTTTCATGCTTGTGATCATTTTGATTAAATATTTATTGTAGAAAATGGAAAAATCAGCTGCAGAAAATGCAAGAAGAGTTTTTTGAAGGAACGCCATTTTAAAACGCACAGGTGTTTAGCAGGTATTGATTATGTGGATGAAGCGATGTGTGATTCTGATAATGACAGTGTTGTTGCCGCTGCTGCTGCTGCTGCTGCGTCCGCCGGGGAAAATGATAATGTGGATGAAATCGAGGATGAAGACGGTGATTTTCGTCTGAAAAGTGAACGACCGCTGAAAAAACAAAAACGTACTCGATATCCGATTCATCGCGGCTCTACCGACCGAAAAGACGACGCAGATTCTATCGGAGAGAATCATCACGACGTCGAACCGAGTCCAGCCGTAACGATCGAATTAAGCAATGGCTTAGAATCGATACCGGACGACCCGGCTTCGCTTTTAGAGAATTCCGTGATTCCTCGCGTCAGTGAAGCGCCGACTTTCGCGACCGACGACGAAAAACGTCGATTCGACGACAGTTTAAACGTCGAAATCAGCAGTTTCGAGCACATGTTTCGAGTTCATAAGATCGAGCAAGACTTGAATGAAACGACGTCAGTCCAAACGAGTCGAGGTTCGCAGGAATTAACGATTTACTCGTGTAATACGTGTAATAAAGTGTTTAAATCGTTGTCTCATATCAGACATCATTGTTTAACTCACACTGATCTGAAACCCTTCAAATGTACCAAGTGTTCGTATACATCGAACTCAAAAGGTAAGCGTATACCTTTCAATGTCAACTCTAACCAACTTTTGAGCCACTGGCCCCTGTGATCGCGAGAGAAATCCCACAATAACAAAGCCAAGATTGAAAAATTCTATATTTGAAAATTATATTTGAGGAGCGACGTTTCGGCTAACAACTGTTAGCCATCATGAGCGTACTGTGACAGGCCTGACGTACAGGCGAAACGTTGCTCCTCAAATATAATCATTCTGATATAGAATTTTTCAATCTTGGCTTCGTTATTGTGGGATTTCTCTCGCGATCACAGGGTCCAGTGGCTCAAAAGTTGGTTAGAGTTGACATTGAAAGTTCATTGTTACTATGGTATTTATCTGCCAGTTATCTTTAACCAAGTTTTGAGCTACTGACCCCAGGATATATTATCTGGACTCAAAAATTGGGGAATTTCAATCTTGATTTCCTCGGAACTTCTTGAATTTATGTCTTAAGTCTTTAAGAAATTGAAAAATTTCATATTTTAGGGAATCTTTATACACACATGCGGAAGCACACCGGACAATTTTACCGCTGTAAATCGTGCGATTTTAAATCGGTGAATCGCAGTCATGTGATCGATCACGAATCGATTCACAACGCCGAACGACATCGATGCGAGATCTGTCAAAACGATTACAGTACGCTGAAATCATTGATAAATCACGTACGTAAATATCACGGTTCGAACCAACGAGGCGTCGATTACTTACAACAGTTTCTATCGAGACAAACTGCGAGTTCGGCGGGCGCCGTGTTACACCAGTGTCACGTCTGCAATCGTAAATTCAAAAAGAAAATCGACCGCGATCGACATTTATTCGTTCACAAACTCTCCGTACGTCAAACAATGTATAAATGCGAGGTTTGCGATTATAGCTCGCATAGACGTCGTTACCTGGAATATCACATGCAAAAACATCGCATTATCTATTGTTGCGCGATCTGCAGTTTGAGGTTTGCTAGCGCCGCGCAGTTAAATCAACATCTAGACGAGTTTCATTTGTCGGAGAACTGTCCGCAACCATCCGACGAACGAATCAGATCGAACTTGTTTGATTCGTGTATTAACGCGAGTTTGTTTTTACCGGAGCCGGACGGTACGATCGATCTACTCGCAACAGATCAACCGTCGCTGCTGGAAGAGAATTGTTCGCTTTTGGAAAAACTACCACCGGAAACTAGCGACAATTGCGCGAGTGAAGAAACGACAACGTTACTTAAAGATTCTACTCGAAGTCTATCGGACGTCGTAGCCACGGTCGACGAGTCTGAACAATTACGATCGATTCTACGTGGCGCCGCCGATGAAACTGATATTTTAATCGAAGCCTCAGCGGACTCGGATCGGAGAACAACTGAGGATGAAACGATCGATGAAAGAACTCAGATGTTTTCGTACGATATTTATGAAAAATTGAATTATCATTTGTTGAACACGGATCTATTGAATAAGATTAAAGAGATGTTCGGTGATAAAGAGTGTCAGTACTGTGGACGTCTGTTTAATCATCTTACTGATCTTCAACCTCATCTGTTTACGCATACAGGTCAGTCATAATGCTATGGCTAAACAAAAATGATACCTTGTTTCTCCGCAGCGGCCGGGTCATTTTTGTAAAATATGATAAAATTTATAAACAGTTCATTTCTATAGCGGCCGGGTCTGCTATGGTGAAATTGATCACGATTTAAAAAAAAGTAATGTATAGGGTAGATAGGTGGCCGGCCGGGTCAACATTTAAGCTCAGCAGAGCGGAGAAACAAGGTATCAATTTTTTTTGGCCTATACAGTATAGAATGCCAGCATAAATCTCATCGAAGCGGTATCAGTAATAATACGAATCTTTGAATCTTAAAACTGTTGATTTATTTACAGGTGACAAACCATTTCCATGTGATAAATGTGATTATCATGCGGTAAACAAGGGAACACTGATGCGTCATATCGAGAAATATCACGAATACATTCAATACAGTTGTACAGAGGAAGCCTGTTCGTTTACTGCTATTGGTCGTTACCAACTGTGGGTTCATCTTCAAAAACACAAGTCTTCTAAATCCGATTGTCCTGTCTGTAAAACTAGGTTTACTGAGTAAGTGTACTGCTATAGATCCCTTAATGAATCGCTGGTGTTTCCTTTGTAATTTATATTTGAATTTTTCAGTAAGCAAATGTTGAACGTTCACATCTCGACTCAACATCCAGATTTTAACAGAGATGAGGTTCAAAGATCCATCAATATTAGTGAGTACATATCCGATGGATAACCACCGTGTGTCAAAATTTATTTACAAATCGTTTGATTATTGAAAAAACTTTTCATTAGGTCGACGAGTAAACAGGTGTCCAAATTGTGATCGGGTATTCGTCGCGCAAAATGGTACGGATGTTCAGAAACATGTTTGCACGCGTGAAGCAAAGAAAACGTTTAGATGTGAATTGTGCCGGCACACGAGTAGCAATATCAATAACCTGAAAATACACATGTTGAGACATTATAATACGAAACTATTACAGTGCGATTACTGCGATAAGAAATACAAATCAAAGACAGCTTTACGATGCCACATTCGCACTCATAAAAATGGCGGACGTATTTTTAAATGTACCAAGTAAGTATTTTGATTTATCTGAAGTCTAATAGTCAAACCTGATTAATTTAGAGTTTCCTGCAGATTTTGATCCGATATGGATAATATTTGAGGTGCACCTACGTGTTTAATCCATATTTCTCATGAGCCAGATGAATTGCGTCGGTTCCAAATGATCCAAATTAAGCGGGATAGACTGTATTTGTTTATTCGTTTACTTGAGTTGAATGGAGCAAAAAAGAGACACCTCTTTTGATATAGAATAACAATCTGATTTTATAATCAGGTGTCCGTATAATGCAGAACAGAAGAGTCAACTCGTCAAACACATGACGAGACACGAGGTTTTAAAACAATATCGATGTGAAAAATGTGAATTTTCAACGAACGCCCTCGGAGCTATACGGACGCATAACAATCGTTACCATAACAACACCGCTACAGCATTGACGACGACGACAACGGAACAACTCGATTCTTTCAAGATGTTCAAATGTTTATCGTGCGATAGTTTGTTCGAAAATGTTGAATTAATTCATCATCATTTACGCGATGCACATCTACTGGAGGTTGAAGATATACGTGTATTCGAGTCATGTGATAATGTAATGGTCAGCGCTGAAGGGTCGGCAACTACAACACTCAGTGATAACGCTGAAACTCAGGTGTGTATAGACCAGCGAACAGCTTATCCGCTGTCTCGCTTGATCCATCCCTCGCACATTCCATAGATTATTGCCATTCTCATCATTTTTGAAAGTAAAACAAATAAATTTACCTCAGTAGCTCAGCAGGATAAGGTGAGATGCTTATGCATTCGCTATCAGTGCTGAGTGCAGATTCAAATACTGCTGGCTTTTTACATTAGTTGAATCTTCAGTCTTTCGATCAACTTTTTAATATTTCGTAAAAAATGTTTTGAGTTGGTGTCGAACCACTTGTTAATCATTCCCAATGAATGTTTGTATTTACAGGTTGTTCAGTTAAATATCAGTAATAATCAGCCATCAATTGAATCCACTGCTTCCCTAGAATCACTACAATTTAATGGTAAGAAATCATGAGAACTACACACATAGTTGGATCTACGATTGAGGAGTTGTTTATATATACTTATATTTATTGTAGAAGGAGAAATGAATGCGAAACCAGTTTCAACAATAAACATTCTACAGCAGATTATTGCCCAGCAGCAGGTAGGCCTCACAAATGCTTATTATTTCATCTTTGTTCTCTTGACAATTTTATTGTTTGTAACGTGTGTATAACTTTTTAAAGGAATTGTTAGAAGCTCAACAGGGTGATTCGATAAGCCTCCAGCAGACAGGAGGAGCCAGTCTTAACCCGGCAGAAACTATAGTTATTAAACAGCAACAGGAACAGCAGACTGCTGGAGTAGAACAAGCTACACAGTTTGTCATACAGTGTTCTGCTAGTGAAGAAGCTGCCGAACTTTTTAAACAAGTAGAACAAGCGATGAACGCAGATTCTTAACAAGATTCCTATTAGCTGTCAAACGAACGCCAAACGCCCAGGAGTTGCTGCCATCTATCGGATACAACATACATTAATTTCCAATGAGAACAGTAATTTCTCGTGTATTTCTCTACTTCCGTAAACAAATGAGTAGAAATAAATAAATCACTGATCAACAGCGGCATTTAAAACAGTTTTACTCGGCTTTAACTGCACTTCGATAGATATTAATCAGTAAGATTGATATGGCTGACGAAATAGATGATCTGTTAGATGAGGTCGAATCAAAGTTCGTCATCAATAAATCGTCAAATTCTAGTAAAAATGTGAAAACTAAGTCAAATTCATCATCAACAACAAGCAGCAGCAGCAGCAGCAGCTGCAACTTTACAGCTGCTGGTACCGGTAGTGGATGTGGTAGTAAATATAATACACAGGGTGGAAAATTAACTCAGTCTCGGTGAGTTCATTTATCTTAGTCCTTTAGATTAAAAATTGAAGAAAGGGTAAGATTCAAGAATAGGGGACTACTAGTGGTTAGGATTAGGGTTAGGATTAGGGTTAGGGTTAGGTTTAGTTCCTAATCATCATTAATTACTATATACATTACTATCATTATATATCATCATTATCAATTACTAATATTATTACTTAATTGATTACTATCACTACATATATATTGCTATAGTCCCCTATTCTTGAATCGCACCGAAGAGAGGATGTTTTTGGAAGATAATTTTATTTTACGCCTTGAAAACATTTCCATTCATTATTTTGTTTGGTAGAATGAAAGCCAGTAATGTAGACAACGATTTGGATGCAATGATCGATGATATAATGGGTATGCCATCGGAACCACAGGTTTGTAACCACTTTATTTTTCGATTTCTATTTCTGGTAATTTAAGCGCTACTTGCCTAAATGCGAGTTTGGTAATAATTTTTTGTCCTCATCTTCCAGTTAAAACCAGTCGGTAATTCAGGGATTTCATGTAAAAGAATCGTTACTTCAGCGCAGAAAAAGTACGTAATTTATCGGGTAGATCTGCTGCTAAAAGGAAATTTTATTAGTACCGTTCTAACTAGACTTCGTATTTCAATTTCTAGATGTTTTCCGATATTCTTGGGTGGAACAAGGTGTGAACAGGGTCTAGCAAGTTCTATTCAATCAAAGTAAGTTTCTCTATAATTAAGAAAGTGGATATTTTAGCATAATTCTGATAAACGCTTTTTTGCCAATACAATTTTAAGAAATTATGATTTATAATTAGATTTTTTAAATTTTTAGTATAAGCGTTGGGGTCAGGTTTAGGGTTAAGTTAAGGTTGAGGGCTAAATTTTTAAAAAAGTTAATATCCATTCCCTAATCCAAAATCATTTGAACGTAAATCATCGCTTTAGAAATTGTGATTATTTTCAGATGTTGTGATAGACTTCGTTGCACTGACTGTGATTTTAAGATCGTACAATTTGACAACTGTAAATGGCATTCGAGTACCGACTACCTCTTTCTGAGAAATAACGTTCCAGATCATGAGAAATTAAGAGCTAAATTGACATCTGAATTAGGTAATAAAACGACATTTATCTCATTCAGTGCTGATAATAGTAAGAAAGATTACACGGCAGAGTTTGATTATTTTTGCATCCAACCAGTGTTTACTTTTGAGTTTAATGTTACATCCTTATCATCATATTTTCAGGTACAAGAAGCTACGCGTGTCAGTGTAAGTGGACGAGTATTCGAGAACTCACCGATTTAAGAACTTGTAAAGATCTCAAATGGATTTGTGGTAAACATTGAGGGAGGTGTACCGATTGATATTATAACCTAGTTTAATAATTACTGAATTAAACGTTTTACATTCATGACTACTTAATCAAAATCATGTTTTCCTAGATTTGATTTGCTCTTGGTTTCTTATGTAATAGACAGTCAAACTCGCTTATGTCGTTGTTGTTGGGATGATCAATATGTCGATGACTTATCTGAATGACGACTTATACTTACCGTAGTAGATCGAATTGGAAAAACAATTTAGGACTCAAAAATAGAGATAACTTTAATGATGTGATGACGATTTAAACGAGTTTGAACTTAAAGCTTCGTTACTATGGAAAGTTCATATCGAGTTCTTCATATTATATTCTGGTACTTCTTTATTGTTAAGTGGTTTGAATGTAATACTATCTAAGCCTTTATGATCAAACACAATTGATATTATGTGCTATATGAAGGCTACTGCATTTAGATACTGCCGTATTTCAATTGGCTTTCATTGTATTCTAATATATGTAAACGTCTAGTAATTATGGCACTCCATCTCGATTAATGATGCTTTGGCGAGAAAAACGTTGCCTCTGTATTCCGTCCACAAGCAGCAGTCTGTGATGATTGGTTTGTGTACAACATCTATCATGTTTTAACTTTTTACGCATTCGAAAAATGAATCCGCATAATACTGTTCGTAGTTATGTTCAAGGCAGCTGCTGACAAAAATACTTGAGGCTTCCAATATATACAGCTACTATCACGAAATATACTGTGCTGAAATAAAATTAGTCACATCTTAATGTTTTAATTGTAAGAATGTGTTGTCAAGACGTTCATATCAAATAAAATTGATAGATAACATAATCATATAGTTATCTTAAGTTAAACTGTCGACCTTGCTGGATCTGTCGAATTATTGCTTATTAATAAAGTAATGAACCGCAACAAGAAAAGAATTTACAATGAAATCCAATGTGGCAATACATTTATTGAGCACCAGTATTACGACATAAATGCATTAGTGAATATTACACTAGAAGTATTGAGTACAAACTTAAAGGTTTGAATCCATAAATTCCATGATCTTTTCAAAGGGCAATTTAGCAGTATTTTACTAGAAAAAAATCACACTACAGCTAAATGAACTATCAAGGCTGGAATTAAAGCATGAAAATAATCTATGGCGGTAAAAAAATTGCACTTTACGACATGATTGAATATTTACGTAACAACAAAATACAATATTTATCACATGAACAAAACTAAGGTATATGGAGCAAAATGAGTTATTAAAGACCAGAGGCTGCAGTTGCTCAAAAGTTGGTTAGAGTTAACTGGTGGATTGTTGACGTAGTGAAAATTAAAAGTTCATTGTTACTGTGGTATTTATCTGTTGGTTATCTAATCTTTAACCAACTTTTAAGCAACCGGCTTCAGGTTTAAAATGTCTAATTGATCATCGAGCTATGAGAAATTATGAAAGAAATGATTGTCTAAAACAGTCAGAAACTGGTCCCTCATTATTGATTTGAATCCTTCGTACCAATTAAATATCCGTTTGCGACGTAACGCTTTTTGTTTCGCGGTCAATTTAAGTTCGTTTTTTATCAGAGCAGGAAGTTCTGACCAGTGTTTGATGAAGATAATAGGAGCACCCATTTGTTTCAGTAATCTCAACGGAGCGTGTTTCGATGTCGATGAATTTCCGCAGTTTCCCGCTGTCATTTGATCCTCGACTATTGGCAACGAACCGAACGACATCGCTTCGTAGATTCGATAACATTCCGTATTGAAACCGATCGGGTTTAAAGTTAAATCGCTTTGAGCGAGGACATTAACATAGTTACTCATCGAATCATCCGATTCCTGGGACGCCCATCTGAATGAGAGAAAGATGATCATTTTAATAAGCTCGAATTTTTGCGAGGCTCTTACTGTCACTGAATTACCGAATGATACTTACGTAGTTCTATATTTGAGGTAGCAATATTTGCCTAAATCGTGTGAATTGATGATTTGAAGCAACGTTTCTCGACTAGAATTCTTATAAACTGTACCTAGAAAATTGCACATAAACGGACGAGGTGTTTCTAAATCCGCTAACGTCAGTTCAGCTTTTGGGAAAGAGCGATACCTGAAATAGAATGTTCATAATTATTCAAGAGAACCATTTGAGCATTCGTTTCGAAATACCAGGGTGACAACTAGAGGTAAATCAAATGTTTTCCTGCCCTATTTTCAAGGTCAGTGGTCACCCTGTAAAACAGCTATTTCAGTACATACGTCGCGACTCCTAAAGGCCATTGATATATTCTTTGATTGTCGACTGCTGGACTGTCGTACACTATGAAAAGAGCTTTGATTAAACCACCGTTCTTTTTCAAATACGGCTCAATCCAAATATTGTCACATCGCTCATTTCCTAACAATATCACACCGACATTCTGTAGTTTTTTATAGCGAGGCAAATAATCCAACCAGGATTTAGCGAATTTCACTTTAATATCCTCCCTGCCGTTGAGGATGAGTACGAGATTTTCGATGTCTTGTGGAACGGTAGTTTGAATGAATCCAGGACCAGATCGATACCTAAAAACCAAGCCCTAAGTTTCATAGTCATCATTTCATAGAGTTCATCTTTAAAAAGTTTAATAATACAGTGAAACCCTCTTAATGTGGATCAATCTTCATATAAACCTAATTAAACTGGATTAATCTCATCAATCCCAAATGAGCCAAATTAAGCGGTTTGTACTATAAAGGTAAAATGACATTCGTATTTGAAGTTTAGGGGTGAATAGTAGCTTAGATCATCCAATAGTAAATTAACTTCATACATCGATTGAGACATCATTTCAATAGGAATAACCGACCTAAGATTAAAATTGCGAAGTTGTTGAAATCCTGAGATGCGCATTCCATCTTCTTCATCTTCTAAACTTCCATCTAAAATGTGTTCCCACAGATATCCTCCTGAAATATATTGATAATCTGAGCACAATCTATCAAAAGATTTACGTTCTCTCAAATAGATATGTTACCTATAGCGGCCTTTCCCCAGATCTCAATCAGGGGCCGGCTAGGTGCAGATTCTTGTTGTTTGTCATTTTTTAAAGTCGACAACAAACTTTCTCTTTCGTCATAAAGTTTTTCTCGTTGCGGCGGCAAAACTTCGATATCTGAATCATTTTCATCATCGGAATCACTTGCGTATACTAGAATTAGAAAAAAATACGTCTATACTCTATCTCTTTCAAAATGTTTGACTGAATAAAATTATTTAAAAACAAGAATTTATTTATTCAATCTAAAATATATATAAGACACGACGTTTCGATCTCACCCTAGAGATCATCGTCAGGTGACGATCACACCTGACGATGATCTCTATCTAAGGGTGAGATCGAAACGTCGTGTCTTATATATATTTTAGATTGAATAAATAAATTCTTGTTTTTAAATTCTTTTAATCTGTAGATAGTGGGTTTTAACTTATTATCCGTTTACCACGTTTGAGTGTGGTTATCATCGTTCTCTTATGAATAAAATTATATTTGAATTGGCACTGACACTGCTGTTAACTTACCGGAATTCAATGAATTTTCAGCGGCTCTCAGTTGTTTGGTTTCGCACGCGTTTCTGAGAATAAGCAAATACCCGATGTAGAATGAAAAAATGCAATAAATAGTTAAAACGATGCCAATTACTCTCCTAAGAGTAAACTTCATTTCCTACTGAAAAATTCATAACCGTACGGTGCTGCCACCGCATTGGTTAGCTCTAAAATACGGCTACGGCTACGACGACTAAATACACGGTTCCGGCTACAACGCTTTCTCGATGCCGCCGTGGCGGGCCCGGATCTCGAGATATTTCATTGAATCCCGGCAACGTTTTTTTTTAAAGATATAAATCGTAATCATGGATGTATTGAACTTTTTAAAGCTACACCATTGCTTGATACTCGCATTGCTGCGTCAAATCTACTTTGAGCACTACAATTTCGAGAGTGCCGACTGCCGCCGGGGCCAAAAGAAAGTTACCTTTGTGAACTTGTGCCATGCGGGCTTAGTTGTGACGGATACTAAACGACGACACCTTAACTCAATTGGCGTCAGCCGTTACTGTCAATAATGTCAGGTTTACGAAGCAGTGAGTGACCATCATACTCTATTTAGACTTTCGAAAAAGAGTTACAGATGAAAAATATTATTTGCATGGTTCTTCTGATGTCGATACTGAATTATGGATGATCACGCGGAGATTGTCCCGGGTTCGACCAGCATTCGACTCACTCTCGTGGCTTTTGCGCGCCGGATGTTTCCAGCAACTAGTCTAACATTCCAATCGTTGTTCTGGTACTAACGACGGCGCAGTCGTTCCCCACTTACTTTAACCGTATAAAAATATATACTTACTTAACAAACAATGGCATTATTATCGAGGTTCCCATCGGCTTTTGCTTCTCAGTGGAATATTTCTGTAAATCGGTTATACAATGCACTTGTGCAACCTCCGCGCTCCCCATTTTCAGAAAAATATCTTCAACTTTGCACGCACGAGAAACGAACAAGAGAAATAGAAACCTTTTTTTTTAAATAGACCAATTTATTTTAATACAGTCAGGTAGCTCTGGGAAAAATTTCGTCAGTGAAGATGAAATAATATTGTTTAACGTGAAATATAAAGAGAGTGTAATAATAAATGTAATGATCGTAGGATAATAAAATATTCTTCAGATTTGTATCGACTGTGATTCGGAAATATGTTTAATAGAAGGTGAACATTCCACTAATCATCACTAGGGGGCGATAATTTACAAGTTTCTAAATATCTACATTCATCGTGTTAATCATCACAGCCAAAACCTGGGTTATATGCGACAGATTGATCGAGAGGCTCAAAGCCACCTCTTTCATTTTAATACACACTTCTCGATTTTCGTATAATACACCGTAAAAATACACAAGCACTTCAGGACAAACACGTCGATTAATGAAACGGAAGATAAAATCCCTGCAAATTTATCATTTGACGAGAAAATTTTCATCTGAGTTAGAGTTTATACTGAGAGTTAAATTAACGGTTTATCTGAATAGCTCTATATAAATACATATAACAAGAGAAAAACAGAGAGAGAGAGAGAGAGAATGAGAGAACACCAAGATTAAAGATTGAAAATGTCGTCCTTTGTTACAAGTGATTTAGTGTTTGTAGCACTGTCATGGTTCTTGGTTCGCGGTTCCCAGAAAAAGAAATTCCCTACACCTATAAAACAATACTGGAGCAATTATTATTTATTTGTGGTCCTGCATTTTGAAGTCAAAAAACATGCAGGCACAGAATACTATCGGAGGAAAACATTCATTATTCACAAGCGACAAGAAAACTATTCAGGGTTGTTAAGACTGGCTGGTTTAAATCCAGCAGACACATTCTTAGCAAAAGGCAAATTAAGCCTCTTACTTGTTGATTTTTTGTCGGTAAAAAATAAGTTCACTTTTATTCATTTTTACACGTATGAATTCACAACGTTACTTATATATATATATATATATATATAGATATTTCGGACATTTAAACGAAATTAAAGGAGAAAGAATCAAAAATAGGCACCTGATTAATGTTGGTATATATTGATATTTTATATACATATATATGTATATACGTATATGAATGATGTTGCACGTAGAGAGAAAATAATTAACCATTTTCTTTTGTCAAAAAATGTATACATAATCAACGTTCATATTTAGTGATAAAGGTTCCGTTCAATTTTTTTCCATCGTCTAGAATGTATAGTGGAATAAGAATCAGCCACGGCCTAGCCGGCATCTGCGGAATCGCCATCTATCGGGGTACGACAGCCATATTCGTGTCCCCTAACGGCGTTTTATTTTTTTTTAGCACCATGCGTTTGAACACCGTTAAGTCATCATTTTGTTTAAGGCCATACCAGTTAACGACAGTTAACGAAACATTGGTCGGTGTCATTGCTGAGAGAGGAGATTAAAAAACATCGTTGCCAGACTGACATTCACAGCAATAACAAACATAAGCAGCTGTCGTTCTTGGCACCAGTCCTACAAAATAATTGCATTTTATGAGAATATCGCAGTAAAAAACGAAAGAAGTTTCACAATTACAGACATTGCGTTGTCATTTTTCAAGAAACCTTAGCAAAATTTAGGAATAAATGAATATCAATTATTTTGTGTATGTTGAGGTTCAACTGATTCTTAGGAAGATACAGTTGAACCTATGATTAAAAACGACCGTTTATTACGATGATTTCCAGCATTTCCCCAGCTAATATATTATTTTATATCAATCTAGATTTGGATAATACGAAACCCGTTTATTACGGCAATTTCACTTTAGCTCACAAGATTCGTATCAATGAGGTTCTACTGAGTTTCTCCACTTTCACTCAATAGACGATGTTTTCCTGTAAGATTAATGATTACCTTAAGATCAGTAAGTCGTATAACTATATCCCCTTGTCTCCTGCGTTCCTCTTCACGTCTTTCCTTCATGATTTCATCTCGTCTTCTACTCGACAATTTATGCATTTCCCTTTGAGAAACCAGATTCTTCTGTAACTCTTTGCATTCGCTAACATCTGGAAGACTTCCTCTTTTAGCTCCTATTGATTTGGCCGATGCTGGATCTTTTTCTATTCTAAAGCGATTTGGTAATCCTGATTTAGCTGATGGTTTAGTCGCAGCACCGTGAACCTCGGCGTGAACACGTTTTCGTATACCGTTTTCGATTATGAAAGTATCGGGGTTCTTTTTACTCAGGTTTTCTGAACTACGCACAGGTGTCTGTACTTTATCTTGGTTTAATTTCGTTGGCGATTCCTTGGCTACTCCACCACCCCTGCCTTGTACGATTGAAGGTAACGTTTTTCTACGAGTCATTAATCCGGGACGGTAAGATTCGGTATCTGAAACGCCTGAATCCGGTGAAGGATCCATGTGTGGTGGTTGTTGGGTATGATTGTTATACCTCTCTTCTGGATACATATCGCGTCCTAATCCGCTATCTCCTCGGTGGGTTCGATACTGATCGAAATGATCGTTTATCAAAGTGGAATTCAAAATGTCCGAAAGGTTTTCCGGCTTTTCGCCGTACAAATGGCCGCCACTGTTGTGCCGACGGTGAAAGTTCGGGGTTGTGGCGGGAGAACGGTCGATACGTTCCATGCTCCCGCCATAATGATCATCACTTGCGCGCAGATAATGATCCGTATTTTCCGGCTCTAACTTGTTCAAACCTTGAACAATTTTACTCGAACTACCGGCCAATGCGCAATCCATCGCTGTCGAAAGGGCGTGTACCATACCAGGACGATTTACCGTGTCACCGTGCTCACCACTATGATTGGCCATCATAGATTTTGAGCGTTGATGTGCAGGGTTGTGGTGATGATGATTTGACATATGAAGGACGTCGGCGTAAGGCTCAGTGTGACCGTGTTCCATTCTCTTCTTCAGTATATCAGTACCTGCAATTATAGAAATTAAACACATGTACACGACTTCTACAATATGTGTTTTTTTTACATTCACACGGTGTGTGTGTAAAATCGTTCATCGTCACATGTTTTAATGACAGGTTTGGTGGCCCTCGGAAAATATCAATAGTTGGTGGAATATGTGAAACTCTACTCGAAATGTTGTAAATATCATCGTATCCCTTTGAAATTACATAAAGACATTTCAACTCATTTGAATAGTTATGGTGCTTTTATGGATTCCGCATTTACCGAGTACTATTTCTGCCGATTAGTACGCGCTGACATTAGATTGATAATCGTCAAGCGTGAAATAAAGACATTTTGCAAATCTAAAGTTAACATTTTCCCATCGTTATTCGCGGGTTCTTTTTGAAATTCATGTAATTGATGGCGTGAATCATCATATACATCTTGACTATACTTTGAACATGACTTTTTTGACTGATGGGCCAAAAATGTGTCTGGAACTAAACAATAACCACTGCATGGAATTTTCAAATTCGCCTGGCTCGTATATCAAGGCGATGACGTAAGTTCCCAGCTTCTAGAAACCACAATCGTTTCAGACTCCTGTTTATATGTAAAGCTATCGGCTAGGTATTTATAGTGAAGGTGAACTCACAGATTCCAGGGTGGTAGACTCTTTCTCTACCACTGCATCTGCCTCTATACATGCATATACTGATATACACCGCGTGCTCAATTCTCTAATAGGTTCCCATGTATTAGTATCTGAATAGTTGCTAGAAAACACAATTTTCTATCTAAACACGCGTTTACTGGGAACTTGTTTGGTCGTTTCTACTTATCGGTAGAAGTTTTGCAGTACGCGTATATCTAGTTTCGAAAGTAAAAAAAAAATCGGGCTTATGTAAACGCAGGCAAGGCTCGAACACGGGTCCTGTGGCATTGTAGGTGACCGTCCTAACAACTCGGCCTCGCTGACCGTATTGATATCACATCACCACGAATAAAACAATGTGTCCGTGTTGTGACGATGATATAAAGAGAATCCCACAATAATAAGATAATGTTCGAAAATGTTCCTCGAGCTAATTATTCAACGTTTCGACTATATCCTAATAGGAATCTGAACCTGGTGAATAATCAGTCTTACCGTCATGATAGAATCTACATTTCTTTATCACAAAGAAATCTCGGAAGAAAATGAAAATTTATCGGAAACATTGTTTTATGTCTTCACAGATAATTAGAAAGCGAACTATTACATTTTTCCTTGATGCCATTCATGGATTCTTATTGGTGCAACTTACAAATCCTGCGACACATTGTGCGGAATTATTTTTCTCGGTGGCGACCAACAAAGCCAATTTTCCTGATTATACAGAGCACGTATTCAACAAGTAATAAATACGACTTATTTGATAGAGTCGTATTCACACTAGTCACAACATGCAACGATGATTGTTGCATTTTGTAACTGGAATTCATCCGTTTGGTCAGTGTTACAGTGTTGATTATTAACACTGGCCAAACGGATGAATTCCTTGGAAAGTTTGATCAAAAATAATGCGCGTTCCGTGCATCATTATGACAGTAATGATAATTCCAGGATGCGTTAGATAGACGATTAGATGCGAATTTGATTTAGATTTTTGCCCGATATATTTTCTTAGATAAACAGGACGCGGAAGGAGTGGTATCTCGGTATTCTCGCCAGCTACCAACATTTCAGCTGCCAGCTATTTCATTTACGTGATTATTCCGAAATGCGCTGGATTGTGGTCGGAAAAGTGGCACCCGATATTAACCGATATCCTTGACGAGGCGGACTAGATTTCTACGAAAAGCCAAGCCGGAAATGGAATATTGAAATTACACACCTGGTTGATGGAATTCTGGTGCAAACTCTTTGGCTTTTAATCTGGCTAAATCGCTATCTTGACGAGCGATGAGGGCGAATTGTTTCGGCTTGTTCAGCTTTCGCTCTCGCGTTTGCCATTCTGAAAATAGAAATTGCAAAACAGCTGAAAATCAATGTATTTGTTCATAGAGCAATCATTTCCTCAACACCGTAAAGTGGATGACTTGGTCATGTGACGATTCACGTGTTTTTGTCGCTCGTGATTTCTCTATTAATGATATTCGATCTCTAGCGAATCGTAACATTTTCTATGTAAGACAACCTTCACGAAGAGAATACGCCCCCTACCCCCCCCCCCCAGTATACTGCGAGACGTTTATGTCAAGGAAAACGATTCGGATCAGCACCAAGAAAAGAGAATATTATCATCATATGATTCGCTTTTTCGCGGAGTAGGGAGAGGGAGAGGGAGAGGGAGAGGGAGAGGAGGGAGAGGGAGAGGGAGAGGGAGAGGGAGAGGGAGAGGGAGAGGGAAGGGAGAGGGAGAGGGAGAGGGAGAGGGAGAGGGAGAGGGAGAGGAGAGGAGAGGGAGAGGGAGAGGGAGAGGGAGAGGGAGAGGGAGAGGGAGAGGGAGAGGAGAGGGAGAGGGAGAGGGAGAGGGAGAGGAGAGGGAGAGGGAGAGGGAGAGGGAGAGGGAGAGGGAGAGGGGAGAGGGGAGGGAGAGGGAGAGGGAGAGGGAGAGGGAGAGGGAGAGGGAGAGGGAGAGGGAGAGGGAGAGGGAGAGGGAGAGGGAGAGGGAGAGGGAGAGGGAGAGGGAGAGGGAGAGGGAGAGGGAGAGGGAGAGGGAGAGGGAGAGGGAGAGGGAGAGGGAGAGGGAGAGGGAGAGGGAGGGAGAGGGAGAGGGAGAGGGAGAGGGAGAGGGAGAGGGAGAGGGAGAGGGAGAGGGAGAGGGAGAGGGAGAGGAGAGGGAGAGGGAGAGGGAGAGGGAGAGGGAGAGGGAGAGGGAGAGGGAGAGGGAGAGGGAGAGGGAGAGGGAGAGGGAGAGGGAGAGGGAGAGGGAGAGGGAGAGGGAGAGGGAGAGGGAGAGGGAGAGGGAGAGGGAGAGGGAGAGGGAGAGGGAGAGGAAGGAGAGGAGAGAGAGGGAGAGAGAGAGAGAGAGAGAGAGAGAGAGAGAGAGAGAGAGAGAGAGAGAGAGAGAGAGAGAGAGAGAGAGAGAGAGAGAGGAGAGAGAGAGAGAGAGAGAAGAGAGAGAGAGAGAGAGAGAGAGAGAGAGAGAGATGTAATGCCTAAGAAATGAATGCCTCAACCGCTACAGGTTATTTCAAGTGTTTTCAGCGGGGGTAATCAGCTAGGTTGGTTGAGTGGCATCGTGAGTTAAATATTCATCCAATTTTTTTTATCTTAAAATAGGGATTTACGCTGTTATTTATTTGATTGGTAGATATCGTTTGATATTTTGATTTTTAACGAAGTGATCAGGGACTGGTCTGATTCGAACATCGACGTCTGGAACTTAATACAACGCATATGACAGTTCAATTTATCACAAATAAAGTGGTACGACGTTGTTTTTGTTTCTGTAGAGATAAACCAATATCCCGATAATACCCCACGTCGCCACCTGAATTATCAAGAACATCGCCATTTCGCTAGTTGTTATCAGATAAGAATGGTCGTTTCGTCTGGCAAGTTAT
Organism: Tubulanus polymorphus; assembly: GCF_964204645.1. Taxonomy (NCBI): domain Eukaryota; kingdom Metazoa; phylum Nemertea; class Palaeonemertea; order Tubulaniformes; family Tubulanidae; genus Tubulanus; species Tubulanus polymorphus. The sequence continues at coordinate 2,487,315 of NC_134027.1, read as the reverse complement.
ACAACGGCGATGGTGACCGTCTGGTAATGACATTGATTCTCGTCCCGCGCTGTAATCACGCTCGCCAATTGACACTGATGAAATTTTGACGAAGTGCCCGAATACGACGTATATTCTTGGCGTCTTTGGTTTTGTTCGTCGTTCTTGAACTATTCTGAACCCAGCGCATTAATAACCACGGTCAGGGTCCGCTTAACCCCATCCCGAATAGACTTATCACGATAAAGACATACAAAATCATTTCTACATAATGAATGGATTAAATGCTGATAGAAAGAGATGACCGATAGCTTAATTTATTGCGCAGTTTGTAACGCAATATCGCAATCAAAATACGATCCGTATCTTAATAAGTTATCTTAGGTAGCAAAAACAATATATAAGACGGAAAGCTCTCACGTTTCTCGGCGCGAAGAAGCGTTGAGCGAGTGAACGAATTCCATTCTATCGGAATATAATTATCACAGTAGATTTAATTGCATTAGTGCTTCAATGAACGATTTCAACGGGCAATCAACGAGTGTATTCTAGTAAGATTCTTACCGCTTCTTACGTGTTTTCTAGTCAAGATTCCTGAGATATTTCATCTAACACTTTCTACTCGCTACTGGCAAAAATTAAACTGATTCAGTATGCTTAATAATTCGTACTTTATGCCAATCGAATTCGATCACATTTACACACACGCACAATAAACATTATCTAAATATTCATAGATCGAATGAAAGACTTTTTCTAAATGAGTTTGTTCCACTCTGTATGATTCTATTTTTCCATCTAGTATATTAATCAAAGCTCGGTAATTTTAATTAATAACTCAGCACGATTAATTTCCCGATCCGTCGGTATAGTTTTTATCTATACTTCACCATCGACCACAAAGCAGAAGAATCGCTTTCATAAAACGCGTTGATGGAATGAAAATTCTACAGGGATTTCAATGTAATGGATTACTAATATGATCATTCCGGATGACAACTTATCCGCCAAACATTCATTTTATGTTTCGTATTACCTAAATCTTCAAGGGTATAACGTCTCCCCAACATTCGGAACAATTCAAAGTTGATTTAATACATTGTGAAATGTAGTGCAACTTTCAAAAATTGGAAAATCTTCATCATTTTTAGCGGAAAATTTGTCGTCGTTGTGTTAAAAGCCCCCAGTTTTGTTTCCGGCAGGTGTGGTGGGTTTGTAAGGGACTCGAAATCAAACCAAAATTAACCAATCAATCAAATAAACATGAGTTACAATTCACTATTTCAACATTTAAAAACACTTTTAAAAAGCGATGCGATTACTGAGGAAAAGTGGATTCATCGCACTTATCCGACAGGATATTCTAACACTCGTCCGTAAATTGTTTGTCTACGAACAGTGAGGAGTTAGTAATATAAAATAGAAGTGAAGTTTATAGTCGTATTTAGGTGAGACGTGTCGGTTGCTCGCGTCGGTTGTTACAGCGTTAAGGAGATAGATAATTGTTGTGTTAATCCTGTAGGTTGTTAATCGTCTTAATGGCGGATTTTCTAAAAACCTACATCCGCTATAAGTACCTGACTAATCGATGGGAACCGCACGAGTGATATCTCGTTTAATGCAAGACAAGACTTTACTTTTCTTTTCCAAGATATTCTGGAAAAAGTAGGAGCCTTTCTAGGTTATCTTTTCAAGCATTTCGGAGACTAAACTTTCTACTGTTTAATAGAACGTACTTCCACCGACCATAAATATCGTGTATTTACAATCTTTTCACTTTGTAAATTTCGCTTGTTATTATCATAATTCTCATGATCGTCATTACTTCGTGATCATTAGTTTGTCAATGAAGCTAAAGTTATGAATTATTCTCGAAGAAACTTTCGAAAGTTAGTCATTCTTATCAAGCAGTGTTACAAGATATGTCAGTCAGTAATTTAGTAATATGAAATAGCGAATTTTCGGAAAAAGAAACAAAGATGGGATTGATTTCTACCCCAAAACGTTGACTTCATTTTAAAAATTGGGACAAATCAATGTCGATCTCAAGCTTTGATGAAACAGAGTTAAGTATGGAGACGATACCGCATTATTAGGCTCATGATTATCAATATATCTTGATTAGTTTCTTCCAGAACGTTGTCGTGGCAGAACGTTGGGAGAATGATCTACATCTTGTGGCTGATTATTCCCAAATGGGCCATAATAAAAAAGAGGGCATAAATGATGCCGGTTTATATGAAATCTGCTTGATGGGAATCGTGTTGAGGTTTATGATTCCTCGCGTCTCTTGATACGGCTTTATCAGGTTTCTCTCCATAAAAATGTCATCGTACTACGAATATCATAAGTCGAACATTTCCTACGTAAAATTACTATATCGTACCATGACCTATTCTTTTCTTTGGAAAAAGTTATTTTAGATTATTCATCATGATTTTTCTATACATTTGCGAGTGATAAGTTGAATTATTATTTAGCCTTATATAGCGTGCTTACCTTGAAATGGCTATATCAGCTTTTTGGATGGCTATTTGAGCAGCTCTCTGGGCATTCGCCACGGCATTATCAATTCTTTCCCTTAACTTTGATGAGCGAATTAAAAACAGTTTATTCTTCTTCCCTGATGAAATTAATATATTATTCTTATATTTTCCTTCTTCTTTCGCGCCATCTTTGAAGCTCGTCACCCCGTAGCCGTATTTCTTATTGTTGTACCACTCGCCTTCGTACTTTAATCCGTCTGAACGCTCACTAATTCCGAATCCAGATCGCTTGTCGTTTTTCCATTCGCCCATGTACGTCTCAGTGACGTTGACATCGGTTATATCGTCCTGACTGATAAAACTAAGGTTACTATCTGTATAACGTGATAAATTAGTAGCGCGGGACTGTGTAGAGTCCATACTCATGTGACTAATATTACTAATTGTACTACGGACGGACCCCGTAGGACGCCTTGGAGAGTCGTTTATATCACCAGTGCTTTTTTGTTTTTTAAGTTTTAATCCAGACATTATGCTTTTCTTGATACTGTTTCGACCATGTTTATCGAATAATGAAAGTCGGCGAACATTTGGCTCTTCGTCGCTACGAGCCTTTAATACGAAACCACCCCGACTTTCATCCAGTTTTTTATCTCTTTCTTTTACGACATGGTCGGCTTCTTGTTCACTTCTCAACGAGGTCAGGGATGTGCGCATTGCTTTTGGACGATAGTGCGAAGCCAAACCGTATGGTACACTTTGACGTACACCATAACCGTGTCGTGTTCCTCTTAACCATTGTCCTTGATAAGTTCCTGAAAAAATACAATGAAAACTATGGTTTACTCGACAATGTTTGCAGCTTTAAATATTACATCATTTAACTTCGTACGTGGCAATTTATCAAACAAAAAAAATCAAAGTGGTTGAAATGTTTTTTCGTGAGTATCTTACAAGTGAAATTCTTTATCGATAAACCGCTCGTGAAAACTCTTTCAACAACACAAATCGATCTGAAGTGTCTCTTTTGTCCGCGCCATTAGCAAAAATAAGTGTTATCAAATGACTCGAAACAAGAAATTCGAGCTGAAGATTATTCTTTCGCTCGGTTTTAAATCCGACGAGGAGCGAAGTAATGTGTGGTGTTGTTGGTGCGGATGGGGAAGAGAAGGAAATTAGCGATGAATTTTTACTGTCTGTTTTTATTTTACGCTAAAGGCTTCGTAAACGCGATGTGACGCTTCAAAATACCAATGGGCACAATTTCATCTATGCACGCCCCCTCAGATCTGCAGACGATATCCACACGGTGTTAGCGGCCACGAAGAAACTTTTTTTCCCGCCGATTCGAGATAAAAGAAACCTCTAGAAAAATCTAGTTTTTCCTCGGTTATTTGGCAAACAAAAAACCGCTATTATGGTTTAGATGTTGCGAATCAAATAATGCTCTTCGAGTTATTGCGCGAATAATGAAGGCTGAATGCGTTTTGCGAATGTACCGAAGCAAAATAATTAATGATAGGAATCGACCATTAAAGTTATGCGAGTCTCGAAGGAAACGCTAGTAATATATATCATTCAGTTGAAAGAAGCACATTAAAGGGCACTTGACGTTGACAATTATATAGACACTTTGTCACCCACTTTCCCTCATAAAACGTCACATCGAACTGGAATTTTTACTCATTTGGAAGCGACATCCTCGACATTAATGGCGCGAGCTTTTCCAACATATATGTCGATCACATTCTCATCATCCTTACTATTTACAGTTTTATTACTTCGTACAAAATTTTTATCGAGAGCTTCTCTATTGGGGGAGGGGTCGATGGCTCGTACACGTACTGTTTCGCAGACGACTTGAGAAGAAAGATGAAAATTGCTTCAGACGTAAAAACGAATTCCAAGAAATATCTGCGCAGTAAAATAGAGTAACGGGAACCTACAGCGCCTGTTGCTGGCGCTCTGGTGGAGGAGGAAACAAAAAAAACGCTGCAGACTATTCGTGCGAAGAACTTATACCTATACCCAGGTAAACCCAGACTGTATGGATCAGGGAGGGCGAAGTAATTGATATATAATTTATTCGATGCAAAAAACGCTAGACTAGACGTAAGTTCAGACTGTGAAATACCAGATCGATCGCCCGAACATGGAGCTCCTCAATATTCGCGATATATCTAAAATTTGAATTGCGTTTGAAAACAAAAACTAAAATGAGTAGTTTATGCGTTATAAGACAAACATTCGCGTTTGCGTTTATGTGTGTGTGTGTTTTATAGTGCACTCAATATTGATAGAGATGCTCCTCCCAATCGGAATTTCGCGTAGCATCGAAGTTTTACGGTTCGTGTACAAACATACTTCCCAAAGGGTTTAGAAATTTACATTTAATCAAGGTGTATATAACCGCAGAACATGACAGTTACCGTGAACTGATTAATCTGAATCATATAAAAATCCTCACATCTCTTCAACTGCCATGTTTCCGCAAATTATACGGTCGTTTTTTTTCCAATGCGACCTTTGAACATGTATAGAAAAAAAAATGGATACAAGAAAATTTTAATGCTAATATTTCATCGATAAACAAAAATGATAATATTTTCAGCGACTTCATGCGACTCTTTTTTACCATTATTTCCATACATTTTATAAATATATTTTGCCGTGCCTATTTTATGACGTAAGGTCGATATTGATAAGAATATTTAACAAAATTTAATAATAGTTCGCAAAATTAAACAATTTGTTTTTCGAATATAAAAAAATGTGTACGCTGTGAAACGAATCGTGCTATAAATGTGTTATATATAACTAATCGGTAACTACTAGTTTTGAGGCGTTTGGATTTTGAGTTGTGTTTTTTACTGCTTGAGAACGCCCTAGAAGTTCGTCGGTAAAATCATGATATAGGTGTATCGTCAAACATATTTATAACATTTAAATCGTTTGTTGTTATTTCAGTGAAAAACTGAAAGCAAATTGAGAAGTAAAACATATTGAAGCCAGATCTACTACTGCTGCTGCTGCTGCTGCTGCTGCTGACGCCCATATTTTCACCAAAGAACCAAGATGCTCAGCGTTAATACACTGCATCATACGCGTTACCATGGTAACCTGATAAAATGAGTCCAGCCGATGCAATACAAATCCTGCTTTAGAAAAGGAAAAATAGAAAAACGTCTTGGTTGAAAACATACCGCATAACACTTAAAATCTAATCACATATAAACCCACCCGGTTATTTGAATATTCATTCTGACGTTTGTTGTGTGACGTTATTTCTCAAATTTTATCGTTTCTAAAAATCAGAACAACTTTAATTAAGTCACACAACATTGGAAAACAATAGCCTACTTCACAACTTCATTCATTCAATCATTCTATCGGACTATAAGAGAAGATAGATGTTTGATGGTGTTTCAATTTCGCATCGCCCAAGAAATATACATGCGCCGATAATTGTCGGCTAGGAATGATAAAAATCATCGAAATTAGTTTTTTTGTCTCGTGCGCAACCGACGCTTGTTTAAGATCGATTTAATTGCGTTGAACTTGTTCCCGTAAGTTTCCCGTCAATTGTATCTAATATCGAGATCATCGAGAGACAAACAGAGTGCAGTTGACTCTCAAGCGCAGCTCAGCAATATTTACTCCAAACCGCAATTAACATTTTTTGGAGGGTGGGAGAGAGGGAGAGAGGGAGACAGGGAGAGAGGGAGACAGGGAGAGAGGATGAGAGGGAGAGGGAGAGCGGGAGAGAGGGAAAGAGGGAGAGAGAGAGACAGGGAGAGAGGGAGACAGGGAAAGAGGATGAGAGGGAGAGGGAGAGCGGGAGAGAGGGAAAGAGAGAGAGAGGGAAAGAGGGAGACAGGGGGAGAGGGAGAGAGGGAGAGAGGGAGAGGGAGAGAGAGGGAAAGAGGGAGACAGGGAGAGAGGGAGAGGGAGAGAGGGAGAGGGAGAGAGGGAGACTCGGGTGAAACTTCATTACAGCGAACAGTTCCATTTCGAAAGATTCATCCCGCAATAATAAGTCACACAAACTTCAATCAATCAACAAATGACGAAGTTCTTTTTAGAACTTAGAAGATGTAGATCATTGTTTGTAGGTGGAAATTCAGGGATCTGTAAATGTAGACCTGTTTGACTGTAATTATAACGCATGCGGTAATGGCTTATAAATTGTTCGTGACTGATTGGATTCAGAAAAATTCTGCGGTAGCGATGAAAGATTACTCGTGTACGATAATGATCATTCATTATTAGTAAACAATCAAGTCTTCAATTGCACATGATACATCGATTACTGAAAAAAAACTGCCGCTAAACTGAAAATCGTTTCCCTTTGCACGTGATGCTACAACCAACTGGAGTATCATGAATAATCCATATAGCAACATTACCAAAGTGCGGCCAACATTTGCTAACTTGTTTGGACGCCGCAAATACGATTCTCGCGTAACCCAGTGCATACTCAGAGATACGGTCGGTCGCCGTATGGAAATTTTGATTAATTGCACTTGGATAATTAATCAGTGCTTGTATTGTTTTTCCGCCGTTCATATCGTACTCAGATATACATTAGTATCAAGGCTATGATTACTGTCAACTCTTATGATTTTTTGCACAGCCACTCATCATCGTCCACATAAATGACTCGTTGGTTAGACACGCAAACGGTATTTTTCTCAATAAACGTCTGAAACAGACGTCGGCGGCGTTTACAGCAATGATAAACGGATCGACCATATTCTACCTCCAACAGCATGGAAATACGCAGCAATTAATGAATGAATCATTCAAGTATTATGAATGATGATTTCAAAACTGAAAAATTTGATTCAAAAAGCGCGACACGGATAGACGAGCTACACAGTCTCATGCCCCAGGTAGTGCAACGATGACCTTCAAATGACATTCAACTGTGACAATTTTTACTTCATCGGCTTGTGCTTGACGGCCTATTAACGTCACGAAAGAATCACAATGAAATTAAACGATTATCCCCAAGGAATATTTCTCAGTTTTCGACGTATTGTGAATTATTATTACAAAACGTCCATGATGGAATACGTAAGCTAACGCCTATCTAGCTACCATATAATATATATTGTGACAGGAGAGGGGCTTGTCGTTGTTTCTCTATTGTAATTAGTGTTTTGATATTCCCATCAGGATTCAGTTGAGTCGCTAAACGACCTTGTATCCGGCTTCAGTAGTTAATATACATTATCAGGCTTCTAGATAACTGTGAATTCGTTTCCAAGAAGTGACAACCATATGCTGCCGATATATTCCTCGTGATATCAACGACAGGCGCGATATCATCCAGTTGATATCAGACCAAGTCTCGGATAAACGAAAAGTCAAATCGACATATATCCAGTAATGAGTCTGTGTCTGTTTACATGATTGTCGTATTTCTTCACTAACTCATTTCGGTTAAATATGGAAACGTTCTAAGAAATGCGCCGTTCTTATTTTTACATTAAAGCAATCTGAACGCTGTAAACACTGTTGAGACGAGGGTATCGTATACATCACCGGTCGGAAGTCACCATTTGTCTGACAGAATTGCGGATGTGACCGGATAATAATGGATTACTAATTGGTTTTAAATCGATGTAGTTAATATTCCGCAGACTGTAATGGTGACTTTTGAACGTGTACAGTACCGCACTCAATGAGACGGTGTAGTGATAAACGACACCGAATGTCGAAGTAGTTTTTGACCCTCACATCAAAGTCCTGTTCCACTGTTGTAAGTTAGAACTCTAAGTTAGAATTATTTCATTTCCATTGCGTTAACCCACAACATGTGGAACCGGGTCCTGTAGGCGTAGGTATAATAAATAATAAGATACTTGAGAGGAAGTGAAAACAGTTTCATCAAGATTCTCGTATTAAAATATCTATTTATCAAGCATTCATTCTGTTTGTTTATATTCGACGAACGCTTTGACCGGAAATGAAGCTCTGGTCACTATTTACTGACATATGCGTCATTTTGACCGTTAAATGGCCTTGAACTGTGACTTACGTAATACTTGTTAGCGGCTTGCGCTCGCAGTAACCACGCGCTGTGACGACTGTCATCTGAATGTGACAAAATATTATTGGACATGAATTTCATCGCCTTTTATAGTCTTTATATGATTTCATTTCGTTTCACTCTCCAAATATAACTCTATATTGTCTATTCTAAAAAAAAACCGATGATCTTTTTACTAAAATGATCAGTCTCGTATCGTGGGAGTTTGTGTCTGTCTAGCTATCAATAACGGCTCTTCACGCGTGTTATTCAGCCAAATCCAAAAATGACTGCGACAAAATTTCCCTAAACTTACAGCTTTGTCAATTACCTACGGAGAGATGCCAGGTACGGTTGCCATGGATGCGATACTTGTTTTACTTTGGGGATCTGCCTGTTGTGACACGAGCCGGTTCCACGAGGAAACGCAAACCAAGAAGTTGCCGTCGTATTACTATCCAGGCCATCAATGTCAACATTCTACCAACTTACTGTTTAAATGACTGAAAGCTATAAGTGCGCGGAAACGGAGCCAAAATAAGATCGTTACTTCCGCATGTGAAATACGCATAATGCTCAATTCGGTAGATCAAACAGCGCTTACTAAACTCTTACTGAAAGATTTTACCCAGTTTTGTTGCTCTTTTATGACTCGTAAATGTTTCTTGGTTTCCCCTTTTAAATAATCTCATAAATAAATCATGACTCATTCATATACTGTATATATAAGTTACAGGTGGCTAATATTAACTGGTCAAGTTACTCATCAGACCTCCTTTCACTATTTCGGAATCATTAACCTTTCTGGACGTTGATTCTGTATATTTCTCATCATTAAACCTGTTTACTTAGTCAGCGTGAATCGAGGGAGAAAAGATTAACTACTCTTCTCATTCTCTCTCGTTCCCTCAACACCGCAGTGAACATAACGGCAAAGTTTAAAATAGTTATTAACTGACATGACTTCTGTTCTATCGTGTTTTTATCTCACAAAGGAGAAATACTTGTGTATATTGTGTTATGTATACGAAGCTATATGTTTTAGAGAATTATTCCAGGGCTTTTTTGTCTAAAAACCTTGATACCTGCTCTATAAACCAGTTATCAGTTTATCACTACTTTATTAGAATAAATTGATCAGATTTGTTGACAAATTATTAAAATAAATGATTTTGATCGATTCCAAGGATGGTATAAAGGAGGGTTTTCTTGGATGCGAAATTTCGGGAGATATTTTGCATTGCGCTAGTATTTAACGTAATGTGTACGTAAAATAATTAATTCACAGATGTTTCTTAAATTGCCTCTCGTAAGATTCGTACAAGAATATACGATAAAAATAATCAGACGTTTCCATGTGAATAATATAGATTTCTATTTTCATAATGGTGTTCTCTAGCGTTAGTTTTATCTTCAACAGTAGCAGCAGCAGCAGCAGCAGCAGCATCAGGAATACCAACCTTCTCTACGTTTATAATTAGACCTACGAGGGAGATAGGATATATGTATTCTCCATATGTTATCATCAGCCTCTACCGGGGGCAATCGGTTTTCGTGCGCAGTCAGTATCATGTAAATACGGCTTTTCCTGATCAGCGAGATTGAGTTATATTCGCATGAAAAATAAATCATCATATTCCTCCTCGCAAAGCTGAGCCATGAATTATGGTCGTGGTCAAATACTGTCAAAGCGTCGTTGAATTCAAACTAAATATTATTATTTCAGCCAATCTGTATTTTGTATTGGAAACAACAAACAAATATAAAAAATTGGGGATGAATTGAAACTTACGAAAAATGATACTTTAACAAAAATTGAATAAGTTACGAAATCTGTATCAGAGAAGTTCACGATTAACACGTCAATGGTGAAAACAATTAAATATCGTCAAACTTGTTAATTTATGCGCAGCATGTGTCTCGGGCTGTAACTGCGGAGCTAATTATCACTTGAAAAATCTGCAAAACTGTTACAGAACGAATGATACAACTAAAAAAAATAACATACTGAGAACAAAGATTAGACCAGACCCGGACATTTAGTTTATTTGACGAGGTCTCTCATCAATTTTGAAAAATAGTACTTTTTGGATTTGGTGTCGTTGTCTTTCGTAAAATCAAAACGTACTAATTTTCTCGTCAAATAAACTAAATGTCTGGGTCTGGTACTCTGGTACTGTTTTTTTAGTTGTACCATGGGTTTTGTAACAGTTTTGCAGACGTAAGATTTCTATCCTCAGACAATATGTCCGAAATTACCGTTCTAATATCGTTTGTATATATTTTGTTAGGAATTGTATGATAAAGCGCGTAGGATTGATTTGATAATACATAATATTGATCTTGAGATAAGAGAGAAACGAGAGGGGATGGTATAGTTCGGTAGATTGCAGGAATATAGAGATTGCCGTGGTACTGGTTGTATAGAGGCACATCGTAACCTAAGAGCATCTCACCCTAAAGATAGTGTGGCTGAATATGTGGAGAAAATAGATACCGTGCAAGCAGTGAAACGAAGCATATCGTATTCTGGTAAAGATGTTGGCTAGGGGCTAGGGTGTAGTCATGATGCTCGCTCATTATACAAATATACGTGTACAACATATCGTTTATATACCGTTGTTTAACAGATATTAACAATACAATATATTTGTTAACAGGTGTCCACAATAATTCAGACGAAGCACGTTTTTATTGTAGCGGTTGATTTTATTCCAATCCAAATAAATGTGTCTTTGTTCCGAATAGATATATGTTGTGTATATTGATTGGAACGCGTGGAAATAAAACAAACAATGCATTTAAAAATCAGACAGGGTTTTTTGTTTTTTCAGGTTGTCATCGCTTTTTGTATTTCTATTTAAATAATCTGTGGCCAGACCAATATCTGTCCAATAATTTGGATCATAATAGTACAACGTGAATTGCCAATAGACTTTTCGCCAAAGCGATTTCCGCAAAAAAAAATCGGCAAAAACGCCAATCGACGCTGACTGGCGTAATAAAGTTAAATGACACTTGATTAAAAATGTATTAGTCGAATAGAATAAATCACACGGTACAGCCATACACGATGTTGTTCGTGATACCAGGATGTATAGATTCAATTATGGGTAGAATGTAAATAATCTAAACGTAACCAAAACTAGTTATTATTGAGTTCGATTTCTATTTAAATTCGTGATGAGTATAACGAGTATTGTGTTTTATTCAACAGACTATTTTGCATATGCAAATCAATCCACAGTATTTTCAGAATTCTAATTATGTAACGCACCACATTTTACTTGTATTTGTTACGCGTCTATTGAGGAATGACGTTACTATTATTACGATTGGGGATTAAAATCACCGACAGGCATGTGTATCATTATTGAGTTTCATTTTTTATGTTTCAGTTATTTCATTATTTTTCTAAATATGATTTATGTAACACGTTTGGTCCTAAGCACCAGGCACTCGAATACCAATATATATTAGGTCTACATTCCTTTTGTAAGTGTGATATTTAATATTTTTTGCAACAATTGCAGGGCGAGACGAATTTTCCTAGTTGCCCCGATCCACAAAGGGCGTTTCCTCTGTTAAGCCCTATGTTATTGTATATATTGTTACTGTTCATGTCAAGGGCGTATCCCTGGAATGGTGACAATTATTATGAAGTTCCTACTTCATTTGATCTACTTAAACTCCTAGCGTTTTCAACTGAAATATCCATTATCGCCTAAAATAGACAGTCTTTCCATGCCGAAACCGTACATATCGTACCTTTACCCAAGAAAAGATAAAATCATAAGGCTTCATTCGTTATAATCTATGGTTTCATAAATTGATATCGCAGACATGTCACATTATGTGATATCTTGCAATATGAGATTTTGTACATCTTTACCGCTGTTTCAGAGAGGGCTGTGTGTAGACTTTTAGACGAAATAATTTTTCTTGGAGAGGAGAGAATCCCACAATGATAATAAAAAGTCCGAAAATGAAACTTCGAGATAGTAGTTTATTTCAACGTTTCGACTATATCCTAATAGTCATCTTCAGGAATAATATAGTCGAAACGTTGAAATAAACTACTATCTCGAAGTTTCATTTTCGGACTTTTTATTATCATTGTGGGATTCTCTCCTCATCGCGTCAACACGGATATTGTGTTCTACCTATCGTAATTTTTCTTGGAGTTGATCTAAAGAGCCGCTGAGGTTTTGCCTGATTTGGTGTATATGGCGAATAATGCATATCAGACTCTTCAGCGCTGATCATTACTGAAACTTAAACCGTAAATCGAAAAACGTAAATCAATAATCGATATACGTCGCACTCTACTGCCTACTTCCATATTCACTATCAGCGAGGTGTGATACGCCATCAGTTGAGGATATGATCTCTCAAATATTTTTTTCAAGTATTCGGATCGATGACACTATTCATGCATTATCTCTAGTGTATCCCTCATCGTGTATTCGATGGAAAACTAGAATTCATCGCAATTAACGATCTACCTTAATATGTGCCTTACAGACCATGATATTGATGGCCATCTTTATCAGAAGCATCTACATCAAAACGTCTGTTTCGATGCTTGGCGTGAACCTTTTCGTTGCACATAACTTTTTCAAATGGTATCCTAATGATAAACTGAATGCGAGCAATGGCATTCATGGCCGGTCGATAGGATTTACGGCATGAATCGGTGAACATGAAAGTGATATGTGGCTGAAGTTTGGTCGATATGTTTATCGTCTGTCAACATGACACGCGCAGCTTTACTCAATTCAGTTGATTTCGAAAATTCAAAACATGACGCACCAGTTATAGATTTTAAACCTCAATCATTTCGATCAATCCGCTTAAAAGATCATCATTTACGAAATTGTAACCGTTCTCAACTGGCTTCGTCCTAAACTCCATAGACCGATTTTTAACTTTAGCCCGGAGGTTAGCTAAATTCATAGTCAATTTGGTGAATCTCCGCGCTGTTGAAACTGATCCGTTAAAACCGATCTATAAAGCCTGCCCTGCAGAATTCATACCATGAAGAAGCCAGTCTAGGTTCATACGCATGATCTGAAATTAATTCTGTGTAAACTGATCATCCGATATGAATCAATGTTGACACATACGCATTCAATTTCCATAATTCGTGTATATGTCATATTATTGACCTCCATCTCTAAGTATTGCTTTAATTAAGAATTCAATATATTAATGTAGCCTCTGTGTATGATATCGATAATATATCAGTCCATGATTCTACTTTCACGTCCTGATTTCTAATTTATCGTATACTCGACGAAGGACAGACACGAATATCAATCTTTGGACATGTCCCTAGTCATGTCCGATCGCTTCAACATAAAACCGCATCAGATATTTAGTAAATTGACAGTACGTGATGTTGGACAAGGTTGACACGGAGGACGATATGAAGGCACAGCTGGACCCACGCCTCACTGGCTTCATACAAAACCCAGTGGACGCTTGCTTTTCACACAGTGCCGACCATCGACTGACGTTGTTGCAATATATATGTATGTTCATCAGCAACAGGTGGTTTAGATTAGATTTGATAAATTCTCAACTATTGATTTAGATTAATACACTCAGGCCGATTAGTATGTGATCGTATGAATACTGTGTTTCTAGTGGTTGTATTGATCTGATATTGATGATTGATTTTATTGACTGTTTTCGTCTGACGACATCTGTTTCACTCCGCTTATAATGTCGTCTGGAGTTTGTGCAGTTACAAATATTCCATTGACCATATTTTTTTCTGAAGGTCTCCTCCGCTCATGCGTGGACGAATTTTCTCTATCAGCCACCGCGTATTATCTACCGTCAGTAAGAATTGTTGAAAAAATAGGTAAAAATGGTGACGAACCCGAAGTGATTGAGCATGTTGAAGATAGAAGTGAAATATATGTACAATGTCACTTACCCCCGTCAGCATACGATTCCACGCCATATCCATCCTGCATACCAGTTGTCCAAGTCCCTTCATATTTAGCACCAGAATTTATACTAGTCCGAGTACCATATCTGCCCTTGAATCCTTGAGTCCACTCGCCACGATATACCCAACGACCTTTCGACTCCACCCCAAGACCATGACGTTTGCCTTGGAGCCATTGGCCTTCGAATTGGTTACCGCTGGGCCAAGTGTACACCCCAGAGATCTCATAGCCATACTGCCAAGCCCCGGAATATTCGCCCTGGCCTTTTGGGCCTGTACAGACCCCATGGCCATGGGCTTTGCCGTCCTCCCATCCTCCACAGTAAGTCCCACCGTCATCGAAATCGAATCTGCCCCCACCGACACTCATGATGCGGGCGGTGTTTAGAGGATGGGGGTACCTCCAGCATGGAGGGTGGCGAAGCTTGTCTTAAGAGCGATAGAAACGACCTTACCAGTACGCCGGAAGTCGGCTAGCGGAGCCTCGGAATAGATCCCACATGGATGGACGTATCACAAAACAGCTGTCAGTTGCTGGTACCACGCGACACGCAGATCACGCAGCGGACTGGCGGGTAACTAGTTTCGTAAGTTTGTCTATATTCCGAATTGTCGCCTCGAAATCTGTATTTAATGACTTGGTTTTCGAAACGGCGACTCCATCGACGAGTATCGTGAATAAATTATGCAGGATGGATCTGACTTGCGCGCAGTTAGCACGGCTTACCGAAGCCTTATAAGGTCTCAATTCTTTCGCCGGCTTGTTATGAATACGCTCCCCGAGAAGTTGCTGAGGAAAAAACCCCGCTGCAAGCGCGCTGTACTCCGCGATCCCGGTAAATCTGTAAGGAGGCCAGTATGAAGTAGCATCTCCTAGCGTTTTACCGGAGAATTTCTCGAACACCGGTACGCGCACTGTAAGCCGCCGTCTGCTGCTCAATGAACTGTCGTCTGCTACAGTACTGAATCCCTCATGTCGTCTGTGTCGCAGCTATATAATCACCCAATCGATTCCTGGTGATAGCAAGCTGTGAATCTGATATTCCATTCAACAAAGGTTATTACAATCGTTTTAAAATAAACATACAGCCCATAATTAAAAGTAAAAAAGAAACCATCTTTGAAGGTTTATCAGCCGCGTCGCCCAATGTTTTTACATAGTCCATAATCATTTAAATCTCCATAGAAATAGCTGAGCGTTATTGGGAATCCAGAATCGACATTTAGTTCCAAAAATCTGGTTAAAGATTTTGTGGATCTGGTTCCAAGTAAAGTTAATAATCAAGAATGCATTTATTACAAGTAGAAATTATTTTAGAACGAGGTCCCTATTTAAGATAAGCAAGATAAACATAACAGGCCTGATAATCACGTGAAATATTCTGAAAGGAATGGATTAACACTCGATTATTGTGACAGACAGTGTTTCATTCTCATCTCGTCTTTATCTCTAATAACTATTACTTCGTGAATAATATATAAGAATCGGATACCGGCCGATGTAATTGCAGACCTTCATTGACAACTGATAAAGCTATCATTAACAACTTGACAACTATCAACGCTCCGTCGTGAATATATATGATACAAATGGAAACGTGAACTTTATCCTAATGCAATCGCTACCTAGAGCAAATAATTTCGAGTTTGAAGGTGTAAGCAATACTTCCGATGACCTTGAGAACCGGAAATCGATAGCCGAGAGTATTAAGTCGGTCGGTGGTTGCCGATCGATTTGTCGCGTGCAGCTGGTTTTATGGAATATGGCGAATCTACGAGCAATTGTTAGATAATTCCTCGTAGGGTGAATCAAATCCTCTGAATCTGAGAACAGATAAGGGTTCAATATTCCCGCCTGTTAAAATGCACTTGAATTCGAACGCTGTTCGAGGTTGTCCTACAGTCGTTATATTGCACGAACAATTCCTCAATCTGAATATTATATTTCTACCTCGTTCGACGAGCCAAACGAACACAAAAACACCGAAAGAAATATATTTAGCAAATATATAAATCGATTTAATATGTAATAAATAAATATAATTAATACACACAATGCGTTACACGGTGGTTTACGCAGATTATCTAGTGCGTTAAACGTCATATATATAAACGTATAAAATACATGAAACAAATTAAAACATTACTTAATCTATTCAAACAATCATTTTTTTCATCCTACAGTAATTACACGACTCTTGATTAATCGTTTTACGCCATATTACGTCGTCTGACCGCATAATATGTAACGACCTCTCTAAATGACGATTTACAAATTGTGACTAAAAGGAAATGTGAAGCCTAATGTAATAACTTCAAGCGAATTTGGTTATGATATTAGCTGGGCAACATTTTGATTGAAATGTTAACATAGTCCACTGATCTTACAAGCAGAGCAGAAATTTTTGATTTATAAATTGAATATTATCCATGAAAAAATGTTATTTTCGTCCAGACTTGAGACGATTGAATTCCATTTTCGTTCTCTTTGTTAATTCAATTAGTATGTGATCTGCCACTCAGCAAACCCGATCTTTCATTTGGTTCATCGGCTACAAATAAATTACCACATCATATTAGATGAATTCGCAATAAATATCGTATCAAAGAATTCTAATCTTGCCGCTTACGTATATCGATTTCTTTCAATCCTTTCCCGAAGTTCTTGTAGACAGAGATCCCTTCAAATGCCAATAGAAACCTCACTATCAGAAACAGAGCGCCTATTTAATAAAAATATATTATCTCCATCAGCCCGATTGTAACGAAAATATAGCAACAAATGAAATTCATTAAAACATCACCTACTTGCAAAGAACTGAGAATACAAAATAACCTCGTTTTCCAATGGCTTCATCGTGTCAATTCTAGAATAAACCTTTAATTAGAAAAATATTTTCTATTTTAAAGTATTGCTGTCATGAAAATTTACCACAAATTTTAATACAGATTTATTTGCATATGAAATTTCTTACATATATCAATTTGTATATCACATATGCTGGAGCAGGTAGGGACAAAATGGCTAGAAAAATCATTCCAAACTTGTTTTCTTTCTGGACCTGAAGAAAAGATGAGAGAAGAGATTGTCGCTCATATGGTTATACACATGTACCAGCATAAACGGTGCCTTCACAATTCTCATTATGATGCTTACGAATATAATTCCTAATGTTGTCCATATGATAGAATATGGAATCCCAACTGATAACGTGATGATTTCAAATAATTCAACATTTGTTCCATTCACCATCACTAATACAACGATACTCAACTGCAAATTTAGTAAAATCAAAAATTCTTGATAAATTCGAATGGAGCTTTATTATTCCTGATGGCTTCATTCAAAACTTACAGCTACTTGAAGATCAAATTTCAGGAAACAGGAATATATGGTTAATGTTCTGTAGATACCTGGAAATAATTGATGCCAATAAACATCCGTAGAATATTTCAATGCATAATTTATATCTTTTACAAAATGCTTTAACATCTTATTATCTTACTTTGCATGAATTGAGTAGCCCCAACGATTCTACAGTCCAGAAATCCAAAACCTTTAGCAGCAATCACTGCTAGGAATATATTCAAAGGAGCCAGAACACAAATAACAATCAAACGCACCTGCAATAGCAGATTAATTTACAAAATGCCTAGTGTTATCATCAGAAAAAGCTATTCAATTCTTGGAATATTTACCAGCTTGATTGTATTTCTTCCATCTACATTTTCTATATATTCAATAATACAATAGAGTTCAACTGTTAATATAGCAGCAATGAGCGCATAGACCTCAAATACTCTCTCTCTGAGAACACCATGAATAGCGTAAAATCCACAGAATCCTGAAAATGCACACACCATTTATTAAACTAATCCTGTTTTTATCCGACTTATTTGCTGTTTTCTTCATTATTTACATGAGAAAAAAATGCTTAAACCCATGGCAGCCGCTACTAACCGATATTCAACAGAAGTAAGATGGCAAAAGTGAAATCTTGTGAAGTGGGTTTCTTTTCATAGATAATTAGAACCACTAATCGCTCTATTGTAAGAGCGACTGTAAGAAACAAGTTCAAACATGTCAAGGCAAGAAATGACCATTCTTTCGGTTTAATTGCTTCAACTGTCCTCGTCTGCAAAAAATATTACATTTAAATTTTCAATTGGCATTGTTATCATTGTATCATCATCATTTATCAGTAATTGTAATACGTTTGTTAATCGAATCCCACGATTGCGGGATTAACAAACGACAAAATAAAGTAGGCTAGATTTCCCACCGTTCCGACAATAGTTGAGGTAATTGTTGGAGTCCGTTTGACTTTATAATCAACACTGTCACTTAAATTTGAATTCGTTGAAGATTCCATAATTCATCATTAGCGTTTAATAGCGCCGTTTTGGGTTTTGTTTTGGTCGTCCACCATTTTGTTCACTAAGTATCATGTGACTACCCCTCATTTCCGATAATTCAAATACAAAATTTATTTATCAGTTGAAACATTTCTGGGGAAACATTCGTAGATAAAAAATATATAAAAGCTGTATGCAGCTGCAGCTGATTGGCATAAAGATAATTTCTTTACATTGCCTACGTGATCGATAAACTTTGAGAAAATTTTATCGGTTAATTTCGGTATTTAGCTAACTGGGATACCCAATGGGGTTTTCCAACTTTTGCACATTTTGACAGATTAATGATTCATTCTGCATTCATTCTTAATTTATTGGCTTCTACTCGTAATATCACCTCTTCTAATAGGCTGAGCTAATAACCAAATGTACCGACAACATGTATGTTACAGTAATATCCATTGTATTTGCACGAATTTGATAGAGCTCTTGCCATAAGACAAGTCGAGAAAAGTGCAATTCAGTCATCCAATCAAAATCAAGTCAAATAACAATTAGCATTTATTCCTTTTTGTAATATCGAAAGTCATTGAGGTTATTTCTGACAGAATTGTTTGATTAGTTATTGAATTTCGAATTTACCTTTTAGTTCCCAGAGGCCCCTGGCATGCATAACATGCAAGACCAACATCCAACTGGGACAACAAGAACAACATTCAGAAGACAGCCGACATTTGGGGAGAGAGTGAAGAATGGACTAGTGGCATTCCTCGCCGGTTTAGCACTGTTAGCAACTGCTAGTTATTTATTGTTTTGGAATGAGGTGCGTTTGATTAAAGAAAAGTGTGTATTTTGAATTGAAACTACACATATTCATATTCACATATTAATGCATTCTCCCACTTACACTTTTTACAGGGTCGAGCGGTTAAAACTTCGAAATCATTGCACGAGGGAATCAACTTAGTTCGAAATTTTCAGTCGTTTGAGGTTGCATTTAAGGAAAATAACGGAAAACTAATCTACGTCCACGGCCCACTTCGTGCTGACAAGGTTTGTCTCCTATTTGACAGTATCTAGTTCCACGAGGAGTCGAAGATTAATGTGAAAAATTGATGTTTTCTAAAAAATTTGTAAAATTTGAAAAATCATGAACATGTGAAAAAATTAAAGAAAAGTGAGGGATTGTGTGAAAAGTCCATGGTTCATCAATCTTACCCCCGTTTAGAGTTTTTAAAAACTAATCTAAGCTTGTTAAATACTTTGCTGATTTAACATTTTAGGCCGTACATGATGCTGAATATGATATAACGGTAAATGCTATCAAATTAAAACGCCATGTTGAGATGTATCAGTGGGTCGAAATAGAATCCAAAAGGTAATATTTAATGGATAGCACCTCATGCTAATACAATACTGGTATTTCATTGATAGCTTCTCATTCTTCAAATACTTAGAAATGTTTACGAACAAATTTTGATGATTTTAGGGAATTTGAGGAGGATGGACAAACCAGAGTAGAAACATCTTATTCATACAGTTAGTACTTGCATACAGATATACATCCTCCCTCTGCAGGGACTCGAACCTGATGGCATCGCTACACTCAGCCACGGCACGAACCCCTGCATCAGTAGACCGGGTGCGCAGGTACATGCGCAGCTTTCCGAACGAAAACTGGCGGCACCAATCAGATTGCTCGTTGTATAATTGTTGAGGCAAATTTCAAGGAAGAACTATAAATGGGAAAACCCGGGCTAAAATAAAACGGGATTTCTGATTGGCTAAAAATCACATCATCTGAACTGCGCATGTATCTGCGCACACGGTCGATTATGGCAGGGTTTCGTGCCGTGGCAATCTCGATGCCATCAGGTTCGAATCCCTGCCGGGGAGGATGACAGAAATACAGAATTGTTTTATTCATTTCACTACAAGCAGCTGGGATTCTGAAATTTAAAAAAATCTGATTATTTTGCAGCGCAGAAATGGAGTTCAGAGCTGACCTCATCTTCATCGTTCCATAATCCTAATGGACATCATAATCCTCAGTACGTTTGAACTCGAATTCTCGTTTATGTTTAGCTGTAGTTCATACAATAACAGATGCTGATTATCAATTGCAGATCATTTCCAGTTACCTCAAAAGAAGACATCGCCGCAAATCCTCGTGTTGGAAACTTTCACCTATCAGTCGGTATGAATAGAATCTCGTTTTGTTTTCGCCTTTTATTTCATCGTCCACAGATCGTTTAAAATCTTTCATTTCATTCTTCCAGGACTAACTGAGAAAATAAGTGATTTTCAGAAATTCTTCCCAAAATCTGCCCCAGCGAACAAAGAAGTCATCTTACATGACGGCGATTTTTACCATGGTATAAACCCATTAAGACCTCAGGTAAATCTATGTTTAACTACGCTATAACGCACTTAATTCAGATCAGTTTGATCTGGATTATGATCTGATCCATGGTTCTCCTATACCGTAAATGTACCTGGTATATGTAAAACATGATATATAATCTAGATTTCTGATAAATTGGATCAAGTGGGTATTTTTGTGTAGATTATGATAAGGTATACATGTTTCAGATTGGCGATCTCAAGGTTACATTTTCTTACGCTGGTCTGACCGATGACAGTGAGAAGGCAGACACTGTAAGTCACAATGCAATAAAATATTATTTCTTATGTTTGATAATGTATGTTAATTGCTTTGTAAATCGATTATCACTAGGTGAGTGTGATCGCAAGACAAATGGGAACCAATCTTCTATCATATCAAACAACAATAGACGGATACGACATCGAATTATTGTATATGGGGGAACATACACCACAGGTACAGAAACTACAGGTCCTAAAGTCACAGGTCATAAGCCACTAGTTTAGTCCCTTCTAATTTGGCCCCACATGGAAGAATGGACCAAATCAATGTTGTACATTCACACGTTTTAAAATCAGCTGCTTTAACTGATCCAGCTAGATGCATGACTGATGAAATCTAATACAACTGTTCCTTTCATCTTCTTATTTTAGGAAATATTTGACAAACAACTAGCACATAATACACTGGTGACGTGGGCATTTAGGTTTGGAGGTTGGCTGATGATGTTCATAGGTTTTGGCTGTTTAACGAATATTGTAACAACATTAGGTAAATTCAGTAGTTTTTCGTATGTATCTAAAATCACTCTAAAAATGCGTTCTTCGAATTATTATCATTATTATTATAAGTTTATTTCTTTATTGTAAAGTACAATACATTGTACTAAAATACAGTCATCATATTCCATAAAATAAAAAGTTAAAGAAAGTACTTGTACATTGTAAAATTAAATCAAGAAAAAGGACAAAAAGGAACCCCAAGGGGTACTTTTGATGAAAAGCCTAATGCCCTGGCGCAATGAGAATTGGACGGGAAGTTAATCAAGAAATGGACAGATGGGTAATAACTAGTAAGAATAACTCCGTATGATCCTAGTATATATAACTATGAATTATATTTTTCAGTGGATTGGATACCGATTTTACGAGATATAATTGTGTTAGGAGTGAACATGATGAATGTTTGTTTATCGATCAGTTTAAGTTTGACTATTATATCGATTTCGTGGATTATGTATCGACCTATGATCGGTATGACTATATTAATGATCGGAATATCGCCATTTGTTTGGTCTCGTCGTAGAGTGAATCAAAGTCGATACAGATCAGTATGAGAGATTAGCGTAAGGCAGCAGTTTGGTTTATTCGGTTTTTAGCTCAAACATATTTGCATAAATTTGATGTTACATCGAAGTGTGAATGTTGTCACTTTACGTCGTGTACATAATGTATTCCTATTTAATGCCAAGAATTCATCAGCTTTGCATTTTATTAAATTCATTTCGAGGCCATCCGTGAAGCACATACCGACACGCAAAAATTGCTGGTTTTCATTACTTTATGTACATAGAGAGAAGTTGCTAATTTCATGTACTTTGCGGATGGCCCCTTGTGCAAAGTAAAACTTTGAAATATTCATTAATCGAGGCGTATTCTTAAATTGGTTGTGGATTGTTGATTGATTTTTTCTCGCAATTTTATTATTTAATTTTACACGTACCACCTTCCGAAATTATCTGTGATACAATGATTATTGTAATTTAATCGTATTTATTCTGGGGTGTATTACAGATTCAGATTGTATTAAATCACGCAAGCTAAATAAATAAATGAACAATCAATACACGTAGAATAGTTTGTTCATTGCTCCTGCCTTCACTGTTTACCTGTTATACTGTCTCTATCCTGAAAACTAGTCAACAGTAACAATACAAAATCTACAGAATGATATATTTTCTCTTCACTGTATTAAACAGATATATCTTACAAAACAAATGCATACCCTATAAAAATTGAATTGAACGATCGAATGTCAGCCATTAAAGAAGTTTGTACCAATCATCTCATCTGGTAAATAAGTTTGATGAACTTCCTCAGTGAATGATGGGTTGTATTTGTAGCCCTTACCATAACCTAAAATAGACGGTTTATTGTTAAAGCTATGGTCATCAATTAAGCTGAACTCAATTGAACAACACTTACCTAATTTTGACATTAATTTTGTGGGTGCATTTCTGAGATGTAATGGCACTGGAGGCAAGGGTCCTTTCCAATCAACAACAGCCTTTCTTGCATTTTTGAATGCCTGGTAACTTTCAATTGATTTCGGTGCTCTCGCGAGATAAACTGTGGCCTGTGCTAAATTAATCTGAAATCATAAAACACGAATACTGGTTGTAGATATATTTGTGAGAGAAAAACCTGTATGAAGTAAGACTACCCGGTAATAGAGGATTTTGACGTTTCAACTCGAATGCTACGAGCCATTTTCAAAACAGCTTGGCATTTTAGTCAAAATATCAATCCTCAATTAATAATTGATTTGTAATTGTGGCTCTTTTTTTCAATTGAATATGACAGTCACTTGTCTATGGAAACCTATCTATGTTGGATCCTAGATCAGAAAACTCACTCCACACTCAGGACGACCAATAAAGTGACAAGCCTGATAGGCAGCATTGGCCTGGACTACAGCATTAGGATCTGCCAAACCTAAAATAGAATCATTTTAAAAGTAAGTTCAGTTACATACGGTATGTCCATAATAGAGTAGGTGATATCGATGAAACACACCTATATCTTCACTAGCACAAACAACAAGCCTCCTAGCTATGAATAGTGGATCTTCTCCACCTTCAAACATTCTCGCCAACCAGTAAATCGCAGCATTCTCATCAGATCCACGAATTGACTTTTGAAATGCAGATGCACAATTATAGTGGTCTTCACCTGTAGAAAATTGGTTATTCAGTGAAGTTGGAACTCATATGATGTGACAATTTATCTGAGTTTTACTGTAATAACTCACCAGCGCGATCATATTGTAAATGTGCTTTTTGAAGACCTTCTTTAACGTGTTCCTCCGTGATAACAACAAATCCTCCCAGATCACTATCAGTAGTATTAGATTGTTTTACTATCTGGGATTGAACGACAACTTGCAAACCATTTAAAGCACTGCGAGCATCACCGTCGCACAAATACGCTAGATTTTTCACAGCTGCTTGCTTTATCATGTTCTTATTCATTTTCCTATAAAATTTACTGTACTTTTAACATCAAGTAACTTTGAAAGCACAAGTAGGTTCTATATCGAATGTTCACCTGACTTCAACAATCCTGCAGTCATCTTCAACGATACCAATATCTAATTGAGACAACGCATGTTTTAAGATATTTTCGATATCATCTACTGTTAATTTCTCTAAAGTTATCACCCTACAACGACTCAACAATGCGTTGTTGATTTGAAAGGATGGATTTTCTGTTGTTGCACCGAAAAATGTAATTGTCCCATCTTCAATATGTGGCAAAAATGCATCCTAAAATACAACAATCTACAAGAATCGCAAAAAAGGCTATGTAAGAAAGTCAGAAAATGATTTTGTTTTTGCCGAGTAAATTGAATGTTTTAAGTTGGCCATGTTGAGTTAAGCGCAGTAGGTTAACTGTTTTGAATCATATAGAAACCTGCTGTAATTTATTAAATCTGTGAATTTCATCGATGAATAGAATCGTTTTGCGTTTAAACATTTTCAGTTCATTTTGTGCACGTTTTATCGCTTCTTTCACATCTGCTACACCGGAACTGATGGCTGACATCTTCACAAAGCGATATTTTTCGTTAGACTTGTTTTGAGTTGCAACGATATGAGCTAATGTGGTCTGAAAATTATATTTACTATCATTTAGACGATGTTCAAGGATTAACCTTAATTTTCAGGAAATTCTCTAGATTTCGAATCTCTGTGAATCTGACAAATTTTAATTACCTTTCCACAACCAGGAGGACCCCACAGAATCAATGAGGGAATCTGATTAGCATCGAGTAAAGACCTGAGCGTTGTACTTTGACCAACAGCTTGTTTTTGACCGACAAAATCCTCCAATGAATTTGGTCTCATCTGATCAGCTAATGGTTTCACACCATTTAAATCTATCATTTTTTCAACATGGGTTGCAGCATCAGATTTTGCTGCCTTCCCAGCAGGTTGGGTTACCGATGTTGATGCCACTACATGTACATCGTTCTCCACCTTACGTTTCTTGTTATTTGCTGGCACCCCAAAAAGCAGTGTTTGCTTTGTCTTCGAAGAAGGTTTACGAGCTTCTGAGTTCATGTTACCTGAAATACGGTACCACCAGTTCTAAAGGGCTCTAACTAGATTGAACGAGCATGCGATTAAGAATAAACTTTTTATTTAGGATAACCTTCTGTTGGTGAAGACACATAAGAACTACTTTTGGGACTGTCCTCTTCAATCTTCTCCGCACTTAGACAGCTGTCAATATGGCTGTTGATAAAAGCAGAATTGACAGAACGGCCGCAAATTGGGCATGGAACAGCTCTTGAAACGGCGTCCATGACAGCCGCGAGGATCTACCGTCACCTGCTGCCATTTCATTAAGATGGCGGAGTGCGGAACTAATTTGATCGTAACCGCTTGACGTCAGAGCGCGTCATATTAGAATCAAGCGCATTCGCTAAACACTGAAGTAAATTCACCCTTGACGGTCAAATGTGACATACATGAACAAATGAAACATTAAAGCCACAGATAACCTCGTCGAGAACAGTCCTTATAATAAAAATAAATTTGTTCTCTTATTATGACGAGGAATTTCCCGAAAAACCTAAACCACCAACAAATAATTTTTGGAAATAATCATAATTGTTTTATTTCAATATATCCATTCCAATGTACAAAATCTTCTGAGATAAACATAACTTAAATGTATTTACAGACTACGATTTAAATTCTCAACTCAAGCCCGGCATTTTACACGACTACTAAACCAGTTGATTGAAAAGATACAACTTGAGGCGGGCGGAAAAAATCCTTCCACAGAAAGCTGACATGTTCGGGTTATTTGATAATGTCATTTATTCCCTTGATCAATATTACATTTATCAGAACATCGATTGGCAAAACAATACGATAGAATATTGCAAGCTTATTCTAAGTTATTAAGACCAGTTTTTTTTACAAAAATATTTGATTGGTACCAAGATTTAATTGCAATGACAATAACCACACAATTCGTATATAAGTATGGGGTCACTTGGTACCATACACATAGCTAATCCTTGACTTCGGTGAACGTGAACCCTTAAGGTAATCTATACGCGATTTTATTCAAAATTTCCCAAAAATCTAGAATAATCGGTGTAGAATAATACGTCAAAATAAAATCAGGTGCAGGTTTAACAATGGTATAGAATCATATGATCCGAACCTACTTCGCACAGCTATGATTTTTACGCGAACATTAACTGTACGACTTCTTTATTTACACATAATCGGTTTGATATTGAAAATGTTTCACATGATTCTGGGTCAGTCGTTGATTCTGATAGCAAAGTATAGTTTCTCTATGAATATATTGCGTTCGTAGCAAATGATACACACACGTAGCAAAAACAGCTAGACTCAATTCAAAGACACGAGTAAAATAAGAATTTTGACAAGACTTCTATAAAGCTAGCATTTATTCATCATCCATATGCAACATTTAATGCGCGTCCGCAAATTGTCCGCTCGAGTTTGCGATGATAGGCCTCACGCACAGGTGCCAGAGAGGCCAGCACAGGCTTCGATCTTCGTTTCTGATCAGTAACCACATCCTTATCGTTGGACTATAGACCGCTTGCTTAACCGCTTTACGACTTTCTTTTATTTTTTCAAGATTCGTCACTAGCGTTAAAAACTACACCTCGGAAAATGTCGATTCGACTAAAGTCAATGATGTTCTATCATGATTCAGACATTATAATTCGTGGGGTTGACTGGCCTGGTTGGTTGATGGTAGTCTCTTCATCGCCGGTATATGGGGGTGGGGGTGATATTGTTCCGGTTATCAGACACGGTAGCGATGCTATAATCTGAAAGGGAAACACGTTAAAAAGTCAAGTCTTAACTTTGAAAAAATTAGAGACAGAGCGACGACGACGTGAGAGGTTAAAAACCTTAATTAGAGACGATGCGAGAAGAAAAAACATGTACCTGTGGCTCAGGTTTATCTGGTTGTGGTAATAACGGTGGTGCTTCGACCACCTCATTATAGGGAGGCGGTTCAAGCGGTAATATTTCACCATTAGAGATAAACTGTCCTCTCGGTGACGGTTCGACAGATAGAGTGGGAACGGGCTCAGAGTGAGAACAGGATGGTTGAGCCTCGGGTGCCTCACAGCCCGGGGCTGGCATCGAGTTAAGCTGTACATTCTCTTCGTCTTGACACAATTCGACAGGTTCACGTGTACATTCTGATGAAATAGAACAAAATAATCATGCTTGCAATATATTCCTATACCAAGAGCTAATAGAGTAAACCTCGCCTAAATCGGGCCAACTAGGACTGGGAACGATTCGTCCGAGTGAAGGGTGGGGGAAATAGAAAATGATTTCGCTTGAGTCCGAGTTAGTCAACAGTTTCCCGAGTAGGCCATGTTTGAGTTAGGCGAGGTTTACTGTACGAATATTGTACAACAGTCACTCACTTTTAGTGACGCAATTCCGTGGGTTTCGAACACAAACGATGATAGTGATGACCATAATGATAAGCGCAAATATAACAGCAGTAACTATCACAGCAGTTCTCATCTGCTGAAAATATGTCTCCCCGTATACATTTGCTAAAATGGAAAAATGGAAATCGAATTATTATAGGTAAAATATTACAAATCTATCAAGTGAAAATACAGGGTTCCAATTTTAATCTAATTTATAATATCTAATCTTATTTATATTCAGGTTCCAATTTTATCTATATGCAGGGTGAATAACATTGACTTAATACA
Organism: Tubulanus polymorphus; assembly: GCF_964204645.1. Classification (NCBI taxonomy): domain Eukaryota; kingdom Metazoa; phylum Nemertea; class Palaeonemertea; order Tubulaniformes; family Tubulanidae; genus Tubulanus; species Tubulanus polymorphus. Next base: position 2,459,095 of record NC_134027.1, on the reverse strand, counting down.
TGAAAGGCGGCGGACACACACAATCGCAAGCAAACGTTAGAAAATGCTGCCATCTGCATCAACTTTCCTCTCTGTCATTATTATTTCGCAAAAAGCCCACAAATTACCAACAAACTTTGTTAACTCAGAACATGCAATATGACCATTCCAAATTCCAGCCTGCGACATTAACAACAATGATATAACGATTTGAAACAAACTTCTCTGGAAAGAAGACCGTTCCATGAATCGGAATAACCTTTCGGAAAAATAAGTTCGTATGTGAGTCGGGAAGAACAACAAACAGTAGGTTCATACAATATCCTAATATAAAACACGATGTAACCGCAAACTAACCTGTACTAACACCACAGAATAACTCATCACTCATGTCGCCACAGTCATCTTTACCATTACATTCCAAATCTTGAGATATACATTTGTTGTTATCGCAACGGAAATCAGTCGCATGCTCACAACCTGTAAAACCCAGTCATTACGTAAAAAGGCACGAGCAAAAACTTACATAAAACAAGCATCACTCTGGACCAGGGGAGGGGACTACCATGGGCGAATACTGCAACATCCAGGATTCGAACGTGGGTTTGAATCCTGGGTCGATTACTCGGTGTCGCACCGTTAACAACTTATATCTATAGGTTTCAAATTAAAGACACTCTTTTCATTACAGGAATGTTCTTTTTTCGATTTTTATATTGATATTGCATTCTTAGCATTTTTATATTTAGAAGTGCTGGTTGGTGCATGTTGAAAAAAATGTATGTCAAAATCTACTACTATTGTATTGTAGTAAACGAATAATCATACATGTGATTTAGGTCCATATTATTTACAATTAACACACAAATAAATAATAAAAGGCGCCATAAATGAAAAAATTAATGTACTGAAATATGGAGTGCAAACCTGGGTGTAATGAAAACATAACGGTGTTGTGCAGTGCTTCAGTAAAAAAAGGTGCAGAAAAATGTAATCAAATCGAGGAAAGCAAATGCAAGCTTGCGATATTTCGAAAAAAAAATTAAACTTTATCGTTTTTTCTTGAAACGAAAAGACTAAAACCATCCAAGACATGAAATACGACACTTTTTGGTATGAGGGGTGATTTCAGCGTCTTTAAAGATCCATCGATTTGACTGACACAAAAAGTGACGCACAAAATGACTCCCGTTAGTTCGAAATCCTGAAATATACTTACGACATTTCGAAAATGGGAGATCGTAAATACATTTTCCATCTGGACATCGTTTCATAAGCTGAGGACATGTAGTCTCACTAGGTGAGACGGCAGTAGGTACTATGTTTAATTCTTGTGCTGTAATATAACAAGGCCCAATACGCTGCTTTATGTAAATGTGACAGAGAATCTCCTTGAATTCCTCTAAAAATAATCTTCCACCACTTGAGCATTATAAAACCATCATAAACATGTACAACGAATTTATTTTGCTATTATCAAGCAGTATGTCAAGTACTTTAGGCCGTGCGACATCTTACCACCTAAAGTCGATTATATTTGGATGATATATTTAGTATATTTCGTGGTTTTCCCATCACCAGACAACGTGCATTGATCCCCCACCAGTATATATGTATCAAACATTTAGCTAGCTTGATGTTGAACATTTACCTTTGCACTCTCCGTCGACTTTCACCTCATCCTGACCATCTCCGCAATGATCGTGACCATCACACAACAGATTATTCTTTATACAACGATGAGTCCTTTGACAATAATAGTTATAAAGACTAACGTGTTCTGGTACTAATTTACAACCAACTTTAAAGGAAAAAGAGAAATACTATAATTAACTCAACTGTTACTCGATTTGAAGCTTGATACTACATTACACGGGGAACAGTTTGAAAAATACATCGAACTATTACGTGGAACATTGTGAGAAAATCTACTTTCTCAAGCTTTGAAAATTGTTCCCACGCTCCTGAACTAGCGATTGATAGAATTACCTTTAGATCGGACGTATGTTCCGTACGATAACGTTACAGTTGATGAGTATCTAAATTTTCCCCGTAGTCTGATATATAAACCTTTGGGTGACGTAAATCCATGAGACTCTTTTTGTTGTTGGAATGTTCCTCGATCGGACACTGTTCCCACTAGTGTGCCCTCAGATGTTAAACCACTTCTAACTTCAACATGGCTCTTTGCACCCCGATCTGCAAAATAAACTATTTTCTGAGAATCGGCCGCCCACAAACAGTTCCATTCTCATCGGATATTTCTGACGAAATCTTACTTCGATTGTGCCAAAATGTTTCAACCATCACATACGCTTCGGTGCCGGCCGGCGCTGGTAAAACCCATACACAGTCGTAATACTTAGACGCCATTACGGGATTATACAGTTTTACAAATCCACCATCTCGTTCCCATTCTCCACAATCTAATGGTAAAATATTCGATTAATTAAACATTATTGCGTCGAGAATGATTTTCATCAATGAATCGAAATGCATGAGGAGGGAATCTGTATTTTACCTGATGTTGGTTTCTCCAGCCATGCGTTGGGTGGATCTGAAATAGAAATGTCCGTTGATGATCAGATATCAACATGTTTGTCTACCGATCCACTTCAAATTAATTTCCTCAAATGACAAAGACAGGTGTGTTTTCTTAACTATCACGCGGTACCATTTGTCACAAGGGTGTGGTGTGCGAAATACACACGAAAATCGTAGAATTGGCTGAGAATTATTAGAGACACTTAATCTTTGTTATGATAAACCGAGAGAGAGAGGGAGGGAGAGAGAGAGGGAGGGAGAGAGTCTTTCATCTCATTGAAGCTGCTGGAAGTCGTGAACAGTGGGAACTATCGCGAAAGTGGAAGTTTTTCCCGGTAGTGACAGTAACGAATGATATACTATGGTCGCGCAGCAGCAAACTTATTAATTATGGAGAGTCACCAAGGACTTCACATGAGTATTTCTATTATTATCACCGGTAATAAGCTGAATTGGATAACGGTACTGATCCTGCAGTATGTTGAATATACCGACCGCGGGTAATAATCGTAATCAATGCAAGTTAACGTAGATAGACACATTTATGACAAGTTACATCTGTATCATCTGACAATTGTTCACATCCCTCCTCTAGCTCTACGTGTATAGAATACATCTGGGGATCATTAACTTTCTACATTAAGTATTTGCTTTTAGAACTGTCAAAATTTCATTACGTAGAACTTAGAGTCGAAAACATTACAGTATGATGCTATATACGCCCATATTTTCAAGATGCAATGAATCCTGTTATGAATTTTTTTTCGAATTTAAGTGTGTCAATTATACTTATGATCTTGCAGCAACTTAGAATGATAGAACATATCCGATAAATATATATATATATATATATATATATATATATATATATATATATATATATATATATATATATATATATATATATATATATATATATATATATATATATATATATATATATATATATATATATATATATATATATATATATATATATATATATATATATACATATATGTCAGTCAACAGTGCTATGTCTAATGAGACTGGGATTGCGCGAGTTTTTCTATATCGAATAGAACTAAACAACGAATGGAATGTGATTTACTATGTGATCCAGACTCGATGATGTCGTATAACACATCCATTAACCAAATAGGGTCATATGACGTGTAATTTCGTCAAGCTTAAGTTGTATTTTATGATTTGATTGATCGCGAGAAGGGTCATCACATGAAGGGATATAAATACCGCCACTCTTATCAATGACCACTACTATATGTCGTAGTACAGCTCAATCACATTTTTAATCTCCCGTCGGAATTCATTCCCCTTTCGCCGAAAATACATTTCCTTTCTTTCATTTTGCCACACAACCCTTCGATTTGTTATAGGGTTAGTGAAAGTCAAAACTGACGAAGGTGATAAACGCGTGGTCTTAATTGTCCTCGGTATAGAATGAGATACATTGATTCTATGCGTTGTTACATCATGAAATAGAGAACAGCCGAAATAGTTCAATATGGTCGATCTGAAGACTGATTGGTCGCTGGAAGGGTTTAGGCATGATTTATCAGGTTATGTCCATCGATGAACTCTGAAACCACAATTTTGGTCGAAAATAAGATAATAACTGGAAATTATGATATTCTAAGAAATTCAAGGTTAAGCTGCTCTTCACGAGCTCTTCGAATGGTCCTGGTTATATGTGAATATATGCCTTATTACAACCAGAAATATGGGCGGTAGTAAATAATAACCATGGTAACATATTACAGAAATTATTTAATGCATGGTGTCTGGTTGCTGTTTGTGTCCAGACATTAAATCTATCCAGCTTATGAAATATCTCCTAGTTCTTTCTATACTGGTACCGGTTTTAATGAATGTGACAAGTGAAGCCTTTAATGCCTGTCTACACTCATAACCCGTCTGTACTTGTATCGCGACGAAGAGCATCATTTAATTTCTGGCAAGTTAAATGCACCGTGATCTACATTAAATTTCAGATCCGATATTAAGCTTAGACATATGCTCTCAGACTTAGAACATTCTCAATTCGCAACGGTCGAATATGAAATCCTCGAATTTTACGCAAACTGTTCTATTGCAGTTGATATGCTGAGTGAGAACTTAAGTTTATTCCATCGTAAATTCCGACTTTCTTCCTATTATATTTCAGATGTTTCTTCATTTTCTTTTTTTTAATTCTGAACCAAAGAAACAATAACAAACACTACAGATAAACAGAAGTCAGATGAAAACAGATGTAATGATTATTCATCCCCTGTGAGCCACGTACAGATTTGGACAGGGTTGGTTGCTCAAGCCAAAAAATATGTTCGTGACTAACCAGTACCGAGGGGATTAGACCCCATAATCCCGCGGCAAACATCGGACAGACCTCCTGGAGAACCCGACTCTGACTATGTCATCCAAACATAGATCGTACATGACTGCTCACTTGCGCATCACCAACCCGCGATTCATCACCAGAAGCAAGTTCTTCGCAAACGAAAAAGGTTTTCATTTTTAACGAGAAACAAGAGAATCTCATACATAATGTTATCCCGAGAGATTCACCCCTTTCCGCTTTAGTTCAACAACTTGTTCTACCTGAATAATCTAACAAAAAGAATTGTTGAAATATATTACGAGACACTTACAGGAAACGAATTTATACTGCGCTTTGAAGCCTTGAAACCACTCTTTCTTTCCGCCACAACAACCAGATCTAAATACTAGTCTCAAGTATTTGCCTCTTGATGCGAACGCTTTTCTTTCGTTGTACGAACTGTCTCCATTTACCTGACCAACCATACGCTTATTCGATGGATTTTCGTACACCTGAAAAAATATTACGACAGTCAGTGACATATTGCAAATAATCTTCGCAGAATGAATGTTTTTTATACCTGAGATGTATTCGATTAAGGAATATTTGTAAAGAAAGTTTGGAAATCTGGAAAAAAAATTTCTAACTGATTGCTTCAAAAGCTGCTATTACTTTCTAGTTTTTGTTACAGCATTATTCAAATATTTTCAACAAAATCTTGAAACCAAAAAAACCACGCGGAAATATTTTATGCATTCCGACTCGAATCGCATTTTCACTGGAAAAAAAATGTCTAAGTTGGATGTGATTTAGATTTGATGGTTGCGGAGAGATTGCCACCAGGAGACTAGGTACTGATCGTATTTCTGTATGCTTGTATCGCACCGTTGCCTTTCCTTACAAACAGGTAAATTGAATTTCTTCCGATTTCTACCTGTTCAACAAATACAAACCATCACAGCATCGCCGCAGTGCACACGACGACAATACAGGTTTACAGAGCGGCATCATTTCCACCAATCAGATTCTCAGGTGCAGACACCGAGAGCTCAGATAAAAAATAGGAAATTACAACCATCGAACCGTGAACAATCGATCTTCACAAAAAGCAACAAATTTCCACCCATCGCGTGCATGATGTATCACCTTCAGTTCTAATGTGTCATTTCAATACATTTAATTGGTTTTCGTTGTTTTTTCATGACAATAAATGATATTCTGTCTAATGAAATTTCTCCGTATCTTTGATAATTAAGTGTAAAGCTAGTTTTTCCATGAAATAGTACTAACGTTACTAGAGGCAACAAGTTTAGCCATGTGCGTGTGGAATAGCAATAAAACTTATCGCGAATGAAGCATTAGGACCTTTTCAGACAACATGTGACGAACCGTCCTGAAGATCATATAAAAAAAAAACAGAAGCAGGCTCGTAAATAATTGGGTATCTGTCCAGCAGCTTCGACGCCAATAACACGACCAGAAAACATTTGTGATTGAATGTACCATTCAATATACCGGCTTTCAGTGCGAGTTTCCAACCGTCACGAACTTGATTACTGTATATGGAGAAGCATTTAGACGTGTGGAAGGAGAGGTAATAACCACACGATCTACCATTGTCATCATAAACTACAGCGTGGCATGAGAAAGATTTCTGCATCAGAATGATAACAGTTACTATTTGGTAATTCACTATATTATTACATGAGAATGAGAGTTAGGCCTCACTTATCAAAACACTTACATTTTATTGCTAATACCAAATTTATTGCATGTAATTACGATAAAAGTTAAGCATTTCAAAATCTATCCTAAGAAGATGATCGGGGCGAGGATTTACATACTTTGAGCTTCTATAATGTAAATCACAGTTTTTGGCCGTCAATATGACGTAGTCACCTGGATAAAAGCACATGGTGTTACATTAAGAAGTTAGCGAACTTCTCGGAGAGTGAATTTTCTGCGAAAGTCGCGATGAAAAATCGTGCAGATCTGAGATCGCGGGATCTACTTTCTTGTCACGAAAGATTTTTAACATCTTCACATGGCACAGGAATGGGTCCACTTAGCGAAATAAAACTGAAAGCTTTTAAGCTCAGTTCCTTCTGTGTCCTATATTGAATTTTTGCTGCGTGTGTCTCACAGTTACTGTCAGTTGTCACACTACGGATTGTCGACGATAATTGTAACGCGGCATTTGCATTTTTGAAGCCTAAAAGTGCATTATAACGCTTAAAAGTTTGCAGGCCAGATGTTCATGTAGTTTTTCCAAATTTGAAAACATAAAAATCTATATTTTCCCTCAAATTATGTTGCCCAGACTTTAAATATCAATGCAACTATTGGACCTAGTTGACTATTTCGCTACGTAACGTAATACCATGTCAATATTTAATAAACACGATTTTCCAATAAGCTGCACGGTAACCTAATATCACAAACGTTAATTCGCATATTGGAATTACAGGATTTATTGTTCTGAAGATATTAAGTAAAACCATTATAAACTAAGGCCCGCACAAATTCATTAAACTTAATGAGTTTTGTCCAATACAAACAAGACCAGCGCAGATCTCCAAAATGCGTCGAGATTCGCTTGATTTTCGTCGCGTTTGTTTATTTTGAATTTCCATTAATATTTTCAGGTTTTTAAGCCATCAATTTCACGCGTAAACGAATGCTCAATTATCTCCTTCCGATAATGTCAACTCGTTGAAGGCTCTATATTCAACAAGTGGAAGAGATGGCGTCTCGTAACGACGCTGTCATTCATCTAACCTCGATCCAAACTCATCGATGTAATTATCTTATTTCGAGCGAATTAACGAAAAACTCAGCTTCAGTTTCCAACCAATTAACTCAGTTAATAATTGTTTAATGTATTTTTAACAGACGAAACGAAAACACGAAGGTTCCGCGCGTTCCCTGCGGAATCTGTTGAGTTGTTGAATTATGATCATAAAGTTGGATGCGCAAAGTACCGAAATTCAATTAAACACATGACTGACACTGATCTCTAATTAAGACTTGTCTCGAGTAAAATAAAATGTGGAAAAAGTTCAAGAGGAAACTAAATGAGTGATAGTAGATATTAATGAAAGCAACAACCTATAAATGACCTGTACATATGAGAGAGATTTTCACTGAACGTTTGTGCATAAATCGATAGTTTCAGAATTTAGATGTTTTACGTCAAATACCAAATAATCAACACGTCTAGGTCTGTTCACCGATTAATGGGAACTCAACAGACGATGTGTTTATGAGTTTGTAGGTACAAGATTCTCTAAACGCCCACGACCGACAAAACGCATCGTTCACAATTCTTAATTCTATTCCGCGCCTCAGAATGATGTATGAGATCTCAAGTATTTATCACCCAAAGCGTAGTTATTAGCAGCTTATGTGAACAGTGCAAAATGCGAATTATTTCCTGATGAAATCCACCCGACGAATATCAAAGACACGATTTTTACTACCCAATAAATGGCTGCGTACAAGCAATTAATGTCAGAAATTTTGCCTGTTAGCTACTATACGATCGGAGACGTGAAGAGCTATTAGGACTATCACTTGACAACTGGGATCAATTTGGAATCAGTCGCAAAAAATCTATCCATAACTCGTGGTGTGTATATAAACAACCCAACGAATGGTAGAATGATAATCTTTCAGAAATCTGCTCATTTGTCAAATATAGCGCGACAGTGTAACCTTGAATTCCGTGTATGACGGCGCAAACATATACATTAAGTATACCAAACGATGTTATTTAATATCACATCGCAATCAACATCACAACCGTGTTTTAGATGAGAAGATTCTTGTTATTTCATAAAACGTAAATAGATTTCTTATTCGCTCGGTTAAGAAAGTACGTATGATCGAGCGACGAACGACGTCTTTCCATTAGCGCTCTATCGTTTCTATGTGAGTTGCCGGACGGAGTTAACAATAAAACTTCGCTAACCCCCAGTTTCCTATCAAATAAACATCATTCCTACAGTGACTCCCAGTTGGTCACTGATATTGTCAGTAAATATTGCATTTACGCTGACAACATTTACTCGATAGTGGAAGTCAGATTTCCTCGGAGAACCTACAGTATGCCGAAGGTAAATCTCTGCTCTACCGATAACGTATATCAGACACTTAAAAGATTGCTGCTAGCGACCACCGGCAAAATCGGTCGCAACATCCATTATATGTATATATTCTTTTTTCTCGAAGAGGCTACGAATGGTGGAAAACTGTGTTTGATCTCAGACACCAATCTACTTACCACAGATCATGAGTCGTAAATATAGCTAACAAGCTTAGACTTTCATCGCACTATAAACCATTATCAGACCTTTCTGTCTAAAACTAAGTGTCACGACAGCATTACTGTCGCTGATCTGATTGTGTCCAGGATATAGACCTATGCCGTGCCGAAATAACCAAAATTGTAAACATTTCGTATAGTTAAAGCCACCGCATCGCAAGACAGCAGTGTACGGCCGGCGTGTAGATGTCAGAGAACGAGATGACCCGGCCACTGTAAACGGTAAATTACAGGATCAGAAGTATTTGCACAGTTATTATAGCGTCGTCCAGGACAAATTGATTAAGCTGATCATGTCTTATTAAGATGTCTATCAGTCATACATGTCAAGGACCATCTGAATGGGCAATTTGGTCCACTACGCGCGCACGCGTTACGGATGTCGTCGTTAAATCCAACAACGACAACATCGACTTAAAGTAAATCCAACGGTTTGTCCAATACTGAGACCACCAGTGTTATCGTCATCTAGGAAATGTTGATTAGAATAACTGTCAAAATCAGATGTCTTAAGTGGGGTCCCTCAGTCCACATTCGTAATTAGCACATTCACCCGGAAGCCCAATATAGAAGTAATGCACGCACGACCAACGTATTGTTCAATCGCGTCATATTGGACGTGGAATAGCGGCGAACTGTGACCTTTGACTTCAGTTTACCGACTGACGTCCAATATGACGCGCAGTGACGTCAGACGCATCGCATCTGGTGCGCCTGAACTATAGAGGCAATTCAACGAATTTGATATAATGGAAAATGTTCCAGAAATTAATAATCTACCAATGTCTGAACTCCGTTGACGTCATGAAAACATGAAAATTTCATCTACTGACGTGACCGTGTAATGACTGGCTATCTCTGTCTATACATACCTCAATCAGACTCTTCGGGTGCAGATCTAGATCGTCAAATGTCACTTGTATGAACCCATCGGGACTTGTATTATGTATGATAAACGTGTGAATGGTATTATCCAGCGGATATTTCTTCGGGAATCGGGGGGAGGTGAAGTGTCCAGTTGCAACGTGGCTATCGTGGGAACCTTCGAATGTTTTTCGGTATTCTGCAAGATAAAAACAGTCATGACAATAAAACATCCTTTACAACAAGCGCGTCCAATAGAGTGATTGAGTTTCTAAGGATTGTTTTCCTAAAGTATTGGTTGATTTCGTAAATTCTTGCAAAATGTAATAGTTCACACACACAACTAACTACGGGAGTCCATGGATTACTGATAAGTCTCTACATCAGGGTAGTACTCTACGTCACTGTAGAGCACGGAGTTCGTGAAATCGGTGTCAAAGCATTGCTCAGTTCAGCAAACATTTCTATCCCAACCACGTTGTGTAATTAGGCTGAATATTTAAGATATCATCAAGTCGAGGAGTGATTCATACCGTGCCAGCTCGAACATTTCAACAGTTATTGAGAAAACTAAGCAAATACCGGTCATACTAAAATGGTCATGATTGTGGGTTCATTACTATAAACAATGTTTACTGTGTTATCATGTGACAAACCAAAAAACACAATACGACGACTAAATCGGGCGTGAATCATTGATTAAACAAATACGGGCGCTATGAAATAACTACTTGTTAATGAACATTCAATGACATCATCTGCGATAGAAAATTAGTTCACTCGTTCCTCGTATCGCGAATAGAACCGACAGAGAGAGAGTTTAAAACATCACATGATTAATACGCATGTCGTTGAAATGCCATCACTGTCATTCCCAGAGCCACTTCTCGCACGTTGCAAATACCAATTTTATTGGTAAATGTTTGACTCATAGTGAAATTTTATTAAACAGCCAAGTGTCAAGTACATAAATATATGAAAGACATGAATTTATCATCGGCAGCGGTTCAGTTGCAGTATGAAGTTCAGTTTGAATTGTGCGTGATTTGATGTTCCAGTGATATGTATCAGTAATGTACGTATATCAATAACCCGGTGAAACACTGTCCGTGTTGTAAAGATGTTGTAACGATCATACAAAATCTCACACTTAGAATGAAAAGAGTCCAAGTTTTTTTCTTCTGTTCTAGTTCTTTATTTAACGTTTCGACTATATCCCTATAGTCATATTCATGGATATCCTTGAAGATGACAAGTTTTCATTCTTACTGTGTGGAATCTTGTGATGTACCTCTCGATAGCTGATCGTATGCTGAAAACAAACTGCACTCGGGATAAAATGAAATCGATTTCATATCGGTCAACAAATAAAGAACAGGTCGTCAAAAACAGATGATGATCATTTCTAAAACAGCTGGCGGACGTGTGAAGGACGAGTGGTACCTCTTCCAGGGAGACACCATTAATGTACTGTCTGGCAGGTTAGCTTACATTTATCACATTAATTAGGACCTTAATTGGAGTAGCGATGATGTGAGTCACTTTCCTCACCACAAAATGAACCCACATCTTGAAAACTTCTTCCCACTTCTAACTTCTTCATCAGGGATTACCTTAATTATCTTCCAATGTATGCCTCATCAAAAACCAGTCAAAACACTTAAATAACTGACTAATACCTTCACGAGAGGACCCTTCATCGTAGTATAACGAAAAATCATTTATTTTCTGCCGACGAAAATTGTGTTTGCAGACCTGACGTTTATTAGGAACGGCACTTCGGAGTTGTACCCCGCAATTTTTCAGTCCAAACCTAGTCATAAATATGCATGGATGTTGACTCAGCGGACTACAACAATAACAGCGCATCTGCTTTTGTTAAGATTCTGATTTAGTCGGGAAAAGTAGTTGCTGAAATAGTACACCATCTTTTAAATCGCTTATATGATTCACTAATCGGACACAGTTCGTCGAAGATCATTCTGAACAACCTGGGCGAACATGTTGCTCGAATTATCCCAGCAAGTTGCGCCAAGATCACTGCCGAGTGACTCACGAGAATCATCAATTTCTAAAGTATCCGATTAGGTTTTTTTAATCATATCTTTCTTTGGTAATTTCTTTTGTAAATATCTGGACAATGGGCGATACGATGACGTATAGAGTGAGAGAGAGAGAGAGTCCGAGCTAACGAACGAATCACGTTTAAAACCCGAGAGTAATTCTCGAGATTGTGAGTGAGAGGTTGCGGAAATGGTGCGAAGAGTAAATTCCCAGTGGTCCACGCAACACGAGGTTAAGAAACGGAACGGCGCGAATCGTAAACGCTTAGCTGCAAATGAGACTGTCGAAAGCTATATATCTGAAGCTGGAAAAATAGAACGACTTCCATACTGCTTACAATAAGATTTGCTGATCGAAAAATCCTCTGCGATTTTTAGCCTGCCTAACCTAACTTTAGGAACCGAAAACCTTAACCTGCTCGGCCAAAACGCCCAGCTGGTTTACGATCAAGCATGACGACCTAATGTGACCAGGTTACTCGTGACGTCACATCTTACTTGAAAGCACATTTGTTTTTTTTTCCAAACAAAGGGGAACATAAATTAGCCAAAAGTCCTCGGAAAGAACTGAAAGATATTCAATTTTCCTTTAAGAGAATCATCAATTTTCTAAATGTTTCTAGATACCGGGTAAGAATGATTACAAATGAGTGTCTATTGGAATCATCATCTGTTGTGGCAGGTTAGACTTTCAACTGCAACAAAGATAAGAATCTTATTTCACGATGAAAAATATCACCGACTATTGCAAAAAAAGAAAATTGGGAACAAATAGTAAATGTACGATTTTGTCAGCGAAATTCGATTAATTCAATTCAGATATATTAAGATATATGAGCATTACACGAATAAGTACTTATTCAAATGAACTTGAACAAACTGGAGAACTACTAGATAGATCTCTGGATCTTGGAATGAATATTTGCGAGTGAGTGCGAGTAGATGGCAACTGGTGCTGCAATAAAGCATTGCAGTGACATGAGAGAATGACTCATCAAGCTTTAATTATACCTACATGATTTTTAAGGCAAAGACTGCTGCTTCGACAACAGGTAATAAATATCGCTAGGAAGGAGAGAATTTTCTTGTTTACCGCAAAGATTCTACTAATGTATCAGATATCAAAGTCTTCGTGGTTTTATTGTCTAGAACGTGTAGTATTTTGTTTATTGATCCTTTCATCATTCTAACTCCATTGTGTATTTTCTTTGACTCGCGGCTTCTTTTTATATACTCTCACAAGACGAAAGATTGATCGCAAATACGAAACAACGACCAAAGTGGCAAGAACGGGAATGAATAGCGAATGTAGCAAAAGCGGCGAGGAACCCTCGCGGAACAGTGAGAGATTGACTTGTAAAACATGCCGCGCATCAGTGAGAGGTCAATCATTCAAACAATAAAGTGATGAACATAATTAACAAATAGACACCGAATCAGGTTTGCTACTTCCTCATCCGGATGTAGAGACCACTGACTCAGGCTTATTACTGGACCTGCTGTTTCTACTGCAGGTGCCCTGTAGTGTGTGTATAAATGCAGTGACAAATTCCTAATTACCGACGTTTCAAGTAACATTCATCGCTCATTCACTGATTAAACGAATCTGCGCTGAATATGGCAAACAATTCTATATATAGAATAATTTCCTCATCAACCGAATGTATGATAAACCCGCGGAAACTGCACTATAGTAAATACTACTTTCTTCTCTCAGAAATTCATATATCATCTGCGTTTATGCGTATACTTTTATGGCCCTGCACATATTTGTTTTTTAGTTCGTATCGGCGGGATTTTTAACGCTTTTTGATCAATGCGATACTGAAATGTGATAGATACTCGTGTGTATTTCTAACAAAAATGGCACAGAAAATAAGAACGATATCGCGATCAGATATCCGCGTATATACAAAAATAAGTACATATACGATCATAATATCTCCACAAGTAAAAGAAAACGTTCGGAATTGATATTTGTGGTATTGTTTACGCTAAAAACCACGTGGTTGTATATGTTCTTTATAGGACAAAATGTCAAAGGTATCGCCTGATGTGAATCCCAATTTATTAACTATCCAGCGCTAAATTAATTGCGTTCGGATTACTGAATAACCGAGTAATGAACTATGAGATGCAGGGCAGACATGCCACGACAATTCCTATTAATGTTTCATAAACTATAATATACGTACCGATCAGACCATCCTCCGTGGCGATGATTTCCACCACATCGTCCGTTGTGCAGTGGGTCCACTTAGCCAATACAGCTACAGCGACAACGGTTAACACGCAAATATAATCCATTTTCAACTGTCACTTATTCACTGATTTTTTTATACTATCAATATATAGACGAATCGCTCCATGGTACAAATTGTAGAGTCTCTAAAAACAAGTGTAACATTCCTCGTTTGCCTCGCTGTTAAACAGTAATCCGTTACTTTGTAGCTACGATTGCTTCGGAATCGCTTCTATATATAAGAAGAGAAGTTGCGGCGTATCGCGCACAAACGTTTTCAGAGGAAATTGAAACCATAAAAATGTCAAAAACGACACATTTATTCGCCAATAATTCCAGTGAGTTCGTGCGCTTTCTTTAAAAGTGTAGAGACAAAGTTAATTTCAGCGACGTGAACTTCCATTAATCCTGACGCAATTACATCGAGCTGTATACATGTGACTAGCACGGTAACCCCGGAGCTGTAGCCTTACTCACGTTAAGTGTTTGAGTTTAATACCTGAAGTCGCAGAATCTGAGAGTTTCAAGTGAGACTCGTACGGTTTGACATACACACGTGTTAAGCACGCGCTTTCGAACAAAGGCATTCAAAACCAGCAGCTCTGTGAAAGTTACACGTTAATGAATTAAAGAAGAACTGACAGCAATAAATCGCGTATTAATAACCACAAATCCGTTAATTATTCACGTAAACATCCTTTTGTTTTGCAGTTCTAGGGCACATAGTCCATCTGTTCCCGGCCTTTAGACTGTTCACATTTCCAACATGTCCGCGCAACGTCCGCAGAGACACAGAGCACAAGCTTAATTGCCAATAACAATCACGTTTAGTTTTTGAATAATTGATGTTGATATTTATAATCTGCAGGTGATCTATGATGTTCGCAGTGATGCGCAGCTGCTCGACGACTGATCACAGCTTCGTCGTTCCGTGTTCTAGAAAAAAATTCATTAGAAAAAGCAATAAAATGTGGGCAAGAATCCTATAAAAATTCTGTCAAAAAGATGATATGTCGAAGTAAAGCAACCGGTATCGTATTTTTATGTTGCGTGTGGTAAATTATTGATGTTTTCGTCGCCAGAAATCCTGCAACGGCACAAAACAGGTTTCCCGTGTTTCGTTATGCTTTGCGTAAAGAGAAAAGTTTCTTTGAGAAAATCAGTAGAATGATTGTAAAACAATCCGAATGATAAGACTCTAGAGCTGGTGCGAATCACTGCATTCTTCACATAGAATTATCCACCCAGAAAGATTCTATCTATAATGGGTAATATAATCATACACTACTTTGCGAGCGCCGTTTTTTTTTGGAAAATCCAATTACTAACGAAATCCGAAACAAATCCCAAATGTCGACTCGAGAACCATCCGATTCCAACGAGCAAGAGAAATTGCCAAAAAATTCGCTCGAATAGTGGCGCGAAAAAACTACTCGGCAACTGTGACGGTTCCCTTGAAAATAACGAGACAAATATCGGCTGCTGAACTGTGTCTTTCATATATTGTATAATTAACTATGCGGATGATGTCCAATAATTGAGTTATCCAAAACTATCCGATTACTGTCGTGTTCTCTGTTTAATCGCTGTTTGAATAAAAAACAGACTGAAACGTCGCGAAATCAACTATCGTAGCAATCAGTGAACACATGAAGCGAACAAGCAACTGGCATATGCAGTACAAACACTGGTTTCTTTACACAACCGCATCGGACACTGCAGATTGAAAATCACATTTTACCGTCGACAGAAGATGAATCACGACCGAGCTGAATGATTACTGAGCAAAGCATCGACGACGTAATTCTTCTTAATTTCTTGACTTTTCCTAATCGTATTTAAACCGAGCGAAAATGATTGTTCTGATTTTGAATTAGATCTTCACCGTTCGTCTCGCCTTTCGTCTACCTTTCCGAAATACCTAGACGCAGTAAAACCTCGCTGGAAGCTAAATGAGCATCGCCCTGTGCCAATCACGGCGACTCGTTGTAATTAGTTAGAATACAAACAACAGATAAAAAACTTGTCGTAGCGATATTTCCTATATTAAACAATTCAGTAGCCAACGTGTCTCCATAATCCGGCGTCACCCGGAAACCGTAACACGCTTAACTGAATCCAGATCTGATCAGAGACGAGGATAAATAAGCCATTTTATAATGGAATAACGTCATCTATTTCACTCGCCGACATCGCGTTGATAAATCCTGAGGGGCATCGTCGGTATTGTCCGCGCGAGGACCTTTAGCGCCCTAACGAGCGTCGTCACGACCCCCAGTACAAACACAACTCGTAGTAAAACTCGTCTGGTTCGTGAATGCGATACGGTTATAAATTCGACCCGCATCAGGAAAACGTCGCTATTAACCAGACCGGTACAATTACAGCATTATCCGGTGATCATCCCCACTTCGTCGATTTAACACGAAACGTCGACTTTCCCCCTGATTATTAAAGCTTGCCAGTGACGAGCCACTCCACTTTCCTACCAGAAACCCATTCCATTCGTCATTACATCGTAACAACGCGATACTTTAGCAGGTGCTTGAAAAACAATTAAATTTACTGTTGTTGCACCCGACCTCACAATGCATGCACATTACATATTGCATATTATTTCATCTAATGAAGAACGTTGCAGATTGGGACCACATCATCCTCCAGATCACATGTCACTTTGTTCTTCCCCGCCGAACAAATTATTTCCTTACATAACGAAGATATATATGTTTCGGTTTTGTTGAGTATCCCTGCACGGATGAGACTGGTCCCCGCACGGATGAGACTGGCGACGGTATTAATAAATACCAATTACCGTTCAGCCTTGTCTCGACTTGATCACGCTGTCTTTTTTATACCGTGGACATGAACAACCAAAACAACAATACAAACCAATTTTCCATCAGAAATATGCGAGGTGTATATAATTGTCCGACGGTATTTTCATCTACATAACAATTTATAAAGCCTTGTCGTAATGGCAATGACTTTGGAATTGACATGTTCAAAGAGGCCACAACTCACGCAATGATAAATATTCATGTTTCTCTCAAAGACAACAGCACTTGATGGAGACTATACCTGGAGTAAATCCGGCGCACTTTCGACTTTTAAAAGCTAAATATTTGATGCCTCGTGAGGCAACAAGTAATTGTGGGCGGCCAGCGTTTAAGTGAAATATTCCATAATGCATAATAACCCGAAACCATTCCGACTGATGTGCCCGAGAGGCAAAACGAAAGCTTTATATAAAACAACCCGAAACTTTATGAAAAATAAGTTTCTATAAGAAGAATTTCTACCGAAAGAAAATCAACATCAGCCGTACTGGATGTAGATTGTATGTGCCAAGCGGATACGATGTATTTATTTTCGATGAGCAACTGGTTTCAGCGATGATAGATCACAATCGAATGTCACATCAGACAGATATCGGGGGTTTGTGACGTGGACTATTACTGAATCGACTCTGAGTTAATTACCGACCCTTGTGTCCCCGCATCGCCGCTGGACTGAGATTTCCGACAGTTGAGAGTGCGCCCGTGAGTCATGCTCACATCTAAACGGAACAGGGTGATTAGGTGTACGTGTCGAATATCGAGACTTAACGCAGAAAAACTTCAGGGCGGGACGAATCGCGAATCCTTACGGGTTCAACAATGAGAAAGATTAATAGAGTGCGTGATTAAAAGATTGCCTTGGCGGCAACTTGTAGAGTGCACAACCCTGCATCAATACGGAAAGATGATTCACCCCTCCCTGAGTAAAGACAGCTTGATTAATCAAACTGATTTCAGCAAACCGAACATTCAAAAGCAATCTTACGGTTGAAATTCATTGAACCCGAATGTGATATCGCTAATAATGTCTAGTGAAGCGTGAATGCTGAAGTGATAGCTGAGAAGGAGAGAGAGAGAGCAAACGAGAAATCCTTCGCGTTATCAAAAATACGAACTTTTTGCCGAAAATATCATCGAGTGTAAAAATGATTCAGAATGAAAGAGAAGACGTTGCAGGTAACGCGGTCAATAACTAGCTCGATATTTCACCGACTGCCGGGATTAAACCGATTTATTTGTTGATGTCGGAGTTCGATGAAGCTCAATCCCAGAGATTTATTTTTCTTGGTTCTCGGTGAGTCACCTCGGAATCTTCTTCGTGTCAAGATCGAGGCCCCAAAAATATGATCAACACGTGCTGACCAGATTCGCCGATAATAGCTTCAAGGGATTCAGCTGATTCCATGTTTTTGGTCATATCGTTTGTTTAGAAGGTTTCGCCCGCCGAGAGACGGAAGTTCTATCATCTACGTCGGAATACGCGTTCGGTTTATTATTCTAAGAGAAGCAAAGCATGAATGAATAAGCTTTAAAAAAAGGTTTCCCAAAATTGGATAGGAAATTACCCAGGAGAAATCTATGGGAACTTACGACTGTACGACTCTCTGGTGTTGGCGAGATCAGACAAATGAAAAACGGTACAATATCTAAATTGGTCAGATGGCAGGAACCCGACGGCAGATTTTATCGCGGTTAGATATGATTTGCGCGCGGATATAACAGCCATAAAAGTCCAATTAACGCATGAGACGCATGTTTTTAAGCAATGATAGAAACAGTCGATATCGTGTATGACGTGAGAGCGTAGCATCTTGATGTTCGGTGATGTACGATATAACTCTCTCTCCTCTCTCTCCTCTCTCTCTAGATCAGTCTGTGCGCGCTTGACAAAAACCCGCCCGAAGGGAATGTCGTTCGTCTGTTGGAAGCAAAGTAGCAAAAGCGAATCGGATTGACACAAAATCAAGTGCAGCAATTTATCCACAAAACGAAATGTCAAGATGAAAATACCATGAAATTCAGTAATTTCGAAGTTGTTCGCTGCGAGTTCCCCCGATCTTACTGACTATATAGTGCAGCAGAATTTTTGTCGCCAATATCTCATAATCTCGCGTGCTTTTACGAATTCGTGAATGTTTCATTACTTGACACCGAGTAAATTTGATATCGGTCGCACTAAATAACCTCGACATTCGACAGAAAAACCGAATTGTATTTAATCGAACTGTAGACGAGGACATTAACATTATTCAACGATTAGAGGAAAACCTGTCAGATAAAACAGTAATACAATCGGAAACACGACCAAACATCGGAAACACGACGTTTCTAAGCATTCTGTAATGGGAATCAAATTAATGATTAAACTACGTTAAATTGAATTTTTCACAATCGAAGCTGAATCTTTGCTTCCCCGTTTGCTGTATTACTTTTCAAGACGTATTCTCGTTCTCGAGTTTTGTAAAACTCGATACAATTCAACGAAGGAATTTCTATTTAATGTACCGACGTAAAAGATAAAACCTACCCAAAGTTGCTGAGTCAGAAATATCGATATTAACAAACTGCCAGCTATCTTTTATCTATAAATGTACCATATCTCAAAATCTCAAAACCACTCAAAGCATATGCCAGCTAATTCCAGATTCAACACAAACTACTCAGACCAATGGTATTGCAAACCACTCAAGTGTTGCTACACTGAAATTCGTTTTTTCTCCATCCGTTCGGTTGTAGTTTTTGAACCGTTTGATCACGAAGCTGACAAGTCTACGTGAAGTGATACCTCATTAAAGAGGGGCCACAGAGCGCGTCATATACTCTTCAACCTAGCGAAAACCACCTGCAATATAAGTCATCAACAGTTGCCCGGTGCGGAATCTGAAGCCAATCGGAGAAGAACCTCGTCACGACACACCATTCACCAATAATCCCAGATAATCCCCCACTACTTTACAAATAAGATGTGACACTACATTTCAAACTCGGCGACGAATCCCATCCTCTCGGAAAACGATGTCATCATCAGTGCCGGCAACAACCTTGCAGCGAAAATCAATTCGGTTCATTCCAGAAGATGGTACTATGAGTAATTTGTGTGCACCTGTAGGACTAAGAGCGGATTCCTTTATGACTCATTGTGTGCAACACCACCAAACAACTCGATAATATACCCCAACACACACACACACGAACCACTTTACGGGCGAAAATGTACCCTCCCCGTTTCCTGCGGCTACAAGTCGCTGATATCTGGTTCGCTTATCCGACAGAATTCTCCTTCAGATACAAAACCATATCTCTTACACCACTAACCAGTAAATATACTGACACCTGAGTTATCCACTTAAGATATTTTCATACGCAACGAAACCTTTAGATTCTTTAGACACGCAATTGAACTTATACACAACCGCGTTAGCCCCTTAACCGACAAAATATCAACAAAGTCTCAATCGTAATTATAAAAAACGCCTCAAACTTCTTAAATCATATTCTTGAGGTAGAAATCGTCTTAGAAATGCTAAACAAGTGAATACTGAGCCAGACTGTCTCTGATAGCTGCATCGTCTTCGTTAACTTCTACGACTGTAGCGAGATGGATATTGAATTGAACATTACAGACGTCGATGGTCTTAATCCGTGTTTAGTAATGACATTATAGAGAAACTAATACTATCAAATGACTATTTCGTTTGACTCGGACTGTCACAGATCACGAGTTTAATCTATCTTTCATGTGAAAGCTATGCAAATTGAAATTGCATTCCGGGACACTCATTCTTATCCTGATCCTTAGAATCTCGACCAGATTTATATCGAAGCGTCTATTTTGGCAATTTGATGAATAAACAACTTTCCAAGGTTCCGTATCTCGAATCGACGGCCATCGATTCTAAAAAGCAACGCTATTAGCGACTGAATGCGGGGAGAAGGTAATCTGGGTTTTTATATCAGGGAAAAATATCGGTACTGCTGTAAATGAAACCAATAAATGTAACTTCATTAATGAAGCAATTTCGTGCTGTAAAGCTCCGATTCACACACTATTGATAAGCATTGATAGATATCAATGAACAAGTATAAACTTATCAATAGCCCATCTAGTAATACTACTTTGATCAATAAGTTACGTTATTGACATTGTTCTAAGTAACCTCAGTGACATTCGTCACTGGTCGTGTTAACTGGTCGCCGTTCGTTTCGTGTCGGCAAAAATTTCATAAAGCGATATATAATAGCGGTTTTTTTCTCACGGCACGAATAGAGATCAATGTGAGTATTTTTTATTCGGCTTTCAACGACACTAAATTGCTATCAGATTAATCGATGACAATTTGCGCAAAATGAGCGTTTAAATTGGGATATTGAGGAAGTGAATGATGAAGTTACTGATAATCAATACTAATTTATTAACTTTGACATGAACACTTTCAATACCAGTACTAATCTATACCCGACCACCCACGAGACGATACCGTTTTTACAAGGTTATTCTAAGTAAGTCCTATGGAAAAAGGGTTAGAACGACGAATATTTTGTTTTGTAAACGGATTCAATAGCATATGGTCATTATGACGATTAGCAAGGATATAACCGCAATTATGTTCCATGCTTAGTAATTAAGACATACGCGAAGCCATCTAATACTACTCTGAAACTAAATCAATTATCTATATTCATCATAATTATTCCTTGGGCCACGTGGCAAAACGTGTTCTATCATGGGAATATGGTAAATTACGATTCACTTTAAGCTCTCCGGAATATGGATCAAAGGCGAAAAATCGGACCCCAAACCTTCAAAGAACAACGAATTGTGTGAACTATTCATTGAACTTACGTTGGTCTTAGTCATAAGCCAGGGATCGGTTCTACTGCGAGAAGAGAGATGTCTTTGGAAATGGCAAACTAATTAACTGGAGAAGGTTCGAACATGACTATTGTAGCTTCTGGTCATTATTGCCTCCATATTGTTGTCTAGCCGCGAGGAACATGATACCACTGGGACTGCAAATTGTCAGTTCGACTAGAACGATAAATAATCGCAAGTTGTCCCCATACAAAGCCAGGACAGACATCGACAACACCATTCAGAATTCTTCCCTGTGCTCCAGTACAGTTTCATGAAATGCATATTTCATTTTGAGTTGCATCTGTTTTATCAAACTATCGACATAATATTTGAATAACGCTATATGCCTTAGTCAGAAAATCCTAAATTATTACTGCTGTCCACAGAAGCGAATACTAATAAGTAGTCTAGCAAACAGATAACTAACAGAAAGCGGATAGAAAGAGGAAAAACTAGAGAATTAAAAACCAATGTTACATCGACATCCTTAATGATTCCCTCATGACACATCCATGAGAATGCAACAGCGTTACAGATGCCGATTTCATCTTTCCTCTGCATCCCCTGATCACAGATACAGTCACCAAGTTTGACAAGTCCGTCATGATTTATCGCGCTGGTCTTCCGTACGGCTGACTCACGCGACGGGGAGGTCCAAGGCTAAACGAAAGGCTTTAACGCAAATTCCACACCCACAGCGCGCGCTGTTTATGCCATTTTGTAAATTGAAATCTGTCCGATGTCACATCTGACGTAGCTTTTTCCTAGATGAAATATCATTAGGTCGTCGATTTTTTGCGGCGGAGGTCAGTCGGTTGAGACAGAGCTGGTGAATAATTGATTTATCTACGCATGAAAATTGATGCTAATCAAATCACTGATGAGGTCCCCGTTTTACATTTTTCAAGGAAGGTGAATGACTCAGCAAATTATCTCTTGAGGCATTACGTTACTGTTGCACCCAAAACATTAACATTCCGTTACCGTAAAATGGGCATGAAATTCATGAGAATTTGCATCAAACGTCGTTCGTTTTACTTAAAAACTTCCGTTAGAATCGCACACACCGCGCACCACGAGTCGTTTAATAGAAGCTAATGATAGGGGCAATTACCCCCAGTGTCACATACAGAGTTTTAACGTTTTTCATTCCTCGGGAAAATTACGGCAAAGCACGCAGGCACGTTCTATGTGACTCACGTACTGTAAAACTGTAAAACAATTAACGAATTGTGACGGATTCTTTTTGACAGTAACTCTTAACATTCGACTGTGTTTGTGAGTTCTTTCATCCATGTTGATGCCTTGTATTCAAATTGTTCTCAAAATTCTACCGATCATTTTATTATTAGAAACAATTATATGCAAATATTGTGCGGTCATTTTGTATATTTGCTCGATTCTGATCCTTTCATCTATCATAATAATCCGCGTCACGATTTCATATTTACCGAAGAAGCGACGGGGATTGGAAAAACATGAATAATGTCGAATAGATGGTTGGAGGGATGTTTTCAAACAGTGGATGCGCTTTCCTTTAAAAATTACTGTTGCTATACGTGATATGAAGTGTCCGCCGAGAGCGAGTCTGCTCCGAGAATATCACAACTCATATCTATTCAAGTGTAAATCAAAAAGGAAGATTCAGCCTTATTCTCTCGCGAAAACCAGTTAAGTAGCGACATATTCGCAGACACGTTTGTACACGGTGATTATTACAAGAGAGATGATATTCATTATTTAAAAAAAAGAATGTTAGTTCGTACGAGTTCTCAAGGTCGAACTGTATAAGAAACTAAGGCAGTCGACATTGCGAGATAGATGTCTGGATATCTGACCACGCAATCGATATGAGGAGACCAGTAAAACTAGGGAAATATATTATATACACATAAATCTGTAGTTTCTTATACAAATTACTCAATTATTATCACGGTAGAGCTGAATCGGCGTCAGCGATCTGTGGGAAAAACTATTTTCAGATGGGAAAAGGGAAACTTGTTGCGTATTTCACACACTTCAAAATATAATAACACGAATTAGCGGCGTGCCTCGATTTACTATATCGATGAATTATTCAGAAAATTCAACACGAATATCACTCATTAGCGACCCATTGAAATATCTAATTTCTAACCGCTCGTAACACGTGAACTACCCGTAAAAATTCCTATACTCGTAATCGAACTAAATTGTCTGTTTTTATTAATATTTTATACGGCTCGCCGATTCATCTACAGAACAAATTTGTACAGTAATCCCATGGAAACATATCGTAGTAACGATACCATCGAAGTGGCGCCTATTTGGACTATCGCTTTTCAATATAACAGTCCGATCCATCAGACTCAGTGGTAATAAAAATCATTTTAATTGCGCACATTTTCAAGTCCCGCTACATTAAATCAGAACATGCAGGATTAAATGAGTCGTTTCGGTTGTCGTATATCGAATATCGCTGTTACAGTTTGTCATGAAACCGACCAGTTAATTAGACATGAAGTCATTAACCTTTATACATCCAGTCTTCTATACGTCACTGGTCGGATTCGAAATATCTCTTTTCGCTATTTTGAATTCGATCTTGAATGAAAACTCTAGCACGATACGATGCGTTTTGACAGTGTCTGAAGGTCAACCCATCTAAAGACCTATATATATGCATATCCCTGTTATCTGAGTAACCGTTGTTTCCAATCAGTTGAAGACTCATATATATTCCTGATACCTCTAATGGCTGATTCCGATTACAATCTACATCAGGAGAGATTTGCTAAACTAGATACCCAGTTACTCCCGCCCTCATTTGTTCGATGTAAGAATTTAATTCATAGTTTCCATAGGGATTAAGGGTATTAATTGCTTTCATTAATGCTTGTTGGTTCCGTTGCTCTCCCGACCTCGCTATATACAACGCTATTTCTACACAGGCTTATTCGTATGTATATCTATCTACGATAAGACATCTCCCGAGAACCAATCGTGCAAGATTAAGCAGATCACCAGAAGTCTCGGGAAAAATATCTTCCTACGGATTATAAGTATTTTCATAGGAATTCGCCTGAATGCGTGTTCGCTGCTGTTGTTTATAACGCGGCTTGGTAATAGTGAACCTTTGTGCAAACAAATCTTTTTTCTAAACGAAACAGTCTTTCTTTAATAATTCAAATATTTTATTCATATCAACGGGCAAATAATAATAGTGTAAAAACTGCCTCGATATTTTCCCATTTCGTATGATATCGATATGTTTGTGTGAATGTTTCCGATGTGACAATTCCAGCGCTGAAACTGTCAACAAACAGCTTCGGCGAAGCAACAGATCGGCGGCTGAATTTCATTCCAATTAAGCCGCGATTCAACAAACAGGAAAATAGCTGATTAAAGGATAGAACTTGTATAAATTGAGTGTCAAATACTCGTTATTATTCGGGGCTTAAGCGTCGGCGAAAAACCGGCGAAGAGTTTATAAAATAATTTCACTAAAACGACCCGACTAAATCCTGTCAGATTATTTGATAGTCATTCCAGTAGGGAAATGAGGTGATGGAGGCAAATCTACGACTAAAATTACCACAAAAATTACTCCACATTCGTATTCTATAAAATACATTCATGACAAGAAAAAAACGCTTACAATAATATTATCATCAAAATAAATGCTTTATTAGTCGTATTCGTCGTTAATCACGAGAAAAATAGAAAATTTCAGTGTAAAACTAATGTGTGAACCGGTCTATCATTTACACCTGCGAAACTGCGCTATCGAATGTCAAAGGTTGCCATAATAACAACGGATATTTAGTTGCGCGCTTGTCGCCAATAAATCCAAATATCCATCCAACCTAAGCAGACACAAAAAAATGAAAAGAGATTATTGCGTGGCTAGATTTATAGAGCGAACAATCTGCACAATTCATACAGCATAATACTTCCGTTTAAAATGCATCAGGATAGTTTTAACGACCAAAATTGTAATATTTTAGGAGGGCCCAGCGACGCAATAATTTCTCTACACAAAATGTAGCTTTTTCAATCTACGGCTAGGGAGGTCATGCTGGACGGGAATTAAAGGTAGATCGTGCATGCTGGACGGGAATTAAGGTAGATCGTGCATGCTGGACGGGAATTAAAGGTAGATCGTGCATGCCGGACGGGAATTAAAGGTAGATCGTGCATGCCGGACGGGAATTAAAGGTAGATCGTGCATGCTGGACGGGAATTAAAGGTAGATCGTGCATGCTGGACGGGAATTCAGGTAGATCGTGCATGCTGGACGGGAATTCAGGTAGATCGTGCATGCCGGGCGGGAATTCAGGTAGATCGTGCATGCTGGGCGGGAATTCAGGTAGATCGCGCATGCTGGGCGGGAATTCAGGTAGATCGTGCATGCCGGACGGGAATTAAAGGTAGATCGTGCATGCCGGACGGGAATTAAAGGTAGATCGTGCATGCTGGGCGGGAATTCAGGTAGATCGTGCATGCTGGACGGGAATTAAAGGTAGATCGTGCATGCTGGACGGGAATTCAGGTAGATCGTGCATGCCGGACGGGAATTAAAGGTAGATCGTGCATGCTGGACGGGAATTAAAGGTAGATCGTGCATGCTGGACGGGAATTCAGGTAGATCGTGCATGCCGGGCGGGAATTCAGGTAGATCGTGCATGCTGGGCGGGAATTCAGGTAGATCGCGCATGCTGGGCGGGAATTCAGGTAGATCGTGCATGCCGGACGGGAATTAAAGGTAGATCGTGCATGCCGGACGGGAATTCAGGTAGATCGTGCATGCTGGGCGGGAATTCAGGTAGATCGTGCATGCTGGACGGGAATTAAAGGTAGATCGTGCATGCTGGACGGGAATTCAGGTAGATCGTGCATGCCGGACGGGAATTAAAGGTAGATCGTGCATGCTGGACGGGAATTAAAGGTAGATCGTGCATGCTGGACGGGAATTAAAGGTAGATCGTGCATGCTGGACGGGAATTCAGGTAGATCACGCTGAACGAGAATTGTGATGAATTTACAGACAGTTACATTACGTATAATACACGTAGAGTAGCGCGGTTTATCTGGTAATACAAGAACGAGTGTTTGGTTCAGTATCCGTCAGATTAAACACATACACGAAACCGTTAGACAGGGAAAAAACGAGATATCAATAAACTACGTGTAGAACACCGACAAACCGTCCATAACTGATAAAAACCTCGCAGTTTCTTATCATTCTCATCGTCAGTTTTATCATTTTCCTCATTACTAGACCTCTGATTAACGAGTCGGTGTTGTGGATGATTGTCAGAAACATCGAAGAAGCTTGAATTTGCCATTTAAAGAATTTCTCTATTTCGACCGATGCGTAGAAATGATTACTAATAAACGCGTTCAAGTTTTAAAACGTTATGCAAGTTCACTGATACCGACTCGGTCATGACGTCATTGACGAGGTTCAGTCATGTGGACGTCCGATCGTACGGTCAGCGTGGCCGAGTCGGTAGAACGGTCACCTCGCACGACCAAGACCCGAGGTTCCGAGTTCGAGCCCTACGACATAAATACGCTGAGATTGAATATATATTGTTTTTATTTGTAATTCGTGAATATTTTTCAAAGTTTTTGGTTAATTCTTTATACAGGCTTTGATACATAGCAGTTCATTTAGTTCTATGTGCGAAGAAATCCATAAAAAACCCCTTACAGAACAACTTCGAATGTAAGACTCGTGATATTTGATAGTTATTGGCCACTTGTATGACCTTGTGAGAGTGGAGAAGGTAACGCGATATAACAGCGGGGATAACTGCAATCTAAGAATCTTAAAGTAATCGGGTACGGTGGTGGAAGGTGTCAGAAAATTGAAGAATTATACGTTTGATCTCATCTATCAATGAGTTGAAGCTGATATTGAATGTGTAACTAAAGTTTACAGGTTGCTTTACTAACAATTTACATTCACATCGCTTCACCTTG
The DNA here is from genome assembly GCF_964204645.1 of Tubulanus polymorphus. NCBI lineage: Eukaryota > Metazoa > Nemertea > Palaeonemertea > Tubulaniformes > Tubulanidae > Tubulanus > Tubulanus polymorphus. The sequence continues at coordinate 2,431,100 of NC_134027.1, read as the reverse complement.
TTGATGATAATTTACGTGTATTACCTTCCCGTTTTATCACCTTACCACGCATCGGATACTGACAGATAAGACATCGCTTGAAGATAGATGAAATTCTACCCGCGCGTCATATTCACGAAAATCGCTTCTTATTGTCATTTGCTTAGAGATTAATCCTTAAGAAAGAAACTTTTATAAGGTTTATTGGTTTCATGTTTTTTGGGATTCCTAAATGGAAGTTATTGCGGTACATATTATTAGTATCGGTCTGGTTGGAGACGATGTTCATCGAAAACAAACTGAACATGATTTTGAACTCGATGTATTTACACAAGCGACTTTCTCCTATTTCCTTTTTAACACGCTTACATACACGTATAAATTCAATAAGTCTTTCCTAAGCAAACGTCGTAAAAACGAATCTCGTCTCTGTAAATATTCAGAAGATAAAAACACCGATGCAAAATACATTATACGCGTCGCGGACAACTAGCTGGAGGCAAATTCAATTTGATTCATGTTTCAAGTCGAATTCCACCAATTATAAGATTTAGTTGTACACCGAACAGACAGGAGCACCCAGGGTTGTTGTCGGTCGTTGCGATGTAATCACGAATCGGCGATGTAACTCTGCGGGAAGCTCTTACAGAGCTGAAACACGATTTCACAGTGCACGACACTTCTCTACACAGGTAGTCGTCGTCAATCTGGAACAAGAATCTCTTATCCGAGCTTTTAGCGAATAGATCACGCCATTAGCCCTTATGGAAATTTATTATGAAAGATACCAATAGTATACCTGCCGTCGAGCTAGCAGTTTGAGTGCAATAGGTAACTACTCGATTTTTAACATTCGGATGAAAAGATCGACGCGTTTCCGAGGAAAAATTGTCATTTTCTCGATACCAGTGACAAATAAACAGATAAATACATAGCTATCGAAAAACACAGACAGTGACAGTAATATTATTGAGCATCACGTCTCGATAATCCCCACAGTATCATTAACCGACGCTACAAGTTGCTGTAACATTTTTAAACATCTCAATTAGCGACTCTGCCGTCGTCATCACTGCCGCGATAAATTGCAAAAGATGCAAGTTTTAGCCTTAGGATTAGTCATTTTATGGGACATTAACATCGTCAAACACAAACCAAGTGTCAAAGTTGCGCGGAATTTGAATTTTCCGTCCATCCATCATAAATAACGGGCATGCCAGTCGCTACTATGAATCGTAGGAATGTCGCCACACCAGTTGACTCATCAGTGGGGAGGTACTGAGGCGGACAGTGGTGTGCTCACCAAACGTGCCGGAATTAGCCACATTTTCACGTTTCATTAAATGCAGGATGTTTATAATGGAATGTGAAGGAAGCACGTGTTGGCTGAGAACGTAGGGAAAGGGCCACTTCATCGACGTTATTGCAGCGGCTGCGAGCCGGGGGTGTGTGACTCAGCAGTTTGTCGTCTGAATCTCCACAGGGATATATGAAACAACGAACGTAACGCGACGTTTCTTCATTAATTCGTCGATACAGCTCAGAGTTACCTCACAGGATATTACATTAATTGCATGAAGCTAATCCATGCAGCCCACACCCCAGTTAATATACTGGTCACTAATAACTACTCTCTTCTGTGATTTATATTAACCCCTTCAGATTAGCCATTAATGAATCGTACCCGGATAAAATGTATCATGAAACAAATGCAGATAAAACAGTTTATTATTCGTACTACTTATCATGTCCAGATTTTGGATAAGAACTATATGATAATAATACATATACCATCATTTACAAGTCATAAACTAATATTTTTCCGTTCGCAGCTCGATTCCTGGGCACGTAAGCTTCGGGTTATCACTTTCTTGCGAGTTTGTTGCAAGTTTCTGGTTGATTGAAAGATACAACTTATACTGTGATGTAGTCGTAATTGAAGCATCGCGAAGGTTCCTCTTGCAGAACTTTTTGACCGTGTACGTCAGTGATTAACACTTCTCGTTTACAGGAAATTGTATTTACAACAGGTAGAAGCAGTTTGTAATGAGTTGAGTTAATATTGAAAGCAGACTTGTATTTCAGATCCTAACTCATCGTGGTTGAAGGTAATACTCATCAGCTGGGTAAACATCGTGAGTTATATGTGATTGAGTCTTCAGACCGTGCTCTATCAGCTTTTGCCCGCTCAAAAATAAGCCCCGTTCTCAAACAAACTATTGATTGAATATGTAAATTTATTTTTCATTTCAAATGATTTTATATGATTAAGAAATTTACAAGGTTTCATATGTATTTTTTCACGATATGGTGTAATCATGATATAGAGGAGACTCAGACATACCAGAGAAGTGACTTATGCAAGACGTCCGCAAATCTTGTTGGCCAAGACGGCAATAAAGCATATAGAATAGGATATCATGGTCAAAATTGTATACATGATATATGATACCATATCTCAATTCATGACGCAGCGTCGTGATGTATAATGATACAATATCTTAATTCATGGCGCAGCGTCTAAGTATATCGTAAAACCCGTTTTTTATTGCCAATGGTAATAAAACTCTTATCAGTACGTGAACAAATCTAATTCAATTGAAATTTCCTCTGAGTTTGTAACATTTTTTCTTACTACAGGTAGATATGTATGTCGAAGTAATCTGATGATAGTTTTTTATTAGTGCGTATACGGTGTACTCCACTGGCAAGTAGAGAAAAAATAGTAACCACATGGTTTTACGCTTGTTGCGGATAGTATCACTACCTGTAGAGTAGGATAAAAAATATCTTGCGCAGAATCAATATGCATTGAAATACATATACTCAGCCTTCAGTCAGTCCCAGAGGCAATATGAAAAAAAACAGCGATAACTGAAAATAGTTATTTTATTTAAATGTTACAAAACGTGCGACTCGGTCACATGACGCCATCGCCGCCGTCACAAGTCCACGAGGTTCAGTCACGTGTGGCTGTAATCGTGCGGTCAGTGTGGCTGATACGAACGCCTCACAGGCCGAGGCTTTAAGATCGAGTCCCATGTGATTCACTTCCTCTCTATCATTTTTTTTTTCAAAATATTTATCTTGAAACTTGTCTAATGATTAATTATTCGTGCATTTATAGTTCTATTTCATTATGTTCGAGGTTCAGATGAGATCGTACGATTAAATAAGTCTTTACGATAGTCCCATAACCCAGGTAACTTGCATACAGTCCGGAGCAAGAGTACCGCGTTCTCTCACATGAAGTCATCGCAGACGGAAACGCTTGCGCCTCACTACCCGACCCTCGAATTGGCTGATAGCTGATAGCGATTGTGTTAGATGACAATATTACGGGGCATGAAGTATCATTAACTTGACATTTTAAGCACCAGATAAACGTGAAACAAATGAATGATTGATGAATGAACGTAACGCTGAATCTACAGCAACAGTTAGAACAACCAAAACAGGTTCACCGCAAAACATGTTAATGAATAAATTCCAAATCTCAATGCGATTCGAACTGAGAAACCTTCTATCTGTGAAATACTCTCTTCAAAATATATCACATAGAAAACAGCTCGTCGATCCGGTGGAACATCAAGTGTTTAAAGATTGTGTTATTTTCTCGGAATGTATTCGTTTCGGCAACTGACGAGTCTTTCGTCGATGAAACGAGGGTGCGAGGGTTTGAAATCATCGATTTATTTGAGAACCAAAGCACGTAAATACTGATTGTAACAGCGAATGAAGACAGTTCTCAGGACTACTTGTCTATCCTACTCAATAGAGTCCTCATCGCTACGATTGCATCCCATTGTTTGCTGGAAAAAAACCTCCATTGCCACAGCCGCATACGTACGTAGCTCTACTATTAGACATTCTGGACAATTCTCAGGATTTCTGTAAAGCAACTACCGAATTCTACAGCTTTTTGACATGTATATAAATCAAATATACCAGTATAGGTATAAAAACCTGAAACATACACAGAAACTGACACCTAATCGACACACAGTGACATTCAGGATATAAACTTTCACTGCCCTGGGAATTGTATTCTAGATCACTATTTAATGGAGATTGCAGTGAATCATAATGAAATGCACATATTGACAGGAGACATCACGACGAATAATCTATCGGATTCTTACATAACTATTCGCGTTCTGTTAGATGAGGGTTTATTTAATTTTGCAGCACAATGATAAGATTTGTGAATTGAATTTAGCAACGCCCGCTAAGATTCGCTGAATCACCGTCGTCTTAAATGTAGCGTGAAATCCTCCTTAGTTATAACGCAATCAGGAATTCGATGTCGACGATAGTGACGTATCTTTGTTGTGGAATCGTTACCGCCGTCATATATAGGTAGCCGGTTTAGCCTTGAGGAACTGGGAACATGGCCGAATAAACCGAACAAGCTGGATAAATCTTGCGGAATAGCGCGGCTTCAGTAGCCATTGGCTCAACTATAAGTATTGGTTACGTGTACAACTGAAATATTGATAGCGGATAAGAACGTTGCGTCCACAACTGGTTATTCGATTAATATTTCACCTGCAGGCGCTTAACCGATCTATATACTAATACAGAATCCCAGCTATATAGAGATCTATATTCGGGCTTCAACACTTGTCCAAGTCCCGCGTTTATGTGGAGACTGATTTTGTAATTACGGTCTTTAGTCGTTGAAACATTCACAGATATACATTACGTATTATCGATAGTTTTCTTTTGGCAATGAAATGATTTATAGCGGTAATCAAGACATTACTAAATGAAAATATACGAAACATTGTTGATTATTATAACGAGGTGAGATTAGTTTCGATGACAAATTGCAGCGGCCCAATTTCCTTGACATGATTGCGAGCGATAAAGTCATAAACAACATGAATTGAACAGTCAATCTGGCTCCAATAGGCTCCGTAAATGAGCCCCATTCTTCTCTCCATTTCATCTGATTACCCATGTAAAAATTTCTGATAGCGTAGCCAATCTATAAATCACATGACCCGTACGCAGTCCGATGGGCTGCCAGAACGTTCTAATCATCGGATGATGGTCATTAACCGGACCGCGGGATCAAATGTCTGATCAGCCGAACAGTGGTGATCAAATGAGAAATTGCTGCTCTGATAGGGTACTCGGGCTGGAGATAGAAGCAACAGACTGTCACAGATCTTTCGTCCGGCAACGGAAATTGCCGTGGTTAACCGTTAGGTACGAGGAATTGAACGCGAGATTTCTTGAATAGCCTCAATCGTCGTAACTACACCAAGTTGTTCAGTAAGGATTGACGAGATTGCTGAAATTGGTTTCTGTGTAACATTATGAAACGGATGCTAATCATCTGTTGCTTCAACACGATCCGATAATATTACAACTACAGCATATGAAAACTGCAAGAACTGATGTCGTTTTGTCGACTGATGCGGCAGACTTTCTCTTGAGACTAGAATCGAGTGTTACTGGCTCCCAAGGCTCCATCCTGTCTGCTTACACTGCATAAAAATACCTATAAATTTTGCTGCCGAAAAATTTTCAAAACAGTTTGGAAAAACTAATATATCCGATTAAGGGCTGGGTTTTACTAATGGATCCTGTAAAAAAAATACCGCGGTAAATTAGTTTCTCAGGATAGCGCTTCAGGAAACAGACCCCAAAAAACTAACAACCACTTCTGAAGAACACTTAGTCATGTAAGCGATTCCCTCAGCAGGATACAGGTGTGTGCACCTGCTCAAGGGTAGAGCTAACTTCAGTACGGGAAAATTACATCTGTTACCAAGCAATGATACTGAAAGACCGATAGCCATGACGACTAGGTGATCCCACCACTTTTCATACAATAGTCGACTTCTCGACACGGCACCTCGTAATCCTTCAATAGCACTCATTCAGTTCATCAAGTCCGTCCGTGTTGTAACCATATTATAGAAACAAATCCCACACTCAGAAAAGTTTTACTTTAGTAAGTGAGTATTTTCAACTTTTTGAATTTATCCTCAATTTCATCTTCGATACTCATATTCCCAGTGAGGGATATTCCTGTATTAGTTGATACAGCGTCTTGCTAAAAGTTGGATGTGGCTGACGCACTATAGGTCCGCAAGTGCGCCATTATAGAACTCGGCTAACATTTCATCCTGATGACGACTGCAACAATTGAATCGTCATGCATCACATAGAAACATCACAGTCGTCACACAGTCATAATGTCAACACAATTTGCAGATATGTTGATTTCCCCAAACAACATCAATGTCATATATCATTGCGGCGTGCAAACATTCCGATATCTCATTTTGCATTATATTACCAGATAATCGTAGAATATACGCGATAATTTGTGCCTCTATCAGATCGTACAATCCCAGATATCATCGTGAATGTAATCAATTCGAAAATGGACGCATTTTCTACAGAAGATCAATTATTTTCGATAAAATCTGACATTCTTTGATTGCAATCAGTCTAAATTCTATTTCGTCACCGATAAACTACCTCTAGTGTACGAATTACGTATTAGACTATTCGACTAAATCTTTCTAAAATTCTCATATTTGATCATCTACACAATAGGATTTTTATGTTTATACATAATTTGTTCGTTGTAAACTTGAATATAATGATCTGCCGTGTCTGAACCAGATGTTGTTTTAACTGATGACAATATCGGGTTATTGACGCTCATCCCCCGTGAGTTTCACTGTAGTTATCGATGTCTACCTCACAAATATTGGCGAAAGAAACTCGGTTTTTATAACTTGCACTGAAAAATGCATCGAACGAACTCGCGTGCCAGAGCCGACTATTCTTTCAGCAGTGAATCTGGAAATATTCTGTTAGACAACAACATATGACATGAAATGAACCTGACACTGAATTGAACCTGTAGAATTCATGAATTTTTGATAAATGCATTGTAATTGCAATCACCAGGGTTCTAATGCACTGATGGAATCTGAAAAACAATTAATACATAATTCATTGATATGCAAATATTGACGATTAATTTCGAGGGTCTTTATTTGAAAATATATTCCAACTATTCCATATGATTTCTAAAGGTATCTCTACTAGATCTATCATCCACACTTTATTTATTTCGATTTGTTATTTCAATATTTCTGAAATAAAACTGGACTGGTGTTATGTTTGAAACGCCGCAAGGAGGGCAAGGGGAAGGCCTAAGGGGAAAAATATGTAGCAACCCTTGAGTCGATTCAAATCATGTTTACACGTTATAAGCACAGATCGTGTGGTATCACACCGAATTACTCAACTAATTCATTCACTCCACGGAACAGTTTGTTAATAACTCGAATAATTCAATTTCCTTTTGTTCGGCAGCGGATACGACACAAAGACGTTTCACTCGCAGCGGTTACTCAGGCTATAGAAAAATCGTGCGCTGAAACCTCAAAAACATTGCCTTCAACTGAGGTTTTCAGATCTACGAATTTCATTTAATAATCTATGAACTGAATGAGGAATTCAAACGATGATTTTTCTCTCCACAAAGAGAGAGCACTTTGTGCGTCATTTAACACGTGTTCAATTGGACGGAGGGCTTTCACTCAAAAATCAATTTATTAATTCCGTCCACAATTTGTCAAACAACAATCACGAGGTCAATAGTGATGTTTACATGCACGTGTTTGAAGTAATTGAAAATTCGATGATGTCAAGAGTTTTTTCTGTCCAAATTATCAAATCACTTTGCTAAACATCACTCAGACATGCTCGTCTTCGAATCACGTAGCGCTATACTATACTAGTACTTGGACAAAGACGAGATCGAAAAACACGGCATGGGTCTGGAACAGATTGTGGCATTATGACTTATTGAGCACTCAGTCACCCTCGTGAAGAGACTGAACATAAAAATACTTTTGCAGCTATGCTGAATAAGGATAATCTAATCATGGCGCTGTCCTTTGTATGCTGTGGTTTACCCATGGACGTATAGATTTGAGTGGTTCGCCCAAGTTCCAGAACGATAACAACACTACTTTCATATGAAATCTAAGTTTGTTTGATATGAATTTATCAAATATCGTGTTAATTGCGTTGTGTAATGTAATAAGTTTGTACAGCGGAGTTCTCGATATCAACTTTCCTCAACAATCGAACGTCCACTAGCAATCAATTCAAATCTACATCAGTAAATTGCAAATTATGGATCGGCCAGACTATTGCATATGATACCAGAATGCTAGGCTATATTTACTAGACAATGGGTCTCGATTCCAGAAATATTTTTATTTATAAAGTTGAACTGCAAAAGTTTTGATAAGCGGGAACATTAAATTCCTGAATATAAGACAAACATTACTACACGTTTCCAACACGTGGAACGGAAAGGTATAGCATCAATTTCAAGGTGAGCTCCCTATTAATGATGACTCAGAAGACTTGATTTCTACAGGAAATCTTCGTTCTCGCGACTAAAACTCGTCAAAGATGTAATGACCGATATTAAGTGGCTCTTTCATTTCTTAAACACCCGCGAAACTCGATTATTAGTGATTCATGCACTTCTAGGAGGTATATTCCCACAATAACTCAGCACAATTGATAATCTAGTTCATAAATAGCAGCCGAGAGTCATCGAGAACTGAAGTTTTAAAAAAGAACTAAGTTATGCTGTGCATATTATTGAAGGTTTTTCAGATGACGTTACAACTATTGAACGGAATGAAAATCGAACTCGATTGAGTGATGCTTGAAGGTGAAAAAGCATATGCGACCTGCCTGATACAAATTCACATTTCACATGAATGAGATATGCAACTACAGAATAATTTTGTCTCTAAAAAAGGCTGCATACTTAAATAAAGCCAGAAATGGCGCGTTCGTAACGAGTGGCCTAGAACTGACAATACGTTATGAATGATGCAAAACCGATTTGAATTCGAATCAACGTTGAATCCATCACATTTTGATGTCATATTCTATCCGACGATTTAATGCCTGTTACAGATAGAAACCAACATTCATTCAAAAACGACTGTTGAATTATAGAAAACGTGATTGAAAATGATTACACAATATTCCCCACTGCTCTCAAGAATACATGTACAAGAAAAAAGCTCTTACCTTTCAAATGGCCTTGCGTTATCTCTATTAAGAGATAAATTAAGATATGACTGACTCTGTTAATCATCATAGTGACCAGAATAGTAACCCATTGTACTGCATGATTTTCACTTCATAAACATCTGAAAATATTTGAAAATAAAAGAAATTACGATACAGTCTTTTACTACGACTCCAGATGTTTTTTTTTAAAGATCCTACCACGGTTTGAATTGAGCGTCTATAAGCGGAAAACGACAAGTGTTAGTCGGTATAAGTGCATATCCTAATCTAACGTATTAACAGTTGACGCTTATAAATGTGTTAATGGAAATTCATCGAGCACTTTCGTTTAAGGCGTCCCTGATACGTTCTGAGATACGGTTAGAGAAATTGAAAATTCGAAAGTGAAGATCTTGAACGGGAGTTAATCTCCGGCAAATGAAACTAATTTTACAAGGCTATTCGTTTTAACAGTTAATACGGGCATGCCAGGCCATGATCATTAATCTGTGAAAAACCTTTTTACAAACAGATTTACGAAACTGATTGATCTAATCGAAAAGTTGGTGGTTAAAATAAAAAGTCACGTGGCCTTCAACCTATACCCGAAGACGACAATTTTTTGGTAAGTTCAAAAATCCAAGTTGAGTGATTGCGACTAATGGACCACGTGGTTACCAGTCTCTGGCGCCTTTCAAAATACCCCAACATTGTTTTTCGAGCTCGCGCTATGGATCAGTAGGATATCATTAAAGTATCTTTTCTATCTTAAAATAGGGATTGACCCTGTTATTTATTTGATTGGTAGATTTCGTTTGATTCGTTTTGGTTAGTGTAAAAGTACTCGTCAGCGAATTCAAAAACCTGAGTGGCGTGGTGCAGTCGATTCATCTGTGTTTGTCTTGTACGAATGGCTTTAAAGTCGTTGAATCATTTCGCGTTTTACCACCGTAAGTCACATGACTATCTGATAGATAGTTTCGGGTTAACTGGTGCTTTGAAATTGGCCGCTGCTGGTGTCAAATCGTCACGTCCGTAAAATACCGTCACATGTGCATCTGTTATCCTATACTGACTCATCAAATGGTGATTTTGTCTGTGGAGTCTGGAGAATTGACGACATCCTTCAGATATTAATTGTGCAAATGTGTGCATTGATTTGATATAAGGTCTCCGAGCAATAAGAAATTCAATCAATCAAAATGTCGGTAATTACTTTTCGGCTTTTCAGAAGAAGCCTTGGCAGTAAAGGTTAGTACGAGGGTTTTAGAGAGGGTTCGAGGAATACTGGTGTATGGGATAGGATATCGATAACACGAGACAATAATACGATAATATGATACGATAAAAACATATGTTTCCGAGATGTCCTATTACTTCCAGTTGGATGAAAAAACAAGTTTATTTTCTCTAGTAAATATTATGTTTTATGATCTACTTATCTCAATGACGGACACGGGTAACCCCCCTAGTGATCGAACATCTGTATAACAGAAGAGAAGGGAGGAGGAGAGAGGAGAGGATGTCATCCACGTGGAAACTGAACACGTCCAGATGTTATGCATTACCATGCATGTAATTCGGTCTGATTAAGCAAATAAAAATATGTTCCAAAACCTACGCGCAAAAACCTGATATACTCAAAATATCATTATGAGCCGTTCATTTTTAGAACACACACATCGCTTACACGTGAAGTTCGGTCATTCTTTATAGGTTTACTCCTTAGATAGATAGATGATTAATAAGGTCTACTGCTAATGTTTGAAAATTAAATAATAGGTCAACCATTAAAGTTTCATATACAGTTTTTCTGCAGACAGTCGACTTATTCAACGTTCACCTTTGATTTCACCGACAGATGACGACAAAACATTCACCGTTACCTACGAACATACGCCAGATGGCTTTCTAAGCGCATAATCATCATAAACAAAACGAAATAATTCGATTAATCTTTTTATCGAAAAGATCGCGATTATTTTACTGCCGTGATACGAAATAACAAAAAGATAATCGATGCAATAAATCTAAATTAGGCGATATTTTCATACGCCAATCATGGCATTTAGCAGATGGTCTTCACATCCGGGAAACCGTGGCGGATTAAATGAACTGCGGATAATCGTTGTTTTATTGGATGACAATAGACGTTTGAGATGAATATCAGACCACAATGGTTACTGCTGATCATAGCAGTCTCGAGTACTGAAACTTAATAGTGGCCCGCGCGCGCGCGCTTCATCGTTTCATATAAATAGCGAATGCTCAATTGAAGCGCGCAATAAACACAAGACGATTCCGCCGCCGCCGACAATCAGACTCGAATTGTGCCCGTGTCGGAGCTGACTCATTTAACCTGACGAAATTTTCCGTGACTAATGATACGGTATTTGGCTATGCACCTTATATCAGATCTATCGCTGATTGAGATACAATCATCCTTCTCACGCTGCCATCTCTTCTATCGTTTACCGAAGTTTTCTCGCATTCTGATCGTATATCTGAGAACATTGGCATCGACCAAACACGTGACGATTCAACCGTCTAGTTATACCGTATCCTCCAAGGAGGATTAGATTTTTGCACTTGAATAATACAATTGTTTTGAATCATATATTATACCACACGAACACAACAGACTTGAATAAATATAGTTTTTTGATTTACGAAATTCTAAATCGATCCGATACCAAGGAAGATCAAAAACATCTTAACATAATTTGATTTCAATCTTGAGTGTTACAATACTGATTCAATTAGATGATTTTTAATGTTGATGTGCGCGCCTGCGACTTCACCTCGAGGTGCAGCAGAACGTAATTAAAAAGTACCGATTAGTTTATGCGACGTCTATATGCCCTGACTGATGGCGGAGTGTTTTTTGATAAACTAGTTTCATGACAAAAAAAAAAACGGAAGATAAGAATCATATATCAGCTAGCAGAAAAACTTTCTTATCTGGTTTTTACGAGCCGATGTTGATGATCGTTAAGACGACGATTTAACCACAGAACTAGAAATATGTCTTCTACTCGTAAGCATTTTCCAATGATAACGTTAAGTATTTCTTGCCAACCTAGATTTGCTCTGGTCGAAAAAATGACCAGATGCACATTTCACAGAATGATTCTATTTGAGACAAAATGATATGGAACAAGGTCCAAGGCTATACCGTCCGCAACCCCGGTCCACTTGCACTACGTCTAGATTTTCGTCAACAACACTTCGAAGTGAGTCGAATAATCACTTGCTACATCTGGACATAATTTATTGAAGTGAAAACTAAAATGACTTACCTAAAAGCCGAGGCAGTGGTAAACTCCGGACAATTGTTGCTGTTAATCCTTAGAGGAGAAAGCGAAGGCTTTCGGTTTTCACTGCTATGAATGCTGCATCCTCCACCACACGGAAATTTCATTCACCATGCAAATCCACATGGCTTTGTTTACATCCGGTTTATCCATGTTTACCACATGTGAGCCGCTTTGTAGATGGCAGAAGCGAGCGGGGATGTTGCTGAAATCATGAATTGCGCATAAATGTTTTGTCAATGACCTCCAACTCATGAATGGGGCCTATCTACCTTTCTTGTCGAGGGGTTCGATGTAGCCTGTCCCGGAGAACGAAAGTTTGGAAACAGAAGATGACAAGCACAAAATGAAGACTCTTGGCCCCAGCATAATAAAATAGCAAATGCCCCAGCATTAATGGCGGCATGATACCGGGCCATCAAGAAGAACAAATCCTCAGTGGGATGCTTTTGAAATCAAAATCGCTGCGTTTCGAATACTCCGAAAAAAAGAATGAAGAGACTAAGAAGAGACTACTGAGGCCCCCGCACACGAGCCGAAAACTGCGCTGCGCATTTGCGTACGCGCAGTTTTCGGCTTGTGTGCGGGGCCTTAAGGTGGTTTTATTCACTTAGCAATTTGGGCTGCCTTGGGACTTTTTGCTCGGCCGCGAGCGGGCCCTGGTCACGCCCTGGGAACATCTCGCTTTTTATAACACTACGTATGGAAAGATGCTCGAACAATGTTTAGAGCTTAGGCTATATAGTTCGATTGTATATCAGGCAATTTGAATGGATTACGCGGGATATGACCACATTGGTATCAGCCAATCAGTCCGCGATCCCGGCCACACGAGCGCGGGAAACTTGGTGACAGCACCATACGGGGCCTTTACGGAATAACTGCACAGGCAAGCGCACCGGGTTAGGCGGATTTCCCGCGGCTCTGTTACCATCATAATATTCTTAGTGAACATCGATCCGGGATCCGGGACATCGATGTAGCGTAATTAGACTTGGCGAAAAGAGAGAATTATACGTGGTAGGATATTAGTTCTTGGAAATTCCGCTAGGTGACCGTACGGTGCTGCCACCAGGTTTTACAAAAAACTTGTCACTGGCTCGAATAGTTCACAGAAATTCCGCTAGGTGACCGTACGGTGCTGCCACCAGGGTTTACAAAAAACTTGTCACTGGCTCGAATAGTTCACAGAAAGTTCGCAAGGGGATGGGCTATACGCGATATCGAATATGGCTGTTCATTACGGCTGATTTGCTTAGAGCGCTTAACAATAAACATTTCCTCCTCCATAATTGAGCAGCATTCAGATCGATCATCATCCAAAATAAGATCAATAAATTAAGAATTTAAATATTTTTATCTGACATTTATTTTTATCTTTATTCCATCATTCTTCATAAACGGACCAAACCCAAGCAAGCTTGTATGTTAACCAAGACTAAATTATTCCAAAGTTCAAAGTGTCAAGACAACATCGGGAAAAGTTACTTTTACATCCAAAACATTCGGCTATGTATGAATTCCAGGAATTTCATTATTTTTCAAAGTGGAAACTCATTTTTTCAAACAGAAAATAAAAAACAGAATGAAAATTTCAGTTAAGGTTGTCTAAATTGTAGAATCCTTAGTTATCACACCACCCAAGCAATAACAGAGTTTTGGCCTTACTCAATGTTCTATATTTACATAGATACAGCAACAATGATACATTGTTTCAAGTGCATTTAATATATACATTGATAACCATAGGCACAGGCATTAGATAACTAAAAACCCCGTTCAATCATTTTGACATTTAGTCCAGGATTTGTAAAATACTCGAGGACAATTCAACTTCAGCTTATATCGATTCATAAATCAGTAGCGTTCGCAGTTATCTAATGCCAGTATCCTAGCAACATATTACAGAGAAAATGAATGATGGCCAACCGCGCGAAATGGGCGGGGCACCCATGGCATCACTACAGTAACTCACTACAGTCAATGTTTCTACATACATCAGTGTGTTAACTTTTTTATTTTATCTTTACATGTAGTTCAACAAAAATATACTCTAATTTCCTCAAACTATTTACATATACAATTTACAAACAGACTCACGATCTCTGGTAAAACCGAACAATCCTAGAAACAATGCAGGAAAAACCTTCGCCTGATCGGTTTCTATCGCAGAGATTTTTGTTTTTGAAAAGCAAAAAAATAACACAGTCGATGATCGAATGCCACGAAACACTTCGCGGCACGATCAATTTTTTTCTAAGCGAAATCGGAATTAGACGCACAGCACAACAACGTATGACATCATCAAAACACGCATTTTCGAAAACAACACGCGACCCAGTGACAATATGTCGAAAGACAACTTAAAAATGATCGAATGATTAATTTTTACACTGAAACGAAATGTATGGACGATATCTATAATAAATGATGACATGTCTGGAACCTTTCATAATTCCATTAAAATGCTCTTATGTTATATTTTTATAACACCTGCTATGAACATACTTTAATCCTTCACTGATGTCGACAATACACTATCTCATTCATTTTATCCACAAGTCGGTTTAAACACTAAAACATGAATATGTGTTCAGTTGATAAGTAATAAATCTTCAGGCCAAACTCGTGCCAAATAAGAGTTCGTTCGTTCTCGTATTTGGACGTTTACAGCACGACATCTATCACAAGCTTTGAAACATCCAAACTTCCATATTCATAAGCAGTTAGAAAGACTGTTGTATTCAGTACACCACGCATTCTATATAAAGCAAACTCGTATCCCCCTAACTATGATCTACTCTCTTCCTCTACCTCGAAAGATGATATCCATTAAGTGAATCTAACCTTGATGATGACAAATATTACATTTAATCTACACATAACATGTATGGTACGGTACTACAATAAAACAACAGACACAGTGAACTCTTCCTTCTCTCCTAGCCAGCAATACTGTAGCTACCATACCCCCCATCTAAATAACTATTTCCATTTGTATAAATATGTATACATTTTACCGAGTGTGTCAATATTCTATTAATCATAGATTATCATAATAGACACATACATTTCAGTCCAAACATTTAGGGTTATAATATACGTTCTTATTTATTCAGCCCTTACGTCACGATATACCAGTAAAACATTTATAGTATTCATTTTTGACTAAAGATAAATTTGGAGAAAATTGTGTCAATAATTAACAGGCTAGCACTTAGTTTTACATAATCTACATGTCCCCAGTAACATATATATATAGATACATACCGTATATGTATATATATTTCACTGATTTTGATCAACATACTTATACAAAAGGAATTATAGGGACATAAAGTATGTACACGAAATTTTGTCGATTTTCAACGATATACAAAATTTTAAGCATTATCTATATAGGGAGAAACGGCCGGTTTTAGACCCCATCCCCGCCCCATGGATGCGTACATACTTTATTAATGGCCCCTGTATACTTCTGTGATGACTACATTCTTGATGTTCTTGTCCACATATTTCAAACCTTAAACACCTTCAAAATTTGCTTTCCGCGTTCATCATATACTGAGTATTAAAACTGCTGTTGACGGACTGATACCGAGTCCGTCACAGTTGATTGGTCAATCGGATTCGACTGATGATAAAATGGCTAATGTTTGAAGAAGCCATGAAGCCTGTTCTACGACGGTAATAGATCAAAGTCATCGTTAACGTGTACCATAGGAACGCAAACGTCATCAATATTCGGTCTAGTTTTACTATCACAGATTCCGGTTTCCCATAATTTCCATTCCCATTCCATCTTCTGTACGGCGTAGAGTGATTCAGCCTCGTGGTGATGTCGTAATAATAATGCCTCCTACAATCAATGCAATCAATATATCATTCATTTAATAGAGTTGACCTGAGCTTGACTAGGGTTAAGACACTCGAAATGTACTCATTTTCAATTTTATATAAAGTCAAACGTAATCAGAGATCTGCAGACCAGTTCCTGAATTTTCAAGTACTCACCTTGATTTTCTCATACTTGTCATCTACATCTTGAAGCCAAGATAAAAACTGGCGTCCGTTGTAACGAGTTCTTGTGTTCTTATCCTTTTCCTCCTTTAAGAAAAAATGGATAAAACCTTGAGTTGCAAAATAGCGAAAACCACACGATTCAGCATGGCTGCTGTAGTTCAAACTCGAGCACAAGATGGCCGACACGTTAACTACACAATGTATTTTACCTGTTCCAGATCGATGCTATTATAAATCTCCTCATCACGTAGCACAGTACAAACACTGAATGGTGACGTTTGATTGGCTATAGCGCGAGCCGCGCGGCCATGAACTCGCAGAATCTCCTGTTCAATAGCCAGCATCAGTTTCTCCTGAAATTATTAACAGTAATTAATAATTAATAGAGCTTTGCAGTCAACTTTCACAACATGCACATGATGTTAGGTGGATGAAAATGTCATAGAGAAATCGAGTTATCACTAGGTCACTTAACAACATTAACCAATTCAAAACCAATTTGAAAACATGGCAGTTCGCGAGTCTTTCGAGGAGGAAGCGCTTTAAGCATGGTTTTATGTAGTACAACACTTTACACGTTGCTCAATTTTCATTAACATTTTAAGAATTACGCATCTTTAAGAGAGTCAGGAATATGTGACTTACTCTTTCAGTCAAGTGCTGAAGTCTCATTTTGTAGCGTAATTTCTCTTGGTCCATGAAGAAATCGCGCATACCTCCCTCGATAGAATTAGGTGGAGATAACTGAAAATATAAGACAGATCATTGATAGATTTTTTGATCAGTGAAAAGGGAACTTATTTATAGGTTTATTCGGGCCACAATGTTTCAGCTGTTTCTTAACAAATGCACGTTACGTCTTCACACAGCAGGATTAATGAGTGCGTTTCAATAACTTGTTTGCTAGAGATGTTCTTCACAAATTAACTTACCATAGGCACGGATAGACGGCTAGCTGAGTTTCCCTGCAATACGTAGTTACTGCTGACCATGAGATAATCTTTAAAACCCTGAGGTGCTTTAGGTGGCACAGTGCACATACTGTTACGCCTTGACTCAATCTGTGAGAGAAATAATACAGGACAATAAGTAAATACTACACGTACTAGTAATCAGTTGAACATCAATAATGTTTAGAAATATCAAGTGAACGTTGCTTCCAATCTATTGCTTTTTCTATGTGGAACTCTTGATTTGAAAATTTCGATGAATGCACTCTAACAGAGTGCAGAAACTACTATCAAACAGTAGTCATACCAAGTAGTCAGGTCTGTATCTGCTTCTCTAAAAAGTCTATGGGCTGTAGATGCAGTTTAACTGACACAAAACCACTGGCGAACGTTTATTTAACCCTTTCAGTGCGTCTACACCGCCGTGCGGTGTATAAATCAGTGATGGATTTTGCTAGTACACCGCACTGCGGTGTATTGATGTAATTAGTAATTTGTAATTATCTCTATTGAATAATGGCAGCAAGTGTCAAACATAGTGAAATACTAGTAACTAACGATACACCGCACTGCGGTGTAGAAGCACTATAGTAGAATTCCCATTGTTCAACACACTAGGGTGGAATTTTTTAGAATTTTCAAATTTTCTCCAGCACTATAGGGTATTAATTAGTCAGCACTGAAAGGGTTAATGAAAGAGGCACAAAATCATAGATTATTTTTACAATTACATGTATCAGTGATGAGTACCTGTTTGCGAATATCTAGGAATAGTTCGTAAGGATTAACTGATTTCTCCTGTTGTGAAGCGAGTTGTTGTGACTGTTCGTGACTATGGCTATCTGGTCGCGGACGTAACTTGCGTTTTCGTGGATGGATATTCACTGATTCGTCGTGGTCACCGACCGATGAAGTCGATTTCTTCGTTTCTTTCTCCGTTTTTTCCGGCTTCTCTTTCTCCTCTTTCCCCGACGTAGAATCCGTATCTGATGCGAAAAATAGAAATAAACTTTTTAACCCAGTGCTGACAGTTTCATACGGAACCATCAAATGTTGGATATAATTTGAAATTTGTTGAAAATCCCATCAAATTTGGTTTATAAGAGGTATACCACCACCCGGTGCAGTGTAATATTTCACAATCAGGGCTGACAACCCCTGAAAAGTGCTATCAGTAACAAGTTGAATTTTTTCAGGAGATGCAGTGAAAGAATCAATCACAATCTTCATCGTCAAAAATATTACCTTTTTCTTTTTCTTGTTTGGCAGTGTGAGATCGTAACATTCTAGTGAATTTCGGTGCTTGTTGCGCTGATGCCGATACTGTCGCTACTGCTGCTGCTGCTGCTGCTGATGTTGTTTGTTGTTGTGAAGTGGACTGTGGAGGAGGAATTTGTTGCGTTATATTTTGAGGTTGCGCCGTTTCGTCTTTCTCCGTTTCTGGTTTCTCTTTAGTCGTCTGTTTTTCACGTTCTTTCTCGATTTTCTCGCGTTCTTTCTCTTTCAGACGCAGACTCTCCCGGGTTTCGCGTATTTTCGGCGTGTCCGATGAAGTGCTGTCGCGACGCGCGTCTTTCGTCGTCGATCCGATCGTTGATTTATCGGCGCCGGCGGTCTGATCGAGATCGCTGACCGTATCGACCGATTCGACGCCCGTCGTATGAACTATCGACGATTCTGTTGTTTGTATCGTCGTCGCCGCGAGTAAAACATCCGCGTGATCGATACTCATCGGATCTACACCGTCGCCCTCTTGTGTCGGATTCAAAACATACGGCAACGCGGGCTTCGCTTGAACTTTTTTCAAGTTATTTCCGTCGTCCGACGTCGGATTCTTCGGTGGAATTATGATTTTTAGTGGCGGAACTTTCGGCGACGACGACCGGCTTTCTTTATCGGATTTCGGCGACAATCGGCTGTCGCTTTTCGGCGAGTTTTTACTGCTCGAATCGCTTTTCGGCGAAGCCCGGTCGCGTTCTAATTTCATCGATAGTTTATGAACTTCGCGATCGCTGCCGCTATCGTCTGACTTACCACTAGTCTTCGTCTTATCGGCGAGTAGTGCACATTTTGACTTATCACTTTGCGCGCCACCGAAATCAATGTCTTTCCACGTTTTATTCGCTTTTTTGTTGTTGTCATTATTTTGCTCAGAGTCTTTCCATTTATGATGTGACTTTTCGTTTGTGCTATCTGCTTCTACTTTTAACTGCTGCTGCTGCTGCTGCTGCTGAATGCGTAACAGTTTATTATTCTCTAGATGTGATGATGATGATGATGATGATGATATAGTCATATTACTACTCATAGCAGCGTCTTTATCGTTAACTGAAGTAACTATCGCATCTTTTAAATGAGCCTTTTCCGCGCTATTCTCCAATTCTCGCCATTTTTGTTTTTCCGTGTGTTTTTCGATCGGCGCCGAGATATGAAAATTCGACGGTTCGCTTTCGCGTATGTCTTTCCATCGAAGTTTTTCACCGGCGGCGACTGCGCTGGTCGTCGTCGCGGCGACCGAGGTAGAGTCCGAATCTTTCGCCTCTTTCCACCGAAACTTATCACTGATTAAATGACTGGATGAAGAATGATCGCGCAGATCTTTCCAAAAGAGTTTTACGTCCGATGAACTCGTCGAGTTACTCGGACACGTTGAGTTAACGTCGAGTTTTTTATCACTGCTCAACGCTTGCGTTTCATTCGATCGTATATCTTTCCATCGCAATTTCGTATCATTGTTAAATAAACTACTCGTCTCCCTCCATCGCGACTTCTCCGTCCAGTTTGTCTCTTTCCACTTGTTGCGATTATTCTCGCCGCCGGCGCTCGTCGTCGAGCCGCCTCCGCCGCTCGTAATCTGATTGGACGATTCGATGATTTCTTTCCACCGTCGATCGGAGTTATCCGCCGAGTCTTTCCACCGGTGCTGCGTCTGCTGACGTTCGTTAACCGATGGTAAATCAGTAATCGGTGACCTCGACCGACTGCGTGAAATACGACCTTGTTTATTCTCCGATGAACCGAAACGATCTTCAGTCGACGCGAACATTTTCTCACCATGTTTTTCGTGCGTTGATTTCGCGACTCCTCCTCGCTGCTCGCAACCGGGGGGAATGTGCTGGTGATTTTCACGAGAAGACGGATGATGATGATGATGATGGTGATGATGATGAAGATCGTTGCGTAATTTTATCGATAGTTTTTCATCCTCGTCGCTGATATCCTCGAATTCGTACGGATCTTTCTCGTGTTTTATAATTTTACCCGAGGACGGTAACGCCTTCGTGTCCGTCGTCGTACTACGTATTTTATTGTTACCCGGCGACACGCGTCCTCGGTGGTAACTCGCCGGCGTAAAGTCCGTCGAGCTTCCGACCGACGACGCGCAATACGATGATTTTGATTCGTCCGTTTTATTATTGACAGTTTGAATTTCATTTTGATCGGTGCACGTTAAATTCGGACTACGACTGGACGACGTCACGACGCGTTTATCGTGCATTGATTCAGTATCGTTTCCTTCCTCGACTCGAACGCTGTACGATTTAAACTCCTTCGAATCGCGCGATTTACGCGAATCATTGCAATCGTCTTTCGTGCGAATCGGCTGGAATTTTAACGTCAGTCGCGGCGAGTTGAGTTTATCGGGAGATTTAGTCGACGATACGGAACACGCTGAACTCACTGATTCGCGTCTGTTAGTGAAGTTTGTCTGAGTACTCGGACCCGGAGATAACGACTTCATACAATCTGAAATATAGATATAACGGTCAATCATTACTGTACAGTGGCGACATCTAGTTTACAAAACTAGACCTAAAAGGCCACAATATTGTTGATTTTGTCGGTTCCAGGTACGAACCCGGTTAGAAGGGACTAACTAGTGGTAGTGCGAGTGTGGCTTATATTACATTCATTTATGTGCTTATAAATAGAGGCTATTCAATAATCTGCCCTATTTTTAAACGGCTTGTTATTTCAAATTCAATAGACTCCTTTCTTCGCTTATTAAGATAAATTCTAACTCCAGTCATACGTATTCAATTTCAGATGGAAATCGGACGCAATTCCTAACAAAATCTATTTTGCCAAGAATTCATCAGCGAAAACCTAGTTTTAAAAGGCTACTTCATGAAACCTTAAAAATGTTCGAGAATGAATCACTCCTCAATAAAAATTTTTAGTTTCTATAGGGAACTTAACAATGAGTACAAGAGATATTATGTGTTTTGAGTTCACATATAGGACATATCCTGTGGCCATGTCAATGAGAAATTTACAATGAACTCCTGTCAACTAGTGCAAATCCTCAAACCTTTCAAACTGCATAACAAGCTCAGAAAAATTCAACTGTGAACCTATTTATCAAAGATTAAACTACATAAAAGCGTTAAATTTTGTTAGCAACGTAGCTGTAATGTTATATAAATCTGCATTAAAATTTTATAACATCGCCGCTAAGTTGCTAACAAAATTTATCACTATTGTGTTAATATACACTGGTGGTTTCATTAGATATCATACCACACAGGGACCAGTTGCACCATGTTTTCATATTCAAGACCAGTCTAACATCTTAGTTCTGGGCCCAGTTTCACAAAAATGATGAAGTTTTTCATCGAGTTAAGATTAATGAAGAATTTAATTCAACTATTTTTTTGTGAAATTGGACCACGTAGCTCATCTAACAAAATACCGGTAAGCAATAAACACAGTTTTAAGATTCAAAACATAAGATTTGAAGCATAGTCTTCAGATTTCAGACCATTTTTAGACTTAAGTCTTCACTGCGAAACTGGGTCCAGAAATAAACAGCATTAATTCAAGCGTACAGGAATAACCTCGACTTATTACTCAACATTGATCCTACATGAATGATCTATACCAAAGAGAATTCAGTATTCACAGTTAACCCTTTAACATCTATACACACAACAGACAGATAATGTTT
Organism: Tubulanus polymorphus; assembly: GCF_964204645.1. Classification (NCBI taxonomy): domain Eukaryota; kingdom Metazoa; phylum Nemertea; class Palaeonemertea; order Tubulaniformes; family Tubulanidae; genus Tubulanus; species Tubulanus polymorphus. The sequence goes on along the minus strand of NC_134027.1, from coordinate 2,408,808 downwards.
GAGCCGGAATACTAACCTCTAGAATGGTCATCTTCTTCACGATCTGAAGCATTACTCTCAGGTGACGTCGGAGACCGTACTTCATCGAGGCCGGAACTTTCACTGCTCGACGCGATGATTTCCTTTTTCAGTAGCTGAGTTATATGTGAATTAGCAGCTACGTCGAGTGCTGTTTTGCCTTTAGTGTTCGGCTGTAACGGATTCGCTCCATGTCGTAGAAGCAGCTCAACTAACTAAATGAAATAAGACAGAAAACGCAACGAAATTACTACTGTCCTCAACTCAATGCACACTCTTAGAACATTAAACAACACAGAAATAAAAGCACAATCTACCTGAAGGTATATTATTCCATAATTATCGAGTTATTAACCCAGACACAATGCTTTGAAATAGGCCAGACACTGAACAAAGGAGATACACCAATAGCAAGTAGGTGGTGCCACCTGTATATATGACATATTAAAATCAAGAAAGCACAAGAATTGCTCGTAAATGAACCAAACCAGTATAGACTGCTTGCCTGCCTGCCTCGTACAGTCAGTTCAGCTTTAATCAACCGAATATTTCCGAAAGGTGAAAACTGTGTATATTATCACGATCACATTCTCTACGAATATAACCTAAATATAGTCATACAACGATTCATCAGTTTTACTGGGAATCGTGTCAATTTATGCCCCGAAACTAACAACATAGAATAGCTTGATAAACCAGTAATAAACAAAACAGCTAATAAAAAAAATAGTTGAGATGACTGGAACATCGATATAACACAAACAATGAAGAATAGCAGAGAGCCACCCATTGATCGATGATTTGTTCATTTGTGCGCGGCATCTAGGAACTCATCGGGAGCCTCATTATTAATAACAAGCCTAACAAGTCTATTCACCCAATAGTTCTCACGTGAAGTCATTATATTCTAGTTTTTACCATCCACTCTCGTATGTACATATACCGATATCGATATTTTACAACGCTGACATAGGATACTTTAATTTTCAAATCAGTAGAGTACATATCATCGACCAGCGCAGAGAAATTATCACTTACATGAAATTATCACCGATATAGTGATAATTTAATCGCACCCGACTGTTGATTATAGGAGTTACTCTCGGTCGACTTATTCGCTTTGAATAAAGCAGTTCAAAGCCTAAGCAAATGTCTCAACCTTTGTTCCCCGTTTCCAATTCAGGCCATGAAGGCACTGGATGAACATTCATTAATTACCTTACTGTGACCATTACCAGCTGCATCGTGTAATGGCGTATCATTATCTAAGCCTTGTACATTCACCTCAGCTCCTGCCTTCAATAACTGCTTCGCTACATCTAACCAACCGTGGTTACAAGCTTCGTGTAAAGGGGTCCAACCTGGAAATTTGGAATAAAAAAGAATAAGACACTTGTTTTTCATCAGTCAGTTGAATGAAACTAGAATCAAATACACAGATAATTGATACGAAGGATATAGAAGCTGTATGTAACTCGATGAAAGACTACGCAGGGTCTGTATGGCAGGATCATACAGAAAGCTATCAGGATTACACAATGTCTGTATGGTGGTATCATACAGAAGCTGTATGATCGTACAGGGTTTATAAGATGGAATCATACAGGAAAGCTCTGTATGCTGGACATGTGCATCGAACTGGTTAAAGCCGGAGAAGTCAGAAGACAACGTTATCGTTAGAAAACCCTACACCAGAAAAACAATCGATGATGATAATTATGACCGAAAGAATTGAACAAAAACTGTAAACCATTTCCCGGATAGCAGGGAATCATATTGATCATTCAAATGTAAACCCTGGATTATAAGACTTACCGTCTGAATATGAGGCCCCCATGAAAAATGAGAAAATATTTCAAAATGAAAATTAAAACATGCGGGAGTGGCTTAATAATGATAATCGATAAATGGAAAACGGTAGATACAGAAATAACTGATGAAATTGGCAGCGAGGAACAAAACGTTACACGTTACTACTGTTATCTAACAATATATCGTCATTATTGAAGTATTCCGTTCGGTATCAGTTCATTTATATTTACATTGATTAATAGAAATAAGTATTTGTTTTCATTGAAGCGAATGAGCTGATGTTTGTCCCACCGCTCCAGTCCACCTCCAGTTTCCATGTTATAACAGAAAATTCCCGAATCCGAGCTATTTCTTGGTTTAAAATGTTACAGGTTATCAATTTTTCATTGAATCACGATTGATAAAGAAACACATGGTCAATAAATTTATCCGAATTCCAAGTAATCCATGTTTTTGGTTCCCTGAGTATTCCCTGATTTAAAAAAAAATTTATTTTTCTGATTCCCCGAGTTTTCAAGGTTTTCCAGACGACCCTGTCTTGCATATAACGAAAAAAAGTATTTGTTTTCATTGAAGGAAATGAGCTGAAGTCTGTTTATCACGGATAAACCACCGGTCCAGCCACTGGTCCAGCCACTGGTCCCGTCAACGGTCCGGTCCGGGCCGGCGTTGTTACTGCACGAATAAAAACAACCAGTTTATAAAAGCAGTAATAATTAATATACTGCGCAATAAACACAGTATTTTATGAGTATAAAAACAACATAGAGTTGTATGATTAATTCAGTGACACATGGTTTTTCTATAATTGATAATGCATCGCGTCGAGTTGTTGTTTTTTTATTTGTCCACGGGCTACGACGATGACGAGGTTTCTACCAAACTAAATTATGCAAATATGCGCAGACAAAATATTCAGGGACGAACTGGATACGCCCGCGGCGATGCCACGTTATAGTCTCGATTTTCAAAACTAAACCCGGAGATCCGCGATCGAATCAGGAAAAAATATCTTAAACAGCCACGGTTTTTTCTTCGTTAAACGATGATTCATTCAATGACGGAAAAATATAAAACATCGACGTTTATTCGATCCGAGAATAAAATGAGTAAAAATTTGACTGACGATAAAAACCACTTCTCGTACAGAACGGTTGGAACCGATTCACGTTCGATGGAAGATTGTTCAACTAAAAGTACTACACTTCCAATTTTGTAATTCGACCGATCATCCGATTATATCGGTACTACGATTTCCGAATCAAAAATCAAACCCCTGTTCAGTTCCCGTCAGGTGTGGTGGATTTGTAAGGGACTCTTAAACCATAATCAATCAATCAATCAATCAATCAATCAATCAATCAATCAAATAACTTAGGGAAACACTTCACTAAAGAGTCCCTTATTCCTCTCGTCCCGCACAGGCAATGAATAAGTGAATGGTCTCTAGGACAAGCATTCAGAATTCTGATGAAAAATTGAAAACTATGAAATTCCAAGCAATGATCTGTTAATTTGACTGGTGTTTCAGATTTCTGATGACTTGTATAACAGTAGTTCTATATCATCAGTAGGCCTAATAATTGCCTAGGTGTATACCTCACTATCCCTCATCCCCTCCCCCTCCAATATACTCCTCACTACCCCCTTCACGCTGATTTTATATTTTATATCTTCTCGCGACCAGTGAATCAGCTGATGTGGCAACCAGATATCGCCGGTTACCATGGCAACCCGAAGAAGACGGAAACACGACTGAAAAGACGGATATAAAGTCACACAAAGTACAGATTATAATCGTGGAGTCATGTCGTATACTCCAGGAGTCATGTTGTATACTCCAGGAGTCATGTTGTATATTCCTGGAGTCATGTTGTATACTCCAGGAGTCATGTTGTATACTCCAGGAGTCATGTCGTATACTCCAGGAGTCATGTTGTATATTGCTGGAGTCATGTCGTATACTCCAGGAGTCATGTTGTATACTCCAGGAGTCATGTCGTATACTCCAGGAGTCATGTTGTATACTCCAGGAGTCATGTCGTATACTCCAGGAGTCATGTTGTATACTCCAGGAGTCATGTCGTATACTCCAGGAGTCATGTTGTATACTCCAGGAGTCATGTTGTATACTCCAGGAGTCATGTTGTATACTCCAGGAGTCATGTTGTATATTGCTGGAGTCATGTCGTATACTCCAGGAGTCATGTTGTATACTCCAGGAGTCATGTTGTATACTCCAGGAGTCATGTTGTATATTGCTGGAGTCATGTTGTATACTCCAGGAGTCATGTTGTATATTGCTGGAGTCATGTCGTATACTCCAGGAGTCATGTTGTATATTGCTGGAGTCATGTCGTATACTCCAGGAGTCATGTTGTATACTCCAGGAGTCATGTTGTATATTGCTGGAGTCATGTCGTATACTCCAGGAGTCATGTTGTATACTCCAGGAGTCATGTCGTATACTCCAGGAGTCATGTTGTATACTCCAGGAGTCATGTTGTATACTCCAGGAGTCATGTTGTATATTGCTGGAGTCATGTCGTATACTCCAGGAGTCATGTTGTATACTCCAGGAGTCATGTTGTATACTCCAGGAGTCATGTTGTATATTGCTGGAGTCATGTTGTATACTCCAGGAGTCATGTTGTATATTGCTGGAGTCATGTCGTATACTCCAGGAGTCATGTTGTATATTGCTGGAGTCATGTCGTATACTCCAGGAGTCATGTTGTATACTCCAGGAGTCATGTTGTATATTGCTGGAGTCATGTCGTATACTCCAGGAGTCATGTTGTATACTCCAGGAGTCATGTTGTATACTCCAGGAGTCATGTTGTATATTGCTGGAGTCATGTTGTATACTCCAGGAGTCATGTCGTATACTCCAGGAGTCATGTTGTATATTCGTGGAGTCATGTTGTATATTGCTGGAGTCATGTCGTATACTCCAGGAGTCATGTTGTATATTGCTGGAGTCATGTCCTATACTTCAGGAGTCATGTCGTATACTCCAGGAGTCATGTTGTATATTGCTGGAGTCATGTCGTATACTCCAGGAGTCATGTTGTATATTGCTGGAGTCATGTCGTATACTCTAGGAGTCGTGTTTTACATTTTTGAATATTTTCCCTTAAATATTAGCTATATTTAAGAGTGCTGACTGCGTGGCTGGGCTTTCAGTCTACAGCCATCTCTCAGTCTGATCTAGTCTCCACGCATGCCGTTTAATTCTGATTTGAAGGTGAAATTCTATGAAACATAATTAGTTTAAAATGTTTAAAGTAACACGAAAAACGATGAAATCTTTCGGGAACAATTAAAACGAACAGAGTTCGCCAACGTTTAATGTCATTGTTATGATTCAGTTTTGGAAAGTTGTCAAATTGTAACAAAAGATCCGTTTAGAAATTCATGTAAATTATGCAAACTTTTAGACTACAAACATTGATCCGTAATAAAAGATTGTTTAGTGAAGTTTCCAATATACATAGAACTAAAAAGCAGCCGCGGTTTCAAACTAAACAACAAATACTGGAAGTAATTTGAATATCGATTCAAATAATAACAATAACTCATTCACTGTTAGGAAGGGATCTATCCTAGTCATGAACACAATGAACAATAAATATAATTTTTCTTGAGCTCTTTTTTCAAACTATTTTTCAAGGGTTTCAGGAACAGGTAAAATGTTTTATTATGTTATTCATCAATCAAAAAGGTTCAATATTTCGATTATTTTCATGAAATAGTTTTTTTTTTCTAAAAAAGATGTTATTCTATCCTATTGTCTACGACCAATCAGTGGCCACAGAGCAGCTTACGACCTCAATCACCGGTTGCCAGTGTTATCTATTTAGCAAAATAGTATCAGTTCAAGCCTCTTATCTTTCGGGTCATTTCCACCATGAGTAAACAATCACAATTCTTTACAGAATTTGCTAAGTCGGGAAGTGGGCTAAGTAAATCTGAGAGTGAACTAGTTTTGAAAATAAAATATAGAATCTACAATTGATAGCAGGTAGCCTATAGGGGGTTGATAAAGCCAGACTGTGACTGCGCGCGCTGCTGCACTGCGTATAACAGTGACGAGGTGAATATCTACAGGACCTTGAGCCATGTGAAATTATTAATCACTATTTCCACTATAACAGACATAATTACGGCCATCCATCATCTGAATACATTATCGATCGGCGAAGATTTATCCGGCAGGCAATATCAATACATGGGAATCATGATGAATCCGCGAGACATTCGCACAAATGAGTAGTCTGTATAAATCAGTCGAGCAAGTAAGAGACAGGCTCGTGAAACTGATCAAACCCTAGTAGTGTCATCCAGTCGAAAGTAGAAAATCTAACTAATAGTCTACTGACGACAAAAATAGAATTGAAAACAGTAGTTACCGGACAATGGGAGCGGAAACACGTTCTAAACTTGAAATCAAGTTATGGAATACTGACTCGGCATACGACTTAACATCGAAATCAAAACTTCTTCCGATGAAAACTTGATGGTGAAAGTTTGATAAAAACGACGTTCGACGAGGGAATCCGACTAACTACGAGATGACACAGCCGATTCTAATTTTATCATCTGTCAATAAAGATTTCGCTTTGTTCTCTCGACGGAGAAACAAAAACCTATAAAAAGCCTCGAGCCATTCGTGTTTTAAAGGGTCCGTTTTATTCTAAATATAACGCTTAGGGATGGTGGATTTTTCTGTGAAATCCAGAAAAAATCCGACTTATCTGAACAAAAAATAGAATCACTTTCTGGATTTCTGCATTGATATACTACACTAATCATACTCGACAATTCAACTATTCTTTGATCAATTGTTATTTAAGTCGGAGAAGTGAAGATTTTCTACGGTCCTAGTAGTCCTTTATACACAGCACACGTCAAGTCATCTAGTAATCGATGGACACTTGAAAAGTGGAAGTTCTGTTAGCGGAGTTAGGAATTCAATCTTTATTTCGCCTGTCAAACAGAGGACGACGAAACCCAGCATTCAAATCAGAACTCAAGACATTGATTAAAATCTCATAGACAGAAATGCAGTGTGCTGGAAGAATAGACATGCAGCGGCCGTAGCAGCAGCAGCAGCAGCAGCAGCGCTGTCGAGGAACTAATGAAATCTATTCCACAACGAAAATAAAACACAGACACCTGATTAAAAATCTCCTATCAGTCGACGTTTGTTCGAACTTCTCGCATTTGAAGACGACATTGAAAAAACTGCTTCCGATACGACATAAAAAGGAAATATCGATTTAGTTGTCACAGTATCTCCTCGGCGTGGTGCCAATATCTTAGCAAACTTTGCCAGAGCCTCATGAAGAATGTTGTTTCATTGATTGGCAGTATAACTGTACACTGGGATGGTGGTAGACACTTACACTGATAACATATAGGCCTCTACTAAAAGAATAGCAGAGATAACAAAAATAGATAGAAATTTTACTGAAATTCTAAGCACTTTTCCAACTGTGACAATATCATCATTACATAGCCTTTAATATCATGGAATTGTGCTGTATTGTGAGGGAGGTATTTGATGAATAGGGCTGTATACAGGAAGGGTGATATTTGATGAATAGGGCTGTTATAGTAAGGGTGATATTTGATGAATAGGGTTGTTATAGTAAGGGTGATATTTGAAGGTAATATATCGACTGATCAGACAGCAAATATGTTAAGAGCGCTGAAATTAACATACATCGGCGCAGACCTTTCAGAAACTAGACAACAAACAAAAAACGAATCACATGCACTGAATTGCATTGATACTTGATATAAAGACATTTACCATATATACATAGGCTCATTAGAACTGTACTAGGCCTATGAGGCATGCATTCCACCAAAAACGTGTTTATGCCTATAGACTGTGTCTCTTACGCGAGTAATATGCCTTTGAAAAGAGTTGCCTGATTGAAACTGTTAATCAAGCCCCACATTCACCTCGTACATACAAAGCAGATGTGTTATTCAAATGACCTTGAACCTTACTAAACATAAATAAATGTATTATAATGGCAGCGGTGTAGGCAGGCAGGCGCTATGTTGGACTATGTTGGAAATTCTCCAACCGCGCTTTATTCAACGCATGGCCAGATTCATAGCATAACTAGAACTCAACTCAACTCAACTCAACTCAATTAATATATGAAATTTGGCCATTATTTCTCGAATAGCTGAAAACTAGACATCGTTTTACCTGCAAAGTCTTTCACATTCACATCGGCACCGGCTTTGATCAATTTTTTCGTCTGTTTCGCGTCACCCTTTATCGCGGCGAGATGTAACGATGTTTCACCGCGCTCGTTTCGTTTATGAACCTTTTTGTCCATAGGTGTGCGCTTCGTGCTGGCCGGAGTTACTGGCGAAGATGGCCTCGGTGACATGTCTGAAAACATCAAACCAAACATCAAATTACCTCTCGTACAGAATACAGCCTACCTCGGCGTTCGCGCAAGTTCGACGACAACCCCTGTCATTTTTACAAAAAACCCTTGTCAAATAAAACTCTGTTGCAGCTGATGTTACTGTTCTATCATTAGTGATAATTGCTTCATCCAGTTTGAGTTAATGTGACAGAAAGCAGCACAGTGAACCCAGTAAAATAAACTTTATTTTCAATATCATGTTATAAAGATGAGACTCCAACACCCCCTCCCCCCCCCCCCCAATCTTAGCATCTGGCCTCAGCAATGTAGGCACTAAAAAACCGGTAGAATACTAAACGGCTTATAGTCAGCAGAATTCTTATCAGGTATATTCAAATTATGCAAATGAAATTTCAAAAGCTATGTTAATATCGTATAAACCACATTCACACTACGTTAATTAGACCCGTCATTTCTATATTGCAATAAAATCTATGTATCGGATAACAAAATATTATCAATCTCATTTATCTAAAATCGGTTTATCACGTGTCTTGCTCACAGAGTTTTCATTCATTTTAATTGTTTGAAAATGTCCTAGAATTTTTCGATAGGTTGATGTGTCCAGATAAAATTCAAAATTTGTATTCAATTACAGCCAGGGACTGATAAATCTATCATTCAGATATAAATAAATATCGGTGTAAAATACTCATGGTTACATCTTGTAGAACCAGTAATATCTGTAACCAATTTGGTAATGTATGTATGAATACACACTTTGATTTGGCCCTTGTGAATATAACTAATATAACATGATTTAACTAATCTATAACCCTAAAACTCAGTAATTACTGGGTCGAACCCCTGTTCATTCTCTATTCCGAATTGGGACCTATCAGTTATCGCTGGGTTCGAACTGAGGACATCGCTGTTTATACTCAATTCATTTCTAATGCGACAATATATATATATCTCAAACGAGATCTAAAACTAAATGAATTGTTCCGGAAAAATAAAAGCAGTGCATAGAATAGTGTCGAGTTGACGGCACTAAGCCACGAACCATGAAATCATTGAATGCTGCTATTATTCATCGAGTATTAGTGAATTTTTAGTTGGTTTATTCATGAAACGCTATCAATCAATACATAAACTACCGGTATGAATAGTTGATATTTCATACCGAGGAAAAATTTGCCAACGTGGAATCAGCTAACAATAACAACGGCTAATTGGAAACCCTCATATCAGGCAGAGGCCATACGAGCTCCAGCTCAGGAGCTCCGGCTCAGGAGCTCCGGCTCAGCTCGCAGCTCTCCAGCATAGCTGATAATACGAGCTGCTCCGGCTCAGCTCGCAGCTCTCCAGCATAGCTGATAATACGAGCTGCTCCGGCTCAGCTCATAGCTCTCCAGCATAGCTGATAATACGAGCTGCTCCGGCTCAGCTCGCAGCTCTCCAGCATAGCTGATAATACGAGTGGCTCCGGCTCAGCTCATAGCTCTCCAGCAAAGCTGATAATACGAGCTGCTCCGGCTCAGCTCATAGCTCTCCAGCATAGCTGATAATATGAGTGGCGGATCAGTCAGCTGATTTCTATATTCGAACTACAGGCGCATGTATCGATTATTACTGTTGACTCAACATGCTTCGCTCTGAATCTAATAATGAACCAGATGTCGTGTTCTGACATAATGGGTTATTATAAATCAAACATTCCAAACAACTAAGCAGCTTTCTCTCTCTCAATGTCCCTCAATGTAATACATAACAATTAATATTACAGCTACAAGTATATTCATCCTATGCTATTGTAACTGTTGATAGTTGAACTGAAACCAGCATTATTCATTGTCAATAAAACGATATTTAGTCAAAATACATTTCATCGATATTCTTACCTCCGCTAGGATGAGTTTCGGCTGTCATTTTCATCAGTAGCGCCATCTGTTGACGTTCCGATAAAGGCCCGGTTGGCCACCCGACAGCTGAACCTGATTTCGGAGTTGTGGCAGTATTATTGGGTCCTTGACCGGGTCCTGTTCCTTGTCCTGGCCCAAGTCCCAGCGCCGGCCCCGGAGAGGTTTGGTCCCCCGAGAGAATCTTCTTTCTCTTAGGGGTACATACTTTCTTATCTGAAACTGGAATAATAACAAGATTTCATTTTGATGTTTAGGTCACATCCAGGATGTTATAGCGTTAGTCTAATAAGGGGTTGGATTGCGGTGGGGCAATAGATGGAAATGTCACATGTTTTATCGCCAACAAACAGAAGGTCCTGCCTCAGAAAGCTATTCACATAATCACTGGTCAGTCAGACCCGTACCTGGAACAGACTACTGGTCAAACTAGACATTCTAAGAAGAGATTTTCGGCTAGTGTGAGATGCTCTCAGTTAGAATGTTCTAAATAACGCAGTATGAATGTGTCTTATTTTGAGTACAGAGTTGATAATATGTTAGTGGACTTTTAGAAGGTTATTAGAGAATCCAGACTGTATTACACAATACATCGGTACTCAATTGGAGATATTTTCTCATATATTTCTGACATGAATAAGATCAAGTGGCCATAGAAGATATCTGCTAAGAGGTTAGACCTAAACATAGCGACCTTTTTAGGTCGTCATTAAGTTCAAGCCATTATAATTGACAATTCATGCAGATAGAGAATAGACCCTGTAAACTAGTTCCACTTCCAAAACAAATTGGCATGGAGACCACTCTAAACATGCCCCCAGCGTGGCCACAGAGATAAAGTAATTCATGACCTTTAGATAATGATGTGTTATATTTCCATGGGATTAAAATGACTATGGAATGAACTCAATTTTCATCCACCTCACAACATATAAAATTGAGCATTTGAATACCTTAGGGCCAAATGTCCAAATTTCCATAGCTACGAAATCGAAATGAGGAGCTCACTAAGGCAGAATTGAAAGATTTTGAAAGCATATGCAAGGCCTACACTACTAAAACCGCAAGAAAAATTAGCAAGACCATATTTCAAAAAAATTTTAAGCTTTTTCATAGCTTCAAATGCAGAACTTCGATACACTTCTCCAAGCCTTAAAGAAATCGCTAATTTCCATAACAATTCCAGGATATTCAGACTAGAACGAACCCTGTATGAAATGTATGTTAGTTAGAATCTGTTCGTTAGACAAAAAGGAAGTTAAGTACACAAAGTTCACCGACTTCTCTTATTTCAATTAAACTAGATATTTGCTTAATCAGCCAATCAGAGATGAGTTAAATTTGCATTCAGATCTAAAACTTGGTGGACCATAAAAATCTCATGATAATGAAATGAGTCTCCTTATTTTATTTTGGAATAAGAGGAATCTCGATCATTTTGCGCCAATGAAATTCATCTGGATTTTTAGAAATCCAGAATATACATCTTATCATTACGTAATATCAAGATTAGATCGAATTCCGGATTTGACTGATCTGGATTTAGATAAGCACGACTGTATAGAATAAAACTTACCCTCTTCTTCTGAGGCCGGCGACCCTGAAAAAAGTTTACGCTTCAGGGTCTTCGTTTCCGGTTTAACGGGGGTTTTTACAGTTTGAGGCCTCTCCTGAAAAGAAAAAAAAATTGTCGGTTTAATTTCGTCCTGCAAAATTCATCGATATGAATTTTAATAAACCTGATTACCATAATTTGAACAAAGCGCGTATAAAACTATGTAAATCAGGAAGTAATAATAAATGGGTTAAAAATTATAGGATCCGGTTTTCATTCATTTTATAACGAATTCCACGAGGAAAATGGCAGCTATAACGGGTCGTTTTATATTTCTATCATCGACGCTGAATAAATACTAAACTGCCACGAAATCCATAGGAAAAATATCCATAAGAAAATCGTTATCGACAGAAAAAGCAAACAGCGGAGTTTGACGAAATTCAAATAACATTTTTCACTTTGAACTGAATAACGGAAAAACAGCTTCGAGTTTTCACATCAGATTCAGAACATCACAACCTATTTCAAATTCATAAACGAAGCATTTCAGATATAATTTTTGAATGCGATGAAATGAATTCAGGTTTCTGTATCGCAGTGTCACCTTGATCATAATTACTACGGAAAAATGTTGTCTTGTATATAATTCTACTCGTGTCTCATAAATGATAATCATCTCGAGATCAACAAAGATTCTTCAGCGCATCCCAATTAATAGGCACAGGACGATGAATGAAATTATGAATTGTCGAAGAAACGTATTCAAGGTTCCTGCGCTGAATAATTGACCAAATTCCAAGACTCTTCTGCCCAATTTTCTATGATAATTGCGGTCACTTCACTCGCAAGAAGATCGTTAGAGCCAAGAAAAAGATATACACGATTCAGATAAGAAAACATGAAAATATCATTACACAAAAAATTCCATGACTTGAGCACTTAAAAGAGCTGACATTCCCCAACTTTTAGACTATTATTAAAATACACGACTTTCCAGGATTTTCATCGACCGCGGGAAGCCTGATATTACCAATTCAAATGTCCTAAACATTTTGACATTTAAACATTTGAACAGCCACGGCATGCTCTCTCAATACAGTTTTGAAATTGGTTGTTTGAGTAGCTGCATAATGAGGCTAATTGAGTCTTCATGCAGCGGTATCTGATTCAATCCTGAATTAAAATCTAATCTACTAAATATCTACCGGTATATCTATATATTACTCATTCTCCTCAATGAATATGACCATTTCGAAATAGAATTAGAAAATCTAAGCCTGAACGGTTTATATTCCACGGTCTAATTTTCAAGGTCCCTAGCGAACCACACATATCTCATCGTTTCATCATCGGATACAAAACCACAAATCATAAACGATATCGAAAACGGATTTCGTAGATTTCTATATATACAACGCGACAACGATGATTTTCATCGGGAAAACGCCGGGATTTTCACTGATCATAGAAACTGGCACGATGCCAGATATCATGGAATCTTAGCAGCCATGGGAAAGATGTCATAAAATTTCATTAGAATTTATTTGATCATAATAATAACCTTCCCCTCAATCACCGCAGGCAGTAAGTATGCGGCTTGCATTTTTGATGAAATAACCTCGCCGTAAATTAACGCCCTTGAAACTTCCATATAAAATACAAACCTATTCATCATAACGTTTTCAATTCCAATTAATTACGTCTAAAATCCATTTGCAAATTAGCGTTCGTCAATTTCGCTAATAGGTGAAAAAAAGCGCTAACTAAAAAAACACGATCTCATTTAATTAATGGTTTATAACGACCGATATAAATACGGTACTGAACACGCATCAACACTTCAATATCACCATACATCAAACGCAATGCCACTAACATCGTCACACGAATTCCTTAAAACTTATTTTTCATTTTTAAAAAGTCGAGCAAAAAGAAGAAAAAAAAAAACTCGACGAATCGAATTAATTCGAAGCTCGAATCGATCATAAAACTAATCAACATTTAATACTCACGGGGCCAAGTCTGATCACAAGTCTGTCCACTTTTTTTAATTTCAAGGGCTGTATGTTGTCTAACATTACAGCCATGCTGAAGTATCCATGCTGACTGTTATTAGCGTAGTGCCAGTACTACTATCTCTCAATACATGTGTGTGCAGAGCTGACTGAGTCTATGCCGATTGTATGTGTACACGAGAAGCCACACTCCCCGAACGAACGAGCCAAACTTGTAGGTCACAATTCCTACCAAAAAACCCAGAAATCACTGCTTCATCTGTTAGCCAGACACGCACCACGCGTACTGTGACGAGCTGACTGAACGTGCGGCCAGCTGGGTCCCGATACCGTGTGATAACTCAGTTCAAAGTCTATAACACTTCTACTAGTGTCAGCTCTATAGATATCATCGTATAAAACATATACGCATGTTTCAAAAGAAATCCGAAGCCGCCATAGATCTATAAACACTAATGAGGATTGTAGAATATTCCTCGTCAGTTGATTGACAAATTAGTCACATATGCATTTCAATTAAACCTTCTAAATATAGAATAGAATATTCTTATGATCAGTTAGATATGAGTATCAATCCCCGAGTGTTATATATACATAATAGCAAACACCACTCATTTGAAACTACAGGTAATAATCTTTCAGTGACAAAGGAATAATACTCGAGTCATCTCTGTCAGACCATCCCTCTAAAGCCACCACCTAATATTACCCTGCACTGATCTGTTATTGTGACGTAACAAATGTTCCTCATCCCGGTGCCTCAGTTCATGAAAAAGTCACAATTAAAGTTAGGCACACGCACGCAGGGGGTAGGATGGGGACAAAGCGTGACAACGACGACAGACTTCGAGCATTGAAACAAAGACTCATTCAATTCCGTTTCTTTTTAACCAATAGCGAAACCATCAGGCTGCAAGAAGAACAATGTCTTCTATGTAACAATGAAAATCTAACATTAATCATTGAACATCAGCTGGGCACCCTTCAATCCCGCTCGCCTCGCTCACCGTAACGTCGTCCTCGGGGCCAGATATCGTCATATCTCTTACATTACCAACAATGAATGAACTTCAGCCCTCGATGATAAACATATTCAAACGATAAGATAATTTAATGTATTTTCTAGATTGTCGGCGAGGATTGAATTCGCCAACGAAATTATTAATATTCAATCCCTTTCTTGTACAGATGACGAGATGACGCCTTTCACCACGCGGTATTAAAACTTCCCTCGCTCTTGACAGCAGCAGATTAAACCACGTATTACAATTCAAATAAAAATCTATCGTGTTCAAATAGGTGATATACACACCATATATAACAGCACTAACATTTCCCATGCGTTATCAACAACTACAGTATTTCAAGCGTCTCCGGAGCTTCTGTTAGAATATTTCATTCGAGCACTTCAATATCTAATAAACCTTTGTAAATACCCTTAAAAATAATCGCTATCAATAGAGCCCCAATAGTTATAAATTGCTTGCGAACGATTTTTTTTATTTAATAAATCTGGCCTCGTTAATGAACACGATATTAATTATTCTAGTGTATTGTAGTAGCAGCACATCGCAATACGCAACGTTTTTGACGAGCATAAATAATGCATTTTGCTATAACGTTTTTTTTGTTTTCTTTCTTTTTTTGTTCAAATGTAGGGAACGGTAGAAAGCTTTGCATGTTCGGCGTGTACAGGCGCATGACTCATCATTCGATGCTTGTGGTAAACAACACGGTGTAATAGGAGATGAGGCTCGTCAAGGGAACGGATCTATATACGACAAAGACATACACGCGATTATAAAAATCAGCACGTTTCTATCACCGTTTCTATCAAGAAAGAACTTACTAAAAAAAAACACTAGGCCTACAAAATATCACGGTATTCGAATTACACCGTTCATATTCCCAGTACTTCCATCATATTGATTCATATGCCGTTTATGTTTATGTTTCCAGTAAGTCACTACGACCGATGGACTGGATAGAGGCGAAATCTTCTTAAATCGTAAAAGTTAATCGATTGTGGAATTTTGATTTTAACTATGAACGCTGATTGTCCGTCGGTTGAGCCAGGAACACACAACATCAACAACGACAATAGTAACACCGCTGCTGGGCCTGCATCAACAGTAATCAATACTATACTGAAGCATATACACGTATATATATACCAATACATACAGCTATATATCATTAGTAATTTCTAATTCTAGTGCTAATTAAAGCTCCCTATATAATAATCAGGTCAGGTGGTATGATCTATAAACCCCGGCTATTGCTTAGAGGAGATTCGTATTCCTGCAATGGTTTTTAGTCGAAAAAACAGAAAATACAGACATTGATAGAATTTTTCGATCTTTTAAATTTGTCCGTATATTCATTACGGGTTTGATATTCTCGTCTTTATTATTTGAGACATACAGGGTGTTTCTACCCCTTCATAATATAACGCTATATATAACCGTGGACTCGAAAAAGTTTCGGAGTCGACGATATAGCCGGTTTCACTGCCTATTGACAATATCGCGCAAATAAAAACACTAAAAGTAATGAGCACTTTTACGTTACTGAGTGGTACTTTTTATGACTTCCACGAAAATCATTGAAGCAAAGCACGCAATAAAATAACACAAGCTGAACTCATACTGAGGAGAGTATTCTGTTATAATCTAGTGTCTATTTGCAGTAACATTGGCATCGGTGTGAACTACCAGCACCACCAGCACCACCACCAATACTGCTGACGTGTGGTAGAACTTCACGGCACAAAAAAATAGCTCTGCTGTTTGTACTCACTCATATATTACCACTTGTACACGATTGCCCAAGGTTAGAAACGAAAGATCTATAAATGAGTGAAAATATAGCGCTCTTTCGCGATGAGTTCAATACTAGGGTTCGGGTAATAACGAACAAGCGATTGAGCATTTTCGACATGTATCTCATGTGCGTCATCAAATTTGAGCCGTTAACTTCGCCCTGTTTCGTCGCGTAGGCCTATAATTTTCGTAATCGAGATGAGAATAGCTTAGCTTCGAATAACTTTTCAATCGTCAAGAACAATAAGGCAAGAATACAGACTGAAATGCAAGGCGGAATAATTCAGAAGTCATGCGTTAAAAAATATCTAGTCGGCTAGATCGAAGACAGGGTCCGTACCATTTACAGTTTTTGATTTTCTATTCCAAGACCTAATATAACGTCAAAACAAAAGATGTTTCCCTTTGCCACCATGAATCTATTTTTCCGATGCGCTAAAATCACGAGAAAAAATTACCCAGACCACATTTCTTAAATTCCTTAGCTTTTTCATCGCTTCAGACGCGAAACTAAATTTGATACACTTTTCCGAGCCTTGAGAAAATGATGTTTAACTTCGACCAGATTTTCAGGACTAGTACGAACCCTGCGAATGAGAATACATAACAGTCCTACCTCGTTAAACAGGAACGCGATCTGTTAGGAACTGACCCTGTAAATAAACAACGAAATTGATAGTAAAACATTTGATATTCTCACCTGGCGTGTAGGAGATCGTTTGTCGGACATCGTGCGACCATTTGGACGATTTCAACACGACACGTTGTGCCCCGATGATCACATTAACCGCTGAAATATAACCACCAAATTCTTCCTCATCTGTAAATCATAAAAGAACAAAAAAAAATATCGCGTGGCTTTAACAATGCTGGTTCTATTAACATTAATACACTTCCTCCGTATTCAAATAAATTGAAATGATAAATAATTTTGAAAAAAAATTCACCCGGCGTCAGGTTTTGATTTTTTATTGAAATTTACGTTAACCGCGGAAAGAAATGTTTTATTTCTTCAATTGAAATTTGTGGAGAGAATCTGGATATTTACTAATCAGAATGTGATCTCAGTTCAATTATGTCAATTCTTTCACCGAGTCCATCGTCGGAGCAGAAGAGTGGCGGGGACCTGCTGATGTGGAAGCCGATGTGGAAGATGACGTGATGTTCTATTTTTAGCTACGATAGACGGACCACTGATGGATGATGATGGATGTAAAAAAAGTCCCCACCCAAGAGCAGCCATCTGCAGGTGACTCAACTCTCCCGGTGACAACACGCGTTGTTGAATTAATCACAGCGAATCCATGCATAGATTATACCTACAGAAATATGAATCAGCCCCTAATAAAGCCGGCCGTTGACCGAAATATTTTCATACCTGAATTAATAATTCATCCGAAAAAAATATGGCATACAAAAACAGATGGCAATGAGGGGGAATTTTTTATACGATTTATCAGGAATATTTCTATCAGACACTATAGTGTAACGACTATATGCTTGTAACAGCTACAACTACCAGTTAGATATATCAAGTAGGTCAAGGTCACGTATTCTGTTGCGCGAATAACTAAAGCATTATTTCCTCAAACTTGTTGGGAGAAACTATTCACGTTTAATAATATGGGCCCCCATAAATGGCCAGATTTTTGCTCTTCATGCTAGTAGTAAAAATGTGTCTGAGGGGTGTTCTATAACGGACCCTGAACGCCCATTATGATTTAGATCCTTTACAGCTCTGTTTAGGCTGTTGACGTCATTTCCCTATTTTCATCACATTTTTTTAACCTCAATTTGATTGACGATAAAAAGTAAATCTCATATTAATACATCAATTCATCTATTTCATTTTTTAAGGATAAACAGGTTTTATTCGTGGATAATTTTTTAACAAGAATGTCGTCATTTGATTGTGTAATCAGAGAGGATTGAAAAACATCTATCTCTCTCTCTGTCTCAACGGTTCGCTCTCAATTACACCAAACATTTACATCCGCGTTGCCATGGCTACGTGTATTGACTCGGCTCGCATCGAACTCTCTCCGGCGGCTGACGTTGTTGTGATGTTATAAGAACAAGTTGACAACAACAGAAGTTTGTCGTTATCACGAGGGCAGCAGACACGACAGCGATGCCACCACAGCCCCCAGCCAGGTCTGACTTAGATTCGACCAATATTCAAAAACATATATTACATACCAACGCTAAAGATCTGTTTATCTTTTACAATAAGATATACACCTCAGATACTGGGCATCCAGGACAGGATACCTTTACAACACTTCACTCAAGAGCTTTTTTAAATTTCTTTTAATAACAGAAAAATATTGATATGCAGAGATTTAATCGTAATCATGGTAAAATTTCTTTCATTCTGTTGCTCACGGATTTCTTCATATAAAATGTTGGAAATCCACCTGAGGGCATCTACATACAGCAGACACCCTTAGTTTGCTTTGCAGCAGAGCGGTCTTTTCAAGGATAAGTTCCAGCTCAATGGAGAACTTTACTAATATCTCCAGCATATTTGAGCCGCATAAATTTCCCTACCACGTAAAGGGTATTGAACAAAATAACCTTTATATTTCCTATGAATATCACACGTTTCAAAAATAAAAGCGATACACAAAACAAGTCAAAAATAAGGACCAGGTTTTGATCATTACTGAGCCGAGTACCTTCATTTAAAACCACTACACACTGCTTCAACTGGTGTAGGTAGTCATGGTAACAAGAGAACTATTAGTGCAGCTGTATAGCCCGATAAACCCCATACACATTCCCCCAATCCCCCCCCCCCCCCCCGTTCATTAGACATTGCTTACCACAGGAGAAGAGTTGAGTGTCACATTGAACTGTCTGTCTGATTTTTAATCCTTAATTATTCAGTGATTTCAATCATCGTCATATGTAGAAAAAGTAGTACATAAATCCGACAAGGCATTTCATATCAATCACATCTGAAATAGAAATTATAACGAATCATATATCAATGTGGCCACATTGTCAACTGAATGAATTGTCCAGTGAATGCAGATATTTCAAAATATCAGGCCCTACAATCTGGTCAGTAGCATACCCTCCAAATTCCCTGAATTTCCCCTGATTTTTCAAATTCCCAAGAGTTTTCCAGGTTTTCTAGATCAGTGACCACCACCATAGCCGGAGAGAAGTCGGATATTCGAACAAGGGCAGGAATCGGCAGCGTGAAGCTACCTGGTACAACAAAATATCAATAACGCCGAAATCGATCACATTTACTACTAAACAATGGAAGAAAATCTATGCACAGAAAAATGTATCGTAATACGGAATTTATAGAGGTGAACACGATATTCAACGAGACAGAAATCAATAGAACTTTAATAGACATTATTGCCGCGTCTACAGCCATTGATCCGAAGAGGCTGCACAGAAATTGATTAGTTTTTCAATTCTACGAACTCTCGTCGACCTTCTAACAATAATGACAATGTCACTACTGAAATACTGGGAGCGAGTGAGCCATTCGGTACAAGACAGCGCTCAATCTTGTGACGAAAAAAATCCCGAATGGATGGCACCATGCCAGGAGATTGACATCATCAGACAGAATTTATTTCAGAAGATTTCAGCGTTTCAATGAAATAATCATCATCGATATCACAAAGTTTATTCTTAGAAAGAGCGTGTATGTATGTAAAACAGGTGGTTATTTAGAACGAGGAGATCTATGTGCCCATAAAATGGTTCAATACATTCTTGGCAGCCATGTTTAATCTTGCTCAAACCGTCGGTTGGTACTGACGTGTGGATCACACATCATTGAAGATACACTAGTCTGCCCTTATATTCTCTGTAGTCATGGCAACAGCTAAAGTAATGGATCTTCATCCAAAGGCAGCAGAAAAAACTACACTGCATAATATACAGGGACAGAGGAGATCAATGAAATAAGAAATAAAAGCCTCCGAGCTTCAGCTGCTCTTGCATAAAAAGCTCTGAACTAAACTATTTGCGCTCTTGATAAAATATAGGTCAAGGCAGCAAAACTTCCCTCATGGAACATCCCTCATCAGTCCTCTGAACACACAGAAATCGGTACTTGAAATATTTTGATGAGGTCGATAAATAGTTCAGTCAGGCACATAGACTACTACAATACAATGTTTGGTTCAAAAATGAGGTCATCATATCAAGATTATCTCTCCATAGTAAAACAGTAAACATTTCAACTAGGATATAATGATACCGCGGTACATTTTCCTGTTCGCTTGCTATTCATAAATCTAAAAACTAAATCCAATATCATTGCAATGGAAAATTCTAGTTAAACAAGCCTAGCCACGTACACAATAATGACCTGTACATTCATTACAACCAACTCATGGTTTAATAATGAATATTTGGAATAGGTCACCTATACCAGGCAATAAACACAATAAGGGCCTGTGTTTAATAACTGAGGAGTCTAACGGGGACTCAATCGATTCCTACAAACAGAAAATCATTGCATCATCAGAACTATCGAACAAAGCATCAACACCCATCAAACATCCATCCTGACAATGGACAATGGACAATAATAGGAACATTGTTTAAATAAAGATTTTATAGTAAAAAGTTAATCATGAAACGACACAGGAAGAGACTACAGGGAAATCGGTTTAATGCAAAAACAACGTATAACAAACAAATGTTTGAGCAAGTTAAATCAATACTTCTGATGCTACCAGTCTCTCATAGTCTGAGATCAGATATTTTGCCTCCTCAGAATCAGCTGTTACTCAATTCTACACATGGTACAATAATCTGCACAATATAAGCCTAGACAGCAGATGTGTTTTTGCGGTTCACTCAAAATCAACAACCGATCAAGAAATATATTCTCAATTTGACAGCTGCATTTTTTGTCACGAGTTAACAAGAAAATACTAAAGACTCTTAGAATTTGTTGGTCACATATTTCTCGTGCGCTGTTTTTTTCGAGTTAGATTAAATATGCACTAACATGAACGCTTACAACATGAACCGTGTGCAAATCACGATACAACTAACTGATATTCCTTATTCGCATCTTAAATGAAGCAGAACCAAACTCAGGGTCAACGTACGCTCTAAGATTTATTACCAGGCAACCCATATTCTGCATCTAAAGCCTAAATCAGATAGGCTAACTTAGATCCAGTCTAAGTAAGATTAAGATCATTTTCCCTCGCTCTAATTAAATTCAACAAATTGGCCAGAAACCAAACCAAATAGGCCTATGATAACCCAGATTCAAATATAAACTCTTGTTCAAAAGGTGACATTTCCAGAGCAGAGAAGTGTGCAGTTGACAGAGACTTTAAAATTCAAAGAAAGGGGATCAAGCTTGTGAAATTTGATAGTGACAGTCAGTCATGGTTCTATTAAATCAAGATAAATTTATTCATGCGTTGTTTCTGAATATCGTTTTTTTTTAGATCGATACACAGCCCATACACTTCAGCCTCTATGGAATGGCTGTGCGTATTCAGGCTCTTGACCCTGTCATGTACTTTTTTAACATATAATAATATAAGCTTATTCCTATATTTTATTTCAATTCGCTCAAATCAATCAATATCAGTGGAGTTCATTTGAGATATCAAACATTTTCATGGTGAAAAAATTATACATATAACAATGGAAATATTGGCAGAATTATAAATTAGCAAGTTCTGTCATTATCAATGAGGGGGCCGGGCGAGTAATGAATTGTAATGTATAGCACATCTCGGGTGCCAAAACAGCGATCAATACGCCATCTAGCGGTCAAATATACCATACAACAGAACACGCGACCACGTGTCGATTAAACGACGATTATTCGTCACTGGTTCGACGTAAAGCGATTTAAACTTATAGATATTGAAACAGTCGATATGTGAATTCACTGTATTTAAACTTCTATACTTTACTGGAGTCTAAACTTACCAAAAACCGTTAAAAACAATCGAGAATTAATATTAAACCGTCCACAACTTGTAAGCGCTTTTCTGATTGGTCGGAAAGCTGCTCGAGTAAAAAATACGGATCCGGACTAAAATTAAGCCATATCCGTCAATTACCAATTCAATTCATCCTCAAAAATATCAAAAACGGTAAACCAGAAAAAAAGAAAAAAAACACACATTTTGAACATTCGAAGCACTTTAGAAACAATAGATATTGGATATCTATTGAATCTTTTTCTCGGCAACAACTGATTCCAGAGTTCGATTCTCCAGGACCATAATGCAATTTTGCAAATGGCAGCGCCCATGAAATGTCAGGAAATTCATGGAATTACATAAAACCTTCATTATTAACTGATTATTTCTGATGTGGAACAATGTTGTCCGCGTGTAAGATTCTTCAGAGAAGCTCGGGATATAGACACTCTCTCTACAATCAAATAACAACAGCGAATGTTACGTCTACCAGGAATCTGCTTGCATCTTCGTCGAATTCATCATCACCTCAACAACAAATTTTGCAGCAAAACAGCTTTTGTTCATCACATCCAAGCAAAAAAGGGCCTTTCTTTAGATTAAATGACGCAAGTAAAGAATTTCAAAGATTTTATCGAGTAAGTATCAAACTAAGTAACAACTATGAATGAGGAATTAAATGCGTTTTTTCATTTTGATGCACTTTTTTAATTATAGGTTTTAGCAACAAGTCCTGTTCTACAAAAAGAAGGGAATGCACTGCTGAGAATTCTTCAATCTTCAAATCTCGCCTCCAATGCGCAAGATTTATCTCGAATATTCGGACTAGGTTTGTTTGTTTCACAATTTGTAAAAGGCAGTAATTGATAAATTAATAGCTCTTCTTATTTCAACGTTCTCTGTAGGAAGCACTTATTGGTTCAGTACATCAAAAAAACACCGGAAACAGCAAACGGATCCAAGAGCGAGTCAAGATAGAGACGATGATAAAAATGATGACGATAAGAATGGTTGGTCTTAAATTACAGTATGAATATCTAACTGATATTTTTTTATCCACCCCAGGCAGGGATTTGAACCTGGTGGCATTATGAGACTGCAATGGCATAAAACCCTGCCTGATTTGCCTGAATGTGCAGGTACTTGCGCAATTAGTCGTGATGTCATTATACGCCAATCAGAAATCACGTTTTATCTAAGCCCAGGTTATTCTGGAGTTCTAGCCATACGTTAGTTTGTCTCAGCAATTATACAACACCAGTGCAATCAGGCTAATTGAACGAGGCTTCTTGCTGTGGTTGAGTCTCACAATGCCATCAGGTTCAAATCCCCGCCAAAGAAGAATTGAAACATGTATAATATTCTCTTTTTGAAATGAAGATCGCGGTAAGATACCGATACTTCCTAGAATGATTTTCATCGGATGGGTAATGTTTGCAATCTACACAACTCTACGAGTGCTCACTGGTGAAGATACAAGTTCATATAGATTTGTTTCATGGAATGAATTTGTTCATGATATGTTGGCCAAAGGCGAGGTATGAATGAAATCCTTAATAGCTGCTGACTACAAAATTATCGCGTTGTTTTGGTTCTGCCATCATTGCCACTACTACTTGTAGCTTTAAGTGAAAATTTGATTGAGTGAAAAGATGGGAATTCATTCTTATATTTCAGGTAGAGGAAATAATCATTCGTCCGGAAGCGGAATTAGCCATAATCTGTTTGTCGAATGGTGCTGTGGTTAAAGGGCGAAGGGTGAGATTTCCGATATTTTCAAATGATCAGCATCAGTTTCTGAAGAAAAAACCCACATTTATGAAATAAAACAATTGAAATAGACGCTTATCGGTTGAAACCATCGTTTACTGATTTCATCCCCTGAATTTTTCAGGCTGAATTTCAAACCTATACGATGAAAATCCCGGATCCGATTAAATTTGAAACGAAAGTTCGTAAAGCTGAAGCCGATCTCGGCATCAAACCTGAAAGAGGAGTTCCGGTATCTTATCAAAGAGAGGGGTAAGATATCTCGATACCGTAATCATTTATTACCGAGAACTGTGGTGTTTGATAAGTTGTATTTTTACAGAAATTGGGGTCCTGTTATAGTACTGTGCTTAGCAGCTCTAGTCGCCTTTATTGTATTTCGAAACTTTGTACAGATCAAGTTACCAAATCCTACAGATATGTTCGTAAGTACGATTAAAGTTAGGTTTGATTCGAAAATTACAAGTGTCTTAAATTGTTTATTTGTACCGGGATAAATGATTTATTAGGCGAGTGAACGTAAAGCTAAATTTGTACGAGTCGATCAATTGACGAGGCAAGGCAAAGGAACCAGTTTCAAAGACGTAGCTGGATTACACGAGGCTAAAGTTGAAGTTATGGAATTCGTTGATTATCTCAAACATCCTCAAAGATTTAAGGTAAACGTGATATGGGCTTCTTCGATCAACCAATCCCAACAGTGCAGGAGTGGCTCTAGAAAATATGGAAGGCCGGGGTCCTGAATGAAAGGAATTCCCTCGTTACGAGATATTTTTGAAGATATACGTCCAAAAATATGCAATTTCCAAAATGATGAGTGTCAAATTCGCAGGTTTTAATGATAATTGCCTTGACGGGAAGGGCAACCTCAGTGGGAAGGCAGGGGTTCGGACCACCGAGACCACCCCCCTAAATACACCTCTGCTGTGACATTCAATCATTTAATATTTCAGGATTTAGGTGCTAAAGTGCCACATGGAGCTATTTTACTCGGTCCACCAGGATGTGGTAAGACACTACTCGCCCGTGCTGTCGCGAATGAAGCCCATGTTCCATTTCTAGCTATGGCTGGTTCTGAGTTTGTAGAAATGATCGGAGGTATACTATAAAGGTCTTACAAATACTGCTCTTAATATTCATACATCTATAAGCGTATTCATGTTATTAATTGTAGGTCTTGGTGCAGCTCGCGTCAGAGATTTATTCAAAGAAGCTCGGAAGAATGCACCGTGTATTGTTTATGTCGATGAAATCGATGCGATTGGAAGGAAAAGAAGTGGATCGTAAGTGATTGAAATCATTTTCTAAACAAAGTCCGTTATGAGCCATAATACCAATGCTCACTGAACGCCAACATTATTCTGTGAACAAATAAGCCTGATATGAATTAAATTCGATGAAAATACCATTCTTTATAGCACCAAATTCGTTACAACGTCATATTTTTCTTGGTCCTGACGTTGTCTTTACATCAGAATTTTGTCATTCATGTTTATTTTGTAGAAACATGCAGCAAGGATCTGGTGAGGAGGAACATACGTTAAATCAACTGTTAGTGGAAATGGATGGAATGGGGACGGTCGATGGAGTTATAATGTTAGCGTCGACGAACAGAGGCGATGTTTTAGATAAAGCTCTTTTACGTCCTGGTCGATTTGACCGTCATATTAATATTGATTTACCCACGCTACAAGAACGAAAAGAAACTTTCGAAATGTACTTGAAGAAACTTGTTTTAAAAGAAGAGCCTTCTTTATTTTCACCGCGTCTGGCCGAATTATCACCTGGAATGAGTGGTAAGATTAATATTAGTGATAATTAATTTGCTATATAACATGATCTATGAAAAAACCATAGCGATTTACATTAAAAGGTTACATTTATAGTACAAATATTGATATTTAACATTATTTCCAAATGGAGAGAAGAGCATGTCTTGGTTGATTACAAAACATCACCGCGTATTGAACAAGTGAGCTATCATTGTCTCAATGATTTGTATTTGATATTTAAGGAGCTGATATTGCTAATATCTGTAATGAAGCGGCTTTGCATGCTGCAAGAGATTCAAACAAATTTGTAGCCTGGGAAGATTTCGATTATGCAGTGGAAAGAGTTATAGCAGGTCAGTTATTTTGATTTTGTGCGTATCATCTCATAGTGTTAACCTTATACACTGGCAATCATTCTTACTTACTGAACAGGCGTTGCTAAGAAGAGTAAAATCTTATCCGTTGATGAGAAACGTATTGTAGCTTTTCACGAGGCTGGACATGCTCTTGTCGGTTGGCTTCTGGAACACACTGATGCATTACTGAAGGTATAGTGTTGATTCTGAATTCTTTTTTCATCAAAAAGAAAAAGACAGTTCATGGATTATTTTACATGAAAGAATAATCTTTCAGATTTCGATTGTACCGAGAACAAATGCGGCTTTAGGTTTCGCACAGTATATGCCTTCAGATAAGAAACTCCACTCAAAGGAAGAGCTTTTTGAGAAGATGTGTATGGCATTGGGCGGACGAGTTGCTGAGAGTTTAATTTTCAATAGAGTCACTACAGGTATTTTGAATCGAGTAAATCGTATCCTGTATTCATCGTATTGAATTTATTACTAACCAGTACTGTATTTCCATCTTTATTTATAGGTGCTCAGAATGATTTGAAAAGGGTGACACAATTAGCATACACCCAGATTCGACAATATGGTATGAATAACAATATCGGTCCACTGTCATTTGATGATGATCGTTCTGGCAGTGAATTCGTGAAAAGACCGTACAGCAAAAAATTAATGCATCTTATCGACGAGGTTTGTGTGTTGAAATATTTAGTAGATATATACCGCGTAATCCTTCCAATTCTAAAATCATTATCTTCGGAAATTTGATTGTAGGAAGCCAGAAGTTTGGTAGCTAGGGCGTACAAACGAACTGAGCAAGTTCTATCAGAGAATAAGCATAAATTAGAAAAGGTAATTAATAGATAATTGTGCATACGTAGGCCAAACATCTGGGGCCGGTTTCACAAAGCGTAATTAACCCTTAATTATGATTAAATTACTAATCATGATTAAATTATCATGATTTAATCAAGTTAGGTGTTTCACAAAACGTAATTAACTTTAATTATAATTAAGTTAATTACAAAATTTAATTCGCCTCTACGCGAAACAACTAATTAACCATATTTTGACGTTTATAGGTAGCTGAAACTCTTATTAAACATGAAGTATTATCCTATAATGATGTCGAACAGCTTATAGGACCACCGCCATTTGGACCGAAGAAGTTGATAGCAGACCCGATGGAAGAAATGAATGCCCCTACTGATAGTCAGAAAGAAAGTCCAGAAACAAACAATAAACAACAATCCGTATCTCAAACTAATGCAAAAAAGAAGTCATAGTGTTTGTTGTTATTGAATCATATGTATATAGTTTGATAATAGAAAATATATAAATGATTAGTAAATTATTTCAGTCTTATTTTGTGGATTGAAAAGAAAATGACTTACGGTAGTTACCTTTTATCAAAATTCAAGAATACTGATTATTAACGAGTTGTAGAGGACCTAGAATTTGCCACAGAAATGAATTTACAGCAAATTAAAACACATTGTCGAAGATCTTCAGCCCATTAAACATATTTACTGATGTTAGAGACCAGCAATCAGTCTACAGAAAATTCTGTTTGACTTGTCCTCCGATTGCGACGAGCCCATAAAAATGAATGAAGCAACAAAACAAGTTATAGATTGAACAGGAGAGGTCATTTATTCAATCATAGACATGTTACAAACAGGGTTAAATCAACTCTTAAAGCAATGAGTTTCATTGATCCACATCTGCAAACATTCATTTACAAGAATTTACAAGTATGTACAAAATATATATATGACGTAACTGTATGTTTTGTTTTGCGATGCGGTTTCATTATTTTCTGAACAATACGTTGATTTTCATTTCACCTCGGAAAAAATATATTATCAACCATTGCACCACGTTTCAAATCAATTTCTACGTATTCTTTCTTAGCGAAGAAAAACAATAAGATTTTGAATCGAATGCTATTGAAGATCTTAGAACGTCAACTGAAGAAATAAATCTCCAAACGCAGCAGCAAAAATCATACACTAAAACTGATGACAATGAAATGTTTCAATGAATAGTTTATTATAATCATTATTTTCTACGCCGCCTGTTCTATAGGTTGGCTACCATCGACCACTTGACCTTGACCTTTATTCACATCGCTTATGCAGACCCACTGGCCCTCTAAAGTCTCCTTCCATAAGCTCACCTACAATAGAAACGGAAATGAAACACGTGATGAGGTCTGATTCACGTGAAGCCTAGATAACCATATTCGGAGCAAACTGTATTTCAGTTATCTAAAAGATAACGTTGAACGAACCTTATTATCACCACCTGACACTGCTAATATATTGCCTGTAACTGACCAGCTCACGTGCCACACAACATCGTTAAACTTATGCAGTATTTTGGATGACCACGTATTACACGTACCATCACTTGTCCATATTATAACTCGACAATCCTGAAATTATACACCGCAAATTAGAGTCATATTGAAATTGAGATTTCCAGGTCAGTGGCCACCCTGTGTTTAGATGAGTAACTCTTACCTGAGAGCAGCTAGCAATTATATGTTTTGAAAGACCAATAGAAGGTGCCCAAGCCACATCTCTCACCCAATCACTGTGTCCTTCTAACTTTTGTTCTTCCACCCAATTTCCATCTTCCTCTCTATCAATGAAATGCAATTATGAAGTAATACATGTAATACACTCGTTATAATACCAGTAATGATAACTCTTAGAGTAAATGCCCAAAATCCGATGACTGTAATTAGTGACTCTGATATCATATATTGATAAAATAACCCCTAGCCTACTGGGCATATGTGTAACTGAGCATCAGTCATCTCTACCCGTGAAGAAGCAACATGTGAGCTAGTTCTCTCAGAGGCAGCAATCAGGTACCGATTTACTCCTGGTTGAAAGTGGCATAGAGGGATAAGTGTCTACCCCGGGGACATACCACATCATTGGTGTCTTAACGAAACAGTTTCATACTTACTTCCAGATTTTGACTAAATCATCGCATCCACCAGAGACAAATCTTTTTACAAGCGGTGGCCGTTGTCCTCCTGGTGATTCTAACAGACTGTTCGGTTGAACAGCCGGAGCCCAGCTCACAGAGTTACATCCGATCTAAATCAATATTCACCCATTTATCAAAACAGAACATTCAGAAATCTTGTGTAAGATCAATACGATCGATCGAGCTTTAGTTTTACCGTGTGTGCGTTAGTTATCTTTTTATCTTCCCAATTACCATCACCTGTGAAAATAAATCATAGAAAATCTTATTACTGAAATTCCTAACACATTTCATCATAATACGAAATTAAAATGTCACGAAAAGTAAAAGCTGGTTTCTTCCAGACGAGGGAATCCAAAATTCCCTGATATTACTCTGATTTTCAGTTAACCCTTGAATAATTCTCTGATTACATCTATAAGATATCCTCGGACAACAACCAAGACACCGAAAGACTTATCCATGATTTTCAAGAAAGGATTCTGAAGTCCGTCGTGCAAGGTAAAAAAAGTAAATCCGGAATTCCCTGATCTGTGAATAGACGCTGCGAATGATTGTAAACTTACCGGTAGTCGATAATACTGATATAGCTCCATCAGAACTACCACAAACCAACATTAAACCGAATTCATGTGGCGCCCAACAAACTGAATTCACCGATGAATCATGATTGTTATATTCGTGTAGTTTTCCCCAAACGCCGTTCGTTTCTTTCCAAATAATGACTTTACGATCGTAACCGCACGAAGCTAACAAACTACCGAACATCGGATGAGACCAACCGAGACACCATACCGGTCCTTCATGACTACAAACACAATAACAATCATATTAATTCAACTGAAAATCAGATGACATGGTTTCCACAGTTACATTCATTCCATCGATCGTCCTAAGCATTTCATTGGTGATTTTTCAATTTTCCTAAATGGAAATTGGGCCTTCTTTGAACGGATACCCTCACACTACTAAGATGTCAGCAATTGAACGGTGACTTCTGGAAAGGTGACTTTCAAGAGATATTGCTGGAAGATGTTGCTCTTGTTAAGTGCTACATGAAGTATTAAATGAATTCATATCATCTTAAAAGTTTTCCCGATTTCCCAGTAATGTGCGATCCACGAGATCAAGACGATGACCAATACTCACTCTCTGAGTTCAGCTATCATCGTTTGTTGACCGTTTTTCACATCGAATATCTTCACCGATCGATCAGATGAACATGTGGCTAATTTCGTTCCGTAATAATCCATTTGAGCATCATGCTATAAAACAATATACGCCACAAAAATAAACGCGCCGAAAGTGATTTATCTCTCTATTTTTGCAATACTTCTCAATTTCATTAGTTATTAACCTAAAACCATTTATAAATTCTGCACTGATCTCTTGTATTTGAGCTAAGATTTCTCATAAATTATTTCTACTTACAATCATATCCTCATGAGCTGTGTCCACAGTGTTTATCACAGACACCTGTTCAAATTGAAAAATTTAAACAAGGCTACAGTAAAAAATATTTTCATGATAAATATTGGTTGAAGGATGGTTATTTTGAAATTTATACTGTTGCTATCTGGTTTTTAGAGGATGCATGAAGTAGAATATATTTGCCCAGCTCCAGAATTTCCTGAAATGAATGATGTTTAAGGAGGTACCACCTCGAATAACCCGCGCAGGAATAGAGTAAGAATGAAAAAAAGTCTAAAAATCTTAGAAATTCTCCCGTCGAAAGTTGAAAGTGAACTAAAAATCTAAATTCT
Source organism: Tubulanus polymorphus (assembly GCF_964204645.1). Taxonomy (NCBI): domain Eukaryota; kingdom Metazoa; phylum Nemertea; class Palaeonemertea; order Tubulaniformes; family Tubulanidae; genus Tubulanus; species Tubulanus polymorphus. The sequence continues at coordinate 2,377,672 of NC_134027.1, read as the reverse complement.
TCACATTACATTCGCATATGGGCCATCTTGAAACGTCGGTGGTTTCTCATCACTTGGTCCGGATTTCGATAATTTCTTCTCCTAAAAATATCACGGTTTCGACGATGGATGCGTAAATGAATGATTGATATGTGACACAGACGTGGAGTTTATACAATACAATACAATATCATTCACATAGAAAATGTCATGTACATGAAAATATGTACAAAGCCTTAAAAGGCACCATACACGAGGGAAAATATTGGGGTCATCCTTATTACCGAGATGATGTATTTTACCGAGATGAAATTAAATATTACATATTTATTTATTCCTTATCGATTTTAACACTTGAAATCATGTTATATCAGTAATAAATACCTCCTAGAGTCATATTTTACATTTTTTTTATTTAAAAAAAATTTTGACTTCAAAAACGTAAACTCGGTTAGCAATAAAATTTCATTGAATTTGATTGATCGACGATCTCATCTCGGTAAAGTTAAAAGTTAATTTTCCAAAAATATCCGACAAAATATGTAAAATATGAACCCAGCAGGCATTTATTACTGATATAATATGATTTCAATGGTTAAAATGACATAAATAAATATGTTATATTTAATTTCATCTCGGTAAAATACATCATCTCGGTAATAAGGATGACAGAAATATTGAGTACAGACTGGATAGGAAATTAAAGAATCTTAACAAGAAGAAGAAATTGAGATTAAGCGTTATAAAGATAACAGTTGTAATAAGTTGAAATATTATATGTATTTTGTATGATTTCTTTTGAAGGATTAGTGGTAATTTTAGTAGGGATTCTTAGAGTGACAGCTGTCACTGGACTGCTGGTGAACTGCGTGGAGTTTGTTGAGATACATCTGTCATTGAATTGAATAGTCAGTGTCTTTAAGATTGATATATGACAAATCCAACTGATATTATCAACCTAAAATTTTGATTGAATCAGTTGATGTAGTTATGTTTTTTTGATGAAAAAGAGATGTTTTTGTATCACTACAACGTATGTGTAAAAAGGCGGCTACTGACTGTGTCGGGGTGTAAAACCCGGAAGTAAAACTTTTGACAAATTCAGACAATTTAAGCACCGTTTCTAAGCGCTTTATCACTCAAATTCGATCTCAAATATATCTTAACGTTGAAATCTACAATTCTAATGATAACTTACCATTTTCCTTAGCCTTATCTCTGGATATATAAAAGAAAAAGTTGTCTGTCAAACGTATTTCGCGATGTGGTGGATTGAACGTGGCCGGATGTAGATGGCAGCACATGATGGTCAGTGCCGTTTGTTTGCGGGCTGTTTTTGGCAATCAGCTGTTATCGCCAAGGCTCACTGCACGTCACGGTGGAAAGGCTTCGCTGGGACAATAATAATCATATTCCCTATTGCCAAATAAATGAAAGACAAAAAATAATGTATTTCTTCTCTTCAATAACTTTATTCAGAATTTTTTTACATTATTAACAATGACATCACAACTCAAAAAGTTAGCTATTTGTTGCCGACTGAATTTTTATTCATTGTCAAACATTTTCATTTTTCATATCAATTAAGCAGGGTTTACGTCTTCGTTTAGCTGGTCAGCCAAGTATATATACACTTTGCCAAGAGAAAAACACAAATCCTATAACTATGAAACAACATCACAATGCAACTTTTATTATGTTAGCACGGCACACACCTGTTTACATTCTTAATGTGTATTTCTCAACTCAGTCGTATTATCTGGCGAGTACTATCAAAAAAGATTCACACTTTTGTTGAATGCACTTTTGCTCCATGGGCATGCAATTATTTTCAGATTTTGATTTCGTCGGATAGCGTGCAATGGGCTCCGAGTGTTGGGCAAAATCCTGTTACTCCAATACACTTTTACTATGTACAAATGATGGATGATTAAAATCACTAAGTTCCCAGCAGTTATATCTACATCGTTCCATTCATTAGGCTATTAAGGCATAGCCTATTACATTGGCTAATTGACACATCACCACTCAGGTTGTAATTATTCACTTTATTGCCAACATATACACTGAATCCGTCCCACGAAAGTACAACCTAAAACAACAGTATCTTTGGTGGTAAATCATTTAATAGACAGTTCTTAGCAGTTTACAGTCAATTATACAGTACTAGAGATTAATAAAACTGTCATACTCAGATAGAATATGGTGTAAGCCTAAAACAAATATAATTCTCAAGACTAGAAATGTAGTTCAATGTTCGACTGCTAGCATAAGTTTTATTGACTTCACAGCGAATGAATGCCCATTCAAGGAGAAGAAATATACATCAGGTTTACTTGGTATAGTGTGAATTCAAATACCGTGTAAGTATTATTAAGCCAATAACGTACTGTGAAAGAAAGACCTTATCAAGTCATACTTATATAATATACAGTATTGATATGCTTATTACTATATAGTTAACGCCTGAGGAATGACTTTATTGCTACAGTCAGATGTCAAACCTCATCATCATGTCATCATAGACTAAAGATATATGACTCGAGCTCAAATACAGACCATACAGACTGCTAGAACAAGTGAATGACCAAGTGTTTCACTCTAACCCACTAGCACCCTGATGTTCACTAACATAATGGACATCCACAAACACTACAACATATAAACTGTCACCGAGGAAACAGTCAATAATACAATGAGTAAATTCATACATACTAAAACAATAAATAATATAAACCTGGATAATGAGGTACATTTAATGCAAGAAGGATTTTATCTGTCGCAGAAAAATCAGAAGTGAATTTCGCAAATTATTTGCAAATAAAGATTCTGAATATACCGATGGTTGAAAAAAAAAAACATGTAAGGATAATGTCACTGACTGGCGAGTCAGTGACATGCAGCAGCCTCATCATTTATGATGAATTCACTTCAGATTTTCTAAATCAATTGACACATGAACTTTTGATGCAGTTTTCACCTGTGATTATGGAGCGAATGATACATGTTTCAGCAGAGAAAATCAAAGAAATTAATGATACATAACGTTGGCCCCACCAATTTCTTTACTTATGAAAACTTACAGTTATGAGATAAATTAATTAACTACTGAAGTTTCTTAAATATTTACATGTTATATTTAAATTTTCACTGATGTTTATTCATAATACATTGTATTATAATTATATATTATATTACAATATCATTCATATAATATGCATCTGCATTCGGTTGTGTTCGTTTTATAACTGGGCAGGTAGTTCAAGCTGTCACCTGCGACCACTAGATCTACCAGTAGCCTGAGGTAAGAATATAATGTGTATCTGTTTGAGATCGGCCATGCAAAACAATTCATTTCACTTCTGGATAGTTATTCTTTTTTTGCGAACTTGGCACATGTATTTCCTGTTTATCACATATGTTGAGAATACCACCAACCTTGCATATATTTAGATTTAAAAGCCTAAGTTCATCATCCTCAATATCTATAAAATAAAGAGTTAAATTGTATTATTCAAATAGTAAAGGAACCGATTTAATTGAAGACCAACGGAAAACGTACCGATAATAATTAGGTTTAAATGGACCGGCTTTATTGAGACCTAGATATTTCGCCTGTTCATCGGACAATTCCGTTAAATGAGCGTCAAAAGTTGGTAGGTGTAGACTTGCGACATATTCATCTAAAAACAGAAATCTCATTCAATACATATCCATGAAAAAACTGTTTAATTTTGCACATCTATGTCATGGTGTATTCTGTCCTACGTTTTCAGGTAAACATATACCGGTTCCCCTTTTCAAGACATTCGATACCAACTGATATAAAATCTTATCGTAGGAATCAATACGTGATATTTCTGTAAATGGAATAATATTCTGATGAATTTACGCTCACCCATTTTCTTTGGTAATAGGTAAACATCCTGTTTGTATCGTCCTGGTGGAGCATTGAACAGTTCTATTAAAGCTAACGCTTGTGTTGCAGCTGTAATTGAGACTACAAATGATGGTACGCTAGAACAGCTTAAATTCACCAAACGACCCTGAAAAACAATGTAAACTTTAGTCAAAATACTTGCATGATCTATAGTTTTCAAATCAGCAGTCATTATACATACCTCAGCTAATAAGATTATTCTTTTGCCATCTGGCCAGATTATGTGATCTACTTGGGATCGAACCTTTTCCCAAGTTAATTCTGGAGTTCGTAAACTTCCCTGAAAGTAAAAATTTGAATAATTTCAATAACGATACGAAACAGAAACAGCAGCAGCCGCGGTTGTGACAAAATCGATGCAGTATTTATACTCACAACATCTATTTCAGTATTAGAATGTCCCATATTACATACAATGCAGCCATTTTTCAGTCGGTCCAAATGTTCCCGACCAACAACGTTTTTATTACCTGTCGAAAGAATATATATATATATATATTTAGGCTACAGAAATCGATACCTTGTTTCTCATTTCTACTGAGCTTGAAAGTTTACCCAGCCAGCCGCCTATCTACCCTGTACATTGCTTGAAAAAACATGATGAAGCTAACAATATTAGATCTGGCAGTTATAGAAATGAACTGAGAACAAACTTTATTGCACTTACGGTACCACAAAGACCTGGCTGATTAGGAGAAACAAGGTATCATTTTATTTTAGCCTGATTCATCATTATATGGGACCATAGATTGATGACTATCATTAATATGAGATTAATCAAACTATTTATGTCAAACTTCCATCAATCAGGGATCAACATAAATACTGCCATAATGTTGATGGATATATGAAATCAAGTAAGTAATACTTATTTGATTGTCAACCTACCTGTGCATGTAATAAGAATATCTATTTGTTTGACAACTTCATTCAATTTTACTACACGGAATCCATCCATACTGTAACATAGGAAAATACATCCAAATATTCACATCATTTAGATACATAATTATCAGTAATCATGGCAAATGCACTTTTTGTACTCAAAGCATCAATCTAAAATAGGTTTTTATAGAATACCCAGTGGACCTATGTTAAGGACATGGCCTGATAAACACATTACTCATATGTAAAGTATATTTGATTACAAATCTTTTACTGACATACAAATAATTGTAACCGAATTTTCAGAGGAAGTGAATGCCGCGCATTGTCCAGTGCCATTTCATACTTACCAAGCTTGTAAACCGCAAATAGGATCAATTTCAGTAACCATGACAATTGCACCCAAGCCTTTCAGAGCGGCACAACAACCTTTACCAACCTATAACATAACGATCAATTATCTAAATCATTAGACAACATGTCAATAATTTAGTTAGTATCGATGTTTTATACTCGTACATGTAGGTATTCTACCAATGTTAAATATTAATTAGTTTATCATCATTTCATGCACAATTCTGCGAATTCCATTATATGTTGCTAAGCATTAATTAATGACGAGTCGTGACATTCATACGAACGAACAGGCAGATATCAAACCAGCTCGAATATATACAGGAACTTAATTAAAAACAGCTACGTGAGACTTAAGAGATTTATCTAATAGGCAGCGTGCATTTGAGTAGTGTTCAATGGATTAAAACTAACCTCGCCGTATCCGCAAACTAAAACCTGTTTACCACCAAACATCACATCAGTTGTACGTTTTAATCTAAAACATCAAAACATTAGTTGAATTTATCTGGAAAGACTGGTGAAAAATATAATCATAGCAAAATCCAGTTATTGAAGACTGAAAATGATTAATCTAATGATGCCACAATGTTTTTGCCATTTCCTAATAGCCATTATCAATAAGACTTTCTGTCAGAGCTGCTGCCAACTATGGCCAGGTATTCCTGATTTTCAATATTTTGTCCCGACAAAAAATCATTTGTTGAGAAATGTGTAAGCTGTTATTGATGGTCTTTATCCATTGTTTACTGATTAATTTGAACATTTTCCTTCTTCACATTTCAGTGAAATGTTACTGAAAATATATTAACTCATTACTGGTAACACTTTTAGGAGGTTGGCAGTCCTCTTCTGCTTAGGTGACCACTTGATGATGGCTGTTTGGAAGCTGCCAAATGTTGTGGGATTAATAAACTTCTCTTTTTTCAATTCTAACGCTTAAATTCGCTTTAACTAGTCATAATTCATAAACCATGATTGCAAAATATTGAATTCCGCTGCAGAACCGTATCATCATTACTCAAAAATCATGAAATGAAACTTAATTCTTGCAGCCACCAGTAATTGATTCAATAAAACTGAACTGTAGTGGCCTAACAGCAGCAGCAAATAGTGATAAATGGTCTCTATTCGCCATGTTATCCATTCAATACTCACGCATCTAAAATCGACTCCCGACAGCTATACAGATTATCAAATTTCGTTTTTGTGACAGAATCGTTGACATTCATTGCGGGAACCGTCAATTTTCCAGCTTTTGAGAGCTGATAGAGTCTGTGCACACCGGTAACACTCTCCTCTACGATACCTTTCACCATACTGAATATGGATGGATATTTCTTGAGCAAAAGGTGCGTCGCGTCACCTCCATCATCCAAAATCTGTCGGAAGGAGAAACAAATTTCTTGTAAAAAATCGCCACTCAACAAGTTCTTTTTCGGAAATTGAATTTTGAAATAAGATTTACATTTGAAGGCAGTATCCCAATAGATAAAACTATCGATTATCTTTAAGACAATCAAAAATGGCAGATACAATGACGTCATTTCTCCACGCAAAAATATTTCTACGAAAAATCAATTACTACTCCAGATTTTTAGATCTCAGCATACTCGACCTAATAATCCGCCACAATTCATCCCAAAATTATCATACGATGAATGAAATGTCGGTGTGAATATTCATGATTGTTTTGGATGAAATATATAGCTTCATATATTGAGATGTACTGTACAAATTCACGTTATCAAACGTTTCGACTACCTGTATGTTCTAACAGTCATTTTTGGGAACACTTATTTCTGAAGACTATTTTTCGTTTTTATCGTGAATCTTTATATCGCTGTTAGAATTCTTACCATGTTTGGTTGCCAGTTTTCATAGGCGATACTCTTCTCTATACTCCACCAAAAATCATCTTCAGTTTCACCTTTCCATGCATAAATAGGAAACCCCGCCTCTGCCAAAGCTGCAGCGACTTCATTCTAGAATTTCAAAAGAACATCGAAACCAATGATTGTTTTATCTGAATATGCAGTTTCCACTCATCATCGATGATCATTCAAATTACCTGCGTAGAATAAATATTACAAGCTGCCCATCGTACGTGTGCACCCAGAGCACGCAGGGTTTCTATTAATACCTAGAAATACAACGGCAAATAATTCAGTGCTGCGTCTTAAAGCGACGAAAATCTACATGACATCAAATTGTATAACGCGTTAAATCTCCTCTGACATTCTCTCAAGTCTTGTCAATGGATATGAGATGAACTGATGTCGATGAACATCAATTATATGGAAGCCTTTAGATCGTCAAATCAAAGGCCCTAAGCTCGTACATACAATCTACATCAACTCACTTCGATGACAGCTACTCAACAATAACAAATAGAACCGACTGATATTGAAGACAAGATTTGAGTTTATACAGCTTTACGAATTACTAGTAGAGAGTAGCATGATTTCGACACGAACACCTCCAAATAGGACATCAGTTTTGGGTGTATTTCTGCGTGTTTATCAACTGTCGACGAGGCCACCGAAAACATTGCCTTTTTGCACAGTTGCCATAACAACAGCATCTTCAAGTAGCACGAAACTATGAGACCTGGTGGCATGTTGAAGATGTCTCGTCTAGCCCGACGAATCCTTCTTACCAGACGTGCTTCACAACGCGAGCAAATATATACGTAGAACTCGGATGAGGAATCAGTGGAATATTTGGTTTGAATATTCTCATTTCACTTATTAACACAATTCATAAAGATATCTGTCAATGATCATTCATATAACCCTAGTTCACGTGTGCCTAGTGTGTGCCTAGTGTGATATTTAAAGCAGTAAATAAAACCATTAACAGCCGATTCCAGGAAAAAGCTGATTTGAAATACCAGCCATGACTGGCTTCCTGCATTGTACTACACTGAGACTTATTGTCAAATAATAAGAGCAGATATACACGCAGCTTTTACTTTAGAATCCTCGATATTTTCACGCAATACTTTCAGATGATATACGAATATTGATCATCAGTGCGTTAATAGTGGTTGAATAGAACAGTTCGATTTCATAGAGAAAGAGTATTCATAGAAAACCTCGGGCAGTTCTTTCCATTCCTATGTATGCGTTCAAGTGTTATCTAGCTATCTGCATAAACGACGAGTTGATTTTGATGTGGTGTAAAAATTAAAGTGAAATTCAGTAATTTTCCTATGAAAGACTTACAGCTGTTTGCGCGGTAATGTGCGTACATCCACTTATCTTGGCACCGCCGAGTGGTTTATCTTCCTGAGCACGTTTTCGTAAAGCCATAAGTCCCGGCATCTCTACAAAATACTAACTCATTTCAGTGGTTGGTCGTTGGGCAAAACAATCGGAAAAATATGAAAATAGACTATAGACCTGACGATAATTTACTCTAAGTCATTTTTAATTATTGCAGTTTCTGGTCTTAAATAACTATTACTTAAACTACTATTACTGTTTCTTTTCAACTTTCTCATCACTCACTTAGTGCCTTTGTTTTATTCTTGTATATATACATATATCTATATCTATATCCATCCTCCCTCTGCAGGGACTCGAACCTGATGGCATCGCTACACTCAGTCACGGCACGAACCCCTGCATCAGTAGACCGGGTGCGCAGGTACATGCGCAGCTTTCCGAACGAAAACTGGCGGCACCAATCAGATTGCGCGTTGTATAATGGCTGAGGCAAATTTCAAGGAAGAACTATTAATGGGAAAACCCGGGCTAAAATAAAATGGGATTTCCGATTGGCTAAAAATCACATCATCTGAACTGCGCATGTATCTGCGCACACGGTCGATTATGGCAGGGTTTTGTGCCGTGGCAATCTCGATGCCATCAGGTTCGAATCCCTGTCGGGGGAGGATGATCTATATCTATCATGTATTAATTCTATTCTATATCAGTATGCGCCTGATGATGGCTATAAGATATACATATTCACATCAAACAGAACGTTTCATCTTTTTCATTGGATTCATTGTGGGATTTTCGACCGGTTAATTTCACACAGGAAATCGGGAGTATTATCTCTTATCTTACGACATCGAAACTGGTCGCGTATCCCGATGAAATGTCAATTTAAGGTTTAGTTAAAAACAAGAGAATCCAGTTATAACTAGGCAGAAAACTAGGGGATAATATAGCGCTTATCAAACGATTAAGAAACGCAGCTATTTTCTTTATCATATCGATCGACAAAACAAGCAGGTCATCTATACACTAAAAACCCAAACTGCCTATACAGTATTTATATAAGAATTTTAAGAAAACAGAAGGAATTGGTTGATCAGTTTTCTTGCAGACATGATAACATACATACAGCATGAAGCATTAGAATGTACATTACAGTCGTCATGTAACAGATTTTATACGTGAAGAGTTTTGTGCGCAATTTTATGTAAATCATACAAAATGAGAATTCAAACTGAAGACATGTATTCAAAACCATAATTCACACATATTTGCGAACTACGTATGTGATAAGTGTGTCGTTGAATAGTGATAATTCAGCATTGTTCATAACTATAAGTTCAGGGGGCTAGTGTAGTTATAGGGTACGGGCCGGTAATTATACCTTGTTCCGCAATCTCAATTTCTCTTCTACCGTAAGCATGTTGTTCGATATTTCGTACACAGAAGTCGGAGCTACCTTTGGAATTTTTCTGAAATCGCAATTGAAAAAAAAAAAAACATTTCGCTATGCATCATCCCATCTGTAATATCGTGATTCCGTGAAAACTGTTTTCACTGGAAAGCGTTCAAGGTAATTCAATCAATAGCCGATATAAATATTCCTTCCATACCTGTTCTTTTTCCCTGGGGTTGATGTCTTCTTCATCGGAAGAACTACCGGTATATGAGGCTGAAAATATACAAAACAAAAAATTGAATTTCTCGGAATCTCTCAAGAGGACGGCCACAAACCCGCGAGCAGAAATACATCTACAACGTGACTTCATCAAGAACTGGCTCAAAGGTCACACTCAGTCATGAATTCTCAAAGCCCTTCCCCATGAATCGTCTGTCTGGGTACCAGTATACCCGATATCATTATAGCAGAAATCCACAATGTCATAGTTTTCATTCTATGTTTCGGTTGAAATCCTTCCACCCATTAAGTCAAAGTTTTTCGAATTAAATAAACTGATCGTCGCTTAAATTGATATTGTGGGTTCATTTTAATGATATTCGTCAAGACTGTCTGGGTACATGTCTAATACTCACAACACCAGCTCAGTTCAGGGTTGTCCCAAGTCTTCCTATTTACGATACTAACACGCCTAGGTACTAACGCATCATTTTCCTGATAACTATCATCACTATTGCTATCACTATCACTCCTATGATCTATTCCGTAATGATCTCTTACACGACTTTTATAATTTTTCGCCGTGGATATTTCTCCGCCGTTACTGTCTTTAATTCCTTTTCGTAATATTCCTTTCTGCTTCTGGTTGAAATACATTTTGCGCATATGAATAAATGAACACTAAGCACCAGCAGACAAACTGCTACACTACGTGTGTGTGTGCTGAATAATACTAGGTCAACTGATTATCAATGAGTAAGGCCTACATCTATAACCTTGATAAACTTAGCTATTAAAAAAACAACCGCGAAGTTTAGAATATATACCCTTGTTTCTAAATATGAAATCAGAGGAATGGATCATGATATTTGACATGTTACTTCTCGAGAGAGATAGACCGATAGCAAATGGTTGATAAATCTTAGCCAGATCATAACAAATTATATAAGTTGCAGGGCTTCCTGTCAGTTATATATAACTTCAATGACATGGAAGTGTTTATGCTGCGGACACTGGGTGTGGCTGAGGTATTAATAACAAGGAAGCTGAAGAGGTAGTTATCAACAACAATCTATCTATTTCCAAACAGAGATAAAAAAAACTTTACTATGGTTTTCTTTTAAGTTCTGACAAACTTTCTAAATTGTCAGACTCTTGTATCCGAATCAGTTACAGTTACATTTTTAAGTTTCAGAATACTATAGCTATCTAATTCAAGAATGATCTTCTTAATGATTAATAAGTACAAAGTTATTAAATCATTTAGTTGATATTCAAATAAAAGAGGTCCACTATAGCCATGATAGGCTGAAACTCAATAAGAGAAGATGGCAAAATATTTCACACAAAAAGTTTGCCACTGCGCGTACGGTCAGATATGAATAAGTTTTAGTTATTCACCTTATATCCAAGTACAAAAAAAAATATTCATACAAAGAACAAGGTCAAGGTCATTGAGGGTGTACAAAGAATTTTCCAATATTTTCGACCAACCTGAGCTTCGTTTAGCCGATAAATATCCTTCAGGGAGACTGTCCGAATCTGAATAATACTCCTTCGCTGACCAGCGCACGGCTTCATCCTCAACGAGCCCTACACCGTACAGCTTCGACATTGTAACGAAAACTGTTAATGCCGGGTATAGAATGTCTGCTAGGAAACGACTAGAGGGCTACCGGCGATGAATCAACCAGCAGCAGCAGCAGAGTCGGAGAATAGAGCTGTAGAGATTCACACTCTACCGAACATACACAATATCGTGAAAATAATATTCCAAGAATTACTTCATAGTTATTTATAATGAAATATCGCTCACTATTCAATTGAAAATATACGTAAGCTCTGCCGGTAATCTTCCGTAGTAGATTTCCTAATAACCTTACGATAGTAGTGTCTCGTTAATCCTCGCTAAGCCAATCAATCACAATATTCCACCAGTGAAAAAGTGTTTGGCTTCCTCATTGATATTGATCATTAGAGATTTAGTAAATGTGTCTGATTAATAGCGACTATTCCGATATAACACGTCTGAATGCGTGTGTGTCTTTTGTTTGAGTATAGTGGTAGATGGCAGCCATATACAGTGGAAACACACCACACATGCACACCCGTGTTATCCACTACTGCACATATCATCGATCCACTGTGTCAACAATACATTTTAGATGCTATCATTTCCAAGAAATCCAACGGATCTGAAGTAAATGAGTGCAGATAAATTGATTGATTCCGACTTTCATTCGGATTTAGAAGATTTAACTGATTGGAAATATATTCCAGCAGAATCACGGCTATCAAGCCTCAAGTTCTGTCGTTTATACGGTCACTAAAAAAGCTGGTTGGAAGCACCAATAATCGAGAACAATTGAAATCGCAAACGATTTAAGCTTTTGAAATAGTTTGGTGAAAGGCAAGCTAGAGGCCCGCGGACTCATTCATTCTGAGTTTAGTGCTCTAGGCCTAGCTATGGTTGATATTAAGGCTATTAATGAAGGCCAAGGGATGTCTCCAAGAAATGAACATTCAGTAACCATCCGATAAGACAGTGGATGCCAAAACTGATCATTTGATATTGAGTCAGCATCACAAAATCTACACCTTTTAAGCTTACAATGTATTCTCCAAATTCTAACAGACTTAACTAAAATTCTATCTACATATCATGCTTCCGTCCTCTTTCATTAAGAAATATTTCATTAACTTCCTGATAGATGGCGTATAGGTGCAGTGAAAGTAATTCAACCTTCCAGATCTCGCACAGAGAGGTCGCTGGCAACTGATCACCGACCTCAGACACATAAAGAAAGCACATTAATTTAGAAGGGTGAAACATTAGCTCAGAAAGAGCAAATCACAGTTAATATACCCCAGTGAGAAACATACACTGTTGGCATACCACACACTAGAAACTAATCACTTTTTTGCAAATTAAACTCTCTTCCTCTAATGGTAGCGACTGAGTGATGAAGTATGGCACAATCTTTCAGAAAAAACTTCAATTTCAAGAAATAATTTATAACACTGTCACCAGCACAATGACACATAGTTTTGATAAATGCCAGGTAGATGGAACTGTTAAAATGACAAAGGAAGATAATTTCCGGTTCGCCGGGGAAATTACTGCTATTCAAAGTCATCTCATTCGTCAAACTGAAACGGTCAGCTCAATTTCAGAAGAATGAACAGGTCAATTATTATAACTGAACCCTGACATTATCCGTAATATAACTGCGTACATGAGCTTGGAGAGAGAATTTATGGAGTGATTACGTAAATGAGGCCTGCGACAAAACTCGCCGGTACCAACTCATCGGTCTGGTTATGAGTAAATTCATTGGTCTGGCTCGTCACGAACACTACAGCTGACCAGAAGTGATTTACAATAACGCTGGCATTATATGACATCAATCCAAAACAGTCGTGTTTAACCAGCAATTGGATAAGAGACAAGATACATGTAAGATTTTCAGCAAGATTTATTCTGAATGATACAGAATCAATCAAACAAGCCATAGGCAACAATGGTTCTCAGGCTCAAACGTGAACTCTGAAATTCCCATCTGTTAGTTCTCATTATATTTTGGATATGTTGAATCTAGGCTAATAGCTAAAATTTTGTCAAGAAAACTTTTTGAATTTAGACCCTGTTCCACAGCTGTGAGGTCATCTTCAAGGTCAATGGCTGAAAAACAGTTTTTAGTGCCTAGTTCTGTTGCCACACGTGCACTGGGCCCATTCCTTGCACTGCACAACTAGACCCCTATTTTTCACCAAGATCGACACACAGCAGACAGACAATACAAAAATAAGGGTATCACAGAAAATGATCATGTGAAACTGAATGGAATTACATTCACTGTTTCTTCTGAGATCAAGACAAATTACAGTCAGTCATCAGTGACGAGCTGTCTGCAGTGTATTGTGATAACCCTCTCCCCGTGTTAGCAGAGGATAACTGTACCAAACCCGAGAAATGAGCCGCTATTTTATGCATGAGATTAGAGACTAATATAAGGACGGTGATTAGTTAATTTAGGATTACTGGACACGCAGACATTCATCATCGTGTTAATACTCGACAAATCGAGAAATGCGCGCTGAATTTTATTGCATTTGACACGGCTGATAACTCGGAAACAAGAAATAATGATACAATTTCATCCAATTATTGCTTTAGATTGAACAATTTTTTCCCCAAAGTGATGAAATCAAAAGTGCCTTCGCATTATGAGCGTGAATAGACACTAAAGAACCGATGATGAGTTGACGTCAGCGTATGCGCAACATTTCATTGGTTCACAATGAGCCATTTATCGAAATATGAGCAATCTTACGACCTGAATTCCACGATTCATACACGATTCATACACGATTCATACACGATTCATGCACGCACGATGAACAATTTCAGGCATCTTTCATAATGCGTCCGGAATAAGCAATCAGACGTTGATATGAAAAAATCAATTCTTCAGTACACCGTCGATCTTACGACCAGTTTCATTATAGATTGATGCAGAAAAATTGTGAGCAGTTGATTGAAAAATCATTCCAATAGGCCCTACAATTGATGCATTACTGGCTATAACCCGAGATCACACATTTCCTACCAAAAAATCTCTGTTATTATAACAACATGGTACAACGTAACAATTCTTCAACGCCGTCATTACATACCAGATGGCGCTGAGGTTCAGCAATTTTTTGAAAGGCATGATGTAAAGAATTACCTTGCGATGAATTTGGATCTGGAACACGAAACTACATTTTGGTTGATCAATCTAAAATAACCTTGTATCATTGTTAATATGTCGTTAAAATAACATAAAAGATATTTCGCTAGGAAATGTCTGATCCTGCATTATACATCGATAGTAGGCCCCAAGACATTTGGGTCGGAAATAATGTTTATTCATAGTTAAAATACCATGAAGATTATTGCTAGGATAGCATTTCATAGATATTCATATTCAGACCATTTTTGGAACATGTTATGAAAGAAATATTTCCCAGTACGCGAAGTACCTTTGATATTTTCAAATGGCAAAGTTCATGTCACAGTATCTACTGCAAACCTTCTCAGTTCGATCCCCAGACATGTTCTCCACAATTCTGAAGCAACCGAGTGTAAAGAAAGTCATGTAATAAAAACCAGCCACTCGCTCATATATCTATAACAAATAATCTTTAGACTAAGAGGATTGGCAAAATAAAACTTGCAATTCTATTAAGTATGCCATACAGGTATAATATATCATTTCGATTATGCATTACAGCAAAAATATGAATTAACTTCAAATCCCAAGTGTCATACATAATATACGACTGATCCGACTATTGCAATCGATATTTATAGATTGTCAATTGTTTCTTGCTCAACAAAAAATGCATCAACAGCAATCTATACCCGTAATATACATGTATATAGAAACTATACAAGGCTCGTGCTACTCAAATTCATTTTCAAAAAAAGACGATTTAACCTTGCGCCTGAAATTGGGTATTTTTACTGCTTTTGTTTATGCAACTGTACTCGAGTATGAACTTATAAACTACCACCAGCACACTAGTATCAGCATAACATTCCGGTTACTGCAGATTGGAAGCATACTCAGGTAGATAGGTTGGCTATGTTCATTTTCGAGTGAGGAACAAATAGTAACAACAGCATTGTCAGTATAAAAACAATAATAGTTTTTAATAAATCTCCTTTGAATGAATTTACTATAGTAATACTCCTCTAGATCTCTCATACACTCCTCCTTGAAGTGAACACATCTATTCGCAAATATTCATTCATCTATCAGGTGTTAAACATTATCATGAATTTTTATCACTGAAATACATTCTCTATAACTATATAACGTGCTGTTTCTGGTTGTGTTGTCATGCTATGAATTGTTGTGTTATGAATATTTCATCGAAAATATCGGCTCTTCCAGACTGAATGCTGTTCACCTCTTTTCTTGCTACCGTAAGTAAAAGTACACGTAGGACGAAAATTCAAATATCACATTCAGAAATGAACATTGCAATCAGGATTGACAGGATTTGGTTTTTGCATTCAAGATGCACCTAAATTCATAACACTAGATACTGATCATTTATGAAAACATTTCCCTGAACACAGAATTCAGCATTTCATCAAGGTTTTAAGCATATAACTACGGAAGCGATAAGGGGCCTCGAGATGTCGCGTTCAAACTGGACAAGTCGCCATATTTATGTCGACATATCACGATATATCGCGTCAAGTCGACATGAATATGTCGATATATCGTGACGTTTTGACGGCATATCTCGTTCTCTCGACCACTTTCCTCGCGACAAGTCGACATATTCATGACGACTTGAAACTCAGTCGTCATATCACTGGTGTCCTCATCTTACATTTAGACATGTCTTCAAATGACGGCTTGTCCCGTGGAAAATGGGCTAAAAAGCGAAATTTGTCGTGAAAACGTCACGATATGTCGACATATTCATGTCGACTGGACGCGATATGTCGACATAAATATGGCGACTTGTCGAGTTTGAACGCGACATCTCGAGGCCCTTTATCGCTTCCGTATATAACAAAGTTCTCAAAGGTTTTGTAAATGTAAACATGGCAATGTGACATTTACTTATACCCATTATTCCTACATAATCTAAGCCGTATTCAGGTTACTATTGAATTTTTCATACATCTTTGATCCGACCTGTAAAACACGTTTTGAAAGCTTTTAACAAAGATTAAGTGGAACGCAACAAACTGAACACAACAGTGGCTCTACACACTTCATATATACATATAAACTACATCGAAATTGTGTACATTTTATGCTGGAGTCCCAAATGTCTTCATTTTTGATTTAACTTTTGATATAAAAATTTCCTTTTCGGCCATTTAAATTAGTATATATAGCATTTCGATGCCACCGAAAGTAAGGCTTAATGTCGTGATATTTGAGATTAAATGATATTCAACTGGATAAAGGAAATGAATTATC
Source organism: Tubulanus polymorphus (assembly GCF_964204645.1). Lineage (NCBI taxonomy): Eukaryota > Metazoa > Nemertea > Palaeonemertea > Tubulaniformes > Tubulanidae > Tubulanus > Tubulanus polymorphus. The sequence goes on along the minus strand of NC_134027.1, from coordinate 2,360,677 downwards.
AGGAAATGGTTGGCTTTACTTATTCAGCTTTTTTGAAAACGTATTCATAGTCGGGGAGTGGTAATCATCAGGAGTGAGATTAAATTGAATGATTGATCATTTTCGCAGCAGTAGCTTCAACAGATACAATTATGAAATGATGATAAGTGAAAGTGTGAAACTCATTTCGAATCATAAACATGTAATATCCGTTTGGAAGAACAGCCTATAATTCATAGAATCCCATGAGTTGTTGATGCATGTTTAGTTTGAAACTGTTTTTACGTTGAATGTTACCAAATTGTTTGTATCGCTTCTGATCATTTAATTTAGTTACTTCGTGTCACTATAAATAAGACAGTGTCATCAAAATTATCGGTGATATTTTCGGTTCGTTTTAGTTTGTGAACTCATTAAAAATACGTCCCATCCCATCAATGATGCATAACCTTACTAGGATGAGACAATGATCACGTTGTTGCTAAGGGGAACGATCAACAGTTGTTTTATCGGTCTATTTTTGTGACGAGATATCGAACTTTACGAGGGTGATTTTATACCACCTATCTGCTGCTGCTGCTGCTGCTGCCGCTGCTGCTGCTTATAGGAAGCAAACGGGGCTCATCAACAATCAATGTCTGGCAACATCGAAGAACGTCATCTCGATGTAAGATGAACTGACGTCGACTATTGATCGAGTTTACCGCTGAATATCGACGTTTATTTCTCCTCAGCTTCTACGAAAGTAACGTCAAAGAATAAATGCACTTTTTCTAGGATAAACTGGCGAGCTATGATAGAATATCAAATGATCCACGCGTAATATTAAAGGACATCTGCGTGATATAGTAATCGATGAACTTAAAACGTGCCTAGTTCGTTCTCTCATGCTAGCCGAGTATAGCGTGCTCTCTACTATAAATTTGTACAAATAAAATATTTTTCATATTTATTATTTGATCTCGTGTTCGGCATGTTGTATCAATCAAGTATCAGGCATGTTGTATCCATCAGGTGTCCGGCATGTATCCGTTGAGCCACTCAGATGCTACAGCCAACAGATTATTGATTTGTATTCTATCACATGATTAGAAATGGTGGCAGCGTGCGGATGTTGGAAGAAACGGATGACTTAATTCTTCACATCAGCATGCGTGGACCTATAAACGAGATGTGTTTCTTCTACGCTTACTCGCAGGACCACTTCTTCAAAGTCTAGGGGATCGAAACATTTTGAATGATACAAAAGTTCAAATGTCCAATTGCTTAGTATTTTAACGTCAATATTTATGAGTATATTCGAAGTGGACCAGTGCATTGTGTAATGTTTTCAAATCTAATTTCCATTTTCTGTTGCATATAATAACACTAGGAGTTTTCAGTGATTGGTCCAGAGCTGGTCACCTGATATAAACAAACAAACCCATGGTTGATTGGTCTAGAGCTGGTCACCTGATATAAACAAACCCATGGATGATTGGTCTAGAGCTGGTCACCTGATATAAACTAACAAACCCATTGTTGATTGGTTTAGAGCTGGTCATCCAGATATAAACAAACCCATGGTTGATTGGTCTAGAGCTGGTCACCTGATATAAACTAACAAACCCATGGTTGATTGGTTTAGAGCTGGTCATCCAGATATAAACAAACCCATGGTTGATTGGTCTAGAGCTGGTCACCTGATATAAACTAACAAACCCATGGTTGATTGGTTTAGAGCTGGTCATCCAGATATAAACAAACCCATGGTTGATTGGTCTAGAGCTGGTCACCTGATATAAACAAACCCATGGTTGATTGGTCTACAGCTGGTCACCTGATATAAACTAACAAACCCATGGTTGATTGGTCTAGAGCTGGTCACCTGATATAAACAAACCCATGGATGATTGGTCTAGAGCTGGTCACCTGATATAAACAAACCCATGGATGATTGGTCTAGAGCTGGTCACCTGATATAAACAAACCCATGGATGATTGGTCTAGAGCTGGTCACCTGATATAAACAAACCCATGGATGATTGGTCTAGAGCTGGTCACCTGTTAAACAAATTAAACATGGCTGATTGATGTAAACAATATAAAATTAAACACGAAACTTATTGGATCCAAAGACTTTAGTAGCTGTACAATGTTAGTACAGGTCAATGTACACGTACATGCATATCAGCAAGGGATCGAAGATTTCAGACAGGGGGCATAAATTACACATGGCCCCAGTGCACCCTCTGGATCCGCTGCTATATATACCGATGAATACAAAGATTATTGATATATCTGAATAAATGGCAGGCTTACTGCGCAATAAAACCACCGGCAGTAAATACAGTATAGACTTACATCCCGAAGTAGTAGACGAAACGCTCGATTTACGTCTGGGTGAATAATCTCCCGTTCGAGAACGATATGGAACCTGTTTCGTCGTGCGGCCCGGATTAGTGAAACTTCCGCTCTTCGACATTTTGATATTCCCGACATTTTTATGTTGACTCGAGTAAGAATTCTCACTGGCGTTATCGTCATCCCGTTCGTTGTCATTTCCGCCGACTGTGAAATGCACCGTTTTTCCGGGAACATCCAAAAACTGGTGATGATGGTGAGAAGCCATGTTTATTTACAATTCATTTACTGTATCTGTTTTCGCTAGGCAAACCGAATGCAGATATACACATTTACATATACACCAGTAAGCTGAGCTCTCAGCTAACGAATGCCGATATAGTTTTAGATAGAAAACACAGTTCCTCAGCTCCTGGAATTCCTCAGTCAATAACAACGGGTAAAAATACCGAATCTATCCGATTAATGCACAAACGGTGTCGGAAAATGTCAGCGAAATTTTTTGTCATATATCTGTTGACATTGGTACGTTTAGTCGTGAATATTGATCTGATAGTACAGCACAATGCATTGAAACAGCTGATCACGACGTAGTTTATACAGATAAAAATTTGATACCTGAACACGGCGCTGAAAACCTGCACAGAAATACAGAAACACCGCGTACGAACGGATAATTCACTTCACTGTACACCGCGGCAAACGATTAATTGTCATATCACCTTCACCAGAAATAATGACTGAGCCTCACTCACGTAGCGCTCGGTGACAAAGTATATATATACTGTCTTACGGTATAACGTGACACAGAGTTTTGAAGATTCGCAAAAATTTCGACAAAATCAAATAAACTGAAACACAGGTTGACAGTAAGTGCTGCTTCTCAGTGGTTCACACAGCGGCCGCAGAACGCCAGTGACTATCATATACACTAACAATAGCGATTCAAAACAATTTTTTATAATGCCATAAAGATTATTTCACCTGGGTGACTGTCATACTTCAGTAATTGAACTGTACTGAGTTCAGTACTGAGATAAATTGAAAATACGCATTGAAAACCAGGCGTATTATATCATTCTTACACGGCCAGTGTAGTAATGACATTCTATTTCATAAAGGTCACTTGAACTTATACATAGTATAATATCTATTCTCCTATTTTGCCATTTCTATAACAGCACGGTTTATCGATCAAATAGAACCTAAACAGAGTCTATTAATATACAATTAAGTTTTCATTTCAGCCCCGGGGAAATGGTGAATGAGTTGACTCAATTTCACGAGTATTAGTTAATGTAATTTCATTCAATTTAATTCATGTTCACTTTACAGTGAGAATAATTAGGAAACCAGTCAGCTGTGCAAATAATTAAACAAAATATCACAGTGCATCTGTAATAGACAGATTTCATTTTAAAAAGTGTAATGAAAATGTAAGATTTATTTCATATGGCCCATCTGTACGATTGATATGAAAATCATGGATACAAAAAAATACAAATAGCAAGCTATACTGAGTAGAGTGGATATTAATCCAGATATGATATATAAAAAGTGATACACCCTCAATGAATAATGTCAAATACAATCAACGCGTAGTTACACAAAGTGATATTTGTATTAGTACATTGATTCAGATGTAATATAGCTGTGAAACTGTAATTCAAAAATTAATGGGAAAAACAGGCACATTTATCATATCTGTGTATATAAACGTAAATCAAGTACAAATAAAGAATGATGATGATAAACCCTTCTACCAACTGATTAATCTTATGTCCAGGCAATCCTAAAACTGATTTTCTTTTTTGTAGCAGAGTGACTTATAAATCCGCCTATGGACCGGGTGAAGTTATAGTAACTGATACACATTATATGTATCAAAATTGCACATATCACTATAATAAATAAATACATCAAAAATAAATTGATATATCAGAAATGGAAGAAATGATTTCCACTAGTTAGAAAATGAGGACGGATAATGCGAAGTTTCACTCTAATAATTAGCTATACCAAAAAGCATTATAATAAATTTATTCCTTTCGCGTAATGACCAAATAATAACTAGTGCATCATCCGTACATCACCGCAGGACTAATGCTTATATGACGGTCTCTTTGTGAAAGAAGGATTTTTAAAATGCACTTAAAATACATGACAGGAGTAATGCCTTAGTATATGACAAATCCCCTCGATACACGGTCGACTGATAATAAAAAACACAGCTTTTTAGTTTCAATATTTTCTCAAACGCTTTACGATAAGAGTCGGTTTCTAAGCCGTGGTGACAATACACGTAAGTATTTCAGATCAACTGAAAATAAGACATGATTTCTTTTGTCGACGAAATCCTCTTAAGATGACAACAATCGCGCAAGATTAAACGTTAGAAGAGAGAAAAGAGGAAAAGAGAAATGGAGTATCAGCGAAGATATCCACTGATCGCAATATAGCATCAATAATGAGATACTTCAAATATACGGATGACACTTTAAATGGTGCAATACATTCCATGATGATAGCTTTCAGTAGCAGCCTGTGGTGGTACACACGCCGACACAAATGGAAAATCTATCAAGACTTAGTGCAAAATGATTGCGTATAGTGATAACCACTATGGTTTGACCCCGGAGTAATTCATACTTATCAATCCTACGCATATTCACTACTATATAAATCAAATCATACCGTCCAGACCGTAGGTCATACATAACCGGCAATATCATCACCCTTTCTGTCTAGAGAGTAATAAATGTAAATCAAATTATCTCGATTCAGATTCAGTAAGTCGAATGCATGTAGATTTTAGAGTCTCTTTGGATCAATTAACGGAACAAAAAAACAGTTATCATAAATATCTTCAGATTTTGAATTTGAGACTGCACGCATGACGTTGTAGACGGTTCTGATGAGCCTGCTGCGATCCAAATCCTAAGACATGTTAAAACTAGTGATCACCACGATCTCGAGATGACAGACTGTCTAAGGAGGAAATTGATCTGCTCGCAGATAGGGACTATAATTCCCTTCGTTTTCTACAATAAAAATGTGATCTTTTTGCAGCGAACTTACTAATCAATTATCCCTGAAGAGGGAAGAACTTGTCAGCGTGCGATTCGCGCAGTCTGACAAATCACTTACAACTTTGATATGCAACGTTTCATCACACAAAAGGGACTAACTCACACCCAGTGAATGGACAAATAACTCGATTGACTTCCAGCGCTTCATATCCCAATCATACAAAATAGTATAGAAGCAAGGAATAGAATAAGGCCTTTTTAGGGGCACATTCAGAATGGAGATGATGTATATGATTTACTGGCCACCATCATTTATTACAGATTTCTTGGCAAGAAATCTGTTCGAAATACCAGATAAATGTCAATATCGTAAGATGTGAAAGGATAGTTAGATAAATAACGAGGCAGGTGGTAAAGATCATTTCTATCCGAGCAAACTTTTGATTATTGAGGGAAATACCTGTGAACGTGTCATTAAATCGGAATAAAAGCTGCATCTTTATTATTCCAGACAGGCGGGTAAAGTGTCTCGGCACTTCTTACAGAGAAAATAAAACGTTTATAACTGGAACTCTTCTATGTCGATCTACTCGGATAACAATGTAACGCAGATCTCGACCTCATAATTGAAGACTTTTCATTTCAGTACGGAACCTACAGAACGCCAGCGAGGATTACAATCCGAGACATCGGCTTATTGGAAATATCGACCTGCTTTCAGAATACTGATACAGCGTTGGTGATCAATAACCCTATATACCGGTATCGTGTGTATCCCAAGTGTATCCCCGGGTGTGGTCATCTCCTCTATTACTGACTGGTGTGACTTTCAAAATTTAGTTGCTTAATCTGATGAATGAGAGTGATGACCAAACAGCAAACATTATCGTTCTAGAAAGTGATGCTAATCATCTGATTACTTCTTATTCCGACTTATTCAATGCATAAAACCAGTTCCCGGATACAGGGCCCAATAACAGCAGCATCTTCGCGGAGAGTAATCGACTTTTTCGGGGATACTAGAAATTGAAAAGAAACTATCCCGACAGGAAACGAGAAATTTCACCATTAGAAGATGTTCAATTCTGTCCCGTGTTCTTGACAAAGCCAAACTGGGATAAACGACCAAACCTTTCCGCGACACTGATCTCATATCCTGTGAAGATAGAATTGTATAAATTGAGTTTTTGACTACGGCTAATGAAGATCTTCTTAATTTAACCGAATAAACCCCTTACATAATGGATTATCTGAAACCTATCAATCATTTCATCCCAGTAGTAGCAATCTCTTTATTAATCACATGGTGTTCCGTCACATCGCTGCTGTACAAATTACAATTACGTCTCTTTTTAGGACGAACAGGTTTCGTCAGCTACACGCGATAGCATCATCAAATGTCATCATATCATTCGACTCATTTGTCGAGACGCAGAAAGACAAATCCGACCCGGGAAAAGAAATGGTTGACATTTCATTCGCTACCGATGATAAGAGTTTGTTTGATTAGTATGCCTATCTTCCTTCATGAAATCATAGGTTTTAACATCGACCACCGACCGCACTATCTGCCTGTATGCGTGTCTAATTGACATAGAAATTACATAACTAATGAACGAATGTACCAGTGAACCATAGTAAACCAGGCCTTACGGCTGTACTAGGATACAATATCACTGATTCTACAGATCAGTGATATTGTATCCTAGTACAGCCAACTTTTTTGGGGATACTAGAAATTGAAAAGAAACTATCCCGACAGGAAACGAGAAATTTCACCATTAGAAGATGTTCAATTCTGTCCCGTGCTACAGATCAACGTTCTATAATGGGTACCTAACTGGAACGGGCCAAATTTAGAATGGTCCAAATCAGAGTGGGAATAGGCTACAGATAGTTATCACCGGCCCCGCAAGATGTCATCATGAGTACGGCGAAACCAGACATTGATCGATCTTTTAGGTCCGTCCAAATTGGCACGGGTCTAAAATGGAATGGACCGATTTAGAATGGACGTTTTGCTAGATTGAACGCCGGCCTAATTTAGACGATTCTAAACATAGTGCGAACGAACGCGTGTAATATCTCCTCGAATGAATGTGAAGAGTTAACGCGCAGTAACCTTCAACTTGATGAACTAGATTAGTGACATAATCCAAGCGGACATCCTCGGCCCGATACAGATAGTTCTATCATGAATCAAATGCTTTAATAAGCTATGGCAGAAATAAAACCCATCGACTAAAAGACACGAATCGAAGCATTCGATTTCTCCAATTTCTCTAGTCAATAAAACCAATTTGCTCAACTCGTAGAAAAGTGCGCGCTTTTAGAAGACTGATCAATCTATACCAACATTTATGTAACATTCGTTACTTAAGTCCGACCATAAATTTGGTTAATATAAGACCGTTATCAGAGGTTTTGGTACATGTTTTGAAATTACTGTCTAGAACTGCGATCTTTTATTGTCTGTGGTTTACCAATATTCCTAGCTGTGAGGCATACATCCATATAACTGGATAGATCAATGGGTCAGAGGCACTTTCAGTTCCCAGTCCCCTAAGGCCATCCTTTTGATATATCTTCTTTACCCAACGCAGTGAACACACACACACACAGGCATGGAAAACGTTTAACACCCACAAAAACGTTGCAAACCCGAGAACTGAAGATGAAACTGTCATCTCATGTAACGTACCGGGTATCGTACAAGGACAACATTTATGATTAACATTCGCCATATTCATAATAACCTATCTACAAAATGAACGAAGACAATTTGAAGAAACCTTGAACGCAGACACCCACGTAATCAAGAAGACACGTTTACATTTATTAGTTGATGGCGCATCGATCTCTTCAGCTGGAAAAATGATTATTTCCCACGGTTGTATAGCTGGTGAACCTCTTCATCGCTCTTAAAAAGCGCGTAACAGACCTGAATAACTACGTTGACACGCAAGTAAGTTGACAGAAGGACAAAAAGTAACTGCATTTCATGATTGGTCGCAACATTTTCTGAGTCAAGAGACTCATGTTCGATTACCGCTGAATGTACAGAAATGTCACAATCATATCAACACGTGAATCTCGCAAACCAAGAGTAAAAACCCCTTTCGCTTTACATTAATTTGTAATCTCTTTTTCCAAAACTTCTTCAATTAGGCCTGGAATCAATTTTGTATAAATGGCACCGAGGGCATGCGACTTGACATTTTCAGTTTGTCGCGACTACCTCAGCAAGAACTTAATTACAGACGATTTGTAATTGGCATGTTCAACACTTTCACTATATTATCCGCGACATTAAGCCATTCGAGGCAAAGGTATTTTTGCTGAAGCCAAGCGAGAGCAAAATGGCTTCCCATCTGAATCGCTCTCCAGAACAAACGTTATGTAAACAATACTAATTACACAAACCTGACTGATGACGTGCAATAAACATTATGTGATTAATAATCACAAGTAATTATCAGTGAATTATTCATAGTGAACCGACACCAGTCAAACAAATAACTAAAACTTGTAAGTTATACGAAAAGACCAATCCTGTCAGTACCGCAGAGTCTCGAAGCTTTTCATGAAAACACAATTTTTCCATTTGCCAATAATTCAGTTTTATGGTTTTTTCACAGTATTTTATGAGCTATATAGCGACCGAAATGATATCCGCGATACAAGAATGATTGGAGAACGACAGCAATTTCAGAGTTTGCAAAGTAGACTAGCTATTAACCAGATGAGCAATGCGTGTCTTTTAGGGTGTTTCTAGGCTGGGTAACTGGTAATGTGTAATTTCATACATGGCTGAAGTCTGTCTGAAATAAGGATATTGTCGCGTGGATGATGACGAGATGATCGTCTACTGCGTACTATGATCAGATCATCTTTCAAGAATGGAGATAAAATGGTGCGCGATTTATGGCGATGCATAAATCTTGAGAAGTAATGAAGATTTAAGTGGATAAGATGGAAATAACTTCCCGATAAGCGTGCAGAACTTCAGACTCATAACAATAATTTCATAGTTGCTCGGTTGAGATTTCGAAAATGTTATTCACGAACAAAAGACTTAAGTGTCTGAAACACGAGATATTCGATCTACGCAGAACTAACTGTTCAAATACAATATTCCTAGGGAAATCAAACTAACGACGAGATACAGACATAATACAGACTCGACTGGAAGTGATTAACGCCTTGAGAAAATCTAGTTAAGACAATGAATTTTTGTTCATATCTGCCTCGACAGGTCAGTTAAAAACCCAGACCAGAACAAATTCAGGTGAACAAATAGAGGATTCAGCGTTAGAAAAGCAATATTTATCAAACTCAACGCGATGTGCTGTGATGTGTTTCCATCATTAATTTTTCATAAACCATCAAGTAATTGGTCGACACTGGGAGTAAATATATCTAAGATGTTCTGTATTAGTATTAACCTGCAGTAATCAGATATTGTGTTATTATTCATGCACTGCCTATTTCTGCACATCAGAGCTTGCAGGTCGTTCAGTCCGATAATGATGATCTGTGTGCCAAACGGGTCTAACATCTAATCAACTACATGCATTCATTTTCCTACGATTTCATGTATTGCAAATATTACGTGAGACTGATTAGACTGATTATACATGAAATGACCGGTTCAGTCATAGTTCACATTCGCAAGGTATTTGAAACATCAGCCAGGCATAGACCGATTAACATGTAGACACCATCAATATTGTTTATGCATCATTCTGACTGGGTTTATCCCTAAAGCCCAGAGGCTTTGTCTTGAATAGTAAGTCAGTTTCGACTGTATATGATTCTTCTTCGCTAACAGTTTTGGTTAAGTATCACCTCATATCATATCTAGATATACTAAAATTGCAACGCCGGGAGATGGAAATCTGTGGGGATATTATTGCTCCAAGATATTACAAATAGCCGCAGTGTATTACACGAGAATGATTGATTGATAATCAATTGTGATATTATATCATAACCAGGTTTTGATTTTCCAGTTCCTTAGTGTAGTTATATAGGTCTATTGATTACATTAATTCATCAATAGCCATATGTATTACGTCAATTCCATATCTATGAGTAACTTACGTTAGATCTTAAGCTAAACCAGGGTCCCTACAGATCGGTCATTCCTGGATATAGAGTGCCCCTACAGATTGGTCATTCCTGGATATACAGTGCCCCTACAGATCGGTCATTCCTGGATATACAACGTCCCTACAGATCGGTCATTCCTGGATATACAGGGCCCCTACAGATCGGTCATTCCTGGATATACAACGTCCCTACAGATCGGTCATTCCTGGATATACAACGTCCCTACAGATCGGTCATTCCTGGATATACAACGTCCCTACAGATCGGTCATTCCTGGATATACAGGGTCCCTACAGATCGGACATTCCTGGATATACAGGGCCCCTACAGATCAGTCATTCCTGGATATACAGGGCCCCTACAGATCGGTCATTCCTGGATATACAGGGCCCCTACAGATCGGTCATTCCTGGATATACAGTGCCCCTACAGATCGGTCATTCCTGGATATACAGGGCCCCTACAGATCGGTCATTCCTGGATATACAGGGCCCCTACAGATCGGTCATTCCTGGATATACAGGGCCCCTACAGATCTGACATTCCTGGATATACAGGGCCCCTACAGATCGATCATTCCTGGATATACAGGGCCCCTACAGATCAGTCATCCCTGGATATTAGGAATTTTAAAGTAGAAAGTTTCAAGGAAGTGTCCACATCACTTACATATCTCAATAACAGCAGACCCTTCCTAAATCGGTGCTGTTTATCTCAGTAAACCGTTAATTCGATGGTTTTGTAATCAAATTTTTATCCCATACATTATACCTAAACTCTGTTTCTAATTGGGTACAAAAAGTTCTGGTCCATGAAACCGATTTAGACGTACTTGACTGTACAACTACAAACATTTCTAATTACCTTATATTTCTCAAAATTGAAGGAGCAATAAAGGAGTTTCATAGTTGAATCTCCTTCATTGAAATCGTTTACACAATTGACATCGGATAAAACATCGAATCAATTGAATTCATTCATAACGTCACTTGAGAGAGATTTGACATGAATCTCTCATTGATAAATACTTCCTACACGGCAAATTACTGCGGCTGCTTAAAGTCTGAATAGATCGAAGCTTTGATCCACGGATCTTAAATTCTAATTGAAAAGGGCGTGTATGAATAATCTCGCGAGCAATATTCATGATTGATAACTATTTACAACTGTTAAAGGCAGTCTACGATTCGAAGATTGGGCATAATTTTTGCTAGCGGCGACATTTGAGAATCAATCACCCATTATAATCAACGTAAACATTCAAGACGACCATTAGTTTGGCTTTAATAACTCTAGCACCACGAGCACTAGCACCACAGGCTGTATAGGAAAACAGTCACTCCATGCTCGACATTTCATACAAGTTCAGTTATTGACTTATATGTGATAAATTGAAGCTGATAGGCTTCTGATTGCAGGACTGCGGTTCAAGGATGCTCAATCGTGGTCAATAAACATAGCTTTCAGTCTGAAATGCTGACGGTGAACAAATAGAACAGGGGAACAAACGGTATTTTAGCGGAAACTAAATCCCTCGCTTTAAAACAATTCCATTAACTGCGGTTTCCGCCCGAGGCTGAAGAAATCTTATACAACAGCCAATTTTATGAAATATTGGATTTCTGAGAACAAATACATGGCAGTAACTGTATTAATCTCGGACAGTATTAAGATTGTGAACTATTGTGTTTATACAGGGAAAGACACCTCCCTGTTATATTCTTATATAAGGAACAGAAATCCAATACACTTTTCATCATTATTCGTCTGAAATATTTCATTTCCGAGCAGAAATATTGAGGGAACGGAAATATTGTGGGAAAAACAGTGACTGCAGGTGTTTTCATTTCTATTCCATATATAAACTGACACATTAGTGGGTGATGTGTTACAATCAAACCTAAGTGTCAAAAACACCTGGCAGGGTGGCACCACTTAACACCAATTTACAAACCCCTGGACTCAGTTCCACAGTTATGAGTTAGTGTTAACTCTGAGTTAAGGTTAGTACATTTTCCATGAGTTAACTCAGAGTCAAATCTTAACTCAGAACCGTGGAACTGGACCCTGAGTTTCCCCTGATTTTTCCATGTTATAGAATTCCCTGAATAAATCCGAGGAATAAATACGCGGTCAATAACATATCCAAATTTCCTGAGTTTTCAAGGTTTTTGTAAAATTTGTCAAATTTCCACCGAAGTTTAGCCGGATTTTTTCTAGATTTTTCTGATTCCCTGAATCTTGCAGATATTCCAGGTCACCCTGCCTCGACCTTGGCAGTAAGTCAACTTTTTGTCATTTTGTGCCGATGTGTACTGATGTGTACTATGTGCGAAATCTTTTTATCATGAAATAACTGATGTAATTTCCAGCAGAACAATGATCGTAACATAGACATTCCCCGAAATTAATTGTCTAGAAAGTGAAGTGTCGCGTCATTGGGAAACAAGTCATTAATGGGTTTCCTTTGCTGCGTTCTATTACTCGCGCCAAACACAATCCCGCAAAAATCTTAACGACAGTTATTTCAGATAATTCAAAGGATTATCGCAATCACAAGAATAAATTCGCAAATGCCAAACGAGCAGTAGTCGGTTTAGTATGACATTCGCGAAGCTCCGATGAAAAACAACCATAAATACGCATACAACTTCGAACCAATTACTGAGTGCATAAAAATCTATTTTCCTAATTAGAAAATCAACATTTACCCACACCCAGAAATAGATTATCATTTCTAAAACGTAGAAAGAGCTGCGAGACGTTTCCAAATAGATCGACAAGAATGTTGTCGGTAAGCGCAAGAAACCAGTGGGGTTTCATACTTCGGTAAAGGAATTCTTCCATAGGGTAGAAATGGTAAGTTTATCCAGCAAACAGAAACCACTCTCCTCAATAATACAGGCTACCATCATATTCTGTCACGAGGTTTGTTTTCCGATATAAAATTGATCACTTCGAGACCGTCATAAGAGCACCTGTACCATCTGACGGTATCATTATATATAACTGTGTCACACGAATGCCTGGGCTGGTTACAACGAAATCATATCTGTGCAAGATCAGAAATGTTGCGTTTTTCACAGTCATCACATCAATGAAACTGTCTATCGTGGTAGGTTATACCTTGGAGTAATCAGCCTGATTACTCCGAGGTTATACGTTGATGAGGGAATTGAGATCAATTAATACGAAATACCGCGTGTTATGACATCAATTACAACTGATAGTTATTTCATTGTGAAAATTCATTGGTTTTTCATTAATTATTGAAGGCTTTTTGCGTACTACGCATATCAACCGAAATATCAACTGAAAAATAACAACAACAAAAAACATAAGGATCCAGTTCCACAGTTGTGAGTTAGAGTTAACTCTCAGTTAAAATTAGTTCGTTTCGCTCCCGGCAGGTGTGGTGGGTCTGTAAGGGACACTCAATCAAAAAATCTAACGAAATTTACAAACCAAATAAACAACAGGGACAATCCCTATTTTAAGATCAACAATAAGATTAACAATAAAAAAATTAAAAAAAAAAAAAATTAGCCCATTTTCAATGAGTTAACTCCGAGTCAAATCTTAAATAAGAACTGTGTAACTGGGTCCTGGGCCAAGGAAAAACACTTGACAAGTCAAATTTCTGGGATAAATACTTGTTAAAAATGAGTTATTTTCATCAATATCAAAACAGAAAACAACACCATACCAGAATCAGGTCTCGAAACATTCCATTAACAAAACAGCAATTAACCACAGTGTCTAAACAAATCTATAAATACAACTAAATAAACAACACCTAGACAAGAAACAAATGTCAGGGCTTTCCTGTATTTTATTGACTGCAAACCTGGGATACTGATAACCAAGGATCTAGAATCCTGAAAATTGAGTGCGTGGGCCAAAAACAACTGGAATCAATATTTGATAAGAATGAAGAGAAAACTTACAATCGCCCGAAGTTCCACCTGAACTGACAATGCTTATCCTGCGATCGTCGCGATATTTTTTATCAATAGTTATACTACTCCTTCGTCGCTGATTTTCTTTGAACGGATTTTGTTCGTATATCTTATGCGGTATATCCAAGTCGTTGCATTTAAGATTGTTGTCGAGCGAATTCTTTACAAACAATTTCTTTAATGACATCATCAATGAGGCCGACGTCTCTCCGCGCGAGAATTCACGATAAGAAAAAAAACGATTTATATCTCGCCAGAAATTCGACGAGGACTCCTCTCGTTTAAAACTTTGTAAGTGTCAAGAACACTGAGTTGTAGTTAGCTCCACATGTAAGCACACGCACCGCATATATCGATATATATATATATATATATATATATATATATATAATCCGTAGTCGGTCACCTCACGGATTAAACGGATAAAATCTTCAAAATTTCGTCAATGCGATAATTGGCTCCCGATGGCGAATAAGAACGGACTGCATCATCATCGTGGTGTTTGTAAATGATTATTAATTAGCAACTACGAACAGACCGGAGGAAGGTTGTAGCACAGTTACCATAGCGGCATTATTGAGAACCAAGTCAGACAATAAAATGAGGAGTAGTGAATGAGTTGAACCCGGAGAACGAATCATTCTCCACCGATTGAATGAACCGATCTACTGCCACCACAGCATTAGAGGTGCTCCTTCGTGCTGCTATATATATATATATATATATATACGTATTGAACTATGCGATTCATTCAATTAATGATTGTACATCATGTATCTCGGTCCTTCAATCGTAATAACGCTCGAATTTTCTCTTCTATAAAGACTTATTAATCATTCGAATGACCTTGACAGAAATCTGCTACGGAAATCAAATATAAATTGCTACAATTTTCAGCAATTCATAACAATAATCCTCTCGTCGGTCGGGTGTGAAGTATTAATGCTCATCACTGTCCCATAAACATAACAGTCAATTAAATGAATAGCAATATTTATCAAAGACTATCATTCTTATAGATCCGAGCGAACGCCTCGAGGCATTAATTCAAGGTTATATCACATGAAAAATATATAGTAAACTAGATATAAATAGATATCCTTTATTTTAATAGGACTCTTATTTCAATGTTGTTGTGGCCAATATATGCATTTTAAATATAACGTGTGTCATGTGTGTCATGTTGTTGGTAGTTGCCTCTAGCAATCCGACTACGCATATATCTCACAATTCTCTGATGATAGATACTATAATCAGTGTGGATGCTATCGAAACCCAGCAGCAGTAGCAGCGGTGATCCTCTCACAACATATATAACTGATCAAATTAGCTATGAATATAACCGCATGACCGACCCCAGCTTTGATGGACGATAATTAGGACCTCGTCAATTAGGGCCTGGCGCATAATATGTATGTAGAGAAAATACATTGTGAGCTATGAATAAAGTTTCTACTCTTATAGACCATACAACGCGGATCAATAAATATTTATTGATTAGTGTGATAGATTTTACCCCAATGACAGGAATTCTACCTTCCCCTCGGTCTTCATTATTCAAAGTCTAGTTAGTTTTATCTTGCAGATCTTCTCGAGAAATATTGATTGATTTTCTGATTCAAATGGATGACATTTCCAGTAATTTATGACTCGACTAACACGCATTGATCTGGATCTGAACACAAGAGAACAAGCGCTAATTAGACAGACACCTTATACCGTCGAGTCAACAAGAAAAGAAATTCTGGATATTGCAAATTTTCTAAAATGTCCGAGGCTCAACGTGACAGACAAAACACCTCGAGAGCATTCAGTCTTAGAACATTTTCTGACAAGATAATAACATTTAATTGAGAAAGCGAAAAACAACTAAAATGAGGATGGTCACGAACGATATTCTACGTATCAAAACATCAGGACTGATATTAGTCACAGTATTTAGAGTTGATGAAGTTTAGTCAAAACTTCGAAACTGTCAGAAATTAAATCGTTAAACTATCATCGTTATGAAAACACCAGTTTTATTCAAAAACCGTACATAACTATATCAGGGACATTTCTTGGATGAGATCGTCTAGTGGCGACTCCTATCAACATGAAGTGTAACTGAACTTGCAAACATTACAACGCTGGCGACATCTATCAGAATACAGGTTGACTAACACATAACGATAAGAGGAAGAGGGCAGCGGAATGTTTATACTTACTTGAGCTGTAGCTATCGGTGGATGACTGTGAAATAGTTCGAGTTCTAACACGATTTCGTATCGAAGTCAATTTTTCCTAAAAAATTGTAAAATACTGAGCTAACAAAAGATCAACATTGAAACTGTGCGTCAAGTGCTATTCATTCTTAACATCTTTTTGACACCGTAAAAACCATTACAATAATGTTTATATACATCGATAACGGCTACGCGTTATTTAAAGTTTCTGTATGAGTCGATGTGCACTATATCATCAATATTGGCCTTTCAAAATAACAATTACAATTATGAATTTTTGCATCAAATATATTTCATAATCCTTATCTTATTTTTGATAAATTCTATTCATTATTTCTTGAGAGGATGTGCAGTACATCCTCAATATATCGGGGCTAGACTGGTTGCCGGTCTATCTAATTCAATTATCGAATCCAAACTTTATTAATCTTAAAATGTAATGTAAATCTATAGTATAATCTATATTTTCTTTGAATCTATAGTATATTCATGATTCGTTATTGACAATATCAAGCAATATATGCGTTACATTTCAAGGCGTCAATAAACTTTTGAGTTAGTTTTCTCGACTTGTTTACTTCTACCGGTACTTGACAGAAATAGCAGTGCACACATAAATAGCATTCAGTCAGTATCACAAAGTCGCAATCATTTTCCATCACAAAGACTTTTCCAGTGAGGTATATATATATAGGCAAGCTCTATAAGGCAAATACACAGCTTAATTGCATAGGCCTATATGTCGACTAATGATTTTGAATAAGCAACTTATATCATTTACCACATTTTCAAGTGAGCAAGGAAATCAAAATACTCTTCCACACTATAGGTATTCTATACATGCATGCTGTTATTCTCTCTAACAAAAGAAGAAAAAAAAAATCAGACAGTTGCGACAGCTGACCTGATTCTACGTAACCTAATGTCTATTTATTAATTGATGAGACCTGTTTTTCTGGGATATTTTGCTTACTTTTTGGGGCACATACCTCATTTATGTCTTAACAGAATGCCAAAAATCGCGGACAACAACTGAATATCCGATATTATTCCAGTTCTGTACCGATTAGATGGATTGGCAAAAAGACTCCTTAAGTCCAGTTGAATGAGAGAGAAAATCCTCCATTTTGTGAAATTTCTTGGATTTGAACATTGTTACCATGCCTACGCCACCCTGATTTAGTTGTTGAGACCCCACAAGAAAAATAACTTCATTTGTAGGCATGGTGACAATGTAAAAATTCAAGAAATTTCACAAAATGGAGGATTTTCTCTCTCATTCAACTGGACTTAAGGAATCTTTTTGCCAATCCATCTAATTGGTACAGAACTGGAATAATATCGGATATTCAGTTGTTGTCCGCGATTTTGGGCATTCTGTTAAGACATAAATGAGGTATGTATCCTAAAAAGTAAGCAAAATATCCCAGAAAAACAGGTCTCATCCATTAATAAATAGACATTAGTCTTGCTTCTGTGTGTTATGTTATTCTCTTACTTTTTAAATAGAGGCCTACCAAAGAAATTTCACTTCATTCGATAAGATAAAATCTGATCAGCTATAACTACAGCTATGTTATAAGTAATAATATTATATTGTCTAAATGATACACTAATGATCTTCTGAAAATATCTACATCAATTCATTCCTTGATCAGGTCTGCGCCTCTCAAATAAACAATCTACCTACAGAAATATACCTTACATGTCTCTCTATTGAGTTGCATGGATTTCAGAGCTGGTTTGTGACACGTACCGGCATAAAACTGCCTAGAATTAGAGATCTGTTCACAGACGGACATCACTTCAGAAATGTAGTTACAGTTCAAACAGTCGAGAACTGAATCATCGTATGACCATATGTAATAAGTTGGACGGTGTATGGGGTATTGGTATCTATATATCAATAGATGTAAACAATACAATTGATTTCAAACACTGGTTTCTCCCGCTTGTCGTCAATGCATCCATTACTAAGACAATAACACTCTCGCTCATTACGGTTTGACCCGAGACAAACCTCAAAGGTTGTTCACAGGTATGAAATAGATCTTCCATCTCAACATTTATCCCTTTTATGTTACCTCAAGTGATTTGGTCTAAAAATCTAATTCTACCATAGACCTAAATCTAATCCTACCTATTTTGTGTAAACACAAAGCCAAAGGAATCTACTTCAATTAAAAAACAACTTATTTGGTTCTCAACTAAGGCCATCTCATTCTTAAGATTCAATTTTAAGTTAACGAATGGATCAATTCATGATGATAATCTTGTCTTTCACTAAAAGCCAAAGATGAGGATATTATTGAATTAGGATCGATCGCCGATCAGCTGTTTGTGTGTACAGTATGCAACTTCGGGCCTCCGTACATTCGTTAGACCCTACCGCGCAGCGTGGCTCGTACTTTAAAACTTGCCAAATTCATCGTTTTTCAAAACAGACCACACATAAATATCTACAGCAGAAAATACTGTAGTTCATCCGAAATCATATGAAAAACATACTAACCCGTGATGACGCCTGAAACTTGTGTTCAGACGGCCGGCTGGGAAGGCTTACAACGCGAGAGCGTGGTGAAACAGCCGCCTCCGCCATCTTGAAATGTCATAGACCATGTGACCGATTACTAACTGGGTCAAAGTGCGCCAGCGGTTCCTGGAAATACATTCCTCGAATCAATTCATCGGTATCACCATGATTCCTCGAAAATCAGAGGCCTGGTCACTCATGCGATCGTGCTATATTTCGATAGACCGCAAAACGACAGTTGAAGCATCCCACAGCATGGTGATAGAACACCAGACAATAGGACCAAAACTAGCTTTAAAGCTAACAAATCGATCATAAATAATGTTTTTATTGTCATTAAAATTGAAAAAATTGATAAACTACACAGTACAAAGAACTACAAACTCGGAAACCTCAAAATGTATGTACATACAATTCTAACACATAAGCTGTTTGTCTTTTATTAACTAAGACCGATGAAGTACAGTGTCCCTTAAGAAATACATCTCTAAGGCTAAAGAAAAATGATACCTTGTTTCTCCGCAGCGGCCGGGTCATTTTTGTAAAATATGATAAAATTTATAAACAGTTCATTTCTATAGCGGCCGGGTCTGTTATGGTGAAATTGATCACAATTTTAAAAAAAGTAATATATAGGGTAGATAGGCGGCCGGCCGGGTCAACATTTAAGCTCAGCAGAGCAGAGAAACAAGGTATCAATTTTTTTTTGGCCTAATTTAATCCCACAAATGATTGTGTGCTTCAGAACTGCACTAGTGTTCAAATACCATATAAAATATCACAGCAGAGAGCTATAGCTACCTTTACTATATAGGATTATAGTTTTCTTTTTTACTGAAAAAAAACCTCTTGAAATATCCTATATCGATACAACAGATAGCTATGAGTTTATCACATTTCGATAGCAAAAAAATTTAAATTCTATGTAGATAATATGCAAACATAAAAACTTCTGTCTCTAAACAAACATATAGCTCAACGAAAAACATTCCAAATCAACTCATTTGAATAAATCACCAATTCAAACCAGGAAGAAATGAATATGTAGTATCGGTTTTTAAAACTAGTCACCTTCAGCTTTAAAATAATGACATTGATAACATTTGGAAAGAACAAAAGATTCAACATTGGGAATAATAGCAACAGGTATCATACACCGCTATATAAAACGACCAGCCACATATCAGGGTACAGATGATACCTGTCACATTGAGACTCTTGTGTAGGCATAGAGCTAACATAAACAATCTATATTAAATGAATTGATGTGTATGGTACCCATATAAGGCAATGATTTATATGTTCACAACTTCATCTATTTGTAACATGCAAATAGCCCGATACAGAAATATTCAGACCATTCCTTTAATCAGCTGGTCTATATGCTATCTGATTATGAACCTCGGGATCATTCATTTATTACATATGCATAAGATTTGAATTTTTCAACCCCCCTCCCCCTCTGTGCGCAAAATCGGCCATTCTTTCATATACATTAAGCATTACAGTACGCCACTGCATTGACCCCTCCACTAATATGTATGTAATAAATGAATGACCCCCTTCTGAATTGATCTTGAAATTAGACCTGTATTTGAAATCATCTTAAATTCTCTGAAATATACAGTTTGACACAGCTGTTGGACGAGTAGGTTTGTGGCATGTGGGTTTAATACATGCATCACTGTTATAGATATCTGTTACATTTAACACAAACATGTATACATCACTGTACACACACTTCATATTTCAAATCTTTCGGAATAGTTAGATTTGAAAGAGAAATATTCACACAGACAATTCAAAAATATCGCATTCGTCATGATGCCCTCATGCAGGTATCAATAGGTTGCCTGGTCACTAGAGAGTCCTCAAGACAGTACGGTAAATTTGATGCAATATCATCATTCATCAAACTTCATGTGTTTTCTGGACTTCACTTGAGACATTATCAATTGAAAAAGAAGCCACAGATACCAGACATTCAAAAATTTCATCAACACACTTGAAAAAAGTGATGGTCTTCGCACTTGAATGGTGAACATCTAACAGCAGTGACTCTTAGCTGTAAGATTGATACCTGCATAGTGACCAGTAGTTCACTCCCTTTGTCGAACTACGCTGTAGCGCAAATTATTACTAATCTGTTTAATGAGTTATAAATTGGTGAGCCCAAGCTCGAATCAATATCCACTAGTTACGTAGTTACATGCATCCAGCACCGGGAACTGTTTCAAATTCCAGCAGTTGTAAATGGAATAAGTCTCTATATAAAGTATATGTGAGGAGATTCTACGATGGCACTACACTTTATACAAACTGAATCTATCATCATCGATCATTTCTTCTTTTTCTTCCCCTTTTTTCCTTTGCCTTTCTTTTTACCGCCACCAGCACCGCCGGTATCCCAACCGAAACCTCGTAATGTCAGGGCGTCAACTGGTCCGTGGGCTATATAGTATAGATTCGCCATCGCATCTGGATTCATCATATCGACTTCAGTTCGTGCAGCTTTAGCCGAAGCCGGCGCCGAGCGTGATTTCTTTGCAGACTTCTTTCCCTTCTTTTTACCACTTTTAGCACCGGCGCTTTTTGATTTTCGCCCACTCTTTTTGCCTCCTTTCTTAGCAGACTTGCTTTTACCTGGCTATATGATAAACAAATGAAAATAATGAAATATCAATTATTCATGAAGACGAAGATTAATTAATTTAAGTGCCTTTTTGAAATCCTTTCATTTTTTGAATAGCCTTCTTACCATGTTTCAGTAAGGTTGGCAGTCCATATCATGAAAAACCACTCATCGTTGTCAGAAAAAAATTCTTAGCATATTTCTCCTAAAACAGAAATATTGTTTTTATCAAAATGGACTGAATCTGAACGGATTACCAACAGACTACTCTCCATTATTTCTACTTTTTTTGTAATAGTGAATCTACAGTATTTTAAGTATCGTAAGCAATTACCAATCAAGTTCTAACAATTTTACCGATATCTTGAGTTGCAAACATGTCCATTTTCACTAAAATTTCATATATTCATCTAAATTAAGTTGTAAAACGTAAACATTTCTCTGTTTCCCAGCAGTGAGTGACCTACATTCAGAACGCGGAATCCCGGTCGTCATAGAAACATAAATATATCATGAATTCTCACGAAGTTTTAATAAATTGCATAAAAAATATAAAATTTCACATTTCTATTAGAATACGTTAGACCTAGCTAGATATGAATTTAATATTATTAAAGCAAAAAATATTTGACCTACATTTGGAAGTGCAAGGGATTCCCTAAAATGGTGGAAGAGAAAGGGGGAGCGTTTCAAGAAAATCTTCCGCTGTCATTTTCAATTTGTACCGTTGGCCCTACATCTTTTTTTAATGTGGAGGGTGTGCGTGATCACCTGAAGCAGTTTACTAGTAAAATCTATTGATTGCGCCTGGCTGGAACTGGAACTGACTTGTGAGAATGGAATGGAATGGTCATCCAACAAGCACAAGAAAGAACATTTCAATATTATTAAATTAATCGTAATTATGGGACCCTACCTAGATTCTAAATAATTTAGCTTAAGTAGAAGTAGAATCAATCATTAATCATGGAATTCCGAGATGAAATGAATAGTTGTGTAAGTGATATCTACACGGAGGAACTCGCCGGTTCTGCGCTACTCGAAAAACTAAAAATCCAAAGAGACAACCAACGATTTTGTAATGTCGTATTTCACGTACAGCATCCGAACGATCCGTCGAAGAGCGTCCTGTTTTACGCCCATAAAAACGTGCTCGCCGCTTTGAGTCCGTATTTCGATTCGATTTTGAAATCCAACCGAACGGATAAAGAACACGTCAGCGTTTACAGTTCAAATCACGAAGTCGTCAAAGATCTCATCGATTATTTCTACACGGGAATCATTTCGATCAGCGTGAACAACGTCGAAGAATTATTGATGTTGTCGAATTGTTTTCTACTCGAGAAAGTGAAGAATTATTGCGCGGAATTCTTAGAGAGAAACATCAGCGTCGTGAACTGTCTGAGTATGAAAGAAATCGCTGATAAATGCGCGTTGTTTAATTTATCGTTGATCGTGTCTCAATTTATTCAGACTAATTTGTACATAATTCTTCAACAGAACGAGATTTTGGAATACAATCAAGCGAAGTTGGAGAGTTTCATAACGAATAGAAATCTGAACATGCCCGCTTCGTTAAAGTTACAGTTGCTAGTGAAATGGACGGCTTATAAACTCGAAGAAAGAGAAAGTGCCTTTAATTTATTTCTGAATTTGCTTCGTCCGAACGAAATCGAGCTTCAAATCGTTTCAAAAATCATCGAACACGAACCGCTGTTTCAACGAAGCGAAGCTTGTCTGTTTTATATTCTGGATTTGTTTCGTCGAGCCGGTGCCCAGTTGATCGCTTTTACCGACATTTACCAGACTTTATCGGAAAAACTAGCCGAACACGAAAGCGCTAAAGCGGCTGCGGATATTCTAGACATGGCGATGAATTCTACTATCAATGATAACGGTGCGGTCGTGCAGTCAACCCCTACTCAACTCGTTAATACGAAATCAGAGTCTAACGTGACGGACGGTCACTTTCAGCAGGTTCGACTGAAAGCCCCTTCGACGACCAGTACCGGTAGTAAGATATGTATTCCCGATGAAATGGTGAGAATGCAAGAAAACACGGAGCAGTTAGAATCGATCGAAGATCAAAATGTTGAAAACAACGATGAAGAAGATTTAACGAGGGAACAAACGGATGTAGCTGATACCGATATCGAACGCGATGTTTCAGTTACCGATGAAAATCCGAGACTCGGTGTAGATGAGAACAACGATGAACCGAGTGATGAAATTACCGAAAAGAAACGACCAGCGGATGAAGATAACGGTGATGATGAATCGAACTATGAAGATGATGATGATGATGATGATGATGTCACCGTCGGAAAAGATCCGGATTACTGTCCGTCGGAGAACGAAGAAAACGGCTCTGATCACGTGATAATAAACGTGCCGAAATATTCGCCGTTGTCGAAAAACCGACGAAAACGCATCCAACCGCGGAGGATCAGCACGCCAGCTCGGCCGAGTAAAAAACAACGAACCAACGAACTGAAAATATCGAAAAGAATCGCTTTAAGCCCCGAGAAAACTAAGAAAGATGTAACGCTCGTTTCTAAGTCTGCGGGAAGTAAGAAAAAGAAAAAGTTGAAGTTGGATTCGCAATGTGAACAAGCGCCAGACGTGATTGAGAACGCTGCCGGTAATCATCAAGAACTCTTTACGTGCGAGATATGCCGGTTTAAATCAGTCGATGAGGAAGGTTTACAGCGTCACACGGAGATCAATCATTCTATAACTCTCAAGTGCAACGTGTGCAGTTTCACGTCGCAATGGAGTCGCAGTTACTACAGACATATGAAAACACACTTCGAAGGTCCGCCGTTTAAATGCGATTTTGATTTTTGTGAATACACGACTGAGCGAATTCAACAGATATTGTATCACAGAATGAGACACACAGACGAACGTCCGTTCCCGTGTAATCTCTGCGGAATGAGGTTCCGCACTAAAAACAATGCGATGACTCATATGAGATGTCACACGGGTAAGTTATTTACGAACCAGGCCTACGTGAAATAGAGAGAAACGATCTATTTATGTAAGCTTCAATCAAATATTTTCATTTCAGGAGAGAAACCTTTTCAATGCGTCGAGTGCAAGAAGAGTTTCGCTACGAAGAGTACGTTAGATCAACATCAAGCGACGCACAGCAATAATCGACCATTTCTTTGCGATATTTGTGGATTCTCGACTAAATATCAATCGCATCTAATTTCACATAAAAGATTACATTCAGGTATGATTCTGATTGCTCATTTCACGTATGGGCGTATGATAAATCCTCTTACATGAGAAATACATGGTCAATAGCATATCCGACTTCCCGGATTTTTCCCTGATTTTTGGTAAAATTTGTCGATTTCCCTGATTTTTTCTCGACTTTTCCCGGTTAGTGTTCACCCTGTTATTTAATGAAGTGTTTTTATTTGTAGGGGATGTGTTCACCTGTCAGTTTGCCGGTTGTAAATATTTCACGCCTAAACGCAGTCAGTTGAACGCTCACATGAGAATACACAGCGCCATACGTAGCTATATCTGTAGTCACTGCGGACGGTCGTTCGTCGAGAAGAGTCATCTCGTGCGTCACGAGCGAATTCATCTAGACGATAAACCGTTCAAATGTGAAATGTGCGACTACGGCAGTTCGCGTAGGGACAAATTAAAAGAGCACATCATCAAACACCACGGCGACAATCCAACCGTCAAATCACCGTATAAAAAACGTAAATCGCGTAAACAATCGCCGACGAATTCTCTGCCGTTTTCAGCGGTAATCGAAGGCGGTCATACGTATCTGAATCTGCAGCCGTCGACGACAGCGTTGAACTCTAGTATCGCGGTTCACGATTACGAAGGCATCGTTAAAGGAATCGATTTCAGCGATAAATCGCTGGTTTCATTAGACGCGGCGGTCGCGTTACCCGTACACGATCAACGAGCGACAGCGATGTGTCTGCCTCATACGCCGCACGAATCAGATCTCATTACCGATTCGCACCGTCCTATACTCATCGACCCGTCGGTTTCTAACGCGAATACTGCTTTTCAAAGACTACAGACTATGGCTGCTATGCAACATCAGCAACAATCGAACGCGAGTCAGTATCCTCCTCAGACTGATATCGGTGGTTTGAGTGCATTTATGGCGTTGTTTTAATGAGTAACCTATGAAATGATAGGCGGTTTTTGCTAGGTGAAACAGATGTACACGGGGTCCCTACATCTATGTTTTAAAGGTGCTCGAAACTCCTTCTATCCGGGAAGGACAGATCTGTAGCGACCCTGGTACAGTTATATTGGATATTTGCTTGTTTTATATGAATTTAATTCTTAGGTTTTGTGTCCATCCCTCATAAACCATCGATTCAAATGATTACCGATTAGAAATTAATGCAGATTCGACATTTTCTATGCAGTAGACTGCGCTTGCCTCCCATTAACGCATACTCCAACCAAAATATTAGTTATCCTACTCCAGCCACTTAGGTCCCCGTGAGATGAGGCAAGCAGTCTTACTGTTTGTACTCTGGTATAGTTGCTTTTAGTCAAACTGGTTTAAGTCATTAGTCGTCAAAAAGTGAATTTGACAGTTTAATAATTATGTTAATGGTTGCCATACATATTTCATGTATTAAAACATGTATTATACACATATATTATTATTATATTGAATAAATCTTTGATATTTCAATCTTGCGTTGATGAAATCTTGTCCGTCGTAAGCGAGAGATAAAAGGAATGAAGCGAGGATTTTGCGTATTGTGAATAATCTTTTTATTGAACACTAGGTACATATGGACCGCATGCATGAATATATAATACATATAAATAAAATTGTTTTTATACAAAATTCAGCTATAACTGCATTGAACAGAACGAATAAATACATTAAATTGATCTACATTTTTACAGGCTGTGCACGCATTCAATCGGCAATTAATAAAACTTTTGCATCTCGTGCAAAAATGCCAATATTTCAACGAACGTAACTAGAGATCTTTCCATGAATATTAATGGCTCTCTTCAACTCATTTATTCAACACCTAAGTCATTAAATTTCCACATACAGTAGACACTGCTGCCTCGGAACTCGTGGCATCAATCTGTCCGATGTTTGCAGATTTTGGGGCAGCTGGAGCAGGGATTGGTTTATCACAAATTGATGTTACAAAATTTGTACGATATAACATATATCCATGTGATAATCCAAGGCAATAGACTCCACAGTAATCATAGTCTACAACAGAATTGTTTATTGTTGATCTTATTAATGGTTAATTTTATTTCATGATTTTTTCGAGCCAATTATTTTAGGTAGATAGATATTTTAACCATTGAAAAACATACAACAGTAAACCTCACTAAACTCGGATAAACTGGGACCGGTAAATAAGCTGTGATAGGTTGAAGTTTGGAAAAATAAGATACAGTAGACTCTGTTTGCTTCTGAAAATTAGATCAGGGATGGGTTGTTTTCACAATGAATTATAGTCAGAAAATAAGTAATATATTGAGGCAATTGACACTGGGGTAAATAATAAATGGAGTCTACTGCAGGAAATGGGAAAATAATTTGCCCGCATTAGTCAAAAGTCTTGAGTTGGTCCCGTCCGAGTTAGGCACGGTTTACTGAATAACGAAGCACTACATATTTTATTAAGGTCCACTTCAAGAGCTATAGGTTAAGATGTTAAAACCATTTAACCCTTGAAGGGGGCGTGGCATCATCTACACAATACTTGGTCCCAGTCGATTTGTGTAGTGAACACTTCCATTTCTAACCATTTCTCGTAATTACGTTTGAATTCGTCGCTCAGTTCGATGTTCTGACCGAGTAAACTTGTGATACAGTTATTCACAGGCCGGAAATCCGGATCGTAATAATCCAAACTGTAGCGACGATTGTTAAAGCGATCTACGCACGAACGAAGCGCGCATTCTTCGGCTTGGAAATCCCACGGTCGCGCGTCCATATCTACAACACAAACAACGTAACAAACCACAGTTTATTCATCTAATGAATACAAAGTGTTAAAGTTCATACTAACTCAAACATTTTATTAGAATCAGAGTTTCATAAATTAATATCAGGGAATCCAAAATTCCATGATGGTCCCTGGACTTGACCAAAAATTCCTGATTAAATTACAAGATATGCTTAGTGGTAACTGTTTCTTCTCAAGAGGTCTCTTGAGCCACTAAAAATTTCGAGGTGTTTTATGGTTTACATTCTTATATTGGACTGCTTAAATGGATGGAAATGTTTCCATAATTTTCGATTTCCCCTAGATATTTCCAAAATTGAAGGATTTAAGGCTAATTTTTCAAAGGTGATTTAGAGGTGATTCAAGATCCTTGAATTGAAAAAATGTAACATACCATTTCCATAAGCCCAATCATCATTCAGACGATGTCGAACCATCGCGTAAATCGCTGACATTGTCTTCATGTTACTTTTACGCCACTGACGACCGAGATATTTAGTCTGCATCTTCAACAGCTTCAGCACGTACAGCTGCATCATGGCGTGTTTCACTTTCAACGCGCGTTTTAGAATCGGTGCCGATTTGAACACGACGAGCATCTGAAGAAAAAAAAATGTTAGCACGTTATACGATGATACAGTGAAACCTGATTGTAATGAATTCAGATGAAACGATTCATCACAAACAATACACTTAAAGTTTTATCTAAAATAAGACAGTTTCATTAACTTCATACTGGATAAAATGAACTATCGCTTGTCATGAACAAAATATCAGGGTGGCCACTTTTATTTGACTTGCTTTTTCCCTGACATGCAAGTTGTTTTCCGTGGCTATCTGCTAAGAATCTAATCAACGAACAAATATTCAGCCCTCTGAAGTTTGTAGTAATGAAGTTACGCTGTATGATGAATCACAATACGAATACTGACCATTGTACGTGAATGCTTCCATTTCGTGAGTTTATTGAGGATTCTTAGCAGATTTATACAAGAAAATAGATTTCTCCAACAGTACGCTTGAGTTTCACCGGCCTCCTGTAAACAGAACAGAAAGCTTCAATTATTGATTATTAATGCTATGATATTTATTGATAGTTTATTTCGGCGAAACTGACCAAATTCTCAGCAGTCAATTCAGGTTGAGCCCCGATCACACATGCTGGGAAGTCTATCAAAGTAATCCTAAAATTAAGAAATCCTTTACATTAAATCCAGTGACCACTGATTGAATTAAGTATCAAAGAATTCCATATTACAGTGAAACTTGCTCAAATCATCATAGTTATCAACATTATTATGTCAATGACAAACAAACAATAATTCACACTTCGTAAATTAAATGAGAAATACAATGACTTATCCAATGAGAGCTTCAGCTCAGTTGAATGTACCAAATACAACAGTACTCACGAATTACGAGCAGTCACGTATGACATGATGTTCTGATTGAAGAACTTCAATATTAACGGTATACAGTTAGCAAACACTAGATGTTGACTCATAAATTCAAACTGAAAAGAAAAGAGGTAAATTGATTCATAAATCATTATTAACTCACAATACAGTATAAGTTTTTTATAATGCCACTATTTTGATCTATGACAATCATGACATAGCAACAACAAATTTGGCAGCATTATAATAAATGGTATTTTCCATTGAATTCGAGTTACATTGGGTAAATTTGTTCTCTGAAAAATGTTGGCTTTATCTGAGCAGTAGCATCAAAAAGGAAGGCGTTATAACTTTTGACGGTAGATGATTAAAATTTCATATGTACCTGATAGACATGATTGAGTTTGAAATGTTTAAGTAGTAACAACAGTACTCCAGATATCGCCTTCACTATTGTCTCTTTGTGTCTGTTTACATCGATTCCTAATTTCATCGATTGTAGCACAGTCGTTCTATAATACACACAAACATAGAAAACACGGATACATCGAGTGAATCTTGAAGACGTTTCCGGAAAAGATTCAACACTTACGGCATTTCCTCGGGAAGTACATCAGCCAATATGTTAATCGAATCAGTCTTCGCTTTAGAAGTCGGCGCAGCTGCCAGCAAGATTTTCAAAAGAGCAATCTAACAATAACGATAAAAACGTGAGAATTAATATTCTAGAATGAAAAATAAACACCATATCAGCTGAAATGTAATGATTTTTACCATATACTGAGGAAGATTTGGCAACATGGCTTTATACAGAACTTCAGTGGGTGTTTCCGCTATATCTACTTCCGGCTGTAAAAATATTCACATACAAAATATAACACTGAACGTTCAGGAGATGTTTAATAAATGGTTATTGACTGAATACTTGACCTGTGACAGCGGATTCTTAGCTATATCTTCCTCTCTCTTTATTTGAATTTCAGTTAGTGAAACGTACAAATGCTGAAAATATGAATGACTCAATGAAGACTCATTTAAGCTCGAGAGATTTTTTTCACTTATAAAAGCAAATTGAGTGAACTGACCTGTTTAAGAACTTTAACACCCTCGTGTATCGGTTGAGGCATTCCAGCCAGTGATTCTTGGTCATTTCGAACTTGAAATCCTACGAATTTCGCTCTCGTGTGTTCGAGGAAATTTTCAAGGTCTCGTTGTCTAAAGAAAGATAGATTACGAACAAAAATGAATGAGAAAAAAAGAAATTAACCAGCGCTCAATTCAAAATGAAGTATTGATTTGCTAACCTGACTTTTGGAGTCCACGGTAGAGCTTTACTTTCGACGGGAGATCCAGGACGAGGTGTACCTGGTGGCATTACCTCATCATCGCTACTACGACTGTTCTCGATCTCGCGACTGATTTCATCATCGCCGTTTTCAAACGGATCTTCGAGGCTGCTCTGTTTAACGAGGCCCTAGGGCAGAGATGCAGTTACGTTCTTGGTATAAGACAGCTTTAAAGCTTTCAAGCAGAGCAAGCGAGGAAACGAAAAGCTGCCGTGTACCAAGGCTGGATCCGAGTGGGTTTTTAACAAACAGTAGACTCCTTCCTCCTAACTAACTAACTGTGGATTTTGCATATTAACTCATATTAATATCACCCACTCATTAAGTACGGGTACATACATAAAACATATTGAGAATTTGCAACTGCGACTTTAATGACGTGATAACGACTTAACTGACTCTGACTGTAGTGTATTCAGAATGATATCAACCCTGTGATCAATGAAGGTAGGGACTTTTCTCTTTTAGCAGGAAAGAGAGGAGTCTGACTGTCTCTTTAAACACAAACCCAGCTGTATATAAATGAATGAATCAAGATGTAGATAGATCTACATGAGCAGTTTGTTAGTCATAGATGAAATAAAGAATTTTCTTTTATTTACCAGGCAGTAGGATCCAACATTAGCAAACTGATGCAAATATCTTGTAACTATTCATAAAGGACCATTAAATTAAATATTTGTAAAGAAATTTTCAAGCTCATCCAATTTTGTCAGCTCTAACGTACCATAGCACTGGTTATGCTCGTGCTAGTGCATTTAACTCAAAACTTCAGACATGCATTTTCAATCATCTCCAGACTACTAAGGAATACTTTATTCAAATGCATTTATATCTATAGCTAGACTTATTATGAATCTTACTGAACATAAAGGGTATAAAGCATTGACCACTGAAGTAAAGCGCACAAGATTCTAAGATTATTGTGACTCCGTGTTACCCTTAATCGTTTTTTCTCCATTCACCATCAAACTTAGTGTAGAATGCGCGAGCTACCGGACCAGTAGCAAGCAGTAGTATGATATACAATTAGTAAGCAATTCACATGAAACTAAATCTCCTCATCGCGAATGTTGTTTTAAAATCCTAATCAGAAGCCAGATAGGAAGCGAAAGGTTTACAATATAGGCCTAGTTATTGTTTTCAGATATGTTATATTGTAGATAAGCAATATTTCTCGCAGTAAAAGAAAAGTATTAGAGAGCAGTATGCTGATAGTATTTCATTCATGAAGAGTTCGAAATTCATGATTTGTTGTGAATGAAGACTTAAGTGTCAAACCCACAATGAAAAAACCAAAAATTTCCCTAGAAAATGGCTTTTTGATCAGGGTCCTTAGAAATACAGAGTTTTGAGCATTTTGCTCAAATTAAAGAAGTTTCAAGCACCACATTTTCTGTTTAGAATTAGGAATCAAGGAGCCATAGGGACCCTGTTTGTCTGCTAATTCAGACTTTTCAATATAATTCTCCGATGTTTCAAAACTGTTTTCATTGTGGGTCGACAATCTACTAGTATTTCATTCGAATAAACTTCCACAAACTTTTTATATAAACATCAGTTATCGAAGCGGTACCTTTTTCATGCGTCCACGTCGCGGCATCTGTTGTTGTTCGATGAGGTCGGCTGCCGAGGCGGGAGGTGATGCCGCTCGCATTGCTTTACAAACTTCATGCGTATCTTCAGGAATCGGTCGCAGGTCGTACGTCGATCGTACTTCATTCTTCTTGTGGTAAAACGTACGCAGATCACCGAGTGAAAGCTGTCATAGAAACATATCATTCATATTTACAAAACATGGTCTCTACAGATCGGTCATTTCTTCTTGATACGCGATTTCCTCGGTTTATATTTTTGTAAATTTAAACGACGCAACATAAACGCTTACGAGAACCACTTTCCACAGCACGAGCAGAACTTTCTTCATCGGAAAATGTGGAGCATTGCCACTACAAAACTTAGTCACCATGCTGAACAATATTACAGCTAAAGGTTCCTCTCCAAACATCGGTGCGGCTTAAAATGAGAGAACCAGTCAAATATCAATTAGGTTTTATAAAAAGTCGCATTAAAGCTTATCGAATAAAGCAATATTTACCTAATTCATTCCTAAAGTTTTCTCTCACATTTTTCCATTCATCTGATTCATTTTCAGTTTCAAATCTCATTGTTTCGACCATCAAATAAATGATATTCAATATAACTCTGAATGAAAAGTATATTGACAATAATCATTAAGACTCGAGGAAACAACATTGCATTCCTAATCCGGAATCAGAAACATACCTTAGATCAGTGCTATCAGCTAGAGATACTGCTGGTTTACGTAATGCGGAAGATGTTGCAGTCGCATTTCTGTAAATAAAATGAAATCAATGAAACCCATTGAGGAATTGTTTGATCTAGAGGGTTTGTACAGACCAGGGAATCCAAATTTCCCTGATATTCGTCGACTGTTGACCAAAAATTCACTGATTGAATTCTAAAAGAGTGATATCTCTTTATTATCGAGAGCTTTGATGTGCCAGTCAAAGGTTGGTTAGAGTTAACCAGTGGAATAGTTGACATAGTGACAATTAAAAGTTCATAGTGACAACTTTTGGTCAAATGCAGCCCCTGGATTCCCTGATTTTCTATGATCTGTAAGAATCCTGATAAACCCTGAGCTTCTCAATCAATCAGAGTCGATTCACTTACTCCATTTCCATATTGAGTAACTCGACAAATGACATGAGCGTTCCACATTCATACAGTAATATCACGTTATAACTTGTCCATCTGAACTGATCTTCTTCAGTTTCACATTCACCAAAAATTCCTGAAATACCCAACAATTGAATTTGAAGAATAGTTCTTCCCATTTTCATGAAATTAAGAAAGAAATGTACCTTGAACCAGATATAAAGCGGCTCGGACTGTTTTCATTCTTTTATCTCGATCACTTTGTTCAAAAAGATCTTGTAAACGCATTATATGGTTTATCTGATCGCTGTGTTCCATGTCCTTCCATTTTTTACCAGGACCTGAAACATAAAAATAACTTTGTCATATTGCCAAGTTTTTTTCTCTTTTTTCATCATTTCAAAGATAAAAAGTTGTTCCGGAAATATCTTACAGTATTGCTGGAGAACCTCTTCAAAACATTGCTGATTTAATTCAAATTCAGGTTCTTCCGTGTAACTATATAATTCTGTAAAAGAAATAATTCATTAAAATGAATTAGGACGACATCCGCCTAGAGAGGGGATATCAGCAGGTAGAGCAGGCATTGAAACTATTGCTACTGCCAGCAGAGCAGGACCCAGTTCCACAGTTGTGAGTTAGAGTTAAAGTAAGTTCATTTTCAATGTTTTAACCCAGAGTCAAATCTTAACTCAGAAGAACTGTGGAACTGGACCCAGGCTCATTGTTTTTGTGGTTGCTGGTTAATGTATGAGGCTGGTTGGGCCAGCTCTCGAGTCTCTACTACAAAAGACTGAAAAAAGAGTTTCTTCCAGCGTTTTCAGGCCCTACCTGCTATTTCAGTTTGATAATCATCCGCATCATCATATACGAAATCTATATCAGGAGAATCACTCAAAGTCTGAAAATGTATAGGTTAAAGAAGGAAGGCTGAGAAGTGAATGTCACAGTGAAGTGAGGTGAAATCAAGAAGTGAGCAAGCTATATAATAATACATTAAACAAGGTAAACACACAGACTAAATTTAGTTTCAATGATTAATGTCACTCTCTCCTGTCTAACATGAATATTTTATTCATTCGATAAATCAATGAGCTTCAAAGGAATTACATGGAAATAAGAATACCTCAGAATCTCTTCTCTGACGGCGTAAAAGCTCTCTTAATTTAGGCAAACCCCGTTTTCCGGGATTCCCGTCCATTTTGTCAAATGGTCTATTCCATTAGTCAATCTGCACTCTACTCTACTACTGACTGTTCCGGATTGATCACGTGGTTAGATTCCAAACTGGAGTTATAAGGCTGACCAACAAAATGGGATCTCACGGCTGCCTGCGCCACCTGCAACTCACATGCTAGGGGAAGAATCTAAAGCAAATTAAATTTTATTTCCGAGATTTCCAGGTTAAAGATAATGATTGAAACACAGTATTTCGCACTTTCCAAGATGACATCATTCATCCAGAAATGATTGATTTTTTAACAATAGTTTGTATCACTTCATAAAATGTTGTGAAAAAATTTTCTGGTAAACTTGCAAAAAAGTAGCACTATTTTGGGGAAATTTCAGAGAAATAATCCCTATAAGTGCTCAAATGCCACTCGAAAAAAAAATCAGACTGTGTTTCATCTGTAAATCCCTCCAATTACACAATACAGCAGTCAAAATGAAAATGAATACACTTAAATATTAACAGAATAATTATTCATTTATTTTCAAATCTATAAATATAGCACCAATATCACATCATAATAATAATAGTTCACTTGATCAATCCATAATTCATGAGCGCACAATATTGTAAAACTTACAAAATACCAGTAGTATATATGTATGAACGTTGAATTACATGTGGAAGAGCCAAGAAAACTCAAACCGCAATCGAGATTCTTTCTACGGAAATACGGCAAGAGTTTCACGAGTAAAATATGTGTAAACTTTACCGCAGTCGAGATTCTCTCATCGGACACACGGGCAGTGATTGATATTACTGAATAGTCCTCAAAAATGAGGCTGCCTTAATTAGCCTGTAATTAACAATATGTAGGATAGTTCATGATATGAAGTGATTGTTTTAATAGCCTTCATTGGCTGAGGTTTCCAAATCGATACCGCTTGGATGAACAATACTTTGAGTTCTGTGCAGACTTCTAATATCAGGGTAGTATTGGCGTTCTAAGTATTCTTCCAGTTCCAAATAAGCTGAAGTTGTATCTATATTCAACTTTCCGTACAGCCAAATCTATAGAAAATAGATACAATTCTAAGTTCGACATAAAGCTTTATGCGGAAATCAACAACAATTAATTCAAAACATGACTTACCTGTAAATACATCCACTGTTTGATTCCAATTGCCTGCAATTCAGATACAAAGTATGCATGTTCACTGATTTTGTATATTTCTTATTTTCATCAATATCTTCTTTCAATTAAATACTAGAAACTTACGAGGTAGAAAACGAACAGCAGATAAACTATAAGTACGACCGAAACTATCAAATACACATACCATTTCAAACCTACATCCTTTATGATATAAAACAAGAAAATATTGATAAATCACTGTTATTATGGTAAGGGATGATATTTTTATTATTAATATTTATTCAAACATCGCGCGTTAAATCCAGACAGATTGCTTAGAACGCTTCGCACATACATTACTAACGCCTCCTTGAATAGGTAGCATTTCAATTACTTCTTGAACTGACCAACTGGTTAGATGAACAATGTTTAGACATACGTTAAATTTTCTAAGGTAATTACTACCGCAGCGGTTATGTAAATGGGGATGAAAGCTATTGATTTTCTAAATGAATACACTTACCAAATAAATGTATAGCAAGTACATATTGATAAACATGACGAGTAAAGCCAAAACCCACATTACAATCCGTGTCACTCTAAAAAAACATGATTAAAACTTTCGTGAATGATTTATTATTAGATAAAGGCTGTCACATGTTTTTATCGCTGACTAGACAATACCCTACTTAGATTTGGGGACAATGTACGATTCAATTTTGATCTATATGCGAAGTACTTACCGTCCGTTTTTAAAGTCACCCATGATACGCTCGCTGTTCGTAAAATGAAGCACCGGCAACAAAGCAAACGGTAACTGCACGGATTGTAGTACATTCAACCAACTGTTGAGTAAATCGAGGAATTGATGGGCGAGTAAAGCAACTAAAATGGTCGGCACCATAGCTATAGAACGCGTTAATAAAACACGCTTCCATTTTGCCCATCGCATCTTCAGGAAACCCTGTAATATTAATTTACTAATTAGTACCAACAATTATATTCAATTTTTCTCTTCAATGAACACGAATTTCGTAGAATCTATTTACCTCCATAACAAACTGTCCAGCATAAGTACCGGTCATTGTTGAACTCTGACCAGCGGCGAGAATACCGATACCCCAAATTACTTTTGCTGCCAAACCGTATTTCTCATTGATCCATTCTCCCTAGAAAACAAAGCAATGAACACACAAATAACGACGATATCTAGATCTGCGATGTGAGATGAACTGTAAACTTACAGCTACTCTTAGTGTTGCTGCGTCAGTTCGGTCAGAAAAAGCCTTCGCGAAAACAGCGACGACAAATAAATTAATCAAGAACGACACAAACAGCGCAATAGCTGAAATAAATCATATCGAATCAGTTGAATTAAGTTCAAGGTTTTGGTGTAAAAAATTGTTAACACTTAAAGATATGAATAAATTTACCTGATTCAATGGAATAATATTTATTGGCTTCCTTTACTTTACGTTCATCTCTTCGATCCAAGATTCTCGACTGAAAAATTCGCAAGCGTTATCAACATCGATTGAAATTAGACACATGGATCCAGGGGTTAAACCATTGTTGCCTTATACTGTTTCGAGTTTAAAGTGCTCTTTCGACAATTTCGCTATTCGAAACTCTGACCGATACTTACTAAAACTAAAGCGCTGTGAAGATAAATATTATGCGGCATAATAACAGCTCCTACAATACCAACTAGCTGCTGTATCGCGGCTGAATCACAATTCTGACACCAGGGGAACCATAAACCAATCAGAATCTGTCCCTGGTCAGGTTTAACTGTTATATACTATAAAATAAACAAGAATATAATATACAAATAATCAATTTCAGTAATCGATATTATTTGACACTACAAGGATATTATTTACCATGTAAAGGAATGCGACAGCCATGGTCGTAATAAGAGCGCCGAATAATGCTTCTAATTTACGTAAACCGGCATTTTCGAGGAAGAGAAATGTGAAAGTGTCGACACCGGTAATCAGTACCCCGGCCCATATCGGAATCCTACATCAGAACATATAATATTACATGCTTTCAAAGTGACAGAACTCTAATTTATCATTGAGAGAACTTACTTATCATATGAGAGTAAATTGATAGCTATTGCTGAACCAATAACTTCTTGTATATCGCTGCCAATAATAGCAACTTCCATCATTAACCACAGTACTATACGAGGCCCGATTTTATACTCTTTGCGACAAACTTCAGCCAAATTCATACCTTACAACAAATACATCTACATTTTTACACATGAAAGATAATTGACCATTAAAAGGAACCAGTTAATTTTATTTCGAAATTCCCAAGTTTTCGCAATTTCTCAGTATTGCGGGAACCTCATAATGAAGGTAATTCATTCAGAAATGTACCTGTAACACAACCAAGTCTGGCAGCTAGTAGCTGTAAAGCTAGACCCATGATTGTAGACCACATAAGAACCCATAACAACTAAAACAGAAAAATGACAGATAATCTACACATCTGATTGATCAAGGCTAGAATTAGAGTCCGTTTCCGAATTCTATAAGGCGAAAATACCTTGTATTTCGCGATCGCGCCCGTTTGAAGATCAGATTCTATATTTCCTGGATCCAAATATGCAATACTCATCAAAAATCCCGGTCCAGTGAATGCCCATAATTTCCGGAAACTAAAACTTGCCT
The DNA here is from genome assembly GCF_964204645.1 of Tubulanus polymorphus. Classification (NCBI taxonomy): domain Eukaryota; kingdom Metazoa; phylum Nemertea; class Palaeonemertea; order Tubulaniformes; family Tubulanidae; genus Tubulanus; species Tubulanus polymorphus. Next base: position 2,322,463 of record NC_134027.1, on the reverse strand, counting down.
GAAATTAGAGTTTGGGAATTAGATATACCATACCTACATTTTATGATAACACCCAAGGAAAATGGTTGGCGTACTTCATGTTCTGGTGAGTCCGGAATTGGAATTTGTCCTGGAGTTATTTCAAAAGTGGGATCATTTTCTGAATTATTAGTTGTTCCACCGTACTGCTGCTGCTGCGGAGACTGGTGCACTCTGCTACTGTTACTCGTCGATGGTTCATTATTTTGAACAAGAAGAGACTGTTTTTCATCATTGTTCAGATCGTCGTTCACCATTTTTGATCCCGATTATCATTAATTTGTGGATGCAGCTAAAATAAAGGAAATAGTATGGAACCAGGTGAAGTCAAAGTTTGATTCTTGTCTGCCGCGACAGCAGCTAATTCTACCTCTTCAGACAAAGTCAGGGATAATTTCAAGTTTTTATTGACTTGGAAGAGAACTTAAAACACTTGCGACAAACTGCTAATAGTGTGACTGCTTCCTTCTCACATCACATGACAGATCAATGATTGCTGGGCTCTATTAATAGGCATATTAGGGAATGCCATTTTTGGCCAATTTATTTCGGATTTCATTATTTAAAAAAAGATTCAGAGAATGACCTTTAGTGTACAATTGATAGTGAATGAGGTAGTCTAGTACCTAGCCGTCGTTCTACAAACAACTGCTGTAGGGAACCGTAAAAACGACTGGTATTCAGACTGAATGAGGAGGAATAAAACGAGTATCAATGACCAACACCCCAGAGTATCCCCGTATGTATCATAATACTACACAGGGTTACTGGATCCATTTGAGTATACTGGGCTTGACTTGTTCTTCGTTCATAGTCAGTAACCTGTCTGTGGTTTAGTTTCACGATCGGATATTTTCACAAACCACTTATACCACGTTGGTATAAGCCCATCCGATTATAAAAAGCTTACCACCAACGATTAGGTAACTAACTACTTCGTTCACTACTACCTAAATTGTGACAAGTCCCTGTGATCCACAGGGCCGGGGCTGAATGGAATGGTTCAAGTGGATCTATTCTGAAAATTAGTTGTAAAAGCGTTGACGGGTAATTACCTCAGCTTGCGTGGGTCCCTCTCACGCGCCGGTGTAGCAGAGCAGTCATGTGAAGCGGACACTAATCTATCTGACCAACTCGTGATCTCTACGTACCAACAACAGTCCTAATCTGGATACGAGTCCAAATCCTAATATTAGTGATACGGGTACGCACTTGGTCATTGTGGAGACATCCGGAACACCGGTTCATGGTTCAGTTGTTCCAGGGATTTTTACGGGCTCTGCGCACCTCTTCTTCAGGATAAATCGGAGGTAATTAATCTGTTTCGTTGTGGATGAGTGAGAAAAATGTCTCCCTGTGGAGATTCTAATGATTTCAATCGACGACATGTCTAAAGATTGGGTTAAATTAAGATTAGATTGCCAATTGAAATTGGGTCAAGTTACGTAACCATTCATTTTTAGTTTTGACAGCTGACAGTGCCTGTCAAGTCTAATTAAGAATGAAAAAAGGAGCACCTGCTTTTTGTTAACTCTCATGAGTAACGTGTTATCATATTGTTTCCAAGCCCTCTACTTATTTAATTTAGCATTATTTACATGAGTTACATAATTTCCAAAAGACCAAACTGTTGCATTAAGTAATTTTGGCTGTGGGTGGATGCATTGAGTAAATGGCCTTTCCTTTTTTCAGATTATAAAACATGTTGACTTCAAGGTGTTGTAGGTTGTCTTCACATAGGCCTAATGTCAGAAGATTATTTCACACTTCACAAACTGCATTCGGAAGGTACTATTTCAAATAAACCTGTAAATTGTGGAAGATCAAGTTTGAATATTTTTGAAGTGTCTCGATGATAATTTGTTATTCGTTTTCAGCCAACCGAAAACTGGAATTTTAATGTTGAACATGGGTGGTCCAGAGACAGTCGATGATGTACACGGTTTCCTTTTACGACTGTTTTCTGATAAAGATCTGATGAAACTTCCAGTTCAGAGGTTAGATATTTCAAAGATAGACAACTACTGGATGCAAATTCACGAAGAATTTATACTCAAATTTTCGGTTAATTCTTTTTTTTGAGAATAAGTCAAACTTAACGGCTTAAACTTTTCGTAAAACCCTTCCCAGTTCATCCATCATTGGATCATTACGATACCATCAGTTCATTGTATTTTTGTTTACTTCAGTCAACTGTCAAAATATATTGCGAGAAGACGCACTCCGAGTATAATGGAACAGTACAGACAAATAGGTGGAGGTTCTCCTATAGGAAAATGGACTCAGAAACAGGGAGAAGGAATGGTGAAATTACTAGATGAGATTTCACCTGAAACGGGTAACATACCGAACTCACTATCCTCATACTGGTTGTTTGTTATCAAAAATTCAGGTGTCATTTATTTTTAAACAGCTCCTCATAAATTCTATATTGGTTTTCGATACGTGCACCCGTTGACTCATGAGGCTTTAGAACAAATGGAATCGTAAGTTATTGCTACGATCAGATCCGGTGTAATTCTTTCCATTCACACTTTATTAGTTGATTATTGAATGTTTTTGATTTTATATTCAAGAGATGGAATCGAACGCGCAATCGCATTCACTCAATATCCGCAGTATAGTTGTTCAACAACAGGAAGTAGTTTAAATGAACTTTATCGGTTTTATGCTAAACGCAGTGAATCCAGTAAAATGGTGTGGAGCGCAATAGATCGATGGCCTGGTAGTTCTGGATTAGCGAAGGTAGGTACAGGGCCGGAAAACTGAGGGAATCAGAAAATTAAGGGAAAACTGGGAATTTGACAAATTTTTACCTTGAAACTAGATAATGTAAATGACCGCATGTTTCTTTATCAGTTCGTGATTCAATGAAAAATAAATGAATTGTAACATGTTTAACTTAATTAAATTTCCCTGAATCACATGGAAACTCAAGAGGATTTGTAAACGAGCAGAAAGTAGCAGCACCCTGTAGATTCCTACCCGATTGCATTTGCTTAATTTTGATGTAAATTTTTTGCAGGCATTCGCGAGTCTGATCCGAGCAGAGATCGAGAGATTTCCCGAGGAAGATCGAGATGACGTCGTTATTCTATTCTCGGCTCATTCGTTACCGATGAAAGTAGTCGAAAGAGGGGATACCTATCCATCAGAGGTCGCTTATACTGTTCATAAAGTCATGGAAGAATTACAGTACAGTCATCAATATAGATTAGTTTGGCAGTCAAAGGTACGAATCAGTTGTGTTTATGTTCTGCGAATATCTGAATGGAGTTAAACCAATATTTTAACATTGATCATGAATTGAAGGTTGGACCCCAAGCGTGGCTCGGACCTCAAACTGATGAGGCAATGAAAGGATTGGCAAAGAACGGCAGAAAGAATCTATTACTTGTTCCTATTGCATTTACAAGTGACCATATTGAAACATTATACGAACTGGATTTGGAATATGCTCAAAATTTGGCTAGCGAGGTAAAACAAGTTGTTGTTGAATTCTTGCAAAATCGCATTTGATAGATATCGCGAAAGCTTTGAAGCAATAATTTCTCATGTGTTATTGAAAATATTTTTCATTTTCTAGCTCGATGTGAAAAATGTACGTAGAGCTGGAGCCCTTAACGACCATCCTATATTTATACAGGTATTCAATGGTTTCAAAATGATAGTCAGGGTTTCTGATCAGTTAAATCTGTTTAATCATTGAGATGATGTGTAATTTCAGACATTAGCCGACACAGTAAAGACTCATTTAGATGAGAACATCGCATGCACAAAACAGTTAACCAGTAGATGTCCCGGATGCGTAAATCAAACTTGTGCCGACATGAAAACATTCTTTGCCAAAAAACAAGAAGTATTGGACGCTTTGAAAGATCAGAAAGAAGACAAATTGATGCGAGCATCAATTACATCTTAATTACTGGTTAAATCCAATCAGAAACTTTAGTGAACAATAGTTTGAATTAGGAGTATAAAATTTATAGATTTATAGCTACAATAATTCACTTATTGTATGCTTAGAATTTATGTTGTTTCTACTTGAGTTTGTAGTGGTGTTGATTGATTCTGAGTTAAGTTTATTGCTCCACAATTAACTCATTGCACAGAGCTAAACATACAATATCTTTTTTTTTGTGTATTGCCGTGTACCCGAAGCTTATTTTCCTCTTGCAAATATGGCTTAAATACATGCCACGATTTCTCCTTCCAACGGCCTCTTTTGATTTCTCGCTGAAAGCCTTTATCGCCATTTGAACTTTATTTCTATCGCCAGTCAATAAAGTCTATAAATTGAAGCTTGCATTTTATGATTTAAAGAAATTTTGATGTACAGATATTATGCAATAAATAAAGTATAATGGATCTGTGATATTAAACAAATATTGTTCTCATTTATGGGTTAAATTCAGGACTATCAGGAATCCGGTAATTTATCTGTTAGAGACAACTCCTTTAAGCAAAGGAACAAAACCAAGATGAATTTCTATTATTTTTGATTTATTCTCTAAGTCTATTTGAGATAATGAAAACCGAAACTCTAAAAGACCAAAAAAAAGTTGACGAATGACTAAAAGGTGACTTATTAATGAACAGACTGCTTTATTTATTCTCTTCCTCTTTTGCTTCCTCCTCTTTTGGACTATTGTCTTCAGGTTTCATCGCAGGGAAAAACAAAACCTCCTGAATATAAAAAACATTTTGATTTTAGCATCACTCGAATTGTGGGAGGGATCAGTGGTAAAGCAGCTAGCTCCGTTCGATACGTACCTTGATGTTATTCGAATCCGTGAGGAACATCGCCAGACGATCGACTCCTAACCCCCAGCCAGCTGTAGGAGGTAAACCATACTCTAGAGCTGTACAGAAATTCTCGTCAACAAACATAGCTTCATCATCACCAGCAGCTTTATCCTAAAAACGATAACAACTTTTTAGTCAGTTTACAATCGTGAGAATCAAATGTTTTAACTACAATAATGAAAATTTTTGTCTGAACCAAAGATTTACACATTCGTACAAAAATAGATGACATTTACTGACAATAGGGATTAGTGAAACGGTTAAAAACTGGTCTGTACCTTGGACTGTTCTTCAAATCTTTGACGTTGCACAACCGGATCATTCAACTCTGTGTATGCATTACAGATCTCTTTTTTGTTGACGAACAATTCAAATCGTTCAGTCAGTCCTTTTATACTTCTGTGCCTGTGGAAAACACCATAAATCACTCAGCATTTAATGTATATGAAATGCGTAATAAAAAGCCGTTTTTGAATAAGTCATCACATAACTAAAATTGTCTTTAGTTTTGAGTCCTAATTTGTATATACAATCCAATCAAGTTCAAATTGTCAACATTATGTTTGACCCTCCAATGACTACTTATGCAAGTTTGACTGTGTCAGCATACATACCATTTAGAGAGCGGACTCATTACTACAGGATGGTTTATGATGAATGTAGGGTTAATGCATTCCGATTCCAAATATTCCCCGACCAGCTGAAAATCGAAATAACTTTTAATGAATTCAAGTAAAGACATTTTTCAAGAGCACATCAAGTGGTCACAAATATTTACCTTGTCTAACAGTCTCGTAGTTGTCCTAGGAGATGAGCATTCTACTCCTAACTTGGCGCAAAGTTTATCGAAATACTCCCTAGCTTCAGGTGAATACAACGTGTCTGCCAGAGGGAACTTCTCCCCGAGTTTAGTTTCGAGATCTTTCACCATATCAATACGTCTGAATGGAGGAGTAAAATCAACATTCCATTCTTCACCATCAGCTCCGTCGGGGTGATACTTTATCTGATAACTCCCGGTGACACTTTTCACAAGACCTGAATGAAAATTTTTTCAAATCATCCGGTAACTATTTATTCTTATTTTCTTTTCTTTTAAGGTAACTTTGTATATATTGTAAATTCTTTGTTTCATTTGACCATATGTCATTTGATTACGAACGATGACTCAAAAACTTTCAACCCATCAATCATTGGCAAAATCCGCAACTGACCTGAAATCATGGTTTCCGTTATCTTCATAAGATCGTTGTAATCGGCGTAAGCCATGTAGAATTCACACGTAGTGAATTCGGGATTATGTGTAAGATCAATTCCTTCATTACGGAATTGTCGTCCTATTTCATAAACTCGATCAATTCCACCGACTACAAGCATCTGAATACATACAATAATAATGTGTCATTTATAAACCTCCTGCATCTCCTGTAAATAATGACCCCTAACACAATTTATCTGTCGCACGTAGATTATGGTTGTAATCTAAGACAGACAGGTTTCAATTGGCTCTCTACCGATCGGATTGTGAAAGATACTCTTCTGGTATGTTTGTTACAACCAACATTTACTCAACCAGTTTAGAATACTGGAATAGCACATTGTGTAAACCTGAGAGAGTTTGTAATCTGTAATCGGTACAGTATTCCTAAACTGCAAAACGTTCGATCAAAACCTGCGTTATTCTCCCAGTGATTATCTTCAATTTACCTTGTGATAAAGCTCAGGAGCAACTCTCATGTAAAGATCCATATTTAAGTCGTTGTGATGTGTAATGAATGGTTTGGCAGCTGCTCCTCCGGGAATCATGTTCATCATCGGAGTTTCGATCTACAACAAGTTTTACATACGACATAAGAATTTCAATTCGCCGCGCTAGAATAAGACACGTTTCTCACGATATCTCGTTTACCTCTAGAAATCCGAGATCGTCGAGAAACTTTCGCACGTAACTGATTAGCCGCGCTCGCGTGATAAACTTCTGTCGCACATTTTCATTTATCATTAAATCTAAATAACGTTGTCTGAATCTAGTCTCCTGAAATAAGAAGAGATAATAACAATGAGTAAAGCCGGTTGTTGCTACTGTATATTTATGCTTTGTTTTCTTTAATATTACCTTATCTTTGAGGCCGTAGTGAAGATGTGGTAGTTGATGTAGACAGGGGGATAGCAGCACCATTTCTTTAGGTATAATACTTAATTCACCCTTCTTCGTTTTGCCTAAAAACGCAGAAAACGTTTCCTTAAGGGATCATTCATTTATTATGTACGCATAAAATTTGAAATTTTCAACCCCCCCTCTGTACGCAAAATCGGCCATTTTTTCATATACATTAAGCATTGCAGTACGCAATTGCACTGACCCCCTCCCCCTCCCCTAATGCGTACGCAATAAATGAATGACCCCTAACTTTAGTTCTATTGATGTACATTTGATGACAGGATAATTGTTGAAACTTACCGGGACACCCGATGCAGCCAATGATGTCACCTCTTCGTAAGCGATCACTTATAAATAAGAACTCATCAACTGATTTGTACGCCCTAAAATAAAATCATGGATAATACACTAATTGAGGATATTTAAGTCTTTTTTCTTGATGAGCGCGTGTTTCATCAATGGTAAACTTCTTACCTAGCATTAGCCATTACTTGTAACTTGACACCTTCACCTCGCAAATCATAGAATATCAACTTCTCACCAGATTCTCTCTTTGAATGCAGGCGTCCTAGAAAAACACATTTACATTCAATAATTGCACTGCAGTTTTAAGATAGAAATAGATAGTAATAATAATTTGAGCAAGTGGTGAAGCACCATTTATTCTACATGATGACCAGCTCAATTAGAATATCATCCGTGAAAGAGATGCAAAGCAGCCATGTTTTCGAATTGATTTAAGAATATTTCATTCTTTCGATGACATACCCGCGACGCTGACGACTTCCTCCAGATGTTCGCCATCTCTAATTGCGCTGTATTTTTCGATGAATTCCGTCAGTGATATGGACACGTTGAATTTGTGCGGGTAAGGTTGAACGTCAGTATCTTTCCATTGATTCACTAACAATGAGCGATGTTTGTAATATTCCTACAAACGAAGAAAAAACATTTCAACTGCTTACAATTCGTCAATTCAGGAATCAAAGATTTCTGTATAGCTTAACAGGAAGGCATTGAAATTCAAGGGTTACTCCAAGGGGAGCTGGGGCATAGTGTTATTAATATTATAGCCTCGGTTGATTATTTACAAATCATAATCTAGTGAATTTGGTTGTTAGGCTAAACAAAAATGATACCTTGTTTCTCCGCAGCGGCCGGGTCATTTTTGTAAAAAATGATAAAATTTGTAAACAGTTCATTTCTACAGCGGCCGGGTCTGTTATGGTGAAATTGATCACGATTTAAAAAAAAGTAATGTATAGGGTAGATAGGTCAACATTTAAGCTCAGCAGAGCGGAGAAAACAAGGTATCAATTTTTTTTAGCCTTAGATTAGATGTTCTGTTGAATAATCCAAGGGACGCCCATGAAATCTGTAGGTTGAATGTAACTAACTGTGGGATCAAAATCCTCCTCATTCACTGCTGCTTCTTTCTTCGTCTGTTTTTCCGTGGCTCCTTCCTGAGCCTCGACGGCCTTCTCAACTTTTTCCGCCTTCTCTTTGGCTTTCTTTTCAGCTTTTAGTCGCCGTTTCAGTTCGCTGAAAATAAAAACGAAATCGAGGAGCTTTATTTCGGCTGTCATTCAAGAATATACCGCACAACTGATGTCACAATGGTTCGGGCTAATCTGCTCAACATAAACTCAAGGAGTATTTATTGCTGAATTTGATATATACAATATGTTTCATTGATTGGTGATGTTCAAATGGTAAAAACGATTTGTCACAAACTTCTTATCATAATTTTTATTCAATTCGGCATGCTCCCTTGGCCGGGATTCGAACCAGATGGCATCAACTCTACCAAGGCCTGGTTAGCAGCAGTGTACGTTACGCGTAGCTTAGCTGCATCAAAGCACCGATCAGATTGCTTGTTGTATAACCGCTGAGGCTAATTCATGGATAGCTATATTCAACTAACCCAGGATTAAATGCCATCATGTTTAAGTGGCCAAGTATCAGTGCACTTGGGCAGGGTTTAATGCTGCGACTGAGTTTCGCGATTCAACCAGATTCAAATCGAACCCCTGCCGAGGGTGTATGTTAATTTGGTGGTTATTACATTAAGTTGAATGAACGCACCATTTTGAAAACTGATCTTGAGCGCGTTGAGCAGAAGAGCTGTAGAACGTTGAAGTAGTAATTAGAGTTCTGTTAATGAGTAAAGATCGTTTGAGCAGTTGACGTGTGGTATTATACAGAAATACTACTGACGTCATTGTCAACATCATCATCTAAAACATCATCACATATCTGAAAATATCAATTACACAGACAGCAGGTAATTAGAACATTACATAGTGAACACACTCATACTTAAGTGAGTGATAAAAATTGAACGACGGCTCTGTCACGACTAGCTGTCGACGTTGTCACACACTACTCTACCATAAAAACATAGAACTATCCCGTCCGTTATACTATCTATGCATACAACCATGGCATGACTACTGTTAGTCAGTAACCTGACTGTGGTTTAGTTTCACGATCGGATATTTTCACATAAGCCCATCCGATTATAAAAAGCTTACCACCAACGATTAGGTAACTAACTAGACTACTGTCTACCTGTCATTTCAACTTCGTTTTCTATTCTGGACTAATTATTAGTAGGTATAATGATGAACACTCATTCTCCCTCCCGTTTCAATTGATAAAACAATGGTCAAGTGTTTTACTACTGCATACGTACTTTTTGCTTAATTTTTCGCCTTCTTCCGACATTTCGTTTTGGTTTTTTAGAGCCGGTTTCACACGTGAATAAGATTGTATGATGAAAGTGTTTCCGGGTTAGTGTCAGTGTTCGCCGCTGAACTGGATGGCGTCACTTCATATTCCGGATCCGGTTTTTCTCGTTATCTTCACCCAGGTCCGGTCATGTGAGAATAAGGAATGAGTTGGTCGACTATAGTCGAACTGAACGAAACCGAATGTCCATTAGTCGGAACTATTTTCCGGAAATAGTTCGAAAATCAAGCGCATTCGGTTAATTAGTTCGATCCGACCACTAGTCGACTAGATACGAAAACCGATCACGATTGGTAGAACACTATATCCGTGTTGACGCGATGAGGAGAGAATCCCACAATGATAATAAAAAGTCCGAAAATGAAACTTCGAGATAGTAGTTTATTTCAACGTTTCGACTATATCCTAATAGTCATCTTCAGGAATAATGTCTTATTCCTTATGTGCCTTATTATTCCTTATGTCTTATAATCTTATTCCTGAAGATGACTATTAGGATATAGTCGAAACGTTGAAATAAACCACTATCTCGAAGTTTCATTTTCGGACTTTTTATTATCATTGTGGGATTTTCTCCTCACGAAAACCGAATTTGGCCCTGTGACTGCGAATGCGGGTGATGCAGAATTGGACAGGCGACCAGTCTATAATGATATCCGCTATTCATATTCAAATAGACTGGTTGCCTGTCCAATTCTGCACACTTGCATTCGCATTTTAATCAAATTTGATTTGAATTCTATGATAATTCGCAGTAGCGAAGCAAAGACTCAAATCAAAATTGATTTGAGTTCTATGGTTGAAGGTTGACCGGTAACCAGTCTACAGATGGACAAATAGAACTATAACGGAATAGTTCTGATGGACAAATTAATGTTTATTTTTAGGCTTACCCTTTTGCACTAAAACAATAATTTCATTTCTTTTTGGTATTTTTGCTTGCGATAGAAAAATATAGCATACTCCGTGGCACCAGAAGATGTAGGAATTATGTATGTAACTTAATTGTAATTCGGATAAAAAACTCAGAGAATTGACGCAAGATTTGAAAATTCAGTCGCCGTAAAACGTATGCATACTTCAGAATCACAGCTGTCAACGCTGGGCAACAACTGCTATGATTTTTATCGCATTTGCCCATAACACCCATAAAACTCTCATAACCCACAGCCGTCGCAACTGCAGGGTTGTGATGAAATTGACAGAGACGTATTGAACAATCTCTGAATAAATCTCTGTTTAGCAAACATGATGATCGCTGGAAACGCAAATTACGCATATCTTATTAGTATTTTGTTAACTGTTCTATTCGTAGCGTATATCCGTTATTGGGAGGTTTTTGTTACATCGCTTTACAAAAATCAGAATATACCATTCCGTCGAGGATTTCTCAACAATTTAGATCACACGATTACCGGGACTACAGTTTATAGATCTGAGAAGAAATTGCGCCGAGAATTTCTGAACACTTCGCGACCAATTCGACAAATCGAATGCTGTTCTGAGTTCAATACTTTCATGTATTATAAGGTTATTGGTCGCGTGAGGAATAATTGGATCAAAACGAATCAACAACATACTTTAACTGTGAAGAGTTTTACGAATCATGAGTTGACTCCACGCGTGAGGGAGGAGTACAAAAGCGAAAGATATGGAAAGAGAAAGTTATGGAAACAGCATTCGGCGATGTTAACGCAATGTGTGTTACCCGCAACGTATCACACTCAAACTGGAAAATGAAACGCGTCGTTTCAGTAAAATGCGCCGATCTACAGGGTGTATTTCCGTTTGTACAGCGATCCTGCCACGTGGGTCATGTGACAGAGATTCTCAAAATCGACGATGAAATTTTGCACTCGTGGAAATACGGCAAAAATACATGTTAGTCAAATATCAATTAGGATATTACGCACAGTCCCTGTATTTCGAGCGAAGCAAAAATTTGTTTGGAGATCTGAAAAATGTCTTAAAGCACGCCTGAAACTTATCGAAACGGTTGAACATTGAGATAAGCAACATTGAGCCGAGAACGAACAAAATGCATCGGAGATCCGTGTCCGGCTAACTTATGCAGTGTCCCAGATCGTAACTTTAGCTGAGGGGCTTATTGGATGACGATAACTAATCGAAATTCCTAAAAATTATGTACAACAAAATAATGAGTTTGCTTTCAACTTAATAGAAGTAATGAACTATATGCTTATCAAACTATGATTTGGATTCGAATTTCAGGCCTATATTCATACATGAATTATACGTACGAGAGACTGCGTTGTGGAAATGTAGCGTGATCGTGTTGGTGATTAAATTGTACGGCTATGAAAACGTAGGGGCCACTTTCATACAAGCCTCGGCTTTTTACTGTCCTAACTTCTTCAATTGATCAGCTATATACATTATGAAATGTATCCACTTCGTGATTTATGTCAATATTCATTCATATATATCTGTATTTATCTTCATGTATACCAGTGTATCAATAATGATTTTCATATATGTAACTGAAATTGAAAAGGAACATAAAGATAATGATATGACATTGTATATGATATGAAGATTTCAGAAAATTGTTTACCATTAACGTATGTTAACAATTATGTCGTTTTTCATTTTGAGGGGCCCTGGCCTCTTAATCCTTCATTCCCAAAACGAAAATGTAAGAAAGCACTTTCACCCAATAGATTGGTTGCAAATATAGAAATTTGCCGTCAAACCTTTTGTAATCAAAGTGGAATTAAAAACCTTGGGCTCTCTTACTATTAGGATCTTCTGAATGACTATTTTCCTTTTTTAGGGAAACCGAATTAACTCAATTGTACTAAGATGATAAATTCAGAGGCCGATGCGCAGTGCGCGTGCACTGGGTCACATTGTTTTATTAACGTTATGCACAATAGAATCACAGCTGTCAACGGTGGCCAACAAAAGTTATTGCATGTATTATTATTCTATATAAAAAACTTCACCCTTGCCTGTCCCGCAACTATTCGGTTGTATGGTGAAAGTGACAGCGACATATTGAACATAAATCCTCGGAAGTCTCTGTTTAGTAAGCGCGATGATCGCCGGAAACGCAAATTACGCATATTTTATGTGCATTTTGTTAATTGTTCTATTCGTAGCTTATATCCGATATTGGGAAGTTTTTGTAACATCGGTTTACAAACATCAGAATATACCATTCCGTCGAGGATTTCTCAACAATTCAGATCACACGATTACCGGGACTACAGTTTATAAATCTGAGAAAAAGCGCCGAGAATTTCTGAACACTTCGCGACCAATTCGACAAATCGAATGCTGTTCTGACTACAATACTATCATGTATGATAAGGTTATTGATCGCGTGAGGAATAATTGGATCAAAATTAATCAACAGCCTACTTTAAATCTAAAGAGTTTAATAAGGCATTATGAGTTGACTCCACCCTTTAGGGAGGAGTACAAAAACCTCATTAGATTATTCTCTCAAATAATGGATAAAAGCAACGTTACATATTTTCTGGATGCCGGCTCATTAATCGGAGCCTATCGTCACCACGGACTTGTACCTTGGGACGATGATTTCGATGTTTTGTCACCGGTGGCCACTTTTCCGATCATTAGAGACTTGTTTGAGAGGAATGACACGCTGGTGGCGAAACTAAAAATCAAAATGCGCGAAAAAAGGCCGTGGAAAATTTCATACAAGAAGATGAAAAAATCGTGGCCTTTTATTGACGTCTATCCGTATTTGGAGGTGGATGGGAGATTATACGACAGCACTTTTACAAGTCCATTCAATCACTGGCGCGATGACATTTTTCCGTTATCGAAGGTGCCATTTATGGGTTTATGGTTACCAGCACCGAAAAACAAAGAGAAAGTTATGGAAACGGCGTTCGGCGATGTTAACACTATGTGTGTTACCCCTAACGTATCTCACTCATCGTGGGAAATGATTCCCGTCGTTTCATTAAAATGTGCCGATCTACAGGGTGTATTTCCGTTTGTACAGCGATCCTGCAACGCGGGTCATGTGACAGAGATTCTCAAAATCGACGATGAAATTTTGCACTCGTGGAAATACCGCAAAAATACATGTTAGTCAAATATCAATTAGGATATTACGCACAGTATTTCGAGCGAAGCGAAAATTTGTTTGGAAATTTGAAAAATGTCTTAAACTTATCGAAACGGTTGAACATTGAGATGAGCAACATTGAGCCGAGAACGAACAAAATGCATCGGAGATCCGTGTCCGGCTAACTTATGCAGTGTCCCAGATCGTAACTTTAGCTGCGGGACTTATTGCATGCATGCCGATAACTAATCGAAATTCCTAAAAATTATGTACAGCAAAAAAATGAGTTAACTTTCAACTTAATAGAAAAAATGGACTATATGCTTATCAAACTTTGATTTGGATTCGAATTTCAGGCCTATATTCATACATGAATTATACATACGAGAGACCGCGTTGTGAAAATGTGATCGTGTTGTCACTTATGGTCATGTAATATTGATTTAAAAGACAATAAACATTAATTGAGAATTGTTGGTGATTAAATTGTACGGCTATGAAAACGTAGGGGCCACTTTCATACAAGCCTCGGCTTTTTACTGTCCTAACTTCTTCGATTGATCAGCTATATACATTATGAAATGTATCCACTTCGTGATTTATATCAATATTCATTCATATATATCTGTATTTATCTTCATGTATACCAGTGTATCAATAATGATTTTCATATATGTAATCGAAATTGAAAAGGAAATTAAAGATAATGTTATCACATTATATATCATATGAAGATTTCCAGAAATTGTTTACCATTAACGCATGTTTACAATTATATCGTTTTTCATTTTGAATTAATTCCCAAAACGAAAAATGTAAGAATCAACTTTCCCCCAATAAATTGGTTGTAAATATAGAAATTTGCCATCAGACCTTTTGTACGCAAAAGTGGAATTAAAAACACTCTTGGATCTCTTACTTTTTGGAATTTTTCTGAATTTCTATTTCCCTTTCTTTTCAAGGAAACTGAATACACTCAATTGTACTTCAGATGAAAAATTCAGAGAATGGACGTATGTGTGAAGATTTACTTGCTTGACAGAAGTTTACCAAGCTGATATCAAGGCCGATGCGCAGTACGCATGCGCCGAGTCGCATTGTTTTATAAACGTTATGCACAATAGAATCACAGCTGTCAACGGTGGCCAACAAAAGTTACAATTTTCTTGTATTCGCCAATTATATTCCATATAAAAAAGCTTCGCCCTTAACCGTCCCGCAACTATTCGTACTGCACGGTTGTAATGAAAGTGACAGCGACATATTGAACATATTTTCTCTGAAGTCTCTGTTTACTAAGCATGATGATCGCCGGAAACGCAAATTACGCATATCTTATTAGTATTTTGTTAACTGTTCTATTCGTAGCTTATATCCGTTATTGGGAAGTTTTTGTTACATCACTTTACAAACATCAGAATATACCATTCCGTCGAGGATTTCTCAACAATTTTAGTCACACGATTGCCGGGACTACAGTTTATATATCTGAGACGAAATTGCACCGAGAATTTCTGAACACTTCGCGACCAATTCGACAAATCGAATGCTGTTCTGACTTCAATACTTTCATGTATGATAAGGTTATTGATCGCGTGAGGAATAATTGGATCAAAACGAATCAACAACATACTTTAACCGTGAAGAGTTTTACGAATCATGAGTTGACTCCACGCGTGAGGGAGGAGTACAAAAACCTCATTAGATTATTCGCTAAAATAATGGGTAAAATCAACGCTACATTTTTCCTGGCTGCTGGCTCAGTGATCGGTGCCTATCGACACCACGGACCTGTACCTTGGGACGATGATTTCGATATTTTGTCACCGATGGCTACTTTTCCGATCATTAGAGACTTGTTTGAGAGGAATGACACGCTGGTGGCGGGACTGAAAATTAAAATGCCCGAAAAAAGGCCGTGGAAAATTTCATACAAGAATAAATCGTGGCCTTTTATTGACGTCTATCCATATTTGGAAGCGGATGGTCGAGTATACGAAAGCATCTTTAAAAGTCCGTTCAATCACTGGCGCGATGACATTTTTCCGTTATCGAAGGTGCCATTTATGGGTTTATGGTTACCAGCACCGAAAAACAAAGAGAAAGTTATGGAAACGGCGTTCGGCGATGTTAATACTATGTGTGTTACCCATAACGTATCTCATACAACCTGGGAAATGAATCCCGTCGTTTCAGTAAAATGTGCCGATCTACAGGGTGTATTTCCGTTTGTACAGCGATCATGCCACGCGGGTCATGTGACAGAGATTCTCAAAATCGACGATGAAATTTTGCACATGTGGAAATACCGCAAAAATACATGTTAGTCAAATATCAATTAGGACATCATGCGCAACGAAGCAAAAATTTGTTTGGAAATTTAAAAAAAAGTCTTACGCTAAACTTTCATCTACAGGATCTATATCTGAAAAATATCAAAATTTCATCATTTGGCGTCATGAATATACCGGGATATAGCGGCTTATTTAGAACCAGTTGTCATCTATCTCGTAAGCGGCGCCCGTTGTGTTTGGTATAAACGTTGTTTGTTCAAGATGTTACATGTTGATATTGAATTTTTGGCACATGTGACATTTTTGCGGTGGACGGAAAATTAATAAAATCACTCGGACGCGACTCTATATAAGTGGTTAATGTGATTATTATATCTATCCGAGTGATTCAGAGGATTGGAATAAGATGTTATTGATTTTAGTCATTAGTTCTAATAACTTGAATATATCTAAAATAACTTAATTACTTTATAATTGATAATATTCATGCTTGGCTGTTGTTAACAGAGCATTAAAAAACCAGAAATGGCCCAAAACGTCAGTGGCAGTCAATATATGAAGACAAGTTTCATTGAGGTTGCAGAGGGGCATCATTAACTTAGTCATATGGACTCGAAACAGTGAACTGTCTTCTTATGATCTCTTGTGTTCTTTAAGTTCATAATGCAAAATGCGCAATGAATTAATTAGGCCTGAATCCAGTTGATTTTACTTTCAATCCACTTGTGGTCAGTTAGGCGCAATTAGGAATTAGTAAGTGTGTTTAGTCAAGCTATGTTTCTTCTTACTGGTTTATCACACACCGATCATTTTCTGCAGATAGCTTCCCAACCCCCTCTGCAATTTCATAAATAACCAGCTTCCAACACCGACCTTCAACCGGAGTTATGGAACATTCTCCGAGGGTCCAGTTTTATGAAACGCTCTACGTGTATTCATTTTATATTTCTAAAGGGTTATTCTGGGTATTAAAGACTTTTTATCAGTACCGGACTGGCCAGGTGGCGATATAAGCACATGTACTCATTTTTTCTCTCTCTCTCATCTGAACATTCGGTTAAAAACATCTATCAACATCATACTGCAATAATGGTTGTAGATATTTCATTACATCTGAGCCAGAAAAGACTCTGTTATCACAAGTATTTAACCTATACCAATTTAGCCTTTTTGACAATTCTATCTTTTAAACACTGATTGATGTTATGGATGACCGCTGAATCTGTCCGAACCATGTTGAATATTTCACAAAACTGTTTACCCATTAACTTATGTTTACAATGATATCATGCAGTATTAAAATTTTAGGGGCTTTAGCCCCTTGATATCCTATCCGGAAAATGTAAGACACCACTTTCACCCGATAATTTCGTTGCAAATATAAGATTTTCCATAAAACCTTTCTGTACGCTAAAGCGGAATTGAAAACCCCCTGGGAATTTTCTGAATTTCTATTTTCTCAAGGGAAAAACCCGAGAAAGGGGGTTTACGCCTGAAAATTCACTTGCTGAATGAAAGTTCACCACGCTGATACCAAGGACGAATACGCAGTGCAGCGTGGCACTGTGGGCGGTACTTGCTTCGATGACCATAACGCATAACAGAATTACAGCTGTTGGGCAACTACAGCTGATATGGTGACCATCCTCCATGTAATATTGTGTAAATGTTACCCTTGTCCAGTCGTCGTAACTATTCGTACTGCACGGTTGTATAATGAAAGTGACATATTGAACATATTTTCTCTGAAGTCTCTGTTTAGTAAGCATGATGATCGCCGGAAACGCAAATTACGCATATTTTATTTGTATTTTGGTAACTGTTCTATTCGTAGCTTATATCCGTTATTGGGAAGTTTTTGTTACATCACTTTACAAACATCAGAATATACCATTCCGTCGAGGATTTCTCAACAATTCAGATCACACGATTACCGGGACTACAGTTTATAGATCTGAGAAGAAATTGCGCCGAGAATTTCTGAACACTTCGCGACCAATTCGACAAATCGAATGCTGTTCTGACTTCAATACTTTCATGTACTATAAGGTTATTGATCGCGTGAGGAATAATTGGATCAAAACGAATCAACAACATACTTTAACTGTGAAGAGTTTTACGGAACATGAGTTGACTCCACGCGTGTGGAAGAAGTACAAAAACCTCATTAGATTATTCACTCAAATAATGGATAAAATCAACGCTACATTTTTTCTGAATGCCGGCTCAGTGATCGGTGCCTATCGACACCACGGACCTGTACCTTGGGACGATGATTTCGATGTTTTGTCACCGATGGCCACTTTTCGGATCATAAGAGACTTGTTTGAGAGGAATGACGCGCTGGTGACGAAACTAAAAATCAAAATGCCGAAGAAAAGGCCGTGGAAAATCTCATACAAGAATAAATCGTGGCCTTTTATTGACGTCTATCCGTATTTGGAGGCGGATGGGAGATTATACGACAGCATTTTTAGAAGTCCGTTCAATCACAGGCGCGATGATATTTTTCCGTTATCGAAGGTGCCATTTATGGGTTTATGGTTACCAGCACCGAAAAACAAAGAGAAAGTTATGGAAACGGCGTATGGTGATGTTAACACAATGTGTGTTACCCATAACGTATCTCATACAACCTGGGAAATGAAACGCGTCGTTTCAGTAAAATGCGCCGATCTACAGGGTGTATTTCCGTTTGTACAGCGATCTTGCCATGCGGGTCATGTGACAGAGATTCTCAAAATCGACGATGAAATTTTGCATTCGTGGAAATACCGCAAAAATACATGTTAGTCAAATATCAATTAGAATGTTACGCGCGGTACTTGTATTTTGAGCGAAGCAACAATTTGTGTGAAAATTTGTAAATGTCTTGAAGCACGCCTGGAACTTATCGAAACGGTTGAAAGTGAGATAATCTCCATTGAGTCGAGAACGAACAAAATGCATCGGGCATCCGTGTCCTGCTTACTTGTGTCCCTGATTGTAAACTTAAGCTGCGGGACCGATTGGATGGTCAATAACTGCTCGAAATTCCTTTACTTTATTTTACTTTTATTGTTTACCAAATCTTTTATAAAATGTTCAGCGACAGGATTTTTATCTCAAAAATAACAAAATTTCATAACTTATGCATCTGGCGTCATGAATATACGGGGATACGGTACTGATAGAATCAGTTGCCGTCTATTCTAGTATGCGGCGCCCGTCGTGTTTTGGTATATGTGTTTGTTCAAGATGTTACAAGTTGATATTGAATACTTGCTACTAGATGGCGGTGGTGGTAATTAATTTTTTTGTGGTGGACGGAAAATTGATATCTATAAATCACTCGAACGTAACTCTATATAAGCGGTTAATGTGATTATTTATTCGAGTAATCAACCTATATTAATTTATATCATTTTAACGTTTGTCAATTCTATCTTTTAAACACTGATTGATGTAATGGATGCCTGCTAGATCCACCTGTGTCAGTCCGAACTATGTTGAAGATTTCACAAAACTGTTAACTCATTTCATTAACTGGGTGTAAATTATGTCGTTTTTCATTTTGCTTATTTGTCTACATATAGTGAAATAAAATCTGAAATGAATATGTATATTTCATTCAGTTCTCTTTTATGCAATTAATAGGCCTTTGTCTCGTTACATCCATGTAAGAGCAATTATACTAGTAGAGATCGCTGGTGCGGTGGATCATTACGTGCCAGTGAACTGGAGTCCGCCCCTTCGTTTACGATGAAAGCCGCTGACAACTCGGCGAGCTTCCGAAGAACAGTCGACCCGTTGTAAAATTTACTATTCTGTGCAACACGGCGGAATAAACATGAACCTCGCGCTCTTCGCGCCTCCGACACAAGAATGAAACAACCGACATGGATTATTAAAACAGGATTAACGATGGAGATTGGAAATTTATTTAAGATATGGACATTGTTAATCCTAACAGGTATTACAATTTCAATAAACTAGAATGATTTCTATAATGAAGCTTTGAAGGTTATAACTCGTGATCAGTTATAACTTAGATTTCTTTACAAAGTTACATTCGCTTCTTGAGCGGAAAATATTTCTTAAGTCTTCTGATTTTCATTTTTTCGTCTTCTATGTCTATATTCACATGTACAGATTTCACTGATTCGTGATATAGGTCCTACTCAGCGTTATGATGTGTTTACTCGATTTGTGCAGTTATTCTAATAATTTGGCGGCATTTTATCAATTCATCTCAAGAATACCAAGAGATTCAGTGAAGAGCTAATATCTGATAGTCGCCTCCCAGACTACTGACGCCAATACTTCTCCCAAAGCGCTTTGGTATTTTCTCGCAATTCAGTCGCATCTTTATTCCCTGATAGGAAGGAATTAGATATCCTTAAGAAAATTACTCGAAATGTCCCAATCAGCTTTTCCTTCCCGTCGAAGCATTTAACTTTGCTTTTCGTTTTTGTGTGGTACAGGGTGTATTTATACAGATACCCTCGCAAATATGCCCATAAATATATCGTAGACATATACACGACTGGTATATCTGACGTTTCGTAACATAATGAACATTTGTGTTATTCTAGGAAATGAGCGCGTTTGGCGTCGATGTCAAAACAATTATCATTTGCCCATCATCGTAGCCGGTTTTTTTCGCAGTTGAACAGGAGGTAAATTCCAAACAATATCGGATCTAATCGTTCTTAATAGACGTACAAACAGTTTAATGTCTAGTGGCCACAGACATCAGCGCAAATATAGATTGATATAAATGTCTCGTATAAACTGGAGGTACATCAATTTATGAGTGGTAGTAAATTGCATGTCTGGACTCTGTACGGGGGTAAAGTGTCCTTCATCGTTACCACTCTCAGGTCCCCGATGTCATAAATCTGATGTGTATATATATACAATTATGCATTGGTCGTTGTTAGCTGTAATACGAAAGCAGTCGAAATTTCATCCGACCATTAAATACGTGCGGAAAAAAAACCTTATTTTTAACAGATCGTCTCCGTATGTCACGAGTATTGGACCCGTTCGATCGCCCCGGGGTATTTATCGAGGACCATAATTATTTAACAATGCGTTAAAAATTATCATTCAATGTTCATTCGCTGCCTTTTATCGCCTTGGTAAATAATGCATCGTCTGCAAGTTAAGTTAGATACGCTTTTTATATATTTTCCAACCCGCACAATACTCAGGAAAAACTATCGACGAAGAATGAATTTTAAGTAACTGCCTTTCTTAAAAATCTAAATATATCAAGTTGTTAGCAGCTATATGCCGGGTATTCGGCTCTACTATGCGCGTACATGGTTGTTAATCTAACAAAAGCTAACTGAAGATGAATTGACGACAGTTCTTTAAGAAAATTATAGGGTAGCGGCTTTAGACGGGCTATAATCTTTACCTCAACGCCACACAGTCCTTGTGACCCAGTCATATATAACGGTAGGGTCTATGGTTGTGGAAAATCAGTCAAAACAATCTTACAACAATAAGAACCTATTGACAAAATATTTTGAGGAAGTATGTCGTAAGGGTGAAATATTTTCTCTGTGGACAAATTGACATTTCATTGATTCTGCTGATGTCCAATATTTGAAATCAAGCATTAATTAAAAAGTTGAAGCATTGGCACTCGCCTTCTCAATGAATCGAAGAATATCATTGCTTTTGTTGTGATTTGTCGAATAGATTCCACCAAATCTATTTGGCTTCATCCATTTAAAACTATCGGGTTACAAATTGCAGCTCCTTTCAGAGACTAAACAAAACGTCCCGAATTGGTCTTTTCAATGCGTAGTGTATTTCATATGGCAAAATGTTGGCAATACATTCGTCAGTCGGCTTTCATCGGATATATTCTTAAGGCCCGAGAAGTATAAGAAGCCAAACCGACCAAGTCGGCAATGGATATCATATTATGCGAGGAAACTTTTAACCCAGAACGTTGAAAATTCTTTCAAAAGCTTAGGGAAAATAGTCGACGTGAACTTTAAGTTTTGAAAGGACTCCCCGCGGCAGAAAGATGGCACTGATGATAAGATTGTAATATCAGAACAATAGCTAACCGCGTATATTCTGTTAAAGAAACTCGTTCCGCACCGGTTTAACGGTTTCTACATTCCAATAATGTTTAGATTAATAATGTTTAGATTCGTACTGCCATTTCTGCCATTTTAGTAGAATATGTATGAGTGTATATATGATTTAGACACCTGTTTCAGTGAATTCGTCTTTTCCAATCAAGTTCAATACAAAATAATTTTGAAAATGTACCATTTTCCGAGTATCCAGAGTGATTTTAAATCAAAATGATCCAGGCTTCATTCTGGACAGGACTTCAAGTCAGCTGTTCACAGAAATGACTTGCAAAATGATTCCGACTGGTTTAATCAAGGACGAATAGAGTTTTAGAGTCCATGGTTTGATGGTATATTTTCAGCTGTTGATATTTTCTAGGTTCTTTTGCCAATCTGTGAAAAAATTATCTTGGCAAAGATAGGTGGGCTCCCTGCCCCCTAAATCCACCCCCGAGATAAATATTCTTCAGTGACAGCAGTTATAGGCAATTCTAACATACTGGGTTTTCAAAATGCTTGTGGCGAGTTGCATCGCCAGTGATATTGCGAATTTAACTACACGGGTATCATAAATTAGCTGGTAAGAGATATGATTCTGATGGTGAATCCGTGTAAACTATCGAGATAACGCCTAGTTACGTGTTTCCTAAGCGATGTACGCTGCAGTGTCTATCAGTAAAAGTGTAACTTACAAGTTTCTACATATCATCTTATACTACACCCATGTACTCCCTTAAAATTCACCGGTTTTCGTGAGTTTTAAATGATGAAGTCGATGGGAGTTCTTAAATCAACGCCATATGCCAGCGATGATGATGTAAGAATTGGCTAATATTTGCTTATTCTCAATACCGCGACTGCGACTTTTTCCACGCGGTTCCAGACTGGCGACACCATCAATCATTTTCGATGCGGTAAAATCGACATGATCGGCTTGTTTTAAACGATTTATGTGTCGCTTAAACGAGCTACGTGTGTTTAACGTTAATATACCCCGACCTGTATTGCATAACACACGATTTCCAGTCACAAAATAAACAAAAATGCTCACTTTACATTAAATCTCTTCCTCTTTGAAAAAATTGTTCTAATACAGTCGATATGGACTGGTAACTTATTCGATCGTATCGCATGATAAGGAAATCTGTATAGACTACCAGGATTGATACTTCAGTTTTCCTTCAGCTCAACCGACTTGCAGTAATTTTGTACTAACGATAAAATCAAAATATCGTTATTGGATCGCTTCACTCGTAACCCGTATATATGAATAAAAATGCTCGAGATTATTTATCTATCCACGCCGTTACCAGTTTGAAGTGATCGTTTCATACTTTATGATAAAAAATGAAAAGTTGCCTGGATAATCGTTTGCGTGAAATCAGGTTTCGATGGCACTTGTAAGTACACGATGTGAGCAATGGATAAGATGGATGGAGTATAGTTTCCATCGGAGCCGGATTGCGAACGACATAAAATGATGAAGACATTCTTGTAGATTTGTTTTTTTGTTTTTTAGAAAAACCACACCCAAACGTGCATCTTACACCAATTTGTTGTTTTCTAGGAGTGGCAAAGGTCACTGGCCTGTGTCCGGCAAACATTTCGATGGAAGTTAGCACGTGTTTAACGCAGTACAATACGTTCAGTCGTGTGATAACAGAGCAACCGACTCGTTTATTCACCGGGGTTGATGTCGAAGTCCTCCGTTATTTATGCGCGTAAGTAATTCTAGACATCGTCGACATCGATCACGTTGTCTCCCTTTAAAACGTGTCTCTTTTATTGCTGATATTTCAAGTCAAAAGCACAGTTTGTCAATAAACGATAATCTAAGGGTTGAATATGAAATATTTCACAGGTCTATTTTTGACTGCCGGCATCATCCAATTTAAACGTAATTCACGAGACATTTGTTGTTTGCCTGGTGTTTGTTGTTTAGAAAGTCACACAGTTCCCTCTGGAAACTTGTTGCATTTCAAAAGCCGTTAAAAGGCCATAAATGACTAATTTATCGCGCTATTTTGCTATAGGAATAGACACAGTTCCGCTGTAGGATCAACAGCATTTATATGACATTTTCTTGACGCCAATGGAAATTACCGCGTTACCAATCGTCGCTCAAATTCATCATTAACCTCATCAAATGAATAGGTTTGATCGGTTGATAATTAGCAATAATTCCTCATATTCTATTTATGTAATTCATGCAGTACACAGGGGTTAGAAGCGTTGTTATCTTTCTTAATTATCTGCACACATTGGCCAGTTGAAACGGCGATATCTGAATACTCTCTCCAGATTCGACCGATCCGATTCTTCCACGTTCGTGAATCATAAAGCGCTCCTCAACAGCTTACCGATGGCTAGATATACATTTCAAATCGTTTTCGTTTTAGCGAAGGAAAATTTATGCAACACCACGAACTCCAGTAATTCATCAATAGTGACGAAAAACCTGTGTTCTATCTGAATGCACCTTCTCAGTTCTTGACGCGACGCGACATTTTCATAAATCGTGGAATAGATTTTTATTTACGATAAGAATTCTATTACAAACCCCGTGGTCCGAGAATGCCGAGAGACGAACACTCTAATCGTAATGAAGCAGGCAAAATGCAATATTTACAAAACCCTCGCGGTAACTAATAAAATAGCAGCCCATTTCGTAGACAGGTTTATCTGCGGATTTGGAATAGCGAATGATTTTAAAGTCCAAGCAGAAATATTTCAAAATTACTTATTGAAAAACCAATTTCATATGAATAACCCTCAAATAGAGAATTCTTATTGGGTATATCTGTCAAATATTCCAAATCATGCATGTCTGTATGAAAAGTACTAGTATTCGAATTTCGAGTTAAGTTGACAAGAACTACAAGATAAAGTATGACAGGATTGAAATGGTATCCTCGAGCACTTTAAGACATGGCGCCTAACACGCATTGTCTTACATTGAATTATTGAACGACTGTCGTTTCATCAATTACAAGATTGTGAAAAAACACGTCCTCCTGCACTCGCATTCGGTCGATCTACGAATAGCGGAAACAGCCATTCGGAGTTTGTTCAATAATTCACAACCTATCTCATTTTGCTGCAATTCGAACCCTCTTCTGGGAGAAGAAAAAATGTCGTTCGAATAACCGATGAGCTTCTGATGATAAGAAAAACAGTAAATTTCAAGCTAACAAATATATATGTATATATGGTATTGTTATTCGATATGTTACCATGGAATTGATACGACATGTTTTATTCTTGTGATATTATCAAGATAATCCTTTGAGAGGTTTATCTATCATGTTAACGTCGGATAAGGGAACGATATTTCAGTTTTTATCTGATGATTAAGATTTTGATATTCGTGAATGATATATTCTTCAGTACATACAGACCGGCTACGATGTGTCTGACACGTTTAAGAATTGAATGTCCAAGAGCTACGAAACAGATCAACGCTGAAACCGATCATATGCTGATATTGGATGAGTTATGTAGCAGGAGAGATTTATTCGATTGTAAGTGACAATTCCTTCGCTGAATTCAGCGCATATGATCCCCTCGGCGTCATCACTTCTAGATAATGTGCAGCATGTCGTATCTATATAACATGTATATGATATTGCAATGCAATGATTTGACGTGAATCAAATATGAATTTTGTCGCACATTCAAATATAGATTAACAAGTCAACAGATCTAAATGTTGTGGTACAAGTTGCATGAAATTCTATGATGGAAAATTAAAGGCTCTAAAATGATTAAGATAAACATTGAATATTTGTGTAGTTCAATGCAGGTTTTTATTCTATCTTTACAGTATACGCGTTACAGCAGAACTGTTACATCAGAACTAGCACAATTTCGAGTCAGTGTTACAGCGATTTTAGGGTAAAATCTGATTCTAATTGGGTGGAAGCGGTCGATGGACGAAACAAAGCATTGAAAAACGTTTGCAGGTACGTATTATCCATAATGTGACGATTGATGTGTATTAAAAAGAATAATCAATTTACAGCTTCCCAGAGCTAGCCATTGAGGAAACGCTGTTGTGTTGAAAATAGAGTAAAATCATACATTGAGAATAAAAAGAATCCCAGATGTTTTCATGATGTTTCGACTTTAGCCATCTTCATGAATATTGCTATGTGTATTCCTGAAGATGGCTGATTGTCGAAACGCCGAATAAATTATTAGCTCAAAGAAATATTTCGGATTCTTTTTATTCCTAGAGTGAGATTTTATATTAATTTCCCAAAACGATTTCCTTATAACGGTTGTTTGTTATTGAGCCCTCGCAACTGAAAAGTCACAGCCAGTGACAGAAATTCGCAGTGTCTAGTCACTGCAGCGATCTGGCTCGAGCTATCAACGTTAATGGATTTTTCGGTCTAAATTTACCGGAGCTGTTCATTCTCGGCATTAATCTACGGGCACTTTCATCTATAAATATCGTTAATAAATCATTATATAATCACACTAATGGATTTTCTGTTGGAAGAAGCTCTGTATGAAGTGTGCGATAACCTTCTTTATAGATGAAATTTCTTCGTAAAATTTACCATGAAAAATCATACGATTCTCTGCAATGCGAACGTTGCAAGAATCTGAATCATTTTTCTGAAACTTGTAATGTGAGTCATGACTTCCAAAATTGGTCAAGAAATATTTAAAACTTTTCAACTCTCGCACAATGAATCCTGAGTCATTTTCCGTCGCCTACCGCTTTCCGTTTACCTTTATCTTCACCTGATAAGTCTGATAAAATGTTCTGTTTAAATTTCATCGGTTCGGATTTACGAACTAGCACCGTTTTGTTGACGGCGAAACACATGTACACGAGCGAGCGCGCTTGTTTTTTTAGTTTACCTGTTTGTTCTGAACTCGAAACAAGTTTACTTAACCGCTGCCAAGAAGCAATTATCCTAACTCGCGGCCGCTATTTAACTGTCTGTATCACTCGGTTAATAATAAGATATCAGTTATAAATGAGATGTTCTCTTGTGAATCTGCAGCTTTCGGATGCTTTCAGCACCTGATGCGGCGTGTTCACCATTTTACCGACGGCTTACCCGCTTGCAGTGCCAACTTACAACTATTTTCGACTACCCCTTGTCGGTAGCGATTATGCATCTATTCAATGAAGGCTCTATCCCGATCCTATGTGTATTCGGGGCGTTGATAAGTGACTTCTAACCCGAGGAAATTCGTAGCACATGCAGTGATTCATGTACATATTACGTGTACTCTCAGCTGTATGATGCATCGTAATTCTAATTAAAGGAAACCTTAGTAAATAAAACCTCGTTAAATTTGTAGGATTTCTTGAATCTCTAATTGATTTACAGCGTGTTGAGTGAAACCCTTCGTTAACCGTTATAGACGATCACAAATGTCACTCATTATTTCTTTGCAGAAATTACGATGTATTAGTTTCATGTTTGAAAGAAAATATAAGAAAAACGTGCGGACACGAAGCCACGAAACTGGTCAGTGATCTGGTAATGCCCGCAGTTAAAATATCACACGCCTGTTTGTCACTAAAAATAACAACTCCGCGACCACTGGTAAGCGCTATAGAAACGACTGTCGGATCGCGCAGTCATATATAATCATTAATCAGCCCAATAGAATTGAATCCCACGCTCTATATAAATCTGAAAGATTGAAAACAAAATCTATTCATCAGATAGTTAGAATTAGTTTTAGTTAGAATCTTAAGTTGAAAGATACGACATTTCGGACTGATTTGATAGCTAGAATAATTTTGATGGATTAATCTTATTTTTAATCTCTTGTTGAATTTGTATATGGCTGGTGTTATCTCTTCTACACGATTAAGTGTGGCTATCTTACTACGAACGAATATTTGTTTTTTTCTTTCAGAAGCCGAGGGTACTCACATCACCGACAAAAAGAGCCTATAACAAGCCAAACAATTCGAAATATTCTATTAATTCTGCCATTTCGACAAGGATAGCACTAACGTTATATCCCTTTGCCGGTTTTCTGGTAGTGACTTTTTATAGATTGCACGTGATATTATGAACCAATAACTATGGCTACAATAGGACACAATAAATCTGCTTATTACTAATATATGTATATATGTAGATAATTTGATTAATGATTAATTGGTGTAAATACATTGAACTTACGTAATGCTTATGTGTGAAGTGATAATACTTGAGGTCGAGGAACTCTACGAATGACGTCAGGGCGGATTGACGTAAATCGAACGCCGTCGGTACAATGTTTACTACGTTACCATGGAACGTAAATATAGTAATTTTAAGTGCATCCGTGATTTTGGAAAATCTAATTATTGCAATTTGAAATATTTCTTTTTGTGTTAGATTGAATGATTTGTACGACACGCTGTATATAGAATAAAATGTGTTTATATACTACCGTACATTATATTTGAATGTTGTCTGTTTGTGTATTTCTTAAAAAAGGAAGACGCAATAAAAGAATTGAACAATGATGAATCTTCATGTAAATCTTTCCTTGAATTTTTCGCGAATGAAAAAAAAACCATTGTTGCTCCCGAAGATATTAAATTGTTTCATAACATACGTCATTTCGTGATTGGTGTTTGTCGTATTCATAGACGTCACACTCACTACTAACTCTTACCTTGAAATGAAAATCATTGTCCGATAAACACCTTCGAATTTTAGGAAAAATACAAAATCATTTAAATATATCCTGGAAAATGTCAATGTTTTAAACACTTGTTCTTACCTTGTTGCATACGAATTATGTGCATGTGAAAAATGAGGAAAATTCTTTTCGAACCACTTACGTTAGAAATGAGTACATATTTGATAGATAAAATCTATAAGAGCGTCAACACAATGAATCTCATTTCCAAAAGTCTAAGCAATAGCAATTAAGAAGAACGTTTTCGGGAAAGATACCCCTCATCAGGTAGATTACAAGTGACCAAAATGGATAACTTATCGGTATCTGTATATCTATAAATCTTAACATAATTACATAAGATTTGTTCCCGCAAATGTTCGTCTTGTTGAATATTGCTTACTAATTTGGAAATAAGCTTAAATGTTACATGAATCTCAGGTCTCTACCGAAGATATATCAGATGTTGCTCTACAGATTATCAGCAGGGGGTCTAGGGTTACTTACTTAAAGTATAGACGTATGACATTTCTACTTTATCAGATGTAAATTTACAGGTTTTAAACAATTCGCAGAAGATTTCACCACTTGAATATCGCACGACAAACGCAGTGCATCTGGAGTTGTCGTTACACTTCTCAGCACAGGAGCTCGGTCCGTACGGGATCTCCTTATCGAGTATTGCATATTTTCGGCAACCGCTTTCGGCAAAAAAATCATAACCATCTACAGCTAAAAAATAAATGTTGTTAGACATCTTATCCTTACATAAACAATTTCTCATTTACGAGGTAAGACACCAGTCACCACTGACAACACGTACCGATCATATTGTAAGAATGACAGTCTGACATCGGTAGCGCTTTAAAGCACTTGTTGGATTCTGCGTAATCCCAAGTACTCAGCGTGCCTGCCGCATAGTCAATTCTCATTCCATACCCGTATGCACAGCCCACTTGCAAGCAGTTTTCATTTCTGTTTCTGATGGTGGAAATATCACGTGGTAGACAGCAGTACCCCTTTCTAAGCACGAATCCGTCTTGATCTGGAATTTGATTCGGTGAAACCTTCACGAACATGGAGCGAACAACAAAAACACGAGGATATCAATTATGCACGAACTCACGAAGTAGATCATACGTAAGTTGCTGTGAACTGCCATCCGTGGTTGAACATTCTTTAGAGACTTGAAGTAAACATCCTTGTTGAAAACTATACTCAAAATTTGCTTCGCTGTTTAAAGCCTTCTGGGCACATTTTGTCAAAGACATTTTTTCGTACTCGACAGATAACCTGTCGTTGTCGGTTAAACATGATCCAATTCGCACGCCGTGAGTTGGTGTATCTTAAAATAGGACACGGCAACAATTTCAAAAGTAAGGAATAATTTTTTTTTGGTAGTATTTTGAAAAAGAACATTTCGTATTGTATCTAAGAATATTTTCATATTATTTGAACTATGATTTGATTCTTTATTCAAAACCTGATCGAATTCGAACCTACATAACCTTGTAACCTACCGCGGGTATATGAAAAAATTGATGCTTCGCGACAAGTCGTTGATCGAATATCGTAACGGTAGAAAAACTCACACTTCTGCGTCTTTGAATCGAATATAAATCCTCGCGAATGGGAAATCTGCGCCAGCTGTTGACAATCTATCAGCGATTGATCGGAATACGCGATCGGTATTTCATTCACTTGTGATTCACACGTTTCTAATACATTGTTTATTCTTATGTAGTGTTGTAATTCTAATAAAAAACAAATAACGTCATAGATAAAGTATTTGATTTACCATTAATATCTGATAATATTTTATAACGAATTAGAATAGAAATTTGAAATTAGAGGGAATAGGATAAGATTAATAATTTTGTATCCGAGCGATCGAAATTAAAGTAATAACTAAGGGAATATTCTAGTGCATAGAATTGTCCTACCGATGTTTTCGTAGTACACAATTCCATACGTCGTTTCATTTCGCTGTCCTCGCAGGTTTTCCACTTTAATTAACCAGTCGTTTTCAGCAACGTCTCCGCCGAGAATTACGTCGACACCAGAACCACGTACCACAGCAGCAAACCCTACACATGACTCCGATTCGTTATGGAATTTCTCATCACAACGAGCCTTTCCAGAATCGACATCGGATTGTTTCAACATCTCGATCTTTGATGAATTACTTGCTCGTTGTTTCATCAGCGAATCCGCTTTAAACGGTTTTTGTCTGATTATAAAACCATTGATATCTGAAATTCATGAAAGTCCCTCAGCATGAGCTGCAGGCAGCATACATCACCAACCGCAACCAAATCTAGTCGATGAAGTTTTACTATACTTACTCTTTTGTTTCCAGTATGAGTACGAATATTTCATGATGTTGCAAGTCGCATTTTCGAAGGGGTTGATAGCGCACTCGGATGAGTTTTGCCAATCGAATGTAGAACATAATTCAGACTGATCACAGCGCGTAGAACATTCCTGAATACTAGTAACTCTCTTCTTAGAATCGCCACCACAATCGTAGTTTGTCCTTAGAACATATCCCTTCACATCTTGCAATAAAAACAATCATATGTTTAACAATTTACATTTTGTCAAGCAGTATATTCAGTTCCACAGCTGTGGGTAAGAGTTATCTCAGAGTTAGTATAAGTTCATTTTCGGAGTCAAATCCCCCTAACTCTTCACTGTGTGGATTGAGTCGAGAACAAATTCAAACTTCAAAATAACTTAATGTAAAACAGATACATTATTGGATAGACAGTTCACTTAAGACAAATGAGAAACATAGAGATAAAAACATTACAGGATAATGGAGCAATTTAGAAAGAGATTTTAACATAATCAATGTTAAAGCATGAAGTGGACACATTTCACTTCAATTTGTTATATTTCTCGAAAGTATGAAATAAATATGATACTTACAGCGAGTAAAAATCACGTCTTTTCTTGATGATTTCACTCTATAATATGCCGGCGAAATTACAAACTTGTCGATCAATGAACAGCTCTGTGATGGCGGATCAAAGGCGAATGTTTTACAGGACGAGTTGGAGTTACAAACTGTGTGACATTCAGATAGATCTGATTTGAAACTTGAAATGATGCCTTTTCTGCCTTGTTTTTCTAGTATCGCATTTTCAAATAACGTATAACCGCCGTTCCGAACAATGTAATCTATAGATTGCAATAAAAACCATCATCATCAATATGATGAGATACAGTTTCACCAATCAATCCAATTTTGTTAGAGGTCCATGTTTTATATATTGATAAATGAATTAATATCATTATACGATTATACGCTTCCATAATTCTAAATCAATAGCTGGTGGATGAAAGCGTCATAAAGGCCTAGTTATTAAGACCGCCTTTGCCAACTAAATCTCCGTTTGATATATTAACCTAATTTTTCGAACAGGAATCCTCGCTCTGTGGCCGGCGGTGAGAAGCAGCTACTCTGTGCGGTTCTTATTTGACTGCTGAGATCTCTAGTGAACCAGACTCCTTCACAATCCACATTTGAGCTGCATTCTTCTATCAATTCAGTAATATTGTAGGTAGTCGCGTTTGTAATAGCGCTGCACATCGACGTTTCATTATTTTCACCACCAATTAGCGGCAATTCGATTCGAGTAAAGCCGTGGAAGTCGCCTTATTATGTTATCATAAAGAAAATACGATATAGAAATTGAATCATTACTTTATATTCATGAATTTCTATTCGCTAAGCAACAAGAACCAAACAATACAAAAAACTATACATAATTGGTTTTCTGTTGAATTCATTTGTATGCGCATTTATGATAAATTCGATCATTAAATTTTCATCTCGTCAGAAAAGTTAATTGAAGATAATTAGCTACCTATTTTAAAATATAGATCTCCTTCCCCTGCAGTGGGCTCACATGTTTCGTACATATGACAGATTCCTTCTATTTGGCGAAAGACTTGACACTTTTTGGACTTTTTGCACTGCTCGGAACATGACTGCAAGTTGAGTATTTCACCTCCGTCGAAGGAGTTCTGGCTGCAAGAAGTTCTGCTCACTCGAAAAAAGTTTTTTGCATCTAAAACATGAAACTCCATTAATTACCACCAAGTTATCAAAATTTCACGGGTATAGACCTCGAATCATATATATCGAATATAGCCTCAAATCATACCTTTAATGTAATAAAAGCTATTCATTCGAAATATGAATTTTCCAGTTAATTGTCTCTGGTCAGAATATGCGAGCTTGCATTGCCTTTGCCTGAACGAAAATATGAAGCCTTCGCAACGAACTGTATTATCACATTCTGTGGCACATTCAGTAACATTGCTAACATTAACCGATATGACATCAGCTGTTACGATATCAACGTGGAAACTGTGTATTGAATACTCCCACAAATCACTCGTCACTGAAACATATATAACAGGTTAAAATGTATACCGAAATTTGTCGTGTTCTGATTGGTAAAATGAAGTTAACATACACGCTTTGACATAAAATAGTGACGTAGTGTTTTGCTTTTCCTGACAGTCGGACAAGTTCATCCACATCGTGCAATTTTCTATCGATTCATACGTAAACGATTGACAGTCTTCATCATTTTGACAAGATTCCGAACATTCTTTCATATTTTCTGTCTGAGTCTTAAAGATTCCATTACAAGCACCAAAAACAAGTTGGAATCGTGGTTGACCTATTTGATAGAAATAAGTTTAAGCTAAATCTGTTCATAGAAAGACATACGGACCGACCAAATCTTTCATTTCTGTTACTACCTTTGATCATAAATCCACCGTTTGCCCAAGTTTGATAGTTACACGAATCGCTATCATCAATATGTAACAGGCTGCATGAATGGCTCATCGTTTTCTTGTTATAATTAGACCTAAAACCTAAACATCCAGGGGTTTCGTCGCAAATTCTTTTACAATCGAGTGGCCATTTATTTCCTCTATTTACAGTGTTTCCGCAGTGAAGATTTTTCATTAGGAAGTAGTTACGCGCGGCAGTACCTTGATTAACAAAAACAGAGAATCATAAACCAACGCTCTCCGTCGTAAAGACATCGTTTAAATAAAAGGTTTCTCCCGATAATTATTTGTTTTACATACTTTTAAGGATGCGAATGAACGGAATAGAATCAGGTTTCTTAATTATATCGCATTTTTTTGATAATAAAACACCGGTTGCTTCTAAGTCTCCATCAGCCTTAATATTAACATCTCTTATTTCGACAGCGACACAGTTCTCTTCTGTCTCACATTCATAGCTTAGTGTAGAAAATGGTTCTTGTTTGTAAAGAACGACGTCCTCCATTATTGTTATGATATCTTCATTTGAATCATTTCGTTGGCATTCTCCGTACATAGTTTTGTAACGGATATTATCTAAAACAGTTGTATAAGGTGATAAAACAATCGGGTGGGTAGAAATTAGTTTGTTATTTTGCGATCATATCGATTACCTATTTTGATGTATAAGTGATGATTTTGCTTGGCTTGAGCAGGAAAACAATTTTTAAAACTGGTACATTTATAAGAATCTGTCGTATAGACTAAAGTGTTCGCAGGTTTACACTCAAATGGACCTTCGCCAACATTATATTCAACGTACGCTTTGGCATTTGATTGGCAAGTCGTGTTTGCAAGCCGAAAATAATTTCTGCGATCTGGAAAAGATAGCTAGGACGATGTATTCGGTATAGCGTCATCATTTTCACAATCTTTCGACGGTATTTAGAGATACGTACCAAGTTTGTAGTAGGCGTTGTATTGTTGGTTTAACTGAGGGAAACTACACAAACTGCCGAGTAACAACTGACAAACGTGATAATTTGATAGTAATAAAGGATTTGACGAAAAGTAGAAACTGTTGCATTCTTTTTCATCGTCACATAGTTGTTTACACGATTGTAACAGTGAAGTATTGTATATCTTGTTGTGACCACGAGTGCTGATACAAGCAGTTGATGGTCGCATCGCGTAACCGTCCAAAGCGAAGCAAATTTTTGCTGAAAAAACACATCGAGCATCATTCCTACTCCGAAACTGGCAATTTCTATCAATGTTTTGCTGAAGTCAAAAGCAATCTTTGGTAAGAAATAATTGTGTTAGTCTTATTAGTTGGAATTTATGTGAATAACAATTCTAATTCAAATTATTCCTATGCTCATTTCATTTGAACGAACAAGAAAAAAATATTTCAACACTGACAAAATGAGAAAAGCTTACTTACCCATAACACAAACTAAACAAATTATCTGACACTTCTCTACAGGCATTTCGAATAGATTAAAGAAATCTTGTCTACTACAGGACAAAGTTGCATCCACACATATTTATAAATCTTATGAAAGAAATATTTCCAATGTTCAGAATTCTATACATCTGCTGTCCATCTCTCACTGCTGATCGTCGAGCTGCTAACTAATTGTAAATAATTAGACCTATGACTTTTCTTCCAACGATAAAGAGTCAATATATTAAATGCTTTCAGTTACGCATCACCAGTTAAGTATCCAAGGAGATGATTGTGATCAATGTACGAATTACGATGTTGAATATCGTAACCACCAAACCACCATCATTCTATTTTGTTATAAACTAATTTCATATAGTTCCAAAATAGTTACAATATCGTGAAACCCATTATCATAACTCCATCCATCACACTTCAAATATTTAATTGTTTATCATCGGTCGCTAGACAACCGTCTTATATATAAACGTCGGGTGAAATATAATTTCTTGTAAATTGCTACTTAATTCTCACACTAGCGACTAAGAGTGAGTATCGGGATCAAACAGGTCAGCCACAGTGGACAGAATGGAATGACTTCAGTTTTATTTATCATCAACAATTTCATCACCGTTTGCCACAGTAGTATAAAAGGAACCAATATGCACGACCATTTGGAATACAGTAAAGACTGGGTATTGTTCGTTTTTGTTGTAATCATAAACTTTACAACATTTTTCACAAATATCACTGTCTTCGCGACTGTTATTGGAAATGAGTTACTACGGAACAACCTCAGCAATGTGTTCGTTTTAAACCTGTGTATTATTGATATCATCGCCGGTGGAACTGTTTTGCCGCTATCGATAACTACATTCTACCACGGAAAATGGACATTTAGCGACGATTTCTGTAAAGCTGCCGGTTTTCTGATAAACTTTCTGGTTACCGCATCTATTTTCAGTACGTGTAT
The DNA here is from genome assembly GCF_964204645.1 of Tubulanus polymorphus. Taxonomy (NCBI): domain Eukaryota; kingdom Metazoa; phylum Nemertea; class Palaeonemertea; order Tubulaniformes; family Tubulanidae; genus Tubulanus; species Tubulanus polymorphus. The sequence goes on along the minus strand of NC_134027.1, from coordinate 2,286,428 downwards.
CATCAGTATTGAACGGTTTTTCTCGATTAAATTACCTATGCGCCATTCTGTAGCGATGACGCCGAAGAAAGTAGCAATAATCGTGATACTAATCTGGGTGACGTCATCAATAATTTGTTGTCTTCCGATGTTTGTGTGGAATGTTTACGAGTACCGAAAAGAACGCTATCAGTGCACATTCAATTGGACATCCACCGGACACGTTGATGGATTCGTTATCGTATGTACTGTTTTAACGTTCATCATACCGGGGATTGTCATCCTAGTTATGTATTTACAGGTCTATCGAATTGCGAGGCGCTCTGCCGCACAAGTTCATCCCATACCCACTATTTCGCAGACGGTATCCCAAGGGGAAAATAGCGGTGATTTAGTGGAAACCAGTAGAACAGTCACAACGATGGCAAATACTTCACTTTTTGCGCATCAACGTGCAATCGTGACGTTATTTGTGATTGTAGGGGCATATTTCTTGTTGTGGGGTCCGTACTTTACTATGAACCTTGTGCTCGCAACGTCGTCTATAAATGTATCATCGAAATATGTAGAAATGATTCTTACGTGGATAGCGTTCATGTCGTTCGCCATAAATCCATTAGTATATGGACTTAAAAATGTAGCGATACGGGAAAAACTTATCCACATTTGCCATAAAGTGAAGTCGTTCGTTAAAACCGGCTCGTTGCCCAGAGAGGAATCACAAGCTTTCGAACAAAGTAGTGTCGATTTCTATCAGTTCTTGAGAAATGCGGCTGGATCATCGACGCCACATTCGCAGACGTTTACAAGGGAGAGCCGCACATCGTCTCATGCTATAACAACAATCAAAAATAACAATAATCCGCAGAACATAACTCATACAGTGACAAACACATTGCGAATAACAGTGAAACAGGTCGAAGAGGAAAGCCACAACAGTAGAATTTCATGTCATGAGACGCCAGTTAGAAACGCCGATCATTAAAAACGAACAAATATGACACTTAATGACGTTACGTTTTTATTTCTTAATTTTTTGTAATCGAAAGAACTAAAAGCAAATATACACATGTACTATTTATCATATCATTCGAGTTGTTTCATTACTTTCCAATCAATTCAGCTTTAAATGACAGTCCTGACTGAATAATTCATAGAAATAAGATCCTTTTATCACGTCACCAGTTAATGTAAACTATCACACAACAATCAACTGCAAATGTTCACCAGGGTTTTGATAGCCCTACTGTTCATGTGAGTATTTAGGAGCAACCCTTTAATCGGCACGAGGATTTTACGCATCCCGAATTCGTCCATAGAATGCTGTGGTTGTCTTTCATTAATGGCATTTTATGCCAGGCGTATTTACCACCATCAAGATACGATTCCATGGCAAATGGTCTGGATGTTCGAGCGCTGCTGGAAAGAGTCGGTCGGGATACTCGACGTAGAATGCCTCGCAGTTCTCCGTTATTTACAGTCCTAGGTCGAACCGCATCTGCCCCGATCTTGGACCCTGTCATTCCGATATCAGGTGCTGTTCCTGTGCGCCTTGTTGGGGATGGTATACTAGCCAAACGTTCCAGAGATGGATGAATTGTCTTATCTTCTTCTGCTGTAGACATTTTCGCAAATTTATCTAACTGAACTATACCGCCACGAGTTTAATGTATGAATATAAAACGGTGTTTTTAACGCCTTCATCCGGTTGAACGATTAACAGTATGTTGTCATATCACGATCGTTTACTGCCTGCAGTGTTCGGGTCACACTATTCAATACGTGTTAGTAATAATAATGGTTCACGTTGCTAAAAATTGATATGGTTTTGTCCAGAAAGTTTGTCTACCTGAACAGTGACCGTTATACGAACTACTCTATACGGTTTTAGTCAACAAGACGTAAGGGATTATCGTCAGAGTTCATATATGTGTTAGAAATTAAATCTAATCCTTTAATCACTGGACAGGTCAAGTATGAGAAATCGGTTCAAGTGACCTTTCGAAGAATCTCTGATGAAAAAGCTGAAGCGGCAATAAGATAAACATCAGTGACTTCGCTATGTTTTATATATACATATATAATACATTTTGTAGGTTGCAAGTCATTTCGCTTCCAGACACTCCTCAGTTAAACTCAATTAGCACGCCTCGTTTTATTTCCGAAATACATTGTCACCTCACTTAGCTGTAAATGCAAGACACAGACAGACAAGCGATATTTTTGTTCGGCCTCAATATTTCGACTTATACACTCAAGATTTTAATTTTTTTTACAAATAACATCGACAGGGTTTGAAGAAGGTGTTCGGACACGCCCATTCAATGTCTTGTAACCACTATAAATTATTCCACGTAAACACTTTTTTGATTGCACACTCGCCGAAAACAAGTACGACGATTAAAACTATTTTCAAAATCAAAATTACTAAAAAGAATAATTGATTGTATACACTTATGCCTTTATTACGTACATTTCTTCGTATATGATACAATTATTTATTTCAAATACAATTATCTAAACGAACAAGTCTCTATTATACGAGCGAGAACAGCCCGAAATAGGCTGTAAAAACGATCTATGATTATAACTTTCAGTTTTAGCGAAAATTCACGAAGATACGTAGGTAATAGCTATCTAGAGCTCGGGTTCATTCTTACGATTAACGACTGGTTTTTTAGATATCTGCACAGAAACTATTCATCAAATTAGTGAATTAGTTCATTAGTAAATTTATCATCTAATCTAAGCTGTTTTTTTAATCTATGTTAGATTATAACAAAATCAATTTAACTTTGATAATATAATGATTATTCGTTGTTGATTGGCTAATTATAGAATATGATACAATAACGTACGTTCTGAAACATACATGAACTTGTAGTGAAAAAAATACATAGTAGATGTACATACATATTTATCTAGTATATATACTTATTTTCGAGGAATTATCGTTATATCATTCTATAAGATTAAAAGACAGTAAACATGTATTTTTATTCTATATACATTTTATTTTACAAATATACAGAAACCGATCTATATAAATCTACATACTTTGATACATGTCGTATTTGTGAATACAGATTCTAGATTGAACAAGAGAGTCGAACGAACTGGTTATCATCAGTATATAACAAGCCTACATCATATCTATATCCGATCGTTTTGAGTAACTTAACCTTAGCTTTCATTTTAAAATCATTTTTCTTCCTAAAGAACTTCTGAAAAAGTTTGCGATGGTTATATGATAAAATTTACACGAGAATATAAGATATACATCTATACACAGTAATTTATAGATAAACATGTAGAATTTTCAGTAGATGATTTGTTTTTTTTTTCGTGAATTCGTGAGTCCCGAAGCAGGAACCACAAAACGCAACAATATCCACGCGCTGGTATAATAACTATTTATATCATATATTTGACTATGGGAAACACACGTACATGCATGTTACGATATAGTTCTACGATAAGACACATTTAAAAATGTTTGCTTGGGATTTAACTCGATATTAAAGGCCTATCTGCCGACTTTTCGTTTCACCAAGCAAACAACGCATATTTCTATCTTCCAACCTTTCGATCACCTTTATTTAACTTCGTCTCAATTCACCGATTACTGGTCTGTGATGCGCTCGTTTTGTTAGAAAGGAATGTTCACATCCATGTTTTCTACACAGCTGTTACGTCATTTGAGTTGACTACGCCTTCGATCTCCGAATATGATGGCGGTTTCTCGCCATCTTCCACTTTTGTGGGTCGTCCAAATTCACCAGCCGGACGGAACAACTTTTGGCATCGCTGGAAAAAAATTGAAACCAAAACTTACGATCTTCGCTCTAACCTTGACCTTCAATGACGTAATTCGTGGGTTCGCTCGTAATAACTCACCTCTCTAAATGTTCCAGTTGTGACGACAAACTTGTAGATAGCGTAAGCAGGCACAGGAATCATTGATGACATGGCCATCGACCAGCCGATAAATTCACCCCACCACGGATATTCATAATCCACGTATTTCAACGGTTTATGCTGAATTGCGCTGAACAAAAACACCCCCTTAAAAAGAAACGGTTCAAAATGAGAACAAAGTTTACTCGATCTACACCATCGACACAGCTGTATAGCTGAGTCTAACAGTCGTTTCGTTTTTCCATTAATCGATCACTCACAAAGCAGATGATGGGAGTGAAGACGAACCAACAAATCTTCCAAAATATTGGGGGATAGTAGCCGATCATCTCTTTCAACTTGTCATAGAATCGGTTGACACCTGTAAGAAATATTCTCATAGAACCATCGAGTTTTGTTAACTGAGTGAAAAACGTCACTCAATGCGTCATATAGGTCGCCAAATGGCCGTCTTTAACTTCTGTTAACCGCTTGCGCTTGACGGTCAATATGACGCGCTGCTACGTCACGTGTATAACCTCATACATACCGAAAGCCCACGATATCGAAATACATTCGAAGAAAATCAGGCACAGTAAACACATCCCACTCGCCGAATAATAGTCAAATATTTGAAACACATACATTCCACCCTAGAAATAAGGTTTAAAAAAAACAATACAATTTTCAAAAACTAAAAAAAATCATCAATCTAACGGTTTCGCGAATAATGAATGTAAAGCATTATCAATTGTGGGCGCGTTCGTCAACTTCCTATATCGGTAATAGATGATCTCGGGTTTTACTAGTTAGTTACCTAATCGTTGGTGGTAAGCTTTTTATAATCGGATGGGCTTATACCAACGTTAGGGATGACAAGGACCAAAACACGGTTGAAAAAAGTAACACTTCAAAAATATACTTTCTATTCACTTCAGTCCACAATTAATGGCTTAATTCACAAACTAACACAGGTACCTTTCGAAATAATCCAATTTTATGTATGTTTCGAGTGATTAATCAACATTATTTTGAGAAATTAATTAATTTCTCCACAAATTTCGCCATTGGCCGCCATTTCTCTGTATTGCACATGTGGCATGATAAGACAAGGGGACCTACAAGGATTTATATAAAACTTCCAAGACGAAACGACAATTTTTATTTTTGATGGTTTTCCAACTTTTCAAGTCTTCGTGTTTTCCATAATAAATAATGAAATAATAAATTTCTGGTAAAAGAAAAATGTGAATAAGTGTTGATTTTTTAATTTTTTTAAATTTCGTCGTTTCGCTTTGTTAGTTTGTGCTGTTGTCCTGGCCTCAGTCCACAGGTGCCAGCACCTCCAGTAATTTTCAAAATGGCAGCTGTTGACTGGACGGAAATTTACTCTCACTTTACGGCCGATTTGCACATGGATTAAGATCGTCAGGTGAGGTGTTATAGGTATCAGACAAACTACGAATCTGTTGTGCGTCGATTACAACAAAAATGAGACAGATATCTTAAGAGACAATGAAATGCCAGGCAAATTACTCGTCAGTCAAATTGGCTGACGAAGATTTCATACAAAAATGACCTTCCCATTCCTGACTGTGGTTTGTGAAAATATCCGATCGTGAAACTAAACCACAGTCAGGTTACTGACTAGGGTTTTACCTGAGTTATAGTCGACAGGCCGATGAGATAAGACACAAGACATGTTATCGCTATGAATATTTCTTTATATTTTCTGAGATATCTTGGCCATTCGTCACAAAGAGCCGTTATGAATCCTTCCATCGTGCAAAACTGTAAGTTAAGTCAAAACGTGTTTTGTTTTGACGTAATTCTTGAATACGAATGAATGTGAATTTGCGATAAATATTTACGTCCTACCTGACTATCGAGGCCAACCATGATCAACATGAGAAAAAATAAACACGACCAAAGCGGTGAAATCGGCAGTTCAACTACGGCTGATGGGTATGCTAAAAATGCCAAACCGGGACCTGAAAAATATGTTACGAATGTCAAATCTACGGCCACACCCTTTTTCGTCTCGTAAATATCGGTTAAATTCGTCGAATCCCAGAAAACTTATCGCCAATTTTCTAGGTTTCTAATTCGAGAATGATTCATTCGAATTGGTTAGTTCCACTTATAACTTTCTTCTACAGACCTGAAGCCGCTACTTCAGCAACCTTTTTCTTCTGGGTATGAGCCATGAAGCCAACGACTGAGAAAATAACGAACCCCGAGAAAAGACTCGTACAACTATTAACTCCGGAAACAATCAAGGCGTCCCTGTAACGAAACAATCGTTTTTCAATTATTGCTATTGCTGTTTAGGAGGACATTTTTATCCTGCTTGAAACCCTATGCTGAAAGACCAAGCTCCGTTTGGCTGTTCTGTTCTTGTATTGTAACTGAACTCTACTTATTTCAATACTGAAATCCGGTGGATTTTGATAATTCATTTTTCAATGGCAATAACTAAAAACGTGATGTTGACGGCTATGAATAGAATAGTTTACCGATACTTTAAGCGGTGAATCTGTAATTGGAGTCGAAGATAATACGGAGGGGAATGAAGAACAAAAGGAGGATTGGGTTTGTAGGACAAGTTTTAAAGATCAAGGCTGATAATTGTTATTAATAGTCCGATGAATAAACTATCGTGAAATATTGCTGTATTACTTGTAAACGTTGTTGTGGTAGTCGTTATAACTTCCCAGGGCGATCAGGGATCCCAAACCAAGTCCGTATGAGAAGAATATCTGCGTAGCGGCATCAATCCACACCTTAAGAAAATACATGAAATATTCAGATATCAAATAAACAGCAATTCAGCACTTATTGTCAAAACTGAAATAGTAAATAAGCATTAGACATTTACGTATATAGAAGTACGTTTATACTCCCAACATAAGGGAATTTAGATTTCATACGTTCAGCTGATACGTATATACCTGCGAATCTCGTAACTTGGTCATATTTGGATAGATGTAGAATTTGATACCTTCCGCCGCACCAGGCAAGGTCACACCACGAATGAGGAGAACTATTAAAAGCACGTACGGAAACAAGGCCGTGAAATAGACAACCTGAAATTAAGATCAAATTCATGTTTTCGATATAAATGAAGAAGTTGCAATGGAAATCATCCAACATCCATAGATTATAAGTGAGCACTGATCAGTTTACCTTTCCGGTCCATTTAACACCTTTCCAGATGCAGAAGTAGCACATAACCCACACGATAAACAGACATAAAGCTAAAGGCCATCTTAAAGAGCCTGGTTCTTCAATTCCTTCAGTTATTTGAAGGCAGTTTCTCCTGCAATCAAGAATGCGTTATGTAGTGATCGAGATTACGCTTTATTCTATGTTGTTATAAACGAAATCTGAGAACAAGTAAGTATATTGGGAGATAATTTCCCGGGGAAAGAAACATCAATCACCGTTTTCCAAGCGATTTACTATATCAAATAAGGTTCGCTATCGGCTAAGCATTCTATCAATAACGTGTGATTTCAACTTTTTATCGAATCTTTGATTAAATATTTCTCGCACACAAGTTTCGTATGACGGGCGCCGACAGGTTTTTCTGATGGCTACAGAACTGTAAGAATCGCACACGGTGGGAACGCAATGAGGAATTTTACACTTGTATGATTAGCTGCAACAGAAAACGTTCGTTGTGTGAACTCAATGTCTCTTAGTGTTTATGAACAAGTGTAATCGTAGCTAATTAGTGCACACATGAGGTGGTTATGTTAAGTAAATGATTATATTTGCAGTAACAACAATATTTACGTTTGAATGTTAAAGTACAAGGGGTACGCTCCTTCAGAAACATCCCAAATATCTTCACGAATTGATCTTGTATTCCGAAATTTTCATCTAAGATTTTCCTGCACTTGGTAGGAATATCTATCTTTATCTTAGGGATATTTGTGTAAAGGCTATCCGCGAATACTTACTCCCAGAACTCCTTCACTGGTGACGTGAAATTGTCATACACAATACTTCCATTACACATAAATGCATGCAACACCTTTCCGCTCGGCGGTGTTGTAGTGCTCATTAATGGTGAGAATGTCACTTTTTCGACCGCATCCACTAAATACTTAGAACTGGCATTTGAAGTGTCAGTTATATTAATAATACTACAATTACTAAGTCCAGCGCCGTGGTCCGTACGACACCATTCAGTGTTCCACGGGTTATTGCACTTTGCCCAAGGTAAAACCGTTGTGAAAGATTGGTAGAGATAGTACATTGCCCATGCTAGAATCACGATATAATAAATGTTTAGCCAAAATGCCATTATTGCTGCAGCATAACCAACACCTGTAAATGATACAACAAAAACGGTTTGGTTAAAGGAGAAATCGGTAAAAACGTGCAATCATTACATGGAATTGTTTTGAAAAAAATATTGAACTATTAAGCCGGACGCGCCTTGACGTAGGAAAACACGAAATGGAAAAAAAGAACGTTCGATATTTTCTCTTGCCCCCAAGCGAGCAAAACTATTTTTTGTTTTCGTGTGCCACACTACCGAGCAAAAACAGAGAAAATGTTTTCCCCGTTGAAAAGTTGTTTTCAGGAAGCGTGTTGCTTAAAGAAGCTTCGTTCAAAATCTTAAAACTATCTAATCGTATTTTCGGATATTCAGTACATTGACACAATCAACTGAATTCGTTCAATAGATATCTTTAAATATTGATCTTTCAGTACGACTGAATTCTTTTCAACGAAACATCTTCCATCTTTAATGAAAAAAGTGTTTCGGAAGAATCTGTCTCGACTTGTCGTTAATGCAGTAATTCGATATGATATCTAAGATTTTGTGAACCTCACATATTTTACGGAATAATTGACAAGACGTGTCACCATCGATTTCCAATTGTATCGAAGTTGTTGGAAATATCGTCACGATTCGTCAAGAACATTTACTCAATGATTTCATCGAAGATTACAATCGCTTGCCAATGACGTACACATTTAAGACAAAAAATGTCAGGTATATATGGAGTTGAACTTGCAGTTAGATAAATGAATAGGGTGGAACTTACCTTTGAAAATTGGACATATTTTCCACACTCCTAGGCCTCCTATGGTTAGAAACTGACCAACAGCTGTCTCGAGGAAGAACATTGGTATACCAGCAAGTAGTAAAGTTAGTACGTATGGTATGAGAAAAGCACCTGAAAAAGGGTCGAAAAATTACGTCGTGAATCTGTCAACGTGGATAGCATTGATATCTGCGGAAAATTGTTCTTTTTTTGTATTTTCTTTTTATAAATAGATTCAGACGTATATTATAACTGTTATCATAAAAACATATATGTTACACTAGAGTGAAGAGTAAGTCTCAAAGAAAGGCTTAGAGAAACCAAAGTCTGTAGGAAAGTAAGTACCCTCTTAGCCTTCTTAGCCCTATTGTATATCTTACTGCATTATACATCCTGCATACAAATTAGATTCCATGAAATTTAGCACCTGATGAAGTAGACTTTCTCAGATACTCCAGGCGGAATTCATGATGTAGAAGATACTGAACGATCCTACGATTGATATCTATATTCATATATTTGTGAAAATACCGTTTATCATTATAGCTTTTTTTACATGATTAATTGTGAAATTGTTCATTATCTTTTACACTGAGAATGCGACACTCGATATCAAAATGAATCACGACCACCAGTAAGCAGTTGAAGATCAGTTACAAAACGCCAGAACTCGACAACTGATCGATCTCTCATCGAAGCTTTCCAGAGAGACCAGTAAATTTCTCCCGATGGCCGTTGAGAAAATTCTCTCCCCTCGCGCGAAATTAATGATTTACCAATACGTGATCGAAACAGCAGAGCTATACCAATTGGGTGACACGACGCCGCAAGAAATTATTCGACGGCGAGTTTTCAATCCGTAGGCTTATTGCTTGTTACACCTGTGTTTTCATTGCTATTGGAGCGGTTTGTCCGATAGAGGTGATTGAATTCAGTAACCAGACGAAAACTCCAAACAATTCTTTACGGATATTGCCTTCTTAAATGTACTTTCTCACTGACGGTCGAACAACCTTTGAACTACGACCGCATTTTACGCTAATACTTTCCAGACGAAAGGCATAAAAATGAAATAAAATTTTTATTCGCTATTTTATAACTCATAAAGACCACGCATCGAATATGTAAGAGGGCAGTATATGGTTGTCATTTATTCAATACACTCTTCACTATATCACATATCCAAGGCGGAAACAGTGCAAAGTGTTTTTTTCAGTGCGCGCTAATTGGAAATCAATTTTCAGATAATTTAAAATGTTTGAAGAATCGCATAGAATATGAGCGCCTCGAAGTACTTAAACGAGAAATGTATCGCAGGGAGCTTCAAACTGCGACAGAAATGTCTCCATTGAAACTACTCGATAGACACTAGATATAGATAGAGATATCAAATAGCGTGCGTCTTGTTTATGACTGAAATCGAACCCGATATCCGAGTGGTTTACCTAGAATATTCATAAATCTGGGCTCACGCGAAACAGTTATACGACAGAGTCCATTATCGCAAGGGCACACACATACCGTTTTGACAGTTTGAACATATCAGAACCGGTAATCAGCTGGTGAAAGTAGTTATACCCGTCGGTGTCATCGAGGGATGTTAGAAATCAAAGTGTATTGATCATATTTCTTGATACACGTAACAGCCATTAACTATCTTCATTGCGACGCTTGTTGCCATCTTGTAAGCTCTAAAACGACGGCGTGTTGACAAGTCACGTGACTGGATTGCCATCTTCTCGGATGCAATGACACATGTATGGCAAATCGGTCTTCTCCAACATAATGTAAAGCACAACCGTTAAAAAGTCTAAGCCTCGCTTATAACTTGCGGGTAAATAGTTCAGCCGGATACCCGCAATATCGAGTTTTTTTTTGGAAAAATCATATTCGTTATAAGCATTTCATTAATAATTTCGTCACGTTCGAGGAATCAGAACAGATATTGAGTGATATCATTCGATATGAAGTATATGTCAATGATAAGATGGTCACGGAAAATAATTCAGTTCGGTAATTGATATTTTGGACTCATGCACGTGCAACATTGTTTATCCATCAATTGATATTTCAGATTTTTTTGACGATTCATGCTCGTTACAACGTTATTTACCCATCAGTGTTTCTCAAAGTGAAATTTGTCTGCTGTTGATAAATTAAATACCGATGCTGATATTTAGATCATAAAATGACCGTCGACCTCGCAGTTCTAAACTGGTTCAAGGTAGGCCACGCGGCCTGGGAAATCGAAAACTGAAGTAAAGCATATTCCAAGAATCTTGAAAGATAATGCTTTCCAGTGTAGGAATTATTTGAGAGGTGAATGATTACGGAAAGCAGCAATTGTTTATAATACCACCCCGAGGAGCTATTGAAGAACGTTCTAATCCCCTCGTGGGGATCGCTTTGCTCAGAATTTTATTGATCTATAACTAACTGCGCACAGGCGGATTCATTTCTCATTTCGCGATTGTACGCGTTCCCGAGATACCGGTATAGAAAAGTTTTCGAAAATGAAAAGAGTTCGGGAAATTGGATATATCACTGATTTAGGAAATCGCCTATGCAGTAACTTAAAATCATATATGACTTCGATCACTAAGCGCTAACACAATTGCAGACATCACCATCGCTCTTAAAGCTTTTTAAAGTTGTTATCTATGCTTAAGTAGCTCAGTCAATGCACCCGAAAGGCCGAAATCAAACAAGATGAGTCTAAACAATAAAAGCTTTCGCGTGTTTATCATGATGTGTTCGTACAGTGATATCGTATAAGTTTTCATTGCTTCGTGTGATTTTTACATCGGATAAAATAGCCTCCGGATAGAAAGAACGTGATGAACGAAAACTGTCGTTCACTTTCATGTTTATCTTCTCCAATATTTAGAAATCGATTCATTCATATTTTCATTCATTTAAGAGAGCACTTAATCTTTGAACATCCAATAGATAACTTCTTATCGAATAGAATGTGCATACGTGTGTATTGTTTTATCATCCACCTACACTGCTGGTTTCGCTGTTTGCTAAAATCGCCGAAAATGATCGAACCGACAATTTTACGGTGGAAACGCGCTATAGACAGACAAAAGAAACATGTTTCACACTCTCTCTCTCTCTCTCTCTCTATCCCGAGGCCTGGCTCTAAAATAACATTATTCCCCGAACCTCAATAAATCTTATCGACATTTTCGTCGCAATAGACTGCACATCAAGAGGAAAGCAGAACGTCGTATGCCGATGGTTTTACCATCCGTCGTGGCAGCTAATAATTCGAGGGTTATACGACACTCCGTCTTGCGTAGGTTTCGACGTGTGCTGATATATTTCTAATAAATAAACTTGTCAATAATATGCGGCACATGTGTTAGCGTGAGAGAGAGTGAGAGTGTAATATTAATTTGAAACGAATCTGGCCGGGATAAGTCAATCGTGATTTTCGACATTAACCAGTTTTCCAAATGGTTAGGTTTTGGTCGTTCTGGTGTTGATTTGGGCTGGTGGTGAATCGTTAATTACGCGGTGCTGTTCACGGCTATCGCCACAGTTTTGTTTATGCACCCGTTTAATTCAGTAATCATTCTCAAGGCGATCTCAACACGAGTATAAAACACAGCAAGAAAAAGTATCCGCCATATACGAACGTTTACTAACGGTGTATTCTTAATGAATTCCGAGAAAAAGGAAAGGGATAAGAGCCTTGAAAGTAGCCGGGGTATGGGTTGAGAAATCGGTAAAAAGCGTTAACTGGCTTAATTGATATCAGTGTCTTATTGGATCACGATTCTCGGCTCATTAGAGAGACAGAAGGGTTTATTCGATCATGGAGTCGAAAGCGAATAAGAATCCTTTGGTTTGATTGTCAATTTTACTTCGACGTGAGACAAGGTCGAAATAGGCGAAATAGCTCGTTTAATCAGCAATATTCGTTACAAACGGGAAAAGGAGACGTTCGCCCTTGCATGACCTCGGTAAATCAACACACATTTTTCGAAACAAGTTTCACCAACTTCAATGATCGTAACTTCATCATTAGTAGTATACTGTTATGAGTATAAGCGAGCCTAGGAAAAAGTGTTTTGACATATTCCGGAGGTTTGACATGTTCCGGATTGAAACAAAATTGCTGACAAGAAAGACGAGATTGCCGATGCTTTAATCTCGGTAATGAGAAAATTCTCATTAAAACCTGTTCCAAAGATAGCAGAGACATTTCTCCGTTATAGTCGCTACACAGAAAGTCTTTGTTTGTCTAGTATTCTTTGAGATCAGGTGCGCTCTCGATGCAGCAACCAAAAATACTGTCACAACAGTCCAAAAAGTTGTGCAGAAATTCCTGCTATGTTTTAACCGGTACTGGTAATGTAAATCATGTCATCGAGACTCCTTGCCTCGCCATTTCTTCCTCAAAGCATCAAAAGCTATTTTCATATTGAGAATAAAAGTTTCTTTGCATATCTTCATTCGTTTTATATCATTCATACTGCAAATATCCACGAATTTGATCTCTTTATGCGTAAGAATTCATAAGAACTAATTAATGGATATCCGCTAAATGTAATCGTAACTCTAAGACAACAGGCTGTCGGGCGTAAAGATTCGGTTTCTTCTGCTAAACGTAACCGAAGACGAATCCATTGGATAGCGTATCTTCAAAATCTGAATGACACGAGAATCGTGTTACTGTTAAACCCTGACGCTGAGAATGTTCAGACACAGCACACAGCTCTGTAATCCCCACAAGCTTCAATCATCGATGTATTAGGTTGCTTTGATTGTTTTTTGGCAGCCGATAAATACTCTCTAGATCATAAAAATGTCAGTCATGCGCTGTGAAAGATGTGTTTGATCTTCTGAAGATTTAGCCGAGTATATACGACTCATATGTATTCTTTTATTTTTACTAATTAGTGGATTTATGGATTTTTAACTTCCGCTGAAGTTGCAGCACCACTCACGATTGAGTATCGTTATTACGTCACAGCGCAATCTAAAATAGCCACGAAAACTTCCGTATCCAATAATGCTCTCGGTGAATAAGATGTTTTACTGCAGAAAAGCTCGTCTGATTAGGTCGGTTTGATTTGTAGTTTGACCATATTTCTGAAGCTATTGTCGTTTTTATGTTGTCGTTTAGTGGACCGTGATTGCAGTTTTCGTGAAACGGTTCACCGAGTGTACGAGAAAACTACCTACACTTACAGCAGAAAATAACCAAACTGCACATCACGTATCAGGAGCCACGAATACAAATTCTTCTCCATTTGTCTTACAACATTGCGATGCGATATATGGGTATTCTTGTAACCCACGTACGTAGATAATAATGCGGTAACCCCTAAATCAGCACCGCTCCTTTCTTAACCTTTACCTGAACTTCATGTACGTCTGAATGTCAAGTTGATTCAGTAACTTGACGACGATACAGAAAATGAGATGCAGCGAGATGTAAGTTGATGATATAACCGATTACAAAGGCTTGAATAATACATTAGATATGGCCTCCTTACTGGACAATGTCGTTGTAGATTGCTGACTCTGTTATTCAATTATCTATTTCACCTCGTTGTCAATAGGAAAATAAATGTACACGTAAAAAAAACTCTCTTGACATATATTTTGACCTCTTTCTAACTTAAGCCGTTTCAATTATTCCCCAAATCAGAAAACGAATGGTATATTCAATTTTCTATAATAGAGGTTCCGTTTCACTCGTCGCCCACGAGTTTCCTCAGTAATGTATATCATATCCTTCATCTCAAATAGTTGATGTGCATTGTAGTGCAAGATGCCAAACGTGTCGAGGCATGGATTATCGATGACAGCCCTGGGAGTGGCATTTGAAGTTCGACATTGAGTTATTGTATCCCATATCGGTATGTTCGGAAAGACTTAAACAATATCGATTATCAGAACTGTAATTAATACATCCTGCGAATACAATTGCGGAATGCGTCCATCTATTTGTGTCCAGCATTAGTTTTAAACACAGGATGAATGAATGTAGATAAGACGAAAGTAAATTTGCACATTTCAGTGACTACAATAGATCAGAAACACGAACGAAGTCATAGCTCAGAGTTCTTGAATTTTTTATCAGTCAAACCCATCAACATAATCTTACTGCGATTGTTGCTTCGTTACATAAGATCATCTAGCGATGAGTTTTTCGACGAATCAATAAGTCGCATACATTCCACCCATCGCGTACGATTTATTATTAATATCAATGCATTTCAAGTAATTGGTGCATGTGGCGTTTGTCTCGTGTCTTGTACAGATCTGCCGTATTGCCATTGATCTCTATATGTACTAAGAATATTCGTAAACTTGAGGCCAATTAATTGTTGATGATCGTTGACTGTCCGTTTAGTGAATCGTTGATACAACACGGACTCCGCGTGCGACACAAACTCAGTCGTGTCTCCTGTGAAATTGTCGATACGTCGAAGACAATTGGTTTAATTGGTCGAACTCAAGTGGCGTTCTCCCCGAAGCGCGACTCATCTATAAATTCATTGCGCTGATGGATGGTTGAATTTAAGCGCTGGATCGTGAGAGGAATTTTTAAGATGTTACATCAGCATTATAACGTGCACATGCGTATCATCGTGTCATCTTTTTACTTTTAGATTTTTTTTCACATGAAAAATTCACGCAGTTTCTTGAATCTTTATAAGCGATATAGAGTCATTTCATACGCTATGCCTGATTGTGAATGTCCTTGGTATCGTTACTGAAAATGTCGACGATGACGAGTTATACGAATCGTGTTATTCGCTTGCGGAGACTCGGGAGTGTCATCGGTGTTACATTACACGTTACGGCATTTCTCTTTCCTCGACGTTCTACCCGTGAGAGGCAGAAATTAGAATTTACTATCGAATTTAACCTTGTTTGACGATAGTTTTCAGCGTTTCGTGTCAATTAGACGAAAAATAAGGGATAGAAAAATACGAGTGATGAGTGCGCACGTAGATTAAATTATGCGAAAATATTGCGTACGATGTACACGAGTTAGTTATCGCATTATTTTTCTCACGCTACTTCCCTATACATTAAAGACTGATATACCTTAGTAATAAATTTGTTAAATCGATGACGTATTCATTGAAATGAATCGCGACGTTCCGGCCGAATTACTTCTTAAAGCAAAACAGTTATCTAAAATCGAAATTCTAAAACCCGATACATCGAACGAATAGATTTCCGTTGAGAATCAAACATTTCAATAGCTGTGCTAACAAAGTATGAAATCAGATCTACTATTTCAATTTACTCGAGATCGATCAACCTCATTTTGCAAAAACATCTGTCCCCGAGCAACTACTTCATGTATATCAACCGCTGCCTTATGATTAAATCGCTTAACCTCAAATCTGAATTTCATAATAATCGTTCCTATGAATAATTATCAACCTATTGATAAATTAATCGCAGATGAAAGTGAGGTCGATGTCGTACGATGGGATGGTCTAGTGTAGCTCGTACAAAAATAACGAACTATAGCGTACATCTGAGCTATCAACGCAAACTATGATTATTAAGAAAGTAGCGGAAAAGTTGATTGAATTTCCTGCTGTACATACATGACGGTGTATTATCGCAATAGACCAGTACCGGTACTAGACAATCATCTGTCTTTACATTGGTGATTTTGTTGTTCTGATGAGTTTCAGGTTCTTACAGTCGATTCGATCAGGGTAAGCCGTTTTCGCGCGATACGGACACCCAACGGCGGTCAACATAAAACACATCCTTATAAGAAATCGACTTAATATATAATTGAAATGAGGTATTTTCTCCTCCTTTGAGGTATGATTTATATGAAATATACACGCTACGTATCTGCCTGATCAGAATCAAATTTCTACATTTCCTCTTTTCGGCTTGCTCGTGTCTTCTATCCTCTGGTTTTTAGAAAACCGTCGATATTCGATGAGCAAATATAGAATTGCGGTGCGGTGATAGATCTTACATTTTTATTTACCGACCTGTCATATATTTAAGTGATTTACTGACTACTAATAACCACTACAACTGTATAATATGTAACTGGTTTTTTGCTGGCTGACACTTACAGCTTTGGAGAGATTTCTACTTCAGTAAGGAATTGCATGGGAAAGCTTCGGCATAAATCAGATGTAGACCTTCATTGATTTAACCGACATTGAAGGCGACGGGTATTTAGCGGATAAGTGTTATTAGTTTGACAGGTAGTTTACCTGCAATTCGGACGTTTGTTGAAATCAAGATTGGCATTTTCATCAGATAAGATACAGCAATCATAAGCAATTGGGGAAACTAATTCGATCTCATCGCGGACGTATACCGCTAAACTAGAGATATAGTCGATGATCTCATAAAATGTGACTCGTTCGAACTATCGATATCTGTTTTATCGATAGGGAAAACAAATCTTATCGATCGTGCGCAGTAGTTAATTACGTCAATGCACTTAATTCTTTTAATTAGCCTCGTTAACTAAATTGTCAATTCGATAAAAGTGCCAGCGATTTGCTATCGATACATACATAGTGCGCGTGGTGCAGAAATAACTATTGTTATATCTCATGGAACTTGGCACAAATATATCAAACCGCTAATTAACAAACCAATTAGACCGATTAGAAAGATAATACAACCCCTGGGTGAAGTATTTGATTGGTTTGGCGTAGGAATAATTTCCCGCATTAATACAATTATGCCGCCTGATTCTACGATTCACACAGATTTCGAGGCTGTTAAGCCGCAGGTTAATCAGAAGCGTTTTCTGCAATTAGCATAGTTCCATGGTTGATTTGCGTGATGGGGAACTCGTATTATATTCCCAATTCGCTGTGCTGTTTATCTCAGGTTCCCGGGTAATTCATGCATTCGAATTTTACCCGTGAAATATACTTAGCAAAATGAAAGGGGCAGCTTCACAATAACAGTGGATTTGTTTGAAGGTTGAGGGTTCTTCTCTAACTGTTTAAACCAGTTCTTTGTCTGGTTATTAGAAGTATACCATGACACAAATTTGGAAAGTACTTCTTAAAACGCGGAATTACTGAACACAGTAAAGTATTTATTTTATAATAATATTGTGAATATGCTGCCAACTCACGGCTCTATCAAGAACAATCTATGTTCTTAAACGTAACGTACGCTCAAACAACCGAGGGAAACACATCTTGAAAAACATCTCGTTTGTTTTACTTTAAAAACCCTTCAGATTTACATGTGTATCAACATGAGAAAGATTTACCTCGATCATAAAGAAACGATACGAGGTGCAATCAACACCAACACGAAGATGTATTTTATTTTATTTACATAATCTTAAATGCGGCCTGTGGTAATCAACGCCACGTACGACGTACATTTTTTGAATATTGTATTCTCTAGTATTTTCATTCTCTATGTTTCTAGTATATTTTTTTCACTGGAACTTATCGGTCCCCATCTATTATATCATTTAAGGTTAATTATCTACACTACTAAGTAGGGTATTAGACCAATCTACTGCATATCATAGATAAGTAATGAATCAATATCTATGTCATTATCACAAGACGTTTAATGTGTTACAGCGTTTTTGATATGGTATACAAAAAAGAATTATCAAAATTGTAATATAGAAAGATATCAGCGTCCCCAATTCATATTCGTTCATATACAATGAGTAAATTATTACGTCAGCATTTCATGATAAGTATCTAAGGCCTATAGATTTTACTTGGTGTATAGTATATATCAAAAGACAAATTTTCTTTATTCAATAGATTTTAATGGCAAATACACACCAGTAAACTATTACTCTTTAAGTACCAGAAACAAATCGCATGAAATTGATGAATGTTTTTTCTAACGTATTTATTGTTATGATTTAAACGCCAACTTAATTATACCAGTGACTGCTTTTCGAGCAAATACGATCGAATCGCACATTACAAAGGAAAAACGGGTCCGAAAATTTTCCTTAAAGCTATTATTTTAAGTTTATTTTCGACGTTAAAATCATCTAAATCGTCTTCAGGAAAACTGATTTCTCCTTCTATCGCGGGATTTCATAGTATATGGTCGTTACAACACGTCAGTGTTTAATCAAGATTACTCGTCAAACGGTGCAATATTCGTCGTGCACAATGCGAAAAATCAACAGACAATCAACGCCCAGTACTGGACAATCAGTCACTATACATTGAAGTGTACTTGCAATAATCTATCAGATAAAGTAAATAATTCAATCGAGTGCATTTTCATAATCTTTACGCAAACAGCGGACGCGTGGTCGCTATATAGGCACTACTATCCTGTCAATCAGTTTAAAATAAAGTGTAATATATACTTACCACCCCCGTTTTTATAACATAGATAGGGGAAGCGCCAGATATTTCCCAATCCAATCGCGTATCCGATACAAGAAAGAATAAAATCAAGTTTTCCCGTCCAGTTTCCTCGATCAGGAATACTCACGGCATCTTCATCATCTGTTTCTTTCATTTCCGGATCTCTCAAAACTGTTTGCGTTTGCGATCCGTTCACATTTTGAGCAACGAGCTCGAATTTCTTACCATCTTTCGTACACGAAGTCATTTTCACGGTTATCCCTCGACGAACGTCTTGAACGATATGTAAATAAAGTTGCTAAAAAACTTTTGCGGCGCGAAACAAGATAAAGTTAAATCTGCAATAGTAACGGTTATCTGGCAGCATAACTTGCCAATAATTGGCTCGATTCCTATTAGTCTCGTGTATTGACAACGTATCGTCCGGTTTTCGTGACGAATAGGACGCGATTTATTAAAGCTTGTTGTTAATCAGTAAAGTCAAAGATCGAAGACTTTGCGCAAATGGAACTGTGTGCGACGCGTTCATTCCCGGCATGCCGCGTTGTTAGTGAGCCTAGAATGAGGCCCCGAGGTAACGGTAGTGAAACACCTGCGGTATTCGCACGCTTATTGATTAGTATATTACACTGCTTTCAGTTGCAAATCATTAACGATACTCTCTAATATAGCTTCCATCGTCTTAATTTCGCAAATAAATATCGTATGAATTATTATTTAAGCGGAATCGAAACGTCTGGATATGTCTGTCAGATCGGAGAGACCCCGAGAGGTACGTAAGAATAGCTACGAAGATCGTTAATTTTCCGAACCCTGTGCCACAACGGCAGTCCGAATATATTTCATTAAGGCTAAACAAAAATGATACCTTGTTTCTCCGCAGCGGCCGGGTCATTTTTGTAAAATATGATAAAATTCATAAACAGTTCATTTCCATAGCGGCCGGGTCTGTTATTATGGTGAAATTGATCACGATTTAACAAAAAGTAATGTATAGGGTAGATAGGCGGCCGGCCGGGTCAACATTTAAGCTCAGCAGAGCGGAGAAACAAGGTATCAATTTTTTTGGCCTAATACGTAGATTGCTTAATTTACAAATTCATTAAATGTATGATTTCGGTGACGAAATATGAATGCAAGAAAAGAGTAGCTGCGTGTTTTGTACACATATGGTGAAATTAGGAAAGTATTCGCTGATGTGTATAGATGTTGGCAATTTCTTTTTAATGTCTTCAGAAAACTATGCTTTCGAATGTTCACTCAGTGATGTGGATATAATTTCAACTACGTTTTTCTTGTCGCTACCCGTGTAAATCCGGATCGACGAAAAGGAAAGTAAGTATAGGCAATGTAGGAATTGTAAATGACAAGATGTGTATATTTGCAGTTCGCGTAAGTTTAAAAGAAAGGTCACATTCCTCCGGCGAAGAGCATTTAATGAATCAATTAGTCACGCAAAAAACTTTTTCCAATTAAAATGATTATCTGTTAATTTCATTCGGTATCTTCATCGTTATTCTTATTCCATATATTTTAAAGCACTAAGAAAAGAGATGTGATGGATTGCAGCACCGCGCCGCAAGTGAGGCTACATGTTCGACTGGTAAGAGAGGCCGAACTGTAATGTTTCATTCATATCCCGAAGATTGCCATAATGAATTCTCTGATTGCAGGGGATCCGATATCAGATACATGACCACTTGATATCTAGTGAAAATATTTTGAATAAAGAATATTCTTAATAAATTCGATGAAATGGAATTTTATTTTCATTGAATACAGAATCATACAGATCGAGACATTTTTTAATAAGAATTTTACAACTTACACGTAATGATTTCACGTTTCACATTTAGCATTTCGATGTAAATAGGCGTTATTTATTATTTGAGAATTACAATATTTGTTTATGCCTCGAAAACAAGCTGTGAAAAATCTAATTTTATATAAATCTAACTCACGTGATTAGATAATGACGTCAATTAAATGACTTTTATACACCGATATTTATCACGTGACCAGGCTGATAACGTGTCGTCGATGTAACTGATCTAAATTTGGAAGTTGTATGATATTTGATAATCATATGAAAATTCTATTTCTTATTGTCGTAAATGAAATCCAAAATGACTTCGTAGAACAGACTCGCCATCTATACAAACAAATCAGTGCGATTTAGGGGATGAGATGCGCTATTTAATAAAATCAGTTTTAACATTTTAACCTGTGTTTTGTGGCCGTTAATTCAATTTGCCCCTGAAAATATAGTAAAATCATAGATTAAAGAGGTTTCGACTGAAAGCAAATTTTCCACAATTTTCAATTCATAAAGGCTAATACGAACCTGTTACTGAAAAATGAAGAGTCCGCCTCTTGTTACCTACAATACATATGTAACTGCCGGTATTTTCTGCACGTACACGTGGAATATCCAGACGAATACTAATAGCATCACCTCTACATGTAATCGCTTCAATACCAAGATATTCCGTTAGGCCGTTTAGGTTACAGCCGGAGTTGATATATCCGGAACGAGTACGACTTTTAAAGTACCATCTAACGGATTTGCTAGCGGGGAGACCTCTCGTCGTGCAGTAGAAACTAGCTCGTGATCCCTTAACGACTTCATTGCCGGGCATTAAACCGGCAGCAACCGCGAAATCAGTATCTGAAACATTTCAGAATAATTTCAGATAGCAGGACAGATTCATCACTTATAGCAGTAGATCGCAAGTCAGCAATACCTTTCACTGTCAATGATACAGTACTTCTCTGTTCACCTATGATACATGTGTAATTTCCTGTATTCTTAGGAGTAGCCATCATTTCGAGAGATAACGTAGAACGATCACAATTCGCGTATCGAATACCCAGGCTCCAAGCCAGTGAACTCCTTGTTACACGACAGTTATGCGCGATTTTGCCTCTGCGTCCGGGACCGGCGTCGAAATACCATTGCACCGTTTTCCCAGTAGGACGACCAGGAACGTTGCACACAATTCGAAACGTCTGACCTTCTATAACCGGTGTTGGTGTAAATGGATCAATCAATGTTGTCACATTGTAATTAGAGTTTGCCTCTTAATATTGAAAACAAGAAGAAAACCTTTGATTTGCAATAAATTCGTAGAAACTGGTATATTACGAAAGTTTAAATGAGAGGTCTTTTACCTGTTACTTGGACAGTGGTATCAATCTTTTGGTTGCCAGCCACGCAGGAATAAACTCCTTCACTTTCCAGGAGTGCATTTGTAAATGTCAATTTATAGAAACCTGAACGTCTCCGACAAGTAGCGTAACGAAGTCCGATACTTTTCGAGTCGAATTCTCTGATTTGGCGACAACCATTCGCAATATGGATAGGCTCAGTACCCGCTTGATCTCTGAACATCCACATCAAAGATCTGCCGGGTGATTTGCCAGGGAATCTACATGGTATTTCAAACGGTTTTCCTTCTTCGACTGTGATCGTCCTTGCCGCAATTACTGCAAATGTACATCAGTTTTTGAATTTTATATCAGGTTGTATTGTAGTCCAAGTAGTACATACTTAAAACCCACTAGATACAAACATTTATCTGAAATGTTTCCAACAGATATAGCGGGTTATGTTATATATATTGTCTATTCAGCACAGGTCCGAGTGTGGAGTTCAGAATCAGATCAGTATCGAAATGTGACTTACCCGAAAACCCGACGAAGCATAAAATTCCTACGTGTACAAACATTATCATTCTAAAGAAAAATGTCCGCTCTTTACTTCAGTTATATTCGTCATGATAAACCAAATAAACAAATAAACCACAATCGCACAATCGAAAGGAATTATGGACCACTTACGGACCTTTATTGCGCTAACCTATTTATCCTAGAATATCGACTTTTATTTCATCTGATAATAGAGCTATTTTGCAATGTTGCCAACTCCGTCGATAATTGTCTATGTTTATTTGCTATCAAAAACACCACAAACATTGAACGATGAAGATAAACATAATCGAAGTTTAAAAAGTGAAATATAGTTTTTCAAAGAGGAATTTCAAACATTGTTCGGTGATTCTAATCCAGTTTTAGTTCACGCTTTTTGACCGATATAATTCTGAGCTCAGCTTCTACAATATAAGAAAAATGAATACATGAATAAATAAAGGATCCAACTCAACGAAAAGTTCAAAAATCTAAAAACCTCAGAATAATTACAAACCTTTTACATTAATAGAGATAGTACTGTTCTTATTGCCGACCAGACATCTATAATGACCGCTGCTTCCAAGGCTGAGGGAACTAATGTCAAGTTTCATCCATTCCCGGCTGCATGTCAAAGACGTTATAGCGAGCATTCTGGTCAAAGATCCCCATTTTATTCTACATCCTCTGGAAGGGTCGCTGATGAATCCGTTAGTATTCCTCCCATTGTAAAACCAGAACATCTTTTTACCAGGCGGTATTCCGCGAGCAGTACAGGAGATACTGGCGTGCGTGCCCTCGACCAGTTCACGACCTGGTGGCGACACTTCTGTGACAACCGTATAGTCCACTTCTGAAAATGATTCACAATAAACAACTTCTTCAAGGTATCATGCGTACAGTGGAACCTCGTTGCAACGAACCCTAGGGTACGGAAGCGATAAAGGGCCTCGAGATGTCGCGTTCCAACTCGACAAGTCGTCATATTTATGTCGACATACCGCGATATATCGTGTCGCTATATCGTGACGTTTTGACGACATATTTCGTTTTCTCGACCATTTTCCTCGCGACAAGTCGACATATTCATGACGACTTGAAACTCAGTCGTCATATTACTGGCGTCCTCATCTTACATTTAGACGTGTCTTCAAATAACGGCTTGTCCCGTGGAAAATGGGCGAAAAAGCGAAATTTGTCGTGAAAACGTCATGATATGTCGACATATTTATGTCGACTTGACGCTATATATCGCGTTATGTCGACATACATAAGGCGACTTGTCGGGTTGGAACACGACAACTCGAGGCCCCTTATCGCTTCCGTACTAGGGGACCAGAAAATGTGTTCGTACCATTAGTTCGTTGTATCCAGTAATATCTCAGTTTAAAGAAGTAAAGTAATTAATTAATTTATTAATTATATCTCGGTTATCAATAAGCAATAAATCGTTAAAAATCCGTGGTCTTTATTTATAACGCGGTTCCACTGTTTAATTTGTTGTAGAAAATATCATGCATTTCATTTAGGACATCGACTTACCATCTATAACGACGGTTGTATCGACTCTTTGATTCCTTAACACACAGGAGTAAACACCTGCACTTTCAACAAGTGCGTTTTTGAAGACTAGTTTATATATGCCCGAACGGCGCTTACAGGATACCAAACTAAGACCGATTATTTCAGTGTAACGCCCCCAGTGCGCATTACAATCTGAGCTAAGAAGCACAGGTTTTGCCCTTCCAGGTAACTTCACCATCCATTTCAAAGGCACAGAGCTTGGCTTTTCCGGAACTCTACAAGCCAATTCAAACGAATCGCCCTCTTTGACCGTTTTCGTCCGCGCTGCAGCTTCTGAAAAAAATATATATATTCTACTCTATAAATGACCACAGGAATTATCAATAGATCACATGCAGCGGTAAAGTAATGTGGCAATGAGTTTTGTTTGAAATCATACCCGAAAATACGATACATGCAAATACCAGCAATTGAACCAGTAATTTATCCATTTTTCACTCTACAACAAACATCAATTTATTATATCTCAGCTGATAAATAAAATGAATTCTCTTTTAGTTATGCTTGATATAACAGTATTTCACAATTCATTTCCTAAAGAATCAATAGATATATACACAAACAAATAGACATAGAATTAACACTTACCCGTCTCCGATTTGGTTGGAAAATGGCAACAGAAACGGCCATCAATATAGTATGCATCATTTTTAGCTGCTATTAGCTGTAATTGGGACATAACAATCTTATAATAAGCAAATAAACGATCAATGAATTTTTCACAATTACCAGCTCCAAACAATCGCCTCATCACAACATATTTCCATTGATGATCGCTAAATTGATACTCGTTACGTTCTATCGTATTTTATGGGGATCCTTTACATTTGAATAATTTCAACCACAACTAAAACGTATGATCTTTGATCGACGTTATCTGCACACCTTGTGCAGATTAAAACTCAAACTATCTTGTTTATCAAAAAGAAAAAGATTCCTAATCCTCTGCAAAAATTCAGGAAATCAATGGAACTTATGTATCATTATTCTGAATACATATTATTATATGCATTAAATGAATTATTGTGAATTATCAACGTCGACTCTTATTCACAAGGCCAAACGTCACGTTCAAAATTGAGAAGAAAATAGCCGTCATTTTATAAACCAATGAAATATAAAAAAGAACTCGATTTTATGATAACTATGAAACGTATATTCAATTTTAGATACAACGATAATATTGAGTGCTACAATCAATATACCATGCATATTCTATTCTATAATCCGGTTTCAGCCCAGAGTCTTTAGATTTCGTCTTTTTCGGTCGGGAAAAAGTTCGATACCTATTTCTGAAAAGGAAATACCTCAATTCAAGATGACGAACTCAAATATTCATACCAATCATCAACCCCCTCAGATTTGATTCTAGACAAAAACATAAGGTACGTAAGGTAACTAAACTAATTGTAATTGTAATTGGACAAACCTTCGACGTGAAGAGAGACAGTTTTCCTTTTACGACCCGCTATACAGGTATATTGACCTGTATTATCTGCTTTCACTTCTGAGATAGTAAATTGAACACTGTTTCGTGCGCATGAATAAAATCGAATTCCCATATCTCTAGCGATTGGCATGTAATCCCGGTTACATCTATCCTCGCGACTGCTGATATACCCCCTGCGATCATTATCACGGAAATACCATAATATCTTCTTTCCTTTAGGCAAATCCGGGACTGAACAATTGAATGTAGCAGAACTTCCTTCTTCCAATCTTGGTCGTGGGTATAGTTTAATTCTTATCGAATATTCGGCCTCTGAAATTGATGTTGTATCGATTGAAATTTCAGAAAAAAGGGAATAATTTTCTTTAAAGAATTCGTTCAAAGCGCAGAGAAATGAATACCTTTAACGACGACGGTCGTGTCGAGTCTTTTATTTCTTACCACACACGAGTAGACTCCTGCATTCCCAGCGCGTGCGTAATCGAAAAAGATCTTATACGTTCCCGTCGAAGGCTTGCAGTCCGATTGCCGAATACCTAACTTAGAGAAACGCATGCTCGTAACACGACAGTTTGTCATTATCTTCTCGAATCTGACTTCACCCGGAGCTTTGTACATCCATTCCAACGGCACCGACCTCGGTTTTCTCGGAACTCTACAAGTCAGTGAAAACGGCTTACCCTCTATCACCGTTATGGTCCTCGATGCAGCCTCTAAAAAGAAATTTAATTATCCGATTCTGTCAGTGCGAAATTATAGAAGATAGTCATAAAATGTAATGAACAATTTCCAACCTACCTGTTAAGGTACATATAACGGCTAGTACCTGGATAAACAATAAACGAACCATCATTTCTGTAACCCAACCACGAAAAACAATTACAAACCGCAACCAGGAAAGAATAAAGAAAATGTACCAAAAAATGAAACTTTAACTCACAACTCCTTAGAAAATACGTCATACATACACATCCACCAGGCTTATAGTTCGATCAATCTGCATTCATACATGTAAAATCTTTGCTAGCGTCGATAAACGCCAACAAAACAAAGCAGACAATTACTAGTAATTGTAGCAGTTTAACGGCTGATGGTAAACTGACGCTGAAATGACGTATTCACAGTAATTTGGCAAAACAAATCATGCTTTTGCAATATAGACATATATTCCAGATGTGTTCTTACATAAATTGAATCGATGTATTCTACACGAAAGCCCACTGGGTCCACTGGAAACATTTATAATTTCTTGCATCCTACTCCATTTAGTAAACGATTCAGTATGGGTGGGTGCTTGGAGAGTCGCTTTTAATCAAAGATATTTTCCACCTGCCGTATATGGTTAGGATTGTGAGCACACGTTCACGGACGTGATTAGTCTTAGAGATTTAGAAATACTTGTCAGTTATATCGAAAGAAAAATATCGCTGACATATTGGAAGTAGGTTTATTTCATCGAGGAAAGTCGGTAAATTCCAGGCCAATCTGATGGTTGTAGATGACTCCATCACCGGGTTTACTGCCCGTTTACTGCCGGGCAATGTTGTTGCTCAAGAAATAGTTACTATGTAATACTCCCATCGATTCTTTTACGGCTCTTCTACACCATTGCTAGTAACTGGGTTGTTATGTGTGTTAATTACACGTTGTTCCAGGACCTCTTTGACGGCACAACTATCGATGTTATCCGCACATTTTCCTCGTGCAAGTTGAATAAAACTATATTGTTTATTGAAAACCAGTTTTCTCAAACTCCTCTGCAAGAAATCCAGGAAATTCATTAAATTAAACAGGTTTTGATTTCTAATACTAATTTGCCACTTTATTAGTTTCACAATATTCGTTTTCAGATTAGATGTATTTCAGAACGCGTCGTATTCACCATGTTCTGGTTCACTCGGTTAATAGTTAGCTCGGTTCAAAGTTCGTTCAGATGAAAGTAAGCTCAGTTGAAAGTTCGCTCAGATGAAAGTAAGCTCAGTTGAAAATTAGCTCAGTTGAAAGTTTGCTCAGTTTCTACAATGTACAATAAGAATAAGACACTATTGGCGTTCCCGGAGTCCAATAAGACACACGTCATCAAGTTAAGAGTTCAGTAATGGTTCGTATAGATAGAAAGTTTACAAACCTTGTTACATGAATAGGGATAGTACTGTTCTTGTTGCCGGCTATACAGGTATAACGACCGTTAGCTTTAGACCAGATGGGGTCGAAAAACAGCCTCGTCTGATCCTTGTCGCACGTCAATCCAGTAACGCCTAGAGGTCTGGACAATTCCGTACGCAGAGAACAGTCAGCAGTTTCACGAATAAATCCACTTTTATCTTTCCCTTCGTAATACCAGAGCATCGCTTCACCAGGTGGTATTCCACGAGCTTTACAGGTGACCACGATGAAGGAACCTTTAGCTAGTCCAGAACGCCCAAATGAATAATTCCGATACTCTGTCACAACCTTGTATTCCACTTCTGAAAGTATAGATAGCGCACAAACACAATTTTAATGTTCGATGAATACATGATGTGAATAAATTCTATTTTTTTATATGATAAGAAGTTGTCGTTGAGTTTGAAATTATACCCGACAATACGATACACGTGGATAGCAGCAGTTGAACGAGGATAAACAGCGAACGAGCCATTATATATATCTAAAACATATTTCATTAGAAATTACATCTGAATGTATTGGAAAAAAAACATATAACACATAAAATGAATTGAAATACATCGGTAATAGTTTGAAAAGATAAGTTTCATAATTCAATATGATAGGACTTTTCGAGAACTTACCAGTCAGTCACCAAATTCGATGAAAATGATTTCATCCAGACGCAAACTGCAACCAATTTAATACGGTGGATTATTATTACCCACGAATTAGTCCGACGAATAATCATTATAGTACAATGTTCTGATATTATTAGTTCTATTTTTTCAAAGGAAAAAAGGGAAAACAAACAAAATATGAATGCGCATTCTCTCTCCCTCCCATAATTACTTACTTTCACCCCACATATTTAACCTATATTTCACCTACACATAATCGGCTGAAATAACATTGCTGAATGGTGTTCCGGTTCTTTTGATCGTACGATTAAATAAATTATTCTGAATTATTAAATTCGAAGCTTAATTACAAAGCCAAACTCAAGAAGAAAGTAGCCGTCATTTTAACCAATGAAATATAAAAAGAACTAGATTTAGTTGATTTTGAATGTATATTTGTATCATATTATTTACTATTTATATCATATTATGTATGTATTTTCATATATATATTTATTGTCGGGTTTCATTCCATTGTTTTCATGTTTCGTCGTCTTCTTCGACTTGGAAAAATCTCGATACCCATTTCTGAAAAAACCTACCGCAATTCAACATCACGAACTCAAATCATTCATATTACATCCTCATTCATAAGCAGGGATTCGAAACTCGTGAGTCAGGTTCGAATCCCCACCGAATGAAGATGATATCCATATCAATGATGACCCAGTACTATAGTTGATATGATTCTAAGTATGAAAAAAACCCAATCTTGCTATAATGTCTGCATGACGATTGTAAGACAGTAATCTTTTACAAAATGTTTTTTCTTTGATATTGAATGTTAAAAAAACGAACCTTCGACGTGAAGAGAGACGGTTTTCCTTTTGCGACCCACTATACAGGTATATTGACCTGTATTATCTGCCTCGACGTGTGATATCGTGAATTCAACACTGTTTGGTGTACATGAGTAAAATTGAATTCCAAGATCTGTAACGATTGGCATGTAATCCGCTCTACACCTATCCTCGCGACTGCTGAGGTATCCATTACGATTACCGTTACTGAAATACCATAATATTTTCTTTCCTTTCGGCAAATGTGGGACTGAACAATTAAATGTAGCGTAACGTCCTTCTTCCAATCTTGGACCTGGGCGCAATTCAGTTCTTATTGTATATTCGGCATCTGAATTTGAAATGTTATATATCAACTCAGTTTTAAGCGGGACTTTCTTTAGATACGTATACTTCTTCAAAGCAAAAATTAATAATGAATACCTTTAACGACGACGGTCGTGTCTAATCTTTTATTTCTTACCACACACGTGTAGACTCCTGCATTCGCAGCCCGTGCATAATTGAAAAAGATTTTATAAGTTCCCGTCGAAGGCTCGCAGTCCGAGGACCAAATACCTAACTTAGAGAAACGCATGCTCGTAACACGACAGTTTGTCATTATCTTCTCGAATCTGACTTCACCGGGAGCTTTGTACATCCATTCCAACGGCACCGACCTCGGTTTTCTCGGAACTCTACAAGTCAGTGAAAATGGCTTACCCTCTATCACCGTTATGGTCCTCGATGCAGCCTCTAA
The DNA here is from genome assembly GCF_964204645.1 of Tubulanus polymorphus. Taxonomy (NCBI): domain Eukaryota; kingdom Metazoa; phylum Nemertea; class Palaeonemertea; order Tubulaniformes; family Tubulanidae; genus Tubulanus; species Tubulanus polymorphus. The sequence goes on along the minus strand of NC_134027.1, from coordinate 2,256,067 downwards.
AAAGGAATTTCAGGATCGAATTCTGTCAGTGCGAAATTATAGAAGAGAGTCATAAAATGTAATGAACAATTTCCAACCTACCTGTGAAGGTACATATAACGGCTAGTACCAGGGTAAACAATAACCGAACCATCATTTCTGTAACCCAACCACGAAAAACAATTACAAACCGCAACCAGGAAAGAGTTAAATACGTAGAGAAAGTAGAAAAATTATACTTAAACTTACACAATTTTCTAGAAAATTTGTCGTACGATTACAAGTCTACTCTGCATTCATACATGTATACTTTTTATTAAGTGTTGATAAACACAAACAAAAACACAACATGCAATTACCACTGATGGTAGCAATTTGGCAAAACACATACGCCTTCGTAATGGACATACATATATAGGCATATATTCCTCATTGATCTCATTTCATTGTTACTTTTTACACAATATGTTACAATCGTTACTGTGATGATAATACGTCTTAGCGATATAAGGTATTTCATTTCAGATGTACGAATCTTAAAATTCTCAAAAAGAAACAGTTAAATCAATCATTATATCCCTTTTTATTTATCAAAAATTAGTATTGGCAGTCGGCATTCAAACAGACTCTGCAATGGAACGGTTCAGCCGTCGCTTTATTCTATCGGTCACAGATATATATTCGAAGTTAATCGTTTTAGTTCATCGCATGATTTATAATGAGTTGTATCGCTTGCATACTGATTGACAGTGTTCTTCAGACGATTCCGCTAGAAACTCGCGATTCTGGACAGGCAGCGATAAAACCGAGTCGATAGTTGACACCGTCTAAGACGTTGTGACCAACACGCACTCCATGATTCTGAAAACAACGCATCTTGATGTTCGCAAAAACGTGAAAATATAGACCTAGATAAAATGATTCCTCATAAGCACAATTCACATGAATCTCCATTCATATTATGTACCATATTATTATGTACATTATTATGTACACTTATAAATCAGAAATAGTGGACATCATCGATGGCTTGTATATTTTCTACGCAAATATCGAGTAGCAATCACCGAGGAGACAGAAAAATCATATATAGAACGTACAGTCGCACTTTATGTCTATAACTACAAGACACATAGATCCAGGGCTGGTTTAAATAACAGTTTTAATTTCTAATCAGGGAGAGACAATTCTAGTCAATTTAAAGACAAAACTGGCCCGTGTTTCTAACACCAGGAATCGCGTATAGATGGCGAATGATTTCGAATCGTCTGTCTGGTATCATATCAAAATTGAATAGAACCCCAACCTACGTAACTCGTATATACGCACTCATTAAAGCCACCAACAAAAACTGCGTTCTTTCTTTCACTCGATTAACTAAACCTTTAACAGACATTGCTGTTAATCCATAGCGCGCCGAAACAGGAATAAACATTACTGCTAATCGAAATCAGAAAATACGACCGCTAGCGTCAATTTACCTGTGCATCTAAACGAGACAATTCAATTTCGGTTAAACGACAATTTACGTGGAAAATCGTACAGAAATGATAAACAATGTAAACGAACGTAGTGATGAGGTACGATTCCCTGGAGTCTCAATATTGTGAGAACATTCATTTACATTGCCTCAGTCAAAGCATATGATTTAACTGTGTTTTGACGAACGGATATTTTTCCACGCCAGCAGCATTTCTTGTCAGTCGATAACTTTTTGATGAAAAATTACTATATAAAATCTCCTCGGTATAAACCAGGCAAAAGCTATGTTTCGCTGTTCTCAAAAGTTATTTTTTTAATGAAACGCTAATTTCACTTTAAAATGAGTGGCAGAGATCTGATGGTAAAATCACGTTTGAACATCAATTTCATAAATGAAATATGAAAAACTAGGCTTTTAAATATGATCCGCAGGTGATTCTGAGCGTAATGGGATTTCAGATCAGTTCATTCAGAAATAATTTCCTATCTAGCTGCTGGGGAATCAAATGAACGTTTGAACGGATGAATTTGAGGCCTGTCTTCAATCGCCCCATCACGTAGCTCGTGACGTTCATCTCCGACAACATTTTCGATTTCAAACATATGGAAACTGGTTATAATCCGGGTGATATGCTAATAGAGCCGATATGCGAAACTCTTGAAGAATGGAACTATCGTAATTTCTTCAAGATCCAACATTCCTTAATAGGGGTAGTTTTAATCGTACGCAGAAAATGAAATTATTTTCAATTTTTCAGCCCCGATTTGAAATACTTTATTCACAAAATGTGAAGTTGACTCGTGGGAGTTTCAGTTGTAATCGGAATTGTCTCAAGGGAACGTCGAGCTAATTGAAGAATTGAGAATCTTCGTGTGTGTTTGTAGTACGTTTTCTAAAGCAATGTGTAACATCGAATGTTTCGGAATAAATGAAATGTTGGAAGTACTACGACATCACGTTCCCGTCACTAATACACACCGATCTGATTAGCCCTGTTGCCATCACCACACCGATGAAACCACGATGTAGTTTTGACAGTGTGTAACAAATATTATTAGGACTATACGGTATGGCCGCCGACCGCTGTTCATTAATAGCCGAACACGTATACGCCAAAAATGGCGCGGATCATCTAAACATGTTATTAGCCTGCTCGGGACGATTTGTACAGAAAATTCGGTCGTGACTGATAGCTTTAAACCGGTGTATCTTGACCGAGTAGAACTGAGCTGGCTAGTTGATTGTTTGGTACACACATTGTCATATACTTATTGGTTTGTCGGGTGTTATCCAAATAATTCCACAACCTAAATGACCAAATGGCGATTACACAGCGCTGAAACAGTTTGTATTCTATCTCTCGTTCTCTCCCTCTCCCTCACTCTCTTCCCCACCCTATCCCTTCCACCCTCTCTCCCTGATATCTCCATCCCTCCACATTTCCCTTCCTCCTTCTCTCTATATCTCTCTCCCTCCCTCGCTCTCTCTTTCTGTTCGTACCGCTATATAGAATTCTACCACAACAGAAGCGGAGTTTAACATGAATTTAATCCGTTTGAATTATGAACAATATATAAACGAACGGATGCAGTGGTGCTATTCATTTATGCCAAAGGCTTGTTCTACGAATAGCCTCAACGCGTGATATTACCAATACAAAACAGCCGTCGCATCTTTTGACAAAAGAGTTAAGTTTTTTAAACAAATGCCCGCATTAAATGCTACTGCCATTGCCGAAGGAGTATTTTTTCATATCGACCAAAAAACGAAGTGATACGAAGTGATAGATAGTAACAACGTTCGTTACGACGGACAGTACCACTTCATAGGTTAACTAGTTGTATATATTCATGATACGAGCTAGTTGATTCATCAGGTAAATGAGTGAACATTCATTTACCTGATGAGGCTACTATACACAAGTAGCGATAACTAGTTAACCCATAAGTACTATCCGTCTCTACGAGCGTGTTACTGATTCAACAACGGCTCCTCTATTTACTTAATTAAGTGATGATAGTTTATGATATATATAATTCAAATTCTATATCAAACACAAATGATGTTGCTCTAATTAGATGATCGGTCGCAATATGTCATATTCGAAATACTCCAATGATATGGAACTCGAAAGTTGAACAGTAGTGGAGTACTTTTCAATATACTATCAGATCTGGAGAATCAGATAATAAGCTACTTTCGAAAAATTGAGGATCATTGATATTTAATAAAACTAGAGAAACCAGGGTATGTGGGTTTCGATGGCAATAGGCAATGTGTATACATTCATTTCTGTATGTGCGTTTTCTAGCCACTACGCACTGAAAACATTGATTTCAATTTCACTATTGTTTATGAAGTCAAAGAAGAAATTCAATTTCACCAGGAGTAAAACAATAAAACATTTCCGTCTATACGAACAACACGTGATCTACTAAATTGGACGCGTTGTTTGTGTTTGACATCTCGTTAGCTGGATTGAACGTTATTTTTCGATGGTGGGAGTTCTAAGATTGTTTTGTTTTCACAATTACAGACTTGTATGAAAAAGCAGTAGTCAAAGAAAGTCGACAAAATGATGCCACCAGAGTTTTCAAGTTCCGGATAAACATATTTCAGAATGCTCGCTAAACATATGACTTTTCAACGCCAAGGGACACCAATTGCTACGCATTATTAGACTAAATATTTTGGATGGTAATTTTTGATTTTCTGTTGGTCTTGTTCGGAAACTGTATCGCATAGCAAACTAGAAACACAAGTTTTTGTCCACAGATTGTACGCCGTCTTCTCTTTGGGTGTTGGTATGGCAACGTCCAGTATCCGGCGTATCTGATTTGCTCCGAATGTTTACGGAAGAGTATAAAAGTTGCGCGACACCCCAGTGACAGGCACTAGTCGAGTAGTGATACAACGCTATCTTCAACTATATCAATCCACACGTGGTCTGAATCTCGCCATTTACTTTCAAATGGACGCACTAATCACATTCACCGGATAAAATGCATCACTCGTAAGTATGCGCTGTGAACTTTTTCATCAAAACACTTTCTTAGCTTTTTTTTCATTTCTCGAATCCAAAGTTATCATTACGTTATCGGTGCCAGAAAAGACATGTTCACCATGCATCAGTTATCCATTTGAAAAACCTAATTTCTTTTTCTCATTAACGCAAATGCGAAGAAAATGATTTTCGATTATGAAAATACAAAAATCTTTCCTGTTATTTCATGATGAAGTTTCGAGCATTTGTTTCACGTTGATTTAAATGTCAACTTCGTTTTGATGTTGTTTGTCATAATCATTAACGCAGTACGACTTATTTCGTCGTCAGTCTGATTAGAGTGTTATCGCTCAGATAATTGCGTCTGATCCATTTTAATTGTAGGTTTATCAGTTCAATTTAAGTGTATCGTGACTTTCGGTTAAGCAACTGTCATAGCAAATAACGAAGATATTTTCTGAAAAATGGCGAGAACCGCCATCAAGAGTGTGTAGACCCAAATTTGGCCCGGACGCAGGCCCGTGCCAAATTTTAGCGCTGATGAAATTATTCCTTGTGAATGCCAACTGGTTCTGGTCGCGATTCACCTCACTTGCCATAGCACGTTTTAATAGCATTTTGGTGACGAGTGAGTGATTTACGTTTGAACGCTACTGTGGAATCGCCATTCTCTTAGTTAGCCCGGGACTAATATAACTGGGGTCTGGTTAGGGCTTTAATAAATCTATTTCCACAATAAAATTACAACATGTCATAAAGAGATATACAAATATGAAATGTTTTAATATAATGTGGAGGAGATTAGATGAAGCCAATGAAGGCTTATAAAAATCTCTAATCCGTCTGGTCTGGTTTTAGGCTAGGGCTTCTACGTCAGATTGCGGAGATTATGTGTATGATTCATCGAAAAATGCCACGCTCCAAGGCTATGATCGCGTACCCCTAATCGACTTCGTGATACCGGCCTACACAATTCCCGACGCTACATTATTTACGGATAGGAAAACAGCAGAAATTCCCAATTCCCAACAATGGCCACGTTGTTATCGCTTAACAGTTCATAAAGCAATAATGCTTCACGTGACGGCTAAATCAAGATTTACCTATGATAATGATAAACAATAAAATATGTCCCAGTTTGACAATTCATCTTTGTCTTTATAGCCTGTTGCCTATACTGTGTATTCCTGATGGATGAATATCCGGCCGGTTTAGCATGCGCCGAACAACTCTTACGACATTCAAAATATATATATATATATATATATCTATATATATATATATATGTATATCTAGTTATGTCGCGCTCGTATTAAAAAACGAAAGGGACATTCGTAACGCAGTCAATTTGAGGTAATTTTTAGTGAATGCTACGATATGTGGAAAAGGAACCCTGCTTTTAGGATATTCGTTCGAATGCTTGTTATCCATGTCGCTAGAGGCGATTCATCTCATACTTTAAACTTACAAATATACTTAATCATAATATTTCGTATTTGCCCGTCGTGCGGCGGGTAATTGATCAAATCATTGAATATGATGCAACGTTATCATTAAGTATCAGTTATTTATAGTTAAACTGTGACGTCTTAACGAAGAGAAAATGACGTAAATCTATCGTGTTCACTCACGAACGAGGGACATGACTTTGTGGTTACACCCTACCAAGTTACGTGCGCTCAAAACTTAGTTCGATTGAAACATGCATCTCAGATTCCCACTTAAAAGCGAGAATAATCTAAAAATCTGATTTCAGGAAGTCACTACAGGAACTTCCTTGCTAAAGTTCGTAATTTTTTCGCCGAAATAACTCATTGAATCAGCGAGACGCAACGTCAAATAACGTGAAAGCATCATTTGAATGCGTAGCGGAACAGATGGAGTAATAGGAGTGGGAGAGAGTTACCGTGATGCGTGTCTTCACAAACTGAATCAAAACATATTTTTATGCTAATTACGCACGTAAGGTTCTAACTATCAGAAATAAACGTGCTGACTCCACCATCAATGCTAATAATACACCATGTATAATAGCGTCGAGGATACATTTCAAAGCAAACCAAAGAAAATATATGAATCATTTTCATACCCGCAGATATTGATTAGAAAAAAAATTCTTCACTTATCGGCGAATGATTGAAAATATAGAATTAATTTTCATGCTCAAATTATTCAGGCATAATGTGAATTGCTGTTTCGGTTCGCGAACAGGGTTAACAGGTGTTTGGAAAATTACGAACGGATCATCATTAGAATATAAATGATTCTAATTCGTAGTGACTATCATTGAACAGCGCCATTAAAATAATCAACACTGATTTATCTCCTCGCTTTAGTTTACAGACTGGCATACTAGAATGTATTCCCCAGTGAGATTGTAGATAGCATTTTAGGGCGAATAGTTACTATACGCACATGATTAAATGCAAATCTTGCACGTTTAGCCATTACGGTATTTTCTCGCGGGGGTTTGGTCCCAGTGGGAACTCAAGCGGCGAAACACTGTCCTCAATTTGCGGTAATAATGAACTCCGTCGTATGCGGTACGAGACAACAGCTTGTTACTAATTAGCAGCGATTGAACGCGTCGACAATGAATCGAATTCTTAGTATTCCTCACAATAAACTGGTTCTCGTTTTCAAAAATATCATAATCACCATTGCCACGATTCACACTATTACAGTGTTACAGAAAATCTTGAAAAAGTCCCATCAATCTTCCTTTCGCGTGTATTCTTTATATTATGCCATTGAAAAGCTGATAAACCGCGACAAGAGTTCGGAGAATAAAGACGGAAAGATTCTAGACAGACATTGATCGAAACCATCACGGACGTTTAGGAAATCAATGATCAGAATTCAACGTGGCTCGTTGGTCAACACCCACGGATACATGCCTCTTACTAATCAAGACTTACACACTCCTACACATACATTATTCTGACGCCGTGATCGGTCAGATTTTGTACGTGATCTATTTTTTTCCCAGACCGCGAATAAGTCGATCTGAAGTGACAACCATTTCTGAATTACCTGATGAAAAGTGCGACGTACCCAGCGAGTCGTTCGAGTACTGAGATCGATGACTACAGTTTTAACTGTTCAATTCAATTCTCATTTACATGAGAAAGCAATCGAAGAAACGAAATTGCTTCAAAGAAACGACATTTAAAACATAATCAAATTCACTGTCACCACATGACGGATACACTTTTTTTCTTCAGGGCGTTAAAGTGAATTTCTTGATGTACGACGATTGCAACTCAACGCAATTCCACATATTGAGTGACGCGATACAAGATGAAAATACATACCCTCCTGTACCCATATTATCTATAATTCATACCATTACATTCTAAACCAATCGGAACATATGAGGTGTAGGGAAATATAAGCAATAAGTTGTCCTCTATCCGTTGGTGTTTATTTGAATTATGCATTAGCAAAGTCTACAAATGGTTGGTACTTTAACTCGTTGACGCCCGCTATAGATCGGTGTTAAGAGCTAAACAATAAAATCACGTATTTGGTTTTCTTATGTTCTCTCTCTTTTTTTCTGTTGAAGACACGTACGTCGCATAGATTCCTCCTGTCAGATTTAATTTGTCGAGCAAAACGTATAGAATGGATGAAATCCCAAGTCGATTTAGTTTCAAATCCCTTTAATTTAACCCAATCTATTCTCATCTCACGGTACGATACCCTTTGCGCCACAGGTGCAGCTACTTTCTGTCTTAAGTATTCGCACAAGATTCGTACCGGGATGATATAACATCCCAAAATAAGAATGAGGACTGAAGATGACTATTAGTATAATAGTCGAAACGTTGATATAAACTATACTAATTCAAGGAAACATTTCGGACTCTTCATTTTTCATTCTTATCATGGGATATTTATATATACTGAACATGATTGTTACAATACAGAGTGAGAGTTTCGTCAATGGTGATTCGTACCGGGAACTTAAACTCCCGCAACGTCCCGGATGGAAATCAAATATAATGAAATACATTTATTTTGTATTTTTTCTAATGAATTAAATCCTCTCAAAGCAACACTGTTTAAGGTACGATAGACTTGTAATGAGAATTCGAAAAATTCATGGAAGTTGCTTTGTCGTTTATTCATTAAAGGCTGATTGATTATCTCGTCAGAAATATCTAATGGATCAAATTCAAAACGTCACTATTCCCGCAGGGACCTCATGTCATAAGGCGAGTAGTTAACATCATTCGTTGACGATCAAAAGATTCTCCCTGGAGATACGTCATTTCAGTTCAACTGAATTACCGTGTAAAGTTCGTCTGTCAAATATTCTAAAACGACAACTTAACTTTTAACTCCGTTTGTTGTGGTTGGTAGAATGTATTTTCAATGATGATTGATACTTTTGACGTAATTCTACATTGATAAGATGCGGGAGTCGAAAGTATTCAACTACCATACTGAAGGAGACCCGATCATTTTCTTGATTCTACGCTTTCAGTGCAAACGAGCAATTCGAAATTCGCAATTCTACATCGTGTATTTATATGGTCATGCAGTTATTATGTCCGTCCGTTAGTATTTCATAGTCGTTGAACGCCCTCTCGGGACGGGTCCAGTGTCTTTTGTCACATTCAAGTGTATTCTTCATCAACGAAAAGGCATATTTGAAGGTGTTTTTAGCAAGGCGTACAATTTTGTACAAGGCGCACAAGACCCTTCGATCCACGCCTGCCTCTTTTAGTGGAAGTCCCCTGTATAGTACGAATAGAGATATGTAATTTTGTCGCTCTTAGGAAGGTTCTCATTTCTATGTCCTCTTTTCATAGATAATAGCATCTAGCTTTTGTACTTCTTCAGTTGCCTCAACTGTATCTCGATGGAAGATGAACAGGTCAACGTATAGTGGCGGTTATATTGACTGAAGTAATTGAGTGACGAGGTATACAACAAAGACTCAATTAAAACCGCCGACCGATCGTAGCAGTTATGGCAATATTTTCCCGGACGCTGTTTCCCGTTTCATTGTAATGTATGCTTTCATGTCCCACGTCAATACTCTACCATCGTCAGCAGCTAATCCGGTGTAGAACACCAACTCGTCATCTGATTTGTGGCCATTTTATTACTTATAATCTAACACTAATGTCCGCATTACCAGTACAATTCAAAGTCGTTTATTACAGCGATAGCGATATAAATCTCTCAACACTGGTCAGAACTGTAACTACGTAAGAGATTCAGTAACGAATTCGAATCGTTCGAATTAATGCAATTTCCGTTTTACCGTTGTTTGAAGTTCAGTGGTATTTACTCAACGAATTGAATTCTGTTATTAGAAATGAACTGACTTTTATCCGGGAAGTTTGCGGTAAATCGGATAAAGCAAATATTTCTTACCGTCTTTGCATCGTCCCGTTTTTACATGCAAATTTTACTCTCAAAATCTCTAAGTTAAATACAGACAGCGTTTGCTTTTTTCGTGTGTTTTCTGTTGACATTAATTGATAAACCAGGCAGACGGAAGCGACGTTTCGGCTAAATGTCTCGTCTCTAGTTAATCCTGTTACATTGACTAACACCAGATTGACTGTTGCGTCGCTTCTCGTTAGTTAGAGAGCCAACATCTTAACTATACGTTTGCAAACGGAGTATTATAGAAATATCTCTCGATAAAGAATTTGAAAAGTTGCCGCAAAGTTGAAACATATTGACGGGCATTTTGAATCTATCGTAGCATAAAACTAGAGATGCCCCTGGACCTAGCAATTCTCTTGGTGGTTATTTCCACGTTTTACAATAGGTTTAACTCTGTTAGGCTTCCCTTGACTTTGATTTCCGCATTCTTTTTCATCGAGTTTGGAGATAAGAATCTGAAACCATAACTTAAAAGACGACAGCACCATTAATCACACGTACTACACGGTGAAGCCAGTCCCGTCAGTCTAATTGGCCTCTCGGAACAGTTTACCAGGTCTCGGCGTACAAAATTGAAAACAGTTTTGTCTCGTCTTTGCCGAGCTTTCAGTCGCCAATAAGAGAATGCTGCGAGAGAAAATGGAAATCTAACGTTGTTACCGTATAAATGAGGCCTTATTTCGCTGTCTGAAGTTAGCAGCTAACTTTTCTGTAGCGTCGGTGAAATTCAAGCATCTTTGGCGGTATATTATCAATGTTAACAAGTCTACAACGAATGCATTTTTATGTAAAGCTAATTGGAAGCGTGCTTAAATGACATTTATGATCATAGATGTATACGGTTTAAACCACTACATCGATATTAATCTCAGTTGCATATCACTCATATGTCACTTGTAAGAGAAACAGTTCACAGACTATTATTGATACTAGATACATATTGCATATTCACTTGATATTGAATATTTACTTATACGAGATTGGATAAACGTTTAACTATCATGAAAAGTTAAGGAGGGATCCGAATTTTCGAGAAAAGAGATTTAATGGTTTCTTTTACATTGTCCAGATAAGCCGTGTCCTAAAATAATATTTCGTTGAATTATACACGCAAGACGACACTCCTTAGTAAACACGAAATACTGATATGGTTTCACGTGCGTCGAAATAAGATTAACAGAAAAACTAAAAATAGATATATGTAAAATATACGTGCCGTTTTAAATCCATCGTGATATCCATGTGTTTTTATCATTCTGGATTATCTCCATTTGCGAATGCTGGGTTCATGCTACAAAAACGCTTGTGCCGGTTGATACCATCGAAAGCTTTATCATATAAACCGAGGATTGACAATTTCATCCATAAGAGACACACGGCCTGACTACAAGTAATACCACATCATCCCTAAGCTAATCACCTTATATGTTTGTTTACACCACGTATCAAGATATAGTTATAGGGATAGAGTTTGAATCACAATTAAGATGAGCAATTTCTGTTTTATTTCGTACAAGTTTGTGTTGAACTGACGACGATACGATCGACGCTGTATGATCGTGACTATTCCGAGAATACTTTAGGTCGTATACATGTATATGATGTCCAATTTACTTGGCTATGTACGACAAAAAGCTTATCAATGGATGATAAAGAACCTGGTAAAAGGCAATTTGTTCAGATAAACACCTCATCAATTACACCATTATGGGATAAAACATTGTTGTAGGGAATAAGTTCCGAAGATGTATCACTTTTGGCGTTATAGATCAGGAGTAAAAGTACATGAAACAACCTTCTGACTGATAATCCTTAATGTAATGACGCATCACGGGTGGCCATCAATATTACTAATGGCTTTTAGCCTTTTAACTCAAATTGAAAATAAAAAGTTAAGCTTCGTAGATGAAACCTATCTGTGTAAACAATAAAACAACCAGACATACCCATATATAATACCCATAAACATATCCTCTTATTTAAGTCAATATGCGTTATCTTTGGAGAAAAAAGCGCAGTCGATATCTCTTTTTGATTATAAGTATTATATTACTTTTTTATGTTTGAGATGTTCTCATTTTTACATTATATCGAATTGATTCGGAGTAGATGAGTGAGTAAATAAGAATACAAGTAGAATAATTAATCTTTTCCGATAGCGTGAGTGCATGATGTGATGTTAAAATCCTGAAAATCATTATATTGGACAAATGGAAAACTAACCGATCAGACAAACGCATTTGGCATACGTTGTATTTAAAGGTAGGCTTGCAATTTGCGACAGATGTGCCTCGGTCAGAGATTCTGGCTACACGGATTTTATCTATGATAGAGGACGAGCTTGTTCGGTTCATAACATGGATGACGTCAGGTCACGTGGTCAAAATATGCTTTAAAAAACTACGAAGTTTGACGAAGCAATTACCCCCTCGACACTGCGGGAATCACTATGGGTGATGAATCACAGTCGAAAACAGTTTTTACATCAAATTGTGTATGAAGTCATTCTACGTAAAAACAGATAACGATCACCACGGCACTAGGAGTCTCGATCGTCTATGCACGATAGTCTTTGATCGTATGCAGGGGAGTGACCGATCGTTTACAGGGGAGTCCCTGATCGTCTGGGAATGTCTAATCGTCTGCAAGGGAGTCTCCGATCGCCTGCAGGGGGAGTCTTTGATCGTCAACATTGCTAAGATTTCGGATACGTTTACATTTATACGAGTTTATCTATAAAAGCTGCGTATCATAGTTCTGAACTTATTCTGAACTTGTGACACCAAACTCAGAGAAACATGGAATGGAAACTATTTACAGCGATTTGAGCCACGCAGCACGCGCCTAACATCTATTTGTCGTCACCGTTAAGCTATCTCAGCGTTCTGGGACAAAGCGTTCGAATTACACGGCTTTATTCTTCATCTTTTTACTAATCGTGTGAACGGTCACTTTATATCCGATTCAATCAATGTTGGTTCATCCCAGTTTTGCCGGTATCCTGTCAATTCCAGCCTTTGTAACAAAATAAGTGCAAGTCGCGCTAAAACATTACAGGCTAAATGATTTAGTGACGTTTAAAAGAACGCATCATCGGTGCGTCTCTGAAAAGCCTGTTTTGTTCATATACATCGTGATGCAACTTGGATAGACGAAAGTCAGTAAAAAGCAGTGAACAATATTTCACACTTTGCGATGGTCGATCATCCAGGGCAGCGACTTGATATTCTACAGTCGTTCATGACAGTAACAACAGTTCTGTTCATCTTTCTCTCAAGTCTAGTAACAGGATGACACATTTCCCGAAATGACGGGATCTTAGCGGTTTTATTAAGCTACATCACAAAACATTATCCAAATTAAATGAAAATATCGCCCAGTGTCAATATGTTAAATGTATTTGACGAAACGTGCGCGTTGTCCTTAAACAGGGATTCGGTTTCATCTTTTAATTCACTGGATTGATCACGTTTGGAGAGTGAGCGAAATGATAAATGTTGTTAACTGACGGATATCTAGGGACTATGAATAATGACACGTATCTGTGTATGATGCTGTGTTCTATTCTGGTCTACGTCCAAATATCCAATCATTTATTTACAATCAATCATTAATCATAAAACCGACATATTCATTCATTATTTGGTAAAAAATCACGGATAGATTGAGGCTTTTACGTGAGCAGGAATTATCTGTTCCGAAATATATGTATACGACGTATGCTTTTTTGCATTTCTCGACTGAGCGCATGGGAACACTTCGTAGATAATGTTCAGTAATGGAAGACCCCTCCTCACCCGTTAGGTAAAACTATATCGAACACTTTGACATTGTCTGCGTGTTTAATTGAATAAGGTCCCGAGATGATGAGATCGCTGTACCGATCGAACAGTCCGTATCCAATAAAGTCGCACTTAAGTACTCGATACCGAGATGGCTTTTGCTATATTGGTTCCCGTCACTCAAGACGCTCCAACGTGCGTTCGCATACACACGTGTAAAAAGAATATGTATTGTATAGATTTTATAAGAATATTCCATTAGATGCTTTTGAATATTCGGTCTGCAATCGCATGAGTAGCTTTACACATGTAAGTCGATTGCTTTAATGCATGACCATAAAGACGCAATAGAAATATGCTTTTATACTCTTTTGCTCTTAAGACAATTACAAATTGATTTAAACGACACCTATATGGCAAAAAGGTAGCAGAAAATTTTTTTGTTAAAAGCTTCGTAAGATATTATGATGCTCAAGTGAATTCTCAGACTCGTCTAAACCTTGAAATTGTTGAGTATCCAGCCGTTAGATACTGTGTGATGATCCAATCACATAACAGAACACGTTAGAATCACGATGCACGTAATATCCGTTTTTCAATTCGTGCATGGATACACTGATGTTACATTTTAACCGGATTTCTGCGTGTCGTGCAGGCGAGGTTTTAAAAGTACGGTGTCAAATTTAATTTCAGTTCAATGACTCAGATATCTTCGCTTCGTTCACTAAAACGCGCGTTAACGACATTAGCGCCTAAACCTAAGTTGGTAATAAAAGTCTTGGACCAGGCCATAGGGTCTTGTGGGCCTTGTACAAGACCATCAAATGTTTTCCTTAACGAATTCTTAATTTTTTACTGCCTTATCATGTAGATTCGTTTTTTCCCTTGCGTGGGTAATGAGTTTTGGGCATTCAGCAAAAAGTTGTCACTGATTGGATGCAGTTATTATCAGAACGTGCACTAATTTAAAACTTTCCCCCCGAATCTTTACGATTAAGATACATGCATTTTTCAATCTTCGGTTTTTCAGATGAGTTTGATTAATTTCGTATGTCTCGATAATAAATGGGATTACAGGCCGATCATGTTTCTTTTAACATCATCTATTCGCCAAACACAGAAGGATATACACCACAATAGATAATAAATAATTCGTGGATGTCTGGATATGGCGAAATAATAACCATGGTTGATCCGAGTCGATGTATACTCTACTAAAACGGCAATGATCTTAAAGCCCACTCCTCGAGACGCCCGATCGCGGATTTGCTCATGATATTTTTATGTACAGATTGTCTTAGGCAGAGAAGATAAGCGCTTGCGTTAATGAAACGGGAGAACCGAACATAAGTATATCAGTGTATCTATCTTTACTTTCAGGCGATATCGTATTAAGATCGTCGGAAGAATTGCACCTAACTGTCGCATTTAAACTAAGGTAATCACTTTTTAAACTGTGTATACGTATTTCTATAGGGAATATAAGCATATATCGATACGTATGGAATAGAAATCCGGGCACTTGATATTAATAGTTCGACGTTGCATCTGCGCATTGATTACATCTGTTCGATTGTTCATACAATAATTTGAGTGATTTTTTTTCAGATCTTATATGAAAGCCTGTGTTCCGCTTAGATTCCCGTAAAACAGCATTACCGGGAGGTCCGTTACAACAAGAAGTAAACAGTACAACGCACGATTTCATAATTAGAAAAATCAGCCGTTATTGCTTGTGATTACGGTTCTACTGGAGACGTTGATTGTTTTCATGAAAACCTTCGATGTGACACATCGACTGAAAATTGACTTTGATGTAATTCTTTCAGACATTACCATTTCTATGAATCGTTCATTCAGTGAAATATAGCGCGTGTTATTGGATTATTCGATCAGCAGAATACATCATCGCCTCGTGTCACATACTCTTAATGCGATAATTAATTAAAACGGATTTTATTTGTGGTAGAATATATTAAAGCAGCAATCATGCGAATGTGCGCCGGTCCCCCGGTAAACATGTCCGACCCGGTACCGGTTGGTCCACCTGATAACACGGCGATGTGGGAATTGGTCGGGTATGTTTGTATTTGTGGCCCGCTTTGCTGCGTCGGTTTCGTAACTAACTTTATTTGCGTAGTAGTTCTTAGTTACGATCGGTCTCGAGTTTCTACCTCGATTTTACTACAAATTCTGGCACTCGGCGACAATTTCTTGTTGGTCATCATATTCATGACGAAAACACTATCGACTCTTGCTCGACCGTATTTAGGATATTCAACAGATGCTTTGAAAGCGTATTCAGACGTGATGGCACAGAATATTAACTTTGTCAATATGGTGTATGACGTGTCGCGCACTTTTGCCGTTCATATGGTACTTATGATAACCGTAGACCGATGTATCGCTATATATTGGCCATTAAGGGCGAATACCTATTGTACAACAAGGGGTTCGATATTTGCTGCCCTCGGGATATTATTGTACTGCGTCGTTTTCAATATTCCCAGAATTTTCGAGGTGACACCTTACCAGTGTCTAAAGGAAGAGACCGTCAACAACGTCACGAGTAACGTTACTAAAAATACGTTCGAACTATCCTGGTTGGCGCATGATAAGTACTATAATTTAGCCTACTACACTTTAGATAATATAATTAACGTAATCCTTCCCATCATTCTGATAACTGTATTGAATTGTTTGATAATTCGTATGCTACAAAGAGCTGGGCATACACGACGAAGTATGGCGATCGAATCGCGGCGTCAGTCACACCGAGGAGTCACCATTAATCTTGTGTCCGTCGTAACAACTTTTCTGGTTTTGGAAACTCCGACTGTCATTATTACGATGATTACTTTGAAAGACAATCTCGGGGCTACGTCGACCATTAACGTCGCTAAAGGTCACGTAATCACCGATACGATGTTCACGACGAACTCTTTTATCAACTTCTTCGTCTATTGTATCGTCGGGAAAAAGTTCCGACGTATTCTCTGCGAAATATGCGGCTGTAAACCGACGAATGTTCCGCGACAGCAGAGGAACAGTACGTGGGGTCGAACATCGACCACAAATATATCATCTCGATATTCTCGAGATTCCGGAGTGGCCGCCGTTTCAATGACTAGTTTTGACAGGACGCAGAATCACCATCATCATCATCATCATTCCGGAAGTAACGGTATTTAATTTAAATGAATACAAGATATTTTCAGAATAGTCTCGAAACATAATCTGAAGTTTCGAGCAACGACCTGGCGAAGGAATGAATTTATCAATCATAAGGCGAGAAGATACACAATATTCGTGTAAGATGAATTCACGAGAGGAATCCTAGAATAATTCAGCGAAAGATCAAAAGTTTTTGAATAGAAGTATATATGTATATATTTGGGTAACGTTTCGGCTAAAGACTATTAGCCATCTTCAAACGCCGTTACTCAAATACATTTCTATTCAAGAACTTTTCATCTTTAGCTGAATTATTCTGGGATTTCTCTCGTAAATTTATCAATCATTTATTGATTGTGGGGAAAAAAATTTACCAACGCGGTTGAATGGTAGCTCGTAACGCGACTCATACGAATGAGTCTTTTGAACTAGCCGGAGATCAGAGTCGTTACTAACGGGCGATTGGTGTCAGGATTTTTCTACAACGACTATCGCCGTTCGTTTAAAGGAAAACTAGTTTATAGTTTCACCCGATATTTCCCTACATGAAAGCGACGCGAATACAACCGGAATGTCGATGTATCGTTCGTATAAAATCATTTCATCTTCTTAACAGTCAATAATCACTTTAGCACTAAACCCTGCGGTGGACGTAGCTAAAAACATTCATTATAGTTTGAAAGAGCAAATCGAGTTTTGCCGATTAAACGATGGGAAATCATAAGTGCTTATAGGAGAACTCAAACATTACTTGAGAAAGTGTGAAATATTTTCGAATAAGTGCACGCAGATTCCATTTAGTTATAGTGACAACTTGACACGATTTATCTATCGCTAAATGTTCAACCGGTTAAAAGCTTCAGTCGTCGTGTCTGCATTTCAATAACTTCCATCTTCTCCGTTCGTCGATACGTCTATACAAACAAGCGGTTTTCAATAATTCTCAAAATGACTTGAGCAAAGATCCAGATCTCTCGACTCCAATCATTTTGATTTTGCACAAAAACAAGTAAATGAATCAGTTTCCACTTTAAAGAAAAGCTGTTTAACTCATTGATCTGTTGGAAAAATAATCACGTACAGTGAACAATGGTCTGTTTAATCGTGAACTATAAATCGATTTGATCAAAATATATGTATTCACTAAACTATACTATCAAAGCTACAAACTTGTACTTATATCATATTGTTATATCAAATACACATATAATCTTGTATAATGCGTGAAGGTGTAACGTCCTGTCAGGTGGTTTGTATACTGACAACAAACTCGAGATGATCTACAAACATTTACTACATGTTTCTGATTTCTACAATTAAGGAATCATTAACTGAAAAGATATTTCATTCAGAATAATATTAATCATTTACATGTATAACTGTGTGATGAAAAATAAAATCACTGCATAGATTGTGTTTTACAATCAGTGATCAATTTCCGACGGGTGAGTTTGGTATTTCTGTTAAAGATAACATTCGATACATTTTATGGGAAAATTTGTTATTTTGTACCGATAAAGTTGATTGTTAAAATGATTGCTAGTTTTCTGCGACTGAATGAATATTCACGATCCACATCTGAATCGACGTTTGTTAATATAGTCTAGTCTAGTTCATGTTTTGTATCATATTATGCTTGAGTATTATATAATATCATATATTGTGGCGTAGAATAAACCTGTATTTTTCAAGAAGACCTTTTTAAACGTTTTACAGATATTTACCGCTGGTGAATCGGAAAGTCTCGATTGTGGAAGTTGGACATATCAGAAAGTATCCGACAACCACGTCCACGAACTTTTAGATTGTCGGAGCAAAATAGAGATTATAATTCACCAGAAAAATTGAATGATGATATTTCAGGAATCATTACCACGATGTTAATCATTATAGAATATCGTGGACGGAGAGCTGACTCGTGATAACTGGTGAGACGTTTCTGATAAATGTATAAAGAGTAAATCATCACGAAATACTGCGGGTTCGTCATCATAATCATCGCGAAGATCGTTCAGGTTGTTTGGTGCGGCTATTTCTCCTTGACCAAATGTGCAACTTTGATGACGATGGTGCGAATCTATTAATGAAGGTGAACCTCGTCCAGTGAATGATAAACCAGTCAGTTATATCTGCGTGAGTTATATCATTAACACCACCTTTTTATATTACGTATCGTCAGGTTTCGTGCCGCAGTGCCGTTTCTTCACTCACCGATACAGTATTCTTTATTGATGCTGTCGGATAAGTGCAAGTTCCGAATTCCTTGGCATCATTATACGCCATTCTATCAGCTTTTAACGATATCCGGTCTCTTGTTGTGCCGAGCAAGACACGTAAGTGACTCGTATTTTTGGCGACTCACTTTATTTCTCTATTTATCTAGAAACCAAACAACCTCTGAAATTAGTTGTTGATATTCGGTTACTGCTATAAAGTTGTTCTAGTTGAAACGCTCTGAACATGACATAATCTCAGTTTCTCCAATCGTAATTAGTTAATAAAGTCGCATTGCGTGCCGACGAAAACGGTTTGGAATGAAACGAAGTTCTCCGCACATTACGCCTGATTAGTTTTATCATCTGATACCTAGGACGGACGCGCTACAAGTCGCAAATTTCAATCAGTTAAAGCTCGAATGATGCCTCGGTTTCTCGAGCGAACTGACAGTCGCGTTTCTTCAAATCTTCTCAAAATGAATTAATGTAGGTTATAGATTTTTTGTTCTTCCCCGCAGTAGATACACGCAGGGAGATCCACCCCGCAGTAGATACACGCAGGGAGGTCCTCCCCGCAGTAGATACACTCAGGGAGATCCACCCCGCAGTAGATACACGCAGGGAGATTCACCCCGCAGTAGATACACGCAGGGAGATCCACCCCGCAGTAGATACACGCAGGGAGGTCCTCCCCGCAGTAGATACACGCAGGGAGATCCACCCCGCAGTAGATACACGCAGGGAGATCCACCCCGCAGTAGATACACGCAGGGAGATCCACCCCGCAGTAGATACACGCGGGGAGATCCACCCCGCAGTAGATACACGCAGGGAAATCCACCCCGCATGAGATACACGCAGGGAGGTCCTCCCCGCAGTAGATACACGCAGGGAAATCCACCCCGCATGAGATACACGCAGGGAGGTCCTCCCCGCAGTAGATACACGCAGGGAGGTCTTCCCCGCAGTAGATACACGCAGGGAGATCCACCCCGCAGTAGATACACGCAGGGAGATCCCCCCTGATACAGGATAACAAGATATTTGTCTAGGGTTCAGTAAATGTTGCATAATTTCCTCAAAACCATTTGGTCATTTATTCGCAGTCAGAGTCTCGAGCGCATTCACCGAATAAAGGCCGTTTTCGTGGGTACGGTACATTTATTATTTTCCCCTGATTAAAGAGCTTTTATCATTATTCACTTGTGGTTTAGATACACAAATTGTTCAGTAAATGTTGCTTTTGATGACAGACGTCGGATCAACGTCACTGTATGTTAATGGAAAACACTTCGCCGAAGGATTGGATAATAATGCCGTGAGAACGTAAGATCACATGCTCGAAAAAAAACCTGGATAAGACAAAGGTTATCCTCAACAGACATCATGGATTTATTTTTTATGTGTCGCAGTTTCTTTGATTTAGCGTCAATGGAGGATCACAAGATGGTACCGTATTGAAGTAACGCGTATTTGATCAAATATCAAATTTCTAACAAAGCTTTTGATTCATTGAACCCCGTATTTCATCACAAAAGAGAAAAGCATCCATTCATAGGTTTAATAAGTTCATCATTTAGTGAGATTCAAGATTCGGTCAATATTCTTATCGGTTTATCATCTGGGAGCATATTAGTCCAATCAGCGAGATATCCATGGTTTGATGATGTGGAAATCTGAACTTGGGATTAATTAATGTGAACGGTGGTTATATAAACACGACTCGCCTAATTCATGCCACGAGCATTATAGTTCACCGTAGACACGTAATCCTTGAATTACACACAACGCGAAAATAATTGTTTAATCTGGCGCAACTTTTCGGCTCCCAGGCACCATGGTATTATTCTAAAGCTAGATTTTCTGAAATGTACATCTATTAATGAAATACGTATTCATAAGTAGTTGGCCCAATTGATTATATGAACGTATGAAAAGAAACTGTGTAACTGCACGCGTTATTGTGTCCTTTATTTTGTCCAAGGTCTACCGTGCACTGCATGGGAAGATGCACTCAATATCCAGAATAGCGTTTAGCTAAATTGATGTCTGCGATGTACCAGAATTATTCCGTACAACCAGGAAATGAATCGCTATTTTCAGTGGTAATACCTCGGTATTGACCAGAGACACGGGATTCGATGAGTTGCGAACGATTGTTCACAGTTTTGACAGAAAATTGTCGAAATAACCGATGACAATGTTACCTGAGGGAGCGCGAGGCTACGTTAATGAATATGAACAATTTCTTTTTTAACATGACCCGGCTTATCACTGTGTAGCAATCGGTCAAGAAGAAATTTCCGTTTATTAGCGCACAAATCACTGGTGGATAACGAATATGACGATAAATCACAATTAACTTGAGCCAATATTTTACAGAATAACTCATTCGTGATAATTGTATTTTACGTCAATGTTTATGAAGCCATAATAAGAAATATCTGGCGTTTTCCGTCTGTGATATCGATATATAGCGCTCGTTCGTCGTTTGAAACAATCTGATTTTCTTTACAAAATAAACAACGATTAATTGGCGTTCGTCATTTCCAACACAAATTATCATCAACTTATTACGTTAATAAATATATCGAGATACGCAACATTTAGAGCAATTTGATTACTTGATATTGATGCGCTTATCATGAACTTCAGCGAGAAACTCACAAAAACAAAACCAAATCAAAAACTTTTTGAAAATTTCCATTTCAGGTGTCTCATATAATTTTACCGATGCTATCGTCGGTGAGGCTGGAATAGGTAGATCTTTGACAGTGAACGATTCGCCTTGAATAATGATGCCATACATCAGGTGCTTGTCGACGAGAAGTCATGTATACCAATGTGACACATCATGATAAATGATACAGCGCCGATAAATGAACGAAAACCTAACTCCATTCGTTCCGTTGTGGTGTCTCGGGACAGCTCGATAATGTGAACCATAGTTTTAACGCCGAGAGTGCCACTACAGTTATCTCGTTTATGATAAGATGAACTTTTTCTTTTTCCCAGGTTGGACGGGGACGTTGGGTGGACAGTACTGTGATGAAAAACCTAAAGCTGAAATGTGGCTCGATTTCATAGACAATTATGATTTATTCTTGCATTAAGAAGTACCATACACCGAATAAAATCTATAGTTTTGATTGTGGAACCCAGCGATGCCCTGTACGAGGTGGATCACGCTTAACACATACGTATAATTCCTGCGATGATATTTGATCAGTAGTCTGATCGGTTCCGTAAAATACCCCTTTATAAAGACACGCTGTACCTGGAATGGGAAGAAACAATAGTATGATGAAAGTATGGTGGCTGATTCGGGCCAAGTAAAAAAGAAAATTGACACTCAATCACGTTAAACGAAAAGTTGTATGTATCGCGCATTTAAAATGAAAATTTGTGGAGTGGTCCGAATCAGCCATCGTACGCAACGAAGGTTGTTCGACTCAAACCTTCAATAGATAGAATTTACTTGAATAGAATATTTCATAGACGTCAATTACCATCGCGAACGCACTTTACTTCCGGTGAAGGCATAGCGTTAAGAGCTTCACTAGTGCTATAACTGTACGAGCTTCGTGGGCCGCATGTACAAAGGTGTAAATCGGTTCCGTCGAAAAGTGAAAAATTCTTGTACCACGCAGCATAGAGATTACGTTCGACACCGTCGTAAGGACAAACTGAAAAGAATAAATACCGATACATGTAAAAATATGTCATAAAAACATTACATTTCGTTCAGAATTTGTAGTTCCTGTATGGTATATCACACTCCAGTGGCTTACCGGAACGACAATCATACACTGAGTAGATCTCCTTCGTAATTGTATTTACGCTACATTGTTGATAATTAGACTGTATCTCCGCGTGATTATCAGTATAACCGTCCAATGATGATTCACTAAAAATCACAACTTGAATTTCATATATAGTGCATCATACTAATTTTAGAATTAATAAATACTCTATAAATAGTTTAATTGATCAGTTATCTTGTATCAAGTAATTACGTTATTATTCCATGAGTTTATTATTATCATAATCATTAGTATTATGGTTATTGTTATTATTATTAGTTACTGGTTCTCTTTCTATTGCTGCACGATGCTCCGTTAATGCACTATGCACAGGGTTTCAGGGCACAGCTCATTGGCTAGTACTGTTTCACTCGTAACCATGTATCAAATCATTTAAATCAAAAGTAATAGCGATTATTCGTTATGATTTTATGTATTTTGTTTTGGTTTACGAAAATGAATATCATCGTTATATTATCATTATTCAATTACTCAAGATATTTTCAATAAAACATACTTACATACATCCAGAAAAGAAAAGCACACACAAACTGATTAATGTCAGGTTTGATCGTAACATTTTCGAAAACCAGGAAATCTCTCCCGAGACAGAAAACACAAGTTATGATTTATGTTGCAATTAACGCGCTTTTAAAATGTTCACATTTTAATCAGAAAGCTGTTTAAACAGTCTTACTATTTACAAATCATCGCCGACTGAATCTCAAATCGTTGTTACGGATCCATATATCGCTGAATGAATAAGGTTTTTGTTTACATTTGTATAAAGAGCATCTCTTCATGACTAAAAAATGGACCGAATGCCAATAACGTGTCTAAAACGTATATAGATTTATTGAGTTAACTGTCAGTTATTGAAGAATTGGCAAACACGCCATAATCAAGCCATGAGCAAACAATTAATTTATGAGAAAACATTGATTCGGAATATAATGTATGTGTATTATTTGTATTTGCGATGTCAGTAGATTTATTGGCCACTTGATGACTGTTTTATGGCACTTGTGAATAGTGTTTCAAACAAATTGACAGATTAATAAGTATTTTACATGTGTAGAAAAAGGATTTCAAATACAAACTAATATATGTTTTTCTATTCGCTTAATCTCGCATCTAAACGAAGTGACTCACCGTATGTTTAAAACACTTTAAGAAGGAGATCGTTTGATCATGTTTTTCACAACATCTTTGAATTTATTATTTGTTGAACAATAAATGATGAAATTCACGCATGAATCGAGGATGGTTAGAAATAATGCAACCTTGCGAAATACCAGCGGCGGAATGAGATTAGTTCCTCTCATGATTCCTGTCAAGATCATTTTATCGTAGACTCCTGGACCTTCACAAATAATGTAAACGGCAACGACAGCCATAGTCATTTTCAAAATTCGACGGTCTTTTGGAGACACTTTTCCTCCCAATGAAACGCGTTTTACTTCTTCAATAATTGATTTAGTTGCCACCAATACATTTATAAGTATCAAGGATATGATCGGGGTAAAAACGGTTAAAACCATATAAGACCAATGTTCGATATGTTTCACGTGTTTGTTCAAGTGTTGAAAAACTGTAGGCTCGCCATTGACGTAAATAATTTCCCATGCTTCTAAACAATCTAGACGCGTTGGCATTCTGCGGGGCAAGAAGTGAAGCGAGAAACAACCGAAGGAAGCTATCACGATGAAAGAAGTGACGAAATTTACGGTGGTTCGGGTCCAAATAATTCGTGATTTAAGCGGTAGAAATACGACGATCAGTCGTTCAAAGCTAAGCAGTACGACGATCCAATTTCGGGCCATTTGAAATGCGAAAAAGAAAGGTAGAGTTATCGTAATAATCCACTTCCCAAAATTCCAGTCATTTTTACGAAGAACTATATCACCGAGTACTGCCGTTACATACGCCGTACGCAGTGGGTACACAATGAAAGCAGAAATTGTAAATAATAAGTCAAAAATTGCCAAGATATTTATTACGTGGTATGAAGAGCCTTTTAAACTTTTCAAAACGTGAATGGTGACACTGTTCAACATAATACCAAACA
Organism: Tubulanus polymorphus; assembly: GCF_964204645.1. Taxonomy (NCBI): domain Eukaryota; kingdom Metazoa; phylum Nemertea; class Palaeonemertea; order Tubulaniformes; family Tubulanidae; genus Tubulanus; species Tubulanus polymorphus. The sequence continues at coordinate 2,231,152 of NC_134027.1, read as the reverse complement.
ATGACACTGGTAAATATAAACTGATGTAGAGATATACACTAAACTTATCTTTCCAGTTATAAGGAAGGCTCCTCATACGCTGGCATTCGTTCATCGTCGTCGCTGATTCGGTGAAATTGTCAGTCGTCATCATTGTTTAGCTGAACGTGCGCGATCAGCTTAGTTAGTGTATATGTATGTTATGTGTATCTGGTTAATTTGCATTCTATCCAATGAGAGTGTGATATTTTTAAACAACTGTAATACCGTAAATACCAATAGCCAAGGTTTACCTTTGTCGGACTCCAAAGCCGATCAAAATATTTCACATGATAGTTATTTTTTTGTTGGACAATGTTAAGATGATAAATTATGTGTCCATACCTCGAATTAACTGAGTAAATGAAAGCATTGTGTATCATCGGTATAAAATAAGTTCTAAATCGTATCATCAATAAGTACGGAACATGGTGCTTTCTTTTTCAACGTGTCGAAACACTAATTCAATTTCAAGACGACTCATAAAATCAATTCTGGAGATTGACAGTAAATTTAATATTTTCTCACACACAATAAGATTAAGGGGCTATTCTTATTGGCGAAATATATTGGAAAATGTCAATATTCTCTCAATCCAACTGAAGATGAGTGGAGAAGGAATGGAATAAAAATCGAGAAATGAGGTTTTCTCGCACACAGTATACATACGACAGTGACGACGAGATTCCCGCTTCATTATGCCAAGTACAAATTGCCGAAGCATGCGTGGTTTCGATGTCCGGCATTTTGATGGAAAGTTCGTCCAGCTCGGCAAAAACACAGCTCAATCAGCGTCTGCGGGATTGATTCTAATTACGTTTCCATTACACGTTTCATGTCGGATGTACAAGTTTGTAATGCTCGACCGGTGACTATACACTCAAATGAAGAATGTTTGAATACATCGGATAAGCCGTGGTTAATTTTTTTCTATAAATTGAAATCTCTAGATTACTTAAGAATTTCCTTGTAGTTGATCAATCCGTAAACCTTTGCGATGAGAAAGTGTACTCTACATGACGAGACCCTACCGTTTGTGTGAAGAGTTCTTTATTGTTCATTTGGGAACTCGTAACTAATTAACGGAATCCTCAGTTTGGGGGATAATCATGTTTCACACTTGCTGACGTCAGAATGGAGAGAAACCGTACGAAACGTGTCCTGGGGAGAATTCAAACGCATTTTCGTTTCTTTCGACGAAGCCTTCAGTTCTCAAAGGAAATATTGAACGTTTCTATCGCTGTGGTACTAACGACTCGAGCTGCAATTTTGAGCAGCAATATCCTGATATAATAAGAAATCTACTTTCTGACTAAATGCAAAAACAATTGCTGATAATGCGATGATGTTACAAAACCTCAGTAATCGATATCAATTTGGATTTTGTCTAGCAATTAACAGGAGAACATTGAGTGTATATCTTTTAGGAATTAAAAAATCAGGGATTTGAGTGCGTTACAAAATTATGATATAGCACGAGTTCCACGACGTAGGTTAGGACTATCACACAATATGGGTAGATTTTTCGATTGATTTTTTTCAAATGAAAGCTGGAGTAAGAAAATGGCTGAATTAACAAAAGTCATGAATAAAATAATGATCAATTGGGCAATTTGAACTTCTGGTCAGTTCACATTTACCGGGTAATTGTAAACACGGGATTTATTGGATTATAGCGACAGTAAGTAATTTCCCGAGTGGTTAGTAATTGAAACGTGTAGTTTACGAAAACAAAACTGACTAATGGAATGTAGCTGTATAGATAGAGAGAGAGAGAGAGAGAGTCCCGTACGATACAGCGTCTATCGTAGTAGTTAGTCTAACGTCATTTCTACGGTGAATGTGTATATATATAAAGATTGTGACATCAGACTTAAGGGGACGCGGTGGATTCGGTACCGTTTCTGGTTGTGAGCGTCTCGACGAGATTACTCCCGACCGGGCCGTGTACGACGCACCTAGTTTATAAACAAACGTGACTTGAAAGTCAAACGGATATCATTATCTAGAATTTCTTCGGCTCATTACTGACCCCTGGACGATGAACGGTCACTTCTCCTATCGACCGCTCTATGATTTGACAAAGACAATTATCTTTTACAGCAAAAAAATACTCTCTCATACCACTCTCTCATATCTCAATGGACAGCAATTTCCCACCATGTCATGAAAGCTTGCTTGGAATTCTTACAGTTTCCACTCGTTGTGACAAACCTAGGAGAATGTTCATTTTCCAATATAAACTAAAAGTATATATTTGCAGTTAGTTTGCACACGCTGAAAGATATTGGTGTTTTTTCTTGTTGACGTAAGGGTCATCGATTTTGATCATTCCTCCACGACGCAATGGACTAAGTCCTACGAATAAAGCGCAATATTTTCTTTGTCGCGTCTCTGTGTATATCCTCTCAAACTACTGGTGACTTTATCAGCTTCTTTCAGATCATGTTGATGTCAGTTACGACGTTGCTCGACTGGTATCCGGATGGAATTGACAACCTTTAGTATTTTTCATGAAAGCACAAAGCATTAGCCGTCATAGCCTTTTACTGTTGCTTCTGCGTAAAACAGTCTACAGATAAGAATGAAAAACCTCAAAGCCAAGATTTTAAACATAAAACAAAAACCATCGCATCTGGTAATCCGACGGGATAAAGGGAAAACTTTAACTTGATTATTTTGAGAAATCGCTCATCCCCGAGCAAACAATGAAACCATTAGAGCTCAGTGCGTTGAACAAAACGAAGGCTATTGCAAGAATTGTTTCCGCGTGTGACGTACACGACGGGACTCTGATATTCACAGCCGAGTGTTACGTCAACAAGACAGAAACGTTTTAACAACGACCATAACCTCCATGAATGCGCACCATTAATTTATTCACCGATGTTTCTGGCTGTTTGAATGAGAAGTGCACGCATAGAGCAAATTTGAACTGATCTCGAATATGCGAAAGTTCCATTTTTCTATCTTATCGAAATCATTACCAGACATTCTATATTCCCGATGCTGTTTAACGTGCCCATCCCTGAGGCGCATCCAGTGCGGAAACACGCAAAAGGAAGTAAACAATTATTAAAAACATCACCGTGTGTAAACGCAATCAAAGCGACATTATAGAGCGAATTCATCCATGTTCAAATACATCTTCCTCGCTTGCCAGAGTTTGGTTGCCTCCCGAGCTTATCCCAACACGCTGGCCTGGACTATGACGGGGCATCGGCGTAACCGCGGGGTAACCCATGGCCGAACCCAGAACCATTTCCCACTGTATTCCGGATCTGGAGGAGCACATTAAATTCTTGACATGGCACTTTTAAATGATTTCTCAAACATCCCATCGGTGACATAGACACAATGTTACAGAAATCTTTTTTTTAAGAATCATTTACTGAATATGATAGCAATTCAAAATGGTTCGTTCAGGGAAAAGGGGCAGTTTTTTCAATAACTGTCCGAAATATCGGCCTGCATCCGCACCTATACAACCAAGAGGGCGAAAATAGAATTCATGACTGACTGATTTCACGGCGGTGGTCTCTCATTCTGATGCATCCAGTAAAAAAACAACCGATGAGAAATGCAGCATTAATCTAACTCTATTGTTCATTAGATTGACGAGAATCGCATCTAAATTTAATCACCGCAACATTTTTCATTGTCATCGTTTTCTGAATTCTTCGTCATGAGTAAACCCAGGTAGACCTTGGAGCATCTTCACCCGTCAAGGGATTCGAACCCACTCTGCTAAAGCCGTTCCCCGAGCTGGTGGAAGCGAGTTCGGGACGATACCGGACCCCTGGCAAGCGAGGATGACCTTGGAGTATTGAATTAAAATGATTACTCCAAGGGTAGACGGTTCTGGTAGCCAAATATCCATAGTAGCGATCTCCAATAAAAACCGCATTTTCTAATGAGGGTAGCCCGGTATCATATCCGCCTCACGAATCAAATGAATAAAACTACACATTTACACTAGGGAAGTGTTTTGCTTAGAATTACGTGAAAAAATATCGAAATACCATTTAAAATTCAGGACGGAGTAAAAGTATCATAGTTTATTAATTAGGCATCACAGTGGTCGGTATTGTACGTAATAACGATATCGCATACATTTCGGTGGTCATGAACGCTTGCAACTAATTTAGTTCACGTAAATTCCGCTATCGTAATACAATGGGGCAGCACTGAACGGCTAAGAGTATATAAATCCCTCCGGTAGTGTATGTATCGGTAATATATGTATTGTAAATTATGCACAAAAGTGTGAGACCAGTTAATCAAGTTTTGTAGCTTTTATTACCGTTTAATTTATGTAATTATTGTAAATACTGTTTTCTCCTCCATATACCATGGAAATGGTTGGAGTGCAATAAATATTCGCCGATTCGTATTCGATCTAACAGTACTACTGTGGCATGCGAGAACCCATCATTCGTCACTAGTTTGTTATGAATGAAAAACCTATCAACGTTGAAGTTTTACTTAAGGGAAATCTGCTTTGTAAAACGATTTTAAAGCATTTTAGTCGAACTCTTTACTCGGCGAATGTAACCCCCATTAGTCCGGTAAAGCGGCCAAAGGGTGATTACTCACATGCCGCGGCACAAGAAGAGTTTAATATTAATGTAGATTGTTTTTTAAATTTTCGAAGTTCTCAGACTGTACCAATCAGTATTCTTACCTCAGATCTCACGCGTGACCAATAAATTTCATTTTTTTAAAAAGAAAAATCAAGCATAAAGTGCCCTAAAACTATTATTTCTAAAAGGGTCCACTTATAAGACAAACCATCATAGCATGCAGTGTATCCGTGCACGTGTTCATTCGGCCCACGGCAGATTACCGAAACTGGTACTTTCTGTGAAGTCTACTAATAGATAACAGTAACACTTGCGCCTGCCAGTAAAGTTGAATTAAGTTTATCCAACATAAATAGATAACAGTAACACTTGCGCCTGCCAGTAAAGTTGAATTAAGTTTATCCAACATAAAATCCTTTCCAAGTTCAAGAAACCCAAATTTCCTTTATAACAAAAATTTCTATTTTTTCATTTTAAAGTCGTATTTATTTTCAATATATATAAAAAAACAAAGAAAGAAATCTATAGAAAGTCTACAATTTAGACTCAAGATGCTCGCCAAATACTTCTTCAGTGATTCAGAAAATGTAGAAACTTGAATAATTCATCTCTGGCAAATGAAAGAAATACTCATTGATTCGCTAAAAAAAACTCTGAAAGGTAACAGCACCATTAACAATACAATATATATACAATGATTGAGAGAAAATGTAACAAACTCATTTCTTATTAGCTTGCACCAAAACGGCTGAGGATTTGTCTGAAAAAGTATCATAACAAATGTTAGGTCAAGTTCAAGGGATAGTCAGTATTTCTACGCAAATACAGGGACACGTTTTACCACACCAAACTTACTGAATAAAAGACTTTATTCCTCCGAGACTGGCGAGCTTCCGGACGAGCTATTCGTGGCCTTTGACTGTGTGAGCTTATAAATGAAAGACTGACCGGCTAGCTGAGAGGCTGACATGGTTCTGCATGAATAACAGATACGTAAATCAGCCCTGAAATTTCAGAATGGGAACTTCATTAAGCGGGTATTACAGTAAACAAGACACAAGAATTTGTACAAAAATCCAAACGCGTTATACCTCAGCGACAGAAATCCTGGCTCTCGGAACATTAGCTCTAAGATGTGAAAAGCTGTACGCGTTCCCAGATGGCGAGCGTTCTCAACTGTGAATCTAAGCTTTTCACTGAAATTCAAAGAATGACACTTAGACAAGCATTTCTTCAATGAACAATAAAAACATTACATGTATTATTTCTGCAAATTGACGGTTGTTTAAAAAGTAAGTTATTCAACTTTTCAGTTTTCAGTATTATCAAAAAGTCTCTGTAATGATTGTAATTTGGTTTCGAGTAAATTAACGCGTCCTGTCAACGAATTCACGTCATTTAAAAGTTTGCTTCTCGAATACGAGTTCAGATTGTCAACCTTCGCCGAAAGGTAAGCAGCTTCAAAGTCATCGCGTAAGAAACACGACGTACTATCATTGTTGTTGTTGTTATCTTCAGTTTCCGATTGTTGAGTCGAGAAATTGTTCGTCAAACCTTCGTAATAATCATCCATGATATACTGAGTAGTATTAGAAGGCGCGGATACACTGGTGTACGGTCGTAGAACAGTCTTTCTCGGCGACAATGACCGATGATTTTGCCACGAAGTCCGTCGTTGAGATCGTTTCCGTTCGATCAACGGAGAGTTTGTATCACATTCTTCACAATTACTACACGATCGATACAGTTTTTCGAGCATATTTTCTTCATTTGATTGTAACGCGTTATTTTGAATTTCAGATAGAGTTAATAAATGATCACATGTCATCGATGACTCACCACCACGCGAGGATTTCAACGAGTTCTTCAAATCATTTCCGTTTGAAACGAGTCTCTTTTTACGGCGATTTTGCCTTCGTTTCTTTCTCCTCATGAAAACACAACTGGATACAACATCTTCTATTACCGATTCTTCCATTACTGATGATACGATATTTAACATCTTTTTATCACACACAGTTTTAGACACGATATGATGACGTCGTCACTAACCTTGGCTTTTTTCCAACAGCAGAGAACAATTCAAAATACGATCACTTTCTGGTTTATTAAACTCCTTTTCTGTAAACACTTCTAGTCTACACGAGTTGTCTAGATTTAAACGCTATTTGAAGAGTAAATTCAACTGATTCGTAATAGACACGTCCAAGTACGACGAATGTTCAAACGATTCTGAATAACAGGAGCGGCGACGATTGAACTACGTTCTGTAACGTTTTCAATACGTATTACTCTAGTTACCGTAAACACGTGGCAACAAACCAATAGCAACGCGAGAATCGATTCGTGAAACGACGAATACAGATGGCGCTGTGGACAATGCGACTGGTTGCCTGTCTATGCGGGTGGCGTTTGCATACCGAAAATGTGTATTTACACACAAAATTTACCCTCCCTTACACCTTTGTCTTTTTCATCTGAACAACGGCTTGCTGGTCCGGGGTCACCACCATATGACCAAAAAAAGAAGGGTCCGGATGACCAACTGAGATCCTCAAAATTAATATCCTCACCTAACCACATTTTAAAAAAATTCAAAACACCCAAGTGTGGAATATTTCAAAAATAAATTTTCGTTTTTTTTATTCTAGTCAAAAATGCAAACTGGAAACTACAACAATAATAATAAGAATTCATAGCGAGATTATTTCCCTCTCTTGAATCCTGTGCCGCCTTTTGCTTTCTTTTTTGGTGGTCCTTTCTTCTCTTTTTCATTCTGAAAGATAATTTACAAACATCTTTTAGAATTTAAATAACATTTATAGCAAATAGAACTCTTCATCAAAACAAACACGAACCTTTCTCTTGGTAGATGATGATGACGTCGACATGACCGTAAAAAATCCATCTAAACGTCCTTGAGTCGTCGTATTCTTAGCCTTTGTCAGTTTTTTCGCACCATTTCGAATTCGATCCTCACTGAATATTAACAAAACACATTGTTATCAACAACATGCCGTTATATGGGACTAAATATCCAACACAATTAATTTGCTGTTGTTCGAACTGATTTTTCTGTATTTGATAATTAATCCCATCCTCACTTGCCAGGGGTCCGGTATCACTCCCGAACTCGCTTCCACCAGCCCCCTGGCCTCACGAAGCGTGATTTCATTACTGGCGCTGTTGTGCATGACGTCATATATCGATTTGCGAAATACTTCCTTGTTCAGTAAAGCGTTCGCTGATTGGTCCATTTAACGGGAAAACCAATAGAAGCCTAAAGTCGTTTGTTACAAGCGCTGTGAATGGTACGACCGGATTCTGGTCGGCTAGTAACGACTCCAACGACTCGTGAGGTCAGGGGTTCGGCGAACAGCTTTAGCGTAGTGGGTTCGAATCCCTTGACGGGTGAAGATGAATTAATCCAATGAAAAGAAAATTCTACTGAAAATGGTTGAACCACATCATTTTGCTGATAGCTTAAGATATGAAGATATGTGTAAAAAAAATTTAAGCTAAATTTACTTGAATCCTTTTTGTTTAACCATAAATTCCACAAGACCTTCTTCATCTGGTTCAATCCATTTTAACTATAATTAGATATTTATGACTATCAATAAAAGCGAATAAACAAGAAAATTACATTTCACAGTTAAATGAAATAAACATACATCAATATTTTCACCTTCAGTAACATCAGGATTCTTGAACAGTTCCCTAGCTTCCTGTAAAAATAGGAAAATCAAGACTGACAATTAATCCTTAAGATTCATGGATGATACCGACTAAAAGATGAAGACCTTTACCTTATATAGCCAGTTATCTGGCACTGTGTATTTCTGTGGAAAATGAAATTAAGATGTATTAAATTAATGAATCATTTTCATAAGAAATCATTCAAAATGCAAAAATATTCACTGAAACTCATCACATTCATACATCTTTATCTAAATGCTTCAGTATTTCATCGATGCTTTTATACTTTCTAATAAGTTCAATTGCTCTTTTTGGTCCGATTCCTCGAATTGATTCACAATAGTCACATCCCAGTAATATACACAGATCTATAAACTGAAATGAATCAAATTGTTTGAATAAAAAATCTCTTAATTTTTTCAAACTCAACTCTTTCCGGCATATGGAAACATTTACCTCTTCACTGGATAGCTCTGCCTCTTTTAAAATCCGATCTAAATAAATTTCCTGAATAGGCATCTTACGAGCTTCACTGAATGTTAATCTTCTGAGTAAAACATTTGTACCGAATGTTAATGCATCCATATCCTCGGTACCAACGGCGTAAACTTTTCCTGCCTTTTGTAATGCAGCACATTGGGCTTCAGCTTCGCAAGGAGCCTGCAAAATATACATTTTCGAGATCCAATTCTTTGGATAAATTACAGATTATGGTAATATTTAATTAAGAGCACTTACATTGACATAGGGAATTCCCATTAATTTTAATAGTTGTTTGCATTCATCATTGTGTTGTCTTGTTACTTTTACAAGCCGTCGACTGAATTTATCTATGTTTTCCTGGTCGCCTTTTAAAATAAAACAACAATATAACACACCGTAATTCATTCTCTTATCTACAACATTGATTGGTATTAATCTGCTGCCAGCATCAACCCATCCACCTCAGGCATCTTTTCTTTATCGAAAGTGAACTAACCAATGGTATAGAAATGTCTCACTTAAGACATTTTAGACACCACTCAAGTCAAAAAGTAATCGCAAATACTTTTTTTCACAATGAAATTGTGAATGTGTCTGAAATGGGTGTGAGGTGGTTCTGGGAAGCCGAATGATAGTAACAACTACATTGTATCACAATATTTTTGCATTAGCAGTTGAATGATCACTTAATTTAGTCTCTTCGTTCTGGGATTGTATGAATTTGATGTAACTTAAGTATTCCTAAAGATGACTATTTAATTGCCTTATTCTATGCTAGGCCTAGGATAGTCAAAACATCGGATAAAATCTCAAGGAAACATTTCGGACGAGGACAGTGTTTCACAGTCAACATTATGAATGGTACCTGATTCTTGTGCAGCTTCCAAAGCCTTTTGAGCTTCATCCCGGCGCTCCTTTCGTTTTTCAAGCTTAAAAAATACAAACATGGATCGCACATGACGAATTTCAAGAAATAACTACAAACAGGTTGAATACTAGCGAAGCGAGTTTGATATCTCTTACCTCACCAGATTTCATATCAGGTGGTTTTCCATCAAACACATAAACCGGCTTGATACCATTATCTACTATGCGTATAGTACGATAAAACAATCCCATCAGATGACTGAAATCATAATCATTTACATTACGACGTATAAACGACATAGGACCAGGAAACAACGGATATTTTCAAGTAGATTTATAGATATAATTTTCACCTTGTTGTTTCCCCTTCTTCATTCATGAGCACATTACCTTCCTGTCTAACAGCGATTAGAAACTGATAAATAGACATTGAAGCATCAATTGCAACTTTTCTTCCTACAATAATAGAATCAAGCAAGAATCAATTATTCGAACAACTGCAAGATAATTCCAGAATTAGCATAGCCCAGGAACCTAGCTTTTGAAGTAATCAATAAGTTGTAACACATGATGTAAAATACTGCAACCGTATATCAACCGGTGGATTAGAGAATATTGAGAAACAAAATAACATTTGAATTTAACATAGTCCGATGTATAAACTGATGTATAAAATGAAAAAAAACGATCACACAACTTACCAAAATAATTCTTTATTTCATTTTCCTTCATTGAAGATGGGGCTACGTCTGCCAGTAACTTAGCAAGCCCTTGGATTCCCATATCAATGCAATTTGCTCAAAAATATACTTTAAATCAATAGGAAATATATCGCGGCAATTTTTATGGTATTGTCTATATCGGATGGCGCAGGATCACATTACAAAATTCGTTTCAGCTCTCTTAGTTCTCAATTTATATTCTATCAAACTGCCACGAGTCGCCTCGTTCGAGTCCGTTTAGAATCTCTTAATTTCTCTTTGCTAGATTGTGATTTCCTCGAAAACTCTTCACCAAGAACGTTAGTGTCTGATGTACTACAGTATGGAATACCTCAAGGGCCATACGACTTACGAGTTACGTTTTACGAGTTACGATTTACGTTTTACGAGTTACTAATACATTTCCTACAATACGTTACGACTTACGATTTACGACTTACGTTTTACGAATTACACGTTTTTCACTAATTGGCTTCGGATATCCGAAGCGCGTTATTCAAAGAACGGGTTTCAAAATGAAGACGAATTGTCATTTCAAACAGCATAATAAGAGTAATTTATTGTACATAGTGAATCAATCTCGACTGCAGTGGTCTATTACAGGGCAGAAAATCTGCGCGTTGGCCATCTGCTGTGCGAACCTTCTCAAAATTTATTCAATGCTGACAATACATTTCACACTGACTGATGACTGCCCCGTTACGTGCACGATGATTTTAATAGGCGATATTTCAATAGATCTTAGCTGGAAATGATTTTAATAATTAGAACAAGATTCATCAATTTAGAAAAAATGTATTTATTTTTTGAAAGCACTGGGCTGCATACAGCCATCCATCATCGTTACAGTTATTCGTCTTATAATTACACCCACACAGTGAAATGCCAACCACGTGGCCACTGTCCTTGAACTCTTGCGAACCGAAACTCCAACACTTAACTCGTAAATCGTAACTCGTAATTCGTAAAACGTATTTAAGTTGTAATTCGTAACTCATAAAACGGAAGTCGTAACGAATATTCAAGGAAATGTATAAGTAACTCGTAAAACGTAAATCGTAACTCGTAAAACGTAACTCGTAAGTCGTAAAACGTAAGTCGGATGGCCCTTGAGGTATTCCATACTACAGACACTAAGACACGAACGACATTTTCTCGATACTCTTAAATCACTGTGACTTTAAACCACCAGAAATCCAGTTTCACCAAATCGATTGTGAAAAATGAACTATCATTACAAACCTCACATATTCAGTTTTCTTATTATTATGTTCATTCGGAGGTTCCTTCTTCATCATACTCCGTGCTTGATGCGATATAAATACAGAAATAGCAAAAATGACACCATTTTTTCACTTTGAAACTAGGCATTCAACGAGACACTTGAGCGATGCGTGTCTCATCGCTAATCAGCGCATCATTTTTGTATCTTAATTTTAATCGTACTAAAATCAGATTTACGTATCGTCAAAATGATATAATGAACAAACGTAAGACATCATAAGGTTAGTGTTTATTTATCAAAATCGGTTGTTTATTTGCTGAGATATCGCAGTTTGAACACAGGCAAAAATGCCGACAGTATGTGTCGGCAAAAGTCACGCGAATTTGAATGAAAGTGTCTGGGTGGGTGGTATCACAGTAACACACTGTGGAGACAGCCACTGCCAGGACTGGGTGAAGGTCGTACCGGCAAAAAGAACAGTTACGGACACTGGCCTCACCGAAAGGGGTCCATGAGAGAAAAGAGACTCCACGACTTGAAAGTTCAAAGTAATTAAAATTACTTAATTTTTAATTAGTTTTTAATTACTTAAGTACCAGCACTCAGCGATTGACCTCCGTAGATACATATGTAGGTCGTTCATAACTATTACGGTGACGACCGCTTTTGTAGCGTATCAGGGAATATTGACGCATTGAGACATTCAGTACAATCTCTAACGTAACAGGGCTAGCGATCCTAAAACCCGAAAATTAACAACCCGTTGCCCCTTCACATGTTTATTGAATGGTTTTCTATCATATTAAATGTTAGCATGTGTCTTTGACTTAACGTTCGTTTTGTCCAATTTTTTCGCGCCCAAAAAAGTTCACCTTCAAGCCGCATTTCATGATCGTTCATTTTCTGGCTCCAAATAATTAAAAATGCCTCATATATCTCCCCTCAATTGCATCGAGGAGTTTTTTTTAATGAAAATCTGTGTATTGACGGGATTCTGTGATAACAGTATGAATGATGAATAATCGTGAATACATGGTATTAGTGGGTTTTCCCCCAATGACTCAAATAGACCGCTTTCCTGCATGAGAGGTAGTTATCTCGGGGTGCATGAACTGTCCGTGACTAATAAACTAATTTCATTAGTAAAGGTTTACGCGGTTTCTATGATAGGAAGACCTGTGTTGGTGTGAATCTGTAATGGAAGTGCTATCGGTCGGTATAATTTATAAATTATTCTAGAATTTGAGAAAAAAAAAACAGGCGGATGCTTATAAATTCGGAAGTAGCTGTTGGGAATCAAGTAATTTATTTCATGGCCTTATTAAAGTTCCTCCACTATATTGTTCAGCTGACTACTGGCGCGTATTCAACCCGGCGGTGGAACCTCATAATGTAAATCCATTCAACAATAGAGACACAATTGCGGGTTTTCAGAGTTGTTGATATCGTTCTGACACGCGCTATTGAATACGTCATCGGCTGACCACGGTGTACACAAGCATAGACCATTCACCTCAGCTTACTCACACTGTGAACATGCTACCGTGGATTCTCCTCCTGGCGATTTTCGCTGCGCTCCCGCTCCCGCTCCTGCTCCTGTTCCTGCTTCCTGAGGAACGACGTCTTTATGTTTTATGTGTTACTGTTTGTCTCCGTGCTGTCCTGTACTGTTCCGTGTTCATTAATCCGTTCTATTTTTCAGCAATTAACCCGTTTTTTTTCCAGGGCCGATTTCTCTGTCGAATTTCAACGTTTGCTGGAACAAAACTAATGTCCGAAAGCGTCAGCTCTCCTTCGCCGGTCATGTGTCGAGGATGTCAGACAAAGAGTCGGTCAGGAAATTCTGCCCTCTACACGCCCTCATACGGAACACGAAAACCAGGATGACGAGGCCTCACTGCCCCCACCTATCTACAAAGTGTGCTGAGTGATGTCAATGACGGGCATATCTGCGGGATTGCGCGGGATACAAATGGAGCGGTTATACTGGATTGTCACGCTACTAGCATTCATTGTGTCCTTGTGACCGCCCGGATGAGGGATGATTCTACTGTCACGCTCTTTGTTTCTGGTATTCTGAGTCGGCTGAGGGATGATTCTACTGTCACGCTCTTTGATTTCTAGTTTGAGTGCTAGTTTTCATTGTGTCCTTGTGACAACCCCGGTCAGTGGATGAAGTCTCTTGTCGGCTTGTGAGTGCTAGTTGCATTGTGTCCTTGTGACAACCTCGGTCAGTGGATGAAGTCTCTTGTCACGCTTTTGAGTGCTAGTTGAGATCCTGAATCTCAACCCGGTCAAGCTGGTTGTACTGCGCTATTTGTGTTTCGTGCAATTTTACAGGTTTGTCAGTTACTGACGTTGCCCAGTACACCCTGCAGTTAGATGGGGAATGTGAGGCGTTGTCATTCTGGTTTTCGCGTTCTGTGTGAGGGCGTGTAGAGGGCAGTATATTCCTGGCTGGCTCATTGTCTGGTGTTCTCGGCATGTGACCGGCGACGGAGAGCTGAAAAGCTTTCGAACATCAGTTTTGTTCCGTACCAGGTTTTCATCGCTCTTCTCTTTTTTTTCATTTCAGCACTCCCAAGAATTTGAAGAAGATGCTGAAGGTGACTACAACGAAGACGATGCCAAAAAAGAACACTGAACTCAGCAATATTGAAAGTTAAGTTGATACACATGTAAATTACGATGCGTGATACGGAAAGGATTGTGTAACTACAGAATATCGTTCTTTTACTCATTTCAGGTTAATCCGGAAAGGCCCATCTAAAATCTGCCCACCCGAAGTGCCCACAAAAGACTCCACCTTGAAGTACCACCAAACACCTGTCGCAAAGACCTGTCGCAACCAAACCTGGCAGTCTTGCATGGCTCATCCCGCATGGCAACAGGAATACATACATACATAAAGCTAAGTTGATTTTTCATATCTGGGGTAGAATGCATAGGCGCTGGTCAAGCTCACCATCTCTGCACTACTTTATTGAGGCTCTGTGGCCGGTAGTAAATTGAAATATAGCTAGGCAATGATTGCTTGAATATTTACAATATTAGACGAAATGATTGAGTGAGGTCCTTTAAATATTCTTTGGTCTGATAATTAAAATGTAGATTGGTCAGTTATTGATTAAAAGATTTTGTAAGTACGTACAATTAAGGTAAATTCAATATCTTATGTGACATTTGAAATTATTCGAATGTACCGTAGATATTTCAGGCCTCATATGACTATTGTTTAACTGACAATCAAGATCTAGATAGGACAATTTTTACTAAAAGATATATCAATTAAACTTTATCGTTGGTTGATAGATATTTCTTTACAAATAATATATTGATCAATTTATTAAGATTGAGGCCATACTTTACAATATATACTGTGTGCTGCCTCACACATAACAGTTATGAATTTCATAAGATAGTGTCTAGGGCTCTATCGAGGTCTGGTGTTATATGGGGAAAACTATGGACTACAGGTCTTTATGAAACAGTGATTTGGTCTCAACACTTTGATAAATCCAGAATAAACCAAAGCTTTAATTGATTTAATTCATTCCTGAAACACTGCGTCTTGTTTTGGCTGACGCATGATAATTGTTGTTTGACTGACAATTAGCATACAGCCAGGAAAAATGGCTTAGATATTCACAATTAAGATGAATTCAATATTTGATGTTAGATCAAAAACTTTTTATATCATAAATAGCCTATTTATTGAAATATAGCTGAAATATATGATATATTTGAGCACATCTATAAGTGAATCAGTCTCATTGACTGATCAGTTCTGTAACGCCAACTGCCACGCTCACGACGACTACCCATGCTTTTCATTATTGGCAAAATTTACTCAAACCTAACTGATTCAATTAATATCTAAAAGCCATACTGTGTGTCAAGTGACGCATATTAGATATAGTTTAACTGAAAATTAGAATCTAAGATAAATTACTCATTAACGTATTACTTAGATCGATTAAGGTTAATTCAATTGTTATGTGAAATTATTTCTAATTCCATGGACATTTAAAATGTAGCTGATACATGTGTATCTGAGCACATTTATTTATCTGTATCTAAGTGAACCTGTTTTGATACATATTGCCAAAATCATATTGCCAAAAACGCAGATTTACTTCCGATCGAATCTGTGCACAAATACATTCCTGGATTTGGAAGGGGGAATATTTCAATTTCACTGTGTATATCAGATTGAAAGCCTTATTGTGACAGGATATCCTAAACTTAGGTCTTATTCCTCTTGCTAATAGCTCTCTTTTACTAACCCCTCTCCTTCAAACTATTTTCTAGCATCATGACTCGCACCGCACCAGGGAGGTCCGGTCATAACAAGGTCTTTTGGTCCTTATACACAGTGAACTATATAATAGCCATTCGGCTAAGGGAATTTCTAATTTACCACTAAAAATATGCTTTTTTATCTTTAATTTCTGATGAATTCAAATAGTGACGAATTCACCACATCTGAAATTCTACTCATGTAGATTTTCAAGCTCCATATAAATATTGTTCAACTGACTATTAAAATATAGCTAGTATGATTACTAATTAATGGTTCGCTTAGATACCTAGAATTTAATTAAAATTAATTCAATGTAATGAATATAAGTGAAACTTATTCAAAATTGCACAGTGGATGAGACGACTGTATCGCGCAATGTCATCTGCGTCTAACTGGGCCACATGTGTGTGTGGGATCTGTTGAATCAGTTAGGTTCTGGGGGATTCTGGGTTAGTTAAGCTAGGTATCAAAAGCTCTGATGCAAAATTAGCAGTTCAAATAGTGATTAATTCAAATTCGTACCGGATCTGAAATTCTTCTCGTGTAGAAATTTCAAGCCCCATATAAAATATTGTCAGAGACAATTTCAATTATAGCTAGGGCATTATCAATTAACTTATAGATTAGGTATCTAATTCAGCATCTTCATATAAGGTATAAGTGCTCAAATCTAAACCATAGGGGTTGATAAGTATAATTCAATATTGGTTGATATATAAAGAATACTGGGTATGTTTTAACTCTGTCTCTTGTGCGTGGGATTTATTGAATCTTTAAGGCTTTGCAGAATTCTGGATTTGTCGAGTTGTGGGAATGATTCGAGGTTTCTTAAATCTGTAGAACCATGTTACTTATAGGATCAGTGTGCTCAATGCTGGCAGCGCACTCACTCTTCAGTTAGTTATATTATCATAATTACAAAATCATTGTATATATTAGGAGCAATATTTAGAATTAATGAAATGGATTAGAATACCATTCACTGGGTACAGATGTCGCCATCTGTGGGTAGAAAACATCTCTTAAGTTTATTAACTGACGATGAAGTAAATTTGATAATACGAACATGGTTTAGCTGACAATCGAAATATATATAGGCCAATATTACTAGCAGGTTTGCACTGTATGATGGGCCTGGGTTTCAATAAAAGACACATCAAGAATTTCAAGAAGATAGAAGAGAAAACAGTTCAAAAACGATTTGATAAGATTGATTATGCATTTCTAAATTTGTTGTAACTCTGGTATTCCTAGAGATGACTATAGATGCTTTAGTTGAATTGTTGTTAAACTATAATAATCAACCATTGCTTAGATATTTAGAATATAGATGAATCACTATATGAGTTGAATCTCATAAATATCATTTAAGACTATTATTAAAATCTACGTATCGATCCACGTTGCTGATCTTATATATGAATTGACATGATAATTATGATCAGTGATATTCCAAAGGATTTTCTGCTCAAAAGGTTCTGCTCTTTTCTTCAGCTTGCCGTTTCAGACTGATTGGAAGATAGTTTGAATGAACCGGAATCGAATTTCCCAATTATGTACTTCAATTTCAGACATACTCGAGAAAAACTACAATAAACTTTAAAAAATTAGACAAATTTAAACGGTGAAAATGACAAAAAAATTAAAGTTAGACAAAATTCTCCCACCATGTAAACTTTCGGACTAGTTACATGAAAAAAAGACCAAATATTGTAAAATATAGTTATTTCCTAAATCTCGATGTATTAAATTAGGCAGAAAAAAATAGATAAAATTATTCAACCTTGTAAACTTTCAGACTAGTTACATGAAAAAAGACCAAATATTGTAAAATATAGTTATTTCCAAAATCTCGATGTATTAAATTAGGCAGAAAAAAAGTTAACCCCAATCAGTCACTTAATATGTGCTTCGACTATTTAAACGGTGAAAACGACCAAAAAAAAATTGAGGTTAGACAAAATTATTAAACATTGTAAACTTTCGGACTAGTTACATTAAAAAAGACCAAATATTGTAAAATTATCTTCACCCTTGTAATATAGTTATTTCCAAAATCAGAATTAGGCAGAATAAAAGATTGTTTGAATGAACCGGAACCGAATAACCAATTATGTTCTTGGACTTAAAAAAAAAAAGATCTAAAAACGACCGCCGATCACGCAACTATATCTGTACTTCGATTTCCGATTTCGAAAAAACCGCCGTATCGCTCCCGCCAGGTGTGGTAGGTTTGTAAGGGACACCAACTCGAAAAGTCAAACAAGAGCTTGAGGTCAACAACTCATCAAAAATCTGCCAATTAGAGAAAACAGTGCACAGAAACCAACCGACTCAGGAGATCCTCGTCGATGATGAAACCAGCAATCATAAAAGGTAACTTGATACACATGGAGCTATTACGATGATTTCTAAATGTCGTGATTACAGGATATATTTATTTACTCATTGCAGCTAAGTTTCAACTATAATAAAGAGACCAGCTTAAAATCAACTACTCATCTGAAATCTACGGATTTGAACAACCCACAAAAGAATCAAACTCATTAGATGGAAATTACCGGTATATAGAAATTTCAGGCCTCATATGAATATCATTTGATAAGTGATTATCATCGAAATCTATTTACCTGTCCACATGGCTGATCTTAGAACTTTTATCTTTACTAGTCTTGCACCTTGGAGTAATAAATTTTTCAAATGATTACTCCAAGCTTAAACATTAATGAACTAGTCCTACTACTGCAATTATTTATTGGGGTTTAAATCGGCAATTGACGTCAATGAACCTAATTCTGATTTTGGAAATAACTATATTAACTAAGTGAAAAACACGGTGGCTTGTAATTTGAAATGACATGTAAGTTATGATAAATCTGTCTAAAATGTTTTGCTTTCTTCACTTTGTTTCAGTCAAACTACATCCCGGAAATAATGGCCTGAAGAAGTCACAAGTAGACAAATACCCATTGACCCATTTGCTGATGAAAACTGCAGAAGCCCAGATGAGAAGTTTAGGAGCCAGCGACGGATTAATCACTCAACGATGGAATCTTCTACAATCGGTGGTTGATTTCTATAAAACATTTTATCAGGAGCAGCAGAGATGATAGTGTATCTTATAAACACCGATTCGCGCAGCAAAGACAATGGATTATCTCATGAACACTGAGATCCAGTAGCGGCAAAGACCTCTGTAGTAAAGTATTGATTTTTTTACTAATATCACCCTTTTTCAGACCAGTCTGATAGGTAACATAGTTTAAAAAATTTACCTGATTGCGTGGAGTGGAGTATGAAAATAGTTGTTGAGTCGAATATTGAAAATAGTTAGATAATTAGTTAGATAATTAGGTTCCTTTGGCCTGAGAAAGGAACTCTACGTTTGAATATTTGAATATAGAGAAAACTATTTTATAATGCGTTTGTAAAAAGATGTGTCATGTGTTTTGCAATGTGACAGAAATATCCTTCTTAGAGTCTAATAAAAGCTAAGCTCAATTAATTCACAATATTGGTCTTCGATCTTAGGTTGAAAGATAAGTCGAGTTGGTTAGTCACTAGGAGTAAATGGTCCCGTCAAGCGCCTAGTTTTTAGTCGTAGGTCTGTTGAGTTAACGCCTAAACTGAGATATAGTTTCAACATGATATTGTAAGTTTTATTGTGCTTACCATAGTTAAACAGAGTCAACACAGTGGCTTTGCCCTGTAGATATCACATAGTTAGGAAACATAGAACATAACGTTCTATGTACAAATAATAAGTATTTGCAGAATTGTAGATGTACTAATTTGACGGCATTGATATTTTGGAAGGCCCGTGTAACCAATTTGAGAAATGAATCATATATGTCGATTTTCACATGGAGTTGTAACTTTGAGCCTCCATCAATCTGTTCGATGCTACGTATTTGAAAGCAAAAGCTTTATCTAAAAGGAGACCATTATTTACATTTGAGAGGTAAAGCTAAAGTTATAGCTAGGACTAATTTTGAACGTTTTAACATTGTTTATAGCTGTTTGAACTTCTTTTATTGTAATGGGTAAATCCATATCACGAGATGGCTCTCATTAATTATTACTTAGCTTCAAATCGGGTGTATAATGATTATTTAGGAGCGGCAGTGAATCAGTAGTGCTTTTCTAAAATGGCCCAGAACTTTACAGTGAAAAAATGCCTGCAGTTGTAAATGGAGGACTATAAATAATACATGATACAAAATACAAGTACATGAATAAATAAGAAAAACCAATAAATAAAAAATTATAAATAATAGATAGTAAATAATACAAAATGCAAGTTCATAAATAAATGAATAATATTTTTTTTTAAAATAGATAAAATAATAAGCAACAATACAAACAATACAAACTTTATTTACATGAAAAGGCATTTTTTCAAATATTTATTTATCAACAAGGTTTTCTCATTTATCGAACAACCTTCCCTAAGTATAGCGAAAACCCAAGATCTTTCCTGTTGTTGTTTTTAGCATTCTATCAACTCAGTTACTGTAATAAACAAAACCAATAACTATAAACCTTAACTAAATCGAATACACTTAAAAAAATAACTGATATGATAGAATGCTTTGAATAACTGTGATGAAAGATCGACCCGTCCTTAGAACTAGCTGCGCTCAATCACTGCTGTGACTGTTTATTGTTATACTGGGGTAGACTTACAGGGGCAGACTTACTATCTAAAATCATGTACATACATTTTACTTTTTAGAAAGAATTTAAAACAGCTATAAACTTAAGTTATTGATGTTATCGATTAGTTACCGATTATATAATTATGTTGATGTTTTCGAAACTGGAAGAAAAAACGTCAGAATAGTTAGTATTTAATGCCAAGGTGCTTGAAAGTCGGGGCAAAGTTGGCAAAATTCTAGTTTTTAAGTGAAAGTAATGTTTACGAAAAATAAATTAAGAATGATAAATTGATACTCCAAGATTTCTGGAGTGAATCAGTATGTTTCATCTCTAGTTTTAACGCTTTATGTTAGAGACTGTTATTGTAATACAGTTCACGTGTTTGTAAATTAGGAACTTACATGATGATTCCTCGATTAAGATATTATTGTTGTGTGAATAAAACAATGTACATTTTCATCATTCGTGTTGAACCTTTTCAGTTGTTAAGTTTTATAGCAACAATTTCACTTTGGTGCTTATCAGTCGTTCATAAAATACTGATTTAATTAAGGCTCTGTTGAAAATAGAGGATAACTTGTGGATGCAGTGCTAATTGGTCAATCGTCCAAGCTTTGTTTTGATTATCGGTTTAAACGCGTCTGTGTGGGGCCTGTAATGTCTGGACATTCAAGAAGAATTTCCTTTATAATAGTTTGCAGGGTTTGATCTAAGGAATAAATGCCATTCGACCGCAGGGCAAGCATAATATGTAATATCGCTTGCCCCCTCAACGTGCCCTACATGAGCAGTCCGATTGTGACACAATCATCCCTTGCATCGAGTGGGATAAAAGCTTTGAGATATAGAATTACACAAGCCCGGTGGATGAGCGATAATGATAACCTACTTGCCCTAATGAAAATATACTTGTCCCGGGCAATTGAACTAGTGCTTAGATCAGACCCGTGCTTTATTTCAAATGTAACATTTGTGAAATAAGCTAGTTGATAATGTTTGAAGAAATCTCTTAAAGACAAGAAAAATTTGGCAATGTTTTTAGTTTTCTTGTAATAAGTAAGATTAATCAGTTAACCTTACGCTCTCCAGAGTGTGAGTGAATTTGTAGGTGTAATGTATTCATGTTTTTATTCTGAACTTCGAAATACTTTACATGTTACTTTTGTGGTTTAGAGTTATTACAATTTCATTCATAGTAAAAGAAATAAAATTACTATTAAAATTTGAGAAAATAAGCTAAAAGTTAATAATATGATATGTGAAAATAAAATGATGTAAAAATGTAAATCAGATTGATTACTTAATCCTACGCTTTCCAGAGTATTTGGCCAGGTTTATCTCTGGTTTTAGTGCGGGGAGCCATGGACTCGAGAGTCCATGGTTGTAGGCCATAGACGTTTCTGTTTTAGAGTCTATGGTTGGACCATGGATGTATAAACTCTAGTTTATAGTTTATACATCCATGGTTGGACTGTTTTTGAAATACAGTCCACGTGTTTGAGGAGCTTACGTTATAATTCCTCGAGCACAAACCTGGCATTTTGTATAATTGTTGTATGAGAATCAATATGATTAAAATTCTTTATCTGTTTAGCTACTCTGTCTGAACTTTGTTAGTTCACCAGTCAGTGGTTTTTTTTGTTATCTTGCAATCCACCTGTTTTTTCAAACCAATATTCCCACCAACATTGTGCGGAGACGAGAATGTCCGGAAAACATGATAATCGAATATTGGCAATACAGCTTACAACTTTAACTTCACACTGACACTTGTTGACCGGTTAGAAGCGAGTGTTGAGCTGCCGAAGAGTAATTACGCAATATTTTTGATTGTCACTATAGCCATCAGGGGCGGATCCAGACCGTATTGCCCAATACATTGTTCGTACGGTCTAAAATTTAAGTGCCCTTCGGCAATATTTTGTGACGGCATATATATTTCACCACCCGCTAATTTGATATTTCCACTGATGATCGGTTTGATTTTTATATACAGAAGCAGAGTCCTGAATAGTTAACTTTAAAAGTGGCACCCAGTATCCTTCTTTTGGTGTTAACATTACATGATTAATTACATGAGATTTGTGTTTCTCTTGTAAAAATCATTGTTTTTATTTTCTTCATGCTTTCGGTAAATGTAGCCAATGACTTCCTGATCGTCTCTAAGGTTCGAACCCAGTAATTACTGATACTGGTTCAGAGTGGTCCTGATGCTGAATAGAGGATGCACAGGGGTGTCCCGGGTTCGAATCCAGTAATTACTGCTGCTGATTCAGAGTGGTTCTGATGCTGAATAGAGGATGTACGGGGGTTCCCGGGTTCAAACCCAGTAATTACTGATACTGATTCAGAGTGGTTCTGATGCTGAATAGAGGATGTACGGGGGTTCCCGGGTTCAAACCCAGTAGTTACTGATACTGATTCAGAGTGATTCTGATGCTGAATAGAGGATGTACAGGGGTGTCCCGGGTTCAAACCCATCAATTACTGATACTGATTCAGAGTGGTCCTGATGCTGAATAGAGGATGTACAGGGGTGTCTAGACCGTACAGTGCTGCCGCTATGCTCATCGTTAGCGGGATTTCCATACACTAACTAAAGTCAACTCTGGCAATCGACGTGCTGTCCAGTTATTCTCCGTGACCTTAGCTTGCCAGAGTTGACTAACGTTAGTGTATAAAAATCCCGCTAACGATGAGCCTAGAGACAGCACCGTACGGTAAAATGTTGATATCTTAACAAAAGTAATTACTGATAACTGATTCAGGACACCCCTGTACAACCTCTATATATTCAGCATCAGGACCACTCTGAATCAGTATCAGTAATTACTGGGTTTGAACCTGGGACACCCCTGTAATTCTCTATTCAGCATCAGGACCACTCTGAATCAGTATCAGCAATTACTGGGTTTGAACGAGTGGCCCTGATGCTTGTACCGGGGTACCTGAGGATGTACCGGGGTGTCCCGGGTTCGAACCCAGTAATTACTGATACTGATTCAGAGTGATTCTGATGCTGAATAGAGGATGTACAGGGGTATCCCGGGTTCAAACCCATCAATTGTTGTGATTCAGAGCGGTCCTGATGGATAAAGGATGAACAGGGCTGTCCCGCGTTCAAACCCAGTAATTGCTGATACTGATTCAGAGTGGTCCTGATGCTGAATGGAGGATGTACAGGGGTGTCCCGGGTTCGAACCCAGTAATTACTGATACTGATTCAGAGTGGTCCTGGTGCTGAATAGAGAATGTACAGGGGTGTCCCAGGTTCAAACCCAGTAATTGCTGATACTGATTCAGAGTGGTCCTGATGCTGAATGGAGGATGTACAGGGGTGTCCCAGGTTCGAACCCAGTAATTACTGATACTGATTCAGAGTGGTCCTGATGCTGAATAGAGGATGTACAGGGATGTCCTGGGTTCAAACCCATCAATTACTGATACTGATTCAGAGTGGTCCTGATGCTGAATAGAGGATGTACAGGGGTGTCTAGACCGTACAGTGCTGCCGCTATGCTCATCGTTAGCGGGATTTTCATACACTAACTAAAGTCAACTCTGGCAATTGACGTGCTGTCCAGTTATTCTCCGTGACCTTTGCTTGCCAGAGTTGACTAACGTTAGTGTATAAAAATCCCGCTAACGATGAGCGTAGAGACAGCATATATATATATAGTTTTCAAATTCAAGGAGCTTGAATTTGTCAGTGGTGGTCAGTGATGGTCAGTTTATGAATTTGCAATGATTCTTCAGTAGTTTGAAAACAAACATGACTTGAAAAATTTCCGAAATTCGAAGTCAAGTGGTCAGACTCGGGGATATCTCAATTGGTCAGTTTCTGACCATCATGGTGTCACCATTGTGGTCTATAGCTCAAATGAAACATGTGGAACCGACGAATGGGCCCAAAAGCGTAAGTCATTTCCTGAGTTATGTGATCCAAAAATGCCCTAACTGGAAAAGGCAGTCTATCAATTGGACGAAACCAAATCGGACAGGACAATTAGAATTTGGGAAGGCCACAGGCAGTGGTCTTTCTACGAAGCCCACGCGGTGAGCGTATTATTGTGAAATCTTTTTTTAAACCACCATGTACCACGAAGTAATAAGCATCGTTGTAAGCACTTGAAACAGCCATTAACCACTTGAAACTGTCAGATCAAACATCATACCGCATCCCCGCAAATAGGGGTAGTTCAGCAAACCGGGGTTTTCATTGGCCTCTCTAGACTACCCCGCCAGTACGGGTAGCCGAGCAAACCGGAAAACTCATAATGAATGCCACTCGAGTGGGGATCGAGGCTGTGTATAACTCTGTCACTGAGAACCTGTATTTGTTTATGTTTGGAAAATCGCCAGATGCCATCGATCCCGCTGCAGTTCGAAGCATCGGAACGACTAGACTTTTCCGAGGCGGATCTTTCAAACCACAAGCCCACCCGATTATAAAAAGCTTACCACCAACGATTACGTAACTAACTAAAGACGCCGATACTATATTTAGAGCAACGTTTCCGGCGGCTAAAACCTATAAGTCATAATCAGGTTTTAGCCGAAAAGTTGCGATTGTGAGATTTCGCTCCAACGGGGTGGTGTTGTGACCTGGCTCATAGTCCGGTACTTCGTCCGAAGTCCAATTCCGGGATATATATTCAAAGAGACAATAACTTTCAATTGTTATTGAATTGATGCGATCTTGTTTCTTTAATCTTTGCTCGGCGGCCTTTTATATAATGTCTACGTCTTTAATTTGTAAGATTTGTTTTATTCGTTTAAGATAAAGTGCGTTTATCGGTTTATCACTTTAACATAACTTAAAACTGTGATCGATGTTAATTTCGAGTGAATTTAAATTAAACTTTATTGATCAACCCACTTGTGATTTACTTTTCAGGGTCATTGATCTTCAAAAGAGGTCCACTGCTGAACTTAAACAGAAGTTGGTCTGTTTTTAATCAATTGGTGCATTTTTCAACATCAAGTTCGTATCAGGCTGGTGGTAAATGGCGAGAAAGGTACACTATAAAATACCAAGACGAAGTCGAAGTACTGCCTCGTTGACCAGGACGCCGAGTATCCTAGAAAAACTTTGGTTTAAACATTGATTATTTACACCAGCTATTATTCCAAATGAGCCCCAATGTCTACAAAATTTGTCCACTGACTGTCGCTAATGACCCAATATTTCATTTTACTTTGTTAATTATTTCAGTCATGGACTTCCATCAAACCACAATCAGTTCGGACCTCTCACCGATCTTCCCGATTGGTCTTATTTAGGTGAGTAGAAATAGTAGAAATCTGTCACAGTTGATTTTTCATGCTCAATTAATATTCGATTAACTGTTCAATATTTTCAGATGGTCGTCCAACACCAATTGGAGGCGGTCAAAGAAAAAGAATGGAGAGTAATATAGATATCGGGGTAGGTAAATCAGTCATGTTTTCAACTGGTCATTTGCGAACAAATCTATTTTGAATTTGTGATTATTTTCTTTCTCAGAAACAAATATTAAACGGTTTAGAAGATATTGAGAGG
Organism: Tubulanus polymorphus; assembly: GCF_964204645.1. NCBI lineage: Eukaryota > Metazoa > Nemertea > Palaeonemertea > Tubulaniformes > Tubulanidae > Tubulanus > Tubulanus polymorphus. The sequence goes on along the minus strand of NC_134027.1, from coordinate 2,205,051 downwards.
GCAGAGAAAATGTACGAAGCCAGGATCAACAATAATAAAAAGAGACGACAAGATATTCTTAACGGCAAACTGAAGAAAAAAGGCAATCATTTGAACAATAAATCATGACACTGATCAGAAGGTTGATTTTGTAAATATTGTGTGTATTTGGAATATTAAAGTTTGTTAATAAATATGAACTGTGAAATAAATGTGTGTTTTTAGATTATTTCTGAAAATAGAAAATCAGCTTTGTCTTGGAAAGTAAAAAATTCCAGATATCCTCAACCGTCATCCACTCAAAACTGTCAACATCCTAAATCACCGATGTGGGCAATCGGGATTGACTTCTTACGTGATGCTGTCCTTAAAAACAAGATGATTCAAAGATTGTTCTTAATTGCGAGTAAATAATTTATTTTTGTTTCCTATAAAATTTGATGCATTATAAGAGATACATTACATATAATGTCCAGGAATATTTAACACTAGACGATCCCTGACTTAGGACACGTATTTTTTGAGTTCACTTGGTAAAGTTGATGAAAATCAAAAGAATTGAAAGACGTAAGAAAACTTATGAACTGTCATCATCTCTCAGTATTACATCAAATATCAGTAGTATCTATATTAAAGCTTGACCTACCAAAGCCAAGGAGGAATGACTACAAATGCTCAATCATAATAAAAGATACGGTAATTAAAGCAGATTTTAACGATAAATTTGGCTTAATACATGATAAAGTCATACGATGTAAAGGAATTGTTGCTCTGCTATTTGTTGAACTACCGGTTTTATAGGTATAATGCAGGCAGCAGCATAGCTTTCTAATACTGTTACAGTTTTGGGTCTAAAGAATTAAAGCTTTATTATGAGAAACCGGGGGTCATGCTGTTTATTTAAGACTTGCGACGGCTTTCTTGGCTGCTTCCTCAAAATCATCAGCCGCAATAATGTTCAATTTACTTTTCTTTAAGATTTCCTTAGCAGTATTGACATTAGTTCCTGAAATAAGAAATGAATGTGGTTGATACATATCCTGGTACACTTCTAAACTCATAATTAATGTTCTAAGCGCGAAAGTTACCTTCTAATCTGACAACCAATGGAACTTGTAAATTGATAGTTTTACAAGCATTTGTTATACCACTGGCTATCGTAGCACAGTTAACAATGCCACCAAATATATTCACCAATATCGCTTTCACCTGAAACACAGCAAGATGTATTCATTGGACAAGAGGAAGATGAGGGATGTGCGATGCATGTTTACGCAATAACTTGTGAAATTTACGTTTTTATCTTGAGTCAGGATTCTGAAAGCGTGGTAAACTTGTTCCTCATTGACACCTCCACCGACATCCAGGAAGTTAGCTGGTTCACCTCCATGTAGCTTGACAATATCCATGGTAGCCATTGCTAAACCGGCACCATTTACTGTAAAAAATACACATAGAAATAGTACTGATAATTAGTGAATACACTTAGTAGTTGAAATCAATTAAAGAGTTACATGTTATGTTTCATACCTAAACATCCGATATTGCCGTCCATACTAACATAGTTTAGATCCCATTTACCAGCATCCACCTCTCGTGGGTCGGATTCTGAAGTGTCGTTCATTTCGAAAACTTTTTTCTGACGGAAATCGGCATTGTCGTCAAAATTCACTTTGGCATCGAAACATACAACTGAATTTAGAAAAAGATGCTAGATCGACATTGACATGAAATTGAAATAATCATCGATCTGTCAATACAATTCTTCTAATTCTTACCCTGACAATCAGGAGTTTCCCCAAATGGATTGATTTCCACTTGAGTTGCATCGACATCTAGGAATAGATTGTAAAGTCTCTTTATCTGTTCAGCAGCCTGTGTGTAGATAAAAACATCAACAGTAGTTCAAAAATGTTTCGCAAAAGAAAATCCAGTAAACAACTTATACATGACTACATACATCCTTCTCTTTCTTGCCAACAAATCCTAGATTTTTAGACATTCTGAGAGCAATTTCATCTGTGACTCCAACAGAAATATCAATCGGCTCCTGAAATAACAAACAGCAAACAATGGGAGGTTGCAATATACACGCGCGTCATAAAACATATTGTGATCGTAGACTGAAGTTTATAGATAAAAGTCCCACAATCAAAGAAATTCTGTCACTCTGATGATAGGATTTTGGCAAAAATATAATGCTCGATAATAAAGAGAATTCATCGATTGTAGGATTTTTTCAGTACTGTTGTTTTGATACCTTAAAAATTGCTTCAGGTTTTTTTGCAGCAACTTCTTCTATGTCAACACCACCTTCGGGACTACCGACCATGACTGGACCATCGTGTTGTCTATCCATCAATATAGCAAAATATGTTTCTCTAGAAATATCCAAGGCTTCGGCAACCATAACCTGCAATAATACATCATACTCACTTATCTGAGTCACGCACTGTATATGCACATAAAAATACCACATCCATACTTACTTTTCTGACTAAAACACCATCTTTTCCAGTTTGTTTAGTAACAAGCTTGTGTCCTAACATGCTTTCAACAATTGGAGGCACATCGCTTGGACTAAGATGAAAAAAAAAATCAAATCAATTCATTCATAAAATCTTAACAAACATTTGCTCATTATTTTCGACAAGTTCTCACTTCTTAGTAAGATGGACACCTCCTTTGAAGCCATTTTCAAATACACCTTTCCCGCGACCACCAGCGAGAATTTGAGCTTTGATGACGTATTCTTTGACCTCTGAATGAATCAATATATAATAAACAACAAACATCATACATCAAATCTAATTTGAAGTTTCATTTTTTAGCCTGGGCTTCTTCAACTTACTAAATTCCTTGGCTATTTCCTGTGCATCCTCAAAAGTTTCGGCGACTCTGAATTTCTGGACTGTTATGTCGTGGTCTTGCATGAGTTTCTTGCTTTGGAATTCCTGCAGATTGAGCCATCTTACTGGTACTGACGTCGCAGGAACTATCTGCGAATAAATCTTGAAACATTAAAACGTGTGTTGAGCGTGTAAAAAAGCAAAAGAGAATCCAAGGTCATATCAGTTCATGCAATTTTCTCAATGAAAAAGCAATAACACAACTCAATAATTATTAAAAGTTAGAGGATGTATATCATTTTGACAGGTGAGAGGAATATGAGGCTTGAGGGGTGTCCAAATTACCCTATTTTTGACAAGATTTAGAGCCGGGCTCTGCAGAAATCGACAAATCGACGCCATCTTAGTTTCTCCACTATCCAATCGAAACCGGCACAGGGAAGTGAGTTCTTAAGTCACCACAGGGAAGTGAGTTAAGACTAGTTCCGGTTGGACAGTCTGTTGCCAGCACAGGGAAGCGAGTGAGTAAATTCAATTCAATTTCTGGAAATTTCTTGGAACTCTCGTCGTAATTCTGATCATCCTGGTATTTTTATGAATCCCCGTACGAAAACATTGGCCTGGTAAGAATGGGTTCGAGCACGTGGACTGTCTGCTGTCTGTCAACTGACAGCTACTTTCGCAGTTCACTATAATATCATATTCATCATATCATATGATATTATGTGCCGATGTCGAACGACTAAAAATAAAATACCAGATTTCTGGCTGTAAATTTGAGTGTAAAAGATATAAAATGTAAAACTCGAATTAGTATCCATCCAATAATGTTACATCCCAATGAACGGAGTTCCCACAACAGGCCCTTAAACCCCTAGTTAGTTACCTAATCGTTGGTGGTAAGCTTTTTATAATTGGATGAGCTTATACCAACTGTGGTTTGTGAAAATATCCGATCGTGAAACTAAACCACAGACAGGTTACTGACTATTAAACCCCATGCTCACTCTTTTTTGATTGTTTAATTCGTTTAAGCCCCAGTCTCAAAAGGATACAACACAGTCACACTCAGGGTTTTAAAGAAAGTTGCGCTTCTAGCCCCTCTCTTTCAAAGATAGACATTTATAATTTGAGTTGTTTTGTCAATTAATTTACGGTACCTATTGAAACCTTTAGTGTTAGTTATTGGATTTTGTGCCTTTTTATTCACCGTTTGTTTTTTTTCTAGGTATGGAAATAGGTTGTAAAATTGAACTGGAAGTATCATCAATGACTGGTGAAAACAGTGGTGCAGGAGGCAATATTCACTCTGAACCAGGGGTAATTAACCGCTTGACAATGTCAATGGAGCATACTGTCGTTAAAATGTATGACTATGATTTATCATGTTACTTTTTTAGAGTGAGAAATGTGCAGTAATTTCATGTGATAATAGCGAGATTTCTACGGATACTGACCTCGATCATCTGTCGTCAAATATCCCAGCCATTGTAGAATGTAGTGAAATGAAACAACAGATTCCTTCTGTCATCATATTACAGGCTGCTGATTCAAATCTTACCGGTATTCCTGCACTGCGATCACTCGTTATTCTGAATCATTTCAATCAGTCGATAAAAACAGGATTTAAATTACTTTTCTAAAACTCGTTATTTTAGGGACTGAAAATAATCAAGATGATGAAAGTTTAGAGCCTGCTAGTAAACGATTTTGTGTGGAGTCCATCGACGGTCAGACCTATGTGGTCACTATGCCAGGTAAGCGCAGTAGAACTCTACATCTCTGCCAGTTTAATCGGGACTTTCATGTTTTTCAATTTGGATGATACACGTGTAAATATTTTCAGAGGATGGTGGAATAGTTGAGGGTCTCAGTGATGTGATATCTGCTAATGCACCTGATGAAGCACAACCCGCTCAAAGTGTTGATGTCAGTCAGGCTTGGTTTACTTCTCGTGATGATAAAACAGCGCTTCAGTTTAAAGGTATAATGTTTTTATCAGTATGAGAAGTCAAAATTAGGAATTTGTTTTTAATCTCCTTCCTTGCATGGAAAAAAATCAAGCAATTGTGATTATTTTTTTGAAAAATCAGGGAATTTTAATTTTTTTTTGTAGTCTTGTTGTTCTTGCTGATGTGGCACTAAGAACCTATTGAGGATTCTGTGACTTATAATTTGAACTGGGAATTTTTGATCTAGGGTCAAGGAAAAACAGTGAAATATCAGGGAATTTTGGGTTCTCTGAATTCTGTTTTTTAGAGGATTATTATTTTAAGAATTTTTATTCATATCATTAGGTCAATCATGGAGACAGGGTCAGTGGTCAAAAGAAGAAGTTTTGTTGCTACAAGTAAACATTGAAAACTATTGCAAGGTATTTCATTGATTCGGTATTCTTCTCATTCTAAACTTCATTCCATACATCGATTGCATCTTATATTCCAACAGGATTTCGGATTTACCGATCCGGCCGAAATTGTATTCGGGCTTTCGAAAGACGAACGAAAAGACTTCTATCGTACGGTCGCGAAGGGTTTGAATCGACCGCTGTTTTCTGTCTATCGTCGAGTCATACGAATGTACGACAAGAAGAACTATGTGGGAAAATATACACCTGCTGAAATCAAGAAATTAATCGAGTAAGTTGAACTCAGTGTCTAGTGACAAAACTGTAGAAACTCCTTCTAAATGGAAATCCTTTGAAAGATTTTTGAAACTCCTTTGATTTAAGCAAAATGCCTTAGAAACTCCTTCAATTTTGAGAAATATTGAAGTTGAACATTTACGGTAGTGTCCTTTGTTGAGAATGTACATCTCTTGAATTGTTCTTTTTTCGCTAAAAAATAAGTCCTATTTTATGTCTCATGTCCGTATGAAAGTTTCTATGAAACAAGTTTTTGTCTTCGCTGCCATTGATGCGAGTTTCATCGATGGTTCTCTTGTTCTTGTCTATGAATTACTGTCAATTACAGATTGCGTAAGAAGCATGGTTCTGACTGGGCAGCTATTGGAGCAGAGATGGGTCGAAGTGCATCCTCGGTTAAAGATAGATGTAGACTACTGCGAGAGACCTGTAATACAGGTGTGTATCATTTCTGCAGGTCCCCACAATCTCTTCGATAACTTTATACTCTGAAACACGTTTCAATGGATTTTGATCATTCATGAAATTGTTCTCTCATATTGAAAACAGGTAAATGGTATCCAGATGAAGAGCAACGACTCGGTGATGCGGTTTATAAACTTACCGGTTCCGTTCGCGGTGAGGAAACTGAAATCATCTGCTGATATCGTCGCAGTAGATACACCTCTCTCTCTCTAACTCTAAAACTAACTGATTATATGTTTTAGGTGAGAATATAACGACAGGCGTATCGTGGGCTGCTGTCGCTGAGGACGTACGAACTAGAACTGAAAAACAATGTCGAACTAAGTGGTTAAATTATTTGAATTGGAAGCAGAAAGGTGGCTCTGATTGGACGCGAGACGATGATAACGCTCTCGTGAATAAGTAAGTTATAACTTCAAATCACCTCAAACCAGATGTTAATCTATATATTTTTTGCGTTCTAAGTGCTTTTCTTTGATACATGATAAATAAAAAAAAAGATGAATTATTCTGTTAGATTGAATGATATACTGTTAATTCCGTTATCATCTTACAGCCATCCTAGGCACACTGATTACATGATATACCAGACCAAACAACAGAACTAAATCAGTCCTTTGTCTTTATTATGTGTGTTCTTTTTATTGTGTGTTATCTCGACATACCTTTTCTTTGATCTGTAGAATTGCATCAATGAATGCTCAAACTGAAACAGATGTAGATTGGAATGAACTCGCAAAAGGCTGGAACAGGTAAAATCTTCTGTAATCATAATCAAGTTTCCCCTGTAGTATTTATTGTGATAATACAAGTTTTTGTACATATTTGCCTATTCTTACAGTGTACGGTCACCTCAATGGTTGAGGGGTAAATGGTGGTCTTTAAAAAAGCATGTACAGAATTACCAACTTCTTTCGTTTCCTGGTAAGATATGATAACTACGTCGATAGAATTATCAACGTGCTGACATCATTTTGCTGGGATTATTCGATAATTCTTTTATTTCAGATATCGTATCAGTGTTGAAGCAATGTCAGGATAAAAATTGTCATAGTTTCTACCACGCGCCGGTAGTGAAACTGCGTCAGAGAGTTAGTCTTGTGCCCGCAACATCATCTAACATTCCCATTTCATCAATGAATAAAGGTTAGTTCTCAAAGCGTGCATTTTACTTTTGATGAATAGGCATTTTAGCTATCAAACTGTGTCTGATGATAATGTGTTTATTTGTAGGTTTATTGAATGAAACAAGTGTACCCGTTACTAGCAGCGCGTTGATAAGTGAAGATGACTTGATTCCAGGTCATGTTCAATATGAATTACTGACTGGTACGGAACACCATCTGATGCCTACAAGCTCCGGGACGTATTTAATCACCCAACCGCAAAACAATCCTGCAATTTCATTTTGCAATCCCAACATGACCAGTGACCATATTATCGTGCATACTCTGCCTATACAGGTAAATATTCGGCAAATTTGGACAACAGAGCAATTTTTATGATGATCTAATAGAATTGAATAGTGATCTGAGATGTGAATATTTCCACTCATTATTTTCAGGTCACTGATTCCATCCAGAATAATGATGATGTCACTATTCAATTGAATGATCAGCAGATTCAAGTGATAGATAATGATTCTACGAACTCAATTGATCAGGATATCAATGAACTTCCCATCGATCACGGTGAGCAGTTTACACTCGTTATATCAGATATATCACTACTCTCAAAAGCTGTTTGCTTTATTTTGTCTCTTGCGTTGTCATTGTAGTCGATGTAATTCAAAAGTATACTCGTAAAGTAACAGATGATCGCGTGGCAGTACCATCAGTGCTGGAAGTTGAGGAACAATGTCAAATCATCGGCCGTGAACCTTACACTTCTCAAGTAAGTCTCTCACTATCACCATCACCCTACAGATGACACACATTTCATGTATAATGTCACAAAAATATTTCGAAAACATCTGAGTTGAATGGTGATCAGAGTTCATCAGATCCGACTTGGGCGGAGTCTACTGTAGTACATGTCATGCAGATATTTGTGTATTGATGTACCAAATAATGTTAAACAAAGTTCAATGATTAATTTATTGATGAGTAAATATTGATGCTCTGAGGCCCCCAGAAAATTTTGAGATTCCAGCACTGATTTGAAGCCATTTCCTGCATTTTGAGTCATGAATTTGTTTTGCGAGTAAAATTTTTAGAGGGCACTTAAAAATTTTGAGGGTCTTCCAGAAGACCTATAAGACCCCCTAGATCCGTGCCTGCCCTATGTTATGAGCTATACACAATATTCTACAATACACAGCTCGTATTATAAGTTGATATGTCATGTTTCAGTCAATGCATGTATCAGATATAACTGATGATACCGATCTCGACGGAACAGTTGTAGATGCTACTGATTTAGTAATGGCGCCTCCGCAGTATGCTCAGTCTAATGGTAGTACGGATAGAGATATCTATATGTCAACTCTGTGCGGTTAGTTTTATTTCATTCCGTTTCATCTCAAAATCTATAAATCTGTCTCATAAATGTTCATTCATGTTTCTATCTCTCGTATATATATATATATACAGATCCGATGTTGAACTCTGATACTGGTGACTTAATCGCGACATCCGATGTTGAAAACGAGAAGACCAACATATCGGACAGCAATGATGGCTGAAATCTTATATAAATATACCGGTTATACAGTGCTCGACCCTGTGCTTGGATTGACTGCAATATTGTTGATTTTCATCAGTTTAGACTCGTGTTTTTTGAACGGTAGACTTCGCTCAAATCAGATCTTTTGGGACCGTAAAAATGTGTCTGACTCGAGTGAAGTTAGTTGTTATGTATTTCATATATAATGTCACAAAAATATGTCGAAAACATCCGAGTTGAGCGGTTATTAGAGATTATGAGATCCGACTTGGGCGGAGTCTACTGTAGTACATGTCATACAGATATTTGTGTATTGATGTACCAAATAATGTTAAACAAAGTTCAATGATTAATCTATCGATGAGTGAATATTGATAATGTAATAAGCAATGATTGATAACTGGTACTATCATCTGTGCTAGTGAGGTGAGAAATATATCAAATGGCATTATTTAGTTTTTAGCATCATAGTCGAGACTCTTTGACTTACCTAGTCCTCATTAATACATCGTGAAATGTAAAACAATCATTAGCATAATGGAATTGAATAGTTATCAGTGTGAATAAAATATTGTTTAGCTTTAAACTGAATTTGTTGGCTTGATTAATTTCTTTCTTAATCATGGTTTGTAGCGAGTCTACGAGTGCTACGTTTCTAAGGCCCTGATTTGTGCTTACTTTTCACAAAAAGTGCTGATTTTTGATTTACAAGATTATCTGAAAAATCACCTGGCAATGAGCCTGAGAATTATTATAGATACCTAGAAATAATAGAAAACAATGATTTTATGGATATAAATTTATTCATACACATTATAAACAAGCAAAGATATTATCGGTAGAATACTGAACAACACAAGAGTTACTCATGACGTACCTTCATAAATAAAACAGCAGTAGAAATAAAATATTAACTCAATAATAACTTTTTTAACTCAATGTTTAAATGTAGAGTGATTTGGCAATTCTGGACACATTCTCGTACAACACACAATGATAATATCAACCAAAATATGAAATATGTGGCTTGAACTGATACTGTAGGGCTATGGATGATGTATGGTATAACGAGGTTAAATCAATTGTGAACAATGGCCGTAAGTTAATACAAGCATCGGTAGAAATATATACATATATACGAATAAAACACTTCATTATTCAATTCATACATTGCCTAATAAAACGGGCCCGTGAGCTGCCAACTGCGAAAATGCTTTTAAGTTTCATTTGGAAGGATTTCCAATTAATACGTTATTAGTCAAGGCAGATGATATTTTCAGAAAAAACGAAAAATGAAATGGTAGCTATAAAGAATGATAGCGCGATGGAAAACTACGGAAGCGATAAGGGGCCTCGAGATGTCGCGTTCCAACTCGACAAGTCGCCATATTTATGTCGACATACCGCGATATATCGCGTCAAGTCGACATGAATATGTCGATATATCGTGACGATTTGACGACATATTTCGCTTTCTCGACCACTTTCCTTGCGACAAGTCGACATATTCATGACGACTTGAAACTCGGTCGTCATATCACTGGCGTCCTCATCTTACATTTAGACATGTCTTCAAATGACGGCTTGTCCCGTGGAAAATGGGCGAAAAAGTGAAATTTGTCGTGAAAACGTCACGATATGTCGACATATTCATGTCGACATATTCATGTCGACTTGACGCGATATATCGCGGTATGTCGACATAGATATGACGACTTGTCGAGTTGGAACGCGACATCTCGAGGCCCTATATCGCTTCCGTAGAAAACGTTTCATTACAAGCGTCATGACTGGTACCAGGTATTTTAACTCGCGGATAACGATATTGTTTCTGTTCGGTTCTGGTTGATTTCGATAAAACAAGAGTCACAAACGCGAACTGGTTTTTTGGAAGATGCTATCACCGATGAGTGCGCGCTGCATTCATTACAGAATATGTATCCACAATTTCGACAATGATGCTGAAAACACACAGAAAGAAATGATAGAATCGAGTAACATCTGTTTACGATCTCATTCTACCGGTCTCATTCCAACAGCTGAAACGTTATGGTTTCCAGTTCAATAAATCGAAAAAATATTTATCATTAATTTCTAGTCAGTAACCTGTCAGTGGTTTAGTTTCACGATTAGATATTCTCACAAACCACATACAAAAAGCCCATCCGATTATAAAAGTTTACCACCAAGGATTAGGTAACAAACTAATTTATTTCCTGAGTGCAACATTGTTAACCTATCTACAATTGACATGCATTATTAGAGAGTGGTTTATATTGATTTTCAACTCACCTTTCTCACGGTCACTGAAAAGAGTTTATCACAAGCCACACAATGCAAAACATCTTTATCATCTGCCCATTTCCTTCCTGTCATTTTACTGCTTGATATCTGTAAAGTTTGATTCTCTCGGCCGAGTTCTAAGAGTGCCGCTTGTGAATCCTCTAACTTACGCCTTAGTTCGGTGACAGTACTGCGAAGTTTCTCGCATTCATTTTCACTAGATATACACCTTGAAAAGATGAATAGGGAATCAAGATACTTTTCGTTCTTTCTGACAAGCTTTCATCTGACCAAGGAATCGATCACTTACCTCTCCAACAAAGCTCTCCTTTCATCATTATTATTCTCTAACTTGGCGTCCAATTCTACAGAATTCAGACATATACGGGTGATTTTAATGACAAATTAGACAAACTTTTCATGTTTTAGAGAAAAACCCACATTTATGAAGTAAAACTTCAAGAGGATTTTGACATTTCGACTCAAACGCTATGGTTTGTAAAATGGCTCATAATGTCAAAATCCTCTAGTAGTGTGGGTTTTTCAATTTCAGTCTATTGAAACTTTTCATGTTTTATTGAGTTATACTCACCAAGTTTCTCTCCGTGTACTTTATCCCTTAACTCTTTTAATTGTATAATCTGTTCCTGGGCAGTATTGAGGTCAGCTCTCAATGTGGTCAAATTTTCATTCAATGCCGTCAGCTGCATCTCATATCTTTGTTCATTCTCCGCTCGTTCTTTTTCTATTTTTTCTTTGGATTCGGATTCTTGAGACTGAAATTACAAATTTAAGATACATATCCTGCCATATATCGAAGGAAAGGACTCACAAGAGTTTATCGGAATTTTACCAGTTTATTTTGTAATCGTGAATTCTCTTCTCGTAACATTTTCTGAACATCATTCGCTGCCACTTTCATTTCATCAATCTCTTTATTCAGCTAAACAGATATTTCTTTATGTATTAAATGTCAAATGATATTTTGGATAAATTCATCAAGCAATTTCAATAAATATTGTGATCCTTACATTTTTCTCGGTCTCTGTCAGAGTATCAATCTGTGTTTGTAATTCAATTTTCTGATTTATGAGTATTTGCTTCAAGTCTTTCAGTTCCTGAATTTGCTACATTAACAAAGGTCAAAGTAATACAGACCGTTTAAGTACAATACATCGAATGAAATGAACGTTAAAGTAAATCTCGAAGGCTAACCTTGTCCATATCGTTCTTCTGTTTTCCCATCTCATCCTTGGTATTCTCAAGATCGTGCTCTAATGCAGCCTTTATGACACCCAAATCAGTCAGATTGTGGTTCAGTTCTAATAGTTTTCCTTCAAGAATTTCCTATAAAGCACAGATATTCGTTATAATATTTTCAGGGATGATTATCTAGATAGATTGACCGCGTATTTACATACCTTGTCTCCTAGAAGTGACACCTTAGACATATTCAACTGTTGTATATCTTTATCCTTAGCCTGAATTGAATTCTCTAGTTCTGTCTTTGCTGCAGAAACTCTGTCTAAAGATTCTTGAAGCTCATTTCCATGTTCCTTAGAATCATTGAGCTCTTTTGTCACATTATCAAGAGTGGAGACAATTTCTGCTGTTGTGCTCTGACTAGATTTTAATTCCATCTCGGTTTTATTGTGAGCCTCTGTTGCTTCCTGAAACAAACAGAGTCATGTTCATCTAATACGATGCTAGCAATTCTTAGGATGTTGCAAAATAGATTACCTTAAACTGCTCTTGAAGTCTGACTATTTGATTTTCATAATTCTTACACTGGAAACATGGTTTGGCAACTTCAGTTTGTAAAGTCTACAATCAGAAATGTTAGTGGAACAGTGTCAGTGGACATCGTAATGAACTACAATAATTTCTTTCAAATGAACATCTTACCTCAATTTGTCTTTGTAAATCTTTTTGGACTTCATCTTTCTGTTCAAGAACAGTTTGTAGTTTCTTTTCACTTAACTGAGTTTCTTGAAGCTGCACAATGAAGTTAAAACATGTAAATATTCATGATGTTATATATTTTCACATAATTCTGTGCAATTCACTTACCTTTGATGAAAGATCATCGCGAACAGTCAATAATTCACTTTGAAGTTCATTAACTCTGATTTGTAACTCGTGTTTTTCCTTTTCTAGTAAACCAAGCTATTTGAGAAGTAACAAACATGATAGATCATAATAAATGACAATTCAATAACACAATAGATAGATTATATCATCAACTCATTACCTTTGAACTCATTAGAGCTTCAACTTTCAATTTCTCTTGCAGCTGAGACTGAAATTCAAATGAAAATAAAATTGAGTATCTACGATCTATATACATACAGATTTAAAGCATTAAAATCTAAGTTATGAGGTAAAACCTTTTCATTTTGTAACTCGTCCTCCAGTGACTTCAAACGACTGACCATATCATCAACACGCGTCTTATATTCATCCAGGTTATTTTGCAGCAATGTCTAAAATGATATAGACATGATTATCACCTGGAGAAAGGATTTTCAACCGCATGCACAAGATTTATAGTGTACCTTCTGCTCTTCATAGTCACTCTTTGCCTTTTGTAACTCGCGTGAAGCGTGAACCAAATCATTTTCCATCTTCTGTTTCACAGCAACCAAACTATTCTGCTCATTTTTCATCGTAGTCAACTGTCCTTGAAGAGATGACTCTAAATCAGCTTTACCTTGAGCTAATTGTTTTATGGTTGACTGCAATTTCATTATGCTTTCTCTCGTATTTGTGTGTTCAGCTGTCAACTGAGGAAAGATCATATTTCAAAAGATACAGATGCATACCGGGTATATAAAACTAAAACATCTACATGGTCTACCGGTATGCAATGACCACATACTTGACTTATATTAGTCTCCAATTGTTGTACATGATTTGCTTTTTGTTGAACTTCTTCGCGAGCTTGTTTTACTTGTTCTTGTAGGTCATTTGCTTGTTTTTCAGTGTGCGATATCAATTCAGTCTACAATGAAGTTTACATGTCATTTCAATGTCTTTCTACATTATGTGTTTAAACATATATTGAATGTGTTTCTATCTATACAATAATATCTTTGAAGTACCAGGCAGATATCATATTTCATACTAGTACCTTTTCTTTTAGCTCATTTTGCAAAGTTTCACACTGTTTCTTTGCTTCGATTAATTGTTTATTTGTTGTTTGCAGTTCAGTGTCAAGGTAATCAGATTTCTTTGTACTATCTGACAACTGCTTACTAGTTTCTGACACCTGCTTTTCCAGGGTTTCCTTTGCAGTTTTCAGTTCCTCCAATATTGCCACCTATCATAGTGCATAAATTCAATATAGGATGCCAATTCTTAATTCATGATATCATAAAACTGTAACAAAAAAATATCAAAACAGCACCTTGTCTTTTGCATCATTTAGTAGTTGGTCATATCTATGTTGTAGATCAGTTTGTTTGACTTTATGTTCTTTGAAATCAGCTTGAAGAGTGACGTAGTCTTTCTCTGTTTTCTTCAGTTCTTCAGTTGCCTTAAGTTTAGGAAAACATCAAAAGAAATCTTGCAGAATATGCATTTTTCAAGACAATAATGATAATGAAATCTATACTAAAACATACCTTTTCGAGGTTTTCTTTTAAATTATCAATCACAACATTTTTCTCGTCTATTGTGTTTTTTGCTGTTTGTAGATGACTTTCAAGATCAGTTCTTTGAGTAGTTTTTGCTGCTTTAGTAGCTAAAAGTACTTCATTCTACAATGTTGATACATCGTAATAAGTACAAGTATTTCAAATTTTCATGAACCAATGAGTAGTTGTAGTTAACTTCATAATACCTTTGTCTGAAGCTCTGCTTCAAGGCTGGTAACCTTTTCCATAGATGCGTTTAGTTTTTCCTTCTTGCTTTGAAGACTCTTTTCAAGTTTGAGAGATTTTTCTTTGGAAGTTTCAAGTTGCGTTTTAACCGTTTGAAGTTGTTGGTGAACTGCCTCCAGCTCTTTTGCGCTTTCTTCAGATTTTTCAGAAAAGTTTGTTTCCAGAGATACCAACTTTGTTTGAAGTCCTTCCTAATTAGGATAGGGAAGAGCATCTACATATTACAGGTTCAACAATTACACGTAATTAATCCTTATATACATTAAACTCTACCTTTTCCTGTTGAAGTTGATTGATGGCGGTTTGAACTCCTTCACCCAATTCAATCTGGAAGATTCATAAAAACTCACATTTAAGATTATGCGCTATTAAACTGATATAGTTTTGAACATCTACTGAATATGAATGAGATGAACCTTAGCTATGAGCTCTTGACTTTCAGCTTCCAATTTGTGAATGGTTTGTCTTGACTGTTCCAATGAATCCTCGAGTTCCTTCACCTTTGACAATCTAAAAGTTCAAATATACAGTGACACATACTAGAAAGCATTATATCCTATATAGCCATTCAAAGTGACATTAGTTGCTCTACCGGGTCTGGCTTTTTCGATTTTCATCTTCAAGTTGACCTTTCACTTCCAAGTATTGTGACTTTAATTCATCATTCGTTGTGACCTAATACAAATGAATTCGAAATAAATCTTATTTGTCGAAAAAAGAATTTTGTATCAAAACTTGAGCACGATTCAATTGCTACCTCAGCCTGATAATGAGTTTGGACATCAGTTAGTTGTTTATTCATATCATCAAGTGAGGATTCCTTTGTAGTGAGATTTTGTGTTGTCTACAAAATAAATCAAAATAGAGGCATGAAAAATAATATCCGTAAAATACCAGTATTCATTGAACCAAGCATACCGAGAATATAGAGAACACAATTTACTGTATCAGTGAACAGAATTTACCCTATCTAGCTCTAATTTCAGTGCAGTGTACTGCTGCTCCTTGTCAAGTAACTGCTGTTGACTAGATTGCTTTGAGTCTGCTATACTTTTCTCTAATTGCTGAATACTGCTATCTTTATCCGCAAGTGATATTTGAGCCTGTGCAAAAGAAGGGTTAATAGAGTTAGACGTTAATAATCAAAATGGCCAATGAGTAATTGCAGTAATGTATATCCATACAGTACCTTGTCCAGTTGTTCCTGTAATTGTTTACAAATAGTTTCACTAGATTCTAATTGCTGCTGAAGTTTGATGATTTCACTTGCATTCAACTCTGTTTGTGCTTGTAGTTTAGTTATTTCACTTTGACTAGACTCTGCAGCAACATTGTGTTTAGACATTTCATCTTTAGCCTAAAAACACAAACAGTGATCGTCATACAAAGTTTTCATGTAAAATTAGCGTTCATATATAATTGATAAACATACTTCAGTGAGCTGCGTTCGAAGTTCATCAATTTCCTTTTGTTTTTCATTCAGTAATGAATCTTTCTCCTCAGAACTTGATGACTTAGCGTTCATCATTTGCTGCAGGCTTCAAACACAAAATACAAGTACGGTGTATTGAAACTGCTACAAGTAGTGAACACAAGAGTAAATAAACTATGCATCTACCTGTCAACCATGTCTTGTTTTGGAGCTGATTCTAATCGCTTCTCCAATTCAACAACCTTCTCATTTGAACTGAAGAGAGAAAATGTCACACCACAACATTCAAGATGGTACCGGTAGATTTGACTCAAGAGTTAACTTATTGACAATGAAAATAACAATGACGACGTACCTGTCTAACTGCTGCTCTAGCTCTGAGTATTCGTGTTTTAGATTTTCACTTTCAGCTTCTTTTTCCAGAGTGAGTTTATCCATGACAGTTTGAACTGATCGCAGTTCTTGTTGTAGCACAACGACATCATCAACGTGAGGCCTAAAAATGAATAATAGACACGTAAAACCACACACCACAGCATATCAAAATCTATGTCTTGTCAGCAAACAAGAATCATGTCCATCATCTGCAACTGGTTTTCACTTAGATAAAGCAAAAAATAATTGCTATAGTAGGGGTATATAGATTCAAGCCACAATGCTTACAAATATGTAGTACAAGTAGGTATCAGGTTTGTGTGATGCAATAAACCTTTAACTCAATAGTACCCTCATATCTTACACCCGATATCATATCTATGTTGGTAATAGACACACAATGCTACTAGCCCAAAGCCCCTAGAATCCAAAACACTTAGGGTTCAGAGATGAGTAATTTCTTATAGTAACCACACAAACCGAGGATATACTTACCATCTATAATTATTGATAGAATGATAGAACAAAATGTATTAATCTCAAACAGAAGTAATTCAAGCACTAAATACCGGAATGTGAGTCTAGTTTTAATAGGGTTGATCAACTGAAATCAGTTCATTTGTGTTTTTTTATCACTATGTTTATACCTTTGCGCTAGTTGACTTTCTAATTCTGCTATTGTGCTTTCTTTTTCTTTAATTTTCAACTGAAATTATAACACGATATCATTAACAATCAATTCACAAGATGTGCACACAACCGGCTCATTCTTAAATAACAACAGGTGCTCACCTCAACAACATCAATATGTTCTTGTAATCCTAATCTCTGACCATCGGTTTCATCTAATCTCGCTTTATATTCTACTATTTCACCGGCCTTTTTACCACAAAAATAAAAGGAAATCATCAGTAAAAATATTACATAACATGTATATGGAGCCATATATGTATTATCAGACTTACAACTTTGGCAGCTTTCTGTTGAAGCTTTTCTTTTTCGATTTTCAAATTCGAATTCAGTTCAAGAGCTTCGGAATACTGTTTTCTCAGTAGTATAACCTCTGATGATACTGTGGAAAAATAGAAAAGAATAACATGAAAAGTGATCTGTACTGGTAATTGTTTGCTGTGCTGTACATACATAGACCTCTGCTTTCTTCAGACACTTTAAGCTGTTGTCTAAACATTTCTCTATCACCAAAATCAGCTTGTTCTTCTGGAGTCATCGTTTCTTGCAATTTGTCAACCTCTTTTTTTAGTTCCGTTGAATACCATTTTTCCTCCTAAAGACATGGAGATGCATTTTGAGAACAACCCGAGGCATTGCAAATTAGAATGAGTAAAACGTTATACAACTGAATCTTACTTTTAAAGAGGTTCTGAGATCATCTAATTCTTGTCTAAGAGCCAAAACATCTCCATCTCTGAAAGTTATTCATGTGTATAATTTAATAATAAAATTGTATCTCAAATATTTCACACCTTTGGGTGTAACAAGTCAACATAGAAATCTCAATCAAAACAACTTGTTGAATTACCGGTTTGCACTAGTGCTAAAACTTCCACCATGTTCGAGATCATAATGATGCTTTAACTGATCATCCGAATTCAACTCCATCATACAAATTGGACAAATAAATCCCTAAAAAATCAAAGATTTCCAACAATTTGACATTTGCACAATAGAAAATTAAAGGTATCATGGATAAACAAATCTAGTGCAATCTTTATCTCGAAGCCTATTTCCCAGTACACGTTAAGAGATAGCTCCTAATATACAACAGCAGTAAAGGAACACCAGCAATTAATAGTGTTAACACAATATTAGTCACTAAAAGCAGTCACTGGTTATTTATTGCACAGCATAAAACGTTTAATTCAGAATCAATAGAAGGATGGCTGACAGAGCTGTTATGATGTCGACTGTAAACAGTTTGTAACATTGATAAAAGGTCTTTATATATTCTTCATATCTAGAGCCAGATACATTTCGTCAACATGATGTTCCAAAATCATTAATAATTATCTATAGAGAATACACCACCAACAGTACTTTTGCCATTCTAATACGAAGCGAAATACAGAAAATGATTTGTTATCTTACTGTTTGTGCCTGTAATAAAAATATAGATATTATCTTTTAGTATGAAAATCCTTGTAAACGCAGCTAGTAATTTTTGGGCCTGGTTGACACTGCAATCAATGATAGCAATTGACGAAACACTCTGAATCTTTGTTAAAGCGATGATATAAAAATTCCACAGTAAGGCTTCGTTTTTCCTTCTTAGAATGGAATCTTTATATTAATGCAATCAGACTGGTTGAGAGCAAAAAACAAGACCCAAAGCTCTTTGATAGCCTTTCTAATAAACCATCACATTCTAAAAGCTCACACAAAACTTCAACACAAACAGAGGCTCAAATAATACTTTCCTTTTAAAAATGATGACATATTTTTCAGTTTATGTCTGGTATTGATATGTTTGATTACGTACCTTGTCTGCAATTGGAAACGTCTCTCTTTCTCCTGAACATGTTGGGAAATGAGCCTGCAAACTTTCTACTGATGGTTGATTTAGATGACATTTCGGGCAAATGAATCCCTGTAAGAGAGATGAAATCAATATCAAAGGAATAACAGAACACGCCTACCTATTCATTCAATCTGTCCTAGTTTTATTAACTTTTCAGATAGTTATCCTTACTTGTGCCGGGCTACTGTTACTGTTAGGTTCTTTCTGTGGACTTAATCGCTTAGGAGAACTTGCCTAAAACGAAAAATGGCGGATAGATAGATAGAAGACGGTAATGATAGATTAAATCGTCGGACTTTCGTTGTTTCTTGTCAGTAATTAGTACGTCTAATTTGACAGCAGGAACTAATGCAAGCGAATAATTAGTGAAAATACTGAACCTTTTCGTTTTCTTTCCCTTTGAAAAGATTCTTAAACATCTTTACAGCTTATAAAATCAATCACGAATCGCTGACAATAATCGGTTTAGCAGTTATTGCATTATTTTCATGATTTTCGACAACCCGGAAATGATTTTTTGTGTTGACACTTGAACCGAGTCATATCAAACTGCAGAGTGCGCACGGGGCCGTGCGCAGGAGGCCGCGCGCAGGGGGCCGCTTTAATAAAGTGAAAACCAAACGATATTATTTACGAAACGGCAATACATATACATAGTAGTATGCGATATGAAACTACTCCTACTTCTACCAATTAATCAAATGCATAACCACCATCAACCAGTTTATGATTTTACCATCGAGATGCGCATAAAATGGTACACTAAGAACAGTATACAGAGTATATATTATTTATCAAAATACTCCACCGAATCTACGAATTTTTATCTATCTGCTGCTGCTGCTGGAGAGGCGCGCAGGGGGCCGCGTGAATATTTTTATCTATCTGCTGCTGCTGCTGCTGCTGCTGCTACATGGAGCATAAAATATAAAACTGCGTTATTGACTCCAAGGGTTTTTCAAAAAGCTTGTTTCTAATAGATTACTTTGCATTTCTGTTAAACCTACTTGATACGGTACATAATTTACTTTTTGATCTACTGTTTCATTGTTAAGTTGTTGATTAATTGCCCCGCTATATTTCTATTTGATTCTTAACTATTGTATAATTACGCCCTAGTTTGCTCTCATCATTAAGATTTGTTAAGTTTGTAACTGTCTTCATGCTGTATATTAGTGTGCATCACATCTTAATCACAGCTTAATTAATCTCTTTGTTTTATACTGTGTAACAGTGTATTAACCCTAGTTTGTACCCCTAATTCCATGTGACGTTAGTTTCTTAGATAAAGAATTGCGAAGTTTCAGTACGATGATAGAAAATGACATGGTTTAATAGTTTTACTAAGTTTTACTTGTCTTCTGCTGGATAGGTGCGCAGGGGGCCGCGGTTTAATAGTTTTACTAAGTTTTACTTGTCTTCTGCTGGATAGGTGCGCAGGGGGCCGCGGTTTAATAGTTTTACTAAGTTTTACTTGTCTTCTGCTGGATAGGTGCGCAGGGGGCCGCGGTTTAATAGTTTTACTAAGTTTTACTTGTCTTCTACTGGATAGGTGCGCAGGGGGCCGCGGTTTAATAGTTTTACTAAGTTTTACTTGTCTTCTGCTGGATAGGTGCGCAGGGGGCCGCGGTTTAATAGTGTAAATAGTTTTACTTGTCTTCTGCTGGATGGGTGCGCAGGGGGCCGCGTTTTAAAAGTTTTAATAGTTTTACTTGTCTTCTGCTGGATAGGTGCGCAGGGGGCCGCGGTTTAATAGTTTTACCATAGTTTTACTTGTCTACTGCTGGATATGTGCGCAGGGGGCCGCGTTTTAAAAGTTTTAATAGTTTTACTTGTCTTCTGCTGGATAGGTGCGCAGGGGGCCGCGTTTTAAAAGTTTTAATAGTTTTACTTGTCTTCTGCTGGATAGGTGCGCAGGGGGCCGCGTTTTAATAGTGTAAATAGTTTTACTTGTCTTCTGCTGGATAGGTGCGCAGGGGGCCGCGTTTTAAAAGTTTTAATAGTTTTACTTGTCTTCTGCTAGATAGGTGCGCAGGGGGCCGCGTTTTAATAGTGTAAATAGTTTTACTTGTCTTCTGCTAGATATGCGCGCAGGGGGCCGCGTTTTAGTAGTGTAAATAGTTTTACTTGACTTCTGCTAGATATGCGCGCAGGGGGCCGCGTTTTAGTAGTGTAAATAGTTTTACTTGACTTCTGCTGGATAGGTGCGCAGGGGGCCGCGTTTTAATAGCGTAAATAGTTATACTTGTCTTCTGCTGGATAGGTGCGCAGGGGGCCGCGTTTTAATAGTGTAAATAGTTTTACTTGTCTTCTGCTGGATGGGTGCGCAGGGGGCCGCGTTTTAAAAGTTTTAATAGTTTTACTTGACTTCTGCTAGATATGCGCGCAGGGGGCCGCGTTTTAGTAGTGTAAATAGTTTTACTTGACTTCTGCTGGATATGTGCGCAGGGGGCCGCGTTTTAATAGCGTAAATAGTTTTACTTGTCTTCTGCTGGATAGGTGCGCAGGGGGCCGCGTTTTAATAGTGTAAATAGTTTTACTTGTCTTCTGCTAGATATGCGCGCAGGGGGCCGCGTTTTAGTAGTGTAAATAGTTATACTTGTCTTCTGCTGGATGGGTGCGCAGGGGGCCGCGTTTTAAAAGTTTTAATAGTTTTACTTGTCTTCTGCTGGATAGGTGCGCAGGGGGCCGCGGTTTAATAGTTTTACCATAGTTTTACTTGTCTACTGCTGGATATGTGCGCAGGGGGCCGCGTTTTAAAAGTTTTAATAGTTTTACTTGTCTTCTGCTGGATAGGTGCGCAGGGGGCCGCGTTTTAGTAGTGTAAATAGTTTTACTTGTCTTCTGCTAGATATGTGCGCAGGGGGCCGCGTTTTAGTAGTGTAAATAGTTTTACTTGACTTCTGCTAGATAGGTGCGCAGGGGGCCGCGGTTTAATAGCGTAAATAGTTATACTTGTCTTCTGCTAGATAGGTGCGCAGGGTTAGGGTTAAATTTAATTTCCTGATGATTCATTTCAGCTTATCCAGTTATTATTCGAATGACGTTTTACACAAGGAAGCTCTCGTCTACATCGTTAGCATTTACAATGGACTACCTTATGAAAACAGTGACGCAATATGCCGACGGACTGAAGCAAAGTCGTTAGTTGACGTATATAATCTATTTCGAAAATATTACGGTACAGATTAAGAATATTGAAATCGGAAATCAAGCGATCTATAATATCCATATGTATAAATATTTTATTAAGTCAGAGAAATGTATGTATTATCATTATCATGTTATCGCCAATTATCGAAAGTATTATGATACAAATTAAAGATATCGAGATTAGAAATCAAGCGATCTATAATATCCATGTGTATAAATATTTTATTAAGTCTGTGATCTATGAAATCAAGCGATCTATAAAATCCAGTACAACAAGATACGTGAGCTTCAATTTACATGTATGAATATTTAAGTCAGTGATGTGTATGTATTATCGTTATTATGCTATTACCAATTATCGAGCCGCCTCTGATACTTATGATGTTTAAGTGTCAATCGAATATGTATGTCAAATAAATAAATGAACAGTGAAACTCGCATTTTCTCAGCTTTCATCTTATTTTGGACGACTATTTTTTGCTGTTGAAAAACGACGACATGGTGAATGGGAAATTCAGGAGTTTAAAAAACCGAGTTATGTACGTAGAGGACGGCCCCCGGCGCGATTGACCTTAATTTTCATAGTAACAATATCAATCCTATATCTACGATTTTGAATTATATGATTAAGCATATATAAAAGTTCTAGCTCAAAAATCAAAATTAAATCAGCTTAATTGTTTTTCTATTTAAAAACGCGAGTTAAAATAAATTTCTGCATTATTGCTAAAAAATCATCGTTTCGTCTAGCATCACATACCAGTTCTCACTTTACAATACCCGGCCCCCTGCGCACCCATTGAGCGCAGGGGGCCGCAGCGGCCCCCTGCGCACTCTGCAGACAGACCCCACTCCTTGAACCTACATGAAGCTATCACTTTATTCGAGAAGGGTCATTCTTAAGAATCCGCAGACCTGCCCTGAGAGGCCATTGGCGCAATTAAGCAGTATAAATGGAAAACTGTGCTATAATTCTGATGAAACGGCGAACTATCTCGCCGATGTTTGACATGCACATTATCGAGTCATGAAATTAAATGGATTAAAATGAAATAAATTAAACGTATTGATATATCGACACAAATAAAACGAAAGTAATATTTCAATTAAAATTCATTCATAATAAGAAATGTATTTTTAAAAAGTTATGTAGTTAACCGACGACGAAAAGTTATGGTGATTATATAAATTTCAAAGCATTAATTTAATTATTCAAATATCCTATAGGCCTACATAAACAATTTGTGTCGTCCACTGATATTAGTGCGTTTCAATATGCTGTATATTCTAATTCAACAGTGAATTTTTCGGGGTTGTCTACTGCTTTCGCAGAAACTCTTTTGTAATTCTGCTGATCATATTTTTCTTCTCCGGGGTAAGGGTTGGTTGATCATATGTCATATTATTTTTCGTTAGGTTAATTACCTGAGCGCAGGCCAACTTTAATCAGTTTTATACTTTATCTAATGACAATGGCATAATTATAGTTGCCACATGCAATAAGGCATACGCAATTGAATCTAATCTGATCAGCCCTGCGGGTGCAATTATATACGTAGTCTACTGTCGTCAACCTGCCCTGAGAGGCCAGTTCAACTGCTGCAGTTTGACTTCTGATATCACCTGCCCTGAGAGGCCTGTTCAACTGCTGCAGTTTGACTTCTGATATCAACCTCATTCCGCTTCTGATATCAAGCCACTTTCATTTTTGCAGAAATCAACCTGCCCTGAGAGGCCAGTTTTACTGCTGCTGTTTGAGTTCTGATATCACCTGCCCTGAGAGGCCAGTTTCATTCTGCAGATATCAACTTGCCCTGAGAGTCTAGTTCAACTGCTGCAGTTTGACTTCCGATATCAACCTGCCCTGAGAGGCCAGTTTCATTCTTCAGAAATCAACCTGCCCTGAGAGGCCAGTTTCATTCTGCAGAAATCAACCTGCCCTGAGAGGCCAGTTCAACTGCTGCAGTTTGACTTCTGATATCACCTGCCCTGAGAGGCCTGTTCAACTGCTGCAGTTTGACTTATCAACCTGCCCTGAGAGGCCAGTTTAACTGCTGCTGTTTGAGTTCTGATATCACCTGCCCTGGAGAGGCCAGTTTCATTCTGCAGAAATCAACCTGCCCTGAGAGGCCAGTTCAACTGCTGCAGTTTGACTTCTGCCTATCACCTGCCCTGAGAGGCCTGTTCAACTGCTGCAATCTAGGCTAGGCCTCACGCATGTTACCAAAATGAGTTTAGAAAATGTGTCGAATGTTTTATATTGACGTAATGAGCAATTGCGGCGTGCTCTCCTCATCTCTTCGTCACCTCCCATTTAGGTGTGAGCAAGCCGATAGCCAGTTTAATTACGATGCGATAAGGACTTGTTATTTAACACAAGTGCATTCATATTTATTGATGCAAACAATGTATAGAAATACGTATGCAAATGTAACACAGAAAGTGAAGTGCAAAGAAATTAGAAGAAACATATAGCACGTTAATCGTAATAAATTATAGATTGCAAATAAAAACAGCGCCGCTTGGAATCATTTAATTTAATTTTTACAAAAACTTGTATCATCGTTATCATTAATTACCTAACATAGCAGCAAAATTCTATTCCTGAGAATAATTGTGATTTTTCTTCTCCATTAAGTTATAGATGAAATTTTATTCCATATTCCGATAGATGGCGCTTGTGAAATGTGGTACATTACAAATATTTACAACGGTTAATTCTAGCTATTTGATAGTTTATCGAAATTCCAATCGGTGGCGATAATAGTTATATGTATAATTGTATCGTACAGTCCTATTTAACTTCATTTCAACATTAGGATCATTCCCAGTATAAGTGGTATCTACGTTCGAACCCAGAACACCTTTACATGTCCTTTTTGTCTGCATCAGGACCACTCTGAATAATTACTGGGACACCCCAGCTCATCGTCTACTTCAGCATCAGGCCCTATCAGAAACAGCTCGAGCAACTATCGATGGAGTTCGTACCTGACACAGTTATTTTTCAGTGTAGAACAAAATGTATTTAAGGAAACAATTGCGAAAAGACAAATTAATTATTCCATTAATGGCAGGGAATCAGTGTCCAAAATGCAGGTTGATAGCTGCATAAATAGTCAAATAAATGAAAGTCTCAGACCTTATTCAAATATTCTATTTTCTAAAACTGATCAGTCCCCCACCTGACTCCAGTGGGTGTGATTTAGTTTGTTATGGAGCTACAACCGGCCGCTCAGCTTTTACGGCAAATAAACTTAAGATATAAAAAAAGAGTAATCAGACAAGGTCGGTCTGATTACTCAAAGCCAAGAGAAAGGTGTCGATCTGTTGCCTGGACCCCAGACATTCTATCTGAAAGGGGGTGGGAGGAGGGTTCAAGCTGTCTTTGAAGAGCGAGTACTTCAGATTATGTAGAAGGTCTAAAGTCTAAACGAGTGTCTGAAGGGTATGGGTAGGTACTGGAGTATCCTCAGCAGATAGGGTAGTGCCAAGCTGCGGCAGATTGATACATGCATAATTTATGAGTAATCGGGCCAGACTGAAAACTTTAATAAAAGAAAGTCTCTACATCAGTGAGAATGGTTTGAAGTCCTCATTTTACAGTGGATCCTTAGTTAAATACAAATCTTATGGTTGAAAGTGAAATTGTCGTATTATCAAAATATGGATCGATGTAAATTAGCCGGGACATGCCGAAAATCTGATCGTAATAAACGGTTTTCGTCCTAAACACAATCGTATTAATGGGGTTCAACTGTCGTCCCGTTTCATTTAATTCACTTCCAGAGAAAAAAGAATCCATGTACAATAGACTTGACTAACTCGAATCAATAAAGACAAGGTGATAATTGTCACCTGCAGATAAAGACATTGAACTATTTGCATTGAAATTCTTTTATGTCCAAATTGATGTAAGCTTGGAAAATCATTACTCCAAGATAAAAGTGACTGGAGAGTCCACCGTACATTATATAAGGAAATAATAACACATAATTTGTAGAGAACAACTGACCATTAATGATACTGATGTTAAAACAACTAGTGGTTAGTAGTTCAAATGGTATTCATAGTTCAACAGATAATCAAACACCATAAAATCAATGTATTCATCAATATAATAATCAAACAAGTCAAGAGCAAACTGTGTATCTTGAGTAAGAGTTTAACATCGTCAGAATGAGATGCAACACAAAAACAATCATTTTAAAAAAATAAATGTATTTACAAAAACAAACGCAGTCACAAGTACATAATCTCCACATATACAGTTTATTCATTCATCACTGTAACAAAACTCTAAACCAAAGTTTGACATCCTCAATTATCATTTACAAAATAATTTAACCAGCACAACAAAAACAAGAGAAGCCCTTTGAAATGTATGCATATAAAACGCTAAGTCGCAGCACATCAGTAATTAATAACCCACAATCAGATTCAACAACAAACCAGCCAATCAAACCATCAGTTCATATTTATTTTCCAATAGATGTACAATGTGTATTTACATTCAACCTATCCCTGAAGCCATCAGCCTCAGAGAAATTGTTTGGCATCTCTGGAACTAGGCTAACTCGCAGTAACAAACACTGAAAGTCCTGATTTGACGGAGACATTGTTCGGCATTTCTGGAACTATGATAACTCGTGGTAACAAACACTGAAAGTCCCAATTTGGCGGAGAAATTGGTCGGCATCTCTGGAACTACGCTAACTAGCGGTAACAAACACTGAAAGTCCCAATTTGACGGAGAAATTGGTCAGCATCTACGGAACTGCGCTAACTCGAGGGTAACAATCACTGAAAGTCCCGAATTGATGGAGATATTGGTCGGCATCTCTGATCTGATCTTTTCCTGTCGTTTGATGTTCTACAGCCAACCACAAGCTCAATACTACAATGACAAAACACAAAATATGAATAATGATATCATTTTTAAGACTCTTCACCAAAGATAAATTTCAACTATACCTGATTTATAGTCAATTCAGAGTCACGACATCGACCTGGAGAAATTTGCTCAATACTTCCAGAACTTTGATGTTTCCCTTTCCTCTAGTATTACATGTCTTTACCAACAACGACCACAACAAACAGACAAACCACTGGCTACAACAGAAATACATGAAATAAAAGTAACCCGCTTCATTGAGTCTGCTGTTCCTACCATGAAATTCATATCAGGTTTAATTATACCTGATTTATAGTCAATTCAGACTCATGACTTGGACCTTGAGAAAGTTGCTGAATGCTTCGTGAACTCCGATGTGTTCCTTTCCTCTCTACCAACAACCAACAAACAGACAAACCACTGGCTACAACAGAAATACATGAAATAAAAGTAACCAGCTTCATTGAGTCTGCTGTTCCTACCATGAAATTCATATCAGGTTTAATTATACCTGATTTATAGTCAATTCAGACTCATGACTTGGACCTTGAGAAAGTTGCTGAATGCTTCGTGAACTCCAATGTGTTCCTTTCCTCTCTACCAACAACCAACAAACAGACAAACCACTGGCTACAACAGAAATACATAGAATAAAAGTAACCAGCTTCATTGAGTCTGCTGTTCCTACCATGAAATTCATATCGGGTTTAATTATACCTGATTTATAGTCAATTCAGACTCATGACTTGGACCTTGAGAAAGTTGCTGAACGCTTCGTGAACTCCGATGTGTTCCTTTCCTCTATACCAACAACCAACAAACAGACAAACCACTGGCTACAACAGAAATACATAGAATAAAAGTAACCAGCTTCATTAAGTCTGCTGTTCCTACAATGAAATTCATATCAAGTTCAATTATACCTGATTATAGTCAATTCAGACTTATGACTTAAAAAAGAAAGTGCTCAGAACTCCAGCAACTTTTAGTATCTTCTTGAACTTTCTGTTTGATGTGGAGATTCCTCAGAATACCTTCGATTTCTACAGACAAACACTGAAAGAAGAAATTGTTCAGCATCTCTGATCTGATCTTCCCGTCATCTGATATTGTACAGCCAACCACAAGCTCAATACTATAATGTACACAAAAAATGAATAATTCTTAAAAAAAGAAATTTCAATTCTTATCTACAAAACAATTTATAGCAATATATATTTTACCTGATTTATAGTCTTGACTTAGCGAAATTTCTCAGAACCTCAGAAACTTTCGGTATCATCTTGAACTTTCTGTTTGAGGGGTGGAGATTTCCTACGATCTCTGCTGACAACAGACACCAATTCAACGCTTCTCTCTCTGGGACTCTCTTTCTTCCTCTTTTCTCTCATTTTACTCATTAATATTTAACTATGCAACACTTTTAATTTTTTCAACATAATAAAATGGACATTATGTTTTTCTTTACATCATCGTTGTTGGAGATTGTACAAGAAATGACACAAAAATACCTTCTTTAATTTTAAACTCACAGCTGTTTGTAAATTATTTCCACACACAAAGATGGCATGCTGCATGCTGATCAATTTGTTAACCATGCGCATGGACCCGCGGGTGTGCCAGTGCTGTTTAGTGCAATCGATTCGTCGGTGCAAGTGCAAAGTGGGACGTCAAGTGCAAAGTGGGACGTCAAGTGCAAATTTGGACGTCAAATGCAAAGTGGGACGTCAAGTGCAAATTTGGGATGTAAATTGTTTTCACCAGTGTTTACGATGATCAACCATCTTTCTGAAGATGTTTAAAGCAATTTGAATTCTAACAGTTTTTTACACTGTCGGCTCACAGATTTAGAAACTGGTTTACCTCATCATCAGAGTTAAGACGCCGACAATTTTATCACTCCTTAAGTGGAGTAATATAATCAAGTCACTAACAATTCAGTTTTGTCAATTCAAGAAGGGAAAGGAGGGGAAGGCATTAAACCTCAATATCACCCCAGCCTTAAGTCACTTACAATTCAGTTTATGTCACAATTAACTTGACAATTCAAGAGGGGGAGGGATCACTAAATTTCAATTTTATCACAAACAATTGTTTAGCAGTGATTTACCGACAGTGTTTTGTAACACGTAACTTCCATCAACACCTATTGAAGGAGGTCATCAGTGTTGTAACACACTGACAATTGTGTTCATTAGTCACTTTTCTATATGACAGTTCACAACCTTCAGGTGCAAGGATCCTAAGTGAAGCTATCAAACAATAGCATCTTTGAGTATAACACTTTTAAAATGAGTAATGTGATAATAATTTGCTGATACAATATATACAGAGAACCACACCAGCATTATTTCAATGATTCAACCACCACAAAGCTATCGATGGATAGCTGTTTTGAATATTTATACATTTAAAACGTAAAGTCGCAATAAGGATGATCAGGAAACATGATCAATCCCATTTCACCGACATATGTTACAATATATACAATGTACCAACACCAGTAGCATTTCAATGATTCAACCACCACAAAGCTATCGATGGATAGCTGTTTTGAATATTTATACATTTAAAACGTAATAAGTCGCAATAAGGACGATCAGGAAACATGATCAATCCCAATTCACCGCCATATATTACAATATATACACAGAACCAACACCAGTGACATTTCAAAGATTCAAAAACCACAAAGCTATCGATGGATAGCTGCTTTGAATATTTATACATTTAAAACGTTAAGTCGCAATAAGGACGATCAGGAAACATGATCAATCCCATTTCACCGACATATATTACAATATATACAATGTACCAACACCAGTAACATTTCAAAGATTCAACCACCACAAAGCTATCGATGGATAGCTGTTTTGAATATTTATACATTTAAAACGTAAAGTCGCAATAAGGACGATCAGGGAGCAAACTCGCCAAAACTCAATATCACCCCATAACAGAGTGTATTAATTAACACCCAGCACCAAGCAGCAGTATTTAAAAGGAGGTCATCAGTGTTGTACCACACTGAAAATTCAGTTTGTTTGTCATGTTTCTACATGACAGTTGAAGAAGGAAGGAGACTCCTGCACTCAATATCACCCCTGAACAGAGTGTATTTATTAACACGCTGCAGCAAGCAGCAGTATTAAGGGAGGTCATCAGTGCTGTAACACACTGACAATTCAGATTGTTAGTCACATTTCTACATGACAGTTGAAGAAGGAAGGAGGAGACTCCTGAACTCAATATCACCCCAAAACAGAGTGTATTAATTAACACCCAGCACCAAGAAGCAGTATTAAAGGAGGTCATCAGTGTTGTAACGCACTGACAATTCAGTTCGTTTGTCATGTTTCTACATGACAGTTGAAGAAGGAAGGAGGAGACTCCTGAACTCAATATCACCCCAAAACAGAGCCAGCAGCAAGCAGCAGTATATAAGGAGGATGATTCATGATGTTATAATGTTTAATGTAATAATTCTTATTGTAATAATGTTTAATTTAATAATTCAAGAAGTTCATGGAAGGTGGTAAGAATTTACACCCAGCAGCAAGCAGCAGTATTAAAGGAGGTCATCAGTGTTGTAACGCACTGACAATTCAGTTCCTTTGTCACGTTTCTACATGACAGTTGAAGAAGGAAGGAGAAGACCCCTGTGATCAATACCACCCCAAAACAGAGCCAGCAGCAAGCAGCAGTATTAAAGGAGGTCATCAGTGTTGTAACGCACTGACAATTCAGTTCATTTGTCACGTTTCTACATGACAGTTGAAGAAGGTAAGAGAAGACTCCTGCGATCAATATCACCCCAAAACAGAGCCAGTAGCAAGCAGCAGTATTTAAGGAGGATGATTCATGATGTTATAATGTTTAATGTAATAATTCTTATTGTAATTATGTTTAATGTAATAATTCAAGAAGTTCATGGAAGGTGGTAAGAATTAACACCCAGCAGCAAGCAGCAGTATTAAAGGAGGCCATCAGTGATGTAACACGCTGACAATTCAGTTTGTTTGTCACGTTTCTACATGACAGTTGAAGAAGGAAAGAGGAGACTCCTGAACTCAATATCACCCCAAAACAGAGTGTATTAATTAACACGCAGCAGCAAGCAGCAGTATTAAAGGAGGTCATCAGTCTTGTTACACACTCACAAATCAGTTTGTTTGTCACGTTTCTATATGACAGTTAACAACCTTCAGGTGCAAGGAACCAAAGTGAAGCAATCAAACAATAGCATCTTTGAGTATAACACTTTTAAAATGCGTAATGTGATAATATTTGCTGATACAGTATACACAGAGAACCAACACCAGCATTATTTCAATGATTCAACCACCACAAAGCTATCGATGGATAGCTGTTTTGAATATTTATACGTTTAAAACGTAAAGTCGCAATAAGGATGATCACAAAACATGATCAATCCCATTTCACTGACATATATTACAATCTATACAATGTACCAACACCAGCGACATTTCAAAGATTCAACCACCACAAAGCTATCGATGGATAGCTGTTTTGAATATTTATACATTTAAAAAGTTAAGTCGCAATAAGGATGATCACAAAACATGATCAATCCCATTTCACCGACATATATTACAATCTATACAATGTACCAACACCAGCGACATTTCAAAGATTCAACCACCACAAAGCTATCGATGGATAGCTGTTTTGAATATTTATACATTTAAAAAGTTAAGTCGCAATAAGGATGATCACAAAACATGATCAATCCCATTTCACCGACATATATTACAATCTATACAATGTACCAACACCAGCGACATTTCAAAGATTCAACCACCACAAAGCTATCGATGGATAGCTGTTTTGAATATTTATACATTTAAAACGTTAAGTCGCAATAAGGATGATCACAAAACATGATCAATCCCATTTCACTGACATATATTACAATATATATACACAGAACCAACACCAGCATTATTTCAATGATTCAACCACCACAAAGCTATCGATGGATAGCTGTTTTGAATATTTATACATTTAAAACGTAAAGTCGCAAAAAGGACGATCACAAAACAGGATCAATCCCATTTCACCGACATATATTACAAAATATATACAAAGAACCAACACCAGCATTATTTCAATGATTCAACCACCACAAAGCTATCGATGGATAGCTGTTTTGAATATTTATACATTTAAAACGTAAAGTCGCAATAAGGATGATCACAAAACATGATCAATCCCATTTCACTGACATATATTACAATCTATACAATGTACCAACACCAGCGACATTTCAAAGATTCAACCACCACAAAGCTATCGATGGATAGCTGTTTTGAATATTTATACATTTAAAAAGTTAAGTCGCAATAAGGATGATCACAAAACATGATCAATCCCATTTCACCGACATATATTACAATCTATACAATGTACCAACACCAGCGACATTTCAAAGATTCAACCACCACAAAGCTATCGATGGATAGCTGTTTTGAATATTTATACATTTAAAACGTTAAGTCGCAATAAGGATGATCACAAAACATGATCAACCCCATTTCACTGACATATATTACAATATATATACACAGAACCAACACCAGCATTATTTCAATGATTCAACCACCACAAAGCTATCGATGGATAGCTGTTTTGAATATTTATACATTTAAAACGTAAAGTCGCAAAAAGGACGATCACAAAACAGGATCAATCCCATTTCACCGACATATATTACAAAATATATACAAAGAACCAACACCAGCATTATTTCAATGATTCAACCACCACAAAGCTATCGATGGATAGCTGTTTTGAATATTTATACATTTAAAACGTAAAGTCGCAAAAAGGATGATCACAAAACATGATCAATCCAATTTCACCGACATATATTACAATATATACAATGTACCAACACCAGCGACATTTCAATGATTCAACCACCACAAAGCTATCGATGGATAGCTGTTTTGAATATTTATACATTTAAAACATTAAGTCGCAATAAGGATGATCAGGAAACATGATCAATCCCATTTCACCGACATATTTCACCGACATATATTACAATATATACAATGTACCAACACCAGTAACATTTCAATAATTCAACCACCACAAAGCTATCGATGGATAGCTGTTTTGAATATTTATACATTTAAAATGTAAAGTCGCAATAAAGATGATCAGGGAGCAAAACTCACCAAAACTCAATATCACCCCATAACAGAGTGTATCAATTAACACGCAGCAGCAAGCAGCAGTATTTAAGGTGGTCATCAGTGTTGTACCACACTGAAAATTCAATTTGTTTGTCACGTTTCTACATGACAGTTGAAGAAGGAAGGAGGAGACTCCTGCACTCAATATCACCCCTGAACAGAGTGTATTTATTAACATGCTGCAGCGAGCAGCAGTATTAAGGGAGGTCATCAGTGCTGTAACACACTGACAATTCAGTTTGTTAGTCACGTTTCTACATGACAGTTGAAGAAGGAAGGAGGAGACTCCTGAACTCAATATCACCCCAAAACAGAGTGTATTAATTAACACCCAGCACCAAGCAGCAGTATTAAAGGAGGTCATCAGTGTTGTAACGCACTGACAATTCAGTTCGTTTGTCATGTTTCTACATGACAGTTGAAGAAGGAAGGAGGAGACTCCTGAACTCAATATCACCCCAAAACAGAGCCAGCAGCAAGCAGCAGTATTTAAGGAGGATGATTCATGATGTTATAATGTTTAATGTAATAATTCTTATTGTAATAATGTTTAATGTAATAATTCAAGCAGTTCATGGAAGGTGGTAAGAATTAACACCCAGCAGCAAGCAGCAGTATTAAAGGAGCCCATCAGTGTTGTAACGCACTGACAATTCAGTTTGTTAGTCACGTTTCTACATGACAGTTGAAGAAGGAAGGAGAAGACTCCTGCGATCAATATCACCCCAAAACAGAGCCAGCAGCAAGCAGCAGTATTAAAGGAGGTCATCAGTGTTGTAACGCACTGACAATTCAGTTCATTTGTCACGTTTCTACATGACAGTTGTAGAAGGAAGGAGAAGACTCCTGCGATCAATATCACCCCAAAACAGAGCCAGCAGCAAGCAGCAGTATTTAAGGAGGATGATTCATGATGTTATAATGTTTAATGTAATAATTCTTATTGTAATAATGTTTAATGTAATAATTCAAGAAATTCATGGAAGGTGATAAGAATTAACACCACCAGCAAGCAGCAGTATTAAAGGAGGCCATCAGTGTTGTAACGCACTGACAATTCAGTTCCTTTGTCACGTTTCTACATGACAGTTGAAGAAGGAAAGAGGAGACTCTTGAACTCAATATCACCCCAAAACAGAGTGTATTAATTAACAAGCAGCAGCAAGCAGCAGTATTAAAGGAGGTCATCAGTCTTGTAACACACTGACAAATCAGTTTGTTTGTCACGTTTCTATATGACAGTTAACAACCTTCAGGTGCAAGGAACCAAAGTGAAGCTATCAAAATATAGCATCTTTGAGTATAACACTTTTAAAATGCGTAATGTGATAATATTTGCTGATACAGTATACACAGAGAATCAACACCAGCATTATTTCAATGATTCAACCACCACAAAGCTATCGATGGATAGCTGTTTTGAATATTTATACATTTAAAACGTAAAGTCGCAAAAAGGACGATCACAAAACATGATCAATCCAATTTCACCGACATATATTACAATCTATACAATGTACCAACACCAGCGACATTTCAAAGATTCAACCACCACAAAGCTATCGATGGATAGCTGTTTTGAATATTTATACATTTAAAACGTAAAGTCGCAATAAGGACGATCAGGAAACATAATCAATCCCATTTCACCGACATATATTACAATATATACAATGTACCAACACCAGTAACATTTCAATGATTCAACCACCACAAAGCTATCGATGGATAGCTGCTTTGAATATTTATACATTTAAAACGTAAAGTCGCAATAAAGATGATCAGGGAGCAAAACTCGCCAAAACTCAATATCACCCCATAACAGAGTGTATCAATTAACACCCAGCAGCAAGCAGTAGTATTTAAAAGGAGGTCATCAGTGTTGTACCACACTGAAAATTCAGTTTGTTTGTCACATTTCTACATGACAGTTGAAGAAGGAAGGAGGAGAGTCCTGCACTCAATATCACCCCTGAACAGAGTGTATTTATTAACACCCAGCAGCAAGCAGCAGTATTAAGGGAGGTCATCAGTGCTGTAACACACTGACAATTCAGTTTGTTAGTCACGTTTCTACATGACAGTTGAAGAAGGAAGGAGGAGACTCCTGAACTCAATATCACCCCAAAACAGAGTGTATTAATTAACACCCAGCACCAAGCAGCAGTATTAAAGGAGGTCATCAGTGTTGTAACGCACTGACAATTCAGTTCGTTTGTCACGTTTCCACATGACAGTTGAAGAAGGGAGGAGAAGACTCCTGCGATCAATATCACCCCAAAACAGAGTGTATCAATTAACACCCAGCAGCAAGCAGCAGTATTAAAGGAGCCCATCAGTGTTGTAACGCACTGACAATTCAGTTTGTTTGTCACGTTTCTACATGACAGCTGAAGCAGGAAGGAGGAGACTCCTGCACTCAATATCACCCCAAAACAGAGTGTATCAATTAACACCCAGCAGCAAGCAGCAGTATTAAAGGAGCCCATCAGTGATGTAACACACTGACAATTCAGTTCATTTGTCATGTTTCTACATGACAGTTGAAGAAGGAAGGAGGAGACTGATCCTGAACTCAATATCACCCCAAAACAGAGCCAGCAGCAAGCAGCAGTATTTAAGGAGGATGATTCATGATGTTATAATGTTTAATGTAATAATTCTTATTGTAATAATGTTTAATGTAATAATTCAAGAAGTTCATGAAAGGTGGTAAGAATTAACACCCAGCAGCAAGCAGCAGTATTAAAGGAGGTCATCAGTGTTGTAACGCACTGACAATTCAGTTCCTTTGTCACGTTTCTACATGACAGTTGAAGCAGGAAGGAGGAGACTCCTGCACTCAATATCACCCCAAAACAGAGTGTATCAATTAACACCCAGCAGCAAGCAGCAGTATTAAAGGAGCCCATCAGTGTTGTAACGCACTGACAATTCAGTTTGTTTGTCACGTTTCTACATGACAGCTGAAGCAGGAAGGAGGAGACTCCTGCACTCAATATCACCCCAAAACAGAGTGTATCAATTAACACCCAGCAGCAAGCAGCAGTATTAAAGGAGCCCATCAGTGATGTAACACACTGACAATTCAGTTCATTTGTCAGGTTTCTACGTGACTGTTGAAGAAGGAAGGAGGAGACTCACCCCAAAACAGAGTGTATCAATTAACACCCAGCAGCAAGCAGCAGTATTAAAGGAGGTCATCAGTTGTGATTTAGCAGTAATTTACCCACAGTGTTTTGTAGCACTTTACTTTCATCACTACAGATTGATTTAGCAGTAATTTACCCACAGTGTTTTGTAACACTTAACTTTCATCACCACAGATTGATTTACCAGTAATTTACCCACAGTGTTTTGTAACACTTAACTTTCATCACCACCAATTGATTTAGCAGTAATTTACCCACAGTGTTTTGTAACACTTAACTTTCATCACCATCAATTGATTTAGCAGTAATTGATCCATAGTTTGAAATGCGCTGCAATCAATGAGCAATTTCAAACTTTTCTATTCAGGAAACCACAGCAAAGAACTAAATGTATATAAACAAGGAGTGTCTTATTTAATTGTTGATGAGAGAGGAGAGAGAGGAGAGGAGGCATGTACACCTAACACAACGTTTAAAACTCAATATCACAACCAAAACAAGAGTTGAATGATAGCAAGCATCAGCAACATGTAGTTTTCAAATAAGGAAGTAATCAGTATTGTAAATCACATCTATTTGACAATTCAAGAAGGCAAGGGAAGGAGAAGAGACTCCAAAACTCAATATCACCCCTAGAACAGAGTGGAATGAGCAACATGCAGTAGCAAACAACAGTATTTGCCGTAGTAGCAAACAACAGTATTTTCCATTTTTAAAGGAGAATAACGGAGTATCTTCTGTATTTGATACTCGTTTGATGTCATAGCAAGGCCATTACCGGGAGTTATAGAGAACAAAAGGAGAAGCCATGCCACCACAAGATTTTAATTGTCTATGATTTTTATATTGTATATAAAAATGGCACGATATATCACCTCGTAGCAGAGGAAGGAGGTAGAACAAACCGCAAGATCAGTACATCTATCAATGTTTCATTATATGTATCATTGTTTCAAGACACCCACTTGCAGTGTTTTGTAACAATTTACTTTCATTACCACCAATTGATTTGGCAGTAATTCATATTTCGTGATGAGAGAGAGGAGTCTAGTAGGAAATGTAGCGATACACCTATCAAAGCTTTTTTACAAATGCAAATCAGTTTATTCTAGACTATGGACGTTTGTTGCTGGAGGAGACAAACTGTATTCCAAATTGAAACCCTTATCCCTTTTAGCTTTTTCTTAGAGAGATCGAACCCACAAAACGTCTGGCAAAGGCTTCAAACATTTTGATAACTGTTCGCGTAGAGCCAATGATAAAACCAGCATTTATCATCATCAAACACATCATGTAAACTGAAAACTGCAAACCAGCAGTGAGAGGAAGTATGCACAATCGATGAGATGATTGTTCATAGCTGCAACCAATGAAGTGAACTGCAACCAGTGAGGGGAAAGTATGCACAATCAATGAGATGATTGTTCATAGCTGCAACCAATGGAGTGAACTGCAACCAGTGAGGGGAAGTATGCACAATCAATGAGATGATTGTTCATAGCTGCAACCAATGGAGAGAACTGCAACCAGTGAGGGGGAATTATATTTCAAACCAGTGAGGGGAAATTAGCTCAATCATTGAGATGATTGTTCATAGCTGCAACCAATGGAGTGAACTGCAACCAGTGAGAGGAAATTATATTTCAAACCAGTGAGGGGAAATACGCTCAATCATTAAGATGATTGTTCAGCTGCAACCAATGAAGTGACAACCAGTGAGGGGGAAGTATGCACAATCGATGAGATGATTGTTCATAGCTGCAACCAATGGAGTGAACTGCAACCAGTGAGGGATAGGTATGCACAATCAATGAGATGATTTTTCATAACTGCAACCAATGATGCTAAAGCATATTGCATACCAGTAATGGTAAAGTACACTCAATCATTTACAAACAAGAGATGGTTAAATACACTTGCAAGCTAACAGATCAGAGATCACAGGAAGCAACATCACTCCAATCCCTATTTCTTGACATATGATATAAAATGCTCTTCAGCCTGTGACAAAATGTCTTCGATGTAATACGCTTATTACAATATGCTTAACTAGAATCTTCTTTCAAATATTAATTCAAAAGGAGGAGGGACTTATCTAATGTAATGGTATCAATGCTACGAATGTATGTGAAAAGTGAAAAGTAATAGTTTGAAACCAAGATTGAATGCATTCATTCTGTTGTATTGAATAAAGTGAGATCCGATGAAAATTATGAAAAAAGAAAAAAACAAACTACTATCTACAAATTTACAATATCTACAAGAAAATTAAAAAGAGAAATAAAAACGACTATTTACAAATTTACAATATTTACAAGAGAAATAAAAACTACTATTTACAAATTTACAATATTTACAAGAGAAATAAAACTACTATTTACAAATTTACAATATTTACAAGATAGAGAGAAAGAGAGCAAAAGAGAGAGAGAGGAGAGTGAGGAGAGAGAGAGGAGGGAGAGAGGAGGAAGGATGAAGGAGAGGGGTGAGAGGAAGAAAGGAGAGAGAGGAGAGAGTTAGTGGGTTAAAGAAAGAGGAAGAGAGAGTTAGTGGGTTAGAGAAAGAGGGAGAGAGTTAGTGGGTTAGAGAAAGAGGAAGAGAGTTAGTGGGTTAGAGAGAGAGAGGGAAAGGATAGAGAGAGGGAAAGGATAGAGACAGAGAGGGATAGGATAGAGACAGAGAGGGAAAGGATAGAGACAGAGAGGGAAAGGATAGAGAAAGGTAGAAAAAGAAGGGGCGATAAAAACAATAAAACATATGGGTAAAAACAATAAAACATATGGATAAAAACGGTTAAAAAGAGGCAGTTTAACGTCATACCACAGGACAAATAGATAAAAATCACTGATAAAATGTATGGATAAAACGTATTGTTAAAATGAGGCAGTTTAACGTCGTACCACAGGACAACTTGAAAATAGAAGTACACTAGCAATACTACTTATATGTTACTAGGTACAGTATTTTAGACAATTCTATAAAATTGTATAATTATCTCAACCTCTGCACTACCAAATATCAATTCGACAAAAAGTCATCTTTGAAAACGTTCGTAAGAATAGAACAACAAAACATAACGTAGCATTGAATTAATATTAATGTTATCAGAAGCTGAAAATCTGAAATCAACCATCAGCCATAAATGAGGAGGCGGGACTAATGCAATGAAATAATATCAATGCTCCAAACTTATAGGTTAAAATCTCGTTAAAACAATAGATGCAACAAGTGATATCAGTATTAAACTAAGATTGAATGCATTCATTCTGTTGTTTTGAATATTAAAATTATTCAATAGAATTATTTGAATATTAATTATCAATTAAATCTTTATCAAAATTTGCACTCAAATAGATTTGATGTATAGATATTATGAAGTTTAGAAAATTAAAAATTTAAGATTATATTTGAAATGTTTAAATAATCATTAAAATCTTAAGTTAAAAAGATATCTAAAAATATTTACAAGTAGAAATCAGAATCCATAAAAAAAAATCTAAAAAGAAATATAATATATACAAATAATAATACATACAAATAAAAAGCTATTCATAAATTTACAACATGTACAAGTACGGATAAAATGTGTCGATCAATTTGATGAAATATTTTATATTATTTGTCAATCATAATCGGAACCCAAGTGAATTCAGAATGGAATAACTGGGCCAGGCCAATCACTCACTCGATGATCATCAATTACTGGTACTACACAACCACAGATAGAGTGGTTTTTACCACGCGGTATATTAGGCCAGGTGCACCTCCCAATAATAATGCCGCCTATTATGTTTGGCTTCTTGTGTGTTCATATGTACATCGATACATCCTCAATCACCAGGGTTTTATTGTCGCCCACCGAATTTCACGCTTAAACAAACCCTGGTGGCAAACCCTTAATTGGTATCTTACGTTGTCCAAATATCTTCGGTTGACGGGTTGATGCTAAGCGGCCACTAGTCTTTACATCTAGTCAATCAGATGTGTAGCAAATCTGCCGGCGAAAAACAACGCATCTGATTGGCTAGATATATAGACTGGTGGCCTCTCAGTGGCAACCTGTCTACACAAGAAATCTTGAACAACGTAATAGACCAATGAAGAGTTTGCGACCGGGGTTTGTCTTGGCATGAGCTTCGGCAGACAACAATTAAAACCTGGCAAGTGAGGATGGCATTGATATATATCGAATGAAAAAGCTGCATGTAAATATGAAATGTGTACGAGAACCTTAAAAGCAGTGAAATAAGATATAAACTAGAGGGACACCATGCCCACTCGGTGAAAT
The DNA here is from genome assembly GCF_964204645.1 of Tubulanus polymorphus. Classification (NCBI taxonomy): domain Eukaryota; kingdom Metazoa; phylum Nemertea; class Palaeonemertea; order Tubulaniformes; family Tubulanidae; genus Tubulanus; species Tubulanus polymorphus. The sequence continues at coordinate 2,164,235 of NC_134027.1, read as the reverse complement.
GCTTGACAATCTGACAATTTCAATATTCAATGCCCCCGGTAAACATAACAAAAACCAATGCTACAAATATGCAATTGATTGCGGTTATATGCATAAATACCAAAACTCATGGAAAAATTGTATGAATTAAATACCCCTGATGGGAAGAATAGAAAATGGGGTAAGACTGGTCCTATGACAATGCTAACAATTATCAAACATCATGACTGTAAGTTAAAGCAACCCAATATTTCTAATTATGATGGGGGATACATATCGATATCAAACATCAAATGTTGGAGAAATCTTTGAAACCTCCCTTAAAAACTTCAAAACTGTGTAAAACTGCCGATTTTAGCGAACAAGAATGGCTACCAGTCAGCCATCTTGATATTCTGCCAGTCGAATAACGGATGAAAAGTGAATTCACTAGCCTGCTGGGACTCAAGTTAAGCTTAAAATCGATTAAAAAAACACAACAAAATTTCAACAATATTTTAGAAAAAAACTAGAATCTAGAGAAAGCAAAAAGTGAAAAGCCTAAAAACTAAATAAAAGTTCTCTAACAGTAACGAAAAAATACTGATTTAAAATTCCATTGTTTCATTCATTTATAATCTATTTCAGCGTAAAACCCTACATCCCTAAAATTAAGATAACATTAAAGATTACGTTTCAATGACCTGAGAGTATTGTATTATTAATCAATCTAATTAACTGCAAGTTCATCAAACAATAAAAAACCTAATCATCTACTCTATAACTAGTGATGTTACTTTCAATAACAAGAAAACAGGGGGGGTAAAAAAACTGGTGTTAATGCTAAAATATCCTCAATGAACTGAGAGTAATTTCATCAATGATGAATTTACCCTCAGTTCATTCATTGTTTTAATGATGATCCTGAGAGTGATTTCAACAATGATGAATTTACCCTCAGTTCATTCATTGTTTTAATGATGATCCTGAGAGTGATTTCAACAATGATGAATTTACCCTCAGTTCATTCATTGTTTTAATGATGATCCTGAGAGTAATTTCAACAATGATGAATTTACCCTCAGTTCATTCATTGTTTTAATGATGATCCTGAGAGTGATTTCAACAATGATGAATTTACCCTCAGTTCATCCATTGTTTTAATGATGATCCTGAGAGTGATTTCAACAATGATGAATTTACCCTCAGTTCATTCATTGTTTTAATGATGATGATGAGAGTAATTTCAACAATGATGAATTCCCCTCAGTTCATTCATTGTTTTAATGATGATCCTGAAAGTAATTTCAACAATGCTGAATTTACCCTCAGTTCATCACATTCTAAGATGTTACTATTTTATTCAGTGAAAATCTCTGAACCGCATAAAAAAAGGAGATCTTAAACGGGATTATTGATTAATAACCTGAGTGTAACTTATCATAAGATAAATTGACCCTCAGTTTATCAGAGGTTTATACTTTATTTAAGTTAACAGCTATAGTTAAAACTTGACCTAAATGAACTAAAACTTTAACTAAATTAGACTTAAATCAACTGGAACGAATTAAATTCATAAACAGCGAAAATTACTAAAATAACTAAACAAAAACCAACTAATCTAAACTAAGGTTAACTTGAAACCAAAGTTTTAATATCTAGTTTAAAACGCACTAGTGATTAATCGTAAACATCATGCTCACAATTTAACAAGACCCAGTTCCACAGTTATGCAACAAATATGTATTTAAATTCTTGTATCCAAATCAAACTGTGGAACTGAGTCCTGTATTGTATGGAACGAGATAAATGAAAAACAATCTGAGTGTATTTTTCATATGATGTTTTCAGTCATATATTTTCTTGAGATGACATCAATACAAATTAAAAATTCCAAATTTCATACGACGGGACGCTGAAAATATCATGTGAAAAATACACTCAGACTGTTTTTTGTTCATCGCATTCCATGATAGTGAAACACCAACTGAAAATGAGTAGATTATTCATTGAATTACTTTAATAAAAATTGAAAAAAACTACAAGAAAAAAGGTAAAGAAAGTATGAGAAAACGTTCTCAATCACATTTCATATTTACAAAGCCTATCAACAGTAAAAGCTCTTTATGCGTGCACCATATACAACATGGGCCTTTTATATAACCACTATTTATATCTGTGTTGTGGACCACGTAATTGTGTCAAAGAGTATTCGGTGATAAAACCTGGACCTTCAGTTATTCCATTCTCATGAAATCACTGGGGTTCGAATATACACAGTGATAGTCATATATAAAATATTTCATTAAATTGATCTTTCAGTTCGTATTGAAATACAAATAAATAAAATAGATATACAAATAAAATAGTCTTTAAATAAACAAAAAAATTTTTTTTTAAATATATACAAATAAAATAGTTTAAAAAGATACTTTGAGATAAAATACATACAAATGAAATAGTATAAAATTCAGATAAAAAAAGTTTTTAGATATCACAGGTGTTTTAAAATTCAGATATAAAATAGTTTCTTTAATAGATTAAAATTCAGATATAAAATAGTCTCTTCAATCTTTTTAAAATTGAGATAAAATAGTTTTACATATAATAGATACTTTAAAATTGTGATAATTTAAAATACTTTCTACAATTGTCTTAAAAATATGGGTAAAATAGTTTTTTAAGAATTACTAGTTTAGAAGTATCAATGAAATGTTTGCAGATATGAATAATTCATAATTTATAGCAATGAAATATATTTAGATGGATCACCTTGATCAATCATAATATCGAACCAAAACATCATTGAAAGAATCCAATAATAGCGATAATAATTCACATAAAATATGATTTTGGGCAATAGAAAAAATGAAACCAGGAAAATAATTAATGATATTTCGCAGATATTCAAAAACCGTAATTAATTTTGAGAACTGGAATGAAATCTTCAACAAGAGATATTTTAGGAAAAATTCAAACTTTTGGAAAGTTAAGATTAGGAAACTCGTAGTAAATTGGAATTTCAATTGAAATTGGAATTAGGAAATTTGTAATAAATTGGAATTTCAGCACTGAAGGACTCAAAATTTAGGAACTTTGTTCTCTCTTGGAACATGAGAAACTGGAACCACAAAAATACAACAAACTGTTCAACATGAGCAGTATGACCGGGTCTCAGTCAGTAGAAATCTATTGATGATGCTGGTTTTAGTTTGGATTTTGTGACCTCTTCACAACAATAATTGCAAAATGGCTGAGAAACTACAAATAGCCTCTTTTCATGTAATCAATTAGTAGGTTATATCACATACTTTGATACAACTTATGCCGTTTTTGGGGACGAAGGAAGCACCTGAGAACCTGATCAGATTAACAACCATATGAATGATTGACCTCTTGAAAACAACTTCAGCGTAGATTTCTTAAATCTATTGATAATTCACTCTCAACAGCCTTAATCTGACGTGTGTTTTATGCATTGCTCGCCTACATGGAAACAATTCCACGCTCTATCAACCATATTTCAATTGCTAAACGCAATTCCTGCTATTTAGACCCCGATCAAGGACCAGGAGTTACTTTATCAGAGCGGTGTCTATTACTGAGTTGATCGATTGTTATGAACTTAACAATTTTCCTTTTAGACCATCTCCACTATCATATCTCTCTAAACTCCTCTCTCTCTCTCATATCTCTCTAAACTCCTCTATCATATCTCCATAAACTCCTCTCTCATATTCCCCGAACCTCCTCTCTCATATTCCCTGAACCTCCTCTCTCATATTCCCTGAACCTCCTCTCTCATATTCCCTGAACCTCCTCTCTCATACCTCCCTGAACCTCCTCTCTCATATGCCTTATTGATTTCAACAAGAGATTAATTAAGACTAATTATTAACAAGAATTTTGAACTCAACCCTTGATCCTGGTGATCGTTAGAATCAGTAGAGATCAATATCAATCAATAAAACCCGATCACTGATGTGATACAACAAACTTTCCAATCCAAGATCTTTATTTTATACTTTCTTTATCAGAGATTCTTAATCATTGCATTTTTGCAGATCTTAGCTTTTTTTCTATTCTATCCTATGTTCAATTATGAACTCATAAATTCATGCATTGATCACCGATCCAGATGGTGATGGTTTCACACACAAGAAATGTAATGAAATTGATTACCGTAGTCTTTGCTGTGGTTTCCTTTCTTGCGCAATTTTTAATCCGGGCAATCTCACGTATATAAATATATATCCCTTTTCCTTATGAGTAAACATTTTAAATCCCTCCGATCACATGTGAAGGATTTCCCTCCATTGTTGAGCATTAGATATTAACATTTCAATCATTCAAGTTTTCATGTCATATTAAATTAATCTTTAATTCTGTAATTAGAAAAACAAGTATGTTAATAACGATATAATGGTTTAGCACTTGACGTATAGACGTCATAGTATTTGGGGGAGGGGGCAACATGGAACATTGAAAAATCTGTTTCAATGAAATTTCCTAAGGAATCGCATTATGTGAAACATAGCTGTTCCTTCTCCATGTTATTTTCAGCTTCATAAGGAAACGCATTATGTGTGAAACATAGCTATTCCTTCTCCATGTTTCGATAAAGTTCGATAAAGAATCACGTAACAGTTCCTTTTGATTTGAAAAATCCACTTTTTTTCAAACTCCATAGGAGTTATTGTAGGAATTGATTCCCTGCATATCTCGAAAGAGATTTACAACGGCTGACCATAGAATTAGAATAGATGACTCCTAAGAAGGCTACTGCCACAATCAGGTGGTATGGATGGTTACTGCTGCAAAGTAGTGGCAAGGATGGTTTATATCCCGAAAGATATTTGAAAAGGTCGACCATGGTATTAGAATTGATGACTCATAAGAAGGCTACTGCCACAATTAGGTGGTATAGATGGCTGCTGCTGCAAAGTAGCGCCAAGAAGGGTTAATGCTTCAGCATTGTGAGAAGCACAATGAACCTTAGTTAATAAGGTAAGAGTTAATGCAAAAATGGGGGTTAAAATGGAGTGGAACACAGTGGGACGTACAGTCAAAAAAAATAAATAAATGATTTAAAAAGTAAATGAATGGGATGATGGACAAATATTTCTTTTTGTCCAAAAAGTAAATAAAGGGATGAAATGATAATGAATTTTTTTTATCATTTTTCAATTTTTTAAATTTTTTTGGAGAAACCGTAAAACCTCCATAAAAGCAATGATTATATGCAATGATGTCTGGTTTTTTATTTTCATATTTTTTTTATAAAAGCAAGGAGGACTGCACGCCCACTGGTTCAAGGAGTGTTGACAGATATTTAACACTGCGCAACCTGCAGATCGACGAAGGTAGAAGGGAAAACTGAGTTTCAAGAAGTGCCGATCTGCAGACGTGCATGGGCTGATGTTGTTGCCCGGGTGATGGCGAGTGAAGGGGCTGATGTTATTTTAATTTGTTCGCCTACGTTTAACTAATTCATATTTTCCTTTAAAGGCCCCTTCAACATCGCGGAGCATTTTGATTGGATCGTGGTAGTTGATGTTTCTTGACCACCCAGGGCCGCGCGCCACCAGCTCGACAGCGGGGGAAGGTGGTGCCCCCACTGGAGCGCCTGATGTTGAAGCATTTTCGTTATCATTATATTTTCTCTTCTTATTTCTATTTTTTCCAGTCGATGTCGATGTTGATGGAGGTGGTCCGGTTGATGGTGGTGGTCCGGCAGATGCTGGTGTTGACGTAGATGCTGGTGTTGACGTAGATGCTGGTGTTGACGTAGATGCTGGTGTTGACGTAGATGCTGGTGTTGACTTAGATGTTGGTGGTCTGGTACGTGGTGGTGGTCTGGTACGTGGTGGTGGTGGTGGTGGCGGGGGAGTTGCGGGCCCTGGTGGTGTCGCTCCAGGAGTGGCGAATTCCTCCTCATCACTGCTCTCCTCCTCAAAATTTGGTTGCGGAGGTGGAGGAGGACGAGCTGCACGTTTGCCTTTTTTTTTTGTTTTCGGACGCCCCGAACCTATTGTGTAATCTATATCTTTAGTCTTTTGACGGGGCGACCGACGCAGTGAAGGCGTCTGAAGCTGTGGCGCCTCTGTCGGGGTCACCACTGCAGGGGCGACCTCCTGCTCCACATTTACGGGAGAAGCAGGGTCCACCTCCTGCAAAGGAACCAACTCAAAAGGTGGAACAATTTCAGGAAGAGTTGGTTCCTTAGGCCCGCAGAGAGATACACACCTTGTATAAGTATCTTTTAATGCTGGAAGTGCTCTGCGGGCTGCTTCAGACTGGTGATGTTGGATGTTTTCAATGATGTCTATATCTGAAATGAAAAAAAAAAAAACATTAAGGATCATGCATATTACACATAAATGACATAATGACATGTTCGAATATAATTATCATATTTGTATATAGTAACCTATAAAATAATGCAGTTATCCAATAGGTGAATGTGACGTGATGGGGTGAGAAGGGTCATTTGAACGTTTGGAAGGGATCGTAAGCTTATTTTGTGAGAAGTGATCATGTCACTGGTTGTAGACTAACGCTGTTGTAACTACACTTTTAACTGCTCTCATGATTTGCATCATCCATTACATAATAACGATGAGTTGACAGTATATCATCAGTGAGGCTGATAATTGAATCTTCCAATACACATTTTATAATGGTATTTTCATGTCTTATATACTTGATATATTTCAGAACCAACCCTGTACGTGGACGGGTACACTTTTGTTAATTCATTAATGGAAATACTGATTGTAATAGATTACATCCTACCATTACCTTGACAATCAATTTTGGTAGATAATCATGAATCAAAAATACACTTGATTTTTTTTCTGGGGTGATGACGTACCAGGTTCCAGGTGACAAAAACTATACATTATAATGAATAATCAATGGAATTGTTACCCATGACCCTGGTTTCAAAATCTGGGAACCTCTTTGGAATAACACGCATGATAACTTTTCATTTATCAACCAATTGAAATGGAAACTTTGAAACGATAAAAGATCTAATTTAAAACAAATGTCGCGCTGTATCAACAAAAAATTAATCGATAATTCCTTTTATTCAGTAATTACTTTTCAAATGGATGAGTGAAAAATGTGTCCACACTTCAGAAATGTATTCAATTATTTTGTAGAAAACTTTTTCATTGCATACAGTGCCACACTCCATCCACGGTAAGTGGGAGAATTTGTATATTTTCTACTGAATTTTCTCAAAAATGAAGATAAAAATATGATTGTTTTTTTTAAATATTTTATTGTTTAAACTATTTACAGCATGAATTAAAACAGAAAAACGACACAAATAATTTCACTTCGCTGAATCTAAAACCAGTAAAAGCCATTTCACACAACACTGCCCACTACTGCACCTTCAGAAACAACACTCACTACAAATAAAAAACATTCATTTTGAAGAACAATATTTAACTATAACCATAAATGGCTGTAATTCATTATTCCCAATAGAATATTCATTGTCAGCAATAGGCCTATCGGTACTCCACATATTCATTATATAACTCACCTAGAATGTATAATTCATCGTACAGCAGCCATTCATTTATTCAGATCAACAAAATTCCATGCACAACCATTTCAGCTGATATTCATCATACAGTAGCCTCCGCCTAAACTGCTACAGTTTGGCACCTTCTATTTTCTACCTTATTAGGCACCGGCTTTTAAGAATTGCAAAAATCAATTGATGAAAAGATTTATTGAGCCTAATAGCGGTCAAAATTATCAAGTTCTTTGTATTTTATACAATCTGACCATGTAGTGAATCCCCAAATTTCTTCTATAACTCTTTCAGAGCCCAGTCGACTTTCGTCTACAGATTATTTCAGGTCGTACAGAGCCCTGTCGACTTTAGTCGACATTTCTTATAGCAGTTATATTTTTAGTTTTTCGCATAGAATTCAGCAGAGAAATCTGCCGCTAGATGGCTTGATTAAATGGCAGTGCCCGTAAGTTTGTTTTTATGCTGCGTTTTTGTGGTGTTGCAATTCAAAATATTTGAGTTTTTTGCGTTTGAAAGTAGCGGGTACTTATCCGGAGGTCACGTGATTTAATTATTCGGTCATTTTCTAATTATAATTACCCGTACATTATATATTTCTGACCGTAGACATAGAATATTCCATTGTCAGCTGTTAGCTGAGGCTAGATACCTGATTTGTTCATTTTGATACATGAAATTTAGAGGCTTATCAAATAAATAGGTCACCGATTATAATTCATGCAAATTAGCTCATTTGCATAGAACGTCACTTTCAGTAAGAAAAATTACCACCAAAATTTTCCAAGGATCATATACCCTACAAACTTTTCAATTACCATAACGCTCTATCTCTTACAGTTTTCACTCTACGGAACTCCAAAGTTTCTACTGATTTTCCTACTTTTTAGATAACAATGATGGGCACTCTGAGGGTTTTTCTCTAATTACACATAGAACATAAGGCCTAATCACTAACAGCAAAAATACATAAAGATGTTCTAATGTTTTTATGTATTTTTGCTAACAGAGATAGAAGGTTGATAGTATATACATGTATTCTATAATATAGGCGAACAGCCATTACAGTTTACCGGTTTAGGCAGAGAATAAACGGAAATGAAGTGAACATTTACGGGATACGGGAAGCATTCTGGGAAACCAGGTCATCGTGGATTCGAACCTGTACATTACCATTGTGTCCCCGCCAAGACACTTATCCTCATTTCCTCTCTCCACCCAGGAGTAAATGGGTACCTTGGCCGATAGATGACCCCCGAGCGCCTAGCAGCTGTTCGAATGTTACCTCACCCCAGGAGACTATTAAATGGCTGGGGCAATAAAACCGAAAATGTGAAGCGCTCTGAGCAGCTGCTGGTTTTAGGGCTATATTAGACATATACTATTATTATCATTATTATCATCGAACAGAGCAATACCAGAAAAGGCAAAACATATGTATTGAAAAACAACATTTCATCTTTATTTCATCGAATTGAACAGATTATACTAGATATAGACCGTCTACCAGTTTAAGTGAAGTCTACAGTATCATTAAGGGCAAAAAATCCAATAAAATTTGATACATTTTTGTAAAATGAATTTTCACCGAATTTTAGTTCGAAAAAATTGCAATATATCCTTCTGTATTTTCTGTGTTTCATCATCAATCAAAAATCTTCAACTTTTACTTTCAGAAACAACCGTCGGGGTAAGATCCATTTCACTCGACACTGTCCACTACTGTACCTTCAGAAACAACCATCAGGGGTAAAAACCATTTCACACGACACTGTCTGCTGCTGCAACTTCATACAATCAAATCCATTCACTACAAATTACAATAAGATTTTTATCTATAAAAATCAAACATCATTAAACAGCGAACAATAAACGATATTTAAAATTTAGGCCTATTATATCACATGCATTCATTAAGTATTTCAAATAAGTCACTACTTACCCTTCAAGTATAGAATTATTCAGTGGAATAATTCACTATAAATACAGCTGCAGCCGTTTACAGAAAAAACAATATGAAATGTTGCCGTCGAACTTGTAAGGTGTAAAACAGGATAGACCTAGATAAATGTCAGGCCTGGATAACGGTAGAGGAAATACATTTCATGGCTTTAAGAAAATAAAAGAATTCTGAAAAAAAACATGAAGTCAAAGGGTAGGCCTATCTGAATTATCGGCCTATCGGAAATTTGATAAAATCTGGTCTCAGAACGAAATAAATCACTAAACTATGGTCCTGATACTGAGTAAACTGTGGTACCGATACTGACTAAACTGTGATCCCGATACTGACTAAACTGTGGTCCCGATACTGACTAAACTGTGGTCCCGATACTGAGTAAACTGTGGTCCCGATACTGAGTAAACTGTGGTCCGGATACTGACGTAACTGTGGTCCGGATACTGACGTAACTGTGGTCCTGATACTGACTAAACTGGGGTCCCGATACTGACTAAACTGTGGTCCCGATACTGACTAAACTGTGGTCCCGATACTGACTAAACTGTGGTCCTGATACTGACTAAACTGTGGTCCCGATACTGAGTAAACTGTGGTACCGATACTGACTAAACTGTGGTCCCAATACTGACTAAACTGTGGTCCGGATACCGACTAAACTGTGGTCCCGATACTGAGTAAACTGTGATCCCGATACTGACTAAACTGTGGTCCCGATACTGACTAAACTGTGGTCCTGATACTGACTAAACTGTGGTACCGATACTGACTAAACTGTGGTCCCGATACTGAGTAAACTGTGGTCCTGATACTGACTAAACTGTGGTCCCGATACTGAGTAAACTCACTGTATAAGACTCAGTACCTAACGAGGCACCAACCATTGACCGTAATAATGAATCCATTAGAAATAAATCGTGTGTAAACTGTATTTGCCGCAAGGCCGCAATATCTAGGATTTGCCAACAATTAGGCGATGAAGATTCGGACTATGAGCCGAGCTAGTGAAAGACATTCCTATCAAACATCATATCCTTAGTTTAGATCTAGTATAAACATCGAGTGGGTGTGGCTTTAGAATAGATCGCCGAAATGATAGCAGTTGCGAGGTATACCTCCTTCCCGCTATAATCTCGGGATCTCAAACTGTTGTGAGCAACTACCTAGAGATACGAAGAACAAAGTTTAACCAATAAATCAAAAATAGTGATCCTGAATTTCCTGACGATTGACGAATGATTAATAAAAAAGAAAATCACATGTTTTCGGATCCTGGAGTCGCAGAGAAAAACAAAAGTAACGTAAATACTAGTGCTACTTTTCAGCGGTATCTAAAATGTTGGTCCCAAAATGTGACGGGTATCTGGATACGGACAAAACAGCTATCCGGTTCCTGACTTAATTATTAACTAAACTATGGACTAAACCGCAATCCAGTTATTGACTAAACTATGGACTAAACCGCAGTCCAGTTATTGACAAAATTATGGACTAAACCGCAGTCCAGTTATTGACTAAACTATGGACTAAAACGCAGTCCAGTTATTGACTAAAATATGGACCTAACCGCAGTTCAGTTATTGACTTAACTATGGACTACATCGCAGTCCAGTTATTGACTAAAATATGGACCTAACCGCAGTCCAGTTATTGACTAAATACACTATGGACTAAACCCGGCCAGTCCAGTTACTGATTAAAATATGGACTAAACTGAAGTCTGCTTACTGACTAAATAGTAAATGGACTGAACTGCGCAGTCCAATTACTTGATTTATCGAACGTAAATCAGGATTTTCTATGAAGTGCATTGGTCTGGAGGCCTAGACAGTTTTAACTATTTATGTTGTAACTTATCTCTATTGACTGGATACAGCATTCAAATGAATAACATGAGGAATATATCACAATTTCGACGATATTTGAAACCGAAACCAGGAACCAGGAAATGAGGTTACTTCCTCAAGTTAATTCTCATCCACCAGAGCCTCTACTCACTATTCAATTCAATTCAAAATTTATTCACCATTAGATTTGTTACCAAATTCAATCGAGTTTAAGGGTGGTGACAGAATTGCATCATTCGTCAAAATGAAAAATTTATAATCGAACAATTGAAATTTGAAATAGAATAAAAGACTAGAAACATAAAATGATATTTTCAAAATTAAATCAGTGTGAGACATAAATTGAGTTTCCCGAAATTAAAGAGGATTGAATGAAATTGACATTAGACGATATTAGATTTTTTAATTGATGATATTCGAAATAATTGAGATTGAGACAATTTGAGATTTAGGATATCCAATAATGCGGAGATTTGAGATGAAATAATTGTGAATTTTAGATCAAATAATTTCAGATGTTGGAAATCAAATAATTTGAGATTTTCGTCAAAAATAATCGAGAATTTGAGGTATTCAAGATGATCTAATTAAGATTGATGAAGTAGAGTTTGTACTTACTCAAATCAAAAAACGCGCCGAGGGTTTCAGGGTCTAGAGTCAGCACCTCGGCGCGAACCAGCTTCAACAGTCCCGAAAAAAGGTCATATTTTGTAGACATATTCAAAGTTGAAGTTCAAGTTTTAATTGTTGAAGTTGTAATTGTTGTAGTTGTCGTTGTACTGCTGCTGTTGCTTTTATAACTGTTGCTTTTTTAACTGCTGCTGTTGATGCTGCTGCTGCTACTGCAATGTAAAAACAATCTTATTAAAATCAAGAAAATCAAAAATTATTGACTCTAAGAAATAGCTAAATCGAGTTTCTATTAAGTAATAATAATAATTAACGTTAAATTATTGGGTATCATAATTTTCTAAATATTAAATATAGAAGCCACCAGAATTAAGTTGAACGACGCTTCGAATGAAAGGTTTCTATGGATTCGAGTCATGGTTGAATAGACTGAGCTGTCTGTGTATTACACCTAGGCATGTCAACTAGCCGCTTTAGCGCGTCGATTTGAACACCATATAAACTGATTCCGAAAATTTCATAAATAAATTGTATAGTTTCCTCAATAAAATCACAATAACGTCTTCATTATTACGAGAGCGAAATTGCAAATCAAATGTTGTAATTTACTTCTAAATGTTAAAAACACCATTTGGACAATTTAGAGCAAAAGGAACGTCAAAATGGAAATGTCATAATTAAACACCTAGATAATATAATCCGAACTTTCGGAACTCTTGAAATTGTCTTACATAAAGCCGTATGCGAAACCTAAGGTCTATATGTAAAAAATTTACAAGTAAGATTGATAAATAAATTTGATCGAAAGAATTAAATAAAATGGATGACGTTTTGCTTACCTGAAAATGGCCGAACTGGAAAGAGGGATCAGCTGACCTGAGTTTTTATACCAACAGTGTGACGTCACTGATCCTGGCCAATGAGAAGTACCAATATTACCGCCAAGTTTAGAAAATCATTTTCTGGTGGGATTCGAACCTGATCAACGCCACAAAAAATTCCATTTGGTTCGAATACACGCAAATTCAATTAATATTCCACTGATGTGTCCTCAGTTTACCCCAGTTATCTGTTTAACTTAATCTGTTTGACAAACTGTTTAAGATGCATTCTGAAAATCGATTTTAAGCAAACTGAACACATACGAAATCACATACGAGACAAACTTACACACACGAGTTGTTACCACCGATCTATGGTCTAGTGGTTAGAAATCTCGCCTGGAACACCGGAGACCACAGTTTCGAGTCCTGCCATAGCGAACATACGCTTTTGGTAATTTGCCCCAAGTCTGTTTCTTTTTTCTAATATTTCAGATTGTGATGAGGGGTGGCCTACTCGGTGATATTGATTTGAAGATGAAATAATTTTAGTGGATCATGAATTTAGGAAAAAGATTACAGCACCACTGACCCATGTTTAAAACCTACAGAAATATTTCGGATGATGGATGTAATTTCAGAGGGTATAATTTGAAACGCCAATAAGAGCAGCCCCAAAATGTGATCAGTAGTGTGAGTGAGTGAAACCTGTGATGGCTCTCACTCTTAATTACGAATCTATTCGATTCTTATTCAGTACATACAGTCGGTCATTTACTGTTGGGTGCTGCCCCTATGTGTATAATAAACGGTAAATTTGTGAATTAACTGATTCCTACTGCGGCGCGCGAGTAATAAGTTAGTTCATATATTCACCGTCAACGATATGCATAGGGGCAGCACTTGACGGTTAAAATATGTATGGTTTCGAACCAGTATTTACACGGTTCGAACCCGGGACACCCCAGAGTACATCCTCTATTCAGCATCACGGCCATTCGTGAACCACTTTCAGTAATTATTGGGTTCGTACCCGGGACACCCCTGTACATCCTCTATTTAGCATCAGTACCACTCTCGGACAGTACCCGGCCGGGTTCAAACCCGGGAGACACCCCTGTTCCAGCATCTCAGGCCCACTCTGAACCAGTATCAGTAATTACTGGATTCGAACCCGGGACACCCCTGTACATCCTCTATTCAGCATCAGGACCACTCTCTGAGACGCGGACTCTATTCAATCCGGACGCGTCCGGATGTCTCCAATTACACTCGTTCATCGATCACGCGATCATCCGGATGTCATCCGGATACAAGTTCATCATAGCATCAACAGGCAACCAGTCTAGGCGCTCAGTCTATTACATCCTCGCTTGCCAGGGGTCCGGTATCACTCCCGAACTCGCTTCCACCAGGTTAGCCGAATCCCTTGACGGGTGAAGATGGACAACCGTGTACGTTACCGCCGAGTCCGGTTCCGTGTCCGTACAATAACAACTACAAATGAAATTGATGAAATAAGTTGTATATTCATAATTTTATTTTAACGTAAAATATCTTTTTATTCAATAACAGTGCAAAAAATACACATTAAAAACTTCTAAAAAATTTATAATAAATTTGAATCGAGTGATGAAATAAATTTGAATCGAGTGATACCGCTACCGAATCCACAGTGCTCACTTCACGACGGTCACTTGACACCGAACCGGACCTGCGGACACCGATCCCGAATCCCCGCTTGCCACAATCAAAATGGCCACGGTTTGACAAAACAAATTTGTGGTCCCGAGGTAAGGGTCGACTTATAACTTTGATGCTCGAGATTTTATCAAAATACACAATTCCATCTCGATCACCGCCCCGCCCCGGCGCCCGGCCCTCGTCGGCCCCGAAGAAGGTAGACTGGTTACCGGTCTCTACCAATATTGAATGGGACAGGCAACCAGTGTATACAGTGGCAATCTCGATGAAAACCAGGTTCGAATCCCTCCCTGGTCGACCGCGCCAACATCCCGCGCAAGTTCGCGCAAACGATGTAATTTATACCTGGGCCAGGGGCAACTGGCAGGGTCGGGCTATGGGTGATTTACTGGTAGGGTCGGGCTATGGGGTGATTAACTGGAAGGTCGGGATCATGGGTGATTTACTGCTGAATAGAGGATGTGCAGGGGTGTCCCGGGTTTGAAACCTAGTAATTACTGACACTGATTCAGAGTGGTCCTGATGCTGAATAGAGGATATACAGGGTTGTCCCGTTTTTTTGCAGGTCAGGGGCGACAAGCAGGGTCGGGCTATGGGGTGATAAGCTGGTAGGGCGGGATCATGGGTGATTTACTGCTGAATAGATAGAGGATGTACACTAGGGGTGTCCCGGGTTTGAAACCAGTAATTACTGGTATTTTTTACAAAATACAGAGAACATAATTAAAAAAAATAAACAAAACTTCATAACAAAATAAATGATATAAAAAAACCAATAAAACTATAAGTAATAAAAAAATAAACAAAACCAACAAACAATAAGTTAATATAGGGCTCCGTCATCAGGAATTTTTTCCTATCAACTTAATCTAATTATTAAAGGTTCTTCTTTCATAGAACAACCTTCTCCGTGTTTCCCAACCTCTTGAGATCTTTTCTGTTGTTGTTTTAAGTGTTCTATCGGATCAGTTAGTAATAAACAAAACAAATAACCATAAACCGTAACTAAATCAAACACACTAAAAAATAACTGATTCGATAGAATGCTTCGAATAGCTGATGAAAGATCACTCGTCCTTTTACCTATATATCACACCCTATCACTGCTGTTACTGTTAATTGTTTTAGGGATAATATCTGGGAGTAGATACATTTTACTCTTTTTTAGAAAGAATGTTAAACAGCTATAAACATGATTAGTTATCGATAGAAAAATTATTGTCATGTTTTCCCTTAAATAACATTGAATTAAATGAGTGAACTGATAATGTTTGAAAATCTTTAGTTAAGACAAGGTGCAGCGAAAATTCTAGTTGTCTAGTAAAAATGATTTTAATGAAAATGAAATTTAGAACGTTAAGTTAATACTAAGCTTTCCAGGATGACTTAGTAGGATTTGTCTCTTTTATGTTGAGCTGTTTTTAAAGTGCAGTTCATTTGTTTACTAGGAACTTACCAGATAATTCCTCGATTAAATACCTGTCATTTAGCAAGGTGTTATTTTGTCATGAGAAAACATGTTTGAAACCAGTAATACAATATTTTGGGATTTTTTTTTTACTTAAAATCAAATTTAATTTGACGTGATAGATTTGCCTTATGGTAAATATCTTTAAGGAAACATATATTGAGGTGGCGCTAGCGTGAACGGATCGAAAAAATCTTCAACTAGCAAGTGGCATTTGACAACTAGCAAATGGGAACTGGCATGCCGTCTTCCATAGTAGAATTGTCCATTGCACCTTCTTGTCAGTCATGCCTCGTGTCACATGGAAGCGAATGCGTTCACGGCTTTAAACTGATAAAAATCTTTATTAGCCGAAAAAATGTCTAGCGTGTGAGAATTACAGGTGCAAGGAAAAGGCTACTTCATGTATTTCTAGTCAATGGAGCAAAGCCATTAGGTTAGTATTGACAAGAAGCTCCAACCCGGAGCGCTTCCCTGTTAGCGTCCAAACATTATGTAGACTGGGGACAGGCAACCAGTCTACGAAGAAGGTTGACTTTTTAACTCGATTTTTCTTGTGTATTTGTGTATTTTTCATTATAGTGTATTTTTGCAGTTAGATCTAATGTTGTTATTTTTCTTAACTATATTTCGTACAATCCGATTTCATTTGTAAAACACAATGAGCAATAAAATCTTGAATTGAATATAATTGGGTGAATGCGACAGTAGGATCTGAGCGCGCGACTCAACTAATTTCGTGGATGAAATTCAATTTCAATCAACAAGAAACCCGATGAGATCTATAAATCTAAATCACACTGTACTATACTATACCCAGAGTACTCAGATGAGATACGTGTTTGATGCTTACTTGTTAAATTTACAATTTAGACAAATTTATCCCAAGAAGGTGAGAGCATATGTTATGCGATTTTTGGCATTCTGTTAAGTCAAGACGTCATAAATGATGTATATTATACCCCAAAACAAAAAAGTAAGCAAAATATCATCCCAGAAAAACAGGTCTCATCCATTAATAAATAGACATTAGCCCTAGAGCCTGACACAAAATGTTTTTGATCTCGATCTCAAGCAATAATCAATCAATACATCATCATAACATTACATTGCAATAATAAATAATGTTTGCAGTTTTAACCCTATAGATTTAGTTTTAGAGGTTTGGATGATGGCTGCACCGATTGTTACTGGTATATCTCCTAAAGAAGGTCCTCCTGGTACGAAGGTAACGCTACGCGGTGAAAATCTCGGACGCGACCAAAGGGATCTTATCAGTAAGTTTACTAAACCAACCAGATCATGAAGGGAATGTATGTCCGGATTAGAGACAAAAAAGAAAACGATTGTTACTTTGAGCTGCTGTAGATCAGACCTAAGTCTAAGATGGCCGACCTTTTAATGACACGAATGCTCTCTGTAATGTTTCTTCATTATCATGGGTTTTTCATCAACTGATTTATAGACAGGACTTCACTTGTGAGTTAATGTTGTTATTCACTGTATTGTCCCATTCCTGTGTGCACTATAGGTATTCTGATATGTGGTGTTGAATGTATAATGTCAGCCGAATGGAATGCTCCCAACAAAATCAAAGCTCGAACTGGTTTGGCGAGGGCCATCGGAGAAGTAATTATAACAACTAAATCAGGAGGGTGTGGCACGTGTACGGTTACTTTTAAAGGAATTTCAGTGAAAATTGGTAAGGATTGACTTTATGTATAAACGTGCTGCTTATAGCACCAAATAAACAATCTTCATTTAGCGTTAATCACTAAAACCTGTCTTATTTGTTATTCAAACATAGTTACCACTTAACTTGACTTAATTGGAGAAACTTGGGAATCTTGAATTGATATTTCCTGGTTCGAAATATTTGGAATTTGATAAATTTTTCTCTTATCTCTGGAGAATATGTTTGAAATTCATTTTACATGTCATGTAGCATTTGCCAAGGGCAACTTTTCTTCGACAATTTTTCTCGAAAATCACCTTTATCAGCTAGTCACCATAAAATTCTTGACTTCTCTGTAGTATGATTGTATGTTCACTTTACGGAGGCCCATTTCCATTTGGGAAGATTGAAAAAATACCCCATGAAGTACTCAGAAAAACTTGGAAATTGAATCAATGATCATTTCTTCTGATGCCGATTGATTTGGTTTTTCAGGACCGCTACAGGAGTCAAATGTTTGGATCGATGAATCGAAAACGATTGTTCCCGTTATTGGCAGAAATCGTCCGTCATCTCCAATAATGAAAGTTCAAGAAGATCCTCTAGGAATATCTGATGAAGGGGCAAACACGTGAGTACAAAAACATCTTCAAATATTTACCAAATGATATCAACTCAATATCAATATATCCAGAATCATTTGTTCATACGTCAAACTATCAAGTTTTTGTTGACGCTTTGTTAAGGGGTAAATTCTCTGAAGAAGAATTGCAAGATCTTTTTCCGGATGGTAAGCATTGATCGATCATATTATTTCATGTACAGTATATGCAACATGTTGTTGCAATGGTATTCAATATTATCAACTGTAGGTTCTGGAAATGTTTGTCAAGAAAATTTCGATCCTGTTTGGTTTCTATTAGAAAATCATCACGGAACAAAGTGAGCTCAATCAATTCTCAAATTCATAGATATATCAGTTTTATTGTATTTCTAACTGATGAAACGACATCAATATTTTTCTTTATTTACAGATTTGAATTTCTTAAAGATGGTTTAACTTTTCTCAAGAACAAGTCATCCCATCGATCAGAAGGTCCTTTATCATTTGTAAAAGCTAATTTGACAACTTTTATGGATTGTTTGGATACACTTGAAGGTATGGTCATCGAACATTGTATTTGCAATCCTTTAACATAATACAATTA
This sequence comes from Tubulanus polymorphus, assembly GCF_964204645.1. Taxonomy (NCBI): domain Eukaryota; kingdom Metazoa; phylum Nemertea; class Palaeonemertea; order Tubulaniformes; family Tubulanidae; genus Tubulanus; species Tubulanus polymorphus. The sequence goes on along the minus strand of NC_134027.1, from coordinate 2,145,412 downwards.
TACCATATCAACTAAAAGAAAATTGAAATAATTATTTATTTAACCTTTCAGCGATGCATAGGAAATTACTAGAAGATGAAACCAGTCAGAAGGGATCTTCACTCACTGATAGATTGGAACTTCTGCTTGCGAGTAAGTGACTTATATAGTTTTAAACATAGATACAGGGTCTAAACCCCAGTGAATCCATGTTATTGATTCAAGCAGGGCATAAGTCTGCACTTCCAGACTCGCCATTAAACAAACTAAGGTATGATTACAATCAGTCTACTTGTATATATTGATAAATTCGATAAAAAGTCTGCACTTAACTATAAAACAAAACAAAACGCTATTAAACAAACTAAGGTATGATTACAATCAGTGTATATTGATAAATTCTATAAAAATTCAATGAGATTTATTGTGAGACTCAAAAATGAATTGAGGAAAGCAGCAACTATTCATCCATTTCTTATTAGAAACAGAATGAATCATCAATGGATTTTAATTTCAGAGAGTAATGAGTGTGCGAATGTTCTGTTCCAAGAGGTGCTCGGCAGGAAAGATCGAGCTGATGCAACTCGTAACGCTCTCAGCGTTTTACAACGTTTCAAATTTCTCTTCAATTTACCGTGTAGCATTGATAAAAATATTAAAAAGGTCAGTGATAACTGGGGTTAAAATGCATGAGATGCCTGCATTATTCATATGAAAATACTATCTATTGTTCCAGGGTGACTATGATCTTGTTATTAATGATTATCTTCGTGCAAGGTCGCTGTTTGGCCAGACTGAAGTACCCATATTCAAAAAAGGTACAATATTCGATCTGGAAACGTACTTTGATTGAGGAGAAGCTGTTTTTACATTCAGCGAATTCTCTATTAAAAGAACTTGTTTTACAGTTTATGAAGAGGTTGAAAAACGCATATCAGACTTCCGAAAGATGTTACATTCTAAACTACTGAAATTTCCATCGACTCTAGAAGAACAAAAGAAACTGATCAGGTATTTCAGATCTGTTGAAGGATTGCTTTGAAGAGTATGATAATCTATTGTAGGTGTGTAAATTGCACGCTGTTTTGTATGTTTTAGGTATCTAGTAAACTTAGAACAGCGCGGTGATCCAGCCTGGGAATGTCTTATCCATCAACAGAAATGGCTGACGGATCTGATGTTGGACTGTAAAGAAGGACATTTAAGTGCAGGTGAATTTATATTTACTATTCTAAGATAATGAACATATACAGCACACAGATAAAATTTAGAATGTTTATTAAAACAAAACCACAACATTTCAGCTGGTGACTGCGGCCATCATCAGGTGGAATGATTTTACCTGATAATAGCTAGATGTCTTCATTGAAATAAATGTCCTACAGAAGGAGAATTTTTAATTCATCTATTCATTTAAGTCACATGCCTAGATTTATGGATTGAGAATCGTTCTGTTGCACCTCTTATGTGTTAAATCAGAGTTTTTGTTATATACTTCACTCAAAGATTTGTTATGGTTTATAATCTATCTTTTTGTTGACAGTTAAAAATGCAACTGCTCGAGATGAAGTAGCAGTTATTGAAGGTACCAATATCGTAACCATTTTGCCTATAATTATCAGTAAAATGCCAATTTACGTGTAACACCATTAGTTTAGAATCGTGTCCTGTGTAAATGAAGATTTTGTTTCTTGTTTCATTGTTGTAAATGTCCTATGTTGACTGCGCTAAGCCTAACTCTACCTGCCTATTTTCCTGTGAACTATGCGCGGTTTAGTGAAACGACATACTACATATAGCTTTCGAATGTTTATTGTAAAACATCTGTTGCCTTAATGTGAATGTCTTAGGTAGAATTAACACAAATTCATCTGGTCATCTTATTTCATTCTATCGAACGACAATCCCCTCGTTTTAACATGCATCATTAATGATATTGAATCTTTAGACCCTATAGTATTTTCATATGCATAATTTTGCATGTGCATATTTAACTCTTTACCTTATGCAACATTGTTAGTAATGTTTTAGATGACGTAAAGAATGATTTATTCTCAGCGTGGAAGATAATAAACAATCCAACAATTACCGGTAATGATATCTTAGATTTATCAGTTTATGCGGAGACCTGGATGTGACATGGTGAAAATAAATAATTTTTTCGTGGGAACATTTTTCACCGTGTCAACCTCCAGGGCTCCATAAGTTTAACAGTTTTGAGACTAAACTAAATCAGAGAAACAGTAATCTGTAAGATGTCATCGATTGTGGGATTGTTTATTAATACTTGAGATGTACAAAACATAATCATCTCATTTTCGTTGAATTGTAAAAGAATGTTACGTGATTTGTAGGATCTGAATTGTTATTTTCAGATAGAGAACAGTATAAAGGGCAACTGGCTGTACCTACCCTGAATGTACCGACTGGTAGTTTTAAACCATTGGGGAAAGGTATGTCATCATTTTAACGGATATTTTCAAAGATTCTTATTTCGATGAATACGATTTAGAGATGAGATTTTGTCTTTTTAATCGGGTTTTTATGCGTGATGTTGATGGAACGCTTGCTAACAAAATGCGCTACACATAAAATGTGTTCATTCATGAATTTAATCCCTCCAGGTAGATTGTTTAAGTGTTACATGTATTAAAAACAACTATAATATTACAGTTATGCCCCGGCATCATAGTATTTGTGTTGGATCAACTCGTGAGTTGCTGGGTATGTATGCACAGAAATGCATATAGATTTGGATTTATTTCACTGCTGCTGCTTAAATCAAGATCATGAGGAGAAAATCCAGCAAATTTTATTTTCCATTCATTTTCTATCCATGAAATATTTCCCTGCCTTGACGTATTATAATATTGAACGCGACCCGCCTTGAGATTTTCATACTGTTGCATTAATCTTAAAATTTCCAAAGTATCCGATTTTCATGCACAGTAAAAAGTGAAATGTACATTCCATTAGTTGTATATAAAAGCGATGCAAATAGAATTGCAATTTTATTTATGTACGTATTAGGTTTGGGTAGGTGTGTTGTAGTGAAAGTAAATGCACTTGTGGTAGAGTTTAGGTAGCACATAATTGAGCAGGCTGAATAACAATTCAATGAAAGATTTGTAGTTTTAAGAATATCGTACTCATGAATCATCTACTATAAAAAAAGCTCTGCAATTTAGAAACTATGCTAAAAATCTATTCGCGCACACAAACACACACACGATGTCTTACTTGCAATTAATAGATAATTGTCTGAACACAAGGTTTATTAAAACTGCATATTGTTGAATGTATTTTTGTTCAGGTGTTTGTGGTAGGTTTTTTATGCTTTAGTAGTAAATGATGTTTGTCAACGTCTTCCAGATAATTCTATTCTTGTAAAACAAATTCACGCAGTTTATGGGCGTTGTTCAGTTCACAAACACAATTTGTCGTGTTTGTTTTTGTAGGTGGTAATAACAACACGACATCATCTCAAGTTAGAATTCCACAGAAAGTTCAATTCGTAGAAGAACTGACTGCTACTATCACTGAGACATTTCCAGATCTTTGGAAACTCGGCCAAGCCTATTTCGCTGGACAACTTGTTCTGAAAGAAGTTTGTACTGTGATATTATCTGTATCTATATGAATTGTTTATTATTCGTAATGTAAGCACTGACTATTTATCTTTTCAGTCTGGTGAACAAAAACTGAAGGTTGATACGAGCAAACATGCACAATTTAAGGTTAGACCCAAGTGAAAAAAGCTTAGTGAATAGAATGAACGGATTTTTATTATCTTAACCCTTTCTGTTCTATTCCTGGGTAGGAAATGATCCAAGAAGTCATAAATTTGTTCACAAATTTACTGAGAGCTGCCTTTCTGCCAGTGACCCTGGAGAATTTATCACGGGATAAGACTAAAAGAGAAATATTTGGTTATTGGCCTGATGCCCGATTGGATATACCTGGAGCATGGCTTCCTCATTGTGTTAGATATGTACGGTTAGTACTGAATACGTGTCATGGTGGGAGTTTTCAATTTAGTTGTTTCATCGATTGTTATGAAGGTTAATGTTTCTAGGAAAATTGACCAATCCATTATGTTCTATTAAAGGTCTTGCGTCATGTCTCTAACAAACACTGATTTACCAGGAGATTCATTAGATGTGCTGCAAGATTTAGCTTTTGATATGAGAGCTCATTGCATGACGACTCTATTAAAGTCAGCCCTTGATGGTAGGAATTGAGAATATTATTATTACAGCTCTAAATGATCTTTGAGATTGCGATAAATGGATTATGACCACTTCTTCATATTATAGATATTCATAATCTACACACGAGGGAAACGTGGGACGTGGAATCTAGTGATGAATTTGGAGGAACAACTCAATTGGTAAAGAACAGATTGATCTCACTGGTTTGTTATAGTGAATTCACTCTCATGATTCATTTGAGCTTTTCTCGATATTTCAGCCTGTATTGTTTGAGAATATCATCAATGATACCATTCAACATTTACACGAAGTTGTCATGAAAATCAAGGAGAAAGAAACAGAGGTATTTGTCTATTTTCTACTGAATTTTCTCCCAAATTCCTTTTAGTGCATTTATTGTATCCCCATCACATCATTCTTCTGCAGATCTTCACTCAAAGAACAATTCAAAAAGAAGCCACATCGCTGTGCACTCAACTTCTACAAGGATTCGCGACGGTTTTAGAAGAACTCGCGCTTCATGGTACTGCAACTAAAGACAGGTCGAGGTAATGAATGATGACAGTTCGAATATTCACGAAATCGAAACCGGTGAAATTTTGTTTTCAAATTTACCCGTATTTCTTAGGAAAAGAAGTCAGTCATTACCTATGATATACGCAGTGTTATCGCGATCTCCACCATCGCCTCTCGGCGATAATGTTCCATGTCTGGTAAGTAAAACAATGGGTCGATAATGCGGGTTATCTGGGGCTGTTTTCATCGTGTTATACCTGGATACTTGTAGGAGAAACGTCTGATAATTATGTTAAGTAACTGTAACAACACGATTGAGCATATCATTCCACGACTGATTGATAACTTTGAAAAACACGGATATCCAGAAATGAATAAAGTTTTCAGGGTAAGTTTATGATAACTATATCTACGTGTACGAGTAACAAGTTTATTTATGTCTTCTATGTTTAATTTTAAATTTCATTTTATTATCTTTCAGTCCGCTCAGATGACATTCGATGATCTGGATGAAAAACTATTCGAAGCCTACATCGAAGAGAAATCCAATCCGATAGTAGGTGTCTTAGAACAAAATATGTACGCCGGACGATTCGACTGGAAGAACTGTTCCAAACCAAAAGGTAAGAATCATATACCGTTGCTGTATAAATTCAGAGTACCTACTACTCCTTGATTCTTTAAAAACTCTACACCTACCCCTAGACTACGCCTACATAGGTGCAGTTGGGACCTGGATTTCTACGTAATAAGGTGATTGCCAAATTAAAAACTGAGTTTAGGAAGTCTTAAGGATGAGAATTTGTTACAAAACCACTGAATAAATGGTTTACCAAGATAAACAGTACCAATTTAGGAGGAGTCTTCTGTAATTGGGATATGCAAATGTTGCAGACACTCCCTTGAAATTTCAAGTTTTCTCCTTGAAAACTCCAGGAAGAGACCCTGTTTTACCAATTCTAATTTTGCGATATTGTTTCAGGTGTTCGTACCTATATAAAACAAGCGCTTCTAGGATTGATTTCCGTTCACGCAGAGGTTTACGCAATCTCACCCGGTTTTGTACCGAGGGTTATGTATAAAGTCGTTCAAGCCGTTTGTGAGGAATTACTGAGACTTGTGCAATGCGTTACAGCGTTCAGTAACTACGGCGCTATTCAGGCTCGATTAGAACTGATTTCATTGTGGGACGCTGTAGAATTGTATAAAACTAATGATGCTAAGTAAGTAATCTATTTAATATACAAAATTGAAACACGAGATATTGAAGAAACTGCCGTCAATTATGATGAAGAGAGTGAGTAGTGACGTTCCGACTCAACTCTACAAGCCGTATTCAAAAGAGCTTTTAGTTTTGAAAACGGCTTATAGAATGGAGTTCACATGTCAGTCCTCTCTTAGTTAGGTCTTCATAATAGTCGGTCTTTTCCCCAATTGAATAATACATGGTCACTTGTCTATCGAAATAAACAGCGATTGTATTCAATTTCCAGTGCTGCATTTCAAGAGGCTTTAAACAGCGTTCAAGAGATTACGACTACTAACGATAAAAAGTAAGTTTCTGTTATCTTCATCTACGGAATAAAAGCTCGTCAAACTGTAGTTAATTTCGTGTTTTCTCATTTGTAGATTGTTCGAAGATCTTCTGAATCAATTCAAAGCCAATATGAAATTCCATCTTCTCTGTTTGAGGAAGGTTCCGCTACCAAATCTAATAACGAATGGCAATTCATACGCGTAACATTCAAATTGCTTTGTAATCTGAACAATTGATATTCCATATATCCAAAACAATATCTACCGTATTTGCAAGTTATTGGAATGATTTAGTTTTTCTGTGTCTTGTTGAGATGAGACGATAATGCGCAGTCTGTAACAATCTCATTTTGCTTCTTTTTTTTGTGTTTTTCATTAAGATTCTTTTCTGCATCTGATTAAATAACTGATTTATTTCTAGTCAAATTAAAATCTGTGCAATTCATTATATTGTTATTATCTAAAAGAATTTAGATTGAAATCTGCTACCAATGAGACGTGTCTATGAACGCTTACACTGTATATATTTTTGTATCAAGCTATTAAATAAAATTTGTTATTATGATAATCGTATTGTCTCTCTTCATTACATTCAGAATCGGTTGTCAGGGAATTCTGAATTCATTGTGCTGTGCAGGGAAAATCATGGAATTCTCACTTTAGACAACTCAGGGATTTTTTTCACGGCCAGTTCTACGCGACATCACGATGATACCCATGGTTTCACAATGTTCCAGTGATCCTTTTACGCGCAAGTCGTCTTGCGAGATTCTTGTTGAAAACTTAGAATATGAATTTCGTTGACCGATGATATTTATAATGAGGAGGAAACAAAGACGTTAAACTTGCTGGACATCCATTTATTCGATATAAACCGAATGAATTTGTTCGTCATACAATAATACATACAATGATTCTTTACAATATAGCGACGAAAACGATACAAATCTCAGTCTAAAGCACTGAATTATCATATTGGAATTTAAAATACGTGTCTATGTCAATGAATTCATTAATCGATTTTAAAGATTCTGGATCATAAGATATATGATGTGGAACTAATGCGCATTGCTTTCTATCATAAATTTTTATAATACATTTAAGGCGTTTAGAATTAAAAACGTTCTGTACATCTTATAACGATACGCATATGCATGGATTATAATAAACATACAAAAACCTCTATACTTATAGTAATAACTATTTACAAGGAATCACTCGAATATTTTTATATTAACAAATCATTCTAATCATTCTTACTGAACTGCTGCCGTTCTCTGTTGGAGTTCGCCTCGTATCAGATGCTTATCAGATTCTGGAACCAACCGCTTCAGTTTTTTTCAGTTCTCTCATTACAAATACACAGTATAACAAACACTACACTATAATTTAGTATCTTCCACCTCGGGTTTTAATTTTTCTTCGTTATTTAATTCATCTATAGGTACGACCCAACCTTCCTCGCCTTTACTGCTCATGTAATCCCCGTTCAATGCCGGGTTACCTTTCTCCATCATCGGCGCCTCGTCTTTCATTATTTCCTCGTCCGTAATCGGACTTTCCACTTCTCGCATCCTCGGTTTCTTGCGCTGTTTTTTGCCGCCACCCTCTTCTGCATTCTTGGCGTTCTTAAAAATATGATTAGATAGCTAAGCTTTATGAAGACCAAGCATTGCCCCGATAGTTGATAGTTTGTAAGCTTTACGATGAATATATCCCAGAGAAGAGTAGAGAGAGAGAGAGTTAGAGGAGAGAGTGGAGACACTTCAGGCAATACAGCTCTGAAAGAATCAAAACCATTTTGTTACTAGATATATACTTATTTATTTCTGGAATATATTCTTCTTATTCAACGATCTATATAATGTACTTTGATTATTTCTAAGTGATTGATGAAGTCATACACGGTGGTAATACACTTATGCATTTATTACCTTAGTTTGGTAAGAGCCGGATCGTCCACGACATTTGATTAGTATTACTCCGATGATAATACTGATAAGACAGACGATCGAAACGATGATAAGTACGAGGAAAAGACCGAGATGAGCATCGAACACGTTTTCATCGTCATCAGAAGCATCGCCGCCTGCGTGAGAAACTGCACCGGTTACTGGCGCCGGTACTCCTGTGTATATTTTAGTAACTTTGATATTTTTCTGAAAGATACGTATTCACATCAGCGAATCGAGCTCATAGCAGTTATATAAAAAAAAAACAGTTTTGGAGTATATGGAACTACATATGTGTTGTAATGTTCTATTTGGGTGACAGATTATTCAATTTCAAATAGATAGAATTACTACGTTCTGTAATTCGCTTGAATTCCAATACAATATTCAAATTCTCATTTGTATTCGCGATAATTTTTCATACCTGAGACATTTTTTCCGCCAATTTATCCTTTATAGCCTCCAACTTCTCTTTCGGAATTGCAGGTGGTTTTGCCACTGAAAATAATATTCAGTTTACCATAACGACCAACAGCTAGATACACAAGCGATATGGAGAATATCTATTTGATATGAACACGTACCTGTTGAACCAGGTTTCTTAACGAAAACTGATAATATAAGTTTTCCGTTTTTAATTTGATGTTTCCCAGCAAATTTCACGTCATCAGGTTTGTATATCTTCTTTATTGTGCGGTGAATTTCTCGCTTACGTCTCCGTTGTTCGGCCTGGTCCAGTAGACTAGCTATCACTTCTTGTAACCAAGTATAAAAGGCAGCTACTTCTTCGGGGTTATCCTGCAGTTACCGTAGAATTAACATGTTTTTGTAAAATATACTCAAAAAACGATGTCAATGTCCATTTCTAGGATCTTAGATGTTCTTACCCAGTCGATGTTAGCATTTGTAAGATCTAACTCTAAAGTCAAAGAGTTATCTCTTTGCTGTTGTGTCATTTCTTCATCGGGCACGAATTTCACATCTACTGGCTACGAATAAAGCAATATATATATATATATATATATATATATATGTATATATATATATATATATATATATATATATATATATATATATATATATATATATATATATATATATATATATATATATATATATATATATATATATATATATATATATATATATATATATATATATATATATATATATATATATATATATATATATATATATATATATATACGGTAACGTCATATATATATATATATCATTATCACTAGAACACACATTTGTATCATCTATTAATGGAGTTGTGAATACTTACCGAGACAGTAGAATCTGTAGTACCTGAAAAATATCGAGAATGCAAATCGAGATTATTGTTTGTAAAATGGAAATGATTAGAAACTTCATAGTTTATGATTATCATGACATGTACAGTGGAACCGCGTTATTGCGAATCTTGATTGTCGTAATAAACTGGTTTCGTATTTTCCAAATCGGGATTATTAGCTGGGACATGCTGGAAATCATCGTAATAAACGGGAAACGTCTTTGATAGATGTTCAAGTTTGTGTTGGAGATACGTTGCGAGTTATGCTATTAATTGCATCGACTATAATTGACCGTGGATAATTCACGAAGGTTTTGAGGTAAAGTGTACCTGCAGTTGGTGCCACAGATTCTGTAGCTGCAGTAGTTACGGTAACGTCATCACCTGCTGCAGCCGTTCCATCTGAAACTATAATTGATGCGATTGGAATATTTGCTCAAAGTGAAATAAACAGGAATCATTAGAGAACGAGTGATTAAGCTCGATACCTGTATCGGGTTCATCGGTTGATGGTTCCGATGTTTCTGATTTCGATTCACCAGTCGTTGATTCTACATCAGGAGATCCAGTCACAGCATCAGCACCCGCATTTGTGGCACTGTCACCTGCTGCATCTGTTGTACTTTCACCTGCTGCATCTGTGGCACCATCGCCACCATCGCCCGGTGCGTCAGTGGCATCATCGCCTGCATCTGTCGCACCATCAGCAGCGTCGGATGCTGAAGGTTCGGGAGACGGAGGTGTCTCGCCTTCGACTGTGGTTTCTCCTACAGTATCGGTATCTGAGCCGTGTATAGTACTGGTCTCTGGTCCTTCGACGTCTGACCCGGTCACATCGGAACCATCGATAGTGCTGGTATCCAAACCATCACCCCCTGTCGCTGGAGCTAGAAATAAGATATATCCACGTTTGACATGGACACAGATTGATGAAATATTTCATTGAAACGTTTCAGTCAAATCTTACCAACGTCATCTTGTCCGTGAACGATTCCTAAAAAGAATTATTACGAAATATTGTCATTGATACCGAACCAAGATTACAGAAATGACAGTTAAGAATATCAGTTAACATTGTGATATCTCTCTATCTCTCTACCGATTAAATAATGTAAATACCATTAACAAATTATTGACTTCACCAGTGGCTGAAATACCTCAAATTTTTACCAAGGGTTACGCACACTATTTGCGATGAGAGACATTAGTTAGGTTAATGAACTATGTCGTAAAGGGAAACGTTATCCTTCAATCGGCGCCTATAAGCTTGTTCAACTATTCGTAGGTTTTTATTATAGCCATTATATAGTTATGTATTACTGTAATGTATAAGTAATACAATCTATTGAACCTCCTATGAGGCCCTCTAGTCAGATTATGTGGGAACGCGCCCTTATTAAACAATATTCATATTATCATATTAATGTAGAAATTTGAAATTCAGCTGCTAATCAATCACTGTTTCAGTTTTGATATCAAATACAAACTTACCATTCGTAAAAATAATGACACAAATCAGCAATAGATAAATCCGACTCATTTTCACTCGTGTATATTTGTATCTCACGCGCATAAATATCTGCAACTCTGTATGGATTATGACTGCTTGATAGAAATACCAACAATTAATCCGTCAAAATATTATTCAAAGCCTGCATGTGAATCGTTTTTTTTTTCATTTAAAAAAAATCCTCAATAAACAATTTGTGTATATCCGGCGGGTTGCAGCTCGAGGCGTTGACGGGAACTAACGACTGGCCACCACTGGATCAACTCGACGTCTACCAGTCAGTGAAAAACAGCGTCGAGATTTCAGGTCATCGCGCTGTATCGTGTTTCCTCCTTTATCACATACAACTCGATACACTTCTTGTTTTTAATCAAACGCTTGCATTCCTTCAGTAAGATACATCTTATATACACCGCCCATACATGCCTACCACATGAGTTATTGCTACGATTACTGATGAGAACAAATTATTTCGACACGGTTTTCAATTGGTCTATTGTTTACGACGCAATTTTTCAAAAATTTGTTTTTTTAGCTGAAATTGCTGTTTGTAGACCATATGCACATATTTTCAGATTTCGCGATGGGGCACTGGGTGACTTCTTTATTTTACAGGAGATCCTGGAAAGTCGTTCGATGAATATGGTTATTTGGGGCGTCGGTAAATAGGAACTGTTAAGTGTTGTTTATTAGTCCGTCCTCCTCAATGAAGGTCTTTATGTCCAGGTCCTCGAAACCTCTACCAGTAACAATAAAACGTAAGTCCATTTACAATAGGCATCGAATCCTTTATTCATTCAAAATGCAGACATTTTCAAAATTATTCATTTCATTTTTTTGTGACGTTAAGTGTCAAATGGACGGTCAATGCGTACAATGGCGTACCCATGACGTCGTAAAAAAACTACATATATCATCGAATGCATACGACTATTTCATTATATATACATATACAACCATTTCAATCAAATAATTTATATTCTGAGCACAGTAATAACTATAGTAAGTATAAGTCTCAAGATCGCCAGATATATGAAATTACTAGGGGTTTTTCAAGAATCGTTATTCATTCAGTAATAAAGCAATTATTCACACTTGACGAGCGGCTCGAGCATCGGCAAACTAATCATAGAATATTTATTAATTTTCTAGACACATATTTTCAGAGTTACCGCGATCAACGGATGAATACGCGCTGCACATGAGTAGTGAAACTTTCCCTGTTTCATGCGTTCAAACCGCGGCTTATTCAACATTTACAGTAGATCATAAATTTATACGATCAGGATGTTTGATAAAATCAGTTTTAGGAAGGATGTCCTCTCGTCTGGCTGCAGACTCCACGGTGAAAGGTCATTAAATTCTCACCCAAACCCTAAAAATAATAGAATAACAACATCGTAGAATGAGTCATTTGAAACCACAGTCATATTCTAGTGCAAACAGCTTCAACTGAATGTTCTTTTAGATACACTATTATATATAGACATTTTTGTGAACCGAGATTTTTCCGCTAGTCTTACTATTGACTCGTAGCTGAAACGGGTAGAACCACATTGTACAGGATTCAGTTCCACACTAGTTGAGTTCAGATTTGACATCGAGTTAACTCACTGGAAAATGAACTAATTCTAACTCAGAGTCAAGACTGTGAAACTGGATCCAGGTGATCCGAATCATTACACTCAACACAGGGCTGAATGTTCAGTGATTAATCGCCTGTGTATCGCCTTACTACAATAATAATTACACTAACTCGGTTTATTATTAAAGTTTGCCGCAACAGTAAATTACTGTAACAAATACTCAGACATCGAAGACCAATTCATTTAAGCGAAGTCTTTTTATTCAACATATGCATAATTCAATTATTACGAGAACTGCAATAATTGTGTTGACATTAACACGAATATTATTATTGAGTATAACACTTATTCAACTAGAAACAAAAACTTTTTAAGACTACACAATGGAAGAACAGCATCATTTTTACATCGAGGTCGTAGACCAACTGACAATAGTGAACATATTGATATCATTCAGCACGGTTCAAAAATGATCCAAAGATCGAAGATGAAAAACTTATGTAACCCCAACTCATCCACATCGATTACGTAGCAGTCAGGGGCGGATCTAGGGGGCATGTCAGGGTGTGCCGACACCCCCTAAAATTTGAAGTGCCCTCAATATGTCACACCAAAATTTTTTGGACCAAGGTTTCTCACCTATAATAATTTTTTCAACGCATGAAATGACCGAAAGCACCCTCCCGAAAATGTTGTAGAAGCATCCGGAGTACGTGGTGTTTCGTCATTTTTCCTCATTGGACACCCCCCTCCCCCATGGAAAATCCTAGATCTACTCCTGTAGTTATTTGTATTCTTCAGAGGTAAAAGCTTCATTTCATGCGTAGAGGATGTACCCAGAAGTTGATAACCCGCACTACTGATCTGATCTATGAATTATGTTTGGCATGCTTTTATTAATCTGACATGTGTAACATTCCAATGAATGGATCTATCTAATACAAACGTATCTACATTATGAAGTCAACCTATAGTCTATTTTAATCTGCAAACTAATTTCATCGATAAACTGCGGAATACTAAATGTATAATCTCACTAGTTTGTTCCATTTTGAAAGAAAACAAAACAAGTAAAAGAATAGAATAATTCAAACACATGCAAATGAAAACTAAGATGTCCAAAGAAAATACAGTGTTACTGAGTTAATGAGAGAACCTGTTGAATTCATATGGATTAGTTTAGTTAAAGATTATTAATCAAAGCGAAATAATGTCAATAAGCTACATTAATACAAGAGTGTGCTATGGGAATGCGTTAAAGTGACACATTTAAAACAAGAACTTCATTGTGATGTGACCTTTCAATCGTGGAGACTGATAATCATCAGTTACAAGTGGGTCTTATAAACCAATCAACATAGTTTACATTCCATCCGTCACCGCAAACTGATCAGTATTCTGCAGCTAGAATAGACCCACCCTTCAATGACAGACACCATCAACTGCAGTTCACTATACATGTAGTTTTACTCCTATGTATTGTCAATGATTACATAAAGAATGTGAATCAAAGGCAAAGAATCTAAACAATCTTCAAACTCCAGGAACCAGTTCTACAGTTGCTACTGTCATCAGTTGAGATTTAAAATATTCAAAATGAACTTAACAACCCCAGAGTCCGGACAGCTGTGGAACTGGACCCTCAAATTTTTCACCAGCCTAATGAATATAGTGTTACCTGGTCTTATGATATTCGATCATATTTCTTTCGACGCATGAAGTTTCTCTGTGATGTGATTGGTTTCACTCCTCTTACTGTTGATTGTTCATCGACATAAGGCACAGGTTTCTACAATACATAACAATATCAACATCAAAAACATTATACACGTCTGAACAGGTACATATAATAAATAATAATAGTTATAACAATCTATTCCTTAAAAGTGCTTAACATTTAATAACAATCTCAAAATTGACATGATTAGTAGATAAAAAATTCGTTAAGATAATATATTCTAAACAAAAATTGTTTCAGGGACATTCAAAATTTTTGTCAGGGACAAAAGACATTCGTCAGGGACGCTCAAATATTACCACAATTTCGGGGAAAAGCCATATAAAAAGCCAAGGAAAAACTTTAAGGAGAAATTCTGATACATATCAGGGACAATAGGACAGATGGTAGTTTAACAAGTCCCCATGAAATCGGAACCGTTGGCAGCTGCTCCGCATAGGTTTCGATAATCATAATTTCATGCAAATGAGAGGAATAATAGTTATAGGGAATAAAGAGCTACATCTTCACCTTGATATCTTCAGACATAATCAATAAATCTGGTACGTTTATAGCTCCCTGAATCAATGTATTCACTGAGTGCAGTTTATGTATTGGTACCGATGTAATAATTAGGAAACACTTTTTCACGTGGTTAATACCTCGAATCAAACCTGGAAATGAATAATATGAAAAATATGAATTAAGAATCTGGCCTCTTCTGGCTGCAAAATTTGAATTTTAAAGAACAGGACCATGTTCCAAATTTGTTGGTAAAGGTGAATTATTTCACTTCCAATTTCCACTCTAAAGGCAAATTCTAAGCCACAACTATGAAACTAGGTCCGTAAGTTCAGTTTCGAACAGGAGATCATTTACGTACCATAGCCATAGCAATCACAAACCGGTAACGAGCCTCGGATAAACATAGGTAGATTCTCATCATTACATTGACGCAACTATAAATCAAAGAAATCTACATTGAATCATCAATCAAATTTTCTATTGTGACGTAAGTCAAACTTGCTTTAAGCCGATGTAGCTGATGACTTATCGATATGATTTACACTAAGTAAATTGACTGGAAGCACACAAATTGCGACTTGAAAGTAGTGACAACTTATAATTTGAGGACTTATCCAATGATGACTTGACCAAGTTTGACTATATCACCGATACATGTTTGTTTGAACTTACATGATTTTGACTAACAGAGCATAAAGCTACGATGCTTCCATTCAAACTATACATGATTTGATTAGTGGGAACTGCTGTATGCATTATATGTACGGCCATCTTTGACCATTTTACTTCAAAAGGTTTCACAGCGCGTAAATTCAGAATACTTTCTCCTCTAGTCAGTACAGGTGATAAATGCATTAACATCGCCAAATCTCTGAGGTTTACAGACTTTAACTGAAATGCTCCCTTCATACTGAAATAAATAGATACCGAATTAGATTAATAAGAATACTGGAAGTATATGTTTGTATAAATGGCGAATGGTAATAACACCTACCCATAACTGGTGACACATTTCACCAATAACAGTTTGTAATTCAATTCACTGGATACCTCACTTTTTACCTGTAAATTAAATTGATTTACACATATCATGTGATGCGTATCAAGACATGTGAATAAACTGGATTACACGAACACATGTTATATATTGAATGATTTCACAATTGATGATATCTTCAGTTTATCATCCACACACAGTTTCAAGATTAATCTAAACAGAAATGATAACTGATATGAAACATGAATGACAGTTACTGTTTCTCTGAAGATCAGATTTAGATAAATCTCGAAACAGTCGGAAATGTGAAATTAAGACATAATCAATTAGGAGAATGTTCATTATGTTCCACACTGAGAATACATCAGTTTTCACATCGCACATGTTTACATGTATATGTTTACCTGATGTGACGACTGCCACATCCATCCCGGTGCATTCGTTACATAATGTGGACTCAAATCGGAAGAATAGTTCTGTTTAATAGACTTGCTAATCAATTGAACGACTCGATTCGGTTTTATCAATTTCAGAATCTCCACCATAATACAAACTCCAACCCCTGAAATTACGACGAAAAATTCTTACCGACTGAACAAGCATTTCTTTACACTCAAAATATAATATTCATTTTACATACCATTATTCCAGCCAATTGTGTTAACTATGAGTGGAACTCTTGGCCCGAGACTCGAGTATTTATAAAATGCTCGTTGTACACATTTCAGATAATATGAAGGATCATTTGCAGGCGAGACGCCTCCCACAAAATAACAGCTGTCAGTTATAGAAAACATACGATCATCGGTTACTGGTAAAATATATTACAAAATTAAAATCGATAGAAAGATCAGAAACACTTACCATTCAGGTTCCAACTGATGTGAGAATGGTGGCCCTAAATATAAAATAAACATCAAAATTTTCATTAGAATTGAACGAGAAATGCAATTTTCTTTGTAAACTAGATCTGATTTGATGAAAACTTCAGTGAATCATCTTTGGTGAATCATTACCTAGTAATGGTCGAGTTATGAGGTTTAATGAAACTAAACCGGGAGCAGTAAATTCTGTTTGACCAACATCACAATCTAAATACGCTACAGTATCACAGCTACAAATATCATAAACAGCACCAACTTATTTACATATCATTAACATAAATTCCCAGTATCTTCAGGCAATCAATAGCAAACAAACTCTTTCAGAAACTTACACATTAAGAGCACTGTTTACGAGATATCTGGACATAGTTGACTTTCCCACGTTCTTTCCACCGCATAATACTATGATAGGAGAATCAGCTAAAGAAGAAAATATATATCCATTAAGAGACTGTCATGTTAATAATATTGAATTAAAGCGGTATAAAAAAATAACAAACCTGCATCAGAGAAAGAGGTCATGAATTCATTCTGAACGTTCTTATAATCGGCAGGGGTGGAAAAAACAGAATCTGATTGAGAAGAAATTTCTATTGATATACGAGATAAAGCAGAATCAGAAATAGCAGAACTTTGGCCCCCGGTAAATAAACGATTGAATGGTGTGATGTCCTTAACGCAAGCGAACGATGAAATCGTCAATTTTCTCAAAGACAAAATACACGTTGTATCTGTTATGTCGGGCGATAATTCCTTCAATATCGATTCATTGTTAATCAGATGCGACTGTAATTGAGATATTCGAGCTGATTTAGTATTGTCTATTTCACACGTTTCAAAAGGCAAAGTGCAGTAGAGATTGGGGCAGTAGATTTGTTGATATTCTCTTCCCGGTAGAAACCGATATCCGCACATTTCACCGGCACCACAAACCACCTTTAATTCATAGATTCCTCTCAGAGCTACTGACTGTTTACACTGCATCAAACACAATACTTCATCATTACTTATATCGATAAATCTGAAACGCAAAATATTTAAAGTGTGTTCATAATAACATCAATAAAATACAAAGAAATCAACATGCAAATAAAAAATTTACCTATTTATTGGTTCCGATGTAAGTGATGGAGATATGGGTAGTTCCTCTTTCTCTGATATTGGTTCTTCTATCTGTTGTATATCTTCCTCCAAATCCAGTTCTTCCTCATGCTGTGGTTTTTTTTCCACTGTAACTGGTTCTTCCTCCAATTCCTCTCGCGGTTTGGGTGCTGAAAGCTTCAATTTTTTCAACTTATTCGAATTAACAAAAACTTCATAATTAGCAGCACCTCTTTTGGGCCTGTTTTTCGTCGATTGGTTCTGTGATTGACGACTGGACTTTGACTCAGTTTTGACGGTATTCGAACTAGATGTTTTCTGGGAGGAATTTTCTTGGACTGGTTTTTGAGGGGAATCTCCATAATCTAAATTGTTGGAACCATTTATTCCATTAGGTTTGGATTTATCTTTAAGTTTTGGAGATTTGGACTTAACAATTTGTTTTGGAGATTTGGATTTTACAATATGTTGCTTTTTATCAATCTGTTTTGGAGAATAAGTTTTTTCAGTTTGTTTTGGAGACTTGGATTTAACAATTTGTTTTGGAGAATTAGTTTTTTCACTTTGTTTTGGAGACTTGGGTTTAACAGTTTGTTTTTTATCGACCTGTTTTGGAGATTTAGATTTTTCAGCTTGTTTGGTAGATTTGGATTTATCAATTTCTATTTGAGACTTAGATGCATCAGTTTGTTTTGGAGACTTTCTAGTCGTTCTCTTTATAACTTGGCTAAATTTGAATAAAGTCGGACCGCCAGTATCTATGACTAATGGTGCAGGCGCTGTTTCACTTGAGCGAGTTTTTCTTTTCAAATTTAACAGCACTGGTTCCGCTTGCTTCATTCGTCGTTTCGATACTCGAGTTTCCTTCGACTTCTTTTTGATGGACTTCTTTGGTTCCTTAATTTTGTTCCGCGGTATCTTTTGTCTCTGACTCGAAGCAACATCATCTTTATGCTTGTCTTGTCGCGAAAGCCGAGTCTTCGCCATATCTGACAAATATCACTTTTGAAAGAAACAAATTGGAATTAAAGCATGTTGCTTGTGGCTCAAGGCACTTAATCTTGCTTCGCATTGTATCTATTGGATCTTGGTTTCCTAACACTTTTGTAACCCTGGCATTGGATTTTTCATTTAAACATCACGGTGGGGTGGCCTTTGTTATTTAAGTATTACCCACACCCTGGAAGTGGAAGGAAGCAGCCAACAGCAGTGACTTGAACCGGTTTGTCATGCAGTACTGCCGGGTGAGTTATATAAAATGCAACAGCATCACACGCACCACCCACCCAGCGTAGTGGTCCACTGGCACTGCCACCTGGCTGGGTCGGTACTAGTCAGTAACCTGTCTGTGGTTTAGTTTCACGATCGGATATTTTCACAAACCACATATGGTATAAGCCTTATAAAAAGCTTTCCACCAACGATTGGTAGGTAACTAACTATGGCGAGTGGCAGCCCGAAGTAGTGATTGATGAATGCTACATTTTAAGTAAGAACAATGAATCTTTTCTTACGTTCTTTCCTCCAAAAGTATTGCAAGTCTATTTCGTGGTGATTATTAAAGAGGAGACATGTTTTGAACATAAGTGAACATGTGTATGGATATATTGTCACAAAATTAATTGAATTGAATTTACTCCACACATCTTTAGGGATACGAATAAAACCCGGATTCGGGTTAATAGACTGGTTCCCGGGATTCCTCGTGGGACGAGCTTGTTTTGTTGGTCAATTTCAGACTCACTGGGATTCCATTTCATAGTCGATAAGTGAATGATGTGAGTCATGTGAGTCCTAGATTTACCAATGAAATGAGCCCTTACCCCCAACCACAACAACTCAATTGTCATGTCCTTGTTAATTGATTAGATTTTTAAGCATCAATTATGTTTGTCAGTCGCACTGTTGTTAATCAACTACATCAAACAAGAGCTTCTACTAATGCACTCAGTCAAATCAAGCACTTGACAACTGTCGTAAGCCACAGGCACGAAAAAAGACAAAGCAACAATGAATTGCTGGTGCAGCAACAACAACACAGAGTAAACTTCGTGACTGCAACCACACTTCACTCTGAAGATGATGGTCATGAGATAATTAATCGTCCTAAATCGGAAGTCTTTTCTCCCAAGAAACCTGCATGCGATGTCCAGAGTTTCGTGAATCCCCCGACTGGGGTAACAGAATCAAATAAACCAGCAGCAACAGAAATCATTGCTGCTGAAAAATCATGCGAAGCCATCATCGAAAAACCACCAGAATATGATCAACTTCTAGATTTAAACCCGAAATCAGATGCGTCTCATGAACTCGGTCTAACACTGGAAACCTGGGATTTTGATGTATCGACATTTGGTAGAATTAAAATAAACAGTCCTTTTAGCGTGAAGATTATGCCTACAAATCCTCAAGATTGTCCCGAAATGAACAAAGCTCATATATCATTATTAGCTAATAAGAGCTGGGCAGATATAACACTGGTAGAATTGAGTAGACCGGCGCTGATCAGTCGGTGTAAGCATCTCTATACAGCATCTGTCGAAGTCAAGGATGGAAATATTAATTTTGATGCACAATTGTTAGAGAACCCAGATAAAGACTTCACTTGCAAGTTGTCATGTATTTTCTACTTGCCGATGAAATATAGTGAGTATAGAATGAGTGATGAACTATCCCCTCCTTATGATCTTGATAATTAATCAATGATATTGATTATAAATTGTAGGTGTAGATATTGAAGTGACTGGTAATTCCAATGTCGATTTAACTGGATTGGAAAGTACAAATATCAAAATTAACATGGAACGTGGTAATTGCAAACTCAAAAATATAAAGGTTTGTATAGTTGAAATGAATGAGCATGTAGCTAGGTTTGAAAAAATTAGGATCGAATTTTAAACGGAACCGTTATGAAGATTGCAAGTTTATTTTTTCAGTCTAGTAACCTCAGTGTATCAAACAAACAAGGGGATGTCATTTGTCCAACGGTTCTTTACTCGAACATTGATATTACCGCCCCTGATGGTGTAAGTATCGTCTCCTTATTTCCACACTGTGATCACTTATGATCTTGTTGAACCTTCGTATAACTTCTCTTCAGGATGTGAAAATTGGTAAAATACAAGCATCAAAAGCATCGATTAATGTCGGCGTCGGTCTGTTATCGGTGAAAACTATTTACGCAGAACAGTCTGAATTCTCATTATTGAATGGTAATCTGCATGTTGGTAACTGCCATGGTAACACAAAATTCAATCTGGGCAGCGGCACGGCCAAAATCGGTAAAACTGAAATTTAACATCATCAAATTTGCGCTTGGAAATTGCTAACTGAAACCCGTCGAACAATATTGTTATTATTACAGATAGTTCAGATGGTGATTTAATTGGTAATTGTAAAACAGGAGACATTGATGTTCATATAAACAGACTAAACAATGTCAGTCTAATCACTGAACAAGGTCGGTGCTAATATCCGTCACTCTCCTCAGTCTTAGGTTTTTTTTTTTCAATCACAGCTTTATAATATGTGGTGCATGTTTCATTATGTTCAGGTAATATAAACTTATCAGTTGAAAATGGGCTCCAGACAGCTTTAGATTTGGAAGGCAGAGAGATAACGATTAGTCCAGAGTTAGAGACATCTGAAGAACCGAGCAGGGATGGTGAACTAATGGTGCTCAGAGGTTTGCGATAATGATACAGTTTCTTTTTATCCGTTTCTGTTATTTCTCAGTGCTTTAGATGTGATTTCTTATCCATAGGAGTTGTGAAATCTGCTGGAGGCATTCTGAAAGCTATTGCAAAGGATGGAAATGTTCATCTGGATAATAAAGACTGGTTTAAGACCCTCGGTATTTCGTGAAGATTAACTGTTATATTTTGAACAATTCCAATGTGACTTAACTATTGTTCTCTCAAGGTACTTTTCTGTTTGAATAAAATGTTTTGATAAAGGTTTAAATAAATAAATGAAGGTTAAGTTTCATTCAAAGATTCGCTTGAAAATCCTGCTATTCCTACAAATACTGTCACACAGTTTGAAAATCCTACTCAGACAAATGACTAAAATATGTATCGTCTTTCATACACAATCCAGTATATAAGATGTATTTACATTATGTACATAGAAAAACATACAGATATTCATTTGAAAGACTGGATAAATTTAAATGCAGTGAAAAAAATTCACTCAGAATCACAGCTTGCACTCGTAATATCATGAAAATAAATCCCGTTGTTTGTTCCTTGTTTCCGGTTTTATATGCTGTAACTCTCTTAGGCCCTGAAAAAAAAAACAATTCATTTTTTGTATGTCAGATTTGTGTATGAAATTTTAGTTTGAAAAAAAATAAAACCCTGAATTTTCACCTCTAAAACAAGTTTGATGTGTGCTTTTATTTTTGATGAATCTTTACTCATTTTCTCTGCCTCTTCATTGAGATGTTTGGTCTTCTTTTCGATGAATTTCAAAGCTTCATCTAACGTGAACTCGACGAAGAATCCAAAACCAACGGCCACAAAAATCCGAGACGTGTCGGGGCTGCAATTAAATGACAACTTCTTACATCTGGGTACAAGACATGGACAACTATGTGTTTATATTTCAGATTTCACTTACACATTGGCTTGTACATAGAAATTGCAGCCGAGATCCACTTTGGTTTTTATAGAGCTAGTATCAGCCTCCTGAGAGAAAACGATTAAACATTAAAAATGGCTGTGGCTCTTTCAATTCTTGCACAGCACAGTATTTCAATTAATTTTTCTTACTTTGATCATCTCTATTGTATTCTTTAATTCTAAATACGTTGAAATCTTCTCATATAAAGCATCCCTTGTTTCCAAAACTTTTCTACAATAAATCAAGGTCAGAATTTGAAAATAAATAAAGGCAAAATTACTGAATTGAAATTGAATGCGTAAAAAAGAGAACGAAGCTGCTCAGATCTTTCTTTCACTCACTCACGCTGACATACGAATACATATCACCTGAATTTATCATTACCAACTTACTTTAAATCGACTTGAAGAACATTGTTCAAAAAATCCTCATAATCGTAAACTTTTTGGGGTAAATTAGAATCGAAACTCGAATCCATAACATTCATATTTCCGGGTTTTCCCATTGACGTCATTTTACTTGGACGATAAGAATCCGGATTAGGACTCGGGTATTCTAGCTAAACTAAAAATGTGGACGTGGACTTGATTCAGCCATCCGTGATTTGTTGTGGCCCTAGAATATTTCATCATGGAGGAGTACGCACGTGAACCGTGGTAAGTAAAGGACGAATTAATGTCATACGGACGACATAGATCAATGAAATTAAGAAATTATGCAATCAGTCATTAGCAAAAATAATTAGAATCAGAAATAGCAGTTAAGAACTATGCAAATACTTTCATTTTAAAGAATAATTCACATATTTGATTTCGTGAAAAAACTATGTCATGTGGGTAGTCTGTGTTTGTCCCTTCCAAATGTCAAAACTCATTCATCCTTGTTGTTTTTAACGACTAAAAACGTTCTAAACGACTTATATTCTGGAACTAAATGCTTATTTTTGGTGACAGTTGTGAAAGAAGTCACAGAATCGATAAAGATTAATTGACTGGACAGGTTCTGACTAATAACCCATCGACCTGTCGACTTAGTCAGTAACCTGTCTGTGGTTTAGTTTCACGATCGGATATTTTCACAAACCACAGTCAGGAATGGGAAGGTCATTTTTGTATGAAATCTTCGTCAGCCAATTTGACTGACGAGTAATTTGCCTGGCATTTCATTGTCTCTTAAGATATCCGTCAAATTTTTGTTGTAATCGACACACAACAGATTCGTAGTTTGTCTGATACCTATAACACCTCACCTGACGATCTTAATCCATGTGCAAATCGGCCGTAAAGTGAGAGTAAATTTCCGTAGAGTCAACAGCTGCCATTTTGAAAATTACTGGAGGTGCTGGCACCTGTGGACTGAGGCCAGGACAACAGCACAAACTAACGAAGCGAAACGACGAAATTGAAAAATATTAAGAAATCAACACTTATTCACATTTTTCTTTTACCAGAATTTATTATTTCATTATTTATAATGGAAAACACGAAGATTTGAAATATAGGTTGGAAAACCATCAAAAATAAAAATTGTCGTTTCGTCTTGAAAGTTTTATCTAAATCCTTGTAGGTCCCCTTGTCTTATCATGCCACATGTGCAATACAGAGAAATGGCGAAATTTGTAAGGAAATTAATTAATTTCTCAAAATAATGTTGATTAATCACTCGAAACATACATAGAATTGGATTATTTCGAAAGGTACCTGTGTTAGTTTGTGAATTAAGCCATTAATTGTGGACTGAAGTGGATAGAAAGTATATTTTTGAAGTGTTACTTTTTTCAACCGTGTTTTGGTCCTTGTCATCCCTAACGTTGGTATAAGCCCATCCGATTATAAAAAGCTTACCACCAACGATTAGGTAACTAACTACCTGTCGACTGTGCCTGTGGTGGGCGATTAAGTAATGACTACATTTTCATTCATTTTTCGTTTTAGCCCATGGCGTATTGTAGATGACTGTGGTGGTGCCTTTGCTATGGGAGGCATTGCTGGTTCTTTATTCCATGCCATAAAAGGTTACAGAAATGCCCCTAGTGTAAGTAGTAAGCTTTATCGATCTTGTCAATTCAAGTCTTTTAATTTGAGGACAACATATTTAATTGTTCTATTTTTAGGGTCAGTATCGTAGACTGATGGGAAGTTTAGTAGCAGTTAAAGAACGAGCTCCAATCACTGGTGGTAAGTTCAGGTCATTCTTAAACTCAAACGCAATATTCATTACACTATTTTAAGTACAATCTTGATCTTGATTTTATACTGTGACGACCATGTTAATGTCGCAGGGGGTATGTCGTGTGGCATGCAGGCCTGGACCGAGGTAGATTCGATCAATCTCAACTTGCTTACATCTGTTTCAGTCGACTACAGGGGAAAAATTAGTTCTTGTCGTTTGATGATGTGTTTCTTTTTTGTGAACAGGAAACTTTGCAGTTTGGGGTGGACTTTTCTCAGCGATTGATTGTTCATTAGTCTACGTGCGTAAGAAAGAAGATCCATGGAATTCAATCACTAGTGGTGCACTCACCGGAGCGATATTATCAGTTAGAAGTAAGTTGGAAAATCAGCTGAAGTGCTATGGGGTCATTCATTTATTACGTACGCATTAGGGGAGGGGTCAGTGCAATTGCGTACTGTAATGCTTAATGTATATGAAAAAATGGCCGATTTTGCGTACAGAGGGGGAGGGGGGTTGAAAATTTCAAATTTTATGCGTACGTAATAAATGAATGATCCCTATCCATGTGTCGGGGTTTTAAATCAGCCAACTCTCCATAATTGCATAACGCTGATCATCAAATTCATAATGAAGTTCTTATTTCTGTTGTAGATGGTGCTGGTGCCATGTTCGGATCAGCAGTTATCGGTAAGTTTCCCGATTTTATTCGATTCCTCAATTAATGATGCATATATTATGCTTTTATAATTTTACATATGTGTTATGTGTATTGTATATTAGGTGGTGTTTTACTTGCATTGATCGAAGGAGTTGGAATTATGATCACTAGATTTTCAGCCGAACAATTTAAGCCAAGTAAGTCGTTTTGTTGGGCCCAATATTTCTAAATCGGATAAGCTGAATAATTGAATAATTAAGGCAGGTTTCGATTGTTCTCTGCCGATTCTGGAATACTTTACTGTCGTGTTCGATCTGACAATGCACAAGATGGTCAGGATGTGAAAACCAGGACCTGATTTCGAGTTTATGCGTCGAAAATGAGCTTATTTTAGCTAAAAAGAGTTGAATCTAATTCAGAACTGTAGAGCTTGGCCCTGATAGAAGCGACTGGTAGAGAGCCTGGAATCAGCAATTTAGCTATGACTAAACTGGAATACATCCAATCGAAACCTGCTAAAGAGTTAAACATTTTTGTGAATAAAGAAGAATTATCGCTTGAACCTTGTTCGTTACAATAGATTTCGTTAAAACATTGCATCGATTTGTTTTTCAGTGGATCCAATGCAAATGCCTCCTCAGGACGACCCATCACAATTACCTCCTAAACCGCTGTTCGGTGGTGCTTACCAATGATGAAGGAACAACTGTTAGCAAATGATATGAACGAATATATGGATTTTAGGACTCTATGAATTACCAACATTTCAACTACATTCGAGAAAATCTGCATCACATTTTCTAGAATGTAGTTCCTACTTTGTATTGTGATATATTTAAAAGCTACGTAATCATCACGGACTTGACTTCTTTTACTCTTATGTGATAAGATCCAAGTAATTTGTTTATGTTGGAAATTGTTTTAACTTGTCTTTAGATGATGAATAGATTTCACATTCGTTAGAAAGATTTTTGTTTACATCTTTTTGCATATGATGAAGAAGTGATCATGTGGGTACTCCTCCCGTGTGGTACCGGTTCAGTGTTGGGCGTAGGATGTGAAAGGAATTGTAAAAGATGGAATTTCGACTTATTCTGCGTTCATTCTTATAAGATTTTATGACTTGTGTAAATAAAAAAATGTAGTGAAATGAAAATCAAGACTTGTTCTTATTGTCATAGGTAAAGTATTATGCGTAAGCATGAGGTCCACGGGACAGCTTTCCTTTCTAAGACAAGACAAAGTTTTATTCTTTTTGCCGAGCAGCATAAGGAGTAGTCAGTAACCTGTCTGTGGTTTAGTTTCACAATCGGATATTTTCACAAACCACAGTCAGGAATGGGAAGGTCATTTTTGTATGAAATCTTCGTCAGCCAATTTGACTGACGAGTAATTTGCCTGGCATTTCATTGTCTCTTAAGATATCCGTCTAATTTTTGTTGTAATCGACGCACAACAGATTCGTAGTTTGTCTGATACCTATAACACCTCACCTGACGATCTTAATCCATGTGCAAATCGGCCGTAAAGTGAGAGTAAATTTCCGTCGGGTCAACAGCTGCCATTTTGAAAATTACTGGAGGTGGTGGCACCTGTGGACTGAGGCCAGGACAACAGCACAAACTAACGAAGCGAAACGACGAAATTGAAAAAAATTAAGAAATCAACACTTATTCACATTTTTCTTTTACCAGAATTTATTGTTTCATAATTTAATATGGAAAACCTGAAGATTTGAAATATAAGTTGGAAAACCATCAAAAATAAAAATTGTCGTTTCGCCTTGAAAGTTTTATATAAATCCTTGTAGGTCCCCTTGTCTTATCATGCCACATGTGCAATACAGAGAAATGGCGGCCAATGGCGAAATTGGTGGAGAAATTAATTAATTTCTCAAAATAATGTTGATTAACCACTCGAAACATACATGAAATTGGATTATTTCGAAAGGTACCTGTGTTAGATTGTGAATTAAGCCATTAATTTTGGACTGAAGTGAATATAAAGTATATTTTTGAAGTGTTACTTTTTTCAACCGTGTTTTGGTCCTTGTCATCCCTAACGTTGGTATAAGCCCATCCGATTATAAAAAGCTTACCACCAACGATTAGGTAACTAACTACATAAGGAGGACTTAGAAATTTAGAAAATGCATAAAACAAACAAAACTCGGTGATCAGTAAGGTGCTGCCACCGCATGGAGGATTGTGGAACCAAGAGATTGTTTCAACATTCTAATAATGTTCACACCCATTAAATGCTATTAAAACTCATACCTAGATTCTCTTTAACCGATAAGAGGATAATTCACAAAATTATTGTATCCATAAAATGTTGTTATGAAGGACTGTTAACATAAGATAAAAAGTGGATTCGAACTCACTTTCCTCTTCTATCACAGTCTCTGCAGCCGCGGGTAACATTCACCGAATGCGCGCATCATTCAAATGCTAATTGGATCACTTATCAGATTTTCTCCGCGTAAAACGTTGTATTATTACAGGGATTGGATTAGAGCCCGTTTTTTATGGAAGAAAAGATGTTTGAGGTACGCGATGATTAATTAGTCTGACTCCTAAAGGCTTACTGGGCCTCCTTTCTCAAGAAATTGTTCGTTCGTGCTTGTGTAAATCAAAATTCCAATATAATTTATTTAGGAAGAATTTGGTAACTTGTTGAAGTGTGGAATTTGCAATGAATTGTTGGATTGTGCAGCAATGATTTCATCTTGTGATCATGAAAGCATGTGTAAGTTTATTTAACTCAATTGAAATATATGAGATGTGTCTGTGAATCACTCAAACTTAATTTTCTTGAGAACTGTCGAACTGAATATCAATATCCCTACACATATATCTGTGTTGTTTTTAATTTTTTCAGATTGCTTTTCGTGTCTTGAGAAGTCTCTGAAATTTAAAAGTGTATGCCCTTATTGTAAAAAGGTACCGGTAACTGTTCAATTTAATGCATAAAACTTGAGAGTAATTTAAATAGTCTGAACGACTTATGCCATGATTGTCCTGTCTTTTTAGTATGTCAGAAAAAATGCGGAAATAACTCATTGTAAATTGATCGATGAATTGGTGAAAATCTACAAGAATGAAACGACTAATAGCAGTAGTAATAAGGCTACTACAGACAGCAAGAAAAAAATCTCAACAAAAACATCAAAAACTGCTGTATCTCCGACAAATGAAGCTACTGATAGTGTTGAAGAAGAATCATTTACTGAAGATGGAAATATCAAAAATGGTTAGTTTCTTCAGACAAGCAGCTGATTGCAGAAACCATCTCCCTCGAATATGTACCAGTGTATTGAAGTATGAAGTTTAGTCGATCGTAGTTTCTGTGCACTGATGAAATGTCTAATGTCTGGTGTTTGAAGTTCATTTTCAATGAGAAATGTCTCGGGTAGTCAAGTCCAGAGTGCAGGACAATAACAAATTTGAAGGATGGTATTGAATGTATTGAATCCCAGGTCCAAGAAATTCAGCTAAAATAAGTTGTTATATTTTCTAGTGAAATGTCCTATATGTGAGGCATTGTTTTCGGAAAAGAGTATAAATTCACATTTAGACTCTTGTTTATTGACGAAAGATAAAAAATCAAGTCTACGTCAGATGAATAGGTAATACGTACTTTAACATCGATATCTGATCTGGGACAACAATCAATATCATCGGATAATGATAAAACTAATATCTCTATTTCAGATATGGTAAAATGACTTCTTGGGAATTAAAGAAGCGTTTGAAAAAAAGGAGTCTTTCCATTTGTGGTCTTAAAAAAGTTTGTATCAATGAAATTTTTTCAATTGATCCTGGGATCGTTCATTCTACACTGAGAATTATTATTGATATTTTAAGGATATGATTCAAAGACTCATCGATCACGAGTGCAAAAATGTGCCAGCAGAAAGTCCGAAAATTTCAGACGAATGTACGAACGTTTTGACTTCTGAAAAGCCACGCGACGAACGTCTGCTGAGACCTAAGAGAACTTCTGCCGCTGAAACTTCACTCTCGATTGAATCTACATCTGGAAAATATACAAAAACTGGTGAAAATGATGTTGAGAAAGATGATATCGATACAGATGAACCAATAACCGGGATAAATAGACAAGAAGTGATGCCAAACCCTGCAAAACGTCCACGTAAATCTACGTAAGTAAAAACAATGCTCTCTGTTGATGAAAAACTCGGTCTGTGTTACTTATAACAATGATACAAAAGGGTTTGTATGGGTTTTGGAAAGTGGGAATTTATTCCAGGCCCTTGAAAAGCTATCAGGAAATATTTCTGTCTATGAAAAAGGTACGGAAAATAAGAAAATGGTCTGAAAATCAGATTTTCCTTGACTATTTTGCATTATAAGGTGTGCATGCTCTGAATCAGTGTTGTTTCTGCCTCAGTTCATTTCACACAGACTACTGTATTTATTATACATTCAGTGATAGACCAGACTCGTCCGAGACGAGGGCACCTGCGAAAAATGCTGATTACTATGCTAAAATGAAAGTAAAGACATTGCAGAAAATATTACGAAAAAAGAAAATACCGTCGAATGGCAAAAAACAGGTAATTCAAGTATGAGGCATCAGTGCCACCACCAGATATACGGCCAGATGATTCGACTATCATTCAAAATTTAGTTCATTTAATCATGATAATTATTTTCATTTTTATGCATGCACCTTACACGTGTGCTTCAAAGCGGTTTAATAATCCTTGCTGTCTCAGTCGACTGCATTTATGATGATATTTGAGGTTTTCTGTTCAGTGAAGAGTGTGTGTTGGTTATTGCAGAAAAAACCAGCAATTAAACACAAAAAAACTAAAGAGGATCAACGTTTCAATTCCTTTTCTAAATATATTCAAATGTCAAAATCCTCACTTTGTTTTACTTCATAGTAATGATTTCAGTTGAATAATTTATGTCAGTCTCTGGAAACCAAAATGTGTAATGTATGTGTTTCGCTATATTGTAGGCTTTGGTCGAACGGATTTTGGAATCTGAGCAGACGGCCCCTCCTCGTATAAACGTACGTGCGGAAGTACATCGTGCTAACTCGTACACCGATCTATCAACCACAGATGAACCGATATTCGTCAAAACTACCGTTAATTGCGTCATCTACTCACCGATGAAACACAATTCGAAAAACAGACCCGAAGATTTAACTCTGAAAATATTCGGACCGGAGCTTTTTCGAAAGAAAGCCGACGCAGCTGCGGAATATTCGGATATAAATTCCTCCGGGTCGTCTGTCGTCGATGAAACTAATAATAAACTGTTAAACAATGGAGCATCGTCGTCCGTATCGTGTAGTCACAATTCTGAATCGACGAATACCGCCTCGTCTGTGAATACTACACGAGAACCGATGACTCGTACTGTTTCCGATAATAAGTGGTATCTGCGTTTAAAGAATGAAGTCGTTAGTGATTTCAATCGTCCATCGAAATCTCAACGATTCAATATTACCGTTAAACCAGAGGACATTTCACCGAAATCAATGAAAACTATGAATAATACTGCTGATGAAGATCACGATTTAAACGAAGCTCTGCAAACAGCTGGTATCGCTTGTGTATCACCTACTGTATCGCAACAGCTCGTTTTAGATGATGATGATGATGATAGTGATGACGATGATGATAAAGACTGTGGTGATTATGAAGACAATGAGGAACCTGATTCTGATGCAGAACCTGAAGATATGTTATCAAATATCAAAGAAAACATTGGTATGCGCTATTCAACGAAAATTATAGTTTTTATTTTTATCAGTATGGCAAAAAAAACCACATTCAAAAAGCCACTATGTACAAATTATTAAGATTATAAACGAAATTCATTGATCAAGGATTAAAATGGAAAATTAAAAGAAGTCTCAATGTCATGGTCTAGTGTGGGTTTTCTCCACTTCTGAGTGTACCAGACTATTCTACTATGTCATGATAAATATACCCTGGTTTTCGTTTCATTCTAGGTTGTTTTGAATCAGAAAATGGACGTGAAGAATTTGAACCGAGTCTCTTATGGCCGACTCTGATGCGCAGCAAGTCATCGGTAAGTACCGGATACTTAGTATCAAAACATAACATCTATTCTTAATCCTTTAAACGTTTTTGTATTTTTTTTTTGAATCTTAGAAACAAAACAAAACCCCAAAGAAAGATTTTCTTCAATCGGTTGATACAAATGAAGCTGATCTTTTAGAAAGGTCAGTACTTTACTTAAATGAAATATTGTGAATGGATACCTGTCAGTTACCGTAATTCTAAACTTATACAATTCATTTCTTTTGAAAATTTCAGTCCCGTTATTCCTCCTTTGTGTAAAATACCTCCGCGAACTGTTTCAAGACGCACTCGCAGAAAACTACAATCGGATTAACTAAAACTAGAAGAAAAAAACTTTAGCAATAATGGACTTAACTTTTTTGAAAAAAATTGAAATTATTGTCTTACAATTTGATGTAAAAATATGTACATGATAAACTTTTATATGAAATTGATCAAATTGGTTATGAATTATTTTTAATTGCAATTGCACAACAACGTTTTTCATTAAGTGATCATTGTAGTAACAATATATGTTTTTGTATTATAATCATCAGTGTTATTGATCGATTAGTTTGAACGCTGTCTATGAATGTGTCTGAATCTACTAGGAAGTGGTGCCATCATTAGCCAATCACTGAACTAGCTCATTGGATTTGCTCCAATATTATTATGAAAAATGGCTTCCTCAATGGCTCAATTAGCAAAGCCAAGTAAAAATCTAGACGATTTGGACAATGTCATCTGTGCTATTTGTTTAGAGGTTTATCAGAAACCTTTCACTATAGCGTGTGGACATATGTAAGTAGAAATTTTCTCTTAATTGTATTTTTAAGCTCTAGATGTGAGCTTTTTCCTGGTTTGTTTTGATCAGCTGACTTCTTTGTTATTGTTTATACCATGTACTGCAACAGCTGTCTTATATAGCATACATGTAATAGAGTTAGATTCAGTTATTATGAATGATACCATTTATACGATGTGACAATTGAATCATATACATGTGTATATCTATATATATGTAACTGAAATGTTTCTGAGTTAAAGAGATAATATTTCATAATTCTTTAATCATCTTGGATGTATGCCAGATGTTTGATGCAATCGAATATTTGATCTCTGAAGCAAACTGTTATTCATAATAAATATATTATAGAGATAATCTAAAATTCAGATTCTGCGGAAATTGTGTGTCTGCCTACACTAATTTATCAGAACCACAATGCCCTCTTTGTCGAACTGTCTTCGATCCAAAGAAAAAGAAAAAAGCCATCGATGTCGACAAAGTGTTATCGTCTAATAAAGTCATATGTAAAGGATGTTCGAAAAAGGTAGAATTCTATTATGACGATTGAACGAATTTCGATATTACTTATTTCCGAATGTATAATGATACGCTATATTTCATATTGTTCGTTCAGATGAGTTTGTCTAAACTGCGTTCTCACGGCAATCACTGTAAAGCTTTACCTCAGGGACACAAAAAGTTTGAACCAATTGCGAAGACTTCTCAAAAGCTACCAAGGTGCTGTTGAAATCTTTTTAAAAAGTATAGTCATGAATTTACATCATTTTGTTACAACGTTGAATTTCATTATTCTATATTTCAGCGTTATTCCAAATAGATGTACATTCCAATGTCCATACTGCGGTGTGAACCATCTTACAACTACAGATTTAGTAAAACATTGTAATCACACTCATAAACATAGTTTGGCCCATGTTGTAAGTACATTTAAAAACCTTTGCAGTCAATGCCTTACTCACTTAATTTATGGTTTGGTTTGGTATTCGGTCAACTTACTTAGTTAAGTAATGCAAGTGAATTCGACTGTATGACCATTGTTCCTATAATCTTTTTTAAATATCACTGTCTGTATTGCTAGGTGTGTCCGATCTGTGCCTCAATGCCTTGGGGAAACCCTTCACAAAAAAGTTCGAATTTCATCAATCATTTAAATCTGCGACATCGGTTTGAGTACGACACATATGTTGTAAGTATAAACAGTATAAACAGGCTGGTTAGCTTCATATTTTCGAGATTGATGCAAAAATCTGTGTAAAATACATTTTATATACAGTAATAAACGTAAAATCAAGGTAAGGCTAAGAAATGATACCTTGTTTCTCCTAATCGGCCGGATCATTATGTAACCCACAATAAAATTTGTAATCAGTGCATTTTTATAGCTGCCGGGTGTGTTATGGTAAGCTCGATTCATGATTTTAATGAAAATAATGTACAGGGTAGATAGGTGGCTGGCCGGGTCAACTTCGGGTCAAGCTCAGACGAAAGGAGAAACAAGGAAACACATTTTTTTGCCTGAAGGCCGGGTCAACTTCGGGTCAAGCTCAGACGAAAGGAGAAACAAGGAAACAAATTTTTTTGCCTGAAGTAGGCTTTTCTACTACAATAATCATGTATTATTTTCAGGACTATTCTCAAGATGATGACGCAATGTTGGAAGCTGCTTTGCAAGCATCTCTAGAAGAATGTTAGACAAAACGGAAACAATCTCGCAGTCATTTCTTGTATATCGTTTTACAGTATTGTCCCGACTATTTCATATTAAGAATATGCAAACTCAGCATTACATATCTATGTGTTAGAAACAGGGTTTAACATTTCTCACTTTAGGCTAAATAAAAATGATACCTTGTTTCTCCGCGGCGGCCGGGTCATTTTTGTAAAATATGATAAAATTTATAAACAATTCATTTATATAGCGGCGGTCTGTTATGGTAAAATTGATCACGATTTAAAAAAAAGTAATGTATAGGGTAGATAGGCGGCCGGCCGGGTCAACATTTAAGCTCAGCAGAGCGGAGAAACAAGGTATCAATTTTTTTTAGCCTTAAAATTGCCTTTGCTATCCGCATAAAGATCTGAAAGCCTCACACTGCCTGGTCTGGTAGCCTACAGTTTATGGAATATTGCTGAATTAAAATATATCGGAGTAAATATATCTATTGTACTGTTCTCTTCGCGTTTAACTAGGCTAATATTTAGATAGAATGACGAAATATTCTGTGGCTGATAATATGTAGAGATGATGCTTTTGTGATTTTCTTGGAAGCTGTTTGTAAGGGTTCTCGTTTTCACCTCGTTACACCTTGAAGTTGAGACGGCGTTAGACTGAGAGAATTTGTAATTCTTGATAATTTCAACAAAATAATTATATAATATTCAAGATTTAATATTGAATTTAATATTGAACTTAAGCAAGGAAAGTACGGCAATTTATCCACGAAGTTTGTAAAAATAAACTGCTTATTTACAGTTAGAACCATTTATACTAGTATACAGATCACAAATAGCAAAATAATTTTACTGGGTTAATTCCACCATGTTTTTGTCGCGTTAAGGGTTTTCTGAACTTTTGTGGTTCCGAAATTAGTTCTACTTCATGCAAGGACAATGAGTGCATTTAATATGATAAATGTACGGGTTCAACTACGTTGCACTGTTTGAAATATAATAATCCCGCATTATCACTTGGTAGACATTATTTACTGTAATGTTGTAAATATGTATAGAGTTCGACTCAGCAGGTTCTGGGCTTTGTGAAATAATTTGCCAATTCATGTTATAAATAGATGAGTTTTACAGCAATTGTATTTAAAGAGTTGTATGTTTGAATATGCTAAGAACACACGAAGCTGACCTTAGTTGATATTGTCAGTTGTTCCCTTTCCTAGACTTACACTACACTGTTTAGTGTCTATTCTGTAGTGCTATGCGCTGGATTAGTGTATTAAGATAGTGCTTTGAAATATTTGCAATAAATATAAGCATGAATATCAGAAATTTAAGTATTCAATTTTATTCGTTTTGGAGAATCACATTGACTCTTCGTCTAACAGAGGCGCCGTGGTCCCGTGGAAAGCCCGATCCCAGTTCTTCTGAGGTTTTCTAGGATTCGAACCCATGTCACACATTGGCATAATCGATACAGCGCGTGGTAAACAGATTTGTCAAAATAGTTTCGCGTTCTTACTTCCTCGAAGTCCAGAGGATCTATGGTGAAGACGTCACTCAATCACTGCAGCTTTTTATCAGAGTTAGTTGGTAGTGTAAAAACGATAACCTGGTTAATCCAGTCTCGTATTGTTAGATTAGCCTAACAACAACAAACAGTCATTGTCAGATGATCCTTTTTACATTATATACACTACTACTGACAACGTGCATACACCCAGAATTCAAAATAACTTTTTATTAAAAATTATTGGTCCTTGATTTGAAACTAATATAATCATTATCTGATCGACAGTTATATAGAGCAGGACAACAACGCGAGACTTAGAGATTAAAACATTACTTAATGGGGCAATTGATTTAGAAAGAGATATTAACATAATTAATGTAAAAGAGAAAACATAAAACACAGAATTATTACAGTACTACAAGTCCCTGCGGTGGTAGTCTGAATATCAGTCGTTGTAACGGGTTTCCTACAACGTTGTTTGTAGAATGACGGCTAGGTATTAGACTACTGTGGTGGGGGATTAAAACATTAACTTAATGACTGATAGCCACCCACGCATAGGCCTATTTAGTTGAAGGTTCACAACAACACAGGTGCCTGCTACAAAATATTTTGTCCTCCAGTCAGTATCCTAGGCTACTATAGACCTTACCTTTAAGAAGGCAACTAAAAAAATTTGTACTTCATTTCAGCTCTGATCGTCGGATGTGTAAATGAAAGTTGTGATGGATCTGAATCAACTATTAGACATACCGGTCATGTGGAATATGACATTACGTAACGCAATAGCATCTGGTGCTGCAGGTGCTATGATATTTGGTGGTGTCGTACCATTCATACCGCAATATCTAGAGATAAAACGGTCTGGAAATACGGAAGGATTCTCGACGTTTGTTTGCCTGACGCTGCTGGTTGCTAACATACTTAGACTGATGTTCTGGTAAATATGAATGAAGTGAAATTCAGATATATTTTTAGTGAAGTTTTCGGCCATTGCTTTCCTGCAGATCACAGGGGCCTGCCACCCAGTATCCTAGGTAAATTAGACAAAGAAAGAAAGGCATCCCCTTTTTGATGGAAAAATTCCGTCTTCTGAAAAGAATTTCGAACAAAATAATGCCTTTGTTCTACAGAAAGTGCCCATTTTGACATAAAGTGCCTTAAAATAAATGGGATAGTCAAAGTTTTGAGGGTTTTCGGGAAGCCACATAAGACACCCTTGACCTACCTCTGGAATAATATTTTTTTAAATGTTACTATTATGGTAGGCCTAACTACTGTGCATCAGGTCCCCAGGATATTTTCACTCGGGTAAACAGCATATATTTTGTTTTTTCCCCCTAGGTTTGGTAAACACTTTGAGCTTCCACTTGTAGCTCAGAGTATTATAATGATAATCACAATGTTACTGTTGGTGCGTTTATGTACAGAGGTGAAAAACCGCAATGAAATTATCAGCGCCAGATCTCATACATTCCTCGGTGAGTTGAATATTTAGAAAAAAGAGGAAAATATTATCTTAATATGAAAATATGTTAAAAATTCAGTAGTAGTGTCTATCAAAATATTTTGATTCTTTCTTTATGCTATAGTGTAGAAGCTCATAGACTTGAGTTGAAGTTGAGAGATTCTATTTTAATCAGTATCGATGGCAATAATCAATATATTATTGTGATCTGGACTGGGTTCATGAAAAATCTGGAAAAAATGTGAAAATCCTTGCATTTTGTTGTGAATAGAATGTGAAAAGAAGCCAATTGTAAGGATATGAAAAAAAGGAGAGAGCAATTAAGCTAGTTTAATGCGAATTTTGATCTAATCTGGATAATATTTAATGGTCCACATGTGAATGAATGTAAAATATGATCTGATCATCAGATGCGTTTCATCAGTCCGAACTGATCGGGATTTAAGTGGTTAGACTGTGAATAAATTGAAAATCTGTTGTCTTGGGAGACAAATTCATCGTTGATATCTTTTCGTTGACTTCGAGACCTATAAAAAGAAACTTATCCGTGCTAAATGTGTTTCATGTATATCTTAATTAGATGCCAGTCCAGAACATGCATCAAAAACTCCTGTCAGGAAAAACAGTGTTCATGATTTCATGAGTATGTAGGCTATTGTTTAAGTGTTATAGAATGTAATCATTATAACAGCTTTACTCGAATTTACTATCTTAACATGTGCAAGTGTGCCGTCTGACAATGCTGATGCATGTTTTAGTTTTCTTTTTTTTTTGATTAATGGTTCACTCTCTCTCTTTCTCAGTGGTTGTCAGGTGCTTTGACAGCTTTAACCCTTTCAGTGCTGACTAATTGATACCCGATAGTGCTGGAGATATTTGAAAATTTTGAAAAATTCCATCCCAGGGGGTTGAATAAAAGCAATACCACTATAGTGCGTCTACACCGCGGCGCAGTGTATCGTTAGTTACTAATATTTCACTATGTTTTACAGGTGCTGCCATCTTTAATAGAGATAAAAACTAATTACTAATTACATCAATACACCGCAGTGCGGTGTACTAGCAAAATTCATCACTGATTTATACAGACGCACTGCGGTGTAGACGCACTGAAAGGGTTAATCGAACTAACCCTGGTTGCTTTTCTTTGTGTTGAGCCATAAATACATGATAAATACCCGTCGTAAATCTTTAATTCTCTATCGAAACAAGAAATCATGTATTCCACTTCAGAACGGTATCTTATTCGTTGTTTTTTTTTCTTTCAGAGTTCGAAAGCAAATATTTCTGGCGTTGGACAGATTTCACTAGTTATTTGCAGTTCCTAGTGACATTTGCTACAGGTATAGGACTGTTGACATACCTCCTCATCAATAATACACTGTATATAGAACTACTAGGTTTTATGTCATTATTTACGGAGGCAATGCTCGGAGCTCCTCAGTTTTATCGAAATCTGCTCATGAAATCAACTAAAGGAATGAGGTATGTGTTGCCATTTCGCTTAAAATTAGGATTTTTCTTCATTTAACACAAACACAGAAATGATTATTTTTCTCTATTTCAGCGTAAAGATGGTATGTTTCTGGACTTGCGGTGATATATTCAAAACGGTTTACTTCATATTAAGAGCTCAGCCGATACAGTTTTCCGTTTGTGGTGCTTTACAAGTGTCCCTTGACCTGGCTATTTTAACGCAGGTAGTTTACTATGGATCGAAACCGGCAGTTTTATGAACTAGACCATTTTTTTAATGTTTACTGAAACGTCTTCATTGTGAAATACTGTTCAGTTTGGAGCATTGAATCTACACAACAATTGTCACTGTTGACAATTCGAACTCAAATCAAATGAAGTCTTTCTTTGTTCAAGCGGTTGAAAGTGGGAAATTTGAGCTAATATATTTTATTGATCACGTGGGTTAAAATCTATTTCAGTGATAGTGTGTTTTTCTGATGAATTCAAGGTTCTTACTTCTAGATATTCCTCGATTCGTTGATAACTTCAACTCAACTGAAGAAAGGAAGGACCTTGAATTCGATCTCGATCTCGAATTTTGAGAAATTACTCTGAAACTCTTTAAATTTTTAAAGTCTTAAACATTTCAAAATATGTACGTATTTTCTTCTTGTATATGACAATGGCTCACAGTCTAAAGTACTCATAGACACAGACTTTGAATTTGGCAAATGTTTAATATCACCAATGGAAACCTCTTCGAATTGTTTGGTATTTTCTTCAAAAACTCCTCAAATATGATTATCATCATACTGGTTCTGCCTTCTCAACTCTGAACCCTCGAATTGGTAACACACTTTATACTAATGGAACCAGTAACGATCTTTTTTACCAGGTTGATGTTCAGCAGTTCAATTCCATGCGGGGTAGGATGGATTTGTTTAAAGTGAATGAGGTTTTAGGGTATAGGGGATGTTAATTGCCTTTGTCCTGGAGAATCTCGGAATAGAAGCGCACTGTTGCGCTTTCACAAGCAAATGTTTGGTGCAACGATTGATTCCTTATATGAATTGCCGTCCAAATTTCAAATCGATTGTAAAATTGCAAATTGATTTACCAGCCATATAACATCTCACTATTTCATGTTAAGCTATTTATGTCATAAACTGTGAATTAAAAGATCTAATAGTTAGCTTCCTTTTACTCAAATTCATTTTCTAATGATCACTACTACATCGTTCAAACTTTCCTCCATATTTTATAATGTAAGTATATTATAGTATACATTTAACATTCTTTTTCTGAAATTGATATATTTATTGAATAAATATTACAGTGATGTCTGGTTTTAAAAAAGGCGTTTTTAGGTCTCGTTAGTTTTCGTTTTGTGGATAAAGAAACGACTGTCAGACCGTACCACGAAATGCGCAGCAATCCATGAATTTGATTACGGTTGCTGTAGTATTATTCTCCGCACATGTCTCACGCTTGCCCATCATAAAAACTCAAAAGACGCCATTGTTCTTATAAATGGTTTGGATTCGAAGATTGCTGCTCAATGAGTAAATTCACGGCAGAACTGAAAACACCAACCAGCACGTACAAACAGCAAATACAAAATTAATGCTTCGATTGTTTATTGAACAGAATATGAAACACATAATATTCTAAAGAGAGATTTGTTATTTCATTCTGTCCGTTTTGGGCTTGATGGTAAGTTACGTTCCGTGTTCGTCGTAATACCCTTGAATGCTTCTGTATCCACTCTAAAAATATAGAATCAGTAATGAATGTAATTCCCTGTTAAAGGTGACTTCGTTTTCATTGAAATTGACATTTTGATATTTTTTCCATCTGCACTTCTCTAATCCATAAAGTAAGTAAAAGGTCTATTAAACGAAATGTGAGAGATTACCTTTGCTTTAAGCAGGGAAGTGTGATGATCACACTTCCCTGCTTTAAGCGACCGCTGCTGAAACAGCAGGTACTGTGCTGTTTGAAGCGCCGCTGCCACCGGACTCTTCCTCGGAACTGCTCGATGATGACGATGATTCGCTTTCTGAGCTCTCCG
Organism: Tubulanus polymorphus; assembly: GCF_964204645.1. Classification (NCBI taxonomy): domain Eukaryota; kingdom Metazoa; phylum Nemertea; class Palaeonemertea; order Tubulaniformes; family Tubulanidae; genus Tubulanus; species Tubulanus polymorphus. The sequence continues at coordinate 2,105,092 of NC_134027.1, read as the reverse complement.
AACTACTCTCTGAGCTCTCCGAACTACTCTCTGAGCTCTCCGAACTACTCTCTGAGCTCTCCGAACTACTCTCTGAGCTCTGTGAACTACTTTCTGAGCTCTCCGAACTTTCTGAGCTCTCCGAACTACTGGAACTACTTGAGCTACCTAACTCTACGGGGATCATAGCAATCGCCAAATCTTCTTCAGACGATGAAACAGATACAGCAGATACGTCTTCTTCAGAACTTGAGCTTGAGCTTGAGCTACTGGAGCTGGATTCCTCGGAGCTGGATTCACTTGATTCGGAGCTGGATTCACTTGATCCGGAGCTGGATTCACTTGATTCGGAGCTGGATGATTCCGAGCTGGAACTACTTGATTCGGAGTCATCAGAGTTACCGGTTGAGTTGGATTTGGTGGCGTTAACTGGTAAAATTGAGGGACCTGCCGGTGCAGGTGCAGGGTTGGTTGGAGGCGAAAGCCTTTTGGCGACAGACAAACTCTCTACTACCACGACAAACAACGTCATTGCCAGGAACAGCAGGGTAAACGTGAAACCTTTCATGTTTTACTGAAATGGGGAAAAATACTACCCATTCAATAATCTTACGCCATGCCCAAAAAATAAAGGCCCTAAAATGAAATCATGTAATCAATCTTTAAGCCGTCTCAAACTTACGTACAATTGTATCGTCCAAATGTGAGCTGATGATGAACACGCCTGAAAAACTACAGAATTGACTATCGAAATCGAAGTTTATATACTAAACTATATTTGTTCATCTTTATAAAAATGACAATTGTAAAGCAAATAGCAATTAAATTTATCCAATTCGTTTTAGCAATAATGTTCATAATCAATAAAACATAATTGAATTTAGGTTCTAATACATGAACCTTTTTATTGCGATATTTTTTGTCTGGGTTGAACTCATACCTACTGTAGGCCTACGTGCCATCATGAAGAATCCCCAGAGCTGATTCTATCGAAAAATCCGAACCCAAAGATCTAAGACCGCGAAGAGATATGGGAATAGAATGAAGGAAGGCGTGAGCCTCAGCTTGAATTAATTCATTTACGTGTCTGGCGTACCAGTTGTAGGACCTGATAAGAATGATAATTTCATTTAGTCTTATATCGTACATCTTTCGTTTCAATGACATTCTTTAATTTATTCTGTCACATGTCTTCTTTCTGTTCACCTTGAACATTGCAACTCAAGTGACCGACTAATGTTATATGTGTTCTTTTTTACACGTGTTTTTTTTATCCATATAAAACAGATATTTTTGTTATCATTTTTATCATTAGTAATAATAATAATAACGATAATAATATATTATATCTATCTTATCCGGGTTTAGCAAGGTACCAAAAGATAATTTGACAAAACCGGTAATGCATCGTGGGTGGATTTATTTTCCAGCTTTTGATATTCGCGGAAAGTAAATATATTTGGTGTAGATTCAATGCGTTAATTGTGTAAATAAAGGGCTTGTATTAGTGTTAACTCGTGGCAAATAACTGTCTAATATAATTATCTATAATTGGAAACCCTATTCGCTTCTCGCCCGATTGTTTGATCTTACTCAGCGAAATTAATTCCGTTTCAGTGCGTTTTGTTATATATTGTTCCTAAGTACTGACACCCACCATTTTTATCCACGAAAGTGGTATCGTCTATAGGTAACTATGATACGACATCAGGGGCGTAACCAGGATTCTCTGCGGGAGCGGATAATTTACCGAATGACGTTTTTTCCCTTTAAATATATGCTTTTGACGAAATTGAAGTAAATTAAAGGCGGCAACTTTAAGGCCCCCGCACACGAGCTGAAAACTGCGTACGCAAATGGCGCAGCGCTGGCTCCTGTGCGGGGGCCTTTTCGAGCGCATTTTGTCGTTAGCCAAATATCTATCATGTTTGATATTTTTTGACGCAGCGCCAACTGCGCTCTTGTGTGCGGGTAACTCAGCGTCATTTGCGTTTCATTCGTCGTTAATGCGCATGCGTCATTACTCAAAAACTGATAATAGTGGCTAGCGTATTGATTTCAGATTAGAAACACACTGATTTATGACACGAATATCACTTTCTTAATGATATGGGATTACTTAAATTATCAAAATCACAAGTTTCCCCTTGCAAGACTTTTAATGCCGATGAAGATGTAATAAGAAGAGAAAAATCCCTTTATATTCAAATAGATTTGACAAGGACAATTAAAGTCGCGAGTAAATGGTGCAGATATGCAGTAAATATGGTTGTATAATGCATACGTGCTTGCCGCAGCTTCCTTTTGCTGAGCGCATTTTTCGGTTCATGTCGGGGGCCTTATATATTCTGCGCTAAATGCGCTCTTGTGCCGGGGCCTTTAAGTTTTCAGCTCGTATGCGAGGGCCTTAACACGCCACGCCTTTTTCACAGTGGTTTGGCGTTTGTGGAAAAGGAATGGCTGTATGATTACGAGGCCGGAAGTGTCCAGTAAATGCTGAATTCATCTGTCACGTGTTGAATTTGAACTGGGTGCTTGCGACAGCATCCTTAAGTCTTCGCTTACCCCGTACAGAAAGCTACTTTTTCTCTCGCTCTCTTTTTCTTAATTGTATTTAGAAATTGTAAATTGTATCGTTTGTTATTTTTATCTCAATCGCAATACAGCCTGTCATGCTTTTCGTGAGATAAATTCCAACTTGAACTTGAATATTCTCGACCTTTTTCAACCGACATAATTTCTCATAGCGCGATACCGCTCGATCGTGTATATTGGTACGGAAGATTTATTTGGCTGCTGAATTGGGCAAAAGGACGCGATGTGAATTTTCTAGTAGACGAATTAATCATGCATTGCTAAATATCATCACTATCGAACTCTAAATCTCAGTGATAACTTGTTTCAACCAGTTTGTCACCTCCACTCCATGAAATAGATAAATATACATGCTAAGTCATGTGGTCATTTTGATAAACGTGTCTAAACGTGTCAACTTTGGTTTCCCAATTTCAATCGAATTTTACGACCAGTCAGAGCTTCTCGACAGTACTACAGTATATCCCAGCAGGTCGCTTATATACCATTATGTATACATTTGAAGATTACACGGTTGTGTAGTTCAAAAACTTCAATGATATAAAATATTAGTTTTGGGCAACTAGGAAAAAGCGGTCCTTAATGTCGGGAAATGTTATTCGCTTTATCAATGTTTTTTTTCTGCGGGATTCCTCCGAAGTCAAGTTATTGTAGATGATGTTCTTTTTTGGTGTTGTCTCATTTAGTAATCCATGATTTCAAGTGGCTACAGTATTTTTGGCTCGATGAAATTATGACCAAGAAACTCATAATTTCTTCCTGTGTGGTTCCCTGCATTTTGCTCGCACCAAAATATTGCGAAATATTTCATCGTATGGTATGGTATGGTACGGTACGGTATGGTATTGTATGGTACGGTACGGTATGGTATTGTATGGTGTGGTATGGTATCGTATGGTATGGTATCGTATCGTATGGTATCGTATGGTATCGTATCGTATCGTATCGTATGGTATCGTATCGTATGGGTATGGTATGGTATGGTATCGTATGGTATCGTATGGTATGGTATCGTATGGTATGGTATCGTATGGTATGGTATCGTATGGTATGGTATCGTATGGTATGGTATCGTATGGTATGGTATCGTATGGTATGGTATCGAATCGTGAGGCATTTTTATGCCTATTTCCAGGTTGTCTCGGTATATCACGGTTTGAACCAGCGGCGGAAATACCGTTTTTGAGAGCATCTATTAATTCTGCTACTGAGCTCTTTGTTCGTGTTATATTGTATATTGTAATTTAATATTCCTTTACATATTTGTTATTACTTCGTCCTCTGAGCTGAGACAGTTTGTCTGTGTCGTAATGTGTTGATCGTTGTTTTTTATCTTTTAAAATACTTTTATTTCCTGTTTTTGTAAATAATTCTAAATTCTGTTTTTTCCTCCATATACCATGGAAATGGTTGAAGTGTAATAAATATTCGTATTGGTATTTGTATTCGTATTGGTATTGTTTGTCTCGTTGTCATGTCAATATAATGTGTTCAAATTAAGCTTCGGTTTTGGTATTTCACAATGGAACGTCTATTCGTGATTTCAGTAGGATTTTCTGACGCGGGCCATTCATCACTAATAGGACCAAAATTTGCGTTGTTAAAGTTACATTCGATGGTTCTTCCATCACGTCAACACAGTCGTGTAAAACAGAGACCACATCATTGAATGCTTGATATTATTTAACAACTAGAAACTGAAACACGATATCCAGATGAGAAAAGTAGAGATTAATTGAGAAATTGATATCATAAATACGGTCCGGTCAGCGTCTGTTCTCTGTCCATCTAGAAATAAAACAAAACATAGTAGTTTAATATGAAATCCATAGCGGACATAGTCAGCATATATTAAATCTGTTATAGTTTACCTGGTGCTCTTGTTTAACCGCAACCGTAATTTGTTGTTTGAACTTGAGAATTGGAACTGGAGGAACCGGAGTCGGAACGTAATGGTGAGCCAGCATTGTAGTTAACTGTACCGTCTAAATAGTAGAACACTTGATATGTAGAGTTGTAGGTGTAATATTTTCCAGTAGCGGTATCGTAGTAATAATACAGTTGTGCGGCGGTATCGTAGTAACTTCCAGCTGGCACTGTATTGGTCAAGTAGTAAAATGATCCTGTATTAGCATCAACGTACCAGTAAAGATTTTGTGCAGAATTGTAGAAACCTCCATCTGCTCCATATTGAAATGTTCCGGCTGTTCCACTTGAAGATGTTCCTGTTCCAGAACTGTAGCTATTTCCAGATGTTGATTGTATGTTACTATTGGAGTAACTTGTTCCTGTTCCAGAATTTGAACTGGAGGAACTAGAGCCGGATGAACGTATTGGTGAGCCAGCATTGTAGTTAACTGTACCGTCTAAATAGTAGAACACTTGATATGTAGAGTTGTAGGTGTAATATTTTCCAGTAGCGGTATCGTAGTAATAATACAGTCGTGCGGCGGTATCGTAGTAACTTCCAGCTGGCACTGTATTGGTCAAGTAGTAAAATGATCCTGTTGTAGCATCAACGTACCAGTAAAGATTTTGTGCAGAATTGTAGAAACCTCCATCTGCTCCATATTGAAATGTTCCGGCTGTTCCACTTGAAGATGTTCCTGTTCCAGAACTGTAGCTATTTCCAGATGTTGATTGTATGTTACTATTGGAGTAACCTGTTCCTGTTCCAGAACTGTAGCCATTTCCAGATGTTGATTGTATGTTACTATTGGAGTAACCTGTTCCTGTTCCAGAACTGTAGCCATTTCCAGATGTTGATTGTATGTTACTATTGGAGTAACCTGTTCCTGTTCCAGAACTGTAGCTATTTCCAGATGTTGATTGTATGTTACTATTGGAGTAACCTGTTCCTGTTCCAGAAGTATCAATGATCGCTGTGCCAGCACCGCTGACGAGACCTGTGTTACCGTAACCTGTCGCACCATAACCTGTCCCGCCGAAACCTGTCTCGCCTGTAAAGCCTGTGTCTACCCCTAACCCTTCTGCCTCGTAATAAACCATCTGCTGAGGCCTACTCTCTATTACTGCTACAAAGGAAGCCAGGAACAGCAGGGAAAATGTGAAACCTCTCATGATGCGATTACTGAAATGAACATTCGATTTGAACTTCAAAAACCAACGCCATCAATGTGAACATGAGATGAAATTTACAGTGGACTAATATCTATTGTTAAACTTACCTTCAGTTGTATCCTCCTTGTGTGATCTGATGATGAAGACGTCTGTCAAACTCCACAGTTAGAAAAACCGCCACAGAAAGACTTCCAAAACCGATTCTTATATACAAAACTTTATTTGTTCATCACGAGTAGTGAAAATTGAATAGTAAAGTGAATAGTAAACATTAATTAGATTCATTGAATTCGGTTTTTGCAATGGCACATTTTAAGAGTACTTTTATGGTACTTTTTCTAAAGTATATACTTGAATTTAATTATTTTGTTGGAATTTTCGGATGGCATTTTTCAGGCGCCGAGAAAATGAGAAAAGTACATGTAGTAATAAAAAAAGGGTTTTAGGGAAACAACGGGGCGAAAATTACAGCAATTGATATATAATGATTATTGAATTATATTGAAACTGATGTATAAATCAGGTTCGAATCCCGGTCGATTAGGAAGAATTGGAAAAGTGCTGCGGCCAACATAAAACAAGAAAACTTACTTGAAAGTTTATTGACGACCCTGAAAAATAACACATATATTGCTTCATATTTTCGACAATAAATAACATAACATAGAATTATATAATACTAGCAAAGAACCCCAAGGACGGGTGTTATGAACGAATTTAAGTTGATTGTTCTGCTTCACGGGTGGGTACATTTTATCGGATCACCGTTTTATTTGGTAGTTAGATATGATCTGACTTGATTCGGTATCCCTTACAAACCCATCACGCCTACTGGGAACGAAGCGGAGGGGTTTGATTTTGGAATCAGTATTTGAAGTACTGATAGCTAGTTTAGGCGTTCGAGTTTACATGATTCTTTAAATCGAAGGGATATTTTTTCGATCTGTAACATCAATTCTTATGTACCTTTAAATAACTGGATCGGTTGAATATATATATGTGTTTCCTGTGTTAGTTCAACTGATCGCTCTGGTGACATTAGATCTCGAGTTGGACTATTGTCGATTCAATTCAGGTTCGATATCAAAATGTGTAGTGTTTATTCTGATCTATCGAACACATTCGCACACTCCTGACAAAATGGAAATTTTAATTTCTTTTTTTTCAATTAAAGGAATTTATAAAACGGGAACACGTGACACTATTACGTATTTCAATGATGATACATTCCTATGTATGGGCAAAACTAAGAACCAACGGCCAACTTCCCAGCAAAATTACATCGTATCGTATCGCATCGGTTACAACCAACGGGAGGCATTATATGCCTATTTCTAGGTTGTCTCTTGTTGATTATTGCTAGGTATGAAACCAGCTGTGGACGTTGTTCGTAAGTTTGTGTTGCCGGTAGTTATCGAGTCGCGCTTTGAAACTGTCAATGCTGGGTGCATTAACTATATCTTCTGTTAGGCTATTCCAGTTATTTACGCGTTGACTGAAAAAGTTCTTCCGGATGTTTTTCCTTGATCGGGATTTTGCCAGTTTCAGTGAGTGGACCCTAGTTCTACGATAGTGGTTCTGTGGTATTAGTCTCTCAGAGTTGATACGGTAGTTCCCGTGTAGGCAGTTGTACACGGCGATCATGCCACCACGTGAACGTGTGTAACTCAGCGATGGTAGTTTGTGTTGCATCATCTGTTGTTGATATTATGAGTCTTTTAGAGTGGGGACTAACTTTGTTGCTCGTCTTTGGACTTTTTCGTAGGAATCCATGTCTTTCTTCTGGTAGGCTGGAATCGCATCAAAGGAAATATTTCAAAACCCAGCCGGATAATTAATTTTTTAGCCTAGAAAATAATTTTACCGAAGACTTGAACCAGGGACGTAGTGATCGAGGGTGCAACTACCTACACAATTCGTCGTGGGTTGTCAAGGTGCGCGGCTTGGGCTTTACTCATAAATACGTATTGAACTACCGACCACAAGTCATCAGCGCGCAACCGCGAGCGTCCCGTTGCTAATTTTTTTTTACTTAACTATTACAGACACATATGGTAAACGTTTTATACAAAACAAATTTTATTTAAAATTCTTTTTCCCAAAGTCTTCATAACCCATTTAACATCAGCATCACTCGTATGCTCAGTTTGTTCACTACAAATTGTTCGCGTTTTTGTCATCATACACAGTGGATTCATCATAATCAGAATCATTTCAAGTCTCTAGTTCTCACATTCACCAGGGCACTCAATCTTAGAACTATTGCAATAACATTCTATTATCCGCAGATGTCACTGATTCTACTAACTAGTCTCTTTTTTAAATTGTTGTCTATCTATACCAATACTGTACGTTCATGATTGTTTGTCTTGTCTACCGGTCTCCTGTGTCATTTCCTATGTAACCTTTGTAATAAAATAAAAGTTTTAATTCAGGTCCAAGTCCTAACTTATTCGAGTTAGAATCAACCGGGTATGCTGCACGTGGGGTTGAATCAGACGAAGCCTCTATTGACGATCAAGCTTCAACCACCACGATCCTTCTACCGTTAGGTGCTGCCGCTATGCAAATCATTAGCGGCTTTTTTATACACTAACACGAAGCTAATTGCCAGGGGTGGTTCATAGTAGTGTACGAGAATTCCGCTAATTATGAGCATAGTGGCAGCACCTCACGGTAAGGCATTCAGATAAAGTTACGCGCGGTGGTTACCTGTAAAAATAATTCATTAAGCATGTTAAGTAACGAGAGAAGTCCCACTATAAATTCAGCCAAAAAATAAAAAGCATGGCATATATTTGGTATATATTTCGAGCAATGTGTCGGTTAAACACTGGCCATCATCAGGCTTACTGATGAGCTAAAATATTACGAGTTATTGAATACGAAGGACCCGAAATCATTGATGAATAGATATGTTGAAATGTCCTGTAAATCCCTTATTTTTTACATAATGTATTATTAGCATGTTTGTCTACATCCTTGTCGCGATGAATAAAGGTATCTTATCTTATGGCAGCAACTAGATTGCTCTGTGGCAAGTCTGTTAAATCGGGGAGTGCTGTCATCCCTCTGGTGAATCAAATCTCTTTATCGGTATTAAGTAACGAATTCCGTCGCAGAAGCCACGTGAAACCAGTAACGTCTCATCCGAAAATTGAAAACGAAACCGGTTACATAATAAGCCACATCCTCGAATCGGCGATATTGAATTCATTATACGCGTGTTTTCCGGTAGCAACAGCGATAGTAACTCGATTAACTCGAAGCAAAACGACAGGTTGTGTCAAATCATCGCTGGCATTAGTCGCATAAAGTCAACCCACTCGGGATGATTACAGTTAGCAAATCTTGGTAATCCACTAAACATTGACCGTACGGCCGTGAACAAAGCGCTTAGCAGCATCCGCAGACCGCAAAGCGTTACAGTTCGTGATCGCGAGGTTTTAAAAGGAGATTGATTTGTTTTTAACTGATAGTTTCAGGTGAAAAAATGACCGGATCACGACGAAAAACACGTTTTGGTTTATAAACCAATTACATTAACGCGCGAGTATGTATTTGTTTTTGTTAAAGTAGAACTCAGTTTTCTTAATCATCGTATGTATCTTTTCAATTCAATTAGTCTTCGGCCATGTTCTACTGCTCCAAAGGTTTCATTTGTATTAAATATTTACCACAATGAGAAATAAGTGTACAAAAAATAGAAAATCATAAAATCGGTTTTGGAGATTAGCTGTATGGGCGGGAAATGAAAGATCGTTTGGCAGAAAAGCGATACAACATCAATATCTTGTGACGTGGTGAAATGACAACCGCGACCATAAGACCAAGACTAAAACCTTAATCCTTTTAATTCTTAAGACAATACCGGGACATTTTGACCCGGATTTAAAGTCAGAAGTTTCTTATCTCAGAACTCCATCTGATGCAATATCACAATGTAATTAGATGAAAGTAAAATGTCCCCTTTTGACCTACGAATCACGAGCGACGTTCCGTTCATCGCAATAATAATTCCATTTAAACAGAATCTAAATTCAGCTGTCAGAAGTCGCATAATTTGCATTTGATTTTATCAGCGAGGTAAGCCAAGCGAACGTGACACCTGCCAAGTCACAGCCGACAAAGACCCGTCGAAAAGTTGCGAAATTTGTCAACTTCGTCGCGAAGATTAGGGGAACATGTGACCGGGCGCGTGCGAACGCCGTTATAAACAAACACCAGGCAATCCTCACCATAAATTACTACAGCGCGCTCCCCGAGCTTGAAATTGGGTGAAATCGGGTAGAAATGGACCTCGACGCCCCATCTGCGCACCAATATTGTTTTTTAGGGCAAAGAATCCTAGAAGAATACAACATTGATTCGGTTAAACCAAGTGTACACGAGCCAATTAGGCTCGATGCTAAAGGCGTCAAATGAAGCTTAATATTACGGTTTTTGTATATAGAAAAATCCTGAAGTAAATCACGAATGTTAACAAAAACGAGTCAATGTTAAGGATCAGCTGTGACGTGTAAAGGTGAGAAAAACGATAGTCTATTATTCTATATATCTCTTTTAGTTTCCACGAGAACGGGTTTTATTCGGTGTTTAGATTACGCCTGATATCAATGTGGCTATCGATATCGTTTCGATGCCATTATCACTACGATATTCATAAGTTTTTCTCTTCTGCTGAATTGTTTTACAATTCAATTACTACATTTTCTGTCAAGTATATTTTCGTGATGTTCGCACCAATTCCTTGAATTGAAGGAAGATCTACATTTCACCCAGCTGATAAATTGCAATAAGAACCGAAATTAACCAATAAGAAATATTCTTGCCGATGGCTCTTCCTTCACATCAAACCAGTCGTGTATAACAGAGACACCGTCATTTAATGCTTTAGATTATTTAAAACTAGAAACTGAAACACATTATCCTGATGAGAAGGAAAGATTAATTGAGAGTTTGATTTCATTAATGCGATCCGATCAGCGTCATCTTTTCCGTCCATCTAGAAATAAAACAAAAGAAATTTTATATAAAATCCATAGTTAACAATGACTTCATACTTTAACAGTCTATATTCATACCGGATATGCGTATTTTTTATTAACTGAAAATTAACTCTCAAGTAGGGAACAAGACTATTGTCAATTTTAATATATGTTCGATATTGAAATATGTAGTGTTTACGCGGAACTTACACAGTCCAAACTTCAGTAAAATCATTTTAACAGTTCATCGTAACATAAAGTCGATGGTTTTACGCAACATTCGAAATGACTAGAAACTGAAACACATTATCCTGACGAGAAAAAAAAAGTAAGTGAGAGAATAAAAACCTACTTACGATCCGTTGTCAGTCGCTGTTTTCAGATTTTGCCAGAAAAAGAATAGCTTGGCGGTAATTTGAGAATGACATTGGTTGATAAAGAACAAGTTCCTTTCAAAAGTGAACATTGATAGTAACGAACACTACACGACGATTTTGAATGATGGAGATATTCAAAAGAATTAGAGTAAAGCAGATTCGCGCAACTTCAATTTTCCCTCACGAATATTTTGGGCTGTCGTTCTAAAAAACAGACCAGATGAGATCGTCTCATTATGCATTGTTTCAACGTGGGGCATTTGGTAGTAATTAATTTCCGATTCGGCGTTAAAAATACCGGACGTTACGATTGTTTTACGGTATCTGGAAAGATGACCGTCGAAGATAAAATATCGGCTGCTCTTCCGCTTGATTACTCACCATTTCTGAGGTCATTTTCATCGCGCATCGATTATGAAAATGTTTGATAATTTGTGCGCGATGCGTGTAAGATATTTTTACAGTGATTGATGAATTACGATTCCATCTGGGCAAAAAATAACATTTTCAATTTTAACGCGTCGATTCAGCTCGAGTAAACAATAGCAAAAGCGAAATCGACAAAGCCACAAAACACAATCATTTCAGCGTGTTGAATTTCCAAATTCTAAGTTTACTCAAGGTGACATCAAAATACCGTCTCAAGGCTACCTTTATTTGGTATTTTGACGGATTACTTTCTTTGAGAAGCAGCGTTTATATCAGCACAATAGGTTCTAAATTCTAGTGGATTAGTTTTTGTCATCGTTTAGCGACCAGTGATATAATACATCGAATGGATCGAACCCGACGACGCGTTATGGCAGATCCCGGTGATCTGTTTATGATTTCATTTATTTGTGAAAACTCATCGTGGAAGAAACTTAATTTCACGAAAATCAAATGCATTTTCCTCCTTCTAGGTGCTGTGATAATGCGATTTACGGGCGCAAAGATGAATAAACGTGTCGCCCAAAAACCGAACCATCATCCGTCAAAAAGTTATCACTTATACAATTCGAATTCTAATGACTTGCGTGTTGCCGCGTGCTAACGCGATTATTCGCTTCCTAACCGCCGTTCAACCATTGTCGGTATTCCTAGTGAAATTACATTACCTCACTCTTGATACATTGGCGCCTGAGTGAAAGTGACGGCCGACTCATATAAGAAATGATGCCCGCTAACATTTTGCCATAACACGCAGATTATGAACCATAATTGCCCCTCGAATACACAATCCGTGCAAGAGACTGGCAATTACTCACTGACTTATAACATTATAGTCCATATTGAGGAATGATAATATAATTTTGATCCTGTGGCTTCCACGAGAATGTTTTATAAATTATGTCAAATGTTTTCGGTGGACAGTGGTCTGACAGTTCTCCCAGTTTCAATATGAATTATTCATGACAATAGAATCGAATAACATCGATCAAAATCATGATGAAATACTTAACTAAGACGAACGCTTTGATTCGCGGGTTTTATCATTTTGGTTTGAATTCTCGCTTTTGGGCCAATATTCTAACAACTCAACCTCCTGCTCACAGCAATCTCATCAGTAAACGCAACGACATATACTACTTTGAAGGTTAACTGGATTTAATTGAAGCCAAATACGAGCTTTATCTACAAACGTATACATAGTCCCTTCATCAGGTAAAACGTCCTCACTCATTTACCTTTTCAGTCCAGATATTTGAGACGATTTTTCACGACTCAGTAACTGCGGGTTCGAGGAGAGAAGCTCATCATGCACCAGAAAGAAATTGATCGTTTATTGTGTATTGGAGTGGTCTGGATAAAACGTTCACATGATAATAGCTAAAACTTGCACTGATACGTGATTTTCACGCTTCAATTCACCGATAAAAAGTCAAGTGCAACCCTGAACCGATAACGTGTCTATGCGAACGGGCCTCACTTCCTGGCGAGTTTCACCGCAGTAAGATGGATGGTAAATTAAACGTCATTACAAAAATCAATTGCCACAGATAGCATTGAAAACTCACCATAAATGGCACTCGGAATGGAATGAAAACATCCCTGCTCCTCAATCTTACTAACAAGATAACTTTGTGACATAGTCATCTGCAATATTTTTACATGTCACTGGGCAATATTTTAGTGTCTGTGCGGAAGGCTATGTTCGTTGAGCCCGGAGATCACGGAACAATTGAGTTGGTGCGATACTGGTTGGCTCTTCACGCGTGATTTCACACTACTAAAAGACCCTCGTACAGAAACTCGGCACTGACACTGCCAGTAATAACAAAATAATATGCTGTCTAATATCAAACCTGCCTCTTTCTTGGTGATCTATCTTCAAGTACAGGTTTTTCATGATAGCGCATAGTTCAGGGGTAATCATGTGTTTTTCTGATAGAGTTTCTGTAATGTCATCAATTTCGCCTAGCGGTCGTCAGATAGTGTCGATTTTACCATGCCCGATTTCAGCTCTAATTTACAGCCAGTAGTTTTTCTGGCGCCAGACACGAAAAAAGTCCGAATCTCACCTCCTTAAATCGCGCTCACTCGCAGTTTCTTCATCCCACGTGCCAAACGATTGCGCCGTTTTAGCTGGGTCTCGATAAAAATGTTTCGTAAAAAAAGAAATATTCTTAATATGGGAGAGAGAGAGTTTGCCGATGATTTTTGACGGTTTTACATCGAAAGGAAAGATGAAAACAATCTTCCTCTAGATGTGTAGACTAGACGGCTCAGTGTCATACAACACCCGTGGGGCGAGGATTTATCTTGCATTCGCAACTTTCGACAAATTTACAATTTATCGTCGCTACATACGCTTTATCTTTACAGAAAATCTTCCGGCGAATATTTGGTGGCAATTTGCTCGTTTCAGAGACATATGCAATCACTTGGGAACCGGAGAGCCATCAGTTCTCGCCATGTCTGTGCCGAAATCACATGATTAATAACCCACTGGGGTTGATTACGGAAGATAAGATCTGATGAAATTTTCCATTTTGCTATAGCTGCTATCGACCGGGCTTTTTACATTAGCCCTAATAGCACCTCGTTCTCGGCGACTTATCTTCTATATGCGCGCGCACTTAGATTTTTGATTTATTGCTGAAAATGTTGCCCGCGTGTTGATATGAAATTTCTGTGATTGAAATATACCCGTCGAATCGAACGATCTCTATCTGATCTGCGCCAGCGAGTATCGAATTGTGTGAATCAATTCAATCCGCTTTTCGAATTTTCTAACCGTTACGTATTATGGTGAGGGAAATCCCCCGGGAATTGCGCTGACTTTAAGAGTAAGAAGCCGTTGAGGGGATAAATACCCAACGGGCAACAAAATGAAATCAAATAGTTTTCAATTCTTTGTTGAAAAAGTAATCATCGCATTCTATTCAAAAAAGCAGGATGGATACACAGGTAACATTTTGAGACGCGGAAATGTATTTTGAATCCGTCGACTTCATTCTGTGCATAGCCCGTAGACGCAATGAAATGAGAATTGATGTCCAGTTTTATTCAAAGATTCCGTAATTAAACGAAGCGAAAGTAATCGAGTAAAAAACTCCGAGCAGATGTGTCAATATAGACGGCTACAATAGAATCATTGCGGCGAGTAATCCATCGACACCGCGTTCACTGCCATTTTCACGTTCATTAAAACATAATAATACCAGTTTATTCAACATGAGCACGTCAGCGGAAACCAACCTCAGTTCGCAAACTAACCAAATCCCAAATCAGGCTCAATTTCTGCGTATAAACACATTTTTAGTTTCGTGGGTGTTACGCAATCTGGTTATCTCGATTTATCGCCGTCCGGTCAGTCATGTGACGGCACCCTGAGGGAGAGACAACAGAGATTGAAAATTTTCAGACTGAAATTATTTCGCGTTCGCAAATTAACAAAAGGACAACACAGTAAATGACGCCCGGCCACATGCAAGGAAGTTAATTACCCAGAGGCTGCTATAAATTGACGTTAATAAGTCAATTTGATTTACCCATTCTCAACTAATCACTAGAATGGCTATGTGTCATATCTAACCATCAATTTTCTGTTATTTCCAGTAACATCTTTAACAGAGGGAGAAGACGGGGGCGTAGCCAGGATATTACAAGTTGTTGGCACGAAAATATGAATGAAATACGTTTAGAAAGTCATAGTTTAGGCCTACATACGTTCATTGTGTTCTCATTGCTAGTTTTGTTTCTGTTCTGATCCCGTTAAGACTCCTATCAAACTCGTTCAGCAAGTTTATGGATTTGAAGTAAAGGTGTTTCTCAAAAGATCGCTCGGCAAAAAGTGTAGACCCGGGCCTACAGTGACCTGACGATGATCTCTAGGGTGAGATCCAAACGTCGTGTTCTTATATTTTAGATTGTTTCAATAAATATTTTCTCGATTTTAGATTTCTTTTAATTTGTAAATAGTGGGTTTTTATCTTATCATCTGTTCACCACAGAGGTTATCGTACTACAGTGCTATGTATGGGTAGGGTCTGAAACACGGCCCGGCCCCGGATGGCTACGGGCCTGAAAGGGAGAGATTCTAGAACATCTTTCAGGATGTGTCGTTGATTTTTACTGATACGGAAACTTGAGCATGACATCAAGTGGTCAATTATACGACATTTCAGATGTCACATGTGAAATCAAGAATTACGTTCTGCATCGATAAGTCCTGAATTATGATGCAACATTAGCCAATTTGCTGTAAGTCGACACGATGGATTGGACTACTACTTATAAATCACTTACACAACGATCAAAGTGTCATTTACTCCTGACCCAACTACTGCTATCAAATTAGAAAGATTTCAAAACAATGAGATCGAAGCCAATCACGAAATTTGTCTGGAAGCATTCGTGACACAGCTCTATTTAGTGATAAACCCGATTGGATTATGGGCCTTTAAATGTTATAAATTTCTAATGGGATTTCTGGAATGGATTGCGGCGCTGTCTTGGGATTCGGCTCTGGTATATCCGAGTGGATGGCAACCAGTTAATTTGAGAGATAAAATGTGCATTGATCGCTCGTGGCTGATCCAGTCGGCAGAATGTGGCTCTCGGTTCGCGTGTTACACAGACTCCAGTAAATCTGACGGTATTACGACTGGTAGAGATAGTCTTAATTGGGGATGAAGTCTCAGTTATTGTGCAAGACATTCGAGAAGACCGACAGAGATAAGCTAATAGAAAAGAAAGAATTCGGAATTAATAGTGTATCACAGATGCCGCCGGCTTAACCGGAGAAAATAGTCACATTAACTTCATTTCTGTCGCAGACGTATTTTAATGTCGAATCGTACATGTAGATGGCGTTTATATAAATGTCGTCGTATATCTCTTTTTATCAATCCGCGTGACGCGTCCGATTTCTCGAGAATAGCCTGTCATAGCCGGACAATATCCTGATATATGTACATCTGGTATAATATTATGATCTAGATATCGAAGGAAGAAATTGTAGTTACTGCAAAAAGAAAGAAACAACAATATACATTTTTTTTCTGCGGCGTAAACCAGTCAGCTCACCTAGACGAGCTCACTGCCCTCCACACAGCGACCGCTCACTCCTATACCCTATAGTTTTTATTTCTAATTTCTCTTATGCGTTTTTCAGTTTCTGTTTCTACATGTTATGCACAGGTCTCGTAGTTGAAGGTTGTTGATAAATTGGATTATCATTGAAAAAAAATCAAAATATCGGAACCACTTCTATATGGTCTTCTATATGGTTCTCAGTGTCCTGGCGATAAACAAATCGTTCGCTATTTTATAACGAGCGGTGAAGCGGAAGGCTTTACAAGCAAAACTATCGTTAATCAACTAATTTTACGAAACGTCTATAGTTTTATCTAGACTTTGTGTAGGTGATTAAAGGGTGCAATATTCAGGTGTTCCCACGTCCACACTGATTCTGCGGTAACTCTCTTCTCTTTATCTCACACCTCACAAGTAGAAACCTCATAAATTTACTTCTTGTTTGTACACTACCAACGAAATTATAAACTGGTAAACTGTAACTGCATTTCATCAGTTTCATGGCATTAAACAGTTGATAAAAATTCTACCATTTTAAACTGCGTAGAAGACTTATGCAGAACATGCAGAATATGACTTAGAAATTCCATTTTCATTTATGGTCGATATAAGTCTGGTAATTAGAAATGAACGACGTGAATCTGACCACGTGATCTGGCCGCATCAAGATCCAATTCATCGTTGAATTTTATCATCTGATCAAATCAACTGCACATAATTATAACACCGAGAAGCCCATTACAGTAACTCAATTTTTTCGCTTTTGTCCCCGGGAAAGGTGATCTAGGTTGTATCAAGTGGACCATCTTCTTATGTCAAACTGTCTCGGTATATTGATACATCATAACCGACGATTACGAACGCTTCGAAGAAGTTCGTGTATAGCGCACCCCAATCACCACATCCAGCTGAATGCGCCTGTTAAACACGTCGATGAATCTTTGGCAGAAATTTTCTTGCTGACCGACCGATCGTATCAACGGTAAGGTTTATGAGTTCTATGAGTTGATCAAGCAGCCAGAAATTGAAATTTGATGCATGATCTGCCATAGCGATGATGGTAGAACGCACCGCTGATAATTACCATACAAAATACACGAAAAAATCTATTTTTTGCTCGAACATTATTTTCGTCACCGTAAAAGCGCGAAGGCTCGAAGTTTTAAGGGATAAATGAAACTACGGTGAATATGAAATGTCACCATTGTTCGTGTGTGGAAATTGAAGCAAATTTCAGAACCTTATTTCGTACGGTAAAGATGACTTCTTCATTACGTAAAAGTTGCATGGCAAATAACATACTCAGCTTGAATATCGCCGCGTCTCTGCGATCTCTTTAATCGCATATAAAAATAGTTATTGCCCAGTAATGAAAAGGTTAGGGGTTTTTAACTTGATTACGACTTGTTGTTGATCGCGCCGCTGTAAAGCGGTTATCGCCGCGAGACTTTGGGTCAATCGAATTAACTTGATGTAACTTACACTTCATCAACAATTAAACAACAGACTAATATGTCCCCCGTTGACTAGTTACAACTCATTAGTCAGTCCCATCTTCCCAGGATAATGCTCGTTTAGGAAATAATCGCGTTGATTACTCTTTATAATGCCGACATTTCGACAGAAAAAGATCACAGCGCGTTGAATAAATGTTATTTGCGAGAAATGAATTCGGTTTAAGACGCGACTAGTTTCTGTGAAGATGAAGCCCCTGGGATACAGCTCCTCGTTAACTTCTGTCGAGTATACAAAAGGCTCGAAAATGACCAATATGAATTCAGCGTTAATTCAGTACAACAACAACTTATTCCACGTCGGTGATGTCGAGACGACAGAAATGAACAACTTTCAAAAATACGAACATATTAAGCTACGAATCTATCGACGAAATTAGTCTGCATGTGGCTAATAGGGAACATTATCTAATAGAGAGTTCGAATAAACTAGAAATGAAGAAGAAAGGGCGACAGTGAAACAACAGATAGAGAGAGAGAGAGTGAGAGTGAGAGAGAGAGAGTGAGTGGCCAGATGGCTGGACTCTTGGCGCATTAAGATCCACTGATAAAACATCATATAACAGCGTGTCGATATTAACTTATCCTGAAAATGATAAAAGTCTGGTATAGCTATTAAACAGATTGCTTGTAGGTGTTTAATGTGTTTAACTCTGCGAGTTCTGGTGAAGCGTATCATAGAGATCTGACGTTTCAACTTCAACCACTGTATCTGTCGTCCTTATATTGCAATGGTCCACGTCGTTAATTCGGCTCATTCATTTACGTAGATTTACGTAAGCAGATTGGACTTTTCATTAGAAAAAACTAAAGACTGAATCCGTCTCAGAATTCGATGGGAGTTATGCGTTAGTTATGTCCAATTTATTGGCTACAAATATAAGAAAAAACCATGGTCAATGTAGACTGTATAAACAGACACTGAAACATGAGTTATTACTATCAGAAATATTACTAATACTACTGGACCCGAGAGAGAAATCTTGTGACTAGAAGAAGACGATGAAAAGATCTTCTCATCGCTCTAACGGGGGTTAGATTCGTCGCCTGATACCCGGAATTAGGTGCCGTAAAATCAATAGCCAATTACGTTAGTCTAGTCCAGATCTGCTTGCAGTGCTTCACAATTAGTTCGCGTTCTGCTATCGTGATTTTATGAAGTTGCAAGGAGATTATTGAGATCTGTTAAACCAACAACGAATACGTTGATATCGTCGTGGAAATAGACGCCGCAGTGACAAAGTGGCGAATATTGTTCTTGGAAATGAATCGATGCTGGGTGAAGCTCATAGCGTGCTATAGTCTAAAAACTTAACAAAATAGGAATTAGATATACATTTCTCCTCAACAAAACAGTAATTGATAAAACTGATGTCAGAATCTATTCCACTCAATGTCTCAGATATTCATGATAAAATCATATGTAATTCAGACAGCTCGGGAAGAAATTCATCGTGATTCATATAAGTTTGTTTTGTGTGAAGATGGATGGTTTCTGTGAGCATCTATAGCCGAGGTTTGAACCTGGCCACAGGAGAGGAAGAGATCCTTCCTATATCACCGGTTCACGTATAAGGCGGTGAAACGTTATTATTTATAATATGTTAACTGGTTCTTTTATTGGAGTGGAGGGTATAACGGGACCCGTTTACACCCGGATCTTTCGACAAAAACTGTCGGATAAAAGAAACATTTATTTCCCGTCATCATCGCATCTTTTCTTGCCTTACAATGAACCCTTACAATAACACTGCACTACAATTGGCTGCCAATGGTTTTGTGGTGTGTGTCAATTGTATAAGCACAGGTAAAACCATTTATAATGAAATTCGCCATTTTTGTATTTCAAATTGAACAAATTTGATGGATTGACTTATACACGTTAAAACGTTAATCATCGAGATAATCTTCGTTAATCCATTAATGAGTTGTTGCTGTATTTTGGGAGGGTATTTCTCTATCCGTTCGGCCATATTTAGAATATTTGTCTATACCGACAAACGGTTGTAGTTGTAGACTATAAAAACACCGCACAATGTAATGTTTGGTGATTAAATTAGAAGATTACAAGTCATGGGAAAATGTGTCAAAAATCTGGTGATTGATCGAGTTAAACATAGCACCGGAAGAGTCTGTGTTTAACCAATATTGGTGTCAGCCGCTGTCTTATTAAGAGAGAGAAGTGATGCCAGGGGCACACGATGGTCCGACCTCCAAATTATCAAGTATTCCGCGTAAGTACTCATTATCTGATAACGGTTCGGTCATTTTTCAAAAGACTTTTAACTTTCGATTATTTACTTGAAATGGAAAGAATTTAAATCGTTTCGTTTCCATTGTTATCTGTCTTTTCGAAATCCCAAAATCGACTCTGATCTCAACGATTAAGTGATAAGGAAAAACATTTCGAGAAATAATCTGTCACAAATTGTCTAAAACACTTATTATTTTAGTTACTTGACATTTCTTTGTTATGACGTTACGACTAGACATTTTAGATCAAATTAGAAAAACATATACGCAAGAAAAGCAATAATCGTTATAATTTCATTATGAATATTCTTATATTCTTTTATTCTTAAATCATTCTGAATTTCGGGTTTTCAATAGCAATGCACCAAAATCTTACTTTCAAATAGAGTTTCAGTCGCAGAACATTAAGTTATTCAAACAAGTAAATTTCAACGTTATCAAACTTGGTTAGCAAGCGGCGCTTGCAGATGTAACTGATGATGATGAGAATCCCGGTTTACAAACTTTCATTTAATAACGCCGATATTACTTGGATATTCATATTCTTATTTTTTATCTATCATTTTTATGCTCAAAAGTGTAAACGAACTGAATACCAGTTATTTGAAATCATAACGTATTCTCATGCGCTGTTGCTTCTGTTTAATGATATTGAATTTATTAAGATGGAAAAAAAAGATTAAAAGATCGTTTAAAGTTTAACTTGTTTAACGATGTTTCAAATATTCTTTCGCTAGTTGTTTAGACCTAACATTAAGCGCTATGTTTCCCATTTGTATGTTTACTATATAGTCTATATAGGCTGGTATTATCGATGATTAGAACCGGGGTATAACGCAAAATGAAAGGCACCATTATGGAACGTGGGAACTTCAGATGAGGTTACTTGGCAACGGGTAAATAGGAACAATGGCGAATTGGCTCATCTGACCTGAAGAAATACATCACCTCTCAAACCGGGACCCTGATCTCAAGCTCCGAATTTACATATGTTTGATATTTTTAGCTAAGAGTTTTAAAAATGATAAAACGACGTTGTGTCTGTGATGAAATGCGACATAGGCGCCATGTTTTGCGTCATCTCGAGACGTTTTCCTCATAGATTTGATCTTCCTCGTGAAGTCTACCTTAAATCATGCCCAAATCCTACCGTAGGTGATCGTTAACGATATGAATGATTATATATGAATATGATATTTTGTATAATGTATTGAAGATTAGGTATTCTACGAATTGTAGAAGTGTCCATTGCGCGTGCATCGGAATTCATCTCGCGATTTCCATCGAATTTTAACAGTTCTTTCTGGTGATAAAGATTTATCTCCACTTTTGTATTGATATCAGTGTAAATGTATAAACAAATAGTAACAGTTTCACGTGGTCTGTTTCTTAGTTGATAACAAAAAATACTGATCTTTAGGCAGACGATAGTTTTTTGCTCACGAAACGTTCCATTCATCACTGAATGTTTATCCCGTTTTTGGCGTCTAACTCACACGAGAATGACCATGACAGATAACGTAATGGTTTTATGTGAGCTTTTCAGACTTTTTCGATATTGTGTGTGGAATACTGTTTGTTTACGATATATACAGATATCGGAACCATGACTTCTAGTATAATACAACGATGTATGCGTTGGTACTTTTTCCCGCATTCATTTTTCGGGCACATGTTGCGATTACCGGATACTTTTAGGCGTATTATGATCTTATAGATATGCGTTTTATAAAGCTTTCTGTGAAGTTTGATGAAATTGCTCATTTTGTGAATGTAGCTAGGTTATTGATGATGGGTGAATCTTAGACGAAACAAACTACGACAATACGTTCAGATCATTGTGTATGACTGAAATTCCCACGCCATTCACAGCCTCCGTATTGAAACGTTTGAATGTGAAACGGTTTGATAAATTTACCTACCAATGATGTTAAAACCTTCAATTCAGTGTTTTGCGAAAAAAAAAATTATGACGACGACCAGAAAAAGACTATAAAAAGGTTTCTCAATCACGTGACCACATCAGGCGACGCCATATTGCACGTTTGTTTGGTATCTCGTTCAACAAGCTCGTCACTCAGTATAGTGGCTTTATTTGAAGTCAAGAGGCCCAAACGGCTGACAAACAATACATTAGGTTGAAAGTTTTCTTAACTAGAGGTATTGGAAAACGTTTTTTGAACGTAGTGGAACTGCAGCGTGACCAATATCTAAATAATCGCAGCCCTGACGACCGATCATTGCGCCTTATCAATTGTTAAGATTATGTGACGTTGAAAACACACGATTCTTTTTTACTTGGCCTTCGGAATTTTTGTGTCGAATCGTCGAGGGATGCAGATGGAAGATCGTGCATCCACTTTGACAGAAGATATTAATTATGTTTTACAGAAGTCATATATCACACACGGCTACCGTTAAACTGGCACAATTACTCAATATGGCTGAAGTCATCTATTACAAGATATCTGATGAAATAAGTGATGTGTAAAAGGCTTTACGGTAATATTTTTCAATTGCGTCAAAATAAATGCTCCGTACATTGTCATCAGAATGAACATGAAAAGGATGTAGGTTTTTTCTCAAATTCCGTTTACATAATACGAAACGCCGTTCGACTGGCAGATACAGTTTTACTGTGTTTTATTCTTTGTGTATAGTATAAAGAAATGTTTTTATTTTACATTAGTTAGTAACCAAGTTCTGTCGAATAAATTCTCCTTTATTTACAACTTCTGTTCTACTTTTCAAATTTTTGTTTTTCCAATGAAAAAAGAAATCATCGCCAAAAACGAGGGACATTTCGCTGATATTATATAACACGTATTTGCTGCGGCTATTCTCGGAATATTCTTTTCACCTTAGGAATGAAGTCTCCACGTGCGCGCAATACATTTATGATTATGAAATGGACGACTGAAGAGTGGATATTTTTAGATGATAACTTGTTAATATTCGCTATTACGCCAATAAAGAATGGAGATTTCCGCAATGTTGGTTAAAAATGAAAATCACGGGTGAAAGGTGCCGAAGCGTGTGATCCACTGCTGCCTTCCCGTTCGTGTTTCCTTCGTGCAGTCGTGTTTACTGATGATTTGTCACGTTATGAATTCTCGGATGATATGAAAGTCCATCAAAACCGCGCGAGTTGTTGACTCCGCGTTGAGAGTCTGGTAGAGCGTATTATGCGGACTCCGCCTTCTCCACAAAGACCGAGCCAGCCCGCCGCAAGACAACCAATAACCGCCGCGATATCGTAAAGAATATCGCATTGAAAGCGAATGACTGAACATGTTCGATTCATTTGGAGTTGAATAAGAATGCATAACTACCAGTTTCGGGTGGATTTGGCCAAATTTTAACCCGGCGCGCACCTGCTACGAGATCAACCACAACTCAGGAACAAGTGCATAATCGTGGGTTCGAGAAAAAAGGAAAGTCGGTCTAGGATCCTTGTCACTTTGTACCGCGATATTCTAATATTACCAGCTTTTCTCGTCAAACGGATACTATATCGACGAATATTTTGGAGGATCTCATCGAAGCTGCTGCCGGGAACGACTTCAATATAGAAAAAAAACGCGTAGAACAGTCGTCGAAGTTCAGCCAATGTCAATCGCTTGATCGCTTAAACATTCATTTCATTGAAAAACGGCGTTTTACGGTTAACGATCGTTCGATTTAAAAGATGGATACGAATGAAAAGGATATTTCGCAAGATGAAGAAAAACGAGGAAATGTCGTCAGTCCACCACCTACGAAACAGATCATGTCTAGTAAAGCTTCAGCTTTCTCAATTGAAGCCATCATTGGTAGTCGTAAAGACGAGCAAAAAGATGAACGAAGTCAACCATCATCTGGGTCACCTTTAGGTAAGTAATGATAATGTTTTTTTTACATATAAAAGATAACTTTTAGCATTCGATAATTTCTTGAATGTGAATATTTCAATTAATTCGTGTCTGTGGGCCTATTGTGACTGAAATTTGGCGCGAATGATATATACTTAACAAAAATACGATATATTTTGGCGGGAAAAGTCCCAGAAACGTACATACCCTCCTCCTGTAGATGGATCGCCTTGATAAGAGTTCTTTTTTAAATGATTCGTATGAATGAAAACAGGATGTGGAGATTTAGCGATCTTTGTTCGGGCGACGATAATTTGATGTCTGTCGCGGACATAATGATGAGTAATAGTTGATGAAATATCCACGCCTGTCATAGAATCGACTCAGTGATAAATACCGTTAAAATCCGCGGGTCAATCTTCTTCACTTTTTATATCTCGAATATTGCGACGAATAACGCTTAAAACTCACGTCTATAATTTGGAAAGTAATCTAAAGAATAACTCGAAGAGGAAGGTTTCGTAATTTTCCGTCGATACGGTTTTTAGCAGCCGAATTTTGCGTATGGTCAGGGTCAGCGATTGTTATCTGTTATACGATCGCTAATCGAAATATGCAAATGATGGGATTATCGCTTAGTCACGAGGACAAAACAGATTTTTTTTTATATTTCTCAACCGGACGAACGGAACTTTTACATTTATTAGATAGTTATCCACTGAGTATGCACCACACCGTGCACCGTGCACCGTACCGTGCACTGTGCAGTAGAGATGAAAACCTTTATCAGTCTGGTTATTTTTTTCTTGTTGTCAAGCGCAAAAAACTGAGAAGCCATTTTCTGCAAGAATCTGAACTTTTCATAATAATTTGTCAGTTTTAGTTGCCGTACGTAGACTTCGCACCCAGAAGTGTGAACTCAATTGACTTAGTAACAACAGCATGGTGGCCCGATATTTTACGACACAATCAGCAAAGCTATTCTTTCTGGTTGCAATGTTTTGTTTAGAGCGCAGTTTACTGTCAACAAACCCTCATTTTAATCGACTTAAACTGCCGTCAGACTTGTTCAATAATCACTATTTAACTGCTTTACGACTCGACCAATCACCAGACTCATCCGTCATCCGCATTGACCTCTGATTGTCAAACTTTCAAAAAAGTTTCTAAGCACACTGTTACAGAGATGTTTACAAACAAACTCGTTTGTCTGGTAATAGCAGGTGTACAGACACAGTAATACCGGGAAAATCCTTACAGAAACCTTACTAAAACTGCCATAAACACACATTCAAATCAGTTTATATTTTTGGCTGCAAGACTGTAACGGTCTGTATCAACAGTTCCAAATTTCATGGACAGTCGAGCATTTGAATTTCTACCTCGATTTCCTGATCAAATATGTATTGAGGTTGAAAGCAGGTTGATTTAAAAACTGACCTGTCCCACGTCTTCGTTGTGTAAAGAACGTCTGGAAATCCTTTTGTCAAGGGGGCTTTTTTCATACAAAATTGTTGATGGCGTGATTGATGATACATTCATCACACAAAAATTGTGACATTTCGTGTGTGGTCACGTACATTGCCTGAAAGATCGTGCGCAACGGTTTCAACCGAAAAATGGTGTCGAATTTTTACACCGTCAACACTCGCATCAATTGTAACAACTATTTATAAACACGAATGTGGAAATTGAATTTTGATGTACTATACACTCATTATTTTGGACCTAAACAAAAACATACTCTTTACCACGCACATCGTTTCTAAACCAAATAAGTGCGTAAAATTAGCCGTATTATATTGTACTTAGATAAAGTGAGTGCAAATCATCACCACTGATTTTCGCGGAAGCGATTCCATTTGGTTCTCCGACACGATTTGTCACTGAATGTCGACAGCGAATGGAATATTTCGACTGCAAATTGAACCGGAGCTGACCTATCGTTCGTAAATAATTGTCTGCATTATTGTTTTAATGGCCTTTCGTCAGCTATACGCTGATATCCCCGATCAAACTCGAGTCTGTTCGATGTTGTTTTTCGCAATTTGCGTAACCTCTTCGGCGGCTCATAAATATACTTGCAGACTATGATCTTATACTCGGATGGTGTGTGAAATTTCAAATGTTTATTCAACGCCAATTCACACTCGTTAATCAACAAGTAATCTGATTATTTTATATGGAAAAAGTCTTAAAAATCTGTCCCCTCTAGAACAACCGTCTGGGTCATACCCGCCTGCCAGTGCCATTCGAAATTTTCGAAATGGAAAGTCGACATTTATACGATATCGCGTTTTGAAGTCAGTCAACGCGAGACCACTAAATCCAAAACACGGCTGGGGGTAAGAAATTCCTATAAAAAATAGTTGAATAATGGGAATCATGAATGTC
This sequence comes from Tubulanus polymorphus, assembly GCF_964204645.1. Lineage (NCBI taxonomy): Eukaryota > Metazoa > Nemertea > Palaeonemertea > Tubulaniformes > Tubulanidae > Tubulanus > Tubulanus polymorphus. The sequence continues at coordinate 2,078,540 of NC_134027.1, read as the reverse complement.
CCCAGCTGAGTATTCGATAACTGTTATCAATCCCGACACACGCGAATTCACCATAACCAAATCTCATATATGAAAATTGATACATAGATTACTTCCTTCTGGTTGTATTTGGGTGGTGAACTTCAAACTTAACATAAGGCAGGTGATTTGATTCTTCAAAAGGCTTGATTGCCAGACTTGCTCCCTCACTAAAAATCATTTTTTGTTTATTTCGACTTCTAAGATATTCATTGAATTAAAAAGCTGCATCAGATAATTATATCTTTGCCTTCTGTGTGCAATAACGCGGTTATTTTATTAGGTTCTTTATATATATATATATATATATATATATATATATATATATATATATATATATATATATATATATATATATATATATATATATATATATATATATATATATATATATATATATATATATATATACATATATATATATATATATATATATATATATATATATATATATATATATATATATATATATATATATATATATATATATGTCTAGTGAACTTGGAACTTTCAAACTCTTTCTTACTCCAACGAATATAAACCCGTGTGTATCGAAATAAGCCGTATACCAAACACCTCATTGCGGCATCAACGTGGCTGTTACCGCCATCATTAATAAACCAATGTTTTAACAAGGTTTCAAGAAGATTCTTTAAACAGAAAATGCTCGTTATCGGGGGGTGGAGGTATAAACATCAAATCATGAAAATCCGTGCAGGTAGATAACTTAGACACAGTCGGCTTTGTGCATTCTCCGATGATGGCTCTCGTAAATCAACGCAAAATGTATAAAACTATACGAAACCATTTTGCCATCAATGCCGCTGATATGAAGCGTAATAAAGGGGTTAAGTCATCGAAATACCACACGCATAAAATCTCGTGAATTCTGTAATAAACTGAGATGAAAATGATCAACACTGAATCTAACCCAAATTCTCGTAGTATTTTATCCGTAATAGGCGTCGCAGTTATAATCGGAAAATATGAATATACCGAGTTGAAAAACAACTGATGCTATGATTTTTTTCTAAATTGAATGATTTTCAGATAAACTCGTCGAAACGACGGATAATGTACCGAAGGTAAGCCGTGAGAAAAGCGTCAGTCCAAAACCGGAGGACCTCTCCCCGACAGTCAGTCTACGACCGTGTATCCCGGAAAGCAAAGATCTAGCAAATATCAGCTGTAAACTAGAAACGAAAGATCTTTGGGACAAATTTCACGAATTGGGAACTGAAATGATCATCACCAAATCTGGCAGGTAGGAATTTTGAAGTGGTCGTTGCAGAAGCGTCCCATCCCCCACTGATTCAGTGCATTGCACTGCTGTGACTGAGTTGGAATTTGCTACGATAGGGGTTAACTGAAGGGTATATTCAAATGTCGACCACGCCTGTTTTCGGAAACTCATCCTTTTGACGGGGACAAAAGTTGGGGGCCACAGAAACACACGACTGTCTGTTGTAGACACGGACAAATAGGAGATTGTGGCGACAGAGCTACAATAGCGGCAATTTATGAGACAAGTGAAATTGTGTAGCGGTATTACGAATAACAAGGTAGTTAGAAATCACCTGTTAGTAACGAACAATTCATTACATGACTTATAGATAGATACAGTTGACATTTATTACTGTATCGATCATGAGGAAAATAAAGGGGTGTGTTAGCTATTATTGAACACAAGATGGAATTGCGTTGTTAACATCGCAACGATATTACTCGTATTAAAACGAGTGTATTCATTTATATTAGTCAAATGAAAGGACTCGCAACCCATCCAGCGAAAACATGTTTCAGTTGTTTGTCACTATATCATAAAACTGACAAAAAATCAAACAGCGCATTCCTGAGAATCTTTTCGGTTTTTCATTGCGATGATTTGATGATTTTGGAATGTTAATATGTACATTTCGTTAAACTTCCACGGTATTTTTTCATAACTAAAGATAAATAAGAATCATTGTATGTTATTTCAGTCAAAGCACAATCGACCATCAAATCGATAAGGAGGGCCATTATTTATATTAATTACATGTTAATGCGTTTTCATTGCGACCTTTGGCGGTCGTAAATATGTTATAGTGAAAGCTAGTTCGAATCAGAAGCCCCGAGGCCGATACATTGTAACAGAGAGTATTGCATGGGAAATGCGTCCGCGCCTTGAACATCAAAAGTTCGAGCGTTTTCTCAGACACAGGAAATCATCAATCAAACTGGCGGTGAAAATATTCAATCGACACAAGTCTCCTCGATTTGGTGTTAAGTTACTTATGGACATTAGCGAAAACGGAACCTCTTTATTTGCTTTGAATATAAATCAGTTTACCTCGAGTTCAACCCCATTCATTTTCGTTGGGAGCAATAGCTGCACATTGTGCATCGTACGCCCTGGTCTAAGCCGCCAACAGATTGGACAAAATATAAATTTCTTGAAGCGCATCCATGTGGTCCTGGTATTGTTAAAAAAAGAAAATATCGCCAAAGGTGAATACGAGGTGGGAGTTATACTATTTCAAATTGACATCCTTTGAAACGGTGTTTGATCGCTAGTGATGATTTTGTGTGTGAAGCCGACAAACATTGTGCTGAAAATTGTAACTGTCTGAAAACTCAACAACACGGATTAGTTACTATTGTGATAAGCAGATTCCAGGCGCTCGTATCACCAGTTTTTATAAACACATCCCCCTTACGAACATGTAACTCTTATTGCCCTGATAAGACCAAGTTCAACAAGCCAGCTAGTCACATTGCGCAGTTACAAAAACGTTAAAAAACACTTTTATGTTGCCTTCACCGTTTCCACCCTATACTCTGCTGGCATGCATTCAATAAAGACAAAGGGTGCATTTCAATTTTCGGGATTCGAAACTGATAGCAATATTGACACGCCGCGAGTAGATGACGTATGCGAAACTTTAAGCCAATAGGAGATGGGAATGATATTTTAGGCGGTAAATGCGGGCCTATTGATCATATAGCTAAATTAAAAAACTTTAGGAATGCGCATTAGGAAAAAACTTGATATTAGAATGATTGTGATATTCAGTTAAGCAATCCTTTCATTAATGAAATATTCTTTTTCTAAGCATTCAATTTCATTTTTACAACTATTTTCAGACGAATGTTTCCAACATTGAGAGTGTCTTTCTCCGGTCTTGAAGCTGATACTAAATACGCGGTTCTCATGGATATCGTTCCAGTCGATAATAAGAGATATCGTTACGCTTATCATCGTTCGTCGTGGTTAGTGGCAGGCAAGGCTGATCCTCCGTTACCCACGCGACTCTACATGCATCCTGATTCACCTTATAGTGGCGATCAACTTCTAAAACAGACCGTATCATTTGAGAAACTAAAACTCACAAATAATATGATGGACAAACACGGTCATGTAAGAGACATTTTCAATGTAACTATATAATGAGAGTGGGGTCTTTGCAATCCTGGGCCTAGTTTTAACCTTTACCCAGTCGCTAACAGTACTTGATTGGCAATGAGGTACCGCGGGTGAAAGTTCAAATTTGTCCCAGAAATTAATGTGAGATGATTATCCACGTGGAAATGGGTGGAAAGAAATCGTATATTCAGAATCGTATATTCATTCTGCTTGTAGATTATTTTGAATTCGATGCATAAATATCAACCTCGGATTCATATCGTCAAAAAGAAAGACAATGGTTCTGGACAACATAATATACAAAGTTTGGACGCAGAGGAGTTCAAAACATTCATATTTCCAGAAACTGTGTTTATTGCTGTAACCGCTTATCAAAATCAACTTGTAAGTGTGTGTGCTTCTACAATTCTGATGATTTAAACTTGGGTATTCTATCTTTAACTGTGGCCGATTTCTTGTTTTAGATAACTAAGCTTAAGATAGACAGCAATCCATTTGCCAAAGGTTTCAGAGATTCGTCTAGACTCACCGAAATGGAAAGGTAATTGAATAACGATATAAACAACTAAATACGTAAAAGGTCCCTAAATCTCGCGTGGAATAAGGTTTACCGAATACCAACGCGAAGTTTCCCATCCATCATTCTCATCTTGATAAAATATCATCCGTGTTCGAAACACTCGGGAAATGAGATAGCAAAAATACCTTTATATTTTCCCGTAATAAACAAGAATATTTTCTCTGTCTACTACAAAGATAGTGAACGCGCAATCAATTTATTGCTAATGATCATGTAATGTCAGTTTGAAGTGGGTTTGGGCGGCAGGTAATCTGAACTGTTAAATTTGCCAGTTTTTCACCTCAGTTCGGTTTATCTAATTTCCTCAGCGTAAACACCAGGGTGGGCTGACATTCGCACCTTTATAATCGTATAGACTGCAGTAATATTACTGGAAGTTCTTTATTATTATACTATCGCCTTTAATTAATGGATTTTATCGGAGATGTTTACGCAAAACTCTCTACAGAAACTCTTGAGATTAGTTTGAGAAGGCACATTGCTACTCATGTCACGATTTGCGTTTGGAATGTGATCTTAAAATTACTTAGAATTCATGTCTATGTACATTTATTTCGGTAATTTAATAGAAATTTCCCTTTAAAAAACTTAGAAAATCATTTCGCGTTAAAATCACATTATGAATCGTTTCAATACATTTACGTATCTTTTTGTATTTTTCAGCCATCTATTCGTGGATCCCAGGTGAGTTTGATTTCAGTTAAACATCGCGATCAGACGTTTGACAAGATTCAAATTGTGAGAAGCGAAATTTCCTCTCCTTTTATTTTTATGATGTAACTATTACAGGGAGAGTATGGAGACGTTGATCCATCATCACACATACGCGCGATCACCGCTCAGGTCATACGCTGAATCGGCTGCTGAATGTTCCGATCCTAACGTACGATTACAACTATATAGCGCCATAGCTAAAGCTGGTAAGTTTAAAAAATGCCTTAACCATAATCTCTTCAGGTCCGTGGCTAAGCATTTTCAGGGGTAGTTATTTTTCATTAAAAAATAACTTGCCGCATGAAAAGGCATCTTGGAAAAACACTGACTAAAAGCTTGCAACATCAACCAAGAACATCGGGTTGGTTCGAACCTGAAACCTGTATCGTCCAGATCCGGCGTGCTAACCACTACACCACCGAGTTATGGCAATGTCGCTTTGTCTTGTAAGGGACTATAGTCAGCTGTGGTGATTGGTCATGTGTGGTGACCCAGTCTGGCTTGGTGGCTGTTCTAGCATAGTTTCTTATCAGGCCCACTCTCAGCCAGTTTCCTTTATCCAAGAAGGAGCAAATGGACGATGACAGTTGGAGCTATTTGATGAATTGTTCACGATTATTTGTCCAATTAACGAACATTAACGAATCTTTTTAGGGGAAAGAGACGCAAATAGTAACAGCGAACTGAGTGAAAGGCATAAAAATACGTTATCGCCGTGGCGACCGATGGGTTCTAGAATGATGGGATTGTACGGAGCCCATAGTGAACGTTCCCTTTACTCGATGTACGGCAGTTTATTCGGATTAAACAACTCTACGATGACTTTACCAACATTTATCCACCCGTTTGCGGCCGCCGCAGCCGCCGCTGGCTCCAATCCGATAGGTCTATCCGAATTAGGTTCCGCGGCATCGGTGCTATACCCTTCAGTATCAGCGGGACAGGAAGCGCCATCACCGGCTTCCTTATACACTAGTTTATACGGCAACAGATTTCACCCTTATCTAAATCCGAATCAAGTAAAAAGAGTGGATTCTTAAGATATCGAATTTATCTCAGTCGGTGGTGAGAAATTATCATTGCTTTTTCAATATCAAAAATCAAATTGATGATTGTTGTTGATGGCGCGTAAAGTATGAAAAATGTGTGATGAAAAAAATGATCAAGGCATCATTATTTCCCTGTGTGTTGATGTAGATTGTATTACCAATAATATCAGGGAGATGGCGGGGTTTTTAGTGAAGATATCGCTTATTGATCTCAATGTGAGAAACTGATTTACAATTTAAAATCGATTTGTCTATTATGCGTTTGCGATAAAGAGTGGTTGATTTTTTGCTAACTATGAATAAATTCCAAATCTATAAAACGTATATGTTATGCGACAAGAGTGGAAGAGAAAAGAAACTATTATATATAAACGTATCTAAATGTAATCATGTGATATATTTGAATTAAAATGGAATATTATATGAAATTATAAGAAGAGGAAATAAATATATAGATGATATTTTCAAAAGAAATATTTGTGTCTTTATTTTTTCGCTGAACAAGGAATTCTTATTAAAAAGGAAAGCCGCCATTATAAACATTGGGATTCGCGCCTCGGAGAGGGGAAGAGATGACTGGTCGATTTATTGGACGAAAGTAGCGAGTAAAAGGATTGAAATAACAAAATACAGCTAATTCTAACCATTGATGGATTCAGCTTTTCGGCTACATAGATGATATATAAGGATAGAGTCGAATAAACGACAGCTCACACGAGGGGAAACTTTTCGATGGGATCACGACAACTCAGTATTATGTTTCATGGAGTGAGCGGTTTTCGAGGATGATATATATATATATATATATATATATATATATATATATATATATATATATATATATATATATATATATATATATATATATATATATATATATATATATATATATATATATATATATATATATATATATATATATATATATATATATATATATATATATATACACCATCTCGATCGATTGGTGCATAAATTCGCGGTTGAGGAAAACATAATGAAATGAATGCAGCAGGTAGCAGCATCGATGAAGCCGATTTGCTAAAATCTTGACAACTTGCATTTTTCACCGGTGATGCGCAGCTCATCATTATTCCGTGTGGATAAACGGCATAATTTGCTAGCGGAATGTTCAACAGAGCGGTAACTATCGTCGTAACTCCCCAACTTCATTTTCAAGTTGACGCAATCGTTTGTTCCGGCCCGTCAACGCTGTTAATAGCAACTTGACGCCTGAGTGACGGCGGATGTTGTTACTGTGTAGGAGCCCTCCTCTTTGATCACGCTAATGTTTCGCCAGTTAAAGATGGTGTGTCGAGACAATTTGTCAACTGATCCATCAGTGAAACAATAATTTAGAAATCATATTTCCGAGAGCAAAACATCTCTCAATCCCAAGCGACTCTCGAGAAAATGTGATTAGGATAATTAGATCATATTCAAAGCTAATGAGCATATTTTGCTAATTGCAAGAAAAAATCGCTTGCGAAATATTCTTTTGCTTTTATCAGATCAAAAAAGAAATACTAGTTATAAGGCTTTTTATTACTAATCTGCAAGTAAATGAAAATGGAGGAAAAGGAAGGTCCCTAACTGGCAACCAGCATCGCAATCTAGCAATGGTCCCAAGATAGATGGATTCTCACAATAGAGCGGGATTTATCAACATGACAGCGACAACGCTGATTTGTTAAGCTGAAAACTATTTTACACAGAAGGCAAGTAGCGTAGCTGACAAGCATGAAGACACTGAAATTCCCGAGGGACCCGTGGATTTCTGATCGGAGAAAGAGTAATCGCGACGAATCTAGCGAGTCCTTTCATGCCATAAATCTATGTTATTTAGTAACTACTCAAGTGGATAGCGAATTTCGGTGTTGTTACTGACAAAGCCTGAATGATAATATCCTCGAGGTAATCCTGCAGCTTTCAGACCCGTTAGGTAATTGCTTCTACGACTGTAGGCGCCCCGTACGGTGGCTTCGCGTTCGTTTTGTTACTAATCCGAGCACATCGTTCAAATATTGTCCAGAAAATCCACCCAGTCATTAGAACGAGTCCTCGACGATGAAATAGTGATCTTTCCATTCGACTAATTGCTACAAATTAAAGACTTACAACTCAGAGATCATTGCAGCTCGAAAGGTTTATGACGCGTAGTTAATCCATCCTATACAGATATATAAATTAATTTCTTGAAACGTCTTTTGACAGATTATGAACTAGGATTGAAGAATTAAAAGATCTCATTGATCTTCATTGGCAAGCGATTACTAATTGTATCGATGAATTCTAATTGAATTAGTCGACTCAAATAAAACCCGTGTATTCCGTGAAGATAGTTGAATAGAAAGTGAGCTCCGTAGGACCAGAGACAGTAGTTAATAATTTCAGCTGACAAGAAATCAACTGCAACGATTAGGGAAGTGAGATTGAAATTACGCGCACTCATCGGAGATCGAACCCGGTACCCTCAAAGCAAGCGTGTCCTGCGTAAAACAACAGCGAGAGAAAAACATGGAAATAAAGGAAACTTTTAAGAGATTGCGATAATTTATTAAATATTTATTTCAACTGAAAAAAAAAACTAGTTACATCTTATAACAAAAGCACGAAATACATCAACTACTTCTCCATCTCTTTTCTTTACATATATTTTCATCGAGAAATTGTACATAAGAAAATCATTTTCCGACATTATTGGAATGTGTAAGGAAAACAATGCAGGGTCCCTAGTCTGGTCGTTTTTTCTATAAGGACACGTAAATTTAGCTACATTTAAAAGGCCAACATTAGCCAAATAAAACTAACTTAAAAGTCATTTTTTGTATAAATGAATATACATGTACATGTACAACATAAACTAGTCGAATTGCAAATGCACAATTACCATTCAGCACGATTAGACCACGGACACTTACACTCCCTCTATCATTAAATAAGCACATTAACAATTATTGCGGACAACATTTCAAACTGATTCATGACATGGATATTTTTCATCACAGATGATTTATGATTGACGATCCTAACCATGCATACAATGTACTTTGCTGACTAAGAATCAGTAAAGATTCCATCGATATCGATACAATCCAGTTAAAATGAGAATTTTGTTATTTCGTTCTTTCGGAAAATGAGAACACATCACACAGATAGAAGTTGAAGAGATGAAGAATATCTAATCTCGTTGGAAAGGAACGTCTTCGATGAGTGAAACGATCTCCTCAGCTATTTTCTGGTTATTAGCACAAACTAATCGTCGAGACATTAAGTCGAATTCTCCACCTGAAAAAATGCTACTTCACATTATCCTCAGAAAATTAGTGATACATATAGTTAACTGGAATACGAAAGTATAGTCAAACTTAATGATATAAATCAACAACGAAATGTTTAAAAAAATACATTATGAGTTTATAATATTGAGATTCAATCCAAGATATATTCCAAAGAATGAAATTAGCAGATACAGAAATAGTTTATGGATTGTCGATTTGACTAAAGTACCTCAGTGACTGCAGAGTCATTGAATGAAGTAAAACTTAATAGTATAACATGGTTAATTCTATGCGAGATTTGTGTCAGTATTTACCTTCAGTATCTACGACCACGCCACCGGCCTCTTTCGCGATAAGCATTCCAGCAGCGATATCCCAACAATGAATACCGTGTTCAAAATAGGCATCAGCGGAACCCTGCGCTACCAGACACATAGACAAAGCAGCACTTCCTACAGAACGTATTCTGAAATCAGATTCAATCAAATAAACTATAACTTATCATCGTAGTTATATACCAAGAATAAGAGAAAATGAAATAAAGCCAAGAAATTCACGATTTGTAGATGAATTGAATAGTATTAATCAATAGTTCTCAGGGGCCTGTTGCACAGTCAAAGTTTATATCTTAGGCCGTCTAAGGCCATCTTGCATATAAAGCCGCTCTAAAAAGCAGCAGGTAAGCAAAAGCACAATCTTAAGATTTAAGACCATTTTTAGACTTAAGTCATAACTGCACAACTGGCCCCGAGGTGAAATCATTACCCTCTACATTGTGAAAACATATGACCAACATTTGTGCATATTTGGGATGAGAGCAGGGATTGACCGGGACAATTAAGGTTTGTTGCTAGAAGACACTGAGATAGATCTGAAATTAAATAAAGAATCACTCAACAATAATCAAACAATCAAGTAGAGCACATGCGATGCAGTGACAACAGGAAGGTATAAGTGCAACAAACTGAATTTATATATTATATTGTTGAGATTGACTGGAGAATCCGTCAAAGATGAAATTTTACTACAGTAAAAGTCCTTTATAACGCAACTGTTGGCACAATTGAAAAACATAAGTTGTAACGAATTTGGCATTATAAAGAATGATATTTCCATTTAATTTGAGTAAGATTTGGCAGATTTGTTCTCTGAAAAATGTTGGCATTCAGTGGCATTAAAAGAATGGCGTTATATAAAGGACATTGATTGTAGATTCTTATTCAATAACTACCAACCCTTGACAACAGCTCGATGCTTTCTCGACATTCCGACATTTCTTAGAAAGTTTACAAATCTGACCCGAGAACCAGAGATCAGTTATAAATAGACATCTGTTAACATCTGAAATTACACGTAGTTTTCTCCAATCATCTCAATTTAAGCCAAAAGAAAATGAAGCAACAGCAAACATGCTTGAATGATATTCTAAACGCATTAGGGATAAAAAAATAAACACACAGAAAAGAATCAAACGAAAGAGGAAGAAGAAAGGATCATGCCCAACATCTTCTCACCCTTGACAAGAGCGAACAACGTTATGAATATTATTGACTTTAATACTCAGTAATTCTTCCTCTCTATTGCCTCCATACTCCGATAAAACTGAGCATGATTTTAAATCTGAAAAAGTATTGCATTCATCAAAATATCATCGTCGACACATTTCACAGAGGTTTCAATTTCGGAAAAAAAAATTACCCGAAGCTTTTGATACATGGATTGGTTTATAGTTTAAGAATGCACCTTTCCCCGGTTGAGCAGTGTACATTTCATTGAGAATCGGATTATAAACTACCGCAACAACAGGCTGAAATGACGAATACGATTATCTCATTATGAATAGATCTACTTGAATACATTGGCCGCATTTTACTAACGCGTTACTACTACCAACCTGCTTGTCGACAAGTAAAGCTATCGATATACAAACATATGGAAACCTGAAAATATAAAGATATCTGAAAAGTGACCGGAAAAATCTTGTAGATCATAAATGTGTCAATCTGCAGCCTGCAACTGAAACACCTGCTTCAGACATTCAACATTCAAGTATGAAGAGTGGCGAAAAGTGTATTGAAAGTTTGCTGATGAAATGTCCAATGTCAAGTGTTTGTACGATTTGAAAAATGGTGATAATGTAATGGTAGGGTTCAGGCTACGAATTGATACCTGCATTAAATTATAAACTAAAGATTCTTCTCACTTGTGAACGAAGTTTGTTGTGCCATCGATAGGATCAATAATCCATGTAGGATTATCAGTCAGTTTACATCGTTCCCCAGACGCAATACTCTCTTCACCTATAAAACTATAATCAAACAGATCCTGCAATAATTCAATTCATCATATTGAATGAGAAATTACATTTCGTATTCAGACTAATCGTACCTATGAGTTGGGAACTGTTCTTTGATTATAGAAATAACTGTTTTTTCAACTCTCTGATCCGTTTCGGTGACTAAATCGGCAAAACATTCCTTGGTGCAGATTTCCTTCTCTTTATAGAAAGCCTCTTTGATTATCTTATGATCAAAAAATATTTCAAATGTAAAACCGTTATCATGGTTTATACACACATGACATAAGATGATTTTTTAGTATTGAATTAGATAAGGGGATTTACCTCTCCAGCTTCCAGTGCAACACCCTGTGCTATTTTGAAATATAAGTCAGATTCAGCCATGGTTACCTATAAACAATAAAGGATAACGAATGATACGTACACGATGAAACTATATAAACAAGCATGATAAGTCAGACAAACCTGAAAAACTCCAAACTCCAAATTGTCAGAAATCAAAACCCGGAAGTAAACCGGAAGTATATAATTTGTTTAGCAGTAGCTGTACTGAATATCAGCAGCGCTACCTAGGGAAAGATTTACGTAACTTTGTTGTAAACAAAAATATATTTGTTGAAGTTTCTTCGCATTACGTCGCGTTTGGAGGCTGCAAGTTATGCTTGAATGGGTTCTAATTACTCGAGAAGACGCGGAGGAATGAGTACTAATAATGATAATGATGGAGGACCTCCAGCATCTGCTGCTGCTGCTGCTGCTGCAGGTTCCCAGGATGAAGAAGGTTCCGATTTAGTTACTTTGTTATCATATCTCATTAGAAGGTCAGTTTATCATTTGTTTTGATTGATAATTCGACATATGTTCGATGCAAGTAGATATCTTAAAGATATTTTCACGCATTTTAAAAATATTTTTACGAATTTCATGTGGAACAATGTCTGTCCTCGTTTTTCAGTGGTCAAGTGCGAATCATACCAGGGAGTTTACGGGACGGTGAAGATGATGATGATGACGATGACGACGATGATGATGAAGATGAATTCGAAGGCACCAGAAAACCCCCAAAAGGTTGATACAATACCCGTACATTATGAGCTATGTTATTAGTACAGGACGGACGGTTACTGCGTGCGATCATTGTTTAAAGCCTGCACTGTCATGTGATCCGTACCTCTTTCCGGTCGTCCTTTATTACTGAGATGACGCAATTTACCGAGATCAACCGCGATGACATGAAATATAACATATTTATCTATTCCTCTTTCCCTAGTTTATTATCACCGTTTGTGAACTTTACATCAAATAAGACTTAGAAAACCTGCTGCTTGCCTTATTTGAAATGAAATTAAGATAATTAATTCATCAATTATATATTTATTTTCAGTTATTTGTGCGCCGGATACAAGTGAACTTGATGTGAGTTTCGTTTCCTATTTAGCTGCCTGTTTTGAATAAGTTGTTATTACAGGTATATTATATGTGTCATCTCTATATCTGTGTCTATAGATGAGTGAATTAAGGCAACAGATACTGCTGAACTCAGGAAGATTTCAATATCTGCATAATAAATGCAAACCACATATGCAACATAAACTATTACACGTACGTTGAATAGAAATGAATTCTGATGTTAAGACAGAAGTGTTTGTATCTGTGACTAACTGATGATATAATATTTTGTTATAATCAGAGGGAGTTAGGAGTGGTCGGTCGGAAGAAAGAACATTTTCATCAAGGAGATCGTTCATTAGCCAGTTCAAAGTAAATACATTCGCAATCATCACATCGGAATCGAGTTCAATAGAACTCATTTTATTATCAAGTATTTCTTGCAGTTTCTTGCCAAATTTAATGGAAAGAAAAGCGAAGTATAGTCACAAAGCTTTCTGCGGAATGTATTCTCAAAATGGTGAAGTCTTCCTCTCTGCTTGCCAAGGTAAATAACTGATCAAATCACGACTCAAGTTATCGACTTGTTAACGTTGTTTTTTCGATCTGTTTTGATATTTTAGATAGAAATATTCGTCTATACGATTCTACAAATGGTCAATTTAAGTTATTTAATACGATAAGAGCTCGTGATGTTGGTTGGAGTATTTTAGATGTAGCTTTCAGTCCTGATGGAAACTACCTCATTTATTCTAGTTGGTCTGAATGCAGTGAGTTCACCTTCTTATTGTTATTATTCACTCTCTGACTCAACTTTGAATTGAATGATTAGTTTATTAACTGTTTTTTTTTGTTGTTAAAGTACATTTGTGTAATATTTATGGCGATCAGGAAATTCATCAGGCTCTGAATCTGCGTCCTGCTGACAGTCGTTTTTGTATATTCTCACTCACTTTCTCGATGGATAATAGAGAAATTATGGGCGGGTGAGTTTTTCGTTTAAAAATGTACATTCAAACCCACTTAATCTGGATCAGTTGGGACTGATGAAATCCATCATACTGGATTTGAAAAATGTTGGCTCAAACCCCAGCGGTTTTTGATCGGTAATTACTTTGATTATAAAGGTTTCCTCAGAAAGAAAGTCGATCCAGAATGTATTTATTTTACAAGGGGAAAGTGTTATTTTCTGATTGAAGAGATTTTGATATTTATTTCAGTGCTAATGATGGTTGTTTGTATGTGTATGATAGAGATTGTCAAACGCGCACACTGAAAGTTAGTTAGTTTTTTATCTCACGAATGAATGAAACCCGAGATGAGTTTTCTGTATTTTTTTTCTATCGATATTTGAAGATCGAGTGTCACGATGATGATGTGAATGCTGTTGCGTTTGCTGATGAAACGTCAAATATTTTATTCAGTGGAGGTGATGATGGTCTTCTGAAGGTAACGTACACAATTTCGGATTCAATTACCTCTGATTATCCCGTGCCCCTCCTGACAATATATTACAAATCATGATACGAACCTTGCACCAACAGCCCCAGAATTTGCATGCCTCGCAGAGAATTAATTCGTCCCGTCAGATCCTAGGCAAGCGGAGGAATGATTATTTGAATTTTATATGAAAGAATTTATCTTAACTTCTCAGGTTTGGGATAGACGAACTTTGAGTGAAGATCATCCTACGCCTGTTGGTACATTAGCCGGTCATTCTGATGGTATTACATACATCGATAGTAAGGTAACGTAGTCACGATCACAGTGTGGCGTGCTCGTATACGCACCTGAACGTGTCTGTTTATAGATATATCAACTGTTTTCAGGGCGATGCCAGGTATTTGTTGTCTAACTGTAAAGATCAAAGTATTAAATTATGGGACATCAGGAAGTTTGCATCTTCAGACGCGGTTCAGGTATGGAAGTTCTCTTTTAGAATACGTTACTGCATATATTTATACATTCTTCATTGTCGTATCCAATTTCGTATCTAGGCAACTAAACGAGCAGTTTCTAAACAGACTTGGGATTATAGATGGCAGCAGTTTCCTAAAAGAAGTAAGGTTAGATTTTGGTATTGTCGATAGTGTATCGGACATACCCGAGGTATTTCGGCGTTGTAATGAGAGTTTAATCGCGATCGTTGTTTTGTAGCTATAAAGAAGCGTATGCTTCCTGGTGATTCTTCTGTGATGACGTATATGGGACACAGTGTACTGCACACTTTAATCCGATCTCGATTTTCACCTGAATTCACGACTGGCAGTAGATTCATTTATACAGGGTGCGCTACTGGTAGCGTTGTCGGTATGTTCATTATCTGATATTCACCATTTTCAGGGTCCCTACAACTCCTTGAATCCTTGAAAACTCCTTGATTTTTGAATATATTTTTCAAGGTCCTTGAAAATCCTTTAATTTTGAGAAATATCCATAAACTCCTTGAAACTCCTTAAATTCTGGGAAAGTCTTATTAAAAATATTCAAAAGGTCCTTTTCAGAAGACAGTGTATTCTATTATTCTTCATTGTGTGACTTGTGAGTGAAAGTTGTTTCACTTTGAGATTTAAAACATTTAAACATGTAAAACCAAAACGGCACACACAACAACTGATCAAAATTTGAGAAAAACATGGATTTTGTTTTTGAATTTTCGACTTTTTTTCCTTATATATGACCGCGAAAACCTCCTTGAATTTTGAAAATTACTCCTTGAAAATTCCTTGAAAAGTCCTTGAATTCTGGATACCAGGAATTGTAGGAACCTTGATTTTAGTACGTTGATGCGATATCTTATCGTCGATTCTACAAAATAAATTTCTGTTCGTAGTTTATGATACTCTCACCGGAAAGATCGTCACAAAACTTGATGAACACAGGGCTGTGGTACGGGATGCTTCATGGCATCCTTATGAAAACAATATCATGAGTACATCGGTAAGACATTAAACCCCTTTTCATATGTACGAAACAATAACTGTTGATTTTAAAAGGCTATTATTACATTGCCTGAATAGCTACATGCCTAATTATTGTATCAACTGAGGAAACAGACATTGAACTAAGCATTGATATTAGTTTGGAAGCTAAAAAGAAAAAGGTTTGTTTTAGGCTTTTTGCTTTGTAAGATTCACAACCATTTCACCAGGAACTCTTCATGCATTTTGGTAAAACCTAAGGCAGAAAAGGTTCAATTGAAATCTACCTTTAGACTCATCATCTCTTTAAACAACAATGTTATTTTACAGTGGGATGGTAGTATCGGACTGTGGACTTACGTACCTCAAATAAATGAATTAGAACGAGATTTAGTAACGGATAGCGACTCGGATAATTCAACGACACCTCGTCGCATTAAACGTCTGAAAGAACAACAAATCCCGAGATTACAGAATCCACTCCCGCTTCACTGAACAAAACATTACTATGGAGAAACCATGTGACATTTAATGTGATTGTTAAATTGTAATGTATACTTATATATATACATATATAAAAATATATAGATTAGCAACATTGTTGTCACAGTGCAGGGACTGACTAAAATCATACTATGTATGAATATTTTTAGGTGTATTTTCTAAGATAGTTTTTGTTATTTGAACTGTGATAAACAGTTAAATGGCGATCATGTCTATTCTAAATTGGGTATGCTGAATATGCTTTTTGTAAATTGCCAAATGGTTACTATCATTGTTAAAAATCTTTACTCGAATAAGAATGATTGTGTTTGGTTGAAATGTTATCCAGATCTTAGTTTTTTAAACCGGTTCGAATGGATAAAACACCGGTCTATAAAACCCAATCCTGCGGTTTTTCATGATTTTTGTCTTAATTCGAAATTATTTACGCACTTTTTCGGAGTATATTTCACGCATTTACACCACTTTATGATATACTTGGTACATGGTTTTTTTTTAGCAGTATTGCTTGCCACATGTCATTGATTCATCTAGTCAAAGAAATATAGAGAACTGTACTGAATTTCGTTAGTTATAATTCATTATGAAATCATTTCATCAATTGACAAATCAAGAGCTAGAACTTGAATGTATCGAAGTCAGCACGAGTGAAGTTTGTTTCAACATTTGTAAAATAATGCAGCTTTCTCATGTTTTTGAATTTGATGCGATGCTTTATGTACCACTAAAATGCACTGCTAACAAGGATGTTTTATTAAAGGAAAAAAAATTTTATATTAAAAAATTCATTGCTTTGTATCTCATTTCATTTTCATTCGGAAAACTTGAGCTTATTTTCCTCTCGATGGCGACACTTTTTTCGATCGAATCTCTACGAATGGTTAGACTTTAAAACCACGTTCTGATAAATATGATTCGAATTTATTTCATCAGTGCATGTGTACAGGGTCGGCGGTCTGTCCATGAAGACGTTATTGTTATGGTTTGACAAATCATGAATAGAGGACAAGGTCTATCACAGGGGAATTCAATAGATATGTGCGGCAGTACCACTGACTCCTTTTCCTTTGTCCACAATAAAAGCGCTGGAGCTTACTACCACAAACCATGAAATAACTAAGAATAAGTACATTCTTCATACATCGTACAATAACTATTCATTTTATTATGAAACTATCACATTTTGAAATCATTTAACAAAAAATAAGTTGAAATACAGACAATAAAAGTACATATACCTCATAACGGTCATGTTCAAGTAATGTTTAACGGCTATCAAAGCACAATGTTAGTTATAAATATCTTACACCGAGCCAATGAATTGAGACTTTATTGAAAAATGCAATATCTAGAATTAATAATTATTCACATCTAGTACATTTACACATCATTAATGAAGTGAACAATGCCTCAATTGAGATAACCATGATTGAAAAATCAATGAATTCACCACTAAACTCCCCAGATTGAGTTATACACCGGAAGTACATTGAATATTGATATGAAAAGCAGATTCAATTTACCAGTACTAGACATCTTAACACACAAATACAATGCAGCAACACAGCAACAACATTCATTAGAAATCCGATGAAGATGGCGCTGTATTATTTGAATTTTGCAATAATAGTTATGACCTTAACACGAGTGACTTCCGGCCCTGTCTAAATAGAATTGATCGGCGATGGTAAGTAGATATTTGTACAATAAAGTGTCACAATTGAATTAACACAATTTGCAGTCTCAGTTTTCAAAACTTGATTTCAAGATTAAACACACGTGCCTGCCTCTGCTGGTCTGATGTCTGTATTGTTCCAACGCAAGTTAATTTTCAGGTTGTGTCACTTCTTCGTTCAATTCTGACCATTTCTTCATGTCATCTTGGTCCATATTCAAGTCTTCGAATGACGAAGCCGAACTAGCTCCGTTATCGGATGATTTCGAGTCATCGGTCGGCGTCGGTGGCTTCGACGAATCTTGATCCGGAGACAGCTCTTTTACGTCGGTGACCGCTTCGGGATTCTGAGCGAGGAGTTTCGTCGGAGGCTTCAATTTACCGACTTCAGTAGGAGCTGAAATTGTTCGCGTATTTGAGATCGAAGTATTCTTTATTGCTCGGTTATGTTTCAATATCTACACTAGTACTCTGATAATGATAATCTCATTACTCACCAGAAACTGATGCTGAAGCTGTCTCTATGAAACTACTCTCCGTCACAACACTTTCATCATCTTCTTCATCTTCATCTCGTACTTCGGGAACATAAAACTCGTCTTGTTTCGCCAACGGTGCCATAAACTGGATCTCGAACCCGTCATAGATCTCCATCATCGGATGAGCGCACAGGCGATTCTCCTGATAATTAATATAACTATTATACGATGACTGAGAATGAATTCAGTTAGTGGATATTTTGCTAATATGGCATTATCCTAGGAACCGCTACTTAGCCATATTGATAAAAAGGTTAATTTTCACTAAGGGTTACAAAAAGGCTAAAAGAAAATGACACTAGTTTCACCTAATCGTCTGGGTAATTTTGTAAACTGCGATGAAATTTGTAATCAGTTCATTTCTATAACTGGCAGCTGTTATGATTAGTTCGACCTTGAAGAATAATGCCATACTGACAAAGTATCAACTTCCTCATAATTCAGGCGAAACGTACTTTAATATAGTTGGCTAGAAGGGGATAAACTCTATAGACAGCGATCAAACAAGATAAACTTGTACGATACGGAAATGTAGTCTTCACGCAGTTAGTAACCGCCGGAAATGAGTACAGATGATATCCATTCTTCACCAGTGTTTGACGAACGTTTTCATCTGTTTCCTGTTCCTGGCCCTCGGCTAATATAGATCCTACTATGTACCGACAATGCTCCGCTTGAACCTAAAATACAATATCAAATAATATTACAACCACAGTTCACAATGAACTTGCATTTGAATGAACTGTCTGTAGGCCTATATCGGATTGGATAGTCAATGATGTATGGGTTGTTTTTTTTTGTCAGCAGGTCAACACTTACTCGTACCCTACTATTGCAGACAACTTATCCCTACCCTGTCCCTGCATTTTGACAAGCTATTCGTGGTCTCCCCTTATTTAAGAAAATTATTTTTCCTGTTATATGTTTGAATCAAGTCTATGTCTACTGCCGGGTCTGGGCGGCGATAACTGTCTGTCAGACATGAGGTCGTTATATTTACCTCTCTGGGATCATCGTAATAGACCCCGAAAGATCGATTATCGGGAGCCAGCGCGACTGTACGAGTGAACAAATCACCCACATTTTTGTACGGTCCTTGCTCAAATTTGTAAGCAACGACTAGATTTTTTACAAATGGTTTCCCTGCTCCGATCTGCACATTTTCAAGCAGTCCCGAATACAAGACAGCGGCGATTAGAGTGAGTAAAATAAGAAAAACTAAAGCGAAAATCCCAATTATTAAAAGTGTGTCCACCATTTTGAATGCAGCGCCACCACTCGATTTAAAAATCCAAATACATTTTATTGATGCAAAAATGGAACTGTCAAAATGATGTTAACTACCTCCGCACGTAGTCTGTTAGCAGTGACAGTACATTTCATCAAGGTTGGTTGTAATATCTACATAACATATACTTAATTCTGGGAATTTTGAATACAATTGTCGCTGAAAAAGTCAGAAAAAGAGTGAAATTGAAAACTAAGATCATGAACTTTTCCCAACAAAGGCCAAGATTGTACACAAACAAACACCAATTTGCATCAGGCCGCTGTCGAAGGCAAAGCCATATAATCTCATTCATTGCACAATTTTTGATACTTAAGCAAAATATTTATAGCCTAGGAACAGTTTGGCATTCTTTGTGCACTCTCTATTTTCATACATCAAACTCGAAGATGTCGACTAGACCGAGCTCAGACTTAGCTAAGTTCCGCAAAAACTTCAGTAACGCTAAACATATAGTTGTACTTACCGGAGCAGGAATCAGTGCTGAAAGCGGAGTGCCAACATTCAGAGGAGCCGGAGGATATTGGAGAACATGGCAAGCCCCTGTAAGTTCTTAGAGAATTAGAAGGACCCAGAGGTTCTACAGTTTTCGGTTTCAGTTTCACTGCAAATAGTTGACGAATCAAAGCCAAATAACTGTAAAGCTATTTTAGATCCTCAGCGCCTGGACATGTCGATGATAGATCAATTTTCACTAACCAACTTAAGACCGGGCTTCACTTTTTAGTTCAATGTTTCAGCAACTAGCTAGTCCAGATGCGTTTGCCGCAAATCCATCACTCGTTTGGGAATTTTATCACTACAGAAGAGAAGTGATGATCACTAAACAACCGAATAACGGACACAAAGCCATCGCTGAATGTGAAAAACGACTCGAAAAACAAGGTCGGCGTCTGGTTGTTATTACTCAGAATATTGATTCACTTCATGCTAAAAGTGGATCAACAAATATCATTGAACTGCACGGTAATTGATGATAGTTACTTACATTCAATACTCACAGTTGAACTTTGTTAATTTGTCAACATTTCACTTAAGTTGTAACTATTTTTGTGGCCCAGTGTATTTTCAGTTCAATTTACTAAGTGTAAGTCATCATTTAAGCCATCAACATATGATCATCCTAGCTATGAGGGCTTAAGCGAGTTTGACTGTGCTGCTGTTTTAGTGTACTACTCTAATAATCAAGCGTTTTTTATAATCGCGCAGGTAATTTATTTAAGACTCGATGTACATCATGTGGAAATGTAGAGGAGAACAGGGATAGCCCGATTTGTGAAGCACTTCGTGATAAAGGGTACAAATGATTTACACTATTTGAATTACCGGTTATTATACTCAAATTTGTACTTCAGGATCCAGCTCTACGGTTTTGAGTTCATATTCAACGAGTGATAACTCACAGCTGTGGAACTGACCGGTAGTAGATTGTATGTGGATGTTTTTAAGTGCTCCAGATCTGAACGCTGTAGATGCAAGGATTCCAGTTGAGCTGTTGCCTCGCTGTAAATTGTCTGATTGTGGAGGATTGTTACGTCCTCATGTAATCTGGTTCGGAGAGGCGTTAGATCCGGATGTTTTATTCAAGGTGGATCAAGAGTTAGAAAACTGCGATCTTTGTCTTGTTGTGAGTAAAGAAAACTACATCGGAAATTGTCTCTGTAATCCCACTGTTTGTTACAGCACTGCCTTTTTTATTAATGAATTATTCAGGTAGGAACATCATCTGTGGTTTATCCGGCTGCTATGTATGCACCAGCAGCTGCTGCTCGAGGTATACCTGTTGCAGAGTTTAATACAGAAGTAACAACAGCTACTCATGAATTTGGGTGAGTTCATAAGAAAATAGTCATACTCACTCATCCATGGATATGTCATTACTTGTATTTTTGAGTTCCAATTTGTATTGCCAATTCGATTTGCTCAGTGTAAGTTAATCAACATAATAATCATACAAACTATGAAGATCAATGTATAAACATCCACTACGAACTACTGTTATACATTTTATAATATAATTTTGACAATACATTTAGGTTCCACTTTGAAGGTCCATCAGGAGAATGGCTTCCGAAGGCGCTTGAACCGACAGATAATGAACCGAAATGAATCCAATCTCTGATGAAGATGTGTATAAAAGACAACCACTCTAGCATTTGTTTGTGATAGACTACAGTAGACTCTGCTCAAGTCGATTCTTTTTAAAATGTGTCCGTCCCGAGTGATATCCGAGTTAGTTGTTATGCATTTCATCAAAAATTCATAAAGACTAGTCTTTATGAATTTTTGATTTCATATATAGTGTCACAAAAAATATTTCAAAAAACGTTCGAGTAGAGCAGTTATCAGAGTTGATCAAATCCGACTTGAGTCTACTGTATATTCATAGAAATAATGAAACCAATGTTTTAATCTAGAACATATTTGCATAAAACTTTATTAGTTTGACTAGATAAACAAATTTGAAAATATGAAATTTGTGAAATTAGTGTATTCATTTTTAATGTATCACTTGTATCTGCTCGATTTATGTTTGCTACTGCTGCTTTTTGGACCTTTCTTGGCACCCTATATATAGAAAAATACATTAATAAATCTGTGAATGACAGTAATGAAATTCTTAGTAAATTCCGATCGGTGTCTATTTGATAGTACTGCACCTTGTCCTTAATAAATCCATGTTCTTCTAGTATCTGACGAGCTGAATTGTTGATGTATTTGTAACGATCTGGTCCCAGCAATATTCCTCCATACCATCTAGTTACAACTACCATCACATTCCGTACGTCAATGATCTGAATGAATATCAAAGATAGCTATAGAATAAGATTTACTCAAGCAATTATTAGAACCAGTAGATCATATATGGCTATCAGTCTGCTGTCCCCCTCGGAGTTTGTATGAAAACTAATTGTCAAGACTTCACCCATCGAAGAGCAGATTACGGACAGCAGATTAATACAGGCATTTTCATACCTGCATCAAGTGAAGCACTCTGGAACCAGCGTGATGCTCACCATCATCATCACAACCTTGCATAAAACATTCATGTGGTTCAGATTTCATTTCAATCCTACAAGGAATCTATCCGTTAATACATTTGAGATGCACATCTAAAACAAATACCTGATATAGAAACGAACCTGTATCCTAGGATGTTATGTGTAGCGTTAGCTATTTTCTTGTTTTCAAATAATTTCTTGAAAACTAGTTTTATCTGAAATGAGAGAAAAGAATGAAGCTCTCATATCTGTTGTGTCTTCGCGGCTCAGTGCATAGGGTGACCGACTCGAGTTGGTAGGTTCGAATCTCATTGAAACCATGCTACTATCCAGTCAGGACAGATGTCAGTTTTCCCCAGTACACTGATCTTACGATGAAAATTGCATCTTCAAAGAATGACTTGTGAATGTGAGGGTACTTGACTGGAACATACATGTATTATACTGTAGAATTCGCTGTAATTCGGATGACTAGGGACTGCGCCCAGATTTCCTTGAATTAAGTCAAATTCAAATTATGATTAATAGTTTGTGGTTCCAGGTTAAATGGACCAAATATTTCGCCTGAATGAAGTGAAAATCCTGATTGAAAAATCCGAATTAAGCGCGGTCTACTGTACATTACTGTATTAAGTCATTTACTTGTTCAACGTGTGTCACTTCAGCTAAATGTGCCTGGAATGTACTACGCCTCTCAGTAAAGGGTTCTCCGTGATGAATTATTGGGCACTCGTAGCCTGAAAGTCAAATACAATGCACTACACGTTATGATGAAAGTAACAAACAATTGAAATAGATGATTTGGCAGAAATCCTGATTAGTAAACACCTGTTTGTACATCCTGTTGTGATAACTGTAGATATCGGACATTTATCGTAGCTGGAGAATGTGAATTGGCGGCATCCAATTCGAAACTATCATCGCCGTCGTCAACTTCTTCGGTGTCTTTTTTTATACTAGTTCCATCGGTAGCAGAAACTACAATTAATACCGCGATACAAGTCAAAATAGTGCATGTACGATACAATCAATTCATTGGTGGTGCATTTGAAAGGATTAATTCCTGAAATTCTGTCTCTATGTTTGTTATTTCATGGTGTTTCTGGTCACTATGATATTTTTGTAGCCCAAGAATTCCTATAGTTCAATGGATTGAGATTTTGCTATATGGGTTTAAACATGTAGGGTTGTTGCTGTGTGGAGATCGGCAATCGAGATTAATTATTCTAAGGTATTAAGAAAATTTCGTTATAAACCGTTGATATTTCTCCTCAGACATAAATTTTCGAATTGGCTCATTGTCACCTATATAAATACTAACCTTCTTCCAATTCAGTATCAACGAGTTCTTGTAAAAATTCTCTTATTCGTTCGACCCACAGGTAGATTATACATTCACCGATGTTTTCCCTGGAATTAAATAAGCTGAATCGAATGAAAAGTCAAACGATCTAATAGTTAACGACATGTCGTACTTTACTTACAAGAATATCTCCTCTAAACTTGAACACAGCTCATTTCGTTTACTACCTCGCAGCCAGGGGGCGCTACAAAATACAGTGTTTAACTCTCAAACTTACAACTTATAGTCGATCATACACTACTTGTAACATCTGAACTCAATAATGCAGCATTCTTACTTTAGCAGGTATATTGGAGGAGATGAGTCTGGATAATCACATGGTAAAATTACCTACAGTTAAAATACGATTATTCAGTATTGAATATGACATTGACAGATAGCAGGTTTACTCATACCTGGTCAACTTGTACTTGCTATAAAATACTGAAAAACTCCAATACACATCGTACAAGTTGGCTATATTTAGGTATCAAGACTTAGTAACCGGTCTGTTTAAGTTCCACGATCAAGTATGTTCATAAAAAACAAAGTCCATCCGATTTAACAGCCTGTGGTACCACCAAAGATTAGCTAATTAACTAATCAAGACTTTAAGAGATGAGGTATGAGATTACTCTTAAGTCCATTCACATTTACCTGTAAACAAGCAGAGTATTTAGGATTTCCTGGACAGTCATCAATACGTATTAAATAAGTCTGAGCCGCTTCATCTAAAACACACCATTCATCGCCGTATATAGCAGTCAAAGCTTCAACTTCTTCAGCCTAAAAATACAACATTATCGAGAGTAAGACATGTATGAAATCCAGCAGAGATATCAACGACAACACAGTGAGCGACACTAATAGAGCCCTTCTTATAAAAAAACTTGACAAAATGTAAAAGAATGAAAAGTAGATAGTCCTATCTCAACCTACTATACCTGGCGAGATGCGTTATCTTCCATCTCCTTAATTGATAACTAACTTTTAAAAAGGACTGCACTGCAGGTCCGACGAACGGCGAAAGCGAAACCGCGGACGAGGAGGTTGTCTAAATGTGTTTAAAATAAAGCTTTCCTTTATCTGAGGCTCAATTCTCAGAGCATCTATGTGTCTTGAATGTAATCCTGAATAGGATTTGAACAGAATCATTTAACACACAGCAGAACAGCTATACAAATCTAGAATCTCATCATCTCAACGTTTGGGTCCCAACTTTCCAACTTTTGCAACTTTCACTTTTGGGCTACGACCTTGGGTTATTTGGAGAAGCTAAGTATCGAAATGAAACGATGCACAGCCAACTACGGGCGGCTCCGACACATTCACAGAACTCGGCGGGCCGCCGCTCGTGAGCACAATCGTTTTTCAAACTTAGTTACCCGAATTTGGCAACGGAGAACCACCATAATGAGTAATAATATGATATATAATATAGCAATCCTAACCTGATTTAGTTATGCCACTTCGTACCGACTCTATGCTTGCGCCGTCCTGTTCACTACAATTTTTCACCCAGATTGACGGCCCATTTCTGATAAGTGATTTTGTAATAATTGGGTCGAAAAGGTGTGTGCGGCGCACTAGTCAGTAAACTGTCTGAGGTTTAGTTTCACGATCGGAAATTTTCACAAAGCACATACATATAATGTGTATAATAATTTGCGCATTTTAGACTGAAGAAGGGTGTGACGGCGTAGCAACTACCCGAAATATTTCTAATTTCTAAATAAACTTTTTAGATTCGTTCACGGAGCATTATTATTTTCAAAATACAAAAAAAACGCGAGAAGATACGTGCAACATAATTCAGCGCCGTCCAGAATCGGCAGCACAAATCGCTTGCATCGCAAACGCAGCTGCTGCATCAGATCTATCACGATGATTGACCAGAACAGCGGAACCAACGAACAAACCGCGTTAAAACCAATACCATCACAAAACTACTCTCAACACAAATTACCAGACGAGGAAGAAAAGGAGGATAACAAACAAAGGAAACGATGTTGTTGTATTTTACCGAAAAGATACATCGTCGCGCTTATGATGTTTTTTGGCTGTGGTAAGTAGATGCATCATAGAAACGCATGGTTCACACCTGGTTTGCCATTAACTTACTTCACCTTTTCTCGCCAATACTTTTGATACCGACAATATATCATCTAACAACCAGTTTGTCAATCAAGACGCGGTATGGATTTGTGATCGGTCAAATCGCGGCACAATTCTACTAATCATAATTCTACCTTGCTGAAATACTTTTTCTTGACGTTTCGGATGGAAAAACCCACAATATAAATCTTAAACAACTGCTCTCTTGTTTTTTCCTTATTTTTCGGATGGAATTTTTCCACCCATCTTCAAAGTTTGTTTGACATTTCAAATAGAATGGAAGTATTCCACCCGAAACGTTAGGAAAAAACAAGAACAAGTGTTGTAGATTTATATTGTGGGTTTTTTGCTCTTCATGACACATGTTCCTTTAGAAAATACATTCGTACGTTGTTCATCGAGGGTGATTGATACTTTTTTTTCTGTAATTACAGCTAATATGGGTATACTTCGGAGTGAATTGAGTGTTCCAATAGTCAGTATGACGAGTAACTCAACCGTCGATAAGAACGGATCTTTAATTGTATTGGTGAGAATGTAAACAGCCTGGCGTTAAAGAAACTGCGCCATTGGTTTGCTATGCTTATGATAAGATATTCAAATGAAGCATCGCAGTAAGATTCAGTATACTGCATAATAGTGGAAATTCATTTTCCAAAACGGCAGTGTTTGTATACGTATATATACGTATCATTAGCAACGACGTGTTACAGTAATGATAACTGAAGTGCTGGCTTCAAAATATGCCAATAAACCAATTCTTTTTTTCTGTCACCTTTTGCGAGCATAGCATATGCTGGTAACGTGCTTCCTCATACTTTCAATTAACTCTAATTGTCAACGAACGAAAAAGCCTGAATGGTCATTGGCTCTCATACAAGACTAGCTTCCTAACATAGCCCATCGTAATGGCTCACTGGGTGCAGTGATTGGTCCCAGTTTCGATCCTTGAAAGGGCCGAAAACTCTTTTTAAACTTCTCTTACATCTCTTCAGTCATTTTAGGCTAAACAAAAATGATACTTTGTTTCTCCGCAGCGGCCGGGTCATTTTTGTAAAATTTGATAAAATTTGTAAACAGTTCATTTCTATAACGGCCGGGTCTGTTATGGTAAAATTGATCACGATTTAGAAAAAAGTAATGTATAGGGTAGATAGGCGGCCGGCCGGGTCAACATTTAAGCTCAGCAGAGCGGAGAAACAAGGTATCAATTGTTTTTAGCCTTAGAATTCGAACCTATCCCAAATGAGTTCATAAACGCGCTTACATCACGAGAACTAACGCATTTTCAGGAAGCTAAATACATATTAGATAGAACACAACAAGGATTCGTTCTCAGTTCATTTTTCTACGGTTACGTCATTACACAAATCCCAGGAGGTAAGATTCAATTGCTGGTTGCTTAATTGATAATTTATAAGTATCTAAATTAATCCCTAGTGAATATTTCACTGGGGACTGTCTATCATATGAATAAGCATCATCGCATGTTGTACGATATAAAACATTGTGCAGATTCAGTTGAAATGTCAACTCCATATTTGTAATGAGAAAACGTCTACTATTTGAATTAATTATTCAGCTATTTCACATGTATTAATTACGTGTACGCATATTTTTTCCATTCGCTCTTCTGGCAAAGTCACAACAACTAACTGTCACATTTTCGATTTTTTTTTTCACATGACTCATGACATTTGTATGAGTTTGTGCTTCCACTTTGACAAATTAGACCTCTCAATAAACAATAGAGTATTGTGAAAACGAAATCCACCTGGAACTTAAGCTACTGCGCGTACGAAGCTGACAGTCTATTAGAATAAGTATATACATCATATACAACTGGATTTAGTTGTTGCTCGCCAGCTGACGAATGCAGGCGTAAAAATGAATGCAATTGATAAGTGGATGGTTTGAATTTTTCATTAAGTTCACGCTCGTATTAACTTTTATCCGGCACATTCATAATAATTGATAATTGTGTTATGAAACTAGATAAATTGGTTCCCAGTAGCGTCGTAAATACGGACATGGTCAATTATAAGGGGGTTTGTAGGATACTGCTGAATATTGCCATATCAATTTTCTCGAAACGGCTAATAAAATTAAAAGCCGAACATTATGTATTCCAATGCGTACATAGATGTATCCGTAGTAGGTTTACAAAAATAAATTGCAATTGATGTTTCATCTAGTTATGACACAATCACAATAAAGCGACCGTATTCCGTCATTCCCTTTCTCACGCATTCGGATCAAATTAAACATCTAACATCTGCAGTTAACTTCTGCCGTATATCTTTGATATAAATAATCTATGATATTTTCAGGATATTTAGCCCATCGGTTTGGCGGAAAGATTGTTTTTGGAACCGGAGTAGCTGTTAGTGGTGTCCTGTCATTGTTAGCACCCCTATGCGCGGCTAACATGTACTTATTTATTGCGAATCGATTCATACAAGGTTTCTTTCTGGTAAATAATACTTGTTTCCAGTTTGAAGTACTTTTTATTATTATGCCGTAATTCTTAATATTTCTAAGATCCATATTGATTTGGTATATAGGGTGTGTGTACTCCATCAATTTATGGGATAATGAGACATTGGGTGACACAAGACGAACGTACCAAACTAATGACCTCAAGTCTTTCAGGTATCATTTTCTATTTTCCGCTTTAAGATAAAAACATCTCAAGAATTGCACAATCAATGCTGATGTATTCTAGGAAAAGAATTTGGGCTCATAGCGTGTTTAGGATTATCAGGTGTCCTCACAGCTCGTCTCGGGTGGCAATCAGTCTTCTATACTTACGGTAAGTTAAAATCATATGATTTGAGAAATACAATTGTTTTGATGGAAATCATTGACATTGTTTTTAATTGTTTATTCTAGGTTTGATCGCAATAATTTGGGTGTTTTTATGGTGGTTACTGGTGACTGAAACACCTAGTCAACATCCCAGGATCTCACAAACTGAGTTAGAATATTTAGAAAACAACGTCAACCTAGTGAAATCAGATACAGTACGATAAACATTTACGATATTTTATGAATCATTAATGAAATGAAATTCTCTGTTATAAGTATAAGCACTGAAGGCTAATTGACTATAATGGGTATTTTCATTTTCAGCACAATCGCCCGCCATATTTCCGTATTTTCACCAGTCCAGCAACTATAGCAATCATTATTCTAGATTTGTGTATCTACTGGTCCTACTATCTAATGTTAACCACTTTGCCTACGTATCTCGACGACATCTATAGGTTTAAAATCGAAAAGGTAATAAATTGTTCAAAGGCCAAAATGATTAATCAAGTTCTGCTTTATCTTTTTAAGAAAATGTTTACTTCTATTCCAGACCGGATGGTTATCCGCATTTCCGTACATAGTGTTATTTGTATTTGGAGTGCTGAGTGGTCAAGTTGCCGATGTTTTGATCTCAAGAGAATATCTCTCCAGAACTGTAACAAGAAAGCTATTTTCTATACTTTGTACGTAGAATGCATATCGTGAAAACCAAAATATCATTTCTACATCAATTTACTTATGATATTGTGAATCCTTTCAGGTTGTGTTGGTATGAATACCTTCTTAATCGGGTCAACGTACGCTCAGAGTTACGCAACGGCCATGATACTTCTGAACGTGTCGTTCGCATTTCTGGGCATGTCTTACCCGACTTTCCCGGTCAACGCACTGGATATAGCTCCTCAGGTACGGATATATCATTTTACCATTAAACCTAAGCGGATTAGATACAGAAGTGATGATTAGAATGATTCATACAGTCGTTTCTAATTCAGTACGCCAGTTTGATAATGGGTGTGTCCAACTGCGTAAGTGTCGTTTCCGGTATAATCAGTCCAACACTAGCCGGTTACATTGCTAGCGACAAGGTATTAGGTTAAAGTAGTTTCTATTTTGATCAACATTTAATGATCTATTTGACGATTTATTTGCATACATTTGATTCAAATACAACAAAAGTCGACAATTACATTTGTACGTATAATTTGTGTTACGCTATCTTCTTATCTTTCAGACGGAATTTCAATGGCGCA
This sequence comes from Tubulanus polymorphus, assembly GCF_964204645.1. Taxonomy (NCBI): domain Eukaryota; kingdom Metazoa; phylum Nemertea; class Palaeonemertea; order Tubulaniformes; family Tubulanidae; genus Tubulanus; species Tubulanus polymorphus. The sequence continues at coordinate 2,048,354 of NC_134027.1, read as the reverse complement.
TAGTTTTCATTATCGCTGTTGCGGTCCATGTTTTTGGTTGCATATTCTTTCTGATATTCGGTAGCGGAGAACGACAATCGTGGGCCACTACAGACGCGTATTCGCAGCAAATAGACGACAATAGAGAGGAAAAGTCGAACGAATTGTAGAATTATTGATAAACGTGAAATGATAGATAAACTGTTCTCCATTCTTCTTAGAAATGTACAGTTTCTAATATGCATCTGTTTTATTGTTTTTAAAAGTTACTTTTAAAATGTTTCGCGGTCAACGAAGTTAAATTTACGTATATACGAGTATATGGAATCAATCGTCATCTTTTTTACCTAGTTTCAAAACAAGTACTACAGAATCCAGAATAGTAAATAAACATCGTTATAAACAATTCCTTATTTGACTCTTGTTCTGAATGATAAGCCGAGCGACAACGCGTCAGTCGAACTGGATGACGTAGTTGAATTGAAGGTACGCAGAGGATACGGTAATGAAAACTAAACTGGTGCCGCTAGTGTAGGTGAGTAAAACGCGCACAGTCAGCGCAAGTGTCGCCACGATTCGATTCCCGAGCACCAACTGTCAACGATCGGTCGACGATGTTTGACCAGAGCAGAGAAAATAACGAACAAACCGCGTTAAAACCAATATCATCACAAAACTACTCTCAACACAAATTACCAGACGAGGAAGAAAAGGAGGATAACAAACAAAGGAAACGATGTTGTTGTATTTTACCGAAGAGATACATCGTCGCGCTTATGATGTTTTTTGGATGTGGTATGTACGCGATTTGGTTCAGTTGATTGGCAATATTCATCCTTTTCTCATCAGTAATTTTAACATCAGTTTTAACCCTTATCATTTATACGGTTATCAGTTTTGGCAATCAGAAACTTCGGGTGATTTTGTAATTGGACAAATTGTGGCGGAAATCTACTAATCATTATCCTACCTAATTGCCGATTTTTAAAATAGATAAAATGTAGAATTGTAAAACGCTATAGAAAATACATCCTCCTTTTAGAGAATATATTGCACGTACGATCTTTTTGTAATTACAGCTAATATGGGTATACTTCGAAGTGAATTGAGTGTTCCAATAGTCAGTATGACGAGTAACTCAACCGTCGATAAGAACGGATCTTTAATTGTATTGGTGAGAATGTAAACAGCCTGGCGTTAAAGAAACTGCGCCGTTGATTCGTAATGCTTATCCCAAGGCCGCATCAGGGATTCAATTACAGTGAAAATCTAATTTCGAATATCTATATTTTCATGGCTTACATATGTTTTTTATCTATATTGGAATATTGATGGCAGCGCTTCAGAGTTGTCATCGCTGTAACGCCGATCTTGCCTACAACACGTTGTTGCTTGTTATGATTTCTACGCGTGACCTTGCATTTAATTTTCAATTGAAGTGCAGTCAACCCCGGTTACGGTCGGAAATAACCGATATACCGCCCGCCCATATACCGCCACCCCCGCCTACCACCAGGATCTCTATACAAATACATAGTAAAACACCCCCGATATACCGCCATACTCTCTATACAGCCAAAATACTTGATCTTTCGATCTGATTGGTTCGTCCATCAGACTAAGAAACACGACTATTCGATTTTACGTCTATCTATTTCAATTTATTTCAACTAAAACACCTCTAAAACGTGGCTTACGAGATCTGGTCAGTGATAAATACCAATTCGCTTGGCTTAAGTGACAATATGCGTTACAGTAATGATAATTGAAGTGTTGGTTTCAAAATATGCCAATCAACCAATTCTTTTTTCCGTCACCTTTTGCGAGTATAGCACATACTAGTAATGTACTTCCTCATATTTTAAATTAGCTCTAATTATCAGTGGACGAAAGAAACCTGCATGGCCCCCGCTCTGCTGGTCATCGGCTCTCATGGAAGATACTGCCCAGTAGTTTAGTGGTTAGCATACAGGTTTTGAATGCGACTGGTCCCAGGTTCGACCCATAATAGGTCACGCTTAGTGCAATTATATATGATTTTTATATATAACAAACCATTTTTGTACTTCCTCTCGATTACTACGCTTCTGTCATTTTAGAATTCTAAACAAATCGAAATGAGTTCGTTAAGTTTTTTCTATTCACTTCATTTTTCAGGAAGCTAAATATAAATTAGATAGAACACAACAAGGATTCGTTCTCAGTTCATTTTTCTACGGTTACGTCATTACACAAATCCCAGGAGGTAATTGCTTTCTTAACTAATTCTATCTAAGAATCCTATCTAAGTGTGAATATTTTACTGAAGATCGTATAACATATAAAAAGCATATTTTAGTAAATATGAACGATTTTCTCGAAAAGGGTAATAAAATTAAAAGTCAAGCATTCTGTATTTTTCAATGTGTTTAAACACAATCACAATAAAGCGACCGTTTTCATTTTATCATTTCCTTTCTCACGCATTCAGATTAAATTAAACATCTAACATCTGCAGTTAACTTTTGCCGTATATCTTTGATTTAAATAATCTATGATATTTCCAGGATATTTAGCCCATCGGTTTGGCGGAAAGATTGTTTTTGGAACCGGAGTAGCTGTTAGTGGTGTCCTGTCATTGTTAGCACCCTTATGCGCGGCTAACATGTACTTATTAATTGCGAATCGATTCACACAAGGTTTCTTTCTGGTAAATACTACTTGTTTTAAATCCAGAAAACTTTGTATTATTACGCAGTAAGTCTTATCATTATTAGAATCCATATTGATTTGGTATATAGGGTGTGTGTACTCCATCGGTGTATGGGATAATGAGACATTGGGTGACACAAGACGAACGTACCAAACTAATGACCTCAAGTCTTTCAGGTATTTTACCTAGATTCCTGTAGTTAACCTGTTCACTTGCTTTGGAGATAAATACGTTTATCCAGAATTGCACAATCAATGCTGATGTATTCTAGGTAAAGAATTTGGGCTCATAGCGTGTTTAGGATTATCAGGTGTCCTCACAGCTCGTCTCGGGTGGCAATCAGTCTTTTATACTTACGGTAAGTTGAACGAGTTTGGTTTTGAGAAATACAATTGTTTTGATGAACATCATTGATATTGTTTTTAATTGTTTATTTTAGGTTTGATCGCAATAATTTGGGTGTTTTTATGGTGGTTACTGGTGACTGAAACACCTAGTCAACATCCCAGGATCTCACAAACTGAGTTAGAATATTTAGAAAAGAATAACAACAGCCTAAAGAAATCAGATTCAGTAAGATAAACATTTACGATATTCTATAATTGATTAATGTATTGAAATTCTCTAGTACAAACGTAGGCCTACACACTGAAGATTAATTGAAAATAATGGAGATCTTCATTTTCAGCTCAATCGGCCGCCATATTTCCGTATTTTCACCAGTCCAGCAACTATAGCAATCATTATTCTAGATATGTGTATAAAATGGTCCTACTATCTCATGTTAACCTCTTTGCCTATGTATTTGGACGACACCCACAGGTTTAAACTCGAAAAGGTAATGAACTCCTTAATGATTGAATACTATTCAAGATCTACTAAAGTTCTAAAGTTATCAAGAAGCTTGTTTTATTTAATTCCAGACCGGTTGGTTATCCGCATTTCCGTATATAGTGTTATTCATATCAGCAGTGCTGAGTGGTCAAGTTGCCGATGTTTTGATCTCTAGAGAATATCTCTCCAGAACTAAAACAAGCAAACTATTTTGTATATTATGTATGTATAAAGCATATATAAACATTGAAATATCATCTCCACATCAATTTACCTGTAATATTACGAATACTTTCAGGTTGTGTTGGAATGAATACATTCTTAATCGGGTCAACGTATGCCATGATTCTTCTAAACGTTTCGTTCGCATTTCTGGGCATGTCTTTCCCGACTTTTCCTGTCAACGCACTGGACATAGCTCCTCAGGTACAGGCGTACCTTTTTTTCCATAAACCTATGCGGTTACAGCAGAAGTTTCTAACTGCAGAATGGAATTATTCATACAGTCGTTTCTAATTCAGTACGCCAGTTTGATAATGGGTGTGTCCAATTGTGTTGGCGTTATTTCAGGGATAATCAGTCCAACACTAGCCGGTTACATTGCTAGCGACAAGGTATTAGGTTAAAGAAGTTTCTATTTTGATTAACATTTCATTATCTTTTTAATGATTTATTTGCATACATTTGATTCAAATACGTAAGTCGATATATTATATCCGTATGTGGCATTGGACAATTCACTTCCGAATTAGCAAATCACAAATGAATGTGAACGGCTAATTTGTGTTACGCTATCTTCTTATCTTTCAGACGGAATTTAAATGGCGCATAGTTTTCATTATCGCTGTTGCGGTGCATGTTTTTGGTTGCATCTTTTTTCTAATATTCGGTAGCGGAGAACGACAATCGTGGGCCACTACAGACGCGTATTCGCAGCAAATAGACGACGACAATAGAGAAGAAAAGTCGAACGAATCGAAGAATTATTGATAAACGCGAAATGATTAATACACTGTTCTCCGAAATAAAACTTTTTTGATTTGTATATTGTCTGTTAAATCTTTTTTAGACGTCACTTTAAAATGTCAAAACGAGTGCTACAGAATCCAGAAAAGTAATAGATATATTTCTTAAGAAAACAAATCTTTATTTGACACTTCTTCTGAAGCATTAGCCGGTAAGGAGATAGTGAGTGTCGACTAGAGCATCAACCAACGGCTGGTCTGCTTCCTGTTTTTTACTGATGCGTGTACGGTTCACTGTTTAAAGTAGCATATATGGGGGTCCATGATCCATTGATGTGTTAAAGCGGAGCATTCGAAGTCTCCACCACGTCGGCCATGTCTGAACATGGACGTACAAACTTAGTAAGCTAAACTAATAAACATCGTTATAAAACATTTCCTTATTTGACTCTTGTTCTGAATGATAAGCCGAGCGACAACGCGTCAGTTGACGTAGTTGAATTGAAGGTACGCAGAGGATACGGTAATGAAAACTAAACTGGTGCCGCTAGTGTAGGTGAGTAAAACGCGCACAGTCAGCGCAAGTGTCGCCACGATTCGATTCCCGAGCACCAACTGTCAACGATCGGTCGACGATGTTTGACCAGAGCAGAGAAAATAACGAACAAACCGCGTTAAAACCAATATCATCACAAAACTACTCTCAACACAAATTACCAGACGAGGAAGAAAAGGAGGATAACAAACACAGGAAACGATGTTGTTGTAATTTACCGAAGAGATACATCGTCGCGCTTATGATGTTTTTTGGATGTGGTATGTAAATTCGTGAATTTTCACATGGTTTCAGTGTTTTCAATATCGTTCTTTATTTTCAATAAATCAATACTTATTTCATTGAATGAAGTAAATGGAGTAAGGTTCTATTTAGATTTTTTGAAGTATAATTTCATACTATGACGTACCATTTTTTCAGTTTTAATATCATATTTCAAGGTTACCCCAAAACCAGTTTGGTACAGACCATACACCACACTTATACTTTATGAAATGAACCGTCGTTTAGTTTTTGCTTCTAATTGTCGATTTTACTCCAAACATTTCAATATGCCTAAACACATGTAATTACTGTAAACCAGTTACCCACATTACAGCAGTACCCGACTAAATTGTCTTCATATCTTGCGCTAAACATTTCTACAATTTTGTACGCAAATCACGTCACTTAATGATACTAAGTGAGATAAAGGATGATTTTGTAAGGTTTATGAAGCATCATTATCCTAGTAACTTGTGTTGTTTAAAAGTTATGATATGGACGTGACGGGAAAATGATCGCAAATACGACGAAGATTCATCAATCGACAGTACGTTCCAGGATCTGTCAGCGCCAGTTTCTACCGGTTTCACTGTGATTAGATTCCGCAATATATTGCGTTATGTGAGGAAAATATTTCTCATTTTCCTCCATTAGCCGTCGCCTTCGAGACCAAATTGTCGACCTTAGCATCGGTTCGTAACACGTTGCAAAACGTATAACTAAAAAACAGCTTCTGCCTAGTTCTGATTTGACAGAGCAATTTATCAATTAATTATCGTAGACATCCCCAACTAAATGGCAACTAAATTATACACGGGATAAAATGTCACTTTCGTTTCCATGTGTGGTCGATATGCAGTTTAGCTAAAATGTTATTTTATTCATGAGACAAAATGTTATGATATAGATTTCTGTTGAAATTTCAAATAATGTTGTAGGGTTTGCGTAACTTTTTTAAAAATTGCACAGATCCTTTAAAAAGCATTTAGGATTGCCCCTTTTATCTATTTGAATAATTGATCCATTTTCATATTTTGTTTGGTTGTTTTCCACGCGTAAATAGTCCCAAAGTATTTTGTAGTGATTTTCCTAAAGTAGTAGTAAATAATATATCTGTGCTGTTTGTACCGCGCATTGACCAGATTCAATTTAATAGAAAGAAGCACATTTCGAAGCGTAAATTATCCAGATGAGATTGTTTGTGCTGGTATCCGATACGTTTCACGGTAGTTGACGCATTGTTAAGCATACGGTTGAATTCTATATTAACTAACCGAAAAATATGGTAACAACTTTTGAAATTCTTGAAGTCACGTTATTTCAGATATACACTTATTGAAGAATATATGAAGTACATTAAACGAATGAATTATCGATATATTGTATTGAAAATGATGGATTATGAATAGATGGGAATTGAAAGTTGTCTTTGACACAATCAAGACCATCAATGTATTATTTATTTATCACAGTGTTGACAATAACTATTAAGTATGTTGCAGTCGTGTTGAGATACGATGAATTCTATTCAAAATTTATCAATTATGCAAAACGATATACTATTAGTCACTGCGTTTGGTGGAGCTAACTTATCCTGAATTTTAGCCGCTTAGTCGAAGTATCCAAATTACTCCGGGGGTGTTTGTTGTATTGGGCTACTGAGATTGAATTTAAACATGCGCGAATATGTACTATTTTCTGATCGTTCGGAACCTGGGCAATGGTGTATTAATGGTAATTTTTCTTTCGTAAAATCATCGCTATGAGTTAGAGCCTTCGCGTCATTATTACAGCAAACAGTTAGTGGGTGTAATGTTAAATGAACGAGAGTAATTTCATAGCGATTTCTCAAGAGATATAAGCGCTGAATTTCACATCCATACCTAACGAGCCTCGGGGGCTCCATAAAGCGTTTTCTGGATCATCGAACTTCCAGCTCTCAGAGTAAGACTGACAAATTTAATTACACAAACGTCAAACCAGAGATACGTTCTGATAAATTCTCGATTCGAATGCATTTTTAAAAGGAAGAACGGTTACCTATTGACTGATGACGACGCAAAACCTGCTGGCAATTGGTTTCAATAGAGGGTAGAATGTTTCGGGAGGGGGGGGGGGTAGAAATAGTATAAAATGAATGGCAAATGCGTATGAATTACCTATTCAATCCACACTCACTGACTCAGACACACAAAAAGTCATATTTATGATGGATTTAGATGGCTTAGATGACAAGTAGTGCATCTTCCCCTCACACATCGCTCTGAACCTCTTCAAAATCCTAGCCACAAGTCCCATAACACGTGTCGGGTTCCCAGTTAAACGAGTCATCGATAGTTTTAGTTGGAGAGGGGGAATTATTGGCGTATTGGCCGGTGTGACTGCCGATAGAGCAACCATTTAATGATCTAGCTTTTGTCAGCGCCACACGAAGCTGCGATTGATGATAAATACAGATTTGAGTTTTAGCTCAAAACAATTCTGAATGATATATTTACAGGGGGTTAATTCATATGGGCCTATCGCATTTCGTTGGTATACATAATGCATGATTCAAGCATTTTTGACATGAGGGATTGTCAATTGAGACATGAATGGTCCGGCATATTTTCCTCGCTTGTAGTATATCACGGCGCTGATTAGCCTCAATAGAGAGAGAACATCGAGAGTGCATTAGCCTAGATATCTATTATATCACTTATACGAATGTAGTGTTTCTTTTGAAATATATGAAATATTTCTTGTAGATTTTTGCACCTTTAGCCGATTCATTCGCGTTCGTGATTCTGTATGTCTCTGATGTAGTTAATTTAGAAAAAAACACGACTTTCTCTATGACCAATAACTAGTAAATATTTACGATCACTAGTGGGACATAACAGTTAATATGGTCGCCTTTGAGAACTAGAATCGGTTTATTAGTTCTATTGGTCGACAGTGCGTGATGAATACAGATTAACTGCGGTTATATTCGACAAGTGTTATTTTCACAATGACTTGTCTAATCTCAATGGTACTTCATCGTACAAAACATCCAATACTACATCATGTATTCCACCTGTTCATCTTCTCTCGAAAGTTGCCCGCATGAATAACTAAAATTCCAGTTGAAAAATACTCGATTAGGTGGTCATTTACATTTTTACTCCGACTCCCCCGTTCTCGTAGTACGGTTAGTAGAGCGAAATCTTCCAAAAACAAGACCATTCTTTTAAAACGTAAGCTCAGTTAATAAACAGCCATTCGCGGATTGAGACTTCACGTGTAGAAAAGTTGCTAATGTGATTTACGATAAAAGAATTATTCGTAATGAGATTAATTTACCAACACTGAATTAGAATTCGATTAAAAGCGAGACGTATGCGTACGACAGAAGGCAGAATATGATTTACAATAAAGAAATATTTACTACCTGTCACATGCAATACAATCGGTATTGAGGGCGAAACGTAATTACATTTATCATAAACTTTTGTGATATCTAAACACTAGTATAATTACCGTCTTGCTCTGAATCTAAGTTACAAATCGATTTTGAATTTGTGGACCTCATCGAAATAACGATACAAACAACCTGCATCGAAATAACTATTGCTGAATTGATATTTCGCCGGTGGGAATCAGTGGGAATCAAACATATGGAGTTGACGTAATAATAATAATAAGAAAAATAGAGGTTTCATGGATTTACATTTGTTTTTTGTCGCTTGTAAAAGACGCTGTCCAGGAGTTCGATACATTCGATTCTAACCAATTTCTGCACAGTAAAATCGTCTAATATTCGTTTCACCAATAATTCATAAAGACAATAGTCACTATGAAAAACCAGAAATGACTTAAGATTACGTTTAGAATACATTTCATCTGTGTTAAATCTTGCCATGTCTCTACTTTTTATTTCCATTAATTCAACTAAAGTGTTGTCAAATGTAGAATCTTCTATCAAAGTCTGATACAAGGAGTTTCCAGTCATAAATCTATGGCGATATTCGCCTGGCAATTCTTCGGAAATCAAGTCTGAACTATGCATATATACAAGTCTGTTAAGTGATTGATCAGTTCATGGAATATCTGTAGAAATCGTCTCTGCCACTTTCGTGAGAAGCGTGAAGATCAATTTATTAATTCTGATGAATATAAATTCACATGACTCATCATCCGTTTTATTTTACCATGGGTCAGAGCATGGCAGATGTCAAAGACACATTTTAGCAATCAGGAAAAACCAAATGAACCGTTTTCCCGCAGAAATATGAATTCGATGAGATAAATGAAACATTCTTATTCCTTCAGACTCATTTGTAACATAAGTAACAACGTGAAATAAACGGAAGTACAGTATTACAAGTTCTAGGCGAAATTGAAAAATTGAGACGAGTTGCTGATGGACGGACGACGCGTCCGCTGGGCCCCGGGAGCTTATGAAAATAAATGAAGATTGTTTTCTTCTGAATTAAATGCAAAAAAACAAAAATATCAATCGAGAATATTTTCCTAGTTACGAACTCGAAGAAAATTCATAAATATTTAAAAGAAAACGCTTATAAATATTTGCCTCCGAGTTACTAGATTTCAAAACAGTCCCCAGTACGCTTACGTAGATAAGGGCTTAAAAATTTCAGAAATGTTTATTTCGCTCAATATTATTTTAGATACATTTTTTCTACAGCGAACATGGGAATCCTACGAAGCGAGCTGAGCGTCCCGATTGTCAGCATGACCAGAAACTCGACATTAAAACATGACAACGGAACTATACTCGTCGTGGTATGTATGCGTTCAGGTTTTTTGGAAGGTTTTTAAGTTTAAGCATTCCCGCATATATTGGTTTATAAATCAGGTTCATTATTTTACACCATTTTCAGAAATGCTTATTGAAATTGATATGTTTTGGAAAGCATAAATTCAATCATATAGATTTCCTCATCTTGTTCACTATCTTGCCTTGTAGGAGGCTTCGACGAAGTAGACAAATTACAGCACTTAAACGCGTGGCCAATTAATTCATTTTTCTGTGAACAGTTTTGCTATAGCCCACTTCTCGTATGAAAAATATCAGATGATTATCTGTGACGGTTCACGCGGGAATAGCAATTATATTAGGACGACTGATGGTCTGTAATGAACCATACGCTTTATATTTATATATACGTACATATATGACTGGATCAAGATAGGATTTCATGGAAATCGTCCGTCAAAAAACCAACTACTACCACTCAAATCGTAGAGTGTTTTCCCGAATCGATTTATTTCTTTCCAATCATTAGTTTTAATTAGTTCGCGCCATTATACAACTATCATTTGATTTATAGGAAGCCGAATACCCAATGGACACGAAACAGCAAGGATTGGTTCTCAGTTCGTTTTTCTACGGTTACGTGATAACCCAAATTCCTGGCGGTAAGACGAGTCAGTAACACTGTATGCTACAGGGCGGACAGTTCACGTACTCACGACATGACGTGTCCGTAATTGGTCATTATGTTGATTCCTATGGGCCATTGGGGCCAATACTGCAGGGCGCATCATAATCATTATAGTTCTGAGGAGACGAATAATACTCTATCTTCTTCTTCAGCAGTTCACACCCCCGTCATATTGTTATACTTCCAGGGTTTATTTCCCATAGATATGGAGGGAAGAATGTGTTCGGCGTTGGGGTAGCAGTGACCGGTCTACTCTCATTATTGTTGCCTGTATGCGCTGCAAATGTCTACATGTTCATGGCTAATAGATTCCTACAGGGATTTTTCCTGGTTAGTATTCAATAATGTATACTTCACAAATACTTTCTGGCCATAAAACAACAGACATTCTCAATCATTGATCGGTGTGATTTGATTCGATTCAATGAAACATGAAGAAAATAGATACATTGAACCTATAGGATTTGTTGTTCGTAGTACGACGACATTGTTCAAGCATGAATCTGTGAGTATAATCAGGCTCACGTTGGGCGCGTTGACGCAGCAGATAAAATGTGATCTTTTGGGAAATTAGGAGTGTTTTACGAGGTAACGACAATCATCTATTGTCCCGTATGACATACTGAATCAGTTCTTCTTATTCCAACAGCGTTCAAAACGATACAGATCACTTTTATTACGCGAGCAAATGAAAACCCTATTTCAAAGCGGAGGGTTTGTAAAAAAAAATCGGGAGTAATTCGTTTGACACTTTGTAAAACTCTGACTGGAGAACTTCAGCGGCGATGTTCGCATTTCATCGTGAATTTCAAAACAATTTCAATACCGTGGAGAAATAATGTAATGGTTTGTTTCTGGTGTGTCGTGGATATCGCGAGTTGTATAAGCAGCGTCATTCGCTACTTCAGATCGTCGAAAGAATATACACCATAACGACGATTCGATGACAAAATACTCAGCATCAATCACTTGATTGAAGTCGTTTAAATGAATGTTTATAATTATCAAACGTTTCCCATTATCTCTTATATGAAAAAGGAATCCATCGTAGTCCAAACTATTTTCCTATTAGATTCAGTTTTGTTTCAACGACGCTGAATTTGATACAGTGAAACTCTAAAAGCTTTTATTGTGAATTGATGACGCCATTATTTCAAATTATTTTTATATAAGTTTCATTTCACTGCAACTAAATGGCTTTGATGTTTCACTTAAGGATAATCGCAATTTATCAGTTGATAACGTGCGAGGAAGCTGCATGACGTCATATATTTACCAAACCATTTAGAAAAACTTTGCCACAGATTTGATGGAGGGTATGTCATTAGGCGGTTGATAGACGCTATATACGTGTGTCTTATTCCTAGAAAACAACCAGTCTAGACAGGTCATTAAACAAAGATGAATATTTAAAGCTTTGTAGATGATTTTTGACACGGAATGGAACTGTCACATATCATCACGACGATTTTACCACACAGCTCAGTTCGTAGTCTTACCTATTCATCTTCAACAATTTGATTTTGTTTCTATTACGTTATTCTCAAAACCCTCAAAAAACCAGTTGTAGCTATAATAATTTGGTTTTACTTCATGAAATTTCCGTAATTAATTACTGCACAAGAAGATCGATCATAATATACTTGAAACGGAGTCGAGAGTAGGCTACACCTGTTTAATGTCAATCCGACTATCGATATTTTTGCACGGTTATATTTGTATGTAAAAAAATATGTTCGTTCATCTTTCATCATCTACCTATATTCCTAAATTAGATTAATTAAATCTCGAATAAAAATGTGCAAGTGATGTTAATTTGTGATCGAACAAAGCTGTAATTCGCGGTGAAATGTGACCAGGTGAAAGAGAATTTTCTACTTTTCATGATCAACTAATGTTTTTCGTGTAGATTAAATTATCACCCAATTGTTGAACACCTTCTACATGTCTGCGCGCATTGGGTAAATTCCAATTTAAAAGGCAAATTTTAGGTGTCAACATGATGAACTCGATAATGTTTTGAGTCACGAGATGCAGAAACCTCGGTGTTAACCATCACGAATATCTCTGAAACACGGGAATACTTCACCGGTTGCACGGTGTCGACAAACTTTTGCACCTGAGAAATCGAATATTTCTTACAACGGAACGAAATCAATCTATTTTCTCTTATTCATTTTCAGGGTGTCTGTTTTCCTGCTATTTATGGAATAATGAGACATTGGGTGACACATCAAGAACGCAGTAAACTAATGACATCAAGTATTGCTGGTACGTGCTTTGGTTCGAATCCGCCTCATTATTATGTCCATTGCCACCATACCAACAGCAGAAGGGACTTAGATTTCTAATATAGAACATCTGATTTTTATAACGGGTTAATGGTAACTTTTTATTTATAAACTGCGCGATACGTCTCTCTCTATCGAGACACATTGGTCTATATTTCGCTGGCTGATTTGCACGCCAATGAACCGGGGAAATTCAGCGGTGTGATTCAATTTACATCTTCCCGTGTCTCAGTTGTCTCTGTAGAATTTTCTTACGTTTCGTGGAACAATAGGAACTTGACAGATCGACTGTAGGTTTCTACACCTCCAGGATACCGTCAATAGTATATATACGAAATCCTGTTAAGATTTCAATGGTTGTCACGAACGACATCATATAGCTTCAGGCAAAATATCAAAGTACGGATGCTCATACGATATTTCAGAGAATGGATAACACTTAGCTATAATTATTCACGCGAAACTTACTAATAACATAGGAATTGGGCATTAATAAATATTTGAGCGATTTCACGAAGTCTGAGTGTGCACTTTACGTGGTACATATATACATATAGAAAACAAATTCAAACAGTTTAAAACGTGCATGTATGACATTAATTATATAATAGCATCGACTCTAAAACGAAGAGTCCATGCTTATAGTGAACAGTCTTATACTTTTCGAAATTTTTATATTGTATTATTTAGGTAAAGAATTTGGTATAATAGCGTGTTTAGGATTATCAGGTGTCCTCACAGCTCGTCTCGGATGGCAATCAGTCTTCTATACTTACGGTAACTTAAGACCAAGTATGATTTGAGAAATACAATTGTTTTGATGGAAATCATTGACATTGTTTTTAATTGTTTATTCTAGGTTTGATAGCAATAATTTGGGTGTTTTTATGGTGGTTACTGGTGACTGAAACACCTAGTCAACATCCCAGGATCTCACAAACTGAGTTAGAATATTTAGAAAACAACATCAACCTAGTGAAATCAGATACAGTAAGCTGGAGCGCCAATAACGAAAACTATAAAAACCCATGTTCTGTGCACGCACAGAACCATTAACGAAACAAATCTTGAAAATTCCAATTCCAGTAAATTAGCGCAGTACAGAAGAATGACCAATTTGGCGTTATCGGCATTTTGCCTCAACTCGTTAATTATGTTTGCTTTTATTGAGACGATTTTATCGGGAAAATGTATGTTGTGCGTGACAGTTTGTAATAGATACTGGGTAAAAATGAACTAATGTCAAGGTACACGACGAGAACAGCTATTGTCAGAGTTAAGTGGTCGTCGTTTGCGCTGCAAATTAATAATTTCAGATATAGATCGTTGCTGTACGCGATGCTAAAAGTCTATAAACGGAAGTTGAAATACCGTCAAGCGTCGCAGTGTTTTCTACCTGTGAAATATCATTTACTGATCTCAGCTTAGTGGGAAATGTTTACGTATTTCAGTATAGACGCGCGGCGTTCTCCAATTCAAATTCGGTAATTCTAATGTAGGGGCGCCTTTGAAATAAAAACGAAAAAAAATCGGCGTTTATATTTTGGAAAACTATTCGAACAATGTAGCGATGTGACAATCAATTGTAGGCGTCATCGAAGTGGTCTATAAAAAAATGAGATACGTTTTTTTCGATATCTAACATGTGTTATTGAGTTACCGTGTGTCAAAGTGTCGTATCTCAACTCATCGAGTGAAATATTCATAATCGCGACCCATTGACTAGTGCGCTATACATTCAAGGTTTATGTTTGTTTTCATCATCGTTTATTAGGGAAACTGACTTTTTTGTTGCCTCTTAACGCACGGTGTTCAGTCACGCATAACGCCGCTTTATCGGTAAATGCCTGACGATGGAGATGATATATTATCAATCGTAGCATCTCGTGAATACTTCAAAGAAAATATTCCATCTACGTAAAAGGGGTTTATGATATTACGAATTGTCTTTGGAAGTTGTGACCAAAAAAGAAAACGGATCGGCTGAAGGAAAAACCTTTCAGAGGAGGTTTTAGAAAATTGTTTATTGTTCTCTTTTTCAGCACAATCGGCCGCCATATTTCCGTATTTTTACCAGTCCAGCAACTATAGCAATCATTATTCTAGATTTGTGTACGTACTGGTGTTATTATCTCATGTTAACCACATTACCCACGTATTTAGAAGATATGTACCAGTTTAGAATCGAAAAGGTAAAGAATCAGTTTCGCTGTCGAGTCCTGTCATAAATCGAGGTTGACGGAAGATTTCTGATTTGATTTTTGTATTCTATTCCAGACCGGATGGTTATCCGCATTTCCGTATATAGTGTTATTTATTACGGGAATACTGAGTGGTCAAGTTGCCGATGTTTTGATCTCAAGAGAATATCTCTCCAGAACTAAAACAAGAAAACTATTTTGTACATTGTGTAAGTATGATACAAATTCGATATGTAATTGATTAAATTCTATCATATTCAAAATCCGTATTGGACTTTGATGCCCAACATCTGTAGGTTGCGTACGCAAGTTCTCCATACGTAACGTGATTAGTCTACCAATTAAGCTACCGGTTCCGCGTAATTAGTCTTTTTGTATCATGATACAGGTATTATAAGGTTTTAAATGTTACCTTTACTTGACAGGTTGTGTTGGTATGAATACCTTCTTAATCGGGTCAACGTACGCTCAAAGTTACGCAACGGCCATGATACTTCTGAACGTGTCGTTCGCATTTCTGGGCATGTCTTACCCGACTTTCCCGGTCAACGCGCTGGATATAGCTCCTCAGGTAGAAATTCATCACGTAACGTTCATCTTACTATTTCCTTAGATGTCACTGTCGACTATAAATGTTTAATGATGTACGAAAATGAGTATCTGGTAATTCTCGGTAACACGAACACAAGAAGAGCCACAACAGTAAATAATATAACAACCACTCAGAGTGTTTAGTTTAGCCTAATAAACCCATTCATTTATCACCTGTCTTCAATATCATCACTGATAATCCGCCGATTTATCTTACAGTACGCCAGTATGATTATGGGTGTGTCCAACTGTTTGACCGTTGTTTCCGGTATAATCAGTCCAACTTTAGCTGGATATATCGTCGTCAATAAGGTGACGCGAACATAATGTGCATATCGTTATGTCTAAATTGGAAATATGGCATAGCGTTTAATGAATGTATGATTATTTTCAGTCGGTAACGGAATGGCGCATCGTATTCGCTATTGCTGCCGGGGTGAATGTTTTGGGTAGTATCGCCTATCTGATATTCGGTAGCGGAGAACGACAATCGTGGGCCACTACAGACGCGTATTCGCAGCAAATAGACGAGTATATAGAAGAGGAAAAGTCGAACGAATCGAAATCTCATATTTATTAGATGACCGCTTTTCGTGTCGATGTGTATAAGAGATGAATTAATCGATGTTTTGTGTGATATTTAATCTGAAAATAACTTCATATCGCGGTACAAGGAGAGACACACACGTTGTCAAACGGGAATATTGGGAAATCTACGCGTAGGTGACGGAATACGTATATACAAATAATTCGATCAAAACATATATGATAACATACGTACATACATATACATAAACACTGCCTAGAATAATTAGAGGCTTTTATTTTCCTAATTGTTTTACGATTTAACGGCAATAAGACTCTTGAATGCGATCAGATATCGAATACTTTAAGGCTAGAGGATCAATTTTATCCATATACATTATTTTTACTTTCACATTTTGACCCCCACTTTTACAGTCACTCCCCGATTTACCGCCTCCCTATCGACCGTCATCCGATCCTCGCTTAACATCAGGTTTTTTCAGAGAACTGAACATGTGTACTTTTGTCTTGAAACTAGTTATAATTCCCCCGATCTCTACAGCCATATTCTCTATACACCTATAAATCCTATATCGGGGCTGACTGTATGTGATTTTAGAATATACACGAATACTTGCAACATTCGTATGAGATTGAGGGAACGAAATCAAGTTCTCATTGAAAAAATTCCTGCTCGTCAATCCACCAAGCAGGGTATTTTACTGATAAAGCATATCATTTTGGAAGCATTGAGTTTTCACATGACATATATAATATGTTAATACGTTTTCTCTGAAAAGGGTAATTTTTTTGAAATGTTGTATTGCAATATAATAACAATAAAATAAATACAAGAATATTTTCTTTTTTTCTCGTTTTCTTAACGAAGTTTCTCATTTCGTGAGGAAGTATATAATTTAGTTATAAACTCACGCAAAGGCTTCGAATACAAAAAACCAGAATATCTTCTCTATAATTGAAATCGTTTGAACTTAATATTAAGGGAAATTTTTCAATTGAAGAACCAGTTCGACTAATTCCCCAACACCCCAGGGGTTTGAACAAAATTACTCTAAGGAAATCCATTAGAGGCACACTTTAATTCTTATCTCGGTAATTTGAACCAGTTTCGCAAGCCCATCGGTGATAGCAAATATTTGATTGTTTATTGCCGATAAATATCGAGTTTTGGTTTTATGCGGTAGAGTTCATGCATTATTACCGTTGATAAGGCCTATACGTGCCGTGTATAGTCGAGTGTCACGCTGAGAAAAAATCCGTCGCCAAGATTCAACAGCACGAAATTTTACTGAATGTTATTGAGATGTGATTCTACCGTTAACGCCGCAGTGACTGCCGTGAGTTATTATAAAGTGACAAAATGAGAATCGTGACGATCATGAAGTTATTTTCGTGGTTCATTATTTATGTCTGTAATCCAACTACGAGTTATGGCTTACAAATATCTAGTAAGTATTATTCAGATGCACTGAATCAGTACATGGTATCCGCGGATTGAAATGTCTTATTTCTCTTTCCTGTAGCTTTCTTGACGGAAAACTGTAACAAAGAGATACCAGTGAGTGAAACTGGACGTATTGAGGTCAGTCTGTCTTTGACTTATCCGGATAATCTTGACTGTTCTCTTAAAATCAGAGTACCCCCGGGAAAAAGGATTGCTCTCCATTTCCGACGGTTCCGTGTGGAAAGTGCGCGGAACGGGCTTTGCGTGGATTACCTGCGGGTATACGATGGACCCAGTTTGACGTCTTCACAACGTCTCATCAGTAATAACGATCTTTGTGGCGATTTGAATCCTTTGACAACACGATCCTCCCGATCCGAAGTTATGATTCATTTCGTCACTGACGAAAACTCTGGAACGACTGGTTTTGAAATTGTGTACGTCGCTTTCGAGGAAGGTAAAGTATTTATCGGTTTTTCATCGATAGCTTCCTATAGATGGCGAAAACTCTGATGATATACATCAGATTTTATATTCTGGCACCAGAGAACTTAACTTCGTTTGCGAGCGGATTAGTATAGATGGCACATTGGTGATATATTTCAGGGCCATGTAAACCGGACCAATTCGCATGTCACGACAACATATGCATAAATGATACGTTGAAGTGTGACGACATCGGTCAGTGTTGGAAGTTGGAAGATGAAGGCCAACATTGTACGAAGAAGAAAGGTATTTTCAAAAACGACTTTTTGTTGCACCTTTCCCAGTTTGTACTGTAGATAATATATTATAATGCAAATGAATTAATAGTATATATATAATTGATAAATTGAGATATTACTCCTTGGTGATTTACAGAAGATATTGATTGGGACATGGATAATACATTGAAAGTCGGTCTAGGAACTACATTCGCTGGATTGTTCGTGACATTAGCAATAGCGTTCATCGGTTATAGATGCTGTATCCATCTCAGTCACAGCAACGAATCAAAGAATCTCGACAAAATTCTGAAGCGCACGAGTGACTATCCGGTGACTAGAAAATACTACAGGCCTTCCGTGTGGTCGCTGAATACCGAACTAATGGCTCAAAATTCATTATCATCGCCGTCAGATGCAAGTGACCCGGATGCAGGACGTGAATGACAATAAACATGTTTTTTATATTAAATTTCAGTAATTAATTGTAATGAAATGTGCAATATATGAATCATATCTTTTTTGGCGAACACTTCTTTTTGTACTATCGTGGTAATGATTTCGCTGAATTCGTATCTTATAATTCATACTTATTTCGAAAGAACACAATCCATGCAGTAGAATTGAGCACGACGCTCAACGCGGGCAATTGTTATGATGTCTAAATGTATAAAGTAAAAAATTGGTGTTTATTAGCGGATGAGTTTCTGAATCCACATACGATGAATATCCTGGATGAGAAAGCGTCTTTTTCTTTTCTTTTTTTTTTAAATTTTTCATTCGGCTTTCAAACGAGAGACGCGCGCACAAAAACGTGAATAACTAAAGAATGCCATCAATCATCTGATGTCAGAAGAACTGTGTCGGTGTCTCTGACGACAAGACGTATAGGATAGAGTTAGTTCAGTGGTAGGGTATTGTCAGGCCTGTCAATATATCGTGTTCAACTAGTAAAGATTTCATGACCGTGATTAATGTGTGCTTCTATGCCACTCATATGCGCTTCGTTATAAATGGTTTTTCTAAAATCTAGTGCCAATCTTCCAAATTTAACCAGACCGCCTGAAAAAATTATCATTCCCGTGGATACGATACATTATTTCTTCAAATCTTTATTGTAATCGTTAATAAAATCATTTTTGAGATAATATGGTTGGTTTCAATTTTTGCCGCTCACTTAAATAATACATATTACGTATATTCGTATTGCTTCCATTTCGTTTCATTCGTGTTCACATTAAGTTCGCCTTCAGTCGAACAGTTTCTCACTCGGGAACTCATCTAAAAGTTTTGACTGTTCGTATTGATCGTGTG
The DNA here is from genome assembly GCF_964204645.1 of Tubulanus polymorphus. Lineage (NCBI taxonomy): Eukaryota > Metazoa > Nemertea > Palaeonemertea > Tubulaniformes > Tubulanidae > Tubulanus > Tubulanus polymorphus. Next base: position 2,028,544 of record NC_134027.1, on the reverse strand, counting down.
AGTCACAGCCCCGGAAGACAGGATATTGGTGATTGTCTCTGACTCTGACAATGATTGTCAGTCGGGTTCTAACGTTTCCGAGTGATTAATGAGGCAGATCTTGATTAATGACATTAAATTCATATACGGCTTCAGAATGGATAAATTTGTGTCTATTTCGTCAACCGGCTGTCGACGATTGTTATAATTTTCTTGACGAATAATTCACTGCTCGGATAATTCATCATTTTTCGATTGATCTGAATTAAATCAAAGTGCCAACCTTCAGACATATCTACATCGATCATCGCAGTTTCTATTCTCCGTTAGACGTTCACGGCGCGGAGAGAGAGATAGACGCTGGACCGCTGATGGGTTTCTGCGAATAAATGCTGCCAAACCCGGAACCGTGTGTCATTTAGGCGAACTTCGGTTATCGCAGTCGACTATTTGCAAACTCAGCGAAAACGAATGTCAGTTGCAACTATAGTCCGGAAATAGCGAACCACGCGACTGAGCACGGTCGCTGTAGTTTGGACAGTTCCATGATGGTCGACGCTGTCAGGACCGAGTGCGTTCGATTATTAGCTTCGGCCACTTAGTCGACTAAGTACGAAATCCAAAATTCGCCTTTATATCAACCCAGTCTGAAGTTAAGTCCAGGGACCAGTTGCTAGAAAATTGGTTAAAGCTACCCAGTGGATAACTGACACAATAACGACTATAACTGTATTCTCCTTGGTATTAATCCGATGGTAAACTTTGACCAACTTTTGAGCAACCAGGCCAAGTTCGTTGAAGTCTCTCGTCCCCTGTTTCAGAAAAAATTGTTTGAAACATTAAGAATGGCATACGGACAATTACATTTCTTACACATTTTACATTGAGGTATATATTTACATTTTTCAGAGTGAAAAAAGGATTATAAGCTTTATCGAAGTAAAGTAGAAATAATCTTGCTGAATGCATTTATGTGTTACATCCATTTTATATACGATCGATGTTGAAATTTGAATGAATAAAGCACGACATTGAAGATTTATTCGAAATCCAAATAGGTCCATAGATGGCGCTGTGTCCGAACGAATTCATCCAATCACTGTGGAGAATGATTGCGCATGTGACACATAACGTGATATTCAACCAATCAAATCCACTCTCAAACGGTCCTGTTCTGTGGAAATTTGAATATCCTAATAAGAGCTGAACATTAAAGATTGCCACGAGGGAGTCCTGTAAGATTTTGAATTTAACTATTTACAGGTGTAAATTTCAGTTTCTTGACGACAAATTTGACACGTGACATCGCAGCACCAAATAAACTTACAGTTACACTGCCAAGTTCGTGTGTACTGATGTGTATTATATCCTCGATCGCAACACAACAAATGACAACTGTTCATTTTATTATTCGAACTACGATTACACTGGCGCCCCCTAGTGCCCGGGGACAGAACTGACATGTCCCTTTCGCAATAATTCGGCGAGCTTTCCAAGTAGACCAAATCGGTTCTTCTCGGTCGGCGTCTTCGACGTTGTTTCTTCGGCACTTTGACGACACGTTTCAGTTTTAAAGTCAGCGGCTTATGAGGCCGTTTTTTATTCACGTGTGGTTCAACTTCCTTCGCGTTCCAGTATCGGTCCATTAGGTGGGAGCCTATTTTCCGGAAAGATGGCAAACTCAGCCAACACGTTTTTATACTACACGAACCGGAAGGACCATGACATTTACAATCACGTCTCATTGTCTTTTTCACTGCCTGAAAAGTTCGAAACAATATCATTTTATGAAGTCAATAATATCAAATTTGCAAAGAATAATTGTAAACAAGTCTTTCACTGGAAATCATATATCTATACGCGATATCTTTTTCTTGCATAATCGCTCGCAGTGGGAAAAACGTATTTGAATTAGAACACTATAGACATAAATACGGACGAACCTGTCTTCCGGCACAGTTATTGTGTAAATTCATTAGAGCTCTCGGATCTCCGTTTCTTTCCCGAGCGTCGACAAACCACTTTGAGAATTTAATTCCTTGTTTGATATCCACGCTGCACCCGCCCCATTTCCACTCACTATTCGGCGATAGACGGCCCTCCATCTTGCTTCTGTCACAACCGCAGTGACTCAAGTTACCCATGCTACATGCTTGCGTAATGGCGTATGTTATACCCGCAGAACTGATAGCATTCGTAAAAGCCGCTTCTCGACTCGCTACAAATACAAAATAATAACATCTCATTTTAAAAAGAAAGAAGACGATTTTACGATGAGACCGGTAAACACATTTTTTGACAATTCAAAGAAATATCATTTAAATCATTGTCTGTCAAATTATATCAATAGTTTAGCAGATCTTAAATACATAACTGTTTAAATAGTTTTGTATAGGATGGGAGTTATGGCTCTAAGCATCGTAAAATTTACAATTTAACGACCAAAGTTCAAAAACTACCTGGGAAAGAGGTCACAGGGTGCGATTTATGAGATCAGAATTATTCTCAGGTTATTGTTGTTTGACATGTTTATAGTAAAATTATTCCATCGTAAATACTGCATGTGGCGTACGACGCTTGTAAATTCAACGATAAAAGTCGCAAAAACGTATATTATTCAACCTTGAGTTGTAGCGAATAACAAGCTTTTACATGTTTACCCGATTCATTGGTATAAAGATTCGAATATATAGACCCAATATTTCGATTTGTAAAATGTATCGTCTTCTTATCAAAAAATTGATCTTTCGTTGATCTATTTTCATGATTCGTATACGAAGAAAGATTGTCGATTATGAACACATATCAAACTGGCGCTGTGACCTTATTAGTTTATGAAGATGTACTATGTGTTTATCGGTAAATGTAACGGCGATGCTTTTATAGTTGATTCGTTTTATTAGTTAAACTTTTGATTCGCACCGATTTGTAAAGCGCTTAAGAAACAGCTTAACTCGACAATCATAAATATTGACACTTGAAGTCAAATTCGTACAAGCAAAGTGAATATTCATTGTAAATTAATGCGCCGAGAGTGAATTGTGGGATCGTGTCCGTATAAATAGCACTCTGAACTCTAATGATTATCTAATGACACTTCGCGGATTCACGACCATTTCGATCTAATCACTTTTTGATGGTTTGATTGATGTCTTTTTATAGCTTGACATTTTAAACACCTTTCGGTCTGGCTGGAATCGTGAATTATGAACGTGGACAATACGACGTTTTGGAACGCGTATGTTGGCCGCACTACTAAACCGAACTTAGCGTGCAGGGAGGCCCCAATTAAAAGTAACTGCTATCATAATCTAGCATTCTACGCGTATTTTGTTTTTAACTTATAACGATGCTTTTTCGCAGATAACGGAAAAGTAAAATCTGAATCTTCATACTTGTTTATTTCGAGCAAGTGTAAAAATGATTCTGAATTCATAATCTTTGAAAACGAATCAATTTCCGCGCTAAGCAATTCGAAAAAGAAATTCATATTCAAAAATTACGTTGAAAAAACCTTGATATTTCGACTGGGTCTTATACCTTCCAGACATGTCGAGGTGATACACATGGCCATGAAGTAATCCCTACCCATTGTTATATACTTCAAAAAATAAAACCCGCCTTTGATGAAGTAGTTTTTGGATATATCTTTTCATGTGTACAACTTTTAGACAAGGTTGAATGACAGCGGATGATTAATGAGGATTACGACAAAATCACCGACTACTTTACAATGCCAAAAATGTGACTTGAAACGCTAGAAAGTGTGGAACCTCCGACGAAATACAAGAGACAGACATTATATCAATTGAGAAGGATCGGCTTTGATCCGCGGAGCGCTATTTCGGGTGCAAAGTTACTTCAAAAAGCACTAGACAATATTTCGAATTAAATCAAAACAAGTCACATGAAAAGAACACCTTCAAACAGTGATCTGGAATTCTTTGAAAAATCGTTCGTTACATTTTTTCGAACTTTTGATTTGAAACTTACCCAGAGGTAAAATGTGTCCAAACATCCAATCATCTTCTTTTATCGTGCAGTTCCAGCGATGACCCTTAAATTGATTCTGACATTCTATGATGGCTGACTTAGCGCCGCGTCCGATAGCCACTAAAGCGTCTGGATGATTTTGACAGATAGCTCTTTGTTTATGCGTCATACCGGGAATTTTGTTGCAGATCAGCCTCGCCCCCAAAGCGGCCGCGGATGGTGAACCCCTAAATTTATGAAATGAAAACTTTTGAACATTTTTCAAAGAATTTCTTAGAATTTCATTCGATTAATATCAAAGAGTATTATTCGATTTTTGTTGTTTTCATATAAAGCTGTTTTCGCACAAACTGTGCAGTAAGGGCCGGGCATACACGTGCTATTTTTCAAAAAGCGCTGAACAGATATTTTCCGTGAACCATAAATCACGCGTAATAGTTTAGCAGATTATTAAACGATAGGATTCAACATTGAAGTAATAGAGAAGTTCTTTTCTAATTCATCTAATACTCTGAATGAAAAGATTCTTCAGGATAGGCGGAGGAGTTTTACGAGAATGACCCCAAACGTCAACGAGTAAAACATTGATATAGTCACGACCATTTAAATCTGCATTTATCTTCGGAACAACTGCGGCGTTTCTTATTATAAGTTACGGTAAAGGAAATTTGTTGAATGTCGTTTTTGAGTTCGACGATCAATAATAAATCATGTCTTACTAAAAAAAAAAATCCTTCAAATTACTGGTAGAATATGTAGGACATTTCCGGCAGCCCGAATTAGGGAAAAATAAGAATGTTTTTTAAGAGATTACGCGAATTTCGTCATTTTTGCATCCAATTATTTGTTTGGATTCTAACATGATTTGAACAAAATTTATGACAACGATTCGTAGTTAGGCAAAATATGACTTCAATGTACGGAAATTTTTAAAACTTGGTCGCTGTAAATGCAGGCACCTTACACTATTTGCCAAGTTATGCAGAGAAGGGTAATGACGTATATCTCATATGACTAATTTTTCATCACGATTTGAATAAATTGCATTTATGAATTTATAGAATAATGTTTACTCACCATTCCTGTGTATTCCTAAAAAATAAGTTTTAATATGTATATACTTTACAAGCCGCAGGCATTATAAATAGCAATGAAATATAAATGTATAGAAGCTAAGTATTGAAAGTTGAATATATATCCGTTAGCCGAATAGCTATAGTTATATTACAGTTAATCCCATTGCCTTTTTGATTAGCTTATTCAACAGCGTTTCTTTTTCTTCGATTTATTCATATTTACTTACAAACAATTGCCGAGAAAACTGCAAATTACAACCAAAAGACTTGATGTTAGCAATATTAGTCGTGACCAGTCCATTCTGGGGATGTTTCTGTATCATATCACATTCTACAAACGTTAATCCGTCTTTGACATGAATTAATCCGACTGTTAATCGCTTATATCCACAGTTATGTAATTAATGTAATTGAAGACCTGTATGCGTTAATTTTTCTACGATATATCCTCTTAAATCCGATGAACATTTTGTCCTTTTAATTGCTCACTTGACTTCTGAGTTAACTGTCTAGGGTAAATTTCACAAGTTTATATCGACGCTCGGTGATTGGCCGAATCGTCTGTCTTTGTGACATGGTAAACCCGCCTTTCGTTCCGGGACACGTTTCGCAGTATTTTGCCCGAGTCTATGCCAAAAGGAGGAGGAGGCCATCGGCACAAAAATTCGATTCGAAAAAATACCCGCGGCAATAGAATTGCAATTATAGAAATATACGCAGTTCCGGTGACAAAGCATGGAAATTAGTCTCATAAATGCGAATAAACCCTTGGGTTTCACGACAGAAAGTCTTGTTGAAATGTTGTCAAAGTTTTGACAGTTTAAGTCCATGAATTATAATAACCTATAATTACTAACAATAACACGGATCAGTCTTTAGATACGCAGTAATTTACATTTGTAAAACACCTGGTCTGGGTGGGTACATATATTGTCACACAGCTGTTTTTGTAAAACGTCTGATCCAACAATTTTGTAGAAAACAAAGTCTTCCTTTTCGATTTCATCGTTTTTTCTTCGCGTTATTCAATTTTATGATTAAAAACAGGTATGTCAATTTTAAACTGGACAATGATCGTTTTTCATCCATCCGGGAGCTGTGTGCGTGGGATATTTCTAATAAATAATGTCTAACCCCGGGCTATGATAGATATACAATACACGTATATTTCATATAGGTCTACGACGGTTTTCATCAAATTTCGTTGTTAAACTTTCTAGGTATAAACCTCACAAGGTTGTTGGTGTGTACATAAAGGTTGTGTTTACGGAACGTGTTCTCCTTTCAGTCTTTTTATGAGTCCGCTCGACTCAATCAGCTGCACGCACCCCTGGCAGACATACTTACGTATCACTATTTTCTCAAGATCAGAATTGTCAAAGCATTACCTCACTCCAGACTTTATCAATTGAACTAAACGTTATCAAGGAGTTCGGCGGGTAGCGCGGTAAAAATGCGTCAAAATATTTTAAAACAGAACTCCTCCACTTTATTCTCGGTTTTTACTGGATTTCGTTTTCTAACACCGGTAGTGGTTTTGTATTTATTAATGTTCCTCACCACTGAATTTATCCTTCTCGACTGCTTCCAATCCGCAAAAACAACGAAGAAAATTATATCAAACTATTAACGATGAAAGAATCTTAATGTTGATTTATTGATGGTAAGACTTTATTTGACAACAACTAGTTAACATCATTTCAAAACTTTTTGCACAACAATTTTATCATCTTTTTTCATTGCGTTTACTCCAAATTGAGTCATTAATTCGGGATTATTAGCAACACCTTCCAGTTTCAATTCATTTAAATAAGATTTATTATCATCATTGCCGTCCATCAAATTTCTCACCGCTAAAATACACCACTGAGTTATAACTGATATTTCATTAAGAATATGTAACAAGTACAAGTACAAGTAAATGTAATTTTTTATTAGAAGTTCATCGATTAATTCATGGTCTGAAGCAAACAGATGAATAATACAACCAGTAGCTGCGTGTAAAGGATACAAGGATTTCTGCCATCGATATTAGTGTGGTTCAGAATTATAGGTATTCCTTCCAATTCCCGAACCATATTCTGATTTTTCTTGTGCTTATAGACGAGGTTACTGACGAGTCGAATGAGATCCCGTTTCAATCCATGAACGGGATGCTCCGTATTAACACTGCCGAGATCGGCAACCTTCCCAACAGGCGTAAACTCATTACAACCTTGTTCACCTAAATCTTTCACAGTTTTCAATAAATCTACAATAGATAAAATATGGAAATCATATCAATCGGACTACATAAATTATGAGAGTAAAGACATCTTTTTTAATAAACTTACTTATACAACATGCAACAATATCATTATCATCTTTCACTTTATCATAAGGACTCGGTCTAGAAGTCGCTGCACAAAGTATGTCCAGTAAATGCACTACAACCACTGAATCCTGAAAGATCGAATAGTTGGAGAGCTCAGTTACTAGTAATCATAGACAACTGTATCTAAATTCAATAATTATGAGTTATTTTCGTACAGATTCATCATCAGTTTTCTGTTTGTTCAAACCCAGAATCGAATGAGCTTTCGATTTGAACTGTTCAAGGATGAACGATAAACAGAACACAGGGAACGGAAGTTTCGTTTCTTTCTCATTTTCAGCAAACTCTTTCACTTTGGCTTTCATTATCTCAAGCAGGAAAAATCTGAAAGGAAAATAATACTGTTGAATGACGCTATTTCACTTTTTCTACACGATATTCGTGATTATTTTTGCTTACTTTTCACTATTATTCAAAACATGAAACGTATCTTCCATGAATCCACAGTACTGTAATAAATCTTGTATAATATACAAACTGAAAATAGCAATCAATTTCCCTGCTTTAAAATCAAATTATTCTACGATCAAAATCGTACAGCAATTTAAGTAGGACAGATTATTAACTATGATCTTACCCCCATTCAGAATCATGTTTCATTAAACTCTGTAGGATGCCTTTTATCAGTACTTGTCCATCATCAGTTGTTATCAGTTCAGATCTGTGCTCTTCAGTAGAACAGTTATATATCACCATACACGTGTAAGAATTCAACTTTTCATTTTCAAGTGATAAGAATTTGCTGTAAAATTTGAATCAAATCTACATCCATGCCATTATTTTTCCAGTTTAACATGCATACAGAGAAAATAACTTACTTAAATAGATCTAGATAAAATCGCCAAACTATGTTCTGGTTCTGCTCACTGCCAGTGACAAAATTTCCTAAGAACTGAACGCCACAGCATAAACATGATAAAACTGAAGAAGAAAATCAGAAAATAATTTTCATTGATGTTAATGACACAGAGAGTGGAGGTCACTATGAAGTACATTACCAAGATCTTTCATTTCTGTATAATCCTTTTCAACCAGGGATAGAAACAGTGTCCTGATATGTTCCAAAACTTTTTCTCTAGAGAAAAAATTGTAGTTTTTATCATACAGATCAATAGAATTTGAAGAAGAGACATGAATTACTTTAACATCGATGACAGCAATACCTTTGAGAAATAAGATTCTGATTCTGTGGACATCCTGCACAAGCATTTCTCAATGCACGGAAACCTTCAGTAAGAATCTGAATTGAAATTCTGTAAATCGAACTTCCTTTATTTTCACCATTGAACTCGATGAGACTCTCATATATTGAACTTAATTCATTCAATAATGACTCACATTCATTTAACTGCGACCTTAAAAACACAAGGAGAGACCAAAAACATGACCATCAATGCAAATTCCTGTACACAACATTCACTATAATAGTAACTAACAACACACATCACTGAGTGATGCTTTAGTTTACTGGTGGGTCACAGACGGGGCAGCTGGCTGGTCCAAAATAGCGTATCAATCAAATTTGAAATAGATTTCCAAATAATACCTTCCATTTTCTGTCTTGAATAGGTTAATTTTAGATTCGAGTTTTGAGAGACACGCTTGACATTCGCCAGTATCGCCGAAATTTAACATTTTCGTGTAAAATTCAAAATATTTCTAAAAATTCATGGAGGCTGCCATCTTGGTTTTTCGATAACTGGTAGGTCGAATCCCAAAATTGGCAACCTTTTTCTTATATTCGATTTTTATATAGTGAGTGGTCTGGATATTCTTATTAATTCTCTGCAATTTATGTCATTCAAAACACCCATTTTATTTTATCTTGTCAATCTATATATATGTTAATATTATGGGATTCGATCATACTAACTCGTTCCTATGTCCCCTAATAGGGGGCATCATAGTATATCTCTATGACGACGCAAATAAATAAACAGATTCGTCGATTTGACGATTTGACATTTAGGTTGCACTGCTCCCAGGCTCAGCTCATTATTTACTATTTTGTCAGTGTCGCTGCTGTGATTATGGCTACTGGTGAAGGAGATATGATGGTAATTATTCATTTGACAATATTGAGTAATATTAGTGTAAACGGCTGAGGGATTGCGCTCCACTGTTTTCTGTCACAACACACAACAGAGACCGCTTTTTTAAACAGTCTTGGCTCTTTTTTATTCCATCTCACTGTTTTTCTTGCAGCAGGTTGAACAATCGAATGTTGCAACTGATGAACTGAATACTTCAAACTCAGTTGGACCAGGAGGAGTTCCAAAAGGTGCAAAAACATCTGATTATTACAGAATACAATCAATTCCTGGTCGATTTGATAATCCTGGTATGGTAAATTATATTTATTTTACCACAAATCTTTTCCTTATGGCAAAGCTAGGATGTTGTTACATTTCTACACATCACCAATTTGGAAATTTGGAAAGATTTTTGCCATATGGTAAGATTTGTGTTTAAAGCTACCTCGGAAATAAGATAATTTCAATTTTGTTTTTAGGCCAATGTTATAACCCTGGAAACCCCGTGTTTACATGCTCGGAGTGTTTCCCAACTCCACCCCCTATACAGCCTGATCCAGATGGTGGGTACATTTTGCCTTGTTCTATAATTCTTTCTCTTAAGGGCTCTGTTCTTTTTTTATAAGATAATACGTTAAGCCTTCTTTGATCAGATCGAACTGGTTTTTCGAATCGTGAAAACTTCAAATAAATCTTGAAATGATTTTATATAATTTCAGAATGGCTGAAAGGGTACGGCACACAAACCCATAATCCGATGTACAGAACAACATCGTCTACATATGGCTCACATGTTCCAACTGTTCACACAATGCCCACGTGTTTTCATTGCAAGTCACAAAAATTCTCAGAGGTAACGTTTTCAGAATTAATGATGCATACAGTAAAACCTCAACCAACTCAGACATAAGAAAAATCAGGGCCCAGTTGCTCGAAAATTGGTTAAAGATAACCAGCGGATAAATACCATAGTAACATTGAACTTTTAATTGTCACTATGTCAACAATCCACTGGTTAACTCTAACCAACCTTTGAGCAACTGGCCCCAGTTTTCTAAATTTCCTATCTTATTTTTCTGATCCTTAACTCAGGCACCGCTTACCTCGGGCCACTTTCGTCAGTCCCACTTTGTCGAGAATAGATTTTGTATATAACTTCACTAGCAGTAAAAAATACGTTTGTCTTCTATTTCAGCATCTAGGACAATGTGGAATGTACAGAAATCATTCGCTGAATACCGGAAAAAATCATACTCTCATCTAGATATCGATAATAAACTTTCCATTCGAAATAAACTGTTGCAATTGTTGAGTAGCCTCCCTCACTCTCCTCTTCCATGTGTTTCGATCCGCATGTGTTAGTTTACTCTATGTACAACTCGCTGTTTTTGGGCCGTGACAACGTTTACAAGAGATGGATTGAAAACCTATAGGTCTGTGATATGAAGTTGATGGTTGTAACCTGTCTGTGTACTGCTACATTAGCATACTCAATATATGTATAATGTTATTTTAAATGTCTTAAGCAATAAATCAACCTATGTTTTAAAACACATATCATGAATGCTTGTTTGAATATTTGGACCTATGGATGTATCTTCTAAAATGATGGAAATATCAGAATTGATCCACAATCAACTACAATCAATGATAAATTATGTAGAGCATATAAGTATATTTTCCATACCAGATGATGTTTAGATTTTAAATACAACGTATTTCCTGACACCACGAGTTTAACAAAAACAAAATGTATAATAATACAATCTCTCATTGAAAATATTAATCTCACACACAAGATACATCTATACATAACAAAACAACAGCTGACTAGAGCAAATTCTAACAACGGTGCCTACTACATTATATTCCTAGATCTAAATCATACCTGACCTTATCTTTTTTTTCATGAACACAGAATTGGAATACCACATTTTCGAACTGGATTTAACGATGAATCTATTCGGAATTGAAACATCCTCACTCATTCATACATAAATAATCAAATGTTAAGTAACATGGTTTCTGTTTCTTTTTTTAAATTGATCATAGATGGTTAAGTAACAATGATTATAACACTATTATTTGTAAGTCCCTAAGCCAGATAATCGAAAACTACTTGTACCGTTAAATTCAAAAATTCATCCCGACAACATGCTTAGAGACAAGAACCAGTAGACAGTGATTCAAAGAATTTCTATGAAATTCTATTCTACAGCTATATCAAAAATATATCGATCAATATATACACACTACAGGCAGTTGTATTGTCGACTAGACTTTTAACAAATGCAAGTGAAACTAAAAAAGTTATCACATAAACTGAACAAAATTTAAGAATGCAGACATATTGTGTATTGTATTCATCACAGAATCAATCATCTCTAACCGTAAGTCTCAGTCTTATCAGTGACATATCAGTATCATACACTGGCCAGTAAATGTTTAAAGCGCAAATTAAAGAAAAATGTTGATTATCTTAAAGACCGGGCAATGAAAATGACAATATCACAACATAGCACGATTAATGCAAGAATAATAGCTGTTAACTCATACAGATTATAAAAGATTTTCTAACAATATGGAAGCCTTCAATGAACACTAATAAAGCCAACAAGACACTCTTCTATAGCAGTTATGTATCTGGTACAGTAAGTACAGAGAGCAAAAGTTCTTGAAAAATGAGAACTAAGTAAAAACATGCAGTTTATACCTAATATTTTACAATGCTATGGGAGTCATTGAAACACAATCATCTGTGAAAAATATTATCAAGAAAACACCCAATGAATCCTAAAGGTTCAAAAATTGAAAAGTTTATAGAAATTCACAATATCAGCCATCAACCTGACAACTACTGTTAGAAATACAGCCTCAACTTTGAAGTCTCAATAAATCACTTTTTGAAATAAATTTTTGAACTTTAGGTTTTCATTTGTGGAATTTCTTACAATTAGTTACAGTTTATTTTCGAATCTAGGAATGTTATCCACCAGTCAGTATCCAGCTGTACAGCTCACAGTTCTGTAATAGTTAACCTCAATAATGATAGTCATATCCCAAAAACCTGTAAACCCTTATTGTAAGAACTATCTGTGCCGATTGAAACAAGCATAATAAGGAAGGTAACTTTCTATCATTCATTGCACTTTAATCCAATCTTTCTTTATAACTATGGGATACGATTCTAAAGGGATTAAGTATTCTTATAGATTTCAGACGCTGACATCGTATTCAGAACTGTCTCCATTTCTATCGAGCTTTGCCTGTTGGGCTTTCAAATAAATGGCGTACAAGGATTGGGCCTGGTTTAGCACGCGGTACACGCTATGCTTGCGCACCATCTTATCGAAATGCATCGCTAGTTCATTATAGTCCATATTATTACGCATTATGTGATCTCTATGCTGCAGAAGTAATGTCAAACATAGAAACATCATGAATGGATTGCCGAAGCCGAAAGAATCGGGTGAAGGTAATTTCAGCAATGGGTCCCTAACTTTAATGAAGTCTAAACTACTCGATTTCTCGCTACCCGAAGATGGCGAGTCAGATTTATTAAAATTTGAATCGGGTATTTGAAGATTTGGAGGTCGCGTTTTACGTTTCGAAGGACTGGAAATGTTCTCGTTGGAATCAACTGAGATTTCTTTATTATTAAACGGAGGTGAATTATTGCCGTTGTTGGATGATTTTAATAAATCGGGACTAGATTCAGATTGATGAAGATGACTAGACGTATTTGAACGATTCGAAGATGAATCGGTTATCAGATAAGTAGTAGACGAAGCTGTTGAACTGGATACGACCGGAATAACGATACCTTCACCGCCGGGACTCGAATCGGTGAACGATTCAAAACCGTTGATTTCTCTCTTAGAATCGCGTCGTTCTAGCGCTTCTTGTCGTTCTAATTTCGGTTGCGGCGACTGCGACGTTACGACGACCGGACCTTCGAGCGAACGATCGATACTCGTCGATTTCGCCAGAATCGACGACGTAAACGAATCTTCCAAACTCAGAAAATCCTGCGATTCCTCGATGAATTTCTCCTCTTCGAGGGGGGTTATATCCGGACTGAATTTTGTCGTATTCGCCGCTGAACCGTTGCGTAAATCTAACTTCAACGATTCTTTTTTCCCGACGGCGCCGCAAGCATCCGACGACTCAACAACACGTTCGCTATCTTCGATGATGACAGTCGGGGGTGATTTCGTGCACGGACTCGTAGCTTGACGTCGCAGGGTTCTCAGACGCTGGTACGCGCTTTCCTGCCTCACTAATTTACCATTATTACCATTTACAGGAGACACGACTTTACCGGTTTTATAAATAATGTCGTCTAAAACGACTCTCGGTTCGACCAGATCTATATTGGAATCAGGCGGATCCGGCGGAAGAGAACTCCACATTACTTCCAACATGAAACACGCGTCGTCGAACGGAAATTCACGTTTCAATTCGAGCAACAACCAACGATATGTAAACAATAAATCGTCCGCGCCTTGCTCTTTAAGGTATTGGAAAAATTCTGGATCCTGATATTGCAAAAGTTCGGTCAAATGCTGGAACTTAATCGACATGGCGTACCCGTCGAGCATGAAGTTAACTTTCATACGGCGCATAATCGCGCAGAAACATAAATAAGCCTGAGCCTCGTCTTTCTGAATGACGAGAATCGGGGATGCGATATCGCTCATACCCTGACAGTACGATACGCTAGGATGCGCGAGGGCGTACGTCACCAGAATATTGAATAACGCGAGGACATTTTTATTCTCATCGGAGCCGGCGTAAAATTTGTGCATTCGATCCGTTCGCAAGACGTCTTTCTTCACCATATTCGTGATATGTTTCACATCTTCCGTACAAACTCCGCTCTTCACCGCGTCGCGCCATTTATCGCGCAACTGATAATACTCCTCAGACTTCGCTTTCAGGAACGCGAATCTTTCTTGACCGGTCAACGCTTCCGGGAATAGGTTCAATAAATGTCGCCAAACGACGCGTCGAAGAGACGGTTCTACCCCACCGCGGTAGACGCTCAGACGAAGAGCTTGTTGATGCATTAAACGACCGTCTCCATCTAGGAACGTATGAAATTCAGCGTCTCCCATCGGTGATTTCACCGGTTTATACAAATCATCGTCTGATTTTATCCCTACAACAGAAAAATACAGAAATTATAATTAAGTCTTCATTTCGTACAAAAAGTACAGACTAAAGAGAAAAAAAGAAAATACGATAGATCCGTATTCACGTGGAAAAAACGTATTTACAATTAGAATGAATTTTAAAGACAGAGATTCGAAAGTGTAATGTATTAGAAAAATACAGAAGATAATCGAATTTGAAAATCACCGGTTATCGATTAGATGAATGAAATCCGATATATTTCAAATAAACTTACCGACAGCTTTCTGAACATTAAAAACCGTTTTGCCGATCTGAGAACTGATTTGTCCGGTGAGATTGCCTAGAAACGACGGCTGTTTATCCAACGATGTAACAACCGGAGCGCTAGATGGCGTCGTCGTTCTCTGATTAGGAGCGACATCGGTCGGCGCAATTATATCCCAATCATCTAAACCTGAATGATGAACAGATGATATTGAATTTGATTAGAACATGATACATACAGTACACAACTGTTAACATATAAACATCATTGATCCAGCTTTTGATAAAACACTCCGAGGAATCTGTGTTGTAATGATAATAAAAATGTAACACTCGAAGGACAAATGAGTCTGAAATGTTAAATAGAGCCAATAATTCAACTATATTTTAATAATCATCCAAATAAAATCTCTTAATTTTCAGGATATGACTAATAGGATAAAAGCATTACGCTCCAAGAAAATTTTGGCGTCGTTTTTCATTGTTATCGTGTGATATCATCATATTATCAATGACAATCATCGTTTCAGGATTTATCTCTGTATTTACCTTCATCAAACGGTTTAAGATCGACTTTAATTCGTAGGCAAGGATCGGACGCGCTCAGAAAAGCGGCGTCCAAGTCCCAATCGGAAAGTAGCGACGTGTACACTTCATGTAGATTTGTGTCTTTCGACAAATAGCTGATCGTAAACGGCCTGAAAATAAACATTACAACAGCTAATTTGATGTTCAAACGGAATACTTCGTATTCTCATCTTTCTAATTACGGCTAAATATCTCAATCAGCTTTTATATCATACAGTAATAACCATTCCCCTGGGAGTAATACCGACACATTTATTACGAAACCATTCTTATCAGAGAAACTAATCAAAAAACCCTCCGATGACGATGATATAACACTGGTGTAACACGATATCGTATCATTAGTATATAGTGGTGGGTATAAGACTGAGAGAATTCTTTATATAATTCAACCACGGACGATATTCATATCAATTAAATGCACGAGAAATGAGTCACCACCACATTACTGAGGAATACATTGATGTTATTAGATGGGTTTAACACGAGTAGATATATTCAAAGAAACAGATTATTGATTCGAACCTATTGATCTGATAGTACTTGAAATAATTATCCTCGCATAGAGGGGATAAACTATAACACAATATGTTACCAATACGACATCATAAGCTTTATTGAGGAGATTACAATTGATTTCAATATTAACGTCATCAGGTCAAGTAAATTAAGGGAGAGAATGTCATCTGTTGTTATTAATCATTATCAATTTGTAACCTTCAATCAAATTTCCTCTCATTTCAATTAATTTCAAATATAACCCACACCAAACACTGACCAAATAACGTAATTTCTAGAAAACCACACGGACTCGTCACAATTGATAGTGAGTGAATAAAACCAGTATCAGTGACCAACCCTAGTATCCCTGTATGATAAAATACTGGGTAGGCCTAATATATAATTCAGTATTGTTATGGATACTGGGTTGGTCACTGATACTGGTTTTATTCATTCACTATCAATTGTGACAAATCCCTGAGTGGAAATCTACGTACTAACAATTTACGGACATTACTAAACACTTATCAGAGTTTGTACAGAGAAGATGAGATCGAGTTTGAGAAAGAACTTACCCTTTTATGTCAAATGCCCTCGCCAGCAAACTCTGCAGTACTTCAAATGAAGTCAACTGTGGATCAACGCTGAACTTCTTATATTCAGGTTGAAACAAACCATCACATTTCTGTAAAATACAAAACGTATAATATCAGTTTACTGTCGACTATTAGTCTAAATGATTACTCCAAGGTCTAATGAACTTGAAATGTACCCGAGTGGAGTTTTCACACTAACTATAGCTGAATGTCCAAAATCAAACAAACACAAGTGTTACCTAGAATACTGTTGTGAATATTTGATTTTGGGCACTAACTATGGTTCTGTGCATAGCTCTCGACTCATGATAGAAGGGTAAAAACTACCCCTGAAAATCTTAACCAAATATAAGGCAGGTTTTGATTGAATGTATTCCGGTTAAAAAATAGAAATTCCGCATCACAAACTCAATTAGTTTTACATATAACCTTATTCCTGAATAGGAAGAGAATATTAATGACCAGTGGCAGTGCCAGCAGCCAGAAGCAGTAGAGAATTACGTAATCGGTAGAGACCAATCAAACCTTAGCCTAACTGTAGAAATAACACAGCAGTTAGTAATCTGGATTTGAATGAATTGGCAGTACCAGTTCACCAAAAATATCAAACATAAAAACAATGCATCGTATAAATAAATTCTTCTTCAATAAACAGCAACAGGACTTCATTTGCATTTGATTTGACTTTTTGTTTTGACGTATGTGATCTTTCGATGATTAATTTATTTGTACCTTAACTTTCACTCGAACCACCTCGCGATTCTGATATCCAAATACATTAGCCATCCCGATCACTAACAGGGTGACTTATATACACCGAAAATAACACCTTATAAAACCATTTTTAACTTGACTTCCTTGTTCCAGCTCAATGTAGATGGCAGCACTGTATGTTCGCCAGCAAACAACAAATCAGGGTCGAACCCCAAATAAAAAGAACACATTTTTACACCTATCTGTATTAAATCCGATTTCTATATTGGCATTTCGATTCAATACTATGGGCCATTCTAAAACTGTTGAAATAGTTTAGTTGTTTGTGAGTTTTCTTTGAGAGGCAATCTTGTAAAAAAATCCAAGACCATCCACTCGTACTCCGAAATCAAAATCCTTGAAAAAAATTATCAAAAGCCTCGAAAGTTTCATGCAAAATATTTTATTTCAGGAAATTCATAAATGTTTGAACATCGTTAAAATAAACGCAACAAAAACGGAAGTTATAAAATCAACTCGAATTGTATTGAGCTTCAAAAATCGCGTTTTGAATTTTCATTTTCGCCATTTTCTTAATGCGATCATCGTCAATCGCGCGGAGTTCGTTAGCAATATGACGACCGAATAAAGCATCAGGGTCGTCATTATGAAACATGCTATTCTCGGACACTTTTAACAAATTAGCAGTCGCCTGTAACAGTTTATCCTCTTTGCCTGAATTAACTTGTCGCGTTGCGGTCAACATCGGTGACGCCGAGAACGAATGAACTTCTGGCGTTGATAGTTTAATTCTTTTACGCGGTGAGTGGTGGTTGTTGATCTCTGAATTGATTTCCGAATTTTGATCGTCCATGATTGTTCTTAAAGCGTCGTCGAGTTGATCAGAATCATTTTCAACAGTTATTCTTCGCTTCTACAACGAAAAGAGAGAAAAAAGTAACGTTTCTTACCCAGAACTATTCAGTGGTTTGCTTAAAAAAGCTTGATCTTCTAGAATGAATTAAGATTGAATTTATCTAATGAAAATCTTTGATTAAAAGTACCACACAATAATTTGGTCTACCGAAAATGTTGAAAACTGGTCTCCCGCCAAAATTGTGAGGTTTTTTATAAATGATCAAATTGCAACTTTCATGGAAAATACCACTCAAAAACAATTCAACATCGAGAAAATGGCAGGCGTTTTTAGGATAACAAGTCTTAGAATAAAAGAATGCTTAGAGGTAAAAGACTTATGCAGAATTTGGGTGATACCCATCCCCCTAAATCGTTAAATGAAAACTTACTGAAAAATGCCGGACTCGCATTTGGCCTCTCGGAACGATGAAATCAGTGAGAAAATCAAGCTGTGAAGAATGAGGCCATTTTGAGACATAAACCTCGCCTTTTGCTGAAGATCTTCGATGTTTAGCGAGTTCTTTCGAGTAGTACGTTCGTAAACTCGATATCTTCGCTTTCACATCTCTTTCTGAAGAGAAAATGAAAAAATAATTTTCATAAATGAAATGTGATTGATTGACAGCAGGGTCTGCAGTGTCCATGACCAATTTCATCTTATGACTTTCAAGGACTTTGTTACTCCAATTCCAGGACATATATAATCGTCATAACCATCATATTTGCATTGTCCAGAATCATTGTTGTCATTGGAGTTAGATTAATGACCGGCCTAGTTTTACTAGACCTAACAATATAATGATCTGATATACTGTACACTATAGATGATGTGTGACCAAAAACTTCTAATTGTATTCACATGGTAAGCCAGATACCATTTAAGGACCACGACAATGATTCAAGGATTTTAGAACCCATTCCATGATACTCAAGGCCTTGAATCGACCCATTACCATTTCGAAACTTTGGAGGACTCTGAAGAATTGCTATGAAACGTTGTAATGTGAAAGATAATGAAACTGACCATCCATGTCAAATCTCTGGCACAATAACTGATACGCTTTAGCTCGCTCTGTCTTTGATTTACATTCCGGTATATTCAAATTCCACAGACATTCTAATTCTCGGTATAAATCTATGAAACTCGATGTGAAATATCTCGATTCTCTCGTCGAACATTCTATTGAACTCGAAGGTTGTCCCTCTATGTCGATGCCTTCACATTCTTCCATGATTTCATCTTCACGCTGTTTGTCCACCTTTACGAGAATGATATTGCCCTGTCCGGCTAACTGCGCTATCTCCTCACTGTAAGAATGTTCACTTGCCATTTAAACTGTAAGTGTTAAGAAAAATTTTTACAAACTATGTTTGTAGTCGTCTAATATCTAGCCGCTGTTCCCAAAGGGAACCCGGAAACCGCGCAAATCATCTGGTATTCAGACGATGACATCCATTTCAACTTGAGAGGACGACAGGTGGGATTCGGTGGCCAGTTGACATGAGCTCAACTCACAGTGCGTACAGAAGGAGTGCTACGAACCAGCCACTCTCCTCAGGACTGGACGATCTGCTATTCTAATAGCACAGGGGACTTGACGAAATAGTATTCCGAATAGGCCTACTGGCCTGGGGTTGGGCACCAGAGCCTGCGGGGCCCGACCCCAGTATCCTATTGGTACTATATATGTTTTTATGTAGTACTTAGCTATGATATCGGGGTCAAAAATAGTTTGCACCAGGGTTCTGTGGGGTTGGGTTGTTTTATTTGCCGTGTCTGTCCCATAATCGGAAGCAATAAATCTTTATTGAATTGAATTGGTTATTATCAGCGGTTTTATTCATTCGCTATCAGGAGTTTCTTACAGCAGTTTAATATGACATTATAAATATATGCTTCGAAATATCTTTTGGGCCAGGATGAAATAGTATTTACTAATGTTACTTGTAAGGCCTAACGTTACTTGAAAAGCGAAGCCGTTCTTGCTACCAATTCAATTTCAATTCTACTATATTCGGCCCTGGCACTGTAGACTGGTTGCCCGTGGAGACCGGTTACCAGTCTACTAGCACTGGCGCGATATGTGGATGCCCTGTTATGGATATTCTCGGAGCTATCCCTTACTTGGTTGAAAGCCCGTGACGTCACACGTTCCAAGGAGTTCGAACCCCGCAATATGTCAAATCATCGGCGGCCGCGCTCAGTGCAAATTCTCCACATATTTCCATGGGTAATATCTATATTAATGTTTTTTTTCTGAATCAATAGATTTTAGAGTATGATATGAATCTAAAAAATATGGTTAGATACAGTTAGTGTTATCACCATTATTTATGGATTACTTATTCCGTGTTGTGAGTGACGATGACTCCCGGAACAAAGTCCAAAAATGTTACCTAGTCCTAGAGCATAGTAATTAATTCGATTTTTTTATGACTTAAAGAATACATTTCCAATTTCACGTTCAATCGTGCCGGCTATTCCCGAATCATTGGACAACGAATGGATGGGAATAAGTAAATCATCATCGTCATCGCCACCGCCCGGTGTCACACGACTATGACGAAAAAGATAAAAAAGATTGCTAGGCTAGCAGCTGCGGAACAAGTACCATGTTTTTATTCAATTTCATTTGACAGAAAACTTTTCAACGCATACATTCTTTAAACATTCTAAACGTTAACCAATTTTTAAATGATTTCAATCAACAATCGTGTTTGAACATCCCATGAAAATCTCGACCCAAGTGAAAATCGAAACATGCTCTTCCTAATTCCTCCAATGTTCTGGCATCGAGGACGAGAAGATATCCTCTTGTGTTCTCGAGGTTTGACCAGTCGAGTACCGAGGAGAGGAGTACACCTAAAATCAGTGATTGAAAATAAAACAATTATTTGCTATCTGAAAACTTGAAAATGTGTTTAGATAAACGATGAATCGTGGACTAACCATCATCTTCATCCGTAGCTCCAGGTCTCTGTACAAATACCATTTCCGATGGAAATTTCTTTTCATCGTACCAGCTCTTAATTTCACGAGTTTCACAATCAACTTTTACAATCTATGATATATATATCACTGATGAAATAAATATTCTAAAACTACGCTACTTGGAGCGATGCTCTAATTCCTCACATTTTTTTGTAAATTCACCGCACGTTTTAATTTACCTTGTTCCGCACTTGATCCTCGCCAAGTGCTAAACCATACAAATATCTGTATTTTCTACCAGAACATAATTTATAATTGATCACAGGGAACTCTAAAACTTTAATTAAGAAAACATCATGTCAAATGATGTACAACGCCTTATCAATCAAAGCAACATTCATGCTTACATGTTTCTTCGTCGGTTAACAGTTCGTAAGTGAGGATTATGTCAGATCCTTCTCTTATAGCAGTTGCCTTTGAGTTTGGTAAAGACACAAGATTCTTCCCATTTTCAACCTCGAATGTTTAAAATGATAAATTAAATGTTATTCTCTACGCGAATCGTTTGTTAAAACTGATATGGAGAGAATGTGATTTTGTTATTTTAAGATTATAGTTCGTACCATTTTCAGTGGCAAGACGTATCTGCGGGCCTTCGGTCGTGTGCAGGTCCCCATATCTACTCGTTTCCTTTCCATTTCCAAATTAAGAAAAATATTACCTTCATCGTATCCGCATAGATCAACAACTAGATGATCTACAATAATCCGTAAAACAGTCTAAAACAACTGAATATCTCAGTAAAACGACGTCGTGGAGAACTTAGATTTTATGATAAAAATCGAATATGTACAAAACCTAAGAACAAAATTTATTTTTCAAAAATTGAAGATTTTATACGGGATCAATCGAACTAGGGGAACTAAAAACAGGAGGTTTTTATACCAACAGCCCGGTATTAGTAATTCTTTCACGTGGTGATAACTTCCTTAAAGAGAGAGTGTTCGAAACTTCGTGTCCCCCATTTTCAATTTCTGAACAATAAATTTTGCATTTAAGTTTGTACATTACGGGTTTATCTTATCATAATCGATTGTTGGCATTAGAAAGCGCTACACAGTGTGGAATGAATAAACCTACCATCTTCTTCATAAACATTGACGTGATGGAAAGCGAATAATTTATCAGTTACGTATCTGACTGAGTCAATTTCAGCACCAGTTCTTCTATCAATAACACGAAATCGAGTCTGACAAAAAAGATGAGCAAAATGAATCCATTTCATCGAATGCGTAATCACAAAAAGACACATCGGTTAAATGAAATTGAATTTCGATAAACATACATAGGTATTTCTGTGCCAACGTAAAAGCGATGAAGAAGGTAAATTGAATAGTTTTCGCGTTGCTGCTTTCATGACATTGAACGCCAGTGGTTGCTCAGTTAACACATAATAATTTTCACTCATGCCAAAACTGTGCATATATTTGGGATAGAGCTTTTGAGATACCGGTATTGTTGCAACAACGGTGGCTTTTGAAAATGTCGTTGATCCTTCCTCCCCTGAAAATAATGACACATGCATATATACACGATCAGAAACAATTCTTCCATATCGTATTAAAAATGAATTGTAGTGGCACAACATTACCTTCACCGCCAGATGGTGGTATCTTTACCACTGTATAACTGGTGTTTGACGAACTTCGTGACATACCAATATTGTGAACAGTTCCATCCGATTCGATATGAGGATGTGCTGTAGCTGTGTGTAAAACAGCTATATCCGTTAGATTTACCTTTAAATAAGAACAAAGCTAAATCATTGTCGAATATACCGTAAGCAAAAAAGATCAGATTGATTTAGTCAAGAAAAGTTTTCTGGGATCGGACGAATAATAGCCTATGCATTCCGAATTTGCGTGAGTATCAATTACTTTTGCCGGTGAGTCCAATGTCTCTAAGTCAATTTTTCTGATGAAATTAGTTTCGGAAGCAGCGTAGAATTCATCACCGACCGGATAAATGTTCACTGACGTATTATCTGTTTTTTCATCGCTTTGAGTAAATCTTGCAAAGAATCTAGAAAACAATAGAAAATTCTAACTCATCCACTCACTATGATATGTCGCATGAGGCTGAGACTTCCACTATTAATTCACTCCATTCAAACATCTATTTCATTTACCTTTGGAATGCATTTTTACACGGATCAGGAAATGCTAAAGTACCGAATTCAGACACGACTATTCTATTAGCGGCCATGTTCTTCTTATAAGCGTCACTTTGTACAAATCTATTACGATAAGTGACGACACCATTCTTTATTTTGAAATGATGTATCATAGCCAATCCATCGAATAAATGATTATATTTCGTGTCGCCAACTACGTAATTTGCAGGGCCATTTCTATATAAATTTCCATTCAACCAATTTGGAATCGAACCTGAAAAACAGATACATTTATTTCAGGTTTTGAATCTTCCGCTTCCGACTAGTTTTTTTCTAAACGTTTGATACAATAGATTGAATAACAGGTAAATGAAAAATACTTCAAACCTTTAACAGTGCCTGTACTGGGTAACAGTCGTTCTGAAGACGGGATCTTATAGATATCCTGAAGTGTTTCTATATCAGCCATCGTGTTAGTATAATATGATTCGACCGTTTTAGTCGTTTCTATATTTATGGTTAGTCAGATCTAATCCCCGGTCCCCAAGTTAAAGCAAGTTCTTGCCTGGATATGATTTGATTGATTTGTTAGTATATGAATGTTTATGTCATGTTTTGTTGATTATTCGTTTTAACAATGGGTAGATCTTAAGCTCTCGGACGAGGGCTTTCGCGTGTGATGATTTATTACCATGTGATTTTGTTCCATAGCCTATAGTGGTTTAGCCTAATCCGAAAGACGTCAAAAGTAAGTCGCAATAATCACACGCCGGTACTGTCTTTTAAAACAATTTTATGGTGAGACTCAATCACGGACCTCTCCGTTGTCGGAGAGGCGGTTTGCCTATTTGGCACCATTTGTCACGTAAATCTGGTGGAGAAGAGGACCAGGACGGCGAGATGCCATGAGAGCCGCCGGCCTTAGAGGCGGCCGTTTGTGAAAGTGGTTTTTGAAAGATGGAACACGAATACGAATTTCAACTACACTATAGCCATGTCCATCAAACAATGATTCAGAGACAATAATCCTGGATTCAAGAAACAATTCAAGAGTTGCAGGGACAATAGTGGATTGTATAAACAATGATTCAGGAGCTGAAGAGTCACGACGAAAAAGATTTTCCAGGAAATCTAAGTTTTTCATTCATTCATTGCCCCAAAAACAGCCTACCTAAATCAATTCATTAATTGAGTTTATTCAATACATTCTGTGCTTTCTTATTCTCCTCAACAAACAGTGACTACAGACTATAGGATTATTTACAGATGATACGTAGTAAACACGAAAGCAGGATAGACTATTATGAAATTTAAACGTATTGTTTTTTCAACGGTCTGAAGCGGCCGTTTAAAAACGATTTCGTAATCCCGCCGGATTTTCGGATATCCTTTTAGCGGGTAGCCTCAACCGCATTTTAGACTCCACCAGAAAAACCATTTCAGGCTCCCATAATTTCGCCAGGTTGTTTATTTTTGGTACTGCGTCGCAAAAGATCAACAGTGTTCATTACGCATGAGAATTTTATCTGCATTTGCTTAGCAGTTAACCACTAGACCCTGATACAAACGTTTCGACCTCGATAACTCCTAGGTACCTACTACCATAATTTTGTAATTTTAGGATTGTCCTAAGCAGGGAGTCGTTGTTTAATGTTACGTTGTTTACGCCGGGTCCCTACAAACCGGAACGACGGCTACTAAAACACTTGACAGACTACACTACCACAGGGACTTGTCACAATTGATAGTGAATGAATAAAACCAGTATCAATGACCAACCCCTGTCTCCCTGTATAATAAAAAAACATTTTTATTTCAGGGGAACCGAACATCGTCTGGAATTCAGATAAGATCAGGATACTGGGAAGTGGGAATTAAACTTGTGTCAGGCTGATCATCAATTTCAATGATTTATTTTTCAGATTGTTCACACCAGATTGAGAAATGTTACGTTCAATTAGTAGAGGTGGTTCAAGTCGATTAAGGATTGGAGTTTATCGACTATTATCAGTCAATGATAGAATGTCATCTAGTTTTCCAGTGACACTTCAAGATCTATACAAAATGCCATCTCAAGAACAACTAACCCCTTGCATTGGAACTATAAAAGGTTTGATTATTAAAGTTTATGATCTTGTAAGTGAAGATTAGTCAGTAACGAGTCTTTGGTATAAGATTTCAAGGTTTCAAGATTGGATATTTTCACAAACCACTAAAGTGTGGAACTCGCCCTTAGCTTAGTCCTGTAAGAGGCTGGTTTGTGGCACTCCCCAAACGGGGAGTACTTACTTATTAGTGCTTAGGGAGAAGCTTACTGAAGAGATTCTGAACTAATATTAGCAGTTATGATAGCGATATACCTCTCGCTCTGGTTCTAAGTTAAATAAGTCCCAAAATGTTTATGTCACTACGTTAAGATATGATGGACTTTCAATGGACTCTTTTCAATTCTTTCTTAATTTTCTTTTTGAATTCTTTTTGCCATCTAATATTGTTTTTGTTAATGATTTCATCAAATCTTGTTCGTGATTTCTAGGGTCGATTCCAAATTGGTTGAACGGTAATTTGTATAGGAATGGTCCGGCAAAATTTGAGGTCGGCGACACGAAATATAATCATTTATTCGATGGATTGGCTATGATACATCATTTCCAAATAAAGAATGGCGTGGTCACTTATCGTAATCGATTTGTACAAAGTGACACTTATAAGAAGAACATGGCCGCTAATAGAATAGTCGTGTCTGAATTCGGTACTTTAGCATTTCCTGATCCGTGCAAGAATATTTTCCAAAGGTATGAACTTTAATAAATAGAGAATAGTGTATGTATATGTTTGTGTATGGGTTAGGATTATGGTAAGGTTGTATTACAATAATTCGCTTAATTAAGGATTCTTCGTTCTCTAGATTCTTTTCAAAATTTACTAAAGCCGAAACGACTGATAACACGTCAGTGAATATTTATCCGATCAGCGATGAATTATACGCCGCCACTGAAACGAAATTTTTGCGACAAATTGATCCGGAAACACTCGACTCTCCTGCAAAGGTAATTTACAAAAAAGGGAGGTCCGAGTTGATTTGCATTAGAGAAATCTGTCTTTCACACTCATTTTTTCAAAGAGAATATTGCTTTTTGATAGTGCTCCATTGGCGGGAATATCTTTCTGTAAGAATATTTCTGCCATCACAGAGATGCAAGAATTGGCAGAAACTTCTTAATGTGGCAAATCAAAAGAGGAGAAAGATAATTCCTCTTCTGCAATAGCACAAACATAAAGGGTCGTGATTTTATTTTTATTTAAAGGTAAATCTATCGGATATAGCTGTTTTACACACAGCTACTGCACATCCTCACATTGAGTCAGATGGAACTGTACACAATATTGGAATTTCACAGGAAGGACGTCAAGTATATTATGCATTGTTCAAAATTCCACCGTCTGAAAAAGTCAACAATGGTAATTCAAATGATTTGCATTCGTCATCGTGAAACCATTGATGACACTTGCAGGTTTAAAACTCTACATGAAGTAACGATTATATGAAAACCTACACTTGTAATGAAAAATAGAGTCAGAAAAGTTTCCTTAAGCTAATATTTTATTCTGTGTTTCGACTATTAACTAGCACTGGTAGTTATCTTCTATGAATATCTTCTATTGAATGAACTGTTAGCTCAAGGAAACATTTCAGACTGTTTTTCATTAATAGTGCAGTATGTCATACAACTGCATACCCCAGGTACATCATTCTAAGATTATGACAGCTAAAATGTATTTTTGATTTTAGGAGAAAGTCCAGCACCATTATCTAAAGCTAGTGTTACTGCACGAATACCAATAGCTAAGAATACCTATCCCAAATATATGCACAGCTTTGGAATGAGTGAGAATTATTATCTCGTTACTGAACAGCCTTTAACAATCAACATCCTAAAGATAGCAACACAAAAATTCTTTAATTGGGATTTTTCATCCTTTTTAAACTGGAATAAAGAAGACTATGTGAGTACACTTTTTATATATATTTTACACCACCTTTTTTTGTTTTTTAACAATGTTATTTTCTTCTTTTAAAGTAATTTCTGTTCCTTTCACTGACGCTTCACGCTTTTCATACTAAATTTTTGTTGTGAATCTTATTTTGTGTTGTAGAATAGTGAAGACTATGCACATTAAATAACAAACTTTACCAATCAGTTTGTGTCACAGGTATCAAGAAAACAACATAGGCTTAAAAAAATTTATGCCTTGTTTCTCCATTCTACTGAGCTTAAAAGTTGACCCGACAGGCCGCCTATCTACCCTGTACATTACTTTTTTTTAAAATCATGATCAGGCTAACCACAACACAGCTGGCAGATAGAAATATACCAATTACGTGCAGTTTACAAAACTTACCCGGCTGATTAGGAGAAACAAGGTGTCATATTTTTAAGCCCTAGAGAGGAATTATCTAAAATAACTTCCGAAATTATTTTGCATAACAGTATGTAAAACTTTCAAGCACTGTTTTCATCTATTTGTACAAGTATTTACTAAACTATTTACTAATCCTCTATTTGAATAAACTAATTACAGTATACAAGGTCCTACAATTGTATTTGAGAATGCAGTATATTTTATCTATTAAAAAAAAATTATTATTATCACAGCTGCATTTTCCTTTCAGACTCGATTTCGTGTTATTGATAGAAAAACTGGTGCTGAAATCGATACAGTGAGATACGTAACTGATAAGTTATTCACTTTTCATCATACCAATGTTTATGAAGAAGATGGTAAGTATAGTTTTGCTAAATGAAATCTTGGTACTTTATTGCATAAAAATCAAAAATGACCAATAGTAAATTTCATTGTAGATCATCTTATCATTGATTTATCTGGATATGATAATAGTGATATTATGTTTGATGTTGGGCTGAATAAAAAAGGACGGGATGATACAAAGATGAGTCAAGCTCGTAGATATGTGTTACCTCTTAAAGTGGACAATACGGTATGTTGAACATACAGTCTCCCGAGTGTCCTGCCATTTTGCTCGAAGGCTCTTTAAAGTTAACTGCTAGATGACTGACTTGTTACAATTTAAAGACAGAATTTTTTCTTGGTATATTATAAGTAGACTCAGTTTCACAGTTTACTCATTGAGAGTGAACTGATTTTAGTTAACTCGGAGTTAACTCTAACTCGCAGAACTGGATCCTGTACCGAGCAGTTGATGGTCTCGGGCAATTCTATCAACGTCTTAATCATTTGTATCTTTAATTCTTTTTGTTTCTAGGTTGATAATGGAAAAAATCTTGTATCTTTACGAACATCTAAAGCTACTGCTGTTAAGAAAGGATCCGACATATTTTGTACCCACGAGCTTCTCACTGATGAAAACACAAGTAAACTAGTCACTTTATCAATTTTCACGAATTCTTAATCAATACCGTATATATCCATGGAATAGAAATGATAATACGTGTAGTAATACAATTCAGGGGCCAGTTTCATAAACAGGTACCGGTATTGGGTTAATTCAAGTGAGATAGCCACCCCCCTGATTGCTCTTATTTTTTAGGTTTTGAGTTACCGACCATAAACTATAATTCGTGCCTTGGAACGAAATACAGATACTTTTATGGAATTTCATTTGCCAACAACAATCTGATGGCAAACAAGGTTAACATACAAGATTGCAATGAAATAACTGAAAATACATTGAAATATTTCATTATATCATCAGTTGAACGTTTTATAGATCATAAAAGTTGATAGTGAAACTCGTGAAGTTAAGAGCTGGTATGAAGAGAAGGAAGCTCCATCAGAAGTGGTATTCGTACCAAGACCTGGAGCTACAGATGAAGATGATGGTTAGTCCATACTCCATCCTTTATCTAAACAAATTCACAGTAATTTCTTTGTGTTTTTCAAGTGTTCAGATAGCTTTTGAGCAATGTGGTTTTATTTCAGGTGTACTCCTCTCCTCGGTACTCGACTGGTCAAACCTTGAAAACACAAAAGGATATCTTCTCGTCCTCGATGCCAAAACATTGGAGGAATTAGGAAGAGCATGTTTTGATTTTCACTTGGGTCGAGATTTTCATGGAATGTTCAAACAAAACTGACACAATCTTTTATGAAATAAGACTTGAAATAGCTTCAGCGTGTATCATTCCTTATATTATAAGTATTCATTGAGGACAAATGATATACATGTATGAAGCATGGCAATAATCCAAGTACAATCAGACCGGCTTAAGTCAGATTAGTTTAATATGGATTTGATCTTATCTGGATATTTATTTATAGTCTAAATAAGATAGATCTACCAGTATATAATATATGTTTATTAAATCCCGATTTCTCATGAACTGGTTGAATTTCACTGGTCTGAATTAAGCGGGTTTCTGCAGTATTTAATTTAATGATGTTTATTATTATATTTTCAATATTATACGTGTAGAATAAGTACAACGTTCACTGTATTACTGGATGAATATTTTGTTTATTTATGATTTACAGTACCGGTAATAACTGCTTCTTCGAACTAAATTTTCATAAATCTGGTTCAGAGAAAAATCGTCCCAAACGTGGAGTTGTTTTCGCTAATCCGCCTAATATTGATTCGGTATTTTCTGGCGCCGATTCTGTCACCATATCGCATTCATCATCGCTCAGTTCTAATCGTGGAACTGATTTTATTGATGATTGTTTATTGTTGTTCGGATTGATATTCTCTTCGTTGTCGTCGCAGATAAACGTCGATGTAAGCGGCGAATCGATGCTGTATGTGTTGTTTAGTGGACTATCTGCTACATTCATTTCCCCTGAGAAACCTGATGAATTCTCATTCTGAAAGATTCATTCAAGGATATGATATTCTAACAATGCATAAACCAACTCTCCTATAATATAGTTGACTACGCTTGTCCCAGATATACACGCGCCCCCCTCTGAATAAAATATTTTTCAATTTTCATACTCCAATTCCAACTGCCCTGAATCTGCATGCCTTGAAGGAAATATATTGGTCTCGTGAAACCTGAATAAAGTCTACTGAATATTGCTGGGAATTTATAAATAATACTTGTTAGTAGTACTGACTTATGGTATGGATACAAAGGTGAATTGAATTAGCGAAAGTAACTTACACCTGGAAGAATAAATTTCATTCTGGGAGCAACAAGGGGAGTGCCATCTTCCTGCGCAACTACTGGCATTAACTGCGCCCTGCCTTGATATTTAGCTAACATATTCTCCTGAAATTAAGAAATTTAAGTTATCAATGAATGAACCTTCGTAGAAAAGTTAACATGCAGCGATTTCGTGAATGTCCACCTTTTTAAGAAGTTCACATTCAGCTGTTTTTTTCTGTAATTCGTCGTGTAAATCTTTCAGTTTTTCGATCGCTTCTTCCTAAAATACGGATTGAAAGTTTGATCAAAGAAATCCTCATCTCAAAAATATCATCCAGGGGCAGCCGGTAGTTGTTTAACTAGTTGTATAAAACGAACCTGAATTTGACACCGCATTTTCAATGCTTCATCTGAAGATTGATTGTTCATTGCACTTTTTTCTGACTTCAATTCGCATAGCAGGTATAACATCTGGAATATGTATCCGTAGTATTTGATCGAATATACGTTTTTGAATACTGGTAAAACATAAATAAAATTCATCAATAAATACAAACCTTTTGTTCATTGTCTCGTTGTAAAATCAGAAGGTTTTCGTGGTGTTCTTGTTCTGCGAGTTTCAGTTGCTCCTCTAGTTTTGCGGAGTTTCGACACGCTTCTGACTTCGCGGATACGAGATTAGCTATTTGGCTTTTTAATCTGGCGTTTTCTCCAGTTGTTGTTACACACTAAAAACCAAGGAAGTTTTAATCGATTCTTCGCAGTTTCTTTAAGCAGTCATCGAGATCTTACTGGACACTTACATTTTGAAGAAGATGCTTCATCGCACATTTTGCCTCGAGCATTGAATTCACATTTGACCAACGCGACTTATTTTTATCATCATCTTTGATTAAAGAGAACATAAAATGATATAAATACTAAACATCAGAGAATGACAGAGTTTCCTCCTGCAGGCAGTACCTTGATCAGCATCGAGGATTTTTTGCTGTAAATCTTGTATTTGAGCATTTCTGAAAAAGTAATTCAGAATTGAGATGCAACTTTGCTCACTCACGAATCAAATACGTCTTTTTAGTCCCTAATTGTATTTCTAATTCAATTTACTACATGAAGGCAAGTTTGATAGAGCTTACCTGAGATCAATGTCTTGTTTGATATCAGTTATTTGTTTGCCGATATTATTATCATTAGACTGTCCGTGTTCATTTCTTCCATCAATAGTTTTTCTCTGCAACAAATTCAACCAAATAAGTAACTGGAAAGATGGATTTTCTCATCATACAGTTAACAGTAGCAAGAGAGAATACTTTAGAAGGTGGTGGTTCTGTGTTTATTGTATCTTGTCTTTCATTCAGTGCCTGCAACTGATTCGTTAATTCTTTACGATCTTCTCGTAATTCATTCAAATGATGTTGTGCCTCTTCAACGCTCACTAAAACCTCGATCTCTTCATTCAGCCATTTCTGAAATAATATCAATCATTCATTTTCAGTGAAAAATGTCCTAAATGGTTGATATTATTTCTTAGTCTTTGCGCTAGAAGTAAATACATACCCTTATTCTAGTACCAATACTACCGGCCTCGGATTTAGTTGATCGTTTCTCCTCAAGAGTGCGCTGCTGTTTATTCAAAGCCTCTTTTAGTCTCCTATTGGCAGCAGCTGCCTAGAAAAAAAAACATTAAAAGCGCATGCAATATATTTACACTATGTTGAAGCACACATGAACCAGAAGATAACATCAACAGTCAAAGAGTACGAACTTCTTCTGATTTACGTTGCAACACTTTCTTCTGTTGTTCATTTCGTTGAACTAACTTCGCGATCTGATATTCACGTTTTCTATCCTGAAACGACACGTACCGCTTAAACTAATATAACGATTCACAAGAGACACAGTTTGAGCAGATAAACATTATAAGAACTTCACGATATACTTTCGCTTTGAGTTGCATCACTTCTCTATCTTTTTCTTGTTTCCATTTGCGGAAATTATCGCCCTCTTCTTTCATTTGTTTCATCAATTTAACTCTATGCACTTTTAAGCCCTTTTGTAATAAAAGTAGAAATAATTACCGTAAATACAGTCAGAAAATGATGCAAAGTTTATCAGAAATTCAGAATCTTGAAATTTGGTGGCGCGCACATACTTTGATATCGATATCAAGCTTTTTAACTTGTTTATCTGATTGTTCTTTCATTTTTACGAGCTTATTTTGTTCCGCTATCTTTTTACGCAACTTTTGAAGTTCTGCTTCGAGCTCTTGAAGTCTTTTTCGACGGTTTTCAGCAACCCTATGAATGAAATTAAACAACATGTCTTAGGTATTGGTATTAATTGAATGGCATTGGTCAGAATAGTGATATTTACTTGTTTGATGATGTATTTGCTTTTGCCTGCTTTAGTTCAAACTCCAGTTGGACCTTTTCAGCTTGCAACTTTGTTACATTCTCCTCCAATTGTTTCATAGTTTCCTAGTAATTAAACTAATACATTATTCATCTACGGATACAATTAAGATTGTTTCATATTTACTGACATCGATACAGTACACACCTCATACTTAGTTCTCATATCATCCATATGACTATCGTTCAAAGATATTTGATCAGCCAGTTCTTGTTTCGTAGCTAACAGTTTATTAAGTTCTTGAAGTTTTCGCGATAGTTCTGCTTGTCTCAAAGCATGGTTTTTAGAGTCACTAACAGTGTAATTATGACTTATCTGAAAAAGATAGAACGAATAACATCATTGGGACAAATAACATTTATTCAATGATTGACAGTAGATTGCCGATTAACCCGTGCCCCTGACAATCTAGGTATGATGTATGTTGCGATGCTGGCTCATTCTCGCTCCGACCGCCCTGGAATTTGTTTGATTCAGAGATAATTCCTTGCTTTCACGATACCCCAGGTAAACAGAGTCTACAGTATCAACAACAATTTACCTGGTCAT
Organism: Tubulanus polymorphus; assembly: GCF_964204645.1. Classification (NCBI taxonomy): domain Eukaryota; kingdom Metazoa; phylum Nemertea; class Palaeonemertea; order Tubulaniformes; family Tubulanidae; genus Tubulanus; species Tubulanus polymorphus. The sequence goes on along the minus strand of NC_134027.1, from coordinate 1,995,197 downwards.
TCATAGTTTCATCTGTCAATTTTATTTCAGGCACTGAAGTATTCTACAATAGTTCAAAACGAAATAATACATGAAATTTATAATGCGAGTAAAAATTGGTTTCTTTTAGAAGACATATGTTTCCAACCTGTAATTCACTAATCTGAGTTTGGATTCCTTTTATTCGTTCTAGTTGTTCATTCATTTGTGTCGTATCACCGTTTATCAATGATGAATTCAGGGCATGAATATCCACCCTAAAATAGTCATAAATATCTCAATCAATTTCCCACAGTTTAGGTTTAGAGTATGGTTTGAGTTTGGAATAATACAGATATAAATTGAGCCATGTACATATAAAAAAATGAAATAAATACATCCATGAAGATTGGTTGAATAGTTCCCCTATCGAAACAGTGTAAATCTGTTCTGGTAACAGATTTTCGTTGTTAAATCATCAATATTATCTTTTATACACAAGCTTCATAGATTGAATTAATAAAAGTTTTATACGTACTGAGCTTGGTTTCTTAAACTCTTTATCTTTTCGTTTAAAGTGTCGCGTGTCATCTCGAGATTTATCACTTTTTCACACATGACCGCATTCTGTGCGACGGCTAACTGAAGTTCATGAGACAACTTCATATTCTCTTCCTAAACATTAGAAAATCATTTGTGAGATAATATCAATTTTTGCAATTTGCCAAGAATCACTGAAGATCATTATACATACCTCTAGTGATTTCAACTTGCCCAGATTACTATTACTACTGTAATGTGAGGTCCCGGGTTTCTCAGTCACTTCGCTGTTCGAGCTTAAATCTACAGTAATGTTCCTCATTTGTAGTTCTTGAACCTGTTGGCATTTTATTGTATTAGTAACATCTGTCTATCTGTACAGACTAATACAGGGTGGCCACTTACCTGGAAATCAGTGATATCATGGGAAAGTCAGGGAATTTTGTAAGAACAGAAATTTAGGATAAAGTCGGGGAAATTTTCTAGATTGCAAAATAGCACGTAAATTCAAACAGTTTCCATCTATGTCTTACGTATTTGACTGTGTTTCATCGGATTCACAGCTAGCAGGTCAGGCAAACAACACGCATGTCAGGAAATAGGGAAAAAGCAAGTCAAATAAAAGTGGCCACCCGGTTTAAGATTCGACTGAGGAAGTAAAATAACACATACTAATTGTCTCAGGCGAAGAATTTCAGCTGCTTGAGGATCGCGATTGACAACTGGTTTATTCTTGATTTTGCGTGCTCTGTCGGCGTATCGCAGCGTGTTCAGAGTCTCCTCCATGTTATTATCTGCTGGACTTACACAGGCAATCATCAATGTATGACTGTTTCCACCGAGGGAATCTACATAAAAACGCAATAAATCAATCAGTAACTTATAATTGTACTTAGGAAAAATAATAATTTACTGTTTTAAGCTATTTTTACAGCATGATACTTCTTTAAAACAATATGATATACCGGCGACTGTTGAATGAGTTTGAAATATACCTTGTAAAAGACGAGTGAGTTTACTATATTTATATATATATGATATACCGGCAACTGTTGAATGAGTTTAAAATATACCTTGTAAAAGACGAGTCAGTTTACTATCTCTGTATGGAATATGAGTTGATTTTCCTCTTTCACAACCCAAAGCACTAATTACGTTACCCAACATCAGCAAACCCTTGTTAATATTTACACCTGTGAATCAAATTAAATATAGGCCTAATGCATCCGTATCTTATTCTTGAGTATTTTGTATGATAGAATTACTCGGCACACCTTCTTTAAATCTATCCCCAGTGGCCATTGTCTTCTTCACCCTTTCAGAACCAGCCAAGTCGACCAGATGAAATTTAGCCTTCCAAATATCATTCCTGAAAATGAAGTTATATACAATGAATGTTGCACATAAAATTATCTAAGTTCTAGTTGGTATAACGTTAATTATGGTTTCTGTGTCTTACTGATCTAGTTTGTTGAATTGGTCGACGTGTATAGTGAATATAGCATGAGATCTGCTCGATTGACTGTTCATAGCCGTAGCACCAGTCGTCCTTCCTACCGAACCCTGACGTAATAGATCCATCGTTTCTTGTAGATTGTGCACGCTCATTTCTTTCAGCCCCGGAATCTGAATGACAAATTACAATTTGTGTAGATCAAGATGCAATTTAGATTATTTAGAATTTGTCAATAATGAAGAACTTATTCTCTGTGTATGTATACATGATCATAATATGGAAATAGTTGGTCTGCCTAGTTACCTTGATACCATTGATCGGATCTTCACGAAGCACCATTGTTTCACGTCTCTCAGCTGGCACAAACAGGTCTATTATATCTTCATTATACAACTATAAAAATAAAACAACTTGTTCTGGTTTAAGTAAGTTTAGGATCAAACATTTTTCTATTTTTGTTGTGGCATTTTATCGAAAATTTCAAACAGGGCGCAGTTTCACAAAAAAATGGAAACTGCAAACCCTGTGCAAAATGAATATTACTCACTTCAAGAAATGACACTCGCACAGAAAATTCATGGTCAACGTCTTCATTAGCTTGTTTGAATAATGACTTCACAACTCTAGGAATGATACCAAGAGTAGAAGAATCAGGCGCATCTTCAGGATGATAGCTACTTCCCATTGAATAAGTTTTACCACTACCGGTTTGTCCATACGCCAATACAGTCGCATTATACCCTAGAAAAAATACGAGAATCATAATCATTACTTCGAGCAAAGACTAGTGACGTCAGGTTTCAGCGAGAATTGTAAACTAACCATTGAAAAGTCCTCTTAGAAGACCATTAACAGCCGAGTCATAAACATCTTCCTGTGATGTTTCAGCGCTGAATGCATAATCAAACGTGAATGGACGATTACTACCAACAATTACCTGTGGTTCTCCTGAAAATTCATTAAATCAATAAGCAGATTGTCACATATAAACAGCAAACATCCATAAAAATAATATATATCTCATTTTCTAATTGAATCTCATTATCACAAACATTTTGGGTATCATATCTCCTAAATCAAATCATCATTATCATAATCAGTTGTGAAGGATCCTCATCGATGTTTCTCATTTTTGTTGCTTGGTTTTTGCGTAGTTTGGAGAAAGATATCCCTTTCTCACAGGGTTAGTTTAACTTGTTGATTAGTAAATTTATTAATGCATTTACAATTGCTTAATTCCAAGCTTGTCATCATTCTACATTCACATATATGATATACCCTGGCCTTCTCCCAACCCGCTTCTGGGCTTAAGTGGTCTGGGGAAGGAAAAACATCATACATGATCCAATTCATTCAACCAGTTACCAGGATGCCAAGAGCACCAGTCTTGACTCTGCAAGTGGCATCCAACCGAAACAGGGCCGAAGAAGTAATTGTCCCTGGCCATAGGAATCAAGGAATCATAGGCTAGGGATCACCATCTGACTTCTCTGCTCGACGAGTCTGCTGCAGTAGTGGTGATTGTCAGTGCCACCCAAAGAGCTGATAGTGATACTGTCGTACTGACTCTGTCTCACTCTCAGACTCAGTGTCTGACTGCAGAGCGAAGGTGAGGCCCGAGGGAGACGCGATCAATTTGTTATGGCACAAACCTTTGACAAAATAGAGACATTGCTGACAACCATCTGATACTTCTTTTGGTATGAGTGGTCGACATCGAACGGCCACTTTAACCGGTATAACCTTATCACCAGACATAGTGATATCACTGACACATATATATCACTTATTTCAATTAAAATTCGCGGTGATCACAAAATTCATGAAATTGTTGTCATGCAGATGTAATTGTTATACAGTATATCACGGTTTCGGATGTGGAACCTAATCAACGGAATAGGACTTGGGAGTACAGGCCTACTGCACCGAATAGTCATGAGTCAATCATCGGAACCTTTTCTTGGCATTTATGTGTTAAATCCATTACTATATTCCTAGCAGTATCAGTATCTGGAAATTAAAAAGTGGAAATTCAGAGCTTATCCAAATTTCAAATTCGGTGCCTGGATACTGCTTCTTTGGCACCCGCCGTGTCGAATGTCCTGGCTGCCGGCCGGGACTCCCCAGCACCCACCTTTATGAACCCGTAGCCAAATTTAGATCAACAAGTGAACTTAATAGAGTATATTCAGGTTTTACGCTTTCAATGACCAGAAAGCGTGACAGAGGCCCATTCTAATTCAAACCCGGTATAAAAAGCACTGCGTGTGCGAGTGGTTTTGCGCATAAAAACAGTACTGGTTGCCACGGTCGATATCGGTCCATGAATTGTGTCATTAACGACCGACGGAAAGCAATACTGTGTCGACTGCTTGTTGTCACGTATTCGTTCAGTCGAGACAAGTAAACTATTCACTGCATTTAGTAATTCACTCGCAGTGAAACCAATTTAATCGTGTTGCAAAGTAAAACACTGTTAAATTCAGGCATACTTCCTTCGATGTGAAATTGCTTTGTTTTCATATTGACAAGTATGTATACTCGCGCTTATATTGGAAATCCTGCGGCCTCGTCGTTCGACTGGTAAGTCGCTCATTCAGTGATAAATGTATCATTTGAGAATGTCTATTATGCGCTTATTCTGTTGTTATAAAAACGATAATCAAAAAGGTTCTGGGGCAGGTCATGCCCCAGTTTTATTAATTCCTATATCGACTTAATTGAAACCTCTTTGAAACCATAATTGAGTTGAAACCTTTTTTCGAAATCTGGACCCTCCATTGTAGTTCCCATTTTCATTAACACTCGTTCTTAACATCTACATTTCTTCAAGGTGGAGATTATTCGATAGTCGAAATTACAGCAACTATTCATCAGGGAACAATCGAAGGAATAATGTATTTTCATATTTTCCTCGCAATCACTTCAGAAGACGCGCACCTGCCGAACTGATAACTGAAGAGGTTCGAGCGCGTCATAACGATGCCGATAAACCGAAACCAAAAATTGGTAAACTATTATATCCTTGATAACGGATAATTCATCAAATTTTGCTTCTTTTTCAATGTTAAGATGATGGTGGTGATTCATTTTTCACAACTGCTTTACAAAATTAGGTTATTCTTACAATTCGGAATTAATGAGGGACACGAAACAATGCGGGCTATACTTACAAATTGCACTAGGCACTACCCACAACTGCCCTTGATGCTTCTCAGTGCCCTGAGAAGCAATCTTCTTTCGAACTACTAGGTTCACCATCCATCTGTCTTCAAATTTATCAACTTATTATCTTCCAACTCTCCTGCCACCATTATAAAACTAGGCAAGTGTTTATATCAATTATTTAAAAGAAGAAAATTGCTACTCAGGGACCATAATCTCTAAATCGCATAAACCGTCATATGTATCATTATCTTTTATTTATTGTCATTACAAGTTTGTGAACAACTTTGACAGAAATAAATAAATACTAAATACTGCAATCATTTTGTCACTGTATTTTACAGAAGGTATTTTGAAAGCGGAATCGGTGGATCTGAATCGCAACGAAAATAGAGCTGCGCACAACACTTCAAAATACATGCATAAAAACCTGATCGTAAGACGTGGACAGAGTTTTAAAATAGATGTCACTTTCAATAGAAAATACAATCCAGAAAAGGACAAAATATCCCTGAAATTTGTAACGGGTAAGAGATACAATCTAGGCTAGTTTTGATTTTAGTGCCTCTTAATCTTGTAACACGGTTCATCGTTATTTTCAATATTTTTCGCTTAAGGACCTCGTCCGAAGCCGACGAAAGGAACTCTTGTCCGCGTACAGACGACCGATGACTTACCAGACGGAGATTGGGGAATAAAGATCTTTTCTACCGATGGCAAAGTCGTTAAGCTCGAAGTAATGACACCGAATATCTGTATCGTTGCTCCGTGGTCCATTTACGTCGTGACGAAATTCGAGGATAAATCAGACGAAATGAACATTTATAGATTCAAAGTTGAAGACGATATTTACGTCCTGTTTAATCCATGGAATAAGGGTGAGTGCTCTTTCAATTGAGGATATACTTAATATTGTATAAGCTTCATTTCGTTCTCATTAATGTCCTGTGACCCTTATACGCAGATGACCAGGTTTATATGGAAGGCGACGATGAAAAGGATGAGTATGTTTTAAACGACACTGGTCGTATATGGAAAGGGGCGAAGAAAGGAAGATACTACAGTATGCCGTGGAACTTTGGACAGGTTCGAATAAGGGTTTTTTCTTACGAATCTACAAATTTGAAATTTGGCTAGAATTGTCAACTCACTTAGTGGGATTCTATTTCGAGCGCTCCATAGCTGTTGGACCCCGCTACATTCAAAGAATAATTCCTTTACGGACGCATAACCGCTGACATACGCATGATGATATTTCGTATCTTTACAGTTTGAAGAGGTTTGCCTCAATGCAGCCATGCATCTTCTAGAAATATCAGATCTCAATGACCATTCTCAGGGAAACGCCACACTAGTGGTCCGAGTACTCTCCGCTCTGGTGAGTGACATTCAAGATACCTGTCAAATTGTTAACATGCGATGCATTCATTCAATTGAAATCTGAATTCTGAATTCAGGTAAATAGTAATGATAATGATGGTGGTATATTGACTGGGAATTGGAGCGGGAAATATGATGCAGGAACAGCTCCGTACAAATGGGTCGGAAGTGTGAAAATTATGAAGCAGTACATGGAAAGAAAATCGGCAGTAAAATTCGGTCAGTGTTGGGTATTTTCCGGCGTCATGACTACAGGTAATACATTATCATATAATATATCTTGCCAATGAATAATCACGTTATCACAAAGTAAATAATGTGTCCTTCATTTTTTCTGATAATAGTTTGTCGAGCTTTAGGAATTCCGACTCGAAGCGTGACGAATTTCAAATCGGCTCACGATACCGACGGAAGTATGTCCATCGATTATCATTGGGATAAATTTTCCGGTGACGCCGTGGAGTTTCTCAACGATTCTATCTGGTAAATAAAATGAACGATAATTCATCGTAGTTTGTTGTGATCTATTATATATTAGCATAATTAAACATTCTGAGCCCGTGTTGTAACAATAAGAAACAATTAAATCCCAGAATACGAAAAAAAACGATACCGAAAAGTTTCCCTGAGCTGCATCATTTCGACTAGTCCTCTTCAGGAATAAAGATATTTTTCAGACCTATTTTTCTTTAAGAAAGATAGTATTACGACAAATACTTAAAATTAAGCCCCTTGATGTATTTTCGATATTAGGAATTACCACGTGTGGAACGAATCATGGTTTCGAAGACCAGATTTACCGCCTGGCTACGATGGTTGGCAGGCTCACGATGCTACACCGCAAGAACTCTCCGAAGGTACGTAAAAAATTCTACCTAACCATTTTACAGATTATCATCGCATACAGAATATTCTCACAATCTATTCTACTGCAGGTGTTATGCAATGTGGACCGGCACCATTAACCGCTATTAAGCAGGGAGACGTATACGTGGGTTACGATACCAAATTCATTTTTGCCGAAGTAAACGGCGATAAAGTTCATTGGTTTGTTGATGTATACGACGACTATTCGTTGGAGGTAAGGCGTATAAGCCATCGAGCCGTCGGTAGAAGTGTCAGTACTAAAGCGGTGGGCAGCAATTCACGACAAGACATCACATCGGAATATAAATTTCCAGATGGTAAGAAATGATCCGATAAGTTTATAGTCGTCTGCATGGATAATGAAGTCCCACAAAAATTTGATCTTATGCTATATAGAATTATGAATGTTTATTATGAATGTGAACATTTCGGCTGTTGTTCACCTAGTCCGTGAAGTGGTTGTTTCCACAGTGAACTGCGTCGATTTACCAAACTCTGGTAACATCAGACAGTAAGGTTCTTGGTGAAGGCTGTTGACGAACAGCCATCGTAATTCAATCGAATATGGGCGGTTTTAAAAGATTTTGAGTGATGATTTTACCCGTTTGTTACGTTTGTAAAATTTTTTATGCAGGCTCCGAGGAGGAACAGGCAACTCTGGGACGAGCGTACCAGCACAGCAGTAAACAAAAATTACTGGCCGTACCGGAAGGCGAAAAAAACGATGTCCTATTTGAATTGGAGGACGATGAAGCGGCAAACGGTGATATGACATTCTCGTTAAAAATGGAGAATATATCGACTGATAAACGAACTGTGAACATTACGATGTCAGTAGCGGCGACGTATTACACAGGTTTACCAGGAGAACGAATCAAACAGCTGAAGGATACTGTGTCTGTGAATTCGTATGAGGGTTTGTTTACTTATAATCTCTAGAAATAGATATCATACTCAGACTATTTATTCCAAGAGGTCTTAACGTCATTAGTGATTGAATATCATTAATGGATCTGTTTAGGTTCTTTTCGTCAATGTCCTGTTTCTATCATGTAATTTTTGCAACGAGCTATTGCGATAACATAGATATCATATTATATGTTGTGGTTATTATGTTTCTGGTTCGATCTATCTTATTTGGATACGTTTCGCTCATTTTGCAGTTAAACACTTAAAAATGGAATTACCGGTGCTGGAATATATGAATAAACTAAATGACGATGCCGAAATGAAAGTTTTCTGTTGTGCCAAAGTAGAAGAAACTGGATACGTCTTCGTCGAAGACGAAGTTTATGACATTGACAAAGAAGATTTGACGGTTGAGGTAACGATTCTATTTGTATTGAACAAATTTCAAATTTCTGCCACGACTAGAGCGAAAATACGATGTCCGTTTGTAGGCTTCTCAGCAGACACCGAAGGTCGGCGATGAATTCGACGTTAAAATAAGTTTCAAGAATAAATTATCGATTCCACTGCACGGTGGAGTTATAGAAGTGGAATCTCCAGGGATTATCCGTGATGATTTGATCATCAATATCGAGTAAGTATCGATAAATTGTGGCATGCAGGCATCTCTTTAATATCCTTTTTTGAGTAACCATTGATGAAATCCTAACTCTGTCCGTGTTGTAAGTTACGGATAAAAAAGCTCTGCTGTAATTTGTTTATTTTGTTGTTATTCTAAAAATGGATTGAATATCAGAAACGTTTCTAGAAAATATCAGTGTCGAATTAATCAGTTAAGATTTTTCAATTAAAACACAAAAAAAACAACTTTCGAACTGTTTTTTCTTTGAGCGTAGAACTTTTCTTTGTTTAATATTGAAATCAAACTCGGTTTCGAACTCTCGCTAGAGTAGATTATCGTCAGGTATGATATATTCTACTAGGTATTCGATATTTTAGATCTAAACGCTTGTCTTTGTTTCAGTTCGCCAGTAGAACCCGGTGCTTTGCTCGTCAAAAACGTTACGTTGAAACCGATGTATGACGGCAAGCGTGAAATAATTTGCAGTTTTAATTCGAACGAGTTGAAAAATATTACAGGGTCAGTCGGTGTAGTAGTGCTTAAGAAAGAATAAACCTTTAAAATGATGACATGCCGCTTCTGTACTTAATTGTGTACTAAATGATGTATATACATATATATTGCTTTTTTAAAGAACATTTTTCTACCATATTTGGATATTTCAATTCATGTAATGCTTTATCAAGAATATTTTATGATTTATCATTGTTAATAATCAGGAATAAAGATTTTATTTCTAAATCCCTTGAATCTATTTGAAGTTTTCTTCCCATTTCATTGCGTTTTTTTCTATATCTTAAATTGTAAAGCTTTCTACAATGTGAATTGTCTCTGGCAACCAAGAGTCTTCTGCCAGAGTCAGTTCGTGTTAGTTTATGCAAATCTAAGCATAGTGAATCTTAAGAATCGGCAGAACATAGCATCACAACCACTGACTGGTTCACAGTAGCTAATTAACTGAACAAACAAAGAGTTTCTAACAATTATATTTACTCTCATACAACAATTATACGAAATGCCAGGTGTGCTCGAGGAATTATAACTTAAGTTCCTAAAACACGTGGACTGTATTTCAAAAACAGTCCAACCATGGACGTATAAACTATAAACTAAGAGTTTATACGTCCATGGTCCAAGCATAGACTCTAAAAGAGAAACGTCTATAGCACACAACCATGGACTCTAAACTGTGAGAGTGCATGGCTCCCCGCACTAAAACCAGAGATAAACCTGGCCGAATACCCTGGAAAGCGTAAGATTTAATGAATCGTTTACCTGGCCGGCCGCCTATCTACCTTAGACCTTACATGACTTTTTTTTAAAATCATGATCAAGCTAACCATAACAGATGCGGCAGATAGAAATTAAGTGATTACAAATTTCATTGATTTATGAAATGACCCGGCCGATCAGGAAAAACAAGGTATTATCATTAGCCTTTTAATGACTTAGATTATCCAAAATATAAGATTACTAGCTTTTAATATCACATATGCTACATCATGGAAGGTATTTCAAGGTTTTATTCGCCAAAAACATTTCCACTGCAACTGATTCATACAATTTGAATCAATAGGAAAATAACAAAATTACACACAGAATTGTAAACCTTGATCCATAAAACACCAACAATTAGGACTAGTCTGAATGTTTAAGACTATTAATTTGACATTCACGAAGTCACTGGGCATAAGTGACACTTGGTTATTTCATGAAATATGAAGCATTCCATCATATCAACTATTCAAATGACAATGTAAGAGAGATTTGAGATATTCTGTTTATACAAAAAAACTGCATAACATATCATCTCCAACATATAAACATTAAAACTGGACATAAAACAAATTCACTCTCTCAATATCAATCTCTGATTTCATTTCATTAACATAATTTTTACAAGAAAACTGAAATTTTGCAAACTTTGCTTTGTATTCAAGGAATTATCATGAAAGTTCTTCATTAACGAATGGGTGAACTGTATTCGAAAAACATAAAAGCATTAAAACCATAGATAAAACCATCAGATTCACTGTGGAAAGCTTGAGATTAACTAATCAACTAATCAATCTTTATTTTCATTAACATTATTTTACAAGATAACTAGAGTTTTGCCAACTTTGCCTGAGATTTTCAAACATTATCAACGTTATTTTCTCCACATTGTTTCGTTTAATGAAACGTATTTTGAAGGTTTTTTAATTAAGATATATTGAGTATCATCGTATAGATATTGTTCAACTATCCATATGAATATAGCTAGGTAAATTACAAATAACTGATTGCTAAAGTATCTACAATTATCTACAACTTTTTTCGATATTTGAAATGGTCTGGTGCCTTCATTCTAAGCACTGCCAGCTGGCTAGCACTGGATCCTCTATAACCAGCGCACATAAAACCTGTCCAACATTGTATGCATGAGTTATGAAAAATAGATATACTATATATAGCCATTGTAAAACTGACAATCAAAACAGGACAATTTACTAATCAATACTGTTCATATATCCTCATTTATAAAAACTACTGCTCCACTTTATTTGATAGGACATCAGTTTGATGGTTGCTATAAACTAAACTGACCAATCGAAAATTTTTAAGATGAATAACGAACACATATCTGTCGTTTTATTCTCATGACAAAATTACACCTTGCTTAATGAAAGGTATTTAATCTTGAGGAATTATCTTGTAAGTTCCTAGTAAACAAATGAACTGCACTTTAAAAACAGCTCAACATAAAAGAAACAAATCCTACTAAGTCATCCTGGAAAGCTTAGTATTAACTTAACGTTCTAAATTTCATTTTCATTAAAATCATTTTTACTAGACAACTAGAATTTTCGCTGCACCTTGTCTTAACTAAAGATTTTCAAACATTATCAGTTCACTCATTTGATTCAATGTTATTTAAGGGAAAACATGACAATAATTTTACTATCGATAACTAACCATGTTTATAGCCGTTTAACATTCTTTCTAAAAAAAGAGTAAAATGTATCTCCCAGATATTATCCCTAAAACAATTAACAGTAACAGCAGTGATAGGGTGTGATATATAGGTAAAAGGACGCGTGATCTTTCATCAGCTATTCGAAGTATTCAATCGAATCAGTTATTTTTTGTGTGTTTGATTTAGTTAAGGTTTATGGTTATTTGTTTTGTTTATTACTAACTGATCCGATAGAACACTTAAAACAACAACAGAAAAGATCTCAAGAGGTTGGGAAACACGGAGAAGGTTGTTCTATGAAAGAAGAACCTTTAATAATTAGATAAAGTTGATAGGAAAAAATTCCTGATGACGGAGCCCTATATTAACTTATTGTTTGTTGGTTTTGTTTATTTTTTTATTACTTTATTACTATTATTATTTACTATTAGTTTTATTGGGTTTTTTTATATCATTTATTTTGTTATGTAGTTTTGTTTATTTCTTTTAATTATGTGCTCTGTATTTTGTACTATTTATCACTATTTACATCAGGAATTTTTTACCGGTGAGATTATGGGCTCACTCAAAAAAGTGCTACAAATTCACTGCTGCACCTAAATAATAGTTTCCTTATTGAACACCCCGATTTGAAGTTAAGTGATCATTAGTATGAAAGCCACTCAACCTAATGATATGAATGACCATGAAAGAAGTTAAAACAGCTATAAACAAAATCAAAACGATCAAAATTATTGCTGGCCATGATTATTTATTCCTTTATATTACATTATTCCTAGTATTACCTCTCATACCTCTGTGGATACAATGAACGACGATATAAGTTTCATATAACTAGCTAGGATCACCTGCATGGAAGCACAATTCTAAACTCTATGTGAAAATCAAGATATTCTACTCATTAGTCAAATCGCTTTAACGGGCCTTAAAATTATGGCATCAAAAAATAAATCAACACTTTGGTATATAAACTTATTATTTGTACACAGAACACTGCCTAATATTATATGGTTTCCTTAACTACACGTGATGATATTCGGGGGGCGTAGCCAGTTTGTACTGAAGGCCCGGCCCTTCACTTTTTGGCCAAGGAATCATTTTCAAAACATCTTTATTCAAAACCCATTAACTTGCTGGGTGAGTTTAGGAGTCCAAAGTAATTACGTACCAACTTCCTTTATTGCGTTTAAAAGTTGCAACTGTTTAACTGACTACGCTCTCCCTTTTGAACATTTAGGCTATGCAAATCATTAAATTATTTTCACTCTCAGGAAGTATAAAATGAATCACTATTTCTAAGATTAATCGAATAAAGACCAATGGACTATGTCATTATTACAAATCATGAAAAGCTATGTTTAACTAAGTATGAAGATTATCTGAAATCCCATTGATTCTATATCTCAGTTAAGGTGTATTTCAACTGACCTACGAGTCGAGACGCTGAAAGCTATCAACATTATGAATTAATGGAGCGTAGATTTTATGAGAATCCAAGAAGGAACTTTCTGTCAAATTACAAAGGACATGACACATCTGTTTACAAACCAAAAACATTTTGCCTAATCAATATACGAATAGTTCCTTCTCAGGCCCAGAGCCCTAATTAACTAACTTCAAATTTCATTAATCAACATTAAAACTATTTCTTTATTTCAGCCTCTTCAAATAGACAGTGAATTTTAAGACGCATTTTGGAACCCATGTTACACATCAGACTGGTTTGTAAAAAGGTAATGCTCAAAATAAATCAATACTTTACGTATTCTACTGACGTTGCTGCTCCTGAATAAGTGTTTATAAGATATGCATGTGCAGCTCCTGAATAAGTGTTTACGCATTGTCTCTGCTGCTCCTGAATAAGTGTTTATAAGACACGCATTGTCTGTGCTGCTCCTGAATAAGTGTTTATAAGATACGCATTGTCTCTGCTGCTCCTGAATAAGTGTTTATAAGACACGCATTGTCTGTGCTCCACCTACTGTAGAAGAAATCCATCATTGGGCCATAAACTGCTGCTGGCTGAATTTCTCATCTGGACTACTAGGCCTATGTAGTTCAATTCAAGTCGGAATCTTCTGTTGGCTGCTTTAATCATTCGATTCTAGATGGTTAGTTGATCTTAGTATGAGCTATTTCTTATAGATGTGATTTTATGGCTAAAATGAGTAAAAGAAGATATCCAATTATCATGCAATATCTTACAAAATACACAAATCTTCATATAGCATTAATTATAATAAATTTCCATGTAAATCAACTTACCTTTCAAGATAAATGGGTTTAGTATTGGCTAGGAGTTCTCGTTTGGTCGATGAGTTCAATTCGAATTGGACTCGTTCTGTTGACTGTTCTAATCGGTAGATTCTAGTTGGTTAGTTGATCTTAGTATGAGCTTTTTCCTTATGGATGTAATGTTTTGGCTGAAACGAGTGAAAAAAAATATCCGGTAATCACACAATTCTTTATTAATCATAATCCTTTCAATGTCAATCAACCTACCTTTCAATGCTGAGTTTAGTATCGGCTAGGATTGTCTAAGTTGGTTCATGAGTTAAATTTGTTGTGGTAGTTGATGATTTCAATTCAAGTTGGACTTCTGTGGTAGTTGATAATTTCAATTCAAGTTGGAATCGTCTGTTCGCTATTCTACTCAAAACATTTTTGACTTGTTAATCTTAGGCTTAGCTTTTTTTTTATGGATGTGATTTTTTAGCTGAAACGAGTAAAAAAAGAAAATATCCTGTATTCACACAACTCTTTATATAGCATTGACCATAATAATTTCCATGTAAATCAACCTACCTTTCAAGATTGCTGAGTTCATTAACGGCTAGAATTGATGAGTTCAATTCAAGTTGTGTTGCGGTTCTGATCAGTAGATTTCGACTCGTTAATCTTAGGCATTTCCTTTTAGATGTGATTTAGCTAAAATGATTAATAGAAAATATTCACACAATTCTTTATATAGCATTGATCATAATAATTTCAATGTAAATCAAGTTACCTTTAACGATTGCTATGTTCAGTATCGGCTCAGATCGTCTCCTTGTCATTGGTTGGTGAATGCAATGCTATATGGTATTTTTGGGGGCTGTTGTCAGATCATTTCAGTCTCAGTGGCAGCTGAATCTGCAGCTTTTCTCCTTGGTTGTCTTTTAGTGTATTATTGGACATTAGTTTCGACCCCCAATAATTGGTTGTAGTAGTAGCATTAGTTCCTCACTGTTTCAGACTAATGACGATAGGTTAAGATGCCGGGTATATATCAGATCAGTAATGTGGACCGGTGCGTAGATTTTGATAATTAAATGCCTCTTATTTGCACTGTTTTCTTATCGGCAGATTTTAAACAAGTTGTTGATCTCAAACGCGGCAGTTTCATATAGATAGGATTAAGCTGTAATGAGAGAACAAAGATATCCTGTAAATACAAATATTTCATTCAGAATTAATCGAAACTAGTAGAAAGCCCGTGGAAACCACGGGTGATTTTTAAACGTAGAACTTTCCAACTTATTATTCATTGCAAGTGAATTGAGTAGGAGCATCTTAAAGTGGCCTATTATGTGGTGTGATCACCCGTGCCCATAGAGAACATGCAGAATCTCGAGACTTGACCTGTACCCGAGGATACTGGGGCCCTTATACTGAAAAATGTATGAATTTTATACTGCACTCAGAAGATTTGAACACGCCCAATATAGTCTGCTAACTTCAGTGAGTGTATTGCTTTGAACCGGCAGCAGTGCCTTGTAGGTTAAAGTAAGCAGGGTTCATTGCTTTCTCATTTACTATCATCTGTTACATTTGAAAAACTGTTTCATGACCCAGCTCAGCAGTAACTCGTACTGTATCAGCTGTGACAACAGTGGCTGGCTCAAGTCAGTGGCTATGCCAGCAGACCCATGCGCCCTCTGTGAACAGTAGGCGAGACTACAAAAATTTGGTAAATGGCCCACCACATAAATTCAAAAATACATTTTCCATGGAAACCAAGCAAAAAAGACTAGATCTACCACTGGGCAAATTTTCAGGGCGATACATCCAGTAACGACGGAGCAGTCGGTACAACAATTCAGTATCATTACTGATTATAAGATTATATAAGATAATTTCATGTATATCAAGTTACCTTTTATGATTGCTAGGTTCATTATCGGTGAGTATCTCGTAAGTTGGTCGGTTGTTGAATTGGATTCAAATTGGCCTTTTCTGTGCGCTGTTCTCCAATCGGCAGATTTTAAGCGAGTTGTTGATCTCAAGCGCGGAAGTTTCATATAGGATTAACGGTAGCTGAAATAAGAAAACAAAGATATCCTGTAAATACAAATATTTCATCCAGAATTAATCGTAATAATTTCATGTTTATGAAGTTACCTTTTACGATTGCTGGGTTCATTATCGGCGAGGATCTCCTAAGTTGGTTGGTTGTTTGAGTTTGATTTGAATCGGCCCCGTCGAGATTTTGGCAATAAGATAATTTTACAATATTTGGTCTTCATGTAAATTAGTCCGAAAGTTTACAAGGTTGAATAATTTTGTCTAATTTATACAATTCTTTGGTCTTTTTTTCATGTAGTCCGAAAGTTTACAAGGTAAAAGAGAATTTTGTCTAAGTTTTTAAATCGGAAATCGAAGTACAGATATAGTTGTGTGATCGGCGGTCGAGTTTACAGAATCTTCTTAATTGGAAATTCGGCAGTGCCTCGACTTTCGGGTTGACGGAGTTTGACGGAGTTCAAGCGGACCTGGAAATAGAAAAATCAGAGACGACAGCAGTATGATGATTATTGGGGGTTAAAGGAGAGAGGACTCAGGGGGAGGCCTTAGGAGATCTTAAACACTCCAGTGTTTGGTGTATACAGTTACTACATACCCATTACACCTGCTGAGAGTGAAACGGTTTGATTTTGAATTCCAAAATCGAAGTACAGATATAGTTGTGTGATCGGTGATCAAATTTACAGAATTTGTTGCAAAAATCGAAGTACACAATTGGAAATTTTGGAACCAATCACGTCATTTGCTGTTAGATATTGGATGGAGATGCCGAACTTCACTGGCACCCACAATCTCCCTAGCAGCTATCCGTCAGGCTACGGATGATAACCCAAGAATAATAAATCAACTTAGCTTTATGTGATGTCTTCACGGGCTGTCGTCAGATCCCGGCGGCGGTTGAATCTCTGGAATCTCTTATTCGTCGAAAAGAGACAAAAGAGAGTAGCGCTTACTGAGTCGAACTAGAGTTAACTAGTTGCCGAACGAGAACAAATAGAAGTGCCCGGAAAACCAAAGGTCAACAATGGCCAGAACTAGAGTCAACTAGTCTCCGGACGGAACAACTCAGGAGAGAAGTTCTGCCGGAAAACCAAAGCGACCAATGGCCAGAACTAGAGTCCCCTAGTTGCCGGAGAACTACTCAAGAGAGAAGTTCTGCCGGAAAACCAAAGGTCAACAATGGCTAGAACTAGAGTTAACTAGTTGCCGGACGGAACAACTCAGGAGAGAAGTTCTGCCGGAAAACCAAGGCGACCAATGGCCAGAACTAGAGTTAACTAGTTGCCGGAACACAACTACAGTCCTGCCGGAAAGGTGACCAGTATCACACCACTCAATCTTTTACCCCTAGCAGTCCGATAGATTCGACAGTCATTGACGTCACTCAGTACACACTGTAGGCAGATAATGATGCGAGGCATTGTCGTCCTAGTTTGCATTCCCTGTGTGAGGGCACGTAGGGACATCATTTCCTGGCAGTCTCTTACCTGCCATTCTTGACAAGTGACCGGCGAAGGAGAGCCGCCACTTTCGGATATTAGTTTTGTTCCATAAAATATTAAAAATCGAGAGGGAAATCGGCCCTGAAATATAGAACGGATTAAATGCTGAAAAATAGAACGGGTTAATGAACACAGAACAGTACAGGACAGTACGGAGACGAACAGTAACACATAAAACATAAAGACGTCGTTCCTCAGGAAGCAGGAACAGGAGCGCAGCGAAGATCGCCAGGATCATGATCGCCAGGAGAATCCACGGAAGCATGTCTGCACAGTGTGAGAGAGCGGAGGTGAATGAATGGTTTCCTATGCTTAATACATACTGTGGTCAACCGGTGACGTATTCAATAGGGCGTGTGAATATACCGCAATTGTGTCTCTTTGACTCTATTGTTGAGTGGGTTTACAATTGAGCGAGAGCTTATAATAGGGCCGACGAGTAGAACACGCGCCAGTAGCCAGCTGAACAATATCGTAGAACTTTAATTTAAGGCCACTGGAGATAAATTACTTGATTCTCCTCAACAACTCTCCGAATTTAGCGCCGCCTGTTTTTAGGCGTTTTTTGTGGCCGATAGATCGAGGGTAGATGTAGTGATAGGTCATCGCGCATAGTGAATTATATGGATCGAAGACCTGGAGGGACATGCCAGTTGCTAGTTGCCAATTGCTAGTTGCCAAATACCATTTGATAATTGTTCTCCGCCCGCTAGCGCCACCTCGGTATATACCTTTTGTTCTTCATTGCCGCGAAATTGCATGATCAAAAGTATGACTCTATAAAACCAAAGTTGGCATAATACATCGATAAAATGCAAAAATATATCATTCAATCAGAATCATATTTTTAATGATTATTTTTGGATGACACCTGGACCGGACCAGGCCAAGAGCACTGCTGATCGACCATACCATAGTAGAACTCAAATCAATTGATTTGAGTTCTATGAACCATATAACTGTTATAGTTCTATGTATGAACAGAATATGAACTCGACAGCAAAAAATTCTACTGTGGCATGTGAGTACTCGTAGGCACCAGTCCCCTTTCGTTTTATTTCGATAAATAGTACAGTGGTTAATCGTAAGGACAATAGCCTTCTCGGAGTTATCCGTACGCATAGCGGAGTTATCCATTCGGGTCCCTCTAAGGAAAATAAACATCAATTCAAACGAAGCATAATTGTTCTAAGTCAGTGTTCACTTTTTGCTGTTTACTTTCATCAGTGATCTAACTGGATGCACCTTCACGTACGTGCGAAAAGCCGAAAGGCGTTATAATATTAATGAATTAGGTTTTGGCTTCATCAACAACGCTATTATTATTAACTAACCATATAATTATTAATCAATCAGATTGATTATTATTAATATTAATAATAATATTAAAGACTCTGACTTCGAATTGAATTAACAGTTAGTTAGATTAAGGAATCTGGCCATGCAGGCTGTGTAGTGACATTACTAAAAATATAAGAAGGTTGTCAGACTCATGTTGGTATTAAAATTCAGCGTTTGTCATATGAATAGTGCTTATAATGAGTTTTCATAATCTGACCGCCAGCAGTTCAAGTGTTGTTGTCGTCTAGACCTGAAATATCAGTTAGGTTATCTACTAGATAATAATTATTGATAGACCCCTAACCTCTCTCCCCTTTTATCTGATCTCGTGACCCTCCAGTTCAGGTGTTAAATAACCATTTTACTGCATGCCTCTTCCTTCAAATAAAGTCATACATTACTGGCAGGAATTTTGTTAGGATCAATGTAAGTAATTGAGATTGGATTCATATTTAATAAGATTGTTAATTTCAATTGAAATTGTGTAACAGATTGCATGTTTTATAGCGACTGCCAGTAACTAAGCCCACTCTACTGTACACATGACTGAATAGTCATCAAATGAACGTTGCTTTGAAATACATATAGCGGCTCATATTTGGAGTTAAGGGTAAATAGTAGGCTAGCTTAGATTTTCCAATTTCCCAGGTACAGTGTCTGGGATATTGGATGATCTAAGCTACTATTCACCCTCAAACCTATCCAGTTTTTGAGAAAATCCTGATTAAACATAGGGAGACAATAGAATAGGCCTACAGTTAAACATTTTTGGTTGAGGGCAAAACGTTATATTTGTATAGGTGTTCAGTATAAATAGGTGTTCACTATAGAGAGGTGTTCACTGGGGGAGATTTTACTGTATATCCAGTTTAGATGAAATTAAGTGGGTTTGACAGTACTTAGTGAGTAATTTTCTTGTAGTGTTGATACAGATTGAAGATGGCAGCAGCCGGAGAAGCTGATAATGAGTTAAGACGGTTGGAAAGCTTGGAGCTGATCAAATCTTCACTTCATCCCGAAGAACTTAGTGATACTCATATTTTTGTCATATTTGGAGCTTCGGTATGTTTCAATTAGCCTACTTATAAATCAGTTAGTTTTAAAACAAGATTTGATACAGTTTGCTTTCTCTGATATCGTTCATTTTGTACCTTGATTAATTTTTAGGGTGATTTGGCTAAGAAAAAGATTTATCCAACTTTATGGTATGAATTCTGATACATGATATATGTTATATTCTAAATATGATTACATTTAGTTATTGACCTATATTGATATTCATTTGTACAGGTGGCTTTTTAGAGATGGACTTCTGCCCCAGAATACATTATTTGTTGGATATGCTAGATCTAAAATTACAGTTGAAGATATTCGACTGAAAGCATCACCATACATGAAGGTATGAATACACCATTAGCTAGTTTGCCATAGTTGTGACATAAGTGCAAAACTGGTCTTAAATGGTAAGTACGTTGTTAGATTGGTTATAGAACCAAAATGAGCTTAGACTGGTCTTAAGTTGTTAGATCTGTTATAGAACCAAAATGAGCTTAGACTGGTCTTAAGTTGTTAGATCTGTTATATAACCAAAATGAGCTTAGACTGGACTTAAGTTGTTAGATCTGTTATAGAACCAAAATGAGCTTAGACTGGTCTTAAGTTGTTAGATCTGTTATATAACCAAAATGAGCTTAGACTGGACTTAAGTTGTTAGATCTGTTATAGAACCAAAATGAGCTTAGACTGGTCTTAAGTTGTTAGATCTGTTATATAACCAAAATGAGCTTAGACTGGTCTTAAGTTGTTAGATCTGTTATATAACCAAAATGAGCTTAGACTGGTCTTAAGTTGTTAGATCTGTTATATAACCAAAATGAGCTTAGACTGGTCTTAAGTTGTTAGATCTGTTATAGAACCAAAATGAGCTTAGACTGGTCTTAAGTTGTTAGATTGGTTATAGAACCAAAATGAGCTTAGACTGGTCTTAAGTTGTTAGATTGGTTATAGAACCAAAATGAGCTTAGACTGGTCTTAAGTTGTTAGATTGGTTATAGAACCAAAATGGGCTTAAACTCGTCTTAAGTTGTT
Organism: Tubulanus polymorphus; assembly: GCF_964204645.1. Lineage (NCBI taxonomy): Eukaryota > Metazoa > Nemertea > Palaeonemertea > Tubulaniformes > Tubulanidae > Tubulanus > Tubulanus polymorphus. Next base: position 1,974,129 of record NC_134027.1, on the reverse strand, counting down.
AGATCTGTTATAGAACCAAAATGAGCTTAGACTGGTCTAAAGTTGTTAGATCTGTTATAGAACCAAAATGAGCTTAGACTGGTCTTAAGTTGTTAGATCGGTTATAGAACCAAAATGAGCTTAGACTGGTCTTAAGTTGTTAGATCGGTTATAGAACCAAAATGAGCTTAGACTGGTCTTAAGTTGTTAGATCTGTTATAGAACCAAAATGAGCTTAGACTGGTCTTAAGTTGTTAGATCGGTTATAGAACAAAAATGAGGTTAGACTGGTCTGTGACATGACTGTGCAGACTGGAGCCAGTCTTTGAGAGCTGTGAGAGTCAACAACTCTCGGAGTTGAAATGTTTAAATCCTTGAGTCAAATCTAACCCATAACTGTGGAACAAAGACCTATTTTTTGCAATTGTCGGAGTTTAGAGTGAAATTTGCTTTACTTGAAATGATGCAGCATGATTTTGAAAGTAGAAAAATGTTCTATCTTAACAGGTGGCTGCTGGAGAGGAACAATTACTGAATGAATTCTTCACTAAAAATGACTACGTTCAAGGCAGTTATGACCAATCTGAGGATTTTACTCGTTTAAAGTCGAATCTTCACTCAAAAGGACCAGCTCATTTATTATTTTACTTGGCACTACCTCCGAGTGTATTTGAACCTGTATCCACCCATATTAAAGAGCAACTCATGTCACCAGAGTAAGTTAACTGAATACAGTGAAACTTCTTGCGCAAGTCGTTGGGACGATCATTATGTTGATGATTACTGGAATTACTCAATATTAGAAACTTGAGTAAATGTGACGACTTATCCTAGTCTGACTTTATCACATAATTTACGTTGAATGATAGAAAATGATAACTCATGTAATTTGTTAATCATTTTCAGCTCGCATTGGAACCGTATTATTGTCGAGAAACCATTTGGAAAAGATTCCGCGAGTTCCGCTAAACTATCGAAACATTTGGCGTCGTTATTTAAAGAGGAGCAGCTATATCGCATTGATCATTACCTAGGAAAAGAAATGGTGCAAAATCTGATAGTAGTCAGGTAAGAGGGGGGAAAAATGAAAAAAGACTATGAAAGTTAATTTAATGTTTCAATTCAACACAATCGCTTTAAGCCATTTTCAAAAACAGATTTGAAAATGGCTATTAGCAATTAAGTTGTTTCGATGAAAAAACTTAAACAATTTTTGTTCGGTTTTCTCTTATATGAGGATAGGCAGTCACTTGACAATGAATAATATCAGAGATGGATTGTCTCACTGTTTTTGATATTGCTATATTTTCTTCGGCAAATTTTGTAATATGTTCTGTAATTTATTCAGGTTTGGTAATCGTATATTTGCTCCGATGTGGAATCGAGACAATATCGCCAATGTGCTGATCTCATTCAAGGAACCGATTGGAACACAAGGACGAGGGGGATATTTCGATGAGTTTGGAATTATCAGGTTTGTATTGACTTTCATTGATGAGTCATGGGTATCTGATACTAGATGGTGTGCATCTGATACTGGATGGTGTGTATCTGATACTAGATGGTGTGTATCTGATACTAGATGGTGCTGTTTTATTTTCTCAGGGACGTCATGCAAAATCATCTTCTTCAAATTTTATCACTGGTCGCAATGGAAAAACCTCCAAGCCTGAATGCAGAGGATATTAGAACAGAAAAGGTAACAGTTTGTTTGTTTAATGGTTTGTAGTATGTTTGAATGGTATATGATCAATTCTGTATTTCCTGCTCTTCAGGTGAAGGTTCTAAAGAGTATTTCTCCAATGAAACTCGAAGACTTGGTTATAGGACAATACGTGGGTAAACCTGATGGTGTTGGAGAGGAAAAAGAATCATATTTAGATGATCCAACTGTACCTAATGGTATATTACATTATCATTCATAGTACTTGTTCTTTGTATCATATTTTGCTGTAGTATTAACATGATATTAATTTTTTGATTGTTTAGACTCGATCACTCCTACTTACGCGTGTGGAGTTGTTCATGTGAAGAATGAAAGATGGGACGGTGTTCCATTCATTCTCAGATGTGGCAAAGGTAATTACGCAGAATTAATGGATCAGTTATTATTCAAATATAATTTGAAGTAATTCGATGGTGTTTAGGGTTCTCAAAGATCAGGGATAATCAGGGAATTTTTGACTTATTTCTTAGTGTAGAAAAAATAAGGGAATTCCACTGTTTTCTTGAAAATCAAAGAATGTGAAATTTTGATGTCTCGTTCTATCTGTTGACAAGTGGCACATAGAACTTATTGAGAAGAAACAGCCCTTGCTGAGGATATCTTATAATTTAATCCGGGAATTTTTAGTCAAGGATCAGGTTATTAAACAATTTACGTTTCTATTTAGCTCTGAATGAACGAAAAGCCGAAGTTCGAATTCAGTTCAAGGACGTTTCTGGCGATATATTTTCGGACGGTGAACTGAAGAGGAATGAATTAGTGATTCGAGTGCAGCCCGGTGAAGCCGTTTATATGAAAATGATGACAAAGAAACCGGGAATGGGATTCAGCGCTGAAGAGACTGAATTAGATTTAACTTATGGCAGCAGATATCAGGTAAACGCAGAACGACATTCTCATAAATGATGCCGACTCGGTCTATGTTGTGATGATCAAATCCTACATGAAAAGAGTCGAAATCGAAGTTGTTTCTTTTTTCATTCATTGTGTGAGATTTTATATTACAACATTCTTTTATTGTTCGTTCCATTAATAAAAGAGTCGTTAAAATGTATGTAAAAACACCTGGCGCAAAGTATGAATTAATGCGTAACATATTATTATTCGTTTGAAGAATGTTAAAATGCCCGACGCGTACGAAAGACTGATACTCGATGTATTTTATGGGAGTCAAGTTCATTTTGTAAGATCTGATGAATTGGCCGAAGCGTGGCGTATTTTCACACCCGTCCTGCACCAGATTGAAGCGGAAAAAATCAAACCTCATCATTACGAATTCGGAAGGTAATTTGTAGCTTGAAAACTTTTTGTAGTGCATTAAATCATCTCCGCTCTGCCTTCTTTGTTTCTTCCATAGATTTCATTGTTAATGAAAATGTAAAATAATTCTGCTGTATTTTACAGGCGCGGACCTCGTGAGGCAGATGATTTATGCACGAAGCATAATTTCGCGTACACAGGCACATACAAGTGGCACCAGAAATAGTTCATTACACTACAAGGATTCGATGATTTGCGATCGATAAATATACAGTTCATTGAAAACTATTCTATAACAGCAAACGCCGGTTTAAAATCAAATTCATTCACAGCTCATTAGCTGTGATTTCCCTGTTAATAGTTTATCTTTATGATGTGCTAACGTTGAGGCTTTTAATGAAGTATTATTGACGACTCATTAACCTATGCCATTATGTTCTTTTCTGTGATGCTTATAGTTTTGAATGTTAAGGCTAGCATTTTATATGAAATGTCTTGTTCATATATTTGTTTATCCCGATGTTATTTACATGAATTAGTATGGACCAAAATCCTTATACACCGTTTATTGTAAACTCCATATATACAGATTAATAATAAATAGGCTATACACGCATTATTGGTATTTTGTGGATTTGATCCGGTAATTTGTTGGAAGACGTAGATTTCAAGAGGTGATATTTCTCAGCACGAATGATTCATTCTAATAGAGTGGTGGAGATGAGAAAGTCAATTCTTCCTTTTTATTGAATACAGATAACGAACTCATTACGTGTTATAAACTTTGAAAATTTAATAGAACAATAGCATTAAGTATTACATGATAGGTATATGAGAACTTAAACGCAGGTACAAACATCAACTAAAATACTCTCCTTGATAAAATGTATCAACTAAAATTATATAATTAAATAGAGACTTATTTAAACTTAGTAGTAACGGAAAATTCATCAAATCCTTTCTTCAGCAACTGCGTATCAACTCCACTATCCGCTAAAATACAAGTTACTCCTGAAAAAAAGATTATTATTATTATTATACCACGGTTTCCAACCAATTGAGTTCAGACTGAATCTTTGAAAACTTACCTAATTTGCTCACTTCAGCTATATTTCTATATTCGTCATCAAAGAATAACATGTTCTCGTATTTCAACCCACTCTTTTCTTTGAATCTGGAAATAACAACATACAAAATCTTCTGTCTTACAAATTATGACCCACTTCTACCTAACAGAACTAACTTAAAAGTTCTCTTTGTATTCTGGGACAGTTTGAGTAGGGATGGGTTATTATCACAATGCAGTGGAGTAAAACAATTTAAAATATATTGAGGCAACTGACTCTGGGTAAATGGAGTCTACTGTAATTCTGCATTTGAAAATATGAGAAACATCCTGTAATAACATACCGTTTGAAATGATTAACTTTTGAGCCAGGATAAATCTCCTGATACGTAAAATACTTGTTCCAATCGAACAAAGTCATTAATGATTTTGCTTCTTCGATTGCTCCTGTTCTGAAATACATACAGTAGGTTTGAGAAATCGATGCAATCATCAATTAGACATGAAGTGCGAATACAATCTAATTATACCTCGATGCTACTCCTAATGTATAACCTTTTTCGTGCAGATCTTCCAAAATTCGCGGAACATCAGGAAAATAATGAACACGTGACCTGTAGGCATCGTATACAAAACCATTACTGAAAGTGGATTGGACATCATTTTGCATTTGATGAAAAAACTTGTAACACGCGCAGGGACGAATCTAATGTCTGATTCAGGGAGGGGTGCACCCCAAAATAGGGCATCTTTTACAATCATAAGGAAAACTAATTTTTGGAAATACGACAGAGAAAGCTTTTATCAGTTTCTTTCATTTTCCCATAAAATCTTCAGGGCAATGAGTCTGAATACCAGTTGTTGTTACGGGTTCACTACAACTTGTTGTTCGAGGAACAACGGCTAGGTACTAGACTACAGAGCAATGTGACATTTTTAGGAGGTTGCGAACCCCGTGTGCCCTCCCCTGATCCACCCCTGACGTGACCGGTAATCAGAGAAAAATTAAGCATACCGTACCTTTCCTTTCTGAATGGAGGAGAATGGTGTGAATCGACCCAAAAAGGCCACAAAGTGTAATCTAGAGTAAATCGAAAATTTAAAAAACATTCATCAACAAGAAAAAGAAGTCACCAGGCATTCCCTAGTCTGAATAACAGACGTTGTTATATGTTACGGTCCCGTTGTTTCAATGTTTGAGGAATAACATTTGACTATAGGCATTCCCAGGCTCTGCTGTGGTGTTATGCATCAATGACAACATATAAATCTATTTCACTTACCTAAATCAAATACAATGAGATCAGGTTTTTTCGTACCCATTACGACAATAAATCGTGAATTAGTTTTAAAAGAGGATCTAGATTCTTCAGCTGTCAAAATCTACGGTGGCTGCCATTTTTAGATCATGTGACATGTGTGGATGCGGAACAGTGTCCACACAGTGTCCGTACTAACGCGAGTCCGAATCCGGTTTATTGACATAATCAAAATGGCCGCGCCCATCAAAAAAATTGAAATCCAAATGTAAAATGTTTCTAAATTCGATGGTTGCTGCCGGAATACCTGTCATCGCATACTCCTGTTTTCACTCATCTCTCCTCCCGATGAGAATTGAGACATAGGACCTAGCTCTGTGAGTGATGTTTGTAATAGAACGCTTCAATAGAGTTAAAAGTAGGCCAACCTTCAAATCAATTTCAAAATAACTAAATCTTTTTATTAGAAATAAACACACCTGGGTGTAACTGTAGTTTAGGTCACTTTCCCACAGCTCTGAGACTAATGCAAGCCTAGAGCCCTGTGTTCACAGAGAACCTTTAATGCCAGTAGAATATCGCTATCATGACTTCACGCAAGCTCTTTAGTACACGCAATATACAGAGGCCACTCTCATCACTCAACAATTAGAGACGTAGTAAAACTTGCTCAACACCTGTTTTATTGAAATACTATAATTTCCATTGTTTTTTAGATTTAAAGGCGCCGACATAAACTGCAGAAATGATCCTCTCAACGAATATAATGTTGTTGACATTTCTCTACTTCGTTCAGGGATTACCGTACGGATTTCAGGCGCGGTTTTTACCGTTGTACCTGCGCGCTCAGGGCGTTTCGCTGACAAACCTGAGTTTCTTTAAACTGTTATTAGTTCCGTGGTTGTGTAAAGCGTTATGGGCACCGCTCGTCGACCGATACGGAACGAAGCGACTATGGTTGTTTTGGAGTATGTTCGGTTTGATGGTAACGTGCGCTATATGCGCGTTCATACCGCGTGATTTTATCCCCGTTCTCAGTTTATTGTTGTTCGTCATGAATCTGTTCGCGGCGACGCAGGATATCGCGGTCGACGGAATCGCGATTCAGATTCTCACCGCTGAAGAGTTAGGACACGGAAATACGGCTCAAGTTGTCGGGTATAAGATCGGGTCAATTGTTGGCGGTGGTTTATTGGTTTGGTTGATGGATGTTTTAGGCTGGAAGGTTTTATTCGGGATATTGACTATTATTTACGCCGAAGCAGTGTTGTTCGTGAACTTTTCATCGAATCTAAAGCGTATCGAGAGTGATGGCCACCAGGCGGCGCAACTGAATGATCGAAGCCGTCGTCTCAAAAAACGCTTACCGACTATCGATGAAGATGATGAACGATCATCGATCAGCGATGAAGATGTCGGTAACCCGGTAACCGATGATCTCGAAGATCAGGAAGATTTTCAGTGTTTGCTACAAACTCGTAAAAGCCCGGAGAAAGATATGGAAAGCAGCAGCGACAATGTTAGAAGCCATTTCAGCTTCATTTTCGACGTGATCAAGAGCCCCGGGACAAAATGGATGATGGGATATGTGATTATTTATAAGCTAGGTTTGTAACCTTAGATGAATTAGTGCGAGTACATGTTGTAACAACTAGCGCCTATATAAAAATCACACACTAAAACAGAAAACACAGCGCATAATTTTCCATGAATTGATATTATATTTAACCTTTCAACTGTATCCTAAAAGTATTCCTGAATGAAGGTGATCAAAATGTGGGATAAGATATTAGAATAGTTCTGACTTCATATTGTAGGAAAATTCAGTGATAAATGATTTTGTTTTGTTCAAGCTGACTAGTTACTGTAAAGCCTGATTTACTCGTGCTATTTGATATTTTAGGTGAACAGGGGGCGCTGAATATGTTACCACTGTTCCTTGTCGATCATCAATATACAACGGCTGATATCGGTTTCTGGACCGGAGTTGTCGGTCAGGCTACATCTATTTGTGGATCAGCGCTTGGGGGATTCCTTATCTCAAAATACAGGTATGACTTCAACTGTTATCTGATACTTATGATTAGTACTGAAATGTTTTAATAGTGAACATTCTTTTTAATTTTCTTATAGTTTTCCGCCATTGTTTTTATTGCGTCAACTCTTTCTGGGGCGTAGTATTCCTCTCGGAGCCATGCTTATGTTGGTTGTTGTTTGGCCGGATGTTTATTTCACATCTTCAAGTTTATTCTGTGAGTGTTAGCTTGATTATATTCAGAGAATACAGTTAGCTGGCTAAAACCATTGGTGTAACACTCAGAGTTTATGTTTTCACAATAATGCACAATCCCACAATGAGAAAGCAAAAGGTCTGAGATGTTTCTTTGAGCTTATATTTATTTTGACGTTTCGACCATTAATCATCTTCAAGAATGCCAAGATTTTACTTTATTTGATTTACGGTAGTATTCCTATTGTGGGATTATATATCAATACAGTTATTTATAACTAGGATTGTTATTTTCGTTATTCAGGTATTTCCGCGTGTTTAATGAATGTGCTGCTGATGATTAGTGGTATGGTTACTACTGCCACATTTACTTTCATGATGCAATGTTCCCAAAAAGCCTGTGCTGAAATTCAAGCTACCCACTATACGACCTTAGCAACGCTAGAGGTTTTTGGCAAATTGACATTTTCATCTTTTTTGGGTCTGTTGACCGATGTGTTTGGATATAAATTGATGTTTTGTACGTTTATATTTCTGTCGGGACTATCGCTTGTTTACTTACAGAAATGTGACCCATGTTTTGTATCAAACACTAATGATAATAAATCTAAAGATAATTAGAATAAAACCTACAGTTCAGGACCCAGTTGCAGAGTTATGAGTTATGAGTTAAAGTTTGACTCAAGAATTAGTTCATTGAAAAAATGAACTAATGATCAACTGAAGAGTCAACTTTAACTCACAACTGTGGAACTGAAAACTAATGGGTAAACTCATGTATTTCTCAGTGGAGAAGATAATGAACAGTCTCACAATTGATTATGTCTTTACGTGTTGATTATTCTAACTGCATTTCTAACTTCATCTAAATCCCATCTTTAGAGAAACAGTAGATGTAAAAGATCATCAATTGTGGGACCGTTCAGTACTCTATGAAAAAAGTCGATATAGTTTGAAAAACAGATCTGCATGACCATCAACTTGAAAATACCAGAATGTTATCATAAATTTGTTCCAATGTGTTCAATCATTTAAACTGTTTTCTTTTTAAGTTTATTCGTGAATCTATATATAGCTTTTTAAGTAAATATATCAGGAAAAACAGTGCATTTTACGTTCTAAATCACATATTATCGTTGAAATGAACCACAATTGGGTAGTATTTATACTACTGTTGGCAATTTTGTCATTTATTTATTAGATAATCGATTCTTTATTAATCAATTACTTTTCGCTTTAGAAGCATTCCAGCTCAATCTATAAACGCATATCATTTGAAGTTATTTATGATATTTATTGTATGTTTTTTCTTCTGTTTACTTGGTTTCGTTTTATTCATAATAATGAGAATCTTAAGGTCAGTAGAAATATTGTATGACACATTTAAGTAATATTTGCTCTCTCTTCATGCGCTATTTTTAATTATGTATACTCATTAAGTCTGTGATTGAGGTTTTAATCATAGTATTGTGATGATGTAGAATAGGTTTGTTATCTTTTATAACAATAAAGTACATCGAATTATTGAATAAATTGTTTTATTGTGCGTGTTCAGCTGTGTTCATGGAACTCACTGATTTCCAGTCGCTGGATGCTACATGAAGGAAAACTACTAGTACCAAATTCTACGCCAACCCATCGACACTAAATGAACAGATATTTTCGCCATCTATTGGAATTTCCCTGAACTATCCATATTTCTGGAGTCCTCTCAATAGCGAACTTAGCGATGAACCATGTATCACATGCGCCATCTATTGAAAGTTTTAAGTTTTTGGGGCGTTCAGCAGAGAATAAACTGGGTGTTTCGGGTTCAAATCCAGCCTATCGATATTGATACTAGAAAGAAGAGTATGCAAATTGAAGATACATAAAGATAGTCAACGACGTGAGAACGCACAGAATTCTTACAAATGATTTTTATTTCATTAAAAGTCGGTTTCAGCAGCTGCATTTATCATTTATAATCATTCCTGAGAAACAAGAATTAAATATCTAATACTCATAATCTATGACAATAAAATTGTTTAAAGAGAAAAACACTTCAATGTGAAAATAATCTGAATCGAGAGAAAAACGTTTGACATTTGATGCCTGGAGAATTAATAACAGAATAGCGAAGTAAACAATATGAATTTGATTCGGGCACCAGTAATAATACGTAAAACTTTGTTTAAATATGAAACTACATGTAGGCTAGTTTATAAATAAATGTTACAGAACAATAAAGAAAACGTTGTATTCACATCTCAAATATCTCATTTTGTACGCATTGATGCTTGCTTGAGTAAAAGCTACACAGTACTCATAAAAAAAATCTCAAAACAGTTCCATAAATTCAATCGATCATTGTCCATGATTCAGCCGTTATCTGATTGTCTCAATCTTGAAATACTTGAACAACTGAAAAAATACAAATTAAAAACAATTCTATGATATACATCACAATAGAATATATGTATGTAGACAAGTTGTTTTTACTTATAGAATAAAATGTACTGCAACAACGATACAGGAATATAACGAATAAGTTATTTAACTTATTCACTGAGGTCACTTCATCACCGAAACATACCTTAATTTCTGTATCTTCGGACCCGGTTAGTAATAAGTCACCGTATAAAGTAAGAGCATCGACACTTCCTTCATGTCTACTCAGACTGTGTATTGAAAGCATATTCTCCAGATTCCATATCTACAAATGCATAATCTTTAACTTGAATGTGAAAATTATCGAAACGAGACTGTGTATAAAAACTTTGTCTCCGTTCTTTTTTTGAATACCTGCACAGAATTATCAGCTGAACCGGAGAATAAGAATCGTTCAGATGGAGATACGAGTAAACTCGTCACTGCCCCCACGTGACCTCGTAGATGTATTACATGCTGATGAGTGGATATATTAAATAAACGAATATGACACATTTAAGTAATATTTGCTTTTCTCTTCATACGCTATTTTTAATTATGTATACTCATTAAGTCTGATTGAGGTTTAAATCATAGTATTGTGATGATGTAGAATAGGTTTGTTATCTTTTATAACAATAAAGTACATCGAATTATTGAATAGATTGTTTTATTGAGCGTGTTCAGCTGTGTTCATGGAACTCACTGATTTCCAGTCGCTGGATGCTATATGATGTCCCAAATTCTAGGCTAACCTATCGACATTAAATGAACAGATATTTTCGCCATCTATTGGAATTTCCCTGAACTATCCATATTTCTGGAGTCCTCTCAATAGCGAACTTAGCGATGAACCATGTATCACATGCGCCATCTATTGAAAGTTTTAAGTTTTTGGGGCGTTCAGCAGAGAATAAACTGGGCGTTTCGGGTTCAAATCCAGCCTATCGATATTGATACTAGAAAGAAGATTATGCAAATTGAAGATACATGAAGATAGTCAACGACGTGAGAACGCACAGAATTCTTACAAATGATTTTTATTTCATTAAAAGTCGGTTTCAGCAGCTGCATTTATCATTTATAATCATTCCTGAGAAACAAGAATTAAATATCTAATACTCATAATCTACGACAATAAAATTGTTTAAAGAGAAAAACACTTCAATTTGAAAATAATCTGAATCAAGAGAAAAATGTTTGACATTTGATGCCTGTAGAATTAATAACAGAATAGTGAAGTAAACAATATGAATTTGATTCGGGCACCAGTAATAATGCATAAAACTTTGTTTAAATATGAAACTACATGTAGGCTAGTTTATAAATAAATGTTACAGAACAATAAAGAAAACGTTGTATTCACATCTCAAATATCTCATTTGTACGCATTGATGCTTGCTCGAGTAAAAGCTGCACAGTACTCATAAAAAAATCTCAAAACAGTTCCATAAATTCAATCGATCATTGTCCATGATTCAGTCGTTATCTGATTGTCTCAATCTTGAAATACTTGAACAACTGAAAAAATACAAATTAAAAACAATTCTATGATATACATCGCAATAGAATATATGTATGTAGACAAGTTGTTTTTACTTATAGAATAAAATGTACTGCAACAACGATACAGGAATATAACGAATAAGTTATTTAACTTATTCACTGAGGTCACTTCATCACCGAAACATACCTTAATTTCTGTATCTTCGGACCCGGTTAGTAATAAGTCACCGTATAAAGTAAGAGCATCGACACTTCCTTCATGTCTACTCAGACTGTGTATTGAAAGCATATTCTCCAGATTCCATATCTACAAATGCATAATCTTTAACTTGAATGTGAAAATTATCGAAACGAGACTGTGTATAAAAACTTTGTCTCCGTTCTTTTTTTGAATACCTGCACAGAATTATCGGCTGAACCGGAGGAATCGTTCAGATGGAGATACGAGTAAACTCGTCACTGCCCCCAAGTGACCTCGTAGATGTTCATGCTGATGAGTGGATATATTGAATAAACGAATATTACACATTTAAGTAATATTTGCTTTCTCTTCATACGCTATTTTTAATTATGTATACTCATTAAGTCTGCTTGAGGTTTAAATCATAGTATTGTGATGATGTAGAATAGGTTTGTTATCTTTTATAACAATAAAGTACATCGAATTATTGAATAGATTGTTTTATTGAGCGTGTTCAGCTGTGTTCATGGAACTCACTGATTTCCAGTCGCTGGATGCTATATGATGTCCCAAATTCTAGGCCAACCTATCGACACTAAATGAACAGATATTTTCGCCATCTATTGGAATTTCCCTGAACTATCCAAATTTCTGGAGTCCTCTCAATAGCGAACTTAGCGATGAACCATGTATCACATGCGCCATCTATTGAAAGTTTTAAGTTTTTGGGGCGTTCAGCAGAGAATAAACTGGGTGTTTCGGGTTCAAATCCAGCCTATCGATATTGATACTAGAAAGAAGAGTATGCAAATTGAAGATACATAAAGATAGTCAACGACGTGAGAACGCACAGAATTCTTACAAATGATTTTTATTTCATTAAAAGTCGGTTTCAGCAGCTGCATTTATCATTTATAATCATTCCTGAGAAACAAGAATCAAATATCTAATACTCATAATCTATGACAATAAAATTGTTTAAAGAGAAAAACACTTCAATTTGAAAATAATCTGAATCGAGAGAAAATGTTTGACATTTGATGCCTGTAGAATTAATAACAGAATAGCGAAGTAAACAATATGAATTTGATTCGGGCACCAGTAATAATGCATAAAACTTTGTTTAAATATGAAACTACATGTAGGCTAGTTTATAAATAAATGTTACAGAACAATAAAGAAAACGTTGTATTCACATCTCAAATATCTCATTAGTACGCATTGATGCTTGCTCGAGTAAAAGCTACACAGTACTCATAAAAAAAATCTCAAAACAGTTCCATAAATTCAATCGATCATTGTCCATGATTCGGCCGTTATCTGATTGTCTCAATCTTGAAATACTTGAACAACTGAAAAAATACAAATTAAAAACAATTCTATGATATACATCACAATAGAATATATGTATGTAGACAAGTTGTTTTTACTTATAGAATAAAATGTACTGCAACAACGATACAGGAATATAACGAATAAGTTATTCAACTTATTCACTGAGGTCACTTCATCACCGAAACATACCTTAATTTCTGTATCTTCGGACCCGGTTAGTAATAAGTCACCGTATAAAGTAAGAGCATCGACACTTCCTTCATGTCTACTCAGACTGTGTATTGAAAGCATATTCTCCAGATTCCATATCTACAAATGCATAATCTTTAACTTGAATGTGAAAATTATCGAAACGAGACTGTGTATTAAAACCTTGTCTCCGTTCTTTTTTTGAATACCTGCACAGAATTATCGGCTGAACCGGAGGAATCGTTCAGATGGAGATACGAGTAAACTCGTCACTGCCCCCACGTGACCTCGTAGATGTTCATGCTGATGAGTGGATATATTGAATAAACGAATATTACACATTTAAGTAATATTTGCTTTCTCTTCATACGCTATTTTTAATTATGTATACTCATTAAGTCTGATTGAGGTTTAAATCATAGTATTGTGATGATGTAGAATAGGTTTGTTATCTTTTGTAACAATGAAGTACATCGAATTATTGAATAGATTGTTTTATTGAGCGTGTTCAGCTGTGTTCATGGAACTCACTGATTTCCAGTCGCTGGATGCTATATGATGTCCCAAATTCTAGGCCAACCTATCGACACTAAATGAACAGATATTTTCGCCATCTATTGGAATTTCCCTGAACTATCCATATTTCTGGAATCCTCTCAATAGCGAACTTAGCGATGAACCACGTATCACATGCGCCATCTATTGAAAGTTTTAAGTTTTTGGGCCTTCAGCAGAGAATAAACTGGGTGTTTCGGGTTCAAATCCAGCCTATCGATATTGATACTAGAAAGAAGAGTATGCAAATTGAAGATACATGAAGATAGTCAACGACGTGAGAACGCACAGAATTCTTACAAATGATTTTTATTTCATTAAAAGTCGGTTTCAGCAGCTGCATTTATCATTTATAATCATTCCTGAGAAACAAGAATTAAATATCTAATACTCATAATCTACGACAATAAAATTGTTTAAAGAGAAAAACACTTCAATTTGAAAATAATCTGAATCGAGAGAAAATGTTTGACATTTGATGCCTGTAGAATTAATAACAGAACAGCGAAGTAAACAATATGAATTTGATTCGGGCACCAGTAATAATGCATAAAACTTTGTTTAAATATGAAACTACATGTAGGCTAGTTTATAAATAAATGTTACAGAACAATAAAGAAAACGTTGTATTCACATCTCAAATATCTCATTTGTACGCATTGATGCTTGCTTGAGTAAAAGCTACACAGTACTCATAAAAAAAATCTCAAAACAGTTCCATAAATTCAATCGATCATTGTCCATGATTCGGCCGTTATCTGATTGTCTCAATCTTGAAATACTTGAACAACTGAAAAAATACAAATTAAAAACAATTCTATGATATACATCACAATAGAATATATGTATGTAGACAAGTTGTTTTTACTTATAGAATAAAATGTACTGCAACAACGATACAGGAATATAACGAATAAGTTATTTAACTTATTCACTGAGGTCACTTCATCACCGAAACATACCTTAATTTCTGTATCTTCGGACCCGGTTAGTAATAAGTCACCGTATAAAGTAAGAGCATCGACACTTCCTTCATGTCTACTCAGACTGTGTATTGAAAGCATATTCTCCAGATTCCATATCTACAAATGCATAATCTTTAACTTGAATGTGAAAATTATCGAAACGAGACTGTGTATTAAAACCTTGTCTCCGTTCTTTTTTTGAATACCTGCACAGAATTATCAGCTGAACCGGAGAATAAGAATCGTTCAGATGGAGATACGAGTAAACTCGTCACTGCCCCCACGTGACCTCGTAGATGTATTTCATGCTGATGAGTGGATATATTGAATAAACGAATATGACACATTTAAGTAATATTTGCTTTCTCTTCATACGCTATTTTTAATTATGTATACTCATTAAGTCTGATTGAGGTTTAAATCATAGTATATGTGATGATGTAGAATAGGTTTGTTATCTTTTATAACAATGAAGTACATCGAATTATTGAATAGATTGTTTTATTGAGCGTGTTCAGCTGTGTTCATGGAACTCACTGATTTCCAGTCGCTGGATGCTATATGATGTCCCAAATTCTAGGCCAACCTATCGACACTAAATGAAGATATTTTCGCCATCTATTGGAATTTCCCTGAACTATCCATATTTCTGGAGTCCTCTCAATAGCGAACTTAGCGATGAACCATGTATCACATGCGCCATCTATTGAAAGTTTTAAGTTTTTGGGGTGTTCAGCAGAGAATAAACTGGGTGTTTCGGGTTCAAATCCAGCCTATCGATATTGATACTAGAAAGAAGATTATGCAAATTGAAGATACATGAAGATAGTCAACGACGTGAGAACGCACAGAATTCTTACAAATGATTTTTATTTCATTAAAAGTCGGTTTCAGCAGCTGCATTTATCATTTATAATCATTCCTGAGAAACAAGAATTAAATATCTAATACTCATAATCTATGACAATAAAATTGTTTAAAGAGAAAAACACTTCAATTTGAAAATAATCTGAATCAAGAGAAAAATGTTTGACATTTGATGCCTGGAGAATTAATAACAGAATAGCGAGGTAAACAATATGAATTTGATTCGGGCACCAGTAATAATGCATAAAACTTTGTTTAAATATGAAACTACATGTAGGCTAGTTTATAAATAAATGTTACAGAACAATAAAGAAAACGTTGTATTCACATCTCAAATATCTCATTTTGTACGCATTGATGCTTGCTTGAGTAAAAGCTACACAGTACTCATAAAAAAAATCTCAAAACAGTTCCATAAATTCAATCGATCATTGTCCATGATTCGGCCGTTATCTGATTGTCTCAATCTTGAAATACTTGAACAACTGAAAAAATACAAATTAAAAACAATTCTATGATATACATCACAATAGAATATATGTATGTAGACAAGTTGTTTTTACTTATAGAATAAAATGTACTGCAACAACGATACAGGAATATAACGAATAAGTTATTTAACTTATTCACTGAGGTCACTTCATCACCGAAACATACCTTAATTTCTGTATCTTCGGACCCGGTTAGTAATAAGTCACCGTATAAAGTAAGAGCATCGACACTTCCTTCATGTCTACTCAGACTGTGTATTGAAAGCATATTCTCCAGATTCCATATCTACAAATGCATAATCTTTAACTTGAATGTGAAAATTATCGAAACGAGACTGTGTATAAAAACTTTGTATCCGTTCTTTTTTTGAATACCTGCACAGAATTATCGGCTGAACCGGAGAATAAGAATCGTTCAGATGGAGATACGAGTAAACTCGTCACTGCCCCCACGTGACCTCGTAGATGTATTACATGCTGATGAGTGGATATATTGAATAAACGAATATTTTGATTGTACGTGCCTAGAAAAAAAGAAATATGTTTCAAAATGATCAGGACTCAGTTACAAAGTCGCGACATAAAGATTGATCTTATCATAGTAGCGCATACAATAATGACTATTTTATTACCTGCAATGATGTACTTAGACGTCAATACTAAGGAATGAATGGAACCATATTTATGATCGATCTTTCCGCGAAGGTTGAATTTACCAGAAGCATCCCACATTTCTATCGTATTGTGAGATCCACTGTATACTTTATCCTATGATTTATACATCGATTAAAATGAAAATACAATACATTCAGGTACCAGGAAAAAACATTATAAATGTACAAACATTTTATTACCTTGGTTCTATTAACTGCGAGCGCTCTGACCCAGTGGTACAAACCATCAATCGTATGAATCGGTTCAAGATCTTTAGCACTCCAAACCTTGAAAAATGTTGAGTAGAGCAATACATGATCATTAAATCATCAAATAATCAGAGAAATAGTGGGAAACAGAATGAAAAAAATTATACCTTGATCACAGAATAAGATGAAGTAAAGATATATTCCCCACAATGAACTAAAGCACATATTATATTGTTGTGAGCTTGCTGTAAATTAAATAAAATATTATGATAATAGATATACATGTACGGCATGTAATGTATAGCAATAAGATGAAATTCTGTAAATAAATGAAAACGCTGCTTACCTCTCTTATAGCTTTCTGTTCATAAGAGTTCACATCCCAAGCTTTAATACTGTAGTCAGCGCCTGCACTAAACATCACATTCCTCATTAGAGCAATACAGAAAATCTGAAAGTAAATCCAAATATAGGATGAGACACAAGTAGTAGATAAATAACTGTATAATTCCTTTAGGTTTTCATACATGCATAAACGTACCCCATCATTGTGAGCTACTATTGTGTGTATACAACCTTTAGCTAACATATCAACGTTCCATACTTTAATCACTTTATCACCTCCAGCACTAAATATTCGACTGCCTCTGTTCGCTAATGCATACACCGGTCCTTTGTGTCCCCTGAAATTGAAATTTTGAGGTTATAAAAGGTAGTTGTTTTGCATACGATTTTCTCGAAAATAATTTCTTCGACTAACCTGAATGTACCGAGACATTTAAACATTAAAGGTGTCGTCCAGTTTTCTGTACTGTTACTGCGACTGGAAGTAGATGTATCAACCAGACTTACATTAGGATTACTAACTGGTGAAGATGTTGACATCATACTTGTACTAGTGGACCGAGGTGATTTCGGCATTACACAATTCAAACCTAATGACAAATTGAATTTTGAATTAATAGTTTCTAAAAATGTCTACATTGCAAAGAAAGGGACTACTCATAAAACAGGCTATTGAGTATCTACCTGAAGATGTTCTTCCTTTCGATTCCATTGAATGTTGTAACTCTTCAACAGTTTGTGTAAGTTTTGTAATATTACTGCAACGAAAATCAATTGAAAATCAATTTTCTGTGTCTTTACATTTTCAGTTTATAGCTAAAACTATGCATTTAGCATAAGCAAAATGATATGCATAAAGTTTTGATGTAGCATTTAAGAAAAAAATTCGAAACAAAAGTACCGGACCCGGTTTCACAGTTGTGAGTAAAGGGGAGATGAACTGATTTCAACACGAACAAAATCGAACTCAGAACTGTGGAAATGGATCTTGCATAAAATGTAACACTTAACAAGACAAATTCAATGAATATAAAATATATTTTGATAACGCAAACAAAGAT
This sequence comes from Tubulanus polymorphus, assembly GCF_964204645.1. NCBI lineage: Eukaryota > Metazoa > Nemertea > Palaeonemertea > Tubulaniformes > Tubulanidae > Tubulanus > Tubulanus polymorphus. The sequence continues at coordinate 1,955,842 of NC_134027.1, read as the reverse complement.
AATTTCACCTAAATACCGACTAATCAACATTACATACCCAAACCTGTTCACGAAGAAATATTGATAGTAGAATTACTAATTTACAAGCAGTGATTGATGTAGTATGAAACCGTGATAAAAGCCGTGAATTCGAGACAGAACTTACGTTTTACAAGATATCAGTTGTTTTCGCATCTCATCTCGTTCCCCTTCTAGTTTCTTCACGCGATTTGTAAGTTGGTCGACAGTCAGTGAAAGATGCTGATTCTCAGTCGTAAGATTACCAATCTATTTAAACAACAACAACGCTTCACATTTCATTTCTCGTTTGCAAATAATTGACGAAAAAATGAAAAAACTTCATCTTTTTATATGGTTTTTTGGACAGATACTATCTTTTGCGCACTTACTTGCTCTTTTATAGCTAAAACTGTTGTGTCATTGGCTCCATCAGAACCCTGAACTAATCTATTCGCTAGATAGAAAGAACATTCTTTATAATGTTCCAACAGATCTGTATGACGTCCACTAAATCGACAGCCTATCATCGATAATAGCATAGCTAATCAGGATGTCATCGATGTCAATCCAATGAGAATAAGGCTTCAAGTCTTACCTGCATTTTTGGCCGAACAGAAGAAGTTTGTACATATTTCAAGATGCGCGGAAAGATTCGATTTCTTGAATGTTCCACATTCAGCGCTGTTTGGACATACAACTGCACCATAGGAACAATCATCTTCATGTTGTTGTCTTAAACCTTTGGAAAACAATCAAACCTACACAATCACCTAGATATGCCTACTTTTGGATAGCGGCTTTGATATCAATTTTATCGATTAAGGCGCTTTACAAACACATAATCCTATCCTATTATCCCTAAATGTTTTTGTGTAAAATCAGCAGTTTTGACTGCACATCATTATTCTTACCAAATGACACTTTTTCAGGGCAGCCATTTTCATCCATCACATATTCACCAGCATCTGTGAGTTTAACACCGTACTGACAGTGAATCAATAAATCATCGATTTGACCAACTACAGCTCTGTAAATGAGGAGATAAAGAAATTAGGTTGTTAAGAGTATCAATGATTAAGTCTTATAAAAAAAAGAAAGCTTATTGGAATCCGGAGGGATCAAAAAACAGCATGCTTCTTTTTGAATGATCATTAAGTGCCATAGTTTTTGAGATATCGCTGAACGCAATAGTTAGAAAATTTGAGCAAAAAGTGTCGTCTTTAAATTTTCAAAATTCAATACCGGTACACAAAAACTGTAGTAGGCCTATTATAGTCATATCAACCAAGTCTTATGATTCAAGACCATTTTTGGCATACCTGTTCAATACCAATGTATCTAGACCACAGATAAAACTATCTAAAGGGCAAACTACAGAATTCCCATTTTGACAGCTGTCATCAACCTCTGCCGGCTTGCAACTAGTAATACAACTTCTACAGAACGTATGTCCACAGACGGTACTGATCACCGGATCATTGTAAACTTTATGACAAAATCCACATTTCAGATGTTGACTCGGAGATGATACGAAAACCGTCGGTCGAACGACTGTTTGCGACATTTTACTACATTATTACAAGTTTAATCGTTCAAATCAAAATGAAACCAACACCAATAAACACTTCCTGGTACTAATTCACATACTTCAGATGCATATTATACGGTAGCCCAGATGAACCAAATTCAAATTCAATTAAGGTTTATTACAAGTAGTTCCCAAAAACATGCTTAGCAATCTAATCGATACGAATAAAATGCATTTCAATTTTCAATCCTAGTCCTTAACACCAAACCATTCTTTTGAAGATCATGATTTGAACAGTGATGGACAGACATGGATAGTTCAATACACCAGGGCTCAAAATTATAACAAAAACTGTAAGAAACTTGACATCAAATAAAACATCTTTATTGAACAATAATCTTATCAACAATGTATTGTCATTGCAAGCTTAATAGATGATATACAAAAATTCACTACAATAACATTTTTCCAAGTGTTCGTACAAAAAACAAGAAGGTCTACCATGCATGGAAATGTCAGCTGAAAATAGGAATAACACTGACAGAAGTAAATGGAAATATGATGGTTTGAAAAGGTATCGTTTATCTTAACTTTTTAGTACACAAATTCACAAACCAAAAAGCCACAAGAGCTGCATATTTCAACCTATCTGCACTACAGTAGTACAACGTTCCTCACTGCATATCAATAACAATATAATATCATCGTTTACACAGTTAACTATATTATGTATATATATGAGTGTTTTGTGAAGACTTCTAGCTACCTACCAGTAAACTTCTATCACTAATGCATCACTGACTACGAGGCACATGTAATAAATCAAGTGACATGAAGGATATCACGATGCACAAGGCCACACGAATAATCATTCCGATTTACATAATATCATTTTCCATTACTTTTTCAATAGATAAAACCTATCCCTCCTGAATTTGTTAACATTTATTAAATTAGGGAAGTGGTGGTCAGTAGTAACCTGACTAGAATAACACACGTCCTACCCGGATTTATACCAACACTGTCACACTGTCCACTCTTCATCTGACTGAAGAATGTTTCATTCGATCAATAAATTGGTCCCTTCTTTCAAATAAGAGAGTGAATTATGGGTTTGGTATTCATTCATTCCGATTCCTTTAACCGTTCAACACAATCCACCGGAATACTCATCATCATCTTCCTCATCTGCTCCTAGTTCTTTATCACTGCGACGATCAGATTTTATACTGGCTCCAGGTGCTTTTAACGCACGCGCTAATTTAGCAAACTGAAAAAATAAATCGTGTAGAAAAACTCAAACATTTCAGAATTTGCGTTATAGAGCCAGAGTTCATTTCCTGACCCTTGACCAAAAATTCCCCGATTAGCAGATATCCACATTGGAGACGGTTTCTTCCGCCACTGATGAGGAATTGATGAAACGAATTGTAAGATAAAATCCCACTATTTACAGATTAAAAGAATTTAAAAACCAGAATTTATTTATTAAATCTAAAATATTTAAAAGACACGACGTTTTTTTACTTTAGATTTAATAAATAAATTCTGGTTTTTTAAATTCTTTTAATCTGTAAATAGTGGGATTTTATCTTATTATCCGTTCACCACGTTTGAGTGTGGTCATCGTTCTAAACGAATTGTACTTACATCATTCTCCATGTATTTGAATACTGGTAAAGATAACGTCTCATTCATTACAGCACCATCTCCCGAATCATAAGCATCTAATAAAGCTTCTAAAGCACGCGCGTCATCGGAACCAATGAATTCAGGATACCTTCGTAAATACAATATTCATCTGATTTTAATGAAGGCAAAACACAGAAAAAATCAAGACTTGTAAAAATAAGGCTAAACAAAAATGATACCTTGTTTCTCCGCAGCGGCCGGGTCATTTTTGTAAAATATGATAAAATTCATAAACAGTTCATTTCCATAGCGGCCGGGTCTGTTATGGTGAAATTGATCACGATTTCAAAAAAAGTAATGTATAGGGTAGATAGGCGGCCGGCCGGGTCAACATTTAAGCTCAGCAGAGCGGAGAAACAAGGTATCAATTTTTTTTGGCCTAAATCCTCCATTTACCCGAGAGCAGCCTTATACATTTTATTAGCCGCAACGTAATCAGTTCTGGATAGATGAATAAGCACAGCTCCGGTCACTAATTTAACGACTGTAGGAAAGTTTTCCGATAACGCGTGGAGATCAATTTCTTTCTTTATCATATCCGCTGCTTCATCATATCTGGAAAACAAGAGTCGAAGAGAATTAACAACAACATTATCTCATAGGCAATGATAAATTCTATGTATGATAATCAAATATTAAGATCCTGGACCAAGTTGTACAGTCGTGACCTAAATCCCCAGGGACCAGTTGCACAGTCGTGAATTAAGTCAGAAAATGGTCTTAAATCTTAAGACCGGTCTGAAGTTGTTAGATTGGCTATAGAACTAAGTTGGTCTTAGACTGGTCTTAAGTTTACGCCATCACTATGCAACCGGCTCCTGATTGGTATTCAAAAAGTTTGATTGGATATAGAATTACCGTAAGATAGACTTCTACTGAAAGTCTTAGCCATGACTGCGCAACTTGGCCCAGTTTATCATTTTAATAACCATTTCACTATATATCATCATAGAACTGACTACTATAATATCATCATTACATCAAAAGAAATGATGGCTCGAAAACAGCCGAGATGTCGAGGTACCAATTTACTTTCAATGTAGGACTTGGCTTGAATCATATTTTCTATAGATTGGAGTATTTCAATGGCTAATACTATACCTTTGTAAGCGAATCAATAAACGAACACTCCTTCCAACTGAATCAGCTGCTTGTCTCGGTCGATCTTCAACCTGTAAATAATAAATAATATAGGTACGCAGGCAGTGATACAGATTCAATCAATATCGTAGTATCATTTACCTCCGCGCATTCACAAGCATGTCGATACAAATCTAAAGACGCTTCAGGCATCGGTAATTCCAATATCCTAAAATCAAGTTTTTATAATCATTACATAGATACGTATCGCAACGTTTAGGATAATGAAGATGGTTAATATATATATATATATTATCGAACACTCACTTGGCCGCCTTTTCCCAGGTTAAAGCCGCAGTATCCGTAGTACCGTTTTCTCTAAACAGCTGTCCTGCTCGCCCCATCAAATTAGCAACGCTTTGATAATCTTTCATATCTCGACTAACGAGTCCTGCTGCTTCTAGAGACCTGGCAATTAATCAATATTCATTAATTTCTAATCAACATGTAACGGTGAAGAAAATTTTCCAGGCTCAATACTTACTTCGCTGCGTGGAAATTTCTGCCGACAAGTTAAGATAAACACATTTATACGAATTGATTGTCAAGTATTTTCTAAAATAGTATAATAGTATTAAATAATACTAATAATAATAATAATAATAATAATAATAATAGTATAATAGTATTAGTATTAGTAGTAAAATAGTATTTTATAAAAGGATACCCTCCCAACTTTAACTGCATATCAGCAGCCTTGATATAAGCATCGCGACAACGCTCCAGAGCTTTAGCATTCTTGAAACTAATGGCTGCAAAAAAGTGACGTCGTGTTAGTTGATAAATCAATCCTTAATCAAATCATAGTTTGAATCAATTTTGCTTGTAAACTTATTATGATTTTGTATAAATTTCAGTTGACAAAAATCTGTAAATACGTTTTCGATCTAGGACTAATGTCGATTTCAACCTGACTTGAGAGCATTCCAGGTGGCCTAGCTCGCTCATTTTTAGTAGTACATACCTGATAAAGGTCTTAGTAGGACCAGAAAGGACAGGCAGTCGACCTAAATCATCATTTTTAAATCCATTTGAAACTGTATTGAAGGATATCCAAAAAGTCTTCACTGAAAGGGGTTAAATGAAGAGAAGTGCTTCCATGATTTGAAAGTTTAACAATATGTTTCCATGCTTACGTACAAAACTTCAGTTGGTAGGCATGGAGACATATCGTTAAACTTTCAAATCATGGAGTCTCTTTTCTCTCAGGAACCCCTCTCAATGTAGACTTTTTGGATATCCTTCTATACAGTTTAAAGTGGATTAAAAAACGATATTTTAGGTCAGCTGCCAATGCATTCTGGTCCTAATAAGACTTTTATCAGGTATGTACTACCAAAACTGAGTGAGCTAGGCCACCAGGAATGCTCTCAAGTCAGGTTGAAATAGACATTGATTAGGCGTAATAAACCTACCTGCTTTAGCGTATTCAGATGCAGCACCGTCGTAATCCGGTTTCCACTTCATCAAAGAGGTTTTAAGGCTGCGAATGGAGAAAATAACAATAAGAGATTACAACTCAATTCTTTCATTTACCAAGTTCACATTCAACGCGACAACTCGACAGATGTAGTGAATTTAATTGCAGAAGATATTTAGCGCCATTCTCGAAATATAATCCAAGCCAGTTTACAAGCCCAGGCCTGTGGCCAGTTGCACAGTCAACTCAAAAAAGACTAATATTAGTTAGTAGGAAGGAAGTAGTATATTGTGATGTCGTTAGATTGATTGGCTTGGTCTTAACTCTTTTAAGTCTAAGCCATGACTATGAAACAGGCCCCAGAGTCTCTGCTCTTTAACTATATATCAATATTTCTATATTTAACACTCGGTATTTACCATTTTTCGACGGCTTTTAAATGATCTTCTCCTTCTTGCAGATGACGTTTCTCGGCCATTTTTTCTCTATAGTAAAACTCTTTCGCAGCGGATGTAATGAAATCTTGGTAAGGACTAAAACATGGTATTGACGTCTTTACGCCAATTCCGTGTTTTACTGTTTGTGCATTGATTTATGAATCGAACTTTCTCAGAAAAAGTGGATTTTTGCACGATTTTAGCGTAGTTTGAGAATATGCATACTTTACGCAGTTTAAGATTAAGGTATTTGTGAAGTCTGTTTTAGAATCTGCTTAGAAATAATGCGAAAACTCGATGAAAAGTTGTAATTTGTAGAGATCTGCTCATTTATAGTTAGTCTGTATTCAAATCGTTTACAGTAAATATTATTAGCAATGAATGAGGTTTTTTTTGAAATTGTAGAATGAATGCAGTGAATCCAGTTGGAGATTTGATAAAAAGATTCCTGACGCAACAAGAAACATCGACCGCATTGAGGCCGTTTTATTTCGCGGTTCATCCTGATTTGTTCGGAAATTATCCTGAAGAAAAGGTTTCTAATCGCGATGACAGTAATTTTGATTTAACCCCGTGGAAAGGTTTCAATCGTTTCTGGTTTACATTTTCCCATGGATTCAATTATTTCCGCACAATTCATGTTTTTCACAGTTAACGCCTTACGCGCGGTTTCCGTGGTTATTTTGAATGAAGACTTTATCTATCAGATGTTAAACAAATGAAATAACAGCGAGAACGTATCAATATGTTTGAAACCTTGAGAGAATGGCGGTATTGGACATAAACATACGTCCAAAACCTTTCAGGGGTTAGATTTTATGAATGAACAAATGAATTTATGAAATCATTTATTTATTCGCAGACAACCAACGAAGAATCTTTGAAGATTTTGAATTCATATATACAGACATTGTGGGTACCATCTAACAACGCTAAACCAGTCAGCTTAAAATTCTACATCAGATTAAGTAAGAAACTCAGTATTGTTAACTTTTAATGCCTAGAAAAAATGTGTTTGAATTTTTCTTTTTTTGTTGAAATAACCAAATACATTTTACAATAACTGTATTTATTGTATGTATTTCTTGTAGACAACAACGATAGGAAACTGAAAGAAGTGAATGTGAATCTGTTATCATTAGATGCTCGAACTCTAGTCCGCGATATTCTGAAAGCCTGTGAATTACCGCTAGAATATGTGGAAAGTATCAAACCGAAGTCATCACCAACAGATGAGCACAATATTCGATGGCATCCTTCGTTTCATGATTTTTTCGGCAAAACGAATCCAAATATGGGTAATTTTAGGAAGAACGTGACACCTACGCTGAGGTACGTACCGGAATAACTCAAAATCAGGAAATAGTTGTAATTTCAACGCTTCAACTCAATAGCTACAAGCTTTTTTCAAAATATATGATTCATAACCAAAAACGGTTGTAACAATGGCTCATAGCAGTGGGGTTCAAACTCATAGTTTTTGTAGTTGTGATAATTACTATATTGATGACTTATCCAAAAAAGGACAATTTAAACTTGGTAAATTGAATTCGAAGTATGCAAATTGTGAGGACAATAGAGTCTGACTGTATTTCAACACTGTGGAAACCAATATTTTAAACTTGTTAGAATTGCGTTTTAATTCCAGTTCTTGGTTGCGACTGAATTTAGACGTTGCCGATCAACTCTCCACGGCTAATCATCCCGTTCTCAAGGAAAATACGAGTATAACTGATGATATGATTGAATCCCTACGAGTCACTGATGTTGAGTGGAACTGTAACTGGGGACCACAACAGTTCAACAGTTGTCTTAAAAGTTTCGATCGTTTATATCAGCAACATAAAAATGAAAGATTCATTTCTGCTCTGAGAGGTACTGGAATATCTAATGTCATTTAGAAATCATGAAATACCGAGAAATATACGTGAATTTATACAGTAAAACCTCTCTATACTGTGGGGACCAAGCACTGGAGGAATATACTGTAGGGAGGCTCAGGTCATGATGCAAACCACAACTACAACTAAAGCCAAGCAGCTTAATTTTGTAATTTACTAAATTCATATTTTGTCCCAGAAAATGTTCACTACAGAGAGGTGTTCACTATAGGGAGGCACTTAAGTATTTTAGATAGGAAAATGTTTTGACTTGGCAAATGGTGTTCACTGTAAAGAGGTGTTCACTAAGGGAGGTTTACTGCAGTTTTTTACAGCATTTTTCTGATTTTCAGGTCATGTACTATCATTCTGTAACGCTACTGGAGTTTGCTTCAACGGTAAAATAAACTTGAGTAGCGATGATGTGCCACAGAATTGGATCAATGTAAGATCACGGGTCAGCTGCATGGCCATGGCTTAGATTATAAGACTGGTCTAAGACAATCTTAGTTCTATAGCCAATCAAACAAAGTCAGACCAGTCTTAAGATATAAGACTTCTTTTGACAGTGCAACATGGCCTTGGCTTTTTGCACTGTTGTTGAAATATGAGGCTTGGCTCGAGTAATTGATGGTTTGAACTTCTTTTTTCAGCTACTGATATCGTTACCGAAACATATGAATACTCTACGACAGTTACCTGAAATGGAACGTAGAGTTTCAGTGTTATTGAACGGAATTCAGATCGGTAGACGTGAGAACATCGTGATGGTCGATGAGTACTCGAAACAATTAACACGTCTTATACACACGCTAGAATCAGACACTACCGGACATATAGAGGGCGCTGTTAGACATGTTCAACTAGTCGTTGAGAGGTAAGACTGGAAATAGTCTCAACTATTTACTTACAGATATAACTGTGTTACTCTTCAATTATTATTTGTATATCATTTTCTATTTACAGCGCTGCTGGGCCTTTAACCGTTTCGAGGAGCGGTCAAATTCTGATTCCGTTTTCTTGTCCCGGATTTCTTGTGAAAAATTTCATACAACAAAAGAAAGAAGAAGCGTTTACAATGATGCGAGATTACAGATATTACCTCGCGAAAGAAAATGATATATTACAAAAGTGTAAAGACAAACTTGAGTTACTGAGTTTACGGCGCGATCAATCTTTATCCTCGGTTAACGTTATCAAATGTTGCAAAAGGCTCATAAATAACCCTGAAGAAATAGGCGTTTCTTTAAAAGGCAAAAAGTTAAAGATCTCGCAGTTTTATTCGATAATGCAGGATGGGGAAATAGTTATACCCTGTAACTGGCGAGGTCATAGTTGACATAAAACTAATGATTTTGTAGATCTGTATTCATACTCATAACTTGTGCCATTGGTAATCATCTGCTTTACTAAACTTAGATTATTTAAAACCATTTGTTAAAGTAAATTAAATGAGTCAGTTTGTATCTTAAAATGAAATCCCAGTAATGTTTCTATACATCGAAGTCAGTTGCTCAAAAGTCGGTTGAATTCAACCAATAGATTGGTGACATATTGATAATTAATTAACCATTATAACTATAACTTATCCAGTGGTTGATTTATCCAGTGAGCAACTGACCCCGATATGTTAACTACTATTTGATAATGCTGAATATTCAGATATATTTAGAATGCACAATATATAAATGTTCAACAACTGCCACTGGCAAAATGAAAGTAAAACTGTTACGATGAATGATATTCAGGTGCATGATTCTGGATTGACTGCAGATGTGATACGATATTGTGTGAACTGCTGTATTTAATTTGTTAAGATGCATTAAAAGTTGTTATTTTTCTGAAGTAAAGAATTTTTTGTTCAGTAGTCGTTTAACAATGAGGAGATTGGTATGAAGAATATCAATGCAACGCAGATATGAATCGCTCGCTTGTTTATCCTGCAAGAAGGTGAAATCGACTGTCCTGGGTTCGAACTCGGGTGTAAAAGTATCCCGGGTTCAAAAGTATCCCGTGTACGGTGGAAAGAGTGGAAATGATCGTTGCAAGAACTACCCTGACGCCGCGGTCCGTTGATCTCTTAAAGCCCCGTGGCTGACACCCTCCAACACACATCGCACACATCTTGGAGTACGTACTCCAAGCACACATAGAAATAAAATCTTGTGTAGACTAGACGACAAATTTTTTTTTCAATAATATTCAAAACCAACTGCAAATTGAAATTGAAATCTAAAAGTTTATTTTTTGTCACCAGTCAAAAATCATTGAAACAAACTTTGGAATAGTTTTCACGAAGCTTAACTTTTTGAGACTTTGCACGATGTGAAGGACCGGATGATGCCCAGGTGCCAGGAGTCGCATGGATATTCTGTAGAATCAATCTCAACATCAACCGAAACAAAAACCCACATTCAGCATTCGATCACTTGGCAAACAGCATCGTATACGCAGTTTCTCTAAAGCTTCTACTTGCCATTACATTAATGATGAAATTAATCGCTGAGTCGATTGGAGTCAAATTGTTTAAAAGGACAAACGATTTCCACATCGTCGGTGTCGTTTCGTAGTTAATGAAATATTTGAATATTCTCGAAATGATCGTCGGTGATTCGCAGACTATGTAAATAACTGTAGCTATGATCACAAGTTGAGTAGCTTTCGCGTTAGCATTCGTTTCCGTATTCGACGACGATGTCATGAATTTTCTATTTTTCATGGAACGACTGATGGACCACAGCAAAATCGTGTTTGCCAGCATGAGAATTATTAACGGCGCGTTAACTGTTACTATCAAATAAATCCACGTCGAGCTCAGGTCCATTGATTTACCCTTCTCAAATTTAAGATAAGTCGGACTCGACGACGATGTTTCTAAACATTTAAACGGGATAATACGACCACCGAAATAACGAGGAATATAAATCCCCGCCGATACGGTCACAATTATCGCTATACTTAGATTAGCACATTTTCTGTCAACATGACGCCGAGACCAGAACGGGAATAATACGTGTAAACATCGAACAACCGCCGACAAAACAACCACCCAATTACGAATGGTCACCGTCGACTTGTAGCCGGCCATGCGGAGCCAGTTCCACATCGGAAATACGCCGTAATCTCGGAGACGTATTACGGCATCTCCGTAGATTGCTTGGAAAATGAGTCGACGAACTGGACTATCGAGAAATATGTTTATAAGATAAACTGTGTCGGCTATTGACAACATTGTGAGGAGATAAATCGCCTGACCGCTTTCAGTCATTTTTCGAAATACAAAAATTCCGAAGATATTCAAACAAATACCCAAAACACAGATTGTACCAATACCGTAAACTACCACGTAGTGCTTGAATACTTCTAGTTCGTCAATTGGGCATCGCGAATAGTTCATACTTTCCTCGATCGCGCGACATCGACTTCAGAAAATGTGAATTTCATGTACAATACCACAATCACATACGATCAGAATCTAGCGTTCAGAAGTAATTCACAAAGAATGAGATGTATATACATTCCTTCGTTGTGTTATTAAAGCATTGATTTGCCAATTTTCGATCATTTGCTCTTGATTTATTCTAATTTACAAATTCAAGTTTGCAACGATTCAAATGAAATTTCCGATGAAATACTGATGAAAAACAATTACTACAGTGTTATTCCCTTAGGGGTGTAATCACTAGAACTGCTGAGACGACTGCAACGTCTTCCCAATGGTTGAAAAAGCGATATGCTAAAACTTCATAATAACAGTGGTGCAACGCAGTATTCTGTTCGAGGCACCGGTAAAGCGCTTGACATTTTCAGTGTCTGCATCCAAAAGAGCAATCATTCAGTTGAAATGATCGCTCTTAGATCCATCCAACCAGTATCAGCCAGGATTGACACATCCGGCTCAAACATCTCATCTAACGTATCCCAGTTGACGAATTCAGTTCACGCATTTTTCTCAATTACATTTTACTGGTTTTGAAGGTTTTTTGATGATAATTTCTTCAGAAATATTTTCGATATACAGATTTTGTGTTCGATTTTGATGAAATTCGCACACAATACTAATTGAAAGTGATAATGAAATTTTCTTTTGGTTTATACCATTCCTCGTCAAAGACTTTTCTAACTTCAAGATTATGCACTTTTATGACATGTGGCATGACTATTATTCTGTTACTGACATAATATTGCCCTTTCATGCCGCACGGGCTTTCACAAAGCAAAACAAAGATTATTCACTTTGTGAAATGTGGTCCAGGTAACAAGATATTTAAACCCAGTCAGAAACTGTAGATTTCTTATTTGAACCGATTCAACTGCTCAGGGCTGAGATTTGGTAATTACTTGTAAATAGAATTCTTATGTATAAAATGTCAGTGAAATGTAACTTGTGGTCATAGCTCCATTTCGAAATATGAAATTTTTCTGTCGAATTGAATTTTAAGAAACAAAAATCTATGGATTACTTTATGAAATAGACACTTAAGGGAAGATATCAACCGGTCTGTGAAACTGCATGTTTTAACTTATTGAAACTCTGGCATGTTGAACTAATTCCTGCCATGCAAGAGTATTCAACCAGTAGCTTTTGTCACAGTTTAGGATACCCGTATATTCCGTGATAATGCGTCGGATTACCCACGTGGTAGACGTAATTGACTGCAAGTGTTATGAGTAAAACAAGTCTAAAATCAAATTTGAATATGAAGTAAACAAATGACATCATCATAGATATTCAAGGAAAACATATCTAGAACATGTTGAAGTTGACCTCAACATGTTCGTGGCTACAGGGGCTCCCACACACATCATGCACATAGAAATAGAATCTTGTGTCAGACTTTACGAATACGACAGGTAGTTTCTTTGTAATATTTGAAACCAACTTAAAATTGAAGTAAAAATTGTTATGTCAAAGTTTATATTTGCTCACGAGTCAAAAATCGTTAAAACAAACTTTGAAAATATAGTTTTCACGAAGTAATTACGGCAGCGCTTGTCATGCAGTGACGTTTAGCTGTTGTTGTGTCGGCGACATTATGATACATTCTTCACACCGTGTACCGTAAAATTGACGATTTCATTAAATGCTTGAAAACAGTTTGCGCAACATGGAGAGAAGTTCTAGATTAAATCTAGCATCCTTTCACTGATGAAAATGCATTCAGGTTTCTCACAAGAGGATGATTGAAATGTTTCGCAGAGATTGTAGCTAGTTACAGCTTTGATATGTTTGACTCCACCAACATTACAAGTACAATTGTTGCGTTGACAACATCTCGACTTACTCCTTGTGAGAAAACTCGATTACGTCCTATGAAATGGATTAATAAATTCAATGTTTATATGTATCTAGGCTGGTATCTACCGGCGTCTGTAATGGGTATCATATTCAACGCATTCACGTTGATCGTTTTAAAACGATTCAAATCTGATATTTATTTTCTCATCAAATTTCTCGCTTTAAACGATCTTTTGTTTATGGTCACTACATTTATTCTATATCCACTGAGAGTTGCGTACATTTACGCCGTTTTGGGAGATATCGTGTTTCGCTGGAATGACTGGAATTACGGTTGGATTTTTATTTCAATATCTTTGCCGTTTTTCTACATATTTCAGATGACACGTAACTGGTGCACTGTACTGCTCAGTGTTGAGCGGTTAATCGTCATAGTGTTTCCAATAAAATCTCATAGATTTCCAAAGAAGTTGATATCACTATGGGCGATGGTATTCATTTCACTGCTAAGTTTCAGCGGACATTTTATCCAGTTTCTCCCGACGCACGCGCTCATCTTCGTGCCATGTAACCCCCAGTGGCCATATGTAACAGCGCGTGAAAATGCACATATGTATCGATACTGGAAGGGTTGGTTTGATCAGTCATATTGGCGTTACACTATTTCAGGAAGCTATCTTTTCATGTATCTCACTGTCATGATCCCAATTTGCTTTTTGATTGTCCTCAATGTAATTCTTATCTCGGTGACATTTTACCGTCGGGTTATTCGACGTTCAAAGCTCGGTGTAACTGATGAATCGTCTAGAAGGGAAATGAGGGTCTTGAAAATGATTTTAGCAGTTGTTTTTTTGTTTATCATTTGTGAAGGTTTTGGTTTTGTCGATCGTTTAAAGGATCTAGAATACATCGGCAAAACGTTTGAAGGTTTGAGACAAATAGCGTTGGGATTTTCTATCATTGATTCGTCAGTGAATTTTAACGTGTATTGTGTAACAAACGGAAAATTCAGAAAAGTGGCAACTGATATTTTAAAGTCATTGCTTCACAAGCGATAACATGGTTTTCTGCCAGTTTGCGACACTTTTTTTAAATAATTGTAATATCAAAAATATTTTGAAAATGTTAAACGATCTAATTATCAGCACAAATACTCGCATGCCAGGGTATGTGCAACCTGTTACGTGAGTGAAAACATACTTTCGCGTGGCAGGTCAGGAGTTAGTTATAAAGTATTTCGAGTGTTTCAATTAATTAAAAACCTCATGTATCCTGCACTTCAGCTGTTACGTGACTAACAAATAAATTACTATTTTTTTGTTTGTTTTTGGCATTACGCCCCTTGGTTCTTGGTTCCCCAGCCGACTAACCCCATTGGATTTTCCTGACCTCTGAATTAGAATTGAAGATTTTTGTAGCGCAATGAAATAATAAAAGAATGAATCTAAAGCATAGTGAACATAGTTTATTACATATATAATACATTACAACGTGTTTCTTATGAAAGTGATTTTTTAATTTTCTCAAATGAATATGAACAGATACCACCATGCTGCAGTCAACATTTTAGTGGTGACTGGTTGATAAAGGGGATTCCCGGTTCGGCTCCCGATTGAAAATCATTTTACATTTTCACGCTTCACAGTACATTTTAAAATTCGTTGATCATGTAGATATTTCCTAGTTTTGTGAAATCCCGATGTTTCCGATCATCGCTTACGCAATACTTGTCCATTTTTACGGAAGCGTCCTGGGGACACGAGAAAAAGTATTTTCTGACGTATGAATTAAGAAATAAGATTCAGGTATTTCTTGAGATAAAACTCATCATAAAATCGATTTAGTAATTAGGCTAAAAAAAATTGATACCTTGTTTTCTCCACTCTGCTGAGCTTAAATGTTGACCCGGCCGGCCGCCTACCTACCCTATACATTACTTTTTTTAAAATCGTGATCAATTTTACCATAATAGACCCGGCCCCTATAGAAATGAACTGTTAATAAATTTTATCATATCTTACAAAAATTACCCGGCCGCTGCGGAGAAACAAGGTATCATTTTTGTTTAGCCTTAAAATGATCTTTTACCCATTTACCGACGAGATATATCTACGTACATCCACTTCCAGTCAGGCTTAGAGAGCCGACAGGCTGCAGATTGATCTTGTATTAATCTCATCAGTGTTCATCTCTAGAGGAGATTCAATTGGAAAACATCTCATACGTGGTCAGTGAGGAATGGACTCTTGTCCAAATTACTGGCTAAGTCAATTTGTCGATATGAAACAACAACACGCACTTGAAAAAGATTTTATTGAAAAAAAAAAACATCAGGTTAAAACCGATATCAAGAGTAAAACCTGGTTTGAAGAAAACAAACAAACAGAGCCGGACACTCGATAAATCACTGTAATAAAATCAAGACTAATCAAAAAAATTAATCAACAACAAATGATAAGATAAGATATATTCAACTAACAAAGTTTTACATCATTAAAATGAATGTATTGATAATAAAATCCACCAGACATCCGGCACTATAAAAACATCTGGCTAACACAAAATGGAATTTTCAACTAAACTTTAATAACTTTAATTTATTTTCAATTTAACTTAGTGTAAGTGTTACACCACACAAAAAAGTGTTGATACTGAACTCCACCCAAACATCCGACCCTCTTAATAAAAACTAATTACAACTTACAACTCTTTATATTAAACAAACATATTTTCACCATACTTTAATAACTTTAATTTATTTTCAATTTAACTTTAAGTGTTACACCACACAAAAAAGTGTTGATACTGAACTCCACCCAAACATCCGACCCTCTTAATATAAACTAATTACAACTTACAACTCTTTATATTAAACAAACATATTTTCAACATACTTTAATGACTTTAATTGATTAAATGTTTCATTATACAAATTGTATCATTTGATACTATGATCAACAAATACTACTTAGAACATCGTGTAGCTATACAATACGAACAATGTCTTCGATCCAGGAAATATTACAATTTTTGGAACTAAAATTTGTATTTCCGAGTAGTACTTACCCTTTCCTATGGTTTTTGCCAATATTTTCTAAATTTGGATTTATCGCCAATGGTTTTTCTATACGACCCGGCCCTGCGGTATTGCATTTAGCCACCGGCGAAATCCGCCATCTTTTTTCGTCATAGCAGACCAAAAAAAAAAAAAACAGCTATGCGGGGCAGGTGGGCGGGATTCCCACCATAGGAAAGGGTAAGTACTACTCGGAAATACAAATTTTAGTTCCAAAAATTGTAATATTTCCATCGAGTACTGTACCCTTTCCTATGGTTTTTGCTAGACTAGCCTAGCACAAGGATGGTGGGAAAGGTAGATAGAAAAACCACCGCTCGAACGCAAGGTAAGAGGGAAAAAGAGAGCACTTACCCAAGCACGGAAGGAGCACTGTAGCACAGGGAAGACCGGTTGGCCACAGTGAGTCCGTCCAGCTCAGGAGCCCCCCCCAGAATTTTGCGAAATTAATACTTGCAGATATGAGCCCAAACTATGTACAAGGATACACCCCCTGTGATCCTGATAATGCTACATAAATATTCTACACTAAAGGGTCCGATCGGAAAGAACGGACACCTTGAGCCATGACAACAGGACCAAGTGAAGCTAATGAGCCTAACTGGCCTGAAACATCCCGTAAATAAAATGACGTGAATGTCGACGGTGAATTCCAAAAGGCGGCCCGACAGACTTCCTCCAACGGAGCACCCGAAAAGGCTGCGCAGGAAGTAGCCATAGACCATACTTGATGAGAAACGACTCCCTCCGAGGAAAGATTCTCCTTCAATAAAATGTCCTTGATCATTGAAGAGACCCATCGGGCTACTGTGTCCCGCGAAATATCACCCTTTAGGTGATCCAGCAGCGGAATAAATAACCGCTCCCGTGAACCCCTCCGTGAAGCAGAGCGATCTAAATATAAACACAACGCCCGCACAGGACATAAAGTCCTGTCCGGGATGCCCGGTTCCACTCGATGTTTTAGGGCTTCAATTCGCCATTGACGCCCAACCGAGCCTGGTCGTTGGTTCTTTGCCAAAAATTCCAAAGCAGGCCGCAGCGAAACAAATTCATTCGCTGGCCCAAAGACAATGTGACCTTGTCGGACTGAAAGCGCATGAATCTCAGAGCGACGGGCCGAGCAAGCCAAGAACAGCAAAAATACAGTCTTTTTTGACAAATTTGCAAAAGACGCTGCCGAAAGAGGTTCAAATGGAGCCTCTATTAACTTCTTCAAAATTACAGACAGATCCCATGGTGGAACTGTCCTTGTTACCCGAGGCCGGGAAATAGAAAACCCAGCAACCAGCTGGGATATCCGATGATCCCCTGCTACATTTGGCCATCCAGAAGCACGCAATGTATGAGAAATCGCGGAGCGGTAACCTTTAATAGTTATGACCTGTAAACCTTTTGCTACAAATAGGTGCAGTAAAAAATCTGCCAATTGAGCTACAGAGGGTGAGCATGGATCAATTTCCCCTGCAGCACACCAATCCGCAAAATGACTCCATTTGGCATCGTAAATGGTACTTGTTGATGGCCGCTTAGATCCTGCGATAAAGGAGGCAGCCTGTTCTGAAAAGCCTGAAGCTGACAAGGATCGCTGGACAATGGCCAGGCGAGCAGATTTAACCACTGGCTGTTTGGATGATGCCGAAAGATCCCCTGAGACAGAAGCGATGGGAAATTCGGAAGAATCCTGGGGTTGTCGCACAGTAGGTTGAGAAGTGGTAGGAACCATTTCTGAGCCGGCCAACATGGTGCTATCAGAACTATGTTGCAATTGACTGATCTCTCTATTTGATCCAGTAGGCGCGGCAGGACTGGTGTGGGCGGGAACGCATACGCATGCATCCCCGACCAGTCCAGAGAGAAGGCATCGACCCCCCACGCTTCCGCGTCTGGAAACGGGGACACAAACAGAGGACACCTCCGATTGAACCGGGTGGCAAACAGATCCAGCAGCGGATTGCCAAAAATGCCCCGAACCCGATCGACTACTTCTTGGTGGAGAACCCATTCTGTCGCAATAGCCTGACCTCGACGAGACAGAGCATCGGCCATCACGTTCCTTTTCCCTGCTAAATGTGCCACAGTCAGGGACACGCCCTTTGTCTGGCACCAAAGAAGAATTTTGGCCGACAGACCTGTGAGGGTTTCTGAGTGAGTGCCCCCTTGGTTCTGAAGGTAAGCCCTCACTGTTGAATTGTCCGTGGCTAACCAAACGTGGTGGCCCTCCACTCTCCTGTGAAAGAACTTCAGGGCCTTCCACACGGCCAGCATTTCTAGGAAATTTATGTGGTTGGTGGCCTCGTAGCGAGACCATTTCCCGGCTTTGACTCGGTTCTCCAGATGTGCCCCCCAACCTTGGTGACTGGCATCCATGAATACACGAACTGGAGCCTCTAACGGGGCTAGTGACACCCCGAGCCGAAGATTCGTAGTGGCCGCCCACCACTGAAGATCCGGACTTAGATCGGTTGGAGGTACGGGAATCAAGGCCTCCCAGTTGCCCTTCGACTGAGACCAGAAGACCTTCCAATATTGTTGCAAGCGCCTGCTTCTGAGGCGGCCTAAGGGCACCACCAGACCCATGGAGCTGATGGAGCCTAGAAGCCGTGACCAGTAACGAGCTGTTCTCGGGGTTGTGGACACTCCCGCTACAGCTTCTTGAAGTTTGGCCACTCGAACCATAGACGGAAAGACTTTGCCGATTCGGAGATCGAAGTCCATGCCGAGATAAGTGAACTGTTGGGCCGGCGTCAACTGAGATTTTTCCCTGTTTACGCGGAACCCTAGCTGATGGACTAAGTCCAAGACTGAGGTCATTGCCTCCCGACATTCCTGAGCCGAATTCGCGACTATTAACCAGTCGTCGAGGTAAACGAACAGTCGAACACCCCTTGACTGAAGTACCTTCTGAACTGACTTGACCAACTTGGTGAAAACCCACGGGGCCGTACTGAGGCCAAATGGAAGAGACCTGAATTGGAAGTGGCGGCCTTTCCACTTTATCCTGAGAAATCGCCGAGATTTTGGGTGAATTGGAACCTGAAAGTAAGCATCCTTCAGGTCCAATGAAGCCGCCCATTGACCCGGACGGAGCCCTTGAATCACGTCCTTGGGCTTGGTCATCCGGAACCTTGGAATGTCTAGGTGCCGATTGAGGGATGACAGATCTATCACTGTCCGTTGACCCCCTGTGGCCTTTGGTACCATGAATATTCGAGAAAACCAGCCGGGAGAAGTTTCGTTGCAAACTGGTTCTATCGCTCCCTTCTCTGCCAGTTCCTTGAGAGCCGGAGAGATTAAGGCCTCCTGACCTGGTTTTGGCCGCATGTCGGGAGGTGACCTCGTCAGGCGCGGTCGCCTTAGGAAACGGAGACGGTAGCCACGAGAGACGACCCGGGAGGGCCAACCATCTCCAAAAAGGTCGGACCAGTGGGTTGCTGCCTTCTGCAGACAACCTCCCACTGGTCCCAAGAATTCATTTCGAGTTTTTCCGAAAGGAAGAGCCCCTTTTTGGAGCCTTCCCCTTGCCTCGATACGAACCGGAACTGTTACGACCGGACGAGGCTTGACACGATTGTTGAAGTTGCGCGCTAGTTCTCCAACCGGCATCCGAAGCCGCCTGAGAAAGCGCTGAAGTTTGAGATGGTCCTGTTTGCGTCCGTGCCGAACCTTGCGCCGCCGGCGTCGGACCAGAACGCTTTTTCCACGGAGTTCGGGGGTTGGACTTGGCCTGAACCTCCCGAATCTTCCTCAGCTCTGCGGAAACCGGAGCGCACCAACCGGAGAAGAGACGTGAAGACGTCCCCAATGGGGCTCTCAGCAAAGCATTGGACACCATATCCGGTAGACGAGTTTTGGCACTGGAGTCCATCACTGACTGACGGGAGGCTAACACCAGATTAGCCTGACCCCGAACCGACAACGGAATTACATGCGAAACAGACCGAGCCAAAGATTGGATAATCCGGTCCATTCCCTCCAGTTTTAGGGCAACTGACTCTGGGTCGGAGCCCGCATGAACGGCGGCGTGAGTCTCGCGAAGCTCACCCGTCAACACCTTAAGTGCCATATCTTGAAACGAACCAACCCTGGTAAGATTGTCCAGGATTGACGTCATGGCCACCAAACCGGACTTAGGCAAACGAATACCCGACTGTGCTGTAACAGTATCCGGGCTGATCAAAGTATAATCAGCATCCAGGCAGTTATGACTGTGATCCACAGCACCTGGAGTTGCGTAATACGCCGAGCGAAATGCGCCTATAGGTGGATCGGTTGAACTAAAATATTTCCCAGATTTCATACCCCGTTCTGGAGGGGGAAATGAAAAAGTTTCAGGCCGACATTCACCCCATAATTGCGTATCCAATCGAGCCCATTCTCTTGAAACCGCTGACGATTCCCGTAAAACGTTAAGATCGGAGTCCGGAGGGCGATAAGCTTCCATTGACTCACCGACCAGAGGAGCTGCTGTGGGCTTAGCGCGAGTTGCCCCGTGCTTGACAAAGAACTCACTTATCATCGCTCTAAATGGCATGTCCCCCGCTGGTTCGGATAAAACTGAACGGGACGGAGATACATTGCGAGCCAGGGAAGCCCCCATCGTCTGGGGCAACCCACAATTGCTTGCGACAGGAACGACCCCAGAAGGAATTGCCGCCTCTGGGACCGGATCCTCATTGAAATCAGACCCTACCGCAGCATCCAGGAATTCAGAGTCAGAATTCCGAAAAACTGAGTGGGCTGGCGAACTTCTAACCGGACAATCAGGAATAGGCTTACCTGTTGTAGAAGTTGCAGCGACTTGTTGCGACGAAGATAACAAGTTTAAAATTTTCTCCTCAAATACATGGAAATCCTTCTGAGTCAGGTATTTTCCAGTATCCCGACGATCATGCCGACTTCGGTGACGGTCCCTCGAACGGGATCGCGACCTACTAGAAGAATCGCTTTCATCGCTAACCGACGTCGACGAACGATGAGAAGACCGACGGCGAAACTTCCGACAATAACGATCGTAGTCCCTCTCGCGATCAAACCTTGATCTGCGAGAAGGAGATCTTGCTCGTTTATTACGCTCACGGCGTCTAAATCTAGTGGGAGAGCGAGCTCTATCCCCGGAGCGACGATCAGAATCAGACGATGAACGTACCGGATGTTTTGAACCGGACGACGTCTGGACCGGACCGGTGGCCGAACCGGACCGAACCGGACCGATGCCCGACCCGGACCGGACCGGTACCGACCGAACCGGTGCGGGCCGTTCGCGACTACCGCGGCGCGCGCTCGGTTCCGAACATGTAGTCTGAACCGGCCGAACCGGCCGAACCGGTGAACGACCAGAGACCGGTGAATGACCGGAGACCGGTGCCGGTGAACGACCAGAGACCGGTGAATGACCGGAGACCGGTGCCGGTGAACCAGCGTTCCTCCCCGGTGAACGGAGTTGGGAAGCCGATCGTACCTGAACGACCGGCGACCGCTCCGCTTTACGATAAGAAACAGGATTAGAAACGTCGGTTGGCACATCGGCCGAAACCGACGAATCCCTGCTAACTCGACGACGATCTCTTAGTTTAAGAGCCTTATCGGCCCGAAGCCAAAGGTCCTCGGACCACACGACGCAAATATTGCAAGGATTGCTCCTTGCACATATTTGACCGGATTTGCGCCTGCACGACGCACATGAATCGTGGTTGTCCCAGGCGCCAAACAAATGCCCGCATCCCTCCCCGCCACGATGCTGACCCTTAGGAGGGGGTGGCATAATTATCCTGTTACAAATCAAAACAATTCAATTCAATTCAATCAAATTATATTTGTAAATAAAATTCTTACGGAAAAAAAGAAATCAGGGATAACCCCCAAACCGAACGGACTCACCGTTACGAGAGTGAAAACTCCCTAATATCCTAATTCCCAGATTTTTACGGCGAAAAAATCCAACGCGTTCTACTGCGAGAACGCCAAGAAAAAAGATGGCGGATTTCGCCGGTGGCTAAATGCAATACCGCAGGGCCGGGTCGTATAGAAAAACCATTGGCGATAAATCCAAATTTAGAAAATATTGGCAAAAACCATAGGAAAGGGTACAGTACTCGATGGAAATACCACAAATCTGATCACAGAAATTCAAGATCAAGAAATGACCCTCTTGATCTTTATTAACAATGACAGACTATCTTAATCAAATCATCAATGGAACATTCTATGATATCAATCATTTATTTTTGAAGTTGAGATTTTTTAAATTGTGTGTTTGATTTTATTTGGTTTAGTGTTTGTTATTCATTAATTGAGTCCATAGAATGCTTCTAAGCGATGACATCTAAGAGATCTAAGTCACTGCTTACCATACCTCCTCAGTTGCCAGAGACTGCTCTCCCATTTTTAACAGAAAGCGGTATTTCATACATCGGAAAACACTTCTAACATGCAATCAATTTTAAAATGATAATTCTCTAACAATATAAGATAATTATACATAGGAATTTATTTTTCAGCATAATTTTTCAGGTAACAACAATCTTAATCGGCAAATTAAAAAGTATTTTAGCTACAAACACTAATTTCTTATTAACACGATTCATAAAATACCAAAAACACCAAAATACCTGATTTTGGAAATAGTATAAGATGATACTTGATTGTATTGAAGTAGTCATTATCAAAAAAACTCAATGAAACTTGATTATATTCCATGAAGTATTCAGCATTCTATCATATCTTAAGTAGTTGTTTTTTGTATTTGTGTTTTCAGTGGTTTGTATTTCATTGTGTAGTTAAGTTTTAAGTGTTTAATTGTTTATGCGTAGTTGAGCTGATAGAATGCTGATATAACATCACGGTCCTCGACCGACTGGTGACTCGCACACTGCAGACGACACTGTCAATAAGAAACTGCTCCTTTCTATTTCCAGCAGGGTATTTACCGAATCGGTATTCTATGAATCGTCAAATGTAACATTATCTATTTAAAAGTCGTTTAATTAAACCATGGGCGCGAAAACTAACGTCCATGTCAAAGGCACTGACTCTAAAAACGAAGAGTGTATGGTATAACACTAAGCTGGAGACACGTGCAAAGAGACTAAAAACCACTCGGTTTCCTGAATGCTGCGTGCCATCCTACTAGAATCCTCCGCACTAAAACCAGAGACAACCCTCAATGCTAAGTTCACTCTGGAAAGCGCAAGGTAAACAATCTAGAACTAATTTCATTAATTTTTTTCTACATTATTATTAATACTTGAAAAACTAAGTTTAACATTCTATTTTTTCATTCATTTTTATCTTAATTTTCATCTACATTATGACGTACATTATAAACTAAGTTTTACATTCTTTTTTTTCATTCATTTTTATCTTAATTTTCATCTACGTTATGACGTACATTATAAACTAAGTTTTACATTCTTTTTTTCAATTCAAAACAATTACAAATTTTTTTTCGTTAATTTTCCATCATCCACAAAACAATGAATATTCACATTAAGTGAATGGGAGGGGGTTTAAAGGAAACTTGATCTTTAATCGTTTATTATAAACATCCTATCGTGCTGCCAACACCGGGCTTGTTAGTTTAAAAAAAATAAAAGGGTTTGTTAATACGCTTTGCGCTTTGTGCCTAGGATGCTCGAATAAAACACTAAAAGATCGAGTAAAATATTGATGAAAGTGAATGGAGTAGTTTAAGGGGAGATGTTTTATGAATGAAAGGAAAACTTATTTTGATTTCACTAGAAAAAGATACCAGATGATGTAAATAGGACTCATACATTACACACAGATTCACACACAGATTCATACATGACCAACAAATACACGTATTACAATCACACCTACCTCACACCACCTCCATTTGCATCATACTGCATCTTTTTCATTGTGAATTTCGGGGCCCCATGTTAAAAATGCGCATTACACTAAACAATTGTTCTCTGATCACTGAAATTGTTCGTAAACTCTGCTGCTCCTGCGATTGTTGCTGGTAGTAGACTCTCGGCTGGTAGTAGACTCTCGGCTGGTAGTAGACTCTCGGCTGGTAGAAGATTCTCGGCTGGTAGTAGACTCTCGGCTGGTGGTAGACTCTCGGCTGGTAGTAGACTCTCGGCTGGTAGAAGACTCTCGGCTGGTAGTAGACTCTCGGCTGGTAGTAGACTCTCGGCTGGTAGTAGACTCTCGGCTGGTAGTAGACTCTCGGCTGGTAGTAGACTCTTCACTGGTAGTAGACTCTCGGCTGGTAGAAGATTCTCGGCTGGTAGTAGACTCTCGGCTGGTAGTAGACTCTCGGCTGGTAGTAGACTCTCGGCTGGTAGTAGACTCTCGGCTGGTAGTAGACTCTCGGCTGGGAGTAGACTCTCGGCTGGTAGTAGATTCTCGGCTGGTGGTAGACTCTCGGCTGGTAGTAGACTCTCGGCTGGTAGTAGACTCTCGGCTGGTGGTAGACTCTCGGCTGGTGGTAGACTCTCGGCTGGTAGTAGACTCTCGGCTGGTAGTAGACTCTCGGCTGGTAGTAGACTCTCGGCTGGTAGTAGACTCTCGGCTGGTAGTAGACTCTCGGCTGGTAGTAGACTCTCGGCTGGTAGTAGACTCTCGGCTGGTAGTAGATTCTTGGCTGGTGTTAGACTCTCGGCTGGTAGTAGACTCTCGGCTGGTAGTAGACTCTCGGCTGGTAGTAGACTCTCGGCTGGTAGTATGGTAGTCGACTCTCGGCTGGTAGTAGACTCTCGGCTGGTAGTAGACTCTCGGTTGGTAGTAGACTCTCGGCTGGTAGTAGACTCTCGGCTGGTAGTAGACTCTCGGCTGGTAGTAGACTCTCGGCTGGTAGTAGACTCTCGGCTGGTAGTATGGTAGTAGACTCTCGGCTGGTAGTATGGTAGTAGACTCTCGGTTGTAGTAGACTCTCGATTGATAGTAGACTCTCGGCTGGTAGTAGACTCTCGGGTGGTAGTAGACTCTTGGCTGGTAGTATGGTAGTAGACTCTCGGCTGGTAGTAGACTCTCGGCTGGTAGTATGGTAGTAGACTCTCGGCTGGTAGTAGACTCTCGGTTAGTAGTAGACTCTCGGCTGGTAGTAGACTCTCGGCTGGTAGTAGACTCTCGGCTGGTTGTAGACTCTCGGCTGGTAGTAGACTCTCAGCTGGTAGTAGACTCTCGGCTGGTAGTAGACTCTCGGTTAGTAGTAGACTCTTGGCTGGTAGTAAATTCTCAACTGTAGAAATGACGATGCAAAATGAATCAATTAGATTGTTTGTAAAAGTACCGTATAATTTGATGAGATATTACTGCTTGGATAAAACATTTAACCTAATTATGAAATCCAAATTTCTTACCATAAAATCAACTAGAAACTGATAACCTTCCTTCCATCTTATTGTGGTTACGCTGTTGTCTCTGCTACTCTTAAACTGAATTCTGCCATTACTATCACTGGAACTCTGCTTATCATCTTGAACTCTGCCTATCATCTGGAATTCTGCTTATCATCTGGAACTCTGCTAACTATCTGGAACTCTTCCGGTTACATTTTGGGATTTTCTGTTGTCATCACAGCAGCGATATTCGTCATCAGTTATTGTCTGGTCATCTCATCTCATCTCATCTAATGGTTTCATTTTGAAATATTCAGCTGGAAAGAAATGATATTTTTGAGGCGTACAATCTGTTCGAACATCTAATAATTCTACATGGAGAAGTTAAAAATCCGTCTCGGTCGTTTACAATTGCAATAATTGTATTATTTGTTCAGTCATTGTCAATAAACCCCCGATTGATTAGTATTAGTAGCGTTAGTTAATCACTATTTAAGACAGTGATCATTAACGTAGATTTCTCTGATACAAGATCAGTTAACGTTGATTTGGTACAAAGTCCACAGTGTCTTTAAAAAGACATTGAGATCCTACTGAACCTCATTGTCTGAGGAGTTTGATTTTCTTTGGTGCAATAAGGAGATACAGATTTTTTTCGGGGCTGTCTATTTTTAGACGATTTTCTTTGATTAGGCGGGAAAAGTACTTATTGAGTTTGTTAAGTTGGGAGCTAATAGAGAGACTGGTAACGCCACCTATTGCTCAGGCCTTTTAGTCTCTGCGCTCTGATAGGAATAGACAGTACTAAAAGGTGGATGTGTGATTTATGAGTTCTAGGTGACTGGTAACGCCACCTATTGCTCTTCACCATCCTACCTTTAGCACTGAGAGTTGGGAGCTATAGGAAGGCTGGTAGCGCCACCTATAATTGCTCAGGCACCATAGTCTCTGCGCACTTACCCGATGCTCTGATCAAAGTTTAATGTATTTTTAGTTTTAGGGGAGTTTTTGAGATCTAAGAGCTATAAGAAGGCTGGTAGCGCCACCTATTGCTCTGACACCATCATCTCCGCACACTTACCCAAAGCTCTGATTGTAAGGTTTAAGTGATTTCGGGAGAGTTTAAGAGGCTGGAAGCACCACCTATTGCTCAGGAATGGTCTACTCTTTGTCTCTGATAAGGCTGAATGCGTGGCTACCACAAGTGGCCAAGTGTCAAGTCAAGTACAACTCATTGTGATTAGTGATTACAGTCTTATGGATAAAACCTACTTCTTATTAATGCATTTCAAGAGACACAAAATGTGACAGAACACTTTTACTGGGAATCCAGAACTTTTAAACTATGTGGACTAAATATCAGTAAATCGTAAGAAAATATCAACTTGTCATCAAAAAGTGAAGCTTGATTGAAAGAGATCTTGAAATGACTCTTTTTGAAATTGATATTCCACAAAGATTGAGCCTTCAGTAAGAAGACATTTCAAATATTGTCAAAACTCTTGATATTTAGATTCTAGTAACAAAGATTCACGGACTACCCTTGATATATCAATATATTCATCTAATTGATGATATATCAAAATACTGATAGAAGTGACACAGTTAACAGCAACAAACATTTAGAATCTCACATCAAAAGTTTCTCTTAAACTTCATTCTCCGGGATAATATTATCAGAGGACTGGCTCTGAACATTGTGATATACTACATTGTTTTTCAGTCAATATGAAAAGCACAAAACTTGCAATGATTTTTTTCCATCAAATATAAAAACGTAATTGAAGTTTTTCCATCAAAATAAAAACCCAATGTAAAGTGATCCCGTAATTTTGTATCTGGAATTATAGATGAAATAGCGACAACCATTATTCATGCAGGTTTCATCTCAAATATCATCGGTCTGGTTTTCTGAATTCAAACTTAAGGAGTGTCGCAGCAGATGAAGCTGCAGCAGCAGCAGCAGCAGCAGTAGCACCAAACAAATATAGAAATCATCAAATAATATCGAGAAACACTTTCACATTTAAACTGATGACATTCAGAATACAATACATGTGAAATGAATACATGTGATTAAAACAATGATGATCATTATCCAAATGAGAGTGGAGAAAGTGCCACAAATGAATCGGGACTTTCATCTAATACGAGCACGCTGAAAATAGAAACATGTGTTAAATTGAATAAGGCAAACCATTACGTAAGACATGAATGAGTTCAAGGTGGTCCTTTTCGACCAATTAAACTGACTTTAACATCTAAGGAATGGTGAAATATTGACTTGTAAATTTGTACTCGGAGAAGTCCCAAAACAGCACCTCACCACTCATTATTTTGTCTCTAAACCGGTGTCAATATTGAAATCAACAGAACTTCTCATAAAATGGGATTGAATCATTAAGATAAAATTGGAAATATACCTCAAAATTATGATATTTTTGAAATAGTGCCATTGAGTGTATAAAGGACTTCCGTCTAATACGAGTACAGACAAATTAACGGTAAAAATTATGTGCAAAATATGAATGAAGGTAAATTGAATGAAATCGAACCATTTATGCAGAGCATTACATAAAATAACTACCACATAAATTAGTTCACACTAGTGGCCTTGAATTAGACCAGATTGAAACTGATAAATCTTTAGAATTGTACTCGGACAAGTCCTGTATTTATTTCAAAAAAGGCACTTCATTTTTTTCTAGTTCCTAATCATTTTATTGACACTGATATCACTGAAAACTAAATTTGAAGTGAAGTTTCAAAGCGTAATAAGCTTTTACTCACAATCACTTTATTTCAAGGGATTTCTATTTTTGATTGTTTGGTGCAAATCGAATCAATTAGAATATTTTAAATAACCAGACATTTTTTCATTTTGACTGAAACCTGCTCCAAGAAGGTTGCGCAGATTTGTATTAAATTGACAATAAGCGGATTCAATTTCAACTTAATGTCAATTATTCTATTAGATATTTATATCTATATAAATATCAATATTCAATATCAAAATTGTTTTTTTTTCGACTTAAATTTAAATTGAATTGATTTACGGAATTCATTTCAAAACAATGAATTTGAACGTAAGAACTTCGCTTGATTTTCTGAGATAGTTTTGTATCAGAATAATATTTCATGAACAACGTGAGGAGTAAATTCAATTGATTCCTTTCAAAATTAAGATATAACTAACAAAGATGGAATGACGATTCTTTTACGAAAAATTTTCACAAGATTCAGACGATTGACTAAGATTATATTCACATTCGAAATAACACGAACAAAATGAGAAACTTCAATTGATTCAATTCAACTTTTCAACTTCACTTCTAAAAGCATTTGATCATCATCGATATTGAAATATTGATGTATAAAGATATTGGATTTATTGTGAATCTTTTGCAAAATAGAGATTTCAGTAACTAAGATGGAATGATGAGTATTCTTCAGAAGATCAAGATTTCACTATAAATTCTCTAAGTTGACCTTAATGTGCCTAACACTTACTGGGAATCCAGAACTAGCAAACAAGTAAAACTAGATATCAACTCCACATCAAAATATGAGGCTACATTAACAAAGATCTTGATTCTTTTTTAAATTGAGATCGAGAAATCGGTAAGAAAATATTTGGAATATTGCAAATACTTTAGCGATTACAATTTCAAGTAAAAAAAGACTGAACACCTTGAGATTGTACGCATTTCTACAGAGACAATTAACAAATTAATTAAAAGAATTTATCATTAAGAATTTATTTCAAATCAAGGGATTATGACATAGGAACTTTGATGATAAAATGATTAAAACAGAGCTCGCGGAGATGATCTTATTATACGTAAAGGCACAAGACAAGCGTGCTCACCACTGAACCAATAGAACTTAAGTCTAATTAGTCAGTGATTAAACAGCGCTTGATTTCGTTATACAAAATACTATGAGAAACTAGTAACTGTTTTAAACAGTTTCTAGTTTCTATAATACACCTTTCACAGAGCTCACAGAGACAATTTGAACTTTGTTAGTAGGATTTAGGGGGGCTAGCGATCAAACTAATGGTTATACACCTTCATATAATCTTTTCAGTCAAACAAACTGTAAGAACTAATATTCTATAGTACATTCTATCCTATATTGAGTCACATTATTTCTCTATCACAGAACTTTATAAAGATGATGTTTAATACTTTTTAATACTAGTGAGACTATGATTAGTTAGTACACGTAGCCAAGTGAACTAGCATCCACTCGACTAGTGACTAAACAGCTTATAAAATACTATAGCGAGACAACTTATTTTGAGACGTTGCAAGCGTGCTCAACATTAGACCTAGAGAACAAGTCAACTAGGCTAAAATATACACCTTTTAACACTTACACATTTCAGAACAGATACTGAATTCAAAACAACTTACAATGATTAAAGGCAAGCTCATTAAACCACTCAACATTTACAAGACTATTACTGATTAAAAACTATATTAAATTACTGCTTGGCAGATGTAATAAGAATTTACTTACACATTTACGAAGCAATAGTTCACATATTCTCACACATTCTAAATACATGAGTAAAGCTAATATACGCTACATTAATTCCAGCACAGAGCTAACAGAGACAAGATCTTGATTTGAACGTATTTTGTTAGCGAGATTTTGGCCCAATAGAAGTTTTGTTATGAGGCTGATAAAGAGAAAAGTCGTTTTACGATCTTTTCCTTTAAGTTTTCTTATGTGAAGTAATGATTGTGAACTCGTGCGGTGCAGACACAGAACATCGTTTAACGATTTTGTGTCATTTGGATGATTTTTTTCTTTTCACTTTCAGTTAGATATTGAGCGTTAGAAATCTAAGCTTTTTGAGATGAGCTTTTAAAAAAACTTTTCGACACCTCATTCTTAGTGTATTTTTACACATTCTATTTTTGGGTTTTGTAAACCCTGTGGCACTTCACTCTCTCCTTTCTCTCCCACAATAGAAAAATTAATCAAACTTAGCTTTTTTATATTACGACAATCATCAGTGTGGATCAACTATGAGGTAGTATGGATCAACTGCGAGGTAGTGTGGATCAACTGGTGGTTCCACGATGCATCTGCTGGATTCTTCTGGTAGTGTTTATGAACATGACTGTGCTAATTCTCCGTGGAATATTCAGCTGGAAAGAAATGATATTTTTGAGGCGTAAAATCCGTTCGAACATTTTATTATTTTACATGGAGAAGTTAAAATCCGTCTCGGTCGTTTACAATTGCAATAATTGTATTATTTGATCAGTCATTGTCAATAAACCCCCGATTGATTAGTATTAGTAGCGTTAGTTAATCACTGTTTAAGACAGTGATCATTAACGTAGATTTCTCTGATACAAGATCAGTTAACGTTGATTTGGTACAAAGTCCACGGTGTCTTTAAAAAGACATTGAGATCCTACTGAACCTCATTGTCCGAGGAGTTTTGATTTTCATTTGACATTTTTCGGGGCTGTCTATTTTTAGACGATTTTCTTTGATTAGACGGGGAAAGTACTTATTGGAGTTTGTTAAGTTGGGAGCTAATAGAGAGACTGGTAACGCCACCTATTGCTCAGGCCTCTCTGCGCTCTGATAGGAATAGACAGTACTAAAAGGTGGATGTGTGATTTACGAGTTCTAGGTGACTGGTAACGCCACCTATTGCTCTTCACCATCCTACCTTTAGCACTGAGAGTTGGGAGCTATAGGAAGGCTGGTAGCGCCACCTATTATTGCTCAGGCACCATAGTCTCTGCGCACTTACCTGATGCTCTGATCAAAGTTTAATGTATCTTTAGTTTTAGGGGAGTTTTTGAGATCTAAGAGCTATAGGAAGGCTGGTAGCGCCACCTATTGCTCTGACACCATCATCTCCGCACACTTACCCAAGCTCTGATTGTAAGGTTTAATTGATTTTGGGAGAGTTTGAGAGGATGGTAGCGCCACCTATTGCTCAGGAAAGGTCTAACTCTTTGTCTCTGATAAGGCTGAATGTGTGGCTACCACAAGTGGCCAAGTGTCAAGTCAAGTACAACTCATTGTGATTAGTGATTACAGTCTTATGGATAAAACCAACTTCTTATTAATGCATTTCAAGAGACACAAAATGTGACAGAACACTTTTACTGGAAATCCAGAACTGTTAAACCACTGGACTAAATATCAGTAAATCTTGAGAAAATATCAACTTGTCATCAAAAAGTGAAGCTTTGACTGAAAGAGATCTTGAAATGACTCTTTTTGAAATTGAGATTCCACAAACAAAGATTGAGCCTTCAATAAGAAGACATTTCAAATATTGTCATAACCCTTAATATTGAGATTCTAGCAACAAAGATTCACTGACTACACTAGGTATATCAACATCTGCTAATTGATGATATATCAAAATACTGATAGAAGTGACACAGTAATTAGCAACAAACATTTAGAATTTCATATCAAAAGTCTCTCTGAAAGTTCTTTTTCATGGATGATATTATCAGAGGACTGACTCAGAAATTCTCGATTTATTACCGTGTTTTTCAGTCAAGGAGAAAAACACAAAAATTCTAAGGATTTTTTTCCGTCAAATAGAAAATCATTATTGGAGTTTTTCCCGTCAAAATGAAAAACTCAATGTTACGTGATACAGTAATTTTGTATCACAAGTTTCAGATGAAATAGCGACAACCATTATTCATGCAGGTTTCATCTCTCAAATATCATTAGTCTGGTTTTCTGAATTCAAACTTAAGGAGTAGCACAGCAGCAGCAGTAGCACCGAACAAACATAGAAATCACCAAATAATTTTGAGAAACTCTTTCACATTTTAACTGATAACATTCAGAACATAACATGGAATTGAATACATGTGATTAAAACAATTATAATGATTATGCAAATGAGAGTGGAGAGAGTGCCACAAATGAATCGGGACTTTCATCTAATACGAGCACGCTGAAAATAGAAACATGTGTTAAATTGAATGAGGCAAACCATTACGTAAGACATGAATGAGTTCGCGGTGGTCCTTTTTGACCAATTAAACTGACTTTAACATCTAAGGAATGGTGAAATGTTGAATTGTAAATTTGTACTCGGAGAAGTCCCAAAACGACACCTCACCACTCATTTATTGTATCTCTAACTTATGTTATTAATAGAACTCTACACAA
This sequence comes from Tubulanus polymorphus, assembly GCF_964204645.1. Lineage (NCBI taxonomy): Eukaryota > Metazoa > Nemertea > Palaeonemertea > Tubulaniformes > Tubulanidae > Tubulanus > Tubulanus polymorphus. The sequence continues at coordinate 1,922,943 of NC_134027.1, read as the reverse complement.
AAAAACATAAAACAGCCTTAAATAAATGATATTGAATCATCAATATGAATTATAAATATACCTCACAATTACGATATTTTGAAAAGGTGCCATTAAATGTTGAAGGACTTCAGTCTAATACGAGTACAAACAAATTAATGGTAAAAATATATTCAAAATATGAATGAAGGTAAATTGAATGACATCAAACCATTTATGCAGAGCATTACATAAAATAACTACTACATAAATTAGTTCACACTAGTGGCCTTTAATTAGACCAGATTGAAACTGATAAATCTTTAGAATTGTACTCGGACAAGTCCTGTATTTATTTCAAAAAAGGCACTTCATTTTTTTCTAGTTCCTAATCATTTTATTGACACTGATATCACTGATAACTAAATTTGAAGTGAAGTTTCAAAGCGTAAAAAGCTTTTACTCACAATCACTTTATTTCAAGGGATTTCTATTTTTGATTGTTTGGTGCAAATCGAATCATTTAGAATATTTTAAATAACCAGACATTTTTTCATTTTGACTGAAACCTGCTCCAAGAAGGTTGCGCAGATTTGTATTAAATTGACAATAAGCAAATTCAATTTCTACTTAATGTCAATTATTCTATTAGATATTTATATCTATATAAATATCAATATTCAATATCAAAGTTGTTTTTTTTCGACTTAAATTTAAATTGAATTGATTTACGGAATTCATTTCAAAACAATGAATTTGAACGTAAGAACTTCGCTTGATTTTCTGAGAAACAATAGTTTTGTATCAGAATAATATTTCATGAACAACGTGAGGACTAAATTCAACTGATTCCTTTCAAAATCAAGATATAACTAACAAAGATGGAATGACGATTCTTTTACGATAAATTTTCACAAGATTCAGACGATTGACTAAGATTATATTCACATTCGAAATAACACGAACAAAATGAGAAACTTCAATTGATTCAATTCAACTTTTCAACTTCACTTCTAAAAGCATTTGATCATCATCGATATTGAAATATTGATTTATAAAGATATTGGATTTATTGTGAATCTTTGCAAAATAGAGATTTCAGTAACTAAGATGGAATGATGAGTATTCTTCAGAAGATCAAGATTTCACTATGAATTCTCTAAGTTGACCTAAGTTGTGCCTAACACTTACTGGGAATCCAGAACTTTCAAACAAGTAAAACTAAATATCAACTCCACATCAAAATATGAGGCTTCATTAAAAGAGATCTTGATGATTCTTTTTTAAATTGAGATTGAGAAATCGGTAAGAAAATATGTGGAATATTGCAAATACTTAAGCGATTACAATTTCAAGTAAAAGAAGACTGAACACCTTGAGATTACACGCATTTCTACAGAGACAATTAACAAATTAATTGAAAGAATTTATCATTAAGAATATATTTCAAATCAAGGGATTATGACATAGGAACTTTGATGATAAAATGATTAAAACAGAGCTCGCGGAGATGATCTTATTATACGTAAAGGCACAAGACAAGCGTGCTCACCACTGAACCAATAGAACTTAAGTCTAATTAGTCAGTGATTAAACAGCACTTGATTTCATTATACAAAATACTATGAGAAACTAGTAACTATTTTAAACAGTTTCTAGTTTCTATAATACACCTTTCACAGAGCTCACAGAGACAATTTGATCTTTGTTAGTAGGATTTAGGGGGGCTAGCGATCGAACTAATGGTTATACACCTTCATATAATCTTTTCAGTCAAACAAACTGTAAGAACTAATATTCTATAGTACATTCTATCCTATATTGAGTCACATTATTTCTCTATCACAGAACTTTATAAAGATGATGTTTAATACTTTTTAATACTAGTGAGACTATGATTAGTTAGTACACGTAGCCAAGTGAACTAGCATCCACTCGACTAGTGACTAAACAGCTTATAAAATACTATAGCGAGACAACTTATTTTGAGACGTTGCAAGCGTGCTCAACATTAGACCTAGAGAACAAGTCAACTAGGCTAAAATATACACCTTTTAACGCTTACACATTTCAGAACAGATACTGAATTCAAAACAACTTACAATGATTAAAGGCAAGCTCATTAAACCACTCAACATTTACAAGACTATTATTGATTAAAAACTATATTAAATTACTGCTTGGCAGATGTAATAAGAATTTACTTACACATTTACGAAGCAATAGTTCACATATTTCTATCTGAACACATGAGTAAAGCTAATATATGCTATATTAATTCCAGCACAGAGCTAACAGAGACAAGATCTTGTTTTGAACGTATTTTGTAAGCAAGATTTCGGCCCAATAGAAGTTTTGTTACGAGGCTGATAAAGAGAAAAGTCGTTTTACGATCTTTTCCTTTAAGTTTTCTTATGTGAAGTAATGATTGTGAACTCGTGCGGTGCAGACACAGAACATCGTTTAACGATTTTGTGTCATTTGGATGATTTTTTTCTTTTCACTTTCAGTTAGATATTAAGCGTTAGAAATCTAAGCTTTTTGAGATGAGCTTTTAAAAATGCTTTTCGACACCTCATTCTTAGTGTATTTTCACACGTTCTATTTTTGGGTTTTGTAAACCCTCAGCACTCCATTCTCTCCCTCTCACCCCTCACCCAAGAATAAAGAATCTAAGTTTTGAGATGAGGTTTTAAAAAAGCTTTTCGACACCTCATTCTTAGTGTATTTTCACACGTTCTATTTTTGGGTTTTGTAAACCCTCAGCACTCCATTCTCTCCCTCTCACCCCTCACCCAAGAATAAAGAATCTAAGTTTTGAGATGAGCTTTTAAAAAAGCTTTTCGACACCTCATTTATGTGTATTTTTACACATTCTATTTTTGGGTTTTGTAAACCCTGTGGCACTTCACTCTCTCCTTTCCCTCCCGCAATAGAAAAATTAATCAAACTTAGCTTTTTTATATTGCGACAATCATCAGTGTGGATCAACTGCAAGGTAGTGTGGATCAACTGCGAGGTAGTGTGGATCAACTGGTGGTTACACGATGCATCTGCTGGATTCTTCTGGTAGTATTTATGAACATGACTGTGCTAATTCTCCTTGGAATATTCAGCTGGAAAGAAATGATATTTTTGAGGCGTAAAAATCCGTTCGAACATCTTATTATTTTACATGGAGAAGTTAAAATCCATCTCGGTCGTTTACAATTGCAATAATTGTATTATTTGATCAGTCATTGTCAATAAACCCCCGATTGATTAGTATTAGTAGCGTTAGTTAATCACTATTTAACACAGTGATCATTAACGTAGATTTCTCTGATACAAGATCAGTTAACGTTGATTTGGTACAAAGTCCACAGTGTCTTTAAAAAGACATTGAGATCCTACTGAACCTCATTGTCCGAGGAGTTTTGATTTTCTTTTGACATTTTTCGGGGCTGTCTATTTTTAGACGATTTTCTTTGATTAGACGGGGAAAGTACTTATTGGAGTTTGTTAAGTTGGGAGCTAATAGAGAGACTGGTAACGCCACCTATTGCTCAGGCCCTTTAGTCTCTGCGCTCTGATAGGAATAGACAGTACTAAAAGGTGGATGTGTGATTTACGAGTTCTAGGTGACTGGTAACGCCACCTATTGCTCTTCACCATCCTACCTTTAGCACTGAGTTGGGAGCTATAGGAAGGCTGGTAGCGCCACCTATTATTGCTCAGGCACCATAGTCTCTGCGCACTTACCCGATGCTCTGATCAAAGTTTAATGTATCTTTAGTTTTAGGGGAGTTTTTGAGATCTAAGAGCTATAGGAAGGCTGGTAGCGCCACCTATTGCTCTGACACCATCTCCGCACACTTACCCAAAGCTCTGATTGTAAGGTTTAAGTGATTTTGGGACAGTTTGAGAGGCTGGTAGCACCACCTATTGCTCAGGAATGGTCTACTCTTTGTCTCTGATAAGGCTGAACGCGTGGCTACCACCAAGTGTCAAGTCAAGCACAAGCATCATTGTGATTAGTGTTTACAGTCTTGGATGAAACAAACTTCTTATTAATGCATTTCAAGAGGCACAAAATGTGACAGAACACTTTTACTGGGAATCCAGAACTTTTAAACCACTGGACTAAATATCAGTAAATCTTGAGAAAATATCAACTTGTCATCAAAGTGAAGCTTTGATTGAAAGAGATCTTGAAATGACTCTTTTTGAAATTGAGATTCAACAAACAAGATTGAGCCTTCAATAAGAAAACACTTCAAATATTGTCAAAACCCATGATATTGAGATTCTAGTAACAAAGATACACTGACTACACTTGGTATATCAATATCTGCTAATTGATGATATATCAAAATACTGATAGAAGTGACACAGTAATTAGCAACAAACATACTTTCAGTACGCCTGATGATGGCTAACAGTTGTTAGCCGAAACGTCGCTCCTCAACTATAATCATTCTGATATAGAATTTTTCAATTTTGGCTTTGTTATTGTGGGATTTCTCTTGTCACAAACATTCAGAATTTCATATCAAAAGTTTCTCTGAAAGTTCATTTTCATGGATGATATTATCAGAGGACTGGCTCTGAAATTCTCGATTTATTACCGTGTTTTTCAGTCAAGGAGAAAAACACAAAGATTCTAAGGATTTTTTTCCATCAAATAGAAAATCATTATTGAAGTTTTTCCCGTCAAAATGAAAAACTCAATGTTAAGTGATACAGTAATTTTGTATCACAAGTTTCAGATGAAATAGCGACAACCATTATTCATGCAGGTTTCATCTCTCAAATATCATTAGTCTGGTTTTCTGAATTCAAACTTGGAGTAGCACAGCAGCAGCAGTAGCACCAAACAAACATAGAAATCACCAAATAATTTTGAGAAACTCTTTCACATTTTAACTGATAACATTCAGAACATAACATGGAATTGAATACATGTGATTAAAATAATTATAATGATTATGCAAATGAGAGTGGAGAGAGTGCCACAAATGAATCGGGACTTTCATCTAATACGAGCACGCTGAAAATAGAAAATTGTGTTAAATTGAATGAGGCAAACCATTATGTATAAGACATGAATGAGTTCGCGGTGGTCCTTTTTGACCGGTTAAACTGACTTAACAAATAAAGAATGGTGAAATGTTGAATTGTAAATTTGTACTCGGAGAAGTCCCAAAACGACACCTCACCACTCATTTATTGTATCTCTAACCTAATGTTATCAATAGAATTCTACACAAAAAACATATAACAGCCTTAAATAAATGATATTGAATCATCAATATGAATTGTAAATATACCTCACAATTACGATATTTTGAAAAGGTGCCATTAAATGTTGAAGGACTTCAGTCTAATACGAGTACAAACAAATTAACGGTAAAAATATATTCAAAATATGAATGAAGGTAAATTGATTGAAATCAAACCATTTATGCAGAGCATTACATAAAATAACTACTACATAAATTAGTTCACACTAGTGGCCTTGAATTAGACCTGATTAAAACTGATAAATCTTTAGAATTGTACTCGGACAAGTCCTGTATTCATTTCAAAAAAGGCACTTCATTTTTTTCTAGTTCCTTATCATTTTATTGACACTGATATCACTGATAACTAAATTTGAAGTGAAGTTTCAAAGCGTAAAAAGCTTTTACTCACAATAACTTTATTTCAAGGGATTTCTATTTTTGATTGTTTGGTGCAAATCGAATTAATTAGAATATTTTAAATAACCAGACATTTTTTCATTTTGACTGAAACCTGCTCCAAGAAGGTTGCGCAGATTTGTATTAAATTGACAATAAGCGGATTCAATTTCTACTTAATGTCAATTATTCCATCAGATATTCATATCTATATAAATATCAATATTCAATATCAAAATTGTTTTTTTTTTCGACTTAAATTTAAATTGAATTGATTCACGGAATTCATTTCAAAACAATGAATTTGAACGTAAGAACTTCGCTTGATTTTCTGAGATACAATAGTTTTGTATCAGAATAATATTTCATGAACGTGAGGAGTAAATTCAATTGATTCCTTTCAATTAAGATATAACTAACAAAGATGGAATGACGATTCTTTTACGAAAAATTTTCACAAGATTCAGACGATTGACTAAGATTATATTCACATTCGAAATAACACGAACAAAATGAGAAACTTCAATTGATTCAATTCAACTTTTCAACTTCACTTCTAAAAGCATTTGATCATCATCGATATTGAAATATTGATGTATAAAGATATTGGATTTATTGTGAATCTTTTGCAAAATAGAGATTTCAGTAACTAAGATGGAATGATGAGTATTCTTCAGAAGATCAAGATTTCACTATAAATTCTCTAAGTTGACCTTAATGTGCCTAACACTTACTGGGAATCCAGAACTAGCAAACCAGTAAAACTAAATATCAACTCCACATCAAAATATGAGGCTACATTAAAAGAGATCTTGATGATTCTTTTTTAAATTGAGATTGAGAAATTGGTAAGAAAATATGTGGAATATTGCAAATACTAAAGCGATTACAATTTCAAGTAAAAAAAGACTGATCACCTTGAGATTGTACGCATTTCTACAGAGACAATTAACAAATTAATTAAAAGAATTCATCATTAAGAATATATTTCAAATTAAGGAATTATGACATAGGAACTTTGATGATAAAATGATTAAAACAGAGCTCGCGGAGATGATCTTATTATACGTAAAGGCACAAGACAAGCGTGCTCACCACTGAACCAATAGAACTTAAGTCTAATTAGTCAGTGATTAAACAGCGCTTGATTTCGTTATACAAAATACTATGAGAAACTAGTAACTGTTTTAAACAGTTTCTAGTTTCTATAATACACCTTTAACAGAGCTCACAGAGACAATTTGAACTTTGTTAGTAGGATTTAGGGGGGCTAGCGATCAAACTAATGGTTATACACCTTCATATAATCTTTTCAGTCAAACAAACTGTAAGAACTAATATTCTATAGTACATTCTATCCTATATTGAGTCACATTATTTCTCTATCACAGAACTTTATAAAGATGATGTTGAATACTTTTTAATACTAGTGAGACTATGATTAGTTAGTACACGTAGCCAAGTGAACTAGCATCCACTCGACTAGTGACTAAACAGCTTATAAAATACTATAGCGAAACAACTTATTTTGAGACGTTGCAAGCGTGCTCAACATTAGACCTAGAGAACAAGTCAACTAGGCTAAAATATACACCTTTTAACAATTACACATTTCAGAACAGATACTGAATTCTAAACAACTTACAATGATTAAAGGCAAGCTCATTAAACCACTCAACATTTACAAGACTATTACTGATTAAAAACTACATTAAATTACTGCTTGGCAGATGTAATAAGAATTTACTTACACATTTACGAAGCAATAGTTCACATATTTCTATCTTAACACATCAGTAAAGCTAATATACGCTATATTAATTCCAGCACAGAGCTAACAGAGACAAGATCTTGTTTTGAACGTATTTTGTTAGCAAGATTTTGGCCCAATAGAAGTTTTGTTATGAGGCTGATAATGAGAAAAGTCGTTTTACGATCTTTTCCTTTAAGTTTTCTTATGTGAAGTAATGATTGTGAACTCGTGCGGTGCAGACACAGAACATCGTTTAACGATTTTGTGTCATTTGGATGATTTTTTTCTTTTCACTTTCAGTTAGATATTAAGCGTTAGAAATCTAAGTTTTTTGAGATGAGCTTTTAAAAAAGCTTTTCGACACCTCATTCTTAGTGTATTTTCACACATTCTATATTTGGGTTTTGTAAACCCTCAGCACTCCATTCTCTCCCTCTCACCCCTCACCCAAGAATAAAGAATCTAAGTTTTGAGATGAGCTTTTAAAAAAGCTTTTCGACACCTCATTCATGTGTATTTTTACACATTCTATTTTTGGGTTTTGTAAACCCTGTGGCACTTCGCTCTCTCCTTTCTCTCCCGCAATAGAAAAATAAATCAAACTTAGCTTTTTTATATTGCGACAATCATCAGTGTGGATCAACTGCGAGGTAGTGTGGATCAACTGGTGGTTCCACGATGCATCTGCTGGATTCTTCTGGTAGTGTTTATGAACATGACTGTGCTAATTCTTCATGGAATATTCAGCTGGAAAGAAATGATATTTTTGAGGCGTAAAATCCGTTCGAACATCTTATTATTTTACATGGAGAAGTTAAAATCCGTCTCGGTCGTTTACAATTGCAATAATTGTATTATTTGTTCAGTCATTGTCAATAAACCCCCGATTGATTAGTATTAGTAGCGTTAGTTAATCACTATTTAAGACAGTGATCATTAACGTAGATTTCTCTGATACAAGATCAGTTAACGTTGATTTGGTACAAAGTCCACAGTGTCTTTAAAAAGACATTGAGATCCTACTGAACCTCATTGTCCGAGGAGTTTTGATTTTCTTTTGACATTTTTCGGGGCTGTCTATTTTTAGACGATTTTCTTTGATTAGGCGGGAAAAGTACTTATTGGAGTTTGTTAAGTTGGGAGCTAATAGAGAGACTGGTAACGCCACCTATTGCTCAGGCCCTTTAGTCTCTGCGCTCTGATAGGAATAGACAGTACTAAAAGGTGGATGTGTGATTTACGAGTTCTAGGTGACTGGTAACGCCACCTATTGCTCTTCACCATCCTACCTTTAGCACTGAGAGTTGGGAGCTATAGGAAGGCTGGTAGCGCCACCTATAATCGCTCAGGCACCATAGTCTCTGCGCACTTACCCGATGCTCTGATCAAAGTTTAATGTATTTTTAGTTTTAGGGGAGTTTTTGAGATCTAAGAGCTATAGGAAGGCTGGTAGCGCCACCTATTGCTCGGACACCATCATCTCCGCACACTTACCCAAAGCTCTGATTGTAAGGTTTAAGTGATTTTGGGAGAGTTTGAGAGGATGGTAGCGCCACCTATTGCTCAGGAAAGGTCTAAATCTTTGTCTCTGATAAGGCTGAATGCGTGGCTACCACAAGTGGCCAAGTGTCAAGTCAAGTACAACTCATTGTGATTAGTGATTACAGTCTTATGGATAAAACCAACTTCTTATTAATGCATTTCAAGAGACACAAAATGTGACAGAACACTTTTACTGGAAATCCAGAACTTTTAAACCACTGGACTAAATATCAGTAAATATCAACTTGTCATCAAAAAGTGAAGCTTTGACTGAAAGAGATCTTGAAATGACTCTTTTTGAAATTGAGATTTTACAAACAAAGATTGAGCCTTCAGTAAGAAGACATTTCAAATATTGTCAAAACCCTTAATATTGAGATTCTAGTAACAAAGATTCACCGACTACACTAGGTATATCAACATCTGCTAATTGACGATATATCAAAATACTGATAGAAGTGACACAGTAATTAGCAACAAACATTTAGAATTTCATATCAAAAGTCTCTCTGAAAGTTCTTTTTCATGGATGATATTATCAGAGGACTGGCTCTGAAATTCTCGATTTATTACCGTGTTTTTCAGTCAAGGAGAAAAACACAAAAATTCTAAGGATTTTTTTCCGTCAAATAGAAAATCATTATTGGAGTTTTTCCCGTCAAAATGAAAAACTCAATGTTAAGTGATACAGTAATTTTGTATCACAAGTTTCAGATGAAATAGCGACAACCATTATTCATGCAGGTTTCATCTCTCAAATATCATTAGTCTGGTTTTCTGAATTCAAACTTAAGGAGTAGCACAGCAGCAGCAGTAGCACCAAACAAACATAGAAATCACCAAATAATTTTGAGAAACTCTTTCACATTTTAACTGATAACATTCAGAACATAACATGGAATTGAATACATGTGATTAAAACAATTATAATGATTATGCAAATGAGAGTGGAGAGAGTGCCACAAATGAATCGGGACTTTCATCTAATACGAGCACGCTGAAAATAGAAACATGTGTTAAATTGAATGAGGCAAACCATTATGTATAAGACATGAATGAGTTCGCGGTGGTCCTTTTTGACCGGTTAAACTGACTTAACAAATAAAGAATGGTGAAATGTTGAATTGTAAATTTGTACTCGGAGAAGTCCCAAAACGACACCTCACCACTCATTTATTGTATCTCTAACCTAATGTTATTAATAGAACTCTACACACAAAACATAAAACAGCCTTAAATAAATGATATTGAATCATCAATATGAATTGTAAATATACCTCACAATTACGATATTTTGAAAAAGTGCCATTAAATGTTGAAGGACTTCAGTCTAATACGAGTACAAACAAATTAATGGTAAAAATATATTCAAAATATGAATGAAGGTAAATTGAATGAAATCGAACCATTTATGCAGAGCATTACATAAAATAACTACCACATAAATTAGTTCACACTAGTGGCCTTGAATTAGACCAGATTGAAACTGATAAATCTTTAGAATTGTACTCGGACAAGTCCTGTATTTATTTCAAAAAAGGCACTTCATTTTTTTCTAGTTCCTAATCATTTTATTGACACTGATATCACTGAAAACTAAATTTGAAGTGAAGTTTCAAAGCGTAAAAAGCTTTTACTCACAATCACTTTATTTCAAGGGATTTCTATTTTTGATTGTTTGGTGCAAATTGAATCAATTAGAATATTTTAAATAACCAGACATTTGTTCATTTTGACTGAAACCTGCTCCAAGAAGGTTGCGCAGATTTGTATTAAATTGACAATAAGCGGATTCAATTTCTACTTAATGTCAATTATTCTATTAGATATTCATATCTATATAAATATCAATATTCAATATCAAAATTGTTTTTTTTTCGACTTAAATTTAAATTGAATTGATTTACGGAATTCATTTCAAAACAATGAATTTGAACGTAAGAACTTGATTTTCTGAGATACAATAGTTTTGTATCAGAATAATATTTCATGAACAAAGTGAGTAGTAAATTCAATTGATTCCTTTCAAAATTAAGATATAACTAACAAAGATGGAATGACGATTCTTTTACGAAAAATTTTCACAAGATTCAGACGATTGACTAAGATTATATTCACATTCGAAATAACACGAACAAAATGAGAAACTTCAATTGATTCAATTCAACTTTTCAACTTCACTTCTAAAAGCATTTGATCATCATCGATATTGAAATATTGATGTATAAAGATATTGGATTTATTGTGAATCTTTGCAAAATAGAGATTTCAGTAACTAAGATGGAATGATGAGTATTCTTCAGAAGATCAAGATTTCACTATAAATTCTCTAAGTTGACCTTAATGTGCCTAACACTTACTGGGAATCCAGAACTAGCAAACAAGTAAAACTAGATATCAACTCCACATCAACATATGAGGCTTTATTAAAAGAGATCTTGATGATTCTTTTTTAAATTGAGATTGAGAAATCGGTAAGAAAATATTTGGAATATTGCAAATACTTAAGGGATTACAATTTCAAGTAAAAAAAGACTGAACACCTCGAAATTATACGCATTTCTACAGAGACAATTAACAAATTAATTAAAAGAATTTATCATTAAGAATATATTCCAAATTAAGGAATTATGACAGAGGAACTTTGATGATAAAATGATTAAAACAGAGCTCGCGGAGATGATCTTATTATACGTAAAGGCACAAGACAAGCGTGCTCACCACTGAACCAATAGAACTTAAGTCTAATTAGTCAGTGATTAAACAGCGCTTGATTTCGTTATACAAAATACTATGAGAAACTAGTAACTGTTTTAAACAGTTTCTAGTTTCTATAATACACCTTTCACAGAGCTCACAGAGACAATTTGAACTTTGTTAGTAGGATTTAGGGGGGCTAGCGATCAAACTAATGGTTATACACCTTCATATAATCTTTTCAGTCAAACAAACTGTAAGAACTAATATTCTATAGTACATTCTATCCTATATTGAGTCATATTATTTCTCTATCACAGAACTTTATAAAGATGATGTTTAATACTTTTTAATACTAGTGAGACTATGATTAGTTAGTACACGTAGCCAAGTGAACTAGCATCCACTCGACTAGTGACTAAACAGCTTATAAAATACTATAGCGAGACAACTTATTTTGAGACGTTGCAAGCGTGCTCAACATTAGACCTAGAGAACAAGTCAACTAGGCTAAAATATACACCTTTTAACACTTATACATTTCAGAACAGATACTGAATTCTAAACAACTTACAATGATTAAAGGCAAGCTCATTAAACCACTCAACATTTACAAGACTATTACTGATTAAAAACTACATTAAATTACTGCTTGGCAGATGTAATAAGAATTTACTTACACATTTACGAAGCAATAGTTCACATATTTCTATCTTAACACATGAGTAAAGCTAATATACGCTGTATTAATTCCAGCACAGAGCTAACAGAGACAAGATCTTGTTTTGAACGTATTTTGTTAGCAAGATTTTGGCCCAATAGAAGTTTTGTTATGAGGCTGATAAAGAGAAAAGTCGTTTTGCGATCTTTTCCTTTAAGTTTTCTTATGTGAAGTAATGATTGTGAACTCATGCGGTGCAGACACAGAACATCGTTTAACGATTTTGTGTCATTTGGATGATTTTTTTCTTTTCACTTTCAGTTAGATATTAAGCGTTAGAAATCTAAGCTTTTTGAGATGAGCTTTTAAAAAAGCTTTTCGACACCTCATTCTTAGTGTATTTTCACACGTTCAATTTTTTGGGTTTTGTAAACCCTATGGGACTCCACTCTCTCCTTTCTCTCCCGGAATAGAAAAATAAATCAAACTTATCTTTTTTATATTGCCACAATCATCAACTGGGAGGTAGTACTATCAGTAGTTCTAGTAGTAGTTCATTTTCTAGGAGTTCATCTTCTTTTAGTTCTAATAGTTCATTGGACCCTAGTAGTTTCTAGTAGTCGTTCATCATGAGTAGTTCTAGGTCACGATGGGTCGATGGGTCGACTACTTGGTTCATCTTGCATTCGATGGATTTGTTTGACAGTCTCCTTAAAAAACACTTCTAACTTTCTGAGGCTGGAAATAAAGAAAATAGTAGATAATTTCTTGGAATCAGAATAACGTTACAAAATGAAGCAGAGAAGAAAATACAGTTCAAACTCTGCAAGTAAAAACATGAATTATTAGGCTACAACAAAATGAAAATAATTTGGGAATATAAAAAAACGATTTATGAAAATGATGAAATTGTTTGGGAAGTGTTCACTATACAACTTAGGCTAGATGAGATGTTACTGCTTGGATAAAAAACAATAATTTTGAAATCAAACTTTCTCACCATGAAAATGTTAGAAACGGCGAATTTCTTGTTCATGTTTGAACATTCAGCCCAGTATACATTAGTACAGCATACACGCCGGCGGATCAGCGGACATGGAGTGCGGCGATTTTTAGACAGGGCGCCAAATGCTCTCAAACCTATTGACGCGTTACGGATTTGGGAGACTATTCGGGCCGGCATTCATGCAGTGACCAATCAGGGAGAGCATCGTCCTTGACTAGATTCACCGCGAGGTCGAGTTGATCGCTACACCACCACCGCCGCCGTTACGCTTTACCGCTTCCACATTCATAACGTATCTCATTATTTCCGGATACAAATAATAATCCTGATTCTTAAAGTGACCCTTATCCGTGAAGGCATTTTACGTCATGGGGGCCGGTTCCAGGGGCGGTTTAGATACTTAAAGACCATTTTCATGATTAAAACAGATTTAAGACCCCCGGTTAAGACCGCACTTGGAATCATCCAATATTGAATTGTAGCGCAATAAAATAATAAAAGAATGAATGTAAAGCATAGTGAACATAGTTTATTACATATATAATACATTACAAGGGTGGATCGATAATTATACAAGACAGTTGAAAAATACGACGTGTTTCTTATGAAAATAGATACATATGTACTAAACTCAGTAAACATTACACAAACTATTCATCAATTAATATCAATTGTAAGATTCTACGTCATCTTAGAAGGATTGAAGTGGCACTATACATAGATAGATTCATTCATTCACCGCAACTTTCACTCATTTCAACATCCATCTCAAAAAACCTTCATTCACACGAATTATCAAAGCAAAGTAAATTATAACAGGAAGCATAATATACATTATAGAGAATTATGCAAGTTAGATGCAAATATAGGATTCATCTTCAAGTTAGATGCTTTGTAATGAATTTAGAGGCGCAATAGATCGACTACTATCACAGACTCCTGTATATTGTTGTTTTATCTTATATTAAAAGCACCAAATTCTCTCAAACTTTAAATGAGTAATTCAGATAATTGCACATATATGAGTTTTATACAGAGTGTGATTATTATAAGACACGTTTCGCAGGTTTAATCGGCCGTACAGCATCCGTCTGCCAGGTACGAATATTCTCCAGAGCTTTGTTCAATTTTTCACACCACACCAAACGATCTTCCTTTGTATCTGCTGATAACATGTGCCTACAATTAAACAGTTCACTTTAGGAATTAATACATCATTATTCAAACTGGTCAGAATCTTATCCAAAACATCATCACATCAGACAAACTCATAACATGGTTCCCAAAGTAACATGAATTAAAATTTCCCAGGTTTTTCCCAAGCATTTCACGGGTGATTTCTTAATTTTCCCAAATGAAAATGAACAGATACCACCATGCTGCAGTAAAAATTTTAGCGGCGACTAGTTGATAAAGGGGGTTCCCAAGGGAAATCGCTGAAGAAAGTTGTCCATGGTCAATGCAATTACGTGAAATGTAAAAATGAATTTCCCAAATATTTCCCCAATTTGAGGAAAATTTTTAAAATTCCCAAATATTTCCTAACTGGGAATTCTTAATTCCAAATTCAAAAGCTTTCCCCAATCTCCATGTTCTGTGGGAAATTAGACATGGCTGACTGTGACTATCGTAATTGGTCCAAAAAACGATTATTTTCTGATTTTCTATCATCTTATTTCTTCGATCGTAAACTCTAATTTCCCCAGTCGCAGTTTATCTGAATTTGGAGAAGTAAAAACGAAGATCTTACTTTGTAGCAGTAGTCGTGTCGTAACTCCACGTAACTAACGTATTCTTATCTCCGGTACTGTGAGGTCTGATGCACGTCAATTCAAACGTGTTCGGTCTCGCGCAGATATCTCTCGGTATCAGACCCACTTTGTCTGTGATGCAGTTTTTCAAATTGATAGTTCCCATCGGTTCCTACAGATAAATATTGAGAGAAATCAATCAATTAATTCGACGTTTTAGATTCTTTAACTCCAACACAGTTGTATCTATTTTCGCATAATCTATTAAGTGAAAATCATCATTTGGATAGTCATCGATGTAATGATAGCGATGACGACTTCAATGAGTTTGACCGTAGGCAGAAAAACTGACCTTTTTGTGTTCATCATCGGGATATTTCCAATATCTCATTTGATTGTTGCCCAGCACACACCAACGCCTGTGCCAAGCACCGAAACCACTCACATCTTCAAACATTGTCTACAAACAAACCAGAATTAAGAATACAACATACCTTTAGAGAATTGGGAAATACATTCGATAAACAAGTTTCCCTGTAATACTACGGTGAACTCGGAAGAGTTGACTGGATACTGAGTTGAGAATCATAAAAACCTCAATGCTGGGTTAACCGGGTTGTCTGGGTACAGAATGAGGAATATCTAAGTATGTAACTCACCAAGAATCCTCGTTCTTCAACGTTTGTTTCTAGAATACACCTTAGTTTCATATGAATGTAACCATCTAGAGGCGAGTTCATCGGTACCTTTGTAACACAAATACATACATAACAGATCAGGAAACCTAAAATACCCCGATTTATCTGCGATCCGAGATCAAAGTTCCTGGATTAGATTATATGATATTCTCAGTGGGGGCTGTTTCTTATCAACAGGTTCCTTGTGCCACTCATCACCAGTAAGAACAAGACACAGAAAATTCAAATTCCCTGATTTTCAAGGAAATGGCCGGAATTCACTGATTTGTAACCAGAATGTGATAACTTACACGAGGAAGGTTGAAAGTTCGATTGTGTAATGATTTCAGTGTTATATTGATGGATGAAACCAGTGAGAAGTTTGTTGTTCGCACGGACATCGCTTCAGACGGACCTGAATTCAATCAATTATTCGTTATAGATTAAAGGAGGAGGAATGCGCTTGAAATTGTAAAATGAAAGAAATCAAAAGTTCTTACCAGCTCCGTAACAAGTTTCCTTGTGGCCTTTCACTCTACCCAGTAATTTCTTCGGAGTGAAACCTTTTTTCGATTTTTCCTTTTCTTGAACTTCTTTAGTGATGGACTAGTAAAGATAAAAGAATGACTTATAGATCAAGTGAGACTTTTCACACAAGAATCATCAATTTACTCTTACCATTCCGTAGACTTCGATGCTAAATTTGAAATCACTTCTGACGTCGCTAAGTTTTATGAGATTAGGAAATTCGAGCAATCCTCGCGACCCGGTGTCGTGCGTAGAAACCATTTGCGTTACGATCACATGAGCGCCATCTTTCACCAGCACGAGAAAGTAGTGAATCGTATTGTCTGAAAATGTTCCTGGAAAAATTAAGAATACAAATTTCTAAATATTTGTAAAAATAGAGACGAGAGGAACGTCAGAGATCGATCGAACAGAAGCCATCAAACCTGATCTGCTGCACATCCGAGCAACGAACTCTTTCTTCAGCGGAAGTTTTAGATCGCTGAGCGTTAATGAACCCTTACAACCACTGACCGCGGGAGCTGGAGGAGCACGTTTCAACCTTTCTATCTCTTCTATGTAAGCTTGTCGTCTTTGACCTGAATAGTAATACATATTCTACACATATTTGGGGGGTCATTCATTTATTACGTACACATTAGGGGAGGGATCAGTGCAATTGCGAACTGTAATGCTTAATGTATGCGAAAAAATGGCCGATTTTGCGTACAGAGGGGGAGGGGGGGTTGAAAAATGCAAATTTTATGCGTACGTAATAAATGAATGACCCCTTAATGATTTGAACGTATGAATTTTATCGTTGTTTTTCTCTACGAATAACTTACACGCTATCAGTAAGATTTTGTTACATTCGACCTGTTCCAGAGAACCCGCAAATGTTGAGTTTTTGTTACAGCACTTGTTCAACGCGTTACTCGTCTGAATAATAACACTCTGCTCCTGCTTCACTAAATCCTGTAATTCCTGTCAACAAAAACATAGCATTTATCAATTCAAAGCTACATAAATATGTTCTTGATCTTAGTATAGCAACAAAGAGCAAACTGATGACTATTTAATTTGTATATAGTATTATTGAAGATGACTTTTAAGATATAGTCAAAACGTTGAATCAAATATTAGCTGAAGGAAATATTTGGGACTAGTATCTATTTCTTATTGCCGGATTTTTATACACTTTCCTCCAATTTACAAATTTCCTCAGTTTCCCCGATTCTTCCCACTCACAACACACAACTCAAATCTCTATGACGAATTACAAGGTCTAAAATGTTACGGTTTGTTCATTTTTCATGAATCGCATATTTGATGAAGAACATATAACATATCCAATTTCCAAAGTTTTCCGATTCCCTGAGTTTTCCAAGTTTTCTACGTCAGTGGCCACTCTGTATCCGTACAACATGGACAGACGGTTTCATTAGAAGGTTAGGTAAACCTACTTGTATTCTGTGTTTTATCTTCGTCTCAGGGATGTACGGTAGATCTTCGTAACTCTCATGCGTTGAATGTTCACCACGTCTAACCACGGTGATCTTCGGAGCTGGTTGGTTTTTATTGGCATATCTGTCAAAACAACACACGATTTAAAAGGAAAATCTTCCTATTTACAAAATAAAACTTTGATTATTCCGTGAATTCTACAGTATTTTTTACCTGTTTGATCGATACATTTCAATGCTATAAACCATCGGAGATGCGTCAGATCGTTTAGATGCGGAGGCTGCTGGAGGGAGGTCTCTTAGACGCCCACTGTTCGATTTCTGTAAAATTCGCCCGAAAAGATGGATCGATGTTAAGAATATCAGTTCCACCAGTTCTGCATTATTACAACGAGTGAATTTTGACCGATATTTCAAAAATAGAAGAAAGCTTACCCTGGCAGGTTTAATCACCGGTTTAACAACGCTTTCATCTCCATCATTCTCATCGTCATCTTCATCTTCCTCCAACAGATCATCCATTTCGGCGTAGATATCGTCGTCTCCCTCGACCGAGTCATCATCGCCGTCGTAATTATCAGTTTCAGTTTGAGGCGCGTCGTTAAGACTCGTGCGGTCACTGTTCTCCGTGTAGTAAGAGCTGTACGACGATTGCGGCGTTTGTCTGTAATGTTCGAAACGAGTTTCCAACGCCTTCCAGATGCCGCCGTCTTGCGGAGACGTCGCCATTCGTAAGTCTTCCTGCGATAACGTATCGTCTGCGTTAGTATCCGACAGAGCCCAGCCGTTAGCGTCGCATTTCACGCGATGATTGATTTCTTCGTCGGTAAAATCGCTTTCGACTTCCATCATCATCGACGTTTGTTGATCGTCTCGTTGTTTGTCTTTCAGACTGATTTGTCGTTCGATCGTTATAGTACGAGCCCGTTCGTCGTTATCGACAGTAACCGTAGTTTGACATCGAACGTCGTCATTAATCACCGTATGTTTAGATTCAGTTGTATCAATGTCTTTATCTTCGTCTCGACGAGCAGAATTTGCTCGACCGCCGTTGCTGCTGTATCTCTTCATTTTTCCAGCTCGTACGCTATATCCGCCCTCATTATCCACGGAATTTCTTTGCTGTTCATTTTCTAACTGTTTTCTGGCCTTTTCCATATCTTCATTAGCTTCCCGCCTTCGATCCCTGTTTACATCATCTCCATCGGAAGCGTTATTCTGTAGGGAATAGTGTCTCGTGGCCGATTCGCTTTGATGTCGAACTTTAGAAGCGACGGATGGATTGATTCTGGAGGTTGTCAGCGGACTGTTCTCGCTCTCGTGACGATTATGAGATTTCGGAGTGCTGCTGGTCGCGTTGTCACACACCTCAAAACCCATAGCTCCGAGTTTCATTTCAAAATCTGAAAACGATAGAATGATTTTATCAAAACAAAATCGCTAACATCTTCATCGTCGAGTTGTGGAAACATTCATAACTCTTCACCATAACTGGTTGCCGGTAAAAGGCCCTTACGGAATAATCCCCGAGATAAAATTTCCCCTGCGTTAAAAAACATGCAATGGAAAAATTCAATGGAAATTGGGGTATTTCCTCCGTGGGGGGAGTATTTAATACCAGGGAGGGAGGATCTTTACATCGGGTATTTCTTCCATTTGGCTTTTTACTGAGCACCCTATTAGTGATTACCACAAGATGTATATGAATAGAAGCAGTGAAGAAGTGCGTGCACAGATTTCCAATACATTTTAATGATATTTTCAGGATTATTTGACTTTATCAACCGATACATCGTCATGCTACTTGCGAACGAATAGAAATGTAGATTTGGAAATAAGCCGATACCGACGTGCTGGATCATCTGAACTAATCCGTGATCGAATCCCTCATTCACTGACTGGACATAATACAGAAACATGCTCGTAAATATCTGTATCATCATTCAAACTAATGCTTTCAATAAGCATAAATGTGTTGTCATTGCGGAATATTTTGACGCTAGTCTCTGTTAGGATACAAAAGTTATGAAAGACCACTGGTGAGCGATATACAACGTAGCAGTTAAAACTGCACGTTTTATAACGCGCACAATTCATAAACTGAAATATGCAACAAAAAGCAGGGAAAACAAATTCTTTTTGAACAAAACAGGAATATGCAAAACATGATGAACACAGCGTTGAATACGACTCAAATATGCAACAAAGACTTCAAATTCTTTATAATCTAAATCTACTTGCTTCCTTCTTGAAGATCGTCAGTATTGTGATTATCAGTAACAGTTGTTTCAAGCTCATCAATGATAATTGTGCTATCGGCACTGTTAGAATCAGTCATTGAATTCATAGCTATTGCATCAGTCACAACAGGTGCTGAATTAACAGCATCAGTCACAACAGATGCTGAATTAACAGTTTCATCAGTATTTGTATCAACCGTCAGAATATCGATATCTGATGATCTGACAGCAGGAAGACAGAGTTTATCTGTTACTGATAAATCACAATCATCCTCACACAATTCACTCGATTTTTCATCTAACTCCATATCACACTCTACGTAAGCAAGAAATAAGTCAGCTCACAAAAGAACAACCTATTTGACTGGACTCGAAAGTTCAAAGTGATAAATATTTTTGAATGTGGATCTATATTTACCATCTCGTATTTTCTGTCTGTTCTGTTCACGTTTATTGATGGCTGGTTTTTGTACGACTGCTCGTTTCTGAGGCGGTTGACGATATTCATCTTCATCTGAACTACTCTCATCATCCATGAATTTCTTCTACAAAATATAACGATTCAATAACGTATCTATGAATAGCTATAGTCAAACTTCGAGTCATTGTTAGGATCAAGTTTGCAACAATTATCGTCCAAACTAGACTCAGCGGCAACTTCAGGATTCTTGGAGGTTCAATTTCATTTTTCATCCCCAGTATAAATTTTTCATACCCCTGAGTTACACGTAGGCCCATTCAAAGTCTACAAGCACCAATTATCAATTCCATAGACAAAGTGTTGTCATAAAGATTCTATCAACCTATGTAGTTTTCCAAAACCCGAAAGAACCCTGGCTGCGGATTTCACTATACCTTGATTTGGTTTTCCTGAGGTGTAGTGTGAATGATCCCATCTTTCCAGCGGTTTTTAACCACCGCCAGATCGGCCTCTCTTTCTCTCTTCGTTTTCTCGCCGATCTCATTTTCTCGTTTCTCTTCGCGAAACTGTTGTAGAATCTGCTGCTGTAAAGCTTTAGTCTGGTTTCCTATTGGAGGTCTATTGCCCGCCGGTGTAACAGTATCCGGTCCCGCGGTAGGCGACTGTTTACTCGCCGACCGATCTTGGAATAGTCTCGCGCGGTCAGCGATCGCCTCTTTGAAACTCTTCTGCGGTGTAACTGTAGGTTTATCGGTTTTCCGTTGCCAGGCAGCCATGCGAGCTGATACGGGTTGATCGGTTATTTCATCGTTGTTTGATCGTGGTGATTTAGTCGGAGTGATCGCTGTCGTCTTGGTTGATGTCATACACGGTGATTTCGCTCCCGGATTCTGTTTCGCTCGTTGTTCCCACATCCCCTTTCGAGCGCTAACCGGTTGATTTGTCGGTTCAAACGATTGCCTGCGCGATTTTTTCTGATCGCTATTCACGAGATGAGTTGATGGGCTGGATACGTGTATCCTCGATGGGCTGGCTGGTGCAGCTGATTTCTCCGGTGATACGAACCGTTCTCTACCAGGTGGCGGTGCTGGAGCCTTGCGGTAAGCGAATGTCCTCGGTGGTTTCGAAGGACCGGGTGAATCAGTGAGGTGATGCTCGTCTTCTTCTTGGATTTTGTCGAACGATGTTTTAGCGGGTGAATGACTACGGAGAATTGTCCGAGCCGGCGATGTTTTAAACGGAGATTTCGAAGGTGAATCGTCGACCGTTGGGTTGAATTTGACGTTTTTAACCGGAGAACAACCGGTAAAACCTTTCACAAACGGCTTCGGCGAAGAATTAATAAGAGGTGATCGACGACCGGGAGACTTCGGCGTCGATACGGGATCATTTTCTGTCGATTTAATCGGTGTTTTCAACCTGGATGGTGATTTACTCGGAACTGGGGATGATTTAACCGGTGATTTCCACGGTTCAACTCGCGGGGATTTCGATCCTCTCAACTCATCCTGCGTCAGAGGTGAATTCAGAGGTGATGGAGGTTTCCACATCTTTTTGGGGGACTTTTTAGCTTGAATTTCTTCTTTCAGTCTGAAACATTTAATCAATAGTTCTGTGTTTAGTACTGATGGAGAAATGCAACACTCTAATTCAAACATTAGACTTAAAACTTTTGATTCAAATCAATGAAAAATCTTACTTTAACGAATGATGAGACAAATCATCTTCCCAACTGTTAATATCTTTAGCTAAAGCTGCGAGTCGGTCTCTACATCCAGACTGTTTCCCTAACACTTCACCTATCAAACATTGACAATGATATTGAAACAAGATAATTAATTATGAATTCAACGCTTAGCTCTATATCGCCCTTAATAGCACAGATTTTATGTGGTGTAAAAAAAAACCTAATTTCATTAAACATCATTTAGGTGTAGTGTATAGGAATGATACTTACCAGCAGATGATGATTGAGTATTAATGTTTTTGATGCGTGATGCGACACTTGGAATCGCTGGTGTATCAGGTTTTATATCCAATTCAGTCACTCTTAAACACTGCCGTTTCAACGGTGTATCTCCTGCAAACGATGAAGTCGACATCCTCAGATTTATCAGTTATTTATTCATTTACATCATACATAAATTTATTATATTTTACCTTCAGATTGAATGTTATGAGAAGTATTTTCAGTTAAAGGAGATGGTCTCTTCATGCGCGATTGTTGCGTTGCTGGGTTTGGTGGAGATGTCACTGGCGCTGGTACCGATGATGAAGCAGCCATCTTCTTCGCTAACGCTTCCCTGCGTTGCCTTGTCCGCTCCAACATTTTCTATGAATAATGATTATATTATATGATTGAAGAAGGCGAAAAAAGTCAAAAAATATTGTTGATGAGTTGCAATTTTCACATTAATTACACTGTGAGAGAAGGCTGAACAAGAGACGAGATAAGAACTTTAAAAGACAGATGAATGTAGTGGATATTTTACTGTATACGGCTGAGTGTTTATTTCTGCTATTTTACCCTACATCGTCGCTGATTGGCTGATTTACGCCGCGCATGCGCACTGCACGACTCGGCAAATCCAAGGAAAGTGTGGAGAACAGAGTTAGAGAAAATAGAGCGGATAGAACGAGACTTGAACCCGGGCTAGTAGTAGATTACGAGCCCAGCATCATACCACTAGACCACCGAGCTAGCTGAAAACACACCGAATGTTTTAACTAGATATAGTACCTCCCTAATCCTATCCCTTAAAACGGACCCTATCCCTGGGTCCTTTAGACCCTAACCCATCGGAACCCTATCCATAAACCCAATAAAATGATTTTATTGTTATTTTTATTAGTGTTGTATAGTAATGATGTACGGTAAAATAGCAGAAGTAATTACTTTGCCGTATATGGTTAAATATCCACTTCGAAAAATGAATGAAGAAGTGACCCGTTCCGTCCATCCATTCCACTTGTCAGACCAGACGGCAGACTGCTCAGTGAGTGACAGACACTGTGCTGGGTGGGTGTGATAAATCTTGCATTATTATTGCCATTGCGTAAGTTAAATTTAAAACCATCTATTTACCTGTGTAAAAGGATCCATCGTTTGAACACCTCTTTATATGTTAACTGTTTTAAAAGCCACACTGACTACTTCAGGGAGCCAAAAACGGTTAAAAAACACACCTTCACAAAAATATCAAACCGAACCCGGAAGTTAATTTGAAATTGGCGGTTGCTAGATTTACGCACCAGGCGGCGCTGTGTGGTCTCTCTCGGGAATCATGTGCCGGACTTGCCCGTGCTTGGTTTTCGGCACGCCGTGGCTCCCGCGGTCGCCCGCGCACACTGGCCAAATTCGGTTTTCGTATCTATCTAATCGACTAGTGGTCGGAACTAATAACCGAATGCGCTTGATTTTCGAACTCTTTCCGGAATATAGTTTCGACTAACGGACATTCGGTTTCGTTTAGTTCAACTTAGTCGACTAACTCAGATAACCGAAGGTGCCGCGCCAGGCCGGCCGGTGATCTTGGCCGGCCAAAGCTCGCGAATCTGTTTTAACTAAAATTTCTGGATTCAGTTGCACAGTCGTGACTTAAGTCCAATAGTGGTCTTAAATCTTAAGACTGGTCTTAAGTTGTTAGATTGGCTATAGAACTAAGTTGGTCTTAGACAGGTCTTAAGTCTAAGCCATATGACATGCAACCGGTCCCAGGTCTATTGTACGAGGCCTGTTCCTGACAATGAACGGAATGGCCTGTGGCAATCGAGGTGGTGGCAGCACGTTACAATATGGCGAGCAAAATATTAATCGGTATTGTTAAACTTTGTTTTTCCTTTTATTTCTCGCTGATTCATTAATGATCTAGAGTTTGAATGTTTTAATTATGTTTTATTTATTATATCTTGTGAAATGATTTAGTCATTAATGTTGTTTCATGCGAGAAACTGCTCGAAAACTGTTGTGTAAGCCTGCCCCGGTCGTACTATGAAGCGAGCAAAACCATCCGATCCATGTTTGTCCTGTTTTCTAAAATGGTTAAATCTATTTTTAATAACCCACAGGTGGCGGAACTGGATTCATAGGACGGCATTTAGCACAAATTTTGCGAAAAAGTGGTTATGATGTGATAGCTATTTCAAGACAGCCACACGGGAATTCTATTTCATGGGTCAGTGATTTATGAATCTAACATTACCATATGACAGATGAGATGCTTTTGTTAAACTGACTCTAAATTGTTATATATTTTCAACGCAGGCCCAGCTCGACCGTCAAGGACTGCCTCCTGATTGTAAAGCAGTTATAAACCTAGCTGGCCAAAACTTATTAGACCCACTTAAACGGTATGTAACCCTTGAGTAAGTCAATTTGTGATTGTCTAGAAATTAATGTATAATCATTGGATTCAAATTTTTCAGGTGGAATGAACAGTTGAAAGAAGAAATTTACACCAGTAGAGTTCAGACTACTGAAACTTTAACTAATGCGATAATTCGATCTTCTAATAAACCTGAAGTCTTCATATCAACGTCAGCTGTTGGTGGGTGTAGGAATTAACAGTCAAACTCTCCTAAATCATCATCAGCAGGGCCCAGTTTCACAAAAAGGATTAAAGCCTAAATCGATTTAAGATAAACTGAAATAATGAAGAAATTAAATCGATTTAAGAGTTAAACCTTTTTGTGAAACTGGGCCCAGATTAATCTGATGAAAATTGTCACTATTTGAGTGCAAATTTGTAATTCCAATTCAATTTGCTTCGTGTAAGGCGTAATTTGGATATTAAATCATCAACATTATGATGGTTCCAACTACAACCGTCTCTAATACAGGTCTCTGTAATTATGTGTATTGATTAAATGCAGGTTATTATGAACCAAGCGAAACAGCTGAATATACTGAAGATAGTGAAGGTGGAAACTTCGATTTTCTTTCAATGTTGTGTAAAGATTGGGAAGATGCAGCAAAATTGCCACCTAATATCGGTGATGTGAGACAAGTGACAGTTAGAGTTGGTGAGTGTTCGCTGTCATAATCTCTAATATCTGCAATGATAAGACGTTATGAGAGACCCCTGATATTGAAGATTGATAACTGAAAATTAGTTAATTCTGATGTTTTTGATAGAATGCTTCAACCCATCTTCCTGAAGAATGGTAAATGTATTTTACCTGAAACATCAGGTCCTGGTTCCACACTTGTGATTGACAGTTAACTTAGAGTAGAAATTATTTCATGATTCTTGATTCAAATCTGGGGAACAGAGTCCTGTGTCTCCAATCTTCATTATATTGGGTGTTTTAAACCTGGGTTTGTAGTAATTTCTTTTTCCATACCCAGATTTTAAATTTTCCATACCCCTAAATAAAACAACCTAGAACAAGCAATGTAGACCCATTTTAAGTACCAATTATCAATACTATAAGTGATTTCATAAAGTTTGTTATCAAATGTGTAGTAAGACATTTAGGTGTATAGCCTTAAATTCAAAACAGCTGGAAAAAAGTATTTTGAGGCCATTTTCTGATATTCCATACTTTTCCATAGGCAGAGAAAAAAAACATTTCCATAGCTTTTCCAGAGCCTGAAAAAAAATTCCCATTTCCTAAAACTTACCTGTATTTAAACTTTCTTGTATATTTTTGCAGGTGTTGTTCTCGGTCGTGAAGGTGGAGTTATTTTAAGGTCATATTTCCCATTTTTCTTCGGTCTTGGTGGACGTATCGGCAGCGGTAATCAATGGTTTCCATGGATACATATAGCCGATATTGCCGGCATATATCAACACGCGATAGAAAATACAAACGTATCTGGAATATTGAACGGAGTCGCTCCGAACCCCGTTACTAATCAGCAATTCACTAAAGCGTTCGCAGGTGCGATGTCCAGACCAGCTTTTTTCCCAGTTCCAGAGTTTGTAATGAAAGCAGTATTCGGAGCCGATCGCGCTCGTGTTATCCTGGAAGGACAGAAAGTGCTTCCTAAACGTACATTAGAATCTGGATATCAGTTCAGTTATCCAGATATTCAATCCGCTTGTCAAGAAGTCAGTCGATTTCTTCTGAATTACGATTTTACTAACAAATGATATGTAATAGATAACAGTAGCGATCTACTCGTCGATATTAGCTCTGTAGCTGTATTTTTGTGGCTTTTTGTTAGTTTCCAATAGATGTATTTAAATGATAAAATAAAAATATAATCTTATTAGAAGTCATGTTCAATATTTTCATTGTTTGTGGGAAGATCATCAGTTAATCTCGTATCGCCTCCAATGTTCGATTATTCCAGTTGACTGTCTAGCCTGGCATTCCATGAATGGTTCACCCACTTAAGATGTGATATCTTGTTGACAATTTAGTCATAGATCTGTTACACACTATTTTCAATAGTGGGCTGAATAAGAAGAGGACTTCTTCGGAAATGGGAAATCACAATGAAATCGAGAAGAGACAGTTTTCAATTTTTAAATACATTTATATTATAATTTGTGTTCTTTATCTTTCCATAGTCTACAAATAAATGGCTTTCGATTTTGGGGAGGACAGCAAACCCCAAACATTGAATAGCAGCGAAAAAACTTCAAATACAGTTTTTCTGTACAAAAATTTATACATACATTTACACAAATCTAATTAAAACTGTTTTATTAAACTCCAGTTCCTAAAACTGCAGGGTAAATCTTAATTTAATGTACACCTGCATAATCAAAGAAGGCAACATGACATTGTTAAGCAAAAATACCAGCGGTATACCGCTAGTTGAATATCCACTGGAAAATTTAAAAGGTTATCGAAAAACTAGCCCTTAAACACCAAACACATTTGAGAAGGGCTGCAACACAATGCAAGGGAATCAGCTGAAGATTGTCAACTTCATTTCTGTCAAAATATACAAAACATCATTCATAGCACAGTGAAGATCATAGAATCTATATCAACTGATTTTCAATAAAATTATCCTAATTTCATTATTCATTTCATGGCGCTTTTTTCTTTGACCATTAAATTTGCAAGAATCATATTATATATAACTTATATATTGGAATGTAATATATATCTATCTCCCTGTAATCTAACTCAAGGATTCACAAATAGTTAACATCATTTTTTAACTAGTATCCCGTTTATATCGATCCAAGGACCAATACATAATTTGCATAATAACCCATTATCTATCATCAATCGTTCGATTCTAACATAATGAGTAAATATGAGAGAGATGAAACCAATAGAAATCAATCAATCAATCTCTTCAAATAATTATGATGCCGAAATAAATCAGCATTTAATATCTATTATAACGTGGTATGCATGTACGGTATATCAATGTCACCACCATATTTGAACGATTACAAACGACACACTAAAACGTCTCCGTATTTGTGGCAAGGAAATAAAGTTTGGCACTTCATCAACTAAACCATTAAATTAACTGAACTAAATCAAAGGCGCTGGACTAAGCCATATTTAAATATAGCACTTGATTGATTATTCATCTATCACTAGACAAATCTGATCGATCAAAATTTTGTCAATCAACACCTTAATCATCGTTTGATTACTTATGAGTGATTAAGTTATTATTGTTCTCCCGTGGCGGCAAGCCGAACTCTTCCGTTTCAAACTTCTAGAATTTGTTTCGAAATTGAAAGCAAAAGTTTACAATTAATTGAATCAATGAGCAAGTATTGATCACTTTAATATACAGAGTTATTGAGTCCTGTACTGGAACTTACTATTTCTTAACCTACTACATTTGTCGTATATTCAAAATATATGATGCATACATGTACATGTTCATAGGTATTTTGTACATAATTAGTGATAAATCTTAGATTCGAAGCGATATGTACAAGAAGCTAAATATCGTCAGAAATAAATCCACACACAATTCATACATTTCAATCATATGAATTTTCTAGAGGTCCCTCGCTATCAACAACCATCACTGCATCTAATGTCTGATAGAAAATGATAATTTCAGTAGGAGTAAGGCATACATGACTAGTTCACTCCCATTACAAAACTGCATCTACGGGTTTGGGAAAATTCTGAGCGGACTATCGATTATTATCTTGAGCAGCAATTCACTCTCAAATTACAACTGAACTTATTCAATAGAATCACATATATTTTACTGTTTTGGCAACGAGAGGAGACAATAATGAGTCGAATTGAAATCAACGGTACTCAGAAAATAATACAAATCCCACTTGACAAGAAAGAGAGAGATGAGAAAGGAGAGAGACTCTACATACAGTCGTTTCAGCTTGACAATGCTCTCAATTCACTGCTGCAGTAAGATTTAATATGGACTAATGAACAAATAAACAAATGAATGAATGGATGTAATATTCTGCTCGGCGGTGATAGTTTAAATCATCATCTCACGCGAGTAAAGCTTGCAAATTCACACAAGCGCAAGTGAATAGAGTAACGCACACACACATACACACATACTCAGTCTACCAGTGTGTTGTGTTCATTTGGACATAGAACTCAAATGTTTGTTAGTTATGAATGTTTGTAAAGCACAATTACTTTCATGCACAGTTCTTATCGTTTCTATAATATTTCGATTCTATAATTCAGCTGTGATCATCATGATTGCCACAATGACGGCGGAAAGTTGTTTACTTCTCCTTGTTCTTGTACGGATGAACCGTTATGAGTGTACGTCATCCTGATACGCATTCTTAATGGTTGCTACAATATAGAAATATCGCGATTTCTTATTTCAGAATCTTTCAGAGTTGAATCGCTATATGAATCATCGAACAGTGAAATAGATACCGACCCTATTAGTGTTGTTTACTTTCAATGGTTGTTTAACATCTCCAGATGAATTGGCAGGAACTATACTATCAGACGGTGACATCAACTGGAGTTGGAATGACTGGAAATACAAAATAGCAAATACGCCCGTGAAGAAGCTTGTTTTTTTTATCTTGAAAATACGGAATAGTTTCATTTCATTTCATTTTGTGTCCCTTCCCACGACACCTGCCAGCAATGAAACAGGGGGTTTGAATACGAAATCAGAAATCGAAGCACAGATAGTCGGAAGGTTGTGTTAAATGAATTACTGATATGACGAGTCATCGCTCACCTTAGGAACTGCAGCTTGGAATACAAAGTCAGTCATCGGATATGGCGTACTATTAGTCGCAACTATCACCATCGACATGACCGTGCTTCCTGGTTCGGGCTTATCAAACTTCAGCGTTAAAACGAGACCATTCTTATCAAACGCCGACAGATCTGGAATTCCTGTAACGATACGAGATTCAAACTAGTTTAGAATTAATGAATGTTTTCAAAACTTGCGTAAAACATGAATTGAGTGATAGAGAGAACGACATCAACACTATCAGGGTTATTTCTGAGGTCCTGGCATTTTTCTTAAACAATCATCAAGCCACAAAATAAGAACAAGCAATTTGCTATCAAATCTAAAATTTATTTTGTAGACACAATCGTCCCATAGACCAAAAAAAAAAACAATTACTTTTCAGCATTTTCATGATCTTTTGAGTAAGCATTAATCAGGACCCATCCTAAATTTTTCCAAAGGGAACCACTTTTCAAAATTTGCCAGACTCACAACAAACCCTGAGTAAGTACAACTATATAACACTGAGCAGTGATGGGTGATTAATACGTACCAGTATTGTTCGCTATAGGCTGCTGTGTGTTCATTAACGGAGCCACATTACCCAGTCCATCGAGCAGATTATTAACAGGAGCTACTCCACCTATTAGTGATAAGATGAAACTAACACCGTGTAGACATTTACTAAACATCGATTATTCCTAAATCTAGTTTCATGCTTCCAGCGACCCCCACCCCGCGATTCCTGACCCCCCTGCCCGTGATTCCTGACCCCCCAACCTGCGATTCCTGACCCCCCTGCCCGCGATTCCTGACCCCCCCGCCCTTGATTCCCGCGTTATACATCGAAAACATCAACTGTTGTTTAAATTCAATACTCACTTGAATTACCACCAGAGAGATCTAGATCACCGAGTAAATCTAATAAATCTCCACCAGATGATTTTGTCGGTTCAGAATTATTAGGAATCATCGGACTAGGGCTGGTCTCTTCTAATAAATCCAGAATATTCGTACTCTGAAAATAAACAGGTGAATTAACTAATGAATCTGTCAAAGAATCGGGATCCACTTCACGACTTTGAACCAGTTATGAATCAAAATAACTCTGGAGTTAAAATACAGAATGAAAGCATTCAAAGCACAGCTCAAGACATTTCTGTTCAAGTCACGATCTTCGTCTGGAGAGCGCCTTTGATAATAGCCCTGCTATTTACAAGGCGCTATAAGGCGCTATAGAAATTTACAATCCTATCCTATCCTAATGAAGGTCTCTCAGGTAAAGACGATACTAACTTCGTTTTTGTTTGGAATTTTCGTATAATCTTTAGTCGAAGGTACGTGAACGATATTCTCAGATTCATCTTCACCGTTTGCAGTTCCATTAGGAAGATCACCGTTAGAACCCGCCGGTTTCTCAATCAGCGGCATACGTTCCAATAAACCGGGTCTAAATACATTGAATAGAACATTTATCCACAAACAGTCACCAGTTCCATGTGATAGGCATATATTGTTCTAAGAACTTCCAGGGTGGTCACTTTCAATTTGACTTGCTATACGCAATCTCAACTTATTTCCCCGATTTGAAGCTCTTTTACAAAATTCCCTGCTATTTTTAAAGAAGGAAGAATTTCCTGACTTTTCCCCAGATTCCCAGGTAAGTGGCCACACTGACTTCTATCAATAAACCAGCGCTACCCGACCTAATTTGCCTACTCCTTCAATTTCAATGCCATTTGTGAAAATTCACCGGTATTCTAGAACTCAAATTCCCTGTGACTCCTCCTCAAATGTCTGGTTTGAACGTACCTCATACTATCATATTTCTGACATAAAGTCGTGAATTCTACCGATCTCTGTTGTAATTCAACGTGCGTACTTCCTCCGTATAAACCAATTAACTGAGTTATTTTCCTATCAATAACAGCAAAATCACGATCATATTTCACGAGACGACGTCGAGTAAAACCAAAATACGACTGAATTGTAACGATATTTACGTACCTAATCGTAGAGGTAAACCTAGTACTGAGTTTCATCACAGCCATTATTGTATATTCTTTAGTTACAGCTGATGAATGGTTGTTGACTAAAACACGTTCTAATGTATCGATTACTTCATCTTCACTAGCCTGATCACAAATAACAATAAGTATGACTTAGAATATTTTGAGTTGTCTCTTTATTGCAGACCTGACTACTTCGGTGTCTCTGTTTTAGAGTAGTTGTCACAGTTAATTCAGTGAGCTCTTAGAAGAGTTGTAACTCATAAAGATCTGTTCTATTGTGATAATGCACGCTATCAGACGGGATATCAGGAGTCGTTGTAGTTCTACTTACATTGAGAGGTTCGTCATCCTCTAGATCTGTAGATAAGATTAATTCACCGTATTCTCCTATACACCAGGCAGCTACCTGTACGAGTGGCTGCTGCTGTAAGTCGTCTCGTAACGCGCGGTATAGTTGCTGTACAGAGTACGTGTGTAATGACGTTGATTCGGCGATTAATTGAATTAAAGACGTCACTACATCATCACGAGCCTGATTACCAGCCTATAAACAATCAATAAACACTAATACAGGACCCCAGTTGCAGTTCTAAGTTCAAAAGTGGTCTCGAATCGTAGGACTGGTCTTAAGCTGTTAGAAGATTGGTCAGTCATAGAACTAATGTGGTCTTCAGCACGTCTTTAAACTAAGCCTAGACTTTAGCAATCATGACATTAAGTTGAAAAGTGGTCTTAAATCTGACTGGTCTGATTGGTAATAGGAATAAGTTGGCCCTGTACACACCTCAGCAGGGTATAATGACTGTAATATACTCACCATAGTAAGCACTTTCATTACTGTGTCAATATGCCATCGTTTATTAGGCGAATACTTTTCTGCTGCTATTACGATATTTGAACAGGTATCGGCTTTAAATTCGGGGTCGCATTTTTCCAGGAAAGCCAACAATTCCTTCATCATTCCGCGAATGTTATTCGAATTCACCAGCGCAAAACATAACTCCATCGCGCGCCTAAATATATCGATTCATCTTAATCAGCTTCAAAAATACATACGATTATACAACGTATATAACTTAGATGTTATGAAACTTGTCAATTTTTGAACTATTTAGTCCTCAATGTGATTTCTCTTGAATACAAATATGACATATGATATAATATGACAATCATCTTACTTTCGTATGGAAACATCTGGATCCTTCAAACAATCAACTATAGTCGACCGATGCCTCTGAACGGCGTTGTAATCAGCCTGAACCACACGTAGCAGGGTATTCAAAGCTACATATCTACAATTATATTCATCGAAATATTATATTCTATCTAATCGAAGATGACCAGCTAGAAGTCATCGGAAGATATTTATTTGTCTATTAAAGGATGATATATTAGTTTAAGCTGTTGTCTCGCTGTATGTGACCAACACTGCATCAGCTGTTCATTACAATACACACTTTACAAATGGAATAAATTCACCATGAACTCATACAGACAGCACCTGATGTCATATATTAATGAAGCAAATAACTTAGAAATAGTATAGACACCACCTAACACAGGACATATATACATGATCCCTATAGATATAATAGAAATGAATACATACCTTATGTTCTTGTCACTATTTAGAAGAAATCGTCCCAATATATTTACCGCTAGAACCTAAAATTAAAATTTTTACAAAAATTGGAAAACGGACTTAACTACCGTTACCAAAAAAACTCATCTGCGGTTTTTAATGACAATTATCTCTAAATTCAAACACGGCCAAGTTGCTCGGTCAAAACTTAAATCTGAAACTGATCTTAAATCACAAAGACTGACCTTAGGTTATTAGATCGGCTATAGAACAGCTACATAAGATCAGTTTAGACTGTAGTGTTCTTAATTCTAAGCATTACCTGCGCAACTGGCTCCACAATCACAATGAAACTAACTAATAACTTAAAACAGTGCATTTACAGATTGAAATCACGATATGCATATAGAGTAGAATATGTATGCAGATTGATATGTGTATGATAGCAATTACTGTTACTGAACGTACATTCAGTGATTTTTAGGTTTAAGGCCGGTCGAAGTAGATGGTTTCATCATACAATAGTAGCTACATACCTCATAGACGAGGAGTGCTAGAACATCAACATCTTGAGGATTGTGTTAGAATCAACCGTAACTTGAGATTAATTATAGAAAATAGGAAAACATGAAGACAGGCAGCGCTTCGTAGGTTATCTAGATTTTATGATGAAGCCATTACCCCACACTTTTAGCGAAAATGCTCGCATTTTCAATAAAATCTAGCGAACCTACAAAGCGCCATCTGTCTTCGAGTTTACTGATTTAACACCACGTTAAATCAGCTCCTCCTCAACTCTTCACAAAATTATAATAAAGAACTAAATAGCATAAGCATTGGAGACTAATGTCTATTTCAACTATGTTTGAGAGTACCTCAAGTGGTCTAGCTCCATCAGTTTTGGTAGTACATACCTGATAAAGGTCTTTTCTCAAAGGACCAGAATGGACTGGTAGTTGAACTAAAACATTGATTTTTAATCCATTTTACACATTTTTGGAGGATTACCAAAAAGTCTTCATCGAGTCTTCATCGAATGGGGGTTAAGACCCCATTTTCTTGAATAAATCAAGTTCAACAATATTATGTCTCCTATGCCTACCATTTGAAATTTTTTTACAAATCATCAAAAAAATTATGGTTTGTAGGCATGGAAAAACTAAACATATTGCTAAATATTCAAATTATGGAGTCATTTTTCGATTACGCTACCCCATTCAAAGAACACCTTTTGGCAATCCTTCAATACAGCATAAAATATATAAAAAATCTTATGTTTTAGCTCGACTGCCAATCTGTGCTGATCGGACTATATGAGGTACATAGTACCGAAACTAAGCGAGCTACGTCACCGAACGTCATCTCAAGCAACGTTGAAATAGACACTTCACTAGGCATACATACACACAGACAGTAATCATACAGAGATCTAGGCGGCCTATTCATGCGACAATGATACACATACCCGTAGACCTAGTTCCGAATCTATAGCCATTATAGTCGCTACTGTTTCATACAGTATTGAGTTACCGACGTTACGACTGGTTTCTGTGTTAGTGGCCACCTAGAGGGCGCAAGGGTAGATCGGAGGAAAGGTGAGATGATTTAGTGATTTGAAGGAGAGAACCCGAGCGGTTACGAACAAACCTATATAGGCAGACATGAGCCTAGTTAAGTGTATAGAGCATCATTAACGCTACACCGAGATCAGCCTAGTTAAAGATATCAAGCCGAACAAAAGCCAAAATCTTGCTTCGTGAATTTAGCGGCGGTGATGAAAGTGCGGAACTGTTAATTATTTAGCGCAGTGCGGTGATTGATATATACACAACGAACAACATGTCTGCCTAAACGTAATAGTGTGTGCTTACAGACCAGAACCAACCATCTCCACGAACCACACGGTTGATGCAGTAAGCAGAGGCAATAACAGTGCACATCATTACTCACAGCAACTTATCTTACAATCATCATGTCAGCGTTGAGGTTACATGCAATATGAGGTCAACCCCTTAAAGGTTTTCATTGTAAATTTATGTCTAAATGTTTTTTCCAATGCGTGTTTTGACGTAAATTTACGTTTTGTGTTTGACGTAATTATACGTCCTTGCGATATTACTGTGCTCTCCGGGGAAGGCTGAATGTTTACTAGTAAAAAACGTGAATTTCGAAGCAATTAATAATAAAACCTGGGATAATTGATTCCGAAAGAATTAGCACCTTTAAGGGGCTTTAAAGAATTTGTCGATGTTTCTCTCTATTTGTTACTCAAAATGTATTAGTATATAGAGTGGTACATGAACGCGATGAGGATTAAAGGTTTGACTGTGACATGTATCCGAGATAAGAGGCTTAGTAATAATGTGACTGATGATTGCCTTCGAAAGAGCATGTTTTATTATCTCCTACCCGTAGCCCACTCTCTGACTGTACACCCATTATAGTCAACACGATCTCATACAGTATCGCGTGGCCTACATTTTTACTCGTTTCTGTATTTGTGGCCACCTGTAGGTAAGGAAACATTTATAATTCACAAAATACATTAACAATTTTCTACTCAAATCAAAGGCACAATTTAAGACTTGTAGACTTTTATCTTAGTTTCAACAACTGAATGCAGGGGCCAGTTTCATAGAGCGGTATTAGCTTTAAACAGCGGGCTAACTTAACTGAAATTGAATCAAGTTAACCCCCTGGTAAAAGTAAATAACAGTCTATATGACCGGCCCCTGAATATTTCAATATACAAATTTCGATTCTCACAGAATTTTAAGTTAAGATTCTTAGATTCTTACCTGAGCCAGAATATCATTCATAGTTTCACTAGCATCGGCGTCATGATGTCCCAAAATACGTAACAGACGTAGAATCTTCACCTGAATTTAAATATTCATTATCAAACAATTAGTCGACTGTAGAACAACTTTCATGTGTAACCAGAGTTCTTACAGATCACTGATTCCGAAATTTCCTAACTCTCTACCAAAAATGCCCTCATAGAATTATAAGATATCCGCAGTAGGGGTTTTTTCTTCTCAAGCGGTTCCTTGTGCTACTTGTCACCAGCAGGAAACTCAAACTCCAATCAAGAACACGGTTAGTCAGGTAATAAATCTGGAATTCCGTGATCTGTAAGAACCAAGGATCCCCACTGAAATATTAATACAATTTTGGCTGACCTGTAGAAACGGATCGCTAACTCCAGACACATCATGCTCCGGGGAATAACCAGCCATTATCAGATTCTTCAGAATACGTACGAGTTGAGGAACGAGCTGAAAGAGATCAAACATTAAACATTGTTCCCTCTTAAAAAATACTCTTCCAGTACCCTTCACGCAATCGTCATCATAAAGTGAGAACTAAGCAGTATATGAAAAGAAAATGCAGCCATAACCGAACAGGTCTCAGATTATATTCAACCAAAGTGGAATTGAAATCTACAAAAAGCTGCTAGTTCACATTTAGGATAGTTCCAAATATTCGGTAGAATAACGAGGTAATAAAATGTGGTATAAATGTACTGTAAATGTAAGTGATAGGAAGAGTGGCTCCGTTATACGAGGGAGTCAGATAGCAGTAGATGAAGCAATTATCTGAGAAGATTACGCATATAATGTCTCGCGTTTTATTGGGGATCAGGGAATTTTAATGGAGTTTCTCAAATGACAGATGAAGGCAGTATTAGAACACTTCAATATCTACTTCAGCTCATCGCACCGAAATAACATATAGGGATGCATGCTTTACTCGTGACGGCACAAATTTTGAAATAACTCTCCTCAAAGAGCTGTAACCAGGGTTAACATATTTCAACAACTACAAACTAAATTCAAAATACTGTCGGGTAGGAGGATAGACAATGAACAGGTTAGGGCATCGTTCCTCGTCAGGGATTTGAACCTATGACATCAAGACTTAGTGCCCTAGCGAGTGATGCGATACCATCAGGTTCAAATCCCCGCTGAGAGAGGATAAGGTTAGGGGAAGCCCAGTGCAAAGTATCTCTTTTCTTTTAAGTATAAGTGATAGATCAAACTCAAATGAAAGAGCTAGTTTGTAATAATGTCAGGAATAAATCAAAAACATACAAACATTTATTAGAAGAACATTTCATTCATTGCGGTTACTTAAATAAATAGACAAGTCTTCAAACACCTAAAGACTTGTGTCGTTTTAGTTGGAATTTATGAATTATGAAATGATGTAACATAGATATATCTGAAATCTGTTAAAACTTTCACCAAAACGTTTGGGACCAATTAATTAAGAGATTTAGACAAAGCATTAAATTTGAGAAAACAACAAAATATCAACAAAACATAAATTACCTCGATTTTCTGATCCTGTTACAAAAACAGGGAACAAAAATAGAGCCATCAACAATAATATTCAGAGTACAGAAAATACAAAATTCCTTCGATATATTTTCACTGGGTGAAAATGCTGCTCATGAAGATTGAAGAACCTCTAAATTAATGCTACAAGATTCTCTAACACAGAAACTTTAGACAACAACTAAATATTCAAAATGTTCAAACAAGAGATTGAATACAGACTTTGATTAGAGATATATGGTGACAATTCAATCTATGTTCTAACATGTAAATGAGGATTATAGCAATGACGTTTGAAACTGTCAAAATATTTACATGTTACGAATTGAATATCTACTTCGAACATGTTATACTTTCTGCAGCATGATGTGAACTGGCCGCGCTGCATGCTGACAAGTCGACCCAATCTCAACGGTCATCGCTATAAACACCCGACTAAAAATACAACAAGATGCAGTGAAATAGTTGTATGTATACTTACACGTACCTTGCGGAAGTGATTCAGTGTGTCTGGACTTCGTTCACACATCTCCGTAATGAGACACACAGCCGTCAATAAAACACCTACAAACAATTCAATAACACAACTTCAATTCTCTAATCTACAGTCAAACTTAGTTTCAACTACTTGTGATCGTATAAATCCTTGCATCACTTAAATTACCACTACGTTCAAACCCCGACCGGCGCCTACATACAGTGATTAAAGATTTTGACAATTGGTGAAATTAAATGACTTGTTTGTTTCAAGACAAAATACCAAAGGTTCATTCTCAGAAGAAGCCTAGTATTAGACATCTTCACCCGTCAAGGGATTTGAACCCACTACGCTAAAGCTGTTCGCCGAACCCCTTGACCTCACGAGTCGTTAGAGTCGTTACTAGCCGACCAGAATCCGGTTGTACCAATCACAGCGCTTGTAACAAACGACTTTAGGCTTCTATTGGTTTCCCGTTAAATAGACCAATCAGCGAACGTTTTACTGAACAAGGAAGTATTTCGCAAATCGATATATGACAACAGCGCCAGTAATGAAATCACGCTTCGTTCGAGAGTGATACCTGACCCCTGGCAAGCGAAGATGAGTATTAGACGGGGTGGCAGTTTATCAGGGGGTTAAATCTGGGGTTGACTGTATTTTGGAGACCTAATTTGTATCTCAAATCAATTTACTAGTAAAACATCCACACGATAATTGTCTCAACTATGACGACTCAAACCAACGCCACTTCTGTAAATTCACTATCATTATCTAGTAGATTTTGTTTTTAGACTTACCATGATTCTTTTCATTGAGCATATTCCTCGTGGCTGGAATAAACATCTCCATCAGATCGGGAACTTTACGAATGATACGTACAGCACACAACGCAGCCTGTAATTCAATCATTATTTCATTAGTTTCACGATTTCCGAAACCAAAAATCCGCACAAATTCAATAATAACAAATGAAATTCATGAATACCTTCTTTTTGATGTAAGCGTTTGAAGATTTCAGAAGTTTTTCAACTTCTCCGGCCAAATCTCTGCTCATTTCCGTCGAACAAATGCTTCCCAAAGTGCACAATGCTAGACTTACAATATACTGAGTTTGATGATTCAAATCACTGAGAAATAATGAAAACAAAACAATTAAATACCGTGTGATTTCTACTCGTTTCGGCAAAACCTTCGAGCGGAAACCAATACGTACTTTTTGAGGGAATTTGTGACGAGTAAATGAACGTCTTGTCTTTCATCAAGAAGTAACATAGCACCGAGGTATCCTATTCTTTTATCAGTGAACTTCGAAGATGCGATCAATTTTAGACATTCCAACTGAAAACACGAATCAAAAACGAATGAAAGACATTTCAAGAGAATTGAGGGAATTTTGTAGGCATTTCTAAACAGGGTGCAGGGCATTTTTCTTGGCAATGGGATACCGGCAACACCAGATGGCGCAATAAAACACTGGGTCACTCGTAGTGAAAATCAGTTCATTTTCAATGAAATTTTAACATTATTTTTAGGCTTCCAAATCCGGAAATTATCAAACGAGTCGTTATCGAATTGATTTAAGATTTCCTTTCTCACTCAGTGTGTGGTATTGATTTCACTGAAAATTGATTTACTAATCAGAAAAATTGGCTCCAAGTTTATTGAAATGTAGAAGAAATTGAAGCGCGGTAACCCGCTGCCACTAGCGATCCTGGTGGATTATCGCTGAATCCTAGCTTCCCTCAGTAGCCTTGCCAGTATCCCATTGAATGCACACTTTACGATGCTCTCTTCCCTTTCGAATACTTTACTTAATAAACTATAATTTGATGAATCTCAGCAGTAATTCGATGCACACACAGACACATACCTGACCAAAGTGGGCTGGATAACCCAACATATGAATATACAATAACTTGGCGACGTTGCGACATCGATAGGCGTTGTCTTCTTCTCTGAATACATCTCGTATTTGAGCACATTCTCGTTGGACGACCGAACGCTCGTCAGCGGCAGTTCTCGCCGAGCGAATCTCGCGGATTAAATCACGCAGGCGCTTCGGTGTCGGCATAGTGAATCAATGAACACTGCGGCGCTCTGTGAAAACGTCTTCAAATCTGCAAGAAATAAAACTGGTCTGTAGTCGAGGACAAGAGCATTGTTGGAGATTGAGTGGATTAAACCAACAACAGTCACTGGATTCATGGGTTCGAATCTTAGGTGCGAAAGTCTCTTCTGGCCTATGACAACAGACTTGTCACATATGGATAACTGGCTCAAATGACCAACCTACTACCAAGTCAGTAACCTATCAGTAGTTTTAATTCACGATCAGATATTTTCACAAACCACATGGGATGCGGTGTTGGTGCCTTTCCAATAAGTCAATTGACTTGTAAAAGCTTAAATACACACCACCAATGATTAGGTAACTAATTAAAACCAAACCTAAGTCAGTATTCATTATGATACACGCTTTTTAATTTTGGTAATACTACAGTGTGGGTCACCTCAACGCGGATACATTTGGGACGTACAACTTAGACAGTATGCAAACGAGAAATACATAATTTTTGACAAGTCACACACCCGACCGTCGGCGACCCGGAAACCAAGAAATCCGGCCTCATTTACACAATAATTCACCTTCTTTTGACAACTATTTAAGTTTCAACGCAATAAAACAGTTATAAATTGTGTCTGAAATGAGATATATTTACATTTTAGCAGGTGGTTAACGAGTTTCGAGTGAATTTATTGAGCATTCCTTTAATTTTTCGTCTAAAAATGGCTGCAAACCGACACCTGTTACACCCCCGGATTAGTGTCATATTCCGCCATTGAAATAGTGTTCAATTCAGTATCAAATGTTTCTGTTTGAGATTTATCTCAATTATTCTCATGATTTTCAAACTCTTAAATGAATTTGTCTCAGACCACTCAGTTTATATAGATGGCTTAATATCGAATTAAGTTTTGAATTATCATCACATTAAGTAGTACTTAATTAGCGTAGTGATATCGTGTGACGTCTGCATTTACTGACATCTATCGGGTGGATGCCTA
Organism: Tubulanus polymorphus; assembly: GCF_964204645.1. Lineage (NCBI taxonomy): Eukaryota > Metazoa > Nemertea > Palaeonemertea > Tubulaniformes > Tubulanidae > Tubulanus > Tubulanus polymorphus. The sequence continues at coordinate 1,882,005 of NC_134027.1, read as the reverse complement.
ACTCTAGCCCTAGCTGTGGCAGGCGAGGATCGGGCTCCGACTGACGTAGACTGGTTGCCTGTTCCATTAAGGTAACCAGTCTACGACTGACGAAATCTCCGAATGACGTCAACAATGGCCGCACAAACTCGTCGCATTCAAGAAGAATTACTGGTATATTTGTGTGATAACTATACAGATGATAATCCTCATCTCACCCTGACATCTTTGAAAGAACATTTGAAATCAATTCTTAAAGACAGTGAAGTTTCAGACCGACCCTTACAGGCAGAAAGGTAAATAGACCGACAGAAAGTGAAATTTTCAGTGGGAATTTCCATGAAATCTTCACTTACCAGGGTCGAATTCAAATCCAAATTAAATCTTTATTCAGTGTTATATCATTCACATCGCTGATCATTTATTTCAGATGGCTGTACTGGGCTCAACAGAATAAATATATCAAATGTATAGAAACTGAAGTGCCAGTTGGAATTCTACCAGATGGTTGTAATGCTTCACTTATTGATGCGAAGGTTTTTTCGAAAAAAAGAGGTCCGGATGATGAAATCTATGATAACAATGATGATATTCGGAATAGGGTAAATTTTCTATTACCGATCGAATTTTTTGAAATGAATTAAGAGTGTTTTTGACGATTAAAATGATGATATTCCACAGGTTGCTAGAGGAAACTGTTTGTTGAGAATGGGTAATGAAGTGACGTGTATTATTTACGCGTTGAAGAAGTTTACCGGTGGTCTCGGGGACGATGACGATAAAACTACAGGAGGAGATGATTTTACTTGGAAACGTTATTTCATTAAGGTTCAAAATTATTTGTTTCCAAAGCTATTTTCACATATTTCAATCTCCCATGAAATCTGAAATTTATTTTCTTTTTTGTCTATATATTTGTTTAGGAACTCAATGAAGTGGAATTAGTTTGCGCTACTAAGAAAGCCAATGGTGAAGCTGCTCATTTGAGTTGTATAGATGTTCAAGGGGAGAAGATCATTTGTGCTGGGTCCAAAAATGTACATTTGTTATTCAAAAATAGAAGTGAGTTCGAATATACCATAGTAACAATTTTGCGTTCATGTAAGACATAGATTTTTGTAATATTTTGTAAAGTTTTTATTCACTTATGATGATTGTTTTTTCCTCAGGTGATATTGAAAAATATGTTGACCAGCGATTCAGAATTGCTAAAGAAGTGGCTCAAACTGTTTCGGATTTTTTGGATCAGATGGATAAAGAAGCCAGGCAAAAGTAGGGCTAGTTGATTACATACAATCATATATTTTGATTATTTTTACTAAAATCTTTTTGAAATCTATGTGTTTATGTATTTCACTACAGGTTGCTTGAGTTTCTTTGCGTCACTCATTTCACCGCAGTTTTTGAGATTTTATCCCCAGCTCATCAACATGTCGAAAATCTATCTCATCTCGAACGGTAAGAAATAAAGCATTAAAACTAACAACTATCAATTATTCATTAGATTTCATCTAGTTCTCTATGTTCATCTCTTGTGTTTTACAGACCAATGCTCAAATTTATTGCCTGGACGAAAACTTCAAATTTAGACACCAATGACTTGTGTTGTGTTGTGCCACATATAGGATTTGAGGTATTTTGTATTCACATCAAATGTATATCGAATTATATTTGATTTCATCTTATCTGTAGCTGATATTTTATTTAGATCGGTCGAATACTGAAATTAGATACAGTTGAATATGACCTGATTCCCGTGTCAGATTTGGACTTACGAATGCAGCAAGTAAGAACCTTCATTTTACAACATCAATCGCTTATGAGAATATTTCATATTGTTTACAGTTTAAGTCGTTGTAGCTGAGACCATCATTATTGTGACAAACTTATTCAAATGGTGACTTACGCGTAGTGAATTGAATTCAAAATACAAAATTGTATCAAAGAATAACCATTACCGGTACTTCAATGATGTGATGACTTGAACAGACTTCAGTGACGTGATGATGACTTAAACGAATTTGACTGTGATTACGTGATATTTTTCAGGTTAGGTGTGGTTATAACTCTGAAGGTGAAGTTTTCTATTTCCTCGATTTCAACAGTAATGTTGTTGGATTGTTGAAGAAGAAAACAGTGTGGTAGGGAAAATTTTGATTTTGAAAAGCGAAATTTTGAATTCATTTCTCTTTGAACTAATGAATTTTCCTTATTTGGAAACAATTTCGTTGCAGGTACATCATGTGCAGAGCAATTCGTGAAAAGTCAAAGGCAGCCGTTTTATCGAAAAGCAAAAAACAAGATTTCAAAGAGAAGAAGGCACTTGGAAAGGTAAATTATTAGAAAATAATGTTTACAATCTAACTGACATGACATGAACTTCTGACAAGATAAACCTGTTTCCTTGTAGACAAAATGTCGAATTCTAGAAATTCGAACGTGGTTGAAATTAGATGACGATACTACATCTATTTGGCAGGTAAACTATACATTTGACAAATTTTCCCTAGATATTTACCAGTTGATATATAAATGAGTTGATGGTTTATTTTATTAGGGTTTAGCAATAAATTACATCCGCTGGTGTTTGCGAAATTTCGAATCCTCAAAAGTTTCGCAAGAAGAAATAATTGACAAATTTCCTGATTTGTGGTACGTAATACACTCTGTAACGAATTGACAATAGATGGCGCTTTGTATCTTCATGAAACTAAAAAGCGATATCTATATTAATCACTTAAATTAAATAGAATGAGTTGAAATGATTTTTTTCACTTATTACGATGTCAAAATCTTCCGCCATTGTGATATATGACCGCGCATCAGCAATAGAAATAAATTGCACATATCTGAACTGATGTCAATTTGTCAGAAGATGATTAATAATGTAGTGTTCAATTTTATCTTGTAGGAAACGATTTCTCGCTGAAAACGACGAAACTGATGAAATAATAGCTAAATTTATCAACAGTTGATGACAACTCGGTAACAATAAGGAGTTGATTAGAATTCACAGATTCCATGTTATGAGTTCATCTGTTGTTATAAATCTCTACTGTACATTTTATTGGTGATGACGAATTGTGTTCATTTTCCTCATAAAATGACATTCCATATTCCTAATATGAATGTAACTATTTGGTAATGATGTCAACTCGAGAATATTGTCGTCCGATGAAGAAGATGCTCATATGAAGATTTACGCCTTTTGCATGGTTTCTTGAGACTGTGTAATTTTCCTATGGTTATGACTGAAGTATTTGTGAGAGTGATGAGTGGAATGAAGCTATCCATCATGTAAACTGTCACAGCGTGAGCGTGTGTTGTTATGTGAAGATTTAATCATCAATCATATCCTGAATCACTGATGTGCAATGTTTCACTATTTTCTATTTATTGATATTTTCACTATATATAAATATATCTATATTCGTCACCGATTTACATTCAATGTATTTATACTGTCCGAAAAAAGTTTTATTTGTATAGTTTATTTATTAATGTAAAGATATAGCAGATTACATGATATATTTACGAAATTATTTATTTGTTATTCTTGTGTGAATTGTTAAAAGTTTTAGTCATTATTCATTCAAGTTTGATATGATATAAAGATGAATAAATGGAATATTATTAGTACATGTAATTAGTTTCCTTCGTTTGATCTTGTATTTGACTCTGGGTTGCAGCTTGAAACTGCTGTGATTTCGCGGGGTGCAGCTCTTTGATTCGATAAATACATAGAAAGACATTTAAGAGAAAGCTCTTGTTTCGTGTAGATTTTGTAAGAATTCATTAAGTGTAATTCGATTGTAAGCAGCGGATTTTCTTTAAATAACATTGTTGTATTAATTCTTCTAAAAACGTTTGAACTTGTTGGAACGACGTTTCTCGTTCATCGCTACAAATGTCTTAGTTTCAAAGCCCGTCATTTTTCAAAGCAAAAAAAAAAGAAATGGTTTGGAATATCGTATTCGTTTTATTGCACAAATTTACAATCCATCGATGTAGACCTGACATAAAACAGTATACGATACGATTTGAACGAGATTCACATCGTAAGAAAATTAATCGAAATTTGTTCATGAACATTCTGGCAACTAGCATTACACAACAATAACACATTAATTGATAAAAAAAAGAACAATTTAAGATTGAAATATTTTACAGCAAAATGTTTCGTTCAGTTTTATACATTTTAGCGGAATCATTCATGGATACCTCACGCTAAACTGTCGAATGTGGAGGTCGGTGTAAACGCCATTTCTGTTGATATGGTCGAGTTAGTACTGAGCGTACTGCGGGTCCGTTTCATACTCGCTTGTTTCCTTCGAAACGAACGTTTGAAATGTTGAATTTGTTGCGACGAATCGTGCGTATATTCGTACGTGAATCCCCCGATTATTCCACCTAGAATAGGTCCAACCCAATACACCTAAAATACAGAATTTAGAAAAATAAATGTACTAATCTTTGGACTATAATCCAGTTATACATATCCGATGGTTCTTATGAAAATAACCACTCTTGACCTGCAGATCGACTAAAATCGAAACCCAATTCAAGGTTCTTTGTCAAGAACCATAAGTCTCGAACAACTCCATTCTACATTCTATTTTGCAGAAGAACCATTAATTCTCCACCAATAACCCCGAGGTTCTTCGAAGAACACCAGACCCCACGTTCGAAGAGTGTATAGTAAAAAAATACCAAGTAATGAAACCACAAAATACAATCTTGTCAATTTTCTTGTCAATCAGTGAACGGGCGACAATGTTATGGTATCACTTACAAAATAGTGAAAATACCCGCGTGAATGTCACAAGAGGACAGACGAAGATATACGTGTACCCGTCTGGTGGTATAGAACTGATTACATTAACGATGAAACGGTTCCGACGATGGGAACCACTAATTAACCAAGGATGTGTAACGGATGTATCTCACGATCGAGTCAATTTTGTCTTCATTATTCGATCAATTGTGGTTAGATTCACATTAACTACGAACTCCCCCCTTCAGACAAGACATATACATTAGAAACGTGTATAGAATCCCATTCTCCATCCACACAGCGACAACCTTTAGTCTATCTAATTCATCATTATTAAAAAGTAGAAAGGTATAGCAATGGTTCTTAGAAAACCAGGGATAATATTCCTGATCGTTTGCACTATGTCACTATCTACGGTTATAATTTCGAAGGATACGTACCCAATGATTAGTCCATCTATTCATGATAACAGCAGGACCTAAAGAACGAGCAGGGTTCATACTTGCTCCGGTTGCATTTATCTAAAAAGATACCGAATATAAGATGTACATTTTTACGATTAAAAACGATTGAACTATGGTCGTCGCAGGTGCAGTAAACGGTCCCTTGATAACTAATCATGACGGTACAAAAGCAAAAAAGTCTTGCGCTATTCAGATGATGGATCATTTTAGTGACACTTCTGTCTGTAAAATTCATTTGATAAAAGGTACACACTGTGCTGTAACATACGAGATATGCCTCGACACTCTTTGGAAATCTTTGTCGAGCTGAAACATAGACTTCTAACTGGCATTTATATTCTGATCACGGTATCATGCATAAGAACGACGCATGGAATCTAAAACAATTTATCAACACCTGTCTCCAGTCCTGTTCAGATCTAAATTGGGTATATATTTCATTCGTCCATGAACTTTGAAAAATTTTCTCACCGCCAGTTTCTTCGTCGTATCTAAATAGATTAGCCGAACTTCACTTCGTATACAAAAACATACACCTAAATGAATATTGATAATAAGCGAAGTCCCATTGGGAAAATTATCTATCGTTCAAACTTAAGCTTCTCGTTCATCAAACTGAATACTAGCCAAGCGGATAGGTTTGGTTCTAAGTCAGTGAAATTACTTTGTAATTCTCGCATGAGAGGAAAACCTATTACGGATAAAATACAATCGTTGTAGCCATAATCCAAATTGCCTCCTCGTCTATCGTCGTCGGCACAATTTTCTGAAGACCATTAATTTCAAAGATGTCTATAGCGAACAATGAACTGTAGCAGCAACACGGCATTCAGACATTTCCCTCGATGGAAATCTGAAATTAAGCCCGTAAATTGGGCTTCGATTTATGCGTTGCAGGTTATATGAAGCACCATTCAGATATCACGTGTCGCTAGTTTTTCTCGCGTTTTGATTGCTAATCATGACTGACAGAATTGGATCCTTGCAAATTCAATACGTGACAAAAGTGTTCTATTATGCCATATAAATTCCGATCGGTGTCATGAAATTCAAATTGTCTGCCGTAGGTAAAGAGAGAATGCAAATCTTCAAATCGCTTTTTTTTTAAACTACCAAAAACCTCTCGATCACGAGTGTTCCACCATGATTCACATCAATCGATGGTAATCTCGTGTGGTGCGCTTTTTGCCGGTCACATCTTAACGCAATTTTCCCCGTGGATTTGATTTGCATATCTAGAGATGTTTTTTTTCCTTTATTTCTCTCGGGCGGTATCGGATCTCTGTGATATGGTTAGCAAATCCTTCTTTTTCTCACGGTGTTACTGATTGAAAATCGTCAAGGACGAACCGGACCCCGGAGGGGTATCATTTCATCGATATCAAATAAATATATACGTACCCGCCTGCCTTTGAATGTAGCGTAAAAAGGTTACCGAAATCGTCTGATTTTGTAAATGTGCTAGGAGCTAAATTTGATGTTACGGATTTTGCTACGACTGCAGAATTTTGACAGCAGGAACTTTATATTACATTTATCATAGTGTATAATGATGAAAAACAAGCGAAGTTGAAATTGATGCCGATGGCAGCCATTGGCTCTATACAAGTCATGTATTGTCAGTGTAACTAGTATCTCGTTTATATGAGTTGCGAAATGGAAATCGCGCTCATCTTTCATCGGGACTTGACAAGTTGGATCCAGCATTCGTATAAACCCAGGAGTCGGAGTCATCCCTAATTAGATCATTACGAAACCCGGATAAGAGAAATAGCATGTTATCTACGGCAATCTTGGCAGTTTCGACGGCAACAAATATCCCTGAATTAAGCCAATCACTGTTGTGACGCCGATTCGTAATGAAAAAATCCAGATACGAAGCCAACCATGGCTGATAGCTAAATCACCCCTTCTTAGGTTTCATTAGATAACATATAAAACTATCGGCATCGCGGCGAATTTCGTAATACGGTCTAATTTCCCTGCGTCGTGGTCAATTGGGTCACTGTACGGTGTATGAATATCACGGCGTTTTCCACTGAAATTACGACGTATTTGGTTTGTCTGTCTAGAATTGATGGCACCATCCTAATTCATGTTCAAAGAATATCTGGGGTACAGCTACAGGGGGTGGCGACGCTTGAAGAACATGTTGTGGGAAAATGGCGAATGTCCGTCTAACGTCTGAGGGTGTTCGTACAGACAGCCGGTTGATAGCTGTAATACTGGTGACGTCACTAGGACGGTGGTACTGAGATTCAAACGGTCGGTGCGCGCACGTATTCCAATTATTACCAGTTGTGCCTCAGGTGCTTCAGAAACTGGAGCTAATGTAAACTGTTCATTAAACGACCATTAATTTGAGTACCATTCCATACAATTCTCCGTCGATACGACGATATTCATAAATAGTTTCATTAATTACCGTGGTCTAAACATTTTCAAAATGAGGTGCGCAACATCCAGCGAGACATTTTGAATACGGGATTATTTTCCTTCTGTTGGTTTTACTCGTCGATTTCAAAGGCACGTGTGGTCGGGTTTTCTTTCCGCTCATTTACTTATCTGAAAAGATATTTTTTCCTATCCGTGCGCTGATGTAAAGCTGTATTAACCGGCTTCTGAGCCGTCGTTTTATACAAAGATTCTCGCAACAATTTAATCTTTAACGTGAAAAGAGGTCTGTCCTTCGCCGCTGTTCGGGTATAAACGAAGCCACTTCTGGATGTTTCTGCCCGTAAGCCATCTTAAACAGTTCCACACATCAATAGCTCGGTGTCCTTTCAAGCGGCTTTTATACCTACGGAGACAAGACGAATCATTACAAGATTCTCACGATTCTTTCTTGCTCGGTTCCATCCGAAAATACGGTGAACTGCGTCGCAACTTGTTACTTAACTGCGCGCATATTCATGACGCGATAGATTAGAAAACGAAGGCGTTTTATATTTTGTTTCCATGCGTACAAAACGTAATTATCGTTTCAGAAGTGGTAGAACGATGGCTTCTGACAGTTTGCTTGTAGAGAAAATAATGGCAGTGGCATTTTGAGTTATTTCAGACCGTGAATGTGAGGGCGAAATTCAATTAAATTCTCTCTCGACATTTCGGAGCAGTTCCAATGAAACGTATGTCATGACGTACACGTCAGAACACATAGAAAACGATTGAAACACATAAGAAATCCTGTGATTTCATCTGTGGCTTGCTACATAGTCCATAGACGAGACTTGGGTCCAAAAGTGTTGTTTAAAGTTAAGGCCTGGTCTCAAGTTGCTAGATTGGTTATATAACCGTAATAAGCTATGATTATGGAACCCACCCGACCTGATAACCTGGAAGCCTGGTACCGTTGAGAGAAAACGCAATCTTCTATACATGTAAGAACCAGAATTGATTGAAACCATCATGTTTTATTTAGATGTATGGGGTATTTGCGTCATGATTTCCCAAATAACTGAACCGAGAATGATAGATCATTTTGGCAACGTAGAATGATTATTATGGCAATAAAATCGACACGAAGTCTTGTAAAATATTCATAAATGACGAGGAAAAGTAAAGCGTTGTAGAGTGATAAACCTTGATTGCTTAACGGTCACGTCCCATGTGATTTGTTATGTCAATAACAGCATTTTCTCCATACGTGAACAGGTTTCTCAAGCAACTCTCCGATTTCCCCCGATCACCCGCACAGCATCCGATGTGTTTCATGTGAATCATTTTTCCCAACTTGCGTGATCTAACTTTCCTCCATCTGATGGTGTATCTCGTGTAAACGGATATGTCATGACAATCGAGTCAAGATTCGACTGATTCGGGAATAACGTGCCGTTAAATGAGATCTTAAAAGTCGCCCACCTTCGATTAGAATAGAAATGGAGCCACCCGAATCTATTGATGTACGTAATTTAATGATCAACTGTGGGAATCGATGATTCTGCTTGTGGCAAGCGAATATCCACCAGGTTCGCCAGCGATGCCGGATTTCTTCTCAGATTCAATTGAAATCTGTCCATAGTTTTTCAAATTCAATGGATGAGGAATCGAATAATCGCGCTATAAACGAACGCTTAAAAATCAACCTGTGTTTATCAAGAGACACGCTTTGCCAAATGTTTTTAATGGGAGGCTAGAAATATAGATTAAAGTACAGTCATGTACATTGAAAATGAACTAAATTTTATCAGATTGTCCATGGGTTATCCTATTGATACGCACTTCGTCTAGCGGGATAGCTGGTGGCACTCGGGGTCCTCTTATACATCTTGATAATTTTGAGCCGATCCTCGATCCTCATGGACTGCTCCATAGTTTGGATTTGATTCTCGTGGGAGAACTCCGAGCTGGCGACAGACGTTGTTGGCATTTGACGCAATTTGCAATCTATTGGAAACCACGGCGAAATTGACAGGTATCTGATTTCTGAAGGAATGTAATCGAATTATCGTTACATTAATGGCGCTCTCGTATTGCAAGCATCGGAGACTTCCAATATTTAACTCAAATCAATAGGCAAACGAGACCGATCGGTCTTACATCACTCAGGATACAAGTTACATTTCCATTGATGTTGTAGCATATATTTGCATTCGGTTCTCGACCCTCTCTGCCAATGAAATATTTATAGACAAATTCCAACCTCGGGGGAATTTCAATAGATCTCGCTTTCTATAGCGCCGAATCTCTCGGGCCACAAAATCTTCTCCTTCTTTGATAATTTCAATTATAGAATCGTTCATGAAATTGCCTTCCTAGACGTTGTTGTATATTATTTCCCAATGAATTCGTTCAGTTGTCGTTTATTACTCGCAGGGATTTTCTGCTGATAAATTATTGTGTATAATTCCCTGTCGACAGTTTGATGCTTTTCGCTTATATAAAATATGTACGTGGCGACTGTTATATAAAAGCTGTTAACAGCGCATGGTTCGTTGCCCGGTAAATTATAAACGATATTTTTGCGAATGATTATGTAATCTAATGATATTCATTCTCTGAATACTCAAAATATATGAAAACAAAATTCGTAAAGCGATTAAGATTTTTTTAAAGGTACCAGTGGAACGTTTGGTATGACAGGATACGTTTGTTACAGCCTATTGAAACGGGAGGAGTCAATGAAAACAACAAAGGCCGTTTCAGTATTAGAGACTTTAGTCTTAAGTTATCAGATTGGTCACCAAACAAGATGAGTTTAGATTGGTCTTAAGTCTAAGGCATATTGTGCAACTGGTTTTTATGGCCGCTGGTTATTTATTTCAGAATTACTTATATGCGATATGACCGAATGCTAAGTGTTATACTCCACTAGGCGTTAAGCTCCATTATAGTAATAACGTCGACCACGCGGATCCGTAAATGGCGACAGTCGCAGTTTACCGCAGCACGGAAATCAAATGACGCAAATAGCCTTTTAACGTCGTTAATGTTGTACCCTGTATACTACGCCTTTATTGCACATTATTACTAATTGCGAAACGAACGGACAACATTTACGCTGGGTTATACATTAATCAAACTGAGCGGATTGCCTTGAAGTCGCCGTAACGATGATTGAATCGTGTTTTCAATCGTCGGCAAATTCCATTAACACGATCACAAAATTTCGACTCAGATTTTTCCACACCGTGACGTTACTTAAATGGCGATCTTTCACTTCTAACAAGATTATTGCTCAATAAACTTTGCTCAATGAACAACAAGACGTATATATTCACAAAACCTGATGCATGGTTTACCAGTATATCGGCTTAAACTCGTCAACTGTCCCGTGATGATAAGGAAGCTTAGAATCTGTATGCGCTTCATTTACTTCGAGAACCCGGATCTAAGCTCCTTGATGTGTCAGATCGTCTTACCTTACTGCTTCAGACCGGATAAACGCAGCCAACCTTTACACAGCCCGTTAATCGCTTTATTCTGGTTTAGATGTTTCATCCCTAGCGAATCAAATATTGCCTAAATACCTCGAATCGTTGTTCTATATATGATGGGCCCGAACGGGGACCGATGCCATGATCAAAGTAACTTATAATACACTCACATATATATTTTTTGTGTAGGTTTTATATTTTATTCACGAATCAATTTACACAAGGAAGTATAGAAGGAAATAGTGTTGTAAAACAAAACGCCAGACACCTGGTGAAGTTAGAAGATAGATTTTTACCAAAAGCCCATCCCCCGCGTTTATTCCCCATTCATGATCCATGTAAGATATTCCTTTAGATCAATAAGAAAAAAATACAATTAATGAATTTACGAGACCTATCTAAAATTCGTTACAAAAAGGAGATGTAACCGGTCACTGGTGTCCGGGTGCTTGATTGCGCTTCTAAGGGATAAACTCAAGCAAATTCCCAGCACCATGAATTCTATCTGGGACGTTTAGAATTGATCCTGAAAATGTAGTTATCTGTTAACGATAGTACACTCTCCGACCGAGCTTACAGTGGAATAAAAAAAATGACATGAACACATGAAAATGTAATTATCTTCAAAAGCGGCTCGAGATAAACCCGTGGTGGTTACTGTCAGTTAGACTTGTTTTCAAATTCTCTCTTAGCGGAAGTTTTAATTTGCTGCATCAATGCCGTTTCCGCATTTCTGTCGTTTTCATACACGCGATAGACGCATTAGACGAAATGGAAAGAATGATTGCTTCACTCTTGAGAGTCGCTGGACTAGGTGCTTTTAGTGTTTACCCAATCCCAACCGATAGTTATTAGTAACAGCGCTAAAATGACGGCCGCAGTTTCCTCCATAGACGCGTGCAATATCGTTGTACTTCCTTCGCCTTTTAACATAAGACTCATTCTTTCAGGGACATATCTAGGATTTCTTCTAGGAGCTGCATTATACGGGTCACTAATGCGAGCAACACAGGTTCGAGGCCCCTCGGAGCTCTATTATTTTTGAGAACAGAATTTCGAACACATTTTGAATACGCCCAGATATTCACTAATGAGACGAAATTATCGATATGGATAAGTATAGATGTATATATAGATTATTATCTTTGTTTATTCTGCTCGCGGCTTTCTTTTTTAAAATCAAGTAGTTCATGTTGAAATAGACGAATCTATATGAAGTTCACTCGAGGCAGTTTATTGAAGGATGTATCGTGGCGTACACACCGCTCGGTCGATCAGAGATGTTAAAATCGTATTTGAAACAATTCCCGCGGCATCGCAGTAAATAACGGTGTATAAGTTGGTATACATGAGCTGCTAGATGCCATCGCGAAGTCGCAATCATTTTGAAGAGTTTTCACGCTTTTACGTGAAGCAGGTGCTGCAGGTGAGATTTACTATTAAAGCTTCACCTTTTATCGGAGAGAAGTTATAGTTTGCGTCGCCCGCAGCGGAGGAAACGAGCTACCGTTCATCTACCTGAATTACTCTGTCTTATTATGTCATGTACGCGTAGCAGGTGATGTCTCGAGGTGACGGTACGAAACTCATTGCTGTGACATTTAAAAAGAGACTGCAACGTCTTCATCTCGCCGAAGATGATGAGATTTTTAACTCTAACGCGGTACTGTTGTCGGTGAGGTGCGGTTGAGAACAAGATGAGAAAAAATTCGTTACTTTCCGGACGCGTTACGAAATAATTGCTAAAGCCCGACGCGCACAACGCAAAGAAGCATGGAAACATGTTTCTGATCGTAGATATCCCTGTGTTGTGTGCGTTTTGCCTTAAAGAATTCTTTTTCATTGCGAAACAGTGTCACAGTCGTGACTTGCGTTCAAAAGTGTTTGTAAATTTTAAGACTAGTCTTTAGTTGTTAGAACGGCTATGATGGAACTAAATGACAACCGTAAAGTTAAGATTTCGTTTTAGAACATGTGAGATCATTATCATGAATACTTACAGCTAAAAGATGTCCAATGATCACAGATAATCCAACTGAAAGTGCTCGAGATCCCATCTCCGCTCGTTTCGAGTCAACGTTAGCAAAAACTGTAAAAACCATTAAAAAAGTTGTCATAAACTCGATTCCAAACGCCTGCCCTAACGGCACTTCTGGATGGACGTAGGTGACACCCAAATGGGTGGCGGAAGTGTTCGGAGTTAGACCGTATAAAATCCCAGCGCCGGCTACTCCGCCCAAGCATTGGGCAACTATGTAAAAAAGCGTTCGCAAAATGCTCACATTTCGTGTAACTAACATGGCCATAGTGACCGCAGGGTTCATGTGAGCACCGCTGATGTGACCGACACATTGCATCAAAGTAGCAACACTAAAGCCGAATGCCAGGGCTACTCTGATATCGCTATATTCCGTACCCGAATGCCAGATATTGTACGAACCACAGCCCATAAAAACCAATAACAAAGTAATGAGAAATTCACAGCGAACGGATTTCCAAAACTGATAAGTTTTGATTTCATCCGGAACTAGTTTGTTCTTGGCCATTTTGGCACACTGCGGCATCGCGTTTGTCGTCTGATTGTCTTCAAGCATGGTTTTATGGAGCCAGCGCAATGGCAGACGCGAGCGACCGGGATCGTTTAGTTTCCACAAACCCCGCTGTTCGAGCAGAGACACTCTTTCCAATCACTGTTCTTCCAAGTGATGAAAAATCATCAACATTCCATCTCGAAAACGAATTTCCTTCGAAAAAGATCCGCGACCAGAAATGACTATATATATGAGGACAATGTTGAATCGATGGCTGTTCGGAATAGAATCAGTTCGTCGTATACATGCAAGCTCATATATGATTGCAAGCCTCGGGGGAAGAGTCGTAATCTTCGTGTTGATTTTGGACATGTCATGTCGTGATGCCTGGCAAAATTAAATATAAGATAACGCGCTCTTGTACACGAATTTATTCTATTATCAGGAAAATATTCGATGAATATCGTAAATGAAATCATACGAGGAATCGCTGATCATGGAAGGCGTACTAATTATCCGATGAGAAAGCTCAGTAATGATTAATAATATTCCTTCATTCATTAATTGAAGGAATACTTACATGGTTTCATGAGTAGGATTTGAATGGCGTATGAATGGGGTATGAATGTACGTATATAAAAGTGTGGGATTTCGGTTCTTAGAAAGTCATCTTTTGACTTCACTTGTTTTCCAGCGTTTTTTTTGACACAATATTCGTTCATTAATATCGAGGGAATACTTACATGGATCATGAATAGAGTATGAATGCGAGCGTGTGAGCTTTTGGTTCTTGAAGATAATAAGTGATCTTCTAACTCCACCAGTTATCCAGTGTTTTTATTTTACGATGTATTTTAAATTTCCTTCTATTTCTTATCGCAGACTATTTAGTAAATGAAATACACAAAATATACACAAATTAGACATCTTGGTGTCAATCACTTTGTTCTTAATTCATTTCTATTTTCAGCGAGGTTGAATTTATTCTAATTACGCAATTTTTTAATGGATGAAATACGTAAGTTTTCACTGTTTTGAGGCACGCTGTGTATTGTGTATAGGCCTACTCTCTGTTTCGGGGTGTAGTTTGATGTTTCGAATAGTTGCTTTAGGTCGATGAGAGGAATTCCAAATCAGATCAATTGACATCAATGAGAGTCTCAATCAATCAAAGTGCTTTTTCCTACAGCAAATTCTCCGTAAAACGAATTCTTCTCCTTCACACGACGACGCTAAGCTTCATGCCGTATTCGCGGAGGGTGTTTCGGTCGTCTGGCGATTATTCATTTCGGCGAATTCTTCAGCGCAAAAATTGCACAGATCAGTATCGTCTTAACAATAAAAGGAATCTTATTTTCGGCGGATTTATTCAACGCAGCGACTGAACGGTGGTATATTAGTTTAAGAGCCCGGCAGATCAAATTGCCATTACATTAATAAATTGCTTCACGTCGTCTCACAAAGTGAAGCGATAGCCACCGTGCTATCAATAAACGTAATGTATCAGGGTTGGAATGGATTAAGAAACGACAATGATGAGTTCGTATCGTGTGAATTCCCTGATCACGCGAGAAAAAAGTTCGGATATTTATTTCACCACAACAACAACCGGCAGTTATAGTGGAAGCATATAAATTACAGTGTTTCACCACAGTATATAACAGCATCAACTGGATTTTTAGTTTTTGATGTATACACGAAATATTCTGATAAAGCTGATTGTTCTATTCGGTTAAATGTCACACAGACTCTGCAAGAGGAAAAATGCAATCTTTCATGAATTTATAGATCACAGAGTTTCTTGATCTTAACGAGTGTTTCTTATATATCGGCGTTCCGGATTCACGCTTGCCGTTGAGAATAAAAATTCGTCACTGAACCGATCAATTCATCTTCTCTTACCCAGACACCTTGATACGATATTCTGTTCATTATGAATCCCAGATGATGGCTGGAACTGGGCAACAGTTCTCTTCATTTCATGGATGCGTTCATTTTTGATGGATCATATAAGATTATATTTTCGATGGTTTCTCACTGGCTGTGGTTACGTCTTCTCGATGTTTGTATTGTGATTGATGTGCTGTCTGAATGCACTGTCCAGTCCACTCCAATCCATCAACACGCTTCGATTCACCTTCATCAGTGCCATGAAACCGCGTTTAAAAGCAGTTTTGGTGTCAAATTCCATTGTTTTTGCATGTTTTCAGCGTATAAGGTGTAAAGAAAATTAGGAGTAAGAACAACACCTGTCAACCAAGATCATATTCGCTTTAGGCACCTTTTAACATGGAAAAGTTACAAGAAACATCCGGCTCATCCGTTATATCAAAGATGCAAACAAATTGTTATAACTTTATAATTCGTCTTCGGGCAGGCTCACATAGCACTATATTCTTTTTATTCCTCTTGATAGGAATGAACACGTATTTCTGTAAAACGGGATTGTATTCTATCTATACCAATGTATATAATTACTAATATCAAATGATATCAAATATTCATTTTATCAGTATATATCAAATTACGTCATATTTCAATTTCTCAGTCGTTTCTATGTTTCGTTTCTATGGCGAATTGACGGTTTAACCGCGGGATATCGTTTCTAATCCTCTCTCAATCATCCAGTCCATCGCCCCCGGAAACACCATCGTCCTGGAATTGGTTACGGCCACTAATAAGCTCAGTTGAGCAATCATGAAGAGGATTACTTACCCCAAACATTGACTAGCAACTACGATAGCTGTGGCGTAAGCAATATTCCAGACAAGAAGAAAGTCAAAATTTTTCTTTCGCATAAAATGCAATAAGATTTAGTTATTGATGGCCATACTTTCATAAGCTCTCACTGAGCGAATCCAGAAATTGTAATATTTTCTCACTGGCATTTCATCAAACGGGCGGCTACTGAACGAAATTCTTTACCCGCTAAAATATATAGATAGAAATTCATCGCGTTGTTCAAAGCGAATATTTTAGAAGCGACGTAAGAGGGAGTTCTCAGCACCATGTACCAGCCTTTTACAAAACGTAGAGACGACAACATACACACAGGAATCGTTGTGACAGCAAAGAATATCAT
Source organism: Tubulanus polymorphus (assembly GCF_964204645.1). NCBI lineage: Eukaryota > Metazoa > Nemertea > Palaeonemertea > Tubulaniformes > Tubulanidae > Tubulanus > Tubulanus polymorphus. The sequence continues at coordinate 1,865,299 of NC_134027.1, read as the reverse complement.
AACGGTCAGAACCATACGACTGGCTTGATTAGTTTTTGTCGTACCTTTTCCTGAAGCGGACACCGCATCGCTCGACCTCATCGTGACGACCATCATTATAGTCGCTACTGAAATAATCACTGCCGGAAAATATATAAACACAGAATATAAAGCATATTCGGTCAAAACATAATCAAATGTTGGAAATGTGCATTTTTCTATCGGGGAACGATCATCACAAGTGATCGTCCACGTGAAGGAGAAAATAGCAAACATAACCGCAGTCAGAGTGGCGCACATTATAGACGATGTTTTTGTTGTCCAGAATCGTTTAGCAGTGAAAGGGAAGCGGATAGCGCAGAGTCTCTCTATCGTTACCAGAACTAATAAAACTGGACTCATACACATTCCTAAAATTACCAGTTGTTCATAGATAATAACCGCATAAACGCTGTAGAATGTGATTATATTTGCACCGATCAATCTCATAGCTAGAACGTTCACGAGAATACAAGCAGAACCGCCAAGTCGCAGATTGTCTGAAACCGCGAGAGTCAACAGGAAACGACTGTAAGATAGCTTCGCGAAACTTGGCTTTATCATTATAATGACTATGAATGCGTTTCCTACGAATCCGAAGAACACGTACAGGAAAGTGTACAGATTATCAAGCGTCAGAAACCAGTGAGCCCGGTGAATATCGACAGCGCTGAGTGCTCTGTATTCAGGTGGAGCGAATATTCGAGTCGAATTAACCATTATTACATCAACGATGATGAATGTGGAGCCAATTTAAACGTACTATCACAAAACGAATGATATATCGTTTCTTCCTGTACCTACACCCGCTTATTAACATGTGATATGATTTAAATGTAGCAATGCGTTCTCTATGGTTAGAAAACAGATATGATTTATAAATCCAAATTGTTACGGAGATCCGTACCCAGTGAAGACCACTTTTCAAACTATATTTCATATATGGCTTTGCTACTTATTCAAAATGTAATTACATAAATCGTTTCAAAATTCATGTAGGAGAACTCTCAGCTATGAATGCAGTAGTATCGAGGTGTCTGTATTAATAAGTTGTTAGATTTAGCAGTTTATAGTAGAAAGCAACCCGGACCTAACGCTGTATCCCATGGAGGAGTATGGAGGAGATACTCCCGATACCGAAAAAGGAAAGAACCTCTGCCGCATTTCTTTTTTCATCATAAAAATTATACAGAATCATTTGTAAAATTGTCTTGGCATGCTTTTTTTGTACATGTATATATCATTAGGTGACACTAGGTGACATTTTTTGAATTTACATTAAATTAAGTCGAGATTTATTGGCTGGTATCAGCGAGCATAACGCTACTTGCTTCACAACTTATTTACAATGCAATTACATGAATCGTTACAAAATTCAGGTAGGAAAACTTACAACTATGAATGAAGCTGTATCGAACTGAAAGATTGCTAGAAATAGCAGTTTACATTTTTAAAAAAACCTCGTGGAAGAGATACTACTGATACTGGGATACGGAAAAAACCTTTTATATCTGACTTTTCAGCGGGACTTGATTGTCTCTTTCTATATCGCTGATCTCTCGAGTGATATCTGCCGTCTTTCCTCTTGCATAATAAAAATTACAGAATCGTTGATGATCGTCTTTGCAGGCGTTTGTATTTTGTACATGTAGATATTGTATCATTTTTACGATGTCTTCAAAAATCTACTCATTACTAAAATCAACATAATTGTTCTGCACTTTATCACCTTTTAGTGTGGTTCGGTTGATTTTTACCGCGGGGCTGTGTGACGGGAATTGAAAAAGAAATAAGCCCGAAATATTTGAAAAGAAAAACGAGTTTATCAATTTTGATAGAAACTTTTCGATAGAATCTATTTTCTATCGACAGAAAAAAATGTGATGTTCTCATGACTGGCATTTTATCAAACGGGTGGTCACCGTACGAAACTCTTTACCTGATAACAAATACAGATAGAAATTCATCACGTAATTCAGAGCGAATATTTTAGAAGCGATGTAGGAGGGAAGTCTCAGCACCATGTACAAACCCTTAACAGCACGCAGAGACGCAAACAGACAAATTGGAATCATTGTTACGACGAAGAATATCATAACGGTCAGAACCATACGACTGGCTTGATTAGTTTTTGTCGTACCTTTTCCTGAAGCGGACACGGCATCGCTCGACCTCATCGTGACGACCATCATTATAGTCGCTACTGAAATAATCACTGCCGGAAAATATATAAACACAGAATATAAAGCATATTCAATCAAAATATATTGAAAGCTTGGAAATGTGCACGTTTTTATCGGGGAACGATCATCACAAGTGATCGTCCACGTGAAAGAGAAAACACCATAAATCACCGCAGTCAGAGTGGCGCACATTATAGACGATGTTTTTGTTGTCCAGAATCGTTTAGCAGTGAAAGGGAAGCGGATAGCGCAGAGTCTCTCTATCGTCACTAGAACTAATAAAACTGGACTCATACACATTGCCAAAACTACCAGCTGTTCGTGGATAATAACCGCATAAACGCTGTAGAATGTGACGATGTTTTTCCGCAAGAATCTCTTGCCTAGAATGTTAAGGAGAATACAAGCGGCTTCGACTACGCGCACGTTGTCGGAAATCGCCAGAGTGAACAGAAATCGACTGTAAGATAGTTTCCAGAAGCTTCGCTGTAACATTATTATAACTATGAAATTGTTTCCTATAAATCCGAAGATAACGAAGAGAAAAGTAAAGCAGTTATCAAGCATTAGTTCTAAATCAGGACGCCTGAAATCTACCGATGTGAGTAATGCGTATTCGAGAGGGACGAATATTCGAGTCACGTTACTCATACCGAACAATAGAAATTATCTTCACGGTAATACCACAAAATATAATAAACTGCCTGTTATTCTGACAAAAGACTCCGAGAACATGTTCCACCTATCGCCTTTGTTAGACAATCAGATATCATTTGTAAATCCAAATCGTCATTCGGACACCCGCAGCGACACTAATACACATTTACGTGGACGTCGCAGTTTACAGATCACACACGACTCTTCAATATAGATTTTTTGATATATCTCACTTCCCTTAAATTCATCGAATCGGTTGTAGTGGTAATGTTAAAAGCGATATCCGCGTTATTTTTCTCGAGGCATTCTACATATTTTAAGTTTAAAAATATTCCCGTGGAAAATATGAATAACTCATTAATTGTGTTTCAAGATAGAAATCATATTTCGTAAAACCATCAATTACGCAAACAACGACTATTAGATTTTCGCAAGTGTCTGTGTATCTCTATCATAAATTCTTACACGTGAAATATAGGTAAAATGGAAATGTTCTTATAACAAAACGGTTTTATATATAATATAATATATTGTCGGTGCACCCCCTTCTAAGAACCGCTTAGAGGATTTTAAGTGTATGTATATGGCATTTTGTGTTTGCCTATTTTCAGATGAGAAATATAATTCTTGTTGATAAGGGAGGGAGAGAATTATAGAGAGGGAGCGGGGAGCAAGCTGGCAGAGGTAGTTGGGGGGGGGATTTCTATTTTCGATTGCAGTTCAAATAGTTTTTCCAATGCCCTTTTTTTCTGTTTGGAATAGAATGAACTCGATATCGGTTTTTATGGCATGCGTCGTCACTTTCGGCAACAAATAATTCCGAGAAAGTCTACGGTATTTGAGAATCTACCAGCTGTTTACTCACATCGCTGATGATTAAAAAAAAAGAAAGAAAAAAAAATAAGTAAAACATTGAGTAATCAACTTTTTGCGTGAAGTTGACGCCCAACAGATGTCTCTTTTCTCACGACAAATTGCATAAAAACGTGCAATAGACGTTCGTTGTAATTTATGGTATTTATTTTCGGTTCTTTAACTACCCACGATCAAGCACTCAGCGTATTCTAACCGATGAATTACCGAACTATCTACGAGACGCGATCGTCACGTATTCGAATATTATCAGTCTCAGCTGTAAACACAACATCGTGATCTGTACGAATCTTCGACGGTTTTTACGTTGATAGACTGGTCTATAGATTAACGAAGCCGTATACGACTCGAATGTTTATTCGCAGCGGCAGATGGACGGCCAGAAGAGGAAATCTCCAGCGACCAATAAATTATACCCCGCCAATAGTTTAAAACCAGTCTCTGATAGAAAATTGATAATTTGTGTACCTCGAAGGGTAGGTGATTTATTCATATTGTATCGATTAGATAAACGTTATATGCATCAGGAGAATTGAGAAGCGGCAACTCGTAAATTTACCTTCCTGACATATCAATAAAAAAATGCCGTTATCAGTCACAGGCACTGGCCTTTTAGACATTTTTATTAATCGAATGCGTTATACTTAGGTTGATAGAATACGCCGACCTCGATCAATATCGTCATTTAGCCAAAAAAGTTACCAATCATCTTGGGTAGTTTTTGTGACGTATCAACCGGGTAATGGACTTGGTTTTTGAATAAAAGCTCCGCTACATTTACTCTTCAGGTACTCGTAATTCTACGCAGTAATAATGAAGTGGTCTGATACACGTTCACAACGCGGTCAAGAGACGATTTTAGTTCGCCAGACGTGACTCGTTCTGTGAAAAATATTGCGAAAAAGTACATTCGAATTTTAGGTATATTATATTTAACTTAGTGAACCCGTTCTGTTTGGCCCAGTGATATAGGAGGAAAATCCACTTTCGTTTCATCATTATATTACGTTTCTCCAGCTTCCGTAAGAATGCAAAACATATTTCGTTTTTTTGTGTCAATAAATTGTTTGATTTGATTCGTTTTCGGTGCTGAATCTCCGAAAGGCCGTTTGAAGAGCATGCGATGTTTGCGATAGATTTCGTCAATTTTCTTCGTAAATTGTGTAAAACTGGTCGATGCTGTTTGGATTGCATGACATATAAACGACGTGGAAAGAGAATCGTATCCCTATCGACTTCTGAGCGCAGCCATCTCGCAAATCAAATCGCCAAATTGCTCCCTCGTTGAGTAGACTGGTTGACGGTCGTTCGCAAAAAACGATCGTAAAAATCAGTGCTCGTCAATGCATTTCTCCAATAAATTGCAAAAACCCCTCATTCAAAAACTGTTCTAGAACCGTGTGTGGAAAACTCCGGGGATTCTAGAACTGTGTACTCCGGAGAGTCTTCAACCATAACGGAGTACTCCGGAGAGTCTAGAATCGTAACGGAGTACTCTGGAGAATCTAGAACTGAAACGGAGTACTCCGGAGAGTCTAGAATCGTAATGGAGTACTCCGGGGAGTCTAGGATCGTAACAGAGTACTCCGGAGTGTCTAGAATCGTAAAGGAGTACTCCGGAGAGTAGAATCTTAACGGAGTACTCCGGAGAGTAGAGCCGTAACGGAGTACGAGGAACTTTGTTATTTCTATTCAAGCTGAATTCTGACAAAAAAGTAATCGGTATCGCATTCTCCTGGGGCTAAGATAAAAGTTTAATGAAATTTCCAACAAATTGGTAATTTTTATACTTAGCGAAGCTTTAAAGCTCTATTAGTTAATGGCATAGCAGATAATGGTGATTTTCATAATAACTTTATGAGAATTAGTGCATGAATGATAGTGTAACTGTTTATCGTCTATTAGATTATGTGTATTTAGGAACATCTGGATAGCGCAATAAATCTGCATTAGAAAATCTCATCCTAGAAAATTCTGCTGAGAAGATTTTATACTAGAATTACTGTAATATACTCTATAATGTAATGTGATGTACAGTTCATTTTTTATTCTGTCACTGTGGAAAATGTATATATGAACCTTGTAATTGCTAGAACTCTTTTGTCATGACGCAATCATAATATTGCTGTAAAATGGAAAAATACTACCACGCAGAAACTGTAGATGAAATATCATAGAGCAGGACGAAAAAATGTATGTTTAAAAAAAAATTATGTAATTTATATCTAATTCATGTTTATTAGCAAAATAAAGAATGAATATAATAAAAAAAAGAATACATATGTGAATTATGTAATGGGATTATTGGGGATGAATTTAATTGTCTGTTCCACTTTTTGAATAGGAGTTAAGAATTTCATCGAGACAAGAGATTTTTCATTTCGAATACGAATCATATATAATGCAAACTGGAAATCGAGTCAAATCTGTGTGTGCTTGTAGAATTATGAAACATATATACATGATCCATTCCGATTTTATACGGGTCTAAGCCATTTTTTGTAAGTATAGCACTCGTGAAACCAAGAGTTTGTCCAATTAAGTAAAGTAAAGAAAACTCGTTACAATTTCATCATGATTTCATTGGAGATGAAATGTTCATTTTCTAATTCGTCATCGGTGTGTAATCTTCTCTCGGGCTTCCTATACCTTACTTCTTATCCGTTGGTATTTCTTACTCGTGGACAAATCCAACCTTGCCGTCGGGAAATTTACTACCGTCCAGGAAGCATCGATCAGAACGTGTGAATGCATAGAGGTTTATCCGTATTCTCTCGGCGGGTCTTTACGCCAAATACATTGCCATTATGAATGGTCTCTCTCGTATGGCCGAGTCGCTTAAGTAGCATTTAGTTGCAAAATGCTCTCGAATGACCCGAATTTTACGATGATTCCTCTATTACGTTGCCTCAGGCAACAGATTCTAAACCCGACCACTTTTCGCCTTTTTAAGACTGTTTTATCTGCGAGTGCACGAAAAACCTTTACGTAAGCGCCTTTTGTGACATTTTGCAGAAAATTTGCACGTTATTGCCTTCTTAACGGACAGTGGTGCAGTAGGATTCACTAGCAGAATATATTGTTCTTTTAATGCATTGTGTATGATCGTAGGATAATTATTATCAATTATCATAATCATCAACAACATCAGTTGTCAGTGTGTGTAATCAATTAATAATGTTGTTATTCGATGATGATTGAGGGTGTCCGTTATGGAACGTCTGTATGATCTCACGCGTCCTGACGAATTACCGTCTTATCACTAGTGACATATGATTGATGCGCTTCCTCCGCGTATCGCGTATCAGTCACAAACAACCCATCGTCATCGTAGAAGGGAAATATTCCATAATTACTGAATTCATAAATACGTACTAAAAAACCGACATTCTGGGATTGGCTCAAAAGATAATTAATGCCGAAGCAAAAAAAAAGATTGCAAGGAAGGATTGATAGGAAGGAAGGTGTTTTCCACTTTCTTGGGCAACTGGCGAATGTTCTTTATCTCTAATAGAACTCGCAGTTTCATTTTATGATTTAATCCCTGGTAGAAAATTCATACTAAGTTTCATCCATTCTGACATCCTTTGTTCAATATGTCAAAGCACTATCAACTCCCACTGCTTGTTTCACATCGTTGATGAATTTTCCAACGTATTTTTCCATCTTTGATATTTTAATGGATTCTAACGGAATCATCCACGAAAACGATAACAGCTACGTATGTTTGAACATCAAAAACAAATGCGTTACGAAACACATCGTTTCGCTGTTCAAGAAGCGCAAGCAATTAAGGCGAGAGTCAGACGACAGGCCTCATACCGAGTAAAGGAGTCAGGTGCCAGTGTCATCAATAGAACCAACTCACTTTCACTACTAGTACAGTCTTCGCACGTAATGTGACTGCCACCTATCGCGCGTCCTCATATTTTCGTAATAATGACACGCTGTGTTTTCATATTATTCGCCATATTCTTAAGATGATCGCCATCATTTTCCTTTTTTTATCGCTTACGAAAATATGTTGTTCTCCCTCAGTTTTTTAGAACAAAGGCCACTTATAGACTATAGTAACTGGAAAATGCTAATCATTTTCTGGTGAGACTATCGGAGACTTCTGTTTTCGCCAATATTTTCGGTATTTTCGAGAAGTTCCTCTAAATTCTATGCATCTATATATTTGTACATTTGAAAAGTTTCGATTCCACGAAACGGCTGTATGGAAGCAGCCATACATCCTCAAAGTCCTATTACAAGATCTATACACGATAAATGAGACGAGATATCACCTCGTGAAAGTAGTGTCACGTTTAATGTATTTCCATAAGCGAGGCGGCCAAGGATTCGAATAGATTCTCTGTATTAATCACGATTCTCTTCAAGAATTACTAAACATAGACGTAACACCTACATTGACATTGATATAACATGATTGTTTGATGTACAAGTCGTTTGTTTGAGGTGTGGTGAACAGGCTCTAAACTATTTACGCCCAGTTTCCCAAAAAGGAACGTTTTATTCTGAGAAACTGACATAACATCTAAATAAAACAGGTGGAATCTATTTGAACGTAAAATAGCTGAATTACCCGAACTTCAGGATTAGAATTTCTAAAATGTTTCTTTTTTCGATGAAGTTGTTGTCGAGTTGGCTGGTGATGTGTAGTCGGTTTGTTCTTGGCAAATCTAGTGTTTTTAAAAGTTAACTAGTCTGTTATTTCCCTTTGGTGTGATCAGTGGATGGCTCAGCCTTATCTTTAATGAACAGGTTATCTACATTAGCGCTCCGCAGGGAGGCCCTAAGTACTTGCCAGTTAAAAAGTCGAATGAGCTCTCTTCAAATGCCAACTACGTCTCTGTCATAAGACTGTCAAGTTGTTTGGTTTCTTTTACAGAAACCGTACTTTCATAGTATATTCAACTATAGGAGAACAGGACAATTGAGCTCTTTAGACGAACACAGATATCATTAGACAGCAAATTCTGCTGAACCATACGCTAGTTCAGTGCGGCCGGTCTAATAGACACAATTGCTGTAATTTGTTCGGAAATTTTGGATAACATGATAATTGTGTATGGAGAGAGCGAATGCAAACAGTAATCGGCCTAAATTGCTCGATATTCCAATCGGATTTTGCGGCTTCCCTCTCTAAAAAAAGATGAGTGACATACTCGAGCTGAACTACGCGAAGAAAACGAATTAATGTGTTTAGTAATTTCATGCGGTAACCGTCGATAAAAATCCCTTTAATCATTAATACTCAATTTACCCAGCAATTCATGAGAATTAGCGCTTGTGTTCAAATCATAATTAATCATGCTGACTTTCATCTATCAACGTCACTTTTGGAATGTAATACAAAGTTACCGTTGTCGCGTAGGCTACCCGGCGTTGCTAACGTACCGTACAATCAACCTGTTGTATTTCACACATTACGTCAGAATGTATACCCGTGATCCATCTTTTCCAAAATCCGTGTCGACATGTCGACGGACCGATCAATTCCCTCGCAAAATGGTCAACAACGTTTACACTCAATAATGATTAATATGATTTTAAACATCCCTTATAACGTGCATCGAGTATAACAGTAAATTTGCACAATATAACGGAGCTATTATCCTATATTGTATAATCACCAGTAAGATAAACCAATGTTGAGATGATGAATGATTCTGAGGTCCACAGATTGCCAGCATTAATTTCCGTTTTATTCAAATAAACCGAAGTCAATTTTTGGTTTTCGTAATATCAACTCTTAGTTCGTTCTCGCGTCGGAACGCTTAGATTTAGCTGTAGTGCTATCAAGGATTGTTTTCAATATATCGATCAAAAATCTCGTCATATATAGCAAATCTGGTCATACCAAAAATACATAAAAATACATAATCCTCTTTCATACCCATTGTGATTACTATTGTTTTATAATTATTATACCGTTCAACAAGATGACTTGTGGCAAATATAGACTGTTTGATCGAGCAGTATCCTGTGAGAATAACGAGGTAGGATGATATAATCATAGCTTGGTGTAGTAATCATTTCTGGTATCAAATAGATAACTATAAAACAATTCCGGAAATTACATTAGCCCGTTTGAGTTGAGGACACGGAAATGAGTGATAACGCGAGAACGCTTGGCCACCACGCATAAAGGTACTTTCATAATTACTACAAACAGTAATCTTCAGATAAGGCTTCAGATTAATGTTCAGATTTTTGGTGGCCATCCTATAAAAACTGTGTATCCTGAGACTGGCTGGTAGTAACTCACCACGAAAACTAGTGTCATCAGTGACTACAGGTGGGAGAACTAGTATAATTGTAGACACAACTGCTTCCGGGACTGGGGGAACAGCTGGTGAACCATGATATCATTTCGAACAAAATTCTTCAACATTCTGAAAAACCTTTATTTTTACAAAAAAAGCACATCTGCATGAAAGAAAGAATTTTTATGAACAGAAAACGAAGTTTTATGGAATACATAATATTTCTATGCAAAAAACGAAGCTTCCGATTTAAAAGTATTTGTATATACAGTACATTTATACACCGCATCTCCCGAACAGAAACATTTCATATATACGCAGCTTAAGGCACTGAATGGATGAACACATAATCCAGTTATGTCACCTCTCTCCATCCAGGTATTACCGATACGTGTATAGGAATAATATATATTCATAAATCTTTCATGAACGCAAATAAGTCATATACGTAATAAGTAATACCCACTTTTATAACATTATTTTCGCTGTCGTAGTGGGTAAGATGATTACCAAGTGCAGGAAACTATCTTTGCATTATTAAAAACCAAATATCTGTGACTAGAAGGTCAGTAGCGGTTCACGTTTCTGCTATCCGTGCACTTACAAACGGCTTTTGCGACCGCATCAAGTCAGATTCAATACATCGATTTAATCGAAGCTTTTTTCGGTGAAATATGTATATATATATATATATACGAGTTTGCGATCATGCAAACTCACTGCGTTCATCGGAAATTTACGGTCAAATATTTGGTAAAGCGATGATTATTTTCTCATTCTTTCGAGGGCAAAAAGGCAAATGAAATGATTTTGTTTTTACGCGACCTCGGATTCTATCCCGACCGGTTGCATTGGTCGTTTGTCTTGTAAACATGGCCATCTGGTTACATTCTCATAAAAAGTCGACCGCAAACTGCTCAGACACGCGAAATAGATGATTGGATTGAACGCGTAGCAGGTCAACAGAACATCTTTGAAGATCATTTGCTGTACGATCGTGGTCGGGCCTACTTGTGGCAGAATTCCAGATAATTCAATAATGATATATTCTACATGTAGATATTTGTCCGGTAGAATCATCGCCAGATGCGTCACCACGACGATCAGTACGGCTAATGAAACACAGCTTTCGTCCTTATGATTGCCGAGATCGCGAATACCCACTCGTCGCTCCCTGGGCAGATTTTTAATCACATATCGCACTATGAACTGCACGTAAAGAATCAACATCAACACAGCAAGTACACCGAGTAAGAGAATAGGTATGAGTACAGCGATTAGTGCATCTACGTAAGCAAATATCCTATTAGCCTTTTGGAAGGCGTGGAGGACCGTACAGCCGATTATAGGGTTGATACCAAATGTCCAAAGACACATGGTGTACAGAAGACAACCGGCAAGACTTATAATTGTCACGTAAAGGTTCATCAGGAATTTCGTTATTTTTCTAGTTTCCCAGATCTGATGGCCCATGGCGAAAATTCTCTCAGAGACAAGTCCAACCAGGAACCAGGCGACGAGAAAGTTAAACGCGTATGTCCCGTACATGCTCACCTGACAGATACCTGTCACCGATTTTGCATCTACTTTCGCTCGACTCTTCAACCAATGGAATATGTGCACTAAAAGACAGCCGATTTCAGCACCGGATAAGGCGGGTAAACAACCTGAGAATTTTCTCACTTTTGCGCGTTTATACGTGTGTATGAGCACACTGTTCAGGAATATTCCGAAACTTATCACAAACGGTTCGTAATACTTACTAAAACAGGCCTGAGCTTCGACCGTATTCGAGCGAAGCACAGTGAAACGCGGCGGCATCGTTTGATTGATGTGGCCAGAAAAATTTGATTTCGGTACATCCATAATATCAGTTGAATTTAGAGGCTTCAATACGGTCTATTGAGAAGCATAGTTTCCTCAGCTAAGATGTATCCATTCATTGAACGTTCGACTTTTAATCAATTCAACGTCGTAGACTATTTCCAGAACAGATGCTCGATCTGGCTTGTTCTTCGAGAGAAAAAAATATCCTTGATGAATATTGCGTTTTTCTGAATATTTTGGCGAATGGATAACGACTGACTGGTTAGTTTGAGTTAACGATGATGCGGGAAATTGTCGAACATAGTTCACCGAGTCACAGGATTTCCGATTATTTTCTACAGCACTTCGCAAACGGAAAACACAGATACGGCTTAGGACTTGTGCGTTCTATTGCTTTAAAAGTAAATTTTTGTCATCGGATTGCTAGATCGATGCCTTCTCGCGTGTGGATCTTTATGTATTAGACCAGTGGCTGCGTGGATTAGTAAATGGCAACAACTTGTTATTGAAGAACTGAAAAAAACAAAGAGAAGCTGTCAGTTTCATATATAAAGCAAGGGTACAGTTAGTACGTAAGATCGGTGAAAGTGTCCCCAATCTATGTACACAGAGTCAACTGAAGGTAATCATCCGGCAAATGCTTGACATTTTGTTGAACTTTCAGATGTCAGAAATATAAAGGCGCACTGAGACGGGAAATAGCCATGTAGATCACCTGATGAGACCTGAACTGTAAGAGATCGGTTTGGAATACTGCTGTTTGCGCGACAACAATTCACGTAATTTATATTAAGACGTGTCATCATTTTCTTTGACCTTTTTGTACCTTTTGTTAAACGGCAAACATTGTTTTTGAAAAAAAAACACATTTCTCATACGCCGTAATTGGTAACGGCTTCCAAAAATATACGTATGCGTAATTAAGAAAACATGTCACGTATTCGGTAGGATATACAGCGCGAATCTGATTACTCGGGAATCATGAAGGACTCATATTTCCTGCCAATTACTTATCGCATTAATTGTGATGGGAAATCAGGCCCAATGTGGGAGTAAAACTGAGGGACAAAACGCCATGTACCTATAACCTGATCTCTCTCCCTCTCTCCCTCTCTCCCTCTCTCCCTATCTCCCTATCTCCCTCTCTCCCTATCTCCCTCTCTCCCTCCCTCCCTCTCTCCCTCTCTCCCTCTCTCCCTCTCTCTCTCCCTCCCTCTCTCCCTCTCTCCCTCTCTCCCTATCTCCCTCTCTCTCTCTCTCCCTCTCTCCCTCTCTCCCTCTCTCCCTCTCTCTCTCCCTCCCTCTCTCCCTCTCTCCCTATCTCCCTATCTCCCTCTCTCCCTCTCTCCCTCTCTCCCTCTCTCCCTCTCTCCCTCTCTCTCTCTCTCCCTCTCTCCCTCTCTCCCTCTCTCCCTATCTCCCTCTCTCTCTCTCTCCCTCTCTCCCTATCTCCCTCTCTCCCTATCTCCCTCTCTCCCTCTCCCTCTCCCTCTGTCCCTCTCTCTCCCTCTCCCTCTCCCTCTCCCTCTCCCTCTCCCTCTCCCTCTCCCTCTCCCTCTCCCTCCCTCTCTCCCTCTCTCCCTCTCTCCCTATCTCCCTCTCTCTCTCCCTCCCTCTCTCCCTCTCTCCCTCTCTCCCTATCTCCCTCTCTCTCTCTCTCCCTCTCTCCCTCTCTCCCTCTCTCTCTCCCTCCCTATCTCCCTCTCTCCCTATCTCCCTATCTCCCTCTCTCCCTCTCTCCCTCTCTCCCTCTCTCCCTCTCTCCCTCTCTCCCTCTCTCCCTCTCTCCCTATCTCCCTCTCTCTCTCTCTCCCTCTCTCCCTATCTCCCTCTCTCCCTATCTCCCTCTCTCCCTCTCCCTCCCCCTCTCCCTCTCCCTCTCCCTCTGTCCCTCTCTCTCCCTCTCCCTCTCCCTCTGTCCCTCTCTCTCCCTCTCCCTCTCCCTCTCCCTCTCCCTCTCCCTCTCCCTCTGTCCCTCTCTCTCTCTGTAGTCTGAAATAACGAATCGAATAACAAATAACATGTAAATGCCAGTAGTCAACTGAAAACTTACTTCTCGTCGATCTAACACCGAAATGCCCGTGGCAACAAAAAGCATTTGCGTTGTACCCGCTTTTTATAAGTTGGAAAACATCAAAAAGAGAAAATAATGAGTGTAGAGTATGAACGGTAAGTGCAATTGTCGAAGCAGTAAAGCGATCCCTGACGGGGAAGGGGCAGTGTTCCATACATCCGAGAGGTAAGGTTCGCTAATGAAATTATTAGGCCTTTAATAGGTCTTTCTGATCGCACGGAAAATGGTAATCTTAGCCATTCCGCGACAGGAAAACATAACTGTAGCCGTTGTATGATCCTGTGTCCGATGTCAATTAGACCGATCTATTTCAGAACTAGCCCGTTCGGCTTGTTTCCGTGAGATAAAGTGACGTCGATGTCAAGGGATAGGAATGTGATCAATTTTTATCTAATGTTTCCAAATGGAGAAAAACAATGTTTCCTCCTAAGAATCTACAAAAACACAGAAATGTTATCATTCTCCATTTATCCGTTATTGAATTCAAAACCACCAGAAACGTTTTAGTCTCTCTCTCTCCAACGCAAAAAATGATATCATTAAACTAGTGCGATGTAAATTCGCTGCCTGGTCTTACTGCCAGTAAATCACAATTATTTCACAATCTGCGAACTATAATTTCGTTATCGTTCGGATTCTTTTTGCCGGAAGATGTTGTAAACCAATCATCGTTTACTTTACGGTGTTATTTTTATCAGAGAATCTTTAGAAACAAAATGATATGCGAACTCGAAGCGAGGCTTGGATTTATCTATATTTGTCGCCGCTTCGAACGATAAGAAAACCTCTAGTTTCCTGTTAAACAATTTATGGGCACTCCTTAATAAATCAAAACCAAGTCCTATAAATCTATCCTTCCATTTCTCTTGTTTTATTAAAACTAGAGATCGAATTCACGTTAACGTGCTCCCCCTCCCCTCTGATCCGTATACTGCAACCATTCTGTGCATCATTGTGAAATTAATCAGCGAAAAACCGTGCCACTTGAAGGTGGATATTTCTATTCGAAACGCGGTAATGATTGTAAAAAAATGAGAGTGCCGGGTGCTAGTGTGTGTGAAGGGTTTCTAAAGTTTCCTTCAAAAGCCGTGTTTTCTCAATCGGAAAATACGGTAGAAAAAAATCTTTTCCGGAATGATATAAACTGCGCCAGAAAGAGTGACGTTGAATCTACAGCAT
Organism: Tubulanus polymorphus; assembly: GCF_964204645.1. NCBI lineage: Eukaryota > Metazoa > Nemertea > Palaeonemertea > Tubulaniformes > Tubulanidae > Tubulanus > Tubulanus polymorphus. The sequence goes on along the minus strand of NC_134027.1, from coordinate 1,850,216 downwards.
ATCCGGAAACAGTCGTCTGGCTTAGCGCTATTTGGACAAGATTACTTTCCATATAAAATTCCAAGGAGAGCATTAAAACGTGACTGTTAACAATCGGGGAAAGTTCACGTATGTTTCCATTTCATTCCTTATGAATACTGATATGACGGATTTAATCTGTAATGGAAAATACCGCGATCTCGATGAAAGCAGTTTATAAATATCGGTTATTCTTATAAGGCTTTTCTTTCAAAATTCCATGAACAACACGTAGCCTAGTGTTCCTTCGTGTCCCTGAGGAATTATGTTTTAATCACTAGATACGATATTTGAATATGATCAATAGAAGCGGGCGATGTCTTGTGTGAAGACCTATAACATCACGGGCAGATTGGTGAAATCAATGAGCTTCGGGTTTTTCAATACTTTGACTACAACTTTCTGATGGAAGTATAGAATGAATAGAAGAATCCAATAATTCGCCAGTGATTCTTAGAGCTGATTTCTGATTGAAATTGTAGACCTAAATGATACCGGGCAGAGTTTCATGAATGTGAGGGTGGGGCAAAGTAATCCCTTGGAATATTGTGTGTGTCAGTGACGGTTGTCGCCCAAGGATTTACCCCTAAAGGGCTTTAGGGGTAAATCCTTGGGATTTTATAAATAATTATTTTTTAGCTGCGATTTCTAAGGGACTTTATATTTCCTGACTATATTCGACCGAGCTCTGATTTTATAAATATTCCGGTGAATTTCGTGACGCCCGTACATACATGATAGGCAATTTCAGTTTCGATTTTACATTACAATTACCACAACAGATCAGCCATATTGATGTTAGTAAGACCTAAGTGGAGTCAACCAATAATTAATAGACTTTGTGTTAGATGTAAATACGGCCAAGCTGCACCGGGTCAGCGGCCGAACAACTTTAATGCACGTAGCACTTTCACGTGAATAACTTAGTCGTTGGATGTAATATTTTTGCGTGCAAAGCGGCAATTTTAAAAGCTTCCGTAATTAATCGAAGCATGGTTGAAGTAGACGCATGGGATGTAATTTTGTGGATATCATTTTCATCCTAAATGAATGTTTTCATCCAGTTCTACGATATTCTCATCTTCCGATATAATGCGCCATCACGCGAAGACGGTATTCCGATATCGCGACAACCTTTCAGCGATCAAGGTCGTCGATTTTCAATTTCGTCTTTTAATTAACGATTGAGCCTTAAAACATACAGTTCGTTGTAGTTAAGATTTCCAGAAGCTGCAGATCCGCATCTCTGCGTGTGACTTAAATATTCTATAATCTCATTACAATCTTATACCGCATTGTACAATGTCGCAACCGAGCGCCTGTAATAATCCAATCGATGCTGTAGATGACATTAGAATGTCGGATTCAGCCGACAACGTGCCTCTAGAATAGCTGCGATTATAAACCGATGCGTTCTATTTTCACTAATAAACAATTTCCTGCAATTTACATACGAAACCTGGAGGGAAAATGAGAAAAAAGTTTTTAGAAATAATTTCGCAGCTACTGCTATACGTAGAATAGTAATCAAAAAACTATCTGATGCTATTTTCATTGAACGTGTTTCAAATCACACCTAGATTAACTGTTTCTTCTGACGATATTCTTATGTAAACCGATCAGGACGAATTGTGTTCCTGTTATCATGATAAAAGATCTGGACCCAGTTCCACAGTTCTGAGTTAAGATTTGACTCCGGGTTAACTCATTGAAAATGAACTAACTTTAACTCAGAGTTATCTCTAACTCATGACTGTGGATCTGGATCCAGAATTAAAATGGTTGAAATTTCAATAGCACTTAAACTATTGGGTTAAAAATCCAAAAGTATGTGTCGAATGAAGGGAACACGTGACGATCCATAAACTCGTCATTAACTTGAAACTTTGATGAACCGCCGATATTTTGGGTGTTTCATTGAACCTGAAACGAGTCGAGGTTATCCACTTAATAGTTTAGATCAGCACAAATTTAGAGCTTATACGAGTCAAAAGTTTGCGGACCTGAGGGTCGTTGCAGAACGCAGTGACTTCAAGCTTCAAGTCATAATAAAACAATATCTGATGAAACTGTAATGAAATGTCAAGTCGTATTTGTAAAACAGACTCCCAGGTTTGTTTTGAAAGATGTTTTTCGCGTCGTACCAATGGTTAAAACTCGGCTTTACATTTACTAGTGCGATGGTTCTTCCTTGCGCTATATCAATATGTCACGAGGTGTTACACAGTTTCATAGTAACGTTAATGACCGGATAATCTATCATCAATATTGAGTGCGGTTGTAACACGATCATTTCGTCATTGTGTACGCCATGGATGTGCCTTTTAAATCGATATCAATTGTCAATTAAAGGTAATGAATAATTCAAGAGAAATTAGACAAGAGCAGTTAGGGGGTAGCATTAGATATACATATACAATTTACAATTTATCTGATATTATGTTCGCACGTAGTAAAATCATGGTGCACTGAAATATGAACTGTCTTTATACATGTCGAGATTTGCATCTTAATACATCAAATCTATGAAACATCTATGTAAACAGGAAATATCTTAGGTTCAAACGATGCGAACATTTGGCCAAATATTTTATTGTCCGCTCACGATTTCATTGCTGAATTATTGAGATTCGATTTGTCCGCATTTTATCAAAATTCGAACACGTACGATCGCTCTGTGCGTCGGATATCAACTTCATTTCTCGAATAAGTCTTATTTCCCTCGCTTAATACTTTGATAGATAGTTCCCTCGTGATGATACAATATATATGTGAATACATGTATGTGTAGAGACTAGGCTGAAAATATCAGCTCCAAATCACCCGGAATGATTCGTAAACATGAATCCAATTCACAGCACGAATTTCTTAACGATGTCTATTGATTTAGAGATAAATTGCGTTTGAAATTTGCTTCGCGACGCATATTCTCGATCAATTCTAACCCGATTTGAAATTGTTGATTTTACAGATGATTTTGACTGGTTTTATGATTGGTCATCGGCATTTCATCAGCCTTGTGTATATTGATTGTAAGTCGATGTACGTAAATTAAATCGACGTTAATGTTAGAAATGTCATTAAGTCCGTCGCTGATTGATGGGGAAATGTTGTTATTGTGGTTGGCTGGGAATATTGTCTATTATGTCCACCCGTAACCAAATTGTATCAAAACACATATTGCAAGTTCGATTGATTGTACATTATATGAAGTGTGAGTAAAAAATTGACATTTTCTCTAGTAAAATTTAAGTCTATCTCATGATTATGATTAGCTCAGATGAAAACTGAAAATTTGAAGAATTAGAAGAATTAGCTTTTGTCAAAACTGTATTCATCTTATGATTATGATTAGTCTAGATTATATCGGTGAAGTTATGTTAACTGACCGAGGACTATAGTATATAAGTAAGTAAGTATGATTAATGGTTTTTTGCTATATTCCTCAATGATTTAGTGAACGACAGTAAAGTAAAAGTCTTCCTCGCTTTATCTTTCATCCTTCCATCGGGACAAATTAAAATTTACAACGAAAGACAGGGTATATTTCTGGGCGATTCAACTATAATCATGTCGTCGAATTAAACATCATTAGTTTCATTCATAAGTCATCGTCGAAAATGTCTTATTCTATTCACAAAGAAAATTGACGCGCATTTTCTAAGGCTTCGAACGTTGTTAGTTTTTTTGTTTCGTATCATTAAAATTGTTGCAAAATGTTGTTCACTAAAGTGCACTAGAGATGTTAGGTTTCGAAAATTTCCTACGGTGCGTCATCAAAGTCGTACGAACATCTACCAAACATCGTGTACTTACCACTTTTGTTAAAGCTGCAACATAAACTGTATAATTCCTTAGTGAAAGAAAATTAATATCAACTGCAGTTGCGCATGATGCGGGTGAAGTCAGTAAATTTCGTTATTCACAAAGGAAACGCGACTTGTGACGGTAGACGACTCCTGCGCATGCAATGCTTGGTCAATGAAATGTGGATTGACTGTTGGTAATCTTAGCGTCTCGTTAAACTGTTTGAGGCTACGCGTGATGTTAAGCTGCATTTATTTCTCACGCCACACGGAAACGAACTATATCTGCAGGATTAACCAACCAGAGAAGTCTTTTCTTCGGGTTCGGCTCGATACGAAACGATAAATCAAATCATCGCAAAATGAAGCCGATAGATCCGAAACAACCTCCCCCGGGATAAAAACAATTCCGATGATAAGAAAAAAAAATCACGCACGGTCGCTCAAAAATATCCGACCCGCTTTGAAATAGTCAAAGTACGAAACTTTGGTAAAACTTGAGTTTTTCCAATAATCTCCACTTTTCCTCAGCTACAGGAATGCTAGAATGATGCACAGTTTATTCAGAGGAAAGTTGAACGGTCTGGCAACGGAAAGATCTGGCAGCCTTAGTGAAATATATTTTGATGAATGGCACAATTTTGCGGCGCGCTGAAGATACAGTGAATAATGTAACCAATTTTAGATTTGTGTGATGTAAAAACATGATGAAAAACCGTCGGGAAATTGTGAGTTATTCTAGTTAATCTTGCAACAAGCATTCGTTCAGCCTTCTCTCAGAAATTGCTGGCGATAAGGAAAATGTTCTTAAAACTGTCTATATATTTCTCTTGATCATCAGTCGATCGTTAGCATCGATAAAACACTATATCTGTATTGAGACGACAATACGTAGAGATACTGAAGTATTCCTAATGATGACTATTATAATATTAGTTGAAAAAGTCGAATAAACAATACTAGCTCATGGAAACATTTTCGGACTTGAGATCATTTTTTTCGTTATTATTATGGGATTTTTTAAGGTATCATCAGTTGATGGTAATTTATTTTGTACCGATCGACAGTTAATCAGTAAAAGAAAACAAGCTCATTCCTACAAACAGTACGTTCTAACTGTTTGTACATTTCCTTCGATCGATTTAGTTGTTATAAAGGCCGCCGGTAAAAGCATCGACTCTTCAATAATATAGGTGTTCTATCACCAGTAGGTCGTGTCCATTTGCCTCGGAAAGCGATTAATAATACGATGGTTTGACACTGCTAATATTGTCCTGATGGAGACAGATGTTTGAATAATCCTTAACTCAATAATACATATCCTGCCTTATGGCGCATGGTCCTATTTTAGCGTCATGTTTTATTCCCATGTCTGGCTGGCTTCCTATTTTATTACATCCACGATCCACCCCAAATCAGTCCATTACACCAATTAGACGTGTTTATTCTATGTCGAATTTTCCGGTGATCCGTGTTGAAATTGTAAACAACGAAAAAAAAAACAACGGCGACATGATTAGAACCACGTGATTACTGCCGGACTTGTTTGGCCTTTATGTGACTATAAAGCATAGCAGCCTAAAACGGCATTTCAATTAGACACAAATAGTTGTTATTTTACGTTAGTGAACCATTGATAATGTGGATTTAATTTGAAATTTCCAGCAAAGATGATATTGAAACCGGTCCGTTTGTAAGGAATGATACCGTCTGCGGCTACACCTTATAGATCGGTTGTAGGCTTCGTTATGAAGCTGTTTCCTTTTGAACCCAATTGAAGGGGTTTCCTCTCCTTCTCACTGGAATAATTAATGAGCCGAGATTTTGAACAGCCCTTTCCTCTCGTAAATTGCCGCATTCTAATTAATTTAATTACGATTTCGAACCATCAGCTAACAGCTATTCTAAGCACAACAGTCACTCACACAAAAATAATTTGAAAAATGAATTCTCATTATGAATAGGTTCAATTAAAACTGTATCGAAAACAAAGAGTTTCGTCTCCTGCGAATGAAATATACGTAAGTTACTTGTATCGGTGAACTTCGACAGAATATCATCGTTCCTTTTTCCATTTCTGTGCAGCCTTGTCGAAGAGACCCTGACAACTAGACCAATGAGGAAATTAAACGTGGTAGGTAGCAATGACTCTTCACGAAAGATGGTTATTTCCCACAGCGCAATCAATAATCCGAGTTGAGACCTTTTGCTCGTAAATAAACTCGCCAAGATTAATTCCTTGAACCTAGCAAATATATTAAAGTAGCGCTGAACCAAACTAGTTGTAATATGACGTCGCTAATTCACGTGATTATCACCTCTAAAAACCAGGATGCCATGACGTCAAACCGCCTTAGTAAATTAACAAATTCTACGTTGAATTAACGCTGTGATTCTCCATCAACGTAACTGAGCAAACGCTTCGAGACCACATCTGAAAATCAGGCGAGAAAACTGAGGAAAAAAGATTAGATTCTTCAATACTGAGAAAGCGCCAGTTTTTTCAGACTTTCTGAAGTGATTCACGGCAGTTCTGTGAATGATGTTCAAGTGTTTGCGTTACTCGCGTTCGAACTTTTACTACTACGGGATAAGTGTGCGTAGAATGACGAAAAAACATAAAGTGTTTATGGGAACTTTCGTATTCGTATTCAATTGATCGTTAGATACGTCGGTCATTACGTGTAAACACTTATGATTAGATGAAGCAGCTCGTTTGTCGACTAATTACGTCGATATGAGTCGAGTGCTGACCGGTCGTTGAATTGAGTGCTGACCGCGGTCAGTGTTCTACTAAACAGTCATCGTAAGAATGTATTCCGCGTACAACATTCCATTTTCACATATTTTGTATGATTTCAGTTACACGTGTAAGACATACAAAAAAACGAAATATACAAAAAACGATAATTTTTCATTTTGACATTTCAGGGTGGTGCGATGCATCGAAAAATAATTACATACATCGATTAATGTCAACAGATCGATAAAATTGACGTCGATTTCTCCCAGAATAGAAGTATTAATTATTTATTAGTCGAGTGACATTCGAAGAAAATAAATATCGCCTTGAGGAGGATTGCGAGTATTGAACTTGACGAGAATGTTCTGTCACTGGTTTTTGTCTTGGAGTTTTTTTTTTCTAATGAATCGATATAATCTATAGACCGGCGTCTGAATTGATCTCTGTCTAACCTCGGTGAAAGCATCGTCTAACTTCGCGTCGTATACGGAGACTTATCATGGAAGTTATCCTCTAAGAGACGCGCTCTTTAGATCATTAATTACGGTTTATTTCAGTGAATTACATATTTTTTAACGTGTCAAAATGTCTTATTTCAAGCCAATCTTGTTAGCGGTAGAAAGGTGCACAGTGTTTTAGATATGAGCGTAGCTAAGTAGGGTTTTGTTGGATTAGTCCTGAAGAAAAGCTCCATTCTTTGAGAAAACAATTAGATACTGTGGAACCTCGTTACAACGAAGTTCAGGGGACCGATGAAAAACATTGCTATATTCGATTCTTCATTGTAAAAAGTGAAGGTAGAATTTGCTCGCGGGGAATCTACAATTTCATTTTAGATTTACATAAATAAAGTAGTAGGTTTAGCCTTCCGTCCGTTTTCTAGTTAAGACTAACCCACGCAGAAGGCTGACTACGCCTCTTTATATAAGAGGTAATGCAACTCTCAAAAATCAGTTCTGCCGTTTAAGGCCGTTTATAATGGAATTCAAGGTGTCGTAGATAGGAACAACAGTGATTTATAATCGCAGGGCGATGATCTTCTATTCCTGCATACGTTTACCACGGTTCGCCGATTCGATTTATCACCCGTCATTCTGCATTCTCTGATGCTTCACCGACGTAACACTGACTAACTCCTCATCTGTTGACTTGGACCTCGGGATGCGTATATTACCCCTGGGGCGACGCCAATACGAATTTTGCGCTTCTCCTAATCACCCGGAAATTTCATCTCGCCAACTTAGCAGTGTCCTATCGATTTATCAACACATTATGAATTGAGAATAGACTAGCGTATCGGAATCGCAACCTTCTTAAACAATGATTTCCGATGCTGTGACGCTTTTTGCGCACTTCAAACGATATGATAATCGGCCGTTATTAAGCGTCTTGATGAGTAATCAATGAAATCTCGAACTGCTCAAGCGAACTGAGCGTCTTACCGAACACACATTCTGATGGTGCTTCGCTTTGCTGTCGATTCGCTCAATAAAGATTACAAGAGAATGTACATGTTTACCTACATCCGTTTTTAAAGGAACGAACGTTATTTAACTGATCCGAGTATTCAAAAGGAGTTAGATAATTTTCAACCGCTTGCTCACCTCTTCTTTCCCTCGCTCCCATTTCTAGCCGGGTTTCTTCGTGGAAGCCTTAAGAATAAATCAATGCGAGCAGATTTATCCGATGGTTCGCATTTTAACCCGGTGAACTCATACACAGCACCATTCCCCGCGAACCGTAAAATGGCCACTTGTCGCTGATACGGATTGGGTGAATGCGGCCGAGGACGAATTGATTGAAGGTATCTTCACGAACTAAATGTCGATACAAGTATGTTAAATTACAGTCTTGAATAGTCGGTGGAATGAGTTTCCTGCGTAGTATTTACGATGGACGTAGCCGGAGGTGCCTCTGCCCGGTGAATTTCAAACTAATTGTATCCTGCTGCAATTTCAACTTGAGTTGTAACGCGGTCTGCGTCTGAAACCTGTAATATGATTCCAATTCTAGCATTGAAAAGCGCATATAATTGATAAGTTGAGGCACCACAGTCAATAGTTGTAACGAAGAGAATATTTCAGCGTAGCATCAGGCTTATAATTATGAGTTAACTGAATTAACGGGCATTGAAAATTTCAACCAATAGATATATACATATGTAATGATACCGGATAAAGAATGCTACGTTTCTCGTCTTAGGGAATTCCTTAGTTTTTAAAGGTTCAGATCAGACTTGCAGATCGCGGCAAAAATTTCGAATTCTTGCCTCGAACAGCGAACGTCGCGTCGCGACATTTTGTGTACAATGATAATCAACCGACGCCTTCATTAAAAACCTGAATAAAATGCAAAAATGCCAGAAGCGCAATTTTAATCGCTTAAACTCGACGCGGGAGACGTTATGAATAATTCAATTGCAGCGATCAGGTTTGAATCCGGAATGTCGGTATTTCGTCATTTGGTAGATTTGCATCTGATTGGATTTGCAATTCAGTTGACGAGTTGACATATAGACATATATACACACATATATATATAAATAAAAACTGAAATCATATACTACAGACATTTTACATCCAACCGAAATCCATCCGCGAGTTTAATTCGTTTCACTGTTTATGCAAAACTTGAAACGTGTACGAAATATAAATTTTGATTTGATTGGAAAATCTAAAAATTTTCTGGAAAAGCCCACGTTCGAATTTTCTAGCCTCATAAAGAAAATAGAAATGTTAGTAATTTTGTATAAGCTAAAAATATTCGGGATGATCATTTTTGGTGAGACTTTTCATAACGTGTTTCGATTTTAGGGCGTTAGTCAAATTTATTCTCATCAAATTGCATGAATTCCAGCCCAATGAACTGCTCGATTTGTGTACGATTTACAAGTACGATCTAAAGGGCAAAGTCTCCAACGGCTAGACTCGCTTCTAGAAGATATTATTGTCTTTCAATTAGGTGAGATTGGTCGATGTTATACAACATCGACAGTGGTCTTTGTCTACGTTTAGCCTTCAAAACAAACCTGTTACTAAACTCGTCTCAAAATAGTTTGTTCGTGGTTCTACTCAATCAGTCACATCACGCGTCACTATCATGACGTCACAACAAATTCGTGAGATTCATTGAAGCATGGCTCTATTCATGACTAGGTCGCTGTGAATTCACCACGTTCAGGCGAATGCGTCAACACTGTCTCCCCGGCTAGCGTGGCCGAGCGCAAGAGGTTCCGAGATCGAATCCTCGCCGGGCTACCGCCTCCGAGACTAGAGCTCCTATGTGGGCTCCGCGCTCACGACACACATTAACACACACATTAGGTTGTATAGGTTACGTTAGATATTCATAGGTTCTGTCTGATTCCCAACTAGGTTTCTTTGATTAGTAAAATCCTTCTTTACGCGATCAAATTTGTAAATTTGGTATCTAATTAAAGATTATAACAGAAAATCTATGATTAGTCAATGACGCTGCCTTAACTGATCAAAAAGACTTGATGCGGAAATAAACGTCCCAATTTGTTCTCTTTACCGGAAATATATTTGCAGATGTTGAATCAATTGAACCAATCGAAGTTCTGCCTTTGAATCGCCTTAGATTTAAACCTTGAAACCAAACCTAATTAACTGTAAAATAAACTGAGATATACAACTAACTCTATGATGCGAATTAGAAAATATAAATCTTGAATATATCTTGAAATATAAATATTGAATCTTTTTCTCATAATGTCGCACATGAGAATTCTACTGAACACGATCTGTTTGAGATAAGATGAAATTGCGTAATACAAAAGAAAAACAAGTCTGAAAGTCTTTCTTAAGTTGATATCTGATTCGACGCGCGATTCGACTTAATCCTTATTGTCATTCTCAGGAATACTTCAGTTACAACAGAGTAATTAAATTGATCTTCAATTCAGTCATATTTTCTCGCGATCTTTAACGATTATTCTGATATCCAATCTAGCTATCTTCCAAAGCGAACTTAACGGTACATCCATCTAACTTGGAAAGTGAATTGCTTTTGCAAACTTATCACATTTATACAGTGGGTGCACGACGCGCCCGTCATGATTGCATTAGCGGTTTTAGCAAATAACTTTTCATCTAAAATCCTTGCGACAGTTCTTTGCAAAATATCTTAACGATAATGGTTTTTGTGGTTAACGCCAAATGCCCTCGTAGAAAGGAAATTTTTCGCCTTTGTTATTTTCATCGGGAATCCGTTTACAGCGTCCGTCACTAGTTGGTATTTAAGAAAAGTACACGTCCAAAATCACTTTCGATAATGGATATACAGGAGCCTGATTTCAGGACGACATATACATGATATAAGCATTTTTCATTTGATGGGACAAAAACCGAATTTATAGATACACGAAACCCCGTTCATCAAAACCAAGACGACACATTTCATCGCTGAATTTATTTATATATCGTCAATCAATATTCGTCTTGTAAAATATACACGTAATTCTCTAGATTGCAGACGAGAATTTTTTTCCCTCCATCGGGGGATTGGTGTGGAAATATCCTTGAAATGGCAGACGAAAAGGCAATCATGACTATGTCTACAGATTTAACGCTCAGTCATTCTAAACCGGATGCGTTTCGTAATGAAAAGCGCGACTTATCCCTCGGTCGTTTTACAGTCAGATCTGATGTCTTAAAACGATTAGTTTAATGAAGCCTGTTGAGTTTATCATCAGTTACCCGAGCGCTGCGCTCTTGACACAGATCGGGCTGTAGCGATTCGGACTCGTCGAAATTGTAGCGTTCGATTACTGAGAATCGAAATGATGATTCTCAGATTCACGCAGAAGATGCGGCTTAGTAGCTCCTTACTGCAAGATCTATAGCTTATACGATAGGAGCCTTTTGATTTTCAATAGACACCGATACTTTGTCGGTCATTGGTGCGGAACAGCGTCACGAAGTGTGTTGTTTTTATCGGTTTACAATCTGAACTAGCACGACTGAGTTACCAGGGAACAATTACGCACCGATATATCGAGGTTTACCGAGTGTAAATCAGCGGAACCGCATCTTATCCGCTTTATAAATCATGGAAGACGCATGTTTAGTGTCACCGGCAATGTTTCCATGAAATGGCGACTGTTGGTTTATTATCTCGTACCGGGCATTGCAATGCATGTCGGATGTGCCAGGTTGTTTAATTAGTTCTTTCGTGAACGGTGGCCGAAGCACTAAGGGATAACATACTCGTAAAACATTCACATCAAGTACAGTCGTATAATAATACGGGCCCGGTAATGGTTACTGGAATTGTCAGGATGCAATTATTCATCTTTTTATAAGTAACGTTATTGTTCCCTTAAAACACCTGAAATACTAACAAGTCTCTAGTCAGAATCCGAAAAGTCGAGTGATTTCTATTCCCTGTTGATTATTTAGAATAAACGTTTTCAATGCGTTATGCGTATAATGCGTTTGTAAGTACGAGGTTTCACGATACCTGCGTGCTTCTAAACTATACTTCTATTTAGTATAACACACGTATTGGGCTACCGGGGTTCTTGATAACAAAAATACACGGTATTTGACAATTTCACCAGCACTACGGCTGTTCTCACAATTCTCCTTCGATTTTCTACGAAAGTTACCTTACGCACAAATACGCTAAGCGTAGAAGAACAACATGGCATTCGTGACAAATGATGTTCCCTGTTGAGTGTTTGTCTATAAGATATCTGTCACGGGAGGGATGGTTGGTTATTCGTAGTTTTATGACGCGCACACAAAAAAAAAACACATTCTACGGTCCTAAAAATCAACCACGACACGAACACAGAATGGTAGTCTTATTTCACTTAGCGTATATAAGCAGTTGTGTATTTACATTTTGCATGTGTGCAACTCGATAAAATGTGGAGCGGTTACCATGGAAGAGGATCTTACGGAATCTGATTCCGTCAGTGGGAAAAAAGATGATTATTGATAATACAAGATTTGCGTCACCGACCAACTTATTTTCAATGTTTTACGACTGAAAAATGACGAGCAACATGGCTTGTTATCGGAGATATGATCGACTTCTACTTGACTTCATGGTCAGTTGTCTTTTAAAGCGGTCGAACCGGTCACGTATCGTCGCAATATTCTATCACTGTCAGTCATTCATAACATCGTCTAAAATCAGCTCATTTCTCAGCATGATGACTGATAATTTTGTGAAAAACACCCTCAATTGTTTTCAATCAATGGAAGCACGGTTTTGGGATTGTAATTTCCATGTGCCAGTTTCATTTTGTGCAACCTTTAGGATTTGCTGCATAGTAAAGAATGCATATTAAGTTAATTGTAGTTGTGTCGTAGTTAGATTAGTTTTCAGTGTTTCCTAGGACCCCGAATAGACACAAGAACACACAATTTCAAACAAAACTGAACAGCAAACGAATCCATCTTTTTTTCGTTTCAATTATATTTATCCAAGCGATAAATCTAGCGGAGAAGCTTTATCATAAATAATTAAAAATGTCATTATTTTGTTTATTGGTTTGCGTGAACGGCTGGGTTATTGAATAGGAAATATGAAATCGATAGATGAAATGAACAATCTTTATCGATACACGATACACGATCACAGGTGATAAGCTGATTTATATCTTAATAGAAAAATAACTCAAATCACTATGAGCATACGCGCATAGCAGCTATTTCCACTCATATTTTCCACTCATAAAAAAGAGAATCCCGCCCACAATCATAACGGAAACAAATAAAGTCCGTTATTATTGTGGGATTCTCGTTATACCACCGTCACAAGACGGAAATAGTGTCTTATTAGTGGTGATTATTGTGCCTTGGGTTCATATCAAGATCTATCAGTATCAAAAAAAAATGTTTGTCGGTAGCTTGAAAAAAAATGTCGCCGAATAAGTCAAGCTTTGCGTAAATAAAACAATTCGTGACCGATGAGATCGCCCACGGTAAACATGTTATTGAATAACACCCGCAGAAGGCAGTCATGTTTTCCAGACTGTTGGACTCGCAGTTAGATTGACGCCGCCATTGATTTTTGTCGAAGATTGTCAACGTCAGTTTTTTTCCTTGCCTCTCTATAATTGGCCGAACAATTCGTTCTAGAAGCTGTGATGAATGAAAATGAAATCACCGTAATAACATCATAAATATCGAATTTATATTAAGCTAGATACATTTTTTTTCACTAACACGAAATCAGTCGGGAACTAACTCGCTTCGCTTCAAGTTTGTGGTTTAACGTTTTATCGTAACATGCGCGATGTGTATTGGTTTTCTTTACGGTCATGAAAAACAAAATCGATTCTCAGAAAACTTCACTGCTGTTGCAGCTTGTAAAAAGCAAGCATAATTGGCCTGTAATGAGACTCTACTTTGATTATCTACGCGACGATTTTTCTCCATTAATTGTATTCGAGCGACGTGACAGATGACCACTCTACACGATTATTAGGATAACATTCAACGTTTCACCGGATCAGTCCACATATACTCGGTGCACTCCAGCCCTATCTTAAAACAGTTCATGATTTCTCTATAATCTTATCAATTCATTTCACTAAGTGAATTCACAAAGATATATACGGCATTTTCAACATATGAAATTGAAGGGTCAACTGCAGGTGTCAATATCGAGCGGAATCTAAACCGATATAAGAACGTTTAAAAATATCATGTTTTTCTTGTACATTTGTCTGTTATATCACCCATCACTTGTGTGTTGAAAGATGTTTGCAGTTCATTAAAAATGTAAAGAAATGGGAGAAAGAGAGAGAGAGAGGGAGGGAGAGAGGAGAGAGGGAGGGAGGGAGAGAGAGAGAGAGAGAGAGAGAGAGAGAGATAGAGAGAGAGAGAGAGAGAGAGAGAGGGAGGGAGGGAGGGAGGGAGGGAGGGAGGGAGGGAGGGAGGGAGGGAGAGAGGGAGGGAGGGAGGGAGAGAGAGAGAGAGAGAGAGAGAGAGAGAGAGAGAGAGAGAGAGAGAGAGAGAGAGAGAGAGAGAGAGAGAGAGAGAGAGAGAGAGAGAGAGAGAGAGAGAGAGAGAGAGAGAGAGAGAGAGAGAGAGAGAGAGAGAGAGAGAGAGAGAGAGAGAGAGAGAAGACACCTGAGAATCACGACACCGCAGAATGAATCAGTATGTAAGTATATACACGTTTGAAGGTGAAATGATGTCTGGAAATGTCCACAATTAACACCCGATGTAAATCACGGTCCTCTCTTCGCCTGCAATCTGATCAAACGCCTCAACGCCTATGAATTGCTAATACAGCTGCTGAAATATCGCTATATATACTTCAGTGGATTACCGAAATATAAAACCTGCCGTGAGCACAATAATCCCTCCATATATACATGTATTTCACCAAACGGATTGGCTTCAAATATTAAAAAAAATGGTTCTCGTCACTTTTCTACCCGCATTCGTTGTTTTCCCCTGAACAAATACATAATTTGGAAATGTACGCTTTGAGTTTTAGCTCTTCCTGCGATGAAAATACAGCGTATCTATTGTCTACAAAGTTGAACAATATACTATACGCGGTAATAGTTATATCCACGCGTTATCATTAAGCCAATGTGTCAAGGGAAGACGTGACGGGAACAAGTGAGATCCGTCTTATTATTTGTTCATGATGAAATGTAATCTCAAACCACTCATCAACAACACACACCGCGACCACCGGATACCCCCATTATAGCAAGTTTACCTAAAAATATCGCCCAGCCGATACGTGCGCTTGATCATAGCTGGAAGTGAAATTCAAACTCTATTCACCCATGGAGCAAATTTTATATTTTTAACATCTCTGAATGTTCTGTCAGGTTTCTGCGTATTTCCTTTGCTTCCTCATTATACTGAATATACGTATTCCGGTTTGTCGTATATACAAATGCATTTCATACGTCTTCTCTTTCCAAAACGATCAGACGGGAGCCCGAGGAAAATGCGCTACCAACAGAGCAACATCTCAACGCAGCGAGAGATCTTCCAGAAGCCTTTGATAAACAAGACATAATAATAGTTCGGTTGGATGGATCATATCTAACCAGTATTCGTTCAGACGTTAGCCACAGAGCGTCACCACTATCGTACCGCCGTCCCTTGAAATGATTATCGACTTATCATACCCAATACACGAGAAACGAATTGTCCGATTGAGTGCTGCTGGTTCTCTCAATGAAAATGATGGCACAGCACATAAAAAAACATGATACTTTTATCACAAAAATAATTTAATGGGAAAAGCTTGTCAAACCAAAGCGCGCAGTTGGCATTTTATTCAGTTTCCAGACACGATTCTTGTGTTAAACTGTCAGAATATGCGTGAATTTTAGAATTCGAACGCGGTCCCGCGTGATTTTATAATGTCACTCGGAATGAAGGTTTAGTCCACGGGGAGCTTAGTGGATCGTTACATAAATGTTCTCTTAAAACCATTCATTTCCCAATTAAATACTACGTCACCGAGAATTTCTCGTCTGGAAAGTTGATTGATGAATTATTTCTCTTAATTTTTACTGCCAGCGCACGCCAGTTCCCCGAGTCTGAATCGTAAACAGGAAAAATATCCTTTTTTATCTTTAGTTCATAGATAAGCCACAAACAAGAGCAACAGACGGTGTTTAATTGAAATTAGATTCAATCGTATTCATCGTAATGTGATAATCAACAAGTGAATATAACTTATATTGTAAATAGATGAAAGTGAGTGAAGCGTTGATTTGCTTTTGTTCTCCATATTTTGCACTTGTTGACAGACGATGTCCTCTTCAGACAAACAGTAAACAAAACCAATGTTTTCTAATAGAATTTCTTTTACCGAGTTACCACTTGCCAGTTCTGGCTGGTTGACGGATTGAGTGAACCGGAAACAAAACTTTCAGTTATGTACTACGATTTAAACAAAAAAGTGCTGTAAATTCGACCGTGGATCACACAACTAAATCTGATTTTGCATTTCAAATTCAAACCCCCTGCTTCGCTCCCGACAGGTGTAGCGGGTTTTAAGGGACACCAAATCAAACGAAATTTACCAATTAGGTCGATAACAGGGTTAATCTCAATATAAGATCTACAAAATGAAAAAAACCAAAGGGATTGACACTATGTCTGACTCTTATATTATTGTTCCTATGAGTGTTATTTGGGTATATATTAACTCATGCCTTCACAGACTTCACGACTTCGAGTGTTTTATCATTTTTACGATGTAACATATCAAACTATATATTCTCTAATGCGTTTTCTATTATCAACAGCGACTGTAAGTGACGGTAATTGTATATCACACGGTATTACGGAATAAACTGTTAGAGATGTTACGAGCCTCGAATATCAACCATTGTCAAACGTGAAGCCATATCTGTAATCGGTAATCGGATACTTCTCCGGGAGAGACACACGATTTTTATATCGCTCTCATGTCGCGTTGTTGCAAATTTGAGAAATGATTTTTAGATAACTGAAAACAAGAGATTCACGCGGTTTGAATGTTGCTGAAACTGTCAAAATCCATCCATGGACAGATGAAATATGATACAACACGCATCACGGATAGTTTTTAAAAAAGAAAAAAAATGACCCAACAATACGGGACAAAAGTACCCTAACAAAATGGCGGCTAGCAACTGTGAAATGGTTTATTGTCGTGTGATTACATCATAAGGGAAACATAAGAATATTGTTTCTTTTATTTCAGCCTGATGATGATAAACTTCTTTAAAATACATTTCGATATTTTATACAATCTATTCACGATTCTCGCGGTGTATCGAATAATGAACTATTTCCAAGCTGAAATCTGCTGACAACAGCAGTAGCGGGTAGGTCTATGAGATCAGTACCGCGCCATCGACCAGGAAACATCGACACGCACGTACACAATTCAAGATGATGAGCACGAAAGGTCGAATCAAAGTAAAATTCAAGCGTTTCAACCTGAATTTACCGTCTGTATTAAAACCCACTCACGACGTCGACGTCTAAAATTGGACCAACTCATACAAATATGCGTGTTTCACCTCTTCGTAGGCGGTTGTCGTATTTCCTTCTTCTTACATGAGAATCTCTCGTAATTGAGGACTTATTTCAAAAGATATAATGGTAGAGCGACGAATATCCTCTTCGGTTCGGATAGAAATTTTTAAGGGGTTTCTCGGTGGATAACTGTCGTTCGTCACTCCTACGGGCGACGTAAAAACGCACGAGTGTTGAAATAGGAATCTGAAGCGTGCAGAGCACGGCGAATAAGCTTTGAATATCATTTCAAGATTGTGTCTGGATGCTACGTATTCGATCTTTTATCTCTTCAAAACATTTCAGCGTAGAATTCATAAAACATAAAAACAAATAGTAGAAATCTAAAATCATTTTATCCATATTGCAACTGAACTATCCGAGATTATCCGCAGACGGCAGAAATTGTCATCCTGCCGTTAATTAATGGTATAACTTCTGACACGGTGACACTAGGATGGTATTTTGTTCAAAGAGCAATCAGAATATACCAAGTCTTGACAAGTAATAATGACTGTTACTAATGACCCGCTATTGAACACGACACTGATACAATTAAGCGCCCTCCCTCCAACTCCCAAGGACGATAGAAGAATTAATCATACTGATTTGTGTGTGTGGTGAATATTCTTAGGAACTTATTTTTTGATTTATCACATTCGGCAAACGACAGGAAACTGCATCTTCAATGAATAGTATAAAAATTACCAAACACATATGAATTATTACTGTTGGCATTCGCAAACATTTTGATTCTTTCGAACTGATGATATTTGAGATTCACTTTATTTCAGCTCAATGAAATACGTTTGTTGGTCCTGTGGGTTGAAATGAAAACAAATCTTTGTAGGAAAAAAAATAAAAGACAGCTGAAACTGATATCTTTTTTTCAAATCGATGTATCATTTATTCATAAGCGAACGTCTTAATATCGCCATTTCACTGTATCATTTTTTTCGGTAAATATCACATCGTGAATAATTGATGCAGGAAATCTGAACATTATTTTTGTAGTCGATACGCAAACATCGCGTTGTGTCGTTGGATTTGCTATTGTAAATGAAACGCTTTTACCAGGTTTTGGTTTCCTGTTACAATATTGTGGTGGAAACCAACAGAAATTGCGTATACATATTTACTCTCTGATTTTGAGCCCCTTTAAAATAGTGAGATTCAGAAAAGAATTGTATTGAAATGAGCGAATAGATTCTCATCAGAGTAAAACAAGTCAACAAGAAAACTAACTTGGAAGCTTATTGGCGACTTGAATTGGATACTGTCGATAAAATTGAAATAATATGATTTACATCAAAGATCAATAAATTAAGTATGCATTTGAATTGGAATAAATCGAATTGACTGGCAACGAGAGTCTAGCCCCAATATTGATGACGTCACGAAAATCGACTAAACGAGAAATAATCATCTGGCTTTTGAAATTCTAAAAATCCACGAATATTCACGTTATTTTGAAATGCAAAAAAAATTCAATTTAATTCCATAAATGGAAAAGTAAAAGTGACGCATCAAATTTTATCAAAACAAACATCAATGTTTTTCCAATTGTAATTGTTATATTGAAACGCCAATATTGATGACGTAATGCACATCGACGCACCCATTACCCCTTCAAATAGTGCATAGTGGTTATCGGTGTAAAATCAACGGTTTCTAACGGCGTCAAAACAAGAAAAACATTGCACGGCACGACATGACTGCGGGCGTGGAACATTGTTTTCGGTCCTTGAAAAAGCAAAGTTCCATGTCGTAAGAACAGTTTGGTTTCAATGCGTTACTCTTGTTTCCCGTTCGCTCTGAATCAGTGTCGAGTTTCACGGCGCATTCGACGCTCTGATGTTAAACACAGCAATGAATCCGAAAGGTAAACTTCGAAATGTTAGTTTTCAATTATCTCGCAGTTTTAAATTACGCATCTTGTAAACATTTGCTTCAGCTTATATTTTGATTTCGTATCAATAATAGACAAACCGGTGACAGGTAGACTAACTATTTACGAAAGCTATGTGCCATTAACGTTAGCGCGGTAGGTATTTAGTTAGTCTGTAATGTCTTTACGCATTGAATGCGTTCCCGGAAAAAGTGCGTATTTCTGGCGCTGACCTTCTCTGTTTTATTCAGTAGTTGACAGTAGTGCGGTCGATTGTGAGACGAAAAAACCCGAATGCATTATAGATATTATCTTCGGTTATCTCGGAAACGTAAACAAATGTTATATAAGTATATAGGGAGTCATGCTGTTGACAGGATTGGATCAAAGAACGGATTACTCGAACGATGTCTGATAGCTTAGCAAAAAACATCGATGACACCCACATAATATCTACGCTATTAACTTTGACTACGTAAACTGACATGAACGCATCAAAACATTTACTCCAGTCCAAAATCGACAGCAGCTGTATCGGCTTACGTTTCGATAGGGTCAGCGCTCCCTCTAATGTAACCCTAGCTTGCAGGCTATTAGCAATTTAGCCATGGTCCCAAAATTCGTTCAATGCACTAATGTAGAACAATTCGAACCATTGACGATACCTGATGGAAATTGGTTTTAACGGTATTTTGCACAAATACATTGTGTTATTCGTCATACAAGCTTATCAATCTCCAATCACGCACCTCGCGTCAAACTATAGTTTTTCTCTTATAATTTTGGGTTATTTTAATCGTGATTTTTATGCGATCTAAAAAGTGAATCGGATATTATTTCATCAATCACGAGTTTGAAAAACCACTTGTCGACATGCACCGCACCATGCCAGGCAGTAAGCCTAACACACGCGATGCAGGGAAACGCATAAACACAGAAACACGAACATACACAAACATATTTCTCATTTTTCGTAAACGAGCACGACAGAGGGAAACATGTATCCTGTTTCCTTGTTTCCTTACTTCGTGTGCGGTGGGAATTTAAATCCTCCCTCGACAGGGACTCGAACCTGATAGCGTCTTGAGACTCCAGCACGGTGTTGGGATTTTCGCTGGCATGTTTTCTCAGCGCTACGCGGAAATATCTTCCACGCCAAAATTATTTCAAATGGTACGAATCTATTTTTACGCACCGAGACAGTATATCATCCCATCTCGTCCGGTCACGGGAAACTGTAATGATGATATGGATTCGTGTCAGTCAGACAACTGTTTCCTGATTAACGAAAGTATGAAAATAATACTTATCCTTTATTAACATAATTTGTTTGCGTTCGATAGAAATACAAAGTAATCTCTCTCGTGTCACACGGATGTCAACACGAACGTAAATACGGAACTAACAACGAATACGTTATTGTATTTTTATTTGAATAGGAAAGCCGTACCCTCGTAGTTTGACTCCGTTTCCGATCTGTTGTGTCGATAACTTCATCTGCTGGAATGTTTAATATACGGTTGATAGAAAATCTATTTGTTGGTTAAAGCAACGATTCGAGTTGCGACTTTATCCGGACACTGTAACTTTATCGAAGCCACATGGGCCCGGAACAGCCGATTGAATAATACATGATATGATGGTTTCTAGGTCTATCTCTAACCCTCTATCCCTCTCTCTATCCCTTTTTACCATTCTAACCCTATTGTTTACGTAGACTCCTGTCGGTTGGTCATCTCAGACAAACCAGATCAGGTCACGGATTGTCTAAATATTCATCAAAGGCCCACTCAACGACGGACAATGACAGACATATATCTATTATGGATGATACAGTGATAATGTAACAAACGAACACGTCTTTATGTTGTCCTCATAATTTAGAATACTCATGATAAATGTATAAATCTGAAAGATAAAAATCATTGATCCATTTTTTTAAATATCAAATTACAACACGAAAGTGACGCATATGTAAACTGGATTTGCTGCGAGTTTTCAAACCACGCAGTTTCTGTCTGGTATATTTTTTGCAGACTAACCCCAGGACACTTCCTTATAAAAGCACTCAGCCACTTACTCAGTAATGTTTCTTTCGTCCAGAGAGCAATGAATTGTGCATAATTGAGAGCTATGTCTGGTCAGAAACATGGGACAAATGTGTAATATCTGATGGAGCACGGCGTCTCAACAACTTAATCAGAAGAAGTAACCCATTAATAGCATCTCTTACCCCTAACCGGATGCTTATCGACTCTTCTTTGTCGAAGAGCTTTTCGCTCTTCAACCTTCGCTAGTTTTCCGGAAAAACCGTACAAAATATCAAACTGAATCATCTGATTTCCGGCTATATTTGATGACGAGTGGCTGTAACCAAAAATGTAAAATATCTTATTTCGACGTGAATGTTTCTTAGGCAAACAGTCGATGTTTTCATCTTCTCAATTTTCTAACTTTCATAACGATTGAACGAACTTCAACATTCGACAAGAAATAACGTTTTTGACGAAAAAATCCATCTCGAAATATCCACCCTTTGATCCGTTCTTATATTTGGCAGTGATTTTTCTGTCAGTAAATTGAATCTCTGCGGATTATGTCAATCAAATTTTCTAGGCGCTGAAATAAGGCTTTTCTCGCCTTCCTAATGACTAACGATGTCGTATAATGACAGACAAGAAACATCTAAATCCAATTACATACAGACTGATTCACATTCTGTTAAAGGATAGAATTACGGATTCTGGTGTCGTTGCTTCTATTTTAACAGCTCATTAGATGCATTAGTAGAGACGCTAAATCTACTTATCGGACACGAAAGTTACACCCCCATTATTTGCGCTTTATCGTGAATTTTCTTCGGTAATTTAATTCATGTTTTTAAGAATTGGAAACTACATATCTGCAATCGGAGTTAACGAGCTGTGCATATTGTTCTTTTAAAAGTTGGGTTACTGCAAATGAAATTATACTCTTGTTTGATTGACATATTGTGTGTAAGATAATATGTTACTATTTGTTTAATTTGTTAACTGTATCTTTAATGTATTGTAAATGAAATTCAAATAGCTGATGTATACGAAATACATCTAGTTACAAACGCATACGTTGATACGTTGGGGGTGATGTATTTTGTTTTAAAAAAAAAACTAGGGCTTCGAGTCACGCAGTTTATCAATCAGTAGTCAACAAAGGTCAGCTTCTCTTTGCAATTTATTGCTATTCCGATCGTGTTCATTGCTCGTCACCTGTCGACTTGCATTTACTGATCTCTTCTTTATCACTCATATTTTGACGGATTGATGCATCTGTAGATCCCCTAGCGCATAATATACTGTATCGAGATCTAATCCTATGTAAGCATATTTACATCGAAATCAATTTGGACCAGTCGTATGGTCTATGTAGTGTAAACTGCAATAATAACCACACAACAATTGATTGAAGAGATTATTTGTATCCATATTTAGAGATCTATAAAAATGTGAAATGTTTTAGATAAATCTCTGAGGATGGATAGAAGTAATGTGACTCCATATGTCAATCTTAAGCTAGCTATTGTTCGTTGATATTGTGGGATGGTCATATTACATATATATGCCCCATAAACCTGTATATTGTGGGGCAGTATTTTGGTCGTATCTTCAACGACTGAATAAGTTCTGTTATGATAACAGTTAGACGGACACCGAAGTAGCAAATACGTGTTCTAGTATTCGTGAGCTTAATTGTTTTGAGTGTTATTCTGTATAACTTTTGATGTCGAGCTTATTTCTCATGAATTATACAGTTAAGGTCGTTTGAAGAATGAATTTATGGCTCTGTAGTGGATTTTGTGATAAAGCCGTCTGCTGTGTAGGTAGATTATCTCTTCTCTCGTCATAATAATTCATACACGTGATTGCCGTTGTAGAATTCTACACCCAATGACTTGTAACCTTTTTGTAACTGTTTCAAGCCAACATCACCTAGCGACTAGCAGTACCGTCTATCACTACCAATGTGTGACGCTCCTATAAACAAGAATTTCCGTTTACACCGAGTAAATCATAGCGTACTCACTTTTTTATTTTTCCCATTTTGTCAACATTTGAGATATAGAAATCACGTTCCCGTATTTGTTTCTACAAAAAGTATAATATACAGCTGTATGGATTCGATTGTAGAAACGATGTTTCATTGCAGTCGCGTTTGATTGAAATAAATTCAGTACAATGCTGCTACCAAGAAGCGCATTAAGCACTTCTTAAGTCAGTAATGGAGTTCAGTACAAGATAGCGACGGATAAAACTCCATATCTAGAATTTAAGTACCGCCGAGCTTATCCGTGCTGTGGCTTTAAGATCATTTTTTTTCTTTTTCAAGCTTTGGATGCTGGATGAAAAAAACGGACTCAGAAAAAAACGTCTAGCAGCTCTATCGGATTTCCAATAGGTTATAGTCATCGCCCTTCGCGAGTAAATGGCAACAGTCGGTGGATAACGACACGACCAAAAGGGAAGATGGAATTTATTTACAACCGCCGCTTGTAATAACTCGCTGATGACAGTAATAAAGTCGGGATGAGACACAAATTGCTCCCGGGGCGACTTTGCCAACAAATAACTCGGGTATATAAGTCGTCGTTATAAACAATATCCTCAGAGGCGTTCGACCGTTTCGTACGCGTTTATTCAATTGTCTAATCATCCGCCATACTCTCTACAGTTCGTATCTTCTAACCTCCGAGTCTTTTATCAACTCGCCATAAAGTCTTACGCGTGAAACTTAGTTCCATCGATAAAAAGAAAATTGAACATCGCGGATAATTTACATTCAAGAATTGGTTCATCAAGTTCATCGGTCGAAAATCTAGAAGAAACATTCTGAGACGATGATATACGCTATAATCTTTAAAGAAGAAGATACGAATCGGAGTATTGTTTCCTTGAGCTGTTGAGTTTATTTCACGTTTCGACTATGGTCATCTTCAGGAATACTAATGATACAGTATGCACAGAGCAATGCACAGATTTACAAATGCAATATGTTTCTATCTTTTCAAAACAATTATTGTTAATAATTTATTACATTTCAAGACGTGTTTTTTTGTATCGTCACGCATATCGGAAGTTGTAAAAATGATGATCGAATAGATGCTTGTCTGCTACAGTTGAGTTTGAATCGTGTTCCGAAGATATGATTATACGTTACAGTTTCCTTGAGCTATCAATACTCGACTATTAGCATAAAGCCGAAACATCGAGTAAACTATTAGCTCAAGGAAACACTTCGGATTCTATTTTTTATTTGTGGGATTTTCTAAATTATCACCATCACAACACGGACCTCATATTGCTTCATCGAGATTAGTTTATTCGATATATTATACGTAAACCTCACTGAGATACATGGCTATCCTATAGCTTTACTGATATGCTGCTAGTTGATGGAACATTTTCCTTATGGGTCGACGCTCAAGGAATTTGACTGACATAAGAGCTTTCTTGTCAACGCGTTGCCAAGTGACTCCGAGACGATAAAATATTAAGCATTGAATGGTTTCGATAAAACTGCTTTTCACTTGATTCACACAAGTTGAGGGAAAGCAATTTCTCCGATATTGAATGTCAAGTTCAGCGCTGGTGCACTGTCCGTTTAGCGATATCGTCGTATACGTGATGAAATGTCACATGGAAGTAAATTCTAAAGACACGACAAAAACTCCCAGGGTAGTGTCGTCTTTTTTCAAATTGCCACGCGCGCGAAAAAGAAATGATTTCATTTCGGGATTCTTTACTTTTCCGTACACATAAGTGATTGCTTATTGAAGAGATGAGTCTAAAAGTGCATTTTGAATGATAATAAACATATCGATTTAGAAGTTATGTTTCGCTATATTGATTCATGTTTTAAAGCGTATTAGTTCGTATGGGATAGTCTGCTGCACCTCTAATGAATGAATACTCGGTTAATGGCGGTAACCTCTTCATCAAATTCATTGTTCAATAAGACGTTATCGAGTCCAGTTTAGATATACCTGATGTATGACTTCTTCTCGCACGTATCATCTGCAACTCGTAATCAATAATGTAGGCTCAATCTTATCATTATATGTGCTATGAATGAATGAGGGAGTGTCGATTAGACGTCATGGTGCATGCGACGAGAAATAGCGCGAATATTTCAGAGAGGATGTGCTAAGCATTCGACAATGTGTCGCCAACGTCAATGGTTTCCGGCAGTGGCAAGACGACAATCGAAAAGAAACCAATTCCATAAACATCGGACTTCTCGTGCAGGAAATTACGCACAAAATAGACACATTTCGTGTAGTAGCTAATAAAACACTATTAGGCAGAACACGACTGGGTTAACATCATTCGATTATTCGACTTGTTGTTGTTCCTGTTTTTTCCTATTCGGCTTCGTAAGAATTATTTCTCACAAACGACAGTTATTTCTACGAACTACGTTCGTGTTTCATATTGGTCAAGAATGACTTATAACATCATTCGGTGCTTGGTTTTCAAGTCTAAAACAAAAGGCTGTTGCGCAAACTTAGAACATATTACGTGGCGCATATGTTCCTGGTCTTACTAATGACTTTCTAAGTGACACCAGTGATGAAAATTCGCGCAGTGTCTCCTCCATCTAAAGTGAAGCATCACTTCATTCAGTGAGCAGACATGCGTACGTAAGAATCCATTTTGATAATGCATCTCGACGATGTCCGCAGAATACAAACAGGCACGCACGCACGTCTTCAGGTCCGAATGGAATTTGCTTGAAACATTAACTCTTCTCAGAATGTTTAATATTCAGCCTGATCTACGGCGACGGATTCCAGTTTTTCGTGAAGCCATTGTCAGAAACGTGACGGTGGAAATGATCAGAAAATCTGTTTCGAAATGATCATGATTCATGAGACAGAGTAATAAAAATCACTCGCATTTATTAAACTTAAATTGAATTGTCATCATCTAGGGCTAAGTAAAACCCTAGCTTTATAACAGCTTAGCTGCTCCACAAAAGGTGACTTTTCTGAGAAAGTAAGATCCTATAGTGCATTTCTTTTTGACGCACCACGCGGTGGAAAGCAAGTTTACGTTGGCGTTATTCTTTGCATTGAGTAAAAATATCTAGGCGTGATTTGATTCGTTGCTGTAAAAGCCCTCAAAACGTCGAGCCTGAGGTGCGGCCAGTGCGTAACCCCTGTCGCTAATGTATCGGTGAAACGCGCGAAGAGAGCATTCACCTTTTATGGATTTTAAATGTTAATGAAACCTTGAAGGGAAGCAAATCCGTTTCAATTGCAATTCTAAAGTGCATGCGCTGAGTGAATTAAATACTGAATTAAAGCTAGAAATACCCGTTGGAAATGTCGTGGTGTACTTTTTACTTACTTTCTTACACTCGTCACTAATGGGTTATCATCAAAGGCACGGTCGTACGCATAACCTGGAAAGAAGTAGAACTCGGAATAGTGAATTTACAAAAGAAAATCCTGTGTTTAAAAGCATCAAACGACGAGTTTCTACAATTCTACGTTAGAACGTATTAGAACATAAGGTTGTTAGCGGCTTTAGATGGATGACTTCACACTGATAACCAGGTCGACACGTGACCCATTATCCGTGCTTAGCGGTTATATTGAAGGTATCACTTCTTCCGTTTATGAACATCTAACGTCGATACTAATCTTCTAATAACTACATAGATTAAGAAATACGATCTGAAAAAATGTTATCTTCTAGATGATTCTAGAAAAGGTCACCCTGAAAATAAGGATTTTGATCATACGGCAAATATTTTTTTCGCTATGTACTGTCGGCGCTGAATAGAAATGAAACAACAAATGAAGTATATATATAACGAACGGTGCCTGTGAAAAAAAACCACCAGAATTAATCAGTTTTCTCTCACATTGAAGACATGATTTTTAGGTTTATACGCAGTTAAGAGAAATCGGAATGGACCTAGAAAATCGTTCTCTTACAAAGGACGTATACATGCACATTGTAGTCCAATGGGTCGTTTTATCTCTAGATTGTCTTTATACTGGCTGTAACTGGTCACGTATCGAGAGATCTTTATTGTTCGGTCAATCGTTATGGTCAAACGTCATCCCTTTAAACCGGATAATTAATGCCGGTTCCGGATCTGTGGTAGACAAAGATACGAGCGAAGCTGTCTGATTTTATCATTTTGTTTGTTCTCATTTATATGAACGCCTGCTATAGATCGGTGGTGATTGTATTCGTTACGAAAAAATTGAGAAAACGTCGAAGCTGTATTGTGTCATTCGAGTCACTGCAGACGACTGCCGAACTCTAGCACATCTTCTCAGTTTCCTGTAACGGAATCACATGTATACAAAGTCCGCCACAACACTGACAGAATTCTAAATCAATTTTCTTATTTGAATTTGTCCGACATCTTTTTTAATCAGTCAGTCAATATGAAATTGACATGGGACTCCGCGATACGAAATTTGAATTTGAGAAAAAAGTTGATATTAGCGAATCGAAAAAGAATCAAACACGATATATTGCCTCGGGTTTATTTTCTATGTTCGGATCAAAAAAGCGAAAGTAAATTTCTGAATCGAAACGTTGTTTGATGTATCAATGAGGAACTGTATTGACCCGTGTAAATAGATTTGAGGCTATCTAATCAGGCGAAGATGTCTTCGTTTTATTTCCAACTGGTGATAAAATGCGGTTATTAGTTGATTGTGGACGCGTGTTTTTGCGTCGGTTCGGTCGTAATTTCGGCGCTTTTCAATCGCAAAATCGAATATTTCGTAAATTGTGTTTTAGTTCGATTCGAATTCGACCGACGCGAACACCAAATTGAATCCGCAACGAATCAATAGACACCAGCAGCAGCAGCAGCGGCAGCGGCGGCGGCGGCGGCAGCGGCAGCAGCAGCGGCAGCAGCAGCGGCAGCAGCAGCAGCAGCAGCAAACTAAACCTTGATGCGGCACTCGCTGGTTTATCATATCACCTGGATATATCATGTACAATAAAAGAGCATTACCTCATCAATATTGCCACGCCCAACAATTCACCAGCTGAACTGATTTCATCTAGCTCGATATTACATCTTATACACTTTCAACTCATCCTCGCTTGCCAGGGTTTGATTGCCGCCCGCCGAAGCTCTCGCCAAGACAAACCCTGGCCGCAAACCCTTCGTGGTCTATATGCCCAAGATTTCTTGGGCGGATTGGTTATCGCTACGGCGGGAGGCAATCAAACCCTGGCAAGCGAGGATGTATATACTGAAAAGTGAAACTGCTTTTATATAGTATAAAGGATGAAAATCCGTAGACAGTGAAATAAGAATCATTCGATTCATTTGTATTTTTGTGCAGTGAACAAGGATTTGGAAACGTGGTTTATAAGGGAAATTGGTAGAAGGTAAACTCGTCAGAAATCTTTCGGAAATTTGCTCAGCGAAAACAAGCAAACAGCCACCCGACACCGGATTTGTTTTAGTTCGTGGAGAAACTACGTAATACGATCTATGAACGGTATTGAGTTGCCCACTTTCGTAGGCGAGAATAATTCTCAGCGGTCCTTGGTTTTCCTTGGCTCTCAACCCGGTTATACATTATGAAAAAGCCAGTATGTTTAAGAAATTGCTCCCTTGTGGTTATAGCATTGGTCTTTTCTTATTACAGTCAACCTACACTCAGGAATCAGTTACATATTCATGGCCGCATAGACCAGTCGAACGTCAACTTGGTTCTATAAAGACAATCTTAAAAGCAGTCTGGAAATTTCGTACCACTAAAGACAACTTTCGGATTTAGATCACGACTATGCAGTCCATACGATTGATACTCGGATAATTTTGAGAGGAAACTCTGATGAATGAAACTCTCAGTTCAGCAAATAAATCATGACGCGATTGAAAAGCTATAAAACGAAACGAAAAAAAAAGTGGCCCAATAAAATACTATTTGCAATTCTCATATTTCAACAGAAGTTTGCAGAATTTCGATTATGAAAGACACGTCATTTCCTGTCGCTATCCCCGGACTGTATTGAAGAATTCCCCCATGTCATCAAACAGAGGCTATTCACGTAAATTAAAAAGTCATGATCCAAACAAACTGAATGAGATTTACCACGAGATTTTACGTGAAAATTATATTTTCGCGAGCGTCACGAGTAAATATAGCGTTGATGATTTCCCATCATATTCATCATTACGTTCGCAATATCTGTCACGGCCTAATCAAAATGGGCCGCTGGCATCGTCAATTTAGCTATTTCATCGGTGTGTTTGTTCTGAATCTTTTATATCGAATGCGATGCCTCGTAATTTTGTTCCCCTTGAGCTGCAATTTCCGGCGGAAAGATCCACTGAAATTCAATTATCTTTCGTCGCTATGTGATTGTTCTATGCAACTTTGTTCGTCACCGCTGTTGACCCGAAATCAACAGATTTCAAATCGTCGATTTAACACACCTATTTTCATTCGAATGAAATTGAACTTGACTTATTGCACTCTTTCTTTCCTCTTCACCGAAACTAGGACTACACGACGAAATACAGATTGTAGAATTTCAGAGTTTATCAAACATTTTAGTGAAAAATAAGAAGTTATGAGACGAGAAAGATTATTTACATAGGCATATACAAAATACATATACAATACGTTTCAAGTTTTCAAACAAACTTAAATTGAATTGTCCAAGCGATCTTTATTTGCTACCCGTGATGTTGTCAAATTTTGCTGTAATAAGTATGACAATCAGACAGTTGAAACCAACACGGATGTCGTTTTCGCCGTGTTTCGCTGGACAAATCTTTCGAATTTGTTACGGATCATTCGCTGATCGACGCTGACAAAACATTGAAAGCCTGGTGAATTACTTTTCCTACGTGACCTGATTTTGAAATGTTTTGATTTATCTTTTTTATACCGACTATAACCCTTGGGGCGATAGAAGAGATAACTGTTGCTTTTGAAACTCTCAATGCGGCATCGATTACCACCGAGAAAACTCTTCACTTTAAATCATCTAAAACGATTTGCACCGGGAAGAAGATCTTCACTATCTAACAGGGTATCATAGAGAAAAAGAATTGCAACTACCTCCTGATTGTCATACTTACTGCTAAATTAGACGCTTAACCCATGCGTATACCACGGCGGAAATATTGCTTGAAAAATTCAATATATATATAATATTCAAAGTTCGAAAAATAGTTCACAACCAAGTAAAATCTCAAAGTATTTTTTATAGTAAGAAACGATTTCGTTGTGTGCACACACACCGAAATCGTATTTTTTACTATTTTTCTGATGTTACGAAAAATCGTGTTATTCGGATCTGTGTGTTTCGAAGGCCTTTTCAATTAGTTCGGCCGCGTCGTGATGTTTGCAGTTGTCGACTGCAAAAAGCCGCGTAGAACCACCGCGCAATTATACACAGCGACGAAACGACGGCAATTTTGAAATTTGGCACGATTTCCAATAAACGTCTGCCTCATCTTTTTGTACTAGTGATATTTGCGTTAGGAATGAACGATTGTGAGCAATTACCCGCGCGCGCAACCCGAACGACTACATTTTTCAGGCGTAGAGCAGATTATCAGTGATAATTCTAAACTATCGCATGTTCGAACATTTTTCTCAGATTCTATGAAATTGGAAGTAGTATTTTTTCTAAAGTATGTCACAATTTCTATGTAAGTTAATGCGCTTTATTTGACTCGATCCGCTGTTTCGCTCCCGGCAGGTGTCGTCGTTTTTGTAAGGGGCGACACTAAATCAAAATTAATCAACGAAATCTACCAATCGAATAAATAAGAGGGTCAATCTTAACCTTAAGATTTTGAAAATTTGACTGGAGTCCGGTCCGGACCACAGTTTGACCCGGCATGAATTGTGTAATCGTGGCTTACATAGTGTAGGTTCATTTCTCTTTTACAACGAGATATTGACAACCAGGTTACTTCAGTCGCTTGAAACTAGTTAACGCAATATCCTTTCTTTTCTCCGCTTGTACATCCGAGGTTTTTTCTGTTCAAACGGAAACTTGATTTACTGGAAACCCCGATTCAGAGAGAGAGACAGAGACAGATTTGAATGGCGAATTCATTTGAAAATGATTGATACGTATGAATTACTGCGAAGAAGTGTCGATGATGGCACCTGCGTCGGGTGTTACTGTAATCCCGCACAAGTCGAATACCGAAACGGGAAACCATTTACATTTAAGCCTCTCCCGGACATATTACAAGGTTTATCATTAGCCTAGGGATAACCGAATTGTAAGGATCTTTACAGAATATAACCCCGTTCAATTATCGGCCGCGTTCGAAATGCACGTGATCAGTTCGTAGCGCTCAAGGTTAATTATTCATAACTTCGTCCGTTGTCGAATTTGTTTTGCGGCAAAAAAAAGACGAGTAGGAATGTATTTCTTCGTCGACGATGAATTATGGAATGATATCCAACCGATATATTGACGCTTTCTCCTGACCACAAGCGTGAAGTGAGCCTCTGAGTATTTGATGTAAAACGTATTTCCATCCATTTTCTTTTCCCGTGTAAGCGAAGGTACCGCGGGGAATTTATAAAAAAAATCACTTAATTCAGTGTAATGATCATTCATACATCACAGTAAAGCTTCGGGTTATATTTTGCATTAGGTTGTCCTGGTGGATACGGTGTCAACTGTAGAAGAAATAGATAACTGCCTAAACATGGTCATTATTCGTTTTTGTTCTGTGAGCGAATGTTACGTCTTCATTTCATTTTTTACATCACGTTTTGGCGCTTAATTACGAAATAATGATTTGATATTCAAGCGATGACAGTTGTCTGTAGGTTAACCGTTTCCTTTGAGACAAACAGTGAGAACGAACGTGTAGACTGTCAGTGTAATGTTGTCAGGTGTCAGGGTAATGCTTTAGTCAGGTATCAAGGCAACGACCGAAAAATTAAATTGTGTTCGGGGTCCTTTGAAAAAAAAACCGAATACAGAAGAACATTTTCTACGGCAGCTTGTATCAGGGACTGCATGCTCGTCAGCTGGTACGTGTCAACTACGTATTACATCTTACTCCAGTTAACCGCTTAAGCTTGATGGCTCGTATGACGTCACGAAGATAACTTTGATGCAGTATTTGAAAATAACCGAAATTTGGTTTTAAGTTTAAAAGATCCCTTATAGATATCTATTAAGCTTTTTGTTGGTCAAATATACAGGTCTTGTCTGTTTCATCCAAACTCGTTAAAAGAAAAAAATTATTTTTCTAATTTTCTATAGAATAAGCCAAAACACCTCATTTTCGATTATAACCGTACTACCTCATCTACTCTATACATTTTTAATTTGAAATATTGTGTTTAATTTCCCAGCTGATTTTGCCGTTTTTAAGCCATTAGAATATTGAATATGCTAATCACCTACACACAGACCGAGAAAAAATGCTGATGTATATGGGTGTAAACTGTCTGGTTTCAGTCCCACGCTTAAATCTAGATCATACAATATTTGAACAAGGAAGCGGGCAAGGCTAAGGCGCTTCCCAAGAAACCATGCTATCGTCGACCAGTTAGGCCTGGTTCTGCAAAACGACCTCATCCGCCGTGGTAGGGGGTTAGCCTCGCGATCAAAAAATATCCAACACTGATTCCCCACAACTCCTACCTAGAAACACTACTCATTAGGAAGTCGCACCTTGCAATGGTACATGACGGTATTGGAACAACGATGAACCATCTCCGGAATCGGTTTTGGAAAACTTCAATGAGATCGGCTGTAAAAAGTACTCAGACGGCTTGTTACAAGAAGACGATGATGAATAGTAGCAGTAGTAATAGATACATATAGACACTTGATACCTGTAGCAGTAGATGGTCCGTCTCCTTATTATGACCCGGTGGACACGTAGGGAAACCCCGCTGAAGAAAAAAGTAGACGTAACCTTTAGTATGAAAACGAGGGCGGTTCCGTCACCGTGTTATGATCGGGTGGACACGTAGTAAGCGGACATTATAAGAATACAATAATTCGGTCCAGATTCAGACCATAGATACTGGAAGTTTTATATCCCTTTTAAAGATGAGTCACATAACCGAAATATGTTTTGGAGTAGAATAGCAGAAAATATAGATTTAGTTTTTAGATTTCAGTTCGAGCCTCAGTTATCTTACTCACGCTCTCTAAAGCCCCGGTCCTTGGCCACACAATCCAAGAGAGAAAACCCTACGAAAAACTACAATTTTATTTCCGATTGAACCATTTTCTAATTTCTGCCTGGAAAGATTTTAGGGTGAACGAATAGATGACGACGTTCACGGCGTTGTTACCTATCATAAACAAAGCCGCGATTTTGTCGCTGAGTTCCATAGAAAATTCGCTAATAACCATAATTTTGAGTGGGCGTAAAACGAACAGAATCACAAGAAACGTCAGATAAGGTAGAATGAATATGAGATTGGCCAGTAATATACAGAGTAAGTTAACAATACAACGATATTCAATAGCTGATGAAACATCACCCGTTTTAGATAGGCTCATTTCACGACGGGATCTGTTACCCATCATCAAACCATAAGCCACCATCAAAGAACTACAAAGACATCCGATCCATGGCACGAAGTAAACGATAATAAGCCAAGTCATTATCCAAATAAAGCCACTAGATCTCTCTTCATTAGGGTCATAGGTACAGACAGTAAGCGCTTCTCCGCCGGGTGCCTGTTTCAAATCCGCCCCAGTGACCATCATATACACATTGAAACCTGTCAGAAACATCAGCACGTTACCAATAATGATTCTGCGGCTTTTTGAAGTCAAGTGAAGATATATGTTCAGCGGGAACATAATAGCAATGCCTCTTTCAAGAGAGAATAACAGTATGAGCCATGCAGATGTGCCCAAACCAAGACCGTATAGTGCCATTGATAGTTTACAAACACCTACTGATGAACTTGTCAAAGTGAATTTATTGTTCCAATCCGTATAAAACGAGATGTTTTCAGTGGTCAGCAATGCCGTCGTCCATAAAGTGACCGTATCAGAAAAAGCCAAAGGAACCAAATAGTGTAGACTTCTCACGTCGATTTTATTACGAATTCTAGGTAGAATAACGATGATCATCGTGTTTCCAACTGAACCCAGCAAGACGAAGAATACCGCGTACGAAACGACTACCGCTAATATGATCTTCTTTACTCTGGCGGAAAGTTCCGAGTTGAATCGGGAGGATTCGTTGCCGTGCACCATCTCGTCTGTCATCAACGACGTGTATCCGCCACGTAATTCTACATTCTTTATCGATTAAATACGATTTAAATATAATGTCATCATCGCGGCCTCGATCGATGAAAGGGATCAAATTTAGATTTAATTTGACATAATTGCTGTAACTAAAACCAGACACCCAGTTCAAAAATATTAATGTAAATGTATATATTACATGTATTAATGATACCTATGGCCAGGTAACACGATTAGTTTGAGTGGGAATGTAGATAGATATCTTGGACCACAGTCATGAGTTGAAATTTGACTCAGAGTTAAATCACAATCTAACTCTCAACTGATCCAAGAAATCGTGTCTCAATCTAAGTCCTAAAGGATCCACAGCTACGACACAACCGATTTCTACTGGGTTTTTTGTCTTTTAGACCCTGAACTATTTTCTCATTAAAGGCCATTCACAGTTTTGATAAATCATTGATTCTATCAGCTTGGTGACGTATGAACACTACGTGCATCCTCCGTTCAGTGAAAACTGTGACTACGTTTGAATGATTAGAGGTCGAGGATGATCGGCGCCAATTAAGTTGATCGAAGCGACCTCTAGAGGTCGTTAATGATGATTGATGCTAGTTAATGTAACTCATCGTTGATCAATTAATTTGATAATTTATGGTTGTCTTGTATAATTTTGTCAAGAAATATTCATTTATCAGACATTCGTTATAAATCCTGATTTCGCGCTTCACTTTTCATTTACCTACAGAGATCAGGGATTTTACGTATAAGCTGCGTTCACACTAGGATTTTATTACGGTACTAAGCGTTCACACTAGGAAATTATTCGAGGCCTATGCGCGGCTTATTCAGTTCCGTATTGAAATACGTGGCTTATTAAGCGCGGAATGCGATTCCGCGCCGAAAACCTGATCTCAGTACGGCACTGAGCTGGACGCGTATTTTCTGTATAGTGAACGCAGATTCGGCTTTTAGCTAGCCGCGTATCCACATCCTCGTAGTACAATACACTTAGCACTAGTTACACTGCCCTCTATTGTCACACTGGGTGACTACTATACTGGGCTTACTAAGTGCCGAATCGCCGACTCGTAGTATGATCGTAACTGGCTGCGTAAGCGCCGTATTTTGGGGAATTCGGCACCTGCGAAGTACGGTAATTCGTAAGCGCCGAATCTAGTGTGAACGCGTGCGAGCTCTGCTAAAAAAAAAAATTGGCACTAAAGAAAGTACCCAATTCTGATTTACGAAGGCCAACTCTATTCCGAGGGAATGGAAGGACTTCATTCTTATCAAACAAAAGCGCCAGAAAGTTATGGCAAGATGGTTTTTTTCAAAGATCGCAAATATCACTCATAGGAATCCTTATTGATGTACTTCCCGCGTGGTCTAATCATCATATGAAGTAAAAGGTAGTTCTAAGAACCAGGCGAAGAAAAGGACAAATCTCGGGGAAGCTCGGCCCGTGACTGACCTATGAACAACAACGGAAATGAAATCAAGACTGACGAGGTAAACCTATTTACACCTTCGATTTCCAAAACATTTGACGATTAAGCTTTAGATCGAGTGTCAGTTGAGGTCTGGTAGTTTCCACGGCAGAGTACGAACGGTTTGACGCAAATAAAAATGAATCACTTAGTATCGACGCGAAGCACTTTCAGCGGTGCCCACGCGTATAAAAACAAAAGAGCATTTCTCGCTAAATAACGTATGCTATCTATAAGATTGCGAATCTATTCTATTCATAACCCACCCCCGGCACCAGATTTTCCTAACGACATTTTCGTGTGTAAAGGCTTACGATAACCATAACGTATTTTTCATTCTCAACCAGTTCACGTTCGCACAAAAGCATTTGGTCATTTATCAGCTATTCTTCGTATACCATCGTTCAGTCTTCAACGTCACATATGATATAATTTAGGGTCGATGGATTTTTGTGGGTTGCAATAATATGGAATATCCGTGTAGCAATAATCCATTCATCAAGCTGACTTTGATAAACGGGATTTCTGGTTTTTATGTTTTATGCACGAGCGAAAAAAAAATCCTCTTATACTGCGCTTATACAAGAGACAACTTCTTTCGACATTCTCGATTTTCGAATCAAGACAAAAATTCGCCATTACTTCCTTGTTCCTAAATGTAGCCCCCAACGTGATTCACCGGGAACCGTTGTGCCTGAGGTTACCACGGATACAAGGATCGTAGATTGTGATGAAGGAACAATCACAACCAGGAGTTGGTGAACAAGGGAGAAGATTTGAACTGGGGAAGATTTGTAAGAAAATTGGTAAAACTTCCTAAATCGAAATTCGTAAAAAACTCGGATATACATTTTGTTTAGTTTTTGTACATTTTCGATAGTTCAAAAAAGGAAAATCTGGTACGACTAAATTGACTGGGTAAAAGCGTGTTGTATGGTATGGAATTCTGATTATATCTTTCGCATTTAATTCCGCTGTCATCTGATCCATCATTTCGCCTGTCAACTGCCTTTATCTATAACATGCTCGACTGATCCGTTATCAATTTTATCATCCGCGACATTCATTGTTCGTAGGATGTGTGGTTTCAGTATCAAATGATGATAATTCAAATCTCATACCGCAGCCGAAGTTCAATCCGATGAAATCGATTGCGCTCATCTATTGCGTGCATTGAGAATATTTCATCGCTTTCAAACCATTCAAATCGAATCTTGCATCAAAATAACCAGTTCATTTTCTGACTAAACACGATGGTCTACCTCGGTAGAATCTCTAATTTTCCGATACGTCATTTATCAAGCCGGTCAATTACGGGCATTCTACTGGTCGATGTTCCAATAAAGCTCTCCACTCTTATATTGGTTTCGATCTTGTTTACTGTTGTCGACAAAACGGCGATCGTGAAATGCTTCATATCGGTGCATATCACCCTCCTATAAAAGGTTGGTAAACATAGGCTGGTTGATATGACGACTTGTGGTGCAATAATCACGGAAATCTTGAAAAAGATGTCATCGGGTTCACCGCAATCGGCAGTTCGTGTTGATATCGTCAACTAATTTAACGCTTAGTCACACCATGGACATGCGTGGTCATCACACGCACTGTCTAGAGCCCGAAGGCCGGTTCCATAGTCGTTGTTAACACCATATTCTGCCCTAGCAATAATAGAGGGCTGATAAATGATAGAATATAAAAGATTCAAATAATAATGAATATCCGGAAATTCAGAATTAACATTACGTGGTTTTGGGAGCCATCTTATATTCACCACTTGGTTTCGGGCGTTTCAAAACAAGTCCATTACGTTTAGTAGTTAGCATTTCTCATGAATATTTAGTTTTGACAGTAAATTCTTGCTCACGCTCGAAGCCTCGGGCAGGAAATACGTGCAAAGATTCATTTAATCAAACAGGATACATTTTAACTAACCAATCTGCAGCATTAATCAAAGCCATTTCGTAGTTCATTCAGGCTACTCATTTTCTGCCGAACTGCCGAATAAAATAGGACCTCGGGAAAATTGTTAACGTTGTTTGTTTGAAAGTACATATGGTAATATATTCATTGAAAGTAATATCGAGCTTTTCAAACAAAATGAACTTTATTGTTTGCAGTGGAACCACTCGACGAGGCTATCGAGGCTTTAAAGTCGACAAAGAGTGTCGTAGATTATTGGATTTCAGACCGGTTAGTACTCTTCAAGTTACTACGTACCACCGGAAGAATGAAACAGGATATAGGACTGATTTCAATATAATGGTATTGATTATTCCACGTTATGAAAGTGTTAGGTTGCAGACGCGCAGTTGGAGAGATACGTCGCACCTGTTTTCGTCAGAAAAATTTGAATTATCTCGCGAAATGAGGGATATGAGGGAACAGCTGTTTAATTGACGTCATCTTTGAGAATATACACCACATGATCAAATTCATTGCTTGATTTACCGGTTATCGATAAACAAAATTGAAAACATGACAGCACATGATTTTTACATCACACGGAGACGATTTGGCTCGGTTCAAACTGGCCCGTCCCAGATCCCAATCAAATTTAGCCCGTGTCTAATTAGAAAGCGCATTCACACGTAAATCACTCACTCTTTTACTAAAAAGCTATCTCAACGATGCTGGTCTGCGCAAATTCAGCGGCAAATGACCCATTTGGCACCAGTTTGAACTGGCACGGGCCAAATTTGGACCGGATCATAAACGCTCGTTTGATGACGGCAAATAATGTAACCTAAGTTCGAAATACCTCGAAATATGTATACAGAAAATACCAATATCCTGAACTATAGAATATTGGCTGTAGTTGTCTAATACCTGAAGTACCATTACAACATTGTGAAAATGAATTTATCTAAATGATTTTTTCTAGTGACGTTTTCAGATTCTCCGATTCACACGTGGAGTATACAAAAAAAATCACTACATCGAATCAGCGATATGCGGTACATTATTGAAGTGAAAAGTTCCTGTTTGTAATACGATGCATGAACGCCTTCAGACTCTGTCGAAAAACAGTATCCCCTTTTCCTAAAAAAAAACTAGATTACACATTTTATAGTGCAGTTCTATTTGTATCGCAGTTTTTATGAAATGAATTATTAAAGAAGTTTCCAGTTTCTAGGCGCCATTTTGTGGTCTCTCGAGGTCCCCATTGTTGCGATAATTTGCGCTCATTTTTAAAACATAGGTTTAGATTGAATATCATATGGTTCTGCAGCCCCTTGCTCGACGAAATCAATTTATACACCATTTTAAAGGAAATGAAATGCAGATATTTGCTGGCGATTCTTGCAATTTTTGAACGCAACAATTGAGAACAGTGACG
The DNA here is from genome assembly GCF_964204645.1 of Tubulanus polymorphus. Lineage (NCBI taxonomy): Eukaryota > Metazoa > Nemertea > Palaeonemertea > Tubulaniformes > Tubulanidae > Tubulanus > Tubulanus polymorphus. The sequence goes on along the minus strand of NC_134027.1, from coordinate 1,810,677 downwards.
ATGTGAAACCAAGGACCGCATATCTTAACCGCGCGTAAAAGAAATCGCAATATCTATAAATCTTAAAATATCTAAGTATCTCTTAAAGCTATATTTCCAGTTTTCACAGAGGTTAAAGAGGGTAATTGTATGAATTGTATGAAAAATATGAATTTGTGGTCATCACCTGATTGCAGTAGAGGACATTCATAAACCAAAAGCTGCAGACAGTTATTTATTGATCACTAATCATAGTCGTTTTATTGCATCATTTGTGTCTTATTTACGAGCAATCGCTAAGTGATATATATCTACGTACGCCACGGCTTCGTAAAGCCATGCCTACTAATATTGAAAAATGAAAATAAATGAAAGCGAATCATAAGGTATTCGCCATGTAGTTTAGTGAAAAATTACGATATCATTCGTGTTTATGAAATATAATTTTAAGAAGCAATTTTTGATTCAACTACACTTTCCTCGTCGCAAATATATTAATCAACTATGAAAGCGATGTTCTTTTTCAGATGATGAAGACATGTTATGTTCATCCAACTCATCGGCGTTTTCAGATAAATTGCATCAAATCTGGGACCTCAATAAGACAGCGTATCATTCTACTTTGATGCATTGATGCTCTTCATCACTATCGATTTTCACTTAAATTTGTAAACATATTTCAAAAATGCTTTGACAACTTACCACATTTCTATCTCCCTGTTATAAACGATTACGTCCTGAAATATCAGACTAATAAAACGCAATGTAATTTGCTCTAGCACCTGCACCGACTAAGAACCATTTTCAGATAAGTAGCAGCTGATTCCGTAAGTGTTGAACGCTTATTTGTATAGTTTATTTGATAATTTACACTTGAAAACGGTATATATATATATATATATATATATATATATATATATATATATATATATATATATATATATATATATATATATATATATATATATATATATATATATATATATATATATATATATATATATATATATATATATATATATATATATATATATATATATATATATATATATATATATATATATATATATATATATATATATATATATATGTATATTTAATATATCTGTATATTTAATTACAATCATCATCAGTACGTTATTCGTTTCGTGAATGCATGAGACATTTTGACATTGATTGTGAAAATGAGCTATCATCATAACAAGCGATCAGGCAAATTGCATGGCTCAAACTGATTGACAGATCTCAGGTGAATTTTACTGAAATTCCATCAAAACGTCATTTCTGATGATTCTCAGATATCGTGACTGACGTTATTCCACTGACTAACCATGCGAAAACGACGTATTTTTCCGTACGACAATTTCAGCCGAAAGCAGCACTCTAATATCATTAGGCTACATCCGGATTCGAAGCCGCGCAAACTACACAACAAAAATGAATTATATTTTTGAACGTTTGATGTTTGAAATATGATGATATGAACAGCGGCGGCAATTCGTCGATATAGTAAAGAATTAGAAAACGTCGTTACACGTGAAACACGAACTAATGACTGAATGAAAACCATAATCCAGTGAAAACGTATTTTCTAGGATACTTCGTTTGACTGGCAAATAAATCCCCCCTTTGATCAGTTTACTGCAGTTCGTATAGGATATATTTGAACTAGAGCTAATTGGATTGATTTCGTTGTTTGAGAGAGTGATGATCTCAGCATTACGAGTTCCAGTGACAAAAGGCCACAGTTCAAAATAACAGAATGAAACGTGATGTTTCTTTTATCTCAGGCTTCGGTCTCATACGTCGGCATAGTTTGTCGTAATTGTTTACATTTGAATTAGAATTCTGCCTCGGGGAAACTTTGCTGATAAAAAATTTTTAAATCGTCTCGTCGCCACGCTTGTATCTGCGAGCGCAAGTTCTCCGATACATTGAACACGAGCAAACAACGCTTGCAGATAGATCCACCGTTAACTCAATATCTCTAGATAGAAGTTGAGGATTGTTATATAACAACGTAGTTTCATTGGATAAAAAGTCGAAATGTCATCATTAAACTTTTCTTTCTTCAATTCCGATACTGTAAAAACCTCTACATCAGGGTAATTACGACTTTTGTTGGTAGCTCAGTGAATCGGGAAACACTGACGACGTGTCCTGATGGAATAGCATGGAGGACTCGAGAGATTCTTTTGAGCGCATCAACTCCTGCTGTGAGTCAAACACCGTATCCACCACCGAGACACAAAAACACGACAGTTTTGCGACGTTTATTGCTCTCTGTTCTCAATCTACATATAGATTTTAATGACCTAATAACTTCCATATCATTTTGAATATGAATAATAAATGTATTGTACCAGAGGGACTGACATACAATTAGCTACTATCGTTCTGACCGCTGCCTGTATGTTGGAGTCGATTGAAATCTACGAGTTTGATTCAAACGTACTGATAGAAACGATCACGCACGATTGGAACCGAAGGGACACAACTGAATACGCGATGATGCTTCAGGAATTGAATGGTTCACGGGGATATCGTATACGACAAGCTCTAATTTCTCATCATCAAACAGATTCAAATGACTAACTGCGTGAATGGTGAATCTGAGTGCCTAATTCTAAAACGAATTTGAAGAAATAGAAGAATACTTCCGCCGACGATAACGCCATACTTTTTATAATACGCTTTCCATATTCACACGTTAATTAACGCGTATGTTGTATATACCCTTAATATCTGTGGAAACGGTTATTCCTGAACGGGTTTTTTACCCGCGGCAAGGAATTACATGCATGTGGTCCATTAGCGACCCTTCGAGCTTACGGAAATATGCATGATGTAATGTGGGGTCTCTTGAGCGAGACATAGCTCAAAGGCATTCTTGGATGCACGAATGACTCCTGCTTTTGTCGTAATAGAATTGTAAACTAATCCAATCGACTCGCCTTTTTCTTTTAAGCTAAGAAAGCAATAAGTTACAAGCTTATAGTGTTAAATAGCGGCGCTTTGGTGACATTTACGGCGGTTTTCTACATATGTGAGACCACAGAAAAGGCGGAAAAACTGGCAGCTTAGCAACAAGAAAGAAAAATGCGATTACCAACTAGTTGATATATTATATTCTCCTTTAATTGAAGTGGATTTTTTCCGCAAGCAAATCGAATGAAACAATGGTAAAACTAGAAATAAAGCGCTTCGTTCTCAAACATAAACTCAAAACTAAAAAACATTTTTAGATTGTTTGAACCTTTTTTGTCTGATGTTTCAAGTATATATCGTGATAATTCAAATTCATATAAAGCCAGTAACCAGTTTATGAAGCATCTATACATCTATAGAATTGATTTTACAATCGTTTGATAGGTATAGCTACACCCTTATGTGTTAAAGCTAACGTTATTTTCAGCTAATTAAGTATAGAATTTTCTCGATTTTACTTACCTTACGAGATATCCGTAAAATTCCTTCCTTTACATTGGAGTCAACGGCGATGTCCATATATCCATTACCGTTTTAACGAATGGATGATGATCAGCGTATTTTGTTTTATATGGTGTGCAACAGTATTGCCATCTTCGCGGTTGTTGAGCAGCGAGGAGAGAGAGAGAACGAGGGGGAGGGAGAGCGAGCGAGCGTGTGAGACACTGTACCTGGATTCAATGAACGAGAGATTCACAGCGCGACATTGCGCCTTCCGTGTCGTATCATTGCTGGGCGCGGTATCCAAACACTCACTGATAAGTTTCGAATAAAGGCCTGCAAGATTTTCTTTAAATTGCTGACAATATTTTATTTGTTTCAACCACTTGAGGTTTCGCATTTTCATTATTTTTCTAATATGGCGTATTTCAAATAAAAAATGGTTTCACTTTCGCTTCAATAGAAAAGCGACAAGTTGCTAAAGTTTGTCATATTGAAGTATGCGATTGAAAGTGCTCTTAACCGTGTTTTAGTGCGTAAGGGTTGGTCAACAAAAAACAGCGGATATTGCGTGTATATATCTGTTTGTTGCTGAATCTCGCCTTCTAATACGTCATTCCGTCTAAAGACAGGTTTTCGCTTTCAGGGGTATCTTAATTGCACGCGAATCAATCCACTTTGAGCCGACTGCATTTGTCCGGGGTTCGTGATACCTCTGCTAACGACATTTGCATCATCGTCGTCTGAGTGATGGTGGTTACTCTAGTAGGTAAAAATAACAAATGACCAACGGGAGGTAAATCATGAGTAGAAGTGAAATTAATGATGATTAGTCCCAGTAGGAGAGTGTTGGTCGTTCTAATCAACCGTATATATCACGTCTAAAAAGCTATTCCAACAAAAAGCACCGAATTACTTAGATTTCCGCGAACGTACTTTGAATCATTCACACACGTCGTTATTCTTCCGGTAGAGTTGGTTCCTCATAAAGTTTATTATTGCATGTATCTAAAAATGTCTATAGTTTTTATCTCGGTCTTTGCTTAGTCTTCGTACGACGGAAATCTATCGTCGAGATGCAATATTCAATGATGTCTATCGAGGCGCGCGCACTCACAAGTAGATGCAAGTAGTTGCATCTTATTTGATCATAAATCATCGACGAATTAAACATGCCTTGGATGATTGCGATTGCCATATACTGACATCTTTAATACTGCTGCAGATATTATTTCTTGTCGCTTGATCAGGCATGAAAATGTTTGTCGGTGTCGTATGTTGGTTTTGCGCGTCGTTTAGTTCAACATACTCTGGTCGCACACAACGTCGGTCGAGTATTTGACGATAAACATCTGCATTTTTAACTGCACTGTCGATGAAGGTTTGCGATGTCAACACTTTATATTCCGGACCGAAAAAAGTTTTAAATAAAATTCAGACAAAGTGTGTTTATTTTCTACTTGTCGGCTGACAACGGCGTTCATTAGTCTTTTGAATATCTGAAATATACGTAACGTAATAACACGCCATCCGGGAGCGCGGCCATTTTGACACTCATTCATCGACTGGACGATTTAAAAAGAAACTCAAGCGCAACAACAAGACACCCGCGAGCAACACAAGCGCAGTTCCTAGCCTCTCGAAGGGACACTAGGGAGAATCGGTCCTTGTTAAATGACATTATTATCTTGTTGCGGATGATGTCGCCGGAGGGCAACTTCCAGATTATTATGTTGTTATGCGCCTCATGTCGAAGCTGATTCAGTGTTACCAAGAAATTACTGGTATAGTTACTGTCACGGATATTTAGGGTTGTTTTTTTTTATTCGGTAACTGGTATATATCCCCTGCGTCGCATTCAATTTATAAGTGGAAAACGACAGCAAAAAAACGAAATACACGCTGTCTACCCGGTAATTATGTGCTTATAAAGCTTTCCGTTTGTCCCCGCCGCGCCATCACATCAACACGGGCGACGCGAATAAAAATGTAGACTTCTCCATAAAGAAAAGTGTAGCCGTGTAGCGAGAAGAAACATCGCGTCGACCGTATACCCTGCTTCCTCGATTGATTATCAGCAGAAATCTGTATTTTGGATGACTAAAGCCGAGAAATTGCAGTAACTTACAACCAAACATTTCGTCTCTATTTGTAATTATTGTGGGATTTTCGATAACATATATTGATCTCCTGAAATGAATTCAATAGTTTCAACTATAAGTGAATGAAACGAACAATATCAATTGTCGTTTTGTTTTATGTTTAGAGAGGTGTAATTTAAACGCACTGACGATACACATTATTCTTCAGGCCTCATAATATTTGGACGCTTTTTACTTCAATCAGTAGTCCAATGTGACGCGCTGTGACGCAAAGTGCGTTAGCTTATTACTGGACTTCATGTCGCAACAAACAACTTCAGATGTCTTCATCTGACAATGTCTCTTTAATCAAGTAGTAGTGTCACGTAACTACAGGGCCTCGGGCCCAGCTGACAACTGAGCAAAGTCTGATATCTAATTATACGGTATCCGCTGAATGATACTGCTGTCGTATTAACTGTCACAATTGTCATCGTACCGCGTAAAGAAACCGTGGATATTTACTTAGAAAAAAAAATCGCGTGGCGATTCATTCTCGAAGAATGTCTTACAACTGATGTACGTCTCTTGACAAGGCGTTATTCTACGAGTTTCCGCTCTCCTTTTGAGGTTGTATTTTCTTAAGGTTGCGACGTAAATAATTCCAATCCAAAGGTCAGGAATTGCGCAGTATACCTGTATTGACCAGGCGTCTGTGGCAGTGGACTGAAATACTTTTTTCAAACATACCGAGATACGACGAATATAAAATATCGATTCGCTGTAGTCAGGTTTTGAAATTCATATTTCGAATAATATACGCGAGAATTGAAATCCTCCTAATATCCGCTGCCAATCATACTATTGAATTTACAAAAAAAATACAGAAAATATTATTAGAATTTTTTCTAGTGAATTTACTCAAGAAAGCCGAGCGAATTTACAAAATTACAATAAAAGCTATCGCATAAATTGGTAAAAAAAATAGCACGAGGCTGCCGATGGACGTTCAAAGGGATTTAATGAAAACACGTCTTAGAAATGTGTACGTGAGATCAGACAAGGGAGAAACAAGCGAAACGTGAAACAAGACTCCGTATTTCACCAGTGTTTTTTCCTTTCCCGAGAGTGCTTAGGCTTAATGAATTAAAAGTCCATCAAGAAGATTATTTTTTCGGCTATTAGGCACGTGTATTGTCGCCATGAATCGAGCCGATTGTTGTTGTATAAACGCAGTCTATCAAATGGGAGTTAATGGATGAGTTTCCATTGGGGTCGTTTTACTATAGATCCATCGCTGCAGAAATTCAAATCCGGCACCGGGGTTCTTAAGAGGATCGTTTTTATGGCCCATGCCGTAACAGTGGTCCTTATCTAGGGGCAAAAGCTAACTCAGGCGCCACCGGCCTATCTTCCAAAAAAAAATTAAATCCTTCGGGTCCGATATTACTAAGCCTAAATTTACCGAGACACCCCAATGTATAGGCTACTCTGAGTGGAAGAACGATGCAATGCGCTATTTATTGGTTGGAACTAAGCTAGATTCAGCCAGCCCCTAAATGTCCGACGCTTCGAATCAGATTAGTGCCGATGTCAATCAGTCGTTTCTCTGAACGGAACCGCGTCTTCAGCGCTCAAAAACAAAACACCATCTGCAACATCGTTTGAATGATAGAATAAAATGAAATGCATATGTTTATCAAAGGTGTGTGATATGGACATTCTATTTCAAATAAGAGTTCGAACCCAAACTAAATTCCCGCCAAATCTCGTACATGCACAGATCACAATCGACCACGCCCGATTAACTAGACTGGTTACCGGTCTCTATTTCGGTGGCGCTGGTAACCAGTCTACCAATTACGTATATTTAAATGAAACCTATAACCAAAATTCAATTTCAAAATCCTTTTTTGAATATAACAAATATAATTAATGAGTGAATTTTAGTATATCGCTGCTTTTACTTCTAATTAAATGAATTCTCGAACACGCGAGAATTCGAACACGTGATCTCTTCGGTATAGCGAGTACAGCATGGTTAGTATTTAGCGATAAACCTGTGGTTTTAAACAGTGAATTTCATCGGTTAAACCTACGTGAATAAAGCAATAAAGTAGTTGATCAGTATAAAGATGTGTTTAAGAGTCTAATGTGAGGAATCAATGTTTGAATTTCACTTTTAAAACTCGATAAATACCAGTTTGAAGAATACACTCATTTACAAATCCAACTTCAATCAATCTGATTTTATTCCCGCCCGGTTTGGTGTACACGTATTTCATTTCGTTTGTGTTTGTTTTTTTAAGGTGTACGAAAGATTTGTTGAGGTTGGCCGCGTGGCCTTCATTGCCTATGGACCACAGAGAGGAAAACTGTGCGTCATTCTGGATATCATCGACCAAAACAGGGTAAGAAGAGCTACTACTGACAGTGAGTGTGTGTCAGTGTGCAGTGGATCAGGGATTTTGACTAATAGAGCTGAATAATTAGGAAGAAGAACAATATCAGTTGTTTTAGATTTATATTGTGGGTTTTCAATGGATGTAATTCAAGACTGGAAGTAATCCCTCATAAAATTTTCATCAGACATGTTGCACTTAGTTACCAATGGCTTTGCTTTTGAGCTGAGGAAAAGCTTCCGCAGTGCAAAATATTCTTTGCGGCTTGAGGGTCTTATAACAATTCTGCCAGAATGCCCTTATAAATCTGAACCCCTGTCTAGATTCTGAATTCTCTGAAAACGTTGATGATTTATGTATTGTGTTTCAGGCTTTGGTTGAAGGTCCGTTCACTGGCATCAAACGACAGTCGATGAACTTTAAACACTTACATTTAACGAGTTTCACAGTGAAAATCGGTCCATCAGCCAGACAGAAGTCTCTGAAGAAAGCGTGGCTCGCCGCTGAAATCGACCAGAAATGGAAAGAGACGACGTGGGCCAAGAAATTCGAATTGAAGAAAAAGGTAATTACGTTATAATGACGCAGTAAACGAAACTTACGACACATTGAGACCGGAAAAATTGGTTAAGGATAAGAAAAAATAGATCAAGAAGTAAAAAAATTTAGTTTTCGAAAGTCTTAAGTTTCCAAGTTTAGCGAGAGTTACTGATTGTAAAAGAAGATTTGAACTCGCCCAATTTAGGACACGTTATCTGGAAGATTTGAACTTAATGAATGTTTGAATTTTTTTGCAGAGAAAGACGATGACAGACTTCGATAGATTCAAACTGATGAAGGCCAAACAAACAGTAAGTTGATAGATATATAAATGTGGTATACAGGAAATAATCCAGAGCACGAATGATGAGACATAAATATAGGAATTGCCGTCTGATATCGAAACTGACTGATAATTCTTTACACTGATGTGCGTGCTGTGTATTTCTGCATATTTTTAAGACATTCAAAAGTATTTCAAGCTGTTTTCTAACCTAATGCAAATGATGAGACATAAATATAGGAATTGCCGTCTGATGCCGAAACTGACTGATAATTCTTTTCACTGATGCATATTTTTCCCTCCTCTACACAACCTATTTTAACCACATTTTAGTTAATTTATACTTCGATTTAAAATTTGGTCTCGTATGGGCCTCGCACAAATGATGAGACATAAATATAGGAATTGCCGTCTGATGCCGAAACTGACTGATAATTCTTATCACTGATGTGCGTGCTGTGTATTTTTGCATACATATTACTTAAAATTAATTTAAAAGTACAGTCAACCCCCAATTTACCGCCTATCGCCAGGTTCTCTCAATCTACATCTCAATACAAATACATAGTAAATCACCCCTGTTATACGGACACAGAATCATTCTGCACCGATGTTGGCGGTATATAAGGGATTGACTGTATTTCGAGCTGTTTTCTAACCTAACGCAAATGATGAGACATAAATATAGGAATTGCCGTCTGATGTCGAAGCTGATTGATAATTCTTGTCACTGATGCGTTGCATAGTTCAGGATTGCTAATTCCTTCATTCAATTGACTTAATAGCAATACTCGATATTAGCTCAGTTTTTAACTTAAAATAGTTTTGCAAATGACGAGACATAAATATAGGAATTGCCGTCTGATGCCGAAACTGACTGATAATTCTTATCACTGATGCAACTATTCAAAACTAGAACGAATTCTGAAATCCCATGTCCCTAGTAAAATATTCCCTTAGCTGGTTGTACAGAAGATTCCACTCAACTCGAGACATCACTACTCAGGCAGATTTTTCCGACTCAAAAGATTTGACTTGTCTTAATTGTTGTTGGTCCTTGGCTAGATCTAATAGAACTATTTTGTATTGCTTTTTAAACGAGAAATTAATTTGAATATGTTGTTTTTGTTTTCCAGAGAAACAGAATTATCACCATGGAATTTAAGAAACTTAAAAAGGCAGATGCCAAGGCGGTAAAAACACCTGCGAAAAAAACGACCAAAAAAACCGTTAAAAAGTAATTGTCTTTGACACAAGTATAAATAAATTCTTGTATACAGTGAATTAATTTGGTTGTTTTGTTTCTTCAATTTGTATTCAGTGTTTTAATTGTGATTAGAATTCATGGCCCTGGAAGTCAATGTTAACACTAGATTCAAACCTGGGATGTCCTTAGTGTGTATTTGTTCATCAATTATTCCTTTATCATAGGGCGATATCTTCGTGTTGATAAAAAGTTACTCAGAACTCAATTTTTAAAAACGGATTCCTAAGTTAGGAATAATAGATTATGACTATCTGTATCACTCGCATGCCGCTGTTGGAATATCCACCTGTGTAAAAATCTTAGCCGTCAAGTGCTGCCTCTAGTCATATCGTTGACGGCGAACGTGAGAACTAACTTATTACTCGTATACCACAGCAGGAATATTGTATTGTCGAGTTAGTTCACACGTTCACCGCTAACAATATGCATAGGGGCAGCACATAACGGTTAAGATCCAGCGGGACTACAACACTGTTGAATTACTGCAACAATGCTGAAACTACAAAACGGCTGCTATTCTTTCAATAAGATTGTCTTTGATATAGTTCTATAGTTCTCTGATATAGTTCAAAAGAATAGATGTTAATCAAGGCCAAGAGGCATGCAGTACAACGATAGTTTTGGAGAATGTACTTAAGGTATTATTTATAGTCTTGAGGAAGTCCACTTCTTCCCTCTTCATTCACGAAAGAAAGGAAATGATGCTCGAAAACAATTTTACAAATGATTATAGTGGCTATATTTACAATAAAGACATATCATGTATTTACATTCGAATCTGATCAGGATTCAAGGAGGATAAACACGCAAAAAACACTTAATTAGAATGTACAAAGACACGACTGTGTTATTTACAATGGAAAGTTTCATAATTATTTCATGCGTATAATTAGTTATCCAATGATTGTGTAATTATTTGTTTGTTCGCAATAGGAATTTGGTATAAATCAACTTGTTCGTTCATTAGCGTATAAACATTCTCAGCCGAACTGAGTCGCTTCCTGTTCATATCGAAATAAAAGTCGTTAGTTAAACTGTTCATATTGTCATTGTGTGTGGAACTGCTGCTGAACTGGGTCAGCCACGGAGCGTCATCTGTAGGTGTATCGAGCGATGTGTTCATTTGTGTCGCAAAGATCCACTTCTTTGTCTGTTCATCTTTCTCATTCTCCGAGTTCACGATATAATAAGGGTTTGAATTGTCAGCGAATGCCATCCACGCTCTGTCATTATCTTTTGCGTTGGCAATTTGTTGTGGTTTTTTCTCAGCCCACGAACTATCGAACGGGTCCCATTCCGAAGTCGGAGACGAAAATGAAAACGACGTCGACAGATCGCCAAAGATGGAACTTTCAGAGCGCAACGATTTCACAGTGGGTGACGTTATTGGAGGCAAACAGGTTGAAATATCACACGAGTCATCACCGGTAAGAAAATCGATAGTTGCAGGTGATGGTTTTGCCGGTGTTTCCACGACGGATGTTGTAGTAATGACGGCATCGGATTTCGGGAAAGTTTCAAGTGGAATTAGTGGTAGATCGTAACCGTAAACTGAATTAGTTTCAGCCTGGATGGAGCTATCCGCATTAGCTTTCTTTGGTTTTTCATCTTGGACCGAGTTATCACTAGTACTTGGTTTCTTCGCTTTGTCATCTTGGTCAATACTAGACCCGGTAGCACTACCCCCTGATATCACCGATTCATGTTTCGACTTGGTACGGAACGGTTTCGAGATTTTACTGCGACGTTCAGTATTTGGTGACGACCCTTTTTGTTTTGTAAGCGGTGGTGTTCTGGAGCTTCTACGTTTTGCATTAGTGAGAGGAAGCAATTGTTTGGGACTGTCGTAAGAATTATCAGCACCAGTAGGCATAGTTGCTGGCGTAACTGGAGTATTAGGTGTTGTTGAAATATCTTCTCCGTCAGAGGATGAATTTTCAACCGATCGGTTATTTTTGTGCCCTTTCATTAACTTAGACAGTTTCTTCTTTATCTTATGTCCTTTGCCTTTCGGAGTTTGTTTTATACGATCAGCGGTAAATATTGACTGAGGACGACTCGGACGACGATTCGGCAACTGTGGAGGGCTTTCCTGTAACGTACTTTCATCAATTCCCAGATAACTGAGGATGTCTTTTTTAACTTTATCGACATGCTCGTTATGCGTTGTGTTAGCCGGATCACTGTCAAACGTTTTGGCAAAAATGTCATTAACCTCTTTCAGACGTATCGCCTTGTTTAAATTATCACTCTCTGCTGCGGATAAACTGTTATTTGCAGAGTTAAAGATTTGCATCGCTTGTGCACCGCTCTTTCTTTCCGGTCGAGACGGTGTTGGCGGTGGTGTTACCGATGCTTCTTCTTCGCAGCCGAGATACTTCAAAATATCCTTTCTGAACTTATCCAGGTCTTCGTAGACATTTTCCACAGCAGGATCGTCGTTCGCGCCTTCTTCGTTATCCAGCTGTTTGAAAGCGTCGCTGTTGTTTACGAGAGGAATTTTTATATTGACAACTGAACTACGACGCCTTTCTTTTAAACTAGGTTTTCGTTCTGTGTTCACCAATTCTTGCTTATCGTCTGCGTGTATTTTATCATTATCTTCTATTTCATCGCCTTGCAAAAAGAGCTCTTGATATATATGCGACCCTGTTGATATCTTCCTGCACTTTTCCTCTTCAATGATATCCTCAACAACTTTCGAATATATTTTATCTGTTCCAGCGATTTCGGGGTCGTTCGTAGTGATATCGTCATCTGTGCGATAATTAGCGGACGACAGAAGGCTATCTGCAAGTTCCGACGGTTCTTCGTCTTCGGGAATGGAATCTCGCGATCCATCAGAATTCACGGAAACTCCCGAACTGGATGAGGCACGTTTTTGTGAATTTGCAACTACTTTCACTCCTGGTGATTCACGGGTGACGACCACCTCGCTGTATCCATCACTTCTTGTTCGGACGCGTCTGGCTGGAATTGGGGGTGGAGCTGCGATTGGAACAGCTCTAAACTCAGACACTGGTCGTACGCCCGATGGGGTTACATCGTAAATACCACATTCTTCATACTTCGTTTCAGTCCCGAGGCTCAGACGCAATGGATTCGGTAAATGTCCAGCATTTGTTTTGGATGTTGAAGCTCTAGGACGTGGTCTCGGCGTTGGGCGCTCTTCTTGATTTTGGGATTCTGAACGTTTGGCGCGTGGTGCGATGATTGGTGTTGGAGTATCTGTGTCTTGGGGTAATTTCTGGGCTTCGGATCTAACTTTTGATTCCGGACTGTTCCTCGGCTTGAAATAACTATTGAACCCACATGAAAGTGTGTTATATGTGGCATCATCGACTGAAGCATCGGTATCAGAACGCACTGGTCGATGATCTTCAGCAATGGGTGTTAATCCTACTGTACTGTAGGTATCTGTAGCTTCATCGCTTACGGAATTGTCCGAATATGTGCGTTCGCGAGACGTAACCGAAGACAAGGATGTACATGAAGTGACGTTTGGGAGCGAATTGTTTTTCAGTCGAATGGCCTCGTCGATACTATCAGAAATAACCTTCAAAACTTTTTCAGCTTCCAAACAAAAGAAGCGATATTCACCTTTACCAGTGTCGCATTTCCTGTAAGCAAAACATTCCTATTTTAAGTTCAATTTGAATAAATCAGATGCATTTACGTAAAACATGAAGCTACAGTACTCACGGTCCAGCTTCGATGACGAATACGTGGTCCTTGTCGGGTCCCGGATCTTGATAGAGAAAGAATCGTTTCAGAGTATTCAGTTTCCATTTAACAGCAGGAATATCAGTAGGTTCACTTTCCGGTGACATCAATGCAACCCTTTCCGGTGTTATTGATAACCGATAGTCACCGCTCAAACTTAACATTTCAGAATATTTATTACCAATCACCAAAACGTCGAAAACATCTAGAAATGAAACGCATATCATACGAATATATTCACGATTTCAGAAATATTAATAGATCATCAAAGGTCTTTATTTATTTACCCTTTTCAAGTTCCCGACTCGAAAGCCATAACATCGCTTTCAATGATCTCATACACGTTTGTCTAATCGTTTCACTAGCTCCAGCCAGGAATAAAACTGGTCCAGTCTCAACATTCACTTCAAACGCAAACGACCGAGTTTTTGACTTGCACTTTTTCACCTCAGTCACCAATTCTAACAATATCGTATGTTTTTCGTTCGGTTTGCAAAGTGCGCTCTCGTGATCGGTGTAAATATCAAGTTTGGCAGAATATTTCTCCGTTGAAAGGTCTCTGATTTGATGTATTTCGATCCATTTTCTTTTCCATACCTAAAACAAAAATAAAAAAATAGGTTATCTAGTAAAAGAATTATCTTCTTGATGCCAACTTGCATCTCGTAAAAATGTAACTCATAGCAGAGCGTGGTTTCGATCCACGGACCTCTGGGTTATGGGCCCAGCACGCTTCCACTGCGCCACTCTGCTGGTCATACAATGGTGACAAATGGTGCTATTTTTGGAGATCTCTTTGTATAGAACCAGTCGTATAGGCAAGGCATAGAATAAAAGAACTGATCGGTCGGGAATATGAAGGTATATGATATTTTTTGTTTCTCTCCAAAAAATGTTGCAAGATACAAGAAATATTAGTGATGTTTAAAAAGTCGACATTCATAGGAAAAAACGAAGAAAAATTGACCTCAGGTGACACATTTCCTCATATCTGGTAGACTAGATTTCATTATCAGTGCTTGTTAAAAACGATTATTATTCAATCAGATGAATGACGCAGTTTGATTTCCACGATCTAATTCTATTTCTAATTATTGTTTATCGGAAAAATCGCTCTTGAAATTTCCGACGTCTGGGGCTCAGGCGTGTGACGATGACTAATCGAAAAAAACTGAGGTCTAATTACATATTCTTACCCTCAATTTGGAACCTCTGACTTTTGGTGGTTGTTTGATATCCAGATATCCCTGAAAACAACCTTGCGAACTTTCCATTTCGTTATTTTCCTCTTCTACTTCCTCGATAATATCCTCAATATCCTCCTCACCACTCGTCAGGTCCTCCTGGAGGTAATCAAAATTATTTTCTAAATATTCAAATAACTAATTTCATCTTATTATTGAATAAAGTTAAGTTAGCAATATACATCGTAATTGAAGCAGGTGGTTGATCTATGATTTGAGTTGGAGGGATAATTTAATTACGGTCTATCAGTTCTTACCTCCTGAAATTTTCCGTAACCCATAGCTTTAGCCTATTGTGGTATGTACTGGCCTAAAGGTTTTTCAGATCTATTTAACTGATCTATGATGGAGTAATATACGATATGAAGAAATTGGAGGAAATATCTAAAGATAGGCTTCCTTTTAAAGAAATCTGCCTTTTGTTTGGTATATTTAGATCCACGTTTGAATTAGGAAAGAATTATACGACGTTTTGTCCATTGTCAGTGTACAAGGCGCTGTAAGAGTCATTAGGTATTGGCCAAGAAGCCGGGTTTTAGATTTATGAAAATATTCCTCGCAGAAGTTTGTAAAAATAGGCGTTACGGATGTACTGCGTTCTGTGCCAAAAAACCTTTCGACCTTTCTGAACAATATGCACTGAATTGTCTGAATGTTTAGTACAGTGACATGTTATTAATGTTGCTATTAGATGGACTAGCTGAAATACTTTACTTCTTGAAATATATAATGTTTTTACATAAATCTGGTTCAATATCAATATATATCTGACATTTTGAGTTTGTCGATACACTATTTTGTCGTCTAGATCGACGGTGAACAAAAGTCAGCTGTAACACGTAATACCTACTTCTTATGATCTTAAGTCCACTTTCCGACACCGAGTTAACTTCGCAGAAATTCCATCAAAAAAAAAGTTTTTGTTTGCACTAATTATTCCCGAATTCCCTTTGTTGTTGAAAAGTAAAAGCAATCGATCTCGATACGTCGAAAACTTCCCAAATTCACTTTGTCGTAAAGAAGTAAAAGCAATTGATCTTGAAAACTTTCACTAATGTCACCGAACGCTGAGATCGGATCTGTTTTATAACTGTGTCTACTACCGTTCGTGGAATAATGACGTTACATAGTTCATAAAGTGATTATCTCTCAGGACCTCATACTCTTCGGTACCTTTCGGTACCTTGTTAATAGATATCTGTGTCAGGTTCTCTCGTCTTATCAGATCTACGAAAACCTTTGATATCAAATTTCAAAAGACACGACCATAAATACATAGCACTAGCCTTGATAAAGTTATTGTAACGTAAGATATCGTAGGAAACTTGACAGTGCAATAAAACGGCGTGAAGTTTTAGAATTACCTGTTACTGTGCTGAGAAATATTGGACCCCTGAGTCAAAGACACAAAAAAATATCACACACAAAAATCAGTTTTATATAATCACTATTCACATAATTACATGGCAGAAAACTAGTCAAACTAGTGCTCCAAATACACGTGCATTTTTAACAAATACATTCATATTATGCACGATTTATTCTCCCTGGGTCAATATCCCAGCGAAACGATCCATTTGGGGGACAGGAGATGATGGATTAATGAAATTGAATGTTCTTATAAGCGAACCATAGGAGATTGAGGTTTGATCTAAGCACCCCCAAACTACGAGCTCGATCCTGTGTTTCGAACCCAGCGACGATGAAGTCATTTGTGGCTCTCTTTTGATATTTGGGTCAAATGAATAAAAACATTTTTCATACATATAAAACAGCCCCAGGTACCACCGAAACAACGACATTTCACAGGACGATCATCAGACTTTCCCGCGTTTATTCGGTTTGTTTTGACCACTGGACGCCCGCAGGTCAAAAGGGGTCATTACAATAACAAGCTGATAACAGACACTTCATATATCTGAACTTTGATACTAGCACCTACGTGTATAAAAAAAACTCATTTCAGATAAAATCCTACTGAAATTATATTTATTGGTTTTATCTTGTAAGGGGACATTCCCGCTAGACATGACTTCCTCGATTCATGTCGCACATTTTTAGGATGACAAGATAAATCTTAAAAAGTGATGTGTCTAAGTCGTTTAGAAATTAACTATCATAGGGTTTACTGAGCAAAAATCCATCGGACCTCTCGGACCACGTGATACGTCCGAAATGACAAGTGCTTGGTCTTACTGGGCAGCTTCTCAAATATCACCGCGAAGGAAGCTTAGCCGATGTATTGGACATGTGATCAGAGCCCAGGGCTCGCTAGTTAGGAAGGAGATTCGAGGGGGTCGTGGAATGGTGAATTCAGGGTTTATTCGAAGCCTTCTGATAAAACAAAACAACAAATTGATAGTATTTCAGACTATTTTATTAATTTACAGACATATACAGAAAAAATACACATATCAGTGCATTATCTACGACAGTAATCAAAACAGGTTCTAATCAACAGTTACTATTTAATATATGAGGCTTTATCATACAGAGCACCAAATAATCAAAACACATGCCTCATATATCTAATACGTAACAAGAAATAAATGGACTCTACTCGCGCAGAATGTACTATTAGGCTAAAAAAAATTGATACCTTGTTTCTCCGCTCTGCTGTGCTTAAATGTTGACCCGGCCGGCCGCCTATCTACCCTATACATTACTTTTTTTAAAATCGTGATCAATTTTACCATAACAGACCCGGCCGCTGTAGAAATGAACTGTTTACAAATTTTATCATATTTTACAAAAATGACCCGGCCGCTGCGGAGAAACAAGGTATCATTTTTGTTTAGCCTTAGTACATGTTATTTTGGCTCATTAACAACAATACAGAATTAACACGATTCATCTCGATCGAAAGAGTCATAAAATTGATGAACGATTTTTATTCAAAGTTTAAATGTGCGAATATATCAATGAGATTCAATATTACTTGAACACAAATCGGTTATAATTGAGATTCCATGTTATCTAATATTCCTAGAGGCGACAAGAAGAGAGAAGGAGAATGATGATAATAATTGCTAAGAATGTTGCATATAAGGATTACAATATGTCGAATAGAAATCAAAGTATGTCACAAAAACTGAAGAACTGCGAACCTGCTAATTTAAAGGGTCGCTAACAACAATTTGCATCGAAAGCATTAGAAAAAATGTAATCTATTCACAATTCAGCTATTTACAAACTACACAATACGTTCATTAACCTAGCATCTTAATGTATTACACATATATTATGATTATTCACATCAACAAGGTGTAGCATAAAGACAGGCGTAAGTCTGTCTTTACTAAAAATCAACTGTATATTAACAATCATTTCCTCATGATAACATAAATTCAAGAAGTAGAATTTGTGAAGCTGATAATCGATTTACAAACAACAATTCTTCGAGTTATACAACATTTTATGCATATGTTCAATATCTACAGCAAGTTTATCTCGTTTTTAGTATTGAATATGTATTCGCAATTATATTTTCTCTTGTACTTATTGATCTAGACGTTATATTATAGCTTGGTTAAAAATAGCCATTTAATGTTGACAGCAGTCACAGATAGTATAAGACATTCCTGAGTGAGCTATGGTCAAGAGGCCGTTCATTATCAGCCACTTTATTATCATTTAGGTCAGTAATTCGTGTATATTATTGTTTAGAATTAATGATATATCATATTCTCTAAATTATTTACGCAACAAAAATTACAAATGTACATGTAGTAAACAGTATATATATATATATATATATATATATATATATATATATATATATATATATATATATATATATATATATATATATATATATATATATATATATATATATATATATATATATATATATATATATATATATATACTAGTCAGTAGATAATAAATTTAAAACATGCAACAAATATTGTTCATTATTCTATTTCCAATAAACAAGATGATATAACGGTATTTAAATGCTTCGTATGATTATAAATATTGCCAGGTTTACATTCATTTAAAGATGATCTAAATGAATCGTTGCACTTATATTTTCAAGACCATGTATTTATGTATTTTAAACAACAAAGATTTTTCTGCCACATTGAATTCTTGATGAACCGCCCTCCGTCAAGTTATAGCCACATTCACGCTTTTGCTACTAGCCTGTTCTAATTTAGAACAGCCAAATGATGCTATGATTGACAGGCAATTCAAGTAGTTTCTATTAACACACAGAAAATGGCCTGTTCTAAAATTCAAAACGGACCTGGATCAGTTTAAATTTCTAAAATGACTTTTCACTAGTGTAGAAGCTGTTTTAACGTAGTGCGAATGTGGCTCATATACACAGCATTCAACAAGTAGAATGCGTATTTACTGAATTCACAATCAACTGCGATGATCATCACAGTCGTAAAAGTTGTCAGTTGGCAGAATTTTACAAAGTCTACTCACTAATCCTATATTGATAAAATTGTGTAGAATGGCATGATGACTTTGGGCATATGATATCTACCGTATTAGCTGGTAGATAATATACAAGTCATGGTTTGTGTGCTGTATGTAACCATTCATTTACATCAGTCGGTGTAAAATATTCATTAAAGATGATTGAATATGACCGGTGAATGTTGACATTGCACGGCAGCCCAGTTTAAGCAGACAGTGATTTGTCTTTGTGAAACTCCCGGTTTATGATGAGAGCTGTTACAAATATCGGTAAAAATCTTTACAATATTAGCAAAAAATGTATATATACATCATATATCAGTAATGTAAATGATTTCTATTGTATTTAACCAGTGTTTAAATCATCATCGTTTTTCTCTACGTTTATATAGAGTTTATACACGAACATAAAAGCACTATGTATAAATAAATTATGTGTTAAATACACGACGTCTAACAGCAGTGTCGACTAGACGGTGATGCACTAAAAAACACCTATAGCTTCTCGCTGATTTATTTGCTGTTCACACATTCACTTTTTGATGCCCTATTTTAGACAATCTCCCTCACCAGGGATTCGAACCTGATGGCATCGTGAGACTCTACTTCGGTACAAAATTCACTTTTTGATGCCCTATTATAGACAATCTCCCTCACCAGGGATTCGAACCTGATGGCATCGTGAGACTCTACTTCGGTACAAAATTCACTTTTTGATGCCCTATTATAGACAATCTCCCTCACCAGGGATTCGAACCTGATGGCATCGTGAGACTCTACTTCGGTACAAAATTCACTTTTTGATGCCCTATTATAGACAATCTCCCTCACCAGGGATTCGAACCTGATGGCATCGTGAGACTCTACTTCGGTACAAAATTCACTTTTTGATGCCCTATTATAGACAATCTCCCTCACCAGGGATTCGAACCTGATGGCATGGTGAGACTCTACTTCGGTACAAAATTCACTTTTTGATGCCCTATTTTAGACAATCTCCCTCACCAGGGATTCGAACCTGATGGCATCGTGAGACTCTACTTCGGTACAAAATTCACTTTTTGATGCCCTATTATAGACAATCTCCCTCACCAGGGATTCGAACCTGATGGCATGGTGAGACTCTACTTCGGTACAAAATTCACTTTTTGATGCCCTATTTTAGACAATCTCCCTCACCAGGGATTCGAACCTGATGGTATCGTGAGACTCTACTTCGGTACAAAACCCTGCCTGATCAGCCCGAGTATAGAGATATATGCGCGGGTACAACAGGCAATCTGATTGCACATGTACCTGCATACTATTCAGGCTCCACTCGCCGTGTTATTCGTACCAATAAGGATAATCTAAACCAATTAATCACAGTTTTTTGTTCCACATTTTCCGAAAACGTGCGCAAGATCATCATATACGCACAATCCTTGGAGCTGAACGATCATTCGTTTGTGGAGCGTGGCGTAAAGTGACTCCGTGTTTAATTTGGTTCATTAATGAATTACGTCTGGGATCTAACTGACGATTCAGCGCTTCTAGTTCTTCAGGTGGAGGAGGCAGTGGCAGGTCATCGTCTGATGTATCATCGCTTTGCGTAAGTGCAGCGAATTTAGCGTTTAAGTCATGTATAATACTAGCGTGTTGCGAACCGAATCCGTCTGCTGTCGGAGTAATGTCGTTATTAGCCTGATAGTGGCTAGTATCGGGAACTTCATAGACGTGGTCGTCAGGAGTGATCGGTCTCGGGTACGGTGGCCCGGGCTGCGCGTACAGCGATGACATATCGTTAGACATGCTGTGAGCCCGTCTGTGAGTCGGAGTTCCTTGCGGTGTCGTGCTAGCGCTACCCGCCGCCGAGCCGGGTAGAGATGAATCCATTCCTCGTGACCCGGACACCGAGGAACTACGTCGCACCGGAGGTTGAGGTTTACTAGGTAACGATCCTCTACGGAGAGTAGCAATATGTGAGTGTTGAGATGGGATTCCTTCAAAAAGAAAGGCAACAAAATCGTGAGACAAAACGAAAACATTTTCATCGAGAACATTTACTTACAAGTAAAAACTAACGGTCAAATTGATATTCATGTAATCATCAAATTCAATCTATTAATATCAGCTTATGTTCTAAGTAATACCATACACATATGTGTAGTATGATTGTTAAATACAGTAGTTGAACACCTTTTACCAAATACATCAAATCATGCAAACCCAGAAACAGTAAGTTATATGTTAAAGCATGCAAAAAGCTATAAAAACGATTGAATTGATAACGTTGATTAGCTTTCATCACTACATTGTACGCCTTGGTTCCAAGGTTCACTGCGAAAGGTCAACAGAGTTTTAACTAACGTTCGGGTTACAACCCAAACATGCGCCGTCGGACAGATTTCAGATAAAGCCGTGAAACATAGATTGAAATTATGTGTAACTATAAATGGAAACACGTTTCTAATGATTTTGCCGTCTTCAAACTGTGACTGGTGAAGACAGTAAAACACACCTGTAGTTGATACCGGGCGACGTGTACCACACTGATAACGACGATATTCTTTACTCATGTTCATATTTCGTGGTACCGTCGAAAACTTATCGTGGCCCAAAGACTCGAGCAATTCTCGAAAATCAACGTCTGAAAATAAGCGTAAAATGAAAACAAAAACGAAGAAAATTCAAACACACACACGACACCGAATAATCACATGCAAATTAAATGAAAGAGCCAGACAACAGTCAGAGAGGGGAGTGGGATCTGTGCTATAAACCTGTTTATCTTATGAGACCACAAATGTTTGAATAACTGCCAGAAGACTATTCTCAGACAGCCTTGCATTCAACCTTTATCCCTTAATAGCAATAAGCCATTATAGCCAATAAGCAAACAATCGATGTTAGTTAAAAACTGATAAGCTTAATGAAATAAGCTCGATTTCAGGTAATAGCGTAGATCTAATTAACCCTTTTCTTGCCAATGATTTAAAGCGTGAATTGCATGAAAATGCAACTACTAATTGCTTTATATCCGAGAAAGAAAAGGTGAAAAATAATTTATAACATATATAAAAGTACCCTTTGAAATTGGAAATGTGAGGCGTAAATGTATTTGAGAATATATATTTGAGCATGTTGAATATCAAGGCATACATCAATTAAATTAGTTATTAAGGGATCTTACTTCTTAAAAATGGAAACTAAAGACTAAGGTACCCCACAAGGTATCTACAGTTGAATTTATCAAAATCAAACCACATCAAACAGCAAGTTAACTCGAGATCAGTCCATGTAAACAGGCCCTCGGTACCCTAGAATTCACCAGATATACCATATATATATATATAAAATAAATATCAGATTCGTGCTTCATAATGATAATTCCTTCACCGATATCTTAATATAAAGTAATGATGAGATTGTTGTAATATTCTATTGTTTTTGAATTACTGTGTGCATGGACTGAACACAATATGAATAAAACGCACAATATTCAAGCGGAAAAATGGATTCAGAACCAGAAAGAATAAGGTTTATATATTGCCTTGAATGAAAAGTGAAACCTTGTCCATATAGGAATCGATTATGGACGAATAGAAGTCAATATATGAATACCTGTATTCTCACCAGCGGGAATTGTATCTTCAGAACATGCAGGAGTGTTGTTCATAGTACCGTAGCCACTGGAACATTGAAGTGACGACTGACTCGTCGCATGGCTTTCATACGAAGACTGCAACGCCGCAGTACTCGCCTCCAGCTCCTTGATTGCGTCGGCGAGTTCGTTTGAATTCGGAGGCATCTGATAAAAAAAACCAAATATAATTCATTAATACAGTGCCGCGAATAACTCGGTATAGCCAAATAATACTTTTCCTAAAATGCTAGAATGAGGCAATGCCACCTATATCTCCCCGAGGACATTGAAGATAGATATTCCTAGAAAACAGCGGGGTATACTTAATTGTTCTTAAACTTGGTAAGAATTGTTCGTTCAAGCCTGTATCATGCGAACAAGAATAGAAATCAAGATGAAAGATTAAACCTCCATCTTCAAAAGTGTTGGACATCTCAATCTCACCTGTCCCAATCGCATACACTAAATTTCAGGGTAATCCATCAAGAATTGCCGGCTGTATCGCGCTAACAAGGTTTCAAAGGGACAGCGCACACTTACTAAACTAAGATCCCCCCACCGGGGAGACGTAATAAACTGAACCTCTAAAATAATCTGAAAAGTTACTGAAACCAGTAAAAAAGATGGAAAACTGTCACCGCCGATAACCATCGCATGCATTTCACATATCAATGGTCAAATGTGATCACTGTCATTAAACAACATGTAACAAAACAACAAGACAGGAAAATAAGCACAAATAATGATGAACTGATTACATGTGAATAGAAGTAAGCTATTGATAGGTTTAGGCTTAGATTATGTTCTGGAATTAATGATGATTCAGTAAAATAGAAACCGGATACGGATAATTAACTGTCGATTAGCAAAACGAATATAATAGTTAAACGGTTATAAATGATTGAGAGGTACATTAGAATGACAAGTCTTTGTCTGCATGAACTGATTTTACTTTCAATTTGATATAAATCGAGAATAAATTCACCAGATAAATGAAAAATGTGTTGTTAGACAAACAAAGACCAAACCAGCATTTTTACCACAATTAACAACAAGCTGTGGAGGAAATATATGAATACGAAATGTTATAATGAGGAAATAACAAATTTAAACACAAATATAGCAGTAGTCTGTGTGAAATATCCTTTAATAACCACTACCATCTGAACTTATTAAATAGTTCAATGTTCGAAAGGTCTGAACAATTCCTGTACAGTCAACAACCGATGAACTGCCCGCCCATTGGTGATTTAGGATTTTGCCGGTGTAGAGAGTATGGCGGCATATCAGGGGTTAGTTCCCAGATAAAAATACTGATGTTTAGTCCTCTGAAAAACTGACATTAGGCAGGGGTGGCAGTATATCAGGGATTGACTGTATGCTTAAGTGAGGAGTAGAATGATTCAAACAAACTTTTAAACAACCACAGAATCACAGATGATTAAGGAGTAGGTATGTGATTATAGAAGGTATCACTAAAAACTATTCTTAGAATCTTGCCTGTAGAGACCAATCGGCTGCCGGGTCACAGCTTCGTAAAGCTTGGGTGTGGGCGTCTAGTTCGCGGATAGCCTTCGCAAGATCTACAGACTGCAGACGGAAATAGAAGGTTGTTAGCATACATGCAACATGCAACAATAGATGGCGCTGTGTAGGCTCACGATATTGTGCACTAAAGTACATCGAGATGGGGTTCGCTAGACGACAACATATTCTATAATAACCTATAATTAAACACTCTGTCCATGTTTTAATCTCACGATAAGAATGAATCGAATGTGAAATGTTTCCTTGCGCTAGCTAATACTCAATTCCTCAAGATGACTATAAGGATATAGTCAAACATAAAACGTGAGCTAGCTCAAGGTAACGTTTCACGCTCCTTTTTCTTTCTTATTCTGGGATTTTCAATCATATTCTGTAATAGTTTAATAACAACTCGATTTTCATTGAAACATCTCAGATAATTACGAGAGATATCGATAAAACATCAGTTCAATACATCAATACACGTCTAAATAATAATCAAACAATCAACATCAAACATAGATTTCATACCAACAGTAACGAGACAATTTTACCTGTAAGCTGAAGAGTTAAAGCATTTACTGGTATAAAAGTCTCATATATTGTGCGGGATATTCAAAACACCCAGTCCATTGAGATTGAAAGGATGTGCAAGACGCCCTATCAGTGCAAATCAGTCTCACGGCAAACTAACAGAAGAGAGGGGGGGGGGTGGAGGGACACAGCAGGATACAACCCTAAACTAGAATATATAACCCATAATACTGAGACAGGTAACATCAACAGAGGAATCATCCTACAACCAACCCGCAATCACATCAAATAGAACCGAGATGATTTATACAAAATTTTCAAAATCAAGTGAGTTAACCCTTTCAGAGCTGACGGTTTCATAACCTGAAGTGCTGGAGATAATTTGAAAATTTTGGGTAATTCCACCCTAGTGCGTTGTATAACGGGCATACTGCGATATTACATCTATCCCGTAATGCCTTGTAATGTTAGTTACTAATATTTACAATGTTTAACAGGTGCTGCCATCTTTCATTAGAGATTTTGATTAATTGATAACTACATAAATACTTTGGGGTAGGCGGATTATAAGGTGGATTGATTATACACCGTATAGTGGGGCACACGCACTGAAAGGGTTAAGTTTAAACCAGTTAAAGTGATTAAATTCAGTTATAATTCAAACAATTAATCTACGATCCACCAATTTGTTATTTGTTATAAGTCTATTTATAGTTATTTGTCTTAATAATCGCCACGCGAAGGTATACTATGATTACGGGAACTGTTTCACCATGGAAGCCACATGCAGTTGGGTTAGGATTATATTTTTACGACCAACCTCTTCGTCCTGCTGTTTGAGAAACAGAAAACAAGAGCAAAAACAGAATAACATGAATCTCATAGCAACGATAGTATATCATTAACAACAATTCATTCAAATACATTCAGAGATCCAACCATATTTCATACATTTGTTAGTACTCTTATTCACAGGCTGCACATACCAGGTAATTCAAAGTGAGCAGTAATCGTCCATTCTATTTCTAAGTTATAATTGCACAGCCAATGAATATTACATCAATATATACACATATAACTCAATAATAACAAGTACAGTTGTTATCATTCTATTGATGATTTTAGTCGGTCAGTTTATAAATGACCGCTAACACTGTGTCTCATCATGCATCGAAACCCAACTGAAAACAATAATACATATATTTAGAGAATAAGAGTAGAGTCTCGAGTCTTGAGATCCATGGCCCGGTTGCACAAGTCGTGACTTAGAAGGAACAAGTCTCAGACCAAATTTGTTCTATAGCTAATCAAACAACTCAAGTCCAGTCTTTAAAGACCACCTTCGACTTAAGTCTTGACTGGGCAAAACCGAATTCAGCAGATTGAACGTACCAATCAATAATGACTGGAGACTTAGTTTACATTTAAAGTGGTCATCCATAAAGCACGAGACAAGATTTTAGATTCCATCATATTCATATTTTTGTGCACTTTATGGATGACTTCATCAGAACCGTTTAAAACAGTGAAAATATATCATATCGTACTAAAAACGATGATCGGGCGTTGATAACATTCACGGCATGCTCGCTACCTGGAAATCAAAGTCCGGTTCAACAACCGGTTCGGGATCGGGTTCTTCACAAACCGGTTCTACTTCGTTTTCATTCTCACAACCATCTTTACTCTCCTGTAAATGACGACCGTTAGAAAAACGAAGACACAATTTCTCGATGGAAAAAAACGAACTAAAAAATAGAAGTTGAAATATCAACCGCAGAAAATGTTGACCGTGGAATCGACTGCAAAGAGAACTGTGGTTATAGATTTGAAATGATTTAGTAATACATTGTTTTTCTATCAAACATTCTTCGGAGGAAAACAAAACAAACAAATGAAGCATAACATAAAATTGTGACAGGAACTCATTGTATATAAGCTTATCACACACTATTTAAGCCAGATTTAAGTAAAGTAGGTAGTGGGTAGATATATTTACCTGTGCTGGGAGTGACATTTTCCTGGGAAGATGATGAGGCATCAGTTTCTGAAACTCCTCGTGTTGTTTCTCTATTGCCATGTGCATCAAATCATCCATGTTTACGTACAAGGCTTGGTTTTCTATAAATCACAATGAAATTTCGATGTATTGTTTTCATTAGTTGATGATCTTTGATAATTTAACTATGACAGGATAACGGCAACTTTCCGTCCATTTACAAATCCCCTGAGTTTTCCATGTGATTACACAAAATTTCAAAATTTTATTATTCATTCATTTCATTGACTGATAAATCATTCATGTACTGATAAAGCAATATCAGAATTCTCAGAGTTTTCCTGGTTTTTGATAAAATTTGTCAAATTCAAGTTTTCCAGGTTAGTGGCCACCCTGACCTACCCATTCCTGGAACAATTGGCGGTGCTACAGCTTTTGGTTTAGGTTTAGGTCCGAGAGGCGGACGATCCGGTACCATACTATCCCGGATAGATGTTGAAGTACGTCTGACTCCGAGAACGGGTCTGGCATATTGCGAAGGCGTGGTAGGGGCTGAACTACCCTCCATTTCGGCATTGGTCGGTGTTTTGGCATTTGATCCACCATTTGCGTCTGGCGGTTCGAATGTTTGAGATGTCAGCGGCGGTCTTGCATAAGTACGTTCGTAAGCCGATGAAATTGTATGCGGTCTTTCAGCTTGTTGAGATTCGGTTGTTTTTTGTTGAGGGTTTTCCGGCCAGTTTGTCCATGTTGACTGCGCAGATCCAGGTCCCGGATACGGTGACGAAGGCGTTGAGGCTTCACTCGAAGTTGTACTCGTGTTATCTCCCAATGAATTCTGCGAGTTCTGTAGAAAACATCAATAATTAATCATTGAGTATCATTTCATTGATTTTACCGAAACAAGTTAGAAAATATAGAAGCGCTTATACAATACCGGTATACGTAAATACATTGAACATGAAAAAATGACACATTCAAATTAAACAACCATAAACCTTGTGATTGAGTATCAAACATAAGTGAGTGTAAATACAAACTGAGGACATGCCACGTGAATAACATATATATGAAATTATAGTGTCATAAAATTATAAATAAACAACACTTAGAGAATATTGATATTTGTACACGGCTTGTGAATCAGTTACTTCTCGCGATGCCAGCGAAATGCCTGTTTGCTTTAGTCTTAAAGCCGAGTCGAGCGTTAATGTGCTGTTACCGGTCGGGGTAAAAATCCATGTCAGGGAATGTGCTGTTTTACTAAGTGGAGGTGTGCTACGAAAGTGAGGAATTTTGGAGGTGGGAGAATGTGCTATTCCACTGAATGGGGGTGAGGAATGTTGGTGGTAGGGGGAAGGGGGGGTGAGTTAAGCGAGGTCACAACGGTCCCATACCTGTCTACGGTTGAGTGCGGCAGGGGAGTGCGTTTGCAGGAACAGTGTATCCTGCGAAATAAATCCCGAATCCTGGGACGATACGCTCGTAGCGCTGGTCAATCTCATCGGTCCACCAGGCAGAGGGACTTGCTAAACGAAGCAAAGTTAGAGAGAGAGAGAGAGAACAATGTAATGTAGCGATGGTTAAACATTCTCACACTACGCAATCACTAAAACGCAGTCATAGACAGCGATAAAATAATCACAGAAATAATCAAATAAATCAGTTAAAATACGAATACGATAAACAATGAGTAAGTCCGGTGATTGATCATATTCCTTCAACTTCAGTGACGTACAGTGAACTGACTTACACATGGTCGACTGTATTTATAAAGACACGAGAATCACACTTAAAACACGTAATTTCTGAATCAACTCATTCTACAACAATATCTCCAAATTTCAAGGGAAAAACCTATTCATTATTTGCTGAATAAAGTATGGATTTAGAATTGTCAAAATACGATGTTGGACAACGGACAGTTCTTATTACAATCACACCAATCGCACAAATTCTCTCAAAGCTCTCGATTTACGAAGTGCTGCCATCTATGTGCAGGGTATTGAAGTTTATGAATGTATAACATGCATGTTCCTTGTACCCATGCTCATGCGGCAGTATGCCTCATTACTTGAGATATTACATTTATTACGCTTATAGTCTCCGACATCAATGATTACGAGGGTGAATTTTAGTAGTTCACAGAGAATTTTAGGACTTATGTTTACAATTATTTCTTCGGGACACCGGTGCAAAATAGAGAAAATAAATTCGAATATACGTGAAATGTATAGAAAAGATAGCGTTGTTAAGTTTTGCGAGTAGCCGGAGATGTTACCTGAGTAGAGGTCATACTGCGACTGCGATAATGATGACTAGGCGAATGAGACTTGGTCGAACCACTGCTTGAACTCGTTATGCTACTTATACTGCACATGCTCGACTTGCGAGAGCCGATAGAACTCGGTGAACTGGGAGGAGTCTGAAGCGAAGCAAACACCCGACGATCAGTACAACAATATTTAAGCGGTTACCAACGCACAATGACGGCAGGCGCAGCGGAGAGGGGGATGTCCCTCGCGGTTACCGACGCACAATGACGAAAGTCGCGGCTGAGAGGAGGATGTCCCTCGCGGTTACCGACGCACAATGACGACAGGCTTGGCTGAGAGGGGGATGTCCCTCGCTCACTCGGAGGAACTTAAGCTTCACACTTCTCATGGAAAGAGGTTTCGAATATTAGCATGTAAGATGCATTCCCTAATGCTGCTATCGGATTGAGTTTCGTTACTAAATTAGTTTACGAATAGCTACTAGGATGGGCGGGTATCAAAATTAATTTCTCTTAAAAAGATGTCAAATGACAATTAACAATATGTGTGGTGATCATGCATCATTGCTGCTGCTGCTGCTGGTACAATCAGGTACAATCAGTACATGCGATAATACACGTGCTTCCAATAGACACAAACCAACAACCACATCATCATCAATTATACAATAAAGTCTCATAAATCCATGCATCTCTTTAGGTACATCATTTCTATGTTAAATTCAATATACAACCCCGGATTTTCTGTAAGTGTGTGAATGCATCTCGGCACTGAGGCTTGAGAAATGAAGATTGCATCAGGGCAAACAACCTCCAGCAGGCGCACCAAAGCTACTAATTCATTAGTATAGGATACAGTTATCATAGCAGAATACCCATCATTGATCAATGTCTGGCTAAAATAGATCACATTAATATCAGCTTAGAGCAATCACTGAGTCAGTGGATTGTACAACAAATGGATGATGGCTTCAGATCTTGTCAGTTTTGGATGTTCCAGTGAAATACTGCAC
Source organism: Tubulanus polymorphus (assembly GCF_964204645.1). Lineage (NCBI taxonomy): Eukaryota > Metazoa > Nemertea > Palaeonemertea > Tubulaniformes > Tubulanidae > Tubulanus > Tubulanus polymorphus. The sequence continues at coordinate 1,780,325 of NC_134027.1, read as the reverse complement.
AAACTGACATTGATTCAATAGGTATTCAGTTAATCAAACAACCAGATAAGGTTTATACTCGGTGTATACAGGAAGCTATTGGTACAATGTACCGGTATATTTTTTGCTGTGCTGTTCTGTGAAAAGTGGTCTATTATAAAGCAGCGTTTATATATATATAACTAACTAACCAGGCTAACTCGTGTTATTGGTTTATAATTAGTCCAGTGCTGAAATACAATTTCATTAGAATTCAATTATTGCTTAGATTAGAGGTGCACAAACTAACTAAAGACTGCGCAAACAGAGCAAAAAAGTGCTCGATTACCGGGTATCTAACTGTTTACTGTCAAGTGTATCATATACTGTTAATCAGCAGATTATGATCTGCATCAGTCAGCGGTCAGCCACCAGATACAGATCTAAGGAGGCAGTAACTCTTAATGAATGAAGTGGCCTTAAAAAGACACCCTTTCAAAGTCGCTTGTAGATGCAGTAGTAAATATGGTCATAAGACGCATAGTCACTTGCCACAACTCCTGCATTGAGCACATATTTTTTTACCAGTGTGCGGGGGGGGCCTATATTCCATGCTTGCGACCTCTGTTTGATAATGCTTCCTTATTCAGGGTTCAATTCTTCATGGCCTTTTCAGTGCGCTAACTGAACGACATGACCCTAGCTCCGCCTCAGGCCACTGATTCTGATACCTATTGAGTTACACAGTAAACAGTAGATTCGTTTGAATATATTGATGTTAGTAAATTATGAATATTACTATCAGTAAAACTTACTTGGAAAGCTCGCACAGTATCTGAACCCTTGATATCCAGTATCACCTGTTCACTAGCTGGTGGTAATTTAAACGGTTCTTCGCATTGCGCGCTCAAACCTTTCATGATTTCTGTCAGATGCGTGATTTCAGATAGCATACTGATTTCTTCACTCTACAGCGGAAAAAAATATGAGAAACAATGTCAGGGATGAAAATGCAATGAATTGGACGAACCCAAATTGATAAAAGCCGCGTTCACACTATCGCTAGTTCGTCAGTTCTAATTCGGCCCACTGGTCCAGCTAGACGCAACACTGTGATTAACAGGCAATTAAAACAAAGTTTCTATCCACACACAGAAATGATACGTGTCTCTGGTCAGTCTTAATTAGATTTCTAAAATGGAATGGACCAATTTAGAACGGACTATCTATGAATGAGTGTGAATGCTTGGTCTATTGTAGATTGGAACAGACTGAATGTGTAAATGTAACGTGAACGAGGGTCTGACCCAATACTGATATTACTTACCACGACTGGTTTCAGGTAATTAATGAAGAAACAGAAACGACTTCGTTCTTCAATCATCGCTGATCTCACCGCGTTCTTCCCAACATTCTCCAGATTACTGTATTTCTCATTCAAATCTTCAGTTGCCGAATCTAACTGATTCTGTTGTCCTTTACCTTCAAAAAGAAAACTAACTTGAAAGTTTATTGACGCCTTGAAAAATAACACATATATATATATATATATATATATATATATATATATATATATATATATATATATATATATATATATATATATATATATATATATATATATATATATATATATATATATATATATAGTTTGATATTGTCGACGATCACCAGTCGAGCCCCAATATTGATGATGTAGTGCACATCCACCCACGCAATACACTATCAGTTTCATGAGGAAGTTCAACTCTGATTTTTGGTTGGATGCTTTCGCGTTTTCAATGAAGCCAACAATTCAAACTAAACCGTTTCGAGCTTTAGTTCCACAAATCTCGACTCAAAAGTTCGATAAGTTCACTTCCAATTTTAACCGCAAACCAAGGAACCCGGTGAATTACTATATTAACTTTTTTCCCAGACCAACTGATTAACAATTATATGTGAAACACAGAACAGTAAATTAGTGATAATCTCTCATTTCTATGTCATACAATCCACAGAATTAGCGATCTCATAAATTCATTTAGTGCACAGAACTGCCAGTCACGGGCTACAAACAAAAATACTCAGAAAACTGAAAATGGTATTACTGTGTTATCGGAAAGCGCGTTCTAAATATAAGTGACAGTTATTGAACTAAATAACAATAAATGTCAAATTATGATAATTACGTCAAAATAATCATCGCTTCAACAAATAACAGATAATAATCATCGAAATTCTTTCACAGAATCATCATTTCAGTATATACCGGTACTACTATCATAACATTAGTTAATGAGCATCAGAAAAAAAAATAAATATAGATACAGTATTTGAAGTAATAGAAATAGTTGAATGGAACCTAATTCAATCATGTCACATTATTTTCAAATAGATAACACGATGTAATTCAGAGTACGAACTAACGCTAAAAGCTTTCATGAAAGAAAAAACGCAGTTTTCTCTCTCCGATAGCCGCGCGAACAATGTGATTAAGTGTTTAATGTTTGAGAGAAATTCCATTAGTCTTATTATTCACATGTATATAAACAATAAGATTGGCTTCATCGATTATCATTAAACGTAACACGTGCGAAAATCTGAACCATGTGCTTTAAGTACAGCCGTCTGACTTGACGTAAAAATACTATTTTTCTTCTAGGAATCTTTTAAGAACCACTTTCAAGACGGTTCAAAGAACGTCAACATTGTGCGGATAACTAGTCTTTACGAGCTCCCCTGTAGGAGTTTATGCCAGTAAAAATTTGTAACTTTGAATAAATGAGACAGATCTACAAAATTCAAACGACTTGCAATGGATGTTATGTCGGAATGGCCACCCACTCCTGAGGCACACGTTTGTAAAATGTTTGGTAATGTTTATCAATAAATTCAATGTGTCACTAGGAAAACAATTGTTATAAATATTATGACCGAGTGCCACACGGTGGATATTAGATCGTAAACATCACGGGTCAATATTCAACGTACAAATCAAATACAAGCAGAAAATCCTAAATGAATTTCATTTCAATGCGGAATTCACAGTGCGATACATGCGATAACCATAACCAAATTGATGTGTTAGTTTACAACAACTTTATGAGAATAAACTCAAGTGATTTGAGACTAGAGTTCAGAGTATTTAATGCTGGAGATGACGTTGCTTATGGCCGCGATCACACAAGTGTTTTCGACACAGACAATATTTTGCACGGGCCAATCACTCGCACTGGTGCCAAATGGGTCAGTGCCTGTTTGACAGGGACTAAATTTGAGGACCAGGCCCGTGCCAAGTTTAAACGCATCTCAAACTATTATGTGTGAATGCTATAATTCGTTCCGGAAGTCACTCACCTCACTTGCCACTGCATCATTTTGATAGCATTTCAGTAACGAGTGAGTGATTCACATGTGAACGTACTCTCTATTTCAGCTCGGGCCCAAACTTGACTTGGGCCTTGTCTGGGCCAGTTTGACCAGGACAAAAAATGTGTGATCACGGCTTACAGGAATATTAGTGCCCCATGCTTTCACCAGCAGAACTTGCTGATGTAAAGGTTAGACTGACAGTGAAACAAACACTGAAACCAATGCTGAAAGTTTTAAAGGGAACCTTACATGTACCTTTCTTGAACTTCTTTTGCAAACGAAACGTTTCTGACGCAGATTTCTTCATTTCTGCTTTAGCTTTTTTCAAATCTGAAATTGACATTAGAAAAAACTTAACCGATGAATCTTTTAAGTATTTCGTTGGCGCAGGACGGGAAACAAAGCAAAATGATGTCAGTTATCAACAGGGCTCTCGTTAAACTGGTCTAATACATGGGAATTAGCTGATTGTCTGTTTGCCTATATCAGTTATTGGGTACAATTGTTGTCAATTGGAGCCTAACAGGACCGGTTAAAACTGGAAAACGGCCAAACAATTAGTTCATTTTTAATCATGTCTAGTTTATCGTTAGATCAAGCGACTATTTGAACTACAGCGCTGATCTCGGCTACAAAACAAACCTTTCGTATGATCTTTATCGAGTTGAGTGGCAGCTTTCTTCCATTCTTCTATCTTATCCTGAAGCGGTGTCACCATACATTCGACCAGCGCCCTAAAGTTACAAAGAGAAGATACGAATTAAAATTCACCCATCCACGAGCGACGAGTATAATGATTAAAGCTAACGACTTGAAACTTCGTGATGAAGTGTTTGTTTTCAGCAGATGTATTTTTTTCCAGCTTTTATCGATTGACGACTACTTTTAATTAGAAGAACACGACTAGCGTCGAGACAACAGACGTATCGGAATAAAAATAGTGGAATCGTAATTAATACGAGACATGACAAGACTTTTTTTTATTAACTACAATGAGAAGAAAGTTCTCAGATGTTTCTAGGGTTTCTAGTCAATGCTACGTAGTTATAGTATGTGCAATAGATTATATCATTCATATTCCATCTATATAACACCTCATTATCTTGTATGTATAAATAATAATAATTAATAATAATTTATTGAGCCTAAAATCCATATAAAATATGCTCATTGGCTTTACAATATAAAGACACAATTTAAACATAAAGATAGAAAAAACAATTTACATCATTAGTTAAAAGCTTTAGTGAACAAATGGGTTTTAAGTTGCGATTCAAAAAACATCAGTAGAAGGACTAGATTTAATTGCATCTGGTAAGGAGTTCCAAAGTAGTGGGGCGGAGTAAGAAAAGGCCCTGTGACCCGCAGAGACTAGATTGACACGAGGGATGACTAGAAGTGATTGACTGTTTGACAACATAAACATTCATTAGTAATTCTAAGTCCTCAATTTATTTCTAATCTTTCAATGTTTTAAAACTGTTCAGTTTTGACACCAATCTGCGGGACACGTTTTTACTTCGTTCTATGTTTGTTAACCAATGTTTTAGAGTTGATTGCTCTATATGAAAATAGCAGCGCTATAAATAAATGTGGTACATCAGTAAATGCTCTACATTATGATCGATATAAAACGTGAAGCAAATAAGTTATGATTATTGGACTAGTGAATGAGTTGTTATTAGCGTTAACCTCCCTCACTCACTCACTCACTCGCGAGGAGGATCCTCGGCAGACTTTTTCTACCGGAAACCATTACGTTTTTTAATGTCAGTCGTTTATGAATAAATGATCAATTCACGGCACAACATCAAAAACAGCTCTTCACATCATTTCAAAATGAGCCGTGTAAACCACATATATAAATATACAGGTTATACACGAACTCCCTGATGAGAGTTCATTCGTTTAGACTTATTGCACACTGGATCATATCCAATTTATGGCGTTGTAGTAAAACACCTTCACTTTCTAATGATTTCTAAGAATCATTGAAGCCTGATTAGAAGTACTCATTACTTCGACGAACTGACTGTATTTTTTGTGGAAAACATTAGCAAAAACATCCTCTAGTCAATGTGGTGGTTTCTGATTATCAGAGGAAGTGTGCGCATCCTCTGGTTTACGTAGGATGGTTATTTTTGAGGAGTCGTAGCTATCACTGTGCGCGGAATTAATTCCATCAGTCACAGTCAGTCTCAGCGTATGACAATAGTTAGAAATCTGATCATCTGAACAAAAAATATCAATACAGATAATGATCCGCAGCGACTTATGAGATGGATTATATTTCTAACTACTAGGTCTACACACAACTGAAACGCAGTTTTGTCTTCATAATCAAAACAAGCATAAGAAAGACTTGAATATATTCAACCAAGAAATGAGCGGGAGTAAAATGAACACCAATCATTTCTGGGTACGAAAAAAAGAAAAACCTAAAAATGAAAGTGATTTCATTCAGTGCGGGCAATAACAATACAATGTTTCACCGATGTATGAACTTTCAATATAAGCCAGGATTTGACGAGTATATAATCACATTGACCATTCCACCGCAAACACATCCCTAAAGCTATCATATGTACAACTACATCATCAGCATCGACCTTGGAAACTTTAACAACAAGAGGGAGAACATCAACAGCCTGATCACAATCCGGATGGATTTAAATCTCTTAAACCTGGAACACAGGGATATAGGCGCAGGGCTCGTATTGTTTTCGTTAGTCGATGATAAAATTCTTACATCGAACAGACATCGAAAACCTCAATAATTATATCATCGATTCTACATCCAGTGAGAGCTACTTATAACAGCTTCTCACGCGTGTAGCTAATCTACAACAACATCCTCTCTTTCCTCCTCACCATCTCTCTCACTTCTCTCTCATCATTTACATTAGGTGTGAGATTATCTCGGAGAGATTTATCCCGAGAGAGATCACGCGCCGATAATCTTCATTCGGAATCAAATTCAGGAAAATTAGACGATATGGAGATGTAATAAATCAAGATCTAGTCGTAGCGATGGAACAGAGCTTTTACAGATCGCTACGGACAGAATTCCTAAATGACAGTTTGTTTTTATCAAAGGCTCGGCGGACGGCAAAGGAATATATCAACAAATAGATTGTCATCGGAAAAAAAAAACGGCCTGATAGTTGCAGCCATTCCGGAGTCGGGGACAACGACAACCGCTGGGACAATGTTTCCATGGCAGCTACCGCTACGAGTCATCAATCTAAAAAATAATCTTGACGTCGAGTGCCAAAAATCAGTCCACAATAGAAATACCTGTAATTATTGTTCACAGTATAATCAAGCAGAAATATCCAGGGGTTTAAAACGCATGAAATTGCTATAGAAAGGTGTTATTAGTAGCGATTAGGATAAATCACCGCTGTTTTCTAATAACCTGTCTCTTTTATTTGAATTATTGCTACATTTAGTAATGAGGCGGCTTAATGTATGAGTAACGCAGCAGACCGCTGCCACCAGCGAACACACATATACTGTATTATATCAACTAAATGCATTCAGTTGATAAAATGTACATACATTTATATACAAATGGTTTAACTAGGATCACTTAATGGATATGAAATCTTATTGATGGTGATGTAAGGAAGTGGAATAGTACATCAAAGAGGTGTACAACGATAACCACACTCAAACGTGGTGAACGGATAATAAGATAAAATCCCACTATTGACAGATTATTAGAATTTAAAAACAAGAATTTATTTATTCAATCAAAAATATATGAAAGACACGACGTTTCGATCTCACCCTAGAGATCAATCAACGTCGTGTCTTTTATATATATTTTTGATTGAATAAATAAATTCTGGTTTTTAAATTCTTTTAATCTGTGAATAGTGGGATTTTATCTTAGCACTAGGTGTAACTGATGGTATAGATAATGGGGTAGCACTGGAACAGTGGAGGACCCAGTCTCAGTTGCATCGGGGGGGGGCATCTGAAGGTGGAAGGCACCCTAGGCACTGCTAGGCGCTACCAGTGAACTGCTAGGCGCTACCAGTGAACTTATTTGCCAGCCGTTCCGATAAGGGCTCTTTTATCACGGACTCCATCCCGATATGAGGAGGTGATGCGATGAATCCAATAACAGACTGAGACTGATATCATTCAGCACGATGCGATTGACACCGCAAAATAGATGCATATAAACCAGAAGATACCGGTATATTCATAGACACTTACTACGCATCCTGATTAGGAGAGACCGATACTCGCGCGCTTACAGGACGACTTCTCATAATTCTAGACGCATTCATGCAGGTCTTTAGTTTACTGAATACCGATTCACTTTAGATATTGTCTTACAGCTAGCACGTGTAAATGTGCGGCGGTCGAGAGATGGATTATTTCAGCTATGCGCGCGAGCGCGAGTCTGTCATATTGGTCGCTACAGATACCAAATTAATGGTAACTTTACCAAGTATAATAGATAATGGTGATAATAGATAATAGATTATAATGCCCATTTTCACATAAATCTGACTTTCTAAGCTCAACAGTGTGGCTGCTTCCAGCCCATTTACATCCTCCCCCGGCAGGGATTCGAACCTGATGGCATCGCGATTGCCACGGCACGAAACCCTGCCATAATCGACCGTGTGCGCAGATACATGCGCAGTTCAGATGACGTTTTATTTTAGCCCGGGTTTTCCCATTTATAGTTCTTCCTTGAAATTTGCCTCAACGATTATACAACGAGCAATCTGATTGGTGCCGCCAGTTTTCGTTCGGATAGCTGCGCATGTACCTGCGCACCCGGTCTACTGATGCAGGGGTTCGTGCCGTGGCTGAGTGTAGCGATGCCATCAGGTTCGAGTCCCTGCAGAGGGAGGATGGCCCATTTACAAATACCCTTCCATGATTTCCACGTTAACAGTTTTGACAATAATTGTGACGGTTTTTTTCATACTTACGAATTGAACGTCTTCAGTTTCATATCGATACTTTTGTGTCTCATACAAAGTCTAGTAATAGCGGCTCCGATCTCTCTTGTAGCACCTACAACAATCAATCGATAAATATTCACTTTTTTATCACCAGATCATAAATATCTTACCGCGGATCATTTCAGTAATGGGTAATAATAAATAGATGGAGCAAAATGAACCGAGAACCGAGAACATTATTGAATTAATCCGTATAGAAACTGAATATATGAGATTCATTTTTCATGTATGGTAGATTGCGTTTTATAGAGTGAAGGGATAGGAATCAGTCTCATCGATATAACGCTACATACACACAGTATCGACTGACTGAACCAGCAGCTCATCACCGAGTGGTGCATGTAATCATACTAGCATCAGGGGATTCACATCTAAAACCATAGATATTGTCGTACAAATAATGTATTAAACACCAACTCTATGATTCTACATACATATAAAACCAGATCCAATCATGAGGACTGCGTCTCGAAAACAAACAGCAAATAAATAGGTTTTAAAAACTCTTTTTTTTAAGGTGACTTCAGTATCAAGCCGAGATCAAACTGGTACCACATGTGGGTGTGCCTGTTCGACACGGGCCGCATTAGCCTGACCATCAAAAACATTCTGGCACAGGTCAAATACTCCGCTCTCCCCTCTCTCCCTCTCTCCTCTCTCTCCCCCTCTCCTCTCTCCCTCTCCCCTCTCTCCTCTCTCCTCTCTCCTCTCTCTCCCCTCTCCTCTCTCTCCTATCTCCTCTCTCTCTTTCCTCTCTCTCCCCCTCTTTCCTCCCCTCTCTCCTCTCCTCACTCTCTCTCTCCCTCTCCTCTCTCTCTCTTTCCTCTCTCCCCCTCTTTCCTCCCCTCTCTCCTCTCCTCTCTCCCCCTCTCCTATCTCCTCTCTCTCTCTTTCCTCTCTCTCCCCCTCTTTCCTCCCTCTCTCCTCTCCTCACTCCTCTATCTCCCTCTCTCCTCTTTCCCCCTCTCTCCCTCTCTCCCCCTCTCTCCTCTCCCCCTCTCCTCTCTCTCCTATCTCCTCTCTCTCTTTCCTCTCTCCCCCTCTCTCCTCTCCTCACTCCCCTCTCTTCTCTCCTCTCTTGTCTCTGCTTCAATTAAGTGATTCAATAGTTACACATGACGTGTGTGATGTATTTTCTGTAATGCGTCTGATCGTCACTAATCATTGAGTCTGATAATTACAAGCGTCCAACTTTAATCCATCGATTTACACCAGAGACAGACGCGCATCATTCTGAATACTGAAAATCGATGTGTCTAACACATAAAAACCACAGATACAACTCTCAATGAAACTAACTCAAATAAAACCGATAACCTACTGAAAATATCATAACCAACAAGAATGAACACGAAGCACTGATGAGATCAATATTAGGTACAGATAGAAATAGAGTTCATTTAGATCGCCGAGAGACAGACCAGCAATTTCCTCTCCATGCGATAATCATATTTATATATGGTTGATAATATCCTATACCAATCATCCAATTATAGAGTGTAATATTTGAAGAAGACGTTATGAGATAATTAACAGATTGTATGTCGAATGCTGTAAGGTATGAATACAGGTAAACATGGTATATCAGGTTCAGAGCTGTGAAATAGAATTACAAATTATAGATTGAAACATCTAGAGATCAGGTGAACTTCAACAGGTCCCTCTCACTCTCTCCTCTCTCCCCTCACTCTCTCTCTCCTCTCACTCTCCCTCTCCCCCTCACTCTCTCTCCTCTCTCCCCCTCACTCTCTCTCCCCTCTCACTCTCCCTCTCACTCTCTCCCCTCTCGCTCTCACTCTCTCTCTCCCCTCTCACTCTCACTCTCTGCTCTCTCTCCCCTCGCACTCCCTCTCTCTCCTCTCTCCCCCTCACTCTCACTCTCCTCTCCGTCCCCTCTCACTCTCCCTCTCTACTCTCTCTCCCCTCGCACTCCCTCTCCTCTCTACCCCTCACTCTCTCTCACTCTCTCTCACTCTCCTCTCTCACTCTCCCTCTCTGCTTTCTCTCCCCCTCTCACTCTCTCTCTCTCACTCTCTCTCCTATCTCACTCTCTCTCTCCTCTCTCTCTCTCTCCTCTCTCATTCTCTCCCATCTCACTCTCTCCTCTCTCTCCTCTCCCCTCCCCTCTCACTCCCTCTCCCCTCCCCTCTCACTCTCTCTTCTCCCTCTCCCCTCCCCTCTCACTCTCTCCTCTCCCAAATTCATTCTCAATAAATTCAGTTCAATATCAAAATATTTAAATGGATATCTACTTATGTATACCCTAAAGATCTACGACCTTAACCATGAACTGATACATCGTATACTGTTAAATTCCACAGTATCGTTATCTCGGCTTACACAAGTCAAGCGAATACATTGGTTAACCAGGTGAAGAATTCATGATTTCCTCTCACTTTCTCACAATGAAGTCTTCTCTGAAGCACAGATAGAGAGAGAGAGAGAAGGGAGGAAGAGAGATCGGAATAGCCGCGATCAGTCTGGTATTGAGAGGAATGACGTAAATACAACATCAGTAAACACCTGTTCTGTTTAGAGAATCAGGGATAAAACAATACAAAAACCGCCGGATAATATTGAAGATAAGACGGAATAACATCTCTCTTTCCCTCTTAGATACAAGTAAAATACTTGACTAGAGAAGCAGTGAAGTATCAGACCTGAAACTACCGGGAACTTGTCGCTAATTCCCATTTTCTATTACCTATTTCTATCTTTCAATAATTATATGGAGTTCTTGGAATTAGAGAAGTTCAGTCTATTGATATTTTGTAATAGTTCATAATCCTTATTTTCTCATTATATTCTAGAAGTATTCATTTAGAATTGTGCGGTGGAATTCTCAAGGTAAACAGAATGAAAGGGAATTTGCTAATGAAGTATTTGACAACCAAGTCTCCACACATGACTGGTCGGCATTGACCGGTCTCATACAAGACAAACTTCCTAACAGGAACAAACACTCGAGGTCAGTGGTCTAGTGGTTTGCACGCTGGGCTTCGGAGTGAAAGGTCCCCGGTTCAAATCCTGCATTGGATCCCATGGGTTGGATATTTCTCAGATTTTACCAAAAAGTTGGCCTTTTTATGGAAAAATATCAAACTTCATTTTTTACAGTTACTTCATTAAGAACAGAAAACTGATAAATTATGAATTGAGGTACACCCTTCTCAGGGTTGTATATTCATTTCGCAGCAATCTAATGAAATATTCAGAAATGAAGTGCCCTTCACTGAAAGGAAACCAATATCTTGAACGATTCCTTCATTCCCCTTTACAAGACAATATTATATAACAGTACATGAGACGCATACTTCAATATTACCAACACGAGTGTATGCCTAACTCAGCCTAACTCAGCCTAACCCTGCCAACTCTGCCTAACTCTGCCTAACTCTGCCTGACTCCTGCCTAACTCTGCCTGTCTCTGCCGAATTCTGCCTAACTGTGCCTGACCCTGCCTAACTCTGCCTGACTCAGCCTAACTCTGCCTATCTCTGCCTAACTTTGCCTAACTCTGCCTAACTCTGCCGAACTCCGCCTAACTCGTCATATTTCACCACTTTTCCATAGCAATACAAGCAGGCATATAATAATTTTCAAAAAGTGCTAGTTCTATATCAAACTGCACTAAATTACTCATGGTTTATACTATTTTCTGTCTTTGATTTTCCACGGTAGGAACTCACTAAGGCAGAAAAATGAAAACTCTATTTCAAAATGTACTTCAACATCTTTCACTTCATCACTACATCTTTCACTTTATCATGATATTCATCATCTTTTCAATGTTTCCACATCCTCTCCTCATCGGCGCAATCTATTCTGAATTCTGAAAGATATCGATTTATCTGCATCCCACGAACATCCCTCGTCTCCCCCTCCCCTCATCTCCCCCTCCCCTCATCTCCCCCTCCCCCTCATCTCCAGCACGCCGTAATCTATTTAACAGTTCTCACAGATGTAAATCAGTGAAAGTCATTTATTCGTTATGACAAGACGGTTTTGTTCATCGCGCAACACACATTTATCTCTTATTCTTACTGTAAGAAATAAAATGATGACGAAGTAAAGGGTTTTAAGGCAGGCGTAGGAGTGACTAGCGACAGGCGTAGGAGTGACTAGTGACGGGGGTAGGAATGACTAGTGACGGGCGTAGGAGTGACTAGTGACGCAATCCGTTACAACCTGTAGACAATGATGTAATGGTGTGCGACTAGTCTAGTAAACCACTCACTCAAACAAAATCAAAGTGAGTCATTTCCGGAACCAGTCGCAATTAAAAACATTTGGCCCGGATGAAACAAGCATGGGCCCATTTGACACCTGTGTGAACAAACGTTACGATGTGGGCCTAATTTAGCGTGGGCCAAAACTGCTCGTGTGATCGTGACTTCTGTCAGTAATAAGAGCAGCGTGTCTGGCAGTGACGGTCACCGGTAGACGGGTCCTCGCCACTCAATCATCGCTGGAGGTTGCGATATATCACCGGCAGTCTTAGGACCGACCTACATCTGACTTAACACATGCGAAACATGTATTTCATACTAGAAATAAGTTTTCATCAACATCGGAGATTCATATATCGTGATTATTACTGTTTGGTTACTAAAAACCCAAGTGCCAATATACAAAGACACGCGTTCAACTTGACATGTATCTGTAACAGCACAATATTCACCATTAGCTGCAAAACTAAGATCACTTCATCGACAATAATAATTTGCTGTCAGAATTTCTAAAGTGTTTCGACGATGAATGAAGACGAGAGTGTTTTCAGAAATTCACTAGATTCCATCGCAATCCAAACAATATCAATATTTTCTTACCAGAAAAAGTCGACGACTTAGAAAAATATAAGAAACTGTGTTAACAGGAAACGATGTGAATGCGTATTAGTTTGCCCTGGAAGTTTTTGATGCATCCTGATTCTACCGACTTCACTCGCGTAATAGCCGTTATTTTCAAGAGGCCCGGACAAAAATTTGATTTGATTTGAACACTTTATTTTTCAAATATAATTTACAGCATAGTGTACAAAGCATAATACAAAATACAGTAAATTAGACCTGGAGGGGCCTGTAGAAACTAAGGAATAGTTTGTATAAAACAGGTCCCTCAAAAGAGAAAAGAAAAAAAGAGAAATGCAATAAAGAAAATAATATGCTCACAGTCAACCCTTAACACTTTCATACATAAACACCTAAACGAACTTAAAATGTCGCAACGATGACATCACGAACATCGGAACTGATCCATTTAGTGTCCCATTTGAGTATTGCAATAATATCATGTGAATTTTGTCATTTCAGCTTAAATAGTGATCATAAAATACCGGGAACATCGATATAAACAGGGATTGGTTCAGTCAGTAACTGATATTCCATCGATTATGACAGACACGTGGAAAATAACAAGTCTAGACCAAAATCGATAGGTTTGAACGGAGCATCAATAACTGCGTAGGCCCACTTGTAAAAATATCTCATACATAATATCATCTGAATCCTGTCGAATATACATAGTATTTATAGTCAGGAACAAATGTATCATTTTCTTGAACGCTGGCTTAAACACTTGACCATAATACAGAATCTGAAGCCTAATGTGGTTGAATGACATTCTATTTGAGAGTTTTTAAGATCAAGAGCCACTGAGTGGAAACTCTTTATATACCACACACAGGGCGAACTCAGATCTTTGTCAAGTGAACATCTTAACACTGAACGAATATTTTGATGGTTTTGCACCGGAAGGTATTTTGGCGAGAAAAAATAATGATTTTTCAAATTCATCCAATCACAAGCGATATATACCACAACTGTAGCGTTTATGAGGAGAAAATATACAGAAATCTTTCAAGTACAAAATTCACAGACATTTCAGTAAAACGTAGTCGCACTATTGATAGCGCAAGTTCAAAAGAATTTTCTGAAAAATTTAAACAGCATTCAAAAGACGAAATAAAACGAAACGTCAAAGACTCAATGAAAGGGGAACTGATTTAAGATTTATAACTTACACGAAAACCGGGTCATTCTTTCATACGATCAAATAATAGATATACTATCTCTCTCTCTGGTTGGTTTACACATATCTGAGAACAGCTGATTAACAGTTTTTAAACGGATGCCCGATATTTGATATATATACGTGTGTTAACTCATACAAATATGATTCATTTATTTATGAATGAAACAGGTGGGTATTATATCAGTATAAAGAGAGGTAGCAATCCTTCTATCTACACACCTTCTCTGTATTCATAATCATTTACTGATTAAAACTACATGAACGAGGTACAGGCTTATATCCTGCATCTCTCTTATATCTGTTTCCTGTGTACATTTCCCTGTGAAACTCTGGTTTTCGCGATGTCTCGTTAAAAGTGTCAAGTGTACTTATCGCAGTGTTGGTCACCAGTGGACATTAAACGTCATACAGCTATATGAGTCGAGTAGACAGACAACAACCATAGAAAACCTTATATATCTATCAACTAAATGTCTGCATACATTCAATACGCTATGTATTTTGCGACGTGAGAAACATTTTCATTTTGAAAGATTTGAAAAGGCTGATTAAAAGCCGATGAGACGAGATTTGAAAAATGACGCGCAAGAATCAATCCACTAAAAACTACTGGCGGCTATACAAAACAAGCACAGGAAATACTGAAAGGGCTGAACTTAGAAAGGCCTCTTAAGACTGTTTGACCAGAACCTGACCCCGGCATTTTTCAATCGCTATTTCTAATGAACAAGTGAAGCTTGAAAGTGTTTCTACAAGTTTGACTAAAAGTGCAACGTTAGAGGAAAGGGAAACATTGCAATAGATTGAAGTTAATATCCAGCTAAACCTAAAACTTATGTGAACTTTCCCGAAAAACAGAATGTAATTTTTCGAGTATTTCTACGCTGTGAAATTGGAAAACAATGTTTCCGGCCCACATAAATATCGACCAGAAGATATTCATAGAAACCGTGGAGGAATCGTCGCAATGTACACAAACATTTCCACTCTTTCTTCTTCTCAAACAGATCAATGCAAACACCAATCCCGATATCATTTCACAGCTAAAAAACACAGCGATGATCGATAACTTCTTCATACTGGAACGCACCGTAACATCACGTTTCAACTCAAAACATCTTTAGCTTTATCTATACGATAATCTTAGTTTTTAGTGTCGCTATAATCAGGACTCCATCTCGACGTCTCTTTCTCGAGGATACTAAATCCATTGTTGAGATACTAAAAACTATCCCGACAGGATACAAGAAATTTCTGATTTCCCCGCATTAGAAGATGTTTGATTCAATTTTTTCTTGCTTTTTTTATTGGGAATTTAAATCGAAGGCAAACCGAGATACTAAACTGACAGGATACTGACAATAAAAGATCTCGTATACCTAGAAGATACACATAAATATTGAGCCTTGATAATCCATCTATTACATTCAACATACGTCAGATTCGTAAAGATTCTGTATCCAGTTTCCTTAGTTCATTTTCAATGAATTCAGAGCCAGATTTTTAACCAACGACTATGGAAATGGTTCCTTCTCTAAAGATCTGATACGCGCAATACTACTACATTTATAGACATGTCTCAATCACAAAACCGCAATAAATCGAATGTCATTAGAAATATCCGTCAGCAGATTTCAAACTTACAGCAGTTACACGTTACAAGACAACAGGTTATTGAGTATAATTATCAAACCATGATGAATTCTATCACTGAATAGTAACTGCTGGTCACCAGATAATTAACGCTACACGAATTAACTATACTAGTATTATAATACAGGCATCGAGTGAAAGTCGGAGAAGTTGAAACCGGCAAACGTCCGACTTCGGTCAGAGTATTTTTCATTTTTTCTTGAACGATAAATCAACAACGCAGCCAACTTGAGAAATATTATATCCTTTACTTAAGACTTTTCCGGATAAAATATTTGTCTGATCTAGGTGAGATTACTAGGAAAATGGACTGGACCTAGAAATCCTTCAGCTGAGTCCTACAACACACTGACCCCATAAGATCATCACTAGCCACAATCCAGGCGACATTTTTTGATGCGATAAAATTTCTGAAATGATCTAAATATTCAACAGATTGACCGAGAATGAAGTGAATTCTTTGTTCTGTGTGATTTGATTAATCATGTTCATCCGATATTATAAATATATACATAAGTCTAATTAGAATGTTTGTAATAGTTTCCTGCAGGTGATCACGAGATATCATCGGACACTGATACCGTGATACTAACTTCATAGATATCATTCTGGAATAAAAAAAGGCTTTAAATCATAATTGATTTTCAAATTTCTATAGCTACTTAATGAGGGACACAAAGGCAGTTTATGAAAACAAATACTACGTCTACCTTACTAAAACCACATTATATAATTCTCGGGACGACATTTTCATAGCTTCAGACAGAACACTGAAAATTTCCTAACTTTTCCAACATTTGATGAAAAATAATTACTAATTTCCGTAACTTTTCCAACATTTTCCGGACTAGCACGAACCCTGTTATTATGAGTTGAGTTGAAGGTTAGGTAAACGTAAGGGGAATTTTTTCCGATCTATGTGTAAACTGACAGTTAAAAATAAACCACTGGACCGCTGTATGGGAGCAATGGGTACTGTTTACTAACACAACATTTCAATCCTTTCTATCTTCCTTATATCATCATTATATAGCAAGATATCTCTATATACAATGCTATTGTCTCTCTCTCTCTCTCCCTCTCTCTCTCCCTCTCCCTCTCCCTCCCTCTATATATATATATATCCTCTATATATATATATATCCTCTATATATATATATATATATATATATATATATATATATATATATATATATATATATATATATATATATATATATATATATATATATATATATATATATATATATATATATATATATATATATATATATATATATATATATATATATATATATATATATATATTATATATATATATATATATATATATATATATATATATATATATATATATATATATATATATATATATATATATATATATATATATATATATATATATATATATAATGATCTAAATGCAATTGTATTTAATATTATATATCTGAAACATATGTCACATACTGTATGTACAGAATTATGATATGATAGAGGATACAGTGCTACGTGATTTCAGAATTCTGATGTAACTTCGCAGCGATAACGTGTTTTAAGCGCGTTTTACGGCAGAAAAAATGACTTTTCTCAAGCGAATGAGGAAATTGTGCAGCAGCAGCAGCAGCGGCGTTCTGCAGGGAGTGTTAAATGTAGCTAATGAAAATCAATCGATGCAGTATTCAGAATAGTGAACTCAATTCACTTTTTAAACCGATGTTCTTTATTCGAACTGCGAGATAGCCGTGTTCATCTAAAAATAATTAACACCAACAAACAGTCACTGTGGGACATTTAACAGGAATTCTCATTTCAACTCAGATACTCTTGTAGTCATAGAATGATAGGGTTTTGTCAGTGGGTAGAGCAGCCACACCTGACCGATCACCACATCTTATGGGCACCACACTGACCAGACAAACTTACAAAAAGTAAGTCACCACAACTCAGTGGTCTAGTGGTTAGCACACTGGCCTGGCATGTCTGAGGTTCTGGGTTCAAATCCCTGAAAGGTCAGGATAAGAGTTATGATTGTGCTATACCATTTTTTAACAAAGACTTGAGTAATTAGTAATTTGCCAGATCATTTAGGAAATACAAACAGAAATATATTTTTCTTCTAAGTTTAGACTCTCATTTGGATCCTCCTTACGTTCTACTTATTCCGATGGATGCCTCGTAAAATAGTGGAAAAGTTGGGGTTTTTTTTGGAATAAACGCCTGAAAGAGTTGTTTCTCTTCTCAGTCAAATCTCCGCAGGATAAACTCGCAGCGATAGAACATCGAAACAAAAGTGAAAAGAACGAGTTTTGTTTGTGTATTATGGATGTTTTCAGGTTACAATAGATCACATTCTAATAGACCGATTATATGAAACAGGATATGGTATCAGTAATTATACAAACGATAGCTGTAGAAATACTAGAGATCATGAATCAATGATCAATCAAATATTCATGATGATCGATCTCATAATTCATTTGAAGCATTGAAGACATTGAATATAAAACATCGCACATAAAATGAGTATTTGAGACCGATGATTGATACAACTTCATAATGAGCGAAAAAAAAATCACAAAAACATACGAACTGTTTTATTTTTTGTGTACGTAATACAAAGCAGAAACAGAACCGCCGCATCAGAACGGATTATAGCAAAAATAACTTCATGTCAGTCAAGACTTGTCTATAACCAGATCATTCATTAATCAAACAAAAAAAACAACAAAGGTGCATTAACCGCGGCAGAGATTTGGGCATCATTCTCCGACCATGTGAGTTGTCTTCCTGGAACCATAACTTAATGAAAAACATACGGAACAGCTGGTTCACAGAGAGCTGAAAATACGAGCTTTCTGTCTGTCTGTGCTAAACCCTATACAAACACAGCGCTATACTGGTTAATACTCTACGAGCATAAACAGAAACATTTCACTTTTCCCCATCATTGTTTCCATAGTTTCTAAGTGAATTTTTATTCTAAATCGATAAATCTCGATCAGTCGATGCATTTTTTCGCCTCGAATTGTTATATTTACCACGACGGCTCATGTCAGTATTCAGAATAAAC
Organism: Tubulanus polymorphus; assembly: GCF_964204645.1. NCBI lineage: Eukaryota > Metazoa > Nemertea > Palaeonemertea > Tubulaniformes > Tubulanidae > Tubulanus > Tubulanus polymorphus. The sequence continues at coordinate 1,761,266 of NC_134027.1, read as the reverse complement.
TCTTTCCTTCCAGGTAAACACACTCCTCACTCGCCAGGGGAAATCGATGCAATTTTAAAAGGTCAAATCAAACGTGATTTATTAGTTACATGAAGTGTAGGTAACAACACCAATCATTAGCTACAAATGTGCAGAGAAACACAGCAGAGACACACAGACTACCTCGACCTTTTACTGTATCATTTCAAATCATGTTACACAACTCTGACAACCTCAGTGAACTGCTATCAGTAACTAATTGAATTATTTTTCAGTAACATTGCATTGATACATGAAAGAAAATCTTCAAATTAATCAGTAATCGCCAGTAAGACCCTCAGTAACATCTTTCATATTTCTGTATGCATCAAACAAATCAAATCAGTATTTCTCGTTCAAAAATAGTAACAAACAATGAATATCATCAAAAACAGTTTGCAGCTCTGCTTTTATTCCAAAGTCAAAAACATTGAAATTAAGGATATATGGAACAGGCCTACGTAATAGACCGGCTTCACGTGGAACTGTTGTGATAAAGTGCTGTAGAAAAATCAAATAATACGAGCACTGAATACAAGACTTCCGTTACTAGAAATACAGTAATACAGGAAGTATGAATACTAAACACCCTCATCAACACTGATTCAATATTCTAACTACCTCTCAGATGATTGAGCAGTTTGAGTTGTTGAAAATATTTTTTATTTTTGTCTTTCTATCGATCCACCATTCTGATCGGTGATAACTCCGCAAGAGGAATTTGAATACCAAACCAGGAACGTCCAGGGGCTAAGCTCGATGATTAGTCATTTACTCAGTTTGACTAGATTACCATCACTCCCAGTTACTGCGGTTCTGACAATTTACACAATTTAGGATGTGACTGCGAATCATGTAATACACCACCTGGGAGTCACTGCTCTCTGAAATATAGCATCTGTCAGCAAAACTCTCAAAGTCTTCAACTGTCTATATTTGAACGTTTGACCAGTGAGAAATATGAAAGGAGAGCATATGAAACAGGACATCGTTCGAAGGTCTCGAGTACCGATCAAACAGTACAAATGTCACAAATGAAACGTAATTATTGGTTTGGCAAACAAATGACTCGTGTTGGTGCTTTGACCTAATGTCAATTACCATAGGAAGCAAAACAGTTTATAGATATGTGAGTTAAATGTGGTAATTATACGTAATATTTCATACCCAGCATTAATTATGACCAGAAAATTGGTTGAATGTTTGACACAAATAGAAAGTCGGAAGTTTTTCATATCTGACGTTAGACTAGACTGTTTAATACCAGAACGCCGATATCTAAACCTACATGTTACCTATCATCAATAATATATCACTAATATTAGCACATATAGAGAAAACTTTCAGGAAAACTTGTTTATAAATAGAATTAATAGAAGATGTTTAAGGACATGTATTAAGAGCATTACGTAGGTATACGCGCCGCGCCGCGCCGCTAGTAAACCACAGATGTCGATACAAAAATTACTCCTATTCATTTATACAAACGTGTGATAGATCAATTTTTTGCTTCATCTGCGCAGTTAATACTGGATATATGAAATAGTAATGTTGAACATGCAACGTAACATGGATTCAGCCAGAAAAATTGAGAAAAACAGAACTTTTTTGTCGTTAACGAGTCACTCATGTATCAATTGAAGACAGCAATAAATTCACCGGTTCAATTTGAAATTACTTGAATTAAACTCATTTTCAATATTTTCGCCAAAGAGTCAGATTTCATTCATTAACAGGATAGGTCAAGGTTACGATGATAATACGGGTTTAATAATTTTGTTGTTGTAAATTTGAATCAAATTAATAGTAGACACTGTTACATCATTTTAATACTGATGGATAATGAAATGATACACAAACTGATAGCGGTGAAATGTCAATGATTAATTGTATCTATGCGACTAATCAAAAGAACACATGATGCAGTTAATTTCATTTAAAAGTTACGTAATAAGATGCACAATCCCCGAGTGTTCAATCATCTATGACTCACTCTGTCATAGATCCTATAAGCAAATTCAATCAAGACCTCAATCAGAAGGTAACGGGATAAAAACAATTGATTGATTGATTGCAGAATAGCCTAGAGTATACTCAAAACAAAATCCCTACTGTTAACAAATTTGAAAGAATGAAAAATATGATACTATACGATGCCGGTTATTAAACATTACTTCATTGCCTCATAAACCGTTAGGGCCTAATTACCGAACTCCTACCCAAATCAACTTGTTTCGCCTGTCAGTAAATATAGACCTACCCCTTGTTTCAAGTATTTCTTCGTTGGATCTTTCAAATTTTTTATTTCATTTGTTGATGAATAAATTTCATTTTAATCGGTTATTAAATTTGCATATCACGGATTAAAATTCAATATTTCAAAAATATTGGCATGTCATATGAAATACACTGCGTACATATTATATTCATGCAAACCAGCACACATTTATCAGACAACTACCTTTGGTATTTGTAGCTAAATCTGCAACACGTTGAAATGCATCTAAAAATCCTCCCACAGCCACAACAGTCGTCCTGAAATAAAGAAACAAGTTTTATCAGTTATTTCAGTCACGGTCAATATTTAGCAGTAGTTACTGCTGAAGACTTCTCGGAGATTGTTCACTCACTTTAGAGCTGTGTGAAGTTTAATTGCTTTGCTGTTAAATTCCTCCCATATCGGATAACTGCTCTGAAAACCAACAGCAGATAAAACTGTCACAACACATATAAAATCTACAGCAAATAAATTGCAGTAGGTAGGTATCGTCATACCATCATCATTTGACATTTTATTCCAATTTCCAATTCAGACTTACTTTCATATCAGATAAGATCTGCTGAAAAAGCATCTCCAAGGCATTACATTCCTTGTCTATTCCACTACTATTAAATTCCATCGTTCGGATTAGTGTTTGTATTACTCCAAAAACTATTAAATCCCAGCGCAATAAAACACAATGCAACAACAACAGGCAATATACACGTTGAATTTGATTGAATTTATGAAATCTTGCTTCTAGTTTTAAATTCCACGTTTTAAAACTCACGTAAAAACCTTCCCTACGAAAATCACCAATCAATCTATTGTTTATCGCGAAATCTGTGAATCGGTAAATCCATTTTAGGCGACGTTCGCAGAGATTAAAGGATAAAGAGTCGTGAACCGAGGACACAACTTCACTCGTATCAACCCAGCGAGCTACCGTCTAACGCGGTCATGTGACCTGAAGCGGAAATAATCGACCAATCAAATTTATTCATATACATGTGAAATTCTCACGCAACCTAACTGGCCGGTTAGCTCAGTCGGTTAGAGCGTCGTGCTAATAACGCGAATGTCGTGGGTTCGACCCCCACACTGGCCAATTACTTTTATAATTTTCGTGACAAGGTTTATTTTCCGGACATCAATCACATCAGCTACTCAAAACTTCATGACGTGGAACCGTCTTTTTTGTCTTTTCCCCAATCCTGCCATGGATGCCAGACTGTAAGACCTATATTGATTTCTGACCCTCTAAACAAAAATAACACTTTAAAGTAAATAATTCACTATTCAACATTTATTCAAGTTTACATTAATAAAAATTGAATACATAATCCTATACACACATATAACTTAGTTTAAATTTCTCAGACCATGCAGCCAAACTTTCATCATCCTACAACTAGCTATCATAAATCATCATCATCTAAATTCACATGTCTCCTTGCTTTCTCCTGCATTTGTCGACTTTTTTCTTTGTTCAGAAGTCGTTTACTTTCTCTCTACATTGAAGAAAAAGTTGACATTTAATAAATTTCATTTAATTCTAGATCTAGATGAGGCTGTGCTGGGTAAGATTATCTACCTCTTTCCTTAAACAACGTCCAACTTCTTTATCCAGTTCATTACAAACTCCGACAAATTTCTTCCATGGATTCTGAAAAAAAAACTATGTATTCATTCATGGCTTCCAACTTTATTAGAGCCTCAATTTGTTTTCCATAGAAAAGCGACTGTCAAATTTAACAGAAGAAAAATTAACCAAATTGAAAATGTCTCACAGCATTTTAGACAAAGTCAATCCTCTATTAATAGAATGTTTCACAGCATTTTAGACAAAGTCAATCCTTTATAAATAGTTTTACTTTATCAAATCTTTGGTTTATTCGTCAGAGCTTCAATTGTTTAATTCAACATATAGCGCGAGATAAGCGCAGAGTTCTACATAGGTTAAAATACTTACATCTTTGTGGCATTGTTTTAAAGCTTGTATGAAAGAATTACATTCTTCTGTATGAAGATGTCCTGATAGATCTGAATGCATCTGAAAAATCAAATTAACCTTTATAGGCAGGAACACAACTCTTTAGCATTTACAGATTAACTAATAGCAAGTAACTTTTGGTTTGCATGCCCAGTATCCTAGAAAATAACCTCCAGCCCACAGGAGCCTGACGCAAATTGTTTTTGACCCCAGTATCCTCTATATAGGTACTATATATAAAAAGATTTTTTATATATAGTACCTAGAGAATACTGGGGTCAAAACCTGTTTGTGTCAGGCCCCTGTGTTCCGGCCGATATGGGAGGAGGCCTTACACTACATGGGGAAACCTGCGCTCTGTCTCAGCTATGAGGGCCAACTACAACAAAACATAAAAAAGAGGGTTGCGTTTTGGCAGCAAGTCGGGATGCAGTTGCAGCAGCACAGGAATCGAAAACGGAAATAGGCCTACTTCTACTATTTTGTCTTACATATAGTACAATTTCAATTTACAACTATTCAACAACAATTCAAAAGCATACCGAAATTGAGAATGTTGAGTTTTACTTTTAGTAATTTACAGATTTTTTTCATTACATTTAGAAAATCCTCGCGTTTGCAATTCTATCAACTCAGCTGTGCATTTCTTATTCAGTTTTCAATAGAATTTATTTCATAACGCCTGAAACCAGTCTACGACCTTGGGATATGCTCGAAAAGATTGTCTAATAACCGCAATAGTTTATTTCCGGGTTAATGTTGAAAGCCGCCGCTTGGTGGCAGTAGTACAGATTTCAATTGGTTTCGAGCGGTATTTAGCACGGCCAAATCTGCGATACATCTCAAGGTCGCCGAGCTAACTAATATTAAAATTCAAATACATGTAGTATTTAGAAGAATGTCATAATTGATTTGCGGAATACTGAAAGATCCTATCTATCTATTAACCTCATGGCAGAAAGTATGGCTGAAAATAAATCATTTATACCAGCGCTTTTAGTAAGTAGGGCAGGCGTAGTCTCCTCCACTCTCACCACAGACTCAACCTCAACCTACCTGAATTTATAAAATAAAATAACCAATCCCCATTCTTTCATGATTATTTATTGCTAATTTGAAGGCTGGAGGTGCAGCAGGTATAGCTGTTGATTTTGTATTGTATCCACTCGACACAATAAAAACAAGACTACAGAGTGAACAAGGATTATGGAAGTCGGGCGGATTGCACGGTCTTTACCGAGGACTGACATCTGTTGCGGTTGGTTCAGCTCCATCTGGTCAGTATATCAGTCTGATCACATGGTTTCATACTCACATTCTATTTCTGTTCTCCTCTATTCCTGCTTTATTCTTTGTTTCAGCCGCGATGTTTTTTATGACTTATGAAATGAGTAAGAACACTTTAACACCTCATGTTCCTCAGCAGTTTCAACCATTTGTTCATATGTTCGCTGCTGGTTTTGGTGAAACGGTAAGAAAAGACTTATTAGGAGTCTTTCAGGGTTAGTGCTATTATGTACCTTAACGCTCAATGTATTGGAAACAATGGCCAGTTTTTACAAGTTCATATTTTATGTGTATAAAATAAATGAATGATCCTCAATATCTAATTGGTATTTAAGAAAAACAAGTTGTTTTTAATTTGATTGAATTTATGGTTTTTTCTGTTGTAAAAGGCTGCATGCATTGTGCGTGTTCCATGTGAAGTTTGTAAACAAAGAGCTCAAGCATCAAAATCATCACCGCTGACGTTTTTTACGAAAGCCTTACAAACTGAGGTAACATATTATTTCATTGTTATATTGGAATTCACCAGTCATTTTGTTCTAACATTGTTGTTATTCTATTTCAGGGAATCAGTGGTTTATATAGAGGTTATTTGAGTACAGTTTTACGTGAAATACCATTTGCATTTTTACAATTTCCTATGTGGGAATTCCTGAAGGTAACATTATTTCTTGTTACATGTTGGTGCGCTTGGAAATCTGTTGATTATATTCCTTTGGATTCGTTGATCTCTTTCAGTCATCTTGGTCGAAGAAACAAGGACATACCGTCGAGCCTTGGCAGTCATCTTTATGCGGAGCTATTGCTGGTTAGTTTTCTTTCAATCTATTCAACATAAACTTTACTGGTTCCGTAAAAAACTGTATTTATCTGTTTCTTTCAGGTGCATTCGCTGCTTCTTCAACAACCCCGCTTGATGTTGCTAAAACGCGTATCATGCTCGCTGAGGTAAAGTAATCGTAACTATTGCTCTTTAGATTTCTGGTGATTTATTTCTCTATCGAAGTTCTTCCTATTTTCAGGCAAATAGTCCATTCGCGGTGAACGGTATTTTATACACATTAAAAGCTGTACAGAAAGAATCAGGATTTAGAGGGTTTGTGTTGTATACATTAGTTAATTCATCTATTACAGATTCCACTAGTCACTTCATATTTTGTATTCTACTTTGTAGGTTATTTTCTGGTTTAGTACCGAGAGTTTGCTGGATTTCATTGGGCGGTGCTATTTTTCTAGGAGCGTATGATAAAGTGTTAGACATTCTATCAAATTACAGGACTGAGTTTAGGTAGCACAGGCACTTACCCCTAGTCAGTATCTGTGTTATAATATATTTGAGATTATAGCTTTGTGTTTATATTATAGTAAATGGTTTTATAGAATAAAAGTTTTCTACTGGAAAATCCTGCTTTTCTGTTTTTTGTTCATTGTAGCTGTGAATTCCCCAAAATCTGCCAATTTATAGACATTAAGACTGATCTTTGCGAAGATATTTTATTGAGATAAATTACTTATGTAAAAATTTCATACTTTTTGACATGAGTGAATCAATATAGACCAGAATACAACAGCATTAAATAGACAAAAAGAGACAATATTGACGAACCATAGAAATACATTACACCACCCAAAATAGAGTTATATTTCCCCCGATCATAAATGAAGGAGTAATCTGTAACTGTAGTTCGTTTATAATGAGTTCAATCAGATCACTTTACGACAGATTTCTTAATTAACAATCATCACAGCAGAATAAAACTGGTATTCCACAGAAGCTATCCACTTTCACGTTTCGCTTCTAAATTAACGTGTGCTAATCGCTCAATATCATCTAAACTCAATTGTGAAAGCTGTTTTTTGTATTCCTGAAACAAGAAAACATTGAATCGAGAATTAAACTTCGTAATTATAGTGTCACCTCATTAAAACAAACTTCAGAGGACTTGATAATTTGTTCCTTGTATCAATAATCCTGTCTGAAATAGCCAATTGTCTTATGAAGGTTAGTTTTTGTAATGACAGTCTCAATTGTCTGAGGGGTTGGATGCAGAGAGCTGATTGTCTGAGGGGTCGTAAACAGCTAAGGGGCTGTCGGGTACAATCAGCGGATTATTTGAAGGATGCTTTATTAGGATACACTAGAAATGAATACCTGTTTAATGTGTTGTAATATTTTTCCAGTGTCGTCTTTGCCAAAATGTCTGAGCAACAATTTTTCCATTTCGATCCACAGAACTGAATGTTGTTCGTTTTTCCCAGCTGGATTTACGGCAGTGGTGTCTGAACTATTATGGGAATTCACTGATGAAGAATCTGTCGACTTCTTTATTGAAAGGAATAACTTTGTTCCGTCGATGATATTGTTGTCTTTCAGCGTACTGTCATCTAAATACAGAACACATCATAATAATATCATCATCATCATCATCATCATCATCATCATCATCATCATCATCATCATCATCATCATCATCATCATCATCATCATCATCATCATCATCATCATCATCTATAATACCTAATAATGTCTTAACATAGCTGAGAGAGACAACTTTAATTTCATCGCTTCATATAAAACAAGTTTACAGAGGATAAATACATGCAATAAATTTACAGAGAAAAATACAATGTCAATATAAAACAGAAAATGGTTACTGTAGCGTAATCTGTCATGTCGCCAACCTGCGATAAAAGACGGAACGTATGACTGACTGTGTGCCTTACCTGATAATGTGCGGCCTTTCAATACTAATCTTTGTTGAGCTGGTAAAACATCTAATTTTTCCTTCACGAGTAATTTTACGTGTGCTATGCTATGATGTGGGGCTACCTACAACATAAGTATATTTCCTCAATGAAGTACATTGAATTGAATTTTGGATAATCCATATGGTGGAAATAAGCAATTTAAGACAAAACAGGCGAATAATTCAATAAAAAAAATTGAAACAGACCTCGAAAGATAGTTCACTCCCCTGCAAAACTTTCACAACGAGCTGCATTGTGCGCTGTATGTAAAATATCGGACTGTGTTTCTTTTTTGTGAGAGAGGGGATTCCCCGGGATTTCCTTTCGCAATTACGTCATTTTAATTATCAACGATGCAAAATATAATCAAACTTATTTTCAATTCGACAATTAATTTCTACTCTCCTCACTGAAAAATAGGCAGTAAATTGTTCGATAAACTAATTCAAAATTTTGCAATTAAAGATTTTCCCTATTTGAAATTGGTTGAATGCGTTTTCCTCCCTCCCAACGCAATGGGTGATCAATTAATTAAACAGTTATTCCTGTTTTTACGGCATATAAACTTATGTGACCCGTTTACAAAAAACCTTGCAATTAATTGAGTTACACGTCTGTGCAATTGTATCTATCAGATATTGGCTGATTCGAGTGTTTACGAGTATCACTGTGAAGAGGGAGCGTAAAAGATTAGCCAATATTCGAGTCCATTGCTCGATGTAAGCTGAACTGGAATCTCACTGGTTCACGAATTGACCAACCATTCATTCATACATCACAGGTTTGTTTCTATTCATCTTTTGGCCAATCGACATTCACGGCGCAATCACAGACATTTCATTCGTATATTTGAAGTCTAGATGACACATGGGTCTTATCTGTGAACGGGCAGTAGAATGAAATAAGATCCTTTTTTGATGATCGAAAAGTTGAAAGCTACTCCATACTTGATGGCTTGTATTGTGCTCCTTCCTTGTACATTACTAATGTTATTTGATTAGTTTGTGATTGGATCCTCTCTAAAAAGTAGTTTAGAAGAATCTACTGACATAGTGGAATATCAATTAAAAAATGTTGTCTTTTACAAAAACAATTTCTACTCCTTCTGAATGCCCTCAATTTTAACAAGTCTTTTTTCCTTGTTTGTATTCAGCTAGCCCACTACTAGTGGAAAAGTAAGAAGAATGGATCCATCTACTGATGGTGACAATAGTGGATTGGGAGATACATTTTTATCAGCAGGACAATATATGGTTGAAGGTAGCTGAATTCTTACAAACCATGCAAAACAACTCACTTCGACATTTAATAGATTTACCCTGAGGCAAAACTGGCATCACCTATTATTCCATCAAAATACATAATAATGAGATTGTGTCTGATAGATAAAAATGCTTAACTGTAGCCTGCTATGAATTGTCTTTGTTTGAAGTCTAGTTATAAATCATGATTCTGGATGACACAGAATATTCAACGATAGATTTAAGTTGTATTTCAGGTCACTATATTTTAGGCTATAATTCTATTTTATAACAAATAGTTATAGATCTGGATGGTTTAAATTAAAATTTGTTTTGTGTTTCAGGAGAACCGAATGAAGATGATGATAGATCAGGAGATGAACCTGGACATGAACATTCATCAGGTGTTATACAGGATCAGGTTAGTCTTCGATTTCTACATTGTTTGAATAAGGAAGTCTTCGAGTATTTTTCTGTCCGAGGTTTCGCTGATTTTATTCTCAAATTCACAGGATCGATTTCTTCCAATTGCAAATGTTGCACGGATCATGAAAAAATCTATACCAAAAACCGGAAAGGTATAATGGACCCTTTAGTTGATTCCGTCTCTTATTGTGTCAAATTTCATCTAAAATGAGTTCACCTCAATTTACATTTTGTTCGATGTTTCTAGATAGCCAAAGATGCAAAAGAATGTGTACAAGAATGTGTATCCGAGTTCATCAGTTTTATAACTAGCGAGTATCCTTTTCAACGAGAAACCTAACATATAAGTTTGTTATTTTTTAAATTAACTTCCGGTACAAAAAACCTTAACCGGAATACTGCAGGGCAAGTGAACGTTGTCATCAAGAAAAAAGAAAAACTATAAATGGTGAAGATATTTTGTTCGCGATGTCGACACTAGGATTCGATAATTACGTCGAACCATTGAAATTGTATTTACAAAAATATCGAGAGGTAGAAAATCATCTTTTGCTATAGCGCAGGGTTCTTACAATTCAGAGAATCCAAATGCCCAGATATTTCCTCGACCCTTGACCGACGTTTACCTATTAAATCATAAGATATCAACATGCCTTGTTCTTTGCGTTACTCGTCGTCAGCAAGAGCGACAAGGCAACAAAAAATTCAAATTTCAGATCATAATTAAATTCCCTGATCTGTAAGAGCCCTGAAAATAGAATCAACTGTATTTGAAATGTAAAATAGATGATGAATTCTAAAATGTGATTGCAGTCAACGAAAGGAGAAAAAGGAATGAGTCCTGGAGGTACAGATGAGTTAGGTGAACTTACAGCAGCTGCAGATGACTCAACATTTGGTAAGAAAACTCAATGAAATATCTCTCCGCAAATGGGAACATGTTATAACTATTCGCATGTGTCTCTTTACAGCTCATTTATCTAGTGGTATTTTGACGACCGATCAAACTGGACAACAAAGTGTTGTCTATACGTATGCGAATCAAGTAAGTTTCTACGTTGATGTTTAGGGAGGGAATCAAAATCAGAATTCTATCATTTTTAGTTCTTAAGCTTAAAAGACGTCACGTTGTTTGTCATTCTGTTTTTCAGATAAATTTTGGATGAAATTTCTGTAACTACAATGATATCATCGAATGAACCCAGTTAAAGCATTTTCTCCTTTCATATACCGGTACCACTTGTGCAGCCCTTACTGTATATGTTGGTATATTTACTGCAGCAAACTGCCGTACACTAATGGTGTATATATCAGTTCTCTGGTATTAAATACATATTTCACATACACCACTAGTAGTTTGTATTTTACTGATAGATATTGTTCTGGCCGTATATTTATGTGTATTATATGTATTATAATGATTGTTTGTAATGTATATCTCCACTTAGCGGTTTACAAAATAAAATTTTGTATTTTACTTGAAAATCCTGTTTAGTTGTAAAATCTATTTGAATCTGGGTTTTGAGAGGAGACGTCATCCATTTCGAACTGGTACCAAAACCAAATCGGCTCCGGATTGCAACAAACCAACAACAGAAACTGAACTTTTACACTAGAATTATTTATTAGAAAGGTTTAAATTTTACGGTATCTCAGCTGGGCCCAGTTTCACGAAAAGGATTAAGGCCTAAATCGATTAAAGATAAACTGAATTAATGAAGAAATTAAATCGATTTAAGAGTTAAAACATTTTTGTGAAACTGGTCCCTGACGATTAAATCTTAACTTTGATTTTTAACATGGATCCAATTCAAGACGATTTCTACAGCCTAATGTCTTCAACAGAGGATCAACACTGAAGATAGAATGATTGTGGAACGGTATTGATTTCCCTTGTTAAACAGAGACATTCCCTGAGTATTGATCGTGTTAATACCAGAGGAGATCACACAATCAAGGCGATAATCAAATGTGCATACAGTTCTAACTCAAATTTTATAAACTAAAACATTTCCAAGGATCGGTTTCCTAGATTTGGGTATCAAATTTACCCTAGGGGCCAAATCTTCAAACTGGGTGACAACAACCATAGTGACAATTAGAAAAAATCCATGGTAATAACTGACAAATTTCAAAGTGTTCCCAGGAATTATTTTGCCCCTGTGATCTATGGAACTCGGCCCAAGTAAACTGATATTTCTAACTTGTAATTTCTAAAAAATACAATCCACATACATTGTTTTCTTCAATACATACATATTTTCATCCATACATGATCTGAAGTCCACTCTGCGCCATGAAATTATCATTATGCCAAATATTGAATTTGATTTTGAAGATCTCGACGAAAGGAAATCTTAAATTCAATGGCAAGAACCTCAGTAATAGGAACAACCAAGTGGATGAATACCTGGTGTTTAACACAAATATAACCATCACATAAATAGATCAGTGCATATATCAAATGATCAATACCAAGTAGACAATAATGATAGAAATTTAATTCTCTGAATCTAGTGAAATATTTCAATAGTTTTTCCCACGGAGAATCATATCATAACAAGATTGTCTAAATGATATCGTCGTTGGCTGTGTACTAAATATGAACTACATCAAGTAATGTTTACCAGCTCAGCTGGTTTACAAACAAAACCATCATTCGGGATATTCAACAAGTATCCAATTCACATCCAGTACAACACAGTTCATACCTGCTGTAACTAACTAGACCAGAAATACTCAAATGTCCATGCGTTTTAATTCCGGTCTAGTTATTATGTTTTAACAGCAGGTAAATTAACCTCATCCGCCACATCCGGCCTCCTCGGTGTCCAGTCCGGAACGTTTAGTTATATCCAGTGTTGTAAATTTCTAAAATGAATAAATTTTAAATAATTAGCGACTGAAAATATCATGTTGGTCTAAGTAGAAAATACGATCGAATTCATTACTTCAGAGCAAGTCGGATGGATGCCAATAGTAGCATCGAAATCTTCTTTAGTAGCTCCAACTCTCATAGCTACCGCATATCCTTGAGTAATTTCACCGGCATTTATTCCGACTATATGAAAGCCTATCACTCGATTCTGTAATAATTAAACAGATACGTAATTAGATATGCATATTTCAATCAGTTCTGATTAATCGCGTTAATCATATTTACCTTGTCCGGTATATGGCAGACCAGTTTTGCGTAGCAGGCACTTTTTTCCCGATCGGCCACGCTCCATTCTAACGGTCTAAACGTCGAGTGAAATACTTCGATATTATCTTCACCGAATTTCTGAATAGCTGCCTCTTCGCTATAACCGATACAGCCATATTCTAAAGGTGTGAACACAGTTGTCGGCACATTTACGTAATCACATTGTACGTCGTTACTTCCAGCTAAACGACGGGCTAAAAGCTTCCCCGCTTGTACCGCTAATGGAGTCAGTTCCAATTTATCTTCGAGAAGGTCTCCGCAAGCGTATATATGAGGAATGTTTGTTGCTTCTGGTTCTTTTTCATTTTGTAAACTAACAAAACCGTTCCTGCAAAAACAACACCGATATCAAACAGTACATTTACATGTTCTATGTTAAATAGATTCATTAGTCAATAGTGGATAAACTTACTTGTTTAAATTCAAACCGACTTTGTCTAAACCAATTTCTTTCGTACAAGGATCTCGACCAATAGCAAACAACACCTAGAAATAACCATATTTTCAACCTAAAAATACCTGAGAGAAATGTAGATACAGGGAAGGGGTAAATGGAAATATAACTTACAGTATTGAAATCATCCACAATTTCTTGACCATCAGTAGTTTTTGCATACACCCTCAGTTTACCTGGTGTACCTTCTTCAATGCGCTCAATCTTGAAATAGTCAATAATACTTCTAAGTTCTTGATCAATCTTGTATTTGATTGATCGACAAAATACCAATAATTCAAGTATTAATCATTCTTACTTTAGTAGGGACTGCTCCTCGAATGAATTTGGTGCCGTGATTTTGCATGTAATCACCGACGAGTTCTGCCATTTGTTGGTCAAACCCTCGCAGTAAGATCGACCGCACCATGACTGTTACATCCATACCTAACGACGTGAGGAATCCAGCACATTCTAGTGATACATATGAAGCGCCTATACACAGAGTCTTTCCAGGGGCATAGGGAAGAGAAAACAAGTCATCGCTAGAATAGAAAAACAAGAATACTAATGTATTTAATAGTTATAAAAATAGTAGACATTTATAGACCGCACTATACTGTGTCTCTGAAGATTAAGAAGTAGATTATTCCATAGAATCGGTGCAGAAAAAGATCTACTGCCAACAACATTGTTGGCAACAGGTAAAACACGAGACAATTTAATTCAATCCATCATTTTTTGATTTATAAATCTTAAAAGCATCATTAGTTTACAAACCTTGTGATTGCGTATTCTTTAGCTCCAGGAATGTCCAAATACCTGGGCCTCATTCCAGTCGCGAGTATGAATTTTTCTGATGTGATTTCAGTCACCTTACCACGCTTATTGGTTGTCTAAAGAATTATATAATAAAAAAAAAAACAGGTTATACACGAAAATAACTCATCACTCATAAAACCATCTCAAGACCATGAAATTTTCTAAAATCCAGGGTACCTTAAGTTTGTGTTGATCCACAAATTCACCATACGCATTAAGATATGTGACAGATTTCGTGCGTAATTCAACACGAAAACTGAAACTTATCGATCCGATATGAGCCTGAAAAAATTATAAAATATCAAGAAAGAAACGATGTTAAAGACTATGAAACAAACCGTAAAACTACAAGGAATTTTTAAGTTCGTTGAATTGAAGATGACAATTATGTCCACCTACCTGGATAGCATCTTTCATCGTATCCCAATCATGTTCAACTAAAATTCAAGTAAATCATATTTAATTTAAAGAAATTTGAGTCGATCGACCAAAATTTATATCTATCAATATAATTTATCTATCTTCTTACTTTTTTCATCAAAATTCCAGCCGTATTTACGAGCATCATCCATCGAATGACGCAGTAAGGCTGCTTGATGCATCAGCTTCTTCGGAATACAACCCACATTGACGCAAGTCCCGCCAAGATTCCATGTTGTACCCTGAGGTGTTGGAGTTACGAAATCGAGCAATGCCACTTTCAAACCTAAGTTGGCAGCTTCCTTTTTTGAATAAAATTGAAGGTTATTACAATACAGACTTTCTAGAATATCAAAGATATCAAAAAGAAGTTTATAATATTAATCTACTGCTCTGTTTTCAAGAATCAGTAATTACCTTTGCTGCGGCAAGGCCACCTGACCCTCCGCCGATAACTACCAAGTCATAGTCATATGCTTCGGCATCACCGGCAATCAATGGCAACAGCTTGTTCTCTTCATTCAATTTTAATGTCGCATCACAACCACCTGTTAAATACAATACCGGCGTTACAGAAATAAGTAAGAATGAAAATTGTGAAGAAGATATAACATCAGCTGGTATTGAAATTGAGACAAAATTTTCAATGTTAAATTTTTTTCTTCTCAATTAATCTTGAATTATTTACTTAGCTACACGTTTATATGTCGAAAACTGCAGTTGATTGCAAAATAATCAGTTAACCAAGTTAAGCAAGTACAGGTCTATTCTAAGCAATGAATTCTCGGTACATTACACAAGCAGTACTTACACGTACATAGATTCACACCCATCGGATGAGGAAAAAGTCAATCTTGTACACATAAACACACGCTATATCATACTTAATATGTCTATATTCATGCGAGCAGATAAGTTAGCAGCTCTATTCAGCATTTTGTTCGATAGATTATCCACAAATGAATGATATTCATGCGAAGAAAATAGCAACATGTTTTTCTAGAAGACGGCAAATCGCAACTACATCCAATCAACTTGTCTCAGTAAATGAAAGCACGGCTCTGTAAAACAGATTCGTTCAATCGATGCTGGTGGCTACATGGATTTCTTGTTAGTAAATACGCACACTAGTAGAGACCGTTGGACGGGATGACACTTAATGCACCCCCAAGATGGTTAATACTATAGAAACAATTATCATAATCAAACCACGTGCTAATTGAACAAGTTAAGGTGTCAGGGTTCCTTTTATCATATTCTGGTAGACTCTCGATCCATCAGAATAATCATAACAGGATGATTACCCCAACATATCAGTTGAAAAAAATATCAAATTCATTCCAATTTCATGAACTTTTCCACTTTACATATCTAAAGGAAGTACTAGAGATTTATATCTCAACGACAGGAGACTTAATCACTAATGCAAGCTAGAAAAAAGAGTCGACTTTTTATTGTTAAACGATGTAACTACAGTTTTACAACAGTTTGTAGTTTCTAACTATAACTGATAATGGGGATATAATTAGTAGGAACAGGAGTTGATGATGGTTGACTTGTATGAAGTGAAAATTTGGAGTCACATTTTTAGTGTTTATGTGCAGGAGCTATTATATACCCTACCCCACCGCCAACATTACTTCCTACATGATCTTCTTACACTATATGTCTATCTATATATCGTACACTTGTATTAACTGTCTTTTGTAAGACCAACAGTTTGCCAATAAAGTGCAGAAAAGACATATTGACATTGTCATGTCGAGGTGATATGATAGAAGTAATGATAGAAACAGTCAGATTGACAGAAGATGAACTAATTGAATAGTAAATTATCACGTGAGCGCAGGCAATATATCATACACATCACTGGATATCGCCCTAATACGACCAGATATGAGCATATAACACGAAACCCTGTGAAGGTGAAATCATTATTATTTCTACTGAGGAAATTAGAAACGTTTACGAAGGAAACTAGAGTCTTAGCTACGATAATGACGAAAATTAAGTACGGTTTATACACTGACAATAATCCTATCCATGAATGTGGATTATTCGGGTACCTAAAATAATCGATTTTGTGAAAATGGAAAAAATATTGCGTATAAGATAAAAGCATGAGGTCGAAAAAAAATCGGTTGACATTATACTTTTGTCTGATGATAACAGTTCAGAAAATGAAGTTATCAACGGATCAGGGCTCTCGAGTCTTATAGCTGTTATCAGATAGGCCCACGGGTAAGAAATTGCTAAGGTGGTCAAATTTCAATTTTCCAACTTATTACAATGTCAAACTTATATAAGAAACCACACTTGAAATTCCTACACATAAAGCGATCGCAATGACCAGATAGATAATTAGACTGTGACTGATAGTCACATGACACCAGCTGACTGTAGATAATAGGCCTAAAATATCATTAGTATCAAAAGTGTATAAATTTGTATTGTTTTTAGTATCTATGACCAGAACTACGCAAAAAATTCTTCAAAATTCTTACCAGATATGAAATGTTTATAACGAGTGTACATCAGTGAAATAAGGCGCGTTAAATCGTTATTGATTTGATTGATATTTCCATTTATAAAACGCTATCCATTACATATAAAGAATCAGTTTCCATGACGAGAGGTGATGTTACCATGACGAGGTCACACTGCTGAATGCAGACTCGTAATGTTAAACAAACGTTATATAGTAATTACACAATTTGTTTTCCCTTAATTTTCGCTGATATTGATTCGTCCCAAACTTCACCGGTATATCTTAACTATTGATTTTTCTCATAATACACGGCTGGTGATTGTACTGATATTCAATACATCGGTTTAAATTGGAAATGAGTAGAAACCTTCGCAGTCCGCCAAAAAAATTCCTGCACCAAGACCATTACCTAATCGTTGTTGTAAGCTTTTATAATCAGATGTGCTTATACAAACTTGTACAACTTACATGGCTTATACAAGTATATGGTTTCATAAAATATCCAATTATGAAACTAAACCACTGAAGGGTAACTGACTAACCTAGCCCCGGGATTCAAGTTATTTATTTTTTTCTTCTTCCAAAGAGAATTTATATTAAAGAGTAATTTGACCACTTGAAATATCTTAGGGATGCACGTAGAGATATTTTGATACATAGGTCTAAATAAAAGTTGATTTATTAACACAAATTTCATAAATAATTCAACCTCTTCCGTGTTAGTTTTTTAATGCTTAAATGATAAGATTTTCTAAGTAATCCTAAACATCAATTGCTAAATGAAATCCTTCATCATATCAGGCTATCTTCAAACAAGCTTGACAATGAATACATGACAATGATCTACACAACTAATAAAGCAATCCAATATAATATCTATCTGAAAGTTAGTTTGACCACAAAGTTAAAACTGGTTTATCTATCAAACTATACATTAAACAAATAAACATAAACTCAACATTTATCTAGAAGTATATCAATCTAGGTCTGGAACTGAATTCAGATTAAAGTCAATGCGAAAGCAATCATTTCCAAAACCTAAAATAGATTCATTTCATAGTATTCATTTCTCATGAAAACTGGTATTCTTTTAGCTTTTGTTCCATATCCAAGTAATGTATACCTAAAGCAATTTCATATCCAGCAAAAAATGATTCCCAGTTATTGGAAATACCTAACTTACCAATATGCTTTCCCCTGATGTAAATATTTGGAACAGTTCTCTGGCCCGATTTATTCAGAAGGACTTGTTGAATAGTTGGTCCATTCTCTGAAATAGATTTCAATTAGATAATATTATACTGCTTCAAAAATAGGCCTACACGAAATTCAATATTTCTAAGTTACAACTGTCTAAATTTTAAAAATCTAACTTACCCTCAAGATCTAAATCAAGCACTTTATAGGTAACATTCAGAGTTTCAAATAGTTGTTTTATCTGAAATCACAAAAGCAAATCATTCTTAACTTGAGAAGCAATGGTCATCTGGTCTTTTAGATCAAGTGTCTCACCTTTTTACAAAATGGACAATGAGATTTACTGAACATCATAACAACATTTCCAGAAATATATTCAGTAATGAGTTTGTCAATATCACTGTGATCAGTGGTGACAGGAGCCATCTTCAGATTTATTCCTTCTTACCACCACAACACAATATCTGAAGTGGAACCAACAACACATGTCATTTGACAAATAAGTTCAAAAATATCCATTTTTCCAAACAGTTGATACGATAGTTTTATAGTAATTATCAAGTAACATTGGAAATTTACTATTTTGATACATTGAATTCAAAGCCCTAAACTCATGAAAAGATAATTGAAGGACTCATTGACGTCGTAATAAAATTGCATTTGAACTTGAAAAGTTGTATCAGCATTATATTCTTTCGATGTTTCTAAGTTGATTTCAGAGCATGACACACATCAGGCTTTAAAACTTTGTCTTGTGTAAAATACCTCAGATAGATTATTAACAGTTATCACTACGATAAGCAGTTAAACGAGCTTCGTCCGAGAATAAGAGGATGATTTGCTAAAATGACAAGACTTACCAACTTACTGTCAGCACCGACACGCGCCTCTGACACACCGTGTCCGATCCCTAGTCGGTGCTCTCAGCCGGTAATTTATGAATTTTAGTCCGATGCCGCAAGCCGCGAATTAGGCACTAGGAATTCACTCAAGGTCGTTGAACACCGCGATTTTTGAAAACAGTTTTTGACATTTGATCGTTGCCGGCTGTGTCTAAGATCTAAAAGATGGGGGTTACAGGATTATGGGGTATATTGGAACCGGTGAAGAAACACCGTCGATTAGAATCACTACAGGGTGAAACAGTAGCTGTCGATCTTAGTGTGTGGATCTGTGAAGCATCGGTTAAACAGATGCAGGGAGCTGTGGTTAAACCACATCTCAGGTAGGTTTACAGAGTTCACCTTATGATTAGTCGGTGTACACCCAATTGACCAAATTTATGCATTTGATGAAATGGTGTTTCCTTTCTCATTACTCAAACTGTAACATATTTAAATGCCGGGTCTCCGTTGATTTATTGCAGAACGTTGTTTTTTCGTGTATCGAATTTGTTGTCCCTCGGTATCAACCTGGTTTTTGTGCTAGAAGGCAAAGCTCCCGAACTGAAGTTTCAAACTATTGCTAACAGACAGCGGGCTAGGTGTGTAAAAATTTAGATTTAAGGTTCATTTTTAGTTTGATTTAGTTTTTTGACTCAATTGTTTCAATGTGTCCAATAGGTATGGCGGAAACAAAACTGGTAAATCCACCGCACCAAAAAGATCACATTTTATGGCTCTTATACGTGAGGTAATTACAATAAATACTAGAATTTTATACTTAGAATTACACAATATTCCACCATCAATTGAGATTGAATTTACTGATGCCAATAATAGTTTTCAGAATAGTCTTGATACTGAAAATTCGGGGTTGGGGAAATTTTATCAGTTTGAAGTTGTCCCTCATTGTGAATCAGATATTCTTCGATTACGGTTATTTGTAATTTCTACATCTTCACTTGTTTTCAGTGTTGTGAAATGTTGGATTATTTGGGTGTTCCATACATACAGGCAGTTGGAGAGGCAGAGGCTATGTGTGCTTACCTCAATAAACAAGGAGTAAGTTCATTGATAGATTAGTTTCTGTAGATATGTTAGAAAATTCAATGACTTAAGTATTTCTTTTACAGTTTGTAGATGCTTGTATTACTGAAGATGGCGATGCTTTTCTATATGGAGCTAAAACTGTTTATAGAAACTTTACATTGGATCGGAAAGTATGAAGAGACCAACCCAAGAATCAAACACACCCAAAACTCAAATTTACAATTCATCATGGTATGTTTTATTTCAGGATCCTCACATAGAGAGTTACCATATCGACAATATTGTCGATGACCTTAATTTGAGTCAGGAGAAGTTGGTGGCTTTGTCATTGTTTCTTGGATGTGATTTCATTCCTAAAGGAGTCCCGGGTGTTGGACCTAAACAAGCTTCAGAGTTGATCAGAAATATGCCCGGTGAAGTGTTGCCCGTGTATGTCTCCCTAATAAAACTATAAACTTCGATCATTGATGGTTTGAAATTGTCAGGAAACTCGTTGTATATAATCGTATAATGCTTTTAGTTTGCGTTTGTGGAAATTGAAAACCAGTCAGATACCTAGCTGTGTTAGCAACTGCAGAAATTTACAGAAACTATTTGAAAGTGTTAGGAGAAAAGCTTGGCAAGTTGAAGGATTTCCAAATGAAGAGGTGATTCACTTGAAAGCTTTCGTTTTCTCAATGATTGTACTTTATCTCTGACTCTGTACAGCTTTCTCATTTCCAATCTGAACTCTGAACAAGTCGATAAGAAATGTTTCTATTCTTCTCGTTTCAGGTCATATCTGAGTTTTTGGTGTCGAAAGATAAATGTGCGAGGTTAGATTCGACCTGGAATCGGCCAAACATGCTGAAGTTATGTGTATGTGTACTGTACATCTTATGATCCAGTTTATTCTTTGATGCATTGTACAGATAAAAAAAAACGTAATAAAACTCTCGTGATTAATTCACTTCAGGTTTTCAGCATCCAAAAGATGGATTGGGTCGGTGAATACAGTGTGGAGAAATGTTTACCTCTTGTCAGTTTATGGGATATGTTTAACATGAATAAACCAGGAGAACATCTAAAACCAATTCAGTAAGGCATCAACATAAGAGCAGCCGATTATTATAATCTATATGAAATATGAAGAACATAATCATTTGTTTTTAAGGATTATAAAAACACGTATTAGAAGTGGTGTTGCTTGCTATGAAGTTGAATGGGAGAAATTGGGTAATGATTGTATAACTCATGACATTATATACTACATGTCTACCAGGTATTCACAAAAGTTTAAGTACAATTTTTCATTTTGTCTTATAGAAGCTGATGTATATACTGAAAAACCTGTTTATACAACTATAGAAAAGCAAAGTTTGTTTTCTGAAGCTTTTCCTCTTATCCATGAGACTTTTATGAATTCAGTTGCTGCAAAAATCAGTAAGTTGAATACCACCAGTAAAATGTCTTTGCATCAGCTTTATCCGTTGCATGAATTCTGCCTTATTTCATTTAGGTAAGAAAATGAAGAAGAACAGATACGTCCTCGAGGAGGATGACAGTTCACAGTGTCAGAGTTCACAACATTCGGCTAGCATTATCAATAGGGATGAAATGGCTCAAACTATATCTTCTAAACCTCTGAGATCAATTGAAAATACTGAAAAACTCCAAAGAATGTCGAAACCACCTTCAAACGAAATTCCTTCTGTGAAATCATTATCAGTGATTGATGCATTAGATTTGTGTTTAAATAGTGATTCTGAATCAGGGAGTCAATCTCCATTACCAGGCACTCCTTGTCGAAATGATACCGGATCACTGGATGACAGCATCGTTCTGTCTTATATTCCACTTCACGAACGAATAAAAGTTCTTCAAAGAGAAGCGGGACTCAAAATGAACTCGCCTATTCATTTTGTATCCGATAATTTGAAATCGGGTCGGGCCGATAATCGCGGTTTGTTCACGCGTTTAGATTCAGTCGAAAGGAAAACGAAATGTAAAAGTTCTTGGCAGAAAAGCGAATCCGGTTTGAAAGCGATGGAAGATGAAGCGGCTGGCGTCGTTAGCGATGATGACAATTATTTAGATGTGTCGGAGAGCAATCTCATTGATTTATCTCTACAAATTGAAAATATGAAACTGTCAACTGACAGTCCTATTATTTCAAAACGTCCTGATTCTCAAAACTGTGACGCTATTCATAAGACGCTCGAATATGACGAAGATAGTTTCTCGGAATTTATTTCCCATGACGGTGGAGATACGGAATCCCAGACCTCTTTCATACCGATTGAACAAGACCCAATCAAAAATATGACTTCATCTTTACACAAGTCATTAGAATTGTGGGAACGTTATGACGCTATAGACAGCACAGAAACAAGAACTACAGGATGCGTTAAGAGACGGTCTAACGATGAAAACTTCATTGATCTGGTTACCCCTGATACAACAGTTAGTGAAAATCGTGACGGCGACGCAAATGATTCTGTTCTAAAAAATACATCTGAATTTCTTAAAACGAGTGATGATCGGCGGCAAAGTGCCGAACACGTCTTAATCAATCGCGTTAATGAATGCTCATTATATACAGATATAGAAAATGGACCATTTACTAGTAGCGCAGAATCTAGTCCGTTGGTTCGAATTACTGATATGAGAAGCCCCGGACAGCAGCGCGCGATACTCGATCGGTTGTTTGCTAGTCCGAGTTTCGACGATGATAATTCATTCGCGTCACCTGCATCTGACGAGCATCGAGCTCGTAAAAACATAAATGACACAACTTGTAAATTAGATGAATCTCTTGAATTACTGCTCAGTCAAGTTCAAGTTACTCCGTATGTTCGCACGGGTCACGAGAAGAAAGCAAAGAAGAGAAAGGGGAATAAAAAATCTAATCATCAAAACAAAATTACTGGAAATGAATCGACATGTACGTCATCACTGCTTAACGATCTGTTAAAGACAAATTACGAAAACAGCGCGAACGAGAGGACGTTAGATTCGAAAAGTGAAGTTTGTGATGATAAAACGCTGAAATTGAACAGTCGATTATTTTCAGTACTTCATGACGAAACTCTCTTTGATGATTCTATAGTCACCGGTACGAATTATTCATTTTGCGTGCCAGATACTGACGATGAGGATGATGAGGAGGTAGAAACCGGGAACTCGTTCACTTCTTCCTAAATGCACGTTATAAATCTATAATGTTAGGAAAAAAACTTAAGATACGTGTATCATCAATTAGTCGGAGGAGAAAGTCAGAAAATAATATCGGTTTAGGCTAAAAAATGATTCCTTGTTTCTCTGCAGCGGTCACTTTTGTAAAATGCGATAGAATTTATAATCAGTTCATTTCTATAGCTGTCGAGTCTGTTATGGCTAGCTTGATCATGATTTTTTTAAATTAAGTAATGTACAAGATAGATAGGCGGCGGGCGGGTCAACTTTTAAACTGAGTAGAAATGAGAAACTAGGTATTAATTTTTCAGCTTTATCCGTGTTAGTCCTAGTCGGCCGTGTGTGAGTAATATAGTAGTGGATGATCATGGGTTGTAATCGACTATTATCGGTTCTATTAATATATACTGGTACATGTAATTATCAAAATGGACGTTAATCTTCATAATGAATATAAACGAATACGACTTCACTGTATATATGGAAATTATTATCTTTGCGCACATTGTATATTCATACATAGAGCAATAAATAAATATTTCAAATATTATTTCATTAAGAAAATATGTACGAACGTGACTGGTAGACTGAAATTTTAAAAAAAACACAGTTGATGACTTAATGATTTATTCTAGTCTGACGGTTTAGGAGTTGAACTTCCATTACCAGAGAAACATGAATAACATATGTTACCCTGGTAATGGAGTTGAGATAAGCTCCGAAACTGAAGGAATAGTATTAATTATTAAGTAATCAACTGTGAGTATTGCTAATTAATATGTATGAACGTCTACATTAAAATAGATTTTTGTTTTACGAAATCATTGTTAAAATTGTTGTGAAACTCTTTTATTATCCATTAGTTTGAATTGCAGTATTAAAGTGTAGGTTACTTTCAAACTACATTATTTACTTCGATTTCATTTGTAACATAACATAATCCATTAATGATTGTAGAATTACCGCTAAATAAAAGGTTTTAGTTTTACTAAACGGTCATATTTTTGTTTGTAAATTATTGGTATCGAAATTACTGAGGATTGAACACTAATCCATACAAGCCCATAAAGCACGGAGGAGCATATTGGCCCAAAAGCACGGAGGAGCATATTGGCCCATAAAGCACGGAGGAGCATATTGGCCCATAAAGCATGGAGGAGCATATTGACCCATAAAGCATGGAGGAGCATATTGACCCATAAAGCAGAACTCTTCGTGAAGGGTTTGAGAAGAGAATCTGAGAATAAAGCTAGAAACTTGGAACGGAAAACGATAAGAGAAAAAATGTTTTCTAGGGCTATACACATTGTTTACGGATAAACCATAAACGGGTTTTTCTATTCGAAACGTGTTATGTTGTTTTTGAATGTTGAGTGCTTCCGCCCGAAATGAATCAATTGCAATCGACACGCGGTCACCACTGCTTCGTCCCATAATACAAATTCGATTTCCCCTTTGAATAACAGAGCTCATTGGTCTAGTGGCGAGCACCAAGAGTTTCGATACGCGGGGCCCAGGTTCGAATCCATCTCTGGATACGTCTAGGATAAATGCGATTTTCATTTTTTTAACATGATGCTCTCTTGAAGAACCGGTCTATTATACCTTGCTACAAGAATCTTAGAAACAAAACCCTCCCCCTTGCGTACCCGGAACCCAAATAAACTCCATCGGAATTGAAGAATCGAATATCGGGTTTTAACTGACGGAACATTAAGCACTACACGTTTGTTTACGTGTTTGCGGTAAAAGCCTCAATGGAAGTAACGCATTAGCTTTTATTTATAAAGTGGTTTCGTTAACATAAAATGCTTTTAATCTCGTTCCATTTCAAGTTTCGTTCGATACGTCATTTGGATATCGTTAGATGAATCCAGTTGGATGGATTGGTCGATGTCCACCTAAAAGTGTTTTCTCGTTCTCTCATCCGTCCAGTATAGTTCACTCGCTCTTCTGGCTTCACAACAACATCGGTAGTTGGAAATTCAGGGGTTTTATCGTTCTCCAATGGAAAACAAATCAGTTGAATGCATGAAGCGGTTACCGCCGTACAACAGCGACTACAGATTCAGCGTCATTCTTTACACATGTATCTACGGTCCTATCATATTTACAGGCGTTATAGTGAACATCTTAAACCTTATTGTGATACATCGTTTGCATACCCACAATCCGATCTACACGACCATCAAAATATTAGCTGGATTCGATTTATCGTTCATGATTTGCGCGATGTTTCTCTATCCTATCCGAACGCTTTATCTGTATAGTTTATTAGGGGATATTTTGTACCATCTTCACGACTGGTATTTCGGATGGTGGTTTATCACGATCGTTCAGCCGTTTTTCTACGCGACGCAAATGGCTCGAAACTGGTCGGTGAATCTAATCAGCCTCGAGCGGTTATTCGTCGTTCTTTTCCCGTTGAATTACAAAAAGTACTGGAATTCAAAATCACTCGGTTGCATTTTATTAACGATTATCTGCGCGAGTATTTTCTGTAACTGGAATCTATTCGTACCGGATGTGTTTCCGGGATTGTGGCAGTGGTCGTGCTTGAAACCTCACCAGAAAATCTACACGATATATTTCTCGGGGACACCAATCAGACGCTTTTCAGTGCCTCGCATTCTGTACGATACTAATTATGTGATATACGTATTCGGGACCGTATCCTTACCCTACCTCATAATGTGCACTATAAATGTAGCTCTTGTTGTCGCCCTTAAATTCGCAAATCGACGACGTCGGCAGATTTCCTCCTCAACTATGGACAAAACCTCAGCAGCAAAAGATCGTCAAATATTGAAAATGGTCGCAGCCGTTTTGATAGTTTTCTTTTTTTGTGAAGCTCCCGCTGTCATCGAACGTTTAGAAGGTGTTATTATGGGACAACTGTCTATATTTACGCATCAGCAACAAATGGCGATGCGTAAAGTTGCTTTAGGTCTGTCAATGCTCGATTCAATTATTAACTTTTTTGCTTATTGCGCCGTGAATAAAGCCTTTAAAAAGACGTTTTTTGAACTTTTCAAATTCAAAACCTGTCAAAAATTGTTCTCGTCGTTTCGCAAATAACGATCGTCAATATTTCAAAGTTCATCGTTTATATCTCAGAATTTTCATTTTTCGTGTGGCGATGCACACTTGAAAACGATCCCCAACAGAGAAGAACGAAACGACGAACGCTTGATAGAAACGAGTAACTGATTATTATTCACGGTAACGACCTGAGCCTGCTGCTGTTAAGGCGGGTATTCTTGATAGTAACTATACATCATCAGCTCATCGGAAGAGTTTAAGGTTTCTACATATATAATTGGTTTACCACACTACGGATCAAGTGGATGATTTGAAAACGATCGTTGAAGATAAATCACCATATTTAATTTATTAGTGAAGACTCATTCTGCTGCATTTCACGAAAAGAAAATCAAAGACAAGTTTGATCATAAAGTGACTTATATTCTATACAAAACAGAGTATATAATACATAATTAACTTGGTTTTTCAGCGATTATACAAAAATCGTCAGCAAAAAAAATCCGTCCATTTTATTTTCCAGTTCCATAAGCAGCCCCACTAGCATTTTCAAGCATATTACGTATTTTTGTTTCAAGAAGATCAGCTTTCTCGGAACATAGGAATTCCTTCCCGAAATTCTACAAAATGGATATCATTATCATAATACTGCTTGTAGCCGAATTATAGGTAAATGTATATAAGTTTACGTAGGTGATTCAAAAATCAAATGTGGAATAATTGAGGCAATCTCTTTTTTAAATGATGCGACAATACAAGAATTCGACAATACAGGCACTGCAATACGAACCGAGAATATCGACTTCACGAATGCTTTATCGGTGCTAACTTTAGCTTTCTTTAGAGGAGAAACAGCGGGACCGATCCACGAAATAAATGCAAACTTCGCTCGTTTGCTCATTCCATCTCCGGTAATAAAACGAATATATACATAGGCTCTGTTTCCGTCTGAAAATGTATCCCACCGCATATAGTGAACGGTCTTTGAGCGGGTTGAATATTATGACCTGTGATTGTTACTGACCGTTTAGATGTTTCATGCATTCGTCGTAATCATCACCGGTTGCCGAGATATACAATTTCTTATCATTATATTCCAATATAACCCTGTAAATAAAAATACGTTTTATATGAAATTATGATATTTACATTAGTGGAGTTATGATTCACATTCCAGTCATTCTCAGGTACCATGTTGTACTTGTGCTATCACTACGAACATCTTCATATGCGGCATTTACTGCTTCTTGATCCTCAAATAATTGCGCTGACATCTTTATTGCTAAAACTTACAGACTATAAGTACGTGATATAAAGTCTGTTAACGTCTCGGTGTAAAGCGTTACCAAACTTCGTCGCCTGGGCAATCCACATGACATTATATCAAAGAACCCCGTCTAAAGACGGGTTCAATGATTTAATTTGTGTTGATTATTCTGCGCTTCTCGTGTGGAAACCACGGGTAATTTTATTTCAATTAAAAAGGGATTATCTCACTTATTCATTTGATTGGTAGATTTGACTTGACTTGATTTGGGTGGTCGGTTGAATTTACATTTATGATGTTTATTTTTTTGCATATCACGCCGTGAATAAAGCCTTTAAAAAGACGTTTCTTGAACTTTTCAAATTCAAAACCTTCTTCGGATCAAGTGGATAATTAGAAAACGATCGTCGAATTTATATGACGTAACCATATTTGACAGACCCATTTTGCATTTCCCGAAAAGAAAATAAAAGACAAATTTTATCATAAAGTGATTTAAATTCTATACAATACAGAGTATATAATACATAGTTAATTTGGTTTTTCAGCGATTATACAAAAATCTTCGGCAAAAAGAATCCGTCCATTTATTTTCCTATTCCATAATTAGCTCCACCAGCTTTTTCAATCCCTTTACGTATATTGCTTTCAAGAAGATCAGCTTTCTCGGAACATAGGAATTCCTTCGCGAAGCTCTGCAAAATGGATATCAACATCATAATACTAAAATAGCTTGTAGCCGAATAATAGGAAAGTGTCAAACTTTACGTAGGTGATTTAGGAATCAAATAATTGAGGCAATTCCGTTTTTAAATGAAGTCTACGAATTTGACATTACGAACCTGGAATATTGACTTCACGAATGATTTATCGGTGCTAACTCGAGCTTTCTTTAGCGGAGGAACATCGAAACCAATCCATGAAATAAATGCAAACTTTGGTCGTTTGCTCAATTCATCACCGACGATTAACCGAATATAAACATAGGCTCTTTTTGTTTCTGAAAAATGTATCCCACCGCATATAGTGAACGGTCTTTGAGCGGGTTGAATATGACCTGTGATTCTTACTTACCGTCTAGATGTTTCATGCATTCGTCGTAATCATCACCGGTTGCCGAGATATACAATTTCTTATCGTTATATTCCAATATTACCCTGTAAATAAAAATACGTTTCATATGAAACTATGATATTTACATTAGTGGAGTTATGATTCACATTCCAGTCATTCTCAGGTACCATGTTGTACTTGTGCTATCACTACGAACATCTTCATATGCGGCATTTACTGCATCTTGATCCTCAAATAATTGCGCTGACATCTTTATTGCTAAAATTTACAGACTATCAGTATACGTTATAAAAGTATGTGTACGCCCCGGTGTATATGTTCAAGCGTATGCCAAACTTCGTCACCAGCGCAAACATACTTCATGACCTGATATATATATGTTTGTAGATTAGATAGTCATTATATTATATATCCGCAGTGTATTTTCGGTATTTTTGCATTTGCATGATAAGCAAAGAATTACTCGGTTAACAATTGCAGTCAATTTTGGCCGTCTGAATTCATAGATTTATTTATCTTATCATCGGGATTTCACTTAATTGTAAATTATAGTAATTAATGCGATATTGAGGAATCAGACTTCACCCGGGTCCTGCGAAGCTTTTTTTCTTCGAACGTCAAAAAGCCCGTGTGAGACAATAGGGGCGGATCCAGGGAAAGAATTTGACTGCCTTCTTAATTTTGAAATGCCGGGCAAAAGGATTTAACGCAATGTGCCGATCCAAGATGCCAAGCGAGCACCACCGAAGGATGGTAACGGTCGGCCTTTTTTCAAATGTACGTCCTGCACCCAGAGGAAAAGGCAAGACTAGAGTACCTTGTGCCCTTCTTTTATTATTCCGCCGTAAAAATACCCTAAATTTTGGATGATATGTCATGACAATGTAAATTTGCTTTTCCTGGTGCCGACAATAACTGCAGATGCAAGGGGCACACTGCATGCGTACTTCGAATCTGCGCCGGAATGTATAAAGTCTAACGCTTCAAATTCAAAACGTCACTAATTTTTGTCATCGTATTGCAAATTACAATCAGTTATGATCATCATCACCATCATTTCAGAGTTCATCATTTAAACGCCCCAGCCGCCGGATTAATATCAAGTCGCACTTCCCGTTCGACGGAAATCACAACTATAGACCGTCGATTACATGAACCCATTAAAACACGTGGCTAATATTTACATTTTATTGAGCTGAATATTACGGTAAAAAATAGCTAAACATTACGAGTGCAATACGATGAATTTATCATTTTAAAAGATGTGTGATAGATCAACAGATTTGTTTTAATTCGTGCCGAAAATACGAGATTACATTAATTTAATCAGTATAACTAAATATGAATTTAATTGAATTGAACCATTTTTATTATGAACCAATCAAAACAGTTGTTACAAAGTCATTATCCACCAATCAACTACGAGGTGCCAAATTCGAAAGGTTTTGCCACATTCATTTATTCTTGGCCCTTTTTAAAAGGATTTCAAAGTCAATTTTGAGGTGTTTTCCGATCAAGAATTTAGATATTGAATAGTAAGGTGTAATTTTATATTATTTGTGCTATTCACTGTTTGATTTGTGGAGACAAACAGGCCTCAAAAAGCTCGTCAAATAATCCATCAAAATATATGGAATTCACGCCCACGGAAAATGAAAGGAAGTAAGGTTGCTTGTTTATATTCTAGATGATGGAAGCTAAGCGAGTTCTGAAAACAATTCAACCAAATGTGAAAGCTGATAGCCTTCATGGTCCTCAGTCGGGGGAAAAGAAACAATCTAAAGCAGCTCCTGCGGCAGCCACTCCTGAAACAACCAGCAGTCAGTCATTACGAGCTCCTGCGAGTGCGGAATGTGGTGGTGGTGAAAACAGCGGCAAAAAACCAGGAGCCATGTAAGATATCAGCCATCCGAGGCCTGGTTCTTATAAAGGATTACTCCTTTGTTCTAAATCAATTTTACTTAAACTGAACTAGCGAAGAAATTGATTTTAAGATTTGAATCTTTTTGAGGAACTGGGGCCAAATTTGTATCACCAAGCAAGCTGGCGTGGGGGGGGGGGTTGTCTTAGGGCCTGTAGTAATTCAGTTTCTTAAAGTTAATTAGGCTAAGGAATTCCTTTTTGTGAAACTGATTCTTGAAATGCATATCTTAGGATTGCTAATGTCTGATCTGATCAATGATTGAATCCATTTCACAGGAAAAGATGGGAGCTCAGTGATTTCGACATCGGTAGACCACTCGGTAAAGGAAAATTCGGACATGTCTATCTAGCTCGGGAAAAAAAGAGTAAATTCATTGTTGCGCTAAAGGTAAGTATTCGATTAATACTGAAAAACTCTAAAACCGAAACTGATTTGTAATTTACCGAAGTTGTTTATGATGTCGATTGTAGGTACTTTTCAAATCTCAACTACAAAATGCTGGAGTCGAACATCAGTTGAGAAGGGAAATAGAAATACAGTCACATTTGAGGTGAGTTGTTTTCTGAGACTGACGACTGAATCAAACTGCATCAGATGGAAATAATGTGAAAAAATGTGAAAATGGATTTCGGCTAAAAAAATTTAAAAACTATGAAAATATGTGAAAAATTCAGAATATCTGGATCATCAAAGTTTTTATACCAAATGTGGAGCTAAGAATTTATGCACAAGTTGTGTTGAGGTGTAGAAAATTTTTAGAAATCTGTCTGGACTGTGATCAGTATAATTGATTAAATGTTGTTTTACTTTGATGGCAAAAAATATGTAAAAATAAAATTCGTTTCGAAAATAAGGAAGGCTTAATCGAAACTTCAAATCATCAATAGTCCGACCTGCAGCTGTATTGATTGATATTAATCCGAATTGCTGCTTCTATTTACAGACATCCAAATATATTGCGATTATACGGATATTTCTACGACGAGACGAGAGTTTATTTGATATTGGAATACGCCCCACGTGGAGAATTATACAAAGAATTACAGAAATTTCAGAGGTTCGACGACAGAAGAACTGCATCTGTATGTACAATAAAATCAATATATCAAACGTTCATTGAGTATGTATGCAAAATATAGACAATGGTCATAGCTTGTGTTATGCATTACATATTTTCTAAGGCAGATTTTGATATCGAAAGTATTGCGGTTTAAGAATATCATTAATAAACTCTACTGGCTGCTGCTTCTTTTGTGTATGTGTCGGAAGATAATTCATTGTAGAAACTGATAATAACATGCCTTACACACGTTATCATATATAAAGATGTTATCTAGCGATTA
Source organism: Tubulanus polymorphus (assembly GCF_964204645.1). Lineage (NCBI taxonomy): Eukaryota > Metazoa > Nemertea > Palaeonemertea > Tubulaniformes > Tubulanidae > Tubulanus > Tubulanus polymorphus. The sequence goes on along the minus strand of NC_134027.1, from coordinate 1,728,973 downwards.
GGCCAAAAAAAATTGATACCTTGTTTCTCCGCTCTGCTGAGCTTAAATGTTGACCCGGCCGGCCGCCTATCTACCCTATACATTACTATTTTTAAAATCGTGATCAATTTCACCATAACAGACCCGGCCGCTATAGAAATGAACTGTTTATAAATTTTATCATATTTTACAAAAATTACCCGGCCGCTGCGGAGAAACAAGGTATCATTTTTGTTTAGCCTTAGTTTAAATTTGAATGAGCTTGTGGTCTCGGCAGTAGTGTGTCATTATACATAATAAATGAATGCTCCCAGAAATGAGTCCCTGTCGTGTCCGTCGTATAAAATGGATTTTTTTTCACAATTTCAGTATATTGCGCAACTGAGCAAAGCGTTAGCTTACTGTCACAGTAAAAAAGTTATTCACAGAGATATAAAACCAGAGAATTTACTTCTCGGTTTGAAAGGAGAATTAAAAATAGCTGATTTCGGTTGGTCGGTCCACGCTCCGTCATCCAGGTATAAAACTGTCGGATTAAATACACTGATCTGCAACGGGATCCAGTTCTACATTGTGGTTTAGAATCCGGTTAAAACCAGTTCATTTTCGATGTTTTTTTAGCTCATGAGTCTAGAGTAAAAATCTTAACTCGCAACTGTGGAACTGTGTCCAGATTTCATTCCAGTATCTAATTGATATGAACGTGATATTTCTCTGCAGGAGAGCCACATTATGCGGAACTTTAGATTATCTGCCGCCTGAAATGATAGAAGGCAAGACACACGACGAAAAAGTGGATTTATGGAGTCTGGGAGTTTTGTGTTATGAGTTTTTAGTTGGTAAACCACCGTTTGAAGCTGATTCACATACTGACACGTACCGTAGAATTGCACGAGTTGAATTACATTTCCCTTCACACGTCTGTCAGCCTGCTAGAGATTTAGTTTCAAAGGTTTGTTCAAATTATGATGATAATAGTTTGCCATTCAAAAATGCTTAACTAACAATCTCAAAGTTTTTGTCTTGAAGTTAAATCTCATAGCTAAAACATCTTGCGCCATTTTGATTTTGATTAAGCTCTTTATAATCTTTTTGTGCAAGTTCAAAATTTGTTCAATATTGAAGATATCAAAAAGTATCTGTATGAAGAGGCCATTCAAAAATTGATCTCTTCCTACATGCATGAATTGCTGAAATGGGAATGATTGATCGAAAATCAGCAAAGTTTTGTGTACATTTTGAACTAACTTGTTGAATTGTCGCACATGTTAATTTATTGATGATTTGTTTTCAGTTATTACGTCATGATCCGAGCAAACGTTTACCGCTTAGTGAAGTTTTACAAGATCCGTGGATTAAATCAAACTCTACTGATGACGCTCTTCTCACTCCTAGTATATCCACTAAAGTAACGAGTAAGACTTCATCGGCGCAACAGTGAACTAACTACAACACTCAACACTACATTGTAGTGCAGAACAATGGACTAACTGGAAAACTACAGTGCTGCATATCAGTGACTTGCTACAGCATAGTGAAGATAAAACTGACTAACTACAAAGCTACAGTGTAGTGCAGATCAGAGACTAACTACAATACTACAGCGTAGAGTAATTCAGTGGACTAAGTACAACACAATAGTGTAGTGCGGAACACTGTACAGAGATGATTGATGTCTCTTGTAGATTAACGTGTAATGAATCTTTGAAACTGTAAAATATTGCGATGCTGTTTGATATGAATATTACTCACTATTAACTTAGCATGATAAGATCGGATCTATAGAACCGCTGTAAGAAGATAACTGTACATTGTTCTAATCGTGATATTTACGGTAGACTTCGGGCCAATTTGACAAACTGCTCCTGAATTTAAATGTTGACTCCATTTCTTGATTTCTGACATTCAAACTCTAACTATTGCCATTGAATTGTATAGTCTGCTAAGTATGTATGTTTGTATGTAGCTTGTGTGTATGACAGTGAATTGAATGTTGAATTTGTGTGGTCCAATGTCCCAGTAAGTGAAGTATGGGTGGACTATGATACATTTGTGTGGTCTGTACAGTCCCAGTAAGGTAGTTACTGGAAGGCTGCCGTGATGTTATTTTCATATGTAGTTATTATTTCATCTTCCACCATGGAGTATATTGCAATTGTTTTGTGATGTGAAGTTATTTGATTTGAACATTTATTATTCCATAGAAATTTAAATACAATGTTTGAATATTCATTTTGTCGTATCATGTATTTCAGCTATTATTAAACTATTAATTTGCATCTTATTGAAAGTGACTAGTCATTTTTTATCGAATGGGCTTTAATATCGTGCATGTGGTTCTAGTCAGTGTCGGAGGATGTTCAATTTCATTATGGGCAAATTAGACTGGTTGCCGGAATTGCAGCTGCAGTACCAGTCTATTCCAAAATCAGGAAGTAATCAAGCCCTGGTAAGCGAGGATAGTCCGTCGAATAGACTGGTCTCGCAGTCAGAAAAAAGATCGGATGGAATTCATTCATTCATTTAAATACTCCAGCACACTCGCATTCTCGAGTATTTTTTGGAGCGTGCACGTCTGTGTTGTTAGAAGAGAAAGAAAGAGAGTGTGCATAGAAAATCCGATTTATAATAATTATTAAACCTGATAATGTACATTGTATATTTATTTATGCATTTAAGAGATAATGTACATTTTAAAAACACTTATTCGGATTTTGGAATAAATCTAGGGGTGTGCCACGATACCGGCTTCCTGAAGGATTCAGGTGACTGGGTCAGGACAACTGATGCAGGGAGAGTATTCCATCGGGCTATTGTTTTTTGGAAAGAAAGAGTACTTGTAGCAGTCACGTGTTGCTCTTATGGCCATGAAACGGAGGGGATGGCCACGACCTGTAAGGCGCGTGGGTTGGGTCACATTCACTGGTACGGGACTGCCACAAGGCCGTGAACAATTTTACACACGAGTGTTATAGACGGCCTATAGCTCTGCGCTCTTAGAGGGTCGGCCAGCCGAGGGGCGATCATGGCACTTCAATTCCTCAAGGGTCACGACTAATGAGTACGACTTACATTTACGAGTTACTTCGATAAATTTCAGTCTGAACTGTGGCAATTAATTGCAGTTGTCAACTGATGAATGATTGCTCTAATAGACGCATTAGGGGAGGGGGAGGGGTCAGTGCAATTGCGTACTGTAATGCTTAATGCATATGATAAACGTAGAGGGGAGGGGGGTTGGAAAAGTCAAATGCTTGTTCGAACCCAGTAATTACTGCTACTGCCGATTCAGTGGTCCTGGTGCTGAATAGATGATGTACGGGTGTGTGTGGGCTCGAACTAGGATATCAAGATAAGATAAGATAAGATAATTTATTACTCTCCAAGATTTCTATCGTGATCGCCATCTATTGGAATTTGGCTGAACTGATGCGATGGATTGGTCTAGTCAGTTCGGCCAAATTCCAATAGATGGCGATCATAGCATCATTGTCCTTGGTTATTGTATATAAAGAAAATATTTGACGACATTGGCTTATCTTACATATGGTCATAGCAATACATGGAAAATTATAAAACGCTTTCCAAGTACGTGAAACAAGTCCTTCGTGACCAACACGTACAAGAAATGCTTCAAAAAGTGAATGACGATCAGCAGTATGTTAATTTCAAACTATATAAGAACGATGTTAAACTTGAAAGATATATAACTCAACTTGACGGAAGTTTTGCGCATAGCTTATTCGAATTCAGAATTGGTTCCTATTTATTACCGGTAAATAATCGATCGAACGCTCATATAGACAGAAGAGAAAGACTGTGCCCTGCCTGTAAAACCGTAGGAGATGAGCGTCACTTCATTTATGACTGCACTTTGCTAAGTGATCTGCGTGATTATTCCATCCATTTAAGTATGTCCAGAAACTTAGAAATATTAAGGAATCCTACCCCACAAATAGCTAAATTTATCCAGTTAGGTTTAAGTTTATACAAATCCCTCCAGTAAATTGTGTATATACGTGTGATATATCTTGCTGTATATAATTCAATCTCTGTACATGCTTTGTCTGTAAATAGTTTTACTGAAAATTAGATTTTAAATTTTGTTAATTCCTATTTTGTTTTGTCTATATGTATATAATTCTGTTCATGTTTTGTAAATTTGTATATTTCATATTTTGTATTCAATCTTGCCTCCACGTACCATTCTTATGGTTGGAGTGAAATAAATATCTTATCTTATCTTATCTTATCCACATGTTTACGCGTTGAAAACGATCGTCGAATTATACTTATGCCAAGGAAGAATACTTTTTTGCGCCTTTGTAGATTTTAAGAAGGCTTTCGACTCGGTTTGCCGGGTTACATTATGGAGAAAATTGATAGAGAGTAGCATTACGGGGAATTTTTTGAACGTAGTGAAATCATGTGTTAAATTTAACGGCAACACATCACATTATTTTGCTGCTGATAGAGGTTTAAGACAAGGTGAAGATTTATTACCCATCCTATTTTCCTTATTCTTAAACGCTATTGAAGACTTTTTTGCTACGCGCGGTTAATCAACGTTGTCGTATATTGAAAAGCTTAATGTGAATTGTGACCCAGAACTAGGGACTTTACTTAACTTATTCATTATCGATGCGGATGACACAGTCATTCTTGCTGAAGATGAGAAATTTCTCCAGTCACATTTAGATACATTATTTGAAGATTGCGCCGACAACGGCCTCACGGTGAATTTTGATAAAACTAAAATGTTCAGCCAAATTCCAATAGATGGTGATCACAGCATCATTGATAAACTACGCAGATGTCCTAGGTTCGAACCCAGGTGCCGATTATAGATCCCAGACGCATATTCTGGCTTGTTTTTTTCGAAAAATATATAATATAAACGCAAGACAGCAACATTTGCCTATTTATTCCGCATTGGTTTACAAACTTGCTAACAATTGCTCATTGATCATACGAAGGCATTTAAATTAAAAACGTAAATAATTTTAGTCGTCATAAAGCACCTGCCTTTTTGAGAAGGTATTGGTGTGGTCAAGCATTGAATTGAAACCCTCGCACCTAGGGAATAAATCAACGAATCCTTACATGCCAGGGTAAGAATGATAACTTAGCATGCCATGGTATGAATCCGTGGGACTGACGGACTACATAAACAATTTAAACACCAGGGGCCGCTTTCACAAACACGATCAACTTTTTTAACTGAATTTGTAAAGAAATTAACATGTTAAGTTAAGTTTATCATATCTGTGAAACCGAATACCCGAGGTAGGATTTGGTTTTTGATGCGAAAGGGTTTCAATCAGTTTTAGATGCTGCAGTTTCGCACACTAAATACCGAGTGTATTTGATTCAGTTGAGTTCGAGTCCAGTTTCACGAAGAAAGGATGAATCAATTTTTAGAGTTCTATGTTCATGAAACCGGGTCCACGTGATCCGTTTCACATAGCCGGCAAGGGTAAACTGCAATTCAACAATTCCATGTCGATAGGACCCCATGGAATTGTCACTTTGATTCAGACTTTTTTCAAAATAAAACGTTTGAACGCAATTGGTTTGTGAAACTGGACCCTCGGCTCAATTTCTTAAAAGACTTTACTCAATCGAGTAAATTATTTCTATGAAACTGAACCAGTGGGATGTGACGCACAGAGTGTGTGAAACTGCTGGCGTCTGTATTCATAACTAGAACAACACAGAAAATTCATCTTTATTTCAAATAAAACATTAACGTCAGTTCGCACGAAATATTATAGTCCCACAATAAAGAAAACCTTTCGACTTTTTTCAACATTTTGGTCTCATTGATTGTGGGACGTAGTCATACAAAATATGTCCATTTAACAAAATAATGTCCATTTACAAGTTTATACATTTACAAATTGAAGTCATGGTTTCATTGATTGAGTGACTTAGAATATGTCCATTTACATAATACATGAGTATCATACGAATCTAATACAAAACCAGATCAATGAAACCGAGTCCCGAGATACAAACAATTACAAACTAATGCAGTTACATAGAGTGCGTTCATCTCATGCCCTTGATCCATCTCAGAAAGCCCATCATTAGGGTTTTCTCTAATAACCTCAATTGTGATTAGCTTGGCAAGGCATATAACCCATTATCACTGCTTTGCAGCTATATTTAACCTAATATTCAATCAGTAAAAATTAAAACCCACCTTACACAAATTTGAAAGGATTAGGAAACAACATTTATGAGTCTCTCTAGCAATCATCATGAAGTTTGAAGAAATAACTAAAACAGGGAAAATAGAGGGGAAAAACAAGTTAATTGAGGGAAGTAAAGCTGGAGAGTAAGTGCTTAGGTTGAGAGGTTTTGTTATTTTGTGCATAGGTTGTTCTAGTTATTTCTTCATTTACTTTTATTATCTTGATTTCGATTCTTGATGAATAGATTACGCCTTTAATGTTTTAAATTTGTATATAGAAGGGTTTAAATCATATATTCTATGCCCGGGTCAGGCTATTCATTAGCAAAAATTACAATACAATTTTGAGAGACAAATCAAGGGATAACTCTATTGTTTTTATGGATATCTGCACTCTATGAAACCATCACAAACAAGAACAACAGTTGCCTGCTTGTGCCAGCCAGCACAATATAATACCAGTAATATATTTGACTTTAAACTTTACAATTGCAGATCTCGGAAATAGTGGCAGCATATCAATCTGCAGGTAGATGGCTGGTCCCTGACCTTGTCAAATGAAATATCAGTCGCCACTTCGTCCTAGAATAAGAGAAAACTTGCATCTGCAGATATTACATTGACAATGTTTGATTGAATTAACCGTCAAGTGGAAATTAGTTTCTGAAATTATTTCATGAAATGATGAGTTATAGTTCTAAAACTGTTGGACAAATTTCATGCTGCAAAAAAATATCAAACTATGAAAAGAATCAGCAACATATTTACAAAATTACATCACATTAGAGCAAAACTGACCACTTCCAAACTCTTATTGGATTAGTTCAGTGCCATTCTGACCATGCAGACAATTTCCATTTCTAGCAGGGTTACACTTCCAAGAGTCACTATGTCATAAAGTTTAGAGTTAAGGGAACTGATCATTTCCTGAAAAAATAAATTAATAAATAATTGAACCATGCAGTTGTATAACAAGCAAGAACCAGGTTGAATTATAAATAGAGAAAATTACTTTAGTTTGAAATTGTCAGTTAAGTTGTTATGCAATAAGAGTTGTTTTATATTGAAACTCACAGCTTTCATTTCACTTGTTTGCAGAATTGTCAGGCTGCATGTGAGGAGGATCTAGCAATACGTTTGAGGTGAACTTGTTTCTAACCAGGTCTTATAAGCTGTAAATTCTGGCGCTGGATGGATTTTATTCTGTAAAGAGAAAATAGATAAATAAAATAAAGGGATGTCAAGTGTGTCTGAACTATTCGGAAAATAACTATTTTTCTTACTTGTTTTGAATATTGTAAGACAACAGTGATTTCTGGTAGATTTGATGGGGATGCAGCAGCAGCAGCAGCAGCAGTCTGGAGAATCACACATACAGTACAGAATCACACGTCAAACGTTACAGAATAATTAATTGTTTGAATATTATCAAATTAGAGCACTAAGTTGAGTGATGAAAAACTCACCACTTCCAAACTCATATCGGATTAGTTCAGTGCCATTTTGACCATGCAGACAATTTCCATTTCTAGCAGGATTTCACTTCCAAAAGCCATAACGTCATGAAGTAAAGAGCACTGATGATTTCCTAAAAAAATAAATTTAATAAATAATTGAACCGTAAAGTTTTATAACAAGCGAAAACTAGGTTGAATTATGTAGAGAAAATTACTGAGTTTGTTTTAAAGAAATAACAGCAGCTTCAGCAACAACATAAGTTTCTTCACTATTTGAAGGTGAATATTTTTAGTTTCTCCAGCTCCAATTAGTGTTTGGTGCATCACATTCTGGAAAGAGAAAATTAAGCCTGAAAATGATTAATGAAATAAATAGAAACTGTGGCTTGTTTGGGTTCAACAGACTGAAAACCCACCCGATTTTTGAGTAGTTTACCACAATGTGTTGAGTGTATGCAGATTTCTCAGGTGTTTGATGGTAGCTTTAGACTGTATCCTCTAGTAAAGCGTTGATACCTGCCAACACTGACCGATTAAAAACACATCATTTTCCGGACTTGATTTGAAGATATATCTCCTGAAATAAGACAATATAGTTTATAACCGATAAAGCACCACAAATTACAGCAATAAATCGATATGAAACTCACCACTTCTGACTTGTGTTTGTAGAGCGCAATGTTTACTGCAAGTTCAGCTTCATTTCAGGCCCTAGAATACAAAAGTTGTATAATTTTGATAATTTGAACTTTGACCAGAATAGAAGTGATTGGAAATTCACCTTCACTGATTAATGTAGCTTCTAGGTTTATAAATGTACAGTTTTATAGAGACTGGAATCTGTCGAGATATTTACCGGTACTTGTTTTGTTTTGAGGATCTAAAGCGATGTCCATCTTTAACTAATGTGAAGTGAATTCCAATGTTTACTGTTCACAGATTCTTTCACGGGTTTCACTTATTTCAGCTCTTAAAAACAAATGTATTAGTGTTAGAAATTGTCAGTTAAGTTGTTATGAAATAAGAGCAACGAAATCAAAAACTCACCATTCATCAATGTTTTTAAGCCAGCGGTATTTGAGGTTGACTGTTGGGCGCCAAAACTTCCATAGATCTGTTCACTGAAAATATGTATGGAAAACATAAAGATCTTGATAATTCCAACTTTGATCAGGAAATAAATACATTTTAACAGTTGAAAACTCACTTCAAACTAAGCAGTGATCTTTGAGTGATTGATTGGTGGAAACAAAACAGATAGAAAAATTTATATAGAACAGTTCTCTAACAATGATGAATTTCCAGGTTTTACCTGCTATCGCTGCCGCAATTGTTCCCGGTGCTGCTGGTGGTGGTGCTGGTGCTGTTGCTGCTGCTGCTGCTGGTGGTGGTGCTGGTGCTGCTGCTGCTGCTGCTGCTGCTGCTGCTGCTGCTGTGGTGTTGCTGCTGCTGCTGCTGTGGTGTTGCTGCTGCTGCTGCTGCTGCTGCTGCTGCTGCTGCTGCTGCTGCTGCTGCTGCTGCTGCTGCTGCTGCTGCTGCTGCTGCTGCTGTTGAGCTAAGTAGCTGCAGCTGCTGTGTGTGTCTCATCCTGTAAATGGGAGTAAAACTTAAGCTTTAAGTTCAAAGGTAATTCAAAACATCAACAGAGACTGAGAAGAATTCTCTAGAGAAATTAATTACCACTTTTAAATGAGTCTGTTTTAATAGTAAATTCTATTGCATTTATTTCATTCTGAAAAGAAAAATAAAAATAAATCAGTGACAATAGAGCAGAATGTAACATCTCAATGTTATCAATCAATCAGACAGAAACAGTACAGAATTTATGTAGATTAAACTGTTTACTTATTTCATACCGATTGAACAGTTACAGATACATGTAACATTGTGTACAGATACAGAGTACAGATCACTGCATTACTTCATCCTGTGATTGAACAGTGATTTAATGTTCTCTCATTTCCATTAGATTCCCATCCGCCTAACTAAAACATCAGAACATTCCTACTCACCTAACCTCCCGACCCGACCCTCCCGGACCCTTTCCCTCCCGCCCTCCCAGACCCCTTCCCTCCCCCCTCCCGGACCCCTTCCCTCCCCCTCCTGGACCCCTTCCCTCCCCCCTACCGGACCCCTTCCCTCCCGCCCTCCCGGACCCCTTCCCTCCCGCCTGGCCACCCTCAATGCCCTCCCGCCTGGCCCACCCTCAATGCCCTCCCACCTAGCCCGCCCTCAATGCCCTCCCACCTGGCCCACCCTCAATGCCCTCCCACCTGGCCCACCCACAATGCCCTCCCACCTGGCCCACCCACAATGCCCTCCCACCTAGCCTTCCCATCGCCTCCTGTCTCCTCCTCAGACACCACTCATCAATAACTACAAAATGATTTGCCATTTTTCATGATCATATCAATTTCATGTATAAATCAAAATCCTTAATCAATTGCATCATTGACCACAGATACTTTCTCTACAATTTTGGAGGTATTCAGATGATCTCAAATGATCATATGCCTTGTTCGGTCTAATAAATCAAATGGATTCATCGAATTCATTCAAATCATTCCTATCATTTCTACTGCCTCCAATAAGTATTCATAATATATCTCAGTTTCACGGCAAGTCGCAGCAGTCATCTGTTAACGAGTTTCAGTTGTAGAGGTGTTTATCTCCAAAACATCAAACCAAACCTGAGGAACTGAACTAATAATGTTGTAAGGGAGGGGGAGGTATACGGAGGGTTCACCCGAACCAAGGAAATAAGCCCGAACCAAACCTCCACACTTAAAAAATATTGTGAGAAAGGCAAACACAAACCAAGGACAAGAATGATGTGGCAAAACAATTAACGCTATTTATGTTGCTTCAACAATTCAACATGCTGCCACTCATATTATAAAACTGTATGAACCAATGACAGTCGATAGTTAGATTAGATATTTCTATACTCTCTACTAGAGGTTTTATATAAGCAAGTTGTTTTATGGAATCTTATTCATAAGATTTATCAATTATTGATTATGAACTGCTGATGTTTACAAAATATATACGTCATAAATAATTTGTTTGTCTCTTCAAGTTTGCACTTGAACCCAGTGGAACAAATCGAACTCCAGCCATTTCCCTTCATTTGCCATTTTTCGTTTTTTTCTCTTTTCTCTGACTTTTAGTACTTGAGTCGAGGCAGGAATAGACCCCTGCTCACCCTCTAAGCGTGCAGGACACTAAACCTTCGAATTGCTCTCGGACCCCGCTCTTTATATTTCTTCTTTTTTTTCTTCTTTTGAGTCGAGGTAGGAATAGACCCCTGCCCGCCCTCTAAGCGTGCAGGACAATAAACCTTCGAATTGCTCTCGGACCCCACTCTTTATGACAGCATTTGATGCTGTTTTCTTTTCTGGTTAGAAGCCACTTTGCTTTATATTTTTTCTTTTCATATTTTTTATTTTTCATATGGCTTTTCCTTATTTGTCGTCTCACTAGAATTCTCATCAGTTCCGACTGGGATCAAGTTTAATCTTGGAAGACAAACAGCAAAAAGTTGTTATTTGCAGCAGCAGCAGCTCCAGCAACAGTAGATGAATCTTTTATTAACTACGTCATTAGTTCTATTCTCAAATATTGTGTCATGAAGGCACAAGAAATAACTTGTAAAATCTTTCATTCATGCTGACCAGTCAAAGTTTGGTTCATAGCCCTGGTTGAGTGACCAGTCAAAGTTTGGTTCATAGCCCTGGTTTGGTGACCAAAGAGTCGAGGTTTGGTTCATGGCCCAGGTTTAGTGGCCAAAGGGTCAAAGTTTGGTTCATGGCTCAGGTTTGGTGACCAATGAGTCAAAGTTTGGTTCATGGCTCAGGTTTGGTGACCAATGAGTCAAAGTTTGGTTCATGGTTCAGGTTTGGTGACCAAAGAGTCAAAGTTTGGTTCACAGCCCTAGTTTAGCGACCAAAGAATCAAAATTTGGTCTATGGTTCTGATTTGGTGACCACGGAAGGTTAATATAGCTCATGGCCCTCGTAAAAGTAAGTCAGTTTTATGACTCTGGTTTGATTAGCAAATAACATGAGAAATTGAGCGTTGCATATGTTGAATAGGAGACTTGGACTAAACACACATCACTAACATTAAGTCAAGAATGGGCTCAAAATCTTGAACTAATTGATAAAGTCCGAAATAATTGACTAAGTTGAGTATGCGTGTAAAATGATGCATTGATCGAAGTCTCAAAGCTATCATAAACTGACAAATTGATCAAGCTCTGATAATATTTCAGCAGAAGATGAAATGACTTTCATAAACTGATATGATCGTGAAAAATGGTAAAATGCAGTAGATATCCCTGCTTTAGGTCGACTATATCCTAATACTAATAATCATCTTCAGGAATACTGTATTCCTTGAGCTAGTTTAGTTTATTCAACGTTTCGACTATATTCTAATAATCATCTTCAGGAATACTGTATTCCTTGAGCTACCTATCAAAGTCTCAATATAGTAGGAAGGTCGCAGTAGCTTAACTGTGAAAACTACATCTGGTTGAATATTATCTGTTTTTACGACTTTTAAATTCAGTAAAATATTTCTTGATATAAGTATAATTAGTTCACAGCCCTATAAATTATGTCTAGAAAATAAGACACAGATAGAAATATACTGTCATCAATAGAATATTATCCTATTCTAAAATGAATATCATAATAGAACCATAGTCTCTCGGTGTCAGTCTTTGTACCACCTATAAATTGTTCAGTTTATTTCAGAAAATGTGTCCCATATTTATGAAACCACTAGGATAAATCATTAAGGATAACTAATCATTAAGGATAACTAATTATCAAGGATATCTATCTATGAATAGTGATAAAATGTGCCATGCACTGCTGAATGCAAATGAAAGGTGTCTGAAAAACCATAGAAGCGATTTACAAAACATATCACTTATTCTAATAAGTTCTATACTCTTCTTCAAAAAATGAAGAGTAGGTCTGTCTTAGAATCTGCAGTAAAAGAGGAAGCAGCGATGAATGTGACTGCATCTCGACTCTCGTCAACAATTTTCTAAGTCGTCCTTTACAGTTCCCAGTATTTACAGCGGTTTCAAAAAGAGCACAGAAGAAAATAGAATACATCTTTCTGCTAGAAATGTATTCAAAAAGAAGCAGTAATCACCAAATACCAACAGTAATTATTACGTAAGATTGTTGTTACATTGAATTGTTCATTAAACCGTATTTTGATCGGAGCCAAGGAGCAGTTTGTGACCATTCAAAAAATAACACTCATTCGTGACCACCTTAAATGATGGCCCAAAAATTGAAACGTCCCCGTTCAAAAATCTGGGGGCAATTATCTCTTAACGATTGAGAGAAGTGACGTTGAAATTACGCGCGCACTCACCGGGGATCAAACCCGGGTCTCATAGAAATAACAACCAGTAAAATATAACTCGTCCAATGGTTATACTGCTTGTTGTATAACAACTGTATCATGACATGTTGCAGTCACGTGTGGCCGCATGACGTGTTTTATAATGATTAATCGTTTCTTAGAATAAATAAAAAGATGGGTCACATTTTCTGAATTATCCTAAACTTCAAGACTAAAAAATAATTACGACTAAACCTGTACCTGACCCTAAACCACCCCCACCCTATATCCCTCCCTCCAAAGTCCTACCACCACCCCTATATCCCACCCTCACTCCCTGACACCATCCCTCCCGCCCTCCCAGAACCCATCCCTCCCGCCCTCCCAGACCCGATCCCTCCCGCCCTCCCAGACCCCTTCCCTCCCCCCAACCCTACCCACCCTCCCCGAACCCCGCGGTTAGGTGAGTTGAAATGTTCTGATATTTTAGTTAGACGGATGGGAATCTAATGAAGATGAGAGAACATTAAATCACTGTTCAATCACAGGATGAAGTAATGCAGTGATCTGTACTCTGTATCTGTACACAATGTTACATGTATCTGTAACTGTACAATCGGTATGAAATAAGTACAGCAGTTTAATCTACAGAAATTCTAACTTAAGATACACGTGATCTGATTGTGACAAAGGAACATGACTGATAACAGTTGTATCATTGATATCAGGAACCAGTTTCATATTGATTAAAAATAACATTTCAGTTGATCACAATTTAGGAAAACCTGTAAACCCGCTAGGCCTAACTGAAATAACAATCCCAACCATGAACTAATCCTAGCCAAATATTCACCGATGTAAAGACATTTGAAATGATTGAATAAATGCAACAGATTTCTGCGATTCCATATCAAAAAAAGGTTTATAACAAACACTATGAAACTGGTCCCTTAAAATCAATTCAACAACCGATAAATAAAGATAAATGTAACTTATCTTGAATTTCCACAGTGATTAGATCCTGACGTCCGGTGCTGAATCCAAGAATGATTCCTGATGTCCGGTGCGAAACCAAGTCTGATTGTGAAACACTGATTCATTGATGTCCTGTGCAGAATCCAAGAGTGATTCCTTGTTTTCCTGCATGGAATAAAAATTCCCATCGAACATGTTGAAGTGATACCTATAATAGACAAATATCCCTAGATTTATTCCAAAATCCGATTAAGTGTTTTTAAAATGTACATTATCTCTTTTATTATTATTATTAATTGAATTTTCCATGCACACTCTCTTTCTTTCTCTTCTAACACAGACGCGCACGCTCCAAAAAATACTCGCAAATGCGAGTGTGCTGGAGTATTTAAATGAATGAATGAAAAAGATTGTTTTCTTTCCTTAGAAATAACTGCAGAAATATCAAATCTAAAATTCAAACTTACTAATTAAATTGTTCGCTCCAATCTGCAGTTCATTTATTCACAGGGTTTTTCTATCCACACTTTAGGTTTTGCATCCAGAGTTGAACATGAAATAAAGGCAAGAAAGTAACGAAGAAACAGGAGCAGTTTAAATATTATTATTATCTTGTTTCAGAAACCGATGAAGAGAACATTTAAAAGATGAAATAAACTTACAGTTTATACTGTTCGATGTAATCAGTTGATGTAATCATGTTAGAACAAATTCATTACAACACACTGGGGTGATTGAAGCCCATCGTGGTCTAGAAGTATCAGGATGCAATGATGATATGCTTGACTGAGCGGCCGCAGGCACCGCGTGCACCGTTTGTAGGATGTGCCTCTGAAATAATATGATTTCCCACAATATCTGAGATTGAATATTTTTCGCCATTTAAACCAATATTACAAACACTTACCAAATACTGATTTCAGGGGTAGGAAAGGAGGGTGGCAATGTGTTTAGGTGGAGATTTTTAGCTTTTTTCGTGTTAGTTAGTTATGGTATTAAATGAGGCACGCCATTTTGCTATTGGTCGCGCCGCCACTAGACTGGTTGCCTGTCCAATTCTGCGCCACCTGCATTCGATACCGGCAACCAGTCTATTGCAGGTGTCGGCAGCGGCTTCCACATACGGCATCTCTGTATACTTTCCGATTAGATTTGGTTTTAATATTCCACGCAATAACTCAAAGAATTTATTCTTATGAAAACCACGCTCTTCTTGGGGAATTCCATAATCCATCGAATTCAAGCAGCCATATTAAACTATAACGACACCAGATGGCGTCCAAATTCATGATGGCGGACACCGGCCAAGTTGAATTATTATTTTTTGATACATTTCAGCACGAAAATAACGATGTGAGTACGAGTATAGGGTACTCATAGACGTGTTATACAATATCAGTGTTTATCTCTATGTAACAGTCACAATCATCAGTAAGATAGCATTGTATTTGAGGAGAAAGCGTTTTGTTTTATAGGCTAGTCGTCCTCCCCTCCTCGCTCCTCGGCTCTTCTCTTCTGCATCCTTGCTGGCTGCTGCTGTTGCTCGGTTGACCTCTCTAACTCTGTGCTGCTGGAGAAGTGGAGGAGACTGACAAGATAGAAGCAGTGAATTTTAAATAAATTGCCTGGACAGAAAATAGATATTTTACCAAAACTCGGCAATATGGCTCTATTTTTAAACCCCATTTTACCATAAAGGTCGTAGGCTCATTGAGTCATTCTGAGCTCCACATCTCTAACTGGAGCTAGCTGTACGGTTCAGCATTCTACCACCCACCAGTAGGCCCTGGACAAGCAAGTTACATGTTTATTATGTCCTTATAGCCCTCAACCCTAAACCCTCATGTAACACTTAAATCTAACCCTGAATCTTATTTGTACCCTTAATCTATCTTACCTGAATTAGTTATCAATATTAATGTTTAGGGGATGTATTGGTGAGAAGCGTTAATACTAGATACTTCACAATATTTCTATCTAATAGATTTAAAATGATAATTTTTCAGGACATAAATCTCGATCTCGTCCAGTTTCAACATCCTGTGTTGATACATGACGTTCGCATAATTCCACTTGGTGTGAAAGTTGTCGCTGATGTTCCTGGAGCTGCTAGACTCGGGTCAGTACAATCAATAACGCCATCCCAAAATAATAGTTTCAAGTTATCAGGGTCAGTTCGTAGGAAGGTGAAATAACTCGCCAAATTTTAGGACAAAAAAAGAGTTTTATGACATGCTACACGAACATCGTCCACAGAAATTGTCAAGTCGATAATATTTCGAGAGTTGTTTTAAGTCATACCCTTCATCCGGAATGTCATCTTATCTATCGTAGAAATTAAGTTTTTTACTTTGTTTTTATTTTCTCAGGGCTACAAACCCCTCCAGCTTCAAACTGGAAATGTATGTGAACAATCTTATGAAACCGAATGCGGCTACATTTGAAAAGCTTGGCGTGTAAGTACAAATACTGATGTATTCTGATAAATCACTTAAAATCTATAATCTACAGAATTATGCAAGTTTTTACTGTATTTAGAAATGAGTTTATTACGATAAACCTATTTGTAAAATGCGTCGATACTTTGATCCCTTTTACCTGAATATGTCCAGTGACTGACGATTTTACGATTGTGGGATTGTTACCAGTAGTAATTTATCTTTCTAGTTTGGATTATCAGGGAGATAGAGACAGTTACATGCAGTTTGATACTCAGGTCGGTATTTAAGCGTTTTTCAAATTCGAATTAAAAAAAGCAAGACTGAAATTCTTTATTTTCCATAAACTGAGAGTATTTCTATTTTACAGCGAGTAGCTACTGATGGTTTGATATTGAAGGGCTGGTATTCAATGCTGACTGTAGCGGTTTTTGGTTCAGTGACTCACGTCGCGAAGGACCGCAATTCTCCACCTCCTCCTCCACCTCCGCAAAGAACTGGTAAAATAAAAATGGATTCATCTGAATGAAGTCTGTGTGAAACCATATAAACCATAATTCAGATAAAACTTTTGTTTATTAATTTCAGGTTCCGCGGAAAGACAGCAAAAAGTGTCTGAACCCGTCGAAAAACAAAGTAAAACCCATGAGCCTGTTTATCATTTAGAACAAATTGAGGTAAAAGAAATACATTAACTATTAATATCTTATTTTAGCCTGAAAAATAATTGTCTATCAATTGAAAATGTAAAAATTTGTCTAAATATATTTGTAGATATCTCACGACCCGAAAACTGCTACTGCTAAAGAACCGAATTACGCAGAAATTAGTCAGCCACATGCCATACACGAACAACAGGTGGATGCATCGTATTCGGTACCAGCTCAATCAGATACATCTCATTATACGGTACCAGCTCAATCGGATACTTCACATTATCAACAACAGGAATCGGTGAAAGCAGCTGCCGCAGGTGACTACAGCGCAGAATCCGAGCGCAGTCATAGACGTCAGGGAAGTCACGAGAGAGAGTGGGAGAAAGACTGGGAACGCTATCACAATCGATCAGCGACGCGACCGAAATCACCGCGGTCACCGCGACGATCTCCGAGACGATCGAGATCGGGGTCGTCGCGTTCATTATCGCCACGGCAACGCTCGTATTCTCGGTCGCCGAGACGTTCGTGGTCTCGGTCTCCGCGGAGACGCGGTGGGTCGCGCAGTCGGTCTCACTCACCGCCCCCGCATAAACGACGTTCGAAATCGGCGAATAGAAGTCCGGGTAGAGACAGTAATCGAGATCAGAGTCCTGGTTTAGCTAGTAATAGAACAGTAAGTCCAGCTGCTGAGAGAGCGCGGAGTCCCGGACGAGCGCGGAGTCCTGATAGTAAACGTGCTAGAACTCCACCGAGAGAGAGCAGTAAGACTAGAAGTCCCGGTAAGGATGGAAATAGAGGTCATAGTCCAGGAAGGGACAGCGATAGAACGCAAAGCCCGGACGGTGTACGAGGTAGGAGCCCTGCTAGAGATAGCAACAGACGAAGGAGTCCCGGGAGAGGTGACAAAAAAGGGTGGAGTCCTGGAAGAAGTCCGGATGCTAGCGCGCGGGATGGAAGGATTAGAAGTCCCGACCAAAATATTTTGCGGTCTCCTGGCAAAGACTCCAGTCGTATTAAAAGTCCGGGCAGAGAAATTCGAACGAGAAGTCCTGAAAGATTCAGAGGTAAAAGTCCAGAAAAAGACAGTAATCGCGGTTGGAGTCCTGATTGTAACAAACCAAGGAGTCCCCGCAGAGACCCGCAATCACGCAGTCCTGGAAAAGATGCTGCTCAAAGAATCCGTAGTCCGGGCAGAGATAGCGAAAGAGGACAAAGTCCAATAGGGATCAGTAACAGGGCTCGTAGTCCGGGCAGTAACAGGGCTCGTAGTCCGGGCAGTAACAGGGCTCGTAGTCCGGGCAGTAACAGAGCTCGTAGTCCAGGCAGTAACAGAGCTCGTAGTCCGGGCAGTAATAGAGCTCGTAGTCCGGGCAGTAACAGGGCTCGTAGTCCGGGCAGTAATAGGGCTCGTAGTCCGGGTAGTAATAGGGCTCGTAGTCCGGGCAGTAATAGGGCTCGTAGTCCGAGCAGTAATAGGGCTCGTAGTCCCGGCAGTAACCGAGGTATGAGCCCGGGTGGTTCTGTGAAACCTCGTAGTCCGAGTGACCGGCGTGCTGGAAAAAGACGCAGTCCAATAGGACGCCGCCCTCGTAGCCCAGGAGGTAGTCGCGCTCAGAGTCCTGGCAGTAGTCGAACTCACAGTCCGGGAGGTGCAAGAATCCGTAGTCCCGGTAGAAGGAGTTGGAGTCCGACCGGTAGACTGAGAAGTCCCGGAATGAATAGACCGTGGAGTCCTGGAGGTAATAGACCTCGCAGTCCCGGTGAACGCCGAGCGTGGAGTCCTAGCGGTGGTCGTCCTCGTAGTCCTGGAAGCAGTAGGACTCGGAGTCCCGGTGGAAGTCGTGCGTGGAGTCCAGGAAGCAGTAGACCTCGTAGTCCCGGTCGAAGTCCTGCTGTTCGCAGTAGAAATAGTCCAGGACGATGGTCTCGAAGTCCGGGCAGTAAACGTGGACGAAGCCCTGATACTAGAAACCGCAGTCCGGGTAGACGTTCACGCAGTCCGGGTAGTGCTATAAGTAGGAGTCGCAGTCCACGACAAAGATCTCGTAGTCCGGGGAGTCGACTTAGGAGTCCAAACAGGCGATCAAGAAGTCCAGGTGGAAGATACAGTCGTCGTAGGAGATCAAGATCAAGATCAGTGGGCCGACCTCGGAGTCCCGGCAGTCGACCTCGTAGTCCCGGCAGTCGACCTCGCAGTCCAAGACGACGCTCCAGAAGTCCCTCCGGACGAGCTGGAAGTAGAGTTCATAGTCCTGACTCCAGACCTTGGAGTCCGGGTTATAGAGGATGGAGTTCAGGAAGACCGAGGAGTCCGGGAAGACGTTCATTTAGTCCCGGTGGTCACAGGTCGAGAAGTCCGAGAGGTCGTAGTCCTCGTCGCGGATCCCGTAGTCCAAGTGGTCGAATGTGTAGTCCACTTTCACGTAGTCCAAGTGGTCGACCTAGGAGTCCCGGCGGTCGACCCAGGAGTCCTGGTGGTCGACCAAGAAGTCCCGGTGGTCGACCTCGAAGTCCGGGTGGTCGACCTAGGAGTCCCGGTGGTCGAATGCGCAGCCCTGGCAGTAGAGGCCATGGAAGTCGACCGAGGAGTCCAGTAGGATTAGGGTGGCCTCAACAGCCTCCAATGAGCCCCTCCGGTCGTCCTATATCTCCTACACAGTGGCCGATACCAGCTATACGGAGTCAGCCGTCGCCGGGTCGCTCGCGTTCCCCCGGTCCACCATTCCCTCGTATGATGCGTGTGCCACCACCACCGCAGCAGCAGCAGCAACAAATACAAATGGATGTAAATGCTCCGTATGATTATAGACATCCATATGATCCATACATTGTACCTCCAGAACATCAACGTAAGTGTTTAAAAACCTGGCACTATTTCATTGAACGACTTAATATTTCATTCAAGTGTGAAAGGAAGTTTAGTATATACAGGAGGGAGGGGGTCAGAAAGGCAGGAGATTCTGGGGTTTGTCCTGTTAAACGCTCCCTTAGAATTAATCCCGAATCTTTGTCCATCTCTAGAAATTCATTTCTGTACGCTTTTGATATGTTTATAGCGATACAAACAGTAGGTGACGGACAGCAGGCTCCCACACATCTATCAATGCCACCAGTTATACAGGAGATACCTATCATTCAACCTACACCAGCTCAACATGGCATCAATCAGTTCGACGCTCTCTCCGCTGATGAGGAAGGTATCGATGTTTCAGAAGGGGAATTACCGGTATGTTATCATTATTGATTAGAATACTCTCACATGGATCGATGACGTTACTGTGAAAAGTGTTTAAAAAAATTCATAACCCTCTCAGTGCTGACTAGTTAATACCCTATAGTGCTGGAGATAATTTGAAAATTTGTATACCGATTTATACACCGCACTGAAAGGGTTAAAGTAATTTCTTTGAAAAATAATGAAAAAGTTTTCAAAAATAATCTTTGCTGAAAATTTTGACATGCTTTTCTGCAGAATGTTCTCCCTGTTTTACGTATGGATATGTGCGTATATCTTTAGGGCTAGCGGTTGTGGGTTCGAACCCCGTACATTGCCGTAGTGTCCCCGGGCAAAACACTTATCCTCATTGCCTCTCTCCACCCAGGAGTAAATGGGTACCCAGTCTGATATTTTATTTCGTATTCAATGATAGGAAATGGAAGGCGGAGGCTACGAAGAAATTCTTTCGGACGAAGACATCATGTCAGACGTGGATGAAAATGAATTGCAGAGAATGCAGGATATGGATATCGAAATCCCTGATGATCTGATGTGGAATTATACGTATAATCCTTATCAGTTTGAGTTAAACCCGTTGACGGTACGGCTTTCAATCTTCAAGACGTCTTTTATAACCTTTGTTTCATGCAATATTGAAATTGTTGACTGTTTGTGTAATTGTATATAGAGTTTAGTCAGTCCCGAGTTGACTAGTTACCAAGTTGAGATAATAGCTTGGACTCAGAAAGGTTGCACACCTGATGTACCGACAGAAGCTACTCAAATACTAGAGATAATTAATCTTTATAAAACTGAACCGCATCATGCAGCGTAAGTATTTAATTCTCTCATTACCCACCTGTTTCAATAGATTCAGCTTCTTTTCGATTTAACTGTGACAATAACTTTTTTATTTTTAGTTGGATCGAAGCGATGGAATTGTTGCCTCAGTTATTATCCGTTGGTTTGTCTTATCTTCTGTTGAAAGAGAAAAGAGAAGGTAAGTAGTTATCAGTTCATTATCAGTTTCTGAACCTTAAAAGATCAATCGATCGATTGTTTTATTTATTATATATTGTTTTGTTTAGATGTCGTGGATCTACTGGTCGATTGGATTATAGAAGGGTTAGATATTGAGAAAGCTATGCTACAACCGGACCGTAAATACATTCTACGCCATTTGAAAATGGGAATCAAACTAGCCGGCGTGTTCAGCGCTTGTGATTATAGTATCACTGCTAAAATGATGGTAAGTTTACTGGAAATACACTTCAGTTTGTGAGGAGACCTTGTTCTATAATCAGTGTGAGAATTTGAGACCTTATAAGTGCGATGTGAGCCTGCAATTCTAGATAGATTTTCATGAAAACTTAGTGCGAAGGTTTGGGCAGGTGAGATGTCACCAGCCGTCAAATATGACGGCCATCTTGAATTTCTTGTTAACAGAATACTGCCTATAATCCTTCATAGATTTCCCTTAAACTTATTGTGAGGATTGGGGCAAGCGAGATGTCCAACCCTATTGAGAATAGAGGTTTATTGGCCAACTTGAATTTCTTGTTAGCAAGTTTCAGTCCAGAATTGTCTTTCTTGAAACTTGGTATGAGGGTTGAGCCAGGTTTACCACGTACCTATTATGAACTTGAACTAACAATTCTTACAACGTTGATGAGCAATTCAGTAAACTCTGCTGTTTTCCATGATGTTTGCAAATGCCACATTTTAGTACCGGTAAATCTCATAACTATAGTCATGCCGTTTTTATCTCTTTACAGAAAAGAGAAACCCAACACAAATTATTAGATTTGTATTTGTCGGAGAATATGTCGATCTCGTTAAAGATTCAGATTCTTCGAGCGTTGGATTTAACGACACGGTTTCAGTTGGGTATCCAATGGTTTCTCGGATTGCACCCTCTACAACAGACGGACGTTCAGTATAAACAAACTGAATCCGCGTATCAAAAACTCGTTAAAATCATGCTCTCAAAACAGGTAATGATTTCTTCATTCTTTACATCAAAATCAATTAAAATCATGCTCTCAAAACGGGTAACTATTTCTTCATTCTTTACCTCAAAAGCAATTACAGCGAATGAACCCATATCATTGCAATGAACAGGCTTTCATTTCATTTACCGTACTTTACTTCAAGAAACTGAATTGTTTTCTATGTATTTCTAGCTGGTGCGTGCGATGGTTTCTATTTCTCCACTTATTCGTAAAATGCACGTGTTTGAACTGATCGGTAAATTCCAGTTTCTCACCGAAAAGTAAGTTTTCAAATCGTAATAATCGATGATCGACTGTTGTTAAAATCTGGGATGAAATTTCCGTGAACTCTTTCGTTTTTGATCTCAGGCTTATTGAAAGCGCGGATGTCGAAAGCGAGAAGACAGCAGCGGCACCGGAGGGAGGTGAGGAAGACTTGGATGGAATTACTCAGACTGTTTCTGATGCCGAAGCTGAACCTATTGTAAATACGTTGGATGAGATCATCGGTATACACGCTAACGCTAAATATACCATCGTAAGTTATAATAGTAACAACCTCTTAACTGCTCCTCAAGGCTTAGATTCTGAGGCACTGTTAATCAAGCACCTAACAAAATCCAAGACCCAGTTCCACAGTTCCGAGTTAAGAGTTAACTCTGAGTTAAAGTTAGTTCATTTTCAATGAGTTAAATCAGAGTTATATCTTAACTCTGAACTGTGGAACTGGGCCCAGGTGCTCAATTTGTAGAGCACCTACAACTTGACAAGAATCTAAGCCTTGCTAAGTTATTGAATTAGTTCTTTATTTTTTATGTCAGGCTCAGCCTAGAAGGACCCTAGTCGCTAAAGTTCAAGTAGCCGTCAGCAAAGAATCTTACGATCCATATCCAAACCTGTATGAAATGTTTGAGTCTGGGTGAGTAGGTTTTTCCACTGGAGCATCCCACCCACAATGAAAAACTAATAGCTTAAGAAAAACTCTGTATTTTTGGTTTGGATCTAAAAAACTATTTTCAAGGAATGTTTGAAATCTTGCTGTACTCATTGGAGGAAACTCAAGTCTATATTTTTGACGCAAATTCATCACAAATTTCCACAGTTCCCTCACACAGATTACTGTTATATTTCTCATCCAATTATTTTCTGTTGTTTTTAGACATCTATTAGAAAGCGTATTCATGTTGATCACTGCGCCCTCTACATTCAATCACAGCGGTATATTCACCATCGTCAAAGACATCTTACAACAATTAATGTCGACGATGGAAGGATTACGTTACCTAGCAACAAGAACGGAGCTTACAAACGGAATCATACGCAATCTTACTCAAGCCCAGGTTTGTGAATATCAGTGATGATGAATCCAATCTTAATGTTTAAAATGATAAGATGCTGTATCTTCAACTATGTGATTTTTAAAGGAGAGTTCTGATGAACCGCCTGAGGAAACTCCGGCTAATCTACTCGGATTGCAACTCATATACAGTATGCAAGTCTTACAAGCTTTAGATCGACTCACAGAATTTCACCAAAAGGGTAAAGTCTTTTTCTTTTAAGTTCACAGGATTTGAATCCGATAAAGAGCTAGGGTGTGATTCCTGATGCATTCTATTTTATTCGTACTTCTACACGATATTGATTTATTTGTAGATGTTGCGGAAAAGTTAATCGATGACCCTGAAATATTGTCGATGCTTCACACATTATTCATGATGACGTTTTCTGCTCAAGGTCGCGAATGCGTCGTGCACGTTCTGAGTCAGGCTAATAATTTAGACGTTCTAATTCCATTAGTCGAAATTCCCGGTGAGTTATACATGAGTAAAGATCTAGCGCCCAGTTACACAGTCATAAGTCCATGGTTTTCAGTCTTCAAGTTGTGAGATTTGTACGAGAATAGAACCAAATGAGCTCAGAGTGGTCTTAGCTTGTTATTGAACTGGCCTTAGATAGTTAGATCGGTTATTGAAACTTAATGAGCTTGAATTTGATGAAGTTGTTCTCTATTATTTTCAGAAGAGGACAGTGAAGCGATGATTTATCGTTTGAAAAAATCAGTAAACGCGATGTACGTTTCTCATCTGCTCGTGATCGTCGTCAGGGAAACGGTGAACATGAACCTGCTCGAGAAATACGCGGCGACGCTCCTTAAACTCAGCGACGTCGGTAAGAAAAATCATCTCTCAAATTATCAACAAATGGAATTTATCAAATGTAAAAAGCCGCCTCTTTAATCGGGTTGATTTCATTTTCCAGATTTGAACAGTAAATTGAATGAGTTACAGGAATGGTTGGCTCCAACTCGAAGAATGTGCGATTACACGTATGAAAGTTTACCAGTCGTTCTTACATCTTTAAAACAATACAACGATGAAATCACTGAATTACCGCGAGGATTGATTACAACTCTTAAAATATTACAACACTGGGCAATAGCACCGAGCAAACAGAAAACATGCGGTACGTTTATATACAAACCTCTCATCCATCCAAGGGTTATGGGTTCGAATTCTGGCGGTGAAAGTTTCTCGGACAAAGATCCTTTTCTGGCTACTCCCCCTTAATCAGGAACGTGCTAATAATGCCCTCAGTCAACCTTAGTGGAGATTGTAGGGAGATGAATCTTGGAATCTGCTGATACCGGTAATGTCAGGGGGGTTTGAGGCATGAAATTCTTAAAACGGTTTTATTATTAATTGAGGTTGAGTATTGATAAACAGTTTTATGTTTACAGGTCGACAAGAGTTGAAATATAAGATTGTTATTGCTGAATTATTCAGTGCTGAATGTATGCAGATCTTCACAAACATATTACAGGTAGGAAATCCAACTTTTTGGCACAAATTCTTCTGGAAATTTTCTCTGTGCTAATAGTTCCTATTACTATTATCTATCGTAGAAAATCACCGATCTGATTCGTCGTCCGTGGCAACAAGGAAGTTATCTGAGTATCGGGAAAGGACTTCGCGCGACGGCGATGATTAAACCAACGATAGCTCTGATGAAAGCGATGCAGTGCAGTTTCATACATTCACGCGGTGCTGAGGTAACCGAAACTGATCCCGAGAAGTTATCGGATAATGCAGACCTTTAATAACTTGAATAACTTTTTATTTTCCCTCGAATTACAACACGATTATACATACAAAATTATATAAAAGAATACAAGGGTACTGTTATATAGAAGTGTCATCATGGGCGCATAGACTAGTGTTAAGGTCTAGTCTATACGTCCATGGTGATATTCATGTTGTAATAAAAGGGCAGGGTCTTTGACCTGACTGCGACTTCTATTTCAGAGTAGTTTCTATTCATTTCGAGATTCCATCTTCCGAAAATATCGTGATACTTTCAAAATCATAATGATTTCAATTTCAATGAAACTACCCGGTACCGATACTACGTCTGATGTCAAATTTCTCTCATTTTTGTCGAAAACTACATCTAATATTTCGCTTACAGTGCAAGGATGTGTCACATTTAGCCGTTCTGTTTGAGGTGCATACCGTCATGTGTTCAGCGCCCCCTACTGGTCAACTAGCTGAACAAATGCAGGTGGTACAAAAGAACATATTGGAAACGCTATTGGCCTATACTCAACCAGCGCTGGAGCAATCTGAGAATGGTATTGATGTTGATAGTAATCGTAAATTGTAGTTATTCCAGGGTTCTTACAAATCATAGAAAATCACGGAATTCTGACTCTTTTCTTGAAAAAAAGGGAAAGTCTGGGAATTTTAATGACAGGTGTCTTGTGGTACAAAGAACCTCTTCAAAAGAAACCGCACCCGCTGAGGATGTTATAATTTAAAGGGGGACGTTTTGGTAAATGGTCAAGAAAATATTAGAGAATTAGGATTCCCTGATCTGTAAGAACCCTACCAGATGATAACTACAGATTGAATTGATTCATCGGTTATCTTTCGATTTCTTACATTTTGATTGTTTTTAAAGCTTTGAGCGAAAGTTTATGGAAGAAAATGTTGGACGAGTTGCTGAAATATACATTGACATCTCCGTATACAGCTGTGAGTGGGTTAATAATGCTGTCAGAGTTACTACCATTACCACTACCTTTACAAACTAAAGAGGTAACCTACGTCTCAATCCTGCATTCAGAGATTATTTAATACTCGAGGATAGTTTTAAACAGAATTGAATTACGATTTTTGCAGGGTTTGACCGATGAAGAAGTCGCTATAGCGACGAATACTCGTAAATTATGGAGCGCGCATATTCTGTGTTGTAAAACGAAGATTCATGAAATCATTAAATCTCTAGCCAGTGAGTACCAACCAGTATTGACCAGTACCGACCAGTACTGACCAGTACCAACCAGTCACATCGTGCGTATGAATTTGAATTGTTGAGTACCCGGTATATATCATTTGTGTTTTCTATTTGACAGCTTCTAGTTGTGTACCTCTGCAGAATGTATTGAGAAGGGTTTGTTGGCAGATAGCGGACATGTCAGCCCCGTCAGCCCAAGTTATAGCTAAGTAAGAATCAAACGTAGACTCGGTTGAAATCAGCTACTATCAGTCTGTTTTTGCTATGAAATATGGACTGAACTGTTGAACTGGATAAAAAATTAAAGATATTTGTTCGATGTTTAAACGATGTTGATTTGTATTTCTAGGTCGCTGTTGGAATGTTTAGTTGAAAGTTGGGGTCCGACTCCGGCCGAGGTTCCCAAAGATGCGACTAAAGAAACAGAGCCAGCCGAACCTCTGATGATAAAACCAGCTTCCTCGGATACAGCTCAGCTGTTCACGTGTTTAGCTCATCTCGTTGCTCATCCATCAATTAAAATGACTGTCATTGATATGATAACACCGGGGTATGTGTGCAATAAACCACCGTCCGACCGGACTGAATTCCATAGATTCAACTGTAATGTGTGCGATGATTTGTGTGTTGTTTTTGATTCAGGATTCACAGTGAACCGTGGTGTGCTACCGTTCTAACCAAGTTACTCGTTACGATGAATATACCATTTGACAGACCATCGCATTTACAAGCACAAGAATGTATTGTTGTGAGTATAGATACATTTTCCAAATGATATTCAAATGCAACAGTTTTACTTTAGTCCGAAATAGGTCAAGAGAGTTCAGATTTACGAAAATCCATAAAAGCAATAATACCCCAAGTTGTGCTCAGTGCGTTTAGATGTAAAGAATTTCTTTATTTCAACAGTCGATCCTTCAATCAATTTGCGATCCAGAAATTTCCATCTTGCCTCCTGAAAGCGTTCAAGAACCAGAATTGCTGGTAAGTTTAGTCGTTATCGCATTAGATCGTAAGGCATCATGGAACACGATAATGAGGTTACGGGTATTGTTTATTTCAGCTATCGAGTTCTATTCCGTGTCGGGAGTTATTGAATGAAATATGTAATGGATTACTGATTCATACGGGTCATATCGATCATAATTATGCATCTATTCTACTAGCATTGAGAACGTTAGTTATGTTGCTCGAACATGATTACGGATTTACGCTCTTAAAACAGTAAGTTATCAAACAAAATGTTTCTCCAGTTCAATTTTCTGATATGTACAGTAAAAACTCCCTGTAGTGAAGTGACTGAGCAAAAAAAAGTTCACTATAGGGAGGCACTGATGATAGATACAGATTTTGGGACTGGACAAATGATGGTTATCAAGGCGGGTGTTCACTAAGGGAGGTTTTACTTTATTGCGAAATTCTACCTAATTGATTGTATTTTCAGATGTCTTGGACTGATGCCAGGAATATTCTTCAATCTATTCATGCGTATTAACAATACGTTCAGTAAAGACAGTAGCGATTGTTTATCGACGTTGTCAACAGCGACAGAATTTCTACGTCTGCTCGTTACGATTGACAACGACGAAGAACAGACTTTAATTCGCACCAAAACGATGACCGTTCCGGAAATACAGAATATCATCTCATGGACTCCGGAAAATGCATACGAACATCCATTAACAGATTTAGAGAGATTATTAGTGGTAAGTATATCACAGTTTCACAATTTACACACAAATTGAAAAGTTAGATTGATATTCTATTACAATAAGTCCAGATTGTGATCAGTCACTGCTTATGTTATTGTATTTTGATGTGAAAGAAAATTGTGACTAATTGTGACTTATCCTGGTATTTTGTTGCGAAAAGAAGTGAAAAAAACCAATTATAAGGTTTTAAAATATGCGAAAATTGCAGATTTTATCAATAATCTGACCCCTGATACTGTTTGATTCAGGACTGTGTTAAAGAAGATGAGAACAAAGATGAAGAGATGTTAGAAAGTTTATTAGAGGGAACTCAAACATTACTACAGATCGTTAGAACAGAGGATTCTACTGAGAAGAAAGGTGAGATATTTACAACTGTTTGAATGAATTCACAGTTCTTACAGATCAAGAAAAATCAACGATTTATGACTCGTTTCTCGATAATCATTGAAATATCAGGGAATTATTTGAATGTTTGAGGTCTTATTGTTCTTGCTGGTGACGAGTGTCTTGAGAAGAATCAGTCTCCGACTGAGGATGGGATTTTTGGTCAAGGGTCAGGGAAATATTCGGGAATTTCTGATTCACTGATCTGTAAGAACCCTGGACTCAGTTCCACAGTTGTGAGTTAGAGTTAATTCTGAGTTAAAATTAGTTCATTTTCAATGAGTTAAGTCGGGGTCAAATTTTAACTCAGAACTGTGGAACTGGAGCCTGATGAACGTAGTTATTATGTAGAGTATAATGATGTTGTATTTGTAGATGATGATGAAGAGAATGCAGAGATACCTGTATTACCGGATCCCATACCAGTCTCTATACAGTTCACTATGAGACCTATTTATACAATCACCGATAACGAAGACGATCGTCTGAATTTCAATTATTGGTTGAATTATCCGGTCGATGATTCCGATTCTGAAACGGAACTTGTAAGTTTTTCTTTCCCTTCAAATATATACACGTATACATTACAAACTGTTACTTAATTAAATAAAGATCATTTGTATTCGTTTCTGTTTTTAACAGATTCGTTGCGATTTCGAAGACATGTGTCACAAATTCTATCCGGACTTCGATCTGAAAGCTGAACTGTTGAAAGGTTCCTTGTCATCGGATGCTCATAAACCGAAGAAAAAACAACGGTAAGAAAACGATACATGCCATAATTCATAAAGGGTCCTTTTGCAAGGTTTTACATTTGTGATACGTAAAAGTATTTATGATTATGTTGGGAAAATAATTTCATTTATGCACACCTGACTACCAGTACTTACTTACTAACAAAATCAGAATGATTTCTAATTCTTTTTTAATCGAACTACTAATTTCGATGTCAAATTGTGGTGGGTCTGTATGGTAGTCAGGTCTGCGTATTGGTCGAAGAGGGAAATTTTTGAATGACCTCAAAACTGATATTTCAGAAATGCTCGTCATAGAGATACTATAAATACAAGTAGTACTCGCGGTCGAGGAAGAAGACAAGCTTTTAGTAAGTATTTCGTAATACCAATATCCAGTATTACCTCTGCTCAGTATTAAATACATGTAATACTTGTTGATTAGGCTAAAAACAATTGATACCTTGTTTCTCCGCTCTGCTGAGCTTAAATGTTGACCCGGCCGGCCGCCTATCTACCCTATACATTACTTTTTTTTAAAATCGTGATCAATTTTACCATAACAGACCCGGCCGCTATAGGAATGAACTGTTTATAAATTTTATCATATTTTACAAAAATGACCCGGCCGCTGCGGAGAAACAAGGTATCATTTTTGTTTAGCCTTACGATTGTTATGTTATATTTCTAGTTGCGCCGATGCGAGGTCGTGGATTTGGTCGCGGGTCGCAGTCGTCTCGTCCGAACGACCCGTTTAGATCGCGACCACCGAACACTAGTCGACCGCCTTCGATGCATGTCGATGACTTTGTGAAGTTCGAGGGTAATGGAGGTAATGGTAATAATGGTGGAGGAGCTGGAGGAGGATCTGGAGGAAAGGTAATCAACGAACGCAATTTGTATTGTGCCGAGAAAATCCGGAAAAACTTGTGGAATTTCAAAATTATATTTCTGGGTTTGGAAATATTTAAGAATTTGTTACATTTTCCTACAATTCGGGAAATATTTAGGAAATAACTTGTAAGCTTCATGTAGCATAGTTCTGGGATGTCAATTATTGCCCAAATGAAAAAAGAAAGTAGAAGTCCCTGTAGTGTGATGGTATAATGTTTATTTCCATTTGAGAAAATTTTGAAATATGAATTCATCTTGTAAACATGTTGTAAAGAGTATTTTTTGTTTTCTATAATGTAGGAGTTTTCTGGTGGACGAGGAGGCGGAGGTCGTGGTAGGAATTTCGACCGAGTCCGTGGTGGCGGCGGAGGTGGTGGACGAGGCCGGTTTTTCTCACCACCCGGCGTTTACGGTCGTAGAGATACAGGTTTGTATTTTATACATTCGATCCATTCTATTATACAGGTGGCGCCACTTAACCTGGAAATCAGGGAAAAGTCGTGGAATTTTCTTTTATCTAAAAAAATCTGCAAATAGTCGGGAAAAGTTGTTGAGATTGCCAGATCACGTGTAAAATCAGTTTCTGTCTATTTTTCATGTATCAGATCAAGAAAGCAAAAAGAACTGAACTGGATGAATCTACGATTATATGATATAATGATGTTAATATTTTGTAGCGTCGAGGAACGGTCGAGGTGGTTCCGATCGAGGTCCTGGTCGAGGAGGAGGTCAGACTCGCGGTGGAGGAGCTAATGGATCGCGTGGTTCACCGGGAGCCGGACAGTGGGGCGGACGTTCGAAACAGTTATCACCGCGTGGATTTAACGGCGGTCGAGGACGCGACGGCGATAGAATGGGTTCCGGCGATCGACGCGGTGTTAGAGACAATCCTCGATTCGGTCGTGGTGGAGGAGGTGGAAACGGAGGCAGGGGACGAGGTCAATGGGGCAGTCCTAGAAAGGAATCCGATTCGAGGTAATATTCCGATTCAATGTTCGTTATTTTGCTTCTTTTCGAACGAATGACTCGACAGGAAATGATTATTTATGTATTTTAGATTCGCTCATCCACTGCCCCCTGGTGGTAGTTTCCGCGGAGGAAGGAGGGATGAAATGCGAGGGGGTCGACATATGCGATCATACACTAAATAAACTCTACCCACAATATATTCATTGTGTGACATTTTGTAGTGTTTTGATTTCATCAGAATAAAAACGTTCTCGAATCGATGTTGATGTCAGACTTTTGTTTGTGTCAGTGAAAAATAAACATCAAATTTAAAGTCAACCGTAATATATTCGTTTATTGTAAAGTTTATTGTCTTTTATTGCTGTACTTCAGAGCCGTACTAGTATTTGCATTGGGCAGAGAAACCCAACAAAGGGCGGTTCCATTACATATAACAATAATATTTGCAATAAAGGGCCACTTTTTCCCCAACTGCCCCTCCCCTGCTATGTACGGCCCTGCATTGCCGTAATCTGAAGGATGTTTCATTTTATTGGTCTCATGAAATCAATCGACTGGATTCGAACCCACAAGACTGAAATGCTGACCAACTGCAATCAATATGCAGGATTCGAACCTACTGAACTATATCAAGTCTGAGGACTCGTAGATTGCATACGTCATATTGGCGGTCAACTGTGACAGTTTACTTCGGTTAGCCGTTCACGCTTGACTGCCAAATTGACGCGCTGTATGACGTCACGTGCGCTCTACAGACCTAAAGTATTCAATTCAGCTGATCTCAAACCCGTTCCTTTATTAACAATAAATTAGCGCAGTTCATTTGGGAATTGTCCAGCAAATTCCTTCTTCGAATTACTGAATTATTACTGTCATGAGAAGAGTATAATTGTGAATGAATAACTCATGTAAACATAACATGAATCTAAATACCGATCTTTTTCCATATGTGTTCCTTACTGCTTTTGTCTGATTTCTTTGATTTTTTTAACAACAAAAAAATAGATCAATTTATAGACGCATCGAGTATTGAAAAGATGATTCGCAAAAGTTATGATTCATGAATGAATGAATACTAATTCCATGGTCGATAGAGCACTTCTCGATGCGACGACTGCGAGTAGCTGATAAGGAATAACAGTTCTGTACCCATAGTGACCACCATAGTTCAACAATAAATGACTCAAGAGACTAAAAATGAGTCAGTTTTATCATTTCTAGCAAGATAGTTTTCAGAATACAATAAAATATATACATTTGAATGTTTGACCGATGAACGCGGGTTCCACTGTCACAACTAATCTGAGTTCAAAATTAGAGATTCCCGTAAAAATCAATGTCAGTTTATGATTATTTTTATCAGCGCATCTTTCAGTGACATTTTGAGCGTTCAGTCAAATAATCCAATACCGCAAGTCTATCCCGGATGACCTTTGTCAGTTTTATTAGCTAAAGTGTTAATGAATTTGTGACTAAACGATTGTTCGTTATTTCTAAATGCAGTCGTTATAAAGCAGTTATTTTCACAGTACGAACTGGTATTCCGGATTTTTTCTGAGTTTGCGGCGCTGTTTGCTGTTCCGATAATACCTTTTTCAATGAACCGCTAATTTCACAATTTTCGGTTTCAAGTTCGTGAATTTTACTGTTTTGTTCAGTAATCTGTTGTTCTTGTTTGTTGATCCTTGATTTCTGTATTTGTATCTCAGTTTCCACGGCATCCCGATGCTCTCTGTATTCCCTCATCTCCTGCTGCTGTCGTTGTATCTCGCCTTGTTGTTCTCTGGTTTGAGCTCTCAGAAATGTCAATTCTTGTTTCATGTCCTCCAGATCTTTGACGATGAATTTCAGCACTTTTAAATCGTCGTGGTGTTGACAAGTTTGTCGCATTGTAACCAACTCTTCGTCATTAAACTGACGCGTTTGATGAAGTTGGGAAAGTTCTTGTTTTTGGAGGGCGATTTGGGCGCGCAGTTCGTCTATATGGGCGTGTATACCACTCTCCCTCTGTACCATATGCCGCCTCTGCGCGTCAAGACGAACGTCTATTTCTCGTTTCTGGTCCTCGGATTTACAGATTATTTCCGACCGCAAAACTTCGATTCCCATTTTCAATTCTGCGATACAATTGTGTTCGCGATCTTCCGTACTCAATATCGGCATCCCGCATCCGTTTGGACATTCTTTCGTGCGGAATTCACAGTTTGTCAGATGTTCATCTAGTGCCCGTCGTTCAAGAGACACCGTGCATCCAATACTTGGACATTGAATTGTCACGAAACCGCAATCTCGTTCATGGGCTTCGACATATTCTAAATTGCATACGATTTCGCAACCGGCGCGAAAATTGCGGCAACGGATTTGTAATTTATCCAAATCGTTTTTCATATATCGAAAAAGTGGTCTCAGTTCAGTGATCCACAGCGGTCGTCTGTCCTCTGGACAGATATTCTCATGGACCAACCAACCGTGAATACAACCGGCGCAAAAAGCGTGTTCGCACGGTCCCTGTAGCGGGTCCTCAAGAACATCTCGACAAATACAACACAATAATCCATCGTTGACTTTCTCAACGAATCTTTCCTGGTCGTAACCCATTGTAACCGGTGAATATCGCAACGCTCTATCCAAATATGTTACCATAACACTGACGCAATGAATCGGCTACGCATTCGCAAACGCTGGAAAAAAAAACAAGAAAATTCCTCGCGTTAACGATAATGAATATAAATCATTTCTTCATTCATAGTTTTATTCTCAGCAGGGATTGACGTAAATTGTTCTTGAAAGCAAATTAAATTCATTCCCACGCGATATTCAGACACAGTTCGTGGATTTGATTAATTCAAAATATTATCGATGAAGGTTTGTACACACGGTACTATAGGGGACTACGAAGAATCCCATGGCAATTTTTCTAACTTGATATATATACAGGTTATTAATTCTAAGATAATCAAATGTTATATATCCCTAATTGCTAGTCGTGACGCAAGTGAAATGGTACGTAGCACATGTACAAGAGGGAATATATTGGATATCTACCTTTTAGAATTGGATATTAAATATTTACAAATACCAGCACACGAATGCCAATAACATATATATATATTTGTCCCATATCAATACTGATGTATATTTGTTTGATCAGACTTTTGAAAACACGAATTTATATATATGTTAATGTGTATTTATATTTGACAAAATTTTCGATTTGATTAAAAAATTATTCGATTCAAACGGTTTCAATTACGGCCAATAAACTGAAAGAAGTGACCACAATTTTGTTTCAACTGTCAGATTTGTGTTAACTTAATTTCATATCATCAGCAAAGACTAATGAAGCTACTCTACACTCACCTACAGCTATTGAAAGTTGAATATCGTCTGATAAAATTCTCCATATCGTCAATAATAATATTACAAACAATTCTTCCTCGATTCTGTATAAAGATTCTCCTTGGCTACGATACAAAGAAATAATGCGTAATACACAGTCGACGATTTCCAAATATGAGGTTAAAAATACGACTTCGCCCTGAAATCTTTCTTCGCGAATGTCGAAATATTCCAGTATAAACAGTGCACACGCTTCAAACTCTGCCGCAAACTACTGGCTTGATTTTTGCAGGTTAATTATATACCTTTGTCTGATCAGTACACGTGACGCCCGGAAACATTATTTATTATGACTGCAGGATTTAATGTTTTGGTATTCGGTATTTTGATGACGTTTCAATTACTTTGTACTGTTTACATTTGTTTATAATGTAGGCGGTCGTGACCGACGCGTGACCATTTTCATTTCGGCTCAGTCACAGCGAAACTCACGAAAACCGGTTCCAATACTTTTTAATAATTCAAACTATGATCGCATTCTTTCTGAATCATACAAAATAATGGACACTATTGAAGAAAGTATATGATTTATTTCAACATTTCCCTTTTGTGAAAAAAATACTTTTTGATCGCATGTACAAGGGAGGTCTATAAAAATAAATTGGGCTGTGGAGCGACAGTTTCTGGACAAGAACGCTGGGATATTACATAACTTCTCGCTCTATCTGAGCCACCGCCAAGTCTTTCATCTGAAAAAAGCGTCTCCGACAGTTACCATACAGAGAAAGATAAAGATTCGAGAAAGTTGACTCGGTAATTCCCGCTTCCCCGGTCAGTTCAGCCGAAGAGAGTAACGGAGTTTTTGTAGGAGACCGGTGGAGTAGGCGTGGTGATCCGTCGGATGGGACCAGTCCAGGCTTTGTGATTGGTGGTCAGACGCAGTATTCACTTATCAATCCGTTCAATCGAATCGATTGGCCGGCATTACAGGCACGTGTCTCGATCATCTTATGAGTGTGGTTTGCTTACACGAAAACAAATAGACAAACAGGAAAAAAAACAAGAACTGACGATGATCTCTAGGGTGAGATCGAAACGTCGTGTATTCTATATATTTTAGATTGAATAAATAAATACTTGTTTTTAAATTCTTTTAATCTGTAGATAGTGGGTTTTTATCTTATCATCCGTTCACCACGTTTGAGTGAGGTTATCGTTCTAAAACAAGAACTATTTGTCGGTGATAATAATTATCAATTTATTCAATGTTTGATATGTAACACCAACAATTCTTATTTAGTTAATTTTCAACCAATGGGGATTTCTTTCCCGGTTCCGGAGGGGAAATGTCCAATATCTGGAGTTTGTAGTCCTTCATCCTCATCTGATGTCAACAACCAAAAACAAATGAAACATACGTATTAATCAAATCAAATATGTTTATTTTAGCAGAAAATAATAATATCCAAGTCGTCATATACAATGTACAATGTACAAGTCAAGAATTATAACACTTATAATAGTTCATAGTTCGAACATAGCGTAGTCAGGAATTAATTTAGAATATGTGTGAACAAAGGATATCATTCTACAAACCTACTCTCAATAAACAAATCATCAGATCAATGCCTTACTTCATCATGACGACTCTTTCATCATGTAGAATAAACAGATATTCATTAAATCAGAGGACAGTGAACAATGACAGAGACTGGATAGAATTCTGAATAATCACAGAATACATCACTTACTACAAACACATGAGAGTAAAATAATCACAAAAACATTGAATCAACGTCCAGTTACAGTTCACGAGCCGGTTCAATAGTTTACACTTAGAGTTTGACTTGAAGAGTTAAAACATTGGAAATTAACTATTTCTAACTCCATTCAAACTGACATTCTAACTGTCAACTATCGAACCGAGTCCAGGGGCCAGTTGCACAGTCGTGACTTAAGTCCAAAAGTGGTCTCAAATCTTAAGACTGGTCTTAAGTTGTTAGATTGGCTATAGAACTAAGTTGGTCTTAGACTGGTCTTAAGTCTAAGCCATGACTATGCAACCGGCCCCAGGGGCCTTAAAGAATACGAGATACTACTTGGATAAATACTGTGGTAAAAATTGACTCTTATAATTATCACTATTTCAGTTGTTTACTGGATAACACCTTGGAGTAATCATCTGTAGTGAAATGATTACTCCAAGTTAACACTAACCAATAGGATCAATGATCAATCAAACATCATGACTCTGTGTGGTGTAATTAACGTAATTAACAACTCATTACTCAAGTACACATAAACATAAATAAATATTCTTGGATAATTAAATCGACTTTCAAGTTGAATAGACTTTCAACTTTACTTGGGTTTTGAAAGTCAATCCGTATTGTAAATCACATATTCAAAATATAAGTAAAATATTTACAATTCCATCACAATTCAGATGAACAGTCGATCTATGCTCCAACCTTGGAGTCGATTATAACTAATTACTCCAAATAAACACATACAAATTTAGATACTCCAAGCAATTAGACTGTTAGACCATAGTTATAAACTAGTTTATATGTCCATGGTTAGACCAAGGACTTAAATTTAACATATCCATGGTTAGTTGTAATTATGCAATAAACCGTGTGTGGCTCATATAAGGGCAGTTTTCAGTTGCCAAGCATCAGAGTTAATCAGATATTTAACAGTAAGCACCAGATGCAACTGTTGAGACATTCATAGCAGCTTTTGTCTGTTAACTTCTCCCTGTGACAACTTCCTCACAGATACTGGTAATAATGTTTTAACCATAGCAACACAATTGAGGTTTTATCATGATCCTGATTCGTCTTTATTATCACTGATTGAAAACATGTCCATCGAATCACTTTTCATCCACGATAATCCAGATGTCTGCGCACTTTTTGATCCATCATTTGTTTTCTGCAATTTACAGAAGAAGTTGAATAATTCATTAATACGAAATGACAACCGCATCGTTATGAGGACTGGAATTTTACACAGATATTCAAACTGAACTTAATCCCCGCAATCAAAATATTTAGAAGAGCAGGTGGACATGCAAACACTTGAGAGGAAATGTGACATTATCTAAATAAACCTTCCAAATCAAGAGGCACATTCACAGCTCAGAATGAGAAACACACTTGAGTTGTAAGCTGTTTCTATAACCAAAACGTTCTCAAATATTCATATTACAATCAGAGCACAAGATGAAGAAAGGCAATTTCTCTAATTTCGATGATTTATAGAAATAAAAGGTTGTAATGGCTTTCTAGAGTCTCATGTCTGGTTCATGTTTGTCATCAAAAGTCTGTTACCAAACACTCACTGAGGAACAATTGTTTCCCAGACACTAAGCTAGTTTAGTGCCACTGGTGGTCTATAGATTTCATCTGATAAGGTACTATAGCAATTGTTAACTGTTTTGATTGCAATAAAACATAGAGGTGAGGGATATTGATGAATAGTAGACACAATGGTTGAACAGAAGGGGGAGTGGTTGCAACTACAATTTAAAAGTGAAAGCTCTCCTGGAAAATTACTTAAAATTACCATTTACTACAGGACTTCCAGACCTGCCTGATGCACTAACTTGAATGATTGGTATTAAAGATTTTATAGACTCAAAGGAGGATCAACTTCAGCTAAGGTTCGTACATTTTCCAATAATATTTTTTTTATAATCCTGATAATTTTTGTTAATTTTCAAATAAGTGTACTTTTTCGGGCTTCACTTAACTTGCTGGACATACAGTATCAGATATTTCATAAGATGGTTCTGGTTTTGTTATTTTCATGATTTAGGGGAGAAAAAGCGCTCAAATCTTCTAAAGCAAGTTATTTTCATTAGCAAACAAAAAATATTCCATAACCATTGAAAGCATGAAATGAATAACTTAACACAACACTGTCTTACGCATTTTCTCTTAAAAATATGCTGCGTTTTAAATAGATAATACAACAAACATTAAAACCAATCAATACCGGTTTGTTAGCCGAACAAAACACTCGATGCCAACCGTTCCACATTAAAACTATAAGCGATAAATTAGCCATCATCTGCTGGAATATGTCAATTGTCTCGATTTAATAGATCTTCAAAATTATATAGCGTAAAATTCTATCATCTGACTTTTCATTTACTGCTAAGTATATATAAGAATTTTATATTCGTCAATTACAACATTACAAGAAGCAAGAAAATATAATAATGAGTTAGAGAGGAGTGAGAAATATAATAGAGATAGTTAGTTACCTAATACCTTAGGTTGAAGCATCTGTTTACGAACGTCTTCATGGATGGACGGATCCCACTGACTAAACCTGTATAAATAATCACATTTTGAAATTATAATACATCAGCATTAATAGCTGGAGATATGAAACAGGTCTGGATTATATGAAACCACCTGATAGAATGAGGGTCA
Source organism: Tubulanus polymorphus (assembly GCF_964204645.1). Lineage (NCBI taxonomy): Eukaryota > Metazoa > Nemertea > Palaeonemertea > Tubulaniformes > Tubulanidae > Tubulanus > Tubulanus polymorphus. The sequence goes on along the minus strand of NC_134027.1, from coordinate 1,689,921 downwards.
TCGGATGAAGGGGCATCGTAAAGTTTTTCTTTACAAATCTGTATCGATTCGTAAACTCTTCGTTTGTATAATTCCCCATCTTTATCATATCTGCAATGATTGTAACTAAGATATAAGAGTAAGTTTATAACAAAGAGCATTGAGTAATGAGGTGGGGGGGGGGGGGTTAACTTACAGAACTGCTGCCTCAGGGTTCAGTGGATTCGCGTTATCAATCTTATAGAAAACTCGTCGTGCATAGAGTAAAACTTGTGATATATGATTCACATTTCGTCTGAAATAAAAATCGAATTGTTCAAATATTTCATAAAAGTGGATATATCGATACACCAGTAAGGTGGATATATCGATACATCAGTAAGGTGGATACACTAATATATCAGTAAGGTGGATACACCAATATATCAGTCAGGTGGATATTATTGATTGTCGTGAAAAAAATTTTGTTTACCCAACAGTAGATTTAGATATATTGTGTATATTTCTAACAATATCAACACATGCAACCTGTACAATGTTTAAGCTGCAACAAACCATTACTATGCAATATGTATTATTCATTGAAGTAATCAAATACTTAAAATTTATTAGTTTGTAATAATCGATCATAAGAGTGCAGCCAATCTGAGGCTAATTAATCAATTTAATATTAATTTGTTCGTCAGTCTACTCAACAAACAGTGGTTGTTAAACAGTTTTTTGCTCAAAGTATAGACTGTAACCAGATAGACAGATAAATTTCAGGAATTACGAATGGCATATGATTTTTGATTTAACGAGAAAATATAAAAGAACAACCTAGTACAATAATATACCAAGGAGATAAACCAGGCAGGTGGACATAAGTGTATATACCAGCCAGATAGACATACATACACACCTCCATTTTTGAAATGCTCTTTTACAATCAAGTTCACCAGTTTCGGGGTTTATACATGGATGGAATATTGGCACATCGAATTTCAATCTCTGCAGAATAGAGAATAGAAATCACTGTTAGAATAGAATTTACAAAATATCATGGTTCAGTTGCTATATATCTTTATCTAAATGTGACTATGTCAACTCGATAAACACTTACCGGGCAATCGCCATCGGGGTAATTTTCTGGTATAATCAGAGAAAATTTGAATACTCCGTCTTGATATAATCCTTGCCGGATAAATAACACACCAAACCAAACTATTGGATATAAAATATTTCGCCATATTGGTTAAATTTGACTCTAGTAGTGGTTTATGTTTGATTAGTTGACCTCAAATTCTAAAGGATGCGGGTAGTTCCTATATTTGAGACTTTAGTACAAGAGTTATCTTTTAAGACTGGTCTTTATTTCTTAGATTCGCTAAAGAACTAGGCCTAAGATGATTTGTCTTTAATCCAGCTCTAGATTATGGGACCGGCCCAAGAATTTCTGGTAATGTAATTTGAAGCACAATTAAACAAATATGGCATCAAAATTGAGAATTAATAGCAATAAATCAATAACTTACGCAGGGATGATTTCGCTGATGGTATTACATATACACCTGGTAGTCTTTGTTTTTGTAATTGATGACTGAAAATAAAATTTGATAAAAACCATTTTTACATTTAAATGATCAAGTCCTACTTGAAATTAATAGGTTACGAGAATCAAATTAGTTTCAATGACTTACTATTCCGCTAGTAGTGAATATTCCAAGAAGAAAGGTCCGTAACTATGGTTTCCTTTAGGTGTACTCGTCTTTTTGTCGATCATTTTACTCGCGAGTTGTAATTGAGCTTGCGAATCAGGGATGGACGGTAGTGTCTTTTTACCCAGAGAATTTTGACGGCTCAGCGAACTAGTGCTTGGAGGGGTTTCTGCTCCATTCTCCAATGACTGAAATCATAGAATTACGAGGTGAATATAAAGATGTTTAGTGGATACAGCACAGAAACGCTCGGTCGGTGTTTGTACTTACTATATTTGATGACGCCATGACTATACATTATGTTGAATGAATGTCCTCGTTGTTAACTATTGCACATCCTGAAAATAATCAATTCTTAAAACAGCGTCTAAAGGCCCTATTAAAAAAGTCATATTATGATGAATAGGCCAAAAAGGTTTCAAAAATAATCAGGATTCAGTTCAGAAATAAACAAACGAACAGACCCACCCAGCAGGACGGGGGAGGATTGTGTAGGCAGCCTAGCAGGAGAGAGGTAACGTTAGAGGGGAGAATATTTGATTTTTCACGACACCCCCATCGATCACCAGCCCACACAAGCAGCTTGCATAATGAAAGTGAGTACGGCGATAAGGTGATAATTCAAATGATAATCTGTCATGTTTTAAAAATTTCTCTCACCCTGCCCTCCATGTTTGACGGTGCTGTCATCTATATGTTTACTGATTAATCGAGAACCGGGTGGCTCCGATCATATATTTTTCACACGCCAGATTTTTCTCGTAATTTCACTGAGTATTCAACAACTATAAGATGCTAATCTCAAAGATTCGGAGATTTTTCCTCTTTTTCAAATCATATTTCATTCTAAAACTCTTGACTCTTCCCGGTCGGTTTCTCGGAGCTATCCACCATCAATACTCAGTTAACGATAGATGGCGAGTGAGTGGTTTCTCGTTTCGCACGACTGACCGAGTTTTATCTGCTGCTGCTGGCTGAAAAAAACTTCAAATACATACAGGTTCTTATTTTAGGTCATTTATATGTTGAATTAGAAGCACAATGTGTAATACAATGAATGAATGAGAGTATGTTTCACAGAGGCACAGCAGCTGTCAAAATTACGTCACGACCTTTTTGGGCGAAAAGGCTACAAAAAATTGCGTTACACTTGCAGCAGCAGCATTTATAGTCTGTAATAAAACGCTCATAGAATGTTCAATGTTGATCTCTACGATTTATCTGGGTATAAATAGAAAATGTTGTCACTTTGTTGAATTTGCGATGTAGCCTGATATTAGTGCCATGGCCCGATCCACTTCAGGCTCCTACAGTACTCCTACAAAGGGTGCACTTAAGACTTTTGCAAGTTTGAACTTGGTTTATCCTCCAGGTCATCCTATACTCCGGTGCTGAAAAGCAACCTCACTACTGTGGTCCCCTGGGTGCATACTTTCTCATGTCATGACTCAAATCTAGAATTTGAAATGGAAATCTATATGTTTTCAGCAGTTGAAATGGCAGGTCGAGGCAGAGGGAAGAAACTTGAAAGACCCCGCCCCCTGAGATCGTTGAGCGTGCCTTGCGTAACTACAGAAATTCCGATTGGTCCAGTCCAGAACGAGCACCAAACAATCCGTCCAACAGATCACAAAGAACATGGTAAGTCTGTCTTCTATTTCACAGGCCCAACTCTGTGGGACCATGGACGTATTAACTAGAGTCTAAAACTGAGTAAACTGAGTCTAGTTTATACGTCCATGGTGGGACTGATTAGTTCTTTTGTTGGGAAAACAATTAGGATAGGCCTTGATTAGTGCTTACTTTTCAGGTATTAAATCCAATGAAAATGCTGAAAAGTACTCATTTTGTGGACTCAATGTCTAATACAGTTCTACGGATGATTTTTGACGGTCTCCAGAGTCGTCATGACTTAGTCAAAATTCAACATGGTTTTTCCTTCCAAATTTTGAATTTGAATGCATTTTCTTATTTCATGGCTGAAAACTGAACTTCTCATTTCAACTGTCTATTTTCAGTGCTGTTCCCAACAGTAGGCAGAGGAAGAGGCAAAATTCAAAAACCACGTCCCCTCAGATCAATAAGTGTTCCGGATGCTACGAGTCCCGAAATACAACCAACTGTTTCACTTAACACGATATACAGCCCCGTGAAAACAATACACCCCACTACTGTTACTGGTGTTAGAAACCTACCACCGGTGACACCGAAAAAAACTGAAACTCAACTCAAAAAAGAAAGTGAGTAAAAAGATTTTATTTCAAACAATATTCACACTTCTCTATTGGGTCTTGATGCACGTCTCTATGAGACACCTGTAAGACCTTCAGTATTTTAAGTAGTGTGTGAAAAAAATTTGGAAAAAAAACTGAAAGAAAAATCTGTGAATAATTAGATTTACGAGAATCTCGTTTACATGAAATTTATGATAAAATCCTGGTATTTTCTGTAAGAAAAAAGATTTAAAACGCTTGATACTCCTGTGAAATGTGAAAATTCCACACTGGCAAAATGAGACAAAACCTCAGATTCTAGAACGTAAAAAATCTCAAAGAATAGATAAATCCCTGAAGAGAAAAATTCCTGACGTAGAAAATGTATGAATATGATTCATATTTTTATTCCAGTGGAAAATGTTTTGACAGAGATTGATATGATACAGATGAATTTACCGACGTATAAATGGAATCATCCGGAGGTGAGGAGGATGCTGGAACTCGTGAGGAAACACGGATCCGCGATGGAGTATCACATGCGCGAGGACGTCGAGAATCTGTTCGACGATTTCCGTGATTTAGTGAAATCTAATCACGTGAATTCGATGATACGAAGTGAACTGCTCGAGGTGATTGAAGATCGCGCTCGCGGGTGGATGATGGACGATGACACTAGATATTACTACATTCAGAAATCTAAACAGATGACGGCACAGAAGGTAACTTCTTAATTCAATCAGGGTTCCTATGACTCCTTGATTCCTTGGTAACTCCATGGTAAATGGAAAATGTGCTGTTAAAGGTGCTTAAAAATCCTTTAATCTTGCAAAATGCCCTAAAATTCCTGTGAAACTTTTCATTAAAATGAGTTGAGACCAGGATATTTCTTGTTTTGACAATTAGGCGGAGTCGTTTTTGGAACCAGGAACCAGTGAATTAGATGAAAGAATAAAATTCTCTTTTTCTCTCTGTTAGGAACCTTTAATTTAATTCCTTTAAAACTTTTTATGGGTTACACCTACGATTAGTCGAGACCAGGATATTTCATGTTTTGACAATTAGGCAGATACTGAATTTGAAATCAATTTCAGTGGTTTCACTTGGACGTGAACCAATTGTGTCTGATTACTAAAATAAGATAATATCCAATACTTTAAGAGTCTGATTAGAACCGCGCACCCGTGAATTAGGTAAAAGAATAAAATGCTGTTTTTCTCTTTGTTAGGAACGATTTCTGGTGAAGAAAGTGAAAGTGATTCAGGATGACGTAATCGATATGAATTCCGTCGTTCCTGTTTACGACGACAATAAAATCACGTTGCATTATTCGTTTAAATTCGAAATTCCGGTCGTTATGACTGAAACGTTGACCGGCAAACGAGAAGATCGAATCCGTCTGATCGAGAGTATATCGGGCACGAGAATCAGTCTGAGTAGAGGTCAGTTTATATCACAGTCAGCATAGCCTGTGTTTATACCTATTGACTTGAAGAATTTGTTGTAATAAAGATAGATCTATGGAATATGATATGTATGATAAGATAAAAACCGACTATCTACAGATTAAAAGAATTTAAAAACAAGAATTTATTTATTCAATCTGAAATATATAGAATACAAGACGTTTCGATCTCACCTTAGAGATCATCGTCACGTCGTGTATTCTATATATTTTAGATTGAATAAATAAATTCTTGCTTTTAAATTCTTTTAATCTGTAAATAGTGGGTTTTTATCTTATTATCCGTTCACCACGTTTGAGTGTGGTTATTGTTCAGTGTTTATTACTAGTGATTTGAAGAATTTGTTGTAATAAAGATAGATCTATGAAACATGAAATGTATGATAAGATAAAAACCGACTATCTACAGATTAAAAGAATTTAAAAACAAGAATTTATTTATTCAATCTAAAATATATATAAGACACAACATTTCGATCTCACCCTAGAGATCATCGTCATGTCGTGTATTCTATATATTTTAGATTGAATAAATAAATTCTTGTTTTTAAATTCTTTTAATCTGTAGATAGTCGGTTTTTATCTTATTATCCGTTCACCACGTTTGAGTGTGGTTATTGTTCAGTGGTTATTCCTAGTGATTTGAAGAATTTGTTGTAATAAAGATAGATCTATAAAACATGAAATGTATGTTTTTCAGAGAGTTCAAACGGTGCTAAGCAGGTGTCTGTATTTGGTCCAACTGAAGGAAATATTCTGTAAGTAATTCCTGGTTTATCATTAATCGGAATTTACATTTACTAAAAGAATGACTCATTATGTTTTATTCTATATCTATAGGAACTGCGTTTATATCATCAATGACACTTTGAAAACTAACGAAGCCCCGACTGCTACGAAATATTCTTATCTCGGATTATATGACAACAATGCAGATGGGTATGTCGTTGGGATTTTGATCGTCGAGAAGTTGAAATTAGATTTTGTGTGTTTAATTATTAATTATTTTCTATTTTCAGAGCAAATCTTCCGTCTCATCAAACCAGTAAGTTATTTTTAGTCATATTCTTAAATATTTTGTGCTTATCAACTTTTGAAATTCATCGAAAAACAGATTTTTAATTCCATCATTTATTTTTGTGTTCATTTCAGGACCTCGAATTCGTAGAATTGAGAGTATGCCGGCGGGGGACGGTTGGGAAACCGAAATCGAAAGCAAAGATCGTTTGCGTCGTTACAGCGATTCATCGTTGAAACGTCACGGCGAAAGCTATTCAAACTTTTCGACTAAAAACTCCGATTCACGTAGCGTCTGTTCGAGTGGATTCGGAGATGTCGATGAGGATCCGTGGGACAATGATGCCGCCGCCGCCGCCGCTGTTACAACGCCGATTAAAGAATCTATCGTAATTCCCAGAAATTCCAAAATAACAGAAGAAATTGAGGAGAATTCAGTATCCGAGGATCTTGGATGCGTTTCTAAATTAAGCGATGAACTGCCAGTAGACGCTCCACTAGCCGAACTACCGGTGAATGGTGTTTATACTCGTTCATTCCTGTGTAAATGTTACAAGTCGCCGTTTAGCTCTATTCAACCGGCTGATTGGGAGACAATCAAAGAAAACCCTTGTTTGCGACCGATTCTTGGTGAACTGTGGGTAAATATCGCTACTAATTTCAAAATTCTGAAAACTACAATCGAAATGTGCCTCATAAAAAAGTGTCCTCACGAAATTCATCACATTACTGAAGTTGTCACTATTTCTGAGTCCTTATTCGCATATCAAATTCGATTTATGATTGGTTAAGTTGTCGTTTAGATGGATTAGTGGTCATTATAACGATCATCCCACCAAATTCAGCGAGTTTGAGTAAATAACAAAATACTCATGCACTTCTTAATGTTATATACTGTATACAGTGGAACCTCGTAACAACAAACTTCACTGGACCAAAAAATCTGTTAGTTATAAACGGATAGCATCGTTATAGCCACTATAAAAATAATCAATATTCTCTTATGTGGGACAAAATTCTAGGTTTGTTATAACTGATAAATCTGAGGTCATTAAAACGAGGTTCAACTGTATCACATTTAAAAATTGTTCACATTTATATTCAAGGTGATAGGAAAATTTGTTTCATATTTTAGAAAATTCCCGGACGAATGGAAAAGATAGATTTGTATGAGCGTTTTGGTTGTAATGGTGGTATAGTGCGTCGTCCTTTTCTTGCTACAAGCTGGCCACGCCCGAGATCTGGCGAGATGGATTCCACTACAACCAGGCCGCGAATAAACTCTGGATCTAGTGAGACAGAGCCTACAAGCAGGCCGCGAATAAACTCTGGATCTAGTGAGACAGAGCCTACAAACCGACCACGATTAAACTCAGGATCTGATGAGAATAAATTCTCACCTCAGATAAATAGCAACTGTGATAAACCAGATAGTATTAATACAAAAGATGGCGCTTTAATCGCAGGCGCGCGAAATGAGCCGAGTTCCAATAAACTTCATCTATTCACTACCAAAGAAGAGGATAATAAACTTGAACATAAAACTGTCGCTGAAATAGCTTTACCGGATAGTTTCGACGGGGAATTATCGCTGGAAAATTTAAAAATCGAAGAGATTCCTTTACCGGAGGGTAGGGATAGTGATTTAGATGAATCTCTTCCCGGTGAGTGGGACGTAGAGATGGAAATCAAGTTCCACAGCACGACAATTGGTGACATTCCGTTACCGAGTTCGAGCTCGTCGGAAAGTGATGTATCACCTCCGCCTCCAGCAGCACCGACCGCTCCAACTCCAGCGCCATCTATCACCCGCAGTAAGTTTCAACCGAATATACGACCGTTACTATCAATACCGCAAACTCCGATGTGGTACGTTCCGTACCCGCCTCGTCCTGACAACAGAGTATTATTGAGACAACCCCCGCCGCCGAAATGGTACGCTCCGTATCCGCCGCATCCCGAACACCCGCTGAGACACCCCCCTCAACCGAAGTGGTACGCTCCGCATCCTCCTCATCCGCAGGAATTATTGAGGCGTAGAATGATGCAACCTGCATTTCACCCTATCAGTTTTTCTCCGATATGTAACCATAATCCTAATCAATATTTCTATTACTAATCAATTTTGATTGCACTCTCCTGCTAGAGAAATAATTGACTCAACATTGACTCGGGCCTTGGTGTTGATATCTAATGAAATAAATAGTTAATTATTGTTAAACGTTCTTGTATTTTAGATGCAGTTTTCTCTAAGTAACCGCATTTATTTTTGGGTGAGATGCATGTTTTGCTTTATATGTCTCGTGCTAAAACGGCAAAAAATGAGCCAATTTCACATGAATATGAATCTGTATGGACGAAAGTGTCTTAATTTCGATTTTCGTTGTTTAAACATATTGTTAAATGTTGATGTTTAGTAATAGTGAAACTGGCTCCGAAATCAGCAGTTGTCTCCTGTAACTGTTCTATAAATAGAATTATTGTACAGATTTTCGTTCTTTTGAAGAAAATATCTTTTTCTTCCTAACTGTACTTCGTAGATATCGCTATCTGCTTTATGGCTGTGCCTTCAAATTAACTTCATTTATTTCTTACCCGATAAGAAGTAGAAGGTTTTTTTGTATCTTCCATGCATTTTCACTGCTTTACTTTATTTGTACTCATATATGTCTTGCCACTTGTCCTGAAACTAATTGTCTGGATTATCGTGTGCCCTAAACAAGAAGTTTCCTTCTCCACTTCACATGCGATGATGTCACATCATAGTTCTGACTGTCCCAGAATTAGTTCGTCATTGATAAGATGAATCGGTCACGTGTGATCAGGGGCAAGCTGAGTTAGCTAGCAGGGAATTCCCTCTTGTGCGCACACCTCTCCTATAATACATTACAATATCACGTCAGTTTGCTTGTGCTATTTTTGTGTTCGATGTTATTGCGGTGCTAGTTAATATACTGCTTAATGGTCCAACAACTGCTTGCATTTACTTTCTATTTCTCAGCAACACAATAGAATAGCATTTGAACTATATACATAGCCACTGCGACTAAATGTCTTATGATATTGATAAGAACTTTGGTGATATAATTTGAATGAGTTCAATGACATTAAGTTCTACAATTATTTTATCATTGAGTCTTTATCGCATTATTTTCTATTATTCATTACTCACAATGCACCTTTCATACCAGGTATATAAATACATATTTATATATTTCACCAAATGAGTGATGTATTTTTATAGTTTTTTACGCATTGAAATGCTAAGACTGTTATGGCTGTAATGTCCAATTATTTCAAATTTCAATCATTTTTGATACATGAAAGTGAGTGATGCCTCATCAGTTATTTAGAAAAATGTTAGTTTTGTTTCGTTTCGATGTCATCAACTCTCTTCATGTATTTTGTTTTCAATTTCGAACCTGAAATAATTGGCCATTTGACAGCTTTAGGGCAGATAGCATTTTTGTGTCAGACACATTTTTACATCTTCGCACACTGTAGCCTTTTGTAAATAGTAGTGGAGATTTCAGAGCAAATGAGATTAGAAAAATCAGAATCATTTAACTGAGATCGAATTTAGTTAATGAAATCGTCATAATGTTTGTCATTACTTATTTTGTTTGTTAAATTACAAAAAGTTTAACTAATTCAGTATTATCGAAACAATATAGATATTATAAAAAATACATTTATTGTAAATAGTGAAGATTTATTGTAAAAAGACAAATCTCTTAGTAAAAACTATTGTTATGCGATGATCGTAACAATGTATCGCATTTTTGTTCTCAAATCTCTACAAAATGCTGTTATGAATGATTATGATTAAGCATTCAGCCTGTGTTGTTAGTTATCTGCGCTTTTATATGTCCTTTCAGCTGGTCCCTTCCCCTTTGGTATTTTTGTGACCATAAATTGTGCCAATAAATGCGCTATCTTATCATGACAGAGGTTATTTTCGCCCACCTATTTTTTCTATCCCCATTTTACCCGGTAGGCTGTATAAATATATTTGACATTTCAATGAGTCTCGAAGCCCCTTATCTCCCTTCCCTATTAGGTATATCTATATCTTCATATCCTAAAATCTCTTCCATTACAATTTAATCTAATTACGGTCTAATCTAATACATAAAATTTCCCTTTTCTAAACTTTGCCTGATTTAAAAATCCCCGAACCTATTACGATCCATATCCTATATATCCCATTAACAAGTGCTAATTTTAAGATATCCCTACCTTATGATGTGTATCCCCCAATTGGTTTGATGCCTTTGTATTTCCTTATGTATTGATCCCAACTTTGTGTGGCCCAACTATTATATAATCAAGATATCCCTGTATCAATCCAAATTTCCCACTCCCAAGTGAGTATCTCCTATGAAAATGCTAAAAACCATCCCATTTCGATGTATGACCCCTCATCGTGAAAACACAAGACGTGGAATGCGCCAGTGTACATAAATTAACCATTTGTTAGAACCATTTATTTTCTTTGTAAAATAAAATGACGAGGACATGACGTTATTCAGGATATGTAGTGTTTTTTTTCTAGTCATGCAATTTTCTACACAAGTCTGTAATTCACAAAATAAACATTTTGTACGAAACTTTGTCATATTATGCGTTGGTATATTTGACATTTTATATGTTTGCTCGGGATATTCACAAACTTGCAGCACTTTTGATGGCACCAGTTCCAAACCAGAGACCAAAAATCACAAAAAGAACAGTTCAGCTTCGTGTCAACTCCTCAGCCATTGATAACAAACCTTTTTTACTAGCCAAACCGACGAAAAACAAAATGCATTGTTTACTTGATGTCTTTGAATATTAAATTTATTTTTAAACTTTATGTACAGTCATAACAGGTAAGTATATATATAGCACACATATTTTGTACATGTGACTTAATTGCACAATGGTAACCTGTGTGTGATAACCGATAGTTGATTGGACTACTTAATGTTTTTAGACATATACTTTACTATGTCATGTACATCTATTAGGCAGATTTCAATAGGACACTTTCCACTTCAAAAATGGCAATTCTTCCTTCCAGAACCGGTAGGAGCATATTCTGGTCGAGAGATTGCATCAGAAGAGAATTGCACAACGGCTTGAGCCCAATTTCTTTATTTCTATAAACATCATTATTGAAGGATGTATAGAACAGACATGGACATTATGTACATGTGTAAATATCATGATACAATATCAGAAGAATGAAGTGTTTGAATGGTCTAACATTTCCTTCCTCTCTGCTGCTCTAGATAGATTATTTGGTGGAATGATTTTTCGGGGAATTCCTCAAATGATTGCAGGGTCCGATTTTTTGGGGAATTCCTCAAATGATTGCAGGGTCCGATCTAAGCAATCGTCATATCATCATAAGGGCAAGTAGGTTATCATTTTCACTTGTCCTCAGGACTAGTGCAATTTTACGTCTCGAAGCTTTTTGCCAATTGATACAACAGTTGGACTGCTTGTGTAGGGCAAGTAGATTTAAGTAAAATTTCAGATACGCCTGCCCCCAGGCAAGAAGTTCTTATTCCTTAGATTGGACTCTGGATTGGAATATGTATATACAAATTCAGACAGTAGTGAAGGATAATGCTGAATAAAACCAAGTAATGTGTGCACATATATATATATATATATATATATATATATATATATATATATATATATATATATATATATATATATATATATATATATATATATATATATATATATATATATAAATATATAAATATATAAACATATATATATATATATATATATATATATATATATCTATATATCAACTATTATCATTTCCTATGACATTCAATCAAATACAAATAAATAGAAAAATATCACAAACTGTTAAATGAAATACAAAATAATGCAATAATCACAGATATAACATATTAAAAATGTCAAGGGACAGCTGGAAGATGATGGTACGAATGTATTGGCCTATATTGATCAGCATGAAGAGACAATGATTTGAATATGAACAGTACTCGCGTTCCATGCTTAGTTCACTGAATTGACTATTGGACTAATAGGCATTAGAAATGCATAATAAACAGCACGAACCAACGCCAGAATGCCGGCTGCATAAAACCCTGAAACAAAAATACTTCATTATTGACACATGATTTTTGATGATTATTCAAAATAGATTGATTTACAATATATATCATATACATTATGTGTCAATTATAGTGATTAAATACAGGTTTATGCAAAGGTAGATCTATTCAAGATGTATTTAATGAGGCCTGTATCACCAGCTATCCCACTAGATGGCGTGCGTATCAAACATGGCAACTACATCATCATTTTGTTCATCTATATTTCAATGTCCCACGAAACCTTTGACAAATTATGACTCTTGAAATTTAGGATTCATATAAAGCATGATCTTAATTCATCATTCATTCAATTTGAGAAATTACCGATGGATTTTAATCGAATCAAACAAAAATGTTGTTTGAACGCACACCAGCGACACCTGGATGTTCACTTGCCACAGTCGAACGTAGCCACCTGTTTTCGTTGCTCTAGATTCGATCAAATTAAGCGGTAATCATAAAAATCAATAATTATCAATCCGGTAGTCGAAAGAAAGTCTTCATTTGAAATCTAAACGTTTTTGAATTGTCAAGATGTTCGCTCATTACTGTCATAGAACGACATACACAACAATATAAACACACACGATCGCTACGTGTACGTGAGGGCGAGTGGTTGACATCTGATTTTACGAGTACGGTCCTTGAACGGTGCTGACTCCGATTCCACAGTAATAAATACTCCGCGCAAACATAACTATCGCAGCTAGATAAAATACTGCAAGACAATTAAACAATGAGTGAATCACATCTGATTGAATGATTAGAAATATAACTCGAATCGGACAGCCGAATTGATATTCCGTTGCGATGGTTTGGAGAATTGTAATTGATTGAGTTCATTCATAATTCGACTTGAAAGCATTTGAGGAGTCAATTGGAAATATATGATATTTAAGCGTATAATTATTGCAGGAAATTTTACATTAAGTTATTGATATTTCTATATTAACAGTTGTAACTTACCAGTCCACAACACATAGTATCCGCCATGTTCACTGGCGAGTACGAACGTGCCAACCTGAAATAGATATATCTAGTGATAAGGCTAAAAAAAATTGATACCTTGTTTCTCCGCTCTGCTGAGCTTAAATATTGACCCGGCCGGCCGCCTATCTACCCTATACATTACTTTTTTTTAAAATCGTGATCAATTTTACCACAACAGACCCGGCCGCTATAGGAATGAACTGTTTATAAATTTTATCATATTTTACAAAAATGACCCGGCTGCTGCGGAGAAACAAGGTATAATTTTTGTTTAGCCTAAACTAGTTTTTCGGATTTGAACGAGCGTTTCTCTTGAAGGCGATAAGTCAAACACATCCATACCCATCACGTTAATGCATTACAATAAATAGCTGATCATTTTTGCTAATCAGAAACTACATTATAAAGTGTGAGTATTATAAAACGGACACTTACGGTGACTCCGATTGCGATTGCTAGAAATACTAATCCGATAACAAGGTGAATGATAGCCCTCATGCGAGCGTAAGTGGGACCTACTGACGACCTGCAAAATAATCAACATCGAACATAATTCATCGCGCGATGAATTTCGCTTTCGAAATAATTCACTGATTTGAAACTTACACTTTACGACAATCAGGACATCGAGCTAATGCACTGTTTTCACGACCGAACTGAAAAAATAAAAAACAATTTTGGCTAAATAAAAATGATACCGTGTTTCTCCGCAGCGGCCGGGTCATTTTTGTAAAATATGATAAAATTTATATACAGTTCATTTCTATAGCGGCCGGGTCTGTTATGGTGAAATTGATCACGATTTTAAAAAAAGTAATGTATAGGGTAGATAGGCGGCCGGTCGGGTCAACATTTAAGCTCAGCCGAGCGGAGAAACAAGGTATCAATTTTTTTAGCCTTTATGAATGATTCGTACGAACTGTTTAGGAGTAGAATACTGTGGTACTTACGATGAATGTAACTCCACAATGATAACAAACAGCTCTCTTTAACGATCCAGGAGATTGTACTGTAGTTACTGTACTCTCTGAACTGAGGCGTATCACTCTTTTACTACAAATAAAAACAAACAGAAAAACGAAATTGAAAATTCAATGAAGTTGATGATTTGAAATGACCGGTTCAGAGTCGAGAATACTCACCAGTTTTGTCGGGGACAAGCGATACGCTGAGACTGTTCTCGACATATCAATAAACAATTACACGGGCATCTTACATACTTCTTACCAGGAGGAGCAACTTTAATCGGCTGAATTATAGAAAATATCTTAGATTAAAACAGAATTGAGGATTCAAGAGGTAAATCTGTTAATTTCAATCAAGAGATGAAAATTCTTATGATGTTCAGGAATTTTTTTCTAAGATTTCATTTTATCAGCTTCCAGTTCTGAATTGGGCACCAAAAATGGCAATAATATCAATAATAATAATGATGTTAATTATTAACACGTACCGTTGCTTCATTACAGTTTCCACATTTAACAACATGTTGTCGTAATTTCCCTGTTATGTCAATTGGAGTTTGACATATTTTACAATTTACAGCTTGACCCTGCGTCTGTGACGGCGTATAGGGCGGTGGTAACTCATCTGGACCAATAGGTGGCACTGATACAACAGTCTGTCCCCCGGCTGCTGTTGGATTTGCAACTCCTGTGAAAGTAGATGAAATCACACATGATACATGGTAGAAGAGAGCTCAGAAAATTACTGAGCTCAGTTTCAAATTGACTCCCTGACAGCCTGAATAAATCCGACATCCCGAATCTGAGAGGACAGTTTCTTAGTCAGCGGTTCCTTGTACTTCCCATCACCACAGTAACTGGACTAAACACCAACAATTCAAATCATAACACTCACTCTCCGACTCCAACAACCACAACACAACAATCAATCTCAATCAAAACCAAACCATTGGCATTATAAACTGAACTGTTTTTTTAAAAATAATTTACAGCAAACAAATAATTAACCTACGGCTATATTACAGTTTAGGATCTATTCTCTGACTTAATCAGGTAGATCTAAAAGTATGATCATTTATTCATTTTCAAACAATTACCTGATGGGTATGGAGTATAAACCGGTGGTAATTGGGCATCATTGCTTGATTTATCGCCTAAAAGAGGAGCTCGTTCATTTTCGCGACCGTCCGCCATTTTGTCCAATTATTCATGTGACGTTACAATTATAAACCGGTAGACGGCAGCACGAGACGGCTCCGAGTAACGTCGCGGGTTCGAATCTAAGCTGACGTCCGACTCTCAACCTTACCAAATATATGTTGTTTAAATGGGTCAGTGACGTGCGCGATATCATCGTGTGACAATGAATATTCTTCAGTCGTTTGGTGCAATCTGACAAGCGACTGTTTTGAGTGTCGTGGGAGGAGGGAGGGAGTGGGAGCCGGCGCTTGTCCTTGACGGGCGTTCGAATAATGCCGCTTAAACGGCAATTATCGTGTTTAATGCAAACTCTGCGATGCCAGTTTTACAACTTAGTTCCACTTAATGAGACCTATCTGGGTGTCATTACCCCTCCCCAAATATTTCGACCCAGTCCTCGCGGATCTTTAGAGGGGCCCAGTCATGTCACTTTCGCGCCGTGAAAAGAGGCATGCGGGACCAGATCTAAAATATGGTTCCTGATGATAAATCATTTGAGAATGGACTGCTTTTCATTTTCCAAAAGAAACATAAAAATTGTATCCTCCCACATGAATAGTCCGCACCCACGTATTTCGCCCAGCCTTTTTGGTCCCCGGGCCCCAAGATTCTGCCTATATATTTTAAAAATCAACATAAAACTATCTTCGTAACTAGGACTAGAACAAAGGGGTTCACATTCGGAGGTACATCGAGCTCACCTTTCTCTGTTATAGGCTCCATCGTCATCACTGAACTTCCCGGTGTGCCGCCGCTTGGATCTGATTATTAGAGTATTTTTATCAGTTTAATCTGCGTCTTTATATTCCGGGATCATAAAATCAACACTAGTAATAGTTTGACCCAATTACGTTAAAAATCAAAATGAGATTTTGCTGCACCGAATCTTAACCCACATTATTCCTTTCTCCCCTCGTCAGATACTAGGAACTGAAAACTGAGTTCAAATTCACGATCATCAATTTCCTATTTTTACGCGGCCGACAATTTCATTGATCTGAATTAAATTCGATAAAAGAAATAATTTTCTGATAATAAAGAAAAATATTTTCAAAAACAATTTTGATCTTTGCTCCTCGTGATCTTCGTTCGATTAGTTGCTTGACTGGAAGTTTTCGTGGATATAATGGATAAAAAAATATATGTCGGCCTCAAATCTATTTTTGGTCTCTAAAAAGTAGGAAAAATCATCAGCCAGACAACACTTTTATATATTAGCTATTTTACAAAGAGAAGTTCCAATTTTCATATCAACTTAGTTATGCTGAAAAATTAAAGGATGTCAACTAAAATAATTGCTCCAAAACTATTGTCTACAGTTTTCTCTTGGAATCCAATGCGACCACGCGAACGTGCAAATATATTTTCGAGGACATTCCCGATCGGGAACAAAGAGAACAATAGCATCGCATTTATGAGATGGTCTTTTTATACCACGATCCCATTATCCGTTTATACGACGATCGATATTTCCAGGGAGTTTAAAAATATCTAGTGTATTCGTGTTTGTAGAGCGTAGAATAAATGGGCTGAATGTCTGCGCTCGCATAACTAATGTATCAACGAATAGGAGTCGTGCATGATCATTGTGCGACCTTCACTGGTCTGACGGCAATGTCAAACTTGTTTTTACACACTGCATAGATGATATATATACCCGGGTAGATATTGCGCTCTTGGTAGAATTCTTCTTGGTGGTGTATTTTCGTATTATCTCTGCTGTGTTGGTTGCCATGGTTGAGGATGTACCATCAGCACCATACTGGCAATACCTACCGAGGAATCTCTCATACACTAGCGAACCGGATTCGCGTTGCATTCGTGGACCTCCAACTCATTCAAAACAGCTGAAAGATCGATGTATTAATAAAATGTCTTTGCAATCTAGTGACGAAGAGGCTACTATAAATGAACTCGAAGGTGAACTTGGGTCGTTAAATGAGCTCGAATCGACCACTCCAGAAATTGACGGTGTTGTGGATATTTTCGGTGATCTAGATGTGAAGGAAGATAAAACAGGGTTTTCCGATTATGGATCGGATCTGAGCACTTCTTCAAGTGTAGACACATTCAAAATTCCAGGTTCTAATAATGCGGATATCACGGTAATTGTTTCGTCCGATGATCCAGATTCGGAAGATTCTGGAACGGAGTCAAAAGTTAAATGCAAAACAGGTAATAACCACATAGCTAAGAAAGAAAACAATACGTGCTCAAAAGATGGTGGTAAACTTTCGTTGTTTATTCCGAATATTGCATCCAATCACGGTGATCTCGCAAAAAGTTTTCTTGATCTTCTGGACTCCGGTGAAGATGATGACTTTTTGGCAGTCGGTAAAGGTGAATTACGTAGAAGCACGTCATTGAAGACTAACAAAACACCACCAAACACTCCCCAGAGAAAGAAAGCTGTCAGATTTGCTGATGCTTTTGGACTCGACCTAGAAAATGTCCGACACATTTTAAATCTCGATGACCCACCAAAAATCCCACCATCAGCTATGGCCGACCTGAAGAAGGGTATCGAATCTGAACAAGTACCCGAAGGTAGTTTGTACTTCCAGGCTCAATTCGCTCAACCAGGAGCTAATGGTAATTTCATCCAGAGAGTCCATGCGCATAAAGTGAGTCTAGAAAACGCGATGATAAACAATTTGACCATCACTGGAACTGTACGCGTTGCCAACATATCATATCACAAACAAGTGCGGATTCGTTACACAACTAATAATTGGACAACATTTTCTGATATTTTGGGCAGTTATGTTCAAAATTCATGTGATGGGGCAACAGATCGTTTCAGTTTTACATTGGTTGCCCCAAGTGATCTGGTGACAGGCAATAAATTAGCGTTTGCAGTTGGTTTTGATTCGGATGGCCAGAGTTATTGGGATAACAACTTCGGCCAAAACTATGTTTTTGAATGTTTTGCCAAAACTGTACCGACATTAAACTCCGAGAGTACGTGGGTTCATTTCTTGTAAACAGTTCCAATCAAGGTTTGCTGCTCACTCAAATGGTAATACAACTTTACTACAACGAGCCATCTCTATTTTGAGGGGCTAAAGATAATGTTCTAAAATTCGTTTTTGATACATACGTAGTTGACTTACTGGATAAAGAGTTCATTGACCTCAGCAGCGATGTTGTGCCTATAAGATATCCAATGGCTTTAAAATACAAGTATGGAATGCAGAAATGGTAGTACCTTCGCACCATTCTCATTAAAATACAGAGTTTACACAATCTAACGTGGACCGTATGAGATTTCTGAGTCAGTGACTGATGAAAATTTTGTCTCGCTTGCTGAATGTGCCTAGACTGTAAAGAATTGATGCGACTGCTAGCATCGGGTCAATATCTTGTATATATCATAGAAATGTATATAAATGATAGTTAGATCTAAAGTATACTGATAAGTTGATTTGAAATTGAAAAATTAAGGAAATCAATTGTGCTCTGTTCATGTGCTAATGAAATGTGCCAAGATGAAAGTGTAGAGGTTTCAAGGTGCCAAACAAGGTTTTGCTTAAGAAAGATCACTGTGATAATAGGGGAAATGTTACTGATACGTTATTGGTTTTAATATTATGTCTTTCATGAGTGTTAATTCGTAGACTTTTTATGTAGATGAAATCCTTTCATGTTAGAGTTGATAATTTATATACCGGTATTCAGAATGTTCCGGAGTAATCTATAAAAATATGTCATAGCATTGTATCCGGTAGGTAATTCTGTGTAGGCTCTCACTTCCTATGTTCTCAGTAATACCGATGGATGAAATTGTCTGACATAAAATGTGGTTAATATATATATTTATTATATATGTATGTACCTATGATATGAATATAAATTGTGTACATAGAAACGATTGAATAATCTTTAATCAATACTAATAGAAAACCATTTTTTAAATGGTATATATGTTTTGTTAAGATATGTAATATAGTTTTCAAAAAGGAAAGATTACACAATCTTACTTCGGTGATTTCCTATCTTTCTGTATATATCGAGAATTCTTTGTAGGTTTTGCTGTTCTGGGTTGAACATACATGTACGTATCTTTAGTTCGTGGAGAATTTACTGGCGTGAAACGTAAAAAAATGAAGAAGGCCTTCTGTAGTTGCTCGTCTGTAAGCATAAGCCAAGCTGTTGTTTACCTGTTCAAAACCGTGGATGTTTTTCGCCTGGGGAAGTGGAAAACGGGGATGAGTTAGAGCTAGCTATACGTAAAGGTTGAATTGATTATATAGAAAGATCGTTTATTATTGGAATGTTAGCTTTTTGATGCCAGAAATACGAGCAAAAACTATAGCACGAGGTAATACGTGCAATCAACAACAAACTTTCCTAATGAAAGGCTCGCAGCACAGTTAATCCAGAATGAACTGGGCCATAGAGTTTCAATGATATTTTCATTATACAAATCTACTAATTACAATATATACGTGGAACTTATAGGCCTAGATATTCAAATTTCGCCTGCGCAGAGAAATCCTTGTAGACAAATATAACTGCGCCACCCAGAAGACAAGATTCCATGCCGTCCCCACCAATTTTAATGAAAGGTGCTGCTGAACCCATCGCTTTTATCTGCGTGGAGCTGGTGTAGTCACATGGTCCGATTTCTCGGCTGACCTTCTGGATCGAGAATCGAAGATTTATATATACATATATTTCTAAGAATGTGTTTTCACGTATGATAGAAATAACTGCGCTGAAGAATAGACGACGGTTTTTCACGTAGTAAACATGCGCTAATTCTACAAACCCATGTACAGACCACGTGATTCGATCAGGCAATGATATTTACGCATGAAGATTTGAAAATGTAGATTAGTAGAGCTATGTGCCAGACACCACACGTACACAATAACAACATTTAATTCTACAAAAAAAAATTCATCTTCGAAGTAGATCAATCCCATAAACAAAGTATTCCATCTATTTCAAGAACGAGTATCCTTGTGCTGATTATAGAAAGTGGTTTCCTTGGCAACTGCGTCTTTTATCCAAATAAGTCGTTAAGCGAGTAAGGGAAATTTTGTGCTCTGGTCAATTCTGGGCACGAATAAATGTTTCATCTCGATCGATGGTGTAATGAAAAGTCGACGGTAACGTTTATTTTTTGGTAGTGGTTGTTCGCGCAGCAGGCACTGTCGGTGCCTCCGCCGGGATTTGTTTTTTCTGGGACGATTTGAATAGAAATATTTAATTCTATTGAACCGTTTATCACACATACCAGTATTATACAAATCAGAAATAATTGACGCCAACTTCAATGAATAGTTTATATCAAGATGAGGAAAAAACACCGATCTTCCAGAGAACATGGGGGTTTGCTTTAACGAGTTGGCTTGGCTGAATTACCCTGGGGTTGTGATTGGCTAGAGGTCATGGCCACAGCTGGTTTAGAAAAAAACCATTCGAGGTTCTATGGCAGTAAGATTATAATTGGTCCAGTTGTCAACTGGTCAAAGATAGGGCCACTTCTAGACTTCTAGTTACATGGATCTATACCTGAAGGTTATGATCGGCCAAGTGATGCACTCGGTCGTCCAGAGAATCAAATTCACTCACTTAAAAAGATTCCCTAAAATTGGTCGTCAAACTTGTTTCGAGCACTATTATCATATATCTCAGTTTATGTACCCTATTGTTTCAAAAAAGAATTGAGCATTTATATTTACGCAAATCTTTCACGAAATACGACGTCAAATAGATTCCCGTGGGCCTAATCGTCAAATCGTGAGTTGCGTTCCATTACAAGAATATACCATGCACGCTGATAAGGGTGATTATTTCTTTATCGCACTTGGGGAAATCGCTGAAACCTTGGAGGCGGAAAAATCAGCTGAGTATAGGATATACGTGCTATGCGTGATGCATATGAAGAGTTATAGATAATCTGAACTATTTCCATCAACGGTAAGCCATTGATCGGTGAAAATCGATCAGGTAGTTGCAGCAGCAGGCCACGCGCGCCGGTCAATATAGATCCACACTAATCCTACAAACGTTAATTAATAAAACCACGGTTGGCCTTCACCATCCTCAGATTGTCTGCCCGCCGTACGCAAAGGTCCCTTACTGAGCTAGAAATCTCAACATTAGACTGCCATCATGCCAAAAAATTGAAAGGTTCTCCCATTTAGCATATTTGTAAACTTCATTGAATTTTACTTAAGTTTTTTTGTGGTAAAAAGTATCATTGTAGTCCATCTCTCCTGATGAAGATTTGGCTGTTTTATCTCAAGCGGTTTGAAAATAACAGGTAGTTTTTTATGTATAGTAATTAATGGGACACCCTGTAGTATCTGAGTATTAGTAATTTCAGATACCATTAATTTGAGATTAATGATGAAATATCAGGGGCGGCTCCTGGATTAGACATTGGGGGCTCCATTTATCAGCTGTGTAGCTTGCCGACGACGGTGCGAAGCGGTTTTTTTATTTAAATAGCGAAAGGCAATAAAAACAACGTATTAAGTCAACTGCCAGTGCTTGTCCTTTGAATAAGAATTTTCGGTATCAGCGTTTGACGATATGTTCACCATCTATTGGATTTTTGCTGAACTAGGAAATTCCTGTAGACATTGTAGTTCTGTAGTTCAATGAGCCACGATTTCGCGAGCGCCATCTATCGCAATATAGAAATAATCTGCCGGCCATTGACGTTCTCCGAGACGGTGTCCGTTATTCCAGTCCGGAGAGTGGCTGAGTCCGTGATACGCATTGTAGTAATTCTGACCGGACAGTGCTGACTATCAGCGGCTGATAGGAGAATCTCGGTCGCAATACTTACAGTACTGTGGGTCCCATAAGGGCCCTCTCTAACCCATAAAGTCTTAAAGATTTGAGATTGAGGCCATTTCTAAATGTGGAATGAACAGTTTTAATTCAATAATACAATTCATGAATGCTTAATTGATAAATCGCTTTCGTAAACCGGGTACAAAAAACACTTAAAATGCGCGGTTCAAACTGAAGTATATAATTTTGATTTTAGAAGTAAATGGAATATTCAGGCTTATATAGGCCTATGTTACTGCGATCTGAAATGAATTTCATGACGTCAAACTCTCGACTATCGTAAGGTTGATATTTTATTGATCGCGGAATCCCGAATCGATTGATTTACGACGTGCGCGTTGTGTGTCGGAGGGAGTGATACACACTAATAGTAACACTAACAGCGCGGCTTCGGTTCAAAGCCGTTTACGGACGGTGCGGGTAAATATCTCATGCTTAATATGTCGTAATTACACCGTTTCAAACATATTTTAGGCTTCAAACCCTCGCGTACTCGCTGAAGGATTACATTTACTACACTTAGGTTAGTATGTTTTATTTCAATATCGTTTTGAATTTGTTTAATTGAATTTAAGACTGAATATGAAACTGAAATTGTCAAATTCCTTGTCCACTTCCGGGTTTCGATATTTTATTTCGTCAATTTGTAATGGAATTGTTTTTCTACTTGAATTCTGTAGATTGTATTAATAAGGCGCTCCACAGAACTGAGGCTTCACTTTTCTTTCATTTATAGATGTTTGTAAATTTTGTGTTTTATAATTTAAAAAAAAATTTGGTCCGATAAATATGGCCACTTGAGAGAAAAATGTCACTGATAATTGACCCAGGCCTTTGGCTTATTGAATATTGCGCATAATGCTTTATTGGAGGGCGTTGAAAATTAGTAAAACTTTGCTTGAATTTTTGAAGACCTTACTGCTCATATTATATAAATTCAGTTTGTATCTTGTAACTAATGTTTTGCTATTCTATTCATTTCAGTTATTTGTGGATATTATGAAATAGTTTCTTCTTTTTCGCGATGAAAACATTATTAAAATTTACTACAACATTCAATATGAAAACGACAATAATAATGTTACCGATAGTATTGTGGACATGTTTGTGTTTAACTGCAGAAGGGGCTGTAGTGAAGAGGATTAATATACCTCACAACGCCGATATAGGACACCGAGTTACATCCCTTCAACCTCTCGGTCAGTTGTTCCATATTATGGACGGAATTGATGAGGATTTTTCGAAGTTTTTCTCGATCGGAGACGGAGGTGAAATCGTGACCAGTCGTAAAGTCGATGAGTTGGTCGGTAAAGTTTTCTCGTTGACGGTGAATAACGCTCTGGACGGAGGCTCGTGGCTCGAGAAAATTCACATCCAGATTTTCGACGGAAAACGAATGTTAGTCTTCCCGAAACAACAATACACAGGTCACGTATCGTCACTAGCCAGGACCGGAGCAGTCGTCGCCGGACTGGAAGATATATTCACAAATTCGGATGATGAAAGTTTGAATACGGTGAGGTATTCTATCGATTCCGGGGATGATGTTCCGTTCCTGTTGAAATCACGTCGCGACGACGCGCGTCACGTCATGTTGGCGACGGCGCGACCGTTGAATAAAGTCAAACCGCTTTTTACGTTCCTGATAGTCGCCGAGAACGCGTACGGTGAATACGCCTCGACCTCCGTGAAGGTCATCGTGGACCAGGTCGACCGAGGCGTTCCCCGCTTTCCGAAATCCGTTTACAACGCGGTGATTTCATCGCAAACGAAACCGGGTTCGGTTATTCTGAAAATGAAAGTGATTCACAGCGGACCGGTCACGTATCGTTTGAAGCGACCAAATTCTATTTTCGCGATTGATTCGAAAACCGGAACAATTTCTCTGAAAACGAAAGTCAACCCGGACGTTTACGCATTCGAGGTAACGGCTAAAGATGCTTCTGGTCGCGAGAGTAACGCCGTCAATATCCGCATTAACGTCGAAGGGAGCCTTAAATTTCGACCGAAAAAATCGCAGAAATCAAAGACGACGACGACATCTGAGAATAAGATTTTGAAAAGAAGAAGAACTCGACGTTCGATTGGAATCAGACATCGACGAGAATTAAACCGACGATATCGTCGAGCTCTACTGCGACGTCGCACTAAACGAGGAACGCTCGTCAAGATTACTAAAAACGTGCTAGAAAACGTCGACTCGACAACGGAGCTGTTCGGAGTTTGGGACGGGAAACAGTTGAATTCGAATTTACGTTTCAGGTTACAGGATCCGAAACCTCGTCAATTCAAAATTAACGTAAACACCGGTAAAATCTCGCTCCTCGACGGGCAAAAACTGGATTACGATAACGTGAAAAATCGCACGATTACATTCAATGTCGAAGTTACTGATATTCAAAGTTCTTCTCCTTCAAATGGTAAGTGTCTCGGTGTGAGTGGCAGGGATAGATTCAGGGGGTGGGTTTTGGTATGCAGATTTCTTTTTGTCGAGGCAGAGACTGGATCGGGATTTCTAACGTCGATAGTGGAACCCTGTGTCCATCGGCGTGGTTGCCGATAAATGCATTTTCTTTTTGACCCCGGTTTTCTAATTTTTCCTAGATCTGGCGTTGTGGTGTATGAAATCTATTTACAGGATCAATTTTATTTTTCGTCACTTAAAAGCGGATGAAGACATCATAATTTTCAGAAACACGACAGCTTTCTGAGATATTTGTCATGTAATGGATAACAACCTGATACCTGCCTGGTACAAGCCCTGCTGCATGTAGTTATGAGTCATTCATAGTTGTTCATGTTCTTCTTCAGATCCATCACTTTTCATCATTGACTAAAAGCTGCTATAATGTTTAATCCATTATGAAATAATTTGGTGTTTTCAGTCTTTCTGGACATGTTTTTTACTTCTTCATAAAGTCCTGTATAAATAGGGGTTCAGGCTGGTATTTTCAAAATCTGAATTCTAGAATTTATTGGGGTAATCTTTTACAATTTCAAAATTGGATTAGGTATGGAACCCCACAATTTATCAGGAGGCCTTTGAACTATTTTGGTCGCTGAAATCAAGTGGTCTGTACTGATATATTTTTTTTAGAAATATCCGATTGCTATCAAGCATTCCGATAGTGCTTTGTAAGAAAACAGGAATGTTTGTAATATCGAATATTAACAATGCGTTTAACCTAATTCCACAAGCTGTTTGATAAAGAATGATAGAATACTGGAAAATCACCAACACCAGAATATCACTGAATCATTAACTGATCAATTTCTTATTCCGTAATTCATAAGATTCATATGAGATATTTCTAGAAATATTCTTTTCTATACTTATGACTACAGTCGACTCAGATCTCAACTCCTACGCAGTCTACTGAATTGTCATTATCGAACGTGTATATGTTATTCCAGTGTGAGGAATGCTTCCTTGAAATGACACGTACAAATAAACTACAGGTTATAACACTACAGTGGCGCACTATATTTACACTAGAAAGATTCCAAAAATTATTACTGATTCCTTTACTGAAAATGCGTTTAAAACCGTAACGTTCATCAACTCTTCAAAATCTGAATAAATTCTCCTAAAATAACCAGTTTTTTGCGAGCGCAATCCTGTCAGAGAAATAGAAATGGGTATTAAGTGTTAGACATTACTTGTATATACAGCACATGCATTACTATTTACGCACTAGTAGAGAATCAGACATCTCACACATTCACAACCGATATCTCGCATTCGGGGTATAAAATGCCGGAGCGTGACTGAATAATTATGCGATCCATCATCGGGCTGCATTTTCTCAGCCGGAGCCAGTTGACAGAAAGCTGAATCCCGGATATCTACGATGGGGCATAGAAATGTGTGTTTCGCACTGACGAGGAGAGTCGAGTTAATTTGTGACGATCGTTTGTAGAATACGAATAATTCATTGATACAAGACGTGCGGAACAGATTCTATCGCAGTAACGCATTATCGTCAAAAAAAAACTATCCAGGCCTATACTTTATCCCGGAAAGCTTTTTCTTAAACAATGCAAGTAAGGTTAAACCCTCTTAATTTGGATATTTTTGATATTATTCGCGGTCCATGAAATTTGATGTTAAATCCTGATTTTTCATTCCTGATTAATATTATGAATGACGGAATATCATTTTACGTATTATGAAAATCGCAATAGATCTGAAGGTGACAAACGTGTCAGGTTTTTCATGAATAATGTCGATGTAATATGGAATTAGTTTTGCAGCTCGTGAGATCGGTAGTTTGTAGTGAAGCCTTATTACCAGTGTTTCCTGCTGATCATTCCGTCTCTTGTGACATCAATTTACCATTCATTTCCGCGACTCACGGTGAAGAAAAAAATCTACCGTCGTCGTCGTCAGTTCTGTGATAGTTTCACTGAATTAACCATTCGCAATCACAGATAATATATCTCAATATTTCAGTACAGAGACTGCACAATAAAACCTGATACCAGTAAAAGTGATCGCAGATAGTACATACTTCATAGGTTAAATACTTTTCATTTTTAAAAAGAATGCTAGATTTATACAATTTTTAGGGAGTATGATATTCTCAGGATAGGTTGTCCTCCATTGTCGGAATCTCGCTATGTCGAAGTATCGTATCGCAGTTCGCCTTTGACTCGTGTCTCATCAGGTATAAATGAGTGTTCAGAAATTCATCCACAGCCCGCGATCTCATTTATAACCATTTCATCTTAAATCGGAAGCTATGAAGTCTGCATCGATGTCTCGTGACGGATGATTTTTTTATGACTTTTCGCTTTATCTAAATTCTATCTTGAAAGCGATGAAATGAATCGAGTGCGTTTCGATTCGGTCGATGAATTGATTATTTTCAGCTCACTGTTTGTTTCTGAAGCAGCGATTACCTTATAACGCAGTTCTTACAGATCAGGAAAAATCAAGGAATTCTGACTCTTTTCTCGAAAGTCAGAGAATTTGAATTTTGGTGTCTTGTTGTTCTCGCCGGTGATGAGTGGCACCATGGACTCTAAATCGTTTAAGAGTCCATGGTGGCACGGGCACGAGGAACCTTTTGATGACAAACAGCTATAAAAACAATAATGTAATCAGGGAATTTATTGTCTAGGTTCGCAGGGATTTCGGATTCCCTGATCTGTGAGAACTGTGCGTTGAACAGAAATTCATAAATACCGAATCAGGCCGGGTGGTATGAAATATGAATTTAATTTGAAATGATTGGTTTAATTTATAGCATGACCCTGCGGCGGGTACCCCTAGCAACGAACAATTGAAAATTAGCACATTTTTTATATCGAGGTTCGAAAATGCCGAAGCTCTCTCTCACTCTTTCTCTCCCCGAGCTCTTTGTGTTGCCATAGTTACATGTGATCGGGGTAATCAATGATTTTTCTCGGTGGAAGTCTTTTTAACGGAAGACTTTATATTAATCCCCTTATCCTGTAAGACCCTAGTGTATAACCCTGTGAACCGTATCAGCAATACTTGTTTGTCCCTCGCAATTTAACTGATTAAGTTATGAATACTCAACTGTTCACGTTGAATGTAGATATTTCATTTAAAATGTTCAGCAGAATCTCATTACGACGAACATCAGAGAAACCAGAAAATATATTCGTAATAAATAGCTCGTTATATTCGGTATGAAATTTTTTAGATTGCCCCATTTTAAAGGACGGAATTCTAGGTTTGTAAATATTTGATAAATTGTTATTTGTCTGAGGTCGTGAAAACGAGGTTCCACTCTAATCGATCTTTTCCTAAGAAAAAAATTGGGCGTGTGAACGTGAAGATGACTTTCAGTTGCGAGCACTGAATGCCTTCACTCGGGGAATAATTGATTACGCGTTTCTTATCTATAACCGAGTTATTGATATTTTGTGGCATTGCCGATGGGTATTTTAAAAACGTCGACTTTTCACCCATTTTGAATCTGAGTATTCCGTGCATATTTCCTCCGACATCAAACAATTGTTTATATTCACTTCCATTAGGAATTGTTAGCGCTCTTCACTTTTATGAAACCCTGCTGGTTATGAGTATATGAAATTTCCGATTTTCGACTAACTTGAAAAGACAATTCTATCGCGTGATCGCGTATCTAGGACGCTGAAATGCGCCTTGCCTCACTAAAGGCTTTTAGAGCAAAAAAAAACAAACCTCTCAGACATTTATCATTATAGGCTTATACAGGAAATTATAACTTGTATAGTAACAATTAAGGCCTGGCTTTATATGTTTATTTATGCACTAATGATATTAATTGCGAGGCCAATTAATGATTAGATATCCTACAATCACAGCTCATTACATACAATTATACAATCAAACAGTGGTGCAGCGCGGAATATAAAACGGTGTAAATCGCGATGAAACAAATTTACTGTAAATTAACGTCATAAATATGAGTTATAAAGCGTTGTATACTAAACATCACAACATCCAATAAATAATGTGTATTTTTTTAGCAAACTGAAATTTTACTCAGCGATGAAGCGTTTGAATGAATTAAAGGTGAAGTTTAAAGAAGATACATTTCAGCTGTGTTGTGCACCTGCACCTGCCGCGCACCCGCGTGTGTCTATTAAGCCATTCATGTGTATTCAAACAGACAGCTTTTTTGCCGTTGCACCTGATAATTCTCTAACTATTACTCAATCCTTTGATGTAATAGTAAAAAATCTAGCTAAGTGATGGATGAACGATTGAATGACATATCACAATCATTAAACGCACGTTACAGCACAGATCACTGACAACAATCCTTGCTCTTAACTCAAATACGAACAACAGAAGACTATGACAGAATTTGAATTGACAGAATTTGAATTAAATTTCATTTTCTAATTCAAATTATCAATTAAAAATGACTGGTCACACTAGATCTGCTGTATTAAATATTTTATATCTTTAAGTCGTATTGTCCGTGAAAGGTCTGTCAGAATTTCTACAATAATTTCTCATCTTACAATTTCATGAAGTTACACAATATATCAATATGATTTATGAGTGACTGACCATAAACTTGGTCTCCCTGTAATAAGAACATGTATTCTGGAGACATGATTCAATTAATTACACCGTGGAAATATTGCAGATATATATATATGTATATATATATATATATATATGTATATGTGCTGGTCACTTATGATGCGGTGCTGATTGTCCTCGAGCAGTCTACGACTTATTGAATATGTATCTCATGATTCTTGCTGAATATTTGATCCGTTCCTGGACGCGCTCTTGCTAGCTATATCGCTGGAGAATTTTTTCATATCAGAGAATTAAATTGCTTGTTTCTGGCCTCACTTGTTCAATTATTCTGCGGTGATACATAAAAAATATAATTATGTGTATATATATATATGTATATACAGTATATGAGATATTTATGGGTTGAGTGTCTGTTGGACTAATTAGTCTGTATATAAACTACCATCAATTACCGGATACAGTTACAAACAACTCCCTGAAAACAGCGATAAATAACCACTGACTGAAACTGGGCAGATAATCCCGGGCAGGACACGGTTTGCTGAAGATACGATCAGTAGAATAGTTTTAAAGAATTTGTTCACAGCATCGGTACAGACCTTACGAATAACAGATATATATATCTACATGTTTGAAAAAATAATTAGTATAAACCTGAAGGCTGGTAGATTACTTACTGATGGTTAACTTGATTTTATTTAATTACATGATGTTATTCTAAAAAGTCGGCTTTTTTACATTGCATTTAATTTGTATTATATACAGCATGTTGTAGTGAAGGATGAATATTGTATTTTGTGTTGTTATTATTGATGAGTGAGCGCTCGGTAACTGTACTGAGTGAACTAACTATTGATAATCGCTGATCGATCATTCAGATTAAACTCATTCATGTATCAGATGAGAGAGGAAGGGTTATATAACGAATATTCATCATTAAATATCTGATTTCTCGTTTTTGGTTCGATCCAGAATATATACAATACACTGTATCCTCCATACATGAAGATGTAATAGCTATGAATAATTCAAATATTTGATGACATGTCTGACATTAGCCTCAGAACCTGTAACTACTGATTAATGGTAGTATTATTAGACTTCCCTGATGATGATGACTTCATTGAAAGCTATTTGACCCCGGGTTGAGGCCAATATGACACTTAGTATAAACTATCAAATATTTTAAGATGCAACAGAGTGACAGCATAGAGACAGCGACAGACAACAGAGTGACAGCGAGAGAGACAGCTCACTACCAAACCTTATTGTTCGTAGTCTCATTTGTATTTTAGTAAATCTATTGATGGCTGCTGCTGCTGAAGTATCGCCGTTTGAAGTACTTTGAGAATGAAGTATCAGTAAAATGAGTGCTTCAAGTCGTATTTTTGGAGGCAAACATGGCCTGAGTGTCAGTTTTCACGGGTTGAATTTATTGGGAATAGTATCAGGTAGTGGTTTGAATACTGTTTACTTCCATAATAAAACAGATCAATTTCACAAATTTCTAGATTTCACACTTTTTCATTTAGGTTCTTACAGTAACTCACAATAGTGCATTCATCAGCATTCATCAGTAGTAAAACGAGTGCTTCAAGTCATTTACGTATTATTTCAGCATTCATCAGCCTAAAAAGTTTCCTCGAGGCAAACAAAAAGTTTTCAAAATCACCCCTCCTCGCAGCCCTAGCTTGTCCACACTCACATGGGATCTGTGGGGATTTGAACCTGGGTCTCTCGTGTGCAAACCCTGTGTTCTACCCACTAGACCACTGAGTTTGTGGTGACGGATTGTGTTTGAAAGTGTGTCTGGTCAGTGTAGTGACCGGTCAGGTCTGAGGTGACCAGTTGTCAATGATCTATTCACCAACAGTAGGCCTAACCTATCATTCTCTGATTATGAGGGTTTCTTAGCACACCCATACCAGGAGTTCCCAACTTCAAAATGGGTGATTTTTCCACTGAAATTGCATCTTTTAGGGAAAATGGTGCAATACTCGAGAGCCCTCGGAAAATATCCGGTCGTAATCTTACAGAGCCATTACTGCACATGTATTGAACTATTGAGACACAATACGCGCGCGGTAATTTTCTCCAGGGTTAGAGACGTGTTTTTCTCCTGACAGGCAATTTCATCAGATATTCACCGTGTAATGCATTCATTATCGAGAAAGCAGTGAAATCATTGGTGAACTAAGTGTTCAGCTGTTTGGCTTTATACGTAGATTTCCGACCAATCTCAGACTCCCGCACCCCTCCCCCTCTCTCCCCTTCCCCTCCCTTCCCCGCTTATATTAAACCCTGTTTTTAGAGCGCGGAATAATTGAATCGAAATCCGATTATCTTCTTAAATTATTCCATATCGTGACACAACATTCTCATTTCCGGGATATTGAGAAATCCAATTTTTTTAAGGGCATAGCTTGTTTGGTTAGAGTTTAAATCATTAGATTGTGTAATTTACCTCGAATGATGAATGCTGAAAGTAACGGTTTTATAACTGATTCGATGCCTCCAGTTAAAATATCAAATTCTCATTCATGAATTTTGCATGAAATTTGTAACAATTTCAGTATTGTTCATTGGTCTAATTACTGAAATATTTCACCTCTGGCGAGGGAGGGTTTCGCATTGATCGCGTGTATTATGTTTTTGTACACATTTAAGTGCTTGATGAAAATGAAAATCAATATTTTATTCAGACTCTACCCAAATGTTACATCAGACCCTCTACAAAACCATCCTAATCATTTACGTTTTATATTTTTATCCATTTTCGAAGATAGTCTGAGCTGTTTTCTCCGTGATATGTCGATAGGTTTGTTTCTCGTTTCTAGTCAGGTTTTTATCTCGTACCGATCTACATTACGAAAATTCGGCTGTCGTTGCCATGGCTACTAAAAAAACCAGCTTTTCGAGACCGTTTATAAGATCGGGAGAGTTTTTTACCTGATGATCTCGAGCATCAGTTCGTGTTCTCTAAACATTGATTTCAATCTGAAACAATGTTATCAAGAGTTGGAGACAATCAGTTTTACACGGAATTAGGGGTCGTTCCTTGAAGTATGTAGGCAAAATTTTGCTGAATTTCATTTCCATTCCATAATCACATTACACCAGCAGTACATAAGGAGATATGCCCAATTTTTACGGCCCATACGTACATTACGACCGAACCCTTATTTTGTGCGGTATATACCAGACCAGGTTTACCTGCAGGAGTTGATTCACTCGTCCGCGCCTGTGATATCAACCTATGTTTCATAGACAGAATGATGACATTAATGCGCAACATTATGAAATATAGATGGAAATGTAAACTGATGTTGATAGAAAATGAAAGCATATAACGATGCTATTAGCCGTGTATGGGATATTAACATTGTCTTTCCACAGATTACCCAATAGACCAATATCATCAACTCACTGAATCTAGACTGAATCTAGACACCGACAACGATAAAACATTCGTTTTATTTCGCCCTTAATTATTTTCATGTCATCCTTCTGTTCTGGTTGGATTTTTATTGCGAGTTTATCTCGGGACGTATTCAGACCCTGGAATTTACGATGCATATATATATATATATATATATATATATATATATATATATATATATATATATATATATATACTCGGGAAATTTGTCTTTCCAACATTTCAGATTGTCAGTTCCAATAGAAATTACTTTTTAATCAGTGAATCTAAGAATATTAGTTTTTATTTGATCAATAATTTTTCCATGAAGAGGTATCTCCAATGTCAGTCATTATACATGTATCTCTCACTCTCTCCCTCTCCCTCCCTCTCCTCCCTCCCTCCCTCCCTCCCTCCCTCCCTCCCTCCCTCCCTCCTCCCTCCCTCCCTCCCTCCCTCCCTCCCTCCCTCCCTCCCTCCCTCCCTCCCTCCCTCCCTCCCTCCCTCCCTCCCTCCCTCCCTCCCTCCCTCCCTCCCTCCCTCCCTCCCTCCCTCCCCCCTCTCACTCTCAGACTCTCCATTTAATTGTTGTCTCAATGACTACAAATGTCTGAGCAGTTCGCACTGTCAGTTACTTAGTTCTTTTATTTGCGCTGGCTTTCATTTTCTACATCTCAACAAAAGAATTACAGTGAAACTCGCTGATTAAGTCGTCGTTGACAAGTAACGCTTATAGTAAATTTAATTGGAAATACAAATTGAGACTAAAACTACAGATGACTTCTCTGATGACGACTTAAACAAGTTTGACTGTAATACTTTCTGCTTTCAAAGAGAAAACGACATTTATTCGTTTATTCAGTTCAAACTGGCATGAATTAATGTATTTTCTCTTAAGTAAAAAGTCAACCGTTTCTTGTTATTATTATTTCCAATGAAATGGTGTTGTAAATATCACAATTTAGAAGCCGATCTGTATATGACCTATGAATGTAGATTTAGAACCCCGGAGGGAGATTGTTATTGAATAGAATTGGGATTTTTTTCACGTGAATCATCGCCTGACAGCGGTGTGGTGTTCACTAGTTCATGTCTTGTCTTTGATTCGAGTGCTGAATTCCGGAAATAACTGTGAAACAATAATCGGCGATTGTGATATAGAAATTCCTGGTGATAGGTGAAATTCTTCGTTCGTTCGATAACACTTTCATTTCTTCATTATTTAATGCGTCGTCATTTCTTGTTTTGTTTTATGAAAGTTTGTAAAGACGATAAAATCGACAAATCTAAGAATAGTCTTTTTAATAGTCAGTTTGATGTTATAGGTATGTGTGACGTCAGGTCTGAAGGGTGGAAGTTTAAGTAAATAAAAATATGAGTCATCGCTACCTCGATTAATGTAATAAATATTTTAAACGGTCATCTGGCACATATGTTATTAGTATAGAGTCCCTGGAAAAACGTTGTCACATCTGTCACAGCTTGAATATTTTAATTCACATTTTACATCAACAAGAACTGTGACCTTCTCTAGATACAATATCGCCATCACAGAGATTTTTCCACGATTTTTATGTATGATAATTTTGACATTAAGAATCATCAAACCAATAGACAATCACCTTACATATGTTACATGTAATCTAAGAATGTGTCAGTCAAAATCCAGATACATTATATATCTGTACATCAATTTTTCGGTTTCAAAATCAAACCCCTTGTTTCATTCCCCGGCAGCTGGTGCGGTGGGTTTGTAAGGGACACCATATCGAAACAAATCAGACCAAGGGTTTATAAGAAATCAAATAGAGGAAAATCTCACCACTACCCTACAGTTGAAACCACCTCCATCACCACCACCACCACCTCCATCACCACCACCTCCATCACCACCACCTCCATCACCACCACCACCACCTCCATCACCACCTCCATCACCACCACCTCCATCACCACCACCTCCCTCACCACCACCTCCATCACCACCACCTCCATCACCACCACCTCCATCACCACCACCTCCACCACCTCCATCACCACCACCTGCATCACCACCACCTCCATCACCACCACCTCCATCACCACCACCACCACCTCCATCACCACCTCCATCACCACCACCTCCATCACCACCACCTCCATCACCACCACCTCCATCACCACCACCTCCATCACCACCACCTCCACCACCTCCATCACCACCACCTCCATCACCACCACCTCCATCACCACCACCTCCATCACCACCACCTCCATCACCACCACCTCCACCACCTCCATCACCACCACCTCCATCACCACCACCTCCATCACCACCACCTCCATCACCACCACCTCCATCACCACCACCTCTATCACCACCACCTCCATCACCACCACCTCCATCACCACCACCTCCATCACCACCACCTCCATCACCACCACCTCCATCACCACCACCTCCACCACCTCCATCACCACCACCTCAATCACCACCACCTCCATCACCACCACCTCCATCACCACCACCTCCATCACCACCACCTCAATCACCACCACCTCCATCACCACCACCTCCACCACCTCCATCACCACCACCTCAATCACCACCACCTCCATCACCACCACCTCTATCACCACCACCTCCATCACCACCACCTCCATCACCACCACCTCCATCACCACCACCTCCATCACCACCACCTCCATCACCACCACCTCCACCACCTCCATCACCACCACCTCCATCACCACCACCTCCATCACCACCTCCACCACCACCACCTCCACCACCACCACCTCCATCACCACCACCTCCATCACCACCACCTCCATCACCACCACCACCTCCATCACCACCACCTCCATCACCACCACCTCCATCACCACCACCTCCACCACCTCCATCACCACCACCTCAATCACCACCACCTCCATCACCACCACCTCTATCACCACCACCTCCATCACCACCACCTCCATCACCACCACCTCCATCACCACCACCTCCATCACCACCACCTCCATCACCACCACCTCCACCACCTCCATCACCACCACCTCCATCACCACCACCTCCATCACCACCTCCACCACCACCACCTCCACCACCACCACCTCCATCACCACCACCTCCATCAGCACCACCTCCATCACCACCACCTCCATCACCACCACCTCCATCACCACCACCTCCATCACCACCTCCATCACCTCCACCTCCATCACCACCACCTCCATCACCACCACCTCCATCACCACCACCTCCATCACCACCACCTCCATCACCACCACCTCCATCACCACCACCTCCATCACCACCACCTCCATCACCACCACCTCCATCACCACCACCTCCATCACCACCACCTCCATCACCACCACCTCCATCAGCACCACCTCCATCACCACCACCTCCATCACCACCACCTCCATCACCACCACCTCCATCACCACCTCCACCACCTCCATCACCACCACCTCCATCACCACCACCTCCATCACCACCTCCACCACCACCACCTCCATCACCACCACCTCCATCAGCACCACCTCCATCACCACCACCTCCATCACCACCACCTCCATCACCACCACCTCCATCACCACCTCCACCACCTCCATCACCACCACCTCCATCACCACCACCTCCATCACCACCTCCACCACCACCACCTCCATCACCACCACCTCCATCACCTCCATCACCACCACCTCCATCACCACCACCACCACCTCCATCACCACCACCACCACCTCCATCACCACCACCTCCATCACCACCACCTCCATCACCACCTCCACCACCACCACCTCCATCACCACCACCTCCATCACCTCCATCACCACCACCTCCATCACCACCACCACCACCTCCATCACCACCACCACCACCTCCATCACCACCACCTCCATCACCACCACCTCCATCACCACCTCCACCACCACCACCTCCATCACCACCACCTCCATCACCACCACCTCCATCACCACCACCTCCACCTCCATCACCACCACCTCCATCACCACCACCTCCATCACCACCACCTCCATCACCACCACCTCCATCACCACCACCTCCATCACCACCACCTCCATCACCACCACCTCCATCAGCACCACCTCCATCACCACCACCTCCATCACCACCACCTCCATCACCACCACCTCCATCACCACCTCCACCACCTCCATCACCACCACCTCCATCACCACCACCTCCATCACCACCACCTCCATCACCACCTCCACCACCACCACCTCCATCACCACCACCTCCATCACCTCCATCACCACCACCTCCATCACCACCACCACCACCTCCATCACCTCCATCACCACCACCACCTCCATCAGCACCACCTCCATCACCACCACCTCCATCACCACCACCTCCATCACCACCACCACCTCCATCACCACCACCTCCATCACCACCACCTCCATCACCACCTCCATCACCACCACCTCCATCACCACCACCTCCATCACCACCACCACTACCACCTCCATCACCACCACCTCCATCACCACCACCTCCATCACCACCTCCACCACCACCACCACCTCCACCACCTCCATCACCACCACCTCCATCACCACCACCTCCATCACCACCACCTCCATCACCACCACCTCCATCACCACCACCTCCATCACCACCACCACCATCACCACCACCTCCATCACCACCACCTCCATCACCACCACCTCCATCACCACCACCTCCATCACCACCACCTCCATCACCACCACCACCATCACCACCACCACCACCTCCATCACCACCACCTCCATCACCACCACCTCCATCACCACCACCTCCATCACCACCACCACCACCTCCATTACCACCACCTTCATCACCACCACCTCCATCACCACCACCTCCATCACCACCACCTCCATCACCACCACCGGCGGTGGTCCTCCCGGGATAATGAATTTCCTTTGTAAGGTGACATATTCATTTACATCGAATAAATATTTGCTGTGGTGAAATAATAAAGTTTGTTTGGTCTCAGTCGTGATTTATGGAGCGCGGTTTTTAAGAGTGAACCACGCCGATGTTTACAACACTGGTAAAATACACTCTTGATCATTCTGTAAAATATCAAGGGTTCAGCTGCGATTTGACGCGGTTCGAACTGGACCGGATCAGACCGGAGTTGGATTTGGGCCCGTACCCGATTAAAGAGTGCGTTCGCACGTAAATCATTGGCTTCATGCTAAAATGCTATCAAAACAACAGTAGCATGGCGAGGTATGACAGTTCCAGAACCAATTAGCACGAATGATTTGACACTGTGCTGAAATTTGGCGCATGCCTGGTCGAACAGGCACGGATCCTTGGCCTAAACGGGTAAGGGCCAAATTGATCCATTCAATTTAGGAAATCTTGTGTTGAACTTAAAAAATTGACATGATTTATCAAGAAAATATGTATATATTTTGTAATAAGCGTGTGTTATAATTATATAGGAGAATGATTCAGGTGTAATGTATGCTGTTCCATATTGAATTCCACCCACTGTTAGTAATAGTGACATTAGTCTACAGTGGTGACAGTATAGTCTGCAGACATGTCTCACGTATATATCACTTAGTACTGTATATATACAGTGCTGATATGTGTCGCATTACTGAATTCTGAGAAATGAGAGTGTTAGTTCATTGATTACAATATGGCAGGTTAATTGAGTCCTCCCTCTCTACCTCTCCGCTGTAATCTACACTGCCAGTTATCCCCTGTACCCTGCTCCCTCCCCCCTCTCTCCCTCTCAGCTGTAATCTACACTGACAGTTATCCCCTGCTCCCCTACTCCCTCTCTCCGCTGTAATCTGCACTGACAGTTATCCCCTGCTCCCCTGCTCCCTCCTCCCCTCTCTACCTCCCCGCTGTAATCTACACTGACAGTTATCCCCTGTACCCTGCTCCCTCCCCCCTCCGCTGTAATCTACACTGACAGTTATCCCCTGTTCCCCTCCTCCCTCTCTCCGCTGTAATCTGCACTGACAGTTATCCCCTGCTCCCCTGTTCCCCTCCCCCCTCTCTCCGCTGTAATCTACACTGACAGTTATCCCCTGCTCCCCTACTCCCTCTCTCCGCTGTAATCTGCACTGACAGTTATCCCCTGCTCCCTTCCTCCCTCTCTCCGCTGTAATCTGCACTGACAGTTATCCCCTGCTCCCCTGTTCCCCTCCTCCCTCTCTCCGCTGTAATCTACACTGACAGTTATCCCCTGCTCCTCTCCTCCCTCCTCTCTCTTTACCTCCCTGCTGTAATCTACACTGACAGTTATCCCCTGTGCATAATACGATTAAAAACATCATTTTAAAGGCTTCTCTTATCAATAATATCATTCAACCTTGAGAATTTTTAATCGACAAATGTTTGCTTCAATTTTAAACTGAGTGGTGAAGAAATTAATGAGGATCTTGAATATTCTTCGTGGCTCGGATCTTGGCGTATGTGAAGATACCTTTCAAGAGGATTGATCACTTATAGATTTCATATTAGGATAATATCTATAATGACTGATGCTTTTGCTAGTTCAATGTCATTATTATTCAAGATCAAATAGATATCTGTTTGATAAATTTGAATTTTATTTTCATTGTACTACACATGCAGTTTACAAATATAACAAGTAGTAACATAGATATATATATATATTTTACAAAATATAGTAATGATACAAGATGATACAATGAATGATGTAATGATGTGTAGCAGTACAGGGAATGAAGTTGGCTTCGCGTTTACAGATTTATTACTGGGGGAAGAATGAGTTGTTCATAGATTACTGATTACATATTCACCAATTAATAGACAATTGATAGCGATAATGGTAGTGAAGTGTTAAATGTAGCAATCTCACTCATCACTGTGGAACCTACGTAGTTAGTTTAAATCAATGCATCTTCCAATGATTTATCAACATCGAATGTTACGTAATCTCTGCTCATATTGGAATAATAATAGCCCTGAACTTACACTATTA
This sequence comes from Tubulanus polymorphus, assembly GCF_964204645.1. Classification (NCBI taxonomy): domain Eukaryota; kingdom Metazoa; phylum Nemertea; class Palaeonemertea; order Tubulaniformes; family Tubulanidae; genus Tubulanus; species Tubulanus polymorphus. The sequence continues at coordinate 1,650,044 of NC_134027.1, read as the reverse complement.
CAGTCTAATGACATTTTAATGCTAAGACTGAGTCACACGGGCGGGCAATTGCTCGCGCCCGGATAAATCATATTACCAGACGGTCCAGGAATGGCAGGGGAGATTGTCACTATTGTTATATTGAAAGAAAACAATGGTTGATATTGTGAGAAAACCACATTAGTCTCTGATACGTCACCATACTTAACACACGGATGAACAGTGATTTTTACGCTGGGAGTCTGGGAGGTGTGATGGCATGTCAAACCGTGGCACGAACTAATATCTGTGGCTGCAGTTCTCTGCCAGTGTGTGTGTGTGTGTACTCTAGTCCCAGTCGAGATGAGTTGAGATGTCTATAAGTGCTTGGTTGACCACTGACAATAATGATCAATACTCTATCGCTGTATATGTGTAGACATTGATCTATCATTGATTCGTTATTACTAAGTAATTCCTTTACTATAAATATGTCTTGTACGCGGTTGAAGTTCACAGTTGACTCACTCCCGGGGGGGGGGGGGGTACATCGGCTGTTAAGGGGCTTCGGAGAAAGTAATCAGGGAAATAGATCTATTACTGAAGCCCTGAAACGGTCATTGATTTCTCCAACAGCAGTCGTAGCACAGATATATAGTTTATATTTATTTTGAAGAAGATATCAATAAAACAAAGTTTAGAATCTGATATATTTAGCTCCACCCTTTATAAGAAGAAATCGATTGATTTAAATGATACGGTTATTTCAACTGATCGTTGAATATTTTACTAATATTTTTCATTTGATGTCGTTTGATGATTTTCTCACGTTGAGATCATTTCGTGTTTATTGACTTCGCTGAGACTCGCGCAATGAGGTTTCGATCATGATGACAAACTCTTATATCTGCAAATAAAGCAATGATGTTTTTAGGATAGTGTCAAAAGTTGACCTCTACACAGTTCACCGGTCCACGGTAAATCTGTGATTGTCACACGATGAATCATTCATCAATATTCTTCTCAATTTTCCCCGGGAAGAAACCCTTCCTGATCTTGTCTTTGTGCCTTCGGGTTATTTGCGCAGCTAACACTGAATTTACAGAAAATGATGTTTTCTGTGATGAGGAGGTGGTGTGTGGTTTGGTGTGGAAGCCAGCTCTGCTCCGTGTAGATAGTTATAAGCCCTGAGGACGTTGCGTTAATTCGCGATATAAAGTAGCATCTATATCTCACACAGTGGCCATTTAACCTGGAAACCTAGAAATCTCAGAAAAATCTAGAAAACTCAGGGAAATCTGAGGGAATTTGTAAAAGTGGCCAATCTTGAAATTGATAAGAGATTTGATCTCTTCGGGACATGTTTATGTGGTTGTCTCTGACTCTTCTATGGTCATTATCAGTACTGTAACCGTTGTGATGGTTATGATACACCGGTTGAGATGATACAGTTTCACACTACTGTATGTGATGTATGTGATGTACGTGATGTATGTGATGTTGTCTGGTTATTAATAATGATGACTGTTTCCCCGCGAGAATTCATTCTGCTTCCTTCTTCACCGTTCCTCGTCCATCCGTGAATCTAAAATCGATGAGTACGTTTTAATCAAACGCTTTAAAATATCCAACAGGATTGAATCGTAAAGTGGGATGAATGACTCCCCCTACACCCCCCTTCACCCCCCCCCCCCGCCCGGTGCTGCTTCACACCTTAATAATATATTCTTATATCGTTCCAATAGAACAGTCACAATGAGTGAATCACAAGGGAACAAATTGAACAATTGCTCCCATCTCAATTTGTTGAAAGATAATTTGTCTCTGGAAATTGCATTAAAATGCACTAAAGCTTCACATTTTCCAGGCGTCCATTTTGTCTCAGCGCGGATACAACTTGTCGTTTTTAACGTGGATCCGCCCTGGGTCAATATTAACTGCATGTAATGTCCTTTCACTGGTTGAGTTTCAGCTCATGAAGTTTCAGGTTGATAAAAGTCAGCTATAACGTAGTATATATTTTTGCGTGAAGCCGGCGACGGATTAATCTCTTTTAAATATTCTCCGCTGTTTCTTGTTTGTATGAATAGTTACCTTAGCAACGACTGTATTAGAACTGTTGCCCGAAGGTGAATGTCACGGATGAAATATACGACTGCTCCCCGACTGCTCCCCGGCGGTGGGAGAGCTATACACGGGATATTGTGTCCCGGTCTCTTGACGTGTAAATCATTCTTTCATTTACTTTCGTTGCGGTGGATGGTTTTCGAGCGTTTCTATAATCCATTACAGCAGCAGCAGCAGCGGCAGCAGCAGCGGCGGTTGCGGTGGCGGTGGCGGTCTCAGATGACTGATACTAGTCTCCTATTCACTCACTCTATTCACTAGTCTTGTATCTTGAATATTAAAAATGATGAACACCATATTCTCTCATTATCGAGTGTAAGTCGCTGTGATTCTCTGAGACTGCCAGCGACCTACACAGCCTCCTTACCAGTGATACCAGTTGTAAGGAGTCACGCGTGTTCTATTTTCTGTGACATTCTCCCAGTCACAACTAACCAATCGTACCCTTGGGACTGACAGATTAAAACACTTTCACTGACTATCATGTCCCAGCCAACATGCACCCTGCGACCAGTTACAGCCAACATGCACCCTGCGACCAGTTACAGCCTACATGCACCCTGCGACCAGTTACAGCCAACATGCACCCTGCGACCAGTTACAGCCAACATGCACCCTGCAACCAGTTACAGCCTACATGCACCCTGCGACCAGTTACAGCCAACATGCACCCTGCGACCAGTTACAGCCAACATGCACCCTGCGACCAGTTACAACTGAAGGTATCTCAAACAGTCACAAGTCGCCAGCTATACGCCTGTCTATAGAACTGACACCTCGATAATGAACAGCATTTTCATGTTTCCTCTCATTATTAAAAGTGACCGGTGATAATTATTGCTAGTGGACGCACGTGATGTGCACTTATTGCGATGAAGCGTGACTCGGATGTTGATTATAAGATGTTTTTTATAAGACTCAGATGCACTCGACATCTAGTCGTTCTGAGTCATAATTAGCTTATAGGAAACATGCAGAGATCGTGTATTGTAGAGCGTTGAGTGTTACTGCTGTAAGCTGATATCAGCCCCGACAGTGGTTGAAAACAGGCAGAGAAAAAAGTATGATGTGAGAGATGAACAACTGGCGATCAAATGATGACAGTGAATGATCTGAATATAAACCAATTTTATAAATCTTTGATCTACGCCGGTGATCGTAGGAAATGATTTCAAGAATCGAGGGTTATGACTTAAACCGCAAACATAAGGTATAGGTTTATAGATATATCTGGAATCGATGAATTCCTCGGCTAATTATTCTCTCTATCAGTCGCTGGAATTCGTTTAAACGGATTAGTCGATTCGTCTTTGCTTTTTGCGAGATCAAAATTCCCAGCGGTGCCGTCGTCGCGTTGGCAGCAGCAGCAGCAGCAGCAGACATATAATTTCACGTTCCCAGTCTACAGTTAAAAGCCGTAGTCCTGGGTGATTAAAGTTTCAGGTAGCTTGCATAATTGATGTTAATCATAAAGCAAGTGAATATTGAAGTTACGATGTTTCTTGTAGCCTCGAGTTGTTCAGAGACGATTCAATATGTCGCTTTTACGCATGACACTTATATCGCATAAACTTCATAATATCATTCCCTGATTTGAAGCAGTCTTGAAAATACTGATGTTTGTAATCGTCCAAAATCAATGTTAGCTACTTTCACATTACCCTTGTTAGTCCGTTCCTATTTCGCCCGTACCCGGAATGGACCAATTTAGAATGGACCAAACCAATGCTGTATGTCCATACACGCTGTTTTTAGTCTAAATTGGAATGCAGTAGATTTAGTAGTTTTAATGCGGATGTGATATCTTGCAAAAATCTTCTCGATATTTCTGGCCTAGGTATAACCAATCGTACAGAGAATAGATGATCCATTAGTTAAGTAATAGCTGGATTAGGTGGTTACAGATTACTGCTGTGGAAATCAGAATATTTTGTAAGAGGGGATTAGCTGGGAGGATGGTTGCAGGATAACCAGGGCGTAGATTGTGTGTTATTTGAGCTGGGGATGATTTTCAATTATTTGTCTCGCAGGAGGAAAAACTTTCATCTATTATCGGATGAAACCGATCAGCATTATTTATTAATAAGAACAGAAACATCCAAACAATATCTACGCAGAATACCTGAACACAGGCCCCATGTTTTAATCATGATATGAGTTCCTGTGCATTCGCAGGTTAATCAGGTAGGGTTTCATGCCAAAGAGTCTCGCGATGTCATCGCGTTTGAATCCCTGCTGATGGAAGATGATATTTTGTAGAATAGAAAATGAAACCTTATGTCCTCCTAATGTTACAGTTTTCTAGTCAAATCTTGTTTAAATGATTATAATCTAATGAAATTCTCTGTATTTCTGTATATTTTCAGTTGAAATTCAGCCGGTTGAAGTGAGAGTTCAAGATGTAAACGATGAGAATCCTGTATTCACTAATAAACCATCAGATATGTGGGCGACGGTTGATGAGAATGCTCAGGATGGAACTATTATTTATACCCTGATGGCCGAGGACCCTGATGTCGGGTCATCAATACGATATCAACTCGAAGCAGGTTTGTTTCTCGTATTTTTACCCATTTCTTTTAATTTCAGGAAATTATGGGCCTTTTCTTATGCTCTATTCCATTTCTAAATGCCTGTAATAGAAAACAGTTTTTCCATTCGCTCACACATTTTTTCTCGGAAAATCATACTCCAAGTAATTAAAAGAAAAAAATGCCTAACTGGAATTCGGAAAACCGATGGTTCTAGATTATCATGATAACGCATGATGATTATGTGAAAAGAACACATTGAATTGAAAATGAGATTTGCTTTGATAGCGCTCGAGGCTCAGGCAGATACAACTCGAGGCTCAGGCAGATACAACTCAAGGCTCAGGCAGATACAACTCGAGGCTCAGGCAGATACAGCCAGTTATCAGTCTTATGTAGAAAAAACCAATTGTTTTTCTTCACAATTCGATAATCAGTGAATAAATTGCCGCTGATATTAGTGAAATGAAGTCAATCATACGACATTCCATCGTAGATAAATCAATACAGTTTTCAAATGTTTTAACCCTTTCTTGGCTTGAGCTAGTTTTTTTTTCCAATATAACCGGGGCCTTTTTTAGGTATTCTGTTTCAACGAAAATTCTACCTATCTTCAATTTTAGTTAGTATTGAAAGGGCTGCAGATCTGATGAATTTACTTGAAAATTCAATACATTCCGAGGGATTGTATATGGCTGGAAAGGGTTAAAACTGATTTTGGATGGATCTGTGCAATCTATCGAGATTCTTACAACATCGAGTTTTTTAAAACCTGAATCTCATCATTTTCTGAATTTTACAATGTCTGATTGCGGTACATTTTTTGATGTTGTATTTAAACGCGTTTAGTCGGACCATGTGTCGGTTGTAGTGAGTATAAAAATAGAATTGATTGATTGATTTGATTGAACTCACGTGATTAGATCTTATATCGTTTACTATCACTGAATCTAAACCTGCAGCTTGAACAATAGCAGCAGCAGCAGCAGCAGCAGCAGCAGCAGCAGCAGCAGCAGCAGCAGCAGCAGCAGCTGCACTGAGAGTGGCCACTGTTTTCACATTTCACATTTTCCAGGTTTTTTCACGATTGCATGTGATAAATTATACCGGAAATATATCAAAAATCAATAAAACAAATATATTGAGACTTCTAATATATTTGACCAATATATATTTCTAAAGTGATGCAAAATGACCAGCAATAATTTGCTGCTGTTTATGCACGTTTTGAAATGTTGTCTTTAATATAGGGTCACCCGGGTTGCCTTGGCCCCTCTATATCCAGCCCCTGCTTACACTAGTAGCCATACCGAACTGGAGCACGGTAGTTGAATACGAGATTGTTTGTAAGATGAATGATAGCTGAATGTTTAATATATCGTATTAGAGAAATAACTATAAATCTTAGTTACGTCGCTGCAGCAGTAATTGAATGAAAGACTTTCAGATAAAACACATTCATCAAATATAGGACACATACAACATTCAATATCAGCCACGGTTAACACTATCGCTGGTTAGTCCGTTCAGCCACGGTTCACACTATCGCTGGGCAGTCCGTGCAGCCACCGTTCACACTATCGCTGGGCAGTCCGTGCAGCCATGGTTAACACTATCGCTGGTTAGTCCGTTCAGCCACGGTTCACACTATCGCTGGGCAGTCCGTTCAGCCACGGTTCACACTATCGCTGGTTAGTCCGTTCAGCCACGGTTCACACTATCGCTGGTTAAAATAGTCCGTTCCTTCCCATACCGGGAACTGACCATAACAATGCTGCTATCACTAGTCCAGCTAGAAGCAACACTGTGAATTCACCCACAGAGAAATGGCCCCTTCTAAAATTTAGAACAGACGTGGTCGGATTGGTCTTTTTAGTTACTTAAAATGTAGAACCATTCTCAGTGGACCGGGAGGGAATAGGGAGGGAATATGCTGTCGGGTCCGATAAATAAGATGTAGATTATTGAGTTGATTGATCAGCTGTGAATGTTATCCTATCCTCAGTAAACAGTGTAACAGGTGAATGTGATGTGGTAATAGAAGGCGTTACTGTTTACAGATATCACATCATCAGCATTAACAACTAAATCAGTTGAATTCACTGTTCATCAGTTACAGCTGACTCTTACAGAAAAACTCAATCATCACTGAATAATGACCAGGGGGGGGGGAGGGGATATAAGTCATGTTATTTCAGTATTATAAGTAATATGAGATATTGTTTTTATATTGACAGGTGTAAGGAATACAGGTAGATCTCGTCATCAGTGCATTATGTTGTTTTTCCATTATCTGTCTTTCTTTCGTTCTTCCCTTTCTATCTTAATACGATCAACTGCAGTCATCTGCAGTCATGTGTGATTGTATTGATGTATATTATATACGCGGATGATTTTGGCGGAGGGATTTCATCTCATTCAGATACGGCCAACTAAGCCTAGATGTTCTGCGAATTCTGCACGCTCCCCGAAGCACTCGTGATAAGAGTAATCTTGGCCTGAAATTCTTTTCTGTTAAAAAATCAGATTCGTCTCTTGGATAAAACATTCTTGCCCATGTTTTAATGATTATATAAAATCCTGCAATAAGAATTAAAATAGTTTTCCTGAAGATCTCTATATCTGGATGAATTCGAAACGTTGAAATAGCTCGAGGAAAACATACTTCATTTTTAGTGCGCTATTTTATATCATCGATTCATTTTGTGGTGATCGGTTCTGTCATTAATTTTCGAAATTTTGCCGCTTTCATTAATCTCCGCAGTAAAAATGCATCGTTCGAAATTGTTTGCATCTATGGATGAATGAGGATAAACTGCTCGATTGCATGAACAACTTATCAAACTTCACCCCGATAAACATTGCTCCCAATACTGTTACATTCAAAAAGTGTTTGATGTTACTTTTTTGTACGCACTGATAGCTCTGAGCGATGACGATATTCAATGAGAAATTCTTTTGTTTCGTCGTTAAAGATGTGAAGATTTTCAGCGCGCTACTAACGTTTTATGTTTTATGTCGAGTTTATCTCGATATATGAAAGAATTCGAAGGAGATAATGATGAAAGGCATCTAACACTTTTTGTGTTGAGAAGAATGTTTTAATTCAAACCGAAGCCAAAAGTCTTAATATCTTTCAAACTTCGCTACTAAAGAACGGCAATTTTAATAGTGATGAATCGGCGCTTCAGTAGTTTGCGTTTAATCTCAATCTTTAAGAGAGAACTGATAAATACTGACTAGCCTATACGGAGAGATGAGATCTACTGTTTGAAGTGATCCGACATTACGAACAATAAAACCAGTCTGAAATGTTTCCTTGAGCTAATAAATATTTTATTCCACTATATCCTAATAGTCACGATAAAAATATGAGCCAGAATAAAAAGACTAATTGTGTAATTAAGATCTGATACAAACTATGGCTGAATTCACGATATGGTGACTATAAGTTGAAAATCCAATAGAAAAAAGGGGTATAATTAATGAGAAATGAGTGAAATGAAGGGAAACCATGGATCGAGGGCAAATTACCGCTAGATTCCAGTGGAATGAACTGAGAAAATCAGATAATTTGCACAGGGATTTGTGATTAACCTAAGTTTACTGAGAGGGGGAAGACACTGTTAACATTTACGGGGGTTATTTGAATCTTGGAGTAATCATTTGACAAAATGATTACTCCAGTAAGACATCATTTCTAAGTAAGATATCTGAGGTAATGTTGATGCGTTGTGATAGTTGAACTGTATGTTTGTTCACAGTCAGTATCTGTAACTATTCGTAGTTTATCTTCTTTGTTGGCGGCGATCAACCGTACGATTTGTATCAATAATGCGTCAATGCTCCTTACAAGCCAGAAAAAACCGGACCTTAAACAGGTCCATATCGGTGTCTCGTTACGCGCCAGTAACCATGGCAACTTATCATTGTTATTTCACATTTTTCGTTCCTGCTCGTAAATTTTTCAAGAATTGATCGCGGAGTTTGAAAACAGCGACTGATTTTATACGGTCTGCTGAACCTCGACTGGGGGGGGGGGGGTAGGGAGACATAGAATCTCGACTCGTGGGGGGAGACACTGCTAGACAGAGACAGTATCAATTTCCTGTTGTCACGGAAAACACTAGCCACACATCATTTATACTAGCTCCTTGTACATCAGGAGGGAGGAGAGGGGGAGGGGGAGGGGTGCAGTCGTCACAGTAACTAATCATCATTCATTATAAGTAATTCATGTCTGCTTAAACATAAAGACAGTGAATTGAATGGAAGGGGAACAATTTCAGAAGATAAACTGAATATTGCATTAAAAATCATTTCAATAGTCATGAAGACCATTCTAATTCTATAGCCTACTTCCTACCTGGTAAGACCAGTCTAAGCTCATTTTAGTTCTATACCCAGGGTAGCAACTTAAGACCAGTCTGAAGATTTAAGACCACTATTGGACTTCAGTCTACGGAACTGTCTCCTGATTCTGAACCGGCCTCTAAATCAGAATCAGGTTCCACAGTTCTTGGTTAAGATTTGAGATGATACATCAGAAATGAACTGTCGATGGTCGTGCAGGTGTTTGTAATGTATGCAAAACTGGGTACGTTGTCAAACATCACAAAACCCACTCTCTCTCTATCCATCAACTGTTATCAACTATTTACTGGTCAAGTGCATTTTTCACCACGACAGACACCGGTAATACTACTGTGTGTGGTTACCGTGGAAACGTTTTCTCATGTTCACCCGTAATGAAGTTAGTTTTGTATTGGGGAAGTGTGTGTGTGACTAGTGACAAGAATCGGCTATTTGACATTTAACAATTTCAGAGCAGTAGCAGCAGCAGCAGCAGCAGCAGCAGCAGCAGCAGCTGAGGAAGTGCTGGTTATTGTAAAAACCCATCCATTATTCACATAATGCATGCAAATACTTCACGTGTGATATGCACCTGCTCCATAGGTCCACTCCGTAGGTCCACCCCGACACCTAATGAAAACCTGAAAATATATATTTTGGTTCCTCAAAAGAAAGCATGTTATAAAGATTTTAGATACATGATGAACATGTGATCGAAGGTGATGAAAAGTATTTACAAACTGTATCAATAATACTAGCATAAGAATACTAGATGAGACTTTCTTATGAATGTCAAGCAAAAGCCAAATTGCGGCTGCTACAAGTACCTTAGGAGAAAAAAACAGTAAAACAAAGAATATTGTAGAAGGACAAAGAACAAGGAGGTTGATGATAATTGATAATCTATTTTTTGAACTACTTGAGTTAGAATAGATATCGTGTAGATTGATATGTTTTATCCTCATTCATTTTTATGGTTTCTGTTTTCAGGCACAAAAAATCGATTTGCAGTTGATCCGGTTTATGGCACGATTCGAGTCGTCGGGAATCAAGGTTTCCACGGTGAATTCAAAGGCAGTATATTTATCTTCGGAGTCACCGCTACCGATGTGAGTTATACACCGCCCCCTGGTGGAGCGATTCAATCTACGACCGTTCGATTAAGCGTAAAAGTCGGACAGAAAGAACCGCAGTTCTTCGATGCGTCATATGTCGCCGATGTACCGGAAAACGCTCCTAATGGTTACAGGTAAAAACCAACAATTTATAACGATAATTAATGATTACAGTTTTTTAAGTGTACTGCATCCATGATGAATGTAATTATAGTGACGTCCATACATCGTTCAACTGCTCGCCCTCAACCACTCACCCTCAACCGCTCGCCCTCAACCACTCACCCTCAACCGCTCGTCCTCAACCGCTCGCCCTAGACCGCTTGCCTTGAACCACTCTATTAACATTTAGAATATTGAACTAATGAAAGTGGTGATGTATATTTTCTGTTTGTAGTATTGTAGAGATCAAGGCGCATTCATTCCAGAATAAGGTTCTAACGTATTCGATGTTGGAAATAATAGGAGATGGGCAGAAATCAGATATATTCGCTATAGACCGAAAAACCGGACTCGTTACTAGTCTGAAATCACTGAATTATGAAACCGACAACAAAATCTATAAATTTCTAGTGACAGCGATAGAAGAGGGAGGCTCTTTACTTTCCAGTCGGGTGACGGTAAGTATTCAATATCTCGATCATTGATTATTCTAACCCGTGTATTTTAATCTATTTTCATATTTAATCAATTACTATTTCAGTTAACGATAAACTTGATCGATCAGAATGATAACATACCGAAGTTTTCACTATCTGAATACGTAGCTCAAAATATTGCTGAAAATGCTTTTATCGGAACCTCAGTTGCCACAAGTAAGTTATAGATTGAAAATATGCATAATTCTAACATCCTTCATTATCTTCAAGAGGAAAACCCTCAATCAAAAACGTCTATAGAAGCCATTTGTTGCAAACATTGGTACAGTCGGACTCAGTTAAATCCTCATAGCAGGGACGATCATTACGGGCATTTAGACAAATGATGACTTACACTTAGTATATTGAATTTGAAATACATGTACAAATGATGATGCAAAAATAGAGATGACTTTCGTAATATGACGACTAATCGGATGACGACTTAGTTTGACTGTTATGCGATTGCTACAACTTTTGATAATAAATCAGTTTTGTAAATGGCTGATAGCAATAGAAGAAACATCAAGATATCTGTTATATGAGGGCGGTTTTTTTACTACTGTTTATAAAGTTTCTTCTAATAATGTTCTCGTGTTATGTGTTTATTATTAGTCGCTGCGACGGATTTAGATTCTGGTGTGAACAGTCAGTTAGAATATTGGGTCGACAATTCACTGTTCCGTGTGAATAACGTGAATAATGCAGCCGAGATCGTCGTCAATGGGTAAGTAGAAATACGATTAGAGACTTTGGCCTTTTTCAGTTACGTGAAGTTTTCATGGAGTTTTCAAGAAAAAATCTGATAACAGGGGCCCAGTTCCATAGTCAGGGCTTAGACTAAAGACCAATTTAAGACCATCTTAGTTCTATAACCAATCTAACAACTTAAGACCAGTCTTAAAATCTAAGACCACTTTTGTACTTAAGTCTCAACTGAGGAACCGACCCCAGGGGCCAGTTGCATAGTCATGGCTTAGACTTAAGACCAGTCTAAGACCAACTTAGTTCTATAGCTAATCTAACAACTTAAGATCAGTCTTAAGATTTAAGACCACTTTTGGACTTAAGTCACGACTGTGCAACTGGCCCCAGGTGCCGGTTCCATAGCCGAGACTTAAGTCCGAAAGTTGTCTTAAATCTTAAGACTGATCTTAAGTTGTTAGATTGGCTATAGAACTAAGTTGGTCTTAGACTGGTCTTAAGTCTAAGCCCTGACAATGGAACCGGCCCCTGGGGCCAGTTGCATAGTCGTGACTTAAGTCCAAAAGTGGTCTTAATCTTGAGACTGGTCTTAAGTTGTTAGATTGGCTATAGAACTAAGATAGTTTTAGACTGGTCTTAAGTCTAAGCCATGACTACGGAACCGGCCCCAGGTGTTTAAAACAGAATTTTCTTATGATTCACGTATTTTCCGCGTAAAATCTTTGAAGGAGTGCGGATCCATCCTCCAAGTAGTAAAAGGCCTCGTAAAAAGCGATTGTTTTCATTGTTTTTCATTATCATTTCTAGGAAATTGGATTATGACCGTACACCCGGCCATATGTACAAAATACAATTATACGCCAAGGACAAAGGCCCGAGTCCGAATACAGCCACCACTAACGTACGCATCATTCTTACAAACGTTAACGATGAAAAACCGGTATTTATTCCCGATCAGTCGATTATTTTGTCTAAAGTGAACGAAGACGCCGGAGCAAATACAGTCGTTGAAATCATACAAGCGGTTGATTATGATGGAAGCGATATCAGTTATTCGTTCTCAGGCTCAGGTCAGTTCCGTTTCAAAAGTAGTTTTTAAAGTGGCGTTCACACTATCGCTAGTTAGTCCGTTCTATTTTGGCCCGTACCTGCAAACAGACAAATTTAGAATGGACCAAATCACTGCTGTGCGTTCACACATGTTCAGCTATTTTCACTGGTCAATTTAATTTATATTTTTTCAGGTGGACAAAAGGTATATCAAAGTGGTCCGTTCAAATTAGACCCTGTGACTGGTGTCATTGAGTTAACTCGATCATTACCTTCGAATGTACCGAAATATGAGATGGACGTGATAGCCGAGGATAATGGAAGATGTCCCGGTTGTCAACAGACTCAATCGCTTGAAAGCCGAGTTAAACTCATCATCGAAGTCATCGATAAAAATAATAATCGTCCCATTTTCCCGGATTGTTTGTTGTATAATCCGACTATTAATGAAGGCAAAGCTCGAGGATCTCCAGTTATAAAGGTAGAGTAGAACAGCTGAATCTCCCGCTTTCTGAGGCCATCATCAGGTGTGGCTAAAAGGCGAACTATATATTGTCACTGAAGTGAGTACGGATAATGAGAAAACTCTTTATATCTCCCACTTTCGTTAATTTTTTCATTGAAAATTTGAACACTTGTCCTAAACTAGTCTTCCAATCTCTCTCTCCTGATGATGAACTCTAAACAGAGAGCCGAAACGTTATATATTTTCATTTACTTTTGAAAAATTAATTTTTCAGAATTTCAGAATTTGGAAGATTATTAACGTATTGTTCACTAATTTCAGGTTCAAGCTAAAGATGGCGACAGCGGAGACAACGGTCGTATCGAGTACCAGCTGATGGGTGAAACGGCGAGACAAGTCAACAAAGATTTCGTCATTAACGTGACTAGCGGGCAAATTACGACGAAAAAAGTGTTCGATTATCTAACGACCGATCGAATTCAGGTAACGGTTCGAGCGTTCGATCACGGAGTTCCTCGACTCGAAGGTTATTGTTCGTTCGTCGTGAATATCGGCGACGTGAATAATCACGCTCCGGCGTTCGATTCGGCGAGTTACGTGAAGAAGATTCGATCGACCGTCGGACCGGGTTCGTCGATTTTACGAGTCGTCGCCGACGACCTCGACGCCGCTAGCAATGCCGTAGTTAACTATTATCTGATGGAGGATAGTATGAATCTGTTTAAAATCAGTAAAGAAGATGGATCGATCTCGGCTACCAGACCTCTACCGATGGTAAATATAGTTCATTAAATCACGTGCTTTATTGTTATGAATTCAAAATTGCAAATAAAAATTGTTAAAAAGAAAAAGCAAGAAAGATGAATTCAAAGCAAAGCTGGTGCATGGTCCCCACAGTACCGGAGAATTGGGCAATTTCAAAATGACAATTTTGCAGTTTGGCGATACTTGGGAATTCGATAAATTTTCCTCTAATCCAGGAAGTATTTGCAAAAGGCTACTTTCTTAAGAAGCGATTTTTCTTTGAAAACACCTTTATCAATCGGTCACCGCCTAAACGTTGATGTCCCTGTAGTATGATGGTACATATGACGCCCTGTTTCTATTTGAGAAAATTCATCCATGAAATACTTAATCGTAACCGTGGGATCGTAACAATGCTCGTTGCATTTATCAACCTAAACGATATCTAGAGATTCTGGGCAGATTCTCATGTAAATTATTTCAAATTATTTTGTTTTTTCTGGCCACCTAAAGATATCTATAATTGCGTTTTTAGGAAGGAACTGCTCATCTAGTTGTTCAAGCGAGAGACACCGGATCGCAACCTCCCAGAGATATACTTACAAACGCTCTGATACCGTGGCAAAACGCTACAGTTACAATCGAGATTTCGAAATCGGGAGCGTTGCCTCCGCGATGGCTGATGGATTACAGCAATCGCACTGATTTTAGATTGAAGGAGTCAGAACCTCCGAACACGCTTGCCGCTACCGTTGTAGCTCAACTAGTTAATGCCATCGGAAACGATAAGATTAACTACGAACTGGCGCGTATAAATAATAAAAGACCGTCTGATTATAAAGATCAAGCTCCGTTTCTAAAGTCACTGAATAAAAATGGCGGTATGGATATTCTTGTTTATAAAGCGTTGAACTATGAGGAGATGAAACAGTATACTCTAAAAGTACACGCCTCGGTAAGTTTACATATTATTTGAATTAATAATACTGACAACTGTATGGATGCAAGTGTAATTAAACTGATTTTGAATACCCACTAATGAATGAACAATAAGTTACATTTCTTTATCATGAAGTATATTGATATTTCATCTAATGTTTCCAGGTTTACATATAGATATCAAGACTAGTCTAAACTGTATATATACAACTATTGCACATTGGATTTAATCATCAATTTGTTTGGGATAATTTTAGATTTTTTTGACTAAGGATAACTTATGTTTCCCCGAAAATGTTAAATTCATCATGAAATAGAAGTTAGAAATGAAACTGTTTGTTCTGTTATGGATATTGAACTATTTGAACTGTCTATCGAAGACTAACTGATTTTATTTATTGTATTTTCAGAATAGCGAAGGTTTACAAAGTGATCCGATGAGTTTGACTATTTACGTAACCGATATCAACGATATCGTTCCTCTTTTCGTCGGTATCGGTGAAACGTTGATGTACGAAGGGAGCGTTGCGGAAAATCTATCCCCGGCAGCATCTGTTATACAAGTAACAGCTGTCGATCATGATACGATCCCTGCCTAT
The DNA here is from genome assembly GCF_964204645.1 of Tubulanus polymorphus. Taxonomy (NCBI): domain Eukaryota; kingdom Metazoa; phylum Nemertea; class Palaeonemertea; order Tubulaniformes; family Tubulanidae; genus Tubulanus; species Tubulanus polymorphus. The sequence continues at coordinate 1,634,819 of NC_134027.1, read as the reverse complement.
AAACGGGTAAAATACTTTGAACAATTTTTCCATGGTTTAATGTGAGAGTATTTCCTGTGACTGAAGTATAATTTTTCTGCTTATTCGTTTATTTAGGTCAGATATGAAATGAAGCAAGGTTCAGGGGACGATCAATATTTCCAGATCAATAGTAGCACCGGTATCATAACGACCAAAACTACGTTTGACCGTGAAACTAAAGCGGAATATTTCTTCAACGTTTACGCGATAGATGGCGCTCCAAGCGCTCGTCCAGGCGGTGGCGGTACGGCGTTAGGTTTGAATACAGACCATAATGTCGGTAAGTGCCTTCTACAATTAAGAAAACATTTGAAGATCTGGACCCAGTTCCACAGTTCTGAGTTAACATTTGACTCTGAGTTAACTCATTGAAAATGAACTAATTTTAACTCTAACTCACAACTGTGGAACTAGATCCTGGGTAGTAAAGATTCCCCTAGGGTTAAATCCTTAACCAGGTCAAAACCACTACGATAACTTTCTTGTTAACAATTTTTATGGTGTTGCTGTTGATGTACCCGAGCAAACCTGGGACATTATAATTTTTTTTTGTCAAATAAAGTCATATATATTTTTAAAAAAAACTATAATAACAATGAGAGAACTGTAATACAGTAAAACTAGTCTTAACAGTGAACACTTGGTCCCAGGCAAACTGTTCACTGTGGAGATGTGTTCACTGTAGACAGGTGTTCACTCTCCAGTTCACTTGAAATACGCAATGGACTAGAAAAATTTTGGTTGATTCTGAGAAAAAAATTTCCAAAAATCAGCGAGGTATAAGAGTAATAACTGACAAATTTCATACTGTTCCCAGGGTGTTTTTGCCCCCGCATCAATGACACTCGGCTCTGAAAAATCTTCAAAAAGTTTAAAATGTGCTCTCTATATTTGTTACATTAACAGGTGAAGCGCGCGTTCACGTTACGATTGCCGATAGAAACGATGAGAAACCGGAATTCGCTAAATCGATATACTACGCTAATATCAGCGAGGACGCTAAAGAACAGGCGACTGTGTTAACTGTAACGGCTGAGGATAAAGATACGAGTTCGCAGTTACAATATTTCATCGTCGACGGCAACAAAGACAATGTCTTCGGCGTGCGGCGTTCGATCGGAGAAATATTCGTAGCCCAACCATTAGACTATGATAAGGGTACCAAGGTGGGTTCATCGAGTAGATTGAAAATTAAATCCGCTGAATTTGGTGTTCACATATTTTAAGTTATGACAGAACTCAACCTGTTTTCTATAACTATTGTCACTCTTGCTATAGATACAACAGTAAATTGTTTTACCATTGACTTTACTCATTAACCTAGCATAGCTACTAATGTCTATTTCAACCTGACTTGAGAGCATTCCAGGTGGCCTAGCTCGCTAATTTTTGGAAGTACATACCTGATAAAGGTCTTAATAGGACCAGAAAGGACATTGAAGGATATCCAAAAAGTCTTCACTGAAAGGGGTTAAATGAAGAGAATTGACTCCATGATTTGAAAGTTTAACAATATGTTTCCATGCCTACGTACCAAACTTCAGTTTGTAGGCATGGAGACATATAGTTAAACTTTCAAATCATGGACTCCTTTTCTCTCGGGAACCCCTCTCAATGCAGATTTTTTGGATATCCTTCAATACAGTTTAAAGTGGAATTCAGAATAATCTCATATTGTTATGTTGTGTTTTTTCTAGGTGTATAGATTGACGTATCGCGTGTTCGATGATTTACACGACAGTACGACTACCATTCAGATCAACGTTATGAATGTTAATGATAATCCACCAGTGTTCGAAAAGAATGTCTACGAAGTAAAGGATATGGTCGTTGAGAATGAGATTCCTCCACCCAACGGTCGTTACTTGTTAACAGTAAGTTTATAGATAGATCTTGATTTGTTAAAACCATAGAACTCAAAGGTTAACCCTTTCAGTGCTGACTAATTAATACCCTATAGTGCTGGAGAAAATTTGAAAATTCTAAAAAATTCCACCCTAGTGTGTTGAACAATGGGAATACCACTATAGTGCGTCTACACCGCAGTGCGGTGTATCGTTAGTTACTAGTATTTCACTATGTTTGACACTTTCTGCCATTTTTCAATAGAGATAATTACAAATTACTAATTACATCAATACACCGCAGTGCGGTGTACTAGCAAAATCCATCACTGATTTATATACCGCACTGCGGTGTAGACGCACTGAAAGGGTTAAAACGTTAGCTTCTTATCCATAAAAGCTATTATAACAATATGAATCTCATTTCATGGGCTTGCTAACCATTGCTGACTATTGCTGAAGATTGCATTGCAGTCGACCTATGGACCCATATGCAACTAGTTGCAACAGTTTGTGTTGTGTTGCGAACAGTTGTGGGCAGCCTACACCAAGCTCAAAAGATTTACCACAATTTATGTTCATGTGATTTGTTGCAGGTGAAAGCTACTGATATTGATGAGAAGAGTCCACAAATCACCTACTATCTCGTCGGTCAATACGCCGATCAAAACGTTTTCAGAATTGATGCCGATGGCAAAATCTACCAAATGAAACCGCTGGATCGAGAAGGTCCGATCGGTGCTAGTATTTACGATTTTAATGTGCGTGCGTCTGATGGTTTACACTCTGGTTACGCAGAAGTCAGAGTTAGTGTCAACGATGTCAATGATAATGCGCCGGCTTTCAATCCGAACAAACTTCACGGTTTCGTCGAAGAGGGAGCCAATAGAGGTAAATAACCTTAAAAACCTTAACAGTCATCGGTGCATTAAAAGAATTGAATTCAAAATTCAAGAATATATCCTATTCAATGGATGATGATGGCAAATGCATAAGGAGGTTAACAGGACTGTATTAAACTGTAAAATATTAGAATTACGGGTAGTAAAATTCCAAAAGATGATCTCGGTTTTCTGCAATTTGTTTAGAGATATTATTAATTACACTGACGTTGATTTGATAGGGACTCCTGTGCTGACTATTGAAGCTACAGATCCTGATAATGGCCTGAATGGAAGCGTAATCTACTCAATTCTACAAAGTCCGCGCGAAAACGGCCAAAACATATTCGTTATTGAGCCAGGAAATAATCTAATTAAGACGAACATTGACGGAATAAAACGTGACGCTACTGGTCAATATTCATTAACGGTGCAAGCTACAGATAGAGGAACTCCTATGCAGAGATCAGGTACGTGAAAATATCATTACAATGAGGGCTCTACGTTCAACTGTGGCAATGGAGGAATCTACTAGTGGCGAGTGAACATCCACCTGGCGTCGCTAGTCACGTAGATAGATTTCTTCTCTGAGTTTATTCTCTGAGAAAGTCCGAGTTTTTTAAGAGTAGTGATTAGGCTAATGTTTGATGGGAGATGCTTAAAAACTAGATGAAAGTTTATTGATAATTATTGAGTCGTCTGTCTTAATGCTAGCTAACCTGCCATCTGGTGGTGGCATAGCTGGTGCAGCAGTGATTCCTCGTAACGGGTCGATTCAACTCCAGTTCTGATCTGATGGTTGTTAATGATTCAATTGTAGCCACTGCTAGCGTGACGATCACGGTCAAAGATATAAACGACAAACCTCCGAAATTCGAGAAACGACTCTACGAAACTACGTTACCGGAACAAAGTCCGCAGGGACATACGGTGATATCGGTGATGGCTCGAGATGAAGATATCGTCGACGAAGGTCAGCTGACGTACCGTTTACCAAGAGGAGAAGATAAGAAATTTTTCGCGATTAAAACAATCAGAGCGACTGATACAGGTGTCATTACTGTATACTCGGTACGTTACTCATCTCTCATATTCATCAAAACAGTTAATGTTCTAAAAAAAAACACATTCCAGTTACTGAATATAATAATTGATCATTGCATTGTCAAACTGGTTCCTGGCCTGGAAATTATGTTCATATTGATTTGATATTTATTAAACCTTTCAGTGCTGACTAATTAATTCCAGAAAGTGCTGGAGATAATTTGAAAATTTGAAAAAATTCCACCCCAGTGGATTTAGATTAATTTTCGACCATGTGCTTTTTTATCACTACATGATTCATGAAAATTGAATATCTTGTAACATTTTAACCGAAGAAACTAGTCTGATTCACTCAGTGAATTTTTGTGTTATAACATGGAAAATCAGCGAAAACGTAGAGATTTATAGATTGGCGGAAAGTGGCCATCTGGTTAAATCTTCAATATTCTGCGCCCAGTTTCACGAAACAGTTTAAGCCTGAAACACGGTTAAGATTGAATTGTTGTCCTCATTGAAAACATGAAGTTACCAATGGCAATTACACCAAAAATTTGAGTTGAACTTTTTTTGTGAAACTGGGCCCCGGGGCCAGTTGCATAGTCAAAAAGTGGTCTTAAATCTTAAGACCAGTCTTAAGTTGTTAGATTGGCTATAGAACTAAGTTGGTCTTAGACTTGTCTTAAGTCTAAGCCATGACTATGCAACTGGGCCCTGGTTCTCTTACTACACAGACTGCTGTGACTCGATTCAATTAATTTCATCGTTGTTGATTTGTAGCCGATTGACTACGATGAGGAGAACGCTCAACGTGTTTATAATCTGACGGTAGAAGTGTTTGATTCTGATAACTTACATAAAGACACGTGTCACGTTGTCGTAAGATTGACCGATATAAACGATAACGCTCCCGTTTTTACTCCGTCGCGGATTAACCAAACTTTTCCCGAAGATGTCGGCGTCAATAATCAAATTGCATCGGTTTCAGCTGTTGATAGAGATCAGGGAATTAACGGCGAATTTGAGTAAGTTGAATTCTTTCTACGCTTGCGAATCGATGAGAATTGTTTCGACTGTAAAATTAGATTTTGAAATTTTTGAAAATACAAAAAGTTAAGGAAATTCATGAATCTTTATCAATATAGATGCACATGCATACATTTATAGTGATTTTTGGATTTGTATCGAAAGCTCTGGTGAATTTTCTTAAAAAAATTGTGTACAAAATTTTTGAACATTCCAATCATATGCAGATGTTTCCTGTTGAGTTACATAGATTTTCAATGTTTGAAAATACACAATTTTGGAGAAACTCCTCAGAGCTTTTGACCAAATCCATTCGGATCTTAGTCACTCTATTATCCTCAAAAATGGTGTATTCCTTAATGTTCAAAATCTAATTCTTTTGGATTATATACACAGATGAATTTATTTCGATCTTGTTTCCTGTAGTTTAATGCGTATTCTTTGATTTCGTAGTTTCTCAATTGATCCCAAATACGGCCTCGGAATTCGTGCTAAACCCAGTGATCCCAAGATCGGACTTATATACGTGGCTAGGCCGCTTGATCGCGAAAAATGGAATCCAACCACAGACAAAGCTGTACTCAACATAGCTATCAAAGCTATAGACAGAGGTTTGTTGATACTTACCGTAAGATTTTAGACACATCCGTTATCAGCTCAAATTACTCATATTTTTGTTACAATTTGATTGATAGGTACTCCGCCAATGACTGGTACAGCTACAATGCAACTAACCCTCACCGATGTAAATGATAATTTCCCATTATTCGCTGAAAACTATCAACCGGTTGTCTACGAGGGTAAACCAAAGTTCACGCATGTAGTAACCGTAAAAGGACGCGATCCAGATGCTAGCATGAATGGACCTCCATTCACGTTCCGGTGCTCTAAAACTCCTGTGTGTTCTGTTGATTTTAACGTTCAGCAATTAGGTACGTGTTTATTTAGAATCTGTTATGAAAATATACATAATAATTTGTGAAAAATGGTACAGATTTAATTGTGAAAATAAAGAGACGATTTGCACCGGGCCAAATTGGCAATGTATCAAGCCTGTGTCTAATTAGAGAGCATGTAATCCACTCACTCGATATTAAACAATGCTTAAACAAAGCGAAGTGGGACATTTCCTGAACCATTTGCAATTCAAATTCATTGATTAGACCCATGCAAATAAATAACAGTATCTTTTCTCCATGTCTTAAGTGTACAGGCTGTTCTACTGTTATCGTGAAACTTATTGATTTTGTTTTTCAGCTGGTGATGGAATCAATAACGTGGCAGACGTAAAAACGATGAGAGTTTTCGACCGCGAGAAACAGAAATATTACAAGTTACCGATAGTGATGACCGATAAACACGGAGTCAGTGGTACGAATACACTGACTGTAACTATCGGCGATATCAACGATAATGACCACAATCCCGGTCATAAAAACATCATGATCTATAGCTATGAAGGTAAGCGTTTAATTTCATTGTTCGTTTATGCAGGGGCGTAGTCATCGAGGATATGTTGGATTGGAAAGAACCCCCCCCCTCTAAAAGAAAAAGGTCTACTCTTGTGAGTAAAAAGATTGAATACAGTGGAATCTGAACCCGATTAAAAACTTAGTTGTACGCAATACTTAGTTGTAAAAGGTGATAGTAGGAGAAGTCATGGAGAATCAGCAATTTCATTTTGAATTTACATAGATAAATGTAGTAGTTAATTTGACCTCATCCAACATTTCTCAATCGAAACTGTTCGTATTCCAGTCTAACAAACCTCCTCACTCAAAAGGTTGGCTACGCTCCGGGTTATTGCTTCGTTTTTTGCATCTGAACAATTTTTGTTTCGCTTAACTAACTGACTATTTATCTGACGCGGAAGGTTGAGTGAATTTACCTATTAATCATTGCGGGCGCCGTCATACTTTACATGCATGAACATTGTTAGACATGACACGTGTTCAAATGTTTCAATGCATGTTTGATATCATGAAATGATGAACTATTTGATGCAAGTGTCAAATCTAAATGAATGGTCCCCACAGTACTGGAAAATCAGGAAAAAACATTTTTTGGGAATTTGATAGATTTACTGCTAATCTGGGAAATATTTGGGAAACACTTTCTTTTGCAATTTTTCTTGAAAATTACAACAAGCTTGAGATTAATATGTAGTGAACATCTGTGCTGGTCTTTCATGTAATGTGTTTTTTGCTTGTCAACTGAAAACTTGTTAATCGTGTATTTTCTCTATGCTATCATTATAGGTTGGGATATCGGTAAGATCTATGTTTAAATACACACTACGTATGATTACTGTTATCAGTATTTTCAATACCACCAAATTGACTGCATGATTTTGTAGAAAAATTATCGCAAAATGTTCTTAAAAATAGTAATGAGAGTTATCATCGATGACGTTGATTCTAGATTATTGCATAATGAGGAGAATGTCCCACTAGATGGCGTGTATATCAATTGGACAAATTTAGTTTATTGAATTTCAATGAACTTCAATATACTGAATCCTTGCTCAAAGTTGACACTATGAGCTTCAAAATACTGCCATCAGAATTCATTAGTACAACTAGACATCTATTTGCTAATTAATGCGCTCAATACCAGTTTTTGAGAACATTTTGTAATTTTATTATTTTCACTGTCATTTATTGGCAGATTTATCATGAAATCATGAATAATTGAAGAACCTACCATTAAATGAATATGGGTTTCAATGGATATGTGATAATGAGTTACATGTATGCGTTGGTTGAGTTAAAATACACTATTCGCTATTCCAGTTGGTTTTCACAGACAAATGAAGAAAGAAATTGCAGTACGAACTAATACTAATAAATGAGGATTTCAATTTTCAAAATGGCCCAAAGCATTTGTGTCGAAACATCAAAAATAGCTCACAGCTCACATTTGAGTTAAAACGTCACAATCCTCCATAAGATTTATTTCGTATTCATGGGTTTTTCTTCAACTTTACTGTTACATATCCATCATCTTTATAAACTACTTTCAAGAAAAGCTAACTCCTCTTTCATGTAGCATCCTGTTCAGTTTTTGGGATGCTTCATCGTTTGACACATAAATGATATTATACACTTCACATATCTTCATAGATTTAACAACATCTGATTTTGAATGTTTCTATTGTATAAATAATATAATCAGTAATTGACACGATGAGACGAATATCGGTTTCAGTTGATGTTGTAAATGCCTGCTCCTTATTTTGATGTATGATGTTTGCAGTTAAAGCTGGTGACTTGCTGCTTGTTTGGTGCATTGAGAACGAGTTTTCTCCAATTTCCTTCAGACTATTTAGTTATAGAATGTTTAGTTCACACTAGTAGAGTTTCCCTCATCCGATTTTGACTCAGTTCTGGAATCTGTCGTAGACCTGACTTTCGTAACTATATGAAAGTAGTTGCTACTCTTGAGATCTCAACTACTATCAAAATTATCAAAATACTCTCAAAATCAGAATAATTTCAAGTTTTGTAATTTTTTGCTGAAAAGTTCTCCAAAGGGAAGTGCTCCTAGAAAGTCAGGTCTGCGCCATTGTGATTGTATTGTCTCGTTCCTCGTGGTTTGGTTAGTGTCATTTTGAATGCTGTTGGAAACAATATCTGAGATCTCTAAATTTATGTAAATACAGGTGAATTGAGGAATGCAAAGATTGGCAATGTCTACGCTGAGGATCCCGATGATTGGGACAGAGGTGATAAAATATTTGAGGCAAAAAATCCAAACAATCGATATTTCAAGTAAGTTTGTAAAGTTTACGTAGCGCTGTGAAAAGTTTTCATCATTTATTATTCCTATTAATTTCCTTGTGACGTTTTTTAATCAGTGTAATGAAGAACGGAGATATCTTTTTGAAAACAAAAGTTCCGGCCGGAAGTCATCAGTTTGAAGTGGTAGTTACGGATACAGTTCGCAGTAACAGACAAGTAGTTTCTACGGTAACGGCGATCGTGCAGGATATCTCAGCTGAACCGGTTTATAACGCCGGATCATTCCGTCTTATAGGTAATTTATAATATACTTATCAGTTATATTTACGAAAAGCACCAGTTCAAGAATAAGAGTAAGAATTCATTCATTTTCAATGATCCAATTCCACAGTGTTAACTGAGATGAAATTAGTTCGTTGTCGATCGAGTAAAATCTTAACTCACAACTGTGGAACTGAATCCCAATATTTGCTCTTTCTGGTATTGCTTATTATTTCATCTTGCGGGCAATGTATTCAGTTGTAAAAACTAAATTTGCGCAACGTCAAAAATATTTTGTTTGACACGTTGATATACATCTAATTGTTTATGATATTTGAAGGTATAACTGCTGAACAATTTGTTGAAAAACCCAAGCTGCCTAATGCCCAAAAACCATCGGATTACGGACAGAGCAAGTATGACCTGGTACGAGGCATCGTCGCTAAATCATTGAATACACAATACGAATATGTGGATATATTTACTGTGATGAATGTCCCCGGACAAGAGAAACCTACAATCGATGTGAGATATACAGCTCATGGTTCACCGCACTATAAACCATCGAAATTAAACAGCGCATTCGAAGATGACAAAGCACAGGTTAGTGTTCCCATTCCAGTTGCACAATTGTATCTAAGTTTTTCCATTCCACAGTTGTATCTTAGTTAAAAGACCAGTCTAGGACTTCAGGGCTGCCAACTGTTCCTGGTTTTCATTACTTTGTTACTATTTTTTTGTGAGAAATACTGATTTGATTTGTTTGATGCGTTCTGATGTGTGTGATGTTGCTGAGGCTGTTTACATAGATTACTAGTCCATTTGAAAATTTTCTTTCATATCTAAATGAAATGTTCCAATATCAGGTTAGGTTGGCAGCCCTACCTCTCGTTTTAGAGCCAATCTTCACACCAGCTTTAAAACCACTTTCTGACATCAGTCACCACTATGGAACCATACCCTGCATCCAGTTGTGTATTTCTCCATTAAATTCAATTCCTCGTTAATATTTTGGTGTACGTATATTTTCAGTATGCAAACATACTCGGACCGTCTGTTCAGATAGATATGTCGCCTGTAGACCTGTGTAAACAGGAAACCTGTGAATCTGGTTGTACAAACAGATTGGTCGTTACGAATGCTCCATTACTGATTAACACCAACAGCACGTCACTTGTTGGTATTAATTCATATGTCGTTAAAGAATGCGTCTGCGCGACTCAGTCAGCCATTAATCAGGGCCCACCAAAATGTACCCCAGCTACATGTTACAACGGAGGCACGTGCAGAGAAGAAGGTGAAGTCGTAAGGTACGTGATTTATCTATCTCAAGAATTGGACACTTGCAGTGCCGTCAGTTACATACCCTAAAGTACTGGAGATGATTTGACTATTTTAGAAAATTCCACCTCAGTGTGTTGTATAATGGACAAACTGTTATATATTGAATCTACCTTGCAGTGTGGTGTATCGTTAGTTGCTAATATTTACAATATTTGCTGTCTTTCAATTTCAAATAGTTAATAATAACTTAGATACATCTCACCCGGGGGCAATATAGTTTGTGTGGATTCTACACAGCAAAACGGAGTACACAAGGTGAAAGGGTTAATAAATCAACTTGCACCATTTCAGATGCGATTGTCTGCCTGGTTTCAACGGAGGCCGGTGTCAACTGACTAAAAAGAGTTTTGGAGGTAATGGATGGGCGTGGTACCCTCCTCTAAAACAATGTAAAGATGGACACATCAGTCTGGAGTTCGTTACGCTGGAGGCGACCGGTTTACTGCTGTACAGTGGACCTCGGAAAACACCGAAAAACGAAGATCTCACTGATTTCATCGCTATTGATATGACTAATGGTTATCCGCGTGTAACGATTAATCACGGTTCGGGTCGAGCTTCGGGGACTATAGACGGCAAAGATAAAGATAACATCCTGAAAATAAACCCGATCAATGACGGAAAATGGCATCGACTTGATATCTATCGTAAAGGCAATGTAAGTACTGATGAGACCAAGCCAGGTTAGCTACAAGAGAGCACTGCTGTCTGAATATTTCATTGACCCCTAGAATAATTTAAAATATAAAAACAAAATTGTATTTTTCTGAATCATTTGACAATTGAACGGTTGCTATGATATTTTACCGTTGTTAACAGGAAGTTCGAATGATGCTCGATTACTGTTCGCTGGCGGCTCTTCTTCCTCGATCGTCGGGACAACCGATGGATACGAAACCGTGCGAAGTTACGTTTAAAACACCGGGACAAAATCAATTCATAAACGTCGATCAACCACTTCAACTCGGAGGTCGACAAAACGTCAACTTTCCTCAGAATATCGCTAACATAGGGTTTAATGGATGTATCAAGAATTTGATGGTTAACGGAGAGGTAGGAAATAAATGAGAAATGGACGTGTTTCTAAAGCCATGTTCTCACGAGCACTTTTGACACGGACCAGGCCCAAGCTAAATTATTCCATATGACTGGGCCTAATTGTCTGTGGGTGTGTGGTGGTTGTTATAGAATCTGTGGGATGTTTAACTTGAATCGTTGATTTTCTATTGTAGCTTTATGATCTACACATTGGCCAAGCTGGATTACAATCGGGTAGCGTTAAAGATGGCTGCCCACAAGAGGATCGCTCGTGTGGAGTAAATGAACCTAATGGTCCGTACTGCGGTCCTAACGGTGTTTGTACCGGTAATTTAGCCGGGCAGATGCCCGATGGGGCGTTCCATTGTAGTTGTAAACCAGGCTGGGCAGGTGCACGCTGTACAATAAGTAAGTAACAACTCATTGTGGAATTAATAAGATAAAATCCCACTATTTACAGATTAAAAGAATTTAAAAACCAGAATTTATTTATTAAATCTGAAATATATAGAATACACGACGTGACGATGATCTCTAGGGTGAGATCGAAACGTCGTGTCTTTTAAATATTTTAGATTTAATAAATAAATTCTGGTTTTTAAATTCTTTTAATCTGTAAATAGTGGGATTTTATCTTATTATCCGTTCACCACGTTTGAGTGTGGTCATCGTTCTATCATTGTGGAATTGTTGAATTCGCGAATGCGTTTGAATATTTCGAATGTCTTTCTTTTACAGAAACGAAGATCAGGGACTTTAAAAAGAACAGTTACATACAATGGAAAATCAAAAATCAGATTTACCTGAACAAAATTCTACCGAATCCGTATCAATCAAAGATTGAATTGATGTTCCGTACGCGACAGACGACTGGAGTTCTGTTCCACACAATGTCAACGGCTGGAGATAAAGCTATGACTTTACGAGTATGTATCATTATCATTTGACTTTTAACTCTTATTAACTTTTTGAATAGATTATATAACGTGTGTAAGATGTAACGCTGGGAGTTTTTAAAGATTTGATAGTCTGTTTAGGTAACATGATTATGCATACATATTGTTTTAATGATATAAGAGCAATGCTTGTGGCATATATCACCCTAAAAAACTAAAATAAACTGAAATATACATCATGGTTTAAGGGCATACATAATCAACTCGTAAAGGCATACAAACTGGATTTATATACTCTAGAATAGGTCATCGCACAAGGCGGCTTATACTTACCTGGAATTCAAGAAAAAGTGGGGTTAAAGTCGAGAAATTTTGTAAAAAAGCTATAAAACGGTGAAATTTGTTGAGATTGCTAGATCGGGCATAAAATCTAAGTCAAATTAAGTTGCACCCTGTTTGTTATATTCAAACGACTGAATTAACTATATATGATGAAAGAAACAAGTCCTTCACGATTCCTTTAATTGTTTTGTATATGATTGTTTTTCAGATTACGAATTCCGAACTGAATTTTATCTACGCTCTCGGATCCGAGCAGAGAACGGTCAAACTGCCGAATGTGAACGTAGCGGACGGTGCTTGGCATACAGCCAAGATTGAACGTTGGGGTAAAATGGTGTTCTTGAAGCTCGATGGGGGTGAAGGTCGATATTATAATTACGACCTCGGCGGAACTTCAAATTACTATCAGATACTTATTGAGGAAATATTTGCCGGAGCAATCGTGAAATTTGCCAGTCGAACGCAAGCTAGAATTCTACCAAATGATGATTATCAAGAGAGTAAGTATCGATGTCAAACTAGGCGTGTGAGATGCTCAATGTCCTTTTGATTTAATGGCAAAAACAAAATTTCGTTTAAAAGATTCCTGTCAAAAATATTTTACTGCTGCCAAAATGTCGGTGTCAAACTAGTGAATATTGCAGAGGTGGTTAGACTGATTTGAAAAATGTGAAAATGGATGTCTGTTCCAAAAAAATATGTTAAAAATCATGAAAATGTATGAAAAAGAAAAGTGTCTATTCAAATATCTAGATTTTATTGATGGCTCAGAGTCCTGCTCGAAGTTGATGACAATTCCATCAGAGTTCATCTATCTGAATGTTGATACTGTTTGAATGCAGATTGGTTGTAATAATCGTGGTATTTTTCAGGTTGTATGAATGATGTAAGTTACAATGATCTATGGCTGTCTTTGTCGGCCGGGATGGTCAGTCCAGATGCTGAGATATTAAAACAGCAGAATATCATTGACGGTTGTCAGGGAAATGTATGTCAATCGAACACGTGCGATGTGGCGAATAATTTTAAATGTATTGAACTTTGGAGAAAGTCAGAATGCAGGTAAGTGTTTATTAACTACCAGTGCTACAGTGAGGGGGGCTAATCATCTGGAAAACTCAGCAAATCAAAAAACATCTAGTAAAAAGATTAAGGAAACTCTGGGAATTGTAACATTTCATACCAAGAAAGTTCTACATTGACCAGCAGTAATTCATTTCTCAGCATAATGAATTATTTGGAGATTTTGAGAAAAGTTCAGTTTCGAGTTGGATGAAAATTAACAGAGCTTTCACTTCTAGGATAACATTTTCCAGTTCCCTGCGCAATTTCCATACCTATTAGGAAGGATTCAATGTTATGGGTTTTTTGCAGGTGTAAAGTCGGATATAAACTAACTAACAGCACACAAGGTCAACCGATCTGCATCAACATCAATGAATGCATTCCGTATTTGAATCCATGCCTTCATGGTTTGTGTCTGGATACACCTGGTGGTTATAAATGTAACTGTGAACCCGAATGGAGTGGAGAGCACTGCGATCAAAGACAAGAAGCCGTTGTCGCTAGTATGGCTAGTGGTGCTGTCATTGCTATCATCATTTGTATTCTGATCTTATTACGTAAGTTTGATTGATAATTTCATGTATTCATCAAACTATAAAAGTGTTTTATGATAATGATAGGAATAATCTGTTGCCATAGTTCCATATGCCCGTACAACACTGGTGGGTTATGGGATCAGTGGACAGTGAACTATGCTCTTTGGCTTAGAAATTAAGAAATGATACAATCATGGATTTAGAAATAATATAAAACAGCAGATGGAGATGAAATACCTAAGAATAAGCTGTAGTAAAACGATGTGTCTAAATTTAAGATTTAAAAACATCAAAAGATGGACTAAAATGTAAATGGCAAGGTAACTTAATGCTAAGATATCGGGTGCAATAGTAACAAGCTCTATGACCAGCAAGTTCAAGTTCTGGTTCTCGGTTGAACTAAAAGCAATTGACTAGACGACTAGAAGTTTACTGGCTGTTGATTTGATAGTCAGAATAGACTGAAGGTAATGAGTGATGAGTTAGTGATATAATCATGTATTTTACTTGTAGTGATTGTATTAGTGTTTATCGTTTACACTCGAAGACGCCGTCAGCCGAAAGATCAGATTCTCGAGATCTATCCCGACGATGATATTCGTGAGAATATCGTTCATTACGACGAAGAGGGCGCCGGTGAGGAAGATCAAGACGCGTATGATATCAGTCGATTGAGTAAACCTGTTGATCCAGCACCAAACATTCCTCTCGTTAAAAGTCAACCATTACAATGTAAGCAAACATTTAGATATCAGGGGGATCCTGCAACTTAACACCAGTCTAAACTCATTTTGCTCTAAAACTTATCTAACAAGTTAAGACCAGTTTAAGCTCATTTCACTGTAGAACCGATCTTATCAATCTGAGCTCATTTTGATTTAAAAGCTAATGAACGACCTTAGACCAGACTTATCTAGATTGGAGTAGATTTTTTGTCACCACTGAGCAACTGGCCCCTAGAAACTCAATATGATATTGACTGTGACTGTTGATTGTGGCTGATATTGTGAATATTTGTTTTATTTTTAGCTGCACCCCCGGCTATTGATCGGCCGGATAACGTCGGCGACTTTATTTCGGATCGTTTGAAAAACGCCGACGATGATCCGAGCGCACCTCCGCACGATACGTTACACGAGTTCGACGACGAAGGAGGTGGCAGCACCGCCGGATCGTTGAGTTCGTTAAATTCATCGTCCGATGGCGATCAAGATTATGACTATCTGAACGACTGGGGCCCGAAATTCTCTAAACTAGCCGACATGTACGGAGGCGACGAATAATCTGAAGTGGATTTTTAAAACTCAATAAAACGAAACCAGCTGGACTGTGTAATGATTATACAACTGAGTGATGATATCCATGCATTATGTTTGTAGTTCGTCGATAGTGGAAGCATCAAATGCGAACCATGGATTCACCGCGATCTGTTGATACCTCCCTGCTGTGCAAGCATCCGCTGTTTATAAATCTGAGTGCGTGGAGCAAGCGCTAAACCATCGATTAGAGGAACCTAACAGATCCGTACTCGTTCCGTACGAGTCACGTTTTTTAATTTCGAATTTATATACCGATATTTTTACCGACAATCAGATTGATAATAGTGTTTCCCGTAATCGTCATAGAAACGCTTCTATTGTGTTAAAATTGCCTCCACTTTCGGGTCTTCCTTCCCCGAAATTTCATGATCTGCTTCGCGGGGAAAAGAAGGGAACAAGATGAATGGAACATAAGTTATGCAACATCATTGTCGGGATTATAGGAACAACTGCTTTATGGTAGACAACAATTGCCTTGTGCTGATTGGTGCATTTAAACCTAACAGATAAACTAATAATGATATGAATGGTCGATGGAAAATTCTAGAAAGGCGTCGCCAAGATTCATTAAATACCAGTTTTAAAGGTTTACGAAACACTTATAAAGAAAACGCTCGAACTGAAGATGAATTAGTATTGACTAGCATTCGTCTAAAAAGCTATGAAAATTGTCATATTTTTTATAAAAAGGTTTGTTGTATAGATTCAATGTATGTTAACATTTTCAGATAATAGTAAAAAATTGATTATGAATCAAAACACAATGAATATGATAAATATATATACATATATATAATATGATTAAAATGTGAGGCAATTGAATGTTAGGGTAAGATGTATTTATAAATAACTTATTGAGAAGATCTCCTCTTGCTGTAAAATGTTAGACATTTTTTCCCACTTTGAACTGTAATATTCTACCACTTACTGACGACTGACTGAAATCAGTTCAATCTGTTGGATTTAGAAATTATTATTGATTAAATCTATAGAAGTGTTTTGTGCGTCGTAATAATTGATATTCACATCAGCAGAACAGTTTTCTATCTTTTACACATTTGTAGATGCCACTATCATATATCGCTATCATCACCTGCTTCATTGCTCAGATTTTCTATTTTAGTCGCGCATTTTGTCTGTACTCTGATGGTTGTTTTAGTTTTCAGCATCAATTCACTTCGGCCTCTCAAGATATTTCCACTTGTTTCAGAGTAAAAATGTGACTTTCTGTAATGTCTTGATTATTGAATATCTCTTGAATATTCTGTTGAAACGCGCACAAAAACTGCATATGAATTATCTGAGTGAACACCATTCAATGGAATGTCTACCTATTGTGCCCATAGACCTGGGAAACCCTCACTGATTGTGGGAACACCTCACTGAGAGTGGAACACCTCAATGAGCGTGGAAACCCCTCACTGATAGTGGTGGTGCTAGGCTTAATCTTTCAATCAACTAATGGTCCCTTAATCTTTCCTAGCTGTGAAATGATTTCTGCTTTAGCACGCTGTAGTGATAGTAAAAGTGTTATTAGTTTGTTCGAAAGAATTCTTTATTACATATTTATGAATATACTTCTTGTCATTTGATTCAGTTTTGAATGTTCAATGTATGTATGTGTGTATATGCGAGCTTCATAAATATATTTATACTTGTAAATACTATTATTACTTATTATTATTAGAAACTTTATCATTACGAATCATTTTATATTTGCGGTAATATGGCCTGAATTATTATTATAATATTGTATGTTATGGTCTGATAACTCAGTGGATGCAGCCTCTGTCAGTTTCGATTCGCACGGAAAGATTTCGTCAGACAGCTTGATTAAGATTATACCCCTGCTATTTTCGTACTAAATCACGAGCTTTCAATGTTATGTATCTAACGAGATGTCTTTAACTCTGAAAAGCAATAAATATCTAAAATTTCAACGAGGCCAGTACGAAAATTATTGCCCCATATTCCGTACACTATCTTGAATTAAGCGCGTTGTCTGACGTAAACTTCTGACGTGAAGAATGAATTGGTTTATTTTCCTGATATAAGGGTAGCATTGAACATTCCAAAGAACGCATATCTATTTGTAGTTGTTAAAGAACGGTGTGAATATATTTTCTAGATAATTTCGGTGATAGAAAAGAAGGTTGTGTCCACTGAATCCACTATACAAACGTTCCTCCTTATTCTTATCTTTCATTTTATGTAATTATTTTCTAGACATTATTATTATTTCCACTGCCGTACAAAATTACATCCTCTGTTTAAAGCAGCACGTCTTCATCGTGTTTTCCGATGTTGTTTTCTATAATGTCTACGTCCATGCACCGGCAGTCGCAATCAACTCATCTTAATTCCGTCTTACTTTATTTTATACACTGAAACATGTATTTATTATAGTTTATTCCTAATCTTAGTTCATTCGTTCTTTGCGACTTTTTCTACTGTTTTTTGATTCCGTCTTTGATTTCTAGTCATTAATGGAATACTAATTCTAATTGTTTCAATTTCTTTCCTTCTCAATTGACTTTTAGCAGTTCGTTGAGATTTATTTAGAAACAATGTAAAAAAAAACTATTATATCAATATCTTAGGTGCATTTGTTTGGAGTAAACCGATCAGGTTTAAAGTGAATAATGTGAACCCATTTGCTCAAACTGGCACATTTGTTTACGTGTATACCTAAACAGTTTCACTTGCTTGAGTAAACCGACATTTATCCTCTAAACTTATAATCAGTTCGTTCTGAATAAATGCACCCGTTATTCCGGGGAATTGAACAATCGAACGACAGCTCAGATAGATTGGTCCCATTTCGGTGCTTAAATCGAAATATTTGTGCATAACTTATTATTATACTCTGTTCTGATCATTGTTTTTGATAGTATATGTACAATACGCAGTGTTGTCTAGTAATGCTTGTCTGTGATTGGTCACTCGTTTCGATGATGTCACAGCTCTCAGTGTGCTGTACATATTTCGCTTATTCCCCCCCGATTATAAACTCACAATATGTCTTGGATTCTGTGTAACTTCTTTTTGATTAAAATAAAATATTGACTTTATTATTAATATCCTCGTTATAGCTATAGAAATTTGTGGACATTTCGAAGATTCTCAATTGACTTAATCAGCAGATTCACTCCATTCACCAGTAGCAGATTTATCCGGGGAATCACCATCCAAGTGATGAACGTCCTCGGCTTATGATTATTGATCAACACTGATTATCCAGTACTACATTGCTGTGACAGATATTTTTCCGAAGTAGCACTAAGTTACACTTAGTAGATTCGCTACAAACCATGACGACGAGGATGACAAAATACAGAGGAAATAACCAGAACATTGCTCTGACGGATATTTTTCAAGGTTTTTCCTAAGTTGCACTTAGTAGACTTGCTAGAAACCATGAAGGGGGAAGTCATCCCCATCGACAAAGGCGACAAAATACAGAGGAAATAACATTTCTTTCTAATTATAAAAGTAATAGTAATTCATTTCTATTTTCAACAAATGTTTCGACACAGTTTAACGGATAACTACATTCAATTCATTCACCGCGGCTTCTTCAATCTGTGAATGAATATAATTCACTTCATCTTGTGTCAGCGTTTTCTCCATGTGTCGATATACGATGCGGTAAGCGTGACTTGTTCGTTGATTCTTCGCGTGATAAAATTCATCGAACAGCTTCACCTGCTCGACCAGGTCGCCACCTATTGTACGTACGAGATCGTAGAAATCGTTGCTACAAAATTCCCGATCGGTCGGAATCCAGAATGAGATATCATTCGTGCATTGAGGATACAGGCTTATAGGCTGAAAATAATCAAATTAAAACAACCTCATCAGTTTTGATATCGATTTCCGAAAAGTATCAATAACTTGAGACTATGAAAGACTGACAATATTGAAGATAAATAATGAAAATTATTTCGTCATTTCAAATTTTGAAAATGCTCTTGATCTAAGTCCTGGTTTTGCCCCTCAAACTATACTTCTATCCGAATTCATCAAAACTGCTTTAGGAGAGGTATGACCTCAAATCTCCTTACAACTGCCCATTCATTTTGATATATTTACGTTATAAGTGATAGAAGTTGACGAATCATTAACTTGAAACTGAGATAAAAATCCTGAATCCTCGCTCCAGAATAGACGTATATCTGGTATAGAGAAAAGCTTCATCGCGAGTCGTTCTAAACCGAGACCAAACGCCCAGCCGATCTTATTACCGACACCCGCTGAAAATAATCAATGGAATTTAAACAAAATGTTATAACATTAAACGTTGATGTCTACAACTTGAATCAGTTGGGTTTAGCGCGAGTTAGACAATGGAATCAAATTCACATTCTGCTGCATTAGTTCAAGTTTTGTGTTAGACTTAAGAGATTCAATTTAAGTAGAGTTTACTCTATGTTTTTGAAGTAAATCCGGTGTCTTAGATTACCTGAATGTAGAAGTTCCTGTTCAATTATACCACAGCCTAAAACTTCCATCCATTTGCCTTGAAATTTCACTTCTAATTCGAATGAAGGATGAGTAAATGGGAAATATTCATCGACCCATCGGGTTTCAACATCTATAATAAATATTCAACATCTACAACCAATATTCAACATTAGCTATTTAGATTATATAGCCGATTAGTGTCAATTATCATAACCGGGTATGTTGGTTGATAAAAACGCCAGGTAGAAATTATTCAATTATGGCCTACTCAGCAGCGACTTCTACCGAGAACACCATATCGGTTGGATTAGATAATCGGCATACTTGCTCGCCGAGCGAGTATGCTGAGTATGCTAATCGATTATGATAACCAATGTTCATAAAAATGATGGATTATGACATAATCCATGCTCATAAAAACGTTTTGCATACTCGAATATACTAATCGAGTGTTCATAAAAAGGCCTTAGATGAGTATGATTCCCACGGTACCAGGAAATCAGGGAAAACTTTGTTCATGGTATATATTCACAGACTCCATTTCTATTTGGGAAAATTAAGAAATCACCTGTGAAATACTTGGGAATCTTGAATTCATGCACCTGGGTAACTGTGGAAACAATGGAGGAGTCACTGGATTTTACCTTTGCCGAAGAGATGTTGCGCGAGTCCTAACAACGTTTGTTTAAGATCACATTCTACAATTCTAGCTGCGTCTGCCGTATGAAACTGTTGTTTATCGGAAACTCGTTTTCCATCCTCGAATAACTTCATTCCCGGCGTTTCTTGAAATAACTACAAAAATATCGAAACAATGTCAGCTACAGAATGGTTTACAACAGTAAAACATATCAAACGTATAAAACGGTATCAAACAACAGACAGCCTGGACCCTGCATCCTATCAGACTGGACTCTGCACACCCTCAGACAATTAATATTTCATACACCATTCACACCATTTGTGATTGTCTACACTTCACAGGTGTTAAGAACTTCACCTGAGACATTTTTAATTGAAAATCAACTACAAACAAGACATTAGACATTTCCCTTCAAGAACTTATCGTCCACATTTATTCAGAATTAGACATTTTAAAAATGAAATTAAACTACAAATTCCAGGCATTTTTATAAGGGCTGCAGATTGATACAGTGTTCAGGGACGGGTTTGTATAATAGTAATAATACCTGATGCTCATTGAAAAGTCGAACTCCTTCCATCTGATGAAATACCGGGTAATGACTAGCATCGATTTCATCACGACGATAAACGTCACCGACTACGAGAAACGCATCGAATCCCATTTTCATAACGTCGACCTGATGAGCAGACGTATGAGCTCGTAGTAAATACTCGTTATTGATATAATACGTATCTCGGACTGATCGACTGACGTGGTCGACCGGCACCAGTAAACTATCGAAATTCTGAACGGTCGTTACGACCGGACTTAGATTATCTAACACGGCGAATAACGGACTTTGTCCCGGACCTTGAAACGTTTTATAGAAATAATCCTGTATTCGATGCCGGATCAGGTTTAATGGATGATGTTTTCGATTGTGTAAATTCTTGCCGATTTTCGAGATAATTTTCGGGGTGACGTTCGTATTTTCGCTCGTTCGATATGTATCATTGTTTATAACGACGCTTGGTTCACCTTTCAAACTGACACCTGACGATTTCATTCTTCGAGTCAATAATAACAACACCAGATTTAATGATTGTTTAGGAGGGCCGATCAGCGACAATGAGGCGCCACAGATATTCCTTAGAAGAATCATGATTGACGACTGCTCAGTTCCTCAGATGCTGCTGGATCTAAAATTAAGTAACACGATTATTGACGATTAATTAGCGGTTTTGAATTATAGGGTACACTAGTCAGTAACCTGTCTGTGGTTTAGTTTCACAATCGGATATTTTCACAAACCACAGTCAGGAATGGGAAGGTCATTTTTGTATGAAATCTTCGTCAGCCAATTTGACTGACGAGTAATTTGCCTGGCATTTCATTGTCTCTTAAGATATCCGTCTAATTTTTGTTGTAATCGACGCACAACAGATTCGTAGTTTGTCTGATACCTATAACACCTCACCTGACGATCTTAATCCATGTGCAAATCGGCCGTAAAGTGAGAGTAAATTTCCGTAGAGTCAACAGCTGCCATTTTGAAAATTACTGGAGGTGCTGGCACCTGTGGACTGAGGCCAGGACAACAGCACAAACTAACAAAGCGAAACGACGAAATTGAAAAATATTAAGAAATCAACACTTATTCACATTTTTCTTTTACCAGAATTTATTATTTAAATATTAATTAAGGAAAACACGAAGATTTGAAATATAGGTTGGAAAACCATCAAAAATAAAAATTGTCGTTTCGTCTTGGAAGTTTTATATAAATCCTTGTAGGTCCCCTTGTCTTATCATGCCACATGTGCAATACAGAGAAATGGCGGCCAATGGCGAAATTTGTGGAGAAATTAATTAATTTCTCAAAATAATGTTGATTAATCACTCGAAACATGCATAAAATTGGATTATTTCGAAAGGTACCTGTGTAAGTTTGTGAAATAAGCCATTAATTGTGGACTGAAGTGGATAGAAAGTATATTTTTGAAGTGTTACTTTTTTCAACCGTGTTTTGGCCCTTGTCATCCCTAACGTTGGTATAAGCCCATCCGATTATAAAAGCTTACCACCAACGATTAGGTAACTAACTAAGGGTACACCACATGTACAACATCAGGTCTGACACTGCCGCTCGCATCAGCTTTAGAGGGCCAGTACAGTAGGCAGTATCAATGACCATCAACCAACAAGCGCGGCAGTTTGTCATTGTCAATGACTGACAATACAATGACGTACTGGCCTGCTGCCTGGGCTGGGGGGGGGGGGGTCTGGCGATCCTGGCCTCCCCAGAAAATCAGAAGGGCAGTAGCTGCGGGCCTATTATAAGCCTACATCTTTCTTTGAAACTTTGTCATTACCCAAGTGAGTCAAAAGTCGATTGATCTAAATAGTTTCCATTAATTAATTATGAAAAAATAAACTAGATAATTTCCGGGTTAGTGTTAGGTTTAGACACTGGTGGCAGCACCGTCGGATACACAGTTCAATGTAAAACGCGGATTTGGCTTTTGTGGTGAAAATATGTAATCATAAATAAACCTCAGTCTAGCTTTCAATGGAGGTCTCGTAGATTATTTAGATTGTTATAATTGGAAATTCTGTAAATAATTAATCATTTTAGCTGAATCCATGTACACTGCACTGAGTCAAT
The DNA here is from genome assembly GCF_964204645.1 of Tubulanus polymorphus. Classification (NCBI taxonomy): domain Eukaryota; kingdom Metazoa; phylum Nemertea; class Palaeonemertea; order Tubulaniformes; family Tubulanidae; genus Tubulanus; species Tubulanus polymorphus. The sequence goes on along the minus strand of NC_134027.1, from coordinate 1,611,711 downwards.
TTCAATTTAAACTTTATTGATTCAATGTAGACGGCGCTTTGGTATAAAAATCCGGCTTATCTGTGTGGACACGGGGCGCTTATTGCATCAGTTTGACTGGAACTGACAGTCGAGAAATTACGCTGTGAATAATCGAGTAATCATTAATAAACGTGTAAGAATATTGAGTTAACAGTTAACACTGTCACTGAATAAATGCAAATACATGACGTCAACACCTGTCCTGGCTGGCTCTGTGACTGTGTCGACTGTTGCTGCTGTGCTGGCTGCTGACGACCCAGACACTGAAACACAGACAGACACTATATACAGGTCACTTCTAATTACCACCAAGCCACCACTGCCTAGCACTGCTGAGGTCGAAGAGAGACTGGCAACTCAATAGATGAGCCCCTACTCTAGTTTCACTTTGACATTGGACAAGCTCAATTTGTCTCGGTGACTGGGCACAGGGCACAAACCAGCTTCAATTAGGTTGTCTCAGTGGCTGGGCACAGGGCACAAATCAGCTTCAATTAGTTTGTCTCAGTGACTGGGCACAGGGCACAAACCAGCTTCAATTAGTATGTCTCAGTGGCTGGGCACAGGACACAAGCCACCTCAATTAGTATGTCTCAGTGGCTGGGCACAGGACACCAGTCACCTCAATTAGCTTGTCTCAGTGACTAGTCAGGGAAGCCAGCTCAATTAGTTTGTCTCAGTGACTGGGCACAGGACACAAACCAGCTTCAATTAGTTTGTCTCAGTGGCTGGGCACAGGACACAAGCCACCTCAATTAGTATGTCTCAGTGACTGGGCACAGTGCACAAACCAGCTTCAATTAGCTTGTCTCAGTGGCTGGGCACAGGACACCAGCCACCTCAATTAGCTTGTCTCAGTGACTAGTCAGGGAAGCCAGCTCAATTAGTTTGTCTCAGTGACTGGGCACAGGGCACAGACCAGCTTCAATTAGTTTGCCTCAGTGACTGGGCACAGGGCACAAACCAGCTTCAATTAGGTTGTCTCAGTGACTGGGCACAGGGCACAAACCAGCCTCGTCTCAGTGACTGTTCAGGGAAGCTCATAAACCTCGGTTGGTCCGTTTGTCAAGAAGCTGAAGCAACATGAAAAATGTCTGATCATTTATTTTTTTTTTTCAGAAAATGGAATCGATGAGTGGAGCTGATGTTCGTGAAGCGTATTATGAATTTTTCAAGGAGAAACAACATATTTATGTTCATTCTTCGGCTACAGTTCCCCTCGATGATCCTACATTACTATTCGCTAATGCTGGAATGAATCAGGTCAGTTGCAGATTTGAATTAACTTGTTAATGAGTGACTGTCTACATCTTAAATTGGAGAAACTTTTCTAGAAATGGCTTATAGAATTGAGTTGAAATGTCACAGTTTTTCTCTAGTTGTGGGTTATTCTTCAATCTAACACTAGTAGATTATATGAGTGTTGACCTATAGCTATAACGAGTAACTAGTTTTCCCCAGCCAAAGTTATTGCACAAGTTCTTGTAACATTTGAATATGACAAAAATAACAACACAGATAAACATTATATCTACAATAAAATAAAACTGTTTTTAATAATCTAAAATACTAACAAAATAGTTGCAAAGCAATAATTACAAATAATAATCTCATTTTTCAAAGAAATCTTTTCATCACTAATTTTGATCTTTTGTAAATCATTCTGTAGCCTAGTTTTAAAGTATGTGTGTCTAAAGTGTACAGAATATACAGTGTTGTTCATTAGAATATTGATGAAACTTATAAAAGTTAAACCTTTGAAATTAACATTCTCATTGAAAAATTGAAATGTGCTCGAATCGATAAACTACTGGTTAAATCCATGTATAAATTGAATTGATACAAAAACATATTGATTATAATTCAACATTAAATGCACTTTACATGAAATAATAATTTACAAATGATTGAGTAATTTCATTTCATATTTACAGGATTTTCATGTATTTGTGTTCGTTCGGTTTCATGGCTCGATTCCACATCCTTTTCACCGCGTGTAGACAGTTATCTCCGATCATCTGATACCCTTTACCCGATTCCTCCAGTAACTCGTCTATCGTTACTTGTTCTTTCACCGATTTCATCGATTCTTCAAAGTCGTAATTGTTCAGGTCGGAATTGATGGATCCGACCTCTCTCACTTCGGTCATCGCGTTGTCCGATTTGCGATCGATGATTTTATGCAATAAGACGTATTTCTGATTCCCGTTTACGTCTTCGTATTCGGCGAGAATCGCTTTATGAATTCCGCACAGACAATCGCGAGTATTTTGACGCCGTTTTATAACTCCTAGTCGATGTACTGGTCGGACCACATCTTTGAACGGTATTCCGACTTTGTAGATATGTTTACTAGCGCTGTGGCATTTACAAACCTCAGTGCAGCTGCAACACGGAATTCTGCAAACGTTGCAAGCATTGCCCATTGTCTCTCTTTAGAATCAATGATTATTCTAATGGTCTTTGTCGAGTTGAAAACAATATTATGATAAATCTCGTGAATCTTGTGATTGATGGTTTTCCCCGGGTTTTGCCAGTACGGTAGCCTAGTGCTATCTGGTATGTGCTGCCACTCTAGTGTTACATGTAATAACTAAATCATCTCGCGCAACCTGAACAACCAGACACACTATTACAGATTAGACCATACTTATGAACGTTATTTAGAGTATTCACCGATTTGTTTGTGCTCAGAAACTTTAAGCGACCAAACAATTCGTTTCATCATTTCTAAGAATTTACTCTCCGGGTTCCTTGATAATCTTCTCAGCATCGTAAAGACAAGATAGTTTTTTCCTATCATCTTATCGTATGTGAACTGTGTCAATAAACTACAGGCAGGAAATAAGATAAACAAACAATGATTTTAGGATGAATTTAAAAAAGTCTATATTTACATACATTTACAATGTTTAGCTCGTACAGCATTTAGTAGTTTGCACCGTGACCGTTCAGTTACTGGAATACGACTAATTAATCGTTCATCAGCAAAAACAATTTTTTATTTTTAGTCGAACAAATGATTGATTATCTAGTATCAGTGGAACAGATAATAACCCAATCATTAACGTCGAATCCATTTTCCGTCGCTTCTTTCCACATGCGTTTGGTAGCGTGGATACAGTTATTCCAGATTAATTGATAATTTGGACCCGATGCTATGATCAGGTTGTTTATCGTTACATCTGATACGGCGTCTGTCATTGACTTCTCCAACTCGTAGTTTTTAAGTCCGCCGCTGAATCCGCCGTCTAATGTTACGTTGCGTATTTCCGTAAACGTTTCGTCGCGATCGTAATCGACGACTTTATGAATGAGAGCGTTTTCGACGGTGGCGCCATCTTTATCGGTGTGGAGTTCGGCTAGGATTGCTCGGTGCGCCATACAATCGGCCGCACACCCGTATCCACACGTCACATGACGCACTATACTAACACGTCTGACCGGTTTCATCATATCAGACGCCGTAAATCCCTTTACTTGATAATTCAGTTCATCGTTATTACGATGTTTACTAATTTCCGTCACGTTTGAACCTCGTCTACCATTGTTACTACACGAGCAATGATTGTTACCCATGATTTTAACATCTCATAATAGAGAGAGGAAAAATGAGTCTAATATGTTTCCTTGTGCCAGTTGTTCATTCAGTGTTTTGACTTTATCCTGATATATTTCCTTAAGTAAATCACAGATTGTTTTGACTGTATCTCATTCGTCACCTTCGGGTAAACTTACAACGCATGTTACCCATCTTATTGTTAACGTGTATATAACATGAAATGAATTGAAGATCATTGTGTCTTGTTGCAACCTTTGTTCTGTTTATTGTTATTAAATAACGTTTGGCAGATTAATTGCTTGGCAAATTTTCAGCGGATAATAATTCATGGTCAATAATAGCGATCGATTACTGATTACGATCTATTTTTGGTCACGTTTAAATGTCAGTTACGAGTAGGTTTCGATACCCCTCAATGATCAGTTGAAAACCCGAACTATCCATTTTCAAAATGTTGGCAGTTTGCCATGAGTTTTTAAAAGAAACAACTGAAAAAAAAGTTGATATAAAATCCCACACTAAGAATTAGGAAGAGTCCGTAATGTTTCCTAGAGCTGATGATTTGTTCAATAATGAATTTATCCTAATAGTCATTTTCTATCTAATAAGATGTGATATAAGCAAGAGGTAAAACTTAACATGAGTTACTTAGGGGCAATTATTGTTAAAAAGAAGTTTATTACAATGATAGATGTGTCTTTTTTTTAAATCTTAAAATAGGGATTGTTATTTATTTGATTGGTAAATTTCATTTTTGAATTTTTTTGATTGAGTCTCCCTTACAAACCCACCACACCTGCCGGGAGCGAAATATATGTGTTTGAAGATCCCTTTGATAGACTCAAAGAGAATCATTTGTAAAGTTTAGATTATTGAATAGCTATTAATATTTGATTGGCATGGAGCCTATCAGAGGATGATCAGGTCACAGTCCTCGGGGTGTATTTTTAAATAAAACAGTCATTAGAATCAATTGTTATATTGATAAGAAACTCTCAAAAGTTGATGAATTCTTTCCGAGAAACAGAAACCACTTGAGACCACTTTTGACTGGCTTCCAGAATTTCATTTGCGTGTTGGAAAAATCTTTAATTTCTTTTTAAAAAAAACTGTAGTTTATTTCAATGAAAATGTTGTAAATGCTTTTAAAATTTACTGAAATTTTACTTTTTCAGTTCAAGCCTATTTTCCTGGGTTCTGTCGACCCCAATAGTGACATGTCCAAGTATGTGAGGGTTTTTAATAGTCAGAAATGTATTCGAGCTGGAGGTAAACATAATGATTTGGATGACGTAGGAAAAGATGTTTATCATCATACATTCTTTGAGATGTTGGGAAATTGGTCGTTCGGTGATTATTTCAAGGTAATTAAATTACTATCTCACTGAAATTACATACAATTTCTCTCTTCTCTAATAAGATTAAAACTCACTTTTTACAAACTTGAAAGATTAAAAATGAAAATTCATTCATCGAGATTGAATTATCAAGTTGTATTTAAAGATAACATTTTGGGCCCTCTCATCAGGTGATATCAATTCTTGATAGAATGAAATTTCATTTTTAAGCTTTTTGTTTATGTTTAGGTTCTAATCTTATTGTCTGCACATCTGAGAGTCTACAGGCTGATACTGCTCTATTACTGCGATGCCAATTAATTATAGATTGTGAAATCGAATTTGTGAAATTTTTTCAGAAAGAAGTTTGTGAGTGGGCGTGGGAGTTTCTGACCGACCGACTGAAGTTACAGAAAGACCGACTTTACGTTACTTACTTCGGCGGAAATAAAGCAACCGGTCTCGAACCTGACGATGAAACTAAACAGATCTGGTTGAATTTAGGGTTAGTACGAGGGATTTTTGTTTATTCGTCTCTGAGAGGATCGGTGTTAACCATAGAATGAATACAACGCCAGGAGTAGTATTAACTATTTTATTTAACACAAGCTTTCGCTACTAATGTATAGAAGCTTCATCAGGTGAATGTTTCAGTCTCTAAGACGGCTAGAGAATTCCCAGACCATCGATATTTCATATAACAATTGAAACTTGAGACTTGAGAGACATTGTTTGGTGAGGCCGGTTATATTCATGTAGATAATGCTATTATTATTGATCGGCTCAGCGCATACACTGTGCTCGCTCGCTGGCTCGTTAGTGATAATAGCCGCTGATTATAGCGCCACCAGTGAGCAGCGTGGTGATTTAGATAACCACTCGATTCAGTAAATATCGCACAAATTTCTTAATATCTAAATCATAAAAATCACTTCTATTTAACGATGTATGAAGGAATAGTGAATAATTTCTGCTCAATCGGAAATTTAAACTTTCGTATTTTAGTATTGTGTGGAAATCTATTTAAATCGACCGTTTTAATAAATGTTCTGTCGTTCACTTAGATATTGAGACTATACTATGCGGTATATATTAAACGGCAGAACGTTGCTCAAGCATACTTACCTGGCACAGGGGTTAACCGTGATCTGTAAGGCGGTTCCCCCAGGGCGAGGCCTTGCCATTGCACTTCGGCTTGGTTGACCCCTGCGATCTCCCCAAATGTGGGAGACTCGGGTGTATAATTTCTGGTAGTGGGGGACTGCGTTCGCGCTCTCCCCTGTAATAAAGAAACTTAAGTAGAAATCCTCACCTCTACCTATTATTACTCCCAAATTATACTCAATCTTTCACCCAATGCTCGAGAATAGCATCTACTTTTTAAGGTGAAGATCTGCACTTATTTTAATTCTGATTAATAGAGAGAATTATTTTGAATGACATTTATTTAGTATATATCGACGAACCTCAGGAACCTAGCCTGTACTCACTATCTAGTATAGACCATGTATTGTTTTCAAGTAACCACATAGTATAGATGGTAATCCATCATTCTTGCCAAACGTGACAGTAAAACCTGGTGCAGTTATTATTTTTTATAAAGAGTTTGACATCTTGAGTGTGCACTATTTTAAGCTAGAATGAAATGAATCAGATAAATATAGATGGTCTGATGTTGGGTTAATATGATATTTTTCATATCAAACTAGGAATGGCTATGAATTTAGATACAGACCTTGGTGGTGAAATGCTGTCTATGACTTTGAAGAGCTCTGTCAGAGAGGTTGAACTATTCAGACCCTTATACGATTTATTTTTTGTTTATTTTGCCTCCCACATAGCTTGCGGGTCATGTTTCATCAGAGTTGGTTGGAACTTGACTGAAAAAAGCTTTGTATACATATGTGCAGTTAAATGTACAGCAAGATATAGAACAGTCTCTTGTTGGGTATGATATATATTGAAAAGTAATATTGTATTGGATTTTTTTTGGAAGGTTGATTTGCTAAAATGACTTCTTAATGACAATCTATATCACTGTTGGAATTGCTGGATATTTGAAATTCATACTCAACTGATTAAGCTCATTTGACACACTCGTATTAGCAAGGAAACATGCATCGGAATAGGGAACAAAATGTGAGGAAAATGTATCCCATGGAGGCAGCCATTATTGTTTATCTTCATTGCTTTGTGTGAAGCTGTTTAACTGGCTGAAATGTAGATTTTTCAACCACTTAGTGGTGGTGTTTTAAAATTCCATAGTTTCTACTCTAGACTTTCATCCAATCATGTCACAAAAACTCTAGACTAAAGTGTAGATTCTTTGTTATTAGTGACAACCGTGTCATTGATTGTAATTGGCCTAAGTGGAGAAAAGTTTAGAAAACTTTAGAATATCAACAAATGAGAGGCAGTCTTTGAAAACTAAACTCTAGACTTTTAGCTAATGATGAGTCTAAAACTTTAGACTTCTTTAGACAACTTCAGAATATCAACCAACGAGAGAAACCGAACTCAAGACTTTTAGCTAATGATGAGTCTAAAACTTTAGACTTCTTTAGACAACTTCAGAATATCAACCAATGAGAGAAACTGAACTCTAGACTTTTAGCTAATGATGAGTCTAAAACTTTAGACTTCTTTAGACAACTTCAGAATATCAACCAATGAGAGAAACTGAACTCTAAACTTTTAGCTTATGATGAGTCTAAAACTTAAGACGGGTTGTGGGATTTCTCAAATTTGATAAACTCTGGTTTACATGCATTCGCAAAAATAGAAAACTTTCCCTTCTCGCCCGAACTCAGAAATATATTCTGAATATTCTATTCATATCCTTTATAACATATGTGTTAGTGGACGGGTTAGTAGTGTACATTGTAATGCTTAGTCGCCGGTTATTCATGTTGGTTTGTGTAGATAATGCTATTGATCGGCTCAGCGCATACAGTGTGCTCGCTCGCTGGCTCGTTAGTGATAATAGCCGCTGATTATAGCGCCACCAGTGAGCTACGTGGTGATTTAGATAACCACTCGATTCAGTAAATATCCCACAAATTTCTAAATATCTAAATTACAAAAATCACTTCTATTTAACGATGTATGAAGGAATAGTGAATAATTTCTGCTTAATCGGAAATTAAAACGTTCATATTTCAATATTGTGTGGAAATCTATTTAAATCGACCGTTTTAATAAATGTTCTGTCGTTCACTTAGATATTGAGACTATACTATGCGGTATATATTAAACGGCAGAACGTTGCTCAAGCATACTTACCTGGCACAGGGGTTAACCGTGATCTGTAAGGCGGTTCCCCCAGGGCGAGGCCTTGCCATTGCACTTCGGCTTGGTTGACCCCTGCGATCTCCCCAAATGTGGGAGACTCGGGTGTATAATTTCTGGTAGTGGGGGACTGCGTTCGCGCTCTCCCCTGTAATAAATAAATAAAAGTAGAAAAACTTTCCCTTCTTCACCAAGCTCTCAGTGTCGTCATTGTCTATCTTCCAATGTTTTCAAATTTCAGTGTTTCAGACTCAATAAATTCTATCCGTTTTATTTTCAGTCTGAGTGAAGATCGCGTAAAGCCATTTTCGATGAAGGATAATTTTTGGGAGATGGGTGACACGGGTCCGTGTGGTCCGTGTACTGAAATACACTACGATCGTATCGGTAATAGAGATGCCAGTCATCTCGTAAACATGGACGATCCTGATGTGCTCGAAATATGGAATCTAGTGTTTATCCAGTTTAACAGGTTTGTTACTGTTTCATTCTAATATTCTTCAGTTTCTTAATACAGTAAACCTCTCATTACTCGGTCACGGTCGACAGCAGGACTTTTGACTAATTTATGTAGAAATGAAATCATTTTACTGACATCTTTACGGGTATATATTTTCCTATCCTCAACTCAATAACTGGCTTACTTCAGACCAATTTTGCAAATCCCAGTTTGTCTGAGTTTGAGGATGTTTGTTGTATTTGTCAGTTCAGTGAACTGTGGGTCTGAGCCAGAAGTAAACAAAGGGTCCGAGGCCACAAATTTGTACGATGTATGAATGATTTATTTTCTTAAATTCATTTTCAGAGAATCAGACGGCTCTTTAAATGTGTTACCTAAGAAGCACGTAGATTGTGGTATGGGATTAGAGCGTTTAGTGTCTGTAATACAGAATAAAACATCTAATTACGACACCGATTTCTTTGTACCTATATTCAATGCTATAAAACAGGTATTATTTACAAATCTTCGACTCAATGTCATTCGACTAAAACTGCATCGATTATTTCTAATGAATATTTTTGATATATAGTTTACAGGATGTCGTGATTACACCGGTAAAGTTGGTACCGATGATACCGACGGTGTAGATATGGCTTACAGAGTTCTAGCTGATCATGTGAGAACTATAGTGATAGCGCTGGCTGACGGAGGTCGCCCTGATAATTCGGGCAGAGGGTATGAAAAAATAGATCTTACCATATACAGGGTCTCACGGAGCAGAGAAAAGTCAGAAAATTTGAATTTTTGGTGTCTTGTTGTTCTTGCTGGTGACAAGTAACGCAAGGAACCTCTTAATAAGAAACAACCCTCAATGAGGAGATCTTATAATTTAATCATGGAATTTGAATTTTTGGTGTCTTGTTGTTCTTGCTGGTGACAAGTAACGCAAGGAACCTCTTAATAAGAAACAGCCCTCAATGAGGAGATCTTATAATTTAATCATGGAATTTGAATTTTTGGTGTCTTGTTCTTGCTGGTGACACAAGGAACCTCTTGAGAAGAAACAGCCCTCAATGAGGAAATCTTATAATTTAATCATGGAAATCGAATTTTTGGTATCTTGTTCTTGCTGGTGACACAAGGAACCTCTTGAGAAGAAACAGCCCTCAATGAGGAAATCTTATAATTTAATCATGGAATTTGAATTTTTGGTATCTTGTTCTTGCCGGTGACACAAGGAACCTCTTGAGAAGAAACAGCCCTCAATGAGGATTCTTATGATTTAATCAGAATTTTCTGGCAAGGGTCGGGAGAGCGTCAGGGAATGAACCATGCATATATACCATTAATTATTTTTTGATGATGTGTTTATATTGTAGATATGTATTGAGGAGAATTTTAAGGCGTGCAGTACGATACGGAACTGAGAAACTTGGAGCGAAACCTGGTGTATTCGCTTCACTTGTCGATGTTGTTATTCAAACTCTTGTAAGTAACAATTATTATTGTGAAATAACTTGCACATCAGCTATTCATTCAGATCATGCTGTTTTAGATATCAGATATACTTTATCGAAATTAGTTAATGACAAATTAACTTTGGTCTTAATTTTTGGATTTAATCGACCAAAAATTCGTTCATTTTCAATTTTTTATCGCAATTTTTCAATACAAAAATTAAACAAGTCATCTAGATAAACGTATATGAATCATTTTTCAGGGTGATGCATTCCCGGAAGTAACAAAAGATCCAGATGAGGTAAATATAGCTTAAGAATCACATTGGGGTCATTCATTTATTACGTACGCATTAGGGAAGGGGGAGGGGTCAGTGCAATTGTGTACTGTAATGCTTAATGTATACGAAAAAATGGCCGATTTTGCGTACAGGGGGGGAGGGGGGTCGAAAAATTCAAATTTTATGCATACGTAATAAATGAATGATCCCATTGTTATTATTGATCGTGTTTGATCCCATCGAAAAGTCAAGGAAAACTCAGGAGATTTGTGTAAAGTGGTCAGCCTGCGGTAAATAGGATGTATTTACGCGAGATGATTGTTGTTTGTGGTTGTTTCAGATTAAAGTGATAATCAATGAAGAGGAAGCACAATTTCTGAAGACATTGACGCGAGGTCATCGTTTGTTGGAACGTACCATCGGTAAATTAGGGGATACAGCTACATTACCCGGTAAGTAGAATCTTGAATTTGAATTTGATATATTTCCAGCCGTGTGAATGATGAGTAAGAGATTATTGTTATTATATTCTATTGCAGGTGATGTAGCGTGGAGACTGTACGATACTTACGGATTCCCCGTTGATTTAACGCAGTTGATGGTAGAAGAGAAAGGGTTAACAATCGATATGCAATCTTACGAGGAAGCGAAAAAAGAAGCTCAGGTACAAAGTTTCAAATAAACTCTAACTAAAAACAGTTGTTTATATCGATATTGTGAGTTTCTCTCAATGATAAACTCAGGTACAGTAAGCGGATTCACCATCATACTCTCTGAGGTAACTGTAACTAAAATGTGATATCGTATCATTTGTTATTGTAGTTAAGGTCACAGGCTACAGGTGGCGGTGTTGACGATAAGATTAATTTAGACGTACACGCGATCAGTGATCTACAGAATAAAGGTCTGCCAGCTACTGACGATCTTGCTAAATACAGTTATACGGCTGATGAAGCTGGCAACTATGGTATGTAATCAGGGATGAGATAAAGTTTTGTTTGTCAGAATGTTTTATTGTGAGATGGATCTATTATTGTGTTATTGTGTACTTGCAGTGTTTGAATCGTGCGAAAGTGAGGTAAAAATGTTACGCCACAATAAACAGTTCGTAGATAGTGTAACCACGGGAACAGAATGCGGTGTATTGTTGGATAAAACGTGTTTCTACGTGGAACAAGGTGGACAGATTTACGACGAAGGATTCATAGTGAAAGTGGGCGATGAGGTATGAACCTGTGTGATTCAGAAAAAAAAGTGGAGAATTAAAAGGCCATGTTAGATATTTCAAAAAGATTAAAAACCCAATTTATTTGTCAAAAATTAAAATCAGAAGACACACAACATTTCGGACTCTCTCTAGAGACCATTGACAGGTGTGATTCACTTGAATTATACGGTCACTAGAAACCAACAACGATTCATGTAAAAGTGAAGACTTTGATGTAAATTAAACTTCTTTAATTGATTTCATAGAAAACATGTAAAAGTGTAGACTGTGAAGTAGATAAAACTTCTTTAATTGATTTCAGGCGGTGGAATTTACTGTGAAAAATGTTCAAGTAAGAGGAGGTTATGTGCTACATATTGGTAATATTGAAGGTCAGCTGAAAGTCGGTGATAAAGTGAAACTATTCATTGATCAGGTTCGTTGAGGGTTCAATTATTTTCGACGGTTTCATCGCGTGAGAATATCAGTTCAATGTCTCTATTTCAGTCGAGAAGAAGAAGTGTAATGAATAATCATACAGGAACGCATATGTTAAACTACGCTTTGAGATCCGTTCTGGGTGAAGCCGATCAGAGAGGTTCTTTAGTCGCTCCTGATAAACTTCGATTTGATTTTACCGCTAAGGTATGTTCAGCAATTGAAACCTTCGTTTATTCAGGTTTCGTGAGGCTAAATGTTTTTTTTTTTTTTTTGCTAGGGCGCCATGACGACGAAACAGATCAAAGAAACGGAAACTATAACGAATACGATGGCGACAAAAAATGAAGAAGTTTTTGACAAGAATACGCCACTAGCAGACGCGAAGGCTATTCAAGGATTGAGAGCTGTATTTGACGAGGTCAGTTGTTCATTCATGATTACAGCAGATTAGAAAAATGAAATATCGATTCAAACATTTTATACTATCATTCAAAGAGATGATATAAATCTCGCACTCAGAATGCAAAATATGCTCCAAAATGTTCCCTTGATCTAGAAGGTTATTCTGGTTTTCAACTATATCCTTATAAGCACCTGCTGGAATACTGAAGATTACTATTAGTATACAGTTGAAACATGAAATAAACTACAGCTTGAATGTGTTCTGATTATTTTAACAGACGTATCCGGATCCAGTACGAGTTGTATCTATAGGAATTCCAGTAGATCAGTTGACTAGTGATCCTACGGGACCGCTCGGTCATACGACATCTATCGAGTTCTGTGGAGGAACGTAAGTTTATCCTGCATCAGTCGCTACAGTCATACAGATGACTTAACCAATTGATGACTTACACTCAGTAAATTGAATTGGTAAAACTGAATCTTAATTTGAACTCTGGAATAGTCACGACTTAAGGAGTAAGGAGTAATGAGATGACTCAAGCAAGTTTGTCTAACTGTAGTTGTGTAAGTCTTTTATTTTTCAAAATTGAGATGTTTTGATTTTATTTCTAAAGACATTTGAAAAGAGCTGGACATTTAGGTAACTTTGTGATAGTATCGGAGGAAGCAATATCTAAAGGTGTGAGGAGAATTGTAGCAGTAACCGGTCAGGAAGCTGAAAAGGTAAATATTTCTTTAAAATCTTGAATCAAAATTCTCTTGATTTTCATGCGATGTTTCAACTATTATTTTTTACTGTTTTAGGCGTTACACAAAGCAGATCTGTTAGACAAAGAATACCTTCAACTGGAGACCAAAATTGAAACGGGAATAAAAACTCAACAGTTTACTCAGAAACAGCTCAACAAACATATTGCGGAACTTTCTGATGTATGTATATCAGATAAACACAGAAGAAAACCTCTGATAATGGGAAAACCCACTCTAAGAATAAAATATAGAGTCTGAAAGGATCCTTGTGCTGAAAACTTTATTTCAACATTGCTTCAGGAATACTGTTTTGATATCAATTGTTGTACGATATTGATCATCAGCATTCCTGAAGATGACTACTATTAGAATAATGGTGAAACTGTTAGTTAAACTCCTACAGCTCAAGGAAATTTTTCAGACTTTACTTTTCATTATAAAGTGTTGGATGTATTCAGTGGTTTTAGTTCTGTTGTTTATGAACGTTTTCATTGAAATATTTAGGAAGTATCTCAGTCGAGCGTGCCATCTTGGAGAAAGGATGAAATGAGAAACAAACTGAAAGGTCTCAAGAAGAAATTAGACGATCTTGATAAAGCTAAAAAGGCCGCGATTACTGCAGAGGTCAGTTCCGAGTTGAATAGATGTATTCTATTTCTCGAGAGTAGAAAATGTTCGATCATTAGAATCTATGAATGAATGAATGGTTTGTGATTTTTAAGGTTTTAGAAGAAGCGAAGAAAATGACGGAATCTAAAGCGAACGAACCGATCGTGATTCATGAATTCAAAGCCGGATCAAACGCGAAAGCATTGAATACCGCGATGAAACAATTCACTACCTCTTCACCTAAAACTGCTACTATGTTTTTCTCAGTCGACCGAGATGAAGGAAAGATTCTATGTATGAGTGCTGTTCATAAGGTAAATTCATGCTGTCACCTTTCTTCTGTGTAGCATTAGTGTTTTTAAGGGATTAGGGTTAGAGGGGTAAGCTGAAATAAAGAGGTCACCTTTTGCTATTTTCTCTTAAGGATTAGGGTTGAGGGTAAGACGTTAGGTTGCTAGTATTACTGATAACTCCACAACTCACTGATCTATTAAGAAAAGTCTTTCAACTGACAGTTCTGAGAATCATTTACAAGATTGATGTTTTCAAAGTGGCAATTATAAAGTTTTTAAAGAGACTTGTTCAATGATAATTCTGATACTAGTGTCATACAATAGATTCAAGACTTGTCTGTGCTGCCATCTGTCGGAGTTTTGATAAACTATTCGTTGTGTTTCAGGATGTAGCAAAAACAACAGGACTGAAAGCCAATGAATGGGTACAGAATATCTGCACTCTGATTGGTGGAAAAGGTGGTGGTAAAGAAATGTCGGCGCAAGCTACCGGTACGAATACCGATACGTTAGGAGAAGCTATTCAACTGTCGTGGGATTTTGCCAAATTAAAACTCGGGAATTGATTATTTATGACAAGATTATTCCTCTATGTGCTTGCTCTTCTAAGAATGTAGTGAAAAATAAGTTATAACTGAAAGAGAATAAAATGTGCTTTTTCTCCACAAGATATTGTTGCTTGAGCTGCATTCTGATCGGCTGGCTGCTTTTGTTGAATCCTCGATATTTACGATTGTCGTCCTTCCTCCGAAAAAAAAATCATCGAAAGAAATTAACCACTTTCTCATATGTTTAATCTTAATTTATTTTCCGTAAAAAGTTTGGTAAAGGATTTCATGACTTGAATATTAAATTGAGAGCACATTTTATGGGTTGGGGAGCATTCAAATAGTAACGTCGTTCCACTTTCTGATCACTGATATGTACCCTGTCTTTCAGAAGGGTACTTCAGGCTCTTATATAATCTTGTACTTACGTACACAATGTGTTCACCTATCTCTCCCCCTAAAAACAATTGTACGCACTAATTCAAGGGTCCCTTGACAATATTCATGAAAACCCACTCGGATATTTGCATAATTTTAATAGTATTTGAACTTGGTTAAACAAACTCGCTAAAACACAGCCCTAGTTAAAACAAACTCGCTATTGGCAGCTTGACAAACTGCTACAGACTTATTCACTAACTACAACCAGTAAAAACTTATACACCTTATAGACGCAGGACTAATATTAAATATTATTCACAAAAGCAAAAGCTTCATCACGACTTGTTATTAATAATCACACACTTGAATAGAAATATATATATATATATATATATAAATACAGAATAAAGGAAACAAATCTATATTAAACGCTGATTGAATAAATTCTATAAACAAAGATTATTTAATAATCTATTCATTATTCTGAGATAAGTAGAAATATTCGCAGCTGCTGTCTATGCGATAAATCGTCTTCAGATCGTTTCTTCAATTTTGAGATTTCGGTTACCGTTGCCTCTTGTCTCGCTCTAGTGCTGCCACCGTTTAATCATACTCTGAACCAATAACGATGCTTATCTCGTTTCCGAGAACGAGTGTCGCGTGATACCACGTGTCGGTATCCAGAACAACTACAACAAAAAACAAATAGAAAACTTTAAATACTTCATTCACTTCAGCTGCGACCGCGTAATTAATGGAATTTATTGACATATGTCTCCTCATACTGAGTTAATAGCATTAACAACCATAAACACTCAATAGGTTTATATTAATCCAATTGAAACCTACATCATTAAAAAACTCTTAAGTGAAAACTATTATTATGAACCATTATATCTGTTTCATACGTAGCTAGCATTATTATAAAATGTCAAATGTCTTATTACTCTTGTTGAATATATGTTTTTTATTTTCATGGTTGAATACATGTTTTATATTTTTAACTGAAGTGTGATTCATTGCCTAACATTAAATGAAACTTCATCTAAACACATGATAGGTCACCTAATGTTAACAACTTTAGGATAAACCCTAATGTTATTTTATTAAGCAGAAAAGTCAACCTGATAATTGTTCAAAGCAAGGGAAAACGTGAAATAATTCTATGCAGTGTTCACCTCCTCGAGGGGTTCAAAATAAATAAATACGTGCAGCTTGTTGGTTTCGACGAAAGCGTGTGATTGGTTGAATGAATCCTGTAAGCTACTGATAGTCATATTCATCAACCCAATACAAATACATCTAACGAAATCTATTCACAATAAATAGTGGAATTGATGAATTTTCTGGCTCACTGCGGTAATCCGGCGTCATAAGCCTCTCCTGGGAGTGTCACGATAACTAGATTAAGTTCTACGTCCTCTGCAGTTCTACACGATCAGACCATGAGGGCAGATCGAGGCAATGATGTTAAAAAAAGGCACGACATTCATGGAAAACGAATTCTGAAAACTTCTTTAAAAAGGCTTATTTTGATTTGGAATATGGGTACTTATAAGAATGGAAAATGGAGTTTAAAAGTTTCCTTGAGCTAGTACGTAATTTATTTCAACGTTTAGACTTTATCCTGATAGTCATCTTCTGGAATATTAAAAGGTATTTTTCAAGTCAAAAGGCCACTAACAGAAGTCTTTTTCTAATTCATTTGCCATAGACATTTCTGTAAGATAGTCAGATTTTACCCTTAATCGAGCTCCTTGTGAAAACAAGAAATATAGAAAACATGACAATGCGAGGATGGATAGTCAGTTCAATGCATCGTCCTACGCAGTGAATTATCCACAGTTACTGATTACTTATAAACAAGATTACCGTGAAAATCAATCAGGCATGATTACCGATATAAACCGATAAAAACCGATAAAACCAGCTAATCGTGTTGCGTATGATTGAGTTTGACTGAGCGTGAATATTAAACCTGTCATCCGGAAAATATCTTTCACTCAAATCAATCCATGATTGAATGAGTTTCTCAAATAACGACAACTTAATTCACATTATTACAACTGAATTCTAATAGATCACATTTGACGATTTAATCATCAATAAATCATTTGTTTCGCGACGTTAATTTTACTTCGAATCTGTCGTAAATTGGAAGCCGACCGAGATTGAATCACTACCCTTTCATACAAGGTCAATTTAGTTTTGATATTTCAAAAGAAAAGCGGTAATATGAAATACGTAATCCGAGGAATCAATTAATGAAACAGCAAAAAATTCATGAGTTATATGTAGAGAAGTAGGTGTAAATCCAGGGGGTGTTTTCAGCTTTGTTCAAGATTGTGAAATATTAAGAGTCGCCCTTTTCTGAATGAATTATTTACATTCTACTGAGTTACATATTTGAATGATAATGAAGAGAAATGCTGAGTCGTATGTCATGTACTTACTAATTTCACCCGGATGTATTACAACTTCTACTCGAGATGGACAAGTATAGTGACATTCTCGAGGCGGTTCTAGAATCCATTTCTTTGTACCAGTAATCTGAGCCTGCCACGACGGCAAATTTACATTATCAACCTATACAATTAAAATACATTTTTTAGATAAAATTGTTGAGTGTTCTTCTAAGACGTTCCCTCTCACTTAAATTCACTAATGTATAAGCAATAGTTGTTTCTTGCATTAATAGGACACTGACATCAACTCATGTACAAGAGCAGCAGAATTTTCACCAGGGCAGGGTGGCTGTAGAAATGACACAGATGGCTGCTCCGCATTAACACGATTTTACAGATCAGCCAAAATAATAAGATATCATCAGTTCTTATGAAGAAATTCCTTGCGCCACTCGTCACCAGCAACAACAACAAGACACCAAAAAAGATTTTCCCTGATCTGTATTTACAAGACTTACGTGCATATGAGCTCCATATCCGGGACTTCCCATAAAAATCCAGTCGGTTTTACTCGATTCTGAGAGTTTTGGTAGAAAATATGGCCGATCGTAGTGTTGTCTGAGTTCAGCTGATATCTTCGAATCACAATTGCTCCTATAAAAACATACGATAATCAGTTAATATTTACTTACGCCTTGGTTTATTAGATGAATTGAAATTGGCAAATCTGAATCTAGGCATCTGTATAAATTGTATCTATTGACATAAATAAAACTAATATACACAGGTGCAGCTCCACCTTAAACCAGTTAATTGAATTAAAGATCAGTGGTAGATTCACCCAGGAATCCAATAAATGCTGTCACAGCAATTTTTCCAAAATGGCAATTTTTCTTTATTCTCTAATGTCACTGAATTACATAAAAATGGATTGAAATATCATTTCCCAGAAACCCATTCTTTCTAAGATTCCGGCTTAACGCATCATTCTACACAGATACAACCTTTTTAACAGTAAAATGCCGTTTTTCCTGCCAAAGTCTCCCCGGAAGACATTTTATAGTGTCCCCCCTATAATAATGCATCTGAATTAATGATTTTAAATGGATGCGCTGTGACCAGGAAGAGGATGTGAAATATCACATTGAAATATAGAATAGGATGATAATTGTAAAAGGTCATTAAACAAACAGATTTTCAGCAAGTGCCACGTCGCATACGGGACCAATGATCCAGTCATATTCAAACATCAAGTCAAACCCGAAATTTGACCCGTGGGCAAAAGCTAAAGTAAAGTAAATTTGAATCGATATCTATTGAAACGAGTAGCCTATTAGTTATGACTATTTCAGAGAATGATTAGAAATCTCCCGGATCCAAAAGTTGCAACCGGTTTTTCCATAAGTTGTTGTTGTATTAGGAGTGATTGTTTTGCAGCATATCCGTCTATTTACCTCATTCTTAGTGATCAATTCAACCTATATATAAGTTTATCACACCGCACACCGTGTAGGCCTAATAGTATTATCACGGTAGATAGTATTATCATCTGTAGATGCAAAAATACACTAATTTTAGCTTAAATCATAAAAACAGCAGATGAAAAATCAGTTGCAGTAAACATGCAAAAGTGTTGCAGCAGCAGCAGCAGCAGCAGTACCAGGAATAAATCATACAACTGTTTTACATTAGGTATCCCCCTAAATACCTAAATCTGTCCCTCGAAAAATTATCCCATTTCTGTTTCACACAAGGATCATTATTCAAATATCAATCTTACATTTACCGGTGATCTATTTGAAGAAACCGGTTTATTCATGTTTGACCTGTGAAGGGTTTTCAGACACGTAGACCATGCTGTCTACATGCACCGTGCTGTCTATTACTAAACCTACATTCTAATACCATAGCATACAAACATAGCCGAATATCAACGAAATCTAAAGAGAGACTTTCATCTTAAGGACTCTCGTCACATTTCACTACCCAACTTTGGGTCTTTTCAGATACATTTCTAATTTTCTAAAACTAGCTCAGGTAGTCTGAATGCCAGATTATCTTACGAGCTATCCCAGCAGCTAGATACTAGACTAATTCCCGGAGCCATGATGGCTTTCTTTTTTTTCAGGATTCTTACAGATCAGGGAATCCATATAGGCCTAGGGTGCAAAATTCCCTGATATTTTCTTGACCTTCGACTAAAAATTCGCTGATCAAATCATAAAATATCCTCAGCGGGCCTGTTTCCAATCAAGAGGTTTTGTCACTTATCACCGGCAAGAATAACAAGATATCAAAAATTCAAATTCCCTGATTTTCAAATTCCTTGAAAAAGAGTCAGAATTTTCCAACAATGAAAACTAAATCCGGAATTCCCAGATTTCCCTAACTATGAGAATCCCGTTTTTTCAGACCCAGCCTGCCAATCCTAGATCCACTGCCTGAATTATGAAACAATGCTTACCAGCCGATATACCACGGCTTAGAGCCATCGGTCATCAGAGCACGAGCCTCTCCCATATCAAACACATCTTCCAAAACTTCAAACTCGGTTTTATACGGAAAAAACTGACATCCACTTTTTTCGGCGTGTTCCGCCAACGCGGTCGGTTGATCCTTGTAAAGCTTTTTGAAATATTCGAAGCTAAATATTTTCGGGGCCGTCCAGTTTTTAGCGCCATCGGTGATGACGACCGGTCGCTTGGAATACGCGTACTTCTTCTCGAATTCCTCGGGGGTGATGTTCGAAACGCGATCGACCTCGGACATACCCTCGCAAACGCTGCAATCTTTCACCGGTCGGAAAACATCCACAGCAAAATCAGGAACCGGAAAAATACACTTTTCGCGCTCGATACCGTTGTCATATTTCTTGATATATTCGAAATAGAAATCGACGACACTTCGACTGGTGACGGGCCAATCTTTAAACGCTACCGTACATGACAACAATATCGCAATCACAATCGAAACAACTATCCAAAAAGTTTTGTTACTTTTTCGAGTTTTGATGAATTGAACGGAATCCAAGTTTTCGAAATGTTCAGGTTTTAATCCGAGCTCGATGGCTTTACGGTAAACTTTTTCAAAAGCCTCCCGAGGACTTTCATATTGAGATGACGTATTTCTACCGGGATCCATCACTGAAACCTCACCCCGAATCTACCACCAGTAACACTGCAATAAACACTGACACACATTTCTACTCGCTCTGTTGAGTTTTATATTTAGAGCAGTCAATTACTTCCGGGTTCTCGGAGAACGCGGGGTTGGCTCCGAAATTAAGGAGGGCTCCGCAAATATGTAACAGTCAGTCGAAACATCGTTGACAGTGAATAGGATATTCTATCTGATGTATTTTTGTGTGTCCTGATTGTGTTCAGTATATTTATCGTAGTTTGTATACTCTCTCTCGGAGGAGTCGCATTTTAAAACACCTGCCCTGGCAATCGAATAAATCAGTTCCATAGTGATTGTAAACAACATGGCGGCGGTGGACGCATGTGTCATGCTAATTCCTTCATAAAAGCTGAATATTTATGGTAATGATGAAGAGCCAAATTTCCATATGTATAACTCAACTGTTCGCACATGACATCCTTTCAATAACCCAACCAGCATTGTAACCTACCACACAGCCGAGCGCGGCACATTAATTGTTGTTTTTTGTCCACTCCATACAATATAAATATAATACAATTTAATAAACAACTTTTACTACCCTTGACCTTGAATTTTGGCCCATTACATATAGGATATTTGTTCATTATTGTTATGCATGGAGATATTGACCAACAGTATCAAATGTGATAAGCCTCTGTCCTGTCTGTGAACCATCATAGCCCTCATCAGCCCCTTGTGACCCAATGAATGATGATAAACATTTGGGCTTGGGGTACCCTCCAACATCAGTGACAGCAAGCGCCTTTTCTGATACAAAAAACTACGTAACAAACAAACAAATTGCATGCATTGTAGATTTGGTAACAAAGGGCATTAGAGATGAGCAAAATCCAGATTATACATGAATTCAGACAGTCCATTTTAAACGACTTTGTAAATGAAAAGTCAAATTATTTTGGAATTCTTGCGACTAAAATTCAATCATTCTAAAACAGTGTTGACCTTTTTTTATTTTTTAGTCAGTCCAATTTTACTGACACTGAGTAAAATTGCCACATTTGGTTCACAAGGTCTACTCCCCATAAACCTTCCTTTCAGCATCATTTCATCTAGCCTTACTCACTCATAAAAAGAGATAAATGCTAAAATTAAAGGCTGGGAAACCCAGGATTTTGGGTTGGGTGTAATGCTATTAACCGCATGTTTCCTTAATGAATTTTAAATTTTCTCATATGAAATGAATAAATTTCTCCATTCACCTGTGGCTGATTCAACAGGGAATTTTGAGGGATAACTCTGGCATTTTGTAAATGGGAGAATGTGGTCACTCATTACACAAAAACTCTTTAACAACTTTCTCTTTGTTTCATTAATTTTAGTGCATGATTTTGAATGACACTGAGACTGACGGACAAACAAAATGCAAATACTCTCAGCAGATAAGAAACATGATAAGTCTATAGATCTGGATGCCAATTCGTCGGCTATGTATCTGGATACCGGTTCAGGAGATGCCGATGATGAAAACGTCATCACAGATGATAAAATATTTAATGAAATTCGTGATGAAATTGATAGAAATTTGTCGCATTCGTCATCAGTTCATTCATTGATTAGTGAAGTGAGCAGCGTCACTAGTGAAAGCGGTGCTAGAATCTCTGAGGATTATACGACAGTTCCGTACGGATTTCAGGCCAGAGCGGCTTACGAACACAGTAAAAAACAAACCAATATCATGGATGGTATGTTCATTAGAACTTGCTTGTTTATTCAAATGTAGAAAAACCTCTTAAACGACTTATAATTTTCAGTTTGTTTTAATGGTCGGATGAGACAGTTTGTTATATTAGATGGAAAAGGAATAACGATATGGAAGAAAGATGCAGTTGAAAATCCAGGTTGGCTTTATGTTGTAGATGAAGTCTATTGACTTTCATACTATAATTAAGTGAACTTAGTAAACATGAAGACTTGTAGGTTAACTTGATTTTAGTAGAAAAAAGCTCCTTTTATTTAAATTATTCATCCTTTTTACTAGAAAAAATGCTTTACCTAATCTTTGATAAAATCTTCAAGTTTATCGATTTAACAGTGGGTTAACGCAGTGCCTCTACTGTACAACTTTCTCCTAATATTGTTTCATTATTTATTGCAGTTTCAAGAGCTTTGAATTATCCAAAATATGAATATCGATTGATTACGACCCTGATCTACGCACGGAAATACAACGTTTATTTCGGCTTGGGGAAAGATTTTTCATTGAAGGTAATTTGAAATTTCTTCTGAAACTCGATTGATCGAGAATTTTCATTCCCAATGATGATCTTTTTTCTTCTGCAGGTGTTGAATAAAGATTTCGATGAAACGTGTTGCGTTAGCGCTAATTTACAGTCAGTTTTATTCATGGTTTTTAATCCGATCAAAGATGAACTTATAACCGGCGGAGTTGGTGGAACAAAGGTACGAAATTTTGCTTCGATTTAACTATGATTTCATACCCAAATAGTGGATGTTATTGTGGATATTTGTTCGATAGGTTTGGAGGTTTCATCAAGCCGCTGACCGAACCTGGAAGGAAATAAAACCAATGGCAAACTATATATTGTCACTGAAGTGAGTACGGATAATGAGAAAACTCTTTATATCTCCCACTTTCGTTAATTTTTTCATTGAAAATTTGAAAACTTGTCCTAAACTTAACCTTTAAGTAACGTGTTGAGTACAGATAATTCATATTCTAACATGAACAAAGCCTAAAAAATAAAATGTAAAGTTTCCATAAATTTTCATTGTTACTATGTTTAGATATTCGCTGAAAGATGTTGGCGGTAGTTGGGTAAAGAAAGTGGAACTCGATCACGTTCTTCAACATCTCTACTGTTGTTCCGATACTGATCTCTATGCTTATGACCTCGATGGAAATCAACTACTCAAAATCTCTGGGTACGCTTTACATACTGAGTCATGAATCACCTGAAATTACAATATCTGTGATGTAGTAATATGACAGAAAAGTACCACAATTGTAAATTGACTAAAATATAAAAATATTTCGGGTGGTTGCTACCACTCCTTTGACAGGCACATATGATTTCAGACTGATGAAGGATGGCAAGAATAATTTACAATTGTGGCACTTAAACATTTAACAAAGAGTAAAATTGATGAAGACTTCATGTATTTGTGTTATGAGGAGTTGTGTATATTTCAGTGCTCATCAGATGTCAATCACAGGCTGTGCTTATTCTCATTACGCTCGATTATTAGTGACGTCATCCGCTGATGCTGACGGTAAATAAACACTCTGCATCGTCCCCACAGCGCTGGGAGATCGGGATAAACTTGAGAATTTCAAAATGATAATTTGCATTTACATTTGGAAAAATCTCCCATGTAAAATGTAAATGGGTATCAGGACAATTGCCCCCGGAAATTGCCCCCCCCCCCCAAATTAAATCTTTTTAGTCTTAAAGTAACACAGATATTTACTTCAAATTCATTAGACAAAGTGAACTGTCAGAACCATGTCTCTAATTTATTCTGTTATGGTAAATATGGTAAATTATTTATGGTAAATCTGTTTATATTTCTAGTAAAAGTATGGAGTATAAATGGAGGACATATTCACACATTTCGAGGTCATTCTCGAGCTGTCACTAATCTAGTTTTACATCCGGAAACTTCATCTTTGTTTCTGACTTCATCGCTAGATGGCAGCATTAGAGTTTGGTCTCTTGATACGATGGATATTGTTTATAGGTATGATAGAAAACTCAAATTAACTTAGTTTCATTTGTAGAACAAATAAGTCCATTAGTTGAGTGTTTTAACAAGAACTTGAAAACATGTCAAACCCAGGAAAAATTGTTTTGAACCATTCAAATTTTCATCAAGGTTTTGATGCATGTGTCCTTAATATCTGTCTGTTAGAAAATTTATTGCTGAAACTGATCTGTTCTTAGTCATTTGTAAATTTTAACCTTGATATTTATTCTCCACGTGTTTTAATGAGAAAGTATATTATAATTTCTATTATTGTTATCATTATGATATATTTTTCAGTATTGTAGTGTCTTCAGAAGGGGTTCGATGGATGGGTTTAACCGATGATAAACTGTTATATATAGGAACGTCCCGAACTATATCCGTTTGGTCGTTAAATAATACTTACCATTTCTGGGCATTGGCTCGAAATCCGGTATCATCTTTAACTTTACAACGAGGTGTTGAAGATAAATCAATAAGAGTTCTAGCACTCGGTAATGACAGCAGGTACTTATATCTTTATATATTATGTCTGTATGGACTGTTTGATTTGAGTTAACCACATTGTCTCCTTCTTTTCTTAGACCCACATTATTGATGCTTTAACAATTAAAATCTGTGATATTTTGGAGAGAATTCTTTTACTCATCTTCAGAGATTCATTTGAAATAAATGTTATTTTATATTGTTACTTAAATTTTCATGTATTGTAGATGGGTAGAAACATTCAGTCTGAAATGTCGGAGTAACAGATTCTGTTATTAAATCTTCATTATTATTGGTCTTCTATTATGAGTACATGTACTTCTAGACCGGCCAAAATTGTTATTTATCTCCTTTGTTTTTCAGTGTGCGTTTATTCGCGAGGAATTCTCATAAGAATCTATCAACTGTTCTTCCACCTCCTCCTATATCTCCTCTACAGTCAGTGCTAGCGTTCTGTTACAGTCGTAGGTTTAACGTCGTATATTTACTCGTAAATCATCACGATATCTGGTTGTATACAACTCGAACTGATCCGGCATGTCGTATCGCTGTCTGGAATGTACACGAACTACAAGAACCACGCACAAAACAAACACAAGCCGATGATAGTGAAAATACTGACGCTGTAACAAGACCTCCTGTCAGGTTAGAGACAATTGCTTCAATCTGTTCCTGATTTTCAGTATTTGTCACTATCTTATAACAAGAAATACTGATTTGATTTGTTCATTGCATACAGAAATGTGAAAGAAGATCTTACTGAGTGTCTTGCTATTGATTACTGATTAATTTGAACATTATCGTTCATATTTCGATGAGATTTTAATGAAAAAAATTCAATATGTTACTGATAGCACTTTTTAGAGGTTAGCAGCCAAGCTATTGCTGCAATCCGTTCCAAAAGCTATTTCATTTCTCACCCTGTCGTCGAAGTGGTTGTTAATATACTGATATATCTGTGATATTTGTAGAGCGATGAGTTCGATGGTGAACTCTAATTTAGCCGTACACCGAGCTACTGAGAATGGTTACGGTAATGAAGTGATCAGCGATTGTTGTAGTTTATGTCAGTTAGAATCGGCTGCTGTAGTGTTCACCGACGAAGGACCCGTTACGCCTCTTAAAAGATCATTTCTACTGTTAGGATTGGAGGTAACTATTTCTAGTACTGCAAAAAACGTTGATAGGAATTCAAACAATTCTTACGGAGTTTTCATTTCGTATTCAGGATGGTCGTATATTGTTCATGGATCCAGTTGTGAAAGGAATGAAATATTTAGAATTCAGAGCGAATAAAGATGCTGTAAGTAAAAAAAAATGAATATCTATGCAAAACATGAATCTAATTTGAATCGGAATTTTTCTCACATGAGATTTATTTCCATTTTTTTTCAGATTTTACAAATAGAACATGATGTAAAGCATGACTGTTTGATAACTGCTTGTAATATGAAATCAGTGACTATGATACAGATTTGGTCATTACCTCAACTTCAATTACAACATGATGTTTATTGCGCTCAAGATGTCGTTTCATTCTGTAGATTGGTCAGTTTTTAGTTTGTCCACTTATTCCAATCGTCTTGAAATATTGTTCATCCTAAAACTCGATGCATTTCATTGTTAGGGTATGAATTTTTTGACCGGCCACAAAAGTGGAGGAGTTATACATCATCAGTTAGTTCCAACAGAAGATCCCGGGCCCATTAGACCTAAAGGTAAAGCATCCATTCCCATAGTTTGCCATGCTATCCACACTGATATCTGTAATATAACTCTCTCTAGTGTCAATCTCTCTGAAAATACTCTTGTTTCTGATTTACCTGATGAAGCCAAGCTAGTATGCACCCGTAATTTTAAATTAAATCAGTTAACCTTCACGGTACATTTATAAAGTTGATACCTTGTTAAGATGGATTCTTTACGACTCATTATGATATCCACGTGAAATTGTGCTGATATATCGCTCAAATGTCTAATGATTAATTTGATGAGGAGAGAATGCCACAATGATAATAAAAAGTCCGAAAATGAAACTTCGAGATAGTAGTTTATTTCAACGTTTCGACTATATCCTAATAGTCATCTTCAGGAATAATGACTATTAGGATATAGTCGAAACGTTGAAATAAACTACTATCTCGAAGTTTCATTTTCGGACTTTGTATTATCATTGTGGGATTCTCTCATCATCGCGTCAACACGGATATAGTGTTCTACCAATCGTGATTAATTTGATATTTTAGTTGCTGCTCCTAATGTTGAACAGATTTCACCTGATAGTCTGAAAGCAGATCACAGAGCTCCGATTCTATCCGTGGATGCCTGCGCTGAAAGAGGAATATTTTGTTCTGCTAGGTAAAATTCCTCATCAACTTTCTATGAAATTGATCGAAAATGATAATGATAATAATGATAATACTGGTAATGATAGTCTAAGTGATTGATATCTACAATGAATATGTAATCAGAGATACTCGAACCCCGAGCTAATAATCATAGTTATATCTTGTTTGTTGAATTCAGTTGTGACGGAGCGATCAAGATTTGGTTGTCGGATAAAACGCTGTTAACAGAGATAACAATGGATGCCACACTGACTTCGATTTGTTTCTTCAACAATCGCGGAGATATTCTAATCGGAATGAAGAACCATATTTTCATTATTGAATGCTCAAAAAGTACGTCGAAATATTCAATTGGTTTTATGAGTTGTCTTAACCAATGCTAAAAGATGAAGTATTTGTACTGCAGTCAAACTTGCTTACGTTGTCATCAGATAAGTCATCTCTATTTTTGGGTCCCAATTTGTGTCTCTGATTTAATTTACTTCAATTGACATCTTCAGCAGCAGCAGCATCAGCAGCAGCAGCGAGTTTTTTCAGTTATTCAGCCGTCACTCCGATGTTTTTATTGCATGTCGAACTGAAAAGTTTGTTTGAAATAATTTCAGCTTGTCCATCATTGATAGTTGAAGAAGATGAATGCGAAGAACAGTTTGAAACTGGTAGGCCTACTGGATTCTTACTTTACTATCCATGAATATCTCTTTCAAAAATTCAATCTATGGTTAAAAATGTTTTGGATGACTTTGATACTGTACCCTTTGTTTGTATCCATCTTATTGCTCAATCAGTCCCTTTTTTCTGGACTGTATATAGGCCTATATCTGATAGTTTTGTTATGACATTATTATTCCTGTAAGATGGCTATTAGGATAAAGTATCGACTGAAATATCAGCTCGAGGAAACATCTCGGAAACATTATATACGCATTTTATTTGTGTTTGTAGAATCTGAAATCTATGAAGACCCGGCTGTAGTGTTTGAAGGAGTATCTGAGAATCCGGATGCGGTTGATATCGATAGTTACTTGATCCCGTTTAATATGGAATTTTCTCAGGATTTTATCGAAGGTCGAACTGCTTTCAAACAATCCGACAATGAGGAAGATGTCGTAAGTTTGTGTCTTTTGTAACAAATTTATAGATTAGAATAGGAATAGATAGTGGAACTATTATCGAAGGTGCTCTCCAGAAACAGATGAGTCACTTTTATCACGGATGGGGGTTAAGTATTTATTCTGGCCACAGGACCGGTGCCAATTTGCCGGGCAAACATGCGCCAAATAACTGCATATCATATGATCTAATTGAAAGAAGGTTCTGTGACTCGGAACAAAGCGTTCAGACTGGGTTATGCTTGAAAATATTTATTTAAGATTTTGATTATTTTTTTCGCAGGAGTCAGAAACGGAGTCTGAGTTATCAATGGCGCCGACCGAAATCTACTTATCACCTCGTGAAACTCCTAAAATGTCAGGAATTGATCTGACTCTGAGTTCTGATATTTTATCCGGGGATCTTAAAGAACAGATGAAGCTTACAGAGAAATTAGAAGGTAATGTGCCATGAGCTTCTACTACGTGTGAATGGTGTACTTTAGTAGCAGACAAATGGCCAAATCTCAAACCTTTAAATTTGATTCATGTACATTTAATTTTCAGTGAATACAAATGAAAAATCAAATTTTCCCGTAGAAAAAAAGAAGTTACGAAAACATGGTATAAAATCTGTAGAAACCCTCCCTTTCCCCCGCCCCCAATCTCTGTAGCTCGTTAGATTTCAACTTATTGTTACCTAATAGTTTCATTCTCAAACTGAGATTTGGTTTCACTATTGAGTCTCTCTATGTCTACAGTACATCCTGTAGTTCAGAGTTTCCAACTGTTCCTGATTTTCAGTCTTTGTTATTTTTTCGTAACAAGACTGGTTTGATGTATACCGAAATATGAAAGATGTTACTGAGGGTCTTACTGTTGATTACTGATTAATTTGAACTGAAATATGAAAGATGTTACTGAGGGTCTTACTGTTGATCACTGATTAATTTGAACAGAAATATGAAAGATGTTACTGAGTGTCTTACTGTTGATCACTGATTAATTTGAATAGAAATATGAAAGATGTTACTGAGGGTCTTACTGTTGATTACTGATTAATTTGAAGAGAAATATGAAAGATGTTACTGAGGGTCTTACTGTTGATTACTGATTAATTTGAACTGAAATATGAAAGATGTTACTGAGTGTCTTACTGTTGATCACTGATTAATTTGAACTGAAATATGAAAGATGTTACTGAGGGTCTTACTGTTGATTACTGATTCATTTGAACTGAAATATGAAAGATGTTACTGAGGCTCTTACTGTTGATCACTGATTAATTTGAACTGAAATATGAAAGATGTTACTGAGGGTCTTACTGTTGATCACTGATTAATTTGAACATTTTCTTTCATATTTCAATGAAATGTTATTGATGAAAATTCAATTCGTTACTGATAGCACTTTACCGAGGTTGGCAGCCCTGGTACGGTAGTTTAAACTGATGATATTTTGTATTTTGCTCGATAAAAATTTACAGAAATGAAAGCAAAACTTGAAGTGCGACGTAATCCTGGACGCCGTGGAACTAGATTCGGCAATATGTGTACGGTCGATCTGTGTGTTGCGTTGATGTTTCCTTGGTGTTGATTTTATTTTATTGATTAATGAATCCCGTAATATCACAGTAATGTAATAATATAACATGTATTTTATTTTCCTGTATAACAATTAATCGCACATTATTTATTTGTATTACGTAAAACCCATTTTCGCAGACCATGATATATGTAAAGGTTGGCGTAGGTCGACTTGCAAACTGCTCGCAACTGATCGCAAATAGGCGCTCAGGTCGATCATCAATGATAGTCTGTCAGTCGCATGAACAGCATATATCAGTTGTGACTGGAAGAGATGGTTATGTTGCGTTGCAGAACGTAGATAGAACATGTGTAACTTGTTAGTTGCAAGTTCGACCCACTCCTACCTTTAATATCTGTAAATTTAGGTTAAAGCAGGGAGGTGGGAGTTCACTCCCACCTCCCTGGTATAATCAAGTTTTAATTTCTATAAATTCCTGCTACATTAACGAACTATGAATATACAATGTAGTATTTATTGTTTATTACAGGGAAGAAGAAGCGTGTGCAGCCGATCAGTGTGTCTGATGTGTCGAATATGGTGAAACAAGAAGAAGAGTCCAGGATGGAATATCCGGTGTTTGGAATATCACCGGGTCCGACTCCCACTACATCAGTGCCACCAACACCGAGTGTTACCAGTGAAGTTGAACATTTATCTGAGGTAATCTGTTCAAACCAATAATTCATAATTCATTTGTAATAAGCCTGATCACTCTGTGTTCTTGAATAAGAATCACTCTCCCTGTAACTACTGTTGTTTCTCCATGTTGACTCATTTACCTGATGAAACAGCTCAATGCGCTATCAACAAAAACTCAAACTTGTGGGAAATAAGAAATATCAATTGCTGCGTTATAATGATCGATAGTTGCATGTTCTTGCGTTTAGGATGAAGAGACGGAGGTTGATGAGGATAAAGATGAGAGTAAGTCACCTAGGCAACGCAGTCAGTTGGAAGCCGATGTCCAGATTATTCGTGATAAAGAAGGCCGAGGTGAGCTGAATCATCGGGTCTGCTGCCATACAGCTGTCAACTGTTCCCGATTTTAAGCGTTAAGATACTATTTTGTCCCATGAAATAATGATTTGATTTATTTGTTCAAAAATGTGAAAGATGTTACTGTGGGTCTTGTCATTGATTATTGATTACTTTTAACATTTTTCTGTCATATTTCAATGGAATATTATTGATAACAGTTTCCAGCTTGTTGACCTCGCACTAAACACTCTGTGTCTCTCACTAATTCTAATCTTCTTTCTTTGTAGTTTCTCAATTCTCATCTATCGCTAGTTTCTCGTCTAACATCAGCACTTCATCTGTTTTCAACGTCGATCCTTGTCTAAGCACCGATCATATAAAACCGGCTTCGTCTTCGCCGTATTTCCGTTTACCGAGCGCTACAAATATTCCATCCAGTCAACACGTTGTACCCAGTACATTCCTCACAATTCCCAGTTTTGCTATGCCGAATAGTTCAGCTATTAAGATAGCACGCTCAATTACAACTGCTGCACTAAAGCCATCCTCTCTAGATGGTAATTCTAACTTTCGTGTTGCACTTTTTGTTTCATTCTATTCGTTACTTGGAGTTTTCATACTGTCAAACTCTTCACAATACTCCAGCCGTTTTTACATTTCTACATGTTTTCTTGTTCGATTTACTAAACCGGGAGCCAGTTGCTCAAAAGTTGGTTAGAGTAAACCAGTGGATAGTTGACATAGTGATAATTGAAATTGCATTGTTACTATGGCATCTATCTGCCGGTTTTCTTTAATCGACTTTTGAGCAACTGGCCCCTGTATGTCATCACAATTACTTAAGTTGTCTCTATTTTTGAGTCCCAAAATTTGTATTTCCAATTCAATTTACTGAATCTTCAAGACTTCAGACAATCTAAATTGTATCGTAATTGGATATCTTTAAATCAGTGTCTAATTTCATTTTGTTGTAGTTATTGACAATAAACTGAAGAAAGTGTCATCTCCGGTATCCACGGTAACTGATGACCGATTATCGAAACTGAAATCATTTACTGTCGATGCGAAGGCTTTGATGGCAGAAGAAGCGAAGAAAAAGCAACAAGAGGCGCCACCTATGTCTCCCGTACGCACTGATATCATGGTTTCATTCGTACCACCAGTAAGTACCAGTAGAGGTGGAATATCTGTCTACAGTTGCTCTGATGAGAAGTTGAGAAATCTAGGATATTGTCTGAGCTCTGAATGAACTAGAGAATAATCTACAAATTTATTTGTCTACGAAAATAACGTTGCATTTTTAACGGTTTTAGGGCGAGAAACTGCCCGACAAAACAGTCAAACGGGAAGTACGGAAAAAGATGCAAACCAGCGATCGAAAATTACCGAAAAAAGCAGAGAAACAAAGATCGAAACCTCCCGTTCCAAAAATGACGGAGGAACAAAAAAAAGGAGCTCGATGGGGTGAGATGTACGGTCGGGCACCGGTATCCATGGTAATATATATCGATCAATTATTGTACATTGAAATGTGTATCATGAAACTTCGATCTGATATCTCGATATTTTTCTACAGGCGAGAAAAGGAAGAGTTCGAGCTTCTATAACAAATATTCCAGCTTTACCTGCTTCATTAAAAGAAGAAGATAGCAGTTCATTATCCGAGGCGCCCGATCTGAAAGGTAACCTTTAACTAACTTTGTGATGATCCCTATCGTCGCTGTGTACATGTGTGATGGAATGTTCATTCTTTGGTTCTAGTAACAACTGGTATTTATCCCTCCTTGTAATAATGTTAACCTCAGTACGGTAGTTCATGTTTTCTTTCTTCTCATGTTTAATGCTCTATCTTAAAACCATCTACCGGTATTAGAGATATCTATGGCCAAATCTGAAATGATAGTCAATACGATTTATGATTCAATTATACAGAAAAAAGAACAGCAACGACAGCGCGTAAACCTGCTGTAGATATTAAACCACGTCGCGTTGGAGCTGCGGCAAGCGCTGGCGTCAAATCAGAACCTGTACCCGCTAAACCTACAAATAATAACAAGACACCTAATGGTGGACGCACGCAAATGATGTTCTTTGACAAGAAGAGGAATTCATCCGTTCAACTTGCATCAGTGAGTGAAGTGAATATCAGCCTATATCTTATGTTATCTGTAGATTTATATTAAATCAGGCTGCAGACAAAAATTAACGCACACAATCTTTCAAAATCGAAACCCCTAGTTTAGTTCCTGGCAAGTGTAGTGGGTTTGTAAGGGATACCAGATCTAATCAAATCTACCGATAATCAATCATATAAGTAAAAGGGGCCATCATCCCTATTTCATGATTTATTTATTTGTATTCACGTCTGATGCTCTATCTCTCTTCAGGGTCAATCTAGTACTGTTACTTTTGATGATACGCCGCAAGTAATAGTTACAGAAAAGGTTTCCGGTGATGTTTTATTAGATGAAACTGATGCAGTCAAAACTGAGAAAACTGATCTCAATATTGCTCCTCAACTTGCTCAAGGTACTTACCTCCTCGATGTTTGTTTTCAAAATGAAAAGTTGATTGATTACTGGCGTATTTTGTATTGATTGATTTTGTATGGTGTAACAGGATGTGGGAACTGGTTAACTACTGAGGATAATGATTCTGGATTATCAGATGATGGTAGAATGTTTTCAAATTTTCACTTGCTGCCTGAAGTTCAATGCATGTCCTCGTGCTGTGATTTCACTTGTATTTTGAGCACCTCGAGAAATTCTCAGTCTAAGCCTTTTACACAATGCTCAACTGTAAAAACGGGTTCTGAGATAATGAATAATTGCACAATTGATGATATTTAGTTTAGTTTATTTATCTGACAATTTTAAGATTTATCTAAATCTTATCTTCTTCAACAGTTACAATATTGGGATTTAGATAAATCTTGAAACTGCGAGATAAACAAACTTTTGAAATATAATAGTTGTAAAGTACAGTTATTCATTATGATCTACGCTGAGATTGATTGACAGGTTTTCACAGTGTTCGATTGTATCACCATCTATTTATTGATGAATACACGTATATTTTTGAGCTGGTTCCACCAAAGTTCTTAGTCTAGATTTGAGTCTATTTTGAGTAATATTTAATGTTTAATTGAAACCAATTCTGTAAAGGGTAAGATAAACTTTGGAGCTATATTCAGCTCTGTCAACTGTGCAACTGGCTCCTGATAATAATAATGAATACACGATATTCACCATGTATTTTCATGACTGTGGTTTTACTCTGAGCCTGAGTAGGTTTTCTCTAGATATAGAGTTTTGTTCAGCAGTGGCGGATTCAGAAGGGATTTGAGGGTTCACGCTCTCCTTTTTCTGACCACGTGCCCTATGAAAATCGACTTCATATCCTCTGTACTGATCTTTGTCTATTATGCACTGAAATTCCATGAAGATGTACCTAAATTTTCAAAAACTCCATTCTTCCAGCCTGGATCCGTCCCTGTTCAGCCTGAGTTGGTTTTCTTTGAAACTAAAGTTTTGTCAGTTTATAACCGATGCATTCAAATATATTTAACTATAAATTTGATATTTTTCTAATCAGATGTTGTCACACAATCGAAAGAAACGATCGATACATCGACTGAACAAGAGTCATTGTCACCGTCGCCGGAGCAACCAGCGCTCGGACATCTAACGCGTGTCTCAACGACTCGACATCCGAAAAAAACCGATCGATTATCATTCCGTCTGCCGACGAGGTCGAGGTCGTATTCGAGTAACCGTGACAACGGCGGTTTAAGTATGGATATAGAGGTGGATATCGATGATTATGACGATGGTGGTAATTTCACAGACGATGAGGAGAAGAATGATGATGATGATGATGTTTTAGCTGCTCAGTTATTGGCTGAACGTCCGTTTACATCTGATGAAACGAGACGACGACCGAGATTTACTCGTTAGTTACAATTTACATCGAATAACGTTTCATTTGATTTTTCTGTATTTTCCTAAATTATCGTATGTGATTTTTCAGTGTCGGCCAAAAGTGGTTTCCGTCCACACACAGCGCCAGCTTCAGTATCAGACTCACAGAAGGTAAGATAAAATTTCTATCCAACAAGTTCCACAGTTACTGGACCCAGTTCCACAGTTACTGAACCCTGATTCACAGTTACTGGACCCAGTTCCACAGTTACTGAACCCTGATTCACAGTTACTGAACCCTGATCCACAGTTACTGGACCCAGTTCCACAGTAACTGAACCCTGATCCACAGTTACTGGACCCAGTTCCACAGTTACTGAACCCTGATCCACAGTAACTGGACCCAGTTCCACAGTTACTGAACCCTGATCACAGTTACTGAACCCTGATCCACAGTTACTGGACCCAGTTCCACAGTTACTGAACCCTGATTCACAGTTACTGAACCCTGATCCACAGTTACTGGACCCAGTTCCACAGTAACTGAACCCTGATCCACAGTTACTGGACCCAGTTCCACAGTTACTGAACCCTGATCCACAGTTACTGGACCCAGTTCCACAGTTACTGAACCCTGATCCACAGTTACTGGACCCAGTTCCACAGTTACTGAACCCTGATCCACAGTTACTGAACCCTGATTCACAGTTACTGGACCCACTTCCACAGTTACTAGACCCAGTTCCACAGTTACTTGACCCAGTTCTGAATACAACATGTATCGTCTATTTTTCAGGATCTAAAAACGATGTTTGACGAACTGGTGACAAAGTTTAGGAATTCAGGGTAATGTAATAAGTTTTAGATATCTCAGTGTGTATAGAGGGTCTACCAGTAGTCGTTAGCTAAGATAATTTGTTCTGTATTTCTTCAAATTAATCTTGGGTCAGAAACATAATCGTTTACTATGCAGTTCATAGTTGTCAATTATTAGTAGCGGGTGTGAAGCCAGCTCTGAAAGGTGAAAAGGTCTTAAAGCTTGACTGATCATGTTTATCTATTATGAACACTTCAGGTCGTATAATACAAACATAGACATTTCATGCATAGAAAACTTATTCATTCCTGAAGTAAGAATGAACTTTACTGGAAAATCTATAATGAAATCTCAGTTTGTGTTGTAGGGATAATTTTTTTAACTCCCACACTTAGAATGAAAAATAAATTCCAAAAATTTCCGAGCAAGTAGTTTATTCTACGTTTTAACTAAATCCCAATGGTCGTCTTCAAGAATAACGTAGTCAGAATTCTGTTGGATTTTTATATTAAGTTTTCTAGATAACTGACCAAGTATGAGTGTTACTGGCAGTACTGTTTCAGTTTAAACATGTGTAAAGTACAATTAACACAAGCACAGCAAGAAAATTTGATATCAGACTCGCAGTGAGAGACTATTTATCAGAATCAATACTGGACACTAATCCGTTCATTATGACTCATTATAATTCTAGCTGCAAAATGTAGATTGTAAAATATCATCAGGAGAGATTTAATCTCTGGTCAGTGGGAACACCTCGCTGTATAGCCAATCAGTCCTGGGTCGATTAAACACTTTGTTCTCTCTGAAATGATTCTAATAATGTTATTTAGTTAGACCCCTGGACTTTCTTTCAGTCTAGACAAATTTGTATTTGCGTAGGTAAACTCTATTCTGCTCGGCAGGAATCTGTCTATAGCCGAAATAAATGCTTTAATTGTCGGTATATAAATATTCCCTAGGTTGTGTGCGCGTTTGTTATGATTATTTGTTTGAAGTTGTTAACTGTCATTAAAACATGAAGCGTTCTGCTTATGGTTATTGTCTCTAAGCGTCACGCCTGCCCTCGCACTCATAGTGTCCAGTTTATTAGCATTTTATCCGGTGGCCGGTCATGTGGTTAACGCTTAGTTATTGCTAGACATAGACTGTTAATAATATTCAGCTTATAGAAATTGGTATTATCAGATTTCAATTTATTCAATAAATGTGAAGTTCATAAAATGAATGAGTACCGATGAAGCTACTGTGGACTCGTAGCAAAAGCTTGTGTTTCTAATGAAGTAGTAACAGTCTTGGCTCCTCTACAGCTATTAATGGATTTCAATTCATATCGTTGGAAATAAAAGTGTTCATTTTGTGTCGATTCATGGGATGAGATTGATGAGGTGTTTCACGCTATAATGTGTTATTGAATCGTTGTTTATCACGAACAACGATTCATTCACCGCGATTCAGCGTGATTCGTGGCTACGGATTTTTTAATTGAAATCACGTGTATCGTAATCTCTTTATAATAATCTACGTATTATCGGCGAGTAACTATGGTAACAATGGATGGATTTGATAATAACGGTAGTTGTAAGAAATTCATGTTGGAGGTTTGGATAACGGACCAATATCGTAAATCGCTCGAAAAACCACGGTTACGCATCATGGATTATAACAATGAGGATAACTGTGAATTCTCTAAAAATACTAACAAACTTCCGAAGATGTGAGTTCAAATATTTCAATGAATTGTCTCATCGGTAGGATATACATGTAATAGATATAAATGTTAGGTTTCACCGGGTTAGAGCAGGGACATTTCTTCCAAAAGCAATCTCATATCATAAGACTTTGATTAACTATAGAACCAAAATGTGCTTAAACTGGTCTTATCTCATTAGATTGGCTATAGAACCAAAATGAGCTTACACTGGCCTTAAGTTAATTGTTAGATTGGTTTTACATAGAACCAAAATGAACTTAGACTGGTCTTAAGTGGTTAGATTGGCTGTAGATCCATTCAAAGTGATGTTCTAAGACTGTTTTTCAATTTGACACATGACTGCAATGGCCCTAGGTGTGTTTGAATGATAGGTTTTAAACTATATATTTGTATTTCTCTGTCTTTTCATCATCAAACCTACTACATGTATATAGATTACAGGTATTTATAATATTTTCCTTTATTTCAGATGGCCTTTGGACAAACTATTGAGGAATGATGGAACTCATTTTGATAATAACTGGGCTGATAGAATGATTGAAAGGTACGGCTACTTCTCTTTAGAGCTTAGAATTGAAATTGTTCATTCACACACAACTAATCGGATTAAAACCAACTAGATACAAATCTGAGAATGAAATTCATTTATCAAACTTGGGGATGGTCTCTAGAGAAAGTTAAAAATGTTAAAACCTTTCTTTATTCTTTATCTTATTATTATTTTGTTTTAATCTCTATTATATAACAGGCATATGCTACTGAAAATGCAGAAAGAACTGCGCATACAAAGTGCAGCTGAGAAGCGCCATCTTTTGGAGATTCAGCGTAAACAGAGACGTAAAGCGTTACTCGGTCACCATGACTGCGATGCACAATCACCTATCTCTTGTAAGTAGCACATCACCTAAAATCAAGTAGTTCCTACGGAGCTCATTAATGACGATGACATTTTCTAATTAAGCCGGTTATTTGACGAGATCTGAATCATCGTTTTTTGGACGGGACCGAGCGATGACCGCACCCGCCGGTCCTTTACCGTCTACTCCGTTACCGGGGGTTACAAACCGTCCACCGATTCAACCAAAATCTGCATTTATTGAACAGAAAGAAAAGGAAAAACAGGATTTAGGCGCCGAAATGCCGTTCAGGTACGAGACTGATCTTCACATACGACATCCTATTGATCGCCTACTATTACAAACCGTAGTTATTCGTATCGATGTCGTATTTTTAGATATCGTTTAAATCAAGATCCTCATTATTATAACGTGCGGCATCTGAAATCATATGAATCTCACATCGACGCAAAAATGATGGATCCACGACATCCGAGTTCGCACGCATTCCGGCCTGTCTCGAGTAGATCAATACCCAGTAAATGTAGGTCAGTATCTATACGTTATTTGTAGTTGTCTACCTGTGAAATTTGTCGATTTTTTCGATGGTTTAAATTGTGATCTTTTTTCCAGTCATTATGTGTTGGTGACTCAACCGAAATCGACTCATAAGATTATTCCGTCACCGCTTGAAGAACAGTTGATTAATGATCGTTTTCCTCAGTTACAACATCGATGGTTAACACCTCGTAAACACAAGTCTCAATTCCACTTTACCTGAGACATGTTGCACCTGCAGATACTAACCTGTTTGAGGTCTGACTCCTGTGCACCAGCTGTAGCGCGAAAATCTACAATATGAAAGGTCAGCACTTTCTACGAGAGATAATTTTTTGACTTCCTGTTATGAAGTGCCAAAATAGTTAATCTTTCTTTTGTGGTTAAACATCATTTCTGAAATTATGCCAAAGATTCTTTTTATTTTGATAAATTGATTTTAATTTTAATAAGTTTTATAATATAGAGTAGTCTGTGATATAATGCAACTAATAGTTTTCTTGTAACGTAGTTGTAAAAGCTGGTTTATTTATTTTTGTTGTGCCAACTATTCTTCCGATCTGTGATCTATCAATAATTTACAAAGCATTCCTATGAAGTAATGAAAGGATGTAGGATGTTAAGTAAGTGTCTAATTAAATGACTTTCTGTACTGAAACATACTAGAATCGTGTTTAATTCATTGAAGAGTCTCATTTCCTCATAGTCTATGATTCTGCTTCTTGACTGTCTTAGTGGCTCTGAATCCTGATAAACATCTATTAGCCTGCCTGACCCATAGTTTACGGTCGAATCCAAACAAAAACAATATCACTGTACACGTATTTTATATAGATATATATCTTTATTTAAGTACGTGTATCAATAAATACACTTATAAATTATACAATGATTAAGTGAAAAATAGATTTGACATGATTCGTTGCTGCATAACAATCCTAACATTGATCAAAATGATATGAAATCCATTAAACCTCTATGAGCAGTAGTAACACCTGACACGACTATACTACCCGGTAATCGAGACTAGTTTCCGCTCGACTGCTGATCCTAAAAAAATCTAAATCAGAATCATTACTCTTATTTTCAGTGTAAAATACTACATATCAGAGAGTCCAGTTTGTATTCATGTAAATGTGTTGATTTTATCAACTTGTCCCTTGTTCTCAATTATTACAGGTTGACGTAGTTAATTGTGAACGCGTCCAAACAAACTGCTGTTTCATGAACTGTCACTTTCTTCATCTCCTGTAACAATAATTCATACGTAGGTTACTATCGCGTTCCTACACTGTTTGTTTATCCAGTTTTCTCAGCTCATAAACTCACCGGTAAATCTGTTAATATAGCTCTGATTTTATCAGCACTGTTCGGCTCTTTAGTAAGTACATACAGAAATCCACCACCTCCAGCACCGGCTAGAGACATGCCGTATGTGTAAGGACGAAGAGCATTCATCATAGTTCTTACAGTCGCTGGTTCACAACCGGTCGCCATTTGTTTCTTCTGTTCCCAATACATGTTCATACAAGCACCAATTCTTTCAATATCGCCTGCAAATGATAACAACAATTATACATCGCCGTAATTCTATATACTTCCCTCTTTGGCTTACGATTTAAGAACTGATACTTGCATCAATTTAGAAATGATATATAACAAATGATGGGCATAAAAGACTTGTAGTTAAAAGGTGTGTTGAAATAAGAGATTTCAAAACAACTAAGGATGGACCAAAAATGTAAATTGCAAAGTAACTTATTGCTTAGATATGGGGTACAATATTAACAAGCTCTATGACCAGCAAGTTCAAGTTCTGGTTCTCGGTTGAATCTAAAATCAATTGACTAGATGACTTGAAGGTTACTGGCTGTTGATTTGATTGCCAGAAGCTATTCTAAGTAATGTGATGTCTGAAGAGCTGAAGTGAATGAAAAAGTCTAACCATCTTCAAATGCTTTAGCACAATCCCAGGCGGTTTGTACGAGTTGGTTTTCTGTGTTTACGATATCGGGACTTCGGGAATACCAACTCCTCACAACATCCTGAATATAGAAGGTTTAACAGGTACAGACCAGCAGGCAACTGACATTATAAAATAACCACTGATGCAATGCGTTACAATGATATTAAATCTCTCTA
Source organism: Tubulanus polymorphus (assembly GCF_964204645.1). NCBI lineage: Eukaryota > Metazoa > Nemertea > Palaeonemertea > Tubulaniformes > Tubulanidae > Tubulanus > Tubulanus polymorphus. Next base: position 1,570,916 of record NC_134027.1, on the reverse strand, counting down.
TAAGAATGAATCTGAAATGAGCTAATGATTGATTTCCACTTTATTCTAATATTCATCTTAAGAACGTTAGTATTATCATAAAAGAGAAATTTAGAATAGATTATTAGCTTGAGGAAACATTTCACACTGTATTTTCCATTCTCATTGTGTTATTCAGTAATATTCTAGTTGAATTCATTCATTTACCTGCAGTAGGTTTTTAGCCAGTCTGGTTTTGCCGGTGTAAATGGCTAACAGTCTGTTGCTGAACGCTTCAATAGTCGTTGTTGATATACTGGGATATTTCACATCAACAAACAATGGCAATTTAGCTTCAGAATATCCAACTTTGATACCACCGTAAAGTCCACCGACCTGATCTTGCCAACCACCTCCAGTTGTTAACATTTGCTCTAAATGTAATACCTGCCAATTAAATACACACGATTCTTACAGATCAAGGAATCCTGGATTTATTTGTTCCTGCATGGAAAAAATAAAGGAATTCTGACTGCTTGAAAATCAGGGAAAAATTTGAATTTTTGGTGTCTTGTTCTTGTTGGGGACGAGTGGCACGAGGAACTACAGACTAAGGATACATATGTATTACACAAGTACTGACACTATGTACAAGAGCTGTATCATCTAATTCATGTCCAGTCGCCGCCCAAATAACCATCATAACAACACCAGCTAAAATACTACTCGTTCCCAATCCTGAATATAAAAAGAGAAACACGTTAACTCTCGTGGAACTGATACATTCTCTCGATATCAACAGTAATAATAATCACCTGAACCGTGCGGTAAATGAGACCAGGTCTGTAACTCAAATCCACCGTTATAGTTACTGATTAACTGATCGTGTAAACTCATACTAGACGGGTATGATATTGCCTCCGTACACAAGAATGCTGCCTTCAGAAGAGCACCTGCAAGTTAACGCAATCATCAAGAACTGTTTATAGAGTTTGGCTGACTGTATACACATTTAAACAAATCTAGCAAGATCTGGGAGATCATTGCAAAGTTGTTTATTTTCAAGCCTTTCCTGGATAGGAATGTATTATTTGTTTTTGATCGATACTGTACCTGCAGCATTTTGATTGATACCGTACCTGCAGCATTTTGATTGATACCGTACCTGCAGCATTTTGATCGATACCGTACCTGCAGCATTTTGATTGATACCGTACCTGCAGCATGTGGTTGACAATAATCCGCAAATTCAGATAAGTTTGAAATGGTGATTTTCGTTGTAGAATCAGAATCAGCTCCTAGTATCAGACGAATCACTGGTCTGTGATAAAAACAAAACAATACAGTATTCAACACACCAACAATCAATATTACCCCCCCCCTAAATACATTATCACCATTGCATGAAACTTATATACAGCGCCTTATTCCTAAAAGCCTCGAATATGCTTTACAGAAGACATGAAATTAAGATATAATATGATAATATAGAATGAAATAGACTACAAATGCGGAGAGCAATTGGTGACAAGATTTAGGGTACCCCGGTAAATGCTTTCTTTTTAAAATGGTATCGATAAGTCTTAAGAGCGCGAGCGTATCTTTGCATTTAGAAAGGTAAATCTTAAATGCGTATCTTAAAGTATTGTAATAACATGCATTACTTACTCCATAATCTTCCTTATTTTAGCTCCAATCGGCCTCTAGAAATAAACAACGCACAGATCTCAATCAATTATAACGAGAGCTATCTATCAGAATTTCTATATCGAATTCAATTAGATACCTTTTGATCGATTGATATAGCAGCATTGATAACGGCACCACCGTGTTCGTAGGTTATAGGAGGAGTATCAGACCAGCCTCCAGCGATATCAACTCTAGCACAACATTCAACAACTAACCATTTATCTTTAGGGAAAGGCGTGCTGCTCTTAGATACGTTTATAAACTGAAATTGATGAGCAATTTGAAAAGTTTTGTTGATCAAATTACAGGGTAGCCATTTTCCATCCATTTACAAATCCCCATTCAAAATGTCACAATTCATTCATTTTTTATTGAATCACACTGATAAAGAAACGCATAGTCAATACCATTTTCCGAATTTCCTGAGTTTTCCAGGTTTTCTAGGTCAGTGGCCACTCTGATTTATATTTTGTGCATTGTGTACTAATGTACCTTTCTAGCAGTAGCTGTAGCATGTCTGACCAGTATTTGAGCTGCTCCCTCGTAATGTCGCGCTGCTCTCACTAATAAACTCGGCTGTTTCAACCAGTTCTGTCTCTCTTCAGCCATAGCTTTCACGCCCAGTATTATATCACCTTTCTACGTGATGAAACAGGAAAATTGTATCCTAATAGTCAACTTCACGAGAATATTACTAGCCGATTATCATAGACTAGTTCAATATATTTAATAAATCATGGAAATATTTCGAACTCATCTTTCCTGATGTGGGATTTTAATGTTATCATTACAACACGGAGTAAAAGCGGGTCATTCTTACCTCTAATATTTGGAAAGCTTTTGACCATCTATGATTGCCAGCGGGTCCACTTCTCAGACCACCTTTACCATCAGCCATACACGCTAAAACCTCCGCTATATTAGCAAATGTTCGGGCGGCAATACCAGGTGAATTACACTCGATACCAACTGACAAAATAAACCAATCATTTATCAGTATAAACAATATACGTTATAATGAGCAAAATCGACAGTTTCAAAGTTTTAACGAAACTTCATCATCAGAGAAATAAAAACGACAACATTTTGGTTACTGTGACGATGAAGTGAAGTCAAAACTGTCCGGCGAATGAATTGTTAAATCATCAACTGTTCATTTTGCACATTAACTCTGAAATATTGAGATTAATATAAGTTTATCAGTTATAGTAGAGAATCAATGCCTACTCTCATCTAATTCAAGAAGAATTTCTCTGTGGAATCCGTGAAGACAAGCGGTTCTATAAAGCTGCAATAATCTCAAGTCTTTGCCTCCCAACAGTGTATCACGCATGAGGTTCTTACTGACGAGGAATCCAAGATTCTGACACATTTCAAAATCCTTACTCAAACTCAGTGAACTCCAAATGTCATTGAAAGAAAGCCTCCACGATGATCTCCACCTGCAATATTTCAAATAAGACGAACTTAAAACCTGAGTTGAATTTGACGCGATGATATCTGAATAATAAACATGACAGACCTGTGTAACATATCTGCACTGTTTCTAGAAACGCCTTGTAACCACAATATCTCTGATAGTCCTACTGAATGATGCATATGCGACACAGGGAATAACCGCGCATTTTCTAATCTCTTTAATTCTTGTGGCTGCGATAAAAAAACAACAAAAAACATTGATTTATCGACGAGATGGATTGATCATAGATATGGTCTATTTACTGTTGAACTTACTAAATCGATATCCCAGAGATCACCAACAGTTATTCCTGTTCTCGTAAATAGTTCTGTCCATGGACGGTTACAATAGGTTCCATCTAACACATTACCCTAAATATAGAAATGATTGTTCAATTTATGATAAGTAAATTAACTGATGTATATTTTACTTCAATAGCTTGACAGATGTTTCTCCAACAAACCTTTAAGCTATCCATCAATCCTATCGCTGTAATAATACTGGTGACACCTCCTGTAAACATCGGTAATTTCACTGTATGCGATTGTAAAACTGTCGCATCTACAACATCTAATGATTCCAAATTCTACAAATACGCAAACATCAGAGTTGGGCAGAAATTAACAAACATTTCTCTTTTCTCGTCTTCAGTAAAATAATTATTAGCAAACAGTTATAACCAATTCGCTTAAGACATCGAACACTATATTTGCGATTTCATGTGTAGTCAAGCCCGATATTCTGCCCTCTCATTAACCGCCACCCCCACCTACTGCCAGGTTTTCTCGATGTACATCTCTATACAAATACATAGTAAAACACCCCCGATATACCGCCCTCCCATTAACCGCCACCCCCACCTACTGCCAGGTTTTCTCGATGTACATCTCTATACAAATACATAGTAAAACACCCCCGATATACCGCCCTCCCATTAACCGCCACCCCCACCTACTGCCAGGTTTTCTCGATGTACATCTCTATACAAATACATAGTAAAACACCCCCGATATACCGCCCTCCCATTAACCGCCACCCCCACCTACTGCCAGGTTTTCTCGATGTACATCTCTATACAAATACATAGTAAAACACCCCCGATATACCGCCCTCCCATTAACCGCCACCCCCACCTACTGCCAGGTTTTCTCGATGTACATCTCTATACAAATACATAGTAAAACACCCCCGATATACCGCCCTCCCATTAACCGCCACCCCCACCTACTGCCAGGTTTTCTCGATGTACATCTCTATACAAATACATAGTAAAACACCCCCGATATACCGCCATACTCTATATACCGCCAAAATTCTTCTGCAGCGATGTGGGCGCAGTATATCTTGGTTGACTGTTTATAGACATTTGAAGGATGAATATAGTTGTTTGTTTGTTTGGTGACCTAACGCTGAAGCTATATGATTATGATTAGTACCTGAAGTTGTTCAGATTGTATTCCAGATACAAGACACTGTTTACCGATAGTAACGTCGCAGCCTGTTAACTGACAGTTTAATACTGCTGTATTAGAACCGATCTGACAACTAGAATCAATCACAGAGTTTATTACGATACTGTTATCTTCAGCCATACTCACGCCGTCCTTAAAAACACGAAAAAACGAACAAGTTTTCAAATCGATCGCTCTTAAATTTCACACTGCGTCGTCTTACCTCGATATACGAATGTATAATCGGTTGCCATTGGAAACATGGGTCCGATGAACTTTTTATCGGATTGTTGAGTAATTGATGATGAAATTCCGCCGGAGATGAAGAAATGTAATCGTATTGTCCCGGAATTACAACTTATAATAACAAAAACATATTGAATAATCACGCAGTATTCAACAGCAATGTTTTTTGCAGGGAGATGTAGGAAATGTAAAGCCACTTGGCAGCCTGTATTTGATGCACGTAACTTACCAACTTTAACAGAAATATCGTGTAATTCATTCCACAGTAAAGTTCGAGCCTGTCTCATTGTATCTGTATCTCCTCCAGCTAATGAGTATATACTCTGTCTACGATACAAACAGTTTCCATCTACAAATTCCTGCTGTGATATTCCTTCACACATCGCCAGCAGAAAGTCAAAAAACAACGACAACTAAAAACCGAACAAATCAATTGCTATTTGAGGTGGAATAATGATATTCAAGTTATTTAATTCAGTGGAGCAGTGTGGATGAGTGGTTAGAGACTGTGGGAAGCCAGGTCGTAGGTTCAGTGGAGCAGTGTGGATGAGTAGTTAGAGACTGTGGGAAGCCAGGTCGTAGGTTCAGTGGAGCAGTGTGATTAGAGCGCTCGCTGGGAAACCAGGTTGTAGATTTATTTCAACGCTGTACATTACCTGTCTCCCGGGGCAAGACACTTATCCTCATTTCCTCTCTCCACCCAGGAGTAAATGGGTACCTAGCCTGCTAGATAACTCTTGAGCACTAAGCAGAGTTGCTCGGATGTTACTTCTTCCCAGGAAGAGATGATTGATAGGCTGGGTGTGATAATACCAATCTTACGGAAGCATATTTACAGGCTGTCTGCATGTAAACACTTTATAAAACTCATTATTATTTATAGTTTACCTCAATTGGTTTCACTCCGCTGTCAACACCTACGTATGTACAAGCGTATAACTGACTTTGTGTGTGAAATTTCAATAGTGTTTCCGCAATCAATGGACTGAAATAAACAACTCCACAAACCTATAATAAATTCAGTTATAAAAAAAGACAGTCAGAAAACATTTCCTATATTTGTTATGTTTGATCTTTATTGTCCCTATTATCTATTCAATTTATTGATTTTATTCAATCTATGCTTATAAGGTGTAACCCTTTACACCTGATGGGAACCTTATAGGTTTATTTCATGTCAATGTTTACCATAGGAACATTTCCACCGTGCAGTTCACATGTTCGTATTTTCTCTTCTGAACCTCGGTAAACTATACCGGTTAAATTACCCTACAACGAACCGATAGAATTATTACACAAACTACTGACGATACAAATAGAATTCATTGTAGAATGCAGGATTAAAACTAACAGGGGTCAAATCGATGAAATTTTCACAGTTTTTGCATCAATACAATTTTTTACTCACGACAAAATACCAGGATTTCAAACATTTTTCAGATAATTTTTCACAATCACATAAGCCGCTACTGATCACAATCAGGACAGATTTTCTTCTGAATTTTAAGATATCAATTTTTTTACATCACTCTAACCTGTTGATTGATTTTGTAAACGCCATGTTGTTTAGCATATTCTGCATCACCAGGAACCGATATAGCGCACACTTGAATGCCTTCACTCCAAGGTATCAATGATTTGTCTGAAATAAAACACGATATTCAGCTGTAGACATCGTAGTGAGAAGTGTCAGGTTTTTCACAGTTCACTCAAAACGTTACTAATAGAAAGTATGGAAGCAGGTTTTACCATCATCCGTGTAATTTACTGCCAAAAACATGTCCGTACTACTGACCCAAACACCAGGGGGCGCTTCTACTGCTATCTAAATAGAGAGAGAAGATGATAAAGTAAAATAAAATCATTCGACAGAAAAATGAGTTTATCGTTTCAATCATTTTCAACGATTCACAAACCTTTGTTGTTATCGTATGCAACAAGGCATCGATGTTAGTTACAATATGGTCGTATTGAGCGGTTACTGTAGCTGGTAGATTCAGAAAGGCTCGATTTCCATTTCCAAAAGGAAACATGCGTCCCTTACAAGAAACAATTTTAAGTATGATTTTTTATGATTCTTCGATGTTGATTATTAACGAAAGGAAATTACGGTACTTATATGTTGCTACCTATGCCAGGTCTGGACGACTAAGCATATACAGGGTTCCTACAGATCAGTCATTCCAGATTTAAAGGAGTTAAATTTCAAATTTCGAGGAGTTTATGCATCACTTTCATATCCCTAATACAGTAGGCTCCTCCTAAATCGGTACTGTTTATCTCTCGGTAAACTTAATATCGGTTGAATCTGTGTGTATAATAACTAGGCCTAAAACCTGAACATTTTCTAATTGCCAATTTCTCAAAATTAAACTAGTTTTCAAGGACTTTTGGGCATTTTGCCCAAATTCAAGGATTTTCAAGGACCTTGAAAAACATTGTTTGGTTTAGAAGGAGTTTTCATGGAATCAAGGAGTCGTAGTTATACACAGAATGATTTTTGATAGAGTATCATAAAACTGACATTAGCTAGAATTGTAAATTCTAGAAGATGATGGACAGAAAAATCTGTAGAATGCAAAAGGTGAAAAATGATTGTATGTCTTACATTTCCAGACATGCTATTTATGGCACACCTTTACTTACAACATGAAAAATCAGTATTGAGGAATCTTGAAGAACATCAGGATTGACAACCTAAAATATAAATAAAAAAATAATTAAAACTATGCCGATAAATTGAGGTATGAATTATACCGACGTGATATTGTATTTACGTACGGTGAAACCTTTTCGAGCGCAGAGATGTTCAGATACAATCAATAGCGCGTTTACAGTTGCTCCTCCACTGCCAACGTTAGTCTGAGGATCTTGAGCTGTTATCAACAGTGTGTCATTATCTATTAAACCTTTCGATTGACGCAGAATTAACTCTGTAAATAGAATTGGTATCGAGCATAATATTGCTGTGAGTCACACAGAAAAACCGCTAACTGCGGATCAATGGCTCAGCAGAGAGAACTTCACCGAATCCATCGATGAACTAGGCCTAGGGCTTACCGAATTGCTAAATATTAAGATTATCAGTTTTTTTCAATTTTACTCTTTTTTATCATATCATTGCTAAATAAACAATATACTATCCAGTGGCACCATATTTGAACATGTTTGTGTGTTGACATCAATGCATTTGACAACAACAGTACCGGTGTAAAAAAATGCAACCTCGACATTTTTCAACTAAACACACCTGTTCTAACAGTTTCTTCAATTGTCTCATCTGCACATGTAACCACAATCGCTGTCCACTTCATTATAGATTTCAACAGATATAGGCCTAAGCCAAAAGCTTACTTTTGGTTTTTTAGATTCAATAAACTTAATTTTGATTGACAATAACTTCCGCATATTTAGGTTCGATTCCCGGAATGATTATTCTGCATTTCGCAGGGCCAAATTCGGTTTTCGTATCTATCTAGTCGACTAGTGGTCGGAACTAATAACCGAATGCGCTCGATTTTCGAACTATTTCCGGAGTATAGTTCCGACTAACAGACATTCGGTTTCGTTTAGTTCGACTATAGTCGACTAACTCAGAAAACCGAAGGTGGCCCTTCGTTGTTACGGTTCCCTACAATACAACGGCTAATTAGGTTAATAATTAATATTAGACTACATTTCGCAATGTCCGTAAATCATCAAATAATTCCGAAATAAAAGTATTTTTTTATTTTGAAGCATGTGTAATGTTTAAAGCTTCGCCACGAGGGAGAAAGGCTCATTGTGTCTAATGACGTGTGAAAGATTCAATAACAACGCGTTGCATCTGCATCCAGTCGAAACCGGACTCTGAGAAGAATCGGCCGACTGAGCTATTCTTCTTCATTATTGAGGGATTCTCGTTATATTACCTCGCATGATGGAAGGCGGCCACCGAATAAATTGTTGAAACAAGTTACTTAAGACCAGAAAGAAAGTCAACGTGAACGTTTCTTTCTAGTCCCTCCAATATAAACAGAGGTAGCTTTCTTAGTGGGCCTAGCAAAGCCTTATAGGCCGCTGTCGTCGCAAACACCCAGAAAAAAAACGAAAGGAAAATGAAGAAACAAAGGGAAAGGAAATGAGAGTTGATAATTTTCGTAAATTTCAGGAGAGTCTAGATATGAGTATAAGATATTAGTCAGTAACCTGACTGTGGTTTAGTGTCACGATCGGATATTTTCACAAACCACATACGTTTAAGCTCATCCGATTATAAAAAGCTTACCACCTACGATTAGGTAACTAACTAATAAGATATAAACTAGTGCAAGTTCAGGAAAATGAGCCATTAGGGTTTAATTACATTGATGGAATCATTGTAGGCGGAGGTGAGATAGGGAGTGAACGGAAAAATGGCCAAGGCTTCCTTGGCCTTTTTTTCCGAGGCAAATACCGGTACCTTGGCAATTTGTTCATTCCTTGGCCATTTTTTTCCTGGCCAATTTTTCCTGCATTCGAGATAGGGTCTGAGTATGTTCGCTTGTTTGTAGGATGTCATTGGAAAAAGGTAGTCGCAGTGTTTGAAAGAATATTTTGAGAGTGAATTTAAGATCGATGCTGGGTTGGCAGTATTGTTTTGAAAAGAAAGAATATAACTCGTGGTCTAAAGGAATGGTTTTTTTTCTGATGTTGACTAAAGGAGACACATTTTCTGCGGTGGAGTAATCAGATGTGGGGCCGTGACGATTTGATGGTGTTTTCAATAAAAAGTGAGGATGAGGGCATCATTAATTGTGAGGATTTCAAGATTTTTGAATAGTGGGTCTGTGCGTGCAGTGTTATTATTCGAACAATCTTTGGATTAGGAGGCATTTCTTATTATTAGGCGAATGCCGGCCTCTTATTGGCTCAATTAGTCAGCCGAAACGAAACTTGTAAAGGTGCTGTGAGCCATGCGATATTGACCAGACCAATGTACGACTTAGTACCCGCCACATTCTGATTGAGGAGTGCCAAGCCAGAGTGAACTGATAGGCTAACACTGCAGAAGTCATGAGCGCAGCCAGGTACACTGCTTCACCAAAGAATATAAAGGTTCTTTTTTTCGCAAAGAGGTGAGGAAACAACCCCATTGCATTTTCAACAATTTTTGTTGTTTTTTGCACGAGGCCGCCATTTGCAGGCCGACGTAAAGCAAGATGACATTATTGGCCGAACGGGGCACTGGTGATATAGGCCTAACGACTCCAAAAATGAGGGTATGATTCAAGAATAGGGGACTAGTGGTTAGGATTAGGGTTAGGATTAGGGTTAGGGTTAGGTTTAGTTCCCTAATTATCATTAATTACTATGTACATTACTATCATTATATATCATCATTATCAATTACTAATATTATTACTTAATTGATAACTATCACTACATATATTACTATAGTCCCCTATTCTTGAATCGCACCGGGATGACGTTCAGCTGTGTTTTATTCATAATTTTTTCCTTCATTCCACAGATGGAACGTAATCCTAATGTAAAATTAATTGCAAAGAAAATTGCCAAAAAAAACTACAGGCAGTACGCTGAAAAAATATTTTAATAACAAAAAAATTAAAAAAGCGTATGTAATAAAAGATAGAAAAAACCAGTAAGTTTATGATCTTTTTATTTAAAATGTGTTTAATTTTCCTAATAAAGGAATAAAGGCGTCATCAGGAATTTTAGGTTGTAAGATGTTACGAACACTTGTATCACACCTGATAGCAGTTTATCAGGGGTTGACTGTACAAAAAATGAGTGGATTGCCGGGCTGTAATTAGTAGGGGCTAGGGGAAATTTTAGAAAAGTGGCTTTTTGCAAATATTATTATATCCTATAGAACTGCCATTTTTCGGGTTTCTCTGCCCCCCCCCCCTGAAATTCAAATGCTAGCTATGACCCTGGATTGTAAAAGACCCTGCTAATGTGGTTTATTTCAGGTTGATTTCCACAGGTGGGACCAAACCTTGCCAAAAAGGGTAATTTGCACATGGATAAGACCTGTGCCCATTTTATAGACTGGGTCAAGTGGCCCAAGGGGTAAATCCTCAACCTGAGTCCATGGTAATAACTGACAAATTACTACCCTTGCCCCCATATCTAAGAGACTCGGTCCTAATAAATATTTATGGCGTTTGAGTGACGGCTTTTTCTGATCAAACCAGCGATAATTTCTGCACTTTTCATGCCTTTATCCAAGATTCATGATCTGCCCCTTTCTGATGTAGGTTTCATCCTATTTGTGAATATATGAAAAATTGTACTAGGCAAATTCTCAAACCAACCCCCGGGTCCTGCTCCTGATGACGCCTATGTGGAAATAAAAACTGACATCACTTTAGTATTTAATACAACTTAACTTCTTATTTCTACAATACACACTAGCATGCTACATATAATTCCATGTATTCTAACCGAGTATGCCAATGTGGCATTTTCTTTATAACAACAGATCCTCCTTTATTCGGTAACCAAAACCCTGTATGTCTCCTGGAGAAAATACTACACACTTTGAGGTTAAACCTTTTAATCAAAAGTTTACTAAACCTACAACGTTTCACCTTTTTCCTAACAGCCATCATCTGGTGTATGGGATTCATTTCAATCACATCCATGAATTTAATATCAAGAAATACTCAATACGTTCTAATACGATATTAATATTGTTATTGTAGATCAAAATGCTACGGATTGTAGCTGCTGCGGATGTAGCAGAAAGAATAATGAGGAACAACCCACACCATATAGATGGTGTGGTGATTTTTCGAAATCGCGAAAGAGGTAAGCTATCATGCTGTGTTACTGCAATCCAAGGTATGCTCCAGAAATATACCGTTATTATAAATGTAAGGGCCCCTAGTAAGATATAAAAAAACAATAAAGCGGTATTTTGTCAGGTAATTAAAGGGGTGCTTCAGCATTACTAAGAGACATTCACAACTCCTAAACTGCAGTAACTCATCCTGAGTTCTAAATATTGTAATTGTAGATCAAAATACTTTGGATTTTCAATGGCTGCTGCGGATATAGCAGAACAAATAATGAGGAACAACCCACACCATATAGATGGGGTGCATGTAACATTCGAATTAGCATAAGAGGTAAGCCATCATTCTGTGTTATTCAATCTCTGGTAATGCAATCCAAGGTATGCTCCATAAAGAATATATACTGTTATTATTGGGGGCCCGAGTAAGATATAGATAAACAATATAGCGGTATTTTGTCTGAATTTTTTGGCTGCAAAATCTAGTTTTCTTGTGGTTTGAATTAAAGTAGTTATCATCAGTTGTAGTTTGACCTGTACACTGGTCAATGTTGACTTCATTGACTGACTGGTCAGCTTGTCAATGAAGAGCTAACGTGAGCCAAATCACTCACTTGAAAGATGCACTAATACTCATACTCATGTGAATTGTACTTGGACCCGAAATCACTCACTCTTCAAGTTTCGAGAAAGCCTGTTCCCGATTAACATTTATTTTTTCCTAAGTAAAATTTTTGATTAATTTTTTTGTGAACAGAAAACACCAGCCGCAGCGGCGCAACCAGCAGCACTGGTAGCAGCAGCAGCACCTGTGGTTGGCAAGATCGTGGATAATTTTGCTGCTGAAAATTTAAAGGTTAGTTTTTCACAAAGAGGCATTAAAACCCTTCAACATTTCACCCACATTTCCCTCTGATCACTGCCTCATCTCTTCTTCCTACCTTATTCCTTTCCTTTAATTGAATTGCTCTAATTTTTAACCTTTTATTCTTCCCAAACGTGTTGTCAATTGATCTGTAATACCACGTCTACTCTAGCTCATGTACATTGAAACCCGGGTTCGACGAAAACCTGTGTTCGCATTAAGTAGCGTCTACACGAGCTCATTGCATATTGTGAAAATTCCTTTTCAATCGTTAATATTTCAATAATCCATCACTCATTACAGCATAAATTTCAAAATCGATTAATTATGTATTTATCTACCATTATCTCTCGTTAAAAACAAAAGCTATTTTTACACTTGATCTTTAAGGAATTGAATTTTATTGTAAATCCCTGAATTTTCTTACAGATCCCAGACAGAACGCCACTAAAAGAAAGGCTAAGAAGTGCTACAAGGAGACTGAACGTAAGTTTTGAAATTTACAAATTACAGTCAACCCCCGATATACTGCGCCCACATCAGTGCAGGACGATTTCAATGATTAATGTTTTCGCAGCCTGTGTAGTATAACTAAAGACCGCCGCACACTAGCGGCCGCAACAACTACGCCGCAGCAATTTAATTACCCAGCAACAAACGACGCAGCATCATGCACTGCACCTGTCAATAGTGTAGGTCAAGTGGTCAATTAATCAAGTATCTCATGCATGCACATTGAATTCAAATCTGGCTAAATCCTGGCCGCAGAATTAGGTGCACACGGGTGGCCTTGGCGTGCTACGCCAAAAATATCAAACAAGTTAGATCAGGGATGAGAACACCGACCTATAAAATCCGCGGATTTTTTAAAATTATACACTCGAACTAAACATTATTAAACATGCGAACAAGCTGATGGCTTTTTCTGGCGCTCCCCCAACGAAATTTAAAGCGTTTTCTGAGCACTTGAAGCAATCTTTTACATCATTTTTAGACTATTTGGAAAATTCTATTTTTCGGTACCAAAATCCACGGATCCACGCGGAATTCTCATCTGTTTTAGAAATCGGCCGCTTGCGGTTGTAAATTTTCTCAATATTGCTTCTTTGCGCTTGCTGTTAGGCCAAAAAATGATACCTTGTTTCAAATTCCCCGGCCGGGTCAGATAAATTAACTGTAAAAATCGTTAAAATAAAATGCTGCCGACCAGGCCTAGAGTTAATACCTTCTTTTTATGATGAAAATAAAAACCAACCGGGTGAATACAAGTAGTATATGGTAACGATTTTACTTGTTTAAAATCAGATCGCGAATAGCGAGAGTTCTGGACTCCACAACACCGATCTAGTCCACTCCATGTGCAAAGTCGAAATGATCGTGTGTACTTCTGTTAGCAAAAAGGGCAAACGAACAATTATAACTTGAACTCTTGTTTCTTAAAAACATCATTGTTTTTGAAGTTATATTAAAAAAATAAGTCAGAACTACATGCAGTTTGTAGGGAAGGTAATTTATATTTTGGTCATGATTCTTGTCTTGGATTTGGGGAATGTATTTTCATTTACTTTTATATTTTTAATTCATAGCACTTAATTAGTATTTTTATGTGATTGAATCAACTTCCCGTTCTAATGGCGTTTCTGTGATATTCTATTGAACGCTTAGTAGCATTGAAGTCTTTTTATACACACACGCATGAATATCCCTTGGTTTTAGATGACATTTGGATATCTACGGTATATACATATACCGTAGTTTAAATTATCTGGTCATAGAAAATGAACGCTAGAAGAATCTTCTCCAGTGAATAATATGCTTTTATTATTTCTATGTGTTCTCGCTCCCCGGCTGTTCTCTTTCCAGTCTTTTGATGTCTCCCGGTGTCCTTTTATATTGTTTTACTCTTTAGTAGCTCGTGCAGACCCTTGACCACACATAGCTTAGAATTCACGGATTGTGAGGTATTTATGCGTCACAACATTCCTCCAACCCATGTATGGAGTGTTGATGTACTTACACGCATCACAATAACCTAAAAATACATTCTGCACTCAGCGGAGCTCGTGGTTGTGCTATATTTAGGTTTTCCTACGTGGACACATACGTCACATGCAGACGTGTTTATTTTCATTACTTCTATTTATTAGAATAATTGCAACAACTAGTTTTTTCTTGATGTTTATAGTAATTTTCCATCACACGATATGATTCATTTCAAGCAGTAGCAGATCAGACACACTAAATAAATGAGGAATGCTAGTTAGCACAAATAGGGAACAAAAAATTGACCCTTCTCTCAATGGTAAATAATGCTTGAAATTTTAAACAATGGAAATTGATCAGTTATTACTGCCCTGGGGATGTCAGCAATTTGAGTCAGCATGAGAGAATTAAATCTTGTCATTGACTTAATTATGATAAAGTTAACGCTTTATTACCAACTTATGGCCTAAGATTAATAATGACAATTCAAATATGATGATGATTTAGTGATTTAATTGTAATTAAAGGGACTTTGTGAAACTGCTCTGTGAAACTGGAGTCTGTGATTGATTTTTAGCTTAGTTTTTCATGCAGGAACGAATGTCGTTTTCTGGCGAAGTGTGTCGATCCTGTAAAAATCCAGGCTAGGCGTGTTGAAAAAGGAACATTAGAATGCAAATGGCATCAAAATTCATAGTCCACAGTCTCGCACGCCAAAAAACAACAAAAATTGTTGAAAATGCTTTGCCATTGGGGTTGATTCCTTATGCCTCTTTGTGAAGAACAAACCTTAATATTTTAGCAGTCAAAATTATCTGCGATCTTGCTTTACAGTTTTCTTTGGCACTCAATCAAAATGTGGCGGTTGTTTTTCGTTACCCAGATACCGTTTGTTTATGTTCAAAGATGGCGCCTTTGGTAATTGGCATCTCAAAATTTTGATAGTTACTTCAAATAGAATAATTTGGTGAAGCATTCAAACTTTTACTGGATCCGCGATCTTGCTTTACGTGTCGTTCTATCAGTAGTCTCTTAGGCATGTCCTGGCACTCAATCAAAAAGGAACATTGAAAAGGAACATTAGAAAAAATTAAATGCAAATGGCATCATAGTCCATGCAAAAAACCACAAAAATTGTTGAAAAAATACTTTGCCATTGGAAAAAATACTAATGCCTCTTTGTGAATATTGCTCTTTGTGAAAAACTAACCTTTATATTCTTTGGTGAGGAGGATATAATGATATTTGCAAAAAGCCACTTTTCCAAAATTTCCCCTTGCCCCTACTAAATACAGCCACATCGTGTGCCTCAACAATGAAACCAAAGTATTTTGATCTACAATAACAATATTTAGAACTCAGGATGAGTTACTGCAGTTTAGGAGTTGTGAATGTCTCTTAGTAATGCTGAAGCACCCCTTTAATTACCTGACAAAATACCGCTATATTGTTTTTTTATATCTGGAACATACCTTGGATTGCATTACCAGAGATTGAATAACACAGCATGATAGCTTACCTCTTTCGCCATTTCAAAATCCACAACAACACCATCTATATGGTGTGGGTTTTCCTTGATTATCATTTCTGCTGTATCAACAGCAGCGATTACGAATCCAAAGCATTTTGATCTACAATAACAATATTTAGAACTCGGGATGAGTTACTGCAGTTTAGGAGTTGTGAATGTCTCTTAGTAATGCTGAAGCACCCCTTTAATTGCCTTAGGGCCCATGGAGGCAATGAAGTTGCAGACCCGCTTAGAGGCATAAGTAAATGAAGTCGGTCGCAAGTTCGTAATCAATTATTGAGAATTTTCAATAAAAACAATTAAACCACGTCGAAGAACTGTATCATCTACCCAATCGCCAAATCTCATAATTCCCCAAATTTCTTAAATTTTCGATTTCAAATTTGCAATTCCACATAAGCTTATCCCAGAAATTCTACATTTTTTTTGCAGGCGTCAAATAATTTTTTTTGAATTAATTTTCTTGTTTATATCTTACTAGGGGCCCTTACATTTATAATAACGGTATATTTCTGGAGCATACCTTGGATTGCAATAACACAGCATGATAGCTTACCTCTTTCGCGATTTCGAAAAATCACCACACCATCTATATGGTGTGGGTTGTTCTTCATTATTTCTGCTCCTACATCTTTTGGCACATCGATAAATCCGTAGCATTTTGACCTACAATAACAATATTAATATCGTATTAGAACGTATTGAGTATTTATTGATATCAAATTCACGGATGTGATTGAAATGAATCCCATACACCAGATGATGGCTGTTAGGAAAAAGGTGAAACGTTGTAGGTTTAGTAAACTTTTGATTAAAAGGATTAACCTCAAAGTGTGTAGTATTTTCTCCAGGAGACATACAGGTTTTTGGTTACCGAATAAAGGAGGATCTGTTGTTATAAAGAAAATGCCACATTGGCATACTCGGTTAGAATACATGGAATTATATGTAGCGTGCTAGTGTGTATTGTAGAAATAAGAAGTTAAGTTGTATAAAATACTAAAGTGATGTCAGTTTTTATTTCCACATAGGCGTCATCAGGAGCAGGACCCGGGGGTTGGTTTGAGAATTTGCCTAGTACAATTTTTACAAATATAAATAGGTATGAAATCTACATCAGAAAGGGGCAGATCATGAATCCCCTACATTTATAATAACGGTATATTTCTGGAGCATACCTTGGATTGCAATAACACAGCATGATGGCTTACCTCTTTTGTGATTTCAAAAATCACACCCACACCATCTATATGGTGTGGGTTTTCCTTGATTATCTGTTCTGCTACATCAACAGGAGCATTTATGAATCCATAGCAGTTTGATCTACAATAACAATATTTAGAACTCGGGATGAGTTACTGCAGTTTAGGAGTTGTGAATGTCTCTTAGTAATGCTGAAGCACCCCTTTAATTACCTGACAAAATACCGCTATATTGTTTATCTATATCTTACTCGGGGCCCTAACATTTATAATAAATGGAAATATTCTTTATGGAGCATACCTTGCATTGCATTACCAGAGTTTGAATAACACAGCATGATGGCTTACCTCTTTCGCGATTTCGAAAAATCACACCCACACCATCTATATGGTGTGGGTTCTGCTTGATTATTTGTTCTGCTATATCCGCAGCAGCTACAATGAATCCAAAGCATTTTGATCTACAATAACAATATTTAGAACTCAGGATGAGTTACTGCAGTTTAGGAGTTGTGAATGTCTCTTAGTAATGCTGAAGCACCCCTTTAATTGCCTGTCGTATTAGATATTCGGATATAACAAGGTTTCTACGTTATATTCGCAATACGCATACCGTATTTCGGTTATAATGTATAAATTATCTGGTGATAGAAGAAAATGAACGCTAGAAGAATCTTCTCCAGTGAATAATATGCTTTTATTATTTCTATGTGTTCTCGCTCCCCGGCTGTTCTCTTTCCAGTCTTTTGATGTCTCCCGGTGTCCTTTTATATTGTTTTACTCTTTACTAACGTTTGCAGACCCTTGACCAGACATGGCTTGGAATTCACTGATTGTGACGTGTTTATGCGTCACCACATTCCTCCAACCCATTTATGTAGTGTTGACGTACCTACACACGTCACAGTAGCCTAAAAATCCCTTTTGCACTCATCGGAGCTCGTGGCCATGCAAAAAAGAGATGTTTCTCTTTGAATGATTTTGCATCCCTCAACCTTTCAGAACTGCCAACCGTCCTGCATCTTGAGAGAGTCACGGAATTTTATTTTTGTGCGAAATATCCATTTTTATACTTTATTAATATGTACCCAGCTATTACAATTTTGCATTCTGTCTCTCTCTCTCTCACTGGCCAAGGGGTATTCTTTACGCATGTCTAGTTATTGCTCGAAATATTTTCAATAGATTATGATATTTCAAATAAAAAGTTCACTAATACTTAAAATTTAGTGAAATATACCACAAATAAAAGGTCAAAATATTTCAGTTTGAATTGTAAACAGTATGTTCCATCCATCTGTGGAATGAAGGAGAAAATTCAAAACTTACATTTCTCCGTCTCCTTGTAGCACTTCTTAGCCTTTCTTTTAGTGGCGTTCTGTCCGGGATCTGTAAGAGAATTCAGGGATTTACAATAAAATTCAATTCCTTAAAGATCAAATGTAAAAATAGCTTTTGTTTTTAACGATAGATAATAGTAGATAAATACATAATTAATCGTCATCCCTTAGATAAACATATACACCTTACAACCTTAAATTCCTGATGACGCCTCTATTCCTTTATTAGGAAAATTAAACACATTTGAAATAAAAAGATCATAAACTTACTGGTTTTTTCTATCTTTTATTATATACGCTTTTTTAATTTTTTTGTTATTAAAATATTTTTTCAACGTACTGCCTGTAGTTTTTTTTGCAAGGTTCTTTGCAATTAATTTGATATTACGTTCCATCTGTGGAATGAAGGTGAAAATTATGAATAAAACACAGCTGAACGTCATCCCTTAGATAAACATATACACCTTACAACCTTAAATTCCTGATGGAGCCTTTATTCCTTTATTAGGAAAATTAAAAACATTTAAATAAAAAGATCATAAACTTACTGGTTTTTTCTATCTTTTATTACATACGCTTTTTTAATTTTTTTGTTTTTAAAATATTTTTTCAAGGAACTGCCAGTAGTTTTTTTGGCAATTTTCTTTCCAATTAATTTTACATTAGGATTACGTTCCATCTGTGGAATGAAGGAGAAAATTATGAATAAAACACAGCTAAACGTCATCCCTTAGATAAACATATACACCTTACAACCTTAAATTCCTGATGACGCCTTTATTCCTTTATTAGGAAAATTAAAAACATTTAAATAAAAAGATCATAAACTTACTGGTTTTTTCTATCTTTTATTACATACGCTTTTTTAATTTTTTTGTTTTTAAAATATTTTTTCAAGGAACTGCCAGTAGTTTTTTTGGCAATTTTCTTTCCAATTAATTTTACATTAGGATTACGTTCCATCTGTGGAATGAAGGAGAAAATTATGAATAAAACACAGCTGAACGTCATCCCTTAGATAAACATATACACCTTACAACCTTAAATTCTGATGGAGCCTTTATTCCTTTATGTTCCATCTGTGGAATGAAGGAGAAAATTCAAAACTTACATTTCTCCATCTGGTTGCACTTCTTAGCCTTTGCTTCATTGGTATCTGTAAGAGAATTCAGGGATTTACAATAAAATTCAATTCCTTAAAGATCAAATGTAAAAAAAGCTTTTGTTTTTAACGATAGATAATAGTAGATAAATACATAATTAATCGTCATCCCTTAGATAAACATATACACCTTACAACCTTAAATTCCTGATGGAGCCTTTATTCCTTTATTAGGAAAATTAAAAACATTTAAATAAAAAGATCATAAACTTACTGGTTTTTTCTATCTTTTATTACATACGCTTTTTTAATTTTTTTGTTATTAAAATATTTTTTCAACGTACTGCCTGTAGTTTTTTTGGCAATTTTCTTTGCAATTAATTTGACATTAGGATTACGTTCCATCTGTGGAATGAAGGTGAAAATTATGAATAAAACACAGCTGAACGTCATCCCTTAGATAAACATATACACCTTACAACCTTAAATTCCTGATGGAGCCTTTATTCCTTTATTAGGAAAATTAAACACATTTTAAATAAAAAGATCATAAACTTACTGGTTTTTTCTATCTTTTATTATATACGCTTTTTAAATTTTTTTGTTATTAAAATATTTTTTCAACGTACTGCCTGTAGTTTTTTTGGCAATTTTCTTTGCAATTAATTTGACATTAGGATTACGTTCCATCTGTGGAATGAAGGAGAAAATTATGAATAAAACACAGCTGAACGTCATCCCTTAGATAAACATATACACCTTACAACCTTAAATTCCTGATGGAGCCTTTATTCCTTTATTAGGAAAATTAAACACATTTTAAATAAAAAGATCATAAACTTACTGGTTTTTTCTATCTTTTATTATATACGCTTTTTTAATTTTTTTGTTATTAAAATATTTTTTCAACGTACTGCCTGTAGTTTTTTTTGCAAGTTTCTTTGCAATTAATTTGACATTACGTTCCATCTGTGGAATGAAGGTGAAAATTATGAATAAAACACAGCTGAACGTCATCCCTTAGATAAACATATACACCTTACAACCTTAAATTCCTGATGGAGCCTTTATTCCTTTATTAGGAAAATTAAACACATTTTAAATAAAAAGATCATGAACTTACTGGTTTTTTCTATCTTTTATTATATACGCTTTTTAAATTTTTTTGTTATTAAAATATTTTTTCAACGTACTGCCTGTAGTTTTTTTGGCAATTTTCTTTGCAATTAATTTGACATTAGGATTACGTTCCATCTGTGGAATGAAGGAGAAAATTATGAATAAAACACAGCTGAACGTCATCCCTTAGATAAACATATACACCTTACAACCTTAAATTCCTGATGACGCCTCTATTCCTTCATTATGAACATTAAACACATTTGAAATAAAAACATCATAAACTTACTGGTTTTTTTTATCTTTTACCACATAAGCTTTTTTATTTCATGGTTATTGAAATATTTTTTTAAACTTTTCCCTGTTGTTTTTTTGCATATAACTTCATCTGTGGAATGAAGGAGAAAATTATGAATAAAACACAGCTGAACGTCGTCCCGTTCCTAGCAAAAATTAGCACCCACACCATCTATAAGATGTGGGTTTTCATTTAAAATCTTTTCAGCTTCATTTGTTGGGGCTACTACGAATCCGTAGCATTTTGACCTACATTGATAATAGTATGTATATATATATTTAGAACTCAGGATGAGTTACTGCAGTTTAGGAGTTGTGAATGTCTCTTAGTAATGCTGAAGCACCCCTTTAATTACCTGACAAAATACCGCTATATTGTTTTTTTGTATCTTACTCGGGGCCCCCAATATTTCAAGGTATATATTCTTTATAGAACATACCTTGGATTGCATTACCAGAGATTGAATAACACAGCATGATAGCTTACCTCTTTCGTGATTTCAAAAATCACACCCACACCATCTATATGGTGTGGGTTGTTCTTCATTATTTGTTCTCCTACATCTTGTGGCACATCGATAAATCCGTAGCATTTTGATCTACAATAACAATATTTAGAACTCAGGATGAGTTACTGCAGTTTAGGAGTTGTGAATGTCTCTTAGTAATGCTGAAGCACCCCTTTAATTACCTGACAAAATACCGCTATATTGTTTATCTATATCTTACTCGGGGCCCTAACATATATAATAAATGGAAATATTCTTTATGGAGCATACCTTGCATTGCATTACCAGAGTTTGAATAACACAGCATGATGGCTTACCTCTTTCGCGATTTCGAAAAATCACACCCACACCATCTATATGGTGTGGGTTCTGCTGGATTATTTGTTCTGCTATATCCGCAGCAGCTACAATGAATCCAAAGCATTTTGATCTACAATAACAATATTTAGAACTCAGGATGAGTTACTGCAGTTTAGGAGTTGTGAATGTCTCTTAGTAATGCTGAAGCACCCCTTTAATTACCTGACAAAATACCGCTATATTGTTTATCTATATCTTACTCGGGGCCCTAACATATATAATAAATGGAAATATTCTTTATGGAGCATACCTTGCATTGCATTACCAGAGTTTGAATAACACAGCATGATGGCTTACCTCTTTCGCGATTTCGAAAAATCACACCCACACCATCTATATGGTGTGGGTTCTGCTGGATTATTTGTTCTGCTATATCCGCAGCAGCTACAATGAATCCAAAGCATTTTGATCTACAATAACAATATTTAGAACTCAGGATGAGTTACTGCAGTTTAGGAGTTGTGAATGTCTCTTAGTAATGCTGAAGCACCCCTTTAATTACCTGACAAAATACCGCTATATTGTTTTTTTTATATCTATGGAACATACCTTGGATTGCATTACCAGAGATTGAATAACACAGTATGATAGCTTACCTCTTTCGCCATTTCAAAATCCACAACAACACCATCTATATGGTGTGGGTTTTCCTTGATTATCATTTCTGCTGTATCAACAGCAGCTACAATGAATCCAAAGCATTTTGATCTACAATAACAATATTTAGAACTCAGGATGAGTTACTGCAGTTTAGGAGTTGTGAATGTCTCTTAGTAATGCTGTAGCACCCCCCCTTTAATTGCCTGTTGTATTAGATATTCGATATAACAAGGTTTCTACGGAATATACGCATACCTCGGTTATAATGTATAAATTATCTGGTGATAGAAAATGAACAGAAGAATCTTCTCCAGTGAATAATATGCTTTTATTATTTCTATGTGTTCTCGCTCCCCGGCTGTTCTCTTTCCAGTCTTTTGATGTCTCCCGGTGTCCTTTTATATTGTTTTACTCTTTAGTAACGTTTGCAGACCCTTGACCAGACATGGCTTGGAATTCACTGATTGTGACGTGTTTATGCGTCACCACATTCCTCCAACCCATTTATGTAGTGTTGACGTACCTACACACGTCACAATAACCTAAAAATCCCTTTTGCTCTCATCGGAGCTCGTGGCCGTGCTCTATTTAGGTTTTCATCCTATTTATCATCACATGAAGGACATGAGGCCGCAAAAAAGAGATGTTTCTCTTTGAATGATTTTGCATCCCTCAACCTTTCAGAACTGCCAACCGTCCTGCATCTTGAGGGAGTCACGGAATTTTATTGTTTGTGTGAAATATCCATTTTTATACATAATTAATATGTACCCATCTATTACAATTTTGCATTCTCTCTCTCTCTCTCTCTCTCAATTTTCACTTTGCATTAATTAGATTTAATAAGAATTTAACCCACAGAACAGACCAACTTGAATTAAACTCATCAGCCAAGAACTTAGAAGATACTAGTCATCGATAGTAGATCCAATAATCTTGAAAGGTATGCTGATTTACATGGAAATTATTATGATTAATGCTAAATGATCTATTTTGTGATTACAGGATATCTTCTTTTATTCATTTCAGCTAAATCTCATAAGAAAGACCCCAGAGATCAACTAGTCATCCAAAATCGACCGATTAGAACTACACACAGAACCGTCTAACTTGAAAACCAACAAACCGAGCTAGTTGATTTACATGGAAATTATTATGATTAATGCTTTAAGGTATTAATTCGTTTATTTTAAACTTTTTTAGGATCAAGTTTTGGCTTTAAAGCTTACACAAATATAACTGTAGTATAGTATTAGAATATAGCTGGGACAAATACTTATCAAGCGATTGTTTAGATATCTACAATTAAAATGAATTCAATATCTGTGAAGTCTGAAGTTGTTCTTTTCAGGTGCCATATAATTGTTCAGTTGACAATAAAAATGTACTAGTCCACATTGCTGATCTTATATCTGGCATCTTATTGCCATCACTACTCTTAAATAGGGTTGAATAAGTCTGTATGCTAAGTAAATTATAACATTTATTCGGGATTTTCATAGTGAATGAAGTTGTTTTAAAAAAAATTCTATCATTAATTAAAGGATTATCTTTCCAAATGTGGTGAAAAGATGGTGACTTAATTAATGCTTGAAAGAATCGTCTTTTTCTACTCATTTCAGCTAAACTTTATCGAGGAGCCAGTAGCGATTTATGACCCAACCATGGATTTCTTCTACAAATGATGGATTCCTACATCGATTAGGGAGACAATAGCGGATTTTATAAACAATGATTCTGGAGCAGCAGTGATAATAGTGGATTCTATAAACAGTTATTCAGGAGCAGCAGTGATAATAGTGGATTCTATAAACAGTTATTCAGGAGCAGCAGTGATAATAGTGGATTCTATAAACAGTTATTCAGGAGCAGCAGTGATAATAGTGTATTCTATAAACAATGATTCTGGAGCAGCGGTGACTTTAACGCTTTTTTTAAAGAGGCCCTGATTTTTTTTAAATATTTCTTAATACATGTATTTATGAATTTTTCATATAATATGTGGAAATTAAATTAATAAGGTATTTAGTAAGTGAGTCTAATAATTCATTCCTTAGATCAATCTCCTCCAAGTATGCCAACACGAGATCTTTTCTGTTGTTGTTTTTAGCATTCTATCAGCCCTATCAGTTCACAATAAACAAAACAAACAAATAACGATAAACCAAACTGAATTAAACACGCTAAACTGATATGATAGAATGCTTTAAATAACTGATGAAAGATCGAGCCTTCATTGAAATAGCGCCAACCGATTTACTTACTGTAAGTGAATATTTATTGAATGATGAAGGCTAAATAAGTGACCATTCATAAAGTAGATATACGCAAAAGGTTGAACATTTTTTTAAGGTTCTACCTTTATGTATGGTCTTCTACTATGGACTGACACCTTGACGTGGTGAAGTATAGCTTGTGTGCCTCCATGACCCGAGAGCTATGGGAGCGTTCATAAATTACGTACCTTCATTTGGGGGGGGGGCGGGGGATTACTGAATTTTGGTACTAAGTGGTACAAGGGGGGAGGGGGGTCAGCGAAAAAGGTACTTACTTATGTGGTCATGGGTGCGAAGGTACGTACCTAAAGAGGGGGTCAATGAATTTGGTACAAAGGTGGTACAAGGGGGGAGGGGGGTCAGAAAAACGGGAGATTTTGAGGTACGTAATTTGTGAACGCTCCCTATGCTGGTGGGAGGTATCTCCTGGCAGGTTCAACCATACCAGACTGGTCTAGGGGTAGAAACCAGATGAAGATCAGTCGTTTTCAAATTTATTTGATTGTTCAAACAGTAACTTTTTAGTTGGCACTGCCACAATTGTGATATTCGTTTTTTCGCGATATGTATTTCAGTAAAGTTGTAAATTACCCATCACTAAACTATGGCTAGTAAAGTGATGGTCTTGTCTAACTGTCATTTAGGGATATTGTTGTCTTAAGAATAAAATGGCATTCATGTTCATTAATTCCTTCGTTCGTTTTGTTAAGTTTAATCTCATTAATTTCGCTGTGGTGCTTTTAATGCCAGAGCCCAGTTCTCGCGACGGATTGGATTCAATTAAGTGACTCGGTCTTCATCGATATGTACTACAGTTGAGGAAAATATCAATAGAGTTTTCTGTGAAGGAACAGAAAACCCTTGTCAAAACGAGTGAAGCGAAATGTTCGTTTATTTCTATAATTCTAGACAATGATAATTTTTGTGCACAAACAGCTGGCCGACCGGCCCGCAATAAATATGGCAAAACCATACTTATTACCGTATTGTGCTGCCACCAGCGGGGAGAATCAATATTTTGTACGCATCGGTTTGTCGATAGATGGCGCATTGGGGCACTTGATTTTGCGAGACCAATTTGGAAATGTTGCGCTGTATCTGCCGTTCAAGTCTAGAATTGCCGAGTTTCGGTGAGTATTGGATTTTTTATAGTAGGTCAAGTATTCGATCTTCGATTTATACCGTTATTTTGAATCACATCAAGTTTTTCATCTGGTTGAAAATTCAGAGAGAACCAAAAAATTGAAGAAACTTCTCAATCAAGTTCAATTCAATCTGCTTGCATTATTGTGATATACTTTTAATGGAAATTTTAGAGGTATCGAGTTCAATACCGGTTAAAATCAGTCCTTCACTAATCCATTTAAAAACATTGTACCATTACATTGTTTTCTTAAGAAGATTTTTTTCGCAAGGTTTTTGTTTTAGAAAAGGAGGGGGTGTCTTGTTTTTTAGCGTTGCGCTGAACTGAAGAGTTTGTTATTGATGTTTTTATCGTTTACAGACTGTAAATTATTCCAAACTCGAAATGGCTGAATCTAGTTGTAATATTGATCTAGTTGTCGCCACTGAGAAGGGCGACTCTGAGTGTATCGATACAATGCGGGAAGCTTCCTCCGAGCGCGCCAATCAGAAACAGGAATGCACCGAGCGTGCCTTTGTTGCGACACGGGAAGCGTCCGAGTGTGCTAATCTGCCACGGGAAGCTTCCTCGGAGTGCGGTGATCAGAAACAGGAATGCTCCGAGCATAGCTCCGATCCGACCCGCGAGGAACGTCAAAATATTTTCATCGCCGACCTCCAGCAGATGATCTCTAAACGAGAAATCTGTCGTTTGAACGCCACATTTTACGCCGATGAAAATAAAACGCACCTGGAATCGATCGGATGGGATTTAGTTCCGGTGTTGTGTTCGTGTTTAACCGAACGCAACAATCGAAAACGACCGAAGCTCGTTGATTTCTGCGAACAAGCGCTCGTCCACCTGGCGAGGACGGGAAACGCTAAAGAGTTACTACTCGGGCTGCTCGAACAAGCCGACAGTTTTAAAGATGACGTTAAATTTAAAACACTGCTGCACGCGATTCAAACGGTTTTGTTACGTCTGCCGACGAAGCGTCAATATTCGCTGGAGATGACCCTCGAGACTCTGTACGCTCACATTCTCTGCCTCGAACTACCGTCGAAAGACGTATCGGCGAATTTAGAAACCAACGAGAAAAAGATCCTCGATAGCGATCCAAAAATCCTACGAATCGGCGACGTGATATCGGCTCTGTTGACGTTTTTGAAACCGTTCGTAAACGAAGCTAAACCGGGAATCCCCGTCGCGAGCGGTAACAGTAAACAGGGAATCCCCGTCACGGGTGGTAACAATAAACAGGGAATCCCTGACTCGGGCGGTAACGAGAAACCGGGGATCCCCGATCAGAGGAAACTGGTCGTTCGGTACCTGTTGAAATTACTCAATCACCCCCTCGTATTTCTAGATTTGACCGTGGACGAGAACGGAACGAAATCACTCGTGCGCGTCATGTCTGAATTATTGATTAAATACGTCACGTCGATGTGCGCTGATTTACATCGCGCTATCACGTGGATGTCTGAACTCGTGACTGCGGCAGACGACGCCGGTGGATATCGTAACGAAGAGAACGACCTTGAACTAGGTGTCGCGTGTTTCGTTTATTTGATCCACGGTGAACGAATGCACGCGTCGTTGAATTATCCGAGCGTTCTGCGAGCGGAGTTCGTCTTCCTCGATAGTTTACCGTATGCGGTGGCGCTGTTGCAGCGTTCGGAGCCGTTCGTCGTCGCGAAGGGGGTTCGTATCGTGGATCAGTTGATCGCGGAGATCGCGCCCGGTTCTGTATCGTATGACTGGCTCGATAACGACGATTTCACTCAGTGCGTGCGTCTGCTCGCGCAGTGCGTTATTCGCTGCTCAGCGAGAGACGTTCGACAGACGGCTTTACGATTATTCCCGAAACAACTGTCGAAATTTGACTCGCGCGGTAAAAACTCGTTCATCTATTACCTATTAAACATCAGTCACCACGCCGGGTTCACCGGGTTCGTTATTCAACTGTTAAAACAAGAAATCGATTCTAGTTTACGACGTGACGACAGCGACGACAGTTTCTCCGCTGACAAGTTACCGCGGTTCTACTCAAATATCTTCACGCTCGCGGACGGAGCGACGACCGATCTGTTGGAGCACTCCGACGCGATCATGGCCGCGTTGAATCTGCTACGATACCTCGTGCTGCGCGACGACCCAAACGTTAACGCCACCGCCATCTGGAATTACGTCGCGAATTTAACGTCGAGTTACATGGAACCGTTGTTGACGGGGATTGAAATGTCCCGCGCTCATTACGAGCTCGAACTGCGCGGTTTAAAAGGGGAAGCGTCGTCGCTCCTGACCGACTCGAGCGGAAATAAAGATTCCGATTTAACGAGCGTTACGGTCGGAGGTTTACCCTTACCCCGATTACCGAAAGACCAACAAATGAATATCGTCACGACGGCGCTGCATACGTTTGATATGATGCAAAGCGTCGTAGTTCGAGTTCAGGAAATCATTGATTCACACAAACAACAAACATCAAACAATTCATAGTTTTACAATCTAAAAACTCAAATGTTTTTGATCTGAAAATAGGGATTAACCCTGTAACTTAATTGGTTGGAAGATTTAGTCTGATTTGTTTTGATTTGGTGTCCCTTTAGAATCCACCAGGCACACCTACTTGGAGCGAAACAGGGAATTCGATTTTGAAATTGAAGTACAGATAAAGTTGTACGATTGGTTGTTGAATTTATAGAGTTCAGCCTTCATCCTTCTGCTACAGGGATTCAAATCTGATTCCGAGGTAGGGAGGATGAAGAGTCAGTTGCTGAGCATAGAACTGGCGCTTCTTTGGGTTGAGTTCAGCAGTCATGAGGTTATAGATCTAAAACCAGTCTCAGTTCATTTGGTTTTAGCTATTTTAGTATAGACCATTATGCATTATAGCCTCTTCAGACCTCACCACACAATTTTATGCATTATAAAAACGTGCTATGATTT
The DNA here is from genome assembly GCF_964204645.1 of Tubulanus polymorphus. Lineage (NCBI taxonomy): Eukaryota > Metazoa > Nemertea > Palaeonemertea > Tubulaniformes > Tubulanidae > Tubulanus > Tubulanus polymorphus. Next base: position 1,542,076 of record NC_134027.1, on the reverse strand, counting down.
TAAAGTCTAATTTTGTTGTCAAATGTTGAAGTCACTCATGGGAACTTTTTCCTATTATTTTCTAGTTTTACTACTTTTTTTTGGTCACATCTATACAGATAAAAACTGTAGCATTTTAAGTGATATTTTTTTTCGGGTGCTGGGAATTTTGAATCCTCCTGATTCTGCTCTCTACGTTTGACTGTGGCAATCGAGGAAATTCCACGGATAATGAATGAAAATCAAACTATAAACCTAAACATCAATCGTGAGTTTATCAAGATTTATGTGATTTGTCTAATCTTTTGTGTGGGCGGCTTAAAATCTGGATGAAAGTTAGTTGAAAATGAATTATAGATATGCACGCTGTCTAGTGGGTTAACTGATGCAGCGTGTAGGGCCTCATTTAGTTTAGTTTGTCGTTATTCGACATCAAGTCTCACGACGCCATCAGGTTTGAAACCCTGTGAGGCGTGAGGAGGCTTAGTTGATTAACACTTTATTCTTTGCATTTATTCCTATTTTCAACTCAAGTATTAAAACGTGTTGTTAATTAATAAGAAACGCAGATCTCTTAACGAACTAACTACCCGTATAATTACTGCTCTTCTTGTTCGATGTATGCAGATAAATCAAGATTGAATGTTAGATTTTTAGAAGCGATCTTGTGTGGGCCAAGTTACTATATATCAAAGGGTTTGAGGCCGAACGCTTAAGCTCTTTTCTGAACTTATCTTCTCGAATGAAACAAGTAAAGTTTCCTGTAATGAATGTTATATTTCTCAATACTATGCAATATACAGTAGACTTTGCGCTGATTTTAATATTACATTGTATGATTCAGCAACCGGCTCCACGGTAAGCACAGTCCGGGGTATGTGATAACCCGAGGCAACCGGCTCCATGGTAAGCACAGTCCGGGGTATGTGATAACCCGAGGCAAGCAGCTTCGCGGTGAGCACAGTCTACTGTAGCAGCATTGATTAATAATAAATACCTGTTTATGATGTTATTATGGATAGTTTTACACTTTTTTGAAGAAATTGAACTCTCAATGATTGTAATAATAGTCTCTTCATTATCATTGTTACCATTAGAATTAACATATTCACATATTCGATCATGTGATACACGGACTGTATGTTTAAACTCCGCCCCAGGAATTGAGGTGACAGTTCACTACTGCAGAGCTGCTCTTTGAGCTTGTATTGAGTAAAACGACTCTATTGTATTGTTAAAATCTGGTTTCTTGTATCGGTTAAATAAATCTACTTCACTCCAAACATCATGTTTATTAGTAGTTTATATTGAAATAAGTAAAAACCCTTGATGTCAATTTGCAGAGCTGAGAGGGTCAGGTTAAGGAGGTCGTCACGGTTATTGGGATATCTTTAACCCCAACCTTTCAGAAGACTGAGTTCTTCATCGATCACCGGTTCTGCTTCTATGTCAAAATTTCTCGGAAATTGAAATTCTTGCTGACTCGGTGGACTTAACGCATAATTTTCCGATCAATGCTGATTAAATTTTTTACTTCAGGATTGGCGAGGATTCTAGTTTTGAGGAATTGTAGCAGTACAGCAGGAGGTACCTCTTCATCAGACAGTGAATCTGACAGGTAAACCACAAGTCACGGACAAGAATCGTGTAAGGTGTAGTCCGAGGAGGGATGGGTCATTATCAAGATGAGTTGGTTTGGAAATTGTTATAAATTGTGCTAGACATGGTTATCCAAAGCATGTGACTTGGGGGAAGCAGTCTACTGTACTGTGACTTCATTAAGATTGATATCACCTGCTCCAGTCATTCTCAATGAATGAATGATTGGAAGAAATTATCTTTTGTTTCTAGTTCGTCGGATGAAGGTTATACCGAAGAAGAACTGAAGGGAAAGATCCTGGAAGCTGCTGTGAATCATGTGCATGAACATGGATGGACTTCAAACGCTATCGGAGCAGGTAAAGTAAAATTATTCATTTCAATCAGTTGATTTTGCTTGAGTTCCGCATTTATCTCACGATATACGGGTTTTTTTCAGGTGCGGTTGATTTAGGTTTACCGGCTGTAACGCAAGGTCTGTTTCCTCGAGGTGGAATCGAGTTGGTTCATTATTTCTATACTGATTGTAACAAACGTTTAGCAGACGTTCTCAGCGTAGAAACACAACAGATCAAAGCTGGCAAAACTGAGTAAGAATTTTACACTTTCAATTGCTAGGAAACTGGCGTTTAATTTGGCTCTGGATCCAGTTCCAGTTGTGTGGGGTTTTTTGACTCCTGGACCAAGTTCCACAGTTGTGTGGGTTTAATTTGATTCTGGATCCAGTTCCACAGTTGTTTGGGTTTAATGCGACTCTGGATCCAGTTCCACAGGTGTGTGAGTTTAATGGGAATCTGGACCCAGTTCCACAGTTGCATGGCTAGTTCCACAGTTGAGAGGGTTAAACTTGACTCTGGACTCCGTTCCACAGTTGGGTGACTAAATAGAAGTTGATTGATGTTGTTTTCCAGTAAGAGACCAGTTCCAGTATTTATCAAAGATGCTTTGGAAACTCGACTACAAATGATTATACCATACATCAACACGTGGCCTCAGGTAGAATAAAGGCAATAAATTCTAAACTCTTTCATGATTGAAAATAACTTCAGGTTTTATAATTAATGTTGAACTATTTCAGGCTATGGGATTACAAGCGTTACCACAGAATTCACCGACTGCCCTCAGGAATCTGACCCGGTTAGTCGATGATATTTGGTATTATGCGGGTGATAATTCACATGATGTAAGTGAAACCCTTTGAAATGCGTCATCGGATGTGGATTCTGTAGGCTCGGCTCGAGTCACGTATTTTGACTTAATGAAGTTTATGAAACGATCAGGATATAACTTTATATTTTCAGATGAACTGGTACACGAAGAGAGCTATGTTGGCATACGTGTATAAAACTAGTGAAATATACATGACTCAAGATACGTCTGAGGGTCATAAAGATACGTGGATGTTTTTAGATCGTAGACTGAATGAAGTGCAGAAAGCTGGCAAGTGTATTCAACAGGTAAAAACACAGTTGATTCAATCAAGTTCAATCTGGAGATATGGAAAAGCAAGGAATTTAATGTACAGTTGACTCTAATCAATTGATAAACAATGATTTTTGTATGAGTGAGGTGATAATTAGAGTTAGAATTTATTCGATTCATAATCTGGTGTTTGTGTGAAGAGATTATGTCAGGTGTCTACTGTATATTCCCTGTGTAATTCCTGTTTCGAAAATACATGAAAGATTTAATTGAGGTTTTGAAATCTCTGTCATAGCTTCAGGCACAACAAATTCAGGGTGTTTTTATATGTGAATGTTTCAGATGAGAGGTGGTTGTAGTTCACTATCAGATGTATTATCGAGTGCTGGAACTGTGGTAAGTTGAAGTTTGACATTCTGAAAGATGCAGAACTGTTCAGTGTAAAACAATGAAGTGGTAAATCTTACGTTTTGTTTCTGCAGCTTCAGAATATGTTGCGAATGAATTCCTGGCAGAGATGAAGATGCTGTCTGCTGCTGGCAACGGGATAGAATCCGAGTTATAGAAATCCTTTATGTATCAATATCATAGTTGTAATTTTGTGTGATGTAAGAAATTAAGTGTTAATATGAAATCAAGAGTCCTTGACCTTGTTGGAGTCTTTTTAAAGCTTTCCTCAGAGCATTGTTTGCAAGTGGAGAATTTCAGTGGAGACCAGAGGCTCTCGGTTCCATTTCAAGGATTAGACCAAATGAACACCACCTCATAGTTGACCTATCCGATTCATTACCATCATTTATTCCAACCCAGTCAGTTGAAGGATTGTAATTTGAGATAAAGACTGAAGCTAATTGACTCCTCCTTAAAAACTAGTAAAACAGAACAGCTTGGAATTAACATTTAAATAAAGATAATTTATTGACATTTATAATCATAGTTCATGATTATCATAATATATTACACCTTTTTTTCACATACTTATTTTTCACGAGGTAACCAAACAAAACTATGGATGATTCAACTTAAATGTGCCTTTACACCGAAACAACCGACAACCAGCATTTATAAGCAGGATAAATCATGCAAATAGGAAAACAGTCAAAAATTTTAAAACATGCGTCGTGAAATGTAAGATTACAGTTGAATCTGTTTAAGTAACCATTGAATTCTTGGTTCAAATTCAACAAGAGTTGCAACCAAATACTGAATAGGAGTTCTATCAACTGGTATACAGGTATTCTGCATTTTTATAAAGCTGCCAAACACTAATCAATAAATAAATACAGTAAACCTTGCAGACTAGGATCCATTTAACCAGTCCCGGTTGTTTGTGTGAGGCAGGTGAGGTTTCCTGTATTTTATGATCTCTAAATGATATTAGTTTTCAAACTAGCACAAATCAAAAGCATTTTCAGTTTCGTTCAAAAGTCGTGTAAATAATTATCTATAAATTCTGTGCCAACGAAATTAAATCAGATCGAAGATATTCGATAGCGTCTGCTGCTGCTCCTCGTTGAGACGCGACTTCAGCTTGAATCGTTGAATCAAATGAGAAATTCAATACGACAGCCGGAACTAATCCTAACTCGGCTAACGTCGACGAATCGGAATCGTCGATTCGTTGTCCGCTCGAAACCGTCAACACAAACGGCATCCAACTATTCTCGAGGTTCTCGCGAGCGAACTCGAAAACGGCCGACGCTTTCTCATTCGCTCGGAATGTCCCCTGAATCGCGAATGAATCGGGGAATCGTATTCTAATGAGCGTGTATCGATATCGACGTAGTTCGCGCTGTTCGTCTCGTTCTCGCATCGCTTTCGTTCGCAACATGCCGAGTTTCTCGACGGCGTCTGCTCGCAGTTGCTGCTCACGTTTCAACTCGTCGGCTGAGATCGCGTAGAACGCGTCGGGCAGACGTACGCGCTCGATCTGCGCAACCGCAGCGGTGGCGCCACCGCAGCGGAACACAAGTAATCCGCGATCTAACTCCGGTCTGAGTGGTTCGGCCGCCAGTAAAACGTCTTTGATCGTCGACAGACGTTCGACGTCAACGGCCAGCTCGGCGGAAATCACGTAAAATTCCTCTTCCGTTTCCGGATTCGGGATCATACGACGCGTAAACCCGACTGACTGCATGAACTCATCGACTCCCTCTAACGCGATCACTTTCTCTTGAAATACTCGATTACCGACGCGAATCTTACAATATTTTTCGCCGCCCTCGTTATCGATCAAATTATCCAAATATTTACAAATAATATCGACGCACGATTTCACTTTATCTTTGTCTTTATTGAGAGTATGAATCATCATCGCCGAAGCCATCTCCGGTTCTTCGCTCAGTTGCATCAGCAGGAATTCGTTGATTTTCGCCTCCATTTCAGATTTCGGTAAAACATCTGGACCGACCATCGGACACTTGAAGAATACACCGGCTAGAACATCGGCATGGTCTTTACAAACCTACAATTACAAAAGTAGTTTTAAATCTTAACACTGGTCTTAATTTGTTAGATTGGCAATAGAACCAAAATGACCAGATACGACTAGGTTAATTATTTTAAAAACCGAAGAAAGTTTCTAATTCAATTTCTATAACTAACTCGATGATCGTCCGAGCTAAGACGATTTATGCAGCGAGTTTGACTCGTACCTCACGAGGACCTGTGAAATATTCCGCTGTTTTATTGTGTGCTGCACGTTCAGCTTCTATTTGTCGACGCATCGCTTGTTTCTCGGCGTCCAACGAATTCACTATAATTACAAACACACATAGATACAGCATACATACTTTTAAACGAGTCTTTCGGCCGGTCAGAGAGTTGGATGAACAATAATATTTGCACAATGGTAGAAAGTTAAGAGTAAATCATTTAAAGTAAAACCAGTGGAAAGTGAGAAGCTGACCTGGTTTTCTAGTAGTTGGTTTATTCAATCGCGCCATTGCGGCTTCAGCAGCTTTTTGAGCTTCAGATGAGATCGGAGCTCGTCGAGGGGAGGTCGGTCGAGCGGACGAACTACCAGTAGCGCCGATAGAATTACTACCCGATGATTCCTCATTTAAACGATGCCCTGTTCCCAACTTCTTAAATTTCAATTCCATTTTCTTCTTTTCGAAGAACTTTTTAATCGCAGACATGATTGAAACTGTGATCGAAATTAAACTACAATCAAACTGGTTTTGTAGTAATTAAAATTGAAGGCAAATTCTGAATAAATAAATTTCAAAATAATAATGTTCAGTTCATTCTCTATGAAGATGTTGATCTTTCATATCATTATTCGTAGTATTTTCAGGATTTGTCTCTTCTGAAGTTTCTTCGTTGCTTTCATCTGGAAAATCAAAACGGATTCATTTCAAATATGGGAAAGAAACGTTGTTTTTTGTTTGACAGTGATCAGATGAGGATGGAGCCAGTAAAGGTAGAACCCTCACCACGGCCACGGTGGTGCCCCTCCCTGCTGGCCACAGCCCAAGTTTTCCACTTTTTTACTCACTTGGCCATAGAAACATATCCGATATCCTTTCACCGTAAACACTCCAAGCGAACGCAGCTGCGAACACGTTAGCAATGAGTAACAACACGAGTAGACAGAGTATTTTCAGCTGGAATCTCGATTCCTCGCTTGATTCTCCACCGAGCCACGAATTCGACGTCGATTCGGCTTCGATCGGAGACAATAAAGAATCTAAAAGAGCGAAAATTCCATCGACGTATGAGTGAACTTTATCGCTGCTGACTGCTGCATCAACAACATTCATCACACGTCTCACAAATCACGATTATTTCCAGTTTTTTTTTGGTTTTTTTCAAAGATTTCTATATTTTTCACGAACCCGGAAGCGAAACCATCATCAATGCGGTTGAGACTTATTCGCAATCACCGTAGCTCGTCTCTGATAGAAATCACTTTTCGCCAGTCGCGATCTCACAATGTATCCATCTTAAATTTCTGACATTAATCATGGCTCTACCGTATAAATATTTAAAATTACCTAAAATTAAGATCATTAATAATTGAAGTTTTCTAAGCGCAAACTTGATGGCAGCACCGTACGGTCACCTAGCGGAAGTTCTGTGAACTAAAGTAATTCGTAAACTAGACTGGTTACAGGCAACCAGTCTAGGGTCACTGTAGCAGGCCGGACACATGGACCGTAATATGTTCAGTTCCAGTCGGGTGGAAAATTGGAGTATCCAAAAGTTAACGAAATAAGATATATCTTAATCAATTCATGGAATTTCCTTTCTGTATTGTATATTCAAAATATCCAGATAGAAAAATCGATAAAACGCCCCACACTACATTGAGCCCTAGCTTTGCCTGGGACTTCGCTGTCATTGTCACTCCGGTAGTGAAACCAATATCAATAACCAGCTCCAATACCCCTGTATAATTAAAGAAATAAATATTGGTCAATGATATTGGTTACTGATATTGGATATCAGTGACTATCAAGTCCCTGTGAGGCTAGTGAAAATGCAAGACGACTTTGGCCCAGACACATTCGTAAAATGGCCTTCGCACGCCAAGCGGATTGCTACGGCTTCATAGGAGAAAAACACAAGACTTATGTACATCGAAAGCAAGCTACTTTATTATATTGAATGGTAGAACTTAGATACCAAAAGAATTAAAGATCACGGCATGGCTGATAATACTTGCCGATTTACAGTATAGTGAGCATAGTTTTGTAAAGTAAGGACAATCAACACATACCGGGGTATATAATGAGTATTTTTATAATATCATTTTCATTTTTAGGCTAATATTAATATCACAAACACAAATTTGTTATCCTATATATAATAAGAATTCCTTGTTTTCAATCAAGCAGGTGAGATATGGAATAAAATTGACTTAATCTATCAAGATGAAAGCATGTCTTTAGCAAACAAATAAACCATGAGAGCCGCACTGTAACACGTGGTACGTAACGTGTTCATACTAGACTCTTGAATCGTACAAATTGGAATTTTCAGGATGTGGGCTTGATTCGGTCCTGTCTGATTGGTTGTTGGTGCCACATTTAATTTTCAGTTTATTTAACAATTCAACGATCGCCTTATAACCTCCGAGAACAATCAGAATCATGTTCTTCATGACAAACGATGACAGGACCAGATGCGTTTCCCCCCATAAATATGCCCTAAGCACGAAAAACGGGATATTGATCAACAGTATAAAGCACAATGAATGCGCGATCCGCAGCCACAATCTTGCTTTAATTGCACATTTCCGCTGATTCACCTGGCCCGATATGCATACGTATGAATGGCTTAGAATGAGTAATGGCAAAACGGGCAAAATGAAACCAATCAGAGGAAATGCAAGAATCGAACGTTCCAGGTTGAAAGTCATTTTTGAAATGATATTAGAATCTCGAACGAGAAGCACCTCCATAAACTCAACGCTATCTAGAATGTCAAACATAACCGCAGTAAAAAGTGCAAAGATCCTTACATTTTCGTCTTTGTTGTCATGTCCTTTGTCTTCATTTCCTTCGTCGTGTTTTTTGTCATCCTTTAACATCGATGGATTATAATGGCAGGAGAACATCAGTAGTAGTATAGGTGCCGACACAGCGATGGCGAATTTGAAAACGCTCGGATAATAGAATTTGGATTCGGAGTGTACAAGCAAATTCGCGAATTCCTGGTACCCTATTGTAATTTTCGCAATCATCACAGTAGCATATGCCAACCAGGATAAACTCGCTAGTGGTAGGTATCCGAGGAATTTGGTGCATTTTACGTATTTAGCGAAGGAGGCTTTTCTGTTGTTGATGAAGCACACGTAGGACATCGCGCATGCAGCAATAAGCAGTAAAACAACAAGAAAGTCCGCGACGCAAAGTAAATAAAAACACGGAATAACCTGTGGAAATTCAAAGATGAACACATCTAGAATGATACACTGCGCAACAGTAACAAGAACGGCTGCAACGCTGGATATTATCTGTCGAATCTTCAGACTTCTTTCTACAGCTGAAATAAGAACGAAACAACTTTTGTTTCACGTACCGTAATAGAAAATATATTAATATATAAGCACGACGTTGAATATATAAGCACGATATTCAAAATTATAAGAAATAGTTACAATTATCGGTTCCGTGGTCAGCCATTTTTCGCGAGGTTACTATGATGGACTTAAACACTGCGCAAGAAAAAATTGTGTCCTGAGAATGATCGTAGTGATATAGATATACCGACAGTGATTCACTGATATCGATTATCATGTCATAAACAACGGTAGCAAAACTATATAATGATAAGAATTTATCTATTCAAATCTCTCCCAAAACGATAAAATATCGCATTAAATGTCTAGTGAAATAACTGAATACATCACATATGAAAATGAATCTTACACAATAGTCTATTTTGATGGCATATGCTCTTTAACTATAAACGTAAAAACAGAAATGAATATGAAAGTACAATTGAACCCAATACCCCTACACCCAATATAATGATGTTATTGTTATATTTTATTATTATATCTTATTATATATAGCCATTGGCAAAATAGCGTTTACTAAAATAATGCCGCATTGGCAAAATATCCACTTCCTAGTATAGTAAAACGAATTTTATTTATCTTTATAATTAATCTAAGCTTTCCAGTTAAAACACAGTCCAGTTCCTAACTTTAAGTTCCTATTGTATTCTCCTGCTGGAATTAAGTCCCAAACAAGCTTCCTATCGAGTGTCTGCTCGTGTGGAGATCTTGCAGTTTGTGATTTAAGAGAAAAACTTGAACTGTGCTCCAAGACCTACTTGAAACTAGGTTCTTACAGATCAGAGGGAATCTAAAATTCTCCAATTTCTACCCGACCCTTAACTAAAAATTTCCTGATTCAGTTGTAAGATATGCTCAGTGGGAGCTGTTTATTTTCTAGAGGTGTCTTGTTCCACTCATCACTGGTGAGTGACTTTATAAACGTACTTTCCGATCCATAATTCGGGCAGTTCGCTTAGTATTAGACACTACCACCAGTGGCCCATGAAAGCAGTTTGTCCGAATGGGCGTGCATATTTTTAACCGATCATCCGCTCCGCTATCCATGAGGCTTGCGTGAGGGTGAAAATACTATCTATTAATATTCTGACACTCAATACACTTTTTTCCTTACACTTTCTAAACTTCCTTCCGCGAAGCGACGCCTAAAGGCGGGCGTAGGTCGACCTTGCGACGCGACGCGATCGTCGCTGGCGGTCGCAGTGATTCGAGTCGCAGTGAATCGCAAGCCGTCGCAAGGCCGACCTACGCCCGGCTTAAGGCTGGCTTCATGTCGACGCCTAGACCAACGCAACCGGCCGGATAATCGCCGATCAGCGTCACATAAACTCAGCGTTTTCAAACTTCAAAAGAAAAGATGCCATTGACCACAATTCAAGAATGGCCAGTGACCTACCTGTAATACCTTTTGAAATCATTCCCCACCAATCACCGGCTACGAATTTTAAGGGGGTCAGTTAAAAACTGGTGGGCGCTCCTAAAAGTTGTCATTACACTTGGAAATTCTACGCGGTGAAGAAGTCTCTGTCGCTGGATATAGCTCAGATAGGACACGTTTTAGAAAAAGAGAATTTTCATTAGATTGTAACCAAACGCAGCTGAGCTGATAAACTATTTGTTACTAATACAACTGGATTTTGGCAACAGGACACGGAATTTAAAAATGACTTTAAGATTGACTCTTAAATAAAAGGATTACATTTTCAAATTGCTGCTTCATCCGCGTTAATACAAGGTTGCTGTAAGGTAGGTGGAACATTTATTTAACATTAGCGGTCGAAATTATGTTTAGATTTAGATTTAGGAAAAGATAGTTGCACCTTAGGTTAGGGTTAGGTTAGGTTTAATTAACAGGTACCGGTACCCAGTGTTACAGCTTCATGGAAGATACATCAGACTCGCCTACTGATGAAAAAAAAGAGCGGTCTGAATTGAATAAGGTAGGGCATATTTCAGCGTGGACTTATCAACTAGAGTTGATACGTCCATGATTTCAGTGAGAAGAAAAAGACCCCCGGGCAACAGAAGATCGAACCCGAAGTTGAATGATGATGACAGAGTGGCTTGAAAAGATTCAGGTGCGACTTGTATGACATGTCTAATAGTTCTTGTAGATAAATAGAATTGATAGAATTTATGTTAGTTCTAACTAGTTATTTGACCCCCCAATTAAAATAATAATTTCAACCGTTAATTCTTCTAGGTATTTTGAATATATTTCACAATTATCCAACGCCCCCACCCTCACCCCTCCCCTTAAAACGAAGCTTCCACGATTTTGTGGGTTAAGCGTGACGCTGGTAGGATGAGGAATTGACGATTTGGACTTGACAACTTTTTTCTACATAATAGAAACTACATAAACGTTTACACATGTAGAGGAGCTAGGTGGTTTAACAATTAACCCCCCCCCCCCAAAAAAAAAAATACGTACAGAAAACAGTGATACAAATAGAAAACAATAGACAAATATACACTTATATAATATTACACATTAAAATGATAGAATTAAATTTTTCACGCGCCATTTTATTTTTAAGTAATCTCGCGCCATTTTTTCGAAGTCTCATCTCGCGGCATTTCATTTTGAAGTCTCATCTCGCGTCATTTTATTTTGACGTCTCATCTCGCGTCATTTTATTTTGAAGTCTCATCTCGTGCCATTTTATTTTGAAGTAATCTCGCGCCATTTCATTTGTCTTTTTGTGCATCCCTGATACATCACTTATTTTGTTGTTCTGTAATTAATCATATATCAACTCACTTAGTTATGTATTGTAATATATGTATTGTAATATGTATTGTGCCATGTATTGTATTATGTATTGTACCATATATTGTAATATGTATTGTACCATGTATTGTATTATGTATTGTACCATGTATTGTAATATGTATTGTATTATGTATTTGTAATTACTCTTCTCACGCGGTTCTCTCTAATTAGTGTCAGTCTGCCTATAAATACTGATTAGTAGCGAAAGCTTGTGCGTCAAATAAACCTATATTGTATACTTATACTTGTCTCGTTATAATTATTCTAAACCCGGTTTATACCCCAAGCTCTATGGAATAAGGGAAAATCGTGTTTTAATTCCTGATTCGGACCCACTGTCGCAGGCTTCGTCAGTGAACACAGGAAAACTCGGGCTGGATTCGAACCCTTAAAAGCAGCAGGCCCATTTTTCTTGGACATTGAGGAAAACTTCTAAGACTAAGATTCGATTTTCAGCCTTCTTTGACGAAGAGAACTTCAGTGGGACAATACTCAGAATTCGAACTTGTGGAATGAACCTGTTTTGGAATTTTCTGCGAAAGCTTCATTTTTCTAGAGGAAAATCGATCAATTTCATATCGGTAACTATTACGACGAGTGATAGGAAAAATTGTGCCGACCAACAGACATTCGGTTTCGTTTAGTTCGACTATAGTCGCCTAACTCAGACCGAAGGTGGCGAGTCTCTAATTGAAGATAGAGACCGGTAACCAGTCTAGGTGACGCAGAAATGGACAGGCGACCAGTCTAACTACTTAGTAGCTTAGTTCACTGAAAATCCGCTATCGTAATTCGATGGGGCAGCACCTAACGGCTGATACGTAACAGAGCCTCGCTATTCTACTTTGGCATGCGAGGAACACTGATTCTTTTTGAAAAACAAATTTCATTCATCATTCAACTATACTTTGCTTTTAACGAGAAATCGTATCAATTTTCAAACTTTATTTAAGGGATTCTACTTTTGCAAACGATTTTCAAGCCTTTTTTACTAGTACTATTTGCTAAGCGAATGTATTTGCATTGAGTAAATTAACCAACTCACATGCCACAGAATGATTTTAAAGTAAATTAAACTTTATTCTCAATGATTTTTGGAGCATGAATTAAATCTTTTAATGGATATTTTACGAAGTAGTAGTTTTCACTTTCCCGGACATCACGGAACCAATAAATTTCACTTATTTCATTCATGGAGTGGGACATATAGAAATTACCCAGAAATGATGCGCGATTTGCTTTTGATAACCATACTTTATCGCGGTGACAAAAAAATCAGATAAACTTGTAAGACAATTCAAAGTCTAGATGCTTGAAAGATGGAAAACACGGACATACATTCTGTTCAGGATTTCTTAATTTATTTTTATAGTTTACACTTCTATGAGTTGTTATTATACAAACATTCAGTTTATTTATTCATTCTGTAGTATAATAGGACACACTTGTATATTTACCACAGCCAGCAAAAAACTGTTTAAAATTTCTCACTATCCTACACACTGAAAATAGTCAAATGAAAAAGACTAGAACTTGTGGCTTTTCATTCGGTTTTGTTTGCTGTAAAAAGACCACAAAATCATAGCACATATATTCAATAAACAATGTAAATAAGGAATTGAACACTATCCCTATTGCATTATTTTCTAAACTCTAAGGTATCTTTACCAACTTCAATTTCAATCTCTTACTCTCACAGTTTGATTGATTGACTAATAGAGATAATTACCAAGTGTGATTGAGAATTTTGATTGGCCAAATGATTCCCCAAACATCTATTGGCTGTCTGCTTTCAGTAGAGAACCTACACTTCTATCACTAGCCTCTCGAACTTTACTCATCTGTAAACTAGTTCCACAGTTGTCCATTTCAAAGTGTCAAAATCATAGTCAATTTTCAATCAAAGACTGCAGCAAAAACATAGATAGATTTTCTCGTGGGTAACATTGAAATTGGTTTTTGGTTTTCAGTATTTTATATACAGTACGAAAATACAACACACAAACTATTTAATCAGATACATCTATAAAAAAACGCAGTATCACAGAAAAAAACTGTTCTTCTCAATCTAACATTTACATTTCCAGCAAGAAAATCTGAACTCAGTGACAATGAATTTAGTTGAATTATTACGAGATAGAGGAGAGTTCTACATTGACAAATATGAATAATAATTCACTGAGCTATTTATGAGCTACATTAATTGGAAGTTGAAATGCCTCTTTCTGTCGTATCATAATAGTTTCCCATGAATTGTTTTGTTATGTCGCAAAAACACTAAAGAAGCACAACAACAATCTGTGTGGCCTTTTACAATTCTACAGTGCCGATTTACAAATATCCCCGCAAAAACAATTTTCAGCTTAGAATTTAAGTTTTTTGTTTTCAATTTCGTGAATCATATTTTCTGCCACTTTTGCAACTATTTTTCATGCAGAAATGTTTTTGGTGTATTTAAACAGTTTAATGCGTATAACAAGTAGTTTTCATCGATGATAAACATATCACCAGATTTGTGTCTCGCGAATTTCACCTATAATCTGACTGGCTTTTTGAAGAGCCTGAAAAAAAAAAAAAAAAAGTCGTTGGAAAATACTTACATGTACAGGGTTATCTGGTTTGATTTAAGAGAAAAACTTGAACTGTGCTCCAAGACCTACTTCAAACTGGGCTCTTACAGATCAGAGGGAATCTAAAATTTCTTCCCGACCCTTAACTAAAAATTTCCTGATTCAGTTGTAAGATATGCTCAGTGGGAGCTGTTTATTTTCTAGAGGTGTCTTGTTCCACTCATCACCAGCAAGAACAACAAAACACAAATGTGGATGTACTTAATGAATTAATTGTTATAATTGCTACCAGTACTTCTTCTGAAATTTCAAGCTTACTCATACACTTTCCTTCTATCTATCTATCCATCTATCTATCAATTCTTCTTTCTTTCCCTTTATACTGGATGCTTACGCCAGCAGCCTTTAGGCTGTACTTGGCTCACACAAAAATGCTTTCTGCGAAATCAACTCGAATTTGAACCCCTTCCTTACCTTCAACATTTCCTGAGCCTCTTTGCGTCTACCGGCTATGTGTTCAGATTCCATCAACAACATGTCGATCAATTCAGATTTATACAGTCGACTAACGAGTTCGCTTTGTAACGTGTCCTTAACGAAGTTCACGAGGAAATGCATGATCGCTTTCGGAATCGTATCCTGGATATTCTTACGCACGATTAGGAAATATGACTTGATCAAACGCTCTGTAAATCAGACCGGTAAAATCATCATTAGCGACAAAGTTTCAAATTTCAGGTGTCTTAATAAGATAAAATCCCACTATTTACAGATTAAAAGAATTTAAAAACCAGAATTTATTTATTAAATCTAAAATATATAAAAGACACGACGTTTCGATCTCACCCTAGAGATCATCGTCAGGTGTGATCGTCCGTCACACCTGACGATGATCTCTAGGGTGAGATCGAAACGTCGTGCCTTTTATATATTTTAGATTTAATAAATAAATTCTGGTTTTTAAATTCTTTTAATCGGTAAATAGTGGGATTTTATCTTATTATCCGTTCACCACGTTTGAGTGTGGTCATCGTTCTATTCAGGTGTCTTAGATTATGAAAACATTTTGATGAAAATTATGAATCGAATTGTCTTAACGCTTTACCCTCCTGACAACAGTCTTCATATAATTAAGATATTGAGGTTTTTATCTAGACCTTATGGAAGGCCGTTCTAAGGCCATTCAAGGGGTCTGAGGTATGAAAACATGAATTTTGGATTAAGAAGAACACGCTATAAATGAATGTATGATTTGAAACCGATAACTAACCGATAACTTCACAGTCTCTCTGTTCGCGAGATGATAATTTTCGAATTGTTGGTTCATTTGGCTGAAATACACAATAATTACAGATAACAGTTAAACCTGCCGATTCGAATATTCATGAATTCACGATAATTTACATATTAATTACCACTGCAGGTAGTAGATTAACTCCGCCTACTTTAGGTGAAGCTGATGGTTTGAAATGTGCGGGTGAATTCGCTGTACTGTTTGGTTGACTGGATCCCGGGGTACTTTCATCACCTTTACCTCCTCCTCGTACCCAGTTAGACAATCTCCACGATCCCGGCTCCAGATTATTCTGAATTGCATTGCTCTAAAAAAATCATTAAAAGATTTATCATTTTTGAACATCGAAACGAGTCTTTTTAAAAGACATTTCCGAACATATCTATGAATTTCTTAAAGCATAATTTTAAACTTTTTAAAGCATAATTCTCACGCGATGTGTTTTAAAACTTACGGAACTGACGGATTTTTCATCTTCAGGCGCGATGATTCGTAGATCTTTCTTCGACGTATCGCGATTAAATCGTCTGATATCGGTCTCTATATTATCGGTGAGCGATTTATGTATTAGCGTCGCTTCTGAGAAATCAGGATGTTTTGTGTTGATGTAAGCCAGTTCTATTGCAACTAAATTCTCAACCTAGATAACAAAATTTTATTACAGTCACAGATTCTACAGTTACTATTTAAGTTTGACTCGTATCGGACCAACAGTGAAACTGATATTTACCATGGCGTTTGTAGTAGGTAAACGTCTCCTCAGTAAAGCGGTCACAACGTCTACAATCCTCTCGTGAAGCTTCGGAAAACGTAACATTTCTTGCTACAAATAGACATACATCAACGATCAACCATTGATTTGATATTAAACAACCCTAACACTCTGGGAACACTTTCATGTTTCGATTTACTACATTTTTATGTAACTAATCGAAAAGATAGATAAAATTCTCAATTCATTTAGAATTTCGAGTTTAAAACCGACCTGAGAAGTTCAAAAACTCAAATTAAAGACACGAAGTTTCATGTTTATAAGGCCGTCTGCTATCTACCTGTGTGCCGCAGTGTTGTATGATTCTTTGCATTTCCTCGTGTACCAGTTCCACACAGCGAAGTCCCGGTTCCTCTAACCGGCGGATTTGACGTTTCACGAGCAATTCGAACGAAACTTCCGGAACAAATAACGCAGGACGAGGTCCCTGAAATACGAAACAGTGAATCATAGAAATATTGATTTCACGATCAATTATTAGAATCCTGTGTAACTTGACCCTTGTCTTAAACAAACAGTAAAACGACACAATCCCATAAATTTCTTTTTGGCTGTGAAACGAAATGTTTCCCAAATCTACCAGACTATTCATCAGGATATTCATTTTGCCCCTTAAATCAGAAAAATGTTGCCTTTTATTAAAAACAAAAAAATGAACTAATAAACAAACGAACCGTAGCATTGCGTATAGCTGTGAGTATATCTAACGTAGTTAGACCTCCGAGAGGATCGACAGATTGTAACGTTCGTCCAAATGTCTCATGAAATATATAACATATCCGAGCACCTCCACATCTGAAACAAACCATATAACAACATTCAGCAATCATCATTGAATGTGTTACATAAAAAACTCAGAAGCTACTGCAGCTGCTGCTTACAATTCAGTAGTTTCGATATTTTTAGCCGTTCCCTCGATTGTGTTACAGTAAGCCGTCGCAAACTTAGTTATAATCTGCAGAAATAGTTGACCCTGAAAGATTAATCATTAAAACCATGAAATATTGTACTTTACTATTTTTACATGAGCCCATTAAACCAACACAAGATTCTGATTTCCCAGGCAGAGTGGGCTTTTCCCTGACTATTCCTTGATATGCGCATTGTTTTCCCTGACTTGATCTGCTAAGAATTCAATCAATCAAAACAATCAGATATATATGATATAGCCGGAACCTGTTTGATTGTACACGGAATCTAGCAAAATTTCCAGGTATTTGGCCGACCTGCCAGGTATCACAAGAAGTTTAGAGGTATCAATATGTAAGGGTGCTAACAGCCCTCTCCCCTGATATAAACAGAACTGAACAAACCTTATCCTCCACAGCTTCACCGTATGAACTGAGTAACTGTTGAAATTGTGCTGCCATCACGTTCACTCTTGTTTTTAATTGTGGAAGACAATCTCGTATATGATGCATTAATAACTGAAACATAACAACCATTATCAAACATAACTCAACTCAGAATGCAGTAAAGTTGTAGCTCAATCTAATAAGGGTTCTTACAGATAAAATTCCCTGATATTGTTTCCTAACTCTTGCCCAAATATCCCCTGATTAGATCAATAACATCCTCAGTGTTTCCTAGCCCCAGCAAGAAAAGCCAGACACTAAAAAATTCCAATTCCCCAATTTTCAAGAAGAGTCTGGCTGGAAAAAATAAATCAAAAACACTCTGATTTTTCGCTGATCTGTAAGAACTGTGTCTAATAATAACTCACTCTGTTCAATGTTTTTGCGAGGTAAGGGGTACCGTTCCTTGTCGCGATCGCTGGATATTTTTTCTGCATGTAACCGGCTTCGTCTTTGAGCGCATCTTCAATTTTCTACAAATTTTAAAACAGAATTTAGCGGACATTGACGACCGAGCGATACAAGTATTAATCAATAGATGGCGCCGTTATCTACCTTATCGCTATTGATATCGTGTTGACTACGATTGACGACTCCGATGATACCGAGTTTAACGGGAATAATTCGTCCGCTCAGAGCATCGAACGCATCGGTTCCGTGATCCATCAGATCCAGTTTAGATACAACGGCTAAAGTACGTCGACCTGTAAATCATTCAATCGATACAAGCTTTCATTTATCATAATCATCTTTTCGTAATATAGAATTACCCAAAACCGAGCCTAAACTTAAGTCAAATTCCCATCATTTTTTTTCAATCGAAGAGCTATAGTTTGAAATAACTTTGTTTATAAATTGCAGACAAATTTACAGATCATGCTATTCCTGAAGAGGTAGAGCATTTGAATACAGGGAATTGCGTAATCAATAGAGACCAATCAAACCAGTTGATAAGGGGAATTGAGCAATTAATAGGGCCAATCAAACCATGGGGCCAGTTGTTAAGAAGTAAACTTTGACCACTTCCAATCGGGAAAATTAAAAACAACATCAAACTCACCATCAGGATCAACTTCTTTAGCAAGTTTCAGTGATTCAGATGTAGCCATGTCAGTATTAGCGGGAGTAACACTGAGTATGATTGAATTCGGATTACTGATATACGTAAAACACATATTTCTGATCTGATCCTCGATATCTTCCGGCTGATCCCCGACTGGAACTTTAGTGATACCCGGTAAATCGACCAACGTCAAATTAACGACGTTCGGTGAGAATATTTTCAAGTTGATCGGCTCCACACAAATTCCCTAAACATTAGAAAAACAAACTTATTCCAAAGTCATAACTAAAGACTAAAGACTTACTGAGTTCTACAACCAAACTAAGAACTTAAGGCTAGTTTGCGCAGAGTTTGGGGGGTTATTTTACCTTATTAGTTCCGGACATTCTGTCGGTCTCATTCGCTATCTCTTGACGAATGTCGCCGAAATCTGTGTAGACTTTGTTTTTTGTGTGAAGGAATTTTCCCCATTCTTTTGCTTGACAATTATCTAAAATATCAACAACAAACCACAAATAATTGAATCTTTAGCAAGCGAGGCTATGCAGTACAGTAGAAGAGTTCACATGTACTTACCGCCCTCGCTGGCGCGGATTTCACCATCATCTGTACCTACATGCACCAACTGAAGCACCAGTGGTCGTCGTGTGACTATACCCGTACCGCGGGGTAAAAAATCCCGACCGACCAAACCTTCCAGAACGGAACTTTTACCCGAACTCTGCAAAAAAAATTATCAATCATAAATTACAATACTCTAGCAGCGGGTGCTATAGTTTACCCGGGCCCCGGACGCACACTCAAACATGTAGAGCAAATCATACAATTTTCAATGAAATTTGAACAGAGCGGCAGCAGCAGATTTCGGCTGCCACAATTAACCCCACCCATCATGCCCACCGACTCATTCTTAATTTTAACCCTCCCAGGCTCCCAACCAGCAGGCTAACACTAACAGAGAGCTAGGAGAGAATTGATATTAGTGATGGGCACATCGGTATATGATTGTTATTTTCATGACTGTCAGATTTTAACTTGGTTTATATTTTCAGGGCCCAAACTGAAACAACAAAATTTGTGAGTAGCGAAAGAAAATAGAGTTGTTGATTTGTTTATGAAATTACTTGAGTTCCGATGACGACTATTTGTGGTAATTGAATCGATTCAGATCCGACTGTGTTAAACACATCCTGCAGTTTATTAATCACTGGTATTAAACTCTCCATCTCGACAAGATCTACTGAAATTCGGCCCCAAAATCACCGATAATCAAGCAAAGCGCCGTCTATCTATCAAACGCTAATACGCGGATTTGGCATTACTGGGTATGCACTAATATACGGATCAATAAAACTCATATTTTATTTTGATACAATAGAAACTAATGAAAAACAGTGAAATTTGTTCATGGTTTAGAAAATCTAATTTCAAAATGTCTCATATTATAGGCTTAACTCTTTGATGTGTTTAGATTTTAGAGCTTTAATCAGACCATCGTCAAGACAAGCAAGGAATATGAAATTAGTGGTCAAGCAGCTAAAGCATAGGAGAAGACCCAAATATTCTGAGACATAAAACAAAAGTCTTGATTCCTTATTTCATATATTTTGAATAATTTATTTATTTATGATTTACATATATTACATTAAAACTAGTATTTTGTACAATCTAAACTGGCTGGACCAAAGTTACAATTTCAATCTCCTGATGTCTTCATTTCTAAAATCAGACCTACAAAACACAGAATTATAATAATGTGATTTAAATTCATTTGGTTCATGCAGGAAACAAAAGAAATAAACGAAAGAAAAAAATAATCATTCATTCATACCTTAGAGATAGGACTTGTCTTACTTCAGCCGGAGTCAACCTCCACGTCAACGGACCTGAATTCTGACCCCAATAGTCGAGAATTTCAGTCACCTGAAACAAACAAACATTTTACTAAAATTCACTATCAATTTATGAGAATTAAACTTTAGAAAATGAATTGAAGAGTTTAAATAGATTTACCCTTTCAAGATTCAAAATAGTCGCCATTTGCGTCAAGCGAGCAAACTTATCACGTATTGTCCAAGTTGTAACAGACGTCAGGTAACCGACCAATGAACGAAGCTCTTTATCAAACTGTAATCCTCCCAACTACAAGCAGAATAATTCAAATCATATTCAATTTAGCCTTGAAAAATGGAGGGTTTAAACAGAGACTCGATAATAACAGTAAGGAACCAGTATCAATAACCTGGCCCTTATTTTGCAGCCATTGCTTAGATTTGAGACCACGATTGCAGTCCAGTGATGGCTTATGCTTAGAATAATCTTAGTCAGTTCTATATCCACTTAACATCAGCTTAAACTCATTTTGGTTCTATAAACAATCTAGCAAGAACAGTTTAGGAAATTTTTCAGACTGAAGTCATGACTGGACAGCTGGTCCAGGTTCTACTCTCCTTGTTACATAGATTACTGAGAAATCAATGTGTATATAGTGTTCACTTACTCGGTTGAAATGAGTTTTCATAACTGCTTTTTCTAAACGGTTTGTTATTTCATTTGATAATAAATTAACGAGTCCATCATAATTACTGGTCGTCATTGAACCCTGAAAATGAAATAGGCAACCATTTTAATTTCACAGAAAATTTTACTTCAATCTCAGCCATAAGAGTCATGTAAGACATTTTGCAGGGTTATTGTCAGCCTATGCAAGCTTATTTTTTCATAAACGTACCTTGAAAGTAGACAGCAGTGTATCGAGATTGACTATAAAGTTTTGCACCCAAGGATCATTGGCTTCATAATTAGCAAAATCTTCCTAAAATACAATATCTTGAAAACGTGAATTATCAAAAGCAAAAATCAGATCGAAAAATAACCTAAAATTTGAATCTTCTTTAAACAATAACAGAACCCGATTCCACAATTGTGAGTAAGAGTTAACTCCCCATCCTTTAATTCAAAATTGTGGAACAGGATCCTGATGACTATTATCAGTTTTATTTCAGAACGAACCTCAGATATATTATGACTGGTTGATTGGAATGTATTCACCCACGGTTTCACTTGAGGTTTAACGGCGCTTGAACTTAGCTGCGAAAACCCGAATTCCAGAACTGATTTGAACTGATTGGAAACGGCTCCAAGATCTGATAAACAACTCTATAATAAACAAAGTATAATTACATTTCAACTTATTGGATGCAAGGATTTGAAATATGAGAAATTCTTAACTTTACTCACCTTTAGTTTAGCTTTACTTTGTTCGTTGTCGTTTTTATAAAGTTTCGCGACATTGAGCTGAAATTTAGATAAAAAATATTTCAAAATAAGGTAAAATCATGAAATGTGAAAATATGAAAGAAAATACATTCAACTCATACTTCGAGATTTTTCTTCAATGTTTGGATATATTCACAGCTAACTTCAGTATCGTTTAAAGTCACCTGAAAAACAAATCAGAATTCATATGAAAATACCTCAATGAAGTTACAATTATAAGCATAGTAGACTTCGTTCAAATTGGAATCAACTGAGAAGCTGAGTCTATTGCAAAACCTGTAACTTACTAGAAATATCTGTTTATCTTTCTCAATGTCAGAACTCTGTAGTTTTCCCTGTTGAATACTGGACTGAACTAAATTATACGCTTGACTGATATCGAAACCTAAAGGGAAACCATTGCGTAATCGAGCGTAAAGAACTTCTCTGAAATCCTGTTCTAAAGTTGTACACGCGTGATTCAACATCGCGCAAACACCATCAACACTTGAACTCGACATAGCTCGCCTGAAAATAATCAAATACATCACCACAAGCCAGTTCCATAGTTCTCAGTTATAATGTCATTCTATGTAACAGCTGTGGAACTGGATCATTACATCAGAATTTCATTTTTAAGGTGCACAGAACCACAGATTGTTAGCCCAGATATGGCCCTATCTAATGAGTCATTGCAGTTCTTACCTCACACATTTCTTGATGATAAAGAATGCATCGTCAACCATACTTGAAGTCAATGAAGCCTCTTCCATCATATCCATATTCACTGCCTTTAAATATAGATACAGGTCACATTCGAATAGTTGAAATAAAGGACATGAAACTGGGTCAAATTAATAAGAAAAGTTCAGGTACACTGGCAGTCGTGCAATTTAGACAGTATGACAAAATTATACCATCAATCAGAAACTTGTTTGGAAGGTTTTTTACAACAAACCTTTTCAACCATTTCTTTCATGAAATATTGTTCC
The DNA here is from genome assembly GCF_964204645.1 of Tubulanus polymorphus. Lineage (NCBI taxonomy): Eukaryota > Metazoa > Nemertea > Palaeonemertea > Tubulaniformes > Tubulanidae > Tubulanus > Tubulanus polymorphus. The sequence continues at coordinate 1,518,968 of NC_134027.1, read as the reverse complement.
ATCATGATGTAAAAACCGATCAATTCCTGCATCACTCGACTCAATTCACAATTATTCAAAAATTTATCCACTTCCGCGAATCTTTCATCTTTCACTTTCTGATCGGTTGCGGCCACTTCTAAATCAGCCTATTCATTCAAAACAGACAATAAAATGAAGAATGGGTGTTTTGAGATTAGTCAGAAATCAAATATGTTTTGATTTGTTAATTCTCTTACAGTTGAACGTCTACGAACGAAGCGTAGATAGAGTTCAGATCTCGTGTTGAGCAAAGTTATTTCAGCGAGAAGTCCGTCTAAATTCTTCGGATCTACCCTAAAAAGATTTGGAAATTGCATCTTGACTAATAAGCAGTGACCACTAAACATATTACACATAAAATCAGAGCTGGAGTCAGTAAGAAACTTACAACGGTGGCTTTGATTGATTCATCAATGATTGTTGAACTTGTTGAGTCTAAATAGAAATGAAAAATTCTACCCATGTAAAAGACTATAGAGTGATTGCTGAGTGATTTTCGGTACTGGGTACCTTTTTCTCAAATTCTCGTTTTTCTTTAAATTGTTCAATGATTTTACGAGTTTGACGGTCACATTCTTTCTGTATATGCTGCAACATATTAAACATATGTCCCGGTCCTGAAATACAGCAAAAAACATATCCATTGTTCAACACAAAATTCTTGGTTATTTCAATAAGCTGGCAAAAATATCAATAGAAATCGGAAACTCACTTACCATAGTAAGTTTCCACCAATGGTTGATGAGTTTCCACGACTTTCGCAATATTTTCGAACAATATCGTCATTGTATCGGCGTAGAGATATTTATTCGTTGGTTTATCTCCGCTTTGCGATAATTTTAGATTCTTATCAGCCGTGTCTGCAATCTGTAATGTAATATGTGTATAGGTAATTATTTTATCATAAACGATAATTTGAGCCAGCTATTATAGTTGAAATACCTGCGCGCTGAGATAACGGGAGAATTTTGCCAAACCGTCGTCATGGAGCCCGAGTAACGGGAATATTTTAAAGAATCGTTCGACCGAAGCGACGTCGCCGGCGTGAACGGCCGCATCAAACTGACGATGCACGATCGTTTTTAATTTACTTTCGGCTACGTGTAGCAATTTAAACGATGTTTCTAATTGTCCTCCTGAAAGTACAATCAATCATCTTAAAAATTTGTAATTGCACAGTTGTGCGAGTTTAATTAGAATTCTCTTACCCTCGCTGACATCTTCTGCCATTCGTAGAACATTTTCATCCAATGAAAGAAACCGGTGAATATGAGCGGCAGCCTGAAAATACATTACATGAAATCACTACCTTTTCATTCGAATTTGGATTAGACTATAACATAAAACTGAAATCAGGATCCAGTTGTATCTTTCGTTGCATTTTAAAGAGATTAACTCTTAAATCCGAAGATAAACAGAATTAATGCAGAATTTAATTGGATTTAAGAGTTGAACCGTTTTGTGAAACTAAACCCTGGTGAATTGATACAGTGAAACTCACTGCTGAAGTTGTTTGTATTTGGGGTTCATTATATTGATGACAGATAACGACTTAACAATAACAGTAGTTGATTCAACTTAAACCGGTCCCTAAATATTTATAATCAATACCTGTTCATAATCTTCATTCTGTAAAGCAGTTTGGACTCCATCTGTACAGAATTTTAAATCTAACACGTCTTCAACTCTCTGCATTACTGACATAACTCGACTCTAAAAACCATCAAACAAATTACAGAATAAATAGTCAACATACATTTCTATGATGAGGGCAGTTTATGCATGTATTGAAAATCAGAAATTTGGCCATTATTCAGCAATCATTTGTAGGAATTCTCTACAACTTGGTAGAAATCTAAGGCTCACTCTGGCCAATTTGACGGAAAGTTACCTTGGCTAAATCGAGTTGTCGAACTTTTGAACTGACATTTTCAGCTAACGTTGATGTGAATGAAATCATTCCAGACAAATTCTGTGAATCGCCATAAATCAATTTCAGGTTCGGCCTAAAGAAACAAAATATCAGGGTAACTAACATGTTAGTAAAATTCGCAGTGAAGCCAAATTGAAGCCCATTCCAAACTTTAACTTACAGCAACTTATTGAGCGAAGCCATTTTCGATTCTAAAGTTGCTTGTTGTTCTGTGAGACCAGTTAGTTCAACAGTTACATCATCCTAGAATCGAATACAAAACATTCATTCTTAGTTAACTGATTTTGACGTCCAATAAAATTCGATTTGCAAAATTTGGGGTTTAACTTTGTAATACATAGATAAATTCCACCATATTCCTCCCTAAATTCTCCTTCTAAAGTCACAATTTAAAGTATAAATACCTCTTCTTTAGATAAACGCTCGTAGGCTTTCTCAATTTCTTTGAAATCTGTCAGGTATTGGGCATTTTCGATCCAGTTAGACGTGGCAGTAGCCGCTACGCTGGAACAGGCAGCCATCTTTCTTTTTCGAAAAGTTGCTTCGCTGTCGCTGTAACAAATCTGTCACCCTCTCTGTAAAGACTGGTTCCCTGCGCCATGGCAACCAGTCCATTCAAAACTATTACATCGAGTACGTGTATTTCTTTCCACCGCTTTCTCCGGCGCTTCCTCCCTCTCGCCGCTTACTGTCGCTGAAACCTACTCAACAAAATCTGCCGTCATCCCTTAACCGGTGAGATTAAGCCGCATCATTTAATCGGTTTCAAATACATATTTTTATACCCGATAATTTTATAGTCTCATAAATTAGGATTTTTGGGTCTAATAAGTGAAATTTACAGGATTATCCTCTCCGTATTCGACCTTGCCTTATAACAATGATACGTTATCTCGTACCCCATCTTCAGCGTTATCGCACCACATTGAAATACCAGAAAGCAGCACAAATCTAACAATTGTTTTATCTCTGTTTATTTCTGTTTATCTCTGTTTATTTCTGTTTATCTCTGTAGGGTTGTTGTAAGGAAACAAAGATGTTTCTTTATAATTTGACGTTGCAGCGGGCGACCGGAATTACGATCGCCGTTCATGGTAATTTCTCCGGTACGAAGCAACAAGAGGTCGTCGTTTCTAAGGGCAAAATCATCGAATTGTTGCGACCGGATCCGAACACGGGGAAGGTTTACACGCTGCTCTCGGTGGAAGTGTTCGGGGTTATTCGCGCGTTGATGCCGTTCAGACTCACAGGTGGCAGTAAAGGTACGTATAGCGTGGTAACTGAAAAATTTATTGAACTGAAATAGGAAAATTAATATAGTAGAATATTCTAAAAAGATTGAAAACTTTGTGAAATTATTGTTTTGTAAGAATTCTTGATTCCTTCAAAAGAATTATCCAGCTTTACTGCGCCTCTGGAATAAAAGTATTATAATCTGAATCGTGGCTCTTCTATAAATGATGATCAACTTCATATTTGCATGAATTCTATGAATGCAAAACAAGCTCAACAGGACTGATATAACAAGAGCGCTGGTTTAAACTCTCCTTCCGAGAATGAACCAGTTCCTGAAACTGATGTGATATTAATCGTGTGTCTGGTATTTTGTAGATTATGTCGTCGTTGGTTCTGATTCTGGAAGAATCGTCATTCTCGAATATATTCCCTCGAAAAATATCTTCGAGAAAGTTCACCAGGAAACGTTCGGTAAAAGTGGTTGCCGTAGGATCGTACCCGGACAATATCTTGCCGTCGATCCTAAAGGTCGGGCTGTTATGGTTGGTAAGTACAATCTAAACTAAACTTACTTTATTCTGGTTTGAGTGCTAATAAGTATTAATGATTTGAAAAGTTGCCCGACCTATCAATCCCAGCCTTTGACCTGCCTCTTCTCACGCATTTGATTCTTCCGATTTTCAAAAATTTCATCGAAAACATTGAAAATTGAGAATTAAGTACAAACACCAGATGTTAGACATTTTATAAACGCACTTTAAAAACCCGATCATCCACACTATAATGATCAGTATCCGATGGTGGTCTAGATCGCTACCTGTTTAAGTATATAAACAAGTGTTAGTTGTAATGTTCATTCAGGTGCCGTTGAGAAGCAGAAGTTGGTGTATATATTAAACAGAGATGCTCAAGCTCGTTTAACTATTTCATCACCGTTAGAAGCTCATAAATCGAACACGTTAGTTTATCACATGGTCGGAGTTGACGTAGGATTTGAAAACCCGACATTCGCTTGTCTGGAAATTGACTACGAGGTAAATAAATATCTATTCTGAAACTGTCTCTTGAAGAGAGAGAAATTGATGAGTTATTCGATGAGTTGAATTGATGTTGTATATTTCAGGAGGCTGATAGTGATCCGAGCGGTGAGGCCGGTATTAAAACACAGCAGATGTTAACATACTACGAGTTGGATCTCGGTTTGAATCACGTTGTTAGGAAATACTCCGAACATTTAGAGGAACACGCTAATTTCCTCATTGCCGGTGAGTACTTATAAACCGTCCTAGAGAGTGGCAAAACCATCAGAATAAATGAATTAATGAATACATTTTCTCAAATAAGGCTTAAATCCCTGTTGAAGGAGCCTCATGCGTCTGAATTCATTGTTTTGTATTTGATTCAGTGCCCGGTGGTAACGAAGGCCCAAGTGGAGTTTTAATTTGTTCAGAGAATTACATCACGTATAAGAATCTGGGAGATCAGCCGGATATTCGCTGTCCGATTCCTCGACGCAGAAATGATTTAGACGATCCCGAACGAGGAATGATCTTCGTCACTTGTGCCACTCATAAAACTAAGGTATAAAAAACTGTTCCTGTATATAATGATGATGATCGACATGTCTGAGACAATTGGAGTTAATTTCAAGCAATGAACTGGATCCAGTTCCACAGACTTCAAGTTCTTAAACCAGTGAATCTGTTCAATCATTTAAGATGAATGAAATCTGAAAAGATCAGTGAAATATTCTGTAAACCATCAAAGATTTTACGTAAATTCTCGAAATCATTCTTCATCATCGAAATTTCGATCATCGTAAAAATCATCGAAAAGATTTTATTCTCTAATTTTAGTCGATGTTTTTCTTCCTGGCTCAAACGGAGCAAGGCGACATATTTAAAATCACGTTAGAAACCGACGAGGATATGGTGACGGAAATACACCTGAAATACTTCGATACGGTCCCCGTCGCTAGTTCAATGTGCGTTTTAAAAACCGGTTTCCTGTTTGTCGCGTCGGAATTCGGAAATCAGTAAGTAACGCGTCACTCTATGATTCATACCTCTCCAACTGAATTCAGTGGTTGTCCCGGAGAGAAATGGAGTCTACTTTAAAAACAATCTGTCCATAAACTGAGGAGAGCATATTGTGATGTTTAAGATGTTTTTCTAGCTATTAATTCGTAATTTGTTATTTCAGTTATTTGTATCAGATTGCTCATCTCGGTGATGATGATGAAGAACCAGAGTTTAACAGCGCGATGCCTTTAGAAGAAGGAGACACGTTTTTCTTTGCGCCGCGTCCTCTTAAAAATCTGGTCATCGTTGATGAAATGGACAGCCTGTCTCCTGTACTTCACTGTCAGGTAAAACATTTTATTACTGTTTCTGTATGATTCAGACTTTTCCAAACGAAAATAAGCAAATCAAAATTGGAGTGATGCCCTTTAACTCGGAAAAAGATGATTCTATTTTTCAAAATTCATGAACATTTTCTCTGAGTGAATTTTAAGCTCAACAGGACTGATTTAGAGTCAACTTTTCACTAACAGTAGAAAAATTGTTTTAGAATATATTCTGCTTGTAGAATATTCAGTAGATTTGTGTCTGTGTTTTATAGATTGCTGATCTCGCTAATGAAGATACACCACAGTTATACGCGCTTTGTGGTCGCGGACCCAGATCTACGTTAAGAGTCCTGCGTCATGGATTAGAGGTAAAATCATTAAACCTCGATAGCTTCCGGAATAAGAAAATTGTAACCCGTGTTTCAATCGTGGCTCTTTTATAAATGATGATCAACTTCATATTTGCATGAATTCTATGAATGCAAAACAAGCTCAACAGGACTGATATAACAAGAGCATATTTGAGTAGATAATCAATGTGATTAATTATGAGATCGCGTTGTGATAATATATTTTATTTTTTTCGCAGGTATCCGAAATGGCTAAATCAGAATTGCCCGGTAATCCGAATGCTGTTTGGACCGTAAAGAGAAATGTCGAAGGTAATTCATAGGTTTATTTATTTTTTAAATTCAGGGTTTTTATTACATTTTGAAATGTCTCCTAAAATGATGAAAATATTTTTACTGTAAACATGATTTATCAATGAGTGTTACATAAGCTCAACAGGGCTGATTAGGAGACATTGATCTGATAAACTGTGCTTTCATTATTTACGCATTCTACAAAATTGTTCATATTGATGAAACTAATAAAGCCTGCAGCATCTGTTGCTGCTGCTGTAGCTGCTTAAAGTCTTTTTCTCACTTTCAGGATGATGAAAAAACTCATATTATTACAAAAATATATATTTATGATAGGGTATGGATAAGTCAGACATGTTCAGGTTTACTATTAGGCACTTTTAACAACCACATCATGAATCCTAGAAATGCCAAAAATCAAGAAATGTTTTAGATTATGCTATTTGAATTTCACTGCTGACTATTTCATATTCTATCAAGGGTGTTCAATCAAATCTTTTCACAGTGGAAATTGTCATTAGTCGTAAAAACTGATGTTCACGTGAAAGGTTTTATTTGATAATACTCAAGACTTCAGCGCTTATCATCCATTTATTATGTACAGATTATTCATGACTTTCTAAATGTGCAAAATTTCTAAATGATTATTTCTTTGGTACATGATAAACGGATAACGCGAGGACAGACAGGACTCAGATCCACGGTAGTCAATGGAGGTTTTTGTATGTGAGGTTACTGAGCATATCTTGCTTGTGCGGCTAACTGATGTTGATTGTTAAAAGTCATAAATGGTTGACAATATGATATATATGTGAACAATTCGTTTGCGGTCTGCATAAAATCTCAATACTAGAATAAAATCCAATTTATTATGATGTGTTGATGAACTGTTACTGGGTCCTGGTGTCCAATAGTTTGTGTTGTATACGTTGTATTTCAGTAAAACCAATAGAACCAACACTAATATACACAGAGCCGGTGTTTGGTACAGTCCATCACCGTGCCTTTATTTCTCATTTCAGACTCTACACCTCGGTGCGTGATGATGAATCCTTGTAAACAGTCATTCAACTCCTAACAGGCAAGGCAATAAATAAACTACTCGATAAACAATCCAGTTTTAAGATATATTTTTTTGTTTTCTGCACATTTTACGCTTTCTATTTACTAATGAATGTAGATTGTTCTTACAGCCACCTAGTGACAAACTGAAGAACTATATACTCCGTGCACTCGAATGATTGGGAAATATATTGATAACGATATATTTGCACCAGAATTTTACTTTGGATGGGGAGGCCAGGGGGAAACTCTTTTGAGTTGAAGAGAGGGTTTTGTCAGCAGTCCTTGTTAAGCCAATGCTCATCCGTGTTGCAGCAGGGGTTCTTGTTTAGCAGTCTTATCCATAAGTGAAAACCCCTACGAATTGTGTCCGAATGTATCTCAACTCAGTCGGTTGATGGATAGAAACCGCAGTTCGTTGTGTGAACAGAATGCACACAGTTACGGACAGAAACTTGGTTTAATTTTGGAATTTGAATAATCGTTTATAGAAGAACCCATGTTTTATTGCTAATGTATTTTATCATTGTAGAGGAATTCGATGCTTATATTATCGTGTCATTCGTAAATGCTACGTTGGTTTTATCAATCGGTGAAACAGTTGAAGAGGTGACAGATTCAGGATTCCTCGGTACGACGCCGACCCTCTCTTGTTCACAGCTCGGCGATGACGCTCTCGTTCAGGTCTGTATCTGTCTGTGTATGTTTATCATTTATGTATCGGGGACTGAAATTTGTGAGAGCCGTGCCACTTTCGATTAAAAAATCATATATGATTAATCTTTATTGAATCCAGTAAAATAAGTGATTTGTCTTGCCACTTATGACTCTAAAAATGATGATTCTATTTTTCAAAATTCATGAAAATTTTCTCTGAGTGAATTATAAGCTCAACAGGACTGATTTAGAGTCAACCACAATATCTGTATGTCACAAGTTTTATTGCCTTCACTGAGTGTTTGACTGTCTGTCATAGGCCAGTGGTCAGATCATTGACTACATGTCACATGTGGTCTAGTCATCTGTGATTGGCTACGAGGGTTTCATGTCACATGTGGTCAGATTACCTAAGGTTAGGTTGTGATTGGCTGCTGAAGATGTCACATGTGGTCAGGTGACCTAGGGTTAGGTTGTGATTGGCTGCTGAGGTTATGATGTCACAGGTGGTCAGGTGACCTAGGGTTAGGGTTTCTGATTGGCTGGCTAGGGTTATGATGTCACAAGTCAGCAGGTTATGGAATATATGAATGAGGGGCTGTTGACACTTAAAATAAACATTGGATTGAATTGAAGTGACTGTTTTGGGGAAATTGAATACAGGATTCAGAATCACTGATAAATTGTAGAGCCAGGATGATGACATTAGTACGAGGATTTAGTTATCTATGGGGTTATGTTTTGTAAGTGTCAGCATTTCTTTAGACCAGAGGCCGATTGCATAGTAATGGTTTAGCATTAAGACCAGTCTAAGACCAACTTAGTTCGATAGCCAATCTAATAAATTAAGAACAGTCTTAAGATTTATGACCACTTTTGGACTTAAGCCATGACTGTGCAACTGGGCCCTGGTGTTAGATTTTGGCTGCATCAGTGATTGTGTTAGCGCTGAACATGTGATGGAAATGATGTTACTTTCCGTGTTTCACCTGAAAATTGATTAAAACATTAACGTTTCTGATCCATCCATTTTGAAAATTATTTGATATTTACCGATATTTTAGATGAATGATGTTTAAACTATCGCGTGGTACCGGAGATGATGTAACATGTAAATGTAATTTTATTATTGTAGATTTATCCCGATGGAATTCGTCATATTCGTTCGGATAAACGAGTCAATGAATGGAAGACACCCGGTAAAAAAACCATCGTTAAATGTGCCGTTAATCAGAGACAAGTAGTGATCGCTTTAACCGGTGGAGAGTTAGTCTACTTCGAAATGGATCCGGTATGTACTTCACTTTATACTTGATTCCTGTCTGTGTCAATATGGTTCCCGGACATATCTGAAAGTACTAAACCCTTTCACTGCTGACTCATTAATAGCCTATAGTGCTGGAGATAATTTGAAAATTTTAAGAAATTCCACCCTAGTGTGTTGAATAACGGGAATACCACTATAGTGCGTCTACACCGCGGCGCGGTGTATCATTAGTTACTAGTATTTCACTATGTTTGACAGGTGCTGCCATTTTTCAAGAGAGATAATCACTAATTACATCAATACACTGCAGTGCAGTGTACTAACATAATCTATCACTGATTTATACACCGCATTGCGGTGTAGACGCACTGAAAGGGTTAAAAATATTTTCTTTTGACTTTTTTGAAAGGGCTTAAATTGCCTGTAAACGCAAGGGTTTTTAAGATTTTTCTACCCAAGGGTTACAAACCATTTTTGATTTGAAATATTTTTTTCTGATGGAAATGATGTTACTTTCCGTGTTTCACCTGATTGTCACAATTGATTACAACATTTAAGTCAAACTGATCCATCAGTTTTCATATCGAAAAATTGCGATTTGAAGATAAAACTGTTCATTTATTGATAACTAAATGATTATTACATTGCGAGAAGATGTTTCTTCCATAGATTATTCTAGATTTGACATTATTTCTGATCCATCAATTTACTCCACTACAGAGTTGTTTAGAGTTATTTGATGAAGATGATTAAGGTCAAGTATTATAAACTACTAAGGCGTTGTTTCTCTTGTGGGTAGAAATATCTATTTCGTCGTCTTTAGTTTTTTGTGTGATGGAAATGATGTTACTTTCCGTGTTTCACCTGAGTTTCAAAATTGATTAAAACATAAACGTTTCTGATCCATCAACAATTAGGTTTGGATTTTCCCACTTGGAATGTGATGACTGGTCAACTGAATATTGTTTGTTCTATTTTTAGACTGGTCAACTGAATATTGTTTGTTCTATTTTTAGACTGGTCAACTGAATATTGTTTGTTCTATTTTAAGATTGGTCAACTGAATATTGTTTGTTCTATCTTTAGACTGGTCAACTGAATATTGTTTGTTCTATTTTTAGACTGGTCAACTGAATATTGTTTGTTCTATTTTTAGACTGGTCAACTGAATGAATATACCGAGCGTAAAGAAATGTCAACGGATGTGATTTGTATGGCTTTAGGTCGAGTTCCACCTGGTGAACAAAGATCGAGATTTTTAGCAGTCGGTTTATCAGATAATACTGTCAGAATTATATCATTAGACCCTGCTGTAAGTACTTATCCCTACCCGCAGGAACTTATCCCTTCTATGTTACCAATTGGGGTTTGAGCTAGTTAATGGTTTTAGAGCTAGTTAATGGTTTTAAACCTAGTCTTGGATTGTGAAACTGGCAAGATGACATAGTTTGTTTTAATTAGATAAATCCTTGAAATTCTGAATACATGAATTGAATTAGAATAAGAGATCTCATCGAAATCTTCTGTTAAATGATCGAATGTTGTGTTTGTTGAATATAGGATTGTTTGTCGCCGTTGAGTATGCAGGCTCTACCGGCGCCACCTGAATCGCTGTGCGTCGTCGAGATGGGTAACTCCGACTCGAAGGAAGAATCCGGCGAGGTTAATATCCTCGGAGGTTTATTCCTCAATATCGGTCTTCAGGTAAGCAGTAATTATTGAGAGGGGAACAATCCAGTTCTAAACTCAAAACCATCGAGCTGAACCCAGTTCTACTGTTTTGAGTTTGAACTTGTTGACTTTGGAGTTGGTAACTGGGTGCAGTTAAACTGGGGCGTAATATAAGATAGTTTAGTTAAATTGATGTGTTGTATTGTGTATTTGTAGAATGGAGTACTGTTGAGAACTGTTTTAGACAATGTAACCGGTGAATTATCGGACACAAGAACTCGATATCTCGGCTCCAGACCCGTTAAACTGTTCCGTATCACGATGCAAGGTTCAGAAGCTGTAAGTTATATTAACTATACATCAAATAGAATATCAAAAGATTATCGTATAAAGCTGTCAGAGACAGGCTTCATTAAAGTTATTTAATATTATCAGCTGTAAATGTGAAAATAAGCCACAAATTATAAGATCATAATTCAAGTGAATTAAAGCTGCTCTTAAGGTGGTCTTCTTTACGTAGATCGGCGGGTGTTGTGGGGTTAGTGCTTTGATTAAAGGATTAAGAGGATAAGTGGAAATGATGATACAGTTAAAAGAGCTCATCAAAGCTATGATTGTATTTTAACTACTCACCAAGAACTGATCCACTAAGAATTAGGATTATTATGATAATTTTATCCACTTAAACAACATCATTAGAGTATTTTGAATTAATTTTTGGCAGATTATAGCAGTGATTGACTAGTTAATTAATAACTATCAATTCATAATGAAATGATGTGGAAGTGATTAGACAATATATGAGGAGCATTGAAGCTATGATTGATATATTACCATCGGTCTGATCCACTGAAGTATTTTCAGTTGTTTATCATGTTTTATTTTACAGGTTTTAGCGATGTCGAGTCGTACGTGGTTAAGTTACACGTATCAGAATCGATTCCATTTGACTCCGCTGTCGTACGAAACTCTGGAGTACGCGTCTGGATTCGCGTCGGAGCAATGTCCGGAGGGTATCGTCGCTATATCAACCAATACGCTCAGGTAAGAGTCGATCTATCTGTATTCTGGAGTGACAGCTGTTTTGAGATATTTTAACTCCAGGGGCCGGTTCTATAGTCATGGCTTAGACTTAAGACCAGTCTAAGACCAACTTAGTTCTATTGCTAATCTAACAGCTATCATTCTTTAAGATTTAAGACCAATTTTGGACTTACCGTATTTTCCGGCCAATAAGCCGGCTCGGCCAATAAGCCGAGGGCAGTTTTTTAGCCTAAAATACATGGATTTCATAAAGCTTCGCCCAATAAGCCGAGGCCCTTCATCAGAGATTTTAATTCACTGATTTGTCAATTAGTTCGTCTTAATTGACGATTTAAGAGGCTGACAGTAGCGCCCGTCGATGTGTGAGAGTGCTGTGTATACTATCATCGCCGAGTGACTGCTATATATAGACTCACTCAGCAGATTACTATACACACAGCCATACACGCAGTACGCGGCTCAATGCTGATTTGCATATATACTAATGTATGAACTGACACGTGGTAGTACGATGAACTCGCGGGTTATATAAATGTATACCATTGCCGCTGTGCGGTGATGGAACAATCAAAGTAAAAATAAAATAGTTCAAAATAGATTATAATTGGTAGTAAATAATTACCTCAAATAAATATCGACCACTTTTCTTGATTTTGACGATCATTGAGAGCATTAGAGTGGCATAGATCGGGAAGTGATTTTTTATGTCAGATCGTATCTGCCCAATAAGCCGATCACGATATTTTGGGTAAAAATCTGAGGCTAGAAAATCGGCTTATTGGCCGAAAAATATGGTAAGTCATGACTATGGAACCCGGCCCCGGGATCCAGTTCCACAGATTCGTGTAAGGGTTTGAATTAACATGAGTTAATTATCAATGAGTTAACATGGAACTTTTGTAATCGGTCCAGAAACCTTTGACCCTTCTGTTTCTACAAATGATTTAACATATTTGTCTGTATTTCACAGGATTTTAGCGTTAGAGAAACTGGGAGCTGTGTTTAATCAGGTGTCGACTCCGTTACAGTATACCCCACGTAGATTCGTTATACATCCCGAATCCAGTAATCTAATCATGATTGAAACAGATCATAACACCTACACAGACGCTACTAAACTACAGAGGAAACAACAGATGGCTGAGGTCAGTCAGTGCGTTGAAAAGTCAGAAATGTTTTCATTAGATACCCGTGAGGCATGAAACAAACCTCTGCCAATTGTTACGTTGAATTTATTGCGTTTTTCTTTTGCTCAGGAAATGGTAGAAGCAGCTGGAGAGGAAGAACAGGAACTGGCCGCTGAAATGGCAGCCGCGTTTCTGAACGAGAATCTGCCGGAGAACACGTTCGGGGCGCCTAAAGCCGGTCAGGGAATGTGGGCTTCGATAATCCGTATTATAAACCCGATATCGGGAGAAACTCTGGATAGAGTTCATCTGGAACAGAATGAAGCGGCTCACAGGTATTTACTACTCTCAATATGTCTTCAGGATTTTGGGTTCAAGCTTCAATTCATTATCATCTTGTGAAAAATATGTAAACATTAATCTACTATGTGATTTATTATTGCAGCATTGCTCTGGTGAAGTTTGCTAATCGCGGTGATGATCAGTTCGTTATAATCGGCACGGTGAAGGATCTCGTATTGAATCCTCGTCACTGCCCGGGCGGATACCTCTACGTGTATCAACTCATAAACACGGGCGAAAAACTACACTTCCTTCATAAAACGGCGGTCGATGAAATGCCGGGGGCGATCGCGCCGTTCCAGGGTCGAGTCCTCGTCGGAGCCGGTAAATACCTACGAATCTACGACCTCGGGAAGAAGAAATTACTGCGCAAATGTGAAAATAAGGTAGATTTATTTCGAGGTTGTTCATGAATGAAATTGTAGAGGTTGAAGTTTAAAATAAGTCCCAGTGATTGTTATTTTGACCACTTATCCAAATTATAAGATGACAATTCAAGTGAATTGAGATTGTTCTTAGAAGGGTTTATTTACGTAGCATGGGTGTTGTGAGGTTCGATGGAATAAGTGGAAATGATGACATAGTTAAAAAGAGCTCTTGAAGCTATGATTGTATTTTAACTACTCACCAAGAACTGATCCACTTAGAATGAGGATTACAACTGTTTTATCCACTTGAAATATATAATTTTTGGTAAATTATGGCAGTGAATGACCACCTAGTCTAAATTGTAAGGGGGAAGTGATTACAAACTATATGATCTGCATTAAAGCTCTGATTGCTTACAATTATTGCGCAGGGCCCAGTTTCACAAAAAAAGTTTAACTCTTAAATCGGTTTGATTTCTTCGTTAATTCAGTTTATCTTAAATCGATTTAGGCCTTAATCCTTTTTGTGAAACTGTGTCCTGATCCACTTTACAGATGATATTAGTTAATGACTACTTAATTTATTACTTAAGTGTACTTTGAAATATGGAAGTGATATGGTTCATAAAGAACCAATCTATCGTAGATTTACCTAAAGATAATTTAGATGATTAAAGTCTAGATATTTGAATAAAGCTCGTTGTATGTTTATTTTATTGCAGCATCTGCCGAATTACATCGTTGGAATTCAAACGATGGGTCATCGAATCGTAGTCAGCGACGTTCAGGAGAGTTTTCATTTCATCCGTTATAAACGTCAGGAGAATCAGTTAATCGCGTTCGCTGATGATACAAACCCTCGGTGGATTACGTGCGCGGCCATGTTGGATTACGGCACGATGGCTGGAGCTGATAAATTCGGCAACGTTTCGATCGTAAGTAGTTGAATATATATATATAATATGGTGCGTTTGGTTTGGTTTGAAAAAAATCGATTAGTGGAAATGATGATATAGTTAAAAAGAGCTCGTTGAAGCTATGATTGTATTTTAACTACTCACCAAGAACTGATCCACTTAGAATTAGGATTATGAAAGTTTTCTTATTGAGACGTGATTCATTTGATAATAACTGGGTGGAATGACCCTTATTCAAATCAACTCTTCAGCTTGAAGTCTCGCAGGGTGGTTTCTCACCAAGTAGACTCAGGGAATCAAAAAAATCGGGGACAACTCAAGGAATTTGACACCTTTTGCAAAAAACATAGAAAAATTAACATAAGAAAATTAGGAAATCTCAAGGATTTTGTAAAATTGGTGGAAAGTGGCGCCACCCTGCCTAAAACAAATCAATACTTGTCTCATGTGTTTGTGTATTGATCCATTTATAGATCCGTCTGCCTCCTGACGTCACAGATGACGTCGATGAAGACCCGACCGGTAATAAAGCACTATGGGATCGAGGTGTTTTAAACGGAGCGTCTCAGAAAGCTGATACTGTCGCTTCCTTCAATGTCGGCGAACTAGTGACGTCTCTACAGAGAGCGACGTTAATCCCCGGCGGTTCGGAATCACTGGTTTATACTACTCTCTCCGGCGCTGTAGGAATGCTCGTTCCGTTTATTTCTCATGAGGTACGGAAGTGTTGATTAATTCTGCAGTTCTTAAGTTCTGAGTTTGAAGTCAAATCATCCGAAATGAATTGATTTTAAACTCACTTTTGCCTGTTAAAGTTTTGCGTTTGTTAATGATATGGAAATGATGATTTGTTTCCGTGTTTCACCTGACTGTGAATGATTATAACTATGAAATCGCTGATCCACATTTTCAGATTTCGGGGGAATTAAAGACTTTATCGAGCGGATAATGATTCAGCTTTTCTTCGTTTATTTTCAGGATCATGATTTTTTCCAACATTTAGAAATGCACATGAGATCCGAACATCCTCCGTTGTGCGGACGAGACCATCTTTCATATCGATCTTACTATTTCCCCATCAAGGTAAAAATCATGAAGATCTTTTGGAAAAAAATCCAATTACGGTTTTTAAACCGGTTTCAGAGCCTAGTTATCTGAAATCTGAAACCGCTTCGGGGAAGAAATGAATGGGATATTCAGAGATTTGTTCTAAAGTTTGTTAATTCTTGTTTTTAGAATGTCATTGATGGTGATTTGTGTGAGATGTTTGCATCAATGGATTCGAGTAAACAGAAAACAGTTTCCGATGAGTTAGACAGAACTCCTAGTGAGGTAAGACACTACAGCTCATATCTGTTTCAGTTGAGATTTTTTGTGTTACCCATTGAAGAAACCTAGATAATGAACTTAATGGAACTTGGCAGAATTTAATTCATAAGTCTTTTATTTCTACAGGTATCGAAAAAACTTGAAGATATTCGAACTCGCTACGCGTTCTAGAAACGCAACGAATAAGAAATGGCGTCAGAACTTTGGAGATCTTCGGTGAAAATTGAGAAATCGCCTTGAATTGGAAAAAAAAAACATGCATTTTCTTTGTAAATATCATCTGTACAGTAATAATTATTCATATTTTATTTGTATTGTCTATTATTATTATTATTATAATGTATCATGTTTAGATGTAAAATAGGAAAAAAAATGAATGAAAATTAAGAGCAGCATCAAGCAGCTAGATTTCATTGAAAGTAACTTCAGTCCCAAACTACGAATGGGGGACTTATTTTCATCTATCGTCCCAAAAGTTTTCCGTGTCGTGTCATCTTCACTTTGTAAATGGGTTGATTTGTAGATAAAGAATTATGTAAGCTATTTCATTCCTTATTGATATTTTTTGTAATGAATAAATGAATTTCAAGATGTAGCCTATGAGTCGTCTGTCTTAAATTTTGGTGACGTGGTCTGTCGCAAGTCTTCTAAAGCGCTTCTCTTCAGGATAATTTTGGTTAATGTCTCATTTGTACATACACTAGTTTAAAAAAAATGTTTTGAGTGCTGAAAAGTTCCACTTTTTGACTTGCTGCCGTCATCGGTAACAGATCTGTTGGCATTCGTAGCGTTGATACCAACAAGTGATCATCAATGCATTGTCAATTAGCCTGTCATAGTACGATGAATATAACAATTGAAATTTATCGCTCTAATGAAATCTGAGGCAAGTGCAAACTACTTCGCGAGGAACATTGATTGATGGATGTAGTTAATGGTCTGAAAATCCGAGAATATAATTTAATTTGCTATGGATTATTATTACTCATGCGAGGCCTATGCATGTGTGTGCAATCCGATTTATGTCGGGATTCGAACCCAAAGTACCCGTGTCGAAGAAAATTACATACCACGAGGTGGCGTCCTCTTGTAACAGACTACTGAATTCGCGATACACTCACTAGGTGGAGCTGTATGAACGCATGTCGACAAAAAATCCCGGATAAATTTCATTTAAATCGACGAAATGAGTTCGAAAAAAGGTAAATTTCTCGTCAAATCCGACGATTTCGATAAGAGACGATTAAGCGGATTATTGGAGCAGGTGAATTGGATATTTTTGTGTTTCAGTTTTAGCGATTCAGGCCCGAAAACAGCGCAGATTGAAGGCGAATCGAGCTGGGAAAATACGACAAGCCGCTGCCGAATCTAAACCTAACAGTAATAACATATCAGGATCGTCATCTAACAACGATAAAAAACACCCAGAGAGACCTCAGAGGTAAATATCAACTGAACAACATTCATTTAGAGAGCTTTATTTTATTTGGCTTCGATTGAGAAGATTGATATTGATGCAGTCGAAGATTTTCATCACTCCAGACTCACTCACTCACACTGGATGGTGGTGGACCAATGCTTGGCATTCTTCATAAATATCTGGAAAATGTTTTGAAAATGAAGTTAGATGAAAGATTCATAAATGTAACACACAATAAATTTAAATCATTTGCAACTGAGGAATCTGCGACATCAACCATCCATGATAGTACTACAGGGTCTGTTTCAAAGAATACCAGTATTTGAGTTGAATACCAGTGGTAGGGTTGAAATTTTTGTTTTTTTATCTCGGGAAAGGTAATCTAACCGACGAAAAACCTTGAATGTTAGATGTAGAACCGGGTTCCATTGTTCCGAATTAAACAATTGATGCTATGGAACAGAGGGTTCTGTTGTGCTATATGGGTTTTGTTGAATGAATGAAAGTGTGTTTGAAATACATTACAGTACCACTGTGGCTACTGTTATAAGGTGTTTGAAGTACAGCACAGTACCACTGTGGCTACTGTTATAAGGTGTTTGAAGTACAGCACAGTACCACTGTGGCTACTGTTATAAGGTGTTTGAAGTACAGCACAGCACAGTACTACTAAGGTTGAAATTTCTATTTGTGTTCTAAAACTATTTGTGATAAACACTGTTTTCATCAACTGTTTTATAAATGAAAACATGTTCTCTGTATCAACGGGCGGCACTGATGGTGCAAACTGTTTGAAGATTTCACTGTTATTTTAACCTGTTAACAATTTAGAAACTAGACTAATTTCAAGTAAATAGTTGAATCTCGTTTGGGAATTTCACACTTCGAGATATTTTTGTTGTCTGTATCTATTTTGATAGATGAACAATTCACCCTGTTGTGTTTTCAAAATTATAAATTCCTTACAAAACCACTGAATTATCAGTTTACCTAGATAAGCGGTACCGATGATTTGGGAAGTAGTCTAAAGTAAATTAGACACGAAAGTGATGCAGACACTTCCTTGAAATTTGAGGATTTCTCCCCTGAAAACAACTACTTATAACCAGGAATGACCAATTCGTAGAGACTCTTCAATCCAGTTGAAGTAATTGAGATGACGGAACCCTGTCCTGAACCCTGTCCTGAATACCGGGTAGGGTTTTACCATTAACTTCATTTTATAAAACATAAAGCATTTCAATCCTTATAATGCTCAGAGGAAGCGTTTCATGTAGGGAAAAAACCGCAGATAAAGCAAACGGGCAAACAAAACATATACTAGAATAAATGGTTACCGATAAAAGTACACATTTAATCTCGTTTGAAAATTCTCCAATAGATCGAGGTTACGGCGAATTATCGTTTCAAAAAATTGCCACTTCTTATGTCTGTTTTTATTGTCAGTTTAGGAAAGCAGTTGTTTAGCCTTGTGTTCGGGTGTCACTTCTCCCCAGGTCAGCAGGAATAGATGATTCATTGATATGTTATCACACTATATATATATATAAAGTCTATAGGTCTGATAGAGTGATATGAATATTATTAACACGCCTCGTTTTTCAACCATTATTCATTAATTGATGGATTGATGAAATGAACAGATGTGATGAGAATGAAACTGAGCTCTATCTGTCTGTCACGAGACTCATTAATATCTTTATATTATTTTTCAAGGAAATGATAAATTCTCATCATTTCTTCAACAACAAAACGTTCTCTATTCGGGCTGCTGTATTATTATTATCAGTTTTTCTGTGTTATTGTTCTATTGGGAAATTCACGTGAATGTAAGACGTATAATTGTGTCATATATTACTGATTGAAAGTGAGATTTACTGCTGTTCACAGTTTGTCATCAACTATCGGATAGTCCATGTGTTTGGGCCCGATCTATCGGATAGTCCATGTGTTTGGGCCCGATCTATCGGATAGTCCATGTGTTGGGGCCCGATCTATCGGATAGTCCATGTGTTGGGGCCCGATCTATCGGATAGTCCATGTGTTGGGGCCCGATCTATCGGATAGTCCATGTGTTGGGGCCCGATCTATCGGATAGTCCATGTGTTTGGGCCCGATCTATCGGATAGTCCATGTGTTGGGGCCCGATCTATCGGATAGTCCATGTGTTGGGGCCCGATCTATCGGATAGTCCATGTGTTGGGCCCCGATCTATCGGATAGTCCATGTGTTGGGGCCCGATCTATCGGATAGTCCATGTGTTGAGGCCCGATCTATCGGATAGTCCATGTGTTGGGGCCCGATCTATCGGATAGTCCATGTGTTGAGGCCCGATCTATCGGATAGTCCATGTGTTGAGGCCCGATCTATCGGATAGTCCATGTGTTGAGGCCCGATCTATCGGATAGTCCATGTGTTGGGGCCCGATCTATCGGATAGTCCATGTGTTGGGGCCCGATCTATCGGATAGTCCATGTGTTGAGGCCCGATCTATCGGATAGTCCATGTGTTGGGGCCCGATCTATCGGATAGTCCATGTGTTGAGGCGCGATTATCAGCCTCAAATTTGTATTTGCGTAGACTGAGATATGAATTATTCTGCTACACATGAAGAATACACGCGGTGTTATTTTTCTCAACAAATATCTGTCTCATATTTGATCAGAGATATTGAATTCTAAGCGTTGAGTGAAGATGATGAGTTATTCTCAGTATGCGCTGTAGTCTACACTGCTTGCTTTTTCTGTAATTTTACATGATGAAAATACAAATTTTTGAGAATTTCTACAGAATTGAAAATGAATTAGCATTACCTATTGGGTTATCACTATAGGGCCTTGAGAGTTTTTGCTTCGCTGGATTTCATAGTCTTTATTTCTATATGTACAACTAGTCAAATTATGGGTAGTTAGTGAATCAGTTTTCTGCTCGGCTGGTGCCAGCTATCCTACACTACCAGCATTAGCCAGCCTATAATAGGTAAAAATGAGACTTTTTTAAAAGGCATTCCTGAAAATTTCATGATTGCGGTATTCATGTAGAAAGTACATTATTGAGTTATAGTTTAGACTTGTGAAGAATGTTAGTGTAGGTCGGGGGATTGAAGAAGGGGCCTGTTTGTGGTGATGTTCACTTGTAGTTTAGTCGATACATGTTTATTCCATTACCTTGTATCTATCTAACACTTTGTAATGAAAAAAAAAATGAATTTCAACAATGATTCAGATCGACTGACTGACTGTTTGACTAAACTTACCAGATGATGGATTCAAACCCTTGTGAAGCGACGATAAAGCAGGATTTATCTGTATCTGATGCATAGTAGTGGATACTTTTCTTGTGCTATTATAGGGCCACAGTACCTGGGTTTCCAAGTGATCCCCTAATGGAGAACGGTCCTATTACAAATATATGGACAATTGCATCATTGACTATAAGCACATACATAATCAATCATAGAACTATCATTATGTTGAATGATAGTTTAGTAGTTTATTATCAGGTGGCAGCACTGTTTTGATGCTGTGGCTGATGATTTAGTTTGGTCAAATTCAACCTGAAATCACATCCATCTCTGCACGGGTCATCAATCAATCAAACTGTGTGAATCCGATAAATTCTCATCTAATTCATCACATTCTCGTCTCATCTCTAATTGTCAAACATTCAGTTCATTCATTTTCGATCGAACATTTTTTGAAAGCGGTATTCTCCTCATCTTGACATCGATATATGAACATTGAATCTCGTGTCTAGATTTTAGTCGATTCAATGGTTTTGGCCGAGTCTCTTTTTAAGTGTTGGTTTTTATTTTCATACGTGAAAATTATTGTCTTTTCTACTCCATCAAAAAGACTGGACCTCATTATCTAGCAGCATAAAAGCTTTTGGTTTTTTAACCAGTATTCGTGACTGTTTGCCATTCCTCTCTCCTCTTTACTCTCTCCTCTACTCTCTCTCTCTCTCTTCCCATGTATAATGGCAATGACGCATGCAAAAAGATAGTCTGTCGCTGTGTAATGTGCAAGAATAGATGTAAAGTTACCAGCGATGACAGCAGCAGCAGCAGCAGCAGGTTTCACTGTGCGCGCTGAGAAAAATGACAGCGGGTTTTACTTTGATTACTGTTAACCCTTTAAATCCCGGGTTCCACTGTAGTAGAATGACTCTAAATCCACAGTTCTCTGAATACACAGTTCTCTGAATCCAGTTCCGAAGTTGTGCGGGGTTTATTTTGAATCTGGACCCAGTTTTTCCACAGTTGTGTCAGTTTAATAATTGAATAGGGTTTAAAGGGTTGATGTGGTCTGAATCCGATCGATCAAATCTCTTAAAACGTAGTTATTTGAATTCTAGTCGTATCTGTGATTAGGGTAGCGTGTGGTGTACAGTGAACTGGTTAATCATAGTTCATTATTGAGCCATGATCTGATGACATTACGTTCTATTTCTTTCGTGCCATCTCTCCCCCCATCTCTCCCCCATCTCTCCCTTCATCTCTCCCTCCCTTTCACGATGACATGATGATGTATATGCGATATTTTTGTATGATTTACGTCGAGGTCCACCTCCGGAAATAGATGATTTCCGTGAGATAAATTGACCGATCAGACTGCATCGTGTCCACTCGCTATTATTATTCCATAAAAAACCTAATTGCAATATTATCTTCATGCCGTGGAAAACTCTAGTGACGTTTGTGCGATTATTATTGTGAGCAGTAGCTGTAAAAGTGAATTTGATAATACCCATCATGCTAACACGCCATCTATAGGTCGTCGCGACGAGATAAAAATATTGATAATGAAAATGAATTTATCTTAGAGCACAGTTGGTGGTATATAGAGACTGACTAGGCTTCATCATATACCGTAGGCCTTGGAAGAGAATTCATCAAAACAGGGGCTAAACTAGCTAATAGTGTTCGACATTTGGTTTCTAAAAAATTGACATTCAGTTTTCAATGGTTTTTTTTTTTGGGAATGAATGAGTTTAGGTTGTTGTTGCTAAGACGGGATACTAGTTGGCTCTAGTATAGACAGGTATCGACCGGTCTCGCTCAGGATTAGATGCTTACTTCAATAATGTTATCAGGATAGAGAGAGAGAGATAGAGAGAGGGTGGATGCAGTCAATATCTAGTCGATTTAGCTAGACGCTTAATTCAGTTGAAGAAGGTAATTCCGGCAGCAGCTGATGGCGACTAGATCGGATCATTGACAAATTCAGTAGCATTTTAATCTTCAAATGGATATCTGTAAATTGATTAAACAATGAGACTGGAGCAGGTGTGCGCAGGTGTTAGTGGGTGATACTGATGTGTGCCTTAACACCACGTTTCATATATTCGGTAATTACTGGTTGAATTGAAATCTGCTGTTACTGGTATCATCAGGACCCAGTTATCATCAGGATCCGGGTATCATCAGGATCCGGGTATCATCAGGACCCGGGTATCATCAGGATCCGGGTATCATCAGGACCCGGGTATCATCAGGATCTTTGTATCATCAGGATCCGGGTGTCATCAGGATCCGGGTATCATCAGGATCCGGGTATCATCAGGATCCGGGTATCATCAGGATCCGGGTATCATCAGGACCCGGGTATCATCAGGACCCGAGTATCAGTAATCATTGGAAATGATGTCATTTGAGTAAAACTTCAATACCCAAGAAGAAAGAGTTCCTAATTCCCCGGAATTTGTTGGGATTTTTGGACAGCGTGCCAGTGTTTTATATTCGCATTGTGGGATTTGATGGGATTTTCATAGAACTCTCCTTTCTCTCTCCTCTCTCCCTCTCTCTCTGCTCTCTCCTATCTCCCTCTCTCCTATCTCCCTCTCTGCTCTCTCTGCTCGCTCCTCTATCTCCCTCTCTTCCCCCTTCCCCTCACACCTCCCTCTCTCTCTCCCTCTCAGTCTCTGTGAATCTGAATGATTTATAGTAATTGTTTTGTGGGGGGGGGGTTGTTTGATGTATGGGTATAAACTATGTATACAGCTATGACGGTGGTGGTTATGTGTGTTTACCTCTCTCCGGTGCAGCGCGTGATCTGATCTGATCACCAGTCGCAGCTCTCTCTCTCACTCACAGTCGTTTTAGTTTTGATCAGTGTAATTTGTAGCGTTGACGTCAGTCAATGATACTAATGGTTTTTGGGAGCGGTCACAACTACGCGACATTCTCTCGATTCTTATTCGCGTTGTGTTCGAGTCTTTAAAGTATGTGGTTAGACGAGGGTTAAACTTCATGTGTATACTGAATTCTTGTGAGGGTTAGAAATAACGACTCGGTGCAGGACGAGACGTGCTGATAACAGACAGTGAAAAATCAATTATTTCTTCCTCACAGAGTTTACGATGACTTTACTCTCGTCGCGTCATAACGTTCACTACTCGCTCGCGATGACTTTTAAAAAATTATCGGTTTTAACGTGACTTATCGCGCGATATCAGACTGAGTTGAATCAAGAATTGAGTTTAATCAATTCTTCATTATAACTCGAGGCATATCATTTCGAGATTTAGCAGAATTTTACAGTTATAGTAAACTGTGTCTCGTTGGGGTAATGACAGTGAACTGTATCTAGTTGTGTCGATATGGAATTTCGGGGACCAGTTCTGCAGTCACGAGTTCAGAATTGATTTAAGCGTAATCTATATTGAGAACTATGAAACGGACCCCCATTATACCGCGATGGTAAATGGGAGTTCTCTACTCTCGTCGTACCCCGGTGGTAAACCTGATTACTCGACGGATATTGAACATCGCATCTGATATTGAAACCTGTAAGACACTGGATTATCATTAGAGACAATATGAATAATCTATTGATGTTGTAAGAGGTGTTTGAGTGTAGTCCGGTGAGAGGTGTCCGGTGTGTGTAACTCTAAACCCATCGATGTCTTCTCATCGTTGTATGCTATGGTATGAAGTGTTAAATTCTCTTCTGACTGACTGGTAGCTGCTATCATGTCTCCTTACTGGGAGTTAGCGTGTCTCATCACTGGTAGTCGACAGGTAGCTGTGTAGTTCGATAGCTCTCATTTCTTCACCGATCCAGTAGCTCTGTCTCGGGGCTGTTAGCTATCTGGTAGCTATCTGCGGAAGCTGTAGTAGTGTGGAATTGATTTGTTTTTGGTTATGATACAAGTTGCGTTGGATAATTAAATTCCTCTCTCTCTCTCTCTTTCTGTTCACTGGTTGTCGTCGTGTGACGTCTTTCATACTGTTTTACTGTAATTAGAGCCAGTTTGTTTAATTCACTCGGTCGTTCATTGCGTGATATGATGGTAAACTCTGCTGCTGCTGCTGCCGCTGCTGATGTTTGAACATGTGACATTTCAACATCATCAAGTAAGGGATGTTTATGATGCCGTTTATACGCTAGGTTTTATCACTGTCAGATATGGACAGTTTTTCGCTGTCATTAGGATATGACAGTTTACGTAATGACAGTTAAACTAGCTGTCACCAGGATATGACGGTGTAAATGAGCCATCACATTAAGGAGTGCAGATAGGCTTGCTTGAGACAGTGAAGTCTCTTCTGAAGCGTTTCCCGTATCGACAGATTGTCTGAAAGTGTGTCAATCAGTAAAAACTATATGAGCGTCAACCGCGTGTCCTGTATATGACCATTGTTCTGGATTTATATAAGTTTACCGCTGCCTGGGCTGTGAACTTTCAATAAACTGTGTTCATGTTTTGTCCATGACCAAAACTAGAAACGATCGGAACTTCAGATTCAGGTTTTTAAAGTACGTGAGTTACTTGCGATGTTTGTCATCAGTTTGTGATGTTGTTGTAGAGCGTTCTGCGTTGGACGTTGATGCGTGACTGAAATATGCATCCAGTATGTCGTCAGTCTCTGTTCCCCTCCGGGTTGTAGCCGTGCCGCGGGTTTATCAACACAAATACGATTGCGAGGATATAAAAACCCGTTCGGACGAAGAAACGTACGTTCTGAGCTAAAACTATGAAAAAAGTGGCGCGAAAATTGCGTTGTTATTTCTATCTGAAAGGGATATTCCGTCGGCCGCATCGAGCCCGAGGGCCTGCCCACGTTCGCCCGGCCGCGGGCGGTGTCAGTCGGGCCGCCGGCGGGCTCAGTCGTCAGTCCGGTAGTAAACAGACATCAGATAGACCTAAGAGGTAAGAGACAGCAGCATCTGTAACATGTTCATGTTTGTTACCTGTAACATGTTCATGTTTGTTACCTGTAACATGTTCATGTTTGTTACATGTACATGTTAACGTATACATGTGATAAATGTGCGCATTTACCATTAATTTTGCTTACATAGTTAAACCTTGTTTTAAGTATCTATAAATTGTTTTTAGACCTCGAATGGAAAGGGTTAATTTTAATTGTAAATCATATTGATAAGATTTTGTACTGGTGCTGGTGACCTCACTCGCCGGGCGGAGACAGCTTGCGTTTCTGAATATCAACCATTTTTCAATTCAAATCCTGTCATTATTTAGAAAAAGCAATAATCATTGATTGAACGCGTGTATGACTGATAGGCCTTTATCTGCGGTGAAACTCGTCGGTTTACTGACAGTCAGGTGTTCTCTTTTCTGAATTCACTTTACGCAGGCCTTCTTGGAGCACGCGTCATTGACAATTATTATGATTTCAGATTACGCGGAATCGGTAATTAATTTTTGTTTGACAACATAATAGCGGCAGTACAGGGCTGAGTGTGGTAGGGTAACCTATAGTGGCACAGTTACCCTACATATATATATATATACATACAACAAACCTGTGCAGTTAATAATAAACAGCTCTTATAAATATCTATATATTATGCATATGCAGATCTGTAGTATATATTGTTTAACAGGTTTGTTGTAGAGGTGAATTTGACTTTAAGATCAGAGACCTCTCTCTCTCTCATTCTCGCTCAGTGAGAGATGTTTCTGTAGTCGATTCCTCTCTTGTTGTTGTTGTGGCGTAGGTTTAATTCGCTGCAGCACATCGTACTTCACTATACCCACACACACACGCACGCGGGCGCACGGGCGCACGCAACGTTTCACGATCAACAACGGATTTTAAAATCGTTTTCTCGAACTTCGAACGGTTTGAACGATATTTTTCTAAATTTCGCGAGTTGTGGATAGTTATCGGATATAAACGGATTAAGAGATAATTGAGATGGTCGAACCACGAGTGAACAGATTTATATTATACTGAGACTGTGAGATGTTTATTGCGGCTTCGCGTCGTTTTAGATGCGACTGGATTAAGTTTCGATTTTTATCGTTATGACCTCACGTCAGCTCTTTTGACTCAGTTATAGGTTTTCAGCCTTTGTTTGATGTTTATCTGCGAAAATGTAGCTGTATTCAACAGGTTTTACAGCAGCACTCACTGGTGGTGGTACAGTGCGTGTGTAGGTTAATGAATGATGATGGTTTAATTACTGTGTATTCTGCTGTAATTAAGAATTATCCGAGGTGCTGTATATATATATATATATATAAGCAGTGGTATCGCTGTGATTCCCAGTAAACCTACCCCTGTTGTCACCGGAGTCAACAGAAGACAATGTTCCTCGTTCGGTTTATTCGATCGTTCTGGTGTAACTGTGTATTATGTACGGCTCACGCGTTGCGACGGTTTTTAAACCCGGCAGCGCTGCTCTACCCGACGTCCGAGTCCGGAGACGAGAACTGGACCGTATCGGATGAGGCTCCACTCGTGACCTGCGTCTCCGATGCGACCCACAGCGACGCGACCAGTCGCGATTACGAAATCGTTCCGGAATTCTATGGAAATGATTTCGTCGTAACCGATGACGACGGCTGTGATTTCGAAACGGCGGTCCTCGACGAGATCGACGTATTTGAAGAAGCGATTTGTGAATTTACCGAGGACGTTCGGGTCGAGAATGTTTCCGAGGGTTTCGTTAACGAAGCGTTTGAAGATTCGTTTGAATTCGCCGATGAATGTTACCTCGGTTACAACGATATATTAGTTCCGTGGTGAGTTTTATTGTTGGATTTTATATTTTAAACCGGTAGAATTCAGTATATTCTACAAATAAACACTAGAATATACAGAACCCACGATTAGAAAAAGCAGAATATTAAGGACATTGCAAAATTTATTTGAAACTACATATTTTCCCTCTATCAAAAGCTGAAAGATTTAAGGACATTGAAAATTCTATTACAAACTACAAATTTTCGGTTTTCAGCTTAAGACGATTTTTAAGTAATGACTATTCATATCATGTGTATCTTTTAACTCGAGATGATGGATATTTTTCTAAGGAAAAATCGTCGTTTTTGAAGTAAACATCGGTTTGTTTTGAATATGAGAAGAGGTGATGAGTGGTTGGTGGTATATTATAAGTGATGTCTGAGGTATTGGTTAACCCGGCGGTACGTAGGTTAACTACGGGGTTGGGGCGCCCACTTTGTTTCTGTGACAGAAGCTCAGGGGCCAGTTGCACAGTCGTGACTTAAGTCCAAAAGTGGTCTTAAATCTTAAGATTGTTCTTAAGTTGTTAGATTGGCTATAGAACAAAGTTGGCCTTAGACTAGTCTTAAGCCTAAGCCATGACTATGCAACCGGCCCCAGGAGTTTGACTGTCTAATACTGTTCAGCATTCTCTGATAATAAAAAATTCGAGTTAGAAAAAAAATTCTAGTTACAGGTTTAGAAAAAAAAATTTGATATCGTGTTGAGTTTAGAATTGCACGAGCGCAGATTTGATGAATTTAGTATTTTAAATATCGTATGCAATTTAGAGAAAAAAATCTGGTAGTCACAGGTGCAGTAGAGAACTAATTACTAAAACAGATGTTTGCAGTAGAATTCTATACATTCTGGGATTAGTAAGATCTAGAGTCAGGAGAACGCACGCATCCCTGTAGAGCTTCTAAACTTGAAGCTATTTACCTTGGAAGATGTCTTCGAAGTTTTATCTGAGAGTTTGCATGAAATGCACATTTATTACACAGCAGAAGAGAACGCCAGTCAGATACTTCGAGGTATTGACATATGGACCGTACTAGTGAAGTTGAGTGTATTTGAATGCAATGTGTGAAAAAATCTTCTTAGAAAATTGCTAACTCAAAGATTTAAACTCTAGGATTTAGAAACCAGGTATTGGGCTGTAAAAAAATCAAAAACCAAAAATGCGTGAATACATTTTAGCAGAACAGCTACAGGTGCGAGTTTCTGCGTGTGAGAAGTTGAGATGGATTGAATAACTAGAGTGTTATAAGTATAGAATGCGAGGTGGACGAGTTATGAAGGTGATTTTGTATAAAGAATCAACACGATGAAGATATACCTGGTATAGAGTAGGATACAGTACTGTACCAGTACAGACTCTGATGAATACAGCTAGATCTTCTGCTTGGATCTGTATGGTCAAAGTCTACTGGATATTTCAAGTTTTTCAGAATTCCTCATATCAAGTAGCTACTACTAATAGTAGTTGATGGATTAAGGAGTATCATCAGTATTCTCTACTATAGACCACTGGATTATAGTTCTGTTATTAGTTGATATCTGGTTATTGTGACTGTGTTTATCATTATCGAAGTATGATTTGATCTCTATTACGAGACTGATAGTTTTCATAGTGATAAATGTTTTTGATTTGGTTAGTTTAGCGTTGAAGCTGATGTCGAGTTATTAATTATGGCGTCCAGTGTTGTGAGAGGTTTCAATGAAATATGAGCTGAACGATACATAGAATAAATCATTAAAAATCAATAATTAGCTGCGTCGGAACGTTGAGAACGAGTTGAGGTGATTTTTTAGGTTTGTTTGTGAACAGTCTGTGAATGCTTTACCAGTGAAACAGGTGGAATATACGGACGTGTCTGTATAACAGTTCCAGTCAGTCTCGAGAGGGGAATAAATCGATTTTATCAATCGGACCGCGTTGCGCGCCATCGGACCTCGATGTGCGCCGTGGATGTATCAAATTAAAACCATTGTTTAACTGATCAGTTCTAATATTAATATCACATCATGATTCGAAAAATATAAATGTCCACAGGATTATGCGATTGACTGCACGGGATTTAAAGCGAGGTCAGCTTGTAAAACGACTGATTGAACATCGCGGTTCTCATGGTTCAATGAAATCGTACCTATATGTACTACTGCTGCGAACTAGCTCTCCTGGTGCTACAGTATTGCGTATATTATAGACTGTGTAGTGTAGTTGAGACCAGGTGCTGTTTCTCAAAAACAATCTACACGAATGAATCCTTCCTCTCTGTATACTGAGAGACGTGACGGTCCGCGATCATATATATGTAAATGTTAACCGTTAATTCATTATTACCTGGGACCATGGACAGGTTTACAGTTTTACAACTCGGACATTTTGGTCTCGCAGTAACTGGGTTGGATTGGTTCGGATACCAGACCCGGTTCAGTATGTCAGCGCATGCACGTGTGACCCGCGGTGAAACTTTTAGATTCATCGTCTTGAAATAGTTTCTCTACGATGAAAAAACAATCGACGCTAAGAAGGAAAAAGGAAAAAATGACAGTTTGATTTTGACCTGGTTTCAGTGTGTTGAGGATATAGACAGTCTGGTATCTGTTCACTGTGTGTATGTATACGACTCTCTCTCTTCACCTGCTGTTTTGTAGTTTAAATGCTGAAATTACGTCGTCCGTTATATTCTGCAGCTATTTAATATGAATATTATATAGTGTTAGAGAACTTGCTGCTGAATGAGGAGCTGATGTGGAGTTGTTTATATTCGAGTGTTCGCCGGGTGATTTGTCCGTTAGCCCGCGGGCGCGTAGCCTCGCGAGGTACCGTGCTCCACGTACCGACTCCGGGCGTTTCTACTGCCCACGGCGGACCGGACGTTTGCGATGACGAGGACGATGAGGATACAAGCGATGAAGATGATGATGATGATGATGATGATAGATCATCGGTAGAAGAGATTATTATCGCGAGAGCATCTTTCAAAGAGTAAGTGAAGAATAGCTTGCCAGGGTCGGTTTCATCTACTGGGACCAGTAACAGTGATTAAGTCCAATCACATTTCGATTTAAAGATTTTATTCAATTAGAAGTGAAATAACTTCACATATATAGAATTTAGAATACATATCAGCATATATAAAGTATTCATAAGTTGAATACATTTAGAATAGCAGCCCACATGAACTGTTTGAATGTTGAATGGGGCCCTCAATTAGCTCTTTACAACTGGCTGTTTGAAGTATTGTGTCTTAAGAGCTCAATATTCAGTCACTCACCAATCAGTGACAAGCTACTAGGGTCAGCCAATCACAGTAACCCTAGCAGACTACTAGGTCACTGTGGATACCTAGGATAAGCCAATCACAATAACCCTAGGGTTAGCAGACCACTTCATGTTGACCAATCAGAGACTAGAGCTGACTGACCAATCCAGATTGCTTTTACACTAGCTCATAGGAGGGCCTATGTCAGGTCAGGACTATAAAGGGGTTGAAGCTCAGGGGATTGCATGAAATTTTTTCTTGCATTAGTTGTATCTCCTAAAGAGCAGGGTTCTGGATTCTGGACCCTCTTTTTACATTAGTCCCTTGTTGCACTAAAACCATTCACCTACTCTTATCCCAGGGTTCCTTCAAGTCAAAATTTATCAAGGAATTCTGAATATTTTTCCTAGAAAATCAAAGAATTTGAATTTTTGGTGTCTAGTTGTTCTTGCTGGTGATGTGTGGCATAAAAACTTCCTCTGAAGAAATAGTTCCCAGTGAGGATATCTCATAACTTAATCAGGGAATTTTTGTTCAAGGGTCAGGGAAATATCATTTCTGTTAAATTTCTCCTGTCCTGTTCAAGATTGATTTAAGGTTACCTGTCAAATGATTTATTTAGGTCAAATGATTTATTCAGATCATTTGCTCGTATAAAGATTTGATAAGCAGCTATCACGGAACTCATTACAGATCAATCCCGACATCTGCTAGTCAGTGCTGCCATCTACTAGCAGACAGATCAACTAACATTCAAAACAAGCCAATGTTTGATGAGGATTCTCGGAATGCTCGTCGTCATATTTGCGCGGAATCTTACTACAACGTTTTCTAAGAATTTAATCACCTTTTCATCATATAACCATAATATACGCGTGTAGTATTTTGATTGAGGCTTGTTTTAATATACCGTAATGTAAGCAGCTATTTATTTGCTTCATCGATCAGAGCTTTGGTCTGCAGTCTGTCAGCAGTAGGACTCTTACTCTTATAAACTTATATAGATTTGGTAAAGTTACTGAACCATCAACATAGGAAATGTTTCCTTTCAGTTTCATGCTTAAGAAATGACCTTTCTGAATTCTCTGACTTTTGAAGTTGATTTTTTTACAAAAAAATACAATGTTAATCATCGAGAAGAAGAGGAAGCAAAATGTTCATTTCCTTTATTAGAATTTGAGCCCAGTTCTGCAGTTGATAATAGACTATGGCTTAGCAAAGTATGACACCTAGACCAGTGCTGGGAACTCAAACTATAGAATATGTTAATCCAGTGATGACAAGCTTCAAATGATTTTTGAATTCATCAGGGGTCGGTGAGGTCGGTGAGGCCGGTGAGGTAATGGTCACTCAGTGGTCAGTCAGTCTTGTATGAGGTGTCCTGTGTGGTCTGTGTTGTTATTTCTCATTAACATCGAGACTGATTTATATTCTGACGTAAGTGTCTAGTAGCAATCAATGTGTGTATTTATTATATGTGAAGCAGGCAGCAGCAGCAGCAGCAGCAGCAGTCTCTGGTGTCTGGGTACCGGCAGCAGCAGCTACTCGCGACACCGGTGACTATCAGCGCGATGACTACTATCTCTATCACGCCACTCTAATCTTTAGAATAATGGTCAGATTTACTGTCACTAATAACAGGTATTTTATATTTTATCTCCTGTTAGAAAATGGCTTTTTAATTATGGATTCCGTCTTTTTTGTATCTATCTTACTGAAATGGCTGGATGTAACTTTTGTTGGTGCTTCTTATATTTAATATGATGTTTTATTTTCATTGTCTGTTTTTGTTAGATGTGATAAGATTATGTGTGTAATGATGTTGCTATATATTAAGTGTCTGGGTTCATCTTCACCAGACAGCATTGGAACCCGATGTATCATTCTACCTCATCAGGTATTCAAACCCGATGACATCATCATTCAGGGCATGTCAAGGCTTAGCTCTTAAACAACTAAATACTAGTCTCAGGGTCTAGACTTGAGACGCAACGTCCGGTTTAACTATCTAGATTTAAGTGCATTAAAATGTAGCACTCCACATACGGCAGTGTCTTTACTCGATCTCTTCACTCAGTGACGATACGGTTTTAAAGGTTTCTACGTGACGGCCCGCATGTCTACGGCTTAAACCATAGAGATGAAGATTAGTTTTTGAATTAGAAAGTAGAACTTAATTTGAAGGAGAACCCACTATATCATCATATACGCTAAGAGTGACATTCCGTGCTAATAAAGAATTGGAAATATAGCTTCAAGAGATACTTAGATATTTCAAAATTAATAGATATTGTGGTTTCTTTTACGGGCGGTTAAGATATGCGGTCCTTGGTTTCACATCGTCACTGTTATCAATTGTTGCGTACAAAAGTTCCAAGAATCGCCAGCAAATATCTGCATTTCATTTCCTTTAAAATGGTGTATAAATTGATTTCGTCGAGCAAGGGGCTGCAGAACTATATGATATTCAATCTAAACTTATGTTTTGAAAATGAGCGCAAATCATCGCAACAATGGGGACCTCGAGAGACCACAAAATGGCGCCTAGAAACTGGAAACTTCTTAATTCTACGAGCCATTTTCAAAACTTTTGAAAATGAATCGTAGAATTTCAGACGCAGCCTATGAAACCCAAAAGAGCTGGTATTGTTTTACACTATTACTCAATATTGCACCTGATAGATATTCAATCCATTCTCAGCTGCTCACACAATCTCTTACTCTACTCTCGCAGTTACTACTAGTGTGTGAGATCAGACAATCTTCAAATCATCCATAAAACTTTACTCAGATAGACCGCTGCTTGCGCCGCTTTCTACTATCTAACACTTGAGGATTAACACAATTTGGGAACTGTGTAACTGGACTAGAACTGTCGGGTTTCGTTCTGGGTATTTAAGTTCAGAAAAAATTGAATCTACTTGCAATAGCGGAGGAACAATAACCGTTGGGTCAGTTTGTTGAGCATCTATGAGGAGAGGCAGACAAACATTTGCTGCATCCTCCTCTAGCTAAATTCCGTAGATGAGGAATTGCTCAGGGATTGCTCGGATAGATTGAAGTATGAATTGAATAATGATTTCTGTCGATGATGAATGAAGTTTGTGCGGATGTTTTCAGCAGCGGGATCAGAAACAATCTGTCTCGCGATGTCACTCGGTGACTCATCAG
Organism: Tubulanus polymorphus; assembly: GCF_964204645.1. Classification (NCBI taxonomy): domain Eukaryota; kingdom Metazoa; phylum Nemertea; class Palaeonemertea; order Tubulaniformes; family Tubulanidae; genus Tubulanus; species Tubulanus polymorphus. Next base: position 1,485,161 of record NC_134027.1, on the reverse strand, counting down.
TTTTATAAACATCTGTTGCTGCAACTATCATCATCTTTATTGTGTCGTGCTGCGAGTGTCACTGCGAGGACACGCGAGGAAACTCAGTGAATCATTCTTAATCAATAGGAATAATACCCTCTCTTTCTTATCACTCACGAGTTACTAAAACTGAGTAACAGAATGAATTCTCATTCACTCCTCACTACTGACTGACACCGTGTGCCGTTTCATTCATGTTTAGGAATATTTCAAAAGAAAGGACGCATTATTTCTGAACTATAACATTTTATGCGTTTATAAATGCAGTGAAAATGGAAAGCAACATTTCAGCTTTATTTGTATCATTTACAAAATGAGGGAATATCTAAAAAAAAATTCAAATTGTTCACCGGTTTCAACAAATGGATCATTTCGGTTTTCATTTCAAAAAGGACATTTTTTGGAATTTACACGGACAGATTTGTTCAGTTCCATTGGACAGCGCGAACACGTTTTGGAAATAAACAACTGCAGTGTTGGAGCTAATATAGATTTTTTACTGTACTCTTTAAACTTGTCAACTATTAAACAGCCGCGCTGCTATCTTATCACTGGTTTTGACAGTTGCATAAAACGTCAACATACATAATATGAAGCTCTTAACACAGAAACCATATTTGGAAACAAATTTGATAAAAAGCTATAAACAAATGTAAATAGGTCAATGAGACTCTTTCCTACTAGAGCCTGTTGTACGGTACATTATTATATACATAGCATAGAGAGATTGAGGAAGGACTTTTATTTGTCAACAGTGATTCTCAGTTCCTGACTCTCGACTCTGGTTTTTGATGCAGCAGATTGTGAATTTGTTGTCGGTGTTTAACTTTTTTTAGCGGCGGTGAATTTGAGATTAGATTATGTATATCCCAGGCACTGTGTCTGTCTGTCTCTATATCTCTATGTACATTTAAACGCGTTATAAACAATATTTCCTCCTCGTTTCGACAAAATGACGTGTGAAAAACTGTCATCGTCAGCGGTGAAATTACGGCACAGCGACGGAGGAGGAAGAAGAAGAGGAGGAGGAGGAGGAGGAGGAAGAGGAGGAGGAGGTAAACAATGGCGTCGACGAGTTGTTAGCGAATGTTTGGATTTTAACCGACAGACGGATGAACGTCGCAGTTTTCATTTCTCGACTAAATCGAAACCGGTGGCGCTTCCAGAATGTGCGTACGCTAAAGACGACCTGTTCGTGTCGAAGCAGCAGCAGCAGCAGCAGCAGCAGCAGCAGCAGCAGCAGCAGCAGCAGCAGCAGCAGCAGCAGCAGCAGCGGGGCGGCGGACGTGGAGCTGAGTCTGGATTAAAGTTCCGAGCGTCGTTGATCCCGGTGCCGGTTTATCGCGGTACGTTGTACCGGTCGCAGACCGTGTTCCGTCCGACTCTGATCCCGCAACCCGTTTATAAAACCACTAAATACGTAGCTTTACGACATTATAAACCGTGGTTAAATAGATCCGAACCGGGATTACTTAAACTCGGATCATCGAATCGATTGAATAAACCGGAGCTAGGGAAAACTCATCCATTAAAACCGAGACTGTTTAATCAGGGTTTATCTCGTAGGAAACCGGGACTACTACATAGAACTGACCCATCCAGACCCGGTTTAAGAAGTCCCATCCACTCTAAACAAGGCATAGTTAAACCTGGTTTCAGTAAAACGGGATTTTATCGTAGTACATTTAATACCTATATTAGTCGTACACAAGGACGTAATGCAACTTATACATCACAGTTTTACAGGTAAGAAACCTGAATCTAGGTGTTTATCATACAGGGTCCAGTTCCACAGTTCTGAGATAAGATTTAACTCTGAGTTAACTCATTGAAAATGAACTAACTTTAACTCAGAGTTAACACCAACTCACAACTGTGGAACTGGGCCCAGGACTCTAGAGTCATGGAGTCCTGTTACTGAATTTAAGATAATCGATATCAATAACTTCTGCCTCAGAGAATTATAGGAAATGTTATCGATATCTTGATGTACTTTGTTAGTGACGCAGTTTGCTGATAGATGGCGTATAAGTGCTTCGTGTAATGCAGTACACACTGACTGACTGTATCGATATGTCGAGGTCATCGTGGAGTTTACTAATGATGTATTGATTTCTGATAATACTTTCTATCATTGAAGCGAGATGCGGTCGTTGTTATTGGCTACAGAAAATATTATTCAATAATCGTATAAAAACGGTCTTTATTTCGGAATCTTTCATTAGATTTATTATTATAGGAAGTCATTAGTGCTAGAGGTACCAGTCCTAGACTGGTTAGATTGTCTACAAAATAAGAATGAACTTAGATTCAAATCTAAGACTCGTACTGCTCGGGCCAGTTACAGATTTGGTATAAGACTAGTCTAAGACCATCTTAGTTATAGACAATCTAACAATGCAAGACTAGTAATATAATACCAAATTGGAGTTAAGTCTCGAGTATGCAACTGGGTCCTGGTGTTCACAGTTGTACGGTCAAACCTTCTAAGCTCATATGATGAAAGCTCGTAGCACTGACATCAGCTTCTTGTATTTTGTATAATTGCTCATGATTTCCATTCTTTGTATTGAAGAATTATTTCGGTACCAATTACAGCATCATTTCAACATCTCCTCGCACCCCTCTCACCCCTCCTTCAGTTAATTGATAAGAATTTCTTGTTATTTTATGATTAATTTACATTTTTCTGACTCTCCTCTCTCACACTCTTTCCTCTGCTTCGAACACAAAGACTCTAGTGATTTCGATGTTGATATCTCCGCTCATCGCCCTCACTTGCCGCAGCAGCCTGCCTCCGCAACGGTTCAATTCATTGATAATTCATTTTTGAATCATCTCAGTTGTTGGCATGGAGACAAAAGTGTCGGTCGCCAAGAAAATTTACATTTTATTGAATTATTACCGAAGAAGTTGGGAATCGTGAGTATAGAATGTTTGTATCTCTGTATTGGATGATGAGGGTTTATTTTTAACGGTCTCCGCGACCGTTGGGAAGTCAACCGTGACTCCGCATCAGTTGAGAGTTTTATTACAGTGTGAACCACATTAACTCACTATGAATTGATGGTCGCAAAGCTTGTCCCTGTAGCTGGCATCAGTCACATCTGATTAGCTTTCATTTTTTCAATGATTCAATACTTAAATTTTTTGTAAAGGATAGCTGTGTAACTATATCCCCCTGTGGAACTGCAATCCATGGTCAGACTGCATTCCGCTGTAGAACTATATCCTGTGGAACTGCAATCCACAGTGGAAGTGGATTCCGCCGTAGAACTATATCTCGCTTAAGAACTGCATTCGGTGGAACTGGATTCCTCTTCAGTTTCAGTAGTTGATTATTTGTCAAAGCTTTCAATGCTGTTATAACTTGTTTAATTGGTTTGTTGACCTTCACTCTCATCCCTATTGACCTTCACATCTGTATCTCTCATCCTGATTATCACTTGCATCTGCAACATCCTGTCATTAATTTTTCTACGCATCGCTTGCCTCCTCGAGAGACAGAGAGTTGGAAGTGCATCTAAACTTCAATCAGATTCTAGTTCTGTACCGGACTCGTGATAAGATAGATCTGTATTAGCTCATTTCATACATTTCTTCGGGTTAAGGACCATTTTTAGACGTCGGAAATGAAGAAATTTGAACTCAATTTATTCAAACTTAATGAAAAACTATGGAGTCTTGCAATCAGTCGGTTTAAACTAATAAATCGGCCAAGGTTTCGTACCATGAAAATTGTTGAAATCTTTCCTTCTTCCGAGAAAAGTGAGTCAAAATGTCCGACAAATATTCGAGTTATTTTTGCCTACCGATAAACTGAGCAGAAACTGAAGTATTAATTTAGTTTCTGAAATACCGTTTAGTAACAGCAGCCGCAGCAGTGGTAGAACAGGGTCGGTGGTGGTATATATCGAGTAGATAGTTATATTTATCAGAGGAGTGAGTGTAAAACAGATTGGTAGTTAAGAGTTAACATCGTCTCAGTACATGCGGGTATCTTTACACTCTTAATCGCACAATTAGCGCTTTCATTAATCCTACAACTTGTTGTCCGATATTTTTTCGCCCGAGAGGATTTTTTTCGCTATCAAGGCCGAGTACTGGATGAGGATCAGCTGCGAGGATGTTAGAGAGATGTCGGATGCGGTTACTACGGTTATGAAATGATGAGAAGCTCTTTGATAAAGCAACAAGGTTACCTCTGTGCTGCGCGCGGTTAAACACTCTTCAGGGTTTCGTTATGTATTTTTGATAATCTTTTCGCGAAGCTTTGTGAAATGTGAAACAGTGGAATCATTGAGAGATGTTGAGCGTTGGTTCGGGGCTGTCGATGACATTTCTGCGCTGATATAGAACAGTTTTTCAAGGATATAAGGAGAGAGTTTATGATATCGAAATAAGAGGAATCTTTTGAAGACGATATATGAAGATTTATTGTTGAAATATTGGACTGTTTGAAGAAGGATGATGTTTCTGAATTTCTAGCTGAGATGTAGATCTTGATTCATTGAAAAGAGGCTTTTGTAAATTTGAAGCCTGTGCCGCTAAAATAGAAGGTTTGAGGTAAAAGAAGTGCATTGTTTTGTCTCGGACTCAGATATGGCCGTGTTAATGGATAGAATATATCTTCGTTCGTTAACGTATTACGCCGTTGGTTCTCGTTTGTGTAATTACGTTTCGCCGGATTTTATGAAATTCCGATGTCATCATCAACAACAGAAATCATCTTCGCGGATACGAGGACGTAAACAAGACGAACCTCGAATCAGCGTTCAAAGGTAAGAGAGAAGCGCCCTCTACAGTTACAAGGGCGCACTAGATTGCGTGCTAGCTGGGAATCTAGGAGTTGAAGTCAACTAGACTTTTGCAGATTTTTGTAGGACCTGCTATAGTTTAGTCAGGAGGAAGATAGCTTCATTAGAATAATTGGCAACATAAAATTCCATTTGTCGCAACGTTTCTAAACCATTAATGTCTAATGTATAGGTAGGTGGTGAGAGACCTGAAAAACCATTGACTGAGAAACTTTGCGGTATCCATAAAACAAGGATTGATGCTGAGAGCTTCGTATCACGGTTTAGAATCTCTGTTAGATCTAAATACAACAGTTTTCATTTTTAACATGTTTTGCTTCATTCACGACGTTTTTATCAGGTATTTTCCCAGTTTACAGTAAACAGTAAACACAGTCAGTCAGTCAGTAGTGTGAGAATAGTTCACTTATACTGCATCCAAATTCTTTTGCCGGTAAACATTGATTTCGTATTTATGATAGTTTTTCGAAGTTTATACAAAGTGTTCAAGATAAAACGGAAGATAAAAGATCAAAGATTTGGCAACAACTTCATAAACTGTTATAGAATTATAATTCATAGCTTAAAACTGAAGTTTGAGAATTTTGTGAAACAATAAAAACTTTAAAACGCTAAAATATTTCATGAAGAACTTATCAAAAATATGAATGAGCAACTAAACCAAAAATTTAACTTAGACCCTGTTGACCCTGAGACTAACTCCAAAAACGGTCTCAAATTTGGTATTTAGATTAGACTGATCTTCAAGCGACCCCTGGGAGAGATTCACAGTAAAGTGTAATTATATAGAACCTAGTTTCGTGCTGTTTTTAATGATTACCAGACAAATGATTAGAACCAGTAATCAGAGAGTTAACTAGCATTCATACAACACTGATCATTACTCAATCAGAATCACGTCAACAGACGGGGAGAAATTCTTCTGAGAATTCACTGCACAAATGATTCTCCCAACATCATATTTTATTCGCATCAATACAAATCATTGGCAAACTTTTCGATACTGTGATTTAAAAATAATAACCTACCGGTCCTATGTGGCTGCAAGGTTAGTTTAGTTAACTAAGAATCCACTTGGTGTCGCTAGTGTGAAGTCTGCCTAACTAGTAATTGAGTATCAATTAGGTGGCGCTAGTGTGGAAAGTTTATTCAATTTTAACTGAAATGTGGAAGAAATTGAACGTGACCAAGTAATGACCATTGCCTCCTAGTGGATCCTGATAAGTGGAATCCTCTATTGCCGCAGCAGCGTTGTAGGTTTCCTTTGAATTTAGGGTGGGCATCTTTTTAAAGGTTGATTTTTAGGTTGTTTACGCCTGAATCAAACGGCGACATTTGATTAAACAAGGTTAAAAGCAGAAATAGATTCTAAACTGATCATTTCTAGCCACACCTATGATCTACCTATCTATGATCTACCTATCTTTCCCCCATTCATCTATTTCAGTCTCTCATCACAATAGATCATATTTCAAATACTGATTGTTCTATTTTTAGTCGTTTCAAGTTAAATTCGTAGAATTTGTGTCCGATTTTAAAAAAAGGTTATTGCGATTTTTAATTGCGAGTCCCTTGCGGCACTTAAACAAAAATTAGATTTTAAAATCCTCTCTGGAATGGAATTTAGAGAAGGGCGGTATTACTGGCCTGTGTTTGATGATTTATATACACTGTATCTGTTAGATGTAGCGTTCAATTCTTTTCTCTCTCCTAAAATCCTTGAAATACTATCGAATTTCTAAAAATAGCGCTTGATCAATTTAGGCCCGTGCAGAAAATGTCAAATTAGTAATATCCGACAAGCGTAACGTTTTAAAGAAGCTAGCTGAGAAATGCTCGGTCGTTTCGCAGAAGTGATTTCGTAAATCTGATGCGATAGATTTTTTTTTTCTCGAGATAGATGACGTTTAGATATATGCTACAGTGTATTGACTGGTTATTGGTCGTCGTCAGTAGTCAGTGCCGCCACCACTGAGCGTATACAGGAGTACTGCAGTTCAGATCAGTGTGTCTGTCTGTTCTCTCTCTCTCTCTCTCTCTCTCGTCCTCATTGAGAATAACGCTTCAATCCTCTCAACTCGCTGTTGTAAATGATGTGAAGTTGTAATTAACTCATTCTCGTTAATCCTCGGATTAATTTTTCTCAAAACGGATTATTTGTAATCATCTCGACCACGTTACGGTGTTCATCTTAACGGATCATTTTCACCGATTACTAAACGACGCGTAAAGACTTTCAAAACGGATTATTTTCCACGACGTATTTCAATAATAAATAACGAACGATTTCGAGAAATTTTCGAAAGGAATTAATTTTTGCTGATACGTAAAGTTTAATTGTGTGTGAATCGAGTCGATTGTAAAGTTATAATGTGTTTGATTCATCTCGAATTATTAAACAATTCGGTGAAATTCAAACGAAACTTTCTAAAAAGGATTTCGAAAGTTATCGTACACAGCGCCGATATAAGTTTTTAGTTCGTCTCGCTAAACAATTTAAGCGCGTTCCAGAAGAGATTTATGAGTAACAACTCGAGGATTCTTTGAATTTCTAAAAATAGTTTGTCTCTGATAAGGATTATTGTCAGGACGAGACTGTGTCATTTAACAGATTGTAGCCGCTCAGCGGTTTAAGAATGCGAATATATCTATGCCATTAATTTGAGTTCACATGCAGTTTTTGGAGGAATCAATGAGTTTTCGTGAGGAATATTTTCATCATTTCGTCGTCAATCGCTGAGAATAATTAAGTAATGCTTCTAGAAACACACGCGTGCAGTACGACAGGTACAGCCCAGCGCCGTCTAAAAGATTATATTCATATCAGACCTAGATCCAGGTAAGCTTATGTATTATAGATTACTATCCCAGCCGCAGGGGAAAATCATTTCACTTTTCAATTTATGGATTGACGCTACTATGGTAGCCGGCTTGAATATCTATAGACTACTAGGATTAATTTATAATCAGCGCCTACAGTTTTGGTGTCCCTTAAACTGTTACATACCTAACCTAACCATAATCCTCAATTATGTTAAGTGACACATATAAGTGACCTTAACTGAGGTTAGACTGAGGTTCTTTGCCTAAACTAGGTCTATGAATTGTCATTGGATTAGCTAGGTCTATGACCTGTTAGTTTATTTTTTTTGGCCCTAGAAACTGACAAGGATGACAAAATTCACAAAATAGTGATTGGAAAATTGACTGAAAACCATCATGGAAACTGTCTTTCTGGTTGTTAGTTGTGTATTGATGTGAGTGTAGAAGAGAAGGCTGAGAAGGACTGGTTTATAGATTTATAGATATCGACTGATGCCCCGCCGCCGGGGGCTAGCAGATCATTTTATTAAAAATTCCGTCAGTTATTTCTATGAAACTGATTCATTGATTCAGCGATAGTGGTTTCGGTTGTATCATGTCTCTAGGATAATGATACATAAAAATAAATGATAGGACTTAACTTGATGCATGAAAGCAGTGTTGATAACTACAGCTCACAGCTCCTGGTTGAAATGTCATTTACCTAGCTCCACCTATTATTAATGATTGTTCATTTTGTTTTCGCGTCCATAATTTAATCCCTTTTGATCCAATGTTCATTTAGGTGTCACCAGTCTTGTTCATATTCTCCATAACCTGTGACATCATAACCTTAGCAGCCAATCAATCCCTAACCCTAGGTCACCTGACCACCTGTGACATGTAGCTTCTGCCTGTGACATCATAAACCTAGCAGCCAATCAAACCCTAACCCTAGGTAACCTGACCACCTGTGACATGTAGCTTCTGCCTGTGACATCATTAACCTAGCAGCCAATCAATCCCTAACCCTAGGTCACCTGACCACCTGTGACATGTAGCTTCTGCCTGAGACATCATAAACCTAGCAGCCAATCAAACCCTAACCCCAGGTCACCTGACCACCTGTAAAATGTAGCTTTCACCTGTGACATCATGACTCTAGCATCCAATCATAGGTGACTTTACCACCTGTGACATGTAGTCATCTACTCCAAACTTAGGCCCTGACCAGTGACCCACAATGACTGTCACTCAAATACTATGTCCTGTTACTTCCTATACAAAACATAGTATAGAATTTTCAGTTCAGATGCTTGAATTTCAGATTAATTCAATCGAAAATTGAGACCCCTGAGATTAAGATAAATATATTAGAAACCTGACTCGTTGATGGTAGAAACTGCTTTAGAAACAGAACAGAAAAAATAACAGACGTATTTATAAATAATTCCAGAAATTACCCCTCTAGACCTCAAACCAGTCTAAGAAAATAACCCCTTTCCCTTAGAGTCAAACCAGTCTAAGAAACTAACCCCTTTCCTTGGAGTCAAACAAGTATAAGAAACTAAGCGCAGACAGTAATTTCAATCTCTCTTGGTAGAATTAAAAACTCAGTTAAAAACTCGATCACAGCATGGTTTATTCATTCACTGTTCACTGATCAACTGAAATTAAAACAGTTTTTCTTTTCTAGTTTTTTTGCAGTCGTTTCTTGTTTCTTTGTTGTTGGTTTTTTTCGGCCTTCGTTCAGAGGTTTAGTCATTCTATTATACGACCATTAGTCAGCCTTATAACAACATCAACGCGTGGGGAGGGGGAGGGGGTTGTTGGAGGGGAGGGGGAGTTTTGCATCCAAACATAATCGAATACATGTTCATCATTATCATTGACTAATTAAACAGTAGCAGCTGCCGCAACATTTTTTTATTCCAAATTCTTTGGCTTATAAACATGACTGTTTTCAGTGTTTCATTACTAGTCAACAGATGTGTTAGGATTCACTACACTCCCTCGTGGGACTCCCTCGTGTTGAGTCACATTCAGCGTATTTCGTTATCAAACGTGATAGATCTTCTTCTTATGCAAGGAAAAAGCCCCGATTAATCAAAAATTATTTCAATTCAAACTTAACAAATGGTTTGAAATATTTTTAGATGCTAACGCATGGATTAATGCCGACGATTTAAGATGAAACAACAGATTTTGAAATTCTTTTTAAATAAATCACTATTTTGGGTGAAATTCGAATAGCTAGTTGTAATAGTTCTTGTGTAACAGAATGATTGAAGTGATTTTCTGCAGCAGTAATTACCAGTTTGTCCTCGTGCGAGTCAGTTAAATACATTAGCTAGATTGAGCGTATTAGTCCGCGTCTCAACAGAGACTGATGAAAGGAAATTTCATTTAATTAATTGCGTCTAATATCTCGATCTTCACCGCTGTTGACCGCTAATGCCATCGACTACTGGTCATTTTGCGCTGTCAAATTAGCGTCAAGTGATACAGATATTAACTGTCATCATATGAGTATTATCAGTATCTGTGATTTAGAGATTTCAGGCCTCTATCTCTCCGTGTTTACCTGCTGTATAAATCTATTACTGATTTCACAATTTCTATAAAACCTCACTTGTCAATACAAAGACCATGTTTTAACCCCAGGAGGAGCCAAGTTCAATAGTTGGGATACTTAAATTAAAATGTTCATCGATTGGCTTTAGAACCAAAATGCGCTTACTCTGGCCGTGGTCAATCTAATAATTTTGTGGACATGATTTAGACCTATTTAGAAAAAGTAACACTAAATGCTGTCTCCTTACTGCTGCTGCTGCTATTGAATTCACTAAATATATTTGATGTAGATCTGAACTATGATTAAGTTGTTCAGATCTGTTATTTAGTTATATTATGAGTGTGTGTGTGCGTGTGCGTTTCAACAGAACTCTCTCTCTTTCTGAAAACTTTAGCGTAATAGTACGACGTCGATGATGTTTGTATCCATGGAAACTTCTTAATGAATTTATCCGAATAAAGTATTCAGATAGGGAATTGTGTTTTCACGTGACTCAGAAAACGGTCAATTGTTACCAATCATCCGATGATTCTATATTGCGTCCACAATCAGCTGCTCTTATAGATGATGTTTTCATGTCTTCTTTATGGCTGCCTATTCAATAGATTCGATAAACAGAAATTTATTGAATTATATTTTAGCGTGCCGAGCTCGAACGAACGTGTCTTCAGCTATCAACCGAGTGATATATTGTCTAGAATATTATAGATGAAATCGATAATTCTATCAATGGCTGAAATGTTATCAATGTGTGATAGAATTTCATGTTAATGATTTAGTGTAGCAGACGACTCTTGATGTTTTATCAAATAGACACTATCTTACCAGACACTAACTACCCTTTCAGATATAACTCTTCCTTCAATCAAATAAACACTAACAATTCACCCTTTCAGTAACTCCGTATAGAGTCAAAACTAGTTTGTTTTTAATTATTCTTAAGAGTTGAATTCAAAATAAAGCTTCTTAAGACTTGAAATTCAAACCTAACGCTTAACTGAGAAACACAAAGACAAAAATAGCTTGTTTTTGATCTCTCTTACATAAACTCTAACTCAAAACGCGGTCACTGGATCGTGGTTTTGGTTTCGAATTATTCCACACATCTTTCTGATATTTCTGAATCAGATTTTAATTCAAATACAAATACAATTCAATTGAGCTCATATCTGTGCATTTCGGATAATAACTGGTTCCGTCGACCCGGGTTTATAATCATCAAACCTTACACAGAACTCTCAGTCTTATAACTATAATATCACAGTTGAAATGATTACAATACGTGCGCGCGGAGATCTTAGTCATTATCGACGACAGTGTTGACTTGTTTGGTCAGCTTTGTTTACTGAAATATAATAAATTACGATGACCAATTCACGCTCAAATTCGCCCGTCCGCCCGCCAGGCCTGGCAGGCCCGGCAGTCCCCGCAACGTGCATGACTGGTTTTCTTGGCAGTAGGTATTGTTTGCTAGCGCGGGGTCTATTCATAACTACTGCCGTGGTTATTTCCAGGTCTTATATACAGTACTGTCAATAGTCAATATAATACCCCGAGATATATATATATATATATATATATGTGTGTGTGTGTGTATTGTGGGCTGTATTGTATTGCCCATGGTGAAATCTTTTACTTGGTTTGTTATGTAGAGTACACAAAAAGTTCACATAATCAAAATGGAACGATTTTACTGGGAATAATAATTTGCGATGTAGTACTGTGCGGATGACTATTAGTTAGAATATTCGTTAGCGCGAATTAATTGCGTAGGAGTTTAATTCATGAATTAGTGATTAATCCGTCGATATAAATATTAAAAGCTGTGGATTAGTTCGGATTAGTTGGAATTACAGATCTATCGGGTGAAGACAATTTCATATAACTTAGTTATATGTGTTTATATGTTGCCGGTTTGTATGTCAAATTCTGAGACAACGCAGAAATAGGAATCCTACGAGGAATTATGGACATTTTATGAGATACTTTCAGATATTTATTCTAAAATCTCGTGCTTCTACACGTATATGGTGATCTGATTAGGTGTTTATGTTGTGTGTCCGGGGAAATGACATAGAAATAGGAATATGAGGAACATCAGAATGGATATTTTGTGATATTTTAGTAAAGTTCATTAAAATCTTGCTGCTTCTCGAAGTGAAACCCGCTTAGATGAAAGGTAGGATATTTGAGTTCTATTGAGATCGAGAGGAATGTCCACTAGCGATGACCAGCCACAGCAGCAGCCGCAGCAGCAGCAGCTGAACCCCAAAAGAACCGGCAAGAAAAATGTGCCGATAATATTTCGCGGTAAACAAGTTTTCACGTGTAACACAACGGACGGTACGTGGGTTGAGGTGAAGTTAACTAAACCTGTTCGTAGACGACATAGTGGAGTCGGTGCTTCCCGAAAAACCGATCCTAAAACGCCCGTTTCCAATAGCGATGAAACGAGCGCATTGAAATCGGAAATCTTTGCATCTCCAGATGAATTGGGAACGGAATTAACGCCTCCACAGGTAAAAACCGATAACAAATCTAGAATGGACGAAGCGTCATCGGATCCAACTGAGGTCCAAAACAAACTATCGAAAAATTGCGACAATGCTGGAGTTTCGGAGGATGGTAAGAATTCGGATCTGAAACCGAAAGAAAACCCGACACGAAGAGTAATCAGGACAACGATAAATCGTAAAAACGGTAATCAGTTGCCAGATGTGGTGTCTTCAGCTGGGGACGGGCAGCTAGCGAATCCAGAGGGCGCTGATATTGAGTCAAAGCAGGCGGACGAAAATCCTCGCGTTTTGAGTAAATCCAGTCCGAAATTTGTGCGTAAAACTATTAACGTTTTCAAAGGCGGGAAAATCATCGAAAAACGCGTGGAAACTCCGGTCGATATGAAAGCGGCGCGAGAAGCAATAATGAAGAAATATATCAAGAAGTCGGCGGGAGTGAAAAAATCGATATCGCGAGAATCTTCGTTGAATCGGAGCAGGTCGCGACGGAAGAGCGAACGATTCGGGAAACCAGCGGCGCAATATCGACGTATACTCAGTGTACGATATAAAAAACTAGGAATTAACAACAATGATGATGATAAAAATGACGTGGAGAATCGTAAAAACGATAAAGCAGAATCGAAGTTAAGTCATAAGTCTTCGGAAGTCGTAAGAGGTGATGATGAAACGGAAAGTAACGTTATATCATCGTTATCATCTTCAGCATCATCTCCGTCGATGACTGATCCGTCGCGTGTCGCACCACCGGGAAACCTTACTGAACCGCCTAAAGATCATTGGATTAACGCCGCCGTTGATGGTCGGAAAGAAACTCCTAATGATTCTAAAACCATTGTGAAGCCGGCGGAGAACGTGATGTCTGATGATAAACAGAAACCACCTTCGAAGGTCACGCGTAGAGTTTTAAATGTTACATATAAAAATGCGGCCGGAATTACGCTTCATAATCGAGCGAAAGATATCGGTAAAGAACAAGAGAAAATATCTCGTAAAGATTATGGTGAAGACAATAGTGCGAGTTCGGGTAAAGATGTCGAGGATAAAAATAAAAATTTAGGAAATTCTGCAGCTGATTCTAATGGAGTTTCAGATAATAAGGGTGAAGATGGTGGTGAAACTAAGTTTGATGATGAATCTAAGAATTTAGATAAAACAATTGAAGAAAAAGTCATTGAAAAATTTGATAATTTAGGAACTTTTGCCTCTACTAATGGTTCTGATATGAAGAGTAAAACTGTAGGCAATCAAATAGGTGCTTCTGTGGAAAATACTGGAGAAATTATTGAAAATAATGATGCTAATGATGTGGATGAGGAAATTGCTGCCTCTGAAAATGAAAATGTTTTGCTTGATAACAAAAATCAAGGAGATGGTGCTGAAGAAGAAGCAGTATTTGTTGATGTTACTGATAATGCAGTCGAATCCATTGATTTAAATGAGTTGGATGTTTCTGATGAAAGGGAAGTCGAATCTGAAGGAAAAGAGAAGGAAACGCAACAGATTGAGCAAGAATTCGCTTCAGTTCAACCAAAACTCGAATCAGCTACGGATGTAGATCTAGAGAAGGACTGGAAACATGCTTTAATTAACGAACGGAAATTACTGGAAGGAAAATGGAAGCGAGAACTGGAAGATGAATGGAAACAGAATCTCGCTGATGAGAAAGTGCGATTGGAGCAGTGGAAAAAACAACTGGAAGAGGAGTGGAGGACGAATCTCGAGCTGGAGAGACAAAAACTCATTAATGAATGGAAGGATAAAATGCTCAATACAAATACAGTCAATGATCCTGAGACGAATAAAAGTGAAGTTGTCGAGGAAAATAGTACGGACAGCGATGAAGTTTTAGACGAAGCTGAAAAAGATATCGAAAAAATCCGAAAGCTTATTCTGGCAGAAAAAGAAAGGAAGCTCGCTGAGGCACAGAAAAGACGACGGGTTAAAAGGGAGCGTTTGAAAGCTCTCGAACTGGAAATGCAAGCTCTTATTCAGTTGACGGAGAAGAGATCAGAGGATGACCAGGTCGAAATAAAAGAGTTGGAGAGGAAGATCGCTTTGGCAGAAGAGCGCAAAAAAAGGGTTGAGGATGAGAGGTTGAAATCGCTGGAGGATGAACGCCAGAGATTGCTAGAGGAGCAGCGCAGAAAGGTCGTCGTGAAACGAGAACGGAAATTATCAGACATCGAGCTGAAACAGGAGAGACAGATCGAAGAGGAACAGATGAAGAAGTTCGCCGGTGAACAAATGAAATTAGCGGAAGAGTGGAGGAAAGCAGAGACGGAAAAAAAGAAGTGCCAGGATGAGATGCAGAAGCGCATGCTCGAAAAAGAAGCCGAGCAAAATTTACTGGATGAAAAACAACGTAAAATGGAAGAACAATGGAAAGGTCTCGAGCGAGAACGAATTCGCAATCTCGAGCGTGAAATCAAGAAGAAATTTGTGCATGAACAAAGTCAGAAGTTGGAAATTGAAACCGAAAAGAAGTTGATCAGCGAGTTGGATTCAGTGAGCGTAGGGGTGAAAAAACCAGAAGAGGTTGTTGGTGAGTCAAAGGATTATGAATACTTGGCTAAACAGAAAGAGCTCGAGGGAATCTGGAAGAAAAGAAAAGAAGAAAAAGAACGCGATATGTTAGCCATGAATAATAGCCCATCTATGCGAAGTGATGTTCAAGTTATACATGAAATTCCGGAGAAGATTCTTCGGGAATGTGAAACGAATGAACTACTTCAATGGAAGAAACAGTTCGAGATTAAGAACGCGGCCAAGATATCGAAACAGAAAGATGCGGCAAAATCAAAACAACTGAATGACGACATTTCAAAACGAACAGTTCACAATGATCAGGATAAAGCAAGCGGGACGTCGCAGGTTAAAACTGAGGTACAATCGACGAAGGATCAGCTTCTTAATGAACCTATTCTAGCAAGAGACTCGGCGCAGCAGCATAAAACTGATCACGTAATAAATATGAATGATCGACTGATTGATAATAATCATCATCCAGACGACACTACGCATTCATCGTCGAATCAAATAGATGGTTACCTCGATGATGAACATCGCGAGAGTTTGGATAATCTGATTTCGGAGATTCGTCGCAACTCCGTTGAGTTACAATTATCTCGTCGCGTCGTCGTCGACGATCGACAGATAGACAAATACGAGAATTCGACGATGTTTGAAAATGCGAAGAATTTTGATCCGGCTCAAGAAGCGGTTTTAGAATCGGTTTACGAGCAGACGCTCGGGCGCGATGATAATCCCGTTATGTCGCTGGAGCAACTCGATCGCGAATTAGCTTTACGGCGCGATAAAACGGCTCACCACAATCAGATTCGAGAAATTCAACAGATTCACCAGATACATCAACCACCTATAGGAGGAATTCAACAAGTTCATCCTGTACGGTTCAGGCCGATTCATCCTGCAGGAATCCGAGAGATTCCGCCTGGAGAAATTCATCCAATTGGAACCCAGCAGATCCGTCCCCTAGAGATTCCTCCGATGGGAATCCAACAGATTCATCCCGGTGAATTATCGTCCCAGATTCGACCCGGGGAAGCTTACCACCATCGAGGTTTAGAACATCGTCGCAGTGTACAGTACCCTCCTGCACCCGTCATAGAACCAGTTCCTCAACTACGTAGACGACACTCTGAACTGATGATTGACCCGAGTCTATCGAGAATTCCTCCGATCGTTTCCAGTCAGATTTACAATCAAAAACACAACATAAACAGCAGCAACAGCAACGTTCCTGTTTTTATAAATCAAGAACACGTAGTTCGTCATCATCACGTACCAGGGCATCATCCCGCTAACATATCCGAACGGTACCAGGAGAGATATATAAACTATACCCAACACGGGCCGCAGTTAGGTACGCTGCATCACGGTACGGGCGCGTCGGTTCATCGTTTAATGCAGCATACAGTGGCGCCATCTTCGTTCACTCATCTACACCCGGTCAATAGTAGTAATTATTTGCACAGAAGTTTACAGCAGATTCGTGGTCGAGAACAATTACGAAGAGTTAGATTGAAAAGGTAGAAATTTCTGGTTCCTTTCCTGGATTTTAACTATTTTAAAACGAGTTCCTTATTCCAATTTTATGATAGATCTAACATCTTACCCTTATGTACAACTTGTCTTGTAGAGCAGTTCTAAGAAACAAAGATATTAAGATGGATCGATGTGCGAAGATATTGGCTTTTTCAGTAGTAGTTTTTTTGTTGATATCCTCTGCAGGGGGCCATCCATTAATTACATACACATCCAAGGGGTCCAAAATATCATCTATTTTGTGTATGTTTGCTGATGGGCAGTGGAGTTTCTTATTAGATATTCCCTACAGATGAAATCACAAATTTTTTAATCTTGAAATAGGGATTATTGTTCCAGTTATTCATTTGGTTGGTTGATTTGATATTATGCTGATGTCCTTACAAACTCACTGGTCTACCAGGAACAAAATGATTTGAAATCTGATTTTGAAATCGGCAATCGAAATACACTACAGATACATTCAAAGATCAGTCAAATTTACAGTATTTTCGTTTAAATTGAAACATGGTTTTTTTGTAACCAATGTTTCATTTGATTATTCGACAATTGATTAAGATGTGGCATTTTTGTATATTTTCAGGTCTGAACCTCCTCGACAGGATTCCTCGTATAACGACGATGAGGACGAAGAGGAACAGATCCTCGGTTCTGACGACGATGAACAGGAAGATCCTGAAGATTATCACAAAGGTTTGTAGAACGAGAAACAGTTAAACATTCAGCTGCTATTGCTTAGATCCGTAGATCTGCACGCCCTTGCGACCAGTGATTTGTTACAACGATTCTTTGTGACTAATTGCAACCATTCACATCTCCTAGACCCCTCCAGTACTACTGGCCTGACACCGACTGACTGATAATCTTTGAAAAATGTTCACTATGTCTAGCTATTCAACTGTCCATCTATTCCACTCTTCTTTTCAACTGCCCCTCAATTCCACTCTTCTATTCAACTGCCCCTCTATTCCACTCTTCTATTCAACTGCCCCTCTATTCCACTCTTCTATTCAACTGCCCCTCAATTCCACTCTTCTATTCAACTGCCCCTCAATTCCACTCTTCTATTCAACTGCCCCTCAATTCCACTCTTCTATTCAACTGCCCCTCTATTCCACTCTTCTATTCAACTGCCCCTCTATTCCACTCTTCTATTCAACTGCCCCTCAATTCCACTCTTCTTTTCAACTGCCCCTCTATTCCACTCTTCTATTCAACTGCCCCTCTATTCCACTCTTCTATTCAACTGCCCATCTATTCCACTCTTCTATTCAACTGCCCCTCAATTCCACTCTTCTATTCAACTGCCCATCTATTCCACTCTTCTATTCAACTGCCCATCTATTCCACTCTTCTATTCAACTGCCCCTCAATTCCACTCTTCTATTCAACTGCCCCTCTATTCCACTCTTCTATTCAACTGCCCCTCTATTCCACTCTTCTATTCAACTGCCCCTCTATTCCACTCTTCTATTCAACTGCCCCTCTATTCCACTCTTCTATTCAACTGCCCCTCTATTCCACTCTTCTATTCAACTGCCCCTCTATTCCACTCTTCTATTCGACTGCCCATCTATTCCACTCTTCTATTCGACTGCCCCTCAATTCCACTCTTCTATTCAACTGCCCCTCAATTCCACTCTTCTATTCAACTGCCCCTCTATTCCACTCTTCTATTCGACTGCCCCTCAATTCCACTCTTCTATTCAACTGCCCATCTATTCCACTCTTCTATTCAACTGCCCCTCAATTCCACTCTTCTATTCAACTGCCCATCTATTCCACTCTTCTATTCAACTGCCCATCTATTCCACTCTTCTATTCAACTGCCCCTCAATTCCACTCTTCTATTCAACTGCCCCTCTATTCCACTCTTCTATTCAACTGCCCATCTATTCCACTCTTCTATTCAACTGCCCATCTATTCCACTCTTCTATTCAACTGCCCATCTATTCCACTCTTCTATTCAACTGCCCCTCTATTCCACTCTTCTATTCGACTGCCCCTCAATTCCACTCTTCTATTCAACTGCCCATCTATTCCACTCTTCTATTCAACTGCCCCTCAATTCCACTCTTCTATTCAACTGCCCCTCTATTCCACTCTTCTATTCAACTGCCCATCTATTCCACTCTTCTATTCAACTACCCATCTATTCCACTCTTCTATTCAACTGCCCATCTATTCCACTCTTCTATTCAACTGCCCATCTATTCCACTCTTCTATTCAACTGCCCCTCAATTCCACTCTTCTATTCAACTGCCCATCTATTCCACTCTTCTATTCAACTGCCCATCTATTCCACTCTTCTATTCAACTGCCCATCTATTCCACTCTTCTATTCAACTGCCCCTCTATTCCACTCTTCTATTCAACTGCCCCTCTATTCCACTCTTCTATTCAACTGCCCCTCTATTCCACTCTTCTATTCAACTGCCCATCTATTCCACTCTTCTATTCAACTGCCCCTCTATTCCACTCTTCTATTCAACTGCCCCTCAATTCCACTCTTCTATTCAACTGCCCCTCTATTCCACTCTTCTATTCAACTGCCCCTCAATTCCACTCTTCTATTCAACTGCCCATCTATTCCACTCTTCTATTCAACTGCCCCTCTATTCCACTCTTCTATTCAACTGCCCCTCAATTCCACTCTTCTATTCAACTGCCCCTCTATTCCACTCTTCTATTCAACTGCCCATCTATTCCACTCTTCTATTCGACTGCCCCTCAATTCCACTCTTCTATTCAACTGCCCCTCTATTCCACTCTTCTATTCAACTGCCCCTCTATTCCACTCTTCTATTCAACTGCCCATCTATTCCACTCTTCTATTCAACTGCCCCTCAATTCCACTCTTCTATTCAACTGCCCATCTATTCCACTCTTCTATTCAACTGCCCCTCAATTCCACTCTTCTATTCAACTGCCCCTCTATTCCACTCTTCTATTAAACTGCCCCTCAATTCCACTCTTCTATTCAACTGCCCCTCTATTCCACTCTTCTATTAAACTGCCCCTCAATTCCACTCTTCTATTCAACTGCCCCTCTATTCCACTCTTCTATTCAACTGCCCATCTATTCCACTCTTCTATTCGACTGCCCCTCAATTCCACTCTTCTATTCAACTGCCCCTCTATTCCACTCTTCTATTCAACTGCCCATCTATTCCACTCTTCTATTCGACTGCCCCTCAATTCCACTCTTCTATTCAACTGCCCCTCAATTCCACTCTTCTATTCAACTGCCCCTCTATTCCACTCTTCTATTCAACTGCCCATCTATTCCACTCTTCTATTCAACTGCCCCTCAATTCCACTCTTCTATTCAACTGCCCATCTATTCCACTCTTCTATTCAACTGCCCCTCAATTCCACTCTTCTATTCAACTGCCCCTCTATTCCACTCTTCTATTAAACTGCCCCTCAATTCCACTCTTCTATTCAACTGCCCCTCTATTCCACTCTTCTATTCAACTGCCCATCTATTCCACTCTTCTATTCGACTGCCCCTCAATTCCACTCTTCTATTCAACTGCCCCTCTATTCCACTCTTCTATTCAACTGCCCATCTATTCCACTCTTCTATTCGACTGCCCCTCAATTCCACTCTTCTATTCAACTGCCCCTCAATTCCACTCTTCTATTCAACTGCCCCTCTATTCCACTCTTCTATTCAACTGCCCATCTATTCCACTCTTCTATTCAACTGCCCCTCAATTCCACTCTTCTATTCAACTGCCCATCTATTCCACTCTTCTATTCAACTGCCCCTCAATTCCACTCTTCTATTCAACTGCCCCTCTATTCCACTCTTCTATTAAACTGCCCCTCAATTCCACTCTTCTATTCAACTGCCCCTCTATTCCACTCTTCTATTAAACTGCCCCTCAATTCCACTCTTCTATTCAACTGCCCCTCTATTCCACTCTTCTATTAAACTGCCCCTCAATTCCACTCTTCTATTCAACTGCCCCTCTATTCCACTCTTCTATTCAACTGCTATGTATATCCTATATATGTTACGGATCAAGGATTTTTTCATGATGAAAAATGTTGTGATTACTGGCGACGTGAGTGCATCGGAGGGTGAGATAGGAAAACTATCGATCACTCCACTCACTCCGAGTTGCTCCCTCTCACTCCGGCTCACTTTCACTCCGGTTCGTTCTGACACTGAAAATGATTTACTATCTTCGACAGTTAACAACAAGAACCTAGCTAAAGATTCCAACTTTTGGCATGGGGTATGGTACCATACTTCGCACCGTTGACCTGTGATACTGGGGTGGTATATCTGAGTTAGTTGTGGCGTGAGCCAACGCCAGGGATGGTACCTACACAAGCCACAGAGTTCACCTTTAGGCTCACTGTGGTTGTAATGAATGTTTAGTGATTCAACACGCCCCTCTGATCGTCCTCGGTAATGGTTTATTTTGTTGTATGTGCGACCGATAAGACTGTGATCAATTGTTATAAATTACAGTAGATCTATGTTTAGCCTGTTAACTGTAGTCTCGCGGGTGATACATTCAATCTACTTTCTTCCTGTCTCCATCGCTGCTGCTTTGTAATTGTTAGCGAGGACGTGACGTTTTCAGCCGTCAACCGTTTTATAACACGACACAAAGCAGCCCCTCTCTCTCCTCTTTACCCTCCTGATAATCCATCGATTTGAAATTTCTTGAAAATTGTCTCTTATTAAGAACTGACAATTTAACTGCGGTACTTGATCGATGAAGGAAGGTTGTATCAGTGAGTAGTGCCACATCAAGACAGACAAACTCCTAACTTTGAGATGTCAAAACTTTTCCAGTCTGAAGATTCGTGATATTATCTGCACTTGTTGCCACAGTTGTTATGACAGACGCGGCAAAAATATGTCGAATTAAATCTCATTCTTTGTATCGCGTAAACTACAAAAAATTCAGCGTGTTTGATCTTCCATTAGACGACAGCGCGGTGATATTCCGCCTGTAGTCATTACGTGAATAAAGAGTATTATAGCTGCTCCCCCTACCCTCCTCCCCCCGCTCCCCGCTCCGACTGCTTAGAAAAATTCCATCAGAAGATTAAGAGCGGAAATAAATGATGATTGTATTTGATTTTGCCGTTTGGCCCCCGTTAGCGTCAGTCGTGACCTTCTCATTGAATCGCACAATGTTTTTCATGTTGGCTGCGGCAGTTCTTCTGACGTCTATTCATTCTTTCACTTGTCTTCGCGTGGAATTGATAACTCCTGCTGCTCACGAGTTGCGTCGTGTGGAGCCCCTCGAGTAATAAACCCAACCACGACGACGACGATGAGGACAACAAGGAGAAGGAGGATAATGTACATTAGAGCCATCATTCTCTTCATCTTCATCTCTCGACAAAAATGTGTTAAATGTCGAGATATTTCATCGTGAAATTAATCTATTGTTGATGTGTGGGTCTCGTAGGTGTTGTAGAGTGTAAAACCTTCGCGCCGACGGGTATGGTGGGTTTGTAAGGGACACTAAAGCATCGGATCAAACAATGAAATTAATAAGAGAGATAATCATCGCTATTTCAAGTTCAGAAACCCCGGGATCCGCGCAAATTTACATATTTGGGAGTGAATTTGAAAATGAACTAATTAATTCAACTTAAAGCAACTTTCGGATCTGGGCCCAGTTTCACGAAAAAGTTTAAGCCTAAAACGGTTAAGTTTAAATTGTTGTCCTCATTGAAAACATGAAGTAACCAATGGCAATTACACCAAAAATTTGAGATTAACTCTTCCGTGAAACTGGGCCCTGAGCTTTTTTCGGATCGAATTCAGCCGAATAAATTTCGGGATTTTTGAGTTATGATAAATGTTCTCGAGGCCGTTCTGTAATTAAAGACAATGATGCGTGAAACAGAATTCAGATTTATATCGATCGTTATGATACGTATTAACACGGTCTGTTAGGTTTATGGATTATACACTGTTAACTCACGTCTGAATGCTATTAGTAATAGTTTCATTGTCTTCAAGTTTGTCTATTTATAGAATTGTTGATATTGACAACTCGCGCTGACTGCTCGCTGACAGCTCGCCGCTCACCACTATCTCCTACTCAAACGCTCATTTCGTCCACTAACATTCGTTGAATTATCCTCAAGAGTTTTTCATAGAGATATTTTCGAGAGAGAACGTCCATTTTAGGAGACGACTCGACTAGACAGGTTTTCAGTAGTGGCTGGAGCGTAGAAACTTTTACAAAACCAACCAGAAAAAAGGCATAAATAGAAAATCTCGGATTTATAAAGTTGAAATCAATTCAATTTACTCTTCTTTTCTCTTCTCCGCCCTGATCCTCCTCTTCTTTCTTTACTCTCACCATCACTCTCTTTTCTTTCCCCTCTCTCCCGTTCTCTCAAACCATAATCGTCCGCGAAGATATAATCACGATCCACGTCTCTGCGGTCATAAAACAAAAATGAAGTGCGTTTTCAATTCTATGGTATGTGATATATGTTTGTTAACCGCGACCGATGAATAACATCACAGCCAACAGTCATAAAAATAACTACTTCTTTACATAAAAACGAGCTTCAGGGCTATACGTGCTGATTCGTGGTCACTTCTGATCTCCGAGTCAAAATTGGCTTAACTACCAGAGTCGGACGATAGTTGTGTAGGGGAGAAAGTTGATTAGATCGTGACTACAGATTATGATGAGGAGAGACGAGAGAAAGCAATAGACGTCATTGATCAATCTATTAATGAATGACTCGGTGACAGTGTGCGGCGTCCATCAGGCGCAATAGATTCTACTTTATTATTTCTTTCCATTTTCTCATCTTATAACGCTTTATATAAATGTTTTTTTATACGGTGAAGATGAAGTTCTCTGCGACCTCTCTATCTCTCAGTCTCTGCGACCTCTCTATCTCTCAGTCTCTGCGACCTCTCTATCTCTCAGTCTCTGCGACCTCTCTATCTCTCAGTCTCTGCGACCTCTCTATCTCTCAGTCTCTGCGACCTCTCTATCTCTCAGTCTCTGCGACCTCTCTGTCTCTCAGTTTCTGCGACCTCTCTATCTCTCAGTTTCTGCGACCTCTCTATCTCTCAGTCTCTGCGACCTCTCTATCTCTCAGTCTCTGCGACCTCTCTATCTCTCAGTTTCTGCGACCTCTCTATCTCTCAGTTTCTGCGACCTCTCTATCTCTCAGTCTCTGCGACCTCTCTATCTCTCAGTCTCTGCGACCTCTCTATCTCTCAGTCTCTGCGACCTCTCTATCTCTCAGTTTCTGCGACCTCTCTGTCTCTCAGTCTCTGCGACCTCTCTATCTCTCAGTCTCTGCGACCTCTCTATCTCTCAGTCTCTGCGATCTCTCTATCTCTCAGTCTCTGCGACCTCTCTATCTCTCAGTTTCTGCGACCTCTCTGTCTCTCAGTCTCTGCGACCTCTCTATCTCTCAGTCTCTGCGACCTCTCTATCTCTCAGTCTCTGCGACCTCTCTATCTCTCAGTTTCTGCGACCTCTCTATCTCTCAGTCTCTGCGACCTCTCTATCTCTCAGTCTCTGCGACCTCTCTATCTCTCAGTCTCTGCGACCTCTCTATCTCTCAGTCTGTGTCACCTCTCTATCTCTTCGCATGCACAAATTGCACGATGAAATTATATTTGCAAGAATCAGAATCCAATTTCGAATTTATGTCTCTCACTCTCTCTTGCTCTCTCTCCTCTCTTTATCTTGCTCTCTCTCTCCTCTCTCTAACTAAATCTCTTACTCGTAGAATTCAGATTCCCCAAAACTGGGCTACAGGTCATCTAAAGAGTTAAAACTATCTCGTTGAATATGTAAGCCACCAGGGGGCGATGTAAACGGTGATTATGATGATGAATATACCACATGCACACTACCCACTAACGATTACTGTCTGTCACAACAGATACGTCTGAAACCACTGAGTTTATCCGCAGACCGTTAATGAGGCCATCAAATCAACCGCCTGACATTGATGACATCATTATCTGTGACCGGGGAGAGATCTGTTGGAATTCTGTTCCCTACAGGTGTTTTATCACTGTTCACTGCGACAATCACTATACAGCAAGTAACCATTCTCGTCAGGTTTCCCTCAACCCATTTAGTGTCACTCAGGGCATTAGTATGAACAGGTTCTCCTCAACCTACAGAAAGGCCAGAGAAGAACCCCTGACGAATAAACTCTGCCATCACTGGGATTCAAACCCATGAATCTGTATTGACGAGAGACCGTTGAATGATGGTTTGAACCTCTAAGCCGGTCAGAGTTGATAAACCTAACCCTGTAGATACGTAAATTCCAGTAGAAGGTCATCTCTACTAGAAACGAACTAACGGAAGATTTAAGAGACAGTCTTATACATGTGATACATCAATAACTGTGGCTATCTCTGCGTGAAGTATCCTGGTGATATATCATACTAAAACCTATAGATTTAATGTTCATTTTATATGAATGCACCGGATCTGAAATCAGATTTCACTATTTGTGTTCGTCATCTCGTGATGGATTCATGAATTAATAGATAGAATCATTTAAACAGTCAGAGAGGTGTTTATAATGCAGCTACGTGGAGCATAGGTGCCTAGTGGTTAGGAAATTGACATTTTGAAATGATGTCATTATCCTCGTCCCTGGAGAGATGACATTTCTCTCCTCCTCTGCTTACTGTTACTATTTTCAGGTGTTTTACGCTCGCGACAAAAGTTGATGACATTTTGAATTTCATGAATTTCTAAACCTTATGAAATATGCAGAAATTTCTGCTGATTTTATGTCGCGTATGTGTCACTGTATGAGCGTATTCTAGAAACATAGAATACCGGTAATTGAAATTGGTGTAGGCCTAAGTCTTCGTCTGACATGACAAGGTTAAAAGAATAGGTTCTAGTGACGATAGTGCAAAACATGTCACATTTTTAGACTTTTTTTACCTTGAATACATATTTCAGGTGTATATAGTAATAAAGTGATATATAGCATATCAAATGAGTTGTTGTAGATTCTAATATTTCAGTAATTTCTAACTGTATTGTTTTATCTGATTTCAGGTGGTTATCATCCTGTGAAAATCGGTGCTTTATTCAACAATCGCTACCATGTAGTGAGAAAACTAGGCTGGGGACATTTTTCGACAGTTTGGCTGTGCTGGGATCTACAGTAAGTCTCTTCCTGACTTTCAGTACAAAGTTACTGTTTTATCTAACAAGAAATAATGATTTGATTCGTTTGACCAGTCCGTAAACGTATAAGATGTTACTGAGGATCTTAATGTTGATTACTGATCGATTTGAACATTTTCTTTCCTATTTCAACTGTAACAATTTCAACTTCAGTTTTCAGGGTTTGACGTATATACATCAATCTGTTTCTTGGTCGTGTGAAGATTACCTTTCTAAATCTCATTCGTTTCGAAATCGAGATCTCGCCCCATTGTACAAGTTTGTACGAGTTCTTGGTCAAATTGAAAGCGTTTTCGACCTATAAATATCGCTTGGACGAAGACTGCAATTTGTCGTTCTGTAATATGACACAACCTCCTCGTCCTCTTTGCCTCTCTTCGCCTCTCCTCGCCTCTCCTCGCCTCTCCTCACCTCTCCCCACCGTTACGCGCAGAAAACAACACAAAGTGTCCTCAAAACGTGAAAGCATAGAACTGTGTAAATCCCCTATTGACTTACATATATATCCTGTCACATACTGTGACATTTCAATTACAGTCTGTTCTACCGCTGTGTACGCTTACATCATACTATTGAATTGATCACACAAGCTGCATTCATTCTATGCCTAGTTAGTTCGTGCTCCTTTTGGTCCGGACCGGACTAACTTAGAATGGACCATAGTGATTGACTAGTCATGCTCACAGAAATGGTTATAGATCATGAAATTGGAGTTCAAAATATAGAGGGCGCATTTCTTGGTTTAATTCGCTATTTGAAAATTTGGCTGCAGTTCAGCTACCAATCGTCCATCCATCTTGACCTAGTGGCGTGCAAGACTGATTGGGATATAAATAGACATAGCCAGACTGTTACTGCTGGCATGATAAACCATTTTCTGAATTCACCCAGTGACGCTCTGCGGCTTAGTGAGGCTTACCCCATTTGTTACCAGACTTCATCCAGACAGTAATAACCTGTCAAATGTTTTAGTCAGAATATGTTTCTTATTATTCGGGATCCAATTTAGTGAGATGCTTGATGTAATGTTTACTCATAACCAAGACTTAGGAACTGGTTTCTCAGTTTATGTACCTGAAAATGTACTATTTTTATTGTGATGACAGTTGGCCGATACTGTCTTTGGGTTAGAATTTTACGTTTGTTGAATAATCAATCACTTGAAAATGTGTGATACCCAAAACTAACATTTGATTGAAATTTGATACAAATATCCCCTACCACCGACCGCCCACATGCCCTATCGCCCACATCCCATACCGCCCACATGCTCTACCGCCCACATCCCCCTCCCCCCAGTGAGCAGTAAAATATATCAGTATAAAATATATCAATGCTCTGGGTTATTTCTATCACACAAACTGCAATTGATTTATCATTACACGAAACGCCATCGGATAAAGACAGCAATAATTTCAAATATACGACTAGAGACTTTGATGTTTCTCGATCATGAAGGATGAGAGAGGAAGAGAGAGGGAGATAAAGAGTGACGGAGAGAGTGAATTAAATCATGTGTATTCAAAATCATACTGTAGATGACAGATGTAATGATAGAAGTTGCGCTCGGAGGTTTCATTTCTCGTTCATATAGAGATAAATGTCGGTGCTTTTCGGTATTTCTTTGCGTAAATTTAACATGTATAAAAATCTGTGTATTTTTCAGAGCCAAGCGTTTTGTTGCGTTGAAAGTCGTGAAGAGCGCTCAACATTACACAGAAACAGCTCTTGACGAAATCAAATTACTCAAATGTGTACGTATCATACAGTATTGTAATCCGTCTGGTAGTGTGTGTAATCCTCGTGTAATCCTCGTGTAATCCTAGTGATTCCCGCACGCTTTCATTTCACTGATGCTGATACATTGTACTGTAAATATCTAATTTCCACTAGTGCCACTCCCTGAATCATCATTGTTTCTTTTTAAATTGCTAGTCCCAGTCAGAAACTTGTCCTGGTTGCAATTTAACAGTATCAAACGCCCTTATTGAATCAAATAAATAGTTATGAATTGCCAAGTTTTTTACAGTACGAGTCAAATGCTCGACTTTGATACTCAGTCGTTAAAACTGGGCCTTTATTGAATCAAATGCCTTTCAATTGCCGAGTGTTTTTAAATCTGAATCAAAAGCCTTTTTCAAGCCATAGTTATTGAATCAAATACATTTTTGAAGTCATGGTTATTGAATTAAATGCCTTTTTAAAGTGATAGTTATTGAATCAATCCCTACATATAACTTTGATAGCTAGCCAGTCTATAAAACTGGGACCAGGTTGAGGATTTATCCCTAGGGATAACTTAGATACCCAGTCTATAAAACTGGGACCAGGTTGAGGATTTATCCCTAGGGATAACTTAGATACCCAGTCTATAAAACTGGGACCAGGTTGAGGATTTATCCCTAGGGATAACTTAGATACCCAGTCTATAAAACTGGGACCAGGTTGAGGATTTATCCCTAGGGATAACTTAGATACCCAGTCTATAAAACTGGGACCAGGTTGAGGATTTATCCCTAGGGATAACTTAGATACCCAGTCTATAAAACTGGGACCAGGCTGAGGATTTATCCCTAGAGATGGCTTTAATACCCAGTCTATAAAACTGGTTGAGGATTTATCTTTAGTCTTTAGATATAACTTAGATACCCAGTTTATAAGACTGGACCTAGGGTAATGAAGCGATAATAAGATAAAGGGCAATACTTCTTATCTTGATGTGACAAAATATTTACACGTGTGAAATCAGATATAAGCAAAACGTCTATTTCTATAATCAAACAGCAGTCGATTTCTGAGAAGTCTTTTCACTGCCACTGTTAACGAGTTATTCTCAGAATAAGCGACACCCTTCAGTATCGCAGCTCAGTAGTTTACACAATATAGAACGAATGCTTATTTCGAGATATCGTATAGAGATATCGCTATCTCGAAGGCTGGGAGACTGAGAAAGAGACACTCATAAACTATTCATTAATCACTTCACTTGTCATTGATTGGTATTTACAGTGTATTTGTTGAGTAAGAGAAGTAAGGTGGGGGGGAGGGGGGTAAGAGAGACGTTAGGGGTAAGATAGTGAATTAGAGGGGGTATGTTTTCATCATATTATCCAATGGTTAATGGAATTCGTTAGATACAAAGTGTGTGTGTAATACAGAGTAATGTGTAGGCTTTGTAGAAATGTAAAACATGTTGATTGAGCTTCGATCCATTTATCAATTCACTCACACTGTAAGGGGTTTAGTGTCTGAGCGATTCCAGCCATTGGTCCTACACTGGTCTCATCAATCTAGGGTTCATGTGTTTGAATCCTGGTGTAAGCAGTCAGTCAGTCTTTCACTGGTCTCTCATCAATCCAGGGTTCATGTGTTTGAATCCTGGTGGAAGCAGTCAGTCAGTCTTTCACTGGTCTCTCATCAATCCAGGGTTCATGCGTTTGAATCCTGGTGGAAGCAGTCAGTCAGTCTTTCACTGGTCTCTCATCAATCTTTGGTTCATGCGTTTGAATCATCCCGATATTATATCCTCGGTCATGTTCAGTGGGTTGAATACGAATCAGACTGGTCTGTGTCTGAGATTTCTTACAAGTAAACAACAGTAGGCTTATCTCTAGAGATACCTTAGCCTATAAAACCAGGCACAGGTTTAGGATTAATCCCGAGGGATAACTTTGATACCAGTGTATTGAATACAGTTATTACTTTGATACCCTGTCTATGAAATTGTACTGAACTGTCAATATAAATATCCACTCACACTAAACTCTTCACCGGTACTTATGTCAAAAGCAATAACTTATTATCATAAAGAACTATAATCTGCTGGTATTGAGTGAGGCTAGTAGATTCTATTTGTGTAAACCACACACAGTGATACAGTAGTGATACAGTATAACTGATCAATATAACTCGATATCGATGGTATTTCGGCAGCAGCAGCAGCAGCAGCAGCTACTGGTACCACGGCTATACTGCTGCTGGTGCGGTATATGTGAATTCTACTGGGATTTCAAATCACTGATTGAATCAAGCAGTATCGATATTCGTTCAATATTTCATGCCATTTTATCTCGAGACTCATTCCTCCTCTTGCTCCTGAAATGGATGATTCTTTAACATAATTGAGTTGTTTTTTCATGATCTGCCTTCTGAATCTCTGCAGTATCTCCCCTCACTCACCTGCAGCCTAGCTGCGCAGTTAAAGCTATGACCGGTTCTGTGTTCTATTGCCATTCCAACAACTTCTGGACTAATGTTATGATCTCAAAGACCACTTTTGAATCTGCAAATGGCTGTGGATAGGTAATTATGACTCCCGTGCATCAACAGTCCTAAATGTCCTAGAATATTCATAGGAATTGGTCTGAAATAGGCTAAGACCGATCTTAGATCATAAACCCGAGACTGTGCACCAAGTGGCTGTGTTGTTAGTAACGCTCATAAGGTTACGCTTCGTGACACTATTGATCCACTTAATGTAACTCTGAAAACCTGATTTGTGGTTCATTAGGCACAGCACCTGGTTTATCACGTTCATCAGGTTTAAGATGAAGCGAAGGTTGCGACTGTTAAAGCACTCGCGTCACTTCGGGCAACCATCGATCGGAAACACCGCAGTCATTGTTACCTCTCTTCTCTCTTTCTCCTCTCCCTCCTCTTTCACTTTCTATGCTTAAGGCATGATTTCTTTGTTCCAAAATTTGCGAGCAAACATCTTGAGAATGCCGTGCATCATTAAAGGTCGTCGCTTGCAGTTCAAATGTTCATCGGTTTCACTTCAAATACTGCGTTAAGTACCGATTCATGTCGACTACTGATTCTATAGAGAATTGTCCACTCTGATTCTTCCAGGCGGTTTTGACGTTGAAAGGAATTATCCGCTTTTACCTAATGCCGCTTATTTCGGTAAAACCTCTGATGTTCGTAAACCTCTCGTTTCAGAAACAAATGATAACTTAACGTTTATATGAAACCTGATAATCCATTCGGATTAACCAGCTGAATCTTAACGTCTTTATGAATCCTGATAATCCATTCGGATTCACTGGCCGAATCTCACTTACTGTTTGAATAGTTGAGAGCATATTCTCAATTCTACCTTTTCACTCCTAACAGTTTCCCCCTAGGATTTATGTCTGAAATCTGCTTCCAACAGAGGAAGTTTGATCAATACCTTGTTACTTGCTATTCATGTTATTTTGATTGTTTATTTTGAATGTTTTTGATGATATTTCAGGTAAGAGAAAGTGATGAAAATGATCCATATCGCGAAAAAACAGTTCAATTATTGGATGATTTCAAGATCTCAGGAGTTAATGGAACTCGTATCCTTTTATCACCACTAGAGGACGCCACTAGTGCTTCCCAAATAGCCCGATAGACCCGGAGCATCACTCAGATATCCCAACAAACAGTGTTACCGGTATTTCCATGAACCTAAAGTACTCCTGACATGTTCATATTGGCCAGCTCTAAAACCACCTGATTCTGATAACGAGGGATGAATCCCTCAATTTCTAGGGCAAGAATTCCATGTTTGCCGGGGGAAGAACTCCCAGTAAAGCAGTCACTATCGTCACCTTATGGTTCCTCGATTGCCAGGGAAGAACTCCCAGTAAAGCAGTCACTATCGTCACCTTATGGTTCCTCGATTGCCAGGGGAAGAACTCCCAGTAAAGCAGTCACTATCGTCACCTTATGGGTCCTCGATTGCTAGGGGAAGAACTCCCAGTAAAGCAGTCACTATCGCCGCCTAATGGTTCCTCGATTGCCAGGGGAAGAACTCCCAGTAAAGCAGTCACTATCGCCGCCTAATGGTTCCTAGATTGCCAGGGGAAGAACTCCCAGTAAAGCAGTCACTATCGTCACCTTATGGTTCCTCGATTGCCAGGGGAAGAACTCCCAGTAAAGCAGTCACTATCGTCACCTTATGGTTCCTCGATTGCCAGGGGAAGAACTCCCAGTAAAGCAGTCACTATCGCCGCCTAATGGTTCCTCGATTGCCAGGGGAAGAACTCCCAGTAAAGCAGTCACTATCGTCACCTTATGGTTCCTCGATTGCCAGGGGAAGAACTCCCAGTAAAGCAGTCACTATCGTCACCTTATGGTTCCTCGATTGCTAGGGGAAGAACTCCCAGTAAAGCAGTCACTATCGCCGCCTAATGGTTCCTCGATTGCCAGGGCGAGAATCTACAGTGTGACACTGTGTTATTCATAGGTAATGAGCTGTTTTATTTATCACATCACGTATTCCATCAACTTTCAGCTCACGGTAGAAAGAAATTGTGACGTTTTTTTTTTTTCAAATTGCCAATCAATAATTATTCATCTATCGTCGGTGATTAATCACTTTCAAATATTGAATGTAGAACGAACGGTGTCACCATCTCCGTGACGACTCAACAGTGGTCGTGGTGGTTGCGTGAGATATCACTATGCTACGTAATCGGTATTTTTGTCTCAAGCCGGTAATTATCTATTAACCCTCTCACTAATTGCGTTGTTTATTTCATTGTTCTTTAACCGGTTCGAAACTCAGATGTATGCATGGTGTTCGAAGTATTAGGTCCCAATTTACTGAAATTAATTATTCGATCAAATTATCAGGGTATACTTACCCAGAACGTCAAGTCAATTATCAGACAGGTACGTAGAAAGCCCCAGGTCCATACTCATGACTCAAGTCCAAGCCCCACGTCCATACTCATGACTCAAGTCCAAGCCCCACGTCCACACTCATGATTTAAGTCCAAAAGTGGATTGACTATAGAACTTAGATGGTCTTAAACTTCTCTTGAAATCTAAGTGATGACTGTACGATAACCACTCTCAAACGTGGTGAACGGATAGTAGGATAAAAACCCACTATGTACAAATAAAGGAATTTAAAATCGAGAATTTATTTCTCAAATGTAGAAAACACAATGTTTCGATCTCACACTAAAGATCATCGACTGATGACTGTTCAGCTGTTGTATCTATCGACCCCAGTATACACTGGATTTACTATAACGCGTGTTGATTGACAGTTTGAATTGTAATATTTCAGGTACTCGAAGGTTTGGATTACCTTCATCGGAAATGTAAAATAATTCACACCGATATCAAACCGGAGAATATTCTGTTGTGCGTTGATGAGGCGCATATACGTCGCCTGGCAGCTGAGGCAGTCGAATGGCAGAAATTAGGAGTGAAATTACCAGGCTCGGCAGGTACGCAGTTTACACTCATTTTCTACTCACTCTAGTGACATACAGAAATAGAACTGTTTCCAAATATTCAGGTGAAGGTAGTTCGACTTGCAACCACCAGTGATGTGAGCGGATACAACTGATTGACTGCAATGGTTGTGTTAATAATTGGGTTTAAGAGAAAAATTTATACGACTTTAATTGATATGTAAAAGAATTTGAAGCGCGATAGATCAAATAACTACTAGTGACACCTGGTGGATCCTTGCTTGCCAGAGTAGCCTTGAATGTTCTCCATTAGCATCTTTTAGCGTATGAAACTTCACATTTTGAGCGTCGGAATCATATTCTACTCACTGAAGGGTTCACCGCCATTAGAGAGATCCTTATACCCACGTACCGGTATCTGACAGCCTCTCGACCTCGTGGCCTCACTGTTAGTTCGATGGTTGAGATATTTTTCCCACTGCCATCAGAAAAATTATTTTACAACGTTGCCCACGGATGATGAAAAGCTGGTGGTATCGCCGCGTGAGGTAGCTATGACATATCTCTAGTCTCACTGATGATATAAATATTGTCAAAGCTGATCAGTGATGTGTAATTGTTTAGTTACCTTCAGGGTGTTTTAGGCAGAGCTGTTACCGCTAATACTGCTGCGTGCTGCCGTGTTCACTCAATAATCGTAGATCTAATTATCAATGCTCGGTGCATTACATTAAATACACAGATAAACACTCTAATTTACCATACATGTATTGCCTCAATACAGCAATACGTGTATAGTCTCAATACAGCAATACATGTATAGTCTCAATACAGCAATACGTGTATAGTCTCAATACAGCAATACATGTATTGTCTCAATACAGCAATACATGTATTGTCTCAATACAGCAAAACATGTATTGTCTTAATACAGCAATACATGTATTGTCTCAAAATAGCAATACATGTATTGTCTCAATACAGCAATACATGTATTGTCTCAATACAGCAATACATGTATTGTCTCAATACAGCAATACATGTATTGTCTCAATACAGCAATACATGTATTGTCTCAATACAGCAATACATGTATTGTCTCAATACAGCAATACATGTATTGTCTCAATACAGCAATACATGTATTGTCTCAATACAGCAATACATGTATTGTCTCAATACAGCAATACCTGTATTGTCTCAATACAGCAATACATGTATTGCTTCAATACAGAAATACATGTATTTTATGAATACAGCAATGAATACAGCATATGTATATTCATATATTGTTGAGGGGACAGTCCCTGATTAGTAGGTGGTCAGTACCTGAAATAGGGTTCCTATCTCTGTAACTTTGCTCTTGCCATCAAAAAAGAAAAGGACTCATTTACGCAGATTCAATGAGTCATAACCTGTAACTGTAGATTTACACACACACTACTCGCTCAACTGAACTATAAAAACATTGAAGACTCTTCAAACATGAAGCAGTTATTGACTTTACGCTGTTTTCACTGCGCGCTAATTGTTTTCCACTTGATTCTTTATTGCCATTAAACGTCGAATCGAGAGATGTTTTGTCGAGATTTCGATTACGGATAGAATCACGACGCGGTTTTTCATCGTAGGAATTATCATTTTCTTCTCGCCGCGACGGCAAATTATTTCCGATAGATTTTGCGAGCGGTTTCCTGTGTGTGAAATACTGACAGTCATCGTGCTGAGACAGTCGTCGTCTGTCTGTGATTCTCTGCCTTAAGCATAGTTTGAATCAGTTACGCACAATTGTAAGACTTAGATCTAAGATCTTAAAGCTCATTTCGGTTGTGTAGCTTAGACCAGTCTGAGCGATGCGCTGTTGTTCTAGAATTTACTTCATTCCTTCGATTTGTATAGTTTTCATACAATATCAGCGAATAGTTCCTTAAATTCTGCTCAAAATGTCAAATTTCTTACTGCTGACTGACTACTAGCGCACCTGGTGGATCCTCAATTGCCAGTGGAGGAACCTTCAACTATCGCAGTAGCATTGTCAGCTCATTAAGATTATGGAAGGGAAAAAGAATTTGAAAATCCATATGTTTCAGTGAGACAAAAGCATTGAGGTCATTAGAAGTGGTCGTCATCATTAAATTGATGATGATTTTCTGAAGTTGGACTCGTTTGAGAGTAGAATGGTTGTCAGTAGATGTTTTTCTCGTGTAATGTATAAAAGGTAGAAGGATTGAGAGGATTGGAGGTTATCTCTATCGATGCATGGTGTGAATGGTAATATCTCTCTCAATGTCAGATTCAATCAGCCTACTCTCTCTCCAGCCCGGGCACACACAGACACATACTGTTTTTATTGATTTGTATGGTAATGTTATGAGTTACAGGTGCTAATGGTCGTAGATAGATACACCGTGTGTATGTCATAACCACTCATCACATAAAAACCAAATATTCATATTTCCTCTACTTGGTATGAATAGATGATTGGGATCTAAGTTCTCGGTTAGTTCAGGGTCTGAGGTGTCAGGGACTTAAGTCAAGAATTTTTAGATAAAGAATTCATGGTCGGGGTTAGTGGTTAAAACCCTTACATTACAGCACTTATTGTCCATAGTATCGGGACCTCAAACTCTGAACTGGTTTTATAGCCATGAATTAAAATCTACTTTGCAAGAGTTAAAACTATTTCACTTTGAACGAGTTCAATTTTCAATCATTGCTAAGACTCCGCATTGAGATAGTTATTGTTTGAACTATTTCTGAAAGCTGATATATAACTGAAATGTTTGTGAGAGTTGTTACTGAGTGGTATTTGTGGTTGATATCGTTGTAGTGAGCACTGCTCCGAAGGAGAAGCCCGTCGACGCCGGGAAAATGTCGAAAAACAAAAAGAAAAAACTAAAAAAGAAATTAAAACGACAACAAGAATTACTGGAAAAACAGATGCAGCAGTTAGAAGAATTAGAATCTGAGAAGGTCGGTTCATATGTCTTATTACCATTTTTCTGAACTCAAGGGGTCCTAAATGGCCCACCCCCCTTCTCTTTGCCAAGATAACATTTTGGCAACCTGACTAAAGAATCTGAACATACAGTGGAAAATTATTGTCGGTCATCTGGTCCTCGAATTTCAGAAAATGATCAATTTTTTCAAGATTTTCTAACTAAAGGACTTCGGGTCTACAGCACCCACAATCGTGTATACAGTCTGTGTATTTCGGATTTTTGGGCCCTTATTTAAGATTTCTGGATCCGCCCCCGGAACTCCACCCTAAGCTGAAATTAAGTGGTGGGTGAAATGATTGAATGAATGATTTTTCATCATCGTTATTAGAAAGAAGAGATCACAGAATCAGTGAGCGAAGGAGCATTGAGTACGTTGAGTAACACGGCTGCTGCTGAAATGAAAGAAAACGGTGAAATGATGAATAACTGTGATGATGTCGACGATGACAAGCAATCAGAAACCAGTCAACAATTTAACAATAATCCTAAAGGTTCATCATTTATAATCATTCATTAACCCTTTCAGTGCTGATTAATTAATACCCTATAGTGCGGGAGATAATTTGAAAATTCTAAAAAATTCCACCCTAGTGTGTTGAACAACGGGAATACCACTATAGTGCGTCTACACTGCGGTGCAGTGTATCGTTAGTTACTAGTATTTTACTATGTTTGACACGTGCTGCCATTTTTCAAGAGAGATAATTACTAATTACATCAATACACAGCAGTATGGTGTACTAGCAAAATCTATCACTGATTTATATACCGCACTGCCGTGTAGATGCACTGAAAGGGTTAATTCATCAAAAATGACAATGAAATGACAGTTCTAGTCCAACACATTGATATCTCAGTTCTAGTCCTAAACGATGATTCCATGAATCGTTTTCAGAATCGAACACAGACGCTTCATCGATGGAAACAACCGATTCTAAAGACACGAAAAACTCCATCGAACAGAACGACAACAATTCCAACAGTTCGTCTCCGTCTGCCGAGAAACTACTAGAGAACGGAACCACTTCGGACAACGGCGCCGAAAAGGAACTTGATGGGACCGCGACTGGGACCGACATGTGCAACGGTCATGAATCTCAAGACGACGTGAAACAAAACGATTCAAACGCTGAAATTAACAACGTCAACCCCGACGATGATCTGAATAAAGATGGCGCCACTGAGACGACGGCTACAACTCAAAATGATGAGGAAGTGGTCAGCGTTGAAGGTATGAATCATGTATCTCCTGTTTCCCCTATCCCACAGTGCCATCAGGTTCAAATCCCTGCTGAGGGTAAATCTTACCCTCACAAGGATCAGAAACTAAACATTTAGTATAAAAATCTATTCAAAAATTCTTCACTGGTTTTTACAAAAGGAATTTCAAATAAATCTTATTGTCAATGAGCAAAATTCTAAAATTAGGTTCAGAATCAGCTGAAATTGCTCTTATTTTCTCTGAAACTTCTCTCGGGGTTTGAGCTTATCATTGAAATCGTATTTTCTGGTTTCAGATGAAAAAAGTGCTTACGAAAACAACACGAAGAAAGATCCAACAAAAGAAGTGTTTGATATTCCAGTTAAAATCGCTGATTTGGGAAACGCTTGTTGGACCGTAAGTACTCCACGATCCAGATCTACATTTCAGGCTGCAAATACGTAATTCAGGAGATTACGGGCTGTAGACTGATAACCGGATCCACTTCCACGCTTATTGTCTCAATCTGTAGAGTTAAAACGACAGAAATAAACTGATTTAACGTGGCTTAGGTTCCACAGTTATCCATTGTACTTGACCCTTCACAGTTAGATTAGTTCATTTTAGAAATCTTAACCCTCACAGTTGAATCTCAACTCACAACTGACTCTAATACATCGACTCCGAGGTCGACATAACTCCGGAAACTTTAAATTGACAATTAAGTCCTATGTTGATCAGGTGTGAGCTCGTCGCGCCTTTCGTTAAGATGCGGTAATTATAAACTCGCTAATTAGCGTCGTCGACGTCAAAACCTAATGAACTTCAAACCTTCAGGGAATACCAGACAGACTGTAACTGATGTTACTATTAGCTTTAATAAGCAGCTGAAGAGAATCTCTATAGAAATATCCCTCAACATTTTATCATTGATTATTCTCCTCTCATTTCGCAAAGAGGGCACTGACCTGAAAATTTGAGGAATCAGAAAAATCTAGAAAAACTCTGCGAATTTGGATAATGCTACTGACCACATGTTTCTTTATCAATACGTGATTCAAGAAAAAATGAATGAATTCTAATATTTTAAACCTAGAAATTTCTCTCATTCACTCAGGGAATTTCGTGTAATAACATGGAGAAATCAGGGAAAGCTCAGGGAATTTGTAAATTGGCTGAAAGAGGCCACTCACTCCCCAATACCCCCGGAAATCTCACACACTGTGATAATACTATTCGAGTCGTCGAAGCGAAGAGAAACAATAATAGACGATGTATTTTACCGTTTTTGATAAGCTGTTTTATGATTGTGAGAAGGTGTTTTTTTGAATGATTGATGTATTTCTGATGCGTAGTTCTTTCATCGGTATATGGCTGATTTAACCTGTGACCGCCCTCTCCTCTATCCTCTGTACGGCTTGTTTCGATGATCGATGGTTCCATGATTATTCGTGTTAAATGTAATTCACAGTCAGTCAATGTGAAATGATATATTATTGCTGTCTGAGAAGAGTTCAGGTTAGAGGCTGAGAGTAAGAGGGAGTGAGAGGTTAAGATAGAGGTGAGAGGGAGTGAGAGGTGGAGGGAGTGAGAGGTTAGGAGAGGTGAGAGGGCGTGAGAGGTTAGGAGAGAGGTGAGAGGTTAGGAGAGATGTGAGAGGTTAGGAGAGAGGTGAGAGGGAGGTGGAGGAATAGAGGGAGTAAAGGGAGGGGTGAGACAGGGACAGTTGAGAAGGAAGTTGAGGGAGAAAAGAGAGAGGTTTCTAAAGGTAAAAGGGAGAGTGCTTTGAATGAAGGAGGAAAGGGCGAGAGATAGATGGGAATAAAGGGATGGAGAGTTAGAGTAGAGAGTAGAGGCAGAGGCAGATAGAGTGGGGTTGTATCGAGTGGGTGACTCGGCGTAGTGCTGTCATCTATCATTAGACGATGAATCCAGTGTTGTATGTTTGATGCGTACAGACATAGTTTATCTATTGATTAACATCAATGAAAATGGCCGCTTGAAACGAGATCCTTGTTTGGACATGTTGATGGATAGTCACTAATAGTAGTACGATGTACACGATATATCGGTACTCTGATTGCGTAACTGTGATTGTCTTAGATATCCATCCATAAATCAGAGTTAAGCCTTGAATTCGCGGGACCCAATTTCGCAGTATCAAAAATTTGTGCCTCAATAAATCCATTTTCTAACTTAATTCTCTAATGTTTTTAGCAGGTTCCGTAGTATTAACTATTTGTTTGTATTTTTTTTTTTAGTATCATCATTTCACCGAAGATATACAGACTCGACAATATCGTAGTTTAGAAGTATTAATTGGTGCGGGTTATGATTCAGCAGCCGATGTATGGAGTACTGCATGCATGGTACGTAATGATCTAACTGCCGCAGTTGAGGGTTCCTACACTGCTGGCAGTCCAGCAACTGCCATTCTTGAATTATAAGATCTTTTTAGATATTTCGAAAGCAATTTTTTTGGTGAAAATGATATATATAAGTTAAAAATCAGAATCTACAAGTTGAAAAAGAGAAATATGATCAAAAATATTTTGTATTAACATCTGGTTCTACAGTGTACGATAGCCTCAAAGTACTGTGTCTTATAATTGTTCTTGGATAAACTTAAAAGACACTTTTGGACTCTCACTTAGCAGAACCAGATATCGATTTTAATCTTTTGAATTAGTGTAGACTGTGAATTTCTGTTCTGAGGCTATTTTACTATTCAGTTCCCACAGTTAGACTTGACTTGAGTGTCAAATCCAACTGTGGAACTGCATCCGGGCAGTTGAAAGAAATAGAAAATCAGTCTAACAAACATTGAACCCTGGGGCTGGTTCCTCAGTTGAGACTTAAGTCCGAAAAAGGTCTTAAACCTTAAGATTTGTCTCAAGTTGTTAGATCGGTTATAGAACTAAGATGGTCGTAAATTGGTCTTAAGGCCCTGAATTTTAATCTGATGATCATCATCTTTGAGATTTTGTTGAAGCGTAATTTGTTTGTTTATTTGTCATTGAAGGCATTTGAATTAGCTACGGGTGACTATTTATTTGAACCTCACAATGGTGAAAACTACAACAGAGATGAAGATCATTTAGCTCATGTGATTGAATTACTCGGACCAATTCCACGTCATATCGCTCTATCCGGCAAATTTTCCAAAGAGTTCTTCAACAAAAAAGGTAAATATATAATATGAATGGCCAGTTGAAATTGAAGTCAAGCATTTTATTGTTCGGTTAAGAAACTGAAGTTTTCTCATTGAGTTTTGAAACTGGGGCCGACTTAAGTCCGAAAGTGGTCTTGAATCTTAAGACGGGTCTCAAGTTGTTTGATTGACTATAGATCTAAAACGGTCTTTGACTGGTCTTAAGTCTAAGCCGTGACTATGGAACTGGCTCCTGAAGTTTTCTCATTGAGTTTAGAAACTGAAGTTTTCTCATTGAGTTTGGAAACTGAAGTTTTCTCATTGAGTTTAGAAACTGAAGTTTTCTCATTGAGTTTGGAAACTGAAGTTTTCTCATTGAGTTTGGAAACTGAAGTTTTCTCATTGAGTTTGGAAACTGAAGTTTTCTCATTGAGTTTGGAAACTGAAGTTTTCCCATTGACTTTGGAAACTGTAGTTTTTTTTCTCTTTGAGTTTAGAAACTGAAACATTCTCATTGAGTTTAGAAACTGAAATATTCCCGTTTGGTATTTATTTCAGGAGATCTACGAAATATAACAATGTTGAAACCGTGGGATCTTTATTCCGTGTTACGTGAAAAGTATGAATGGACTCACGCGGACGCTGAACAGTTCTCCGCTTTTCTCATCCCGATGTTGGAATTCGATACGTCGAAACGAGCCACTG
Source organism: Tubulanus polymorphus (assembly GCF_964204645.1). Taxonomy (NCBI): domain Eukaryota; kingdom Metazoa; phylum Nemertea; class Palaeonemertea; order Tubulaniformes; family Tubulanidae; genus Tubulanus; species Tubulanus polymorphus. The sequence goes on along the minus strand of NC_134027.1, from coordinate 1,443,938 downwards.
CTGAGGAATGTTTGAGACATCCGTGGCTGTCTTCGTAACGAACAAAGTGAATTATTCATCAAGATGGCTACCAGGCAACCATCTAAGGTTGTCGTCAACATTTCCGACTACTATATGTGGAATATTCATAAGACTCAGAGATTGCTACCAGGCAGCCACGTAGGGTTGTATCTCGGCTGAGAAACTGTTATGTTCCTGATTTTCTGTGCCTCGAAATGGCAACCATTCGGATATTTCTGGTTGTCCTCGAGATGGCTGCCAGTCAGGCATCCATGATTGTGCTAGTACATGTAATGAAATGTAATAAGAAGGGTGCCAGTCGGCCAGCTATAGATTTTCCCAATAGTCGTCACAAAAGGAACATTTGACTGTTTATGGATAGCGATCTTGTTACATTGAAAATGATTATTAGTGTTCTTTTTTCATACAAAATAATATGTAATTTCATCTGCATTAAGTTGTGCGTTTATTGTGAAGAGATCTGAAGAGTACATCATGCACCACACCTCAACACTACTGTTAGTGTATATAGAAATAATGGAGTAATCAACTCCAATATTCTATATAGAAGCCACTCACACAAATACAGGTATCAATCAATGGCCCACAACCGCATCAGACATTCAATATCGCAGCGTGAAAAAATGTCTACTGGTGTTTGTAGTTAATTTTTGATTATAAATGTCTCAGGTGAAGCACTGAACACATGTAGACATGAGTCTGGATGAAAATTTAGAATAATGTTGATATGAAATGTCTGAAGTGGTCCAGGCTGCAAACTTAAACTAAAATCGATTAATTGTACTTAAATTATGAATAGTAGAATGTTTGTTTACTATGTTTGTACTATCAATCAAAGGCTTTAGATGTTTTATTGACTACTCTGAACATCGGGGGATAAAGCAGTTTCATATCCTCATATACAGTAGACCGTGTCAAATATTCACTGAGACTGAGTTACAAACAATTGCTGAAGACCAGAAAATCTGTTCTTTATAAGGGATACCCAGTTGTTGGTTATGAAATTAGCTACATTCATTCAATTGTGGCAAAACTATGTTTGAAACGAGGAAGAAATTCAATTGATGTCCTAAATAGATTTTGCAAGGTCGGAGAAAAATTGTACAAAAAATCGTGAAAAAAGCTTGGATACATGTATTATTATTAAGTTTGTATTCGAGAGTGAAATGTCAGTTTGTAGTATTTTTACATATTAAGGCTGTATATACAAATATGCCTCTACTGAGTGAAATGAATGAATGTATTGATTCCAATACCTTGTCCGCAGGTATTGGGTATTGTCTGCAAAGTAACTTTAATCCCCGACTTCATCGTGTGGAATATCATTTACAGTATGCATACGTAATGGTTAACTGGAAATCTATGGATGCTGCTTTTTATATCGATGTTATTACGATGAGTTGTAAATTTCAGTACGACATGAGAAAATACAAATTAAGTACAAAAATCTTAAAAAACCGGCTTTGTTGAAATTGTGCAGGCCTAAGGCTTAGAGTAATACATTGTATGCCAGGAAACAGTTGCACCATTCTGTGAGAAATTATTTATATACTGTCAAACTCACTTAAGTTGTTATCGCATTACTGAAATCCTCTTTTTAGCCCCAATTTACAAGTGTAAACTGTTATTTTGATAAGTCCTCAACAAAATGATTGTCACACCTATGGCAACTTAAGCAAGTTTGACTTGTAGTTGAATTTTAGCAACCAACTATCCAACTCTCGACTGTGGAACTGGGATGAGCAATCTTTCATCAGGAGACTCAGGATCTTCTTGATAATTATAGTACAACGCTTGGACGTCAGGAGTAAAATTCTGGGAAGTTTTTTGAATGGCTTCGATAAGTTATGCTGAAATTGAGTGCTAGTCAAGTGAAAATTCAACTTGTGTTTGGATTTAATTGTGTTTAATTTGATGTTTTTTCCTTACATTGTCTAATAATCTAATTCTTCTGTTTATATTTAGTTCTATAACCAATCTAATAACGAGAAGACCATTCTAAGCTCATCTTAGTTCTATAACCAATCTAGTAACTAATAAGGCTAATCTGAAGATATAAGAACGTTTTTGAACCGTGCAACTGGTTGAGTTTTGAATAATTCCTGCGAAGTGTCTTTTTTTTGTGTTTTTCAGTGATATGAATGAATACGGTATTTTCCGAATGATAATGATGTCGATGATAATTGACTGACCAGGACTTGCATTTTCAAATCGTAAATAAGTCTTGAATCAATTCGTTCTGGTCTACTGTTATATACTGCTCCGCGCTACTGTAGAAAATATGTTGTAGATATTTAAAAAAATTGAGTATAAATAATAACGTAAAATATTCACATTAAAAAAATACATTTTGTGATATCAGAGAATGACGAATAAAGTACCAAGTTTTATGAAAAAAAAAGAAAAATGAGTTTGTTGTATTTTTTCTGTAATTGAACATGTCGAATTGGATGCCAACACATCAGTCTCCAGATTATGGCTTGTCAAGATGATAGAAGTAAAGAAATGTCATATTTGATATTTTTTCATGGTTACAATATAAAGTACTATACATCTCTAAACGTTTAACTGACTCAACGCCAGGTTTGTGCAGCTACTCTATCTACAACTCTGCATCAGTCCTGTACTATCAAAGACCGTTTTCTTCTTGAAACTTGATGTGTTTGGGTATTTAAGTGTATTTCAGGGGCTCAACATTGATGTTCTATCTACTCTATCAACCGTCAGGTGCTGTCACTGTAAAGAACGTTGGCGGGGAACATGTGAACTAATTAGACAACGCTATATTCCTACTGTGGCATGCGGGTAATGATTTGCTAGAAGTCTAGACTGGGTGCCGGTCTCTACCTTCAGTTACTGTATTCGACTGCGAATGCAGAGGCGCTTTACGAAATTGAATCTGATTCGGATTAGCTAAATCTGATTCGATGTCGGAAACCGAAAGGATTAGTAAATCGAATTGTTTTTCGTAAATGAATCGAATCAATTTATCAATTTAAAGGTCGCGATTCAAAAGAAAATGGGCGTCATGGTGACCGAATTATTGATAGCAAGTTAGTCTATTTAATAAATTAATTTACTAAACCGTTTCCACAAACGCATTGATTTACTAAATCGGATTCACTACACCGTGTGCCGTAAACGTGAAACTTAAATCGATTTACAAAGATTCAGTTTCTTAAAAGCGCCTCAGGTAGTGCTGAATTGAACAGGCGACCAGTCCTAAATGAGATCGTTCGAAAACAACACCAGTACAAGTGTTACATCAGAGAATTCATGCGTTCCACTACGAAAATACATTTTTTTGAGTCGACTGGATTCTGAGTTGAGAATCTATGAGTAGAAGGCTTTTCCATTTGAACGGTGCCGAGCTAAAAGAAGTCTAGTTTATGTCCAGGCGATCCCGGGCCATTTGAACGGTACCGAGCTAAAAGAAGTCTAGTTTATGTCCAGGCGATCCGGGGCCTTTTTGCAGTGCCATATGGAGAGATCGAGTACCGAAAACTACGTCAAAGCATAACACTAAGTACACTCGTCTAAAAACAATGTGTCTGAAATTAAGTAGAATTTCTTTTTCACTCTAATGAAATATATTTAGCCTGCTTTTGCTCTCGATGTCAATACGTAAATAGATTTAAACCCTACAGCAATTTAATAGGATAATAAATTGTATCATGCAAAATTGATTTCATTACCATAATATGCCATAAAAATCTGTAAAGAATAGAATCGTCATTGCAAAAACTGATTATGTATTTTTTTCAATTCACGGGACGTTTTGTCAAATAAGCGAAAATAGAATTATTTTGTCAGGCAGAGAAGAAACAGTTTATGAGATCGTTCGAAAACAACACCAGTTACAAGTGTTAGAATTCAAACTCGTCCTGTTAAATGGTCATTGAAATTCAGTGTTTTAGTATAGTTAGGCGGCGACAAATCACTCATCACAACAAATATTTTTTGCGCTCCTAGTGGGAGAGAGAAAAGTATTCTTAGCGTCAATAAATGATAAAGTAAAACCAGCAAAAAACAATTGCGGGTATTCAACTATGATGTTTATTTTCTCATCAAAATCCTCGCCTAGGTAAAAAATCTCCTAGGTAAAAAATACCCTAGGCAAAGAATCTCCTTAAATCGTCTCAATTCATCAATAAAGATTTGAAATGAATTGAATTTGGTAATTAGTATAACATCCATAGCGAGCGGTCGCTACCTTTACATGTTCGAACGAATTACTTCCGGGTTCTCTGGAAGTTCATAAAGTTTTCAACTTTTTTTTAAATAAAAAGTTGTTCAGGAGTATTTAACAAAGGGGTAAGGTCAATATTTTCTGATTTCGATAGGGGTGTTTTGAATGTATTGATGTGTATGCGTGTCCACGTGACTTTAAGTAGAGGTCTACTTGAACTTGAACTAAGCAAACGTAGATAGAGTAACACCACCCTCAGTCTGACTCTCTTCTGGTGACTGTTGACGCTAGTGACGCTGCTAACCCCGTCCGACCATTCCTGTCTTTTTTTTTCAACAAAAAGGCGGCACGCGGGACGAGATAGTGAAATTGTCTGTAGGTTAGGCCTAGTTTATGAGGGGATGACAGTAGTGAAAGTGTCAGTGTATTGTGAGGCGACAATGAAGTACTGTAGTATTGGGACTCGTCAGTGACAGTGAAAGAATTTGTATGTATGGTGAGAGGACAGTGAAAGTGTGTGTATTATGAGGGGGGGTTCAGTGAAAGTGTTCATAGACCTATTGAAGAGAGGATGAAAGTATGTATTTTGAAGGGAGACTAGATAGATCTCCTGTATTTTTATGATGCTGTTTCGGTTTAGTATTTAGGCTAATTCACACAATGCCTTCATGAGTCAACTTGAATTTCCTGTTTTCTCATGAATGAATGAATGAATTTACGATTTTTTCTCAGTACTAGATTTTTTTAAATTCTTCAACTTCACTTTTTAATCATGAATCATAATCATTTTTGAGTCGATTTGAAAGAATATTCCTTGGGATGGATTTAAACTTATATTCTTCAAAAATATTGTAAATTTTAAAGAATCTCATTTTGAATACTTGATGCGAGCGTGATAAATTCTTTTTGCAACATCGCTGCATTTAAATGAAAATTCATCCTGATTTTTATCGTTTGAACAAATAATTCAGTCCTAGTAATATGGGCTGGATTTGAAAAACGTCTATAAAGATACCTCGTCTAGTTTTTATACTGTTGTAGACTGTGTACTGGCCATGGTATTGATTGCCTCAGAATTACCACAAGGACAAATTATATTTCAGATTTTCCTTTTCCTACTCAATCTATCGTATGTGACTGCATCCAGCATTCTCTGCAAGAGGTCTTAAAGAGGCGGCCACCCTTTCACTTTTTATAATATCAACCCCCTGAAGATCAGCCACCTCTTATGAGTATCTGCTGCACCTAGGTTTTTTAAATTGTCTGTATTTTTGCGGTGATCGAAAGCCTTGCTAATTCAGCAGCCATGAAATCATACACTTAACAACCGATACAGCTCTTTTGAAATTCCAGTAGCCTATATGGAGAATACTGTATGCTCAGAGATAATTTGTCAGTGCCACGAGATGCGAGATCCAGTATTCAGGATATTAAACTAAACGCGATATGATGACACGTTTTTGTTGTTTTCCCCGCGAGCTTTAACAGGAACTAAAATAACTGCAGCAGTTATCATCACTCTCATTTCACATTGGATGTTGTATGTATATAATGATAGTCTTTTAGTTTATTGATGATTCAAAGTCTCGCTGTTTGTGGATTATGAATTAACTTATATGTAATAATATTAGCTGTTTATTTATGATTTCTGATTAACATGCAGTGTATTGGAATAGGTAGGTGCTATTTTTCACCGTAGGCTAAATATCTTTCATCGTATTTGGCCTGAAAGCCCCTTGACGTGCTGGACCAATTAATGAGAGGCCAGGGACTGGTTTTATACTGGACCAAGTTTTTAGGCCTGTAGCCAGGATTGTTTAATAATTCAAATAAGAGGAACTATTCCCTATTTTTAGATTAAAGTTGATGCTAGTTTTATAAATTGACCCAGCTACTGTAGATGTGAAGGTATTTTAGATCTGGGTATATTAATGTCCTAAAGTAATCATTCAGCTCAGAAACTTGTCGAATTTTGTTCAGAACTTTGTTTTGTTGTAGTAATTTTCACCTCACGAGTTTCAGGTAATATTGCATAATTTTGAGTAGCAGTAATTACAGCCGGTAGTGAACGTACATAGAAACATTCATTCATTCATTTCATATTTCAACTGTTGTCTATATTTGTGACATACATTCGTAGGTTTGTAATTGATATAATTCGTTCTGTCTGTCACATGTTTATTGGATGTTATTTCTGAACAGTTTACGATGTTTCATGTAGAATTGTAAGTAATCGTTTGCGAGCGTAATTTTCTTGCTCGAGGATATTTTTTTGAATTATAATCGAAGCTCGTTGTTGAATAAATCATGAGCAAAATGAGATAATTTGAGCGAGGGGCCGCCCTACAGTTGTGCAGTTGTGACTTCAGTCGAAAATTGGTTTTAAATCTAAACACTGAAATTTACTTGCACAGGATTGGTGTCGTCATTGTGAGCTAACTAGACTGGTCTTAATTTGTTTGATTGGTTATAGAACCAAAATAAGCTTTGGTCTTAAGTTGTTGTGTCTATAGGGCCCTAGAACCGAAATGAGCTTAGACTGGTCTTAAGTTGTTAGATTGGTTAGAAATGTGTTAGAAAAGGTCACAATTTTAGACTTGGTTTTAGATCTACCCCACAACTCATGAATTTTAATTGCCTCGTTAAAGCTGGTATGAAATTCATTGCGTTGATTCATGGTTATTTCCATGTAATCAGTGTTTCTCATTGTTCTATTCGTATAAAGTTTCAGTACATAGATTTTATGAATCTTAGCTTCCGAATTATTGGACTCGAATTCCAAAAGTTACGTTTTCCCTTCGCGCATTTATCGATCGACTTTTTAACTTTGTAATTAGAAAACGAACTGATTTTGACTCATAACGAAATGAATGTAGATCAACTGACGGGGACTATTACCAAATGTGGTCTGAAACTCATGGCCAGCAATTTTCCAGCGATTCTAAATATAACTCTCTGTGAGCCTGACATTTATCATCAGATATTTATATTACAGCGTGTGTATGCGCATACTGAGAGCTATTTCAATGAGTCATTTTAGTATGAACCTATACTCTCACAGTCGGCATCATACAATCAATATTTACAATGGATTGTTTTGGTACGGATAATTTCAAACTTCCTTCTTCGTGTTCCATAAATCAAGTGAAATTTATATCGCTGTTTTTATTGTTGTTTTCAATTGTTCGATATTTCTATCCGTTTCTATTGAGCTGATTATTGATTATTTTCTTATCATTCATAGGTAGGTAAATATTAATTTCATGTGTTATTTATTCAAAATACTTTTTAGAATGTTGTTAGTCATATCATCAGGTTTTTTTATATATTATGAAAAAAGCTGTAGATTTGCTGCTTACCACGGATTATTACGGTTGAAAAAATATTTAAATCGTCAAGGAATCTACTGTATCTATTTTCTATCTCTAAGTTGCTGGGCATCCTCCCTCGACAGAGATTTCAGTGTGCATGGTATTATTGTGAGACTCCCACGTTCCTCCCTCAGCAGGGACTTAAACCTGATGGCATCATGACACTTGTGAGACTCTCCCACGTTCCTCCCTCGGCAGGGACTTAAACTTGATGGCATCGCGAGACTCTGTCGCGTTCCTCCCTCGGCAGGGATTTGAACCTGATGGCATCGCGAGACTCTGTCACGTTCCTCCCTCGGCAGGGATTCGAACCTGATGACATCGTGAGACTCTGTCGCGTTCCTCCCTCGGCAGGGATTCGAACCTGATGACATCGTGAGACTCTGTCACGTGTTCCTCCCTCGGCAGGGATTTGAACCTGATGGCATCGCGAGACTCTGTCACGTTCCTCCCTCGGCAGGGATTCGAACCTGATGACATCGTGAGACTCTGTCGCGTTCCTCCCTCAGCAGGGATTTGAATCTGATGGCATCGTGAGACCCTACCTGATAGGCCCAGTGTGCTGGAGTAAGGAGGAATCGACCTTATCTATTTTCTTAATTAATTTCTAATTACAAACTGTTTTTTCCCGAAAACTAATAATAACTCTTGTTTGATCTTAAACTTGCAGGTTTACGCGGCGTAACCGACGGAGAATCAAAAATGTCGAAACTGTTCAAACTCGGTAAGAAGAAGAAGTCGAAGCACTCTGATCGTGGAAGTGGTGGATCAGCTGTTGAGGCGCACGAGATATCAGCACCGTACGAGTTTCAACACAATATACACGTCGGCTTCGATTCAGATACCGGAGATTTCAAAGGTTTACCGGAACCATGGTTACGATTGTTGAACGTGTCGAATATCAGGTAAAGTTTATAAATGAAAAAGGACCCGAAGATTGTGTTATCAGGCCCCGGTCACAGGACCCGTAGACTGTGTAACCAGGCCCCGTTCACAGGACCCATAGACTGTGTAACCAGGCCCCGTTCACAGGACCCGTAGACTGTGTAACCAGGACCCGTAGACTGTGTAACCAGGCCCCGGTTACAGGGCCAGAAGATTGTGCAATCAAGCCCGTAGATTGTGTAACCAGGCCCAGTCTATCAACCCTTTTACTGCTGAATAATCAATACCCTAAAGTGCTCGAGATAATTTTTGAAAAATTCATCCCATTGCATTGAATAATGACCGTACTACTATAATGAGTGTACACCGCAGTGCAGTGTATCGTTAGTTACTAATATTTCACTGGTTTGACAGGTGTTCCGCATACACTGCACTGAAAGGGTTAATTTGCACCTATTTCGTAGTTAATAAAAAAATTACATTTTTCTTTTCATCTCATCGTTGACAGTAAAGATGAACAATCTAAAAACCCGGACGCCGTAATCAACGCGCTGAAATACTACGAGCGATCGATACGAAAAAAAGCTGGACCTCCGTCGAAATTTATGATGAAAGACACGATTCATTCTTTGGACGATGAAGACGATGAGGACACATCAGTAAGTAGAGTTCCACGTGGAAAAGAGTTCCACGTGGAAACTGAATAAAACATCTGTTTGTTGTAACGAGTAAAGTGTGATTATTACTGTCCGTTTAGAATTTGTTGTTGATTTGATATGGTTTGATTTTCAGCTGACGACGTCAGCAGCGCAGACGGACGACGATCGTAAATCGGCACCGATTGCTACTACCGAGGATCTAGAAACAGAAAACACGAAAACAAAAACCACCGATAATAAGGTAGATTTATATGTACAAAGTAGGGGTAGATCTAAAGGCTAGTTTGTCACACACCAATCAGAAAAGGTCAGTTTCCATGCATAAGATGGAACCAGAAAGCGCCCTTTTATATCAAATAACCCCCACTCTCTAAATCCTGCCTACGGGCCTGCCAAAAGGGGCACTATGATATCCATTATAAAGACAATGTTAGGTCCGCACTCTGCATTGAGGAGGAGTTAATCAAACTGTACATCCCTGGCTTTTCTATGGTGATTCAATTTTTGATATTTTCACAAAAGGCACTTTGACGCAATATTAAGCGTACTCCCTAACAGAAACGTTACTATTTTTTTGGTTCCTATCCTCGACAAAATGAAAATGGGGCACTCAATTTGATCAATTTGTGCAAGTCTCACAAGTACCCCCTGATCACAACTCGTCTGAGAGGATGAAATAACACTCATGCGACGAACAAAATCAAGTTTATTTTTATATCTATGAACACAGAAAGAAGAGAACCACAACGACGTTTCTAATAAAGTCGCTGATATGACGATTAAAGACGTTAAACCTGAATCACCACTACCGGAAAAACGAAAGAAACCATCGCAGAAAAAACGCATGTCCGATCACGAAGTAATGGCCGCATTAAGTAAGTTACCAGTCTTAGAGATCTATCAACTCGACCCCAGTTCAGTTGCGCAGTGAAATCAACTTATTCTAACTTTTAAATGAGATTTGACGACTGTGGAACTGGGTCCTCGGTCATGAAGTCAGGTTGCTGAATCATGGCTAATATTTTAGATCAGTCTAAGAGCAACTTGGTTCTATATCCAATCTAACAAACTCAAGAAGAGTTTTAAGATTTGAAGCCACTTTTGGACCTAAGTCGTGACTTGAAATTTGACACTTGTCTCCGGGTAATTGATGATTGATATCGACATTTGAATACTCTACAACTTCCTGGGGCCAGTTGCTCAAAAGTACCATTAAATACCATAGTAACAATGAAATTTCAATTGTCACCATATCAACCAACCACTGGTTAACTCCAACCAACTTTTGAGCAACCGGTCCCTGAAGTTTATTTTACAGTTCTATGAGTAATTGAAAAATTTTTCTTGTAGATAATTTAGTAACTCACGAGGATCCATGTGAGAAGTATGATATCGGCGAAAACGTCGGTTCAGGGTAAGTTATACTCAACCTGTAAAACTGTATTATCAAATCATCGTGTTGTTACAATTTGTGATGACATCAAATAATGATCCAATCCAGATTTTATCGCTGCCTTGCTGCTATATTTATTTTCATTAATTATATTTGACAGCGCGTCGGGAACCGTTCGTCTCGCGCACGAAAAATCTACGCATCAATCGGTCGCCATCAAAATGATGGACCTCGAAAATCAGCCGAAAAAAGAATTGATCATCACCGAAATCGAAGTCATGCGACGCAACAAACATCCGAACATTGTTAACTACGTCGATAGTTACATGGTCGGCGGCTCGCTGTGGGTCGTCATGGAATACCTAGATGGTGGCGCCCTCACTGACGTCGTCACCGAGACGGTAATGAGCGAACGTCAGATGGCGTCGATCTGTCGCGAATGTTTGCTGGCGCTCGATTTCTTGCATCGTCAGAACATCATTCATCGCGATATTAAAAGTGATAACGTACTCCTCGGAACCGACGGACAAGTGAAAGTTACTGATTTCGGATTCTGCGCGCAGATTACGTCCGAGCGGAATAAACGTAACACGATGGTCGGAACGCCGTACTGGATGGCTCCAGAGGTCGTCAATAAGTAAGTTATTTATGTGGAGAGATTATTTATCAGGTTGTTACTGTGTTACTGTGGTAAATAAAGATTCACATCAGAAGCTGCAAGGTTGGTTCCAGTTAACCATGGGATAGTTGACGTATTGCTAATGTTGCTACAGTATTTATCCAACAGTTGCTGACCTCAGGTGAGCTAGTAGTTTATGGGTTACTGTGGATATAGAACGTTCCACTACTCGTGGCAAGTGAGGATCCACCAGGTGTCGCTAATGTGTGCTAGAGGATTCCACTTATGATGATCCACCAGGTGTCAAAATCATTTACCATCGAAACTATATAACATGTATTGATTATTGGGCTCCTGACATTTCTACGAGGGAGGGCAGTAACGTAACCATGGTCCTAAAGCAACACCACATAGGGGAAAGGTGGCCCAAACTGCAAATGAACCACTTTCATCTGAACTTACTTGAACTTTTCTTTTTTCAGGCAACATTACGACAAGAAAGTCGATATCTGGAGTTTGGGAATAATGGTGATCGAGATGATCGAGGGGGAGCCACCGTACATGCACGAGACTCCGCTCAGAGCGTTATATCTGATCAGTAATAACGGCAAACCGCAGCTACAATCACCGGAAAAATCCAGCGAAATGTTACGCAGTTTCCTCGATCGATGTTTCGAAGTGGACATCGAAAAACGAGCATCTGCCGATGAGCTTCTCGCTCATCCGTTCGTTCAGAACGTCAAACCTCTCGGTTTCCTCAAATCGCTGATCGTTGCCGCGAAAGATTCCCTGAAAAAATCTTAAACCGAACTTTCTAGAATATAGTTTTTTATCGGCGTCGAAAAATTTAGTAATCAACGACAGAGTTAATTTCATTGCACGCCGCACCATTATATCTCCCCCTGGGAGGTTAGCGAGTATTCATAGGCGCCTCAACGAAACTGAATCTTTGTAAATCGATTTAAGTTTCACGGCACACGGTTTAGTGAATCGGATTTGGTAAATCAACTCGTTTGTGGACACGGTTTAGTAAATTGATTTATTAAATCGACTTAGTCAGTGATTTAGTCAGTGAAATCCAACATGGCGTCCTCTTTGACCGCGGGCTAAAGACATCTATCGCAGACAATCATCTATCAATAATTCGGTCACCGTTGACGCCCATTTTCTTTCGAATCGCGACCTTTAAATTGATAAATTGATTCGAATCATTTACGAAAAACGATTCAATTTACTAAACCTTTCAGATTCCGACATCGATTGGATTTAGCAAAATCGAATCAGATTCAATTTCGTAAAAGCGCCTCATCAATATATACGCATCCATTGAGGGGTTAAAAAAGGGTGGTAGGTCGACAATGGGCCATTTCCCCAGATGTATAAAGTCCTTGGAATTGTTTACAAGGGGTGACAGGTTGAAATTTGTACATAATACTTAATTTTGAGGGCAGTGATATTTTGGGTGCGTACTTTATGAATCAGATATTATTAAGATATTATCGTAAATCTAGCTGTAAAATACTGTGGTTACAAATAATAAAAAACTGTGAAAATGTGAATTAGATACATTCCGTTAGATCAGCAATTACAAGTGTTATTTAGCTATGAATTAGGAACCATGACAGGTTGTTTAAATATCACACGTTTATCATTAGTAATAGCTAGATTTCGCAGCCCTTTTAGGTTGTGGTATATCGGAGATCGTAGGCGGCCATTTTGAAGATTATTTTTTCATTATTTCGTTTAAAATAATCAGAGTGAGAATCTTTTTATGACTCAAAGAGAAGTTTTTTTTAACGTCAGATATTCAGAAGCAAAGTTTTGTTTTAGTTAAAACTTTCTCGATAATGATATTAATTAGAAAACGTTCAAAACCCAATTGAAATCACTTCATTTTGTGTTAGAATTTATAAACTATTTTAGTGTTTTGCATGTGAAAAATTCTATTCTATATTCTATTGTTATGCAAATTAAGAAGACTCTATCTTACTGATCGTTGATCAACCTGAAATACTAAGCTCAAGTCAGGATGAATTAAGAGTTCCTTGATTCTCAACTCGGCGGAATATTTATGGCAGTCCCTACGCTACCGAGTTTCCTGATTCTCAACTCGGTGAAATATTTACAACAGTCCCAACGCTACCGAGTTCCCTGATTCTCAACTCGGTGAAATATTCACGGCAGTCTCAACGCTACCGAGTTCCCTGATTCTCAACTCGGTGAAATATTCACGGCAGTCTCAACGCTACCGAGTTCCCTGATTCTCAACTCGATGAAATATTTACAACAGTCCCAACGCTACCGAGTTCCCTGATTCTCAACTCGGTGAAATGTTTATGGCAGTCGCAACGCTACCGAGTTCCCTAAAATCAAGAGAAATAAGGTCGCAATGTTATAGAAAATTTATACTGTAATATGTCGCTGGTGTGTAAACAGTGATATTTGTGTATTTGTATTGTATTTTCTATTATAGTTAACGCTCTATTTACTGAATGCTGTTAATATCACTTGCTTTATCTGCTATTTTTCTACAAATATGCATGCAACAATTCTATATAAAGATTTACAAGCTCATAACCAGCAACCAGTTACAATACAACAGTCATCGTCTGAAATACCGGTACTACTTATCTTCAACTGAAATTTGCTAAGTCTGGTCTGAAGATTAGATTGGTTATACGTTGAACCAAAATGAGTTTAAACCGGTCTTAAGTTGTTACATTGTCTATAGAACCAAAATGAACTTGGACTGGTCTTAAGTTGTAAACTAAAAGGAATTTCCAAATTGTCTTGAAACCACGGTAAGCCTTCACTGTGTAACTGGTTAATGGCGAAGGAGAATTGCCTCGTGTCATAATATTAGAGATAATAGAAGATTGAGGCAGGAATGAATGATAATTTCAGACTCACAAAAGAAAGGTGCTACATACATTTCCAACTGATGATTTTATATAATGTTACATCAAGATGTTAATTAGAAGATTAATTATTAATGAATTAAAATGATGATATGTTATACACCTGTATATATATAATGTGGTACTCTATTTACATATATTCTTTATACTGAAATTATATACAGAAAATTATTTTGTAAAATGGAAATTGTGAATAAATGTTAATGGGAAAGGAATCTTTATCTCACGTCTTCTAGTCGGTTTGAGTTATTAATTTCAGTGAGAACTATCTTCATGCTTCCTCTATCCTCAGCAGCAACACACCTCTCCTCACCAGCAGCCCCACTTCCCTCACAGCGAGACTGACCCCCTCACAGTTGTATGGAGACACTGACTTGATCCCCTCACAGCTGTAAGCAGACTGACTTGATCCCCTCACAGCTGTAAGCAGACTGACTCGACCCCCTCACAGCTGTAAGCAGACTGACTCTACCCCTTCCCCTCACAGCTTTAAGGAAACTGACTGGACCCTCAGCTCAAGAGGAATGAGCGTTCCCGTCGTTGAAATGAGACTTGAACAAAGTTCAATGTAAATTTATGAAAAAAATGTAGGAACTCATGCATGCTTAAAATAGAACTTAAAAGCACTAAAACACTTCCTGGTGATCAGCTTAATTTAACATGCTTAAATAGCTACCAAGAAAATGGCTTAAAGGCGCTTATTCTTGTGAAGAAAATGTGTGAAATTATAGCATTTTCTATAAAGTATATAACTTATTAGCCATAAGAACCGATTAGATTAAGGAATGGCACAATAGCTCGGTGGATAAGTCGGTATTAGTCTAAGAATTTCAAACAGCAGTTGATGATTGTTTCAAATTAACTTCAGCCTTCAGAGGCAACGAGTACAGACGTTTATGAACAGGAATCTCATTTTGAAAGATGGTCGAGTATCGGTATTTCATCGCTGTTTCGATCCTGGTCGTAATTTGGAACTCGAATCCGGTCGAATCGAATACAGTATCCAGTAAGTAATTAATATATATATATATATATATATATATATATATATATATATATATATATATATATATATATATATATATATATATATATATATATATATATATATATATATATATATATATATATATATATATATATATATATATATATATATATATATATATATATATATATATATATATATATCTAATATTCAACTTCCACGGGCTAGTAGCACAGTCTCATGGCTTAAAGCTAAGACCAGTCTAAGACTGCCCGGCAGATAATTCTATGACTGAATTAGGATTAGTCTTCAAGACCACTTTAAGACTCATACGTACGGTAACTCAAAACTGTGCAATTGATCCTAATCTAAATTGTGGGTCCACTCTATGATGTTAGATGTTATTTCAGTACCCGAAGGCTGTCTGTTACCGCATTCTATTGGACCGTGTCTGGGTAGATTCAGACGATGGTATTTCGACGAACCGCTTCTGATTTGTCGTTCATTTATTTGGGGAGGATGCGACAGCAATAGTAACAATTTTAGAACTTTAAGAGGATGTCGACGCGCTTGCCATATTCGGGGTAAGTAGTGGACGTCGAAAGCCGCGATCACACGGAAACGATTCGGCCCGGGTCAAATTGGCCAGGATCAGGCCCGAGTCAAATTAGAGAGCGCGTTCACACCTAAACTCACTCTGATACTAAACAACTTATATAACTTATAAAAGACAAAGTGAGTTATTTCCGGAGCTTAGTAATTTACATGATTTGACACGTGCCAAAATTAGGCTCGGGCCTAGTCGCTCGTGCTATCGCGGCTGAATATGACTTCATTCATAGTCTATAGCTACAATTAATGGGTGATTAATTCATCTGCCGGTGAATTGCAGGTAAACGGTTTGCGAAAAGGGATCAACTGGCGCCATTTCCTCAAATATCGCCGCAGGAAAGTCGCCCAATAAATGATGGCAAAGTATCGGCATTGAAGGTTGCGTTAGTACCGACAAAGGTGAACGGGACAGAACCCAAACCGGCCTCCGGCCAGAAACCACTCACAACGAAACCAAGTTCTAAACCATCCACCCCTAAACCCCAACCACCCACTCCTAAATCAAAACCTGCTGCTCCTAAACCAAAATCTGCCGCTCTTAAACCAAAAACACCCACTCCTAAACCAAAACCAAAATTTGCTGCTCCTAAACCACAACCAAAATCTGCTGCTCCTAAACCAAAATCTAAACCACCCTCTCCTAAACCAAAACCGCCCACTCCTAAACCAAAACCACCCACTCCTAAACCAAAACCACCCACTCCTAAACCAAAAACACCCACTCCTAAACCAAAACCGCCCACCCCTAAACCAAAAACACCCACTCCTAAACCAAAATTACCAGAAACAAAAACGAAGCCAAAACCTAAAAAGTCTGTGATTAAGGCGAGGAAGAAATCAATCATGTGTAAGTAAAACCACTGAAACTAGAAAATGTAAATTATTCATTATTAAATATGGATCGCTACGATAATTATTAGTGATATCAATATTATCAAAAATGGTGTAAATATTATTTTCAGCGGTTAATAGAGCGTTGTTCGGTCCCTGTGTAAGGCTTGTGTACATGCGCTTACGAAGGCAATATTTCAGTAAAGAAGCTGCGTTACGAAAAGCCATCAAAATATGTCTGAAAATGTGAAAATAAAATTCCAGAATCGATACTTAAGTCTATGATGTACTTTAATTTTGTAAAACTAATCCTAGTAAAATAATTCATTAGATTGCTGCTTGAAATTATGGATCAAGTGGCACATTTATTGTGACGTAGATTCGATGAGAATATGGCCTTACTTTAGACTGGTCTTAATTTATTCACTTAAATTGGTAATAGAACCCAAATTATATACCTTATTGTAGTCTTAAATTGATTGTTAGATTGGCTATGGAACCAAACTGAGCTTAAACTGGTCTTAAGTTGTTAGATTGGTTATGGAACTAAAATGAGCTTAGACTGGTCCTAAATCCAAGCCTGGTTTCTGATATCATTATTACAAGTTTATACTCGCAATTCAACACAATGGATCAATTGTGATTTTAGTTCACTGAAAATCCGCCAGAAGGAGTAAAACATCGAAATACCCTTTAGACCCCCTAGGGAATTACAAAAACCTCCCGAAATAATAGTTAGCAGTGTTCAAAATACATCTATGTATTCAAAACCATTTCAAATTACTCCTAAATTAGTTAATTAGGTAACGTAATTATTTGTCTAACGTTTTTGAACTTATTTAGAAACGACTGGAATTTTCATGTCTATTCAGACAGTGCGATAAATACATGATTCAAATTCAATTCCAGTCGTTTCTAAATAAGTTCAAAAACGTTAGACAAATAATTACGTTGCCTAATTTATTTATTTACGACTAATTTGAATATGTTTTGAATACGTAGGTGTGTTTTGATAAAGGTCTTGTTTCATTTCGGGAGGTTTTTGTAATTTTCTGGAGGGTCTAAAGGGTATTTCTAGGATTTACTCCCTCTATTGGATTTTCAGTGAACTAAATTCACAATAGATCTTTTGTATAGAATTCGGTAGAATTTTCAATACAATACGAAGAGAAAGATACGGGTGTCCTAGGTTCGAACCCGGCGATGGAACTGTGCATTGGTCCGCCTTGTTCTTTTAGCTATTCCTAACATACCTAAATAGTTGAGCAGAATAAATATCTTGTTTCGAACGACTTTGATTCTTTTGGATATGTATTTTATTTTCAATATACAAAACTCAATAATCATTTCAAATATACAAATATGAATATTGAAGTATATACATAGTATAAATTCAAAGGGAGATATAATTTGCGGACCCGGTTCGACGACGACAGCTGCGGGTTGAATTCGACTTTCCAGTAAGAATTAGTCCATTTCCAGAAACCCGTTCCACAGTAATGCCGATTAAGTGAGAAGCCTAGTGTGAGCTTATTTTCAAATGTTGAGTCAACAGTTGACCTGTATTGAGGACTCGGTTCAACTGTGACGTTCCATTGCTCATGAGTCAGATCTTAACCAACAAACGTGGAACTGGATCTAGAAGTTACATATCGCTTTTACGTGATCCGCGCCATCACTACTGACGTTTCAAATTGTTATCCAATGACGATACTGTAAAACAAAATGAAAATGTACATTTAGATTTCATAAACAACTCTGATTAAAACGTGGTTTGTTACTGTCACTGTCCTGAAAACTGGATCCTGGTTCGAATAAAGCCTTGAATGGAACGGACTGTTTGTAGGGAAATTGCTGGATCCCCGTAATTACAAGGACCTTTACGTGTAAAACTTACATTGAATCTCTTAATTGGTTTTCCCTGTCGAATACTATCGTGATCTGAGGTCGGACTGATACACAATGCCAAACGCTGAAACATAACATTTACATATTTTCAACGCATTTGCATATCATTAGGTGGCGAATAAGTGGAGAAAACAAGGACGTCTTCAGCGAGGAATCGACAAGACCGAACGTTTTAACATCGTATATAGCAGGATCCAGGAGGTGTTATGAGATCCGAATAATGGCCCATTCATTTGAAGGTACTCTATACCTAAGATGGCAAAATATTGTCGTAGAAATATCTAAGATATATAAGAGCCAAATTCTCTAAAACAAAGGCAGAATTTTGTCGAAAATTCATGAAAGGAGTATTTCAGTATACTGCCAAAACGCTTGCTCTTGTCAAATCGATTTACCCTAAACAAATGTTTAAGACCCACAGATTCCCAAACACCCATCCTCCCTCTGCCGGGACTCGAACCTGATGGCATCGCTACACTCAGCCACGGCACGAACCCCTGCATCAGTAGACCGGGTGCGCAGGTACATGCGCAGCTTTCCGAACGAAAACTGGCGGCACCAATCAGATTGCTCGTTGTATAATCGTTGAGGCAAATTTCAAGGAAGAACTATAAATGGGAAAACCCGGGCTAAAATAAAACGTCATCTGAACTGCGCATGTATCTGCGCACACGGTCGATTATGGCAGGGTTTCATGCCGTGGCAATCTCGATGCCATCAGGTTCGAATCCCTGCCGGGGGAGGATGCAAACATGCGTCCATATTCAGATTACCTGTTTCCCATTTGTAGCTTTCATTTTAACTGCGATGAAAACAGCGAACGACGGAAGTAGAATGATACTGGATAGTGTTATAAACCATCCGACACCATTCGCCCAGGAAGGATATAAATATTTACCGGTTCCCTTCGCGTACACTAGCGGTGTATGCGACGAGAAACTGTAGATTACTATTACCTACAAAACAAAATAATATCCGAAAATGATCAGAATTTAACAATCGGTTTCAACAGTTGTCGGTTTAGTTTTGACTCTAAAGATTTCGTTTTTAAAATCAGTTTATTTCCGATATTTTCACTCTTCGTGTCAAATTTAATCGATATCTGGGAACTGTGTTCCGCTGCAGACCGCGACCGTCTATAAAGCCTTTTAGATTACCGGATAACGCCCCCTTACGGAATTTTCGAACACTTACCAATATGAATACAGGACTAATGATCTTCCAACAAACCCTCCAATATATTCCCGGAACAAATCCTAACATCGTTTTAGCGTCGTTGCAGAAATTGTGTAAACCTAGGATACGAATGAAAATCATCTTAAGAATTGTTTTTCATTTTGGCACCGAATTCGCTTACAAGTTAATAGGACCCTTATGTCGGGGTCTTTTAAGAAGTCTCACAATAGAATTATATTTCTAACAAATATATATCGTAAATCGGGCTGATCTAGAGATAACACTAACACTGATAAGACATTTTTAGGCTAAACAAAATTGATACGTTGTTTCTCCGCTCTGCTGAGCTTAGATATTGACCCGGCCGGCCGCCTATCTACCCTATACATTACTTTTTTTAAAATCGTGATCAATTTTACCATAACAGACCCGGCCGCTATAGAAATGAACTGTTTATAAATTTTATCATATTTTACAAAAAAGACCCGGCCGCTGCGGAGAAACAAGGTATCATCATTTTTGTTTAGCGTTACGTACCGTAAACCCAGGAAACCGCGATACATTGAGTTAATGAGACGAATAAGATTGACGTGCCGGCTGCGTAAGTATCCATTAGAGTTACTACATATACTCCACCCTAAAAACAAAATCCATTCAATTTAACATACAGGCCTTGTAGTCCAACGTTTTTGGCCGGACCGATACGGCGAGCGTCAAACTGGCACGGACCCATTTGGCACCAGCCGTAACTTAAAACCGTGAAAACTTACGTAAGTGACGTTAATTAAAGAGAACATAAACGATATAACGCACAACACGAAAGTCGCGAGTTCTCGACTGTATTTCAATTTGGCGAATTGTGGTTTAAATTCATCTCGAATTGCCGTTAAGATAGCTTCCAAACCGCCGAACTACAAATAGAATTTCATATTATCATTCCATTTTATGACGACTTTAAAAAATAATACTCTATGTTCGCTGAATTTCGACTTCAGGGTATGAATCAGTTGTGCAGTCGTCAATTTAGTCCAAACGTGTCTTGAATCTCAAGACTGCTCAAATATTGTCAGCTAGATTGGCTATAGAACCAAAATGATCCTAGACTGGTCTTAAATCTAGATAATGACTGCGCAACTGGCTTCTGGCCATGAAAATATTGGGCAAATCCACAACTGTGGAACTGGTCCAGGCGGGGCTTCATCTGCGAGGTCCTGACGAACGTGGCAACATCTAAACAAAAACCTTTCTGCTTATAAACACTTACAGAGCTATCCAGTCCTAGGGTCAGTAACATGATGAAGAATATGACCGACCAAACCTGTGAGCCGGGCAATGTGGCAATAGCTTCCGGATAAACGATGAACACCAGACCTGGACCTAGAAAATATCGAACATCAAGACGACGATGGTTAGGGGAGTTTATTCAGTGTCGAAATTGAAATTTATTTTCATGAAAAAGATGCATTATTGGAGGTTATCAAATAGGAATGAATGATATAATGTAGGAAAATGTAACAAGAAGATGTTCGGGCTTTAAGGTGAGACCATGGGTCGGTGATCCAAGCCGTTTTAACCAGAAGCATTCGACACTCACACCATGTATACAGGTAAACACACAAATGAAGCTTGGAAATTAAAAAATGATATTTAATTAGCACGTTTTTAATGATTTATGTTCAAATTTAGGGGAATTAGAAGATTCTCTGTTCTTACCATCAGCTACGACATTATCAATGCTCACTCCTTTCGACTGAGCCATGAATCCCAAATAGGAGAATATCACGAATCCTGAGAATATACTGGTGAAACTGTTCACTACACACGCGCATAAACAGTCCCTGAAAAACATTGCAATATAATCAGATTTACGTCCAGGTTACAGCAAACATTCATAAAATACTAGTAGTCTTTCATTATGGATTTTTGGTAAGACCCAAGATAATGACTATGCACCTATAGGTCCTAGTGTTTATGGCTCAGGGAGTGAAAGTCGATGAAGGAAAAAGGATGACCGCTTAAAGACGGTTATACTCATATAAAGAATCTGGTCATACGGATGCTGAGCCGAGCGAAAAAGTTGAAAAAGTAAGTAAAGAACAACATATTCTCATACAAAGTACAGGCAACGAACAATATAACCAATGTCATTAACGGGAATCGAACCCGTAGAACGACCCAGGTTCAAGTCGGTGACTCTAACCGTTCGGCCACCACACTTCTGATGGTATAGTTTACCTGTAACAATTATTATTGAAGTTATTATAACTGCTGTAGGCGATGTGAACCCCGAACCCGGCACCGACTGAATAGAATATCTGAACAGCCGCATCGATCCATACCTGAAAATAACGAGACAAACATTGAAACCCTCGGAATTCGGTTTCCTTCGATTGTTATGTAACATTTTGACGGTGAAATTTCCCAGATAAAACACAGATGAATAGAAACATTTAGTTTTCTTTACGAAATGAACATAAGTTAAAAGATAAACGTTGGAACTAAAAGTGAGTTTACATCTCGTAACGAACCAAATTAGTCATATGTTGCCTTTACAGCTGTGCAATTTGGCACAGCAATCTAATGAATTATTGCCATGAAGAGCAAAACCTATTATTCTTGAACGCCTGAAATTAACCTTGACATTTTTTTCTATGGCAGTTTAAATATAGAATGTATCACTGACAGAGTTTTTTGTGTGTTACTGCGGTTGCGTCTATAAACTCATCCATCCATCGAGCTGTCAAGTATAAAGCGGTTATTTATAAAATTCCCCCAGTTCCGCCTGGATGAACTTTGTTCTGCATCAGTTAACGGAGAAACCCGCCAGATGATAGTCTCAGTCTCATAAAAAGACACTATATATTTCTTTTACTTTTGTTATGTTCTATTTCAACGTCGGTTTCATAGGTATACAGTATATGTTATTTACAAGTTCGAGCGTATCTTCTAACTTATACATTTTACGTAAGTCACTGTAGGATCTCAAACTTTCTGGTTTTTAGGGGCTCATCCGGATCTCCGACTTTTGGGTACCTTTATACTTCCAGGAGGGTGAGGGGTGGGTGTAGTTATTGAAAACCCCTCATGAATTGCCAACCCTTCAGCAGCAGCACCTTATCTGTTGAAGTATTTCTACTCAAAAGCCCACTGTTTAATTCGTGGCGCTATTCATTTTCACACTCCCCCCTAATCGGCAAAAAGAAACTTTAAACCTGCGTATGATGCAGTGAGTAAAAATACTTTGGGGCACCTTCATAAGAGCCCTACCGAAGCATCGCCAAGGCGATCAATTTTAGGCGTGATGAAGTAGAGAATTCCTTCTTTAGCGCCTTCTAATAGAACACCTCGAACCAGTAAGATCAACAGGACCACGTACGGCATCGTAGCTGTCACCCAAACAGCCTGCAAACAAAACAACATAATATTTCTATGATGATCCATACAAAAACAAGAATTGAATTTAGTCTAGTCTAAGCTCATCGTGGTTCTATAGCCAATCAAACAACTTAATACCTTATATATCTGATAAATCCTTACCTTACCCATAGATTTGACGCCCTTGAACAAACTAAAGTACAGTAGGATGAATACTAGCAGCGTACAACCAGCTAGCTGCCATTTTGGCGTTCCCAAATCGTGTATTCCTTCACTCAGATGTAGACTTAATACTGACCTCCTGATGGAAAATTTTTGAAAAAAATATTTTCGATTCACAAATGTCCAAAGTAGCATGCAGAGATTTACATCATGAAGTGGGCAAAAGTCCGGGCAAGATTCTTTTCTTCTACTCAATTCTTGCATGATGAATCATTTTGAAAAATGGCTAGTAATAAATTAAGTCGAAAGGTCACTACTGCCTTACAGATTTTCCCTATAACCGTAGTTTTTACTTCAATTAGAATATCAACAGATTATCAACTGAAATTACTCGCCATTGATTCAACAAAATATCCCGTTCCATTCGAAATTACTAAATTACCAAATTTCTCCGACGAAACTTACTCAAAATATTCGGCAGCTGGAGAAACCCCAAATGTACTATTAAGATGGATATGTTGCGTAGTTTGGTTGTAAGGTAATGTTGAGTTTATAGTTCCGTTGGCGGATACATTCTGATGGATATCAGGGGCGTAGGCGTCCCAGCAGTAAGGCGTATTCCACCAGTTACCACACGATGTCCATGGTAACTTGTTTAGGGTGAACGAAGCGAAGAGGTATTGCATCGACCACGATATCACTACATTGTAGTAGAATGACACGTACAAACTGATCAAACAGGCGCACCATCCGATTCCTGAAAGTTTATGAGAATTTTTCGGTTAAACTGCTTGTATCAGTGCGCACGGAAACGTCCTGGGGACATGTCTGTTAAAAATAATTTCGAGGTTAATCGCGAGTTTGTAAACCTCAAAAATCGCTTTTAACTGAGAAAAAAATTTTTTTAATAGAAATGTCCCCAGGATGCTTCCTTAACTACGGATATGTTTTGCACGTTACAAATTAACAAATTTAGCCAAACCAAGGGGACCCAGAGGACAATTTTGAAGGACTTGTCTCATCCAAAAATGGCACTTTGATATGCAAAAAGGCAATATTAGGGTCACTATCGCACTGAAATGCATCAATAATTTTAGTTTGCAAAATGAAAAAGTTTGATGGACTTAAGTCTCAGAAGTTCCTCTGGATCGACCGCTGCAAATATCCCCGAACTAGTGGAATTTTACCTTTGAATATGGGACCTATCTTCCAGAGACTGATGACGCCTTCTCGGTGATACTGACCCAAAATCAACTCCATGTAGAACAGAGGTAGAGCTCCGAATAACATCATTGAGAAATACGGTATAAGGAAAGCACCTGTTTCGAATATAGACAAAATACCGTTGAATTTCAAATGATCAATAATAAAGATTTCGATATTATTGAAATTAGGAAGAACTAATGAACAGTAACTATCGACGTTACTGCGGCAATCGAGGATTCCACTTGTGGCAATCGAGGATCATACGGTGTCGCTAGTGTGCAGTAGGACATCATCAACTACTGCGGCAATCGAGGATTCCACTTGTGGCACGTGAGGATCCGCCAGGTTCGCTAGTAGTTTCTCGGTTAATCAATAATCAATGAAAACTATACCAAAGACTTAGTAGAAAATTCAATCCAATATTTGGATAATTTATAAATTTGGTAGTTTAAAAATCAAGTTCAAGATGAACTTATTTAGCCAACGTTCAAATCCTCAATCCAATCAAAAACACAATTAAAAAATGAAGCATGAATTGTTGAATTATGAAAAAGTCGAGGCACTTCGAATATATATTTTTAACTACGTGACGTGACTAAGCGGGTGAACAACCGTTTAATGAAGGCATATTGACATTGAGAGATAGAGTTTATATAGGTTGATTAGAACTGGTTTAGCATTTTCTATCTGTGCCATTGGCACCATTGAAATACACCGTAACCTGTCATACGTTCAATGAAAGAATATACTCTGTGACAAAAACCAGCGGTTGTAAAATACAGCACGTAAAATACAGAAGACGACTGTTCAAACAGATGTCTGTGTTTATTGATTTCAATTCACCCAGACAAACTGTGATAAAAACTCCACTTCAGTTCCTGACATACGAATTAAGTGAAATAAAACGTAGTCGTTGATCGATTTGACGAAAAAGTGCGATAAAAAGGCATTTTATAGGCTTAACCTGATTGTGCGAAGGATTTTGAAATGTCTCCGTTGGGCTCAATTTGTAGATACTCAGTTCCACACCCACGATAAGACTGGGGCCGACGTGTGCAGTCAGGCCTTCAGCCCTAAAACTTTAACAAATCTTTTTTTTAGATTGGCGAGGGGCTCAAATGGTCATAGACTGATCTTAAATAGAGTGACTGCGCATTTGGGCCCCAGGAATCGTCTCCTGATCTACTACCATTTGCAATTCGTAATATATTTTATTGTCATCATAATATCTATAAATATATATTTTGTACGGACGAACGAATGCTGTAAAATCTAAAGAGTTACCCCCATCAATTCGAAAACCTGAATCTCCTATAATACCGATTAACTGTTGTTGGAACGGATTTATCATTTCACATCGTGTTAATTAAGGCAATTAACGCTGTTGAGTTAATGAACATGTGACCTAGAGATAAATAGCAGGAATTATCCAGTTCGAGATTTCAGGTTGCACTATTGTTCACGTACATTATGATAATTTGTTCGTAGATCGTGTGAATTCTTGGTATATACACATTAATGTCAAACCAACTGTTGTGTATATTGATGTTCATTTATTCTTCCTCGCATTAAAAGGCTTCGTCTGTATATAGGTTAGGATTGAGTGACATAATGTGGTTTGTGCCTTTTTCACGTTGTCTTTTGTTTACGGATTTACAAATAAAAGCAGAACTCAATCAATAGTTCAATGCTATTCAGGAACATCTGGAACCACGGCACACATTTTCTGTTGACCTATTTGGCACTGTTCTTGCGACTAGGGTCCTTACTAGCACCACAGCTGGGCGGTTCGCGATTGCAAACAATGTCAGTGGGCCAGGTTGAAGCTTGAGTTTTTGAGGAGGCAAAAAGTCCAACGGAAAACATTAATCAATGCACGCTTGAGTTTTACAAGCAGTCACCAGCAGATCGGGTTTGCACGTATCACGTCTGATGGTTTTTTGGTCACATTCACTGACATGGTTTTATTCTTGGCCATTGCGATAGGAATGCCTTGAAAACCTATTTAATGCCAAGATAGCAGATAGTTCTACACTAATTAACGCACTTGAGCTACAGTATTTAAACTGGGTGAAGGCTAGATCTGAAGGTTTTACCACATTTATTGAGACAAATTAAGGCAATTCTGGTAAATCATATAGGGAAATAAATATCTTAAATTTAGCGAGTTCACGATAAAGGCATTGCTTTTCAGGGAAAAATACCACTGAGACTTTAATAATCTGGGGAGGAATAGGCGAATATTTTTTTGGTGTTATTTACGGTTATAGGTCGAGTACTCAGACAAACTGAATGTATGATAACAAGATCGTCGTTTTGCGGAGAAAAAAGTGAAAGAAATGTCAACAAACATATTATATGCCTATCAACGATGATAACATAATGGCCTCATCGGGTTTTTGTACCGTTTTTGGGGCTTTTGAAATTGAGGTTAATGATTGAACGATTACACATTTATTCAAACAAATAACACCATGAAAATTTAGGCCAGTGAGCGGTAGAAAAGCAACCGTCAATATTTGATTAAAAATACCTCACTTTACCTGAAATTGAAATGTTTTACGTGTTTTAAATGTCATAGAACTAACTTAACCTTAATAATCATCTTAAAAATCTCTATCCAAAGGGTAAAATTTGAAGATTTGTCAATTGTAATTCACCACTATAAAACCGGGCCCGAATTAAGGGATAACTTTGATTAAAACCGGGCCTAGGTTAAGGGATAATTTTGATACCCAGTGTATAAAACCGGGCCCGGGTTAAGGATTCATCCCTAGATGGATGATTTCGATACCCAGTCTATAACAAGGCACAGGTTGAGGATTTTACCCCAACGATAACTTTGGTATCCCGTCCATGAATTTAGGCTCCGGTTAGGATTACTTCGATGTCTATGTAACTGAGCCTTTCTTCAGTAACAATGTTTTGAGTCATCTCTGAAGTGTCTATGAAATAGGTCTAAATTGTTTACGTTCGTTTTTTTTTATTTCTGTACTCGTAACACATGTATCGTACACTTTTATACACATGTATATATCAGTAGCCTATACTAGAATAACGATATTTAAACGGCCTATTTCGATTATATCCCATTTGACACCACTTAATACGATGTCAACACGATAAATAAATAAAAATATCCACGTCGTAATAACAATAGAATGGTTAAATTGTATCGAATACGTCGTATATTTATAGGGTATATAAACTGCGAACATATTCAATAGACAAAGGAAAACTATCTTCACCACTTAGTCGTACAACATTTAAGGACATTAATGAATTTTAAGGACAAATGTACTTTAGTAGCAATTTTCAAATCAATTATTTCATTTAAGTGACAATGAAATAACTGAATATTCGCTGCTTCAGTTTGTCAACACAATCGGGGTAAAACGTAATTCTGCAATATTATTGAGAAGTTTATAGGATTGAAAAGTCTAAAACTTGCGCCACAACATTATTTAGGCTGCTCAGTAACGGATTGGTTGATAAAAAATGTGGCCAGATCGAATCGTGTTAGCGCTAATTCATTGTATTTGCGAGAAAAGACTAAAAGCGATGTGACTAGTGCATGTACTAGTGCACGACAGCTTCATGTAAAAGACTAAATAAGAATTGTGTCGTTGAAAGTTGACTGTTTTGTAGTTGTATGATATATTTCATTTACCTCCGCCGTTTTTATAGCATAAATACGGAAATCTCCAAACATTTGCCAAATCGACGGCGAAACCGATCGTCGAGAGTAGAAAATCAAAACGCGTTCCCCAAGTCAACCGGGCTCCGGCGTCTTCATCACCGACAACATCAACAGCAGTTTCATCACCTCCCGTATCAACAATTTCACCATCGACTTTTTCTAACGCGGTTTCATCGTCATTTTCGCCGTTATTTCGCGGCAACATCGGATAAATTTGAGTCTTATGATCCACTTCCATGATCTCAAGTTATAGATAAACCTTTACACGACGAATTAAACCTTTGATAAAAATCCGCTAAAGCGTCCTCCTCACGGCGGTTTGAACAGTACTGGCGCTCCGCACTGTGTGTATGCATGTGTGTGGCAGCCGCCTGCTTAGCGCGCGCGAACCTCTCAGCTCCAACTGATTATAACTACTCGCGAAAGTCCAAGTAAGTCCAAGTAACGCAAGTTTCTGAAAAAATGTTTCCGCATTTTATTTCCGGGAAACAATACAATTTTGAAAAATGGTCTTCGTCAAACGTCGCGTTCAAGTCGAACCTTTCGATCTTTTTGTTGACATATTCTCTAAAACTCACATTTCCCGTCTGGTTTTATATGTTTTTTCTTTTTTCGGTGACGCATTAAAATCGACGAATGTATGGAAATTGATATCAAAACCTGGATGAATGAAAACAGCTCTCGTCATTTGTTGTAGAGGGTAAATACAACTAGAGTGCAGCTGTCAAAAGCAATAAAAATAATATATGGCTATGATATGCAGCCTATATATATAGAACGAGCTCGGTTACGAACCGGATGGTCGTGTCAACTACCGTTAAATTGATTATGAAATTTTTTCAATAGCACGAAAAAATGAAAAGCAAGGAAGGCAATAACGGAGAGATTTAATTATGGATAGAATTCCATTTTATTTTACACACATTTATACGTCTATACGTGTATACAATTTATAAAGATTACGCATTAGGAGCTTATTCGATGCAGATTGATTCAAAACATCGTTTCTTACGGTACTAACTTTAAACCGACCCGTGGTAGTTCAAACGTTTTGAAATTTGCTTATCAATGCAATCGTACAGAAAATATCTATGCCAACATAAATTTTTAGAAGTATATATTCAAGTAAAATTCAAACTGAAAGCTGAAAAAGAGGAAAATAAAAGGTCCTTCCTACACGTGATCGATGCAGTAACATTCATCATTAACATACAATAACTATTAATTCCTGTTTCGGTTTTAATTGTGTCGTATAAACAGAAGAAATCCACTATTCGAATGTGTGAGCTTTATTGCCATGTGGAAACTATGATAAAAAGATTGATTCAATAGGATTCGAACCCGAGCGCGCAGGCCCGTTAAAGGATATATACATGCATATACTGACGTACATTCATTGAAAGCTACGAGACCCACCCGTATATTCTAGACGAGCCCACAAGACGACAACGCTATTTGGATCCAATATCATATCTATTCTCGAGGCATGGCAGAACAATTATTTATTTTGAATATAGATTTAATGAATGCGAATATTCTCTTGTTTACCACGAAAGCCAGAAAGATGAGAAACCCTTGAGAAGAATTCAGGACGTTGAAGAAGTACCAGAGGAAATCGCTGTTTACGAACGACGCTACGAACCCGATGATCCAAGTTACTCCGGTCACTAATGCCATCCGATAGAAAATAAAAACCGTGGTTCTTCTGTTATCTGACGAGAAAGACGTTTGTCGAATGCGATGAACTGTTACCGTAAATAAAATGAGATTGACCAAATCGAGAATGGCGATCGGTACAACGAAAGCGAACAGCAAGAACAAAGTATTCTTAAACCAACAGGTGCGAGGACTACCGTAGATCATCCGGGAAAATCTAGTCGAATCAGTTTCCTCGAGAAAAACGCAAGGTCCGACGATCAGCATAGGAGAAAGCCACACCGATAACAAATAGAAAACCAAAACCTTCGAGGAGTTTGATAATTTTTGGACGTTCGAAAATGTACGCGCCATATGAATAGCGATAGCGCTCATTGACGTAAAGACAACCAACCAGACGTAGTGCTTTATAGCGGCCATAACGACACACAGAAACCCGTCATTCAAACTCAATGTGAACAGATGCAGCGCCTGAGCCATCGCCAGACTTACACAAAAGTTTACGGTCAGTTTCCCGGGGAAAGTGAGAAGAGTTGGGAAAGTAAAGTATACGACGACAGTCACAATAAGACCGGTGATAGACAGACTACCGCATACTAATGTTATAAGAAAGTCTCGATCTGCAAATAGGTCTCCAAAACTTATATTCGAAGCTCGACAAACCATTCCCGTCCCATGGACGTATACTCGAATGCAGTCCGTCATTTTTGTGAAACATATGTTCTTTTTAATCGTATAATTTTGTCCATCATACGTTGTCTGATATATATTATATGACACAAGTGTCTCGTCGTTGGTTTCGTCTATTGGTGACAGTTGTTCGAGCGACGGATTTTCCTCATCCACGTTCCCCGCGGCGGTCGATGTCGTTTCCTCGTGGCAGACGGTATTCGCGGTTAAACTGGTCATGGTATAACTGTATCTGGTAATTGCGACTTCGCTTCCATCGAGGCCGAATAAACACCTGATCAAAGACTCGTAGAAGCTGATGGCCAGCTTCACCTCCGCTACGGATTTGTTCACATACATCTCGAGTAGCTCATCGTTCATGTATTCGAAGTATCGTTGGTATGAATTGTTAGCAATGGTCGTTATAGTACCTATTTCAGTAAAATGTTTTATATTAACGAGGTGTTGGTCGCACGTGCGAAAATTCCAATATTCCATGCTGTAGCGGTATCTTTCCATTATCACGTGCTGTGTGTCATTGAAAGAGATATAAAACTTAAAGACGACAAGGATCCAGATTTTTGGCCACTTTTTCATGTCAAGTTGACACTGGTCGCCGTGCCTGTGGTATCCTCGCGAACAGCCCTCATCTCGACACTTGTATGTTTTCTTGTCAAGCATTTTGGCAGTTTTGGTGCACACCGTTTCGATCGGAAACAACGATATTCGTGGTAAACCTGGAGTACGGAATGTGACGCCATCGACCAGATTAAAATCGAGCAAAACATTCAAACCGTACATTTTATGCCCGTACCTTTCATTAACGCAGATCAGAGCGTTCTCGGTCACGTCTGGTAGCTCGCATCGTAAACAGTACGAGTTACGAAAATATCTCAACTGACCGTTTATTAAAGCTGATATTGGATTATATATCTGTTTACACTTAGTTCTTAGCATTAGATTATCAGCTGTTTTTGGGCAGACGGAATTTCGGAAACGCAATTTTTTGTTGCATGGTTGCATTAGTGCACGACCTAATACAGGTGGCGTATATACCAAACGACAATCTTGTGGTAGAGGTTTTTCCGAGTCGAACGACGTGTTTTTGATGCTTGCTATGACTTCCTCTGGTGTTGCTTTTAGATTGTTATTGTTAGTACAAAGCAGATCTACTTTAAACGGACTGATTTCACTAACGTTGAATCCGTGGCACAAGGCGCAATACATGTTCTTGAATGGTAACCAGTTATCTCTGTAAACCGGTATCTCCGTTATGACGTTCGAAGAAACGGATTCGCAATTTTTTCGAATAGTTAGGTCTTCCGTGTAGCTATCCGGACATCCGGTGATCGCGAAGTATCTTCTAACAATGCCATCGTTCGCAGGTAGTTCAATACAGTCGATGTTAGGAAGCAGTTTTTCTAGTACTTTTCGTCGGGTGGGTTCGTATCTCGTACACGTTAAGGATTCATGATCGCAGCAATTGCCCAAAATAGTGCACACGCAACCGTTATAGCGGGCACACGGGCGCCATGTGTGCCGACAGTACGCTACACCGATACCGTCATCATCGAAAACAATCCGCGGTCTGTGATAGATTTCGATACGTCTATTCGGGAAAGCGCCAATACTTTTCATCTGGTCAGAGCATCCACCACTACCTGAAGTGTAAAAATATGAATTCTTTTTTCTAAGCTATCATTGATTCATCTTATGAGCTTTTGTGTGAATACGGCAAAACAAACGGCTGAAACCCAAACCCAACATGGATTCACACAATAGAACTATTTAACTGCCAAACAAGACCCATTCTCGAAGCCTGCGACCTATATCCCTCGGAAGGGCTTGGAACCTGATGGCGGCGTGAGACTCTGCCACGTTCATCCTTTACAGAGATCCGGGCCTGATGACGTCATGAGACTCTGCCAGCAGGGATTCGAACCCTGCCTGAATAGCCCACATAGTTATTTGCTCACCTTCGCTCCATAAAAAAAGACAGCGCCAATCAGATCGTTGCTGTTGACGACTTACTCGACAAGCATCGAATTTCAGTCCCGTATAACTTGAAATCCTGATTATATTCGACAGATCAGAATCAGAATCAGAATCAGAATCAGAATCAGAATCAGAATCAGAATCAGAATCAGAATCAGAATCCTCATTTTTAACTCATACGAATATACCGTGTTAGATATAAAAACAAATCTCAGACCGTTTCCACAGTCCAGGATCCTGTTCTACCTAGATATCGGTTAATGATTGTCCCAGAGCTTAACATTGGCAACTGAAGCTAGAACTGTACAGCCGGGATCCACTTTATACAAATTTAAACTTAAATTTATTATCGAAAATTCCAAAAAAATGTTTAGAACTCCAAATAAAGCTTATTTTCAGGTTCTGAGGAAGAACTTAAAAGACGATTGATAGAAAATGAATCGGTGAGGATGATGTACAGTCAACCCGCGATTTACCGCCCTCCGTCAGGTTTCTTAAAGTACATATCGATACAAATACATAATAAAACACCCCCGATATACCGCCATACTCTCTTTACCGCCAAAATCATTCTGCACTGATGTGGGCGGTATATCGGGTGTTGACTGTACTTACATAGACATGCTATTAGTAGTAGAACTCGGAGGCGATGGAAACGACGGATCATCGTGGACTGTACTGCATTATCGGTTATATTACTTTCGTTTACTTATTCAGAAACTGCAACCAACGTAGCTTTTATATTTTCACTCGCCGGCCTATCGAAATGCGCTGCATCTGTTTAACCGATGACTGACGGAAATTTGACATCGGAACAAATCTAATCTGTCGCGCGAGTGATGATTGAATCGCGTCGGACGCGTGTGAATTAAATAGTAATCACGCTCAAAATAACTGCTTAACGGAAGACTCAGTTTTCATTCAATTAAGCAATTGGTTAGATGCCGGATGAACAGAAAAAAACTCGGAGAGGGGGAAAGTTTCAGCCACAAATCATAAATAACCTGAAATTTTTGGCATTGGTTTATCTCGATTTTAAAAGATTTTGGGATCGCGAACGAGTGGAAAATAGCATCGACGATAACTTGATATTCGGTAAACGACATCTACATTTACAAGAACAACTACAACAGAACCATGTACTGAATCATTGACATCGTTTATACAGCGCTTTTTTGAAAAAATTAATGAAATCTACATTTACAATATTTTCAACATTTAGATCTATCGCGGAGCCATCCTTTGTGGCGATTTTATTTTCACAAGATTATTTGTTTCATTAACCGTAGCTAGAATTCTATAGAATTGACTCGTTGTCCTGTTCCGGGTGAATTGTGGGGCACACATGAAGAGATTCCCATTCATATAAATAATGACGTCACCGAAGATCGCGCTCCGGAATTCCAGTCTAAAGCACGCCAATAATCAACCCGTTCACTGTGGCCGAAGGGCGTTCGTCTCCTAGACTGAAATCTTTTCCTTCAGATTTTCTGGCTTTATTTAATCTTTAATAATACGTAGTCAGCAGGACCCAGTTCCACAGTTGTGAGTTAAGATTTGACTCTGAGTTAACTCATTGAAAATGAACTAACTTCAACCCAGAGTTAACTCTAACTCACAACAGTGGAACTGGGTCCTGTTTAATTCTGTTTTGAATCCCTGTTCCACAGATACATACGCTTCTTAAAGTATTAACTGGTTGAAAAAACAGAATCAAATTATCAGTAAAAGATACTTTTTGTTTACAGCGAATTTACAAAAATCGTAACGAAACATGAAAATTTAAGGTGTCGGCCACGGGAACATTTTCAATCATATGTTAACTAAACTGGATAGAAAAAAAAGTCGCTCCTGTCGCGAATCAGAGAATCCCGGTCCAATACTACACGCAGTTTAAGGCCCTGACATAAGTTTCATAGACAAGACTTAGACTTAAGACCGGTCTAAGACAAACTTAGTTCTATAGCCAATCTAACAACTTAAGACCAGTCTTAAGGTTTAAGACCACTTCACTATGGAACCGGCCCAAGTTGTATCAGTCGTGATCTTAAATCTTAAAACTTGTCTTTTAGTCTTAAATTGGCAAGATAATAGTGGTCTTAATAAATGTATCAAATTGGCCACATAACTAAGTTGGCCTCAGACTGGTAATGACTCTTCCGCCAGTGAAGGCACCTCCTGGTAGAATATAATGTCGCGAATCATTCGTTTGCAGGATTCGAATCTGATGGCATTTTGGTGGCAACAATCTCATTCTTTGACTTCTACGCGGGAATATCATTACTTGCCATTGGTCAGTGCTGTGCAGTATGATGTCACACAGCTGTCAGTATATAAGGCCCTGTCACGGGGTCAGTCTTTCCAGTTCGGCCATTTTTCTCTTATAATTTCTGGACACAACAGTAAAGCAATATTACTTCGATTCATTGATGTCCCTGAATAAACCATTTTACAGTTGCTAGCCGCCATTTTGTTAGGGTACTTTTGCCCCGTATTGTTGGGTCATTTTTTTCTCTTTTTTAAAAACCCTCCGTGATGTGTATTGTATCATATTTCATCTGCCCATGGATGGATTTTGACAGTTTCAGCAACATTCAAACCGCATAAATCTCTAGTTTAATGATTTTTACATAACTGAAAACTAGAGATTTATGCGGTTTGAATGTTGCTGAAGTTGTCAAAATCCATCCATGGGCAGATGAAATATGATACAATACACATCACGGATAGTTTTTAAAAAAACGAAAAAAATGACCCAACAATACGGGACAAAAGTACCCTAACAAAATGGCGGCTAGCAACTGTAAAATGGTTTATTGTGTTTCTTTATTTCATCCCTTTTCGGTTGTTTTTCTTTAATTTCTTTCATGTCACGTTTTGTTTTGTCAGTATGTCGGAACATCCTTTTGGGTAAACAGCGTTTATGGCTCTGTTTAGACTCCTCCTGGCTCTCGGTTCCGCTGTTGTAAGTTAACGTTAACTCTGAGTTAAAATCAAATCATTTCAATGTTTTAACGGACTCAAATCTAACTCAGAACTGTGCCGGGAAATGAATCCGGTAATCTGCATTTCTTCTTACATATTTTCAATCGATTAATCCTTATTTGCATCAAAAACAAACTATAATCAGACTTGCTATCGGCTTATATCATACAGTCGTCTTTAGATCCAGAAACTCATGAAGAAAATCTTATAATGGAATGACGAGTATGATCTTAGGCTAAACAAAAATGATACTTTGTTTCTCCGCAGCGGCCGGGTCATTTTTGTAAAATATGATGAAATTTATATACAGTTCATTTCTATAGCGGCCGGGCCTGTTATGGTAAAATTGATCACGATTTAAAAAAAAGTAATGTATAGGGTAGATAGGCGGCCGGCCGGGTCAACATTTAAGCTCAGCAGAGCGGAGAAACAAGGTATCAATTTTTTTAGCCTTAGCTTAAATCGTAATAACGACTAGAACAGCGATTTTATTTTAACACCAGGAATCATTATTCATAAAAATACCAGACCATGAAGACCTTACAGTAACAAGATATCAGATATATACATGTAATATGAGCAAGTTTACATCCATACTAATTACATATAGAATAAACGTATATGATGCGTTCATCACGAATGAGTTATTTTTCATTAAAACAATAAGAAAACAAGGCACAATTTCAACGATAACATTTAGAATTTATCTCCATTTCAATGGAATAAGGAAAACAATAGAATAAGGAAAATCAAACAATTGTAAGTTAATGAAACGGTGCCATTTCTACGTTTAATCTCCATAGATTTGATGAATTCGGTCACCTCAGAATAGCCCTGATTCGCCATCCAGTCGTGCTTTATTCTATCCAGACAATATTCAGTAATTCGTTTGGGTAAGAATCCTCGAGCGATTCGGATGAATAGTAAACCGGTTTCCGGACCACATCTGGACTTCAGTCCGTCGTAACCACATTTGAATACTCGCGACACAATTCTGTAAATAGTTCAAATATTGAAAATGTGATCGCTCGAGTCATGCGGAACATATCTCAACTTTCTTTCTATTTTATAAGAAACAAAAGTGTGGTTTTAGAATGTTCACAAACA
Source organism: Tubulanus polymorphus (assembly GCF_964204645.1). Taxonomy (NCBI): domain Eukaryota; kingdom Metazoa; phylum Nemertea; class Palaeonemertea; order Tubulaniformes; family Tubulanidae; genus Tubulanus; species Tubulanus polymorphus. The sequence goes on along the minus strand of NC_134027.1, from coordinate 1,407,513 downwards.
GAACAAAAATAAAATTGAGAAGGCTTTCTTATGAGGGCCAAATAAATGTCAGAAGGCCGCTACAGCAAGCACACATGACAGACAAAGAGAGTGAGAGAGAAAAGAGTAGAGAAAAGAGAATGAAGCTGCGATGATAGTGATCGCAATGTTAATCTTATTTTATTTGATCACTTGTATCATTTGATCATAGCATATTTCATCGGTCTAGTGTTCTTTTATCTCTGTTTGTTTGTAACTACGATTTTGTAATTTGTTCACTTTATTGTCGTAAGTCTGATGTTGCAAGTCTGATGTTCCAACAAGGATCAATAAGTATCCAATGAGTGACAGTAGTTGAGGTGGTGGTTGATAGTGATAGCGAATGTTATCAGGCAGCAAGACAAAGGCACTGACGAAGACACGGTGATAATAACAATAAAGTCCTTCCGCAACCTAACGATTACGTTGATGTTTAGTAATTTGCGTATCTTATGATTATCGGCAATACTGATTGCAATGTTGAAGGTTCTTTCTTAAAAAAGACAACGATGTTTTCAGAGAAAGGTCATAGGCCCTATATATAACGATGCCACCAACACCGCGTTTAAGATTATCGGCAGGTGTTACTATAGCAACCGCAATTTCCGGTTGAGAGATTGAAAATTAAATCTTGTCTGGAAAGGATAATGATTTCACGCAGAGAAACATTAAATATCTTCAAAACCTATGTTCTATTCAAACCACCAGGTGGTAGTGTTGGTCAAGACCAGGGGTCTTCCCCTTCCACGAAGCCCAGTTTCAGAAATCACCTCAAATCTTAAAACTTGGCTTAGATTTCATTTGAGTTGTGTGGAATTAAGCAAACATCTGTTGCACTAGATTTGGAAGTAAAATTCTTTTAAATCAATATATCACAAGAGACACATGTTTCGCATGAAATCCCAGGAAATGGAACCATAGCGTCGTGACCACGACCATCACGGCCTGTTGGTCTAGCGGTATGATTCTCGCTTTGGGTGCGAGAGGTCCCGGGTTCGATTCCCGGACAGGCCCAGGAGTACTTTTTTGTCGCAATGGGTGCGAGAAGTCCCGTCGTTGGGCGTCATCTGATTCTGTGACAGCGGGTTCGATTTCCGGAGAATCCTGGTCATATTTTTAGTCATTCCGCTGTGAGAGATTCATATCATTCTGTATTTTCTAAGTTGTGTCTGGATCGAGAGATCTAAAGCTTACCGGCACTGAGCTTGAGTGATATCTGTACTCAGTCTCTTCGAGTGTCTTTGCAGATGGTTGATTTTTCGATGGTTCACGTCGATACATTCAGCGGTGACGTTTTGATACTTGTTCATGCACTGACCGTGGATTGAATACACTATCATCGAATAAATATTTTTAGAAAAATGTTAATATAATTTTACAATTCATTATTCGTTTTGCTAATTGCAAGTTTTATCGCAAAAATCTTCAAAATAGAAATGCATTTTAAGGATGAAAAAGATATTGACAATAAAAAAACGTTCAATGCACATGTGGCGACCAAACCCTGGCAATCTATGATGATTTATTATAAGTTTCATTTAGGCGTTGTAGCCCTATGTAGTCGCAATGTGTATCGCGTATCTGGCAACTAAACCCTAGACTAGGCTACAAGGTGTCCTGTGTAGTTGCAATGTGTACCAGTCGTCTCAGTTGGAGGAAAGATAGCTCTGGGGTGCCGAACGGCGGATGGTGGTTACTTACAGTCCAGTAATTGTTTATCACCACAGAATTTGATGATTCCTTGTTTGATCACTTCATCCATGTATGAATTGACGTGATGGCGATCCATTGCTGAGACGGTCGCGCAATTTTCAAGCATACGATTTGTACAAGAAACCGCTTCGTCATACAGTCTACATTATAATATAGAAGAAAGTAACAAATTAGCGAATTCCGATGGGAAAGAAGAGAGAAAGAGAGAAAGAGAGGGAAAGAATGGAGACTTCTACGACGCTGTAGACTATATGTGTATATGATATTATTATCTTATCATCAATTAAGTGACGTCAACTATGACGTCACGTAGCAGCCGAACTCCCTGGGCTCCCATTTAGTCACGTCTAGACGCATAACATTTGAATAATTGATATCGTACCCGCATACGTTACTAATCAGTTTGAGTTCCTCCTCGGCACTGGACACGACTTCCAGTTCTTCGACTTTCTGAGCGGAGTTGATTACCGCAGAAAAACATCGATTCACTCCCGAAACAAAGTGACAACCATTACCGCTAACACTATGAGCTGACCTTGACCCGATCAGTGAGAGATGCATAGTTAGAAAGAGACAGAATTTCCTGATAGTGACTGGAAAAATACAATTGAGAAAATTGAGAACCTGCTGATGTGATCCCGTGTTGATAAACTGTTATTTCTCATTAGAAAATGAGGTTTTTATTGTAATCCCCACTTCTATGAGAGAAATAGATCTATTGAGAAAATATCACGTGAAAGATGAGGAGATAGCGACGAATGAAAAAAAAAACGACTGAAAACATAAAGCGAGATTAGAAGAAATAGTAATAGGAGAAGAACGCCTAAAAATCGACTGTAATGAAAATGAAAACATATCGTATGAAATCTGAAGAGAGGATCAACGAAAACAATTAACCAAGAAAGATAAAAAAGTATCGAAAACTTAAAGGAGAATTAGAAACGTCAAAAGTGAACTGGGAAGAAATAATTCAAATGAGCTAAATTACGACAATTTCGAATATTTGAACAATCGTAGAGGGGGCTGTAGGGTGGGTGGGGGTGTGTACAAAGGCTTACCCATTTCACCGATACGTTCACACCGCTAGTTCCTAACTAAAACTGCCGTTTACTATGATAGATATAAAGTTGATACTGTGTTAATAAGTTGCGGAATGAATCAAATTATCACTTCAACTTCAACATTAAAACCATGCGTTGGTCTTTAAGTCGTGGTTGATGCATATCATAAAGGTGAAAGGGGAATGGTTAATTAGGAAAATGCACTCAAACTAAGATTTAATTTTCCCTTCAAATTACAGAATTCATTACACATAATAACAATGACAACTCTATTATGATAATATATGGTATATGTATAATGCTATATGTATAGCGATCTAATATGTAGAAATATATCTTTCATTTCATGAATTTGATTATTTTACAAAAAAATTAACACTACGGCAATGTACGGACGCCCTAACCACTCGCCCACACCGCTCGCTCTCCAGTTGAGGCGATTTGGCGTCGAAAAGAAGAATCACAAACAGATTCGAAGTCCTAAATTTTCATTCGATTCAAATTCATAATCACATATATAGAAAAGTTACTGGTTAGTCTTAAGATGGCCGCGCACCATCCGCGGAGGCTATTACTATACTAATCCTCACACGACGCATGAGTTATTATATCACAAATGAACGGCCATAATCTGTAGGTATCAGTCGTCAGACATTTCCGAGAAAATCCTCGCTGATAAATTGCAAAATTATCATCAAGATGGCAACGAATGTGTAGCCGCTAGGAATTACCAGCTCAATAGAAGCATAAATCATTTCAATACGATTTTCTAGCACGAGTTTGCGTCGCCAGTTCCATGAACAAGACACCTGAATTTTTATTACAATGATCAATTCGTATCATCACGTCACCGCTGAGCTGAGAATTTGTCAGAAAGCTTATAAACAGTAAGAATGCGGGGGTCGTAGTGGAGAGGTGCGAAGCTAAAACAAAATGATACCTTGTTTCTCCAAATCGGCCGGGTCACTTTTGTCAACTGCAATGAAATTTGCAATCAGTTCATTTCTACAGCTGCCGGGTCTGTTATGGTCAGCTTAATCATGATTTTTTTTTTCAAAAGGCCGATCGGCTGTGTCAAGTTCTAAGCTCAGCAAAAATGAGAAACAAGGTTCATCATTCTGTGCCTTGGCGTTTGTCGTCATTTTGGGTAAATCACGTCACGATTACAACGAGTCTCAATGTACATGCATGTAAAGATGACCGGGTCACTATTTTAGCACCCCTAAAATAAAACCATCAACTTTATGAGCACGAATACAGGGCACTTACAATCCACCACCGATATTCAAAATACACATTCCTATAGCTGAAAATAATTTCATTATCAACAATAAATCGGTGTCGAAAGCCAATTACATAAAACGCCAAGGCGCCGGCGGTTTCTATTGTGCGGCGTAAACATGTTTTAGCCCTCAAGTATTTGGTAAAAATTGCCCGACATATTAATCTTTGTTGTATTCGAGAGGTTTTCGCGCTGTCAAGTACGCACCGCCACTCGAAAAGAAATAACAACAACGTGTATGCGCAGCAGCGATAGAGCGCGTTCTCGCTGAGATCAGACGATCAGTAGAACGACTGACCAAACCGCCTGTATCGTCAAATAATCTCCAACATTTCATCTGTCCTTTGAGTTCGTTTGTTTGCGCGCTTAGGAAGTTAAAAGGGGGAAGTTTTTTTCTTTTTTTTTCTTTCATCAAAGAACGACTCGGCTTTACGCGTGTGTGTGTACGGGCGAGTGGATTATAACCGGTTATTACTGACGGCGGGATATTTTATATATGAGCTCAATTTACGCGGCGCTATAGCTCGAGACAGAGAGAGAGAGCAGGGTATCCGCACGCTATCGCGCAACAAGCCGCTTCCGCCACCGAACTGCCGACAAATCGACGTCGTTGCGTCGAAACGACGATCGCTTACGTTACGTCTTACATTGTTGCCGCTGATGTTGACGTTATAGGATGGGATATCGCTAAAAGACTGAGTTCGAAGAATTGTGGATTTTATTCCGGATTTATTTTTGTACCAAAAGAGACAATCTCTGGTTACATTTAGTGAGTTTTGAATACGATCAAAAATTCATAAAGACTGAATTTTTGATACGATGGATAAGTATCGACGGTTTATTTTGACGGTGATCGTCGTGTTGGTGTGTTTACTCGAGATGTCGAACTGCGGTAAATTACGGCACCACGGACACGACAAAAAACCTCACCTGAAACGAAAACTTCACGATTTGCACTTGCGGCATATGAAAAACAAACATTTTCAAATGGAAACTTACGAAGATTCGGCGGATCGCGTCCGTAAAAACTCGCCGATAGTTACAGAATCTGAGACGAGTCCGCCGCCTCGACCGAAAAGCGCCAATAGACGTTTACAGAGAATGAAAATACTTGAAGGCCATCGCGCCGTCCTGCAGTATGAAGTGCCTAAAAAGGTTTTGGAAGCAACGCCCCCTGGTAATAAGAACGGGCGCAACAAAATCTCTCGTTTCGACGATCAGGAAACCAAAGTGAAAGTAAATCCCACGAAACTTCCCAGGAAAATCGAGGACACATCGAAAGACGAATCTCGTAAATCTAATGTCGTAGCCCGTGACGGTGAAAAGTTGGAAAGTTACGACGAGTTAAAAAAGCGTTTTACCTACGACGATGAATCGACACTCCCGATACTGGACATACCTATACTGGACGATACGACGGCTGAAACCGATCTCGAGGAAGAAGACGAATTTCAACCGATTTCGATGCCTACTGAATTCCGCGATTACGATAAAAACGGAGATGGATTCATCACGTTGAAAGAGCTGATCGCAGAAACCGGAGCGTCGGAAAATGTCGGAGATGCGTTCGCTGCTTCCGATAAAAACGGTAAATATTTATTCACATATTCATTTGAAGCGGTAGAAACGAAGAGTTTCTGCACATCTTCATCCCCGGTAAAAACTATAGAATCTATGAATATTTATGAGCAATATGATAAGAAAAGCTATAAAAGTTGGTTCAAAAGCGGCTAGCTGATCTGTCGTGATTATGATCGATGTTTTTGAGAAAGCAGTGTAAGTAATTTCTACCCCTGGCGGAAAGTACAGTCAACAGCGCTTTTATCAAGTTCTAAATAGTACAATATATGAATTAAATGTTATTTACCAATCTGCAATCGTAAATATTTCTGGTTACTGAGACATGTGGTATACCACATTTTTCAGATGAAATTTTAATCAAGTACTTATATACAAATATCGGAAATTTACTGATTTAATGAAATTCAACTTCGACACTTTGTTATGTCCGGGGGAGGGATTGGACTAACACTACTTTGAAGACGCTGGACACAGACGTGTGAAGGCTGTAACCTGCTAATGAATGAAATGGCTGAAGTGGCAATTTTGTTGATATCGTTACGAGATTTTATACCGAAGCAGATGATGTTCTATCTGTATCGCCTCATCAGAATATCATCATCTCAGTCGACATCGAATTAGTCTGGTCGCTCACAGATTGACATCGAAACCATATTTATGGTAAAAGCTTCCAAGATTTCGTCAGTGTCTGGTAGGGTAAATCCAGTTGTGTTATTTATTACCACAGTGCATATAGCTTTTTCTAAATGCACACAATTTCAAACACAATTCACTCAACGGTGCCTTCCCATGGGTGCCAACAGCTTCGTCGGTTGTTAGGGGGAAGGGGGGGGGGTTGTGAGGAGGACTTAGTTCGCTTAGGTTAGCAGGCTGATTTTGGCTCGCAAGTGAACTGTAGTGAAGGCCAGTGGATTGGCTGAACTTGGCAATATGGAGATCAATTCATTGGATGTGACATAGTGCTTGGAAAAATTTCGCTGCTCTGCAAAAGCTTAGGGGGCAACTGTACAACTGGGCCCAATTTACTATTGGGTTTCATTGCAGGGCAATCTAATATATACATGTATTCATCAACGTAGAAAAATGATGTTCATCACAGAATCAAAGAATGGCCGCTTTTTTCGACAGCGATCACCCCCGCATACCACGTAGATTAATCATAGCTCAAATTGCAGGCGAGATAAATAATTACAAAAATAGCAACATTAACGGAAATATCTGTGGCTTCCTGTGCACGTGACCGGAAGGGCTGAAGAACTCTTTATCGGTTGATTTCCTGAGGTTTCACCCGGAGTCAGTTCGCTCTCGATACTCATCGAAAAGAGTTCAGGTTTTCACCTCGAAGCGAAGATTATATTTCTATTCATAACGTTATGAAAATAACCAATTAAGGATATTGGGAACTGCATGATTGTATTTGTGTACGACCAACCATTGATGGAACGCTCCGAGTTTCTATTGTGAATAGGCCTCTGAGTTTATAACACCACACTAAGAATGAAAAAGGGTCTGAAAAGGTTTTCTTGAGCTCTAGTAGTCTATTCAACGTTTCGACTATATCCTAATAATCATCTTCGGGAATAATGGATAGGATAATGCCGAATTGTCGAATAAACTACTCCGAGAAAACATTTTGGACTTGTTTCTTAGCGTGAGATTTCATATTAACCAATTTAAGATGTGAGAACTGGAATGTAATTATATGTTTGCGTATGACCACTGCTGTCTTGTGACACGAAGCCTCAATAGATGCAGCACACACACAACTTAGACACATTATCAAATAAAAAATTGTCGCATTTGACAAACTTCGAATGCAATTCGTGTTTGGGGAAATTCTTTTTAACTGTTGTGTTGTTTGTATCTTGCACTGGTTAGCAAACAGACTATGATGACGTCACACGTGAGATATAGTATGATATTCACACGGAATGAAAATCGTTGATAGAAGTATTTTCTTCATGATACACGCGGTAATAAATAGACCCGATTACACGGTAATTCTCAGTGTGTAACCTCGATTTATTTACCACATGATTCCGCCGCGTATAAAAAACCATCAATCTCCCATTGACTTAAATACCGCCCGACTGCGGTTGGTGTGAAATATTCAAGGCCCCGGGAGTTATATAGGCGAAGGGAAAATTTCAAGCTAGAAAAAAAATATCCATAAAACAGATGCCCATTTCAAAGAATTACTGTCTAGTCGTGATAGTTCAATGGAAGTATAATATTTATTTCGCCATGTATATATGCGGTATAAATGATATATAATTACAAACAATTTATATACATACAAGGCTGGATGCTTGGAAAGTCAATAAAGGCTGTGTGCCAAGCACCCAGAAATTCGAGGACGCTTTAATTCATCGGTAAAACTAATAGGCAATATCCATCTAGATACATATAAATAAATATATGATGAATTATTCCGTGGAGTTTTCTCCCGAAATTCTGACGTTGTTTTTACAACCTAAAAGAAACTCTTCTCTCTCATCGATAGTAATCTGACTGCGACGAGATTCAAACGAGACTAAACGAGATCCAACGAGATGACGAGGAAATTGCCATCTTTCAATTTACTGAGACGGAAAGCGATGATGCTGTAAATTGAATGAGAGGAGACGACATCGGTCTGGTTACAGTGTTTCTCATCAACTCCTCCCGTATCCACCGCACGAGGTACCCATACAGTTTTTTTTTCAAAACGCGATATGATTTTCAGATGTTCTGATAGTCTACAAGATATCTTCGGCTAAGATGAAATAATGATTACAATAATGATCACGAGTTGGCGTTATCCTTAGGCCATTAATTTGTGAAATGCCTCTTTATTTATCACTTTTTAACACACTTTTCTTTTATTAATACATATAGTTGATTAAATATGAAAAATGGGACACAGTGTGAAGCCAGGAGGCTGCGAGGGGAGGGAAGGCGAGGGGAGGAAAGGCGAGGGGAGGGAAGGCGAGGGGAGGAAAGGTGAGGGGAGGGAAGGCGAGGGGAGGAAAGGCGAGGGGAGGGAAGGCGAGGGGAGGGAAGGCGAGGGGAGGGAAGACATTATTCCGTGCCATATCTCTATTTTAGTTTCAAAAACGTTCTACATGCTGTACGCTTTTGCCCGATGTGCTACTGGTGATGGGTCGGTTATTCGGATCTAGATCCAGTCCCGCTGTAGCCCGAATTAATTGAACTCACATATACGGCGCCGTAGGTCTTTTTAGATCTATCGAAGAGGACCCAGTTCTTCAGTTCTCTGTCCAGGATCCAGTTCCAAAGTTGCGAGTTGAGAACTATAAATCTGCGCGAAAAGTAGCCCAGAACTGTGGAACTGGGTCCAACTTAGTCAGTTTCTGATTTCTATGTTACGACTGTGTCTAATGTTGCGCGCAGCCCTTGCCTGATCTAATGATCTTCACGCTTGACTCGAGACATGAGATATGATTTCGTTCATCAGTTTTTAAGGTATTGTCTGTCGTCGTCGAGTTGTTTTATAGCTGTAATCAACGAGAGCGACGATTGGCCGATAAATAACACTAATACAAAGTAAAGCTCGTGTCTTAATAACATGACACACAGCTCTTGACGTCGGCAGGTTTTTTCCGGGCTAGTTTGACGTCATCGTTGAGACTCCTGTCGTCACGTATTCACGATAAACTGCCGGGAATTCATCGAGACATATTTGACTGAAAAATCCAAGATGGAAAATATATATTCTTATTTCGATTTCATCGATTTACTGGATGAAAATTATTGTCATTAAACGAAAATGTGAAAAGAGTTGGCCAGTGTGGGGGTCGAACCCACGACATTCGCGTTATTAGCACGACGCTCTAACCGACTGAGCTAACCGGCCAGTTACTTCTTCCGAACTAGCGCCCCTTGTGGATCCTCAATTACCACGTGTAGAATTGCCGGCAGAGTAGTCGATGGCCTACTGCACACTAGCGACACTTAGAATCCTCTATGGACGAACTGTATTACAAGTCCGGAGACGGCCGGATGCCTCCAATCTGGCGAGGTGGTTTAGTTGCGCGAGGTGGAACCGTGCAGATTTACGTACAACATAGCATTTACGTGATTAGACAGGCAACCAGTCTAGACTCAGAATTCGACAGGCAACCAGTGTCTCTACTGTCGCTCTTTACTCCAGACGATACCGAGAACTACAGCTGCAATAATTGCCGCATTTCCTTTCCTTTTGTCGAAATTGATCTCGGTTATCGCGCAAGCAACCGGTAACGAAATCCTATCAGCTGGCCCTCGGGGTAGATCAACGATCGAGCTTACTGCGGCAAGTGTGCCAGATGAAAGTCGTTTGGCGAAGAAGACAATTTTCCGTCTCCCTTTCATCGTACGGTTTAGATTATGCGCTAGCTGATCACACAAGAGAATTCAAACCAAAAATTGACGTCGCTGAATAGATGAAAATTATCGCAATCTTCAAAATCATATTCAAGTTTCTTCAGAATTCTAGTCGAACGTTGAAATTAGTTCGTGGCGTTTGCAGAAAGACTATGATAGACACAATTTTGTTTCTCGACCGTTTTTTTTTAATACGTAGTTTTGAAGTGACGTTTTGGCTCAATTCTATGAGCTATTTCCAAAAGTAAAGTCTCAACGTCACCACTCTCTTAGTTTTGAAAATGCCTAATAGAATTGAGTCTCAACTTCACTGCTCTCTTAGTTTTGAAAATGTCTCATAGAATTGAGTCTCAACTTCACTACTCTCTTAGTTTTGAAAATGTCTCATAGAATTGAGTCTAAACGTCATTACTCTCTTAGTTTCTGAAAATGTCTCATAGAATTGAGTCTCAACTTCACTGCTCTCTTAGTTTTGAAAATGTCTCATAGAATTGAGTCTCAACTTCACTGCTCTCTTAGTTTTGAAAATGTCTCATAGAATTGAGTCTCAATTTCACTGCTCTCTTAGTTTTGAAAATGTCTCATAGAATTGAGTCTCAACTTCACTACTCTCTTAGTTTTGAAAATGTCTCATAGAATTGAGTCTAAACGTCATTACTCTCTTAGTTTCTGAAAATGTCTCATAGAATTGAGTCTCAACTTCACTGCTCTCTTAGTTTTGAAAATGTCTCATAGAATTGAGTCTCAACTTCACTACTCTCTTAGTTTTGAAAATGTCTCATAGAATTGAGTCTAAACGTCATTACTCTCTTAGTTTCTGAAAATGTCTCATAGAATTGAGTCTCAACTTCACTGCTCTCTTAGTTTTGAAAATGTCTCATAGAATTGAGTCTCAACTTCACTGCTCTCTTAGTTTTGAAAATGTCTCATAGAATTGAGTCTCAATTTCACTGCTCTCTTAGTTTTGAAAATGTCTCATAGAATTGAGTCTCAACTTCACTACTCTCTTAGTTTTGAAAATGTCTCATAGAATTGAGTCTAAACGTCATTACTCTCTTAGTTTCTGAAAATGTCTCATAGAATTGAGTCTCAACTTCACTACTCTCTTAGTTTTGAAAATGCCTCATAGAATTGAGTCTCAACTTCACTGCTCTCTTAGTTTTGAAAATGTCTCATAGAATTGAATCTCAACGTCACCACTCTCTTAGTTTTGAAAATGCCACATAGAATTGAGTCTCAACTTCACAACTTTCTTAGTTTATTATTCATAATTTCTTTAATTGAATTACAGTCACTTGTATATATGGAAACCAACGTCATGCCAGAATGTTGAAGGTATGTGAAACTAGCTGACGGTTTCCTTGAAACGGCACTATACGCGCACCTGCCTGATTGCGATACGATATCTCACAATTCAAGGGAAAGTAAACGAAGCCTTTCAGATTGGATTTTAAGTGTCGCTTCGCATGCGAAATCACGATTTCGTTTTTCCCCAATCGAATTGTAGTAGTTACGTACCGACGCGATTCCGTGACCAGCAGACACACACACACACACCGGGTGCAGACCAGCAGACACACTCCGGGTACAGACCAGCAGACACACTCCGGGTACAGACCAGCAGACACACTCCGGGTACAGACCAGCAGACACACTCCGGATACAGACCAGCAGACACACTCCGGGTACAGACCAGCAGACACACTCCGGGTACAGACCAGCAGACACACTCCGGATACAGACCAGCAGACACACACACCGGGTACAGACCAGCAGACACACTCCGGATACAGACCAGCAGACACACTCCGGGTACAGACCAGCAGACACACTCCGGGTACAGACCAGCAGACACACTCCGGATACAGACCAGCAGACACACTCCGGATACAGACCAGCAGACACACACACTCCGGATACAGACCAGCAGACACACTCCGGATACAGACCAGCAGACACACTCCGGCTACAGACCAGCAGACACACTCCGGGTACAGACCAGCAGACACACTCCGGATACAGACCAGCAGACACACTCCGGATACAGACCAGCAGACACACTCCGGCTACAGACCAGCAGACACACTCCGGATACAGACCAGCAGACACACACACTCCGGATACAGCCCAGCAGACACACACACTCCGGATACAGACCAGCAGACACACTCCGGATACAGACCAGCAGACACACTCCGGGTACAGACCAGCAGACACACTCCGGGTACAGACCAGCAGACACACTCCGGATACAGACCAGCAGACACACACACCGGGTACAGACCAGCAGACACACTCCGGATACAGACCAGCAGACACACTCCGGGTACAGACCAGCAGACACACTCCGGGTACAGACCAGCAGACACACTCCGGATACAGACCAGCAGACACACTCCGGATACAGACCAGCAGACACACACACTCCGGATACAGACCAGCAGACACACTCCGGATACAGACCAGCAGACACACTCCGGCTACAGACCAGCAGACACACTCCGGGTACAGACCAGCAGACACACTCCGGATACAGACCAGCAGACACACTCCGGATACAGACCAGCAGACACACTCCGGCTACAGACCAGCAGACACACTCCGGATACAGACCAGCAGACACACACACTCCGGATACAGCCCAGCAGACACACACACTCCGGATACAGACCAGCAGACACACTCCGGATACAGACCAGCAGACACACTCCGGGTACAGACCAGCAGACACACTCCGGGTACAGACCAGCAGACACACTCCGGGTACAGACCAGCAGACACACTCCGGATACAGACCAGCAGACACACTCCGGGTACAGACCAGCAGACACACTCCGGGTACAGACCATTTATTTTTTGAAATGGAATCAAGGCGTTTAACATAATATTTTTGGTAATCATGTCTGCAGGTCTTGGTTTCGAAGTCTAAATTGTTTGGAACTTCTAGCTAGAATTCCTTCCTGAGTTTATGAAACAGTTACGAGCTAATCGATGTAAGCCCAAGGAGGGAATGCGTCCCTAGGTTAAGGCTTTGATTTTGAACCGGGTTATTAACCATTACAGAAGCTTCCAGCAATATCGACAAATCTCATTAATTTCACCACATATAGAGATAGTCTTACGTCTGTCCGTATTTAGTGAGATGGCCATCATAACTTTAAGGCATATAAGGACGACACGGACTGCGGATAGGAAAGTGAGCATGCCGTACCCGACGCGGAATAAACTCTGATAAAAGCTTGTAATTAAATCACGCCGCGTGTACGACGGACACGACGAGGTAACATGACTCGTAACTAATCAACAAGCTTGATTTATATCAACACAATCTGCAACAAGATACCGGTAATAATATCGTGACCATGTATTAGCAAAACGAAACTAATTCTGACTCGTTGATAAATCATTTTGGTAACTACGTAACAAGGAATTCGAGTCAGGATAAGAACCATGCCCAAGGGCAGTCTTCGAAATAGAAATTAGCGCCCAACTTTGGGAGTGAGTTATGGGTCAAATGAAACCCACACAGCTGTGGAACTGGACCGGTAGTCAAACTATACCCCGCACAACTGTGGAACGAACTGGGTTCAGAGTCAAATACAAAAAAAATCCACATTTCTATCGTTCAGAGGATATTATTCATATGTATATGAAATGTAAGAGCTCTTTCACCTGCAAAGATAAATACTTGTATATCACATGTAGAACATGACTCTCACATCGGGAAAACACGCGCAGTTTCGTTTCGACTGATTCTGTTTCTGTTTTTTTTTCTGTTGTTCGGGGCTTATACCCACACACCTGCCACCGCCGCCGCTGCTGCTGCTGCTGCTGCTGCTCGCCGTAGATACATCTACAAAAATACAACCTACAGAACGATGTATCCATCTTTTTCTTCATCCGTATCATCGACAACCGTCTTTTATCGACATGAGCCGTAATCGTCGCTGGGGGTTTATACAGGATCAAAAAACAACACGTTTATATATATATATATATATATATATATATATATATATATATATATATATATATATATATATATATATATATATATATATATATATATATATATATATATATATATATATATATATATATATATATACATATATATATATATATATATATATACCTGACATTAAGTTACGTGAGAATCTCACAAAGATGAAAACTATTACGCTCTGTTTGTGAAATCTTGTATCCAGTATTCATGAAATTGTTCAATATTCGGATTTTCAGCAATCAAATGGCAAAATATAAATGATACATGAATAGATAAATTAATAGCAATGAAACGTTATCTGGATTTAGCATGATCGTCGAAAACAACTAAAACCGCCACGGGAAGATTATTAGGATGATATTTTTGATTCGCAAAAATGTTTATCTGTTTTCTGACACATTAATATAGAAACATTCTTGCTTGTTAATGGATTCTAGTAATGCGCCGTTAATGGAAGCCATTAGTGCATTGTTTTGGCATGTTTGCCGCGCTAAGACCTGAAACATTACTATTATATCATCGTATACAAATGAATACTGACAATAACTCGAATTTCTGGAAGCATATAAACCATTCAAAACAGTTGTTCGCTCCAGAATTTCCTCTGACATCATCACATTGCCTACCAGTAATTGGTTCTTCCCGCTCACATTCTCCGCAATCGGAAAGAAACACTCCGAGTCGGTGCCGTAACGATGGTATAATACTATGATAATATAATGATATGATATGATTTATTTTCAAATGAAATTTTTACAGAATTAATTAATAAGCAAATACAATAATATCAAATGAAGCACTGCTTTGAAGCAACAGTTAGCTCATACAAGAAAGCAGCCCTAGAAACGAGATAATATCCCACAAAAAAGAAAAATTGTCTCTAATTTGTGAGCGTATATATGATACGTATTTTACGCAGTTTAAAATCCCGAAAACGACAAAAAGGCAGAACACAGTAAACGGAGAACCCGAGAGCCACGTGTACTCGTGTACTCGAAGTCGGCGAAGGAAAGTGTAAAGGATTAGTTTAACCTTTCAGTATACGGCAACCGGACTCGAGATGAACGCCCACTGATATCATACTCCCATACAGCGCTCAATGACAGAACAAATAACACAATCCAGCCTCAGTTTCTCATAAGACTAAATCAAAGGTTTCTGTCTAAAACGTTATCTGAGATTAAATAAACCAAAGATATGACCGTCGAATTTGATTCCCTAGCCCACAACTATAGAGATCTTACACGTGACGTCACAGTTTGTTTGCCAATCAGTGTAAGAGACAAAATGAAGCTAACTCGAAGCCGTATATACAGAGGCCATGCATGTGATGTCATATGTTTGTTTGTCCGTCAGTGTTGGAGACTCTCTGTATACGTAACAACAAAATATTATCAGGGGATTTACAAACTTCGAGGGTCTGTCATGCATGTAGATTATCAACTTTGTCCTCCGACTCTTCGTTTTAGAACGCATAGTCATGTAGAAATAGTATTCAGCAGAAAGATCTTCATGGATCCCGGAGGCAAATTCCAAAGTTTGCGGATAAAATGTGACCCAGATGTCGGAACATTTTGACGAACAGACTTGAAGCCATTTGGAACTCTGGGGCCCTGGACAGTTCCACAATAATAATATTGTCGGGTTGGATTTTTGTCTATAGAGTTTGCGATGCACTAAATCTAAGTCAACCGACGCGGACCCTGGACCACTTTGAAATATTACGATGTTTATCCGGATAAATAAAACCCATTCCACAGGGATCTTAAATTCATATCTTCTATCAGTATATGTTGTATATGGATATTTGCTGCAATATGACATAACAATGTTTTATGGTTTTTGCTGACTGTTTTCCGAAGCAAATCCGGGGTTGTTGTTGTAGACATGCCGCCGACTCTATACGCAGTTTATAGACACATTTTTGCGTGTTTTTTAAATGATTTAGTGACTTTTACCAGATGAAGGGCCCCCTGTAAATGAAATAAGGCATCTGCTATGAGATCGGCGCACGAGTTTGTCTTCTCAGGTTTCAATATTTGATGAAATGCGCAGAAAGTTTCGCTCCAGTGAATTATTAATCGCCGTGTTCCTCTTTTTAATCGAGATTAATAGAGAAAAATAGATTCGATTTCTCGCAGCCCCGGACTCAAATCCAGGGTTCAGTTTCAGCCAGACCATTTCGGTTTTATATCCCAACAGCCTGAGATGATTTAATTTTTATGATCTGACTGAAGTCACGACGATGCAGTAGTCAGTTTTACAGTCATCACTGTTATCATTGAGTGGTCTTGAATCATTAGATCGATTTTACGATGTTAGATTGCCTATAAAACCATGGGCTTAGACTGGTGTTCAATCTAAACCTTGTACGCGCAATTGGCTGGCTCCTAGGTTTCGGGTGTAATTTCCTTCTGAAGTCCATCGTGATATTTGCTAAGAAGGCAACAAAGCGGCCTCAGTAGCTTTCAGTAGGATAACTCGTGACGCTGTTGCATTCATTATCAGCGCTGAGTTCGAGTCCTGTCGGCTGCTCGCAACTTCAAAGGCCGTGGTCCCGTCGTGAGGTTAAATGAACTACAACCCAGGGCTGCAAAACCGAGATAAAACAAAACAACATGATTACTATTAATTCTGTTCGATCTAATCCTCCGTGGTTGGAGTTTCACGTGTCACTTGCTTGAACATGAACACGACATCGTTCAATGAATACAGCATCAATGATGTTAATTAATCTAGATCTAATTAGATATATTCATTAACTGACAGCGATTGCGTAATGTCCTCGGGAATAGTAAACCTCGCAATTATTGGCATTGTAAATTAGCTTGGACTGTTTGAGGGTTGACCGACTGAAACACTCACTCAACTCTCACCATTCTCTTTAGGATTGAAACATCGGAAACGAACTGAATCTAACTCTATGGAACTGGATCCTCAATCACTGTTTGACTGTATTAGTCTCTGTCATTTAGTCCGAAAACATTTTCAGTCAGAATTTAAGTTAAAGCATTGAAAATGAACTTATTCCATGACTGAGAACTGTGGAACCGAATCCACATATTTCTCATCAGCAGAATATTTCTTATTTGGTAACGTATTAGCAAGTCATTCAAAATCGTTAATAATTCACCAACGCGTACAATGAAGAAGAAAGCTCGTCGTCACTGGTGGCGTCTTTATGGCATTTCTGTCGAGTTTTTTTCAATGAGTTCTTATCAGCACATCCTCACGTATTCAGCGGGGAGTGAGGGCGGGGGAGGGGGGAGAAGGGGAGCTGTCGTCGTCACTCTATATAAAGCAAATATTTAAACAAACCAGAAAGTGCAGATGACGTGACCGTCGCGAGGTTTCCATCCATCAATCGACAGATCACGAGACGTGCGGAAAATATTCATGGTTAAAGATTAAATTAAATACAGTCATCTCCTGTCATAGCAGCCAGATCCAAATTAAACCAATTTTCTTGTTCCCTTAACCACGAACCTAAATTCTTCGCGACCACAACAGTTCACTTTTTCCGGTGGCACTGTTCAGTTGTTCCCGTTCTTAAATCCTATGCATACTCATCTGACCTATGGTATCAAGGCCTTCCGATCAAGGCGATCCCGGTGACCTTTCTGTGCTGATGCGTGGTATCCTGTACGCTAGGAGTGCTGGCTGTGATGACCACGAGATGATGAGATGTAAGCACGCTGTTCACACTGTTCGTACTAGATATCGACAGTTCTTACAACGATTCATCTCGACAATTTCCTATCTGTCAATCTAATAAGAACCAGGCCAGAAAATTACAATACAAAACCCGATCCAGCAAATCTATATTTAATAACCTTTCGTATAGTCTGATCGATTGATCTGTTGATATGGACGAGAGGAGAGAGGACGAGGAGAGGACGAAGGAGGAATAATGAGAAATAGGGGAGAGAGGGAAAGAGGGAGAGAGAGAGAGTGAAGGAGAGAGAGAGAAAGAGGGAGAGAGAGAGTGAAGGAGAGAGGGAGAGAGAGAGGGAGTGAAGGAGAGAGAGGGAGAGAGAGAGGGCCGTGGGAGCCAAATAAAGAGCTATGGTGCGTTATATAGACTCTCACTGGGGTTGAGAAGTTGAGACTGGTAAAACTCTGAGTTGGTGTCAAATACTGAGTAAGCGTTTGTGAAATACAGTAGACTCTGTCTCCTACTGCGGTTAAGTTGAGACTGGTAAAACTCTACTCTGAGTTGGTGTCAAATACTGAGTAAGCGTTTGTGATACTGCGGTTAAGTTGAGTCCGCTAAAATTCTACCCCGAGTTGGTGGTGTCAAATACTGAGTTAGAGTTTGTGAAATCCAGTAGACTCTGTCTCTTACTGCGGTGAAGTCGAGACTGGTCAAATTCTACCCCGAGTTTGTGTCAAATACTGAGTTTGAGTTTGTGAAATACAGTAGACTCTGTCTCTTACTGCGGTTAAGTTCAGACCGCTAAAATTCTACCCCGAGTTGGTGTCAAATACTGAGTAAGAGTTTGTGAAATACAGTATACTCTGTCTCTTACTGCGGTAAAGTCGAGACCGGTAAAATTCTACCCCGAGTTGGTGTCAAATACTGAGTTAGAGTTTGTGAAATACAGTAGACTCAGTCTCTTACTGCGGTGAAGTCGAGACTGGTAAAACTCTACCCCAAGTTGGTGTCAAATACTGAGTAAGAGTTTGTGAAATACAGTAGACTCTGTCTCTTACTGCGGTGAAGTCGAGACTGGTCAAATTCTACCCCAAGTTGGTGTCAAATACTGAGTAAGAGTTTGTGAAATACAGTAGACTCTGTCTCTTACTGCGGTGAAGTCGAGACTGGTCAAATTCTACCCCGAGTTGGTGTCAAATACTGAGTAAGAGTTTGTGAAATACAGTAGACTCTGTCTCTTTTCGAGACAAAATTCTACTGAGTTGATAACATATTAATTGACTCATATATCTCTAGATTCATCGACAATTTTACTGCCTTCCGATTTACAACAGGACTTTTAACTATGAATATCTATGACAATCCTGGACAATCTTAAAGTGATCCTGGTACACATACATTGATTATCTGTGATATCGATCGAACAGAGAATCGCTTCGGTAATTGATTGATTATTCTACTGATTCGTAAACCGGATCTCAATAATAAAACAAATTGATTTTATAATCCGCTTTATAGTCAACGATCTGATCGTCTGCTCACTGGTACTGTCGCGTAACGTGTAATTCAGCTATAGGGTATATGAGACACCATTTGGAAAATGGTTTCTCAGAAACTGCATTTGGTCGTGTTTAATAGGAAGCCACGCTCTTCACCCATCACCGAGAATCACGATCCACGGGAACCCGAAATCGGCTGGATAGATTAATGATCCTCGGGAACCCTCAATTCGATCGGGTGAAGATGCACCTCACCATGATCCCCGTTCCTCGGGAACCCTCAATTCGGTCAGTTGAAGATGGTGATAGTAGATTTCTCACAGCGCCAGCAGAGCAACCATCCCTGCACGCATGACGACTACAAACTAATGACAAAACATGTCGTTCTTGTAAATATTTAAACAATCATCGAATGCGTTCGGAACGAATAATGCACCATTAGCTGCTGAAACCATGTTCCCAGCGAAAACAAGGAAATTCTCGCTAATTAAATTAATGTAAAAATCGACGCCTCTTAATTTGATTTACCATCGCGACGTCGCTATTTCATCAGCTTTTTCAAGGACATCACAATCTCTGCAGCCCTAGTTCAACGCAGGGGCCCTTCTGGAAACATGGCTGCCTCCATGAAAATCCCTATGACGTCACCATCTCTGCAGCCCTAGTTCAACGCAGAGGTCCATCTGTAAACATGGCTGCCTCCATGAAAACCCCTATGACGTCACCATCTCTGCCGCAATTCAACACACTTCTAGAAACATGCAGTTTGGTGCTTGTTTTAAAATAGGATTTTAGGGCGATTTTCGTTTGGACAATAAAATATAAACTTAGCGATTTTTGTTGTTCATCGAGAAAAGAAAAAGGTCTTATTGACGTCACTTATAAATCGTGAGGATAAGTAGAGAAACCTCCAAGGTCAAGAGAGAAAAAGTACGGTACGATTGGCTGCTCTACAAAATGCACGATGATATCGGTGTAATTTTCCTAGCGAACAAGCAACGAACTCGGGTATAGCATTCAGCTGAGATAACTATCCCCGGTATCCGCGGGCATCCAATACGATGAGTAAAGATTGATAATATATATATACATTCATATACGCCATATGACTCGAGGCAATACGCCACCGCCCGTTCTACTGGCGTGTGACGTGGTAATAAGATTTCACCACGTTCTCACTCGGAAGATTTCCCCACTCGCCCTCCGGTCGTATAACGACGGATATACGCGACTCTTTTATGAAAATTTGCAAATCAACTTTCATTTCAAGGGATGATTTTCAATAATATTCTCATAGTTAATCTAAAAACGATCCTCGAGCAATTTCCTGTCGTCGTCAAATAGAGGCCGAATTGTCTCTGATGCTGCAGGGCATGATTTTGAGATCGTATCTCTCACGTAGATTCAGATATCACCACCGGGTAAAAACTAGTTCATGAATATATAAAAACAAAACCCAGCCGGGCCATTGCACATCATGGCTTAGGCTTAAGTCCATTCTGAGACCATCCTTAGTTCTATAGCCAATCTAACAACTAAAAACTTTACCTAAGATTTGACACACTTTGTCCCTTGAGTCATTGTGCAATTTGACCCCAGGCACACAACTGGGCCATGGACACAGCCGGGCCATGGACACAATCGGGCAATGGTCACAGCCGGGCCATGGACAAAACTGGGCCATGGACACAACCGGGCCATGGACACAATCGGGCAATGGACACAGCCGGGCCATGGAAACGGCTTGGGCACGGCTGAAGCGGGTACAGCTCCACGGTCTGATATTCATCTTCAATAACTTAAAAATCTAAGTTCTTGTTCCTTTTTAACGAAATGTTTATCAATCATGAGATGAAAAAGTAACCCATTAAGAAACGTTATGTAAACAACTCAAACACATCTGAGATAAAAGTGAAATAGTAGCACGTTACAGACAGTTTACTATACAGTTAGCGAATGTTAGCCTTAACTGAATTACAATTCCAAACATGTTTCTTGTTCTTCAAATACTGAAATAGATTTGGGTTCAAGGAAACCTCCACTTCTTCAGTCAGTAAATAGATGGAGATGCCTCCTTATTATCCCCCTGTGACATCATGGAATTACAATTGCATAACGTTTAGATCTTTTGAAAAAAGCCAGCTCTGATATCTAGGTGGAGGGATGACGTATTGTAGGTTTAGGGACCAGAATTGACTAAAACCTAGTATCCAGTTCCAGTTCGTGTATATAAGGGTCTTCGTGTTACTTTTGGGGCAGAGATGATGATGTCATAAGGGTTTTCATGGAGACAGGTCCATGTTTCTGTAATGTACCGGTATATGTTAGACTACAGGGTAGAGAAGTGGTGACGTCAAAGAGGGTTTCATAGAGGCAGCCATTTTCTGAAGGTACCCGCGCGGTAAGGTAGACCAGGGAGAGAGAGTTTCCAGTCAATACATGCACAGAGCAGGGACAGACAGACAGACAGGCAGACGGACAGACAGACAGACAGGCAGACGGACGGACGGGGATCTGCCTCGTTTAGCGAACATCTTCAGACATGGATGAAAACAGATGACGTGGAAATCTTCCTCACAGCTAAACACATCATCAAAACCTGATTACATTTATCCATCGTTCTGACAAATTCAGCTCCCGGTTGAGTTGATGAGGGATCGACGTTGATTCGGTCAGGATTATTTCCGTTAACTATTCTTATTCGACACGCGGCTCTCGACTCGCGTGTATATTCATTGTACGTTACTCCTCACACGTCGCTGTAATTACATGGATTTAACGCACACATAGAAATAATAATATCTTACGCGGAGATGATCACTAATCACCGATCTCATCATTTCATTCATCTCTGTGCGATAGGAGACATATATCGAATGATGACCTTCTCATTAGGACAAACGAATGGCCTTCTGTGAGTAACGAGACGACACATCTTTAGGTATTATCATTGAACATTGCCTGGTCTTATCTTTAGTACATGTACTAACGTTGGGTTCGCTGAGACTTAAGTAGACATTTTTGATACGACCGCAATTACCAAACACTTGTGACATAAGCTTAATCTAGCGCAGCTGCGCTACTCGTTACAACGGAAAAATTGCCCCGAAGAAATTGCCGTTGTTTTTCTGGGAACATTGCGATGAGAGGACGTGCTCCCTGTGATCCTATCTGGACCCGGCCCTCGTTTTACTGCCCGCCCAATCATCGACAATCACCGTATATTGTATATACTCCGAAACCAAGGTCTGAACGCGATGCAATTTGTTGAGCGATGCTGTCAACACCAATAATCTTTAGACCCGGATATAGATCGCTTGTCATCGACGCCATTTTAAATGCGCGAAGTGTCAAGCCACAAGACGCCTGTCGTGTTTTTGATCCGAACACCAAACGACAATTTGACACTTTGAACTTTTACGCGTCGCGGGTATAATTTTAATGAGATTAGAATCTCTGTCAGTTGGCGTATAGAGAACGCGATCAGGGTCTGAATACAAGCTTTAGACGCAGTCGCCATTCGTGTGTCTTACATCGTGTACTACACGACAGAATCAGCAGAATTTTGAATTAAACCCAAAATAGAAACACGAATAGAGTGTCCCCTGGCATTCTAGATTCCGCAGGGAGCGTTAGAGTAATTTGTTTTTTTTGGAAGAAGGTCGTCTAATCAAAGAGCTTTGGAATAAACTCGTAACATAAGAGAATTGGGCATCTGTTGCAGCCTCCGAATCCATATTGAAAACGTCTCTTTTTTATAAACACCTCCGATCAATCTTAACTTGTAGTTTTGAGAAAATAAAGGGCGGTCATTTATAAATAAATTTTTGTATTTTTCTCTATTTTCAGGCGATGCGAAACTCGACGAAACTGAATTTCACAACGCACCGTGGAGACTGGCCGATCAGGAGACAGCCGACGCCGTGCTCGAAAACGATGATGCTGACGATGAAACTGAAAACGAAAGTGAAGACGATGACGATGATGATCTGGTGTTAGTACCGGCAGATGACGATGATAGTGACGAGGAAGAAGAAGGAGGCGAAGGAGAGAAGTTAACATCGACTTCTACTACGGATTCCAGTACTAATAGTGAAGATGAAACTGACGATGACGAAGTTGATATGTTAAATGCGAGAAATGATTGGCTTGATGGAAATGATGAAGATGACGATGATGAGTTTGATGATCTTGATTTAGAGGGAAGTCTACAGGACTGGTCCAGCAATCTAAACGGTGTTGATTGATGCGGCATTTTTAGATATATCAAAGAAATCTAGAAATATTTTCTTTTAAAAATCGAAATCAAATTAGTTCATTTTCCAGTGTTTTAACTAACGAGTAGCATCCGCAATGTTTTGGGTGAAGATTCAGAGAGATTCTGTAAAGAGTATGACCCGAGAACTTACTGGAACTATACATCTTTAAAAATGAACTGATTTTATTAACTCTATTTTCAGCTTTGTTGTTTGCCGTAAATATTCGACAGATATTTTACATCACGATAGAGCACAATATCCGTGTTGACGCGATGAGGAGAGAATCCCACAATGATAATAAAAAGTCCGAAAATGAAACTTCGAGATAGTAGTTTATTTCAACGTTTCGACTATATCCTAATAGTCATCTTCAGGAATAATGACTTAATAACTTATTCCTGAAGATGACTATTAGGATATAGTCGAAACGTTGAAATAAACTACTATCTCGAAGTTTCATTTTCGGACTTTTTATTATCATTGTGGGATTCTCTCCTCATATTTTACATGTATTCATTTGTACGAGAATCGCGAGCAGATCATGTATCAATGTTTCCTTTGTTTTCGTGTTGTTTGTCAAAATATCGTTGATTAAACAATCAAAACCGACTATCGTACCGTACAGTAAACCTCGCCTAGATCGGACAAACTGGGACCAGAAAAATTGGTCCGAGGTAAACGAAGTGCGAGTTAAGGATCGGAAAATACGTTAAGAAGTCAGAAAAATTTATTTCGTGTTCGTTCGAGTCTAAAGTTGTCCTAGTAAGATGAGGTCTACTGTATACAAACGGTCTTATATATGATATAGTCTATTCATAGTATTTGCCCGTTTTCCCGTAATAACTTCCTGGAAGCGGTTTGAATATTACGTATATAATTATTACATCTTGTGTAAAATTTGTATCCGATCGTTTTATATATGTGTAAATAATAAACATATTTGTTGCTAAAAATGTGTTTGTTTGTCGGGATCGGACCGAAGCTCGTTGTTTGACAGGCGTTTCGCTTTCCTGGAGCCGAAGGAAACGGCATTCTCCGAACACTGAGCGTGAAATTCGTGAGTTTTAGTCGATTATTTGCTAACTATGTGAAACCGAATTTCAGTTAGTCGGAACTAGAAACGGTCGACCACGGAATCGAGCTCGGTCGCTGTAGTTCGGACGTAGTTTCAAGACGGCCATCACTGCGAAATATCGTTACGACCGAACAACAGCGCGTCCGGTTTTTAGTTCCAATCACTAGTTGACTACAGCTACGAAGACTGGCACTCAAATCAGATCTGATCAATTCATAGATAACCTCTTCACTCACCGTACTACACAGATAAAACAACAACAAACTCATTTTCAATTAAAGTTTTCAGAAATTGAATTAATAAAATATCGTTCTATTTCTCTATAGATAAATCATAACAACAATATGCACCATCTTAAAATAGATTAGAAAACTAGACACAAGTTCCTCCGCTGTTATCAGAACAAGTTCATTTTTAATTTTTCCTCAAGAACAACTCGACTAAAAATAGCCAAATGGTTGAAGTTGGCCCATTGAGTAGTTTGAAATTTGAGATTTAGATTTATTTTTTTGTAAAAATTAACAAACAACCCGTGGAACTGGGTACCAGCAGCAGCATGTATATATCACATTCACGGACGTAGTTATCAATATACTGCCCAGATCCACACTACATCTCCTCAGACACAATCACAGTTAAATAGATGAAGACATCAGGTCGAGCTGGCCACCGGGGGGGGGGGGGGGGAGGGAATTATCAACATTATTAACTCAAAATATGACTTTCCATGTATTTTGATAAAAATGATTGTGGCATTTTCGAATAGAAAAATACGACCGTAGTCGTTCAACAAGGAGGCGTGGTTTCAGACGGCAGATTGACAGCTGCATAAAATACTAAAATCTCTGTCATTATTTCATTTTCTCTTTGGTCTTTTTCGCATCGCCATATATCAGTAACAAGGCTATCTGAACAGCGCTTACAGCCAGACCTGGCACATTCGGTGACTGAAAAACACACAACACAGAATGATAGATGAATTTGTGCTTCAATTTCCGATTCTCGTGTTGTCAATATTTGGAAAGGAATCACCCCCCCCCCCAAGGATTCAAGACCTTAACTTATTTGCTAGTAACCCTAACTTATTTGCTAGTAATGCTCCTATCGTTTGCCGGTGCAACATGGCAGATTTTTCCTGGTTGATTTGGCGTTTCGATTTTCCACTTGTTCTTTTCAGGAAAGCGTATAGGTAAAACTGGTTAAGGGCCAAAGAGCCTATATTAGAGCGTTTCATCAATTGTTGTAATTATCATCATTTATAGATGCACGATTTGTTCATAATGAATTAACTCACGTAAACGTAGAAATCGTTGATTAATTTGCCGTAAGCGAACCAAGAACTGGCACAGAATATGCCCCCAAACACCATCAATTTAGACATACCAGCACATGATTCAGCTCTGACAAATTCTTTCTGCAACGAAAGGAGAATTACGCGTTTAAAAAGTCGTAGCAAGAATATCAATTCCACAGTTAACGTAAAGAGAAATAGCACTTCGAAGTTTTCTTAGATTTATTTGAAGTTTATGAGCTTTTGCTTCAGTATATACGTGTTTACTTACTACTTGAATTAAAGGAGACACTTGCATCATCATAGTCATAATACAACCGATAAAACCGACTTTTTCGTGTCGCAAAGACGGATGTACGACAAAATTAACGTAACCGTACAGACCAGCCAGAAAACCCGCAGCCACAAACAATAAAGTCAATACAGTCGTCTGAAATACAATTTACAAATTTACAGGGATTAGATATAGACTACCTTTTACCTGGGGGTTGATACAATTGAGTTAACCCTACTGGGTAACTCAAGTTAATACCTCTGTCTTTACAACTACAGGGCCCGTTTCACGAAAAAGTTTCAGCCTTAAACGGTCAAGTTTGAATTGTTGTCCTCATCGAAAACATGAAGTAAACCATAACGTAAAACCAACAATTTGAGTTAAACATTTTTATGTGAAACTGTGCCCCTACTGGTGGTCAAAAATTACGGTGAAATCATGAGCTTAATCTTTCATGAATTCGAGAGACGAATTTCTTCTCGATAAATTCGGCTCTAGGGGTAAATCATTACGAAGGAGGAAATCTAAACCTTAGAAACATAAACAGCTAATGCCGGCCGAATGTCGGTATTTCAAAAGTTCGCGATCTGAATTAAGTAAACTTTTCACCATCACGTTCATATAAATCAGAGATTATCAGAGTTTTTTTGATTTAGTTTTAGATATCCATGTATATACCTTATGTTGAACGGCGTATAGATAGGACGACAAGTAAAATGTATTCATGATGAGACCAAATCCCGAAGTTAAATTCAACGTGAAGTCACCCACTGAAAGACCGTACGCTAAAAATATGGAATTTCTGAAAGGAAAATGTGTAAGTTAGGTCTTTGAGTTTTACATCAAGGTTAGGTTTATTTTCTCAATGCGAACTTATGGAAAGCACTGAAATATACATGTAGCAAATAATTATTTCAAAAGATTCTTTAAAGAATTCATTTAATTTACTTACACTATGAATCCGAGTATGAAAAAATGATATGGTACATGTCGCGTATCATTTTTACTTAACATTCCATAAACCATCGGTCTGAAATTTCAAGAAAACAAACTATTTAAGACAGCTTACAACAAAACTGCCAGATCCCGCAGTTCCACATTTGTGAAGCCTTTCTAATGAAATTGACTCGTTTTGACCCGGTCCAAAATTGTGCACTATCCAGATGAAATCACTGTGGTTAAGGTCGGTACAAAATGTCGCCATCCCCCAAGCCCCTGTCCGGGTAGAATGACATTACAGTTTCTATCATCAATGTTTCAACATGACTAATCAAACTTATAGTGAAACGGACCCCTGGACCTCCGTTTAAAAAAGAAGGCTCGTCTAATATTAACATGCGATGTCAAACTCAAGTCCTATGAGATATAGTTTGGTTTCTTGCCGGATATGAACTGTCACTCAGTGGAGTATGAACGAAATGTAACTCGGCATGCAGGCTCTTAACCGCCAGTGTCGAACATCGGTTGCTTAGTTGCTCTCGAATGTTTCTAATGGATATATTATCTTCCACAGTTCTAGCATTTGTAGCATGGTGACATTTAGAGCTGATGCACTGGTATATAGTATGCACTGGTATATAGGTATCAATTTGGCAGAAAATGTTTTAACAAATACTTACACGCCCGTAACATTCATGAGGATTGTAGATATCTGCGTGGCCCGCCCGACAATCTCGAGCAGGCGGGCTTCATCGTCAAAAATATCCATACGGCGAGTATATCACCAGTATACGATATATACCTTTATTACTACAACCTACTATCTATCTCTGTCTATGTCTATGCGTTCTACTAAAAGCGGCCTAAATAAAGATATTCAGTACAGAGAGTGAACGTATGATAAACGTGTACAGCGGTATAATCCGCTTTTACAGTACTACCACACGAGCCCGAACCAGTTCCACACCGGAATTAGGCCACCATTTGCATAGTTAGCTTAACGAGTGAAAAATGATTAATTGCGGCTTTGTATTTTATTCACACGAGGGACGGGGGATCTCGGGCGGGGAAATCTCGGGTCAGTCACTGCTGGAACCAGAGTTACAGTTCCACAGTTAGGAGGAGTATAAGTTGGTATTCGACACAAAACGGCAGTAATATGGTCTCGTTTTTTAGTTCTAGTAACAAACGAGCAGCCGCTTATTTTGAACTAGTTGCAGTCGTCGATTAAAGTTGAATTCGAATCAATTAAAAGATAATTTGCACAATGTGGAAATGTGAAGAGATTGCCACCTTGCACGAATCCACTAAGTAGATGGCGAATTTTGCCTATGCAGCAGTATAGGTGATTGGATAATTACTGCGACGATGTCGACTTGTGAAAGAACGCGATTTACATCAAGTACAACACCGAAATTTTTGACTGGAAAAATATCGCGATTATCAATTCTTAGATGGAAATCATCATGCAGTAGATGGAAGGTGAACCTCTAATTATGAAATCGATAACGGCCAAAGGTTTATTAATTGTATATCAGTTGTCATCCTCTGTATTGTGAATTAAGTAAAAGCTTTTACTCATTACCAAGAACAGCAGATATAACAGCAACAGAAATATCACGAACACACCACGCAGATCATGTCATTCAGATTTTATTTCGACGTCCTGAAGTCTAGTACGGGAGGAGGCCTTAGTGAAAGATGGCGGGCCCTCCACCAAGTTTTACTAACACCAGCATCAAACAACAGCATCAACAACATACAGAAACAAAGTCAAGTTATTACTGAATCTGGTTCTGGGTGGATGTACAGCGGTGTCCCGGGTTCGACAGCACATTTTTGACACCGATTCAGAGTGGTACTGATGCGACTGTAGAACTGAGTTCAGGACTGTAGAACTGGGTTCAGGACTGTAGATGCACAGGGGTGACCTGAGTTCGAACGTTACCGATACTAAGAAAAGTAAATCGACGTGCTGCCGTCCGGTGCTGCCGCTATGCTCAAGGTTAGCGGAGTTTTTATACACTAACATGAATCGACTCTGGCAGTCAAAGGAGAGTCTACTGCCAGAGTCAGTTCGTGTTAGGTTGATACAAAATCCGCTAATGCCGATCCTAGCGGCAGCACCGTACAGCAATGATAAATTCATTACCGCCTTAGATGTGTCCCAAATTGCAAATATCTAACGTATAGATATTTTGTTACGTTTCTATTTCTTAAATGTTTATCATTTAAGTGTTGTTTTGTAATTATTTGCATATATAAGGCTTATATGTGTAATCATTTGTTTTCGGTTCAAGTGGCATTCATTTTTGAAGGTCGTCGCCCTGTGCTCGCTGTCGTCATTGTGCTAAATGTTCTTCTCAGTTGCTAAATACTTTACCAAATTCGCCCGATTTGTGCCGCTGTCTGCTGGTATCATCAGTAACGGATCATCACCTGTTCTCGGATACGGGTTTTGTCGCACATTCGCCCAAATGGTAGGTGAAATTCATTTATTCGAGTGACTGCAACCAGGGAGAGGGGTGGGTCGGGCGAGCTGTGGTGGTAGTAGATCCTAGAAACAAAATGGCGGCCTTTTCAATGGTAGAAATAAGGTTTTCCGGTCCAAAGGTTTAGTTTCCAGGGTCCAGTTGAGTTTCAGGATTGAATTGACAAAAAGTTGAACTCTGAAATTGATTTAATTTCTTCATATATTAGGTAGCGACGAATCAATTATATTGATCCTAATGTCAATGATTACTTTTTTTAAGTAACAGCTGCTTCGGCAGATGTTTGAAATATCAAACTACGGCTGAATGAACACATGGTTTTTTATGGTAAAATCTTGCAATGAAAATCTAGAAACTATGTTGACTGCTGTACTACAAATAGGCTGCTATTGGTCTTAGGCTTATTTGATGTATTCAATTAATATAATTTTTTGAATAATGAGGTTCTTTGTCGATTCATGTTTGTTTTTGTCATCCTGAACCAATGGAAGAGACATGTCCAATATCACAGCAAATAATTAGTTTCTAGTCTCAGAGAATCTGCACTGTTTGTCCCCTTCTCTATCTAATGACATCCAGAATAAATATTTTATTGGTCGTAGATTGATTGATATTAATTCACTCCAAGCGCTGCATAAGAAATCTTACGTGTTATGATATTTTGCTTCAACTAAATTTTCGAAATATGAATATATTGTAATAAGTGAAGCACCTGTTTTGATTGTATTAACATGGTTCTGACTGTACAGTGAGTCAATACATGTAATTGTAGTTTGCTTTATAGTGGATTTCAGTTTTAATTATTTCAAATTTCTCATCTTTCACTGATGTCAGTTCATGGATGAAATCGGCCATTTTTCAGTTGTTCTACGAATGGATTTCATTCCGTTTAAACTCATAACCGCGCAGGAACTGGATCCACACAGATATTTATATACAGTGTACTGCCCATTTTTCTCTGATGAATGCGTGCTCCGGACTCTGCTCATCACCACTGAGCTGTTTTTCTCAGACTTGTCGAAATAAGTTCGGTTTAAGAACAATTGGGTAAAAATGCTAACTTGGTTTAACTGGATTCAGTTTCGCTGGTTATTGATTCAATTTAACTCTTTGTTTCTAACTGTTCAACTTTGAAACTTCGTAGTTTTGAAAGACTCTGCTATCAGCGACCTAGAGATAAGAATTAAGTTGTCTATATCGATAAGATGATAAGTCTTATCAACTGACTGGTGCTAACATGTGGAATAAATAACAAGTGTTTAAGTTAAATGGATTGGGACGAAGATTTGTCAAACATGTTTTCAGCTATTTATTCTTGGATGTGGCCCGAAACAGTGCAGGTGGGAGCTTCTTTGATTCGCTCGATGTTGATCACGCTATGATGCGTTAAAGCAATTAGATGATAATTATTTTCATTTTTTCCAGGCGGCCAGCGATTCTTGGAAACATGCTGAGACGATTTACCAATTCAGCGCTAAAGATATCGACGGAGAAGGAGTTTCTTTAGAAAAATACAAGTGCGTAACAAGTGAAATGTTATAGAGAAACCCCAGATATCTCCAAAATCATAATTATTGCAGTAAACCTGATGCCTAACTCACGCACGGTCACCTCATCTTAACATCTGATAATTAGATTATTTAGAGCACTCTACGACCTCCGATAGAAAATATACAACGCCCATTTTAAATTCCACTTTCATGAAAAAATCAAACCCCTCAGACACTTGGGCTACTGCTGGCTGTTGGGTTGGTAATTAGTATGGAATTAAACGAGTCCCACTATAGAATTTCAAGTGATCTCACCTAATGGTGATAGTTAACAACGGAAACATTGTGAATTGTGGATTAAAGTGTGTTACATTCATCTAGTATGAAATGTTGTATTGTATTTTCAGAGGTTTCGTCGTAGTTGTCGTGAATGTCGCGTCTAAATGAGGTTTAACCGAAAAGAATTACACCCAACTGAGTGAACTGCACGCCAAATACTCAGAGAAGGGACTTCGAATTCTAGCGTTCCCGTGTAACCAATTCGGTGGCCAGGTTTGTATAGGAAATTGCTGTAAAATCTGGGTAAACTGGCATGAATCAAGTTCTGTGAGACTAAGACAAATCCTCAAAATTCTGAGTGCCCATTTCATCGATTCATAAGGCAGACAATGTCACAAATACGGGTGCCATGTTTTTGGAAAAGGGTATTTTTTGTGCCAAAGGATTTCCGCTGCCACAATGATCTTTGTGATTAATGTATCTTTTTTTTTTAAAAGAAATTTGGTAAGATCTTCCAATCATGCCTCTAGATCCGACCTGAAACGTGGGGTTAAAGGTTTGCGAAATTAATTATGAATTTGATATAGTTGTTGTGTATTTTAGGAACCAGGAACTGATGCAGAGATCAAGGCTTTTGCTGAAAAGCACGGCGCACAATACGATTTATTCCATAAAGTCGATGTTAATGGAAATGACGCGTTGCCTTTATTCAAGTTTTTACAAAACAAATTGAAAGGAACTCTCGGGAAGTAAGTCAAATAAAATGTGCTTGTACATTTCAATTCTCACAGCTCATCCACTATGTACAGAGTTACAGCGTTCAGACTCTGGACAAGTCCTTAATAGTTCAGTGCAATATTTTGTAAGAGAAATTATAATTATATGTAATTATATTCTATGAAAATAAAATCAATTAATCAATCATCTTTTACAAACTGTTGGAACGAAACAATGCAAATAGTTCAATTCTAATAATTTTACGTTTTTGTCTCCTTACGGTTAGTTTTTACTTGCAGCAAACTGAAATGGAACTTCTCCAAGTTTCTAATCAGTAGGACGGGAATTCCGGTGAAACGTTACGGTCCGACTACCGACCCGCTGGTACGATATGATTTATATCTCTATTATTCCTCTCTTTATTTTTCATTGATCAAAAATTGGTTGAAATGTTTGTTTCATCGTTCATTTCAGAGCATGACAAAAGACATCGAAGCTGAATTAGAGAAAGAAGGTTAATTTTATCAATACTCAAATCTCGAAGCCTTAGTCGCAAGAAAATGATGTTATTTTCTGATTACCCATCCATGACTTCCAATAAACGGGTACTATTTTGTCGCTGCGGTCTCAGTTTGTTCTAGTTGTATCCTGTATACACGGTATCAAAATGACTACTATATACTACTATGGTAAGATGCCTTGCTTCTATGAGCTGAACTTAAACCTTTTTTATCACCTTCGCAATTAATTGTTTTACATATTTTTCATCGGCATAATACATACCGACATTCCAGTCAGCTTTTCCCAACCCTTTTATTGCCTCGGTCGTCCTGCCCGTTCAGCTCAGAGGAGCAAGGTTATTTCAGGGTTCTACCGTGACAGAATAAGGACTGTTTTATGCGAACCCATGGATCCGCTTTTTGCGCAAGCGATATTAAAGTTAAAACATGCAAACATTGAATACACCGCGAAGAGAAGCCACTTTTTGGATCGGGTTTTTAACGGAGTATTTATGACGGATTGTTCTGAAACTATGTTTAATAGTAGAACAGTCCTGATGTCACTGGCGTGCGTTAACTCGCGTTATCAGTTCCATCCGGAAACTTGTCGTTTCTCAATCGTGCGTTTATTCTTTCTTTGCATGAACGTTTTTTAACAGATAGGCACAATTCCCTTCATTTCATAAAAGAAGCGCGCAATATTGAAAAAAATTGAGATTTATTCCGAAAATAAGGAGGAAAATTTTGAATCACTTTAAATGCAGTTTCAGATTATCCCAGTATAAATCGTTGGATGTTAGAATTCTGGTTTCAGTTCCACAGCTGTGAGTTAACGCTGGATTTATTTAACTGCTGGTTGTGGAATCAGATTCCGGAACCGTTTTCACAGTTGTGAGTTCTGATTTATTTAGTTAACTCGTTGAAAATAGACTGATATTAAGTATATAAAATCAAATTAATCCGGGTTCAGAGTTCAATCAATTTTTGACTGATTTCTGCTGCATTTTTGCATCGATGTTACATGAAAAACACTCATATATTGTTAAAGGCATTGAAAATATACTCGACTGCTGCTGTGTTTAGTTCATTTCATTTTTGTAGATGTAGTAGAATTTTTGTAGTTATTTCGCCGCGATCTTTGCCATGTATGTAACAGTGTTTTAAGAGCAGCTGCTACCATGTCATGATACACCGCATTCATAGAAACTCGATATATCATCGATTTTTAGGTTACCGGTAAAACAAACCAGAAACCAAAAAAAATTGTGACCAGGATGTAAAACAGGCATTCAGTTCAGTATTCACGGAATTGACAATTTCAATACTTGAGGCATTTTGAATGTACTTTATTCAAATTCTGGTCCTTTATATATTGTATATTCATTGTAGAGTTCCTGATTGTTGTTTAAACATTTCAAACCAACTCAACAATTTTGTTTCATTTGGACGGTGTTCTGAGTGTATGACCTCAGAGTTAGTAATATATTTCTATATTGATGATAGTTCAGTCTGGTCATTCTAGGAGCCAGTACCACCTTAGTTATGAGTTGACGAATTAACTAACTTAAGCTCTTCCAAAAAACTGTCAAACTTAAACCTAAAACAGTGGAAATGAGTGTTGAGTTACTATTTCAAAGATTATTAATGGCTTTAATTTATATGCACGCTCTCTTAGTTTTAGTTTGAAATACATAATTTTGTTAATTTTGGTTGTCGAGGGTCTGAGAGCATTGTGTAGTGTTCAATATCACTTGTATTCCAATGCATACATCGGATTGATAATAAAATATTTCACTTTATCATAAAGTAAATTTTCGTTTTGTTTTACTGATTTTCAGCTCAATTTCTGTGAATCAACCTCAATTGAATGACCCTAAATTTGATTTTAAGCTGATCATCCAGAGGTGCATTCCTAAGTGCTACATTTTCTGCACTAGAAGTGCTAAAAGAGCTTACTTATGCTGAAGTCTTACTGCTGCAAATCATGCATTGATACAATGGGAATAATCCATGCAAAGCAGAGTGAAACCACAGAAGTAATAAAGTCGAAATCTTTCTCAAAAACATTTTTAAAAATCTTAAATAATTCAGACAATAATAGTGTTTATCGATAGACAATATTTCATACTAAACATAGAATTTATCACCAAAAGCTCTTTTCAACGTAGTCAGGATAAATTTGCGCCGAGAGATTTGATATTTTTAAGCGCGTGTAAAGATTTCAAAACGAGTTTTGCGTCGTTTGTTTTCTGTTTAACGGCCTTGCGTTCCCAGTCGGAGAGGTTTGCAGCAATCGCCCAGTTCCTGAACGCCGACGTTCCTTTCTCTTGAAGTTCTTTACGACCTCGCGTCGTTATCAATTCACCGTTGTCCTTGATGATGACTAGTTTTGGTATCGCCATTATTTCATATTTGTTGATCAATTCACTGAAAATACAATCATTTCTCTATTAGATAAACGCACAACAGCAGTTGGTCATTTTTGTATCTTGGACCCGTTACCCATAAGTAGTCTGAATACTAGATGATGTAAGGTTGTTTGGGAATGACAGTAATATACTAAACTAGAAAGCTGGACCAAGCACCCGTTTATAGTGAACCGAGAATACTAACTCAACAATGGGATTATGTAAAGGAACTCTAAACCAGTTTTCGTGAAGGTTTTCCACAGATCGATTGTATTCATCTTCAGTTTTATCACAGGTGATGTAGATGATTTTCAATGGAGCTAGCCTGAAAAAAAAAACATTCATCTAGGTATAGATTAGTCAGTAACTGGACTGTGTGTGTGGTTTAGTTTCATAATTGAACATTTTACAATCAAACGTTTGCCCTTTGAAATGGTCAGGACTCGCAGTACCGGTAGGGTATTCAAATTGTTATGGTTTGTTGTTAGGACCCAAGCAAAGGAAAGGCCCCTGAGTTAGAACTAACCTTTCAACGAGATCATCAAACGATTCTTTCAATTGTTTGCAATAACTAGAACAAGGTGGGCTCCAATCAGCTCCGAAATATAAAGCGATAACGTTATGTTTCAGCCCATCAGCGGCACTGATGTCATCGTTGTTGTTATTTCCAGTTTTATCCTGTACGACATTCCCTAAACTCGTGAGCCATTCGTTCAATTCTGAATCGTCTTCCATTATTTCTGATTATAGATTGAGTTAGAACCTGATTAATTTTGTAACCAGGGACGCTGCAAATCTCTGGTCGACGACCTCGAGTAATACGGTTGAAGCCAAATAGTATAGTGCGACAGTTCTCTGGCAAGTGAGGATGGTCCTTGGATCGAAAAGCTTGGATATTTTCGGAGTCACCCTGAGATGGAGCCGAACGACGACCTTGCGCAATTGCCCAATTCAATTCAATTCAATAATTGTGTAGTAAAGTAAGTAAGTAAACAATCTGACAATTCAACGACTTGACAGCGATATTGCTGATGATTTTGTTGGTTTTCTGGTGATGTCAACTGATTTACTGATTGTATAAAGAAATATCTGTTTCGTGTGGATCATTTTTACAAGTAAGAATTGTGAAAAATGTTGTTTGGAAAAAATATGAATCATGTTATGACCTGTCAGACTCAGTGTCTGTCAGTCAGTGAGAGTGTCATAGTCGTAACGTTGTACGCTTAATCGTTGGTGGTAAGCTTTTATAATCGGATGTGCTTCCATCGTGAAACTAAACAACAGACTTTTGAGCTTCAGTGTTAATGAAATCCCTTTAAAATAACGAGTTACACTTTTATTCCCTTTGGCCTATTTCATGTTTGAATAATTTTTCAGAGTAGAGTGACCGGAACATGGTTTGTACGAGTTCAGATTGTTTGTTGCATCAACGACGAAGAGTAAAACTGGACCCGGACTGCGGCAAGGACGGCAGCTGCTGCCGCGGTCCGCAGACATCGATATGTAATGGTTCAGCGATAATTGATAAATTAACAAGTCTCTACGCGGAGCGTGAATTCTGCGATATTGAACTAACAGTCACCGGAGTAGACCAAATATTCTACGCTCATAAACTAATTCTCTCCCTGTCGAGTCCTGTGTTTAAAGCGATGTTAACGCCGCGTTCTCATTGGTCGGAATCATCGAGCGATCGAATCACGCTCGAGGAGGATCCGATCTGTCGTGATTCGTTCGATTCATTCCTGCGTTACCTATACAGCGGTCGGGTCGACCTGGACTGCGATTCGGCACTGCCGATGCTGATGTTAGCCGATAAATACCAAGTCTCCGATCTTTCTACGATCTGTATCGAATATATGATTGAACGGGTGGCTCCGGATCGGGCGTTGCTCTGGTACCGCTATACCGCCGCTAGCGTTCACGCCGAATTGCACGATATTTGTAAGAAATCGGTGGCGTGGAACTTTGATACGGTTTTGGCGTCGAGCGATTTCCTGGCGCTCGATGCTGATTCTCTCGCCGAGTTTTTGGCGCATTCGAATATCGTTGTTCGTGATGAGTTCACGGTGTTCGAAGGCGTTCAACGCTGGGTACGCGCCAACCGCGCCAAGAACACGACGACAAGGCGCTTGACGTCGTTGATTCGTTTTCCGATGATTCCCGCGAGGCGTCTTCCACGTCTCCTTGAATCGGAGAACCGCGTCGAATCGTACATCTTGGAGAAGATGGAAGAATCGCGTCGATTCCACGCGGTTCCGCCGCCGGTCAAGTGGGGGCGCTGCGCCGCGAAGTACATGTTTGTACCGCGCAACTACACGGACGAGTTGTGGTGCGCCACGCTGATGATTCATCGATTCTCGGAGCTCGATTCGAACGTGGTTCGTGGATTCATGTTTGCGACGCCGATCAGTGCGTCTGCCGCCGACGCGTCACGATCCTGGGACTGGAACGTAAACGTCTACCCGAAAGGAATCCGATTCGCGGCCGGTATGATGATCGGCGCCACCCGCAATTATGAGATCGCCGAAACAATCTACGAGACCGTACGGATATCAGTGGTCGCTAACGGCGATGAGGTTCGATCGGTGAATCTGGTGATGGTGATTTACGGACGCGGGATTGAGACTGGTTCGGAGTTTGTACGTCATGTTGTACAGCGTCGATGCACGTTCGATTCGAGCTCCTCGTGTTGCGTTATCGACGATCTGATTCCATATCGAGAATTAAACTGCGACCGATCGAGATATTTGTGCGGAGCTGATTCCGATACGTTTAAAATATCAATAATCGTTAAACCGGTATAAACTCGCTCATCCAGGTCAAAGTCCATCGATCATACCTTCAAATAGCTATATAACCTATAGTGGTTTCGTGCAAATATACTGCGGCAACTGAGCATTCACTCAGAGGCTGAAAGGAGCACTCATGTGGTACTGCAGCAATAGAAGATCCACTAGGTGGCGCAAGTATGCAGTCTCGAGTTGAAATGTACATCCCCTATATCTTTCATTGCTTCCTTAGGACCTATAAAATCAATAATTAACTAATTCTGCGAAAGTATATCAGACCTTAGCACTGCCACCTAGTGGGATAGCTGGTTGTTTTTTTTCAGGCCAAGAGGTTGCAAGAGACTCTCTGGATCAACCCGCTATATAGATCTGTGATACACACCACCCTCAGTCACCTGCGTCATCTGAATCTAAGTGTATTTGTTTTACTCATTTGTTAGTTTGTTAGGTTAATCTGTTAATGATTGTTGTAAGGTTGCAGGGAGGTCAGAGGGAGTGAATTAGGTCAGAGAGAACTGGGAGGTGGGTTGTAGGAGGTTTGAACGGTCAGAGGGTGCTGGGGAGGTCAGAGGGAGTGAATGAGGTCAGAGGGAACTGGGAGGTGGGTTGTATGAGGTTTGAACGGTCAGAGGGAGCTGGGGAGGTCAGAGGGAGTGAATGAGGTCAGAGAGAACTGGGAGGTGGGTTGTAGGAGGTTTGAACGGTCAGAGGGAGCTGGGGAGGTCAGAGGGAGTGAATGAGGTCAGAGAGAACTGGGAGGTGGGTTGTAGGAGGTTTGAACGGTCAGAGGGAGCTGGGGAGGTCAGAGGGAGTGAATGAGGTCAGAGAGAACTGGGAGGTGGGTTGTAGGAGGTTTGAACGGTCAGAGGGAGCTGGGGAGGTCAGAGGGAGTGAATGAGGTCAGAGGGAACTGGGAGGTGGGTTGTATGAGGTTTGAACGGTCAGAGGGAGCTGGGGAGGTCAGAGGGAGTGAATGAGGTCAGAGAGAACTGGGAGGTGGGTTGTAGGAGGTTTGAACGGTCAGAGGGAGCTGGGGAGGTCAGAGGGAGTGAATGAGGTCAGAGAGAACTGGGAGGTGGGTTGTATGAGGTTTGAACGGTCAGAGGGAGCTGGGGAGGTCAGTGGGAGTGAATGAGGTCAGAGAGAACTGGGAGGTGGGTTGTAGGAGGTTTGAACGGTCAGAGGGAGCTGGGGAGGTCAGAGGGAGTGAATGAGGTCAGAGGGAACTGGGAGGTGGGTTGTAGGAGGTTTGAACGGTCAGAGGGAGCTGGGGAGGTCAGAGGGAGTGAATGAGGTCAGAGGGAACTGGGAGGTGGGTTGTAGGAGGTTTGAACGGTCAGAGGGAGCTGAGGAGGTCAGAGGGAGTGAATGAGGTCAGAGAGAACTGGGAGGTGGGTTGTAGGAGGTTTGAACGGTCAGAGGGAGCTGGGGAGGTCAGAGGGAGTGAATGAGGTCAGAGAGAACTGGGAGGTGGGTTGTAGGAGGTTTGAACGGTCAGAGGGAGCTGGGGAGGTCAGAGGGAGTGAATGAGGTCAGAGGGAACTGGGAGGTGGGTTGTATGAGGTTTGAACGGTCAGAGGGAGCTGGGGAGGTCAGAGGGAGTGAATGAGGTCAGAGAGAACTGGGAGGTGGGTTGTAGGAGGTTTGAACGGTCAGAGGGAGCTGGGGAGGTCAGTGGGAGTGAATGAGGTCAGAGGGAACTGGGAGGTGGGTTGTATGAGGTTTGAACGGTCAGAGGGAGCTGGGGAGGTCAGAGGGAGTGAATGAGGTCAGAGGGAACTGGGAGGTGGGTTGTAGGAGGTTTGAACGGTCAGAGGGTGCTGGGGAGGTCAGAGGGAGTGAATGAGGTCAGAGGGAACTGGGAGGTGGGTTGTATGAGGTTTGAACGGTCAGAGGGAGCTGGGGAGGTCAGTGGGAGTGAATGAGGTCAGAGGGAACTGGGAGGTGGGTTGTAGGAGGTTTGAACGGTCAGAGGGAGCTGGGGAGGTCAGAGGGAGTGAATGAGGTCAGAGGGAACTGGGAGGTGGGTTGTAGGAGGTTTGAACGGTCAGAGGGAGCTGGGGAGGTCAGAGGGAGTGAATGAGGTCAGAGAGAACTGGGAGGTGGGTTGTAGGAGGTTTGAACGGTCAGAGGGAGCTGGGGAGGTCAGTGGGAGTGAATGAGGTCAGAGAGAACTGGGAGGTGGGTTGTATGAGGTTTGAACGGTCAGAGGGAGCTGGGGAGGTCAGAGGGAGTGAATGCGGTCAGAGAGAACTGGGAGGTGGGTTGTAGGAGGTTTGAACGGTCAGAGGGAGCTGGGGAGGTCAGTGGGAGTGAATGAGGTCAGAGAGAACTGGGAGGTGGGTTGTAGGAGGTTTGAACGGTCAGAGGGTGCTGGGGAGGTCAGAGGGAGTGAATGAGGTCAGAGAGAACTGGGAGGTGGGTTGTAGGAGGTTTGAACGGTCAGAGGGAGCTGGGGAGGTCGATGGGAAAGTGTTTGTATCCATAATGGAAAAGTTACAGCTGATGGTTGAATTTTGATCGATGTTGTGCAAGTTGAGTTACAGATTTTATTGTGATATTTTACAATAGTTTCACAAGTTCAGTTTCGTATCGTTTTTTTTTTTTACTTCACAATTAAAACAATTAAAGCAAGAAAATATTCCCAAGACTTGGACTGTCTGTGTGCCTGTGCCAATGTTATGAGTTATTTGCTATGCATGAATTGTGTAAATAAAAGTTGTTTCTATGCAATTATAAAAGGTGTTTGGTGTTTTCTGTTGGTGTTAAATCGTTGTGTCACAGCCTGGACTCTTGCGACGTGAAGGCTCCAGTTTCAGTTCAAGTTTATCTATCGACGACATTAGACAGACCGATCTTCCATCCAGCATCCATGTAGCGAGAGATTTTCATTGCAAATGAACTAGAGCATGGAGGATTTAGGTTCCAATTTCCGCTTCTGACTAGCGCCATCCAAACGAGTAATTCAGGAACTCCAATTTGTCGATATCCCATATTGATATCAACACGTAAGAAAAGAAAAACTCAACGAACAAAATGTTCAGATATTTGAATTATTTGATAATAATTTATATCACATCGGTGAGTAATTACATATCTTACCTCTTATACAGTGTGTATCAATCAATATTCATAATTCTCAAAAACAAGTAGAGCGAAATATCGTGATATTTTACAACATTGAGTGAGAATATATTTATCATGGAATGATTTAATCGTAATAAATCAGTTGTAAGTCTCTAACAACAAGCAACAGTTTGCGTTAGTTCTACAAATCACTGATACTATAATCTCTAGAAAGGGTTAAGAACTGAGGTCTGCGCTCGAGTCTGATTAAAACAACGCGGAGTTCGTTGAAATATTTTTCTGACCAATCCAACTTGGATATCGCTCTCAAGTGGTGGAAATTTTCATGGTCGAAGAAGATCTGATTTGAGCGGAGTCTACAATAGTAGTGTTCAGGTCTTGGGATAAGTTGTAACAGGTATGATTTATGATGTCATGTTAGGACTCTAAACGCTCAACACGTGACTACATTACGTAACATCATTGCATTATATCAACATTCTCACATTGCTTCTAGTAAACGATAAAAACTACATCATAA
Organism: Tubulanus polymorphus; assembly: GCF_964204645.1. Lineage (NCBI taxonomy): Eukaryota > Metazoa > Nemertea > Palaeonemertea > Tubulaniformes > Tubulanidae > Tubulanus > Tubulanus polymorphus. Next base: position 1,366,213 of record NC_134027.1, on the reverse strand, counting down.
ACTACTTCAGTAACTAAACTTCACCTGGTTCTAATTCTCAAGTTCGACTCTTTAATCGTTAAAATCAGTTCATTTCATAGGTTTTAACCACAGAATCTAAACAGAGAACTTTGAAAAATTCTGCACTCGGTTTCGCAGTTGTGAGTTTCATTTGACTCTTATATTTGATTAAGTCGCTAAAAGACATGACATAATCTTAATGTTGATCAGATTAGATGCCCATTTCTGGTGTAAGTCAACAAGGTATTGCTAGTGACAAAAAATACAAATATATGTAAGCATAAATTTACCTAAACACTAATTCTTATCATTAAAAAAATATCAAAATCTAAAACATCAACTGTCTGTAGTGCACTTTTATGAGCTAGCTCGCTACGGTATATAAATAGAAATTAAATAAAAAATGAGACATTTCATCAGCTTCGAATGAAAATAAACTATACATTAAACTAAAAATACTGAAAAATAATCTAAGCCATACTACATACAATGAACACCTTTATAAATCTGTTTAGAAAGACAAAGTAAAAAAAAAAAACAAACCGAGATTCAAAATGCACAACCGGTATATAACATTTCGTTAAGAATTAAAGTGACAACTAATGAAAACTAATGAAGTGAAACTCACTATTAGTCATCATAGCTGTGATGATTATTAGGTTGATTGATGACTTATATCCAAATGACTTACATTCAGTAAATTCAGTTGGAAATACATTAAAAGAGATGACTTCAGTAATATACATCTCCATGAGTGCGTACATACTTTATGAATGTTCATGGTACACAATATTCTAAATCCTATAAATCATTGTTTTCTTACAAATAACTGGTGAATAAATCAAACTAAATTAGGCTAAACAAAAATGATACCTTGTTTCTCCGCAGCGGCCGGGTCATTTTTGTAAAATATGATAAAATTTATAAACAGTTCATTTCTATAGCGGCCGGGTCTGTTATGGTAAAATTGATCACGATTTTAAAAAAAGTAATGTACCGGTATAGGGTAGATAGGCGGCCGGCCGGGTCAACATTTAAGCTCAGCAGAGCGGAGAAACAAGGTATCAATTTTTTTTAGCCTTACCTTTGAAAATTTACATATTTCTAGTTTGGATATAACATGTATATATATAGTATTCATATTTTCTGAATACAGTAGAATTCGCTTAATTCAGATCACCTGGGACTGGAGAATTGACGTGTCCGAATTAAAAGAAACCCGATTCATGTTCTCACATGCGAATAGAGATAACCTAGAGGGGAATGAAACCGATCCGAATTAAGCGAGTTATACTGTAGTATAATACATTTGCTATTGCTTTCCATTCATGATATGTTCATACATTTAAAACATGCTTTGATAGATACTTGAAAAATGGGCAACATGCATTTTTTGATTATTTATGATATCAAGAAATGATTAATGGGTAACCCGCGACACCAGCTATACCACTAGATGGCGTGAATAGTATACTTAGAACTATCAGCACGTCTGATGAATCCTCATTTGCCATAAGATGGTGTCCTACTGCACACTAGCGACACCTGATGGATACTCAGTTGCCACAGAAGCATCGAAGATTTCCCATTTAATTGATAAGTGGAATTTAGAGTTTATATTTACAAGAGAAGGAAGCAGTATTTCATAAAATACCGCCTGCCGCGCAATACTAAGTATTTCTTAACATTCAGCAAAATGTTTTTCGTCATCTTTCAGCCTTAAAACTTTGAAGATTTCATCCTCACACAGGGTAACAATCCAAATTCAACAACTAGACTACTCATACTTTAGCTATAAATCCAGATTATCCGAGTTGAACTTCAATTTTGGACCAGCAGTTGGGCTTGGACTCTGAAATAAACACACAAAGATTAAAATCACAGAAAACAACATAGTTCCCCTCAAGTCAAATAAACTACATCAAAATTGAGTTTCAATTGGTTTTCATTTCATCATTCTCAGGGACTTCAAAATGTTATCAAAATTATGTTTAGTTATTGGTGACAAACTATCGTTCTCAATGACTTCAACAACATGATGTAAGTACAGTAGACTCTGCTGTATTTGGTAATGTTGAGACTGGCACTATCTACACTCAACCTAATGATCAGATATCTAGTTAGGGGTCATTCATTTATTACGTACACATTAGGGGACGGGGAGGGGTCAGTACAATTGCGTACTGTAATGCTTAATTTACATGAATAAATGGCCGATTTTGCGTACAGGGGGGAGGGGGATTGAAGAATTTAAATTCTATGCGTACGTAATAAATGAATGATCCCTTAAGAATCAAGAACTTTCCAAATTGAACAAGTCAATTTGTAGTAAACATGGTGTCGTATGGCGTAGTGAACCAATGGTCGTTAGGTCTAAAACATGGCATCACGTGGCGCTTTGAACCAGTGGTAGTGAACATGGCGTAGTGAACCATTGGTCGTTAGGTCTAAAACATGGCATCACGTGGCGCTTTGAGCCAGTGGTAGTGAACATGGCGTAGTGAACCATTGGTCGTTAGGTCTAAAACATGGCATCACGTGGCGTTTTGAACCAGTGGTAGTGAACATGGCGTAGTGAACCATTGGTCATTAGGTCTAAAACATGGCATCACGTGGCGCTTTGAACCAGTGGTAGTGAACATGGCGTAGTGAACCATTGGCCGTTAGGTCTAAAACATGGCATCACGTGGCGCTTTGAACCAGTGGTAATAAACATGGCGTAGTGAACCATTGGTAGTAAACATGGCGTCGCGTGGCGCTTTAAACCAGTGGTAGTGAACATGGCGTAGTGAACCAGTGATAGTAAACATGGCGCTGTTAAAAAGCATTAAGCTCGTACCTCAATACGTAATGCTACCTGTTGTTCTTTATCTTCTTCAAGAAGTTCCGATTCCCAGTCTCCATCTTCCTCGGCTGGGTCAAAATTATATAACGGCATCAAATGATGCCGTAATTTGTCTAATCTGTAAAACCAGGTAAACATTCTAATTATTGATCCATCCTCTTAGTCTCTAGAGTTCAAAGATAATTTGACATTTATGGCATATTATATACAGGTATCAACATGCAGCCTGGAAGCCTATATTATAACCATTCTTCCAATTTGTGATCGTTCACACTTCACTTCACATAGCGCTCAGAATCTGAGCTATTCTCATCTGGAAATCAACTATAAACAGACAGTAGACATTTTATCAGCACTCTGTCTTTCATAAACTGATCTTCCATACTTTATACAACAACTTTTGGTGAATTTGGGTCGTTTTGGGCTGCAGTGAGGCCAAATAGAAATGGGTCTATAGAGTGCAGGGATGACTCCAGGTTTAAGTGGAGTGGCTCCAGACTACATGGGGTGGCTCCAGATTGATTTCAACTCACCTGCTTTTTTTCAATATAAAAATCACAAGAAACGCGAAAAATGCAATGAGTAATAAACAGCCTAAAGGCACTAGAACCGACACGAGAACGTGAGAATTATTCTTAGACAGGTCCGGTTTAGGCGTCGGCGGGCGAGAACTATCATTCGATGAATCGAGGAGAATCGGAGGAATCACGTATCCTCCTCCTCCGCCGGCGTGGTCCGATTCACTGCCGGTTAAAGGAATCTCTAAACTCGTGAAGTTTATATTATAGATCATGTTTGATTCATAGTTGTTGTTGGGTCAGTTGCATTATTGCGCAATAACGAATCAATTCTCTCTGAGTCTGGTCTCACTTAGTGAATTATTACCTATCAAAAAAGAAGAGTTTTTCTAGATTTTCATCAACAAAAATTAAGGCCGAAATTTTGAATTTGGGAATACAGACAAAGTTTAAACTCTAAGTGAGGAGGAGAGAATCCCACAATGATAATAAAAAGTCCGAAAATGAAACTTCGAGATAGTAGTTTATTTCAACGTTTCGACCATATCCTAATAGTCATCTTCAGGAATATCATCTTCATTAGAAGACTTTTTATTATCATTGTGGGATTCTCTCCTCATCGCGTCAACACGGATATTGTGTTCTACCTATCGTGATTAAACTCTAAGTATATTTAAAGATATTTCTGGCAAATGAATGAAAAGACATTAAATTCAGATAATGTTGAACTTACATCATTTTCAATCGAAGATTTCTGACGATTTTTTTAAATTTTCTTGCGGAAATTAGTTTGTTTTTCTTATTTTTTAATTTTGACAATTAACCGGAAGTTCTCCTCGTAAAAGTCTACGATACACGTAGTTTGGTGTTTAGTGTAATACAGAATGTTGGTCACGGAACAGCGGGTGGCTCCATCATATTCAAATCCCTAGCTGCCGAGAGGGCAGGTTCGATCAATGGCGAATTTATCGAAACGTGCCTAATTCCGGACCGGGTACGGTACTTGACGAGTATAGGGTACTCAATTCTGAGATATATGCGTTTTGTTGATTTTCGTTGCAACAACTTGGCCGAACGACTGCAAATAAGTGCCACTCGCTCTTCCGGGACAGCCAAGTACCCAAAATTGCTGGATAAATGTGCCGAGTACCATACTTCAAAACGAGTTCATGCGTCGGATAGTGCAGTTGGGGTACTTTCGATAAATTCGCCTCTAACCAAAGCAACCTTACACTTCTATGATAAAACATTGGTGGATCCAGTACTGACGTCATTCGGTTCAGATCTCTATTATTAGCGACGCGACGAGGCAAACCCACCCTCAGTGAATGTGAATTATAACCCGTAATTTACAGTGAGGAAGCACATCCATCAGAGACTCACGTCTACAATCCTCACCGGAGACTGTCATTCGTGCAGTTGCGTTCCTACCCACAATCACTAAGACTGACTGAGCCCAGGTCACGGTGATAGAAACACAGTCAAAGACCCAGCCCAAACAAACGCATCTCCGTTTCATTCATACATATAACACTGACTTTACTCCGCCCTAAAATCTCAAACTTATTGAGGATATCATAGAATCATAGACTAAAAAGAATTTATTTAAGAATTACTTCAATATTTCAGTTGTTACAACAATCCTTCTTCAGTCTAAATATCATTTTTACGTCATATATATATAGATCATGGATATTGTGATTTTATTCATTTATTGATTCAATACGTCACAATTCAATACGAAATCGCATTGCATAGAATTTCATATTTATAAACATATCATATACAATTATCTACACAGTAATATACAATGGCCAGCAAAGCCAAAAGGCTGCGTGACGCTGGCTTAGTCTTAACAAAAAAGAAAGAAAAAAGAAGTCGAAATAAAGAACTTAAACTTTACGACAAAAGATGAGAAGGGGAGGTAACTAGTACGATATATGAATATGGATATTAATATAAAATATGATACAAGTTGTAATCATCATCAAACAACAGGGGTTTTACTGGTTGTGGGTTTTTAATGATGGCTCTGATTAGCAGAAGAAACCACCACATCGGAAGTTACTTCCGGCGGCGGACACAGCGAATTGCTAACTGTTTAGTCGCCAGTCTGAATTTACCATTGATTAAACAGTAAACGCAGAAATTTAAACACGAATCGACGACGGTCAGAGAGATGGCGATCTTCCTGAACACCATCAACCCAGCCGTCTTATCGGGCACAAGTCGTATGACATTTTGAAGAAACTGCATTTTTTCTAGGAATAATAAAGATTCGCACGACACGAAAACGACTATTAAACCTAAAGCCATTCGTAAAGCCCTCAACTCTAACGTATTAGAACGTTCAGTTCATATAGATCTTTCCTGGCAGTAAATTTCATAATTACTAAAGCTAAAATTAAAACAACGTTTACAATTATTAATAAAGACATTGGTAAAATGATAGTTGGTATGGTTCCGACTTCTTCCGTTGTTATCCGGCCCCAACGTTCTAATATTGAACGCCAGAAGTAGTAAAGGAATGCTTCACGCCGTAAAGTGGAGGTATACTGCCCATCAACACATCCGATAGCGCCTAGGCTCCTTTTTGGTAAAAACAGCGGGAAATACAGAAGGAAACTAAACATTACGACCACTGTTATGAGACAATTCACGACTTTTTGAGTCCAGAACATTCGCGATTTTAACGGGAAAAGTGTAATAACAAGTCTTTCTAAACTGATAGGAACGACACACCAGTTTCGAGTTTGCTGGAACATATGGTACGGTCCAAAAGCTACTGATATGAATTCCCAACCGAAATGCCAATCGTCATAGTGGAATACCGTTCTACCTAAATGTATATAGATGTGCAGGGCGCGTAGAGGATACATGATGAATACACTTGTACAGTACGCTAAATCAAAGAACGACAAGACGTGGATCAAGTAATAAACCTCGTTGTTCATCTTCTTCAACACATGAAACGTGATGATGTTTAGAACGATAGCGCAAACTGTGAGCGGACCGTAACAGAAAATATACATGTAAACACTGAATTTCAGATCCCATCGGTACGGCAGAGAACTGATCGCCCAGTCACATACGCCTGCCCAAGTTCTCACGGTCGGTTTGATCGTCATCGAAACATTGAGCACGTTCATCTCATCTCAACGAGTCAGTAACGTCTGCGCCTACAATGATTCCTCAATGTTAAACTGACAAGAAGAATCCAGCACCGACTTCATTCAGATCTCTTCTCTTCGCGGCGAGGCACAACTATCATCAATGGTATGAATTCTATCTAATTTTCGAAAAGAGGATGAAACGTATATGAAAGAAATGTCAGATGGGCGTATTATGTTATAGGCTGTATCGTATATAGGAAACATTAAAATCACTAGCGTCTGTAGAGTCTACAGCATCAGGTCTCCTGGGTCGTACTACATAGATATATACATCCAAATCATATTGGCAAAAGAAATACGATTTAATTATTGGCATTTGATGCCTGATAGGTAAATGTATGGATACAGTGGGACCTCGTTACAACGAACTTCAGGAGGACGAGAAAATCAATTTGTTAAACCGATAGTTCGTTCTATCTCAATTAAAATGATCTATATGAAATTATTCTATTTGGGAGAAAATGTTTGCACTAGATTTGTAAAAACCGATAAATCGATGAATTTCTGAGGTCGTTACAACGAGGCTCCATTGTATTTCATATTCAACATTCGAAATTTTGACTATTTTATTTTTTGTTCGGGTTTGTAATATTTTACGCTCTGAATCTATCGTTTTCGAGGTAGACCTACATGAGGTATGTATACGTACCCCAAATATTTGGCAAAATATCGTTGAAAAACAAGTCTCACGGAATTATGATAGACTATAGTTGAATGCTCGTAGTTTTTAATGTCCGTTGTCAACAAAATATGCGTATTATAATCATTTCGTTCAGATAACCTATTTATAGATCTATGGCGTAAACAGCCGGTACCAGTTACAAGCACTGCTAACCTCGCTATATAGAGCGTATTACAATATGTCGAGATATGGAAAGTGCATACTAACTAGACTACTAGTAAACAGCGGATCTAGCAAAGCAAGTTGCCGAAATGTCGTGTCAAAAATGGTGCCGCCATCGAGGAGACTGTCTTCTGCAGCCGCCGCTGCTGCTAATGCGCAGGGTCGTTTAGACCTAGCGACTGCTTACAGAGCTTTAGATAAGCTTGGTTTGAGTGAAGGTGTCTGCAACCATCTCTCGTTGATGGTACCGACTGCTGCTGCTAAACAGCGTGATGGTGAAGATGTCATGTTATTGATACCGTACGGTTTACACTGGAGTCAGGTAATAATATAAAAAACGACATATTTTGTGACGGTTGATCTTAAAATTCAAATTGCTTAAAAATGAACTAATTCAACTGTTGGAAGTTATGAATGGGCTAGTACTTCTGTTAAACGAGTTCATGACCTGCTTGTTTCCTATAGTCGTGAATTCACGATTTGATTCAGCTGTTACAAATTATTGAAAAATGAAGTGATTTTTAACTTTCACTGTGGATCCGGGCGGGTTTCTTGGTTTATTTTCAATTCGCGAATGACGCCGATAATTATCCATTTACAATATTTTTTATACAACTGAAAATATTCCGACGAACTATTTTTTTCAGGTGACCGCGTCTTCTTTACTCGGTTTAACGAGAGACAACAGCGTCGCGGAAGGGACCGGTCAAGCGGAAACCACGGCAGCTACAATCCACAGAGGAGTCCACGAAATTTGTCCCGGAGCTACTTGCGTTATGCATACGCACATGCCCTACGCTACTGCACTTGGTAAAATTTCAAAAACAATTTTGATCCAAGAACATATTAAATATTAAATTAAATATTATATACTTCATTTTCCAAGGCATTTCAATTCCTCTAATTTTGTAAATCATCAATGGCAAATGTTCTAAGATCTTCATCAGCGGCATCACAGGACAGAAACTTGGAATTATAAATTGTAATTCAAGTTTCTCATATCAACAGCTTTTGTTCATATTAGTTTTAAATAAAACACTGAAATCCCTGTCAACTGAAGATATAAAAACCTTCTCCACAGATTCGATTTCATAGATTTCCGTCGGCTACTAAAAACATTTTAAGCCTGTTGTTCTGTCTTGAGGTGAACAGGGTTCGTCTCGTGAAACCAAGATCCGAACGGCATAAAGCAATACAAACCAACAAAACCTTACAAAGTCTAAAGCAGCCGAAAGATCTTGGTTTCTGTTTGGTAAACCTGCAATATTACACCCCGTATATTTCTGGTATGGCACTTACGAACTTATGTTCATAATATCTTTCAGCTTGTCTGGAAGAACCCAAACTGGAAATGATTCATCAGAACTCGCTTCGGTTTTACAAGGGTGTGGCCTACGATAGTTGTTATAACGGTTTGTCTGAAGATCTCGCTGAAGGTGAGCGCTTAGCTCGCTGTCTGGGTACTGACACAACGCTGTTCATGGCCAATCACGGAGTTATAGTAACCGGTCGAACCGTCGCTGAAGCTTTCGATAAGACGTATTTCCTCGAGAGAGCCTGCATGCATCAGGTAGATATAGCTATCAGCGATATTTGATTTCGAAACAAAGAACAGTTTTGCCACTGTACAATCTGGATCCAGTGCCATCGTTTTAGAACAAGGTCAAATTCGGGACACAGTTCTGGATCAAGATTGAACTGATTAGAAATTTATTAATTTTCAAATATTTGCCTCATAAATGTTGAACTGGGTCCTGATATTGGCGTACTTTTCTATTTAACAGGTGTTGGCGATGTCTACAGGACGTAAATTAAAACTGGTCGATCCTAAAATATGTGAAAAAACCTACAACGTTTTCATGAAGGATGTTTTAGATTATGCAGACTGTCATTTCAGAGCCGTACAAAGAGATATACTAGAAAACGACCCGCGAGTTGCGCAGTAAAACAACCAGAAACTCGTCAGTGGTGTTGTGTGCTATTCCATAATTTGGATTTGTTCAAATTCCCATTTAGAGAGTATAATTTATTCTCACAAAAAATCGATGACTTTGTGTTTGATGTAATGAGACTTTGTTTATTCGTTATTACAGACATTTTAATCCGATAATTCGGTACAAATAAATGTTATTTTCACGGTTTCATGAGAATTTTACAATGAAACAGCGACTACAATGTCCACTCCTTGCCTCCCAGGAGAGAATGCCCAGTTTTCTATTCCTGGTAGAGACAAGCATGTTCTGGCCATGGTATTTGGTAAAGCATCACGATGACTCTCATAAGTCATAGGGTTTGACTTGACATTAATTCTTACATTTGAATCAATTTTTCATGCCCCTAAAAAGTATAATACACATTCTTCACTTCGTTTCTTTCGCTGATTCTTTGATTTTGTTGTCTAGAAATGCGCCATTAAACTGGGGTAAACCTGACAAACTTATCGAACTTTGAGCTTATCATCGACTATAAATCATTGATATATGATTGTACTTTTCCGTGAACTTAAGAGATTCACCAAGTCCTGATATGCGATATAGTGACCGGTTAGCGGCAATCTGTACGACTACGTACTGGCGCTGAGGTTCACAGCGAACTGACGAGGACAGTAATAAACAGTAATGTTTCTAGTGAGGAGTTTAGCGCGTAATGTCGCGTCCCGTAGCGCGGCTGCTGGATGGCGATGTTTCAGCGACCAAGCGGCGGTCTCTGCGGCCGCTATAAACAAACAGGCGCGTCTGGACCTGGCGACCGCGTATCGGCTGTTGGATAAAGAGAGGTTGAATGAAGGTGTTTGTAATCACCTGACCGCCCGCGTTCCCAGCGCTGATGGCAAACACGAAATACTACTGCTAATACCATACGGTATGCATTGGAGCCAGGTACGGATTGTTTCCATCTAATTTTAGTGAAATACATTCAAGCTAAAGCTCGAGAAATTTCAGTTCGTATTGAGTGGTCGCACTTGTTTCAGGAGAGCGCCTTTTGGTAATTGTTCTGCTTTTCACGGAAGGCGCTGTACAAATTCTTTATCACTTGTGACGGGACTGGTTGCTCAATAACGACCAGCAACTAGCTGACTGGTTGCTCAATAACGACCAGCAACTAGCTGACTGGTTGCTCAATAACGACCCGCAACTAGCTGAACCTGGTTGCTCAATAACGACCAGCAACTAGCTGACTGGTTGCTCAATAACGACCAGCAACTAGCTGACTGGTTGCTCAATAACGACCCGCAACTAGCTGAACATATTCATTACGGGTTTCATATCTTCCCTTTGCATTATTTTCTACAATCATTTGTGTAAATCTGAAAGATAGAGAACGTTGGTCAAAGGTCGGTTTGTTGACCGTCGAGTCTAAGCTCATTGTAAATCTATAACCAAACCAATCTGAAAACTAAAAACGTAAGGCCAAACTTCGACCAGTACTTAAGATACGACACGATATATATATCATATGAACATTATGCGTTTGATATAATTATGCAGGCTTTTCATATATCGACCTATATACATATGTTTTCATAATAATCTGCGCAATTTATTTTTTCCTCCATACAAGCACTCCGTGTAAAATAATCGAATTCATTCGGTAGATATCATTTCAATGTTCGGTATCTGAAGAATACGTCCCACAGTAATCACCTCCCTCTCCCCCTCTTCCCCGGGACCAGGGGCCAGTTTCACGAAAAAGTTTAACTCAAATTTTTTGATTAATTGCCATTGGTTACTTCATGTTTTCAATGAGGACAACAATTCAAACTTAACTGTTTTAAGCTTACACTTTTTCGTGAAACTGGGCCCTGTTGCTCAAATTTGTTGATTATAACTGTTATGGTGACGATAAAAAAAAACTTTATTTCAACCACGGTATTTATCGTGTCACTGAGCTTTAACTCATGTATAACCAGACCTTGCATTTCCAATCTATGTGAAACACTCTGAGTCCCTGTTAAGACGATGGCAAAATCTTTAACGGATGGTTTATTTCAGCATCTGACTGACTATATCCTAATAATTATCTTTAGGAATATTGAAGCACTTGGATTTTACCATACTTAGATTTTTACCCCGCGCACGAATACCAGTATATACCATTTTCTTTTCGTATTCTTATCTAAGGTGACTGCATCATCTTTGATCGGAGTGACCAGAGATGGGAAAGTGGTAGAAGGCGACGGCATTGCGGAGCTAGCTGCTGCAACAATACACGGTGGTGTCCATAGTAGCAGACCTAATGCCCATGTCGTACTACACACACACATGCCATACGCCACAGCTCTCAGTAAGTAGAATATCTCTGTGAATCTGTCGTCCACGGGGTCTTTAAGCCTCGCGCACATCGACACTGCGATTGGAGACAACTACTTGCTACCGAACGATTACCCCGCGCACATCGAAATCTAGTTACAACCGGTCAGTTGCAGCAACTGCATGGCGCGTGTCGATCGTCGAGATCCAGAGCGCGCACATCGACGAATATGACTGCGATTGAGTACAACCAGTTGCACAAAAGTAGAACATGGGCAACTGGCTGGAACTGGAGATAGATCGACGCTTACCAATCGTAAGCTCGCTCACATCGACACATTCAAGCAACTGATCGTATCCAGCCAGTTCCTCTCATGCGCCGAAAACTGCCTTGCAACTAGTTGTCTCCAATCGCAGTGTCGATGTGCGCTAGGCTTTACACCCTTTAAGCGATTAACTAGGTTGGTTATGATTCTTTTTCCAACTTGAAGATTGAAATAGGATGATTAATACATTCGAACTCTAAAACCGAGTGGAACTCATGAGATATATTCTCTTTTTTAGCTTGTTTGAAAGATGCGAAGATAGAAATGGTCCATCAAGTCAGTTTACGATTCTTCAAAGGTGTCGGGTACGATCGGAATTATACGGGATTTTCCGATCATATCTCCGAGGGAAATCGTCTGGCTGAAGTTATGGGTACGCATAATGACGTTTTGATGATGGCGCATCACGGTGTTATAGTGACCGGACCGACCATCGCTCGAGCGGTCGATGATCTGTACTATCTGGAACGAGCTTGCATGTACCAGGTAAATATTTAACAATCAATAAAAAGATGGGGCACTGGTAACGTGCTGCGTCAATGATCCACCAGGTAGCGGTTGTGGGCAGTTGAGGTATTAACTACTGTGGCAATCGAGGATCCGCAAGGTGTGCTAGTGTAGATTCGGTTGTCTACACAGGTTAGAAATAATGTAACATGTGACAATCGAGGAACCATGAGATGGCATGCTGCCCTCATAGTGCCACTAGTAAGCTACTGCGGCAATCGAGGTCAGGGTCAGCGCTCTGAGTAGGGGATTAGAAAAGATGATGGTGACGTATATAGCTTAGATCATGTTCGTTTTCCGTTACAGGTGCTTGCTACATCGACGGGGAAAGAAATTCAGACAATCGACGACGAACTTGCCGAAAAAACGTATCATATGTGGAAGAAAGACGCGGACACCTACGCGAATTCATTCTTCAGCGCCTGGCAAAAACGATTACTGAAAGAAGATCCCAGTATTGCCGACTAGAAAAGAGACGATAATTAATCAGAGGCCAGTGTTGTCCAAAAAAGAATTTGAGCAACCGCCCCACGACGAATGCACGAAATTAATAATTCAGACATATTGTATTTTTCAATCTATTCCCAGTCGAGAGAAAGTCGGCGATGAGCTTTCTTCGTCGTTTGTATCAACAAGCGTTTAATAGAGATCTTTTTATGTTCATCTTTTAATCTTTTTCGTTCTTGGTTTCCTAAATTTGGGAAACCGTAGTTTCATCAATTAAAACTGTAAAATTGAAATTAAAGCAACAAAAAAAAACCAGATATACGTCTAAAAGGCACATCTTGTTTTCATTTTCATTTCCCGCAGAAATTTAATTCTCATTTATCACAAATTATGATACAATCTCTGCAAAATCAGTTTTAATGAGAATAACTGTCGATATTGAGGAACTTCGGCAGCGATACAATCTGTTAGGTGTAATCCATCATTCGTTTTTCTCGTTTTACATCCGAACTGATTTTATTAAGATTCCGGCTGTGTCAGAGAGAGCTCGTTTTAAACGAGGTTGTGTCACTTCGGTTCTAATCGAACTCGGATCCGATGGTTATACTCAGTTTCCCTGGATGTATAAAAGTGCTGTGATACCATCTATTCGTGTCGAGTACAACTGAAAAACAAAAGAGTGAAAAATCACGATCAAAATCATCGATTTGAAGTAAAAGATCCACAGTAATAAAACAACTAAATTTACCGACGTTTCGACCTAATCTTATGTATTAAACTGGTCTTGATAATATTAATGAGTTGCAACGTGAAATACTC